>NC_090326.1:80643094-83043094 GCF_035084215.1 Heptranchias perlo
AAAGTAAATTGACAGTCAGGACAGGCAGCCAGGCATGAAGCCCACTACAGTAGTCATTCAGGAGACAGGAAGATTTACATCAGGCTACTGATGGGCTGTCTGAAATTGCTGCTAGTGAATAGCTCCAAACTGCAGTGAAGTACCCAGAATAGAAATTCAACATATCCAGCTAGAAAGGAAAAAAAGTGTTTTCCAGATGACTGCCAACAGTCCTCCTGGGCACTGCTGGATGACTTTATCACATGCAGCTGTATTAAACAAATAGTGAATAACTGAGCTATGTAATGCTATGCAAAATGCAAGGCATCCATGACTTTTATGCTATGCATACCCAAGAACAACTTCTGCATTTGGTAGTAAAAACACAAAAGTTTATTGCCATTATTTGCAATAAGAACATGTAAAATTTACTTTCATTCATGTAAACTAACGCTGAGCTTCAACAAGTTTCTGAATGCATCCTACTGATTTATAAATCCATCTCCCCAGCCCAGCCCACCCCACCCCACCCCCAGAGTTCATGACCTTTGGGTCGTAATTTACAATATGTGGCGCCCAGGGTTTTCTAAATCTCAGTTTGAACTTGGATGGATGAATTTGTGTCCAATTATTAGGGTTCTGATGTGCTTTTACAAGGGCTATTACCAAAACCAAAACGCACAGCAGGCTACAAGCTACTAGTGCCAGCAACTTTTTTTTCTACAATTGATCCTCCTGCCATATATCAGCTGCTTGTGTTGCATTTAAACAAGAGTTTAATCCCACTTGTTGCTTCCTTTTTTCATCTTCTGTACCCTTTCTCACAAGCATCTCTCCCACATCAATCAACCAAGCATTTCTGCCTATCATTATCTGAAAATTAAATCTTATTTATTATACATCCTGTTTGTTGTCTTTTTTCAAATTCCAGCATTCATTAAAAAAGCCCAGAATGACTTCTTAAACACATTTCTGTCTTTGCTGCAATTATACAAACTGCAGCTGTGATTAGTCCGCCGCAGGGGGAAAAGAAAAAGACACCCTTGAATCAAAATGGAGGGACCTGACTGTGTATTATTGTCTCACAATGCTGAAGTTTATTGCTGAGACCTGCTTATCCACTTGCACTGCAAACCATGGGAACTGCAGTCAGGTGGAAAGTGATTCTCTTCTCTGCTTGACATAGCCCTAAGTATCATAAGAGCAGCTAAACCCACTGAAACCCTTTCCAGTAACTGAGACATTTAGGATAATCTTTATGAGAGTTTTGCATGAGCCTTCTGTTTGTCTGCTGTTGTTAGAAGTGGAGTTAATGATGAGCTTCCACTGGTTGCCTTTCCTCCTAGGCCAAAAGCGCCTGTTTAAGTTAAGTACCTCCTCCCTCAAGCCCTTGGGAAACCACTCAAGAGGGATTTGCTTGGCTCAATGTGCATGACACATAATGAAAACAATTTTACGCTGTAGAGGGAAGTATCGGGCAATTACTGACGTGACAGCCACCTGCAGAAGCGAGCCCTCGGCTGGAGCATTGGGCTGTTCATGAATATTTTATGGTGTGATGTTATTCTGAATGGCTGGGGCAGGTGAAGGGGGCCGAGGGTGTAAGTACACAGCTGGAGGCTGTGTAGCAGCCCTGTTTCTCTGCAGCAGTCCATAGTGTAACACCAAGAAGATTTTTGACCCTGGATGAGTCTTTGCAAAAGTAGCAGGAGTAAAGGAAAGATGATGTGACAAGTCATGGTGGGCACTCCTCAGAAAACTCTTGTTGGCCAATTTTACACATCATGTCTAACTTGAAAAGCCACTGTATCAACTCTTTCAGAGGTTGGTGATATAATTTGCTAACTTGAGGTCTGAATTGTGATTAGAAAGGCAGTTCAATTAGGCCTGACCTCTGACCTGGTTCAACTGCTATCCTATCCTCGCGTATTTTGTAATAAAGAAAATGTTATCATAAGTTATCTGGGTAGATGTTACGTACAATAGTTTAAAGAGAATAAATAGGCTACAAGTTGCCACAAGAGGTTGCAAATGTGGGTATCGGTATTATGAGATGTATGAATTTGAATGTTAATGTGCACAACCACTGTTGGCACGCATCTAACAATAAAAGGGCGTACATGCCACACCCTAATGTTAGAAGGAGGAGGTGCTGTGAGAGTAGGCCTATTGTTGTACATGATGAAAGTGATAATAAAGATTAAAGATCAAAAAGGGAGTATTACACGAGACTATGATTACTCTCGAGGAATGCTTCAAGCATCACCCAATTGTTAGCAAAGGAAAGAGACACAAAGTGTAGTAGCTAGATTTATAACAATAGGCATCCTTCTATTTTTCTGTATTTATTATTAGGAGTGCAGTCAGCTGAGCATCCTACTTGTTAAGGTTAAACCCAAGTGAAAGGAGAATAACAACAAAAAAGCATAGAGGACAGGGGAAAAGCATACCAGTATATAAAGAAACAGAACAAATGGAGATTTTGTATGAAATATGGAGGATAAGTTATGGGGTAGGCCTGTAGAATTGAATGATACCGGAAAAACTCCCTGCTCAACAGTGTGATCCGCAGAAAATAAAGCAGTGTTTAATGTGGAATCCACGAGCAATTGCCGCACAGTGACCATTATTTAGGTTTCTAATCTCTATCAGGTACTAAAATCTGGAGTTATCAGATGGTTAATAGGTCTTTACCATTTGCACTTTGGAGAAAAGAATTATCTGTCACGAATGCCCTGCATACAAATGGGTACCCTTGTGACACTGTTATTAATAGAGTAACACAAGAGCAAAAAACATGAAGAACCCAAACCCATCAAACAAAGATCCTTACACAGTTCACTCCTACATCCTGAGACCAAATGTAGAGTTATTGAACGAGGATTTCATGTGTTTTTTTTGAATGAGTGGGATTAATGTGTAAACTCAAGTGCAAATGATGGTCAGATTTAACAATGGAATTAAAAATATATATAACACAGGCCATTACCTATTTGTTATTGTGGTTAGAACACTTGTTTTATGTGTTTCATTAAAAATGATTTTAATAATTGTTTAGACTAGAGAAATAGAGCAAATTGTCAACTGTGGAAATATGAGGGGTGATTTTAAACCCCAAAAACGGGTGGGTTGGGGACGGATGGGAGTTGAAAATGTTTTGGGTTGCAACCGCAAAATATTTGGACTCAGCATTCCCAGTGGGAAGCCTGTACTTAAACCCGGAAATAAAACCGGGTTGCAGTCGCGACCCAAAAACAATTATTTTCAACTCCCACCCGCCCCCAACCCACCTGTCTTGGGGGTTTAAAATAACCCCCATGATTTTTCTTCTAATTTCCACAGTTCTGGGGTTATATGAGCTGGAAAAATTATTTTCTCGAATATTCCGAACTGCAGAAAATAAATCAAACTTAATGTGGAGTCTACTAATAACATTTTATTTCCAGAAAAGAGTCCCATCTTTTACCCATGTCATTTCTAAATAGTCCGATGCTGTGCCAGGAGCTGAAGAGTTCAGTTTTTTTATGACAACAAGACAGGAGTTTGGAGCTTTCATTGTGAATATTGTTGAGAATTCATTAAAAAAAAGGATTTTTTCAAACTAGATATTAATGAAAATATAGATTATGTTAGATGCAGGGAGAAGAAAGAAGTCTGCTTTAATACAAAATACCATAGAAAGTAATCATGCATCTACATGGAATTGCCGTATTGATAACCTCTTGCAACAAAAAAGTACCTACATGTGTACTAAATAGCACTTCACAGCTATAAATAAAACATTTTAGATATGCTAATTTTCCAGTAGTGCCATTTGTCAATTTCAATGCCAGTTTCATGAATTCAAATTCAGCTAAGCAGCAATCTCTGCATATGATGGCTGATTTAAATATCTTTCAACAGACCTATCACCAAAGAGAACACTAAAACAGCTAAAACAACTGAGAAAAAAGCTAATCACATGATACTAATTATAAAAACATATTCCAGTGATGAAGCCCTTAATTTTCTATAATTTTCAAAGATCACAATAGTGTACTGTGTTGTTAACTTTAATAAATGCAACAGAAGCAAAAATCAATGAAGAAAAAATCTGTTTGAAATTTTTGAAATGTGCATATATTGTGACATTCAATAAAAGTAAGCTATTTTATGATTTTTTTTCTATTATTAATTTCCTTCATCCTATCCTACTCTTTTTAATGAAGAAGATGGGATATTTCAGCCCCTGGAAGGAGCTGTGTGAATACTGACAATACAGATTCTGGTATACCTTCTAGGAGGCACACTTGAGCAGTGCAGGAAAGATGACCCCACTTAATTTTTTTTCCTTATTTTCTCAACTCCTCTCCTCAAGTTACTGATTCATGTTGATAATACTGGAAGCTTCTGGTACTTTACACAATGGCCATTTTTCATATATCAGGCTAGATAATGAGTCTATTTGTCCGTGGGATGCCTCACGTTGAGGATAATCCTGTCCTCACTTGACAACCATACAGGTGCACTTTCCAGTATGGATCATTGGAGTGACCAGGTGTTGGAACATTAACTGTTTTTTTTCCTTCCCAGGCCACCAATGCTCACGCCAATTGTAGCACCCGCACTACTGCCTCAGCTGTGATCAGCCAATTCACCATTTGATCAAGCCTGGGATCAATGAGATTTATATGGCTCAATATCACATGTGCATTTATCCACCGAGCCATTCATTTTTGTACATAGCTAGGATGGCACTGAACAGAAGAAATTTTAGGAACAGGAAAGTCCCATTTGTCCCATCAAGTCTGGCCTTTTATATAGGCCAGCTCTGCCTACCCACCTTACCGCAATATCCCTCAATACATTCTCTGTCCAGAACAGACCTAGTTGCTTTCGTAGCCTCTCTGGTAATTTATTGCAGAGGTCTGTTACTGTTTGGCTAAAAAGGATCTGTCCGACTTCCTTTCTTTCTCTTAACTTCTTCATTTTTAACTTGTGCCTCCTAGTATTTGGCCTTTCACCATTGTGAACAATTTGTTTGGATCAGCTTTATTAATGTCCTTCATAATCATGAAAACTCCAATTGGGTCATCTCGAAATCTCTTGTTCCCTAAACAGAACAAGGCCAAACCTTGCAGTCTAGGGAAAGCTGGAGGGCAAACTCCTATATGAAACACTGGGGTCAATTTCGCTCCTGAACGGACCTTGGGTGGCTGAATGGCTGCTGGCCAGTAGTCCTGTCAGGAGACCTGGTCCATTTTGAGGGTCAGGCCTCAGTTGCATCGAGATGGCAGGCTGTAGCCTGAGATCAAGTGCTCCGGGGCAGTTCACTGGCCAGCCTCTGGGCCCCAGCAGGTATGTCCATTTCGGGAGTTGGGGGGAGGCACGGTGTTTTGAAGGAGGGGGGCTAGTGTGGCACTGGCCCAGGCTGGATTTCTCACTTGAAGAAACCTGCGGGCAGAGAGCAGGACTTTAGCGGTTAAGTCCCACGGACGATTTTAACGGCCCGCCTGCCCGCCAGGTGGGCAGGGTTAAAATCGCCCTTATACATATTAGGGATGAAATGGGCAGTGGAGGGAGGAAAGACATCAACGTGGGTAAACACACATAAAATATTAGTTATCTCACTGATTCATTCACTGATTTATTCACTTTCTGCACAAGTCAACGGGGAAAAACTAAGCAATCATGGACAGCACGGACCTGGTAATGAAGTAACACTAGATTAAAGGGCACCCTTCAAGAAAACATTGATAGAAAGGCTGTTTAGGAAGACCTATAACAATGATTATAGTGCAATGTCCAGGAAGAAAGAACACAAATTAACTGGAATATACAAAATGTAAAATTTATATACACAATTAAATACATATTATTAAGTTGTAGAGTGCCAAGTGGTTTCACAGCAGTTCAACAGAGTCATTACCAATCAACAAACTTAGATAAAATAAGAGAGAGAGAAAACCATGAATAGGAAAACAGATAGCGTTCCAGTCTGTATAAAGCACATTTGAATTTTAAGAATGTGTTGGCTGAATAAAAAAAAATCAGCAATGTTGAGTTTAAGAGAAAGGGAAAGAAGATATTGCTGTCAGATTTGAAAGACTGCTTGATTAAAGAAATTAGGAGCTGTATATTTTCCATGTGACTATTTTGTATATTTAACACAGAATGAACTTATTCCCACAAAAGACAAGTTTTTCAAATCTACTTATTGATAAGTGAGATTCAAATAGAAGATTGCAGTTCTAGTTTTGAAGGATTCTCCTGCAGGCAAATTTCTGAACTGATTTCTTGCTATTGTGTTGTTGGTGAGGCTGGTTCCAGAGTAAAGAGTGGCATTCCAGCATAGGATCCACAAAAGAGCAGTGAAGTTTTTTGGACAGTGGGATTGAAAGAGCACCTGTGAAAAAACTATTCACAATACCTATCAGTGTTTTACATGCCTCCTTGATTTGAAATATCCATGTTAAATGATCCAGATAGGTTAAAATGAATTCCTTTCCGAACATCCATTAAAATAGAGAGTGAAATCAGAAAGTCAGTGCATTTTTCAATAATTAGTAAACATTTCAATTCTGAGCCCCACACTTTAGGAAGGATGTCAAGGCCTTAGAGAGGGAACAGAAGAGGTTTACTCGAATGGTGCCAGGGATGAGGAACTTCAATTATGTGGAGAGACTGGAGAAGTTGGGGTTGTTCTCCTTAGAGCAGAGAAGGTTAAGAGGAAATTTGATGGAGGTATTCAAAATCATGAACAGTTTTAATAGAGTAAATAAGGAGAAACTGTTTCCAGTGGCAGAAGGATCGGTAACCAGAGGGCACAGATTTAAGGGGATTGACAAAAGAACCAGTGGCGACATGAGGAAACATTTTCTTACGCAGCGAGTAGTTATGATCTGGAATGCACTGCCTGATAGGGCGGTGGAAGCAAACTCAATAATAACTTTCAAAGGGGAATTAGATAAATAGTTGAAGGGAAAAAAATTACAGGGTTATGGGGAAAGAGCAGGGGAGTGGGACAAATTGGATAGCTCTACCAAAGAGCCGGCACAGGCACAATGGGCTGAATAGCCTCCTTCTGTGTTGTATGATATTATGATACTATGTTTCTTAAGGGAGGACAATTTTCACGGGATTCTTCTACTGTAACTTTGGCAGAAAATCAGGAGAAACGCTGGAAATACAGGATAAGTTGCTGTTTTTAGCTGTTTATGCCATTCCGCCATGGGTTCCGCCGATTGTCCGTCCAAGATATGACAAGAGATCGGGAGAACCCCACAGAAATTCCAGATGATGATGGTTTTGTATTGTATGGAAGTTGCAAGGAATTCAACTTTGTATCTTGAAGTCCTAATCCATCAGTTTTAATTTTTATTTCAGTTTGTAAAGCCTTCAAAACATACACAACGCACAAGTAGAAGATAAATAAACAAAAACCAGCATATTAAAGAGGAAGAATATATTACTGAACAATTAAGATTTTCGTCTGCTGGCAAGTTGATAAGGTCATAACATAAACCAACAGAGAATGAGCAGTAACTTGCCCAGTAGCTCGGTGGATAAATACACTGTGTGGTGTGATTCTGAGCCACATATTAGCAGATATCAAATGGGGGCATTGTTCACTTGGTGAGGTGGGGGAGTGCTGCCAGCATCCATGAAATTATACCCCAGCATAAGTCACCATCTTCAGGAGAGGAGTGGTGAGAGGAGGAAATCAGATTTCTTTTTACCCACTACTTGAAATATTTGCTGCTGAATTGGTCCCCATACAAACACTCGCCTCTTCTATCCAAGTTTGAAGAAAGTGAAGTTTAAAGCAATGTTTCTTCAGTGAAATCAGAAAAAGAGATGGAGATAGAAGATTTGAATCATTCCGGTTGAATTTCCGTGGGATTCTCCCGATCGTCCGCCGTAACTTTGAAGGAAGATCTACGGAAACGCTGGAGAAACGGCATAAACGGCCTTTACGGCATTTCTCCTGGGTTTCCGTGGATCTTCTGCTAAAGTCATGGCAGATGATTGGGATAACCCCTGTGGACTAATCTTAAATGCCGTAAACAGATTCTTCCTGCCAAAAATTGATCAGGGATCAGTATATTCTTGAGTTATTTGAGCAAACTCCCCAAAACACTGCCGCCCGATAGCCATAATGTTGAGCTTTTCAAAGTTGCAACCAGTGAAAGACTGAGCAGCTTTCCTAAGCAACTGGTCTGTATAACAGTAACTAACACACCCTGTTCTGCATAAACTGTGGATGCTAGAATTACACTATGTAGCTTATGACCTTCCTGTTGCATTTGTTATCTTCTCATCAAAATGAGCAGCAAAGTACAATGTTCCTAGTTCTGCATAAATTATAAAATATTATGTATTATAATTTCACCTCAGGGCAAGCAATCTTGCTTCTTGTTCCTAACTGAAGTACTAGTCACAATTATCCCTCCATACCACTGTAAGCTCACAGAAACAAACTTTGTCTTCGTGATGGATATGAAAGCCATGTGCTACCTTGTTACTCTACACTGAACAACTTACTTATATTCCTCCATTAAGTAATTAATTTATCCATTACTCATTTGCAAATTCATATGGTCAAATTATTCTAATGATGCTTTGCTACATTGCATCTGTTTGTTTCATCCTGAAATGCTTTATTATTTGTAATTTTGTTTTATTGTCTCCTGCAATAATTCTCTAACTATAACCTTTACTGTATATGTAAACTATGATTTCCAAAATAAATATAAATTTGAGTAGCATGAGACAGAAAGCAATGTGGGATACATATGTTGGATTATTGGGCTGGATTGCGAAGGGTCATATTAATAACACACATGGCAAATTTTGTTTCCAGGTAAGATTTTAGCATTATTGTTATCTATTGTTAATGTAATAATAATGTTGTTAATGTATTGTTAACCTACAACAGAATAAGGAGGAGACTAAGTACTGTGATTTGAAACAATGGGGGTAAATTTTAACCCAACCTGCTTGGTAGGAACAGGGCGGTGAGGGGTCTTTAAAATGGAGCATTCAGCCTTACTGCCTCATTCCAGCTGGAATCCCATTGGCTAGCATTTTAACTGCTCACTGCAGTTTGGTGACTGAGGCTCCCATTGGAAGCAGTAGAGAGCCTCATAAATTTATGCAAATTGGGGTCCCATGATTGGACTTTAACTCAGGCCTGAGCGGGGAAGACAACACAGCTTTCTCTCCAGGTGAAGGCTGGTCTGCAGTGTGGGGGGGGGATAAAGAGGACCTCAAGGTAAGTGGAAATTTTTCCTTTGTGGAATTAGGAGGAGCAGAAGTGTTCAATTCTCAATCTTCACTGGGAAATCAGAGTGTTGCTGAGGCTGCGGGCTTTCTAACAGTGAGGAAAGGCAAATCCCATTAGAATAAGCTATTCTGGCTCACTCTAAAGTATATCCTAGATACAGAATAGCATCAGTTAAGGTCAACATCGGTTCAGTATCTGCCCTGGCCAGTTGGGGAAGAAATGGTCGACAGCCCAAGCAGGGACCTAAAGTGGGGGAAAAAGCACTAAAAATCCAGTATATAGATAATATTTAAAAAGAGATGCAGGTGAGAAGACAACAGTGCAGCCTGTTGGACTATCAATGTGTGGAGTACCCAATCCCATCATTATCATCATCAACAATAATCTTTTATACAGCGCCTTTACTGTAAAGAAACAACCCAAGGTTTTTCACAAATAGACATAAGGAATTTATGTCAAGCCAGGAAGTAAAAGATTAGAAGGGGTGACTGGAAGCTTGGCAAAGAGATGGGTTTTACAAAGATTTTTCAAAGTGGTGGGAGAAGTGGACAGATGGAGAGGTTTGGGGGGAGAGTTCCAGAGAGTAGGACTGAGAAGCCATAGAGAGATTTAACAAGTTGGAGTTTATGTTGACTGGAGAATGAGAGGCGAGAAAGTGACTCAGAGCTGCTTCCGCTCCACCAGCATCACTTTGCTGGAAATGTGGCAGAAACTCCATTTACGCATGGGTTTCCATCGCACTTCTGGGGAAGTAATGCCAGCAGAGTGGGAGCAGCTCCAAGGAATTTCCCAGCCAGAGATTAGCAAGAAGAGCAGTCAAGTCTGGAGCTGACAAAGGTATGTACAAGGGTTTCAGCTGTGGCGCGACTGAAGTAGTGTCGGAGGTGGACAGTGTTGCGGAGGTGGAAGCAGATGGTCTTGGTGATGTTTAGGATGTGGGATTCAGGCAAGAAAAGCCATTAGTAGGATTGGAAACATGCAAGAGCAGCTCCATGGAGCTGGACACAGGAGGAGAAACGTTGGAAGATTGGAAAGGCCAACCAGGAAGGAAGCATTGCTGGACTTGGTTCTAGGGAATGAGGTGGGCCAAGTGGAGCAAATGCCAGTGGGGGAGCATTTAGGGAGCAGCGATCATAGTATCATAAGGTTTACAATAGCTATGGAAAAAGACAAGGACCACTCTAAAGTAAAAATACTCGATTGGAGGAAGGTCAATTTCAATGGGACGAGAACAGATCTGGTCCGTGTAAATTGGAATCAAAGATTGGCAGGCAAAACTGTAATTGAACAGTGGGTGGCCTTTAAAGAGGAGATGGTTTGGGTACAGTCTAGGCACATTCCCACGAGGGAGAAAGGTAGAGCAACTAAAGCCAGAGCTCCCTGGGTGACAAAGAGATAGTGAGTAAGATGAAACGGAAAAAAGGAGCATATGACAGATGTCAGGTTGATAACACAAGTGAGAACCAAACAGAATATAGAAAGTTCAGAGGGGAAGTGAGAAAGGAAATAAGAGGGGCAAAGAGAGAGTATGACAATAGACTGGTGGCCAACATAAAAGGGAATCCACAAGCCTTCTACAGGCATGTAAACAGTAAACGGGTAGTAAAAGGAGGGGTGGGGCTGATTAGAAGATCTCCATAAAGGAGATCTACTCATGGAGGCAGAGGGGGGATGGCTGATGAGATAAATGAATACTTTGCATCTGTCTTTATCAAGGAAGAAGATGCTGCCAGAATCTCAGTAAAGGAAGATATAGTTGAGATACTGGATGTGCTAAAAATTGATGAAGAGTAGGTACTAGAAATGCTAGCTGTACTTAAAGTAGATAAGTCACCCGGTCCGGATGGGATGCATCCTAGGTTGCTGAGGGAAGTAAGGGTGGAAATTGCGGAGGTACTGGCCATAATCTTCCAAACATCCGTAGATACGGGGGTGGTGCCAGAGGACAGGAGAATTGCAAATATTACATGCTTGTTCAAAAAAGGGTGTAAGGATAAACCAAGCAACTGTAGGCCAGTCAGTTTAATCTCAGTGGTGGGGACACTTTTAGAAACGATAATCCGGGATAAAATTAACAGTCACTTGGATGAGTGTGGATTGATTAGGGAAAGCCAGCACGGATTTGTTAAAGGCAAATAGTGTTTAACTAACCTAATAGAGTTTTTTGATGAGGTAATAGAGAGGGTAGATGAGGGCAATGCAGTTGATGTGGCATATATGGACTTTCAAAAGGCATTTGATAAAGTGCCACATGGTAGGCTTATCATCAAGATTGCGGCCCACGTGTAAAGGGGGCAGTAGTAACACGGATACAGAATTGGCTAAGTGGCAGGAAACAGAGAGTGGTGGTGAACGGTTGTTTTTCGGACTGGAGGGAGGTGTACAGTGGTATTCCCCAGGGTTCAGTGCTGGGACCGCTGCTTTTCTTGATTTATATTAATGATTTGGACTTGGGTGTACAGGGCACAATTTCAAAATTTGCAGATGTCACAAAACTTGGAAGGGTAGTAAACAGTGAGGAGGATATTGATAGACTTCAAGAAGATATGGACAGGCTGGGGCATGGGCGGACACGTGGCAGATGAAATTTAACGCAGAAAAATGCGAGGTGATACATTTTGGTAGGAAGAACGAGGAGAGGCAATATAAACTAGAGGGCACAATGCTAAAAGGGGTACAGGAACAGAGCGATCTGGGGGTATATGTGCACAAATGATTAAAGGTGGCAGGGCAGGTTGAGAAAGTGGTTAAAAAAGCATATGGGATCCTGGGCTTTATGAATAGAGGCATAGAGTGCAAAAGAATGGAAGTCATGATGAAACTTTATAAAACACTGGTTCGGCCATAACTGCAGTATTGTGTCCAGTTCTGGGCACCACACTTTAGGAAAGATGTGAAGGCCTTAGAGAGAGTGCAGAAGAGATTTACTAGAATGGTTCCAGGGTTGAGGGTCTTTAGTTACATGGATAGACTGGAGAAGCTGAGGTTGTTCTCCTTGGAACAGAGACGGTTGCGAGGAGATTTGATAGAGGTATTCAAAATCATGAAGGCTCCAGACAGAGTAGATAGAGAGAAACTGTTCCTATATGTGGAAGGGTCAAGAACCAGAGGACGTAGATTTAAGGTGATTGGCAAAAGAACCAAAGGTGACATGAAGAGAAACTTTTTTACACAATGAGTGGTTAGGATCTGGAATGCACTGCCTGAGGGGGTGGTGGAGGCAGATTCAATCATGACCTTCAAAAGGGAACTGGATATGTACTTGAAAGGAAAAAAATTGCAGGGCTTCGGGGCTAGTGGGGGGGGAGGGATGTGGAGTGGGACTAGCTGGATTGCTCTTGCATAGAGCCGGCATGGACTTGATGGGTTGAATGGCCTCCTTCCGTGCTGTAACCTTTCTATGATTCTATGACTCTAGGCAGAAATCAGGGACTTCCCTACAGTGAGGGAAGAAAAACCAGAGATAAATGCTGGACCTCTGAGGGGTAAGTTTTTGGATAGATTTTCATCTTCACTGCCTGATTAATTTCAATGGAATGAAAATCAGATGGGTTCTTTAATGGTTGGGCGATCCACTCCGCCAGATTACCGCCCATGTGTTGAAGACAAAAATTTACCCGAGTTTCACTAAAAGTTCTCTAGTCTCAGTATTTGTAGTTTTGATTAAATAGTAGATGAGAAACTTCACTAGTGAGATGATTGTGCTCCAGTAGATGTTCACCAATTAGAGTAAGGAGTAGTGCCATTTATTCTTTTTATTGGGTCTGAAGGGAGGTATGATTGAGGTATTCAAATTAATAAAACTCAGAAATATAGAGGATTAGCCAGGTATCTGATTTGGTATGAGACATCAAAACAAGGGAACATATGTATAAACTGAAAAGGGGTAGAGATAGGTAGGACATAAGAAAGCATTACTTCACTGAGAGGTGGTGGTTTTTGGAATAGCTTACCAAGGGAGGTTGTAGGGGCAACTAGCTTAGATGTGCAAGGTCAAATTAGACTATCTTGAAGAGAAACACATCATTGGTTACAACTGTTACGACTGCAGGAGATGGACCTATTAGTCTTTTCTGGCTTTGAGATTTTCTATGCTGCTAAAATAACAATTCTGAAATCATTCAATGGATGTACATACATCTTTTCATTTGGCTTGCATGATATATTATCAAAAGCCTCAGAGGTTCGAATATTACATTGCTTAATTCCTTGTTCCATCAGCCTGAGAAGAACAGCAGTAGAACCGACAGCTAAAATGGGACATTAAAGTACTTTTAAAAAAATGAGTGGGTGGTAGAGTGAATCAACATGCCGTCTTTTCACTTCTAGCACCCGGGTTTGAATCCAGTCCAGGTGAGAGTCTCCTCTATCTGTTGAATATAACAGTTGCCAGTGAAGTGAGTTTGGGCGGTCTCACCCAGTTCCTAGTAAATGACAGATCATTGCACAAAGCTTACCACAATTTGGCACAATTCAGCATTAAACTGGCAACCTCACCAAGACAGATCAAATGGCGCATGAAGCGAAGGTGTCCCACTGGTGCAGCAGGAAGTGCTCTCCTGAAGCTGGGATTAAGTCATGTTGTTGAAGCAGAGTACGGGGAGCTTTACTTTACATGGAACTATGTTACACCTGACCTGGGAATGCAGGATGCTAAAACTGAGTGACAAAGGTGGGGACATCACTCACCTTGATGAAAACAAAAACAAATGACCAGAAAGATGCATTTTTAAAAAAAAACATTAGGCTTGAGGATGATTCACTTTATTTTCTGTGTCACTGCTAAGAATGAATATTGGGGGTAACAAGCAATGTTAAGCTGTTCTGGTATTAAAAGCAACATTATAGTCTCAATCCAACAAGCGCATTATTAACACACAATATAAAACATGATGTGGAGATGCCGGTGATGGACTGGGGTTGACAAATGTAAGGAATCTTACAACACCAGGTTATAGTCCAACAGTTTTATTTGAAAATCACAAGCTTTCGGAGGCTTTCTCCTTCGTCAGGTGAGTGTCAGATTCCTTGAAAATTATCGCATATATTATCGCATATATAGTCTGACTATATATGCGATAATTTTAAAGGAATCCGACACTCACCTGATGAAGGAGAAAGCCTCCAAAAGCTTGTGATTTTCAAATAAAACTGTTGGACTATAACCTGGTGTTGTAAGAGTCCTTACAAATATAAAACATGATTTGTTTGATGAGGGAAAGGCGCACTGCTGCAGCTATGTTGCACATTGGAAACATATGGTCTAGTTTGCAATCCCCTACTAATTTGCTCACGAAATTGTGATTCTATGTTGTTGGTTTTGTTTATGTTAAGATACAGGTGCGTTATATGATGCAGATGTGCTTCTGTTGTCACTGACATTAACATGTTTAATTAGCACTAATTTGATGTATGTAGCACATAAAAGTTATGTAATTATTCCACTACATTTGTGTATTGATTCACAGGCTAAGTGTGGTTTGAATCTCAGCCAGAAGCACTTTTGACCACCCTGAATGTAGAAAATTGCCCAGATGATACAAATATTTAATGTGCAGTGGAATTGTGTATTGTGTTTGTATATTTTAATACAAATATTTGAAAACCTGGGACATATTTTCCAATGACAAGCTTTCTTTGCCTAGACTGCGGAGTGAACACATATATATTGCATGTCCACATGTACTTCTCATGTACATTCACAGACACTGAACACAAACTATGCAAAACTAAGAGATGTTACTGGCACGTTTGTCAGCAACATCTATGCTGTAGATACATATAACCAGTTTCCCAGGAAAACTGTGTGGAAAATATTCATAACATAATATCCATAACTATATTCAAATAAATGTTAAAAATGCCAAGAATCTCTGATCTCCACGCGGCTACTATAATTCTTGCCTTCAATTTTTTATTGCTGGTTGATCCATGATTTTCTAACAAATGATGTGAAACATCCAAAACACATCTTTGGATGTCTGTTAATGACATTGTAAACAGTAAGATTCTTTATGCTCTGTAGTTCCAGCAAAGTTGTAGAAGTGTTCTAACTGAATAAGTTTACGATTTAGCTAGAAGCAGTGGACATAGGCGGCTGGAATTTCTGCAGCAGTTCTCCGGTGGGAGTTCGGCCATTTATGCCGTTTCTTGGGAGGACCCCTCGGTCTCCTGCCAAAGTTACGGCAGTAGATCAGGGGAACCCATGCAGAAATTCAAGGCCGGGAAATTTTCTTGCTGTGTTTACAATGTTGTTAACACACAGTGACCAGGGTAATTCTCTCCCTATGTGCAGTATTTATTTCTTCTTCCTAAATTATTGTTTGCACGCAAACAATCAATCTATTTTCATGGAGAATTTGCAAATAAAGTCTTTTCTAAAGTTTCCTTGATTACATAAATATTAAAATAGGCCTATAAAATACTAATTTATTTTCAACTTAGATTTTATTCCAGGAAAAGCTAAATAGCAATTTCTTCACATCTTACTTTTCAAAACTATCATATTTTACCATTACTAAAAATTCACCAGCACCAAATCTGTATCCTTCACATCCCAGCTTATTGTAGATGTTTTCAATGTCATGTGGAGGGTCAAATGTATCTTTCATGGGAATTATGTCATTATTCTCAAAGGATTCTTTAAACTGAGACAAAGAAGCTAAGAGGAGATAAAAAAAAGATAGAGATAGATAGAGGGTCAGTAAATGTGAGGTCACTGAGAAAGTTTAATGGCAGTTCAGCCCTAGAAGATAAAATCATCAAGTTTAGCCAAAGGGGTTGTCCAAGTGATGAGACCAGAGACTGTGAAGCTAAAATTGTCTAGTAAAACCTGAGCTGATCAGATAATCTATAATTATATAGATAGCATTAGAGAAAAAGCAACTTTAAAGTGATTAGCGGTAAAGCAGCAGCAGAAGAAAAGCACAGCTAAGAATATGAAATGGCATGAAAAGCACAAAGCAAATTAAACAATAATGGAAAAGAAGAAAAATACTGAATAAAGTATGTAAAATGATTTAGAAAATGAGCAGTCGAGGAAGGGATGAGGTGTAGTTAGAGATAAGGAGGGGCAATTTTAACCTAACCTGTCCATGGGAAACTGATGGGATCGGGTGCAACCCTGGTTTTACACCCCACCCGATTTTACTCTCCATTGAAGTGATGGAGAGTAATATTGGGTGGGGTGTAAAACCGGCATTCCACCCGATCCCATGGGTTCCCCGCCCGGCAAGGGAGGTTAAAATTACCCCCCGGTAACACCACACTAACAAAAGGAAAAGACAGTGAGACATGGACATATACGAGCAAACTTCAGAGTACAACTGAAAAATTATCAGTAAAGGAAGATCCGGCAGCAGAATAAAGTGGTAGGAGCATCTGAGAAAAGTAAATTAATCTTACTGTCTTGAATAAGGGAAAAAGCTTGGTAGTCTTTATTTCATATAACAACTCAAGATAAATGACTACACAGGAGATATTAGTTTTGATGAAGGGCATGTAAGAAAGACAAAGGCTTTCCATTTTAAAATTAATCGAAGCTCAAGTGATGTTTCTGTGAAAATAATAAATAGGATTAAATGTAATCAGGAATCAAGATGGTAAAGTGGGCAAATGCTGCATTGCTACTGTGGAAGCTCTCCAAAATGCAGATGAAATATGCATAATATTAGAAAGGACTGCTGTTGTTGAATGTCTGCAGAAAGAGCACCTGGAAGATTAAAGCTGTGGACACAACATTAACAAAGTGCAGGCCACACTGAATTAATGAGCACTACAGATAGATATTCAGTGGAGTCTTAATTTATTTTCCCTTTCTAGCCCATCCTTTACAAAAATGACAGCATCCCCTTATCGATTTTACACTCAGAGATCAATCAGAATTGCCCTGACTCAGACAAAATTTACAGCACTCGCTGACAGAGCCTGGAGCATCTGGGTCTGAGCAGTAGTTAACAAGGAAGCAATATATAATGTTTGTAGTAGGAGATGGGCTTGGTTAAAAAATAAGCTAATCTGTACTGGAATTTCCTCTTTTCTGTCAAGTCAGTCTGCCCAGCTTTTCGGCCCCTTGTTATGAATTTCCCTCAAGTCATACTATTAATTATAACATGTTCCTAGGATTCATGTATTTAGGCCCACAGGGAGGTCATCTATTCTGCTGTTTTAGATAAAATATAAACTAACAGATCACTCCTACTTAAACAATGTGAAGTGTCATTTTGATGTACTCCATAAAGAAGCCTGAGGTGTTCCATCAAGAGCTATGATCAATTCTGACAGCCCAACAATATCAACACTAAATGATGGGCCTGTGTGTTCCTAAACAGCCTCAATGGAAATCACTGCATCCGGAGGCCCATTGTGTAACTAACCAGCTGTATCAAATGCAATAATTATGGAAATAAATCGAGCACAATTCTAATGCAGATTTTGTATATTTTCGGTTGTTTCCAACAAATTATATTGAGCTACTTATGTGGCAATTAGAACAATCTAAAGATGAATTGCAGCCGATGAACATCTGAATCTCTGTTTTAAAAGTGTCAAGAATAAAAGTTAAAAATTTATAAGTGGACACAATTTATTTCTTAAACAAGGTATATGTTTTAAGAGGGCCTTTGAAGAGACAAAAAGATCCAATCAGTACAGTGAATAATAATATAGTCAATTTATCTGGCTTTCAATCTATTGTTGCACAACTGCTTTTGAGAAACAAAACCAATGAACTAGCAATTCTAAAGTAGCAATTCTCATTCTTCGTTTCACGTACCAGGCCATAACATACACTGATCGTGCTGCTCCCCTGTTATATGCAGTGAACCAGAACCTTATATTCACTACGGGCTGAATCAGGTGCAGCAATAGTACTTCAGTTCAAATCATGTGATTTAATCACTGGGGGCCTGTCGTTTGTCACTATCTACCATGACACCCACCAACAGCTAAAAATATGTCCAAAATGGAATAAAACTGCTCCACGAGTGCCACCTGTATACGTTATATTACACAGACTCGACTGTGCATCAAGAATAGAACATGCTCAATGTCAACTGATGAACTGCTAAATCTTCATGCTCATGGTCAGACATCATCTGAATCCCCTCACATTACAATGTCTGTAACACACTACAGCCTACATGTCATTCTAAATGTAACAGTTCAGCAGCATCTGTAGCTTCTTGCATAATATGGAAGACAGATTATTGAAGTTTATCAGGATATACGTTGGCACTGACTATTAGTTAATAACTTCTAGGCAATAATTAACAATAGTGAATTTTAATCTAACTGTGTATTGCACAACTATCCTTTTTCTAAAACTTAAAACTATTCACTTGACTGGCATATTGCAAAATTTCTATCTTCTAATAAATTTTAGTATTAATCAACTCCGAATATTAAACAATTTTTGACCATATTGCAAAGGACAAACAATTATATTAAGCCTCGCTTAATAGTTTAGTGGGTAAATCAATCACTCATGTCATTCTGAGCCACACAGACCAGGATACCTGGCCTGGGTTAATTTAGGTAATCTCAGCTGGGGTGGTAGTGAGAAGACTGCAATTGGATTTAGAGACTCTGGGGCTAGGGAGGGGTAAAAATTCAGCCAGGGCTCCTGATCTTGATCTTTATCCAGTGACCCTTAATGGAAAGTGCATGTGTGGAAGGTGGAGGAGGACAAGAAAATGCTTGGTTAGGATTCCCTCCATGGTTGAATAGTCTGCTGATACTCACTGCCTACGTTCACACACGAGGAATGACACCAGTTGATGAGCTAGTGGAAGGAGCTAGTGTCCATGACACCATATTCCAGATGTGCAAGCACTTCAAATAGGAAAGTCTAGGAGGAAAATTTTTGTTCAAGTTAGTCTCCCTTTTTTAATGCAACAAAATGATACTATTACCAGATATTTTTCCCGATTTTCTTTTGAATGTAATGTGGTTGGGAATTGGGACAGAACCTGGTTGCGCTGAGATCCCACCTCTTTTCTGCCCATCAGAAATTGCAGTGGTAGTCGAATCAGGAGCATGACATGGTGAAAATGAGAGAACTGCATCATACAATGCATTTTCTGCCATTTGCAGCCTAGCAATATTGGGCTCTTGGTAAACCTGGACGATAAATCAATTGCAGTACAGAAACTGACTCATTTAAAACATAGGCCGTTGTTTTTATTTATTTAAAAATCTTCTGGTCCATTTATGCTGTGGTATGGCACTGCAGTGAGTTTCCCACCTGAGGAGGATATCCCAGACTATGCTGTTAATGGAATGGGTGCATGTCTGAAATATTTAATTGCACTGGTTTTCAGAAGTGGGACAGGGTCATGGTGCAAATAGTTTGTGGGCAGAAATCCTGCCCACCATACTTATGGTGGCGGAGTGGGACCAGTGAAAATTCATGGCTGTTACTCCTGATAAGATTATTCCTCTTTGAAGAACACTAGTACTGTTCTTTCCATGTCAAGTTGCTCTCCTTACAATGCTCATCTACTACAATATATTAGACAAAAGCCAACATTCCAAGATGTTAGAGAAAATATTCACAATTAAAGGCTGAAATGCAACTTCTGGATTCTTCCTATAGTCTGACATATCAGATCTCACAAAGATAAGGAAAGATTCTGCAATCCCCTCCTCTGCCAGGGAGCTATAATCAGCAGGAGAGCTGGGTCGCAGAATCACCTGACAGAACAAACTTATAGTTTGAAATAAATATCAGTGCTATACTTAATATACTTGGTAGCATTTACAAAGGGTTTCATGCTGATACTAATCCCACTGCCCTGCTCTTTCTCCATCACCCTGTAACTTAAAATGTTTATCTACTGTTCCCTTAAAAGATGTAATGGTCTCTGTCGCAACTATTCTGTGGTGCAAAGCATTCCCTGTTCTAACAACTCTGTGCTCTAAAGAAATTTCTCCTAAACTCATTTCTCACTCTCTGGGACAGGTTTTCACCTACTTGGCCTGGTGCTAATGGGACATTTATTGACTGAAAATGGCGGTAAACCAGTTACCGCCCTGATCATGCCTCCATTGGCTCCGCCTCCATTTTGATTGGCGGAAGGGTCCGAGCGGTCTAGGTGACTTGTATCAAGTGGCAACAGGGGTCACCTTATGCAGATAGAACCACGGTGCAATTTTGACAGGATAAATTAAGGCAGCTGCTCAGTGAAGGTCCTGCTCAGGAAATTTGAGCAGTAAAGGAAGTAAACCGGGGATATTTAAAGGGACACTTTGAAGTTTGCTGCATCATCCAAAACATGTGTAAGTAAGCACTGATTGTTGCAGTGCTGTAAATTTGGAGGGAGAGATTTTTTTTCTTGTGTTTCTGAATGTTTTGAAACAACTGAGTACTCTTGAGCATAGGAGTAGTCCTGGCAACTTTTATTGGTGGTGGAGGAAGAACAGGAACCTGAGCAACAGGAGAGAGAGAAGGGCAAGCAGGAGGGGAAGCTGCTCCAAGAATGTCAAGGTTAGTGGGGTGGGGTGGGGGCGGAGGGGTCAACAAAGACACCAATATCCAGGCAAGAAGGTATGCAGAAACCACATTACGTACTTAAATTTCAGCGAGCAACAATGTGTTTGAAGGCTGCGGTTCACCCACGAGGCTGTCACTGCCCTGTGTCACCTGCTGCAGCCAGACCTGGAGCCCACGCTGAGAGGTGGCCATGCATTGCCTGTGGCCATCAAGGTCACAATGGCTCTAAATGTTATCGCTACAGGGTTGTTTCAAGCTGCAGCAGGTGACATGGCACACGTCAGCCAGTCAGCGGTGCACACCTGCATCAAGCAGGTTACGATGCCATCTTCAGAAGGGCTGGCCCTTTCATTAACTTTGTCATGGACAGCAGGAGCCAATACAAGTGAGCTGTTGGCTTCACAGCCATTACAGGCTTCCCTCAAGTGCAGGGAGTCATCAATTGCACATATGTCACCATCATGCGCATGCGGCTTTCCTGAACAGAAAGGGTCTCTGTTCAATAAATATGCAGGTAGTCGCAGACCATGCCCTGAAAATTATGCATGTGTGTGCGCGCTTTCCGGGGAGATGCCGTGATGCCATATTGCGACAGTCCGCAGCGCCTACACTTTTCAAACAAGACCTGCAAGTGCATGGATGATTCCTTGGTGACAAGTGCTATGCTCTATCGGCATGGCTCATGATAACACGTTGACATCTGCAGTCTCCCACTGAACAATGCTACAACAAGATCCACGGACTACCCGCAACGACATTGATCAGGTCTTTGGAATACTGAGGCAGCGCTCCAGTTGCTTGGACCAGTCAGGGGGAGCGCTGCAATACAGGCCGCCAAGAGAGTGGCGTATGGTGGTGGCATTCTGCGTCTTGCATAATTTGAATGTTGATCGTGGACAGAACCTGGGCATGGAGCAGCAGGAGGTCTTGCAGGAATCTGACAAGGAGAAGCTGGAAGAAGAAGGTGAACCTGCAAACCAGAAACATCTTGTAGCGCGAGCAGACCGAGGACAAGTGATCTACCAGGGATTCCATTGAACTGTAGCCCTCCCGAAACCACCAACACCATTCTTCCCTCACATCTAGCCCAGTCCTCCTACCCTGCCCAGACAAATTAAATCATTGCATGAAATATACAAATGCCACCACACAATGATGGCCCTGCAGCTCTTAGTGAACCAATCTGCAAAAATTGACAGCGATAAAAGTCTGATTTTCTTTAATATTAAGTCAACAAATTTCACTCAAATTAATATTCACCCAGGTGATACCCAATAATATCTCTCTTAAGTGTACTTTTCCTAACTCTGATCTTCCCACATGGTGATGCCCCTGTTGCTTCAGCATTTTTTTTTTATTCGTTCATGGGATGTGGGCGTCGCTGGCGAGGCCGGCATTTATTGCCCATCCCTAATTGCCCTTGAGAAGGTGGTGGTGAGCCGCCTTCTTGAACCGCTGCAGTCCGTGTGGTGAAGGTTCTCCCACAGTGCTGTTAGGAAGGGAGTTCCAGGATTTTGACCCAGCGACGGTGAAGGAACGGCGATATATTTCCAAGTTGGGATGGTGTGTGACTTGGAGGGGAACGTGCAGGTGGTGTTGTTCCCATGTGCCTGCTGCTCTTGTCCTTCTAGGTGGTAGAGGTCGCGGGTTTGGGAGGTGCTGTCGAAGAAGCCTTGGCGAGTTGCTGCAGTGCATCCTGTGGATGGTAGACACTGCAGCCACTGTGCGCCGGTGGTGAAGGGAGTGAATGTTTAGGGTGGTGGATGGGGTGCCAATCAAGCGGGCTGCTTTGTCCTGGATGGTGTCGAGCTTCTTAAGTGCTGTTGGAGCTGCACTCATCCAGGCAAGTGGAGAGTATTCCATCACACTCCTGACTTGTGCCTTTTAGATGGTGGAAAGGCTTTGGGGAGTCAGGAGGTGAGTCACTCAGCGCAGAATACCCAGCCTCTGACCTGCTCTCGTAGCCACAGTATTTATATGGCTGGTCCAGTTAAGTTTCTGGTCAATGGTGACCCCCAGGATATTGATGGTGGGGGATTCGGCGATGGTAATGCCATTGAATGTCAAGGGGAGGTGGTTAGACTCTCTCTTGTTGGAGATGGTCATTGCCTGGCACTTATCTGGCACGAATGTTACTTGCCACTTATAATCCCAAGCCTGGATGTTGTCCAGGTCTTGCTGCATGCGGGCTCGGACTGCTTCATTATCTGAGGGGATGCGAATGGAACTGAACACTGTGCAATCATCAGCGAACATCCCCATTTCTGACCTTATGATGGAGGGAAGGTCATTGATGAAGCAGCTGAAGATGGTTGGGCCTAGGACACTGCCCTGAGGAACTCCTGCAGCATGTCTGGTGGAAGGCTGCTGTTGTGATTAGCAGCTGCAGACTGGAGCATCTCGGCTGCTGGCAGGGCCGTCTGGCAGAGCTGACCTGGTGGCACCTTTGTGATCAGTGGATGAGGGTCTGACAAGGGTGCAGACACATTGCCCTCCTGAGAGAGGGCAGCATCTGCAGCTCTCACAGCACCAGTACCACTCCCACAGGGCTCTGCATCATCTGTTCTCCCACTGATCTGCATGAGAGTAGACTTCAGGAGGTCAGTGACCCGATCAAATCCCCATTCGATCCCCTAGTCTGTTAACACAGCTACACAACAATTCCAGAAGGAGAGGCCATGGCTCAAATGGCAGCAGTTTGGCCTTCTATCAAATCTACCATTGGTGGTAACAAGGGCTCTTGCATTGTAGGCCTCACTGCAACTTCCATAGAGGACACCACACACTCCATCATAGACAGCAGAGAACTCATTTCTTGCATCAGAACGCCACACATGGTAGAGATGGAGTCCTCCATACTCTCAGCCATGATATGGCACCTCCTTGGCAGGGTGTCCAATGCATCCTTTATTTGTTGGTGCAATTCCAAGATCCTTCTGTTGAAGGCTGGGGCATTAACGTCTTTATCCCCACCCTTTTCAGCAATGCTTGGACCCAGACTTGCCCCCCGGCCACCTCTGTCCTCTGCTGTCTTTTCCACCACTGCCAACTCCTGTGATGTGAACTTCACCCTGTGCAGACCCCTCTAACTCACCATCATTCCCACGTGTGGTGCTGACCTCTGAGCTGGTGCATTTTGAAGTTTGAGGGGGCACGGTGTGGGCTGGTGATGCTGGCTCAGCTTACCTTCTTCTAAAGGGCCCAATTCTGCAGAGGGACTTGGAAGCAGAAAAAAGGATGGTTAGGGAGCATCATACATGTCGAAGTGGTGAGGCATCCACAATTTGCATAGCCCCCTGAAAGAGATGCACAGCAAGGTCAAATAGAAGAGAACAAATCACAGACCCTCCTGGTCCACTACTCCCACCTCCATCCATGATGCTGAGAGGGAGACCTTTGCCCAGAATGTCCAGGGCTTCTTGTTCCATCGTACTGAGGACCTGGATGCGAGCGGGCCCTCCGCCTGTTCCAGCCTGCTCCCTGGCATTATGTGCCAACTTGTCCTGCAGAAAGAAAGGGACCTTATTAGTGAGTGACTCCTTGTAAGGCTTGAGATTTGTTGTGAAGCATGCTGATGTATGACATTGAGCAAACAGTGGGCAGAATGAGGAGGTGTTACAGATCAGGAGAGCGACAGGAGGGTGATATGTGTTAGTAAGGATAAGAAAAGAGTTCACAGCTTTCCTGTTGCAACCATGTAACAGCAGTATGTTGCAAGTGCCATGTGCTTGCTGTGAGGGCAACAGGAGCTGCTGATAGTTCAGATGCAAGTAGGAGGAGGGAAGGCTTAGTTCCCATTGCTCATTAGAGTATAAGCAGGTGCAGAGGGAGATGGGAGTACTTTGTGGTGTGGGGGTAAGTGAGGTGGCAAGATGCAGAAAAGGAGTCATGACAAGAAATAATTTCTACTTTGGCTGAACATGTAAGGTCAGTAAATTTCTTACAGCGTTGAAGCCATGTCCTGGGGGTGAGGTTGATGCTATTGACCTGCTCCGAAACGTCCTTCCAGGCCTGCTGCAAGGTTTGCCTGGAAATGCGAGCCTTTGTTGAGGGGAACAGGTGGTCCCTCGTTTCCAGCACTAAAATCTCCAGGGCTGAAAATCATGGTGCCATTCCTTGGGACATTTCCGATGCTCAATGTGATATCAGTGCGACATTGCTAACCTGCTGGCCTCACTTTAAGAGATGCTGCCTCTCTTTTTATGGGCCCGCCGGAAATTCTGTCCTCCTCCTCATTGGTGAGCTGCCCAATAACGTTGGAAAACTCATGGGCAGTTGGCCTGTGATAGGATAATGCGGCCTTACCATCAAAATGGTTCGAGCCGTTCACGAATTCTTGTGGGCGAAAGGCACAGTTGCCCTGCCCATCCGATGCCAATTGGGTGCCCGCACTGAAAATCAATCCCTTTCAGTGGCAAATTTAGATTGAATAAAGAGTAAAAGCAGCGTGGCTAGCTAAGAAAGTTATGAAAGCATTCAGAAGAAGGAAAAGCACATAATTTTAAAATGTTCATAAAAGGAACAGAATGGGGAGATGCGTAAGGGCTAATTGAGAAATGCGAAAAAGTGGTGAGACATGAATAGAGAACATCAGCAAAATATAAATGCCAACATAAATGAGAACACCAATATCTTCTTTAAATATATCAGAAGCAAGCAAAGGATACGCCATTTTTCTAGAGTTTCTGTGGCTTTTCGTCGAAGTAATGGCAGACAAGTGAGAGAACCCCCTTGGAAATTCACTCCCAATGTGTCTGAATTTGCAGATGACACCAAATTGGGAGCAACGAGAAATGGTGAAGTCAATGTGCACAAATCCAAAAGGATCTAGAGAAGCTAGCTCTGTGGCAAAAGAGATGGCAGATGCAATTTGATACAAGAAATTTAAAGTTCTGAGATTTGGCAGGGGAAAGGATAATGTGCACTATATACTAAGAACTAAATGTGGATTGTATGCTAAGTATTGCAAGATGAAAAAAACTTGGTGTTTGGGTGGGCAGATCGCTGAAACCATCATTACAGTGTTCATAGGCAGTTAAGAAAGCAAACAGAATGTTAAGATATATAGTTTATAAGTGGCGAGTGGTAATTCTGAAATTATACCTGGCTTTAGGAAAACACATCTAGAGCACAGCCCTCTTCTACCTCCTTCCCAAGATCCTCAAACAGGACTACCCTGGGAGACCCATCGTTTTAGCCTTTTCTTGCCCCACGGAACTTATTTCCTCCTTGACTCTATTTTTTCTCCCCTTGTCCAGTCTCTTCCAACCTACATCCACAACTCTTCTGACGCCCTCCACCACTTTAACAGTTTCCAGTTCCCCGGCCCTAACAGTCTCCTTTTCACCATGGACGCCGAGTCCCTCTACACCCCCATCCCCCACCAGGACAGCCTACTTCCTTGAATGGAGGCCCAACCAGTCCCCATCCACCACCACCCTCCTCCTCCTGGCTGAACTTGTTCTTACGTTGAACAACTTTTCCTTTGACTCCACTCACTTCCTCCAAATAAAAGGTGTCGCTATGGGAACTCATATGGGTCCCAGCCAGGCCTGCCTTTTTGTGGGATACGTGGAACGTTCCTTGTTCCAGTCCTACTCAGGTCCCCTCCCTCACCTCTTTTTTCCGGTACATTGATGACTGTATCTGTGCTGTTTCCTGCTCTCGCCCCAAACTGGAAAATTTCATCAACTTTGCTTCCAGTTTCCAGCCTTCCCTCGCCTTCACGTGGTCCATCTCTGACTCTTCCCTTCCCTTTCTTGACTTCTCTGTCTCCATTTCTGGGGATAGGCTGTCAACCTAGTTTAAGTCACCAATTCCCACAGCTACTTTGATTATACTTCCTCCCACCCCGCTTCCTCTAAGGACTCTATTCTCTTCTCCCAGTTTCTCCGTCTCCGTCGCATCTGTTCTGACGATACCACCTTCCGCATCAGTGCTTCCGATATGTCTTCCTTTTTCCTCAACCAAGGATTCCCCTCCACTGTAGTTGACAGGGCCCTCAACTGTGTCTGCCCTATTACCCGCACTTCTTCACTTCTGCCCTCATCCCTTCTCTTCCCTCCCAGAACCATGGTAGGGGCCCCCTTGTCCTCACCTTCCATCCACCAGCCTCCACATTCAACGTATCATCCTCTGCCATTTCCGCCACTTCCAGCGTGATCCCACCACTAAACACATCTTCCCCTCCCCTCCCCTTCCAGCATTCCGAAGGGGCCACTTCCTCTGCGACACCCTGGTCCACTCTTCCAACACCCGCTGTCCTCTCCAAGGTATCTTCCCGTGCGAGCACAGGAGGTGCAACACCTGCCCCGTCACCTCCTCCCTTCCCACTGTCCAGGGCCCCAAACACTCCTTCCAGGTGAAACAGCGGTTTACTTGTACTTCTTTCAATTTAGTATACTGTATTCGCTGCTCACAATGCGGTCTCCTTTACATTGGGGAGACTAAACTCACACTGGGTGA
Organism: Heptranchias perlo; assembly: GCF_035084215.1. Lineage (NCBI taxonomy): Eukaryota > Metazoa > Chordata > Chondrichthyes > Hexanchiformes > Hexanchidae > Heptranchias > Heptranchias perlo. The sequence goes on from NC_090326.1 coordinate 80,670,295, forward strand.
TCGCTTTGCTGAACACCTCCGTTCTGTCCGCAAGCATGACTCTGACCTGCTGATCGCTGGCCATTTTAATTCCCCTTCCCACTCCCACTCTGACCTCTCTGTCCTCGGCCTCTTACACTGTTCCAATGAAGCTCAACAGAAGCTCGAGGAACAGCACCTCATCTTTCGTTTAGGCACTTTACAACCTTCCGGACTCAACATTGATTCCAATAACTTCAGATCATAACCACTGCTCCCATTTTTTCAGTCAGCTAATGCTGGTAATGGTTCTGCTGCTGCCAGATACTCCTGAGCTATCTTTTGTTTCTTAATCTGCCCCATAACCATCGTCCTTGCCTTGCACCATCATCCCTTTTGTTGTTTAATCACATGTGCCCTCTATCCTATCACAGACCTTCCCTTTTGTTCTTTCCTCCCCTCCCCCCTTTCCCTGACTCTGTACCTTTGCTCAAAAACTTTAACTCTTTTAACATCTTCCAGTTCTGACGAAAGGTCTTTGATCTGAAATGTTAACTCTATTTCTTTCTCCACAGATGCTGCCTGAATTGCTGAGCTTCTCCAGCATTTTCTGTTTTTATTTCAGATTTCCAGCATCCGCAGTATTTTGCTTTTGACATCTAGAGTATGACAGTTTTGGTCTCCCTATTTTAACAAATAATATTAAGTAATTGAAAGGGGCACAAAGGAAACATAAGGGCCCAGAATTCACTGTGAAAATAAGGATGAGGCTAACAGCGCTCACCGTTATTTTTCAGACATTATTTATCGTTATTAAATCAGACAGCAATTTCTGGCGAGAACACATTCGCAGTTAAACCCAAAAATCCGGGGGTTGCTGACCGAGATACGCTGCCCCTTCATCAGCTTTGCAAGAACAGCATCTCGCTGTCTGACTCATCATTCAAATACATTGAACGGAGTGGAGTTCCTATACTTAAGTAGTAGATACAGACTAAACTCACCACAAAAAGTCAGGGCCTGTCCATTCCAGTCTAAGCACCCTTTTAATGATGTGAAAAGTGTTAATTACTGCCAAACAAACTCTCTGGCACTGAAAATTAACTTTTACGAACGTGGAATCTCATTCCTTCAGCTTTTAATTGTTGCAGATTTTAATAATTACATTTTTAAAAACTTTTTCTTTCTGTCTTTTTTTCCCTCTCTCTTAATCCAATCTTTCTTTCCTTCTCTTTATTTTGCTTTCTGGACCTGATTTGACATTGAATTCACCATTCTAACTTACACTTCTTGGTTCAGACTCTGCGCTGCTTATTAATGATTCATTCAATCTGATTGATTAAGGAGGCACACAGTTGCTTGCCCTGTTCACACAGATTCCAGATGCCCTGTAGAGGGCGTCACACTGTTTGGATCTCTAACTTGCAGTAACTTCCAGCGCAAAAGTTCATGGAGAATATATGGGCAGGCAGTGTTTATTCTCCACTCCTGATAAATTCTGGTCCATTGGATTTGTACCAGATTTAAGGGGACAGAGCTATGACGAGAAGTTTGTTACACTGAAACTTTTCTCTCTTGAAAAGAGAAGACTGAGGGGAGACTTGATGGAATTATTTAAGATTGTGAGTAGCTTGGACAACATGGATTCAATTAAGTTTTTCTGCTGTGTACAAAAATCAAGAACAAGGGGTTATAGGTTCAAGTTGTGGATAACAAAAGAATGGGAAATTTGGGTGACGTTTTTTCAGTAAACGGATGATAAACACATGGCACAGCATGGATGGTGGAACAAAATTTATGACAGGGTTCAGAAAGGACTAGTCAAGTTCCTGATAGCAAATAGGGTTCAGAGTTATTCGATTTAGAAATGCATCAATGTAATATTCCAGGAACATGGATGGGTACGTGAGATGAACCACTGGCCTTCTGCTTGAAAATTGTTACTAAGTCCTGGAGTGCGGCTTGAATCCACAACTGTCTGATTCCGAGGTAAGAGTACTATTAAATTATCTAAACTGACACTATTTTGTGCACTTATTTAACAACACAGAACTGATTTTTGCCATCGCTGTTAATTTGTTGCCTTGTTTTCTACACAATGAAAGAATGATAAACTAACATATATTAAAACTGAATTAATTTCATTTACTTTTGAACTGCTGGGGGTGTATATGTTTTACGTGTATTGCTGCTGTGTTTGTCCCATGTGAGCTTTGCCATGTTGATTTTGGATGTGCCCTATTAATAAGTACTCTCCTAATTGAGGGAATAGCGCTGGTAGGTGAGCTTTAAGGGATACAAAAGATCCTTTATCTGTATCTGAAACTAACCCTGATGAACCTGCATTAGTGCCAGGAGTCTGTTGTTGGAGTTGCTGTCAGCCCAGTCCTTTTAGAGGCGATGCCTACTGTCACTTGTGAGGGGATATCTGATGGCACAGGACTGTTGCTTACTTGAGTGCCAAACTGGCTACTTCAGTGCTACTTAACACAAATCCCTAGTAGTCGCAATACCCACTGATCTGTGTGAACAGTGACAATTTTAAAGTTTCAGAATTTGTGCTTCATGGCGGACTGCAACTCTAAGCATGTTGAAACCGATCTCCACTGCATTAATTCTTCATTATGATGGAAAGTGAAGTGGTCCAATCCGAAACTAGGGTCTTAAATCTAAACAAAGGAAATTACAAAGATATGAGGAGTGAGTTGGCTATGATAGACTGGGAAGCTTCATTAAAAGGCATGACGGTGGATAGGCAATGGCTAACATTTAAGGAACGAATGCATGAATTGCAACAGTTATACATTCCTCTCTGGCGCAAAAACACAAAAGGAAAAGAGGCCCAATTATGGCTAACAAAAGAAATTAAGGATAGTATTAGATCCAAAGAGGAGTCATATAAAGTTGCCAGAAAAAGTAGCAAGCCTGAGGATTGGGAGCAGTTTAGAATTCAGCAAAAAAGGACCAAGAGATTGATTAAGAGGGGAAAAATAGAGTATGAGAGTAAACTTGCAAGGAACATAAAAGTGGACTGTAAAAGCTTCTACAAGTATGTAAAAAGAAGAATATTAGTGAAGACAAATGTAGGTCCCTTACAGTCAGAAATGGGAGAATTTATAATGGGGAATAGAGAAATGGCAGAGCAATTAAACAAATACTTTGGTTCTGTCTTCATGGAAGAGGACACAAATAACTTCTCAGAAATGTTAGGGAACCAAGGGACTAGTGAGAAGGAGGAATTAAAGGAAATTAGTATTAGTAAAAAAATAGTGCTGGGGAAATTAATGGGACTGAAAGCCGATAAATCCCCAGGTCCTGATAATCTGCCTCCCAGAGAACTAAAAGAGGTAGCCATGGAAATAGTGGATGCATTAATTGTCATCTTCCAAAATTCTATAGATTATGGAACAGTTCCTGCAGATTGGAGGGTGGCAAATGTAACCCCACTATTTAAAAAAGGAGGGAGAGAGAAAACACGGAACTACAGGCCAGTTAGCCTAACATCAGTAGTAGTGAAAATGCTAACATCTATTATAAAGGATGTGATGACAGGACACTTAGAAAATATCAACAGGATTAGACAAAGTCAACATGGATTTATGAATGGGAAATCATGTTTGACAAACCTGTTGGAGTTTTTTGAGGATGTAACTGGTAGAATAGATAAGGGTGAGCCAGTGGATGTGGTATATTTGGATTTTCAGAATGCCTTTGATAAAGTCCCATATAAGGGGTTAGCATGCAAAATTAGAGCACGTGGGATTGGTGGTAATATACTGGCATGAATTGAAAATTGGTTAACAGACAGGAAACAGAGAGTAGGAATAAATGGGTCTTTTTCGGGGTGGCAGGTAGTGACTAGTGGGGTACTGCAGGGATCAGTGCTTGGGCCCCAGCTATTCACAATATATATCAATGATTTGGATGAGGGAACCAAATATAATATTTCCCAGTTTGCTGATGACACAAAACTAGGTGGGATTGTGAGTTGTGAGGAGGATGCAAAGAGGCTTCAGTGCAATTTAGACAAGTTGAGTGAGTGGGCAAATACATGGCAAATGAAGCATAACGTGGATAAATGTGAAGTTATCCACTTCGGAAGGAAAAACAGAAAAGCAGAGTATTATTTAAATGGTGATAGATTGGGAAATGTTGATGTACAAAGGGACCTGGGTGTCCTTGTACACTAGTCACTGAAAGCAAACATGCAGATACAGCAAGCAGTTAGGAAGGCAAATGGTATGTTGGCCTTCATTGCAAGAGGATTTGAGTTCAGGAGCAAGGATGTCTTACTGCAGTTATACAGGGCCTTGGTGAGACCACACCTGGAGTGCAGTTTTGGTCTCCTTACCTAAGAAAGGATATACTTGCCATCGAGGGAGTGCAGCGAAGGTTCACCAGACTGATTCCTGGGATGGCAGAACTGTCGTATGGGGAGAGATTGGGTCGACTCGGCCACTCGAGTTTGGAAGAATGGGAGGGGACCTCTTTGAAATTAATAAAATTCTGACAGAGCTAGACAGACTGGATGCAGGGAAGATTTTTCCTCTGGTTGGGGGGTCCAGAACAAGGGGTCACAGTCTCAGGATACGTGGTAAGACATTTAGGACTGAGATGAGGAGAAATTTCTTCACTCAGAGGGTGGTGAACCTGTGGAACTCTCCACCACAGAAGGCTGTGGAGGCCAAGTCACTGAATATATTTAAGAAGGAGCTCAATAGATTTCTAGACACAAAAGGCATCAAGGGGTATGGGGAGAGAGCAGGAATATGGTATTGAGATAGAGGATCAGCCATGATCATATTGAATGGTGGAGCAGGCTCGAACGGCTGAATGGTCTACTCCTGCTCCTATTTTCTATGCTTCTATGCTTCTATGTTTCTATGTTTCTATGCTTCTATGTTTCTATGCACCTTGGAGTTTGGAATCCAAAGTTTTCACAGCAGCAGTGAGAACATTAGTGAAAGATGTTTCTACTGCTGCCTCGAGCCTCCAAAACCGAGGCCTGCACTGCCGATGGTGCTGGCATTGACATGTGCTCAATGGCAGAATGCGGTGAAAACAATCTGTGCTCCATTTGGGAGATGGCAGCGCATGTCTAGGTTTTCGACTCCTCCATAGTCCTCAAACTTTCTTCCACTGTTGTGCACAAGGATGCATGTGGCTGCTCAATGGAGTGCTGTTGCTGTACCAAACTCTGTTTGAAAGCAGGACCACTAAGATTTGTATCGACATATAACTCAGTAGGGGCAATCAACACATTGAGCCTCCACTCAATACCGTCAACTCACTAGGGGTAACATTGACTGGCTCAAACAAGTATCTAGGCCAATGGCTACTGGGTCATTTAGTATTCTCTTGCCCGGACTCTACTGCACCAGTGCTGAAGAATCCAGAAGAATGGAACTGCGCCAGGAGCAGATGAGTGTACTAAACCCTGAGAGAAGGGAGTGGGAAAATTAAGTGGATCAGGTTCAGGTGAGAGGAGCACCACCCCCCCCACACCCCACCCCGTCATAGCCCCGGGAAGAATTGACTATATAATGTATATGTAAAGCCATTTAGTAATGAAGGGCCCGTTAAAAAGTAATATGATAAGCAACATAGCATTATTCAGAGAGGTGTTGTGAGGAGGCTCTACTATATTATACAAATTATAGACGACATGATTGATATGGCTCATACCATTAATGCTGTTTATCCTCCAATCTCCGCCGTCACAATGTCATTTAAACTCCATTCTGAAATAGGACCTATACCCTGTTTTTTTTAATGCAGATGCTAATGAACCTGTTGTGCATTTCACGTAGTTTCTGTTTTTATTTCAGATTTCCAGCATCTACAGTTTTATCTTTTAATATTTTGTAAGTTGTCCTTTCCAAATAAATCAACTATGGCTACCTCAAGTGGACTGGGCTCTTTAAAGTCTGGATATGCTCCACCTATTGCTTACTATGCCCTCCCATTGAGCATCAGTTTTGTCTTTAAACGTAAGAGAAATGGGGCTAGAGACAGGGGCCCTGGATATCTTCAGGGACTCCGCCAGACTTTTACCATAACTCTGGTGGAACCTACCGGAAAAGTCAAGGATCAGGTTGTGTTTTGTCACTACCAATTCCAGAATTTCCTGGTCAACCTAATAAGGGGTACAATCTTTGCCCACCCCTTACAAGGCCAATGATGTCAAGGGAGCAAAGTCGGGGGCAGGGACTCCCTAAGCTGGGAATTCCTAATTTAACAGCTACCATCTGGAGGCCAGTACGTCGAAAGAGATGTGGTGTACTAGCATCTATATGGGCGCAGGTAGGTCTTACCGAGGAGCTGGAGGGAGGGGGGTGGGGGCTAGGGTAGGGAAGTATTCTGAACTCCCAAAGAAAGAGAAGTTTAAAAAAAAAATCTGCATCAGGCCTCTAACACAGAGGGCCGAGGATAAGGTGGATGGGTTCTCCAGGTCAGGCCTTGCCAATCCCCTACCCCGATGGCAGGTATGAAGCAGGATTTTCCAGCTATGTGGGACAGGTGGGTGCTGGAGATGCGCCTTAATTGGCCAGGCACCCACTGGCTCCTTGCTAATGAGATGATTTCCCATTGACCTCAGTGAGATCGCGACACACGGACTTCCGGATTCAGTGTAATTTGGTCCATTAAAATACTTTCCTGCAGTACATTCTCTCTCCCATCATGTCAGCTATAATGTCATTTTCATGACTATAGTATTTTCACTTCTAATACCCTGCTACATCCTTGGTGGTGTTTATTTTACTAATTTTCAAGACTCCCATGTGCCTTGTGCTGATAATTTACATTAATGTTCATGCTTTATATTTGAGCTCTTTTTTGAGATGAACACTTTTTTCCAGACCACCTGCCAGATCTTCTGAGCGGTGGATATAACGTTGACCCGAATAGCTATGGTTTGTCCTCCTTTACATGCCAAGGAGCTGTCCCCCCACACTAAGATGTGCTTGCATTGCTCTATTATTGTGTTTACCAGCACTTGCTGAGGCTTCACTGTTAAATTGGACTTTTCTCTGTTGGTGTTCAGACACTTTCTCCAACAGTGCACGCTCCACGACCGGATTATCAAACTTTTTCACATTTATCGTGGTTGAGTGGCTTGTTAGGTGCTTGAGAAACACTAAAGGATCATTATTGCTGGTGGGTTGTGACTGGCTGCTACTTTTTTGTAGCTTCATACAAATTGCATGTTTGAAAGCCATGCATTCCCAAACTTTTGTTAGTGCTTTGTAGATATTGGTGAAAAAAATATGCTTTTCTCCCATTTTTACAAAAACGGAATTGTCGGCCCCCTAGTGAGAAACATGTACTCTACTTCAAGTGCATTCCATTTTAAAATACAATTATTAACACAGTGAATGGAGGTTGCGGAAAATTCGAGAGTGTAACAGAAGTGGCCAGAAGCTAGCGTTGATACTGAGCAGTTTTTGTGTATGTGATAAGGTGCCAAAATATTTCTCCTATCCTTAGCTAATTGAACTGCAATGCAAGAAGTAGTTGTGTGATAATATCACTGAGAGATCTGTGTGACAGATGGAGAGTAACCCTTACAGTCCATTTTCCTAGTTCTTTCAGACAATAAAAAGGTTTGAAAATAGAACATTAAACAATGCGAACGCTACTTTTGCTATCTTACATTTAAAAACATCATTGAAATCAGAAAGTTCATTTACAAAGGACTGGCAGTTGCAATCAAAGCAATAATGTAGTGCTGAGAAAAAAGGGTAATTGGTTTGGTAAAGATCGCTTTCCATTACACCATAAAGCACTACACAATAGGAAAGGTCACCAATTAAGCAATCATGAATACCAAGTACTGAAGCTGATGAAAATAGGGCAGTGGTTTAAATAGATTTGCAAGCAATTTACCTTTTCACAATGTTGGCAATCTGATGCAATTTGCTTGCAATTTTGTCTGCTTTCAGTAGCACTCCAAGCTGACACTACACAGACCAAATGGCAAGGAGGCCTGCATAAAAAATGTACAACTATCTTGGCTACATCAGGGTACCAGGACAGTGGTTCATCAGGAAAATTACAACAATTAGCATAAGTGCAGAAAAATCAACACTTTAAATGTCAGGCTCACTAGCTGTGCTAGGGACTTTGAGAGCACCATCTCCACTGCTGGCTTAACTGTGAATATGAAGCAATCACCAACAAGCCCTGAGGACTGATGACTTGCAATTGGTGTAATAATTTTATGTGTCTGAAAAAAGCCTTTCAGACACCCGTACTAAGCAAATATTTATTGTCCTTTTTATTCTCCTTTGTTCATTCATTTCAACATTTCACTTTCTTAAAAAATCCAGAGACCAGTATTATCAAATAATTTACACTGTGTGTAGCTTTAAAAAAAATAACCTAACAGTTTTTTTATAACTAAAAGAAGATAATTAAATAGCTGAAGGTTTTTTCTCCAGTTTCTTCTTTTCAATATTATAGGATATTTACCTCATTCAATAATTTAAATATGATTGTAGTTTGTATGTAATAGGACACAAGTAAGTCTGTATTTTCCTGCTGCTCACAATTCAAGAGAGTATTGCATTTCTAGTAAGATATTTTATGGCTCTGAAACGGCTTGGGGATTCAATTCTAGCAGTTACGCCAGGATCATGCTCGCCAGTGACCTCCGTAGCTGCCTTCGCCTTGTTATGTGGGGTCAGTGGGAGGCCATCCTTTTTGCATGAGGCTATCTTCAGCACCTACCTGCCCTAGAAAGCTGCAAAAATGTGGCACTGATAGTTGGGTTGGGTTGATGTTGGGCTTCTCCTCCCAGAAATGCCAGCCAGTGCCCCAGCCTGTGTCAATAGGGCTGCTCTGAAAATTTTCACAAAATACCCCACTTCGGGGCATAATCATGGCCAGGAATCCCCACCCCCCAACCTTAGTGGATCCCACTTCCATCCATCAGGAGACTGGTACGCCTCTTCTCAATTGACATACTGGTTCCACCTTTCACCAGGTCACTGTAAGGCTAAGGATGCAGGAACTCCCATCATTGGGAGTCCCTGCCCTCAGCCCCAGCCCCCAGCCTTCGGAATCAGCAGCCTTGTTTGGGGCAAGCGGAGGCTCCATCCCCAAACAACGCCACAGAGAATGGCAGCATAACTCTTCAGGCATACCTGGGTCCCGGTGGAGCTGGAGCTGTTCCACCAGGCTCCTGCCAGAGATAAAGCCAGATGTCAGCGCAAATTTGGCCCCTCAAACTTGAAGTTTGTCCTCACTGCAATATGCTGTGCCACCACTTTATAAAAATTGTTTTGGGAAAATGTTCCATCCATTGGTAGTCAATAGGCAGATATATGCTTAAAAGTTTACTTTTTGAGAAACCTTGAAGTTTTCAAAACCAAAGTTTTCAGATGTCAAGTTTAAATCCCATGGGGGTGAAATTGGTCAATGCCAGTAGTCCATAATCAGCAGTCCATTTTACACCACGCCCGATTTTATTTTCCATGACTTCAAAGAAAATCAAGCGCAATGTGAAACGAGCTGACGATTTGCTATCAGACTGTTTTCCACTACTGCTGTTCACTCCCTGTAATATCCTGGAGCTACCCTAAGATTCAATCTACACTTCACTGTTTCCTTGTAATGTGGTCAGTAATGATGTGATGCCAAGTATTTCCATTATAATTCTGGAGAGTGTTTCCCTTAAACTTAAACATAATTGAAAAATGCAGGAAGCAATATTTGCCATACTGGCACCTGATGTATATTAATGAATTGAAGTTGACTTTTGACTTTGCAGCCTGATCATGGATATGAGTCCTTTTGTGGTATAGTCAAGTGGGTGAGTACGCATTCAATTCCTGCCATATTCTGTATGTGCCCAATCCCTGATGCTTAAATGGTGAGAGGTATCAAGTTCCCTGTTAGAGAGTGTCTGTATACTGAAAGGCTCATAAATTTACTGGTAGTTTAATGGTGGTTCTGCAAACTCATGCACTGCATTTATAATATAGAATTAGAATTTTGGATTCGCCAAATCTGATAAGTGAATTTAACTGATTTTCATCCCTTCATCTTACACATTTTTTAAATAAATGCAATTTTATTGCTTTATGAGAAACTAGTTATGAAAAGTTTGTTCATTCCAGAAATGAGTTACTACTACAACAAGTCTTGTTTCAACAATGCAAAATGCTCACGTGTCATCATTCTGAACAACAGTAATAATTCTGTCAATAATTGATAATGGTGTTCCTTGAGAATCTTACAATTCACTGCTATGTTTCATATTCTGCCAAGATTTGCCCTTATTAACTGAAGACAAAGTGGTCAGACGGGTATGGATTTTCTTTCAGTCTTCACTGGGTGTAGAAGACCATCTTCGTCTTTAGAAGAAGTAGTTTGTGATCAGATCTAGGTGTGATGGCCTAAGTAGAGGAACTGCTTTCTGACAGTTATGGTTACTGGGAATAAAGATAATGCACAGATGGGACTAACGCTGACCAAAGCCCGCTCCATTGTATTTCATGCAATCTCTAATTACAGAGGTGCACCAGAGAAAGAGATTAGAAAGGGCAGGTGACGGTATAGGAGAGAAACCTGTTTTACTTGCACAGTGGAGGATCCCTCACCATCAGACCTGATGTACATCAGCCTGACAGCTAATTAGGGTAGACATGAATTTTTCCAATGTAACAGATGTTCACTAATCAGGCCAGATTTGGAGCCCTTACACCAGGCAACATTTCATGCACAATTTAACTATCTAAAAGGAATAAACCACTTAATGCATTGTACTGAAGGCACAGCTGTTTTACAGTCAGAAAATTTGCCTTCTAAAATTTTCCTCTGTAAAACTGATGTATTTTCAAATAACTCTGACAGGACATTTGGAATGAATTAAAGTAAAGTCATAAAAAGTCACTGGCACTCAAAAACTAAATGCTTCTGCGCAAACAGTATAATGAAAGTTCATAATTGCCCTTTGCCACTCAGAAGGTCAGCATAGATTTTTTAAAGTCTTCCCACATAGCATGTATAATAAATTAATCCTCTCTGTTACAACAGTGATTATTACATAGTGCTTGTGTTCATTTACATATCATAGCAGGATTTGACAAAGTAATCTCATTATGACATTGTGAGAGTCTCAATTCATAAGAATGACATGGTTTTAAAGGTCATCGCAGGCAATTCATATTGACTGGTAATTAAACAAACTAAAGACAAAACTAAAGTTGTACTGTATTTGTCATGGGATTAAGGAAGAAGCCTTTGCTATGGACCACAGATCTTCCAGCCTTTTTGCACCATGCAAACTGTACAGGAAATGTAACATTGCAGACTGCCCCATTGCAAGCACACAGCTGGCAATGTTACACACTTGCCACTGAATTTCAGCACCCACATATTAGTACAGAATTATTTTGTATCTTTTCCAAAACAAAAAGTGAACCTTAACAGCAGTATAAAGTATGAAATGCATTTTACCGTAACAGTGCACAAATTTAGCAAGGGTGTGAAGCCAAAATTGCTTGATATCGTCATTAAACTTGGAGGATAAATCGGATGTTACGGCCCAAACTGACTCCCTCCTCCAATGAGTCTCACACCACATTGGTAGCATTGGTTCTTATATTCTAAATGCACCCTAAGTGTGAATTCTATTTACTCTCTTTTCTTGGGTTCTCAGGGTTTGTAATTCCAACGCCATGTTAAAAACATAATTTAAATTTATGTCTCTGTGCCCTATTAGGACTTGTGACATTTCTGAGAAAAGGTACTAACTGGTTATTCCCCCATGGTTAGTGTCACTCTGAGGAATGTGCCTATCCAAAACTGGGTTTATGAAAATTATTGAAAAGTCAAAGGGAAAAAAGATTTTTATGTGTTAAAGCTTTAGGAACATAGAAACAGGAGTAGGCCATTCAACCCCTTGAGCCTGTTCTGCCATTCAATTAGATCATGGCAGATCTGTATCTTAACCCCATTTACCCGCCTTGGTTCCATATTCCTTGTACCTAACAAAAACCTATCAATCTCAGTTTTGAAATTTTTGATTGCTCTAGCCCCAACAGCTTTTTGGGGAGAGAGTTCCAGATTTCCTCTGCCCTTTATGTGAAAAAGTGCTTCAGTGCATCACCCATAACAGCCTAGCTCAAATTTTAAGGTTATGCCCCCTGTTCTGGACTCCCCCACCAGAGGAAATAATTTATCTCTATTTATCTATAATAAATATTATATCTACCCTATGAAATCGTTTAATCGTCTTAAACACCTCGATTATATCATCCTTTAATCTTTTATACTCAAGGGAATACAAGCCTAGTCTATGCAACCCATCCTCATAATTTAACCCTTTTAGCCCCGGTATCACTCTGGTGATTCTTTTCTAAAGGTCAATCATGAAAAACATATGCGCGGTTATACAGGGTGGGAAGTAATCAAAAACAAACTGTTAATTTCATGCCAGGCCTATAATTAATTATATAAACAGAGACTGAAATTTTGGAGCACCTATGTCTGTAATTAAAGCTGATCCACCTGTATCAGTACCAGGAGTTTCCTTCAATGGAATTTCTGGAACAAGAGCAAACTGTAAATAACATTACTCACCAGTATTTTCAAATCTTCAGTTCATCACCATAGAAAATTGAAGACCCAGTGTATCTCTTCTCCATGATGTCACATGTTTCATGTCAGCCATTCTATAATTAAATAAGCATACTATTAGACAATAGGCATTTGCTTAGCAAACTAAAAGTTGCAGATATTTAATAATCTGCTTTTCAATTCCTTCCATGTTTAGAGATGCAAAATACAATGTTGAATACAAATTATAATACCTTTCAGAGAGAGAAAAAATAATCTATAATCTAATTCTTAACTGCAATCATCAAATAATTGCCAGAAAATGTGTTTTTATACTGAGAATCAATAATCCAAACTTAAGAAAATATTAAACTGACTTGCATCTCTTATTGGCCCTGGAATTCCTTGGAGGTTCCACCAGTCTCCAGTCATAATTCCAGTGTATGTAAATGCAAGTTGTTGTTGCTGTTGTTGTTGTGACTGGTGGAAACCTCCCCCCGCCATCCCCCAGGGAAATGGTGGATACCCAGTTACGCTGGGTCTCTGCTTTCTCCGGGCAATTCCTAGTTGCCTTGTAAGGGACGGAATTTCCAATCATCCCTTACAAGGCAAATGATGCGCTCGTGCGGGACTAGGGTCAGACACTCATTAAACTGGGAGCTCCCACTCCTAACCAACACTGTGTAATAGTGCACAAGTTTTTTATGATTGACCTTTAGCCTGGATCCCCAAAGAATAAAAACATATTTTTTTACAAAGCCAGTCAGTTAGTATCCTTTTGTTAGAGGGCTGGTAGTACAGTACTGTGAGCCATGGGGCAGGCTGGCATCAGAGATGCGCCCCAAATGGTTTTTGCATTTGCCTGCCCCATGCTAATGAGGTGTTCTCCCACTGATCCCACAGATTCCGGCAAGATAGTGCTGGAGGACACTGCCGCATACAATCCTGGCATAATCGTTGGAATTGCTTCCCGAGCAAATTTAAAGCCATTGTTAACAAAGAGCTCCTGTTTATATACCACATCTAAATTCAAGACTTTATATATAGACCTTCTTACTCAGATGATGGTACAATATTTACAGGATTTCTCTCCTTTAAGTTAACCCTTACTTTGCTGTTCTTGTTTTTAATATTCTTACTCAGATACATACAGATAAAGATAAAGAAAAGAAATTCAATTGCCCCAACCACTCAGAGAACATTGCAAAATAAACAAGCAATGAAAATTGTCAAATGCAAATTGTCATGTAGGCTGATGTCATATATTATGCAAATCATGGAATATATGATTAATATGGATGATACAAGTTGATCTTCACAGTGCCAATGATTTCTAGAGTCTCCCTCCTAAATGTTATTTCTGAATGTGCAGTGTTTGTGCTGACAGGACCCACCATCTGTTTCATGTTTTGCCCTGCAATCATAGTACTAACTTTCCTTTAAACATAATAGCACTGTGGACAGAAACAGGGGTGATTTGGCCCATGGAATTTCTATCTTGTAATATATTCTCTTTTCTATAATGGCATGCATAACATAATTTTCACAATCTTGCTATTTTGACTTTACTTGCTATAACCTTCTCAGTATTTTTCTGCTAGTGCGCCATTTTTGCATGCTTCACTTTCTTTCATGTTCATGCATGTCCTCCCTTGCTACTATGCAGTATTATTATTGACTTAACTTTTGCTCTTCCTTAAGCCATGCAACGTCTTTCATAAATCCCACCAGGTTCTTTCAGTTTGATCTACGGAATATTGGCCTCCTTGTTACCTCCATACATTTGGGTCCCACCCTTCCCACAACAAAAATATTATCACATTTCATCATTATACAGGTAAGCACATGTAAAGACTAGTCACTAAACCTAACTTCCTCTTTGACTGTTGACCAATTTTCAAAAACATTTGTGCACTCTACAGGTGCCTTAATGAACTTTGTGACATTGATACCAGTTAAATGGCTGGTTAGCTGTTTAACAAGCATTAAAGCATTATTCTTATTTCGGGTCCATCATTACCAGCTGGTAGTTTCATTACTGGTAATGAAATCCATTCTTTAGAATTGCACATTTTGAAACTGTGCATTCCTGCGATTTTGCTAATGGGTCATGCACTACAGTGAAACTCCATAAATGGTGAAAATGCACTTATTGTTAAATAAATTCCACGGTCTCAATTCCTTTACTATGTTCCTTGATATAAAGCCCACCCGCTATAACAAAATTACTAACCACTCAGAATTTTGATCTTTAGTTTGGCCAATAAGGAACAGTAATTTAAAACAGCCAACAAGATATTAGGTTAAATTATTCAAATTTAATGTCTCAATAAATTAAATGAAGCACTTTACCTATGCTGATAAATGTATTGTATGCTGCTGTATTTTGTAAAATATTGAAATTGTATTACTCAATTGCATTTAAACTGAATAAATTATTCTGCAGCTCTCTGGTGCCGACAATAATTCTTCCCAATTTCCAGTGCTCACTTAGTTCAGAGTACTTCACGAAACAATGACATTCATGTATCCATAAATGAATATTCATCCATGTCTGATGAATCCAATCCTGAGGCATCAAACATGTTAGAGATGAAGTAACAGAGAGGGCTGATGAGGGTAGTGCAGTTGAGGTCGTGTATATGGACTTTCAAAAGGCGTTTGATAAAGTACCATATAATAGACTTGTTAGCAAAATTGAAGCCCATGGGATTAAAGGGGCAGTGGCAGCGTGGATATGAAATTGTCTAAGAGACAGAAAGCAGAAAGTAGTGGTGAATGGTTGTTTTTCATACTGGATGGAAGTATGTAGTGGTGTCCCCCAAGGATTGGTATTAGGACCACTGCTCTTTTTGATATATATTAACGACCTGGACTTGGGTATACAGGGCATAATTTCAAAGTTTGCAGGTGACATGAAACTCAGAAATGTAGTAAACAGTGAGGAGGATAGTAACAGACTTCAGGAGGACATAGGCAGACTGGTGAAATGGGCAGACACAAGGCAGAAGAAATTTAACGCAGAGAAGAGTGGCATGATATATTTTGGTAGGAAGAATGAGGAGAGGCAATATAAACTAAATTGTACAATTTTAAAGGGGGTGCAGGAACAAAGAGACTTGGGGGGGAACAAATATTTGAAGGTGGCAGGACAAGTTGAGAAGGCTGTTAAAAAAGCATGCAGGATCCTTGGCTTTATAAACAGAGGCATAGAGCTCAATATTAGGAGGGCGGCGGGTTGGCAGCGGGGGGGTCGACTGGGCGCGTGGGTAATGCGCCCAGTGAATTCAGGGTGCTCCGCACGCGATCGCAGCCTAATTGAAGGTACTTACCTTGGCTTCCGGGTTTCGCGCGGGAAAGCTGCGCAATGGGCGGACTGCACACCCTCATCATAGGCTGTCAGCTGGAGGAGCACTATTTAAAGGGGCAGTCCTCCACTGACTGATACTGCAGAAAGGAGCCAAAATTACAGCATGGAGCAGCCCAGGGGAAAGGCTGCTCCCAGGTTTAATGATGCCTCACTCCAGGTCCTATTGGATGGGGTGAGGAGGAGGGGGAGGACAGAGATCTTCTCCCCGATGGACGGGAGGAAGTGGCCTGCCTCTGCCACCATGAAGGCCTGGCTCAAGGTGGCAGAGGAGGTCACCAGCACCACCAACATATCACGCACCTGCATACAGTGCAGGAGGCGCTTCAATGACCTAAGTAGGTCAGCCGAAGTGAGTACACTTACTAATTCCCCTACACTCTGTCTGCCACATCACCGCCCCCACCTCACATCTCCTTCTGCACTGCCAACACTACTCTATCACATCATTCCTCACACCCAATCAAAGCTCATCCTCATCTTACCTGCACTTCTCACCTTGCTAGTACTCATCCCACCACTACCGCTCAACCTAATCCTCACACAATCTCATGGCTCTATCTCATACTCACCCTCTCATGCATCTCTTTCTCCGTCAGCCTCATCCAACCTGCCACTACCTGTGCTGCAGCCTTAGAGAGGCTGCAGAGGAGATTTACTAGAACAGTACCAGAGATGTGGTACTTCAGTTACGTGGAAAGATTGAGAAGCTTGGGTTGTTCTCTTTAGAGCAGAGAAGGTTAAGGGGAAATTTAATAGAGGTGTTCAAAATCATGAAGGGTTTTGATGGAGTAATATGTGTAGTAGGAAGCGTAAGGCAAACGTGTTGTAAGCATAAAGGGGATGCACAAGGGTGTTTGAGGGTTTGTCATGGTTTTTACTTATATTTGATTTCTGATCAACTCACATAACATATTATATTGTCAACACTACTGCCACGTCTTTGCAAATCTTGTCTGGTTTGTGCAATAATGCCCTTTCTTGAGGATCACCATGAAGACCCACGACTGATGCCACCCATGGTGTCACTGCAGAGTGGGTGTAGGTGTATTTGCAGGGCTCTTTTGTGCAGACGACGATGTCCCCAGTGGCACACTGGAAGGATGCAGAGGAGAAGTTGTTGAGGGCAGTGGTGACTTTGACAGTGACAGGTAAGAAGATGGTGATCGGGCCAGCCGGGAGCAGCTCGGCATGAAGGAGGCTGCAGATGTCCACGACTACATGTCGAGTGACTCTGAGCTTCTGTGTGCACTGCTGCTCAGAGAGGTCCAGGAAGCTGAGCCTCGGTCTGTAGACCCTGTGGCGAGGGTGGTGCCTTCTGTGACACATCTCTCTCTGTGGTTGCCCTCCCTCCTGCTGTGCAGGTGGATGTGTCACAGCACTCTGTTGTGGAGCTCCACGTGTCAGAGGTAGATGGCGTGGCTGGGGAGGCTGGTGATGCTGTTCGTCCTCCGAGGAGGTCATGACTGCAGCTACGGTGGCCCCCATCCTGAAGATGTACTTTTGAGGGGATCCGCAAGATAGGTAAATGCATCTGCACACCGGGTTGAGTTTGCAAGTTGGTGAATTTTAGTGTTCGGAGGAGGGTGGTGCAGGCCAAACTTTGTCCAAAGTGACAGAGTGGCCTCCTGCAATCAGTGAGGGTCTCAACCCCCACCTGTCAAATGGACCTTTGCAGTTGCCACAGGCTGGTGGCTGCAACACGTCCATTTCAACTGGGAGTGTTTCCTCCAGTATGGGAAACACACTCAGTTTAGATGAAAATTCCACCCCTCCTAAAATATCCTATAAATCAGGTCTGCTAACGACCTGAAGTATCCAATTAATTGATTTAAGAGGGATAAGCCGGCGGGAGTCCAGCGTGCAGGGGCTGCGCGTGCATCTAAGCGCGTCATTGGGGAACCCGGAAGAGGGCGGGTTGGAGCCGGGCTCCGGACCTGCCCCGGGAATCCCCAATCTTCGGAGCCCCCCCGCCACGAATGCACCCGCTCGGACGTCCGAAAATCGAGCCCATAGAGTACAAAAGCAAAGAAGTCATGTCATACCATTATAAATCACTGGTTATACCTCAGCTGGAGTATTGTGTCCAATTCTGGGCACCGCTCTTTAGGAAGGATGTCAAAGCCTTAGAGAGGCTGTAGAGGAGATTTACTAGAATGGTACCAGAGATGTGGTACTTCAGTTACGTGGAAAGATTGAGAAGCTTGGGTTGTTCTCTTTAGAGCAGAGAAGGTTAAGGGGAAATTTAATAGAGGTGTTCAAAATCATGAAGGGTTTTGATGGATGAAATAAGAAGAAACTGTTTTCAGTGGCAGAAGGGTCAGTAATCAGAGGACACAGATTTAAGGTAATTGACAAAAGAACCAGAAGTGTGATGAGGAGAAATATTTTTACGCAGCGAGTTGTAATGATCTGGAAAGCACTGCCTGAAAGGGTGGTGTAAGCAGATTCATTAATAAATTTCAAAAGTGAATTGGATAAATACTTGAAGGGCAAAAATTTACAGGGCTATGGGGAAAGGGAAGGGAAATGGGACTAATTGGATAGCTCTTTCAAAGAGCCAGCACAGGCATGATGGGCTGAATGGCCTCCTTCTGTGCTGTATCATTCTATGATTCTATGATTCTATGAAAGACATTGCGAAGACTTGAAAGGATGCCAAATGTTTTGGTGAAGAGGATCCAACAGCAGCCACTGAAGAGACTTCACCAAGGAACCAAATTGGAAAGGAAAACCTTTCATCCACTCTTTTCTGGGTCATCCAGAAGGCTTTCTCTTAGTTACATCCAACAAGACAGAAAACACACCAGGAGACACATTACCATCCATGTCAGATGTTGGTGCTTCCACACCCCACCACCATCTCAGAACCTACTTCTTCAGGCCATTAGCAAACCTTTATTGCAAGTGTACAAATTGAAATATCAAGATGCACAGTAACATGTCTGATTTTCATTGGTCCAGGCACAGTTGGGTCCAGCAATACTTTCCTCCTCAAAACTTTTTTTTTATTCGTTCATGGGATGTGGGCGTCGCTGGCAAGGCCAGCATTTATTGCCCATCCCTAAAACTCTTGGGTGTCATCATTAAAAGATCCCTTCAGTCCTTCTGAAAACCTTTTTATAAAGATTCTGGAGTCAGCGTCCTGATCTTCCACCCAGAACACCAGGTTTTTGAGTTACACTTGAAATAATAACCTATTTTTCTCTTTCAGATGCTGAGCAAATTGCTGTGCATTTCCAGCACTTTTTTTGTTTTATTTTAGAATTCCAACACATATGGTTTTCTTTTTACTTGTAAAGCTCTAATATTGTCACATAGCAAACTGAAGTACCTGACACAATGACATTTTGTCAAAGCAAATGTGATTTTGTTGTAAAAGAGTTCAACTCTTTACCGACTGTCTCCACTATTGAAGATGTTTTGTCAGGAAACCTCAAAGAGTTTCAATGTGTTTATAGTTTTATCAGCACTAAGATGGAAATCTAATATATGTCAAGGAATAAAATCGGTTACCTGTAATTCTCGGTTAAAATTGATACAAAAACAAAACTGAATCTATTTAATGTTAATTAAATTGAAGAGAATGGAGGTTACTTTGGAGACATTTGGAAGTCAGTAGGTACTTGGTGCACCTTCTTTGGTTCAGTGAAGTTAAGAGACAAGAAAACAAGCCCAAACATTCATTCCTTTTGCCCTGACAACAGTAGCTGATCCAACAGGACTTTGGGACCTATTTCATAAACTCAATGTGGGATTGGCCAACAAATCTCAGAGGAGGTTTATGAAAAATTGGAACAACCTGGAACTGATCAAATGGTGCAATGGGTGGAATGATTAATCAAAATTATGATCTTGGAAAACATTGCATCTAAAGTAAAGAACAGGAATAAAACTTTGATATTATCTGAGGAATACAGTAGAAGAATGATGACAGGCAGATGATTGAGTTAGAGTAGTGCCCAATGAACTGTTAGCCAAAACTATGTTAAATTGCTGAACGGGGACTTGATATAATAGGTGGATGGCTCCAGGATTTAGTGGATTCTGTAAAATAAAAAGGGCAGAATCAGGATCATTGTCCTATGAATGACACATCATATTAAGCACTGAATCCTGCAAATATTGTATGTAAAATAGTATTTTTTTTTATTCATTCATGGGATGTAGGCGTCGCTGGCAAAGCCAGCATTTATTGCCCATCCCTAGTTGCTCTTGAGAAGGTGGTGGTGAGCCGCTTTCTTGAACTACTGCAGTCCGTGTGGTTATTTAGTTACTGTAGACTATAAATATGGAAATATGCTTAATGTGAATATGAAAAACTAATAAACTAAATTACAATGGCCCCGAAATTTTGCTGGTCTTCCGATGTAACTCCGGCAGGAAACATAGAAACATAGAAAATAGGAGCAAGAGTAGGCCATTCGGCCCTTTGAGCCTGCTCCACCATTCAATATGATCATGGCTGATCCTCCATCTCAATACCATATTCCTGCTCTCTCCCCATACCCCTTGATGCCTTTTGTGTCTAGAAATCTATCGAGCTCCTTCTTAAATATACTCAGTGACTTGGCCTCCACAGCCTTCTGTGGTAGAGAATTCCACAGGTTCACCACCCTCTGAGTGAAGAAATTTCTCCTCATCTCAGTCCTAAATGTCCTGCCTCATAACCTGAGACTGTGACCCCTCATTCTAGACCCCACCAACCAGGGGAAACATTCTCCCTGCATCCAGTCTGTCTAGCCCTGTCAGAATTTTATATGTTTCAATGAGATCCCCTCTCATTCTTCTAAACTCTAGTGAATACAGGCCGAGTCAACCCAATCTCTCTTCATACGACAGTCCTGCAATCCCAGGAATCAGTCTGGTGAACCTTCGCTGCACTCCCTCTATGGCAAGTATATCCTTTCTTAGGTAAGGAGACCTAAACTGCACACAATACTCCAGGTGTGGTCTCACCCAAGGCCCTGTATAACTGCAATAAAACATCTTGCTCCTATACTCAAATCCTCTTGCAATGAAGGCCAACATACCATTTGCCTTCCTAACTGCTTGCTGCACCTGCATGTTTGCTTTCAATGACTGGTGTACAAGGACACCCAGGTCCCTTTGTACATCAACATTTCCCAATCTATCACCATTTAAATAATACTCTGCTTTTCTGTTTTTCCTTCCAAAGTGGATAACTTCACATTTATCCACATTATACTGCATCTGCCATGTATTTGCCCACTCACTCAACTTGTCTAAATCGCCTTGAAGCCTCATTGCATCCTCCTCACAACTCACAATCCCACCTAGTTTTGTGTCATCAGCAATCTTGGGAATATTACATTTGGTTCCCTCATCCAAATCATTGATATATATTGTGAATAGCTGGGGCCCAAGCACTGATCCCTGCGGTACCCCACTAGTCACTGCCTGCCACCCCGAAAAAGACCCATTTATTCCTACTCTCTGTTTCCTGTCTGTTAACCAATTTTCAATCCATGCCAGTATATTACCCCCAATCCCATGTGCTTTAATTTTGCACACTAACCTCTTATGTGGGACTTTATCAAAGGCCTTCTGAAAATCCAAATATACCACATCCACTGGTTCTCCCTTATCTATTCTACCAGATACATCATCAAAAAACTCCAGCAGGTTTGTCAAACACGATTCCCTTTCATAAATCCATGTTGACTTTGTCTAATCCCATTGATATTTTCTAAGTGTCCTGTTATCACTTCCTTTATAATAGACTCTAGCATTTTCCCTACTACTGATGTTAGGCTAACCGATCTGTAGTTCCGTGTTTTCTCTCTCCCTCCCTTTTTAAATAGTGGGGTTACATTTGCCACCCTCCAATCTGCAGGAACTGTTCCATAATCTATAGAATTTTGGAAGATGACAATTAATGCATCCACTATTTCCATGGCTATCTCTTTTAGTACTCTGGGAGGCAGATTATCAGGACCTGGGGATTTATCGGTTTTCAGTCCCATTAATTTCTCCAGCACTATTTTTCTTTAATTCCTCCTTCTCACTAGACCCTTGGTTCCCGAGCATTTCTGGGAAGTTATTTGTGTCCTCTTCCATGAAGACAGAGCCAAAGTATTTGTTTAATTGCTCTGCCATTTCCTTGTTCCCCATTATAAATTCTCCCGTTTCTGACTGTAAGGGACATACATTTGTCTTTACTAATCTTTTCCTTTTTACATACTTTTACAGTCTGCTTTTATGTTCCTTGCAAATTTACTCTCATACTCTATTTTTCCCCTCTTAATCAATCTCTTGGTCCTTTTTTGCTGAATTGCTACTTTTTCTGGCAACTTTATGTGACTCCTCTTTGGATCTAATACTATCCTTAATTTCTTTTATTAGCCATGGTTGGGCCGCTTTTCCTTTTGTGTTTTTGCGCCAGAAAGGAATGTATAACTGTTGCAATTCATGTGTTTGTTCCTTAAATGTTAGCCATTGCCGACCCACTGTCATGCCTTTGAATGAAGCTCCCCAATCTATCATTGCCAACTCACTCCTCATACCTTCGTAGTTTACATTATTTAGATTTAAGACCCTAGTTTTGGATTGGACAACTTCACTTTCCATCTTAATGAAGAATTCTATCATGTTATGGTCACTCCTCCTTAAAGGACCCCGCACAACAAGATTATTACTTAACCCGTTCTCATTGCACAACACCCAATCTAGGATAGCCTGTTCCCTAGTTGGCTTCTTAACGTACTGGTCCAAAAAAAACTCGTACACACTCCAGGAATTCATTTTCCACAGTATTATTGCTATTTTGGGTTGTCCAGTCTATATGCAGATTAAAGTCACCCATGATTACTGTAGTACTGTTGTTACATGCATCTCTAATTTCCTGTTTGATGCCGTCCACTACATCATCATAGAATCATAGAATCATAGAAGTTACAACATGGAAACAGGCCCTTCGGCCCAACATGTCCATGTCGCCCAGTTTATACCACTAAGCTAGTCCCAATTGCCTGCACTTGGCCCATATCCCTCTATACCCATTTTACCCATGTAACTGTCCAAATGCTTTTTAAAAGACAAAATTGTACCTGCCTCTACTACTGCCTCTGGCAGCTCGTTCCAGACACTCACCACCCTTTGAGTGAAAAAATTGCCCCTCTGGACCCTTTTGTATTTCTCCCCTCTCACCTTAAATCTATGCCCCCTCATTATAGACTCCCCTACCTTTGGGAAAAGATTTTGACTATCTACCTTATCTATGCCCCTCATTATTTTATAGACTTCGATAAGATCACCCCTTAACCTCCTACTCTCCAGGGAAAAAAGTCCCAGTCTGTCTAACCTCTCCCTATAAGTCAAACCATCAAGTCCCGGTAGCATCCTAGTAAATCTTTTCTGCACTCTTTCTAGTTTAATAATATCCTTTCTATAATAGGGTGACCAGAACTGTACACAGTACTCCAAGTGTGGCCTCACCAATGCCCTGTACAACTTCAACAAGACATCCCAACTCCTGCATTCAATGTTCTGACCAATGAAACCAAGCATGCCGAATGCCTTCTTCACCACCCTATCCACCTGTGACTCCACTTTCAAGGAGCTATGAACCTGTACTCCTAGATCTCTTTGTTCTATAACTCTCCCCAACGCCCTACCATTAACGGAGTAGGTCCTGGCCCGACTCGATCTACCAAAATGCACCACCTCACATTTATCTAAATTAAACTCCATCTGCCATTCATCGGCCCACTGGCCCAATTTATCAAGATCCCGTTGCAATCCTAGATAACCTTCTTCACTGTCCACAATGCCACCAATCTTGGTGTCATCTGCAAACTTACTAACCATGCCTCCTAAATTCTCATCCAAATCATTAATATAAATAACAAATAACCGCGGACCCAGCACCGATCCCTGAGGCACACCGCTGGTCACAGGCATCCAGTTTGAAAAACAACCCTCTACAACCACCCTCTGTCTTCTGTCATCAAGCCAATTTTGTATCCAATTGGCTACCTCACCTTGGATCCCATGAGATTTAACCTTATGTAACAACCTACCATGCGGTACCTTGTCAAAGGCTTTGCTGAAGTCCATGTAGACCACGTCTACTGCACAGCCCTCATCTATCTTCTTGGTTACCCCTTCAAAAAACTCAATCAAATTCGTGAGACATGATTTTCCTCTCACAAAACCATGCTGACTGTTCCTAATTAGTCCCTGCCTCTCCAAATGCCTGTAGATCCTGTCTCTCAGAATACCCTCTAACAACTTACCCACTACAGATGTCAGGCTCACCGGTCTGTAGTTCCCAGGCTTTTCCCTGCCGCCCTTCTGAAATAAAGGCACAACATTTGCTACCCTCCAATCTTCAGGCACCTCACCTGTAGCGGTGGATGATTCAAATATCTCTGTTAGGGGACCCGCAATTTCCTCCCTCACCTCCCATAACGTCCTGGGATACATTTCATCAGGTCCCGGAGATTTATCTACCTTGATGCGCGTTAAGACTTCCAGCACCTCCCTCTCTGTAATATGTACGCTCCTCAAGACATCACTATTTATTTCCCCAAGTTCCCTAACATTCCCTATCACTAATGTTTGGAGGCCGATGGACAACTACCACCAGTGTTTTCTGCCCCTTGGTGCTTCTTAACTCCACCCAGACTGATTCTACATCTTGATTTTCTGAGCCAATATCCTTTCTCACGATTGCTCTGATTTCATCCTTTACTAACAACGACACCCCACCTTCTTTTCCTTTTTGCCTGTCCTTCCTAAATATCGAATACTCTAGATCAGTGGAATCCCCAGGAACTGGCAGAGACCCCGTTACTCCGGGCCTTTGTTATTTCTGGGAGTTTCCTCACTGCCTTGAATGGGGTGGAACTTCTGCCCGCCCCTTACAAGTAAAATGACAGGCAGGGTGCATGTCCAGGGTTGGAGATTCCCTGCTCCTGATGCTAAGTCAGGACCCACCGATGAGGTGGCGTCTGGCACGTTATAGAATCATAGAATCATAGAAGTTTACAACATGGAAACAGGCCCTTCGGCCCAACATGTCCATGTCGCCCAGTTTATACCACTAAGCTAGTCCCAATTGCCTGCACTTGGCCCATATCCCTCTATACCCATCTTACCCATGTAACTGTCCAAATGCTTTTTAAAAGACAAAATTGTACCCGCCTCTACTACTGCCTCTAGCAGCTCGTTCCAGACACTCACCACCCTTTGAGTGAAAAAATTGCCCCTCTGGACCCTTTTGTATCTCTCCCCTCTCACCTTAAATCTATGCCCCCTCGTTATAGACTCCCCTACCTTTGGGAAAAGATTTTGACTATCTACCTTATCTATGCCCCTCATTATTTTATAGACTTCTATAAGATCACCCCTAAACCTCCTACTCTCCAGGGAAAAAAGTCTCAGTCTATCCAACCTCTCCCTATAAGTCAAACCATCAAGTCCCGGTAGCATCCTAGTAAATCTTTTCTGCACTCTTTCTAGTTTAATAATATCCTTTCTATAATAGGGTGACCAGAACTGTACACAGTATTCCAAGTGTGGCCTTACTAATGTCTTGTACAACTTCAGCAAGACATCCCAACTCCTGTATTCAGTGTTCTGACCAATGAAACCAAGCATGCTGAATGCCTTCTTCACCACCCTATCCACCTGTGACTCCACTTTCAAGAAGCTATGAACCTGTACTCCTAGGTCTCTTTGTTCTATAACTCTCCCCAACACCCTACCATTAACGGAGTAGGTCCTGGCCCGATTCGATCTACCAAAATGCATCACCTCACATTTATCTAAATTAAACTCCATCTGCCATTCATCGGCCCACTGGCCCAATTTATCAAGATCCCGTTGCAATCCTAGATAACCTTCTTCACTGTCCACAATGCCACCAATCTTGGTGTCATCTGCAAACTCAATAACCATGCCTCCTAAATTCTCATCCAAATCATTAATATAAATAACAGCGGACCCAGCACCGATCCCTGAGGCACACCGCTGGTCACAGGCCTCCAGTTTGAAAAACAACCCTCTACAACCACCCTCTGTCTTCTGTCATCAAGCCAATTTTGTATCCAATTGGCTACCTCACCTTGGATCCCATGAGATTTAACCTTATGTAACAACCTACCATGCGGTACCTTGTCAAAGGCTTTGCTAAAGTCCATGTAGACCACGTCTACTGCACAGCCCTCATCTATCTTCTTGGTTACCCCTTCAAAAAACTCAATCAAATTCGTGAGACATGATTTTCCTCTCACAAAACCATGCTGACTGTTCCTAATCAGTCCCTGCCTCTCCAAATGCCTGTAGATCCTGTCTCTCAGAATACCCTCTAACAACTTACCCACTACAGATGTCAGGCTCACCGGTCTGTAGTTCCCAGGCTTTTCCCTGCCGCCCTTCTTAAACAAAGGCACAACATTTGCTACCCTCCAATCTTCAGGCACCTCACCTGTAGCGGTGGATGATTCAAATATCTCTGCTAGGGGACCCGCAATTTCCTCCCTAACCTCCCATAACGTCCTGGGATACATTTCATCAGGTCCCGGAGATTTATCTACCTTGATGCGCGTTAAGACTTCCAGCACCTCCCTCTCTGTAATATGTACACTCCTCAAGACATCACTATTTATTTCCCCAAGTTCCCTAACATCCATGCCTTTCTCAACCGTAAATACCGATGTGAAATATTCATTTAGGTTCTCACCCATCTCTTGTGGTTCCGCACATAGATGACCTTGTTGATCCTTAAGAGGCCCTACTCTCTCCCGACTCATCCAAGGTTCCCTACTTCTACCAGCCTTGCCCTTCACTTTACAAGGAATGTGCTTACCCTGAACCCTGGTTAACACACTTCTGAAAGCCTCCCACTTACCAGACATCCCTTTGCCTGCCAACAGACTCTCCCAATCAACTTCTGAAAGTTCCTGTCTCATACCATCAAAATTGGCCTTTCCCCAATTTAGAATTTTAACTTTTGGGCCAGACCTATCCTTCTCCATAGCTATCTTAAAACTAATGGAATTATGATCACTGGTCCCAAAGTGATCCCTCACTAACACTTCTGTCACCTGCCCTTCCTTATTTCCCAAGAGGAGGTCAAGTTTTGCCCCCTCTCTAGTCGGGCCATCCACATACTGAATGAGAAATTCCTCCTGAATACACTCAACAAATTTCTCTCCATCCAAGCCCCTAATGCTATGGCTGTCCCAGTCAATGTTGGGAAAGTTAAAGTCCCCTACTATTACCACCCTATTTTTCTTGCAGCTGTCTGTAATCTCCTTACATATTTGCTCCTCAATTTCCCGTTGACTATTTGGGGGTCTGTAGTACAATCATATCAAAGTGATCTCTCCCTTCTTATTTTTCAGTTCTACCCATATAGACTCAGTGGGCGAACCCTCGGATATATCCCCTCTCACTACTGCCGTGATGTTCTCCCTAATCAAGAACGCAACTCCCCCTCCTCTCTTACCTCCTGCTCTATCTTTCCTATAGCATTGAACGTTGAATGAATGGAGGACCACTGACCTCTATAAGGCCATATATGGATCCCAGGCAAGCAACCCGAAGACCACCTTAATTTATTAATTAATTTCTGGAGATCGGCCCCCTTGCTCAGGAGACAAAGAGATAATAGCTGGGGTTGGGGGGATGGAAACTCGGGCAACCCTACAAGTGGGCGGATGCTGGAAACTTCAGCAGGCACAGACAAGTGGGCACTGAAGATGCACCTGAATTAGTGCTTGTGCCCACTCCCCATGCAAATGAAGTGTCCTTCCACTGATCCTACTAAATTTGGTGGTGTTAGCGCTGGCGGGCACCGTCGAGGGTGATCCAAGTGAGGAACTTCAGGGCCAATATGTTTAGAGCTTTCATTGCTTGTATTGTATATCCCTGGAGTACCTTAAGCAAGTATCTTAGTCTCAGTAATAACAACAATAATAATTTAATTTATATAGCACCTTAGCAAGTCAAGATATCTCAAAGAAGCTCCTTGTATGAATTACTTTCAAAGTTTCGTCACTGTTGTTATGTCAGCACACACTGCAGCCATTCTGCACAACAGTGTCCTGCAAACAACAATGAGATGAATGATTAGTTACTATGTTTTTAAATGTTAATAGTTAAGGGAGGAATGTTGGCTTGGACATTAGGAGAACTTGCTGCTCCTTTTTGAAAAATGCCATGGGACCTTTAAGATTTACCTGTTTAATGTCTCATCAGAAAGATGACACCTTGGACAATGAAGCGATCCCTGAGCACTGCAATGGGGTGCCAGTTCTGATTTTTAAAAATTCTGCATAAGTCTCTTTATTACAAGAACCTTACTTTATGGGCCATATTCCTTTAGGCATATTTTGATATTCATGCCGTTGCCAAAAATAACATATAACATATAATGAAGTGAAGTTACTAATTAGATTTCATTGGCCTGTGTTTTGCTCTGGGCGGTAAGGTTACCACCCAGTTTTGAAGGATCTGTAGCTGGTGGTAACAACTACTGCTAGGTATAATAATTCCCATCATCACTAATGCAGACAACCAGAGGTATTTCACTTACTGCAACACAGACCCCGCTCACTCGACTTGGAAATGTATCGGTCCAAAAAATCAGGGACAAAGAGTCAAAATCAAGAACACTTTATTTTACTATGCATAGTTCTATGAATATTCAAATAGCCTAACATTTTGATTATTTTGTGCACTTATTATTTATGTGCTTCTAATGAAATTAATGGGCTATGGTTTATAGAATCATAGAATCATAGAAGTTTACAACATGGAAACAGGCCCTTCGGCCCAACATGTCCATGTCGCCCAGTTTATACCACTAAGCTAGTCCCAATTGCCTGCACTTGGCCCATATCCCTCTATACCCATCTTACCCATGTAACTGTCCAAATGCTTTTTAAAAGACAAAATTGTACCCGCCTCTACTACTGCCTCTGGCAGCTCGTTCCAGACACTCACCACCCTTTGAGTGAAAAAATTGCCCCTCTGGACCCTTTTGTATCTCTCCCCCCTCACCTTAAATCTATGCCCCCTCGTTATAGACTCCCCTACCTTTGGGAAAAGATTTTGACTACCTTATCTATGCCCCTCATTATTTTATAGACTTCTATAAGATCACCCCTAAACCTCCTACTCTCCAGGGAAAAAAGTCTCAGTCTATCCAACCTCTTCCTATAAGTCAAACCATCAAGTCCCGGTAGCATCCTAGTAAATCTTTTCTGCACTCTTTCTAGTTTAATAATATCCTTTCTACAATAGGGTGACCAGAACTGTACACAGTATTCCAAGTGTGGCCTTACTAATGTCTTGTACAACTTCAGCAAGACATCCCAACTCCTGTATTCAATATTCTGACCAATGAAACCAAGCATGCCGAATGCCTTCTTCACCACCCTATCCACCTGTGACTCCACTTTCAAGGAGCTATGAACCTGTACTCCTAGATCTCTTTGTTCTATAACTCTCCCCAACGCCCTACCATTAACGGAGTAGGTCCTGGCCCAATTCGATCTACCAAAATGCATCACCTCACATTTATCTAAATTAAACTCCATCTGCCATTCTTCAGTCCACTGGCCCAATTTATCAAGATCTCATTGCAATCCTAGATAACATGAATCCAGATTGAAATTAAGGGAGGTTTGGTCTAGCTTCTGTTAAATTGTTTTTTTGCCCACACGTCCCAGTCAGGGATACAATATTTTATTGTATTTTAATGATATGCAACTTAAACTGAATACCATCAAAACACAGGGGAGAAAAATAGATTATTATTTCAAACATGACTTCATCAAAATACCTCAAAAAACTGGTGTCTTGGATGGAAGAACCTTCAGTGTCCAGGTGGTGAAAGGGAAAATTACCTCCACAGGAAGATATTAATTCCTCTGATTGAGAGGTATGAGGGGGAAAGAAAATAGAAATTAAGCACTTTCGACTTTATGGGGCAGATTTTCCTCTTTTGCGTTTGGCAGTTAAGTAATCACCTAGATGGAGTGTATAGAGGAAAACCATGCGGGGAAGGTCACCATCTTTTAATGGAGCCATCAGTCCATTCATTTAAATGACAGTAAAGTGTGTGGACTTTGTTGTGGGTGTGAGATTCTCTCCGCCTGATTGTCTTCTATGTGCTCTACCCAGTAGATTATTTAACGTCCAATTGCAAAAGTGGAAAATTTGCCACGTTGTGTATCCACAACTCCTGTAACTCCAAAATAAAGTCTTAGGGCTAGCATTTTAGCCTTGGAGGGTATTTTAAATTTAGAAATGACATTACTGAATCAGAACAGTGGGATATGAAATTCAGTGGCAAAATCAGGATGTCCCAATCTAAATCAGGAGAGGTATGCTATCTGCCATTACCATTATTGGTAGATTCCCAAAATGGCTGCCTCAACACCAGGCACCCATTGATATGTTATAGTTACTGTGAGAAGAACGACTTTTCCAAACCATTCAGTGGGTCGACTTGCTGCTGGCCCACAACAAAATGGAGGCCATTGTTATTTTTCAAGAATTACCTTTCCCTTTTTTGTTTACAAAAAAAGTAATATTTTAATTTTACTTTGAATGAAGTAATAGTAGCGCAACAAACTGCTTAAAGTAAGTTCGCAAATGAAATAATACATTTTTTAACTCTGGCACTAAAATTCAACCTTGGGGTACAAAACGGATGGTTGAGTTGCTAAACGATCTTAGATTTTGGGGGTAACTTTCAACTTTGCCGTGGGCGGATAAGTGGCCGTAATGGACTGGCCACCAGTAATACATCCTGTCTGATTTTCCTTTGAAAGAAAAGTCGGGCAACTGTTGCCTCCTTTTTGTGAGCATTGGAAATATAGGGGGAGATCGTATAAAGCAACAGAATTTGGCAAAGGCTGTATAGAGATTACTGAAAGACACAGAACAATTACTTGGAGGACATATCAATGGTGAAATTGAGTCATAAGTTTCTTTCATGTTGGGGTGGGAGTATATTTCATCTCTGTAAAGGATCTTAATATATTTGCAGATTATGAAAATCTTTTACAAAAATAAAAAATACATCTTAAACTTACTACCTTGTCCCTGCCCTGGTGCTTCACAGGATCACTGCACTCAAAGTGCGTTGTTCCAGTCCAGCACCAGGATCGCCAGGATTTCCTGCCTCAGGCCACGGGGGCACCCTCCAGTGCAGGTCCAATATTTGGCTTGGCCTATTGGTAGAGGAAGACAAGCAGAGCTGCAGGCCTCTCAGACCCGGGACTGTGGGACCATTTGGCTGCTGATGGAGATTGGCAATCAGCAGGTCCCAATTCTAGCTGAATATTCTCGGTGGGTGCTGACAATCTAAAATCTGATCCTACCTGAAAATCTTCAGCCGGCCCCAGGACCCCTGTGGACCATCCAGTTGGCAGATGTCTGGGGATAGGGCACAGCACCATATTTTTCAGGCACCTGTGCTGTGGGCTGCCCAGCAGGCCAACAAACAAAGTAGTCCTCCACTTCCTTCATTTAATTTCCTGGTAACAACTTTAAGCTGTTTTTAAATGAATTTAATGACATAGTGCTGGCCACTTTGGATTTTTAATCCTTTGAAATCACAATTCTTCTTTTCTATTTCTATTTACCTTTCTCAATTAATCTCTGTGATTTTATTCTCCTTTCAATTTTTAATTCTATTTAAGGTAATAGACTGGGCTTAGTGGTACCACTTTCACCTCTGAGTCAGAAGGTCATGGGTTCATTCGTCAAGCCTCATCCAGAGAATTGAGCACATAATCCAGGCTGATAGTGCAGTGCAGTACTGAGGGAGAGCTGCACTGTCGGAGGTGCTGTCTTTCGGATGTTTAACCGAGGCCCCATCTGCCCTCTCAGGTGAACATAAAAGATCCCATGACACTATTCAAAGAAGAACAGGGTGTTCTCCTCGTTGTCCTGGCCAATATTTATCCCTCAACCAACATCACTAAAAAACAGATTATCTGGTTATTATCGCATTGCTGTTTGTGGGACCTTGCTGTGCGCAAAGTGACTGCCATATTTCCCACATTACAACAGTGACCACACTTCAAAAGTACTTCATTGGCTGTAAAATGCTTTGGGATATCCTGAGGTTATGCATGGGGCTATATCAATGGAAGTTCTTTCCTTTCTATTTTCTGTATTCTATTTTCTCTATTTGTGTCATTGTCCATATCTATTTCTATCTCCATTTTTACTTTTAATTCTTTCTTTCCCTACTATTGTTTGCTTTTGGCTTTTGCAATTCTTGTTTTCCACTTATTTCATTTAATTTCAGTGTCCCTTTATAGTGTAATTTATTTCTGTTTCTTCATCATTTTACATTTCTCTCAGTAATTCACTCTGTCCTTTTTATTTCTCTTATGGTTTATACTTATCTATTTCCAAAAGTATTGAGCAAGCAGAGCTGTGTAAAAACAAGCCTGTCGCTATACGATCAACATGGGACTATTCCTCTGTGTGTTATCAGTAATGTAAATGTTCAATATGTGTTAATACATGGAAATTTGTGGATTAATGTTAACGGAGCAGTCTCTCCTTTTTCCTATGCTCATAAAATTCCTCCGGGGAGTAATTTGCCTTAATGCACTTTAATGTACAGACCTGGGGCTAATTCTTAAGGGCTTGTTAAGCACCAATTAAAGGTAAGCATGCAAATCTGCTAATGCTTGCCTTCTAGCCCATGATGCATTAACAAGAGCCGTTCTAAAGATAGTGTTAAGGTTGTGGAGAGTGTTGGCAATGCAGGAGACATTGTAAAGAGCAACTCAGCTGTTCTAGCAGCAGAAGAGCTATAGGGAGCTCTGACACCATAGGAGAAAGATCAAAACTCACCATTATCCAAGACAGTGGGCATGATTTTTAACTAGAGCCGGGAAGAGAGTGGGTGGGTAGATTTTCGCATGGGAAACCCAGAAGTGATGTGAGCGTGTCAGAATCTGCGATCACAACTCAATTGAAGGCAATTATTTTTGCTTCCGGGTTTCACATCTCCAAGCTGCGCAGTGGGCGCAAAGAGCACCCGCATTATACGATCTGAAGTCCACTATTTAAAGGGCCAATGCAAATATGGATTTGGAGGAAATAAAGCTATGGATTCAAAGAGAGCAAGGCCAGCACCCAGGTTCACGAATGCTTCACTTGATGTACTGCTGGGTGCAGTGGGAACCAGGAGGAAAATAATTTACCCCAGCGATGGGAGGAAGAAACCTGGTTCTGCCACCAAGAAGGCATGGCTGGAGGTGACAGGAGAGGTGAGCAGCAGGAGCACAGTGCCCAGGTCTTGGCTGCAGTGCAGGAAGTGATTTAATGACCTAACCAGGTCAGGAAAAGTGAGTACATTTGCGGATTCACCTACTTCCTGTGTTGTACAACAATCCCCTCTCTATGTTAGAATCATAGCATCATAGAATGGTCACAGCATGGAAGGAGGCCATTTGGCCCATCAAGTCCGTGCCGGCTCTCTGCAAGAGCAGTCCAGCTAGTCCCAGTCCCCCGTGTTGGCAGGCTTACTCTATCACATCACTCCTCATACCCACTTAAGTTTCAGCAGCACCCATCCTTCACTTTCTATGCACATGCTCACCTCCCCATTTATGCACCCACCACTGCCATTCACCCAATCCTGATGCAATGTGATGCATCTGTCTGATAGTCACCCTCTGATGCATCTGTCACCCAATGCACTGCATCCATCAGGTGAATACGGCACCTTCAGTCACTCACAGGTCTGTTCTTTCGCCCCTTGTAGGAGAAGAGAGCACAAAATGTAAGGGAGAGGGAGAGGACTGGAGAACAACTACCACAAATAGTCCAGCTGACAGATGCGGAGGAGGAGGCCATGGGGATTAGTGGGACAGTTTCATCCCTATCCATTGGAGATGGAGAGACGGGGAACCTGCAGATGCCTGGTGACAGAACTTATCACCTTTCACACACATGGTGACTTTATTTCATCAATGGCTGAACTCTGACCGACCTCAGTATGGTCAAAAGCAAAATACTGCAGGTGCTGGAAATCTGAAATAAAAACAGAAAATGCTGGAAATACTCAGCAAATCAGGCAGCATCTGTGCAGTAAGAAACAGACTTAACGTTTCAGGTCAATGACCCTTCATCAGAAATGGTGACAAAGGATCATCGACCTGAAACGTTAAGTCTGTTTCTTTTTCCAAGATTGTTACCTGACTTGTTGAGTATTTCCAGCATTTTCTGTTTTGACCTCAGTATGGTGATTGGCAAGATTGTTACTTTGCCAATGACTAATTCATATTGCTTTCTGTTGTCTTCCAGGACCTTCACGCACACAAGAAGGAAGTGGCGAGATGGAAGACATCGATTCCTCAGAGGACCTCATTCCTTCTGAGGGTGCATCATCACTGGACATACAGCCATGCACCAGAGCTGATACTCGCACTTTGGTGGGTCCTGTTAGACAGTTAGTTGGGTTGACACCTGGTGATCCACAAGTCACAAGTGGGCATGAGCAGATACTCATGGCAGGGACAGTTGTGGAAACTCTGTGTTGGAGGGTGCACTCTCTCCAAGCTCTGCTCAGCTGGACACAGACGCTGAACCCTGGGGGCCATCTTTAAGAATGAAAATGATAGAGGTACAGCTACACCTTTGCGAGGTACTGGAAAACATGCCATGCACACTCTCCATAATAGCAGAGAAGATGGAGGAGTCCAACTCCAACATGAGTGGATTGGTGTCCCAGGTAATTGCGAGAATGACTACCATGGAGAGAGTGACCACCTCCATGGAGCTTCAAGCAAGGCTCTCAAATGAGTTCATGCAGGCCATGACCGCAGCTATGCAGACTTTGGAAGCCAGCACGTCTGCCACCTTAATCAGGATGACAGATACCTCATCCATGGCCTTACAACGCATCATAGATGTGCATCAAGCTGTTCTCCAGAAGAGTGGTGGAAGTGATGTGGCACTGGCCCATGAGAGGGTTGATGGCAAGAGGGGACATGGAAGTGGGGACTCTACTCAAAACGCTCCCATGTCTCACCCGTTGCCCCCACACAACCAGTACTCAAAATGCTGCCTCCTCTCCCGATGGCCGAGTCTGCCCCTGCACAGGTGTAGGAGGAGCATTCTTTGGCAGGGCTCTCACGGGCTCCAAAACCCAGAGGTTGTAGGTCAAAAGCATCTCAGCAGTCAGGCAGAGATCTGAGCAGTTTCCCACCAACTCTGCTGAAAAGCCATAGGGGATGCACCAAGTAGAAACGGTATGTTCAAGCAATTGTAGTTCACCAACGGTATGCACATGGGTGTTTGAAGAAATGTTATGTTTTGAAGTTTCCTTTTTTTAATATTGCTACAATGAAATTTATTGATTATCACCACTTCCACATCTTGGCCAGTATTGTGTCCCGAGTGTTAAATCGCTCTTACATTTGCTTCATGATTAATGCCAATACATGACGGTATCCATTGGGCAGATGTGCAATGGGTGTGTGTGTGGTTTAAGAACTGTTTTGTACAAAGGATTGGTGGCGGGGGGGGCATTGGTGGTAGTTGTGCCAGCCTGAGTATCTCAAAGTGCTTTTGTCAGTGCTATTTAGAGAACCTGTGAGAGATGAGGGCATCCTTGGCATCCCGGGAAGCAATTTGCACGGATGGTCAGGCGATAGGTGCCCCATCTTCAATTTTCCTCCTGCTCCTCCTCCTCCTCCTCCTCGTCCTTCTCATCCTCTTCCTCTTCTTTAATGTTGCTGCCAAGATTGGATGATTGACGAGTGCCTTCTTTGTCCTTCACCTCTAAACCTCTCTGCTGCGCTATGTTGTGCAGGATGCAGCACACCACAATGATTCTGGAGACCCTCGCTGGCGAGTACTGAAGGTCACCTCCAGACCGCTCCAGGCACCTGAAGCACATCTTCAACATGCCTAGATCTTGCTTAGTGACACACCTGGTGGTCATGTGCTCTGGTTGCATTGCTCTTGTGCCTCATTGGTGGGGTTCCTCACAGGTGTCATGAGTCAAGTTTGCAGGGGGTATCCCTTGTCTCCAACAAGCCATCCCTTAAGTCTGTGTCCTGTTTGGAAGAGGTCTGGAATGTTGGACTGACGTAGAATGAACGCATCATGACAGCTGTCAGGGAATCTGGCGCACACCTGCCTAAATCGCTTCTTGTGGTTGCACACTAGCTGTGCGTTGATGGAGTGATAGCCCTTTTGGTTTATAAAGACTCCTGGCTCATGTGGTGGTCCTTGGATTGCCACATGTGTACAATCAATTGCACTCTACACCCATGGGAAGCCAGCTGGAGAGGCGAAACCCACTGCCCTCTCAGTCTGGCTGAGGTCGTCGATGGGGAAGTTGACATAGTCGGATGCCTTGACAAACAAGCCATCTGTGACCTGTCATATACACTTATGTGCAGACGACTGAGCGACCCTAGAGATGTCACTGGTGGCGTCCTGGAAGTATCCAGAGGCAAAGGAATTGAGGGCAGTGGTTACTTTTACTGCGGCAGGCAATGCGTGGCCACCAGGTCCAGCAGGGTGCAGCTCTTCCTCAGGGAAGCTGCAGATATCTGCGACCACCTGCTGACTCAATCTCAGCCTGCGTAGGCACTGCTCTTCAGAGAGATCCAGGAAGCTCAGCCTCTGCCTGTAGAACCTCACATGTGAGTAGTGCCTTCAGTGACCTTTGCCCCACTGTTGGTCCCCTCTCTGCTGTTCTCCAGATCTTTGCTGCGCACCTCTCCCTTGTGCACCTGCGGATCCCAACACAGCACAACACGCCTACCAGCAGTAATTGGGGACGTGACTTCCTCGAATCAGCTGTCCAAACGGGCCAACATTAAACCAAAAGTTTGCTTTGGAGCCGGGTTGTGGTCGCGCTACAAAAATCAATGATTTTCACTACCCACTCGCAGCCCAATCCACCTGTTCTTGGAGGTTAAAACTCCCCCAGGTGTGTCTACTGCAAAGCAATAGAACTACCTCAACCCCACTAAGGAACAGAGTATGCAGGGAAAAGAGTCAGCAAGGAAACTAAAGATGAATTGTGACATATTTTGGTAGCAGGGTGGCAATCATGAAGCAACATTAGCACTACTCTAACAGCCCTGGTAAGAGTGATAACAAGTCTGAACTTTCTTGCTACTGGTCCTTGGAAATATGGATTATCTGCTCAAGGTGTGCATTAGTTTTACATAGAATTACATAGAATTTACAGCACAGAAACAGGCCATGCGGCCCAACCGGTCCATGCCAGTGTTTACACTCCACACAAACCTCCCCCCATGCTACTTCTTGTAACCCTATCAGCATATCCTTTTAGCACATTGAGATTGTGTACACTTGACTGGGTCAACTTCATTTCAATAATTTGGGCAAGGCCATGGAGGGATTTGAAAACAAGGATGACATATTTAAATTTGAGGCTTTGCCAGACCAGGAGCTAATGTAGGTCAGCGAGCACAGGGGTGATGGGTCAAGGAGACTTGGTGCAAGTTAGGATACAGGCGGCAGAGTTTCAGATGAGTTCAAGTTTATGCAGGGTGCAAGGTGGGAGGACGACCAGGAAAGCATTGGAATAGTCGAGTCTAGATTCACTAATTCATAAAATGTATTACGTTAGCTTTCCTGAGGTAAGTTTTAGATTTATTTACAAAATTGACAGCAGGGCAGGTCGTTCATGGAGGACTTGCTGTTTGTAAGCCCTTGCCCCCTCCACAGCCATTTGTTCATTTATTGATTCAGGTAACTACCTCCAACATGGCACATGTTGCCTGCTATGAAGCCTAGGCTTTTAAAAAGTTACCAAATAAAAATTGAGTACATAGTTAAAGGTCAGCTTTTCCAAGTTTTGTAGATTAGCAAGGGTTGGTGACATCATACTTCAAAATACTGCACTTTGTTCCAGATGCAAACATAAGAACGGAAGAACATAAGAAATAGGAGCAGGAGTAGGCCATAAGACCCCTCGAGCCTGCTCCACCGTTCAATAAGATCATGGCTGATCTTCTTCCTCAACTCCACTTTCCCTCCCTATCCCCATATCCCTTGATTCCCTAGAGTCCAAAAATCTATCGATCTCAGCCTTGAATATACTCGTAAACAATTTTACAACACCAAGTTATAGTCCAGCAATTTTATTTTAAATTCACAAGCTTTCGGAGATTTTCTCCTTCCTCAGGCAAATGTTTCAAGATCTCCTTGAAGCCTACGCATTTATACATATTGAACAATAATACATGGTGTTTACAGACTGCCCCTGCAACTGCCCGTTGCCAAGGCAATCACCGTGTTCAGACAGAGAGGTGTTACCTGCAGAACCTCCGAATACACATTCAACAAAAAAACAAACAGGGAAAAAAAAAGAGAAAAAAAAACACAGAGAGAGGCAGAAACATCCGGAAGGCAGAGAGAGCCAGCAAATGACCCATTATATTAAAAACAGATAACATTTGTTCGCTGGTGGGGTAACGTGTAGCGTGACATGAACCCAAGATCCCGGTTGAGGCCGTCCTCATGGGTGCGGAACTTGGCTATCAATTTCTGCTCGACAGAAATTGATAGCCAAGTTCCGCACCCATGAGGACGGCCTCAACCGGGATCTTGGGTTCATGTCACGCTACACGTTACCCCACCAGCGAACAAATGTTATCTGTTTTTAATATAATGGGTCATTTGCTGGCTCTCTCTGCCTTCCGGATGTTTCTGCCTCTCTCTGTGTTTTTTTTTCTCTGTTTTTTTTTCCCTGTTTGTTTTTTTGTTGAATGTGTATTCGGAGGTTCTGCAGGTAACACCTCTCTGTCTGAACACGGTGATTGCCTTGGCAACGGGCAGTTGCAGGGGCAGTCTGTAAACACCATGTATTATTGTTCAATATGTATAAATGCGTAGGCTTCAAGGAGATCTTGAAACATTTGCCTGAGGAAGGAGAAAATCTCCGAAAGCTTGTGAATTTAAAATAAAATTGCTGGACTATAACTTGGTGTTGTAAAATTGTTTACAATTGTCAACCCCAGTCCATCACCGGCATCTCCACATCTTGAATATACTCAATGACTCAGCATCCACAGCCCTCTGGGGTAGAAAATTCCAAAGATTCACAACCCTCTGCATGAAGAAATTCCTCCTCATCTCAGTCTTGAATGGCCGACCCCGTATCCTGCGACTATGCCCCCTAGTTCTAGACTCTCTAGCCAGGGGAAACAATCTCTCAGCATCTACCCTGTCCAGCCCCCGTGTTATGCTCTTCCTGCTCTATGTGGGAAATCAGGGACCCTTCCGGTGTCCCTGACGACCATGTGTGCGGGAAATGTATCCAGCTGCAGCTACTGACAAACTGCATTGCGGCACTGGAGCTGCGGATGGATTCATTAAGGAGCATTCGCGATGCTGAGAACGTTGTGGATAGCACGTTTAGTGAGATGGTCACACCGCAGGTAAAGGTTGTACAGGCAGGAAGTAATTGGGTGACCACCAGGCAGAGTAAGAGGAGCAGGCAGGCAGTGCAGGGGTCCCCTGTGGCCGTCCCCCTCTCAAACAAATATACCGCTTTGGATATTGTTGAGGGGGATGACTTATCAGGGGAAGGCAGCAGCAGCCAACTTCCTGGCACCAGGGGTAGCTCTGCTGCACAGGCTGGGAGGAAAAAGAGTGGAAGAGCTATAGTGGTAAGGGATTCTATCGTAAGGGGAACAGACAGGCGTTTCTGTGGCCGTAAACGTGACTCCAGGATGGTTTGTTGCCTCCCTGGTGCCAGGGTCATGGATGTCACTGAGCGGCTACAGGGCATTCTCAAGGGGGAGGGGGAGCAGGCAGAGGTCGTGGTCCACATTGGGACCAACGACATAGGTAGGAAGGGAGATGAGGTCCTGCATCAAGAATTTAGGGAGCTAGGTAGCAGATTAAAGAGCAGGACCTCAAAGGTTGTAATCTCTGGATTACTCCCAGTGCCACGGGCTAGTGAGTATAGAAATAGGAGGATAGAACAGATGAATGCGTGGCTAAAGAGTTGGTGCAGGAGGGAGGGTTTCAGTTTCCTGGATCACTGGACCTGCTTCTGGGGAAGGTGGGACTTGTACAAGTCGGACGGGTTGCACCTGAACCAGAGCGGGACAAATATCCTTGCGGGGAGGGTTGCTAGCACTGTTGGGGGGGGTTTAAACTAACTTGGCAGGGGGATGGGATACAGAGTGGAGCTACAATAGGGGGTGATGTGCAGCGAAATATAGAGAAAAAAACAAGTCAGCTTGGAAGACAGGGCAAATATGTGAGGGCAAGGCTGGATGGCATCTATTTTAATGCAAGGAGTCTTGCGAATAAGGTGGATGAACTGAAGGTGTTGATAAACACATGGGAGTATGATATTGTTGCTGTCACAGAGACATGGTTGAGGGAGGGGCAAGACTGGCAGCTCAATATTCCGGGGTACAGAATCTTCAGGCGAGACAGAGGGGGAGGTATAAGAGGAGGGGTGGTCGCAATATTAATTAAAGAATCAATTACTGCCATAAGGAGGGATGATATATTAGCAGGTTCCTCTAATGAGGCCATATGGGTGGAGCTTAAAAACAAAAAGGGGGCAAGCACTTTGATGGGAGTGTACTATAGGCCCCCAAACAGTCAGGGGGAGATAGAGGAACAGATATGTAGGCAAATCTCAGAAAATTGTGCAAATAATAGGGTAATAATAGTGGGGGATTTCAACTTCCCCAATATTAACTGGGATACTCAGAGTGTAAAAGGCTTAGAGGGTACAAAATTCTTAACGTGCATCCAGGAGAGCTTTTTGAGCCAGCATGTAGAAAGTCCTACAAGAGAGGGGGCGGTACTGGACCTAATTCTAGGGAATGTGGCCGGCCAAGTGGAAGAAGTGCTAGTAGGTGAGCACTTTGGTGACAGTGACCATAATTCGGTGAGATTTAAGGTGGTCATGGAAAAGGACAGGGAGGGGCCGGAAATAAAGGTTCTAAATTGGGGGAAGGCCGATTTTAATAGGATAAGGCAGGATCTGGCCAAAATGGACTGGGATCAGCAGCTTGTAGGAAAATCCGCATCGGAGCAATGGGAGTCTTTCAGAAGGGAGATTGAGACCATACAATGGCAACATGTTCCCGTAAAGGTCAAGGGTGGTTCCAAGAACTCCAGGGAACCTTGGATGTCAGGGGATATACGAGAATAGATTAGGAAAAAAAGGAGGGCTTTTGGCAGATACAAAAGGCTAAAGACGGAGGAAGCCCTAGAGGAGTACAAAAAGTGCAGGGGGATACTTAAAAAAGAAATTAGGAGATCAAGGAGGGGCCATGAAATAACACTGGCGGGCAAAATAAAGGAAAATCCTAAGATGTTTTATAAGTATATTAAGGGTAAGAGGATGACTCGGGAAAAAATAGGGCCCATTCGGGACAAAAATGGCAATCTGTGTGTGGAGCCGGCAGATGTAGGAGGGGTTCTAAATGAATTTTTTGCATCTGTTTTCACTATGGAGAAGGACGATGTAGACATAGAAATACGGCAGGGGGACTGTGATATACTCGAACATATTAACATCGAGCGGGAGGACGTATTGGCGGTTTTAGCAGGCCTAAAAATGGATAAATCCCCAGGCCCGGACGAAATGTATCCCAGGCTACTGTGTGAGGTAAAGGAGGAGATTGCAGGGGCTCTGACACATATATTCAGAACCTCTCTGGCCACAGGGGATGTGCCAGAGGACTGGAGAACCGCTAATGTAGTACCATTATTCAAGAAGGGGAGTTGGGAAAAACCAGGGAACTGCAGGCCAGTGAGCCTAACATCAGTGGTAGGAAAATTATTGGAAAAAATTCTGAAGGACAAAATTAGTCTCCACTTGGAGAAGCAAGGATTAATCAGGGAGAGTCAACATTGCTTTGTCAAGGGAAGATCATGTCTGACTAATTTGATTGAATTTTTTGAGGGGGTGACTAGGCGTGTGGATGAGGGTAACGCAGTGGATGTGGTATACATGGATTTCAGTAAGGCCTTCGATAAAGTCCCCCACAGGAGACTGGTCAAGAAGGTACGAGCCCATGGAATCCAGGGTGCCTTGGCACTTTGGATACAAAACTGGCTTAGTGGCAGAAGGCAGAGGGTGATGGTCGAAGGTTGTTTTTGTGACTGGAAGCCTGTGGCCAGTGGGGTACCACAGGGATCGGTGCTGGGTCCCTTGCTGTTTGTGGTCTACATTAATGACTTGGATATGAATGTAAAAGGTATGATCAGTAAGTTCGCTGATGATACAAAGATTGGTAGGGTGGTAAATAGCGAGGAGGATAGCCTCAGTCTGCAGGACGATATAGATGGGTTGGTCAGATGGGCGGAACAGTGGCAAATGGAATTTAACCCGGAAAAGTGTGAGGTGATGCACTTTGGAGGGACTAACAAGGCAAGGGAATACACAATGAATGGGAGGACCCTAGGCAAGACAGAGGGTCAGAGGGATCTTGGTGTGCAAGTTCACAGATCCCTGAAGGCGGCGGAACAGGTAGATAAGGTGCTAAAGAAGGCATATGGGATACTTGCCTTTATTAGCCGAGGCATAGAATATAAGAGCAAGGAGGTTACGATGGAGCTGTATAAAACACTGGTTAGGCCACAGCTGGAGTACTGTGTGCAGTTCTGTTCGCCACACTACAGGAAGGATGTGATCGCTTTGGAGAGGGTGCAGAGGAGATTCACCAGGATGTTACCAGGGCTGGAGCGCTTCAGCTATGAAGAGAGACTGGGAAGATTGGGTTTGTTTTCCTTGGAGCAGAGGAGGCTGAGGGGGGACATGATTGAGGTGTACAAAATTATGAGGGGCACAGATAGGATGGATACTAAGGAGCTTTTTCCCTTCGTTGAGGGTTCTATAACAAGGGGACATAGATTCAAGGTAAAAGGCGGGAGGTTTAGAGGGGATTTGAGAAAGAACTTTTTCACCCAGAGGGTGGTTGGAGTCTGGAACTCACTGCCTGAAAGGGTTGTGGAGGCAGGAACCCTCACAACATTCAAGAAGCATTTGGATGAGCACTTGAAATGCCATAGCATACAAGGCTACGGACCAAATGCTGGAATATGGGATTAGAGTAGACAGGGCTGATGGCCGGCGCGGACACGATGGGCCGAAGGGCCTCTATCCGTGCTGTATAACTCTATGACTCTATGACTCTAATCTTATGTGTTTCAATGAGATCATCTCTCATTCTTCTAAACTCCAGAGAGTATAGGCCCATTCTACTCAACATCTTTTCATAGGACAACCCTCTCATCCCAGGAATTAATCTAGTGAACCTTTGTTGCAGTGCCTCTAAGACAAGTATATCCTTCCTTAGATAAGGAGACCAAAACTGTACGCAGTACTCCAGGTAAGGTCTCACTAAAGTCCTGTACAACTGTAGTAATACTTCCTTACTTTTGTACTCCAACCCCCTTGCAATAAAGGCCATTTGCTTTCCTAATTGCTTGCTGTACCTGTGTACTAACTTTTTGTGTTTCTTGTACGAGGACACCCAAGTCTCTCTGAACACCAACATTTAATAGTTTCT
Source organism: Heptranchias perlo (assembly GCF_035084215.1). Lineage (NCBI taxonomy): Eukaryota > Metazoa > Chordata > Chondrichthyes > Hexanchiformes > Hexanchidae > Heptranchias > Heptranchias perlo. The sequence continues at coordinate 80,713,726 of NC_090326.1, forward strand.
CACCATTCAATAAACATTCTGTTTTTCTATTCTTCCTACCAAAGTGAATAACCTCACATTTCCTCACATTATACTCCATCTGCCACCTTCTTGCCCACTCAATTAACCTGTCTATATCCCTTTGCAGACTCTTTGTGTCCTCCTCACAGCTTAATTTCCCATCTAGCTTTGTATCATCAGAAAACTTGGATACGTTACAATCGGTCCCTTCATCTAAGTCATTAATACAGATTGTAAATAGCTGAGGCCCAAGTACCGATCCTTGCGGCATCCCATTAGTTACAGCCTGCCAACCTGAGAATGACCTGTTTATCCCTACTCTCTTTTCTGTCCTTTAATCAATCCTCTATACATGCTAATATATTACTCCTAACCCCACGAGCCCTTACGTTGTGTAACAACTTTTTATGTGGCACCTTATCGAATGCCTTTTGAAAATCCAAATATACTACATCCACTGGTTCCCCTTTTTCTACCCTGCTCGTTACATCATCAAAAACTCTAACAAATTTGTCAAACATGATTTCCCTTTCATAAAACCATGTTGACTCTGCCTAATTATATTATGATTTTCTAAGTGCCCTGTTACCAATTTCTTAATAATGGATTCCAGCATTTTCCCGACAACCAATGTCAGGCTAACTGGCCTGTAGTTCCCTGTTTTCTCTTTCCGTCCCATCTTGAATAGCGGGGTAACATTTGGGACCATTCCAGAATCTAGAGAGATTTGGGAGATCATAACCAATCCATCCACTATCTCTGCAGCCACTTTTTTCAGAACCCTCGGATGTAGGCCATCAGGTCCAGGGGATTTGTTGGCTTTTAGTCCCACTAGTTTGTCCAGTACTTTTTCTCTAGTGATATTAATTGTTTTGAGTTCCTCACTCTCATTTACCCCATGGTTCCCCACTATTTCTGGTATGCTTTTTGTGTCTTCTACTGTCAAGACAGATACAAAATATTTGTTTAACACATCTGCCATTTCCTGATTCCCCATTATAATTTCTATTGTCTCAGCCTCTAGGGGACCAAGATTTACTTTTGCTACTCTCTTCCTTTTTACATACTTGTAGGAGCTCTTACAATCCATTTTTTTTTCTTGCTAGCTTTCTTTCATATTGTATTTTCTCCCTTTTTATCAATTTTTTGGTCGTCCTTTGTTGGTTTCTAAAACTTTCCCAATCCCCAGGCTTATTACTCTTCTTGGCAACATTGTAGGCCTCTTCTTTTAATCTAATACTCTCCTTAACTTCTTTAGTTAGCCACAGGTGGATCGCTTTTCCCATGGAGTTTTTATTTCTCAATGAATGTATATTTGTTGAGAATATTGTAATATTTCTTTAAATGTTTGCCATTGCTTTTCAACTGTCAAACCCTTTCATTTAATTTCCCAATCTACCTTTGACGCCCCAAAGCAATCTTAAAAATAAAAGGGAAAGAAACTCAAGTCATTGACCTGGAGTCTGAAATTTACAAGCAATTATAATTGCCCTGTGAATGATCTCAGCAGTTTACAACCCTTACAATTTCCTAGCTTTGCCTACTTAGAGCACTAGTCTTAAAGGAACCGGTAGAGTTAGCAATCAAACATTAAACCGTGCTCTGGAGCCCAGATTACTCATGAACAACACCATGGGAAATCTGCTAATTTGATAAATTATTTTCAAGATGATGGACAAACATCTTGCCTCTATTTTTTGATGATATACAAGTCCCATACTTATTCATATCTGTAATTACACACATCCATACACAGTTAAAAAGAGACATATTTGATAAAGTACCACATAATAGACTTGTTAGCAAAATTAAAGCTTATGTGAATAAAGGGACAGTAGCAGCGTGGATACAAAATTGGCTTGGGGACAGAAAGCAGAGAGTAGTGGTGAATGTTGTTTTTCAGACTGGAGGGAAGTATACAGTAGTGTTCCCCAGGGGTCAGTATTAGGACCACTGCTCTTTTTGACATGTATTAATGACCTGGACTTGGGTAGATGAAATTTAATCCAGAGAAGTGTGAAGTGTTGCATTTTGGTAGGAAAAATGAGGAGGGGCTATATAAACTAAATGGTACAATTTTAAAGGGAGTACAGGAACAGAGAGACCTGGGGGTGCATGTGCACAAATCTTTGAAGGTAGCTGGACAAGTTGAGAAGGCTGTTAAAAAAGCATATGGGATCCTGGGCTTTATTAATAAAGGCATAGAGTACAAAAGCAAGGAAGTTATGCTAAACCCTCATAAAACACAGGTGAGGCCTCAGCAGGAGTATTGTGTTCAATTCTGGGCACCACACTTTAGGAAGAATGTCAAGGCCTTAGAGAGGGTGCAGAGGAGATTTACTAGAATGGTACCAGGGATGAGGGACTTCAGTTATGTGGAGAGACTGGAGAAGCTGGGATTGTTCTCCTTAGAACAGAGAAGTTAAGGGGAAATTTGATAGAGGTATTCAAGATCATGAATGGTTTTGATATAGTAAATAAGAAGAAACTGTTTTCAGTGGCAGAAGGGTTGGTAACCAGAGGACACAGATTTAAGGTGATCGGGAAAAGAGCCAGAGGTGACATGAGGAAATATTTTTTTTATGCAGCAAGTTGTAATGATCTGGAATGCACTGCCTGAGAGGGTGGTGGAAGCTGATTCAATAGTAACTTTCAAAAGCGAATTAGATAAGGAAAAAATGTGCAGGGCTATGAGGAATGAGCAGGGGAATGCCACTAATTGGATAGCTCTTTCAAAGAGTTGGCACAGGCACAAAGGGCCGATTGGCCTCCTCCTGTGCTGTACTTTCTATGACACTGTGATACTCCGATATTTCAAATAGCCATTGACTGACAACAGAGCAGATAAGGAAATTCCCAAGCTCTAAAAACAATTAGGTTCTTCTTGTACATTATCACTCACTCCAAGCTGTTGACGAAGTCACGTGACATTCAGTTTTTAAACACTACTAGGACGAAGTTTCATAAATTATCTGAAAATAGTAAATATACACTTGTACCTTATAATAACCCTCACCGTTTCTCAATCAAATTGTCTTCTTGCCATATGAACTCCTGTAAAATTTAGTTGTCTCGTGATCTGATCCAAATAAACTCCATAGGCCATCACATTACACAAGAACTCAAAAGGGATTACCTTCATTGCAAACAATTTGCTGGGAAACATCCTTATTTCTACAAAAAATAAGGATGTCAACTGACTAATGCTCATACTGTGTCTGGGTTTTATTTTAATCTTTCTGAAGTCGTTCAATAAAATCTCTTTATCCTTATAATCCTTACCAGTGTTGGCAGGTGAGGTGCCTCAAGGCATCATCAGTAAAATATTTTAAGTAAACTACTACCTTGCATACGTTATTTTAAATAATCTACAGAAGGTCTGTGAGTGCATTCTTTCTTTTCATATATTTTCATCTTTTTTCTCTCTTTATCCCACCTCCTCTGAAGGTAGTGACTCATGCTCAATATGTATCTCTACAGGTGCTGGCAGGCCTCTGATACCTCACTCAAGTGGCCATTCTTCATGTGAGACTGGTTCTCGAGTGTTGACAGACTATTCAACTATGCAGCCATCACAGCCGAGCTCCATTAAAAACTCACCTGATATCAAGACAAACATTCTTCCAACAGGGGTCGCTGGACTGCAATGATTAGAAGACCCCTTTCCAACTTTTCTCATCCTTAGCCTGGGGTGTCATTTGATTGAAATTGGGAAACACGGCGTAGGCCAGGGATTGAAGCTGAATCTTTCTAATCTGTTGGCCTCTGGTGACTACATCAATCACAAATATGTTTGTGAATTTATTCGAGCCAGCTGGTTGTGTTATGATCTACTATAGGTGTTGCTATGCTATAGGTACTGATCTCCGGCTAGTGAATAAATAGTGTGATAAGCAACTTTAAGCTGCCCTTCGCATTGCCTCTCTGACATTAAAACGTTCCATATTAAATTTGAAAGCCAAATTAAGGATGATCTGACTGGTAGATGGACAAACTCGATCATTGGTCCCTATCACGTTTCAGGATTTCTGACAAAATGTAACAATCGAGCTAAACTGAGCTCTCAAGGGGTCAAATTTACAGGACAAACAAAGCTGGGAGATTTAAACTAAGCATGAGACAGGGATCTAAACCAACGTGCTCCAGACAGTGAAAATTAGTTTGACTATTTTGTTGATTGTTCACACCTATCCTGGTTGAGATCATTCAAATTCATTTGAGCTCAGCAACGGTAGTCTGGAGATACTCTTCTTCCTGGCGTCAGAAATATCAAAAAGGAGCAAAAAGCCTACGGTTAAGGTCAGTAGGGTCAAACAAAGGCTGCAAAAAGGTGGCTGGGAATTAAGATATAGCGGGGGTTAAATTTGATAACCCCTGAATCCGGGCGCGGACGTCGCAGTGCGCGATTAACCCACGCCCAATGCTTGTGATGCAGGCAGCATGTGAGATTTGTGCTCCCTAATCATTACTATGATTTGTACGTTCAGCCAGCATTACCTGCGCGTTGAGCAGGAGGCCCGAAATGCGACATGGCCAGCACTAGTTAAAGGCAGCCTGCACCGCTTAAAGGGGAGGTGCACATTCAATGAGAGCAGTGCAGGATGGCAGGCAGGATTGCTGGATCGGCAAGAGAGAGCACAACACGGACAATGCACTGGAAGCCCTGGTGGAGGGAATGGTCGAAAGGAGGGCCATCCTGTACCCGCAGGTTGGTAGGAGACACTCCAGACACCAACTGCGGAGGCAGTGGGTGCAGTGCCCCGGGAGGTGAATGCCAGGAACATTGCATTGTGCATGTGGGTGCAGTGCTGAAAAAGTTCAATGATTTGACACAAGTGGTCAAGGTGAGTGAATGTAAGTGTCAAGTGGCATATCCTACCAACTGCACCACTGCTCTACGCACGACCCCCCATCACACACCCACCAACAAACACTGCCCATCCGTATGCAATGCTGCTCTTCGCATGCTGCATCTCACCCTCACATAGTACCACATTTGCAGGCCACAGTGGCAGCTATTCGACCATGACAGGCACATCACCCAGACACCTTGCAGAATACTCACTGACACACTTCCTTCTGTCTTGCAGGAGAAGGTGGCGCATAACAGCCGGCAGCAGGAGAGACCTGACGGAAGACAGACACACCTACACGACCCCAGCCACCTAGAGGGGACAGTGTTGTGCATCGTTGGGTGGGCCGTCACCGCGAACGTGGCCACTGGCAGTGCAGGAGGTTCCGATGAAGGGGGTCTCTGCATACCTAATGCTCCTTTTCGTTTCCCACATCTCCCTCATCCCACAATCTTTGCTGACTCACGTGCTGCAGATGATATCAGCACACACGTCTTACTTGCTCCTCTCCCCACTGCACAACTCAGCCTGTTTCCCTTCATCAGTGCAGGTACCCAAGAACTGGAGCAGGCACCATCCGAGGAGGAGGAGGACAGTGACACTGAAGCCACACCGTCACTTGATCTGACACTCGCATCCACCAGCTCAGAGATTGACACTGCATATCCTTTAGAGGCTAGGTTAGAGGAGGGATCTGCACATGGTGAGACACTGGGCACAAGTGCCCAGGAGCCGGGGTCGGGGTACCGCAGGTGCCAGCTCGCCGAGGGCGAGGTCACACAATGGTTCTGCTGCCGAGGAGTTAGATGAGGACTTCGATGGGCCAGGCTACAGATGACAGCTGATGGGTGCACTGGAAGGCCTGCCAGAAAGCCTGCGCACAATGTCAAGAGGCATGGAGGAGTCCACCTCGAACTTGGAACACGGCTTTGCGCAGAGCTTGGAGCCCATCCTTACCAAAATGGAATGGGTGATCACCTCCATCAACACACTTGAGGAACCCACCATGATGCAGCGTCTGATGGCCGATGCCATGGCTTCCATTGCAGCACAAATCATGTCGTCAAAGGTCTGCAAGCTTCAGTTGAAGCTCAGACCACTGCTGTGGAAGCTCAGACTGCTGCTATCGTGGCTCTGGGGACCACTGTGGAATGGGGCTTCCAGGGCGTCACAGCACTCCAGCAATCCGTTCTCCAGCTGATAACCAGAAGTGCTGAGGCGCCGCCCCGTGCGAGTGGCGGTGGTGCCATGGCAGTTGGACCAGCTGTCCTCTCTCAGAATGACAGCATTCCTGGTCCCACCCCTGCCACTCTGCCAATGCCCTTGTTGTTGTTTATCAGCCAGCCAGGCCAAACTGCTGCAGCCCCTGCCGAGATAGTGCAGTCTGAAGCCGGGTCCTCTCAGCCCAGAGCTGCTGGAGGTCGTCCTCCACGGCCATCTGCACTCTTCTCCAATGAAGGTCAGCAGCCTTTCACCATCCATGCTGCAGCCACTGGGGATGCACCTCATAGGAGCACTAGGAAAGGAAAAGGCACATGAACGACAGGCACTAAGGGAATGTACAGGGGTGAATAGTCTCATTTGTTTGCATAATTTCATGTGTTAATTTATAAATTTGAACTTGAATTTGCATCTGGTGGTGGGTTTTTTTCTGTATTGAGCTGAGGGAGGAAGCAATGTGTAATCATATGGAGGACGATTTGATGGTCATGTGGGAGAGGACGAATGGGGAGTGTAGGATTATTGGTGACATGGGAGATGTCGTTCACGTTATTGATATCGCTCATGGATCAAGTGGGCCCTGGCAGACAGGGCCAGTGTTCCTTGTTGACCCCTTGCGTCTTCCTCCACTTCCCCCTCCCTCTTCTCCTCCTCCTCCTCAGTCTCTTCCTCCTCTTCCTCTGGCCCATGGTCTTGCCGGATAATCGGTAGCAAAGACTGTTCCCTCATAATGATGAGGTTGTGCAACATGTAACATACCACGACGAATCTTGACAGCCGCTCAGCTGAGTACTGCAGGGCTCCAACGGAACGGTCCAGGCAGAGGAAGCGTTGCTTTAGGACACCAATGGTATGCTCAATAACGTTGTGTATGGCAGCATGGCTCTCGTTGTAGGCCCGCTCTGCACATGTGCGTGCGTTCCAGACTGGGGCCATGAGCCACCTCGTGAGAGGATAGCTCTTGTCACCCAGTAGCCAACCTTTCACTTGCCGAGTCAGCTCAAAGATAGCTGGCACGTTGGACTGCCGCATGGTGACGGCGTCATGATTGCTCCCAGGTTATCAGGCATCGACCTTCATGATGCGCTGCGTGTTGTCGCACACCAGTTACACATTCAGGGAGTGGGACCCCTTTCAGTTCGTGAAAATGGCTGAGTTGAGATGTGCAGCATGCATGGCAATATGCGTGCAGTCAATGACACCCTGCACCATGAGGAAGCCTGCAATGCGAGCAAAGCTCGTGCTCGCTCGTTCTGCTTCTCTCTATCAAGAGGGAACATGATGAATCTGTTGCGCATCTCGTTTAGTGCCTCTGAGACCTCCCTTATGCAGGAGTGCACTGCACACTGTGAGATGTTGCATAGCACGCCAGCAGAGGCCTGAAAGGATCCAGAGCTGTAGAAGTTCAGCACCACTGTTACCTCGACAGCCACAGGCAATGCTGTCCTTGCCCTGCTCTAATGTTGTAGTTGTGGCTGCAGCAGGTGACAGATCTCCATCACAACCTCTTTGGTGAACCTCAGCCTATGGATGCACTGATCCTCGCTCATCTGGAGGTAAGAGTGGTGTTCCCTGAAGGCTCTCATGGGATATGGCCTCCTGCTCAATGCACTACGCCTCCTCCTCCTCCTCCTCCTCCCTCTCCTCGCAACTTGACCTGCTCTGTGTGGCCTCTCTGCACGCTCCCAGTCATGGTCTATGCCCAGTGAGAGCCCTAGTAGACCACCCATGGTTGCCAGGAATCTTGTTCAAACACTTGTTGCAGCACCTGCCAAACCACTCTTAAATATACTATATCAACTCACTGTAAGTATAGGAAGTTTCAATAAACACGTCCTATTCTACCAGCAGCCAGAAGCAATAACCCAGCAACTAACCTGCAACACCTGCATGATCCCTTTAAATATCGCTGGTGGGGGGTCCTCCAGGCATTCTAAGACATGTTCAGGTTAGTAGGTAAGACAACGTGTTGAGTGGAACATTAAGTGCCAAAATGGTGTCTATCACTTTAAATCAGCTTTGCACACTGATCTAATGCATATTCTCCCTACTTTACATGCTGCCAGCGTTCATTATCTGCGCGTGTGCGAAACCCTTTTACCAAGACGGTGTCCGGCTCACGTAGCGCAGGAAGCTGTGTGCGGATTCCGGTCACCATTTTGGAACTTCGGGAGGCTGCGTAGCACCAAAATAATGGGCACTGCAGGGCCCAATTCCTAGCCCAGCAGGTCAGTTTTCCCAACTAGAAGCTGACCTGAAAGGAAATAAAACAGGGAGTGAATATTCCATCCAGTATTCGGGATAGTGTAGCGTGTTGTTATTGTTTCATGGTGTTATGGGAAATGTTGTAGGAGAAGATTTAAAAAGTCTGGAATTAATACTTTTGTTCAATCATATGTATTCTGCAAAATAAACCAGTTTCTAATTTGTTATCGACCCCGTCTCACCAGAATGTTCGTCAGTTCCACCTATCGAAAGACTGGCGAAGCGCATGTGGAGGCAAGTGAGAGATTACAGTACATCTTGGGGACACAATGTTGCAATCTTTGCGTTAGGCTATCATATAAACAGATGGTGACAGTCTGAGTCAACTCTGGAATGTAAGGGGTATAGGAAATGGTGATAGGAGCAACCAATGCCACTGTTTCTATAGCATAAGAACATAAGAATTAGGAGCAGGGGTAGGCCATACGGCCCCTCGAGCCTGCTCCGCCATTCAATAAGATCATGGTTGATCTTCTACCCCAACTCCACTTTCCCGCCCTATCCCCATATTCCTTGATTCCCTTAGTGTCCAAAAACCTATCGACCTCAGACTTGAATATACTCAAAGACTGATCATCCACAGCCCTCTGGGGTAGAGAATTCCAAAGATTCACAACCCTCCTCATCTCAGACCTAAATGGCTGAACACTTATCTTCAGCTTATGACTCCTAGTTCTAGACTCTAAAGGCAAAAGAAACAGCCTCTCAGCATCTACCCTGTCAAGCCCTCTAAGAATTTTATACATTTCAATGAGATCACCTCTCATTCTTCTAAACTCCAGAGAATATAGGCCCATTCTACTCAATCTCTCTTCATAGGACAACCCTCTCATCCCAGGAATCCTCTAAGGCAAGTATATCCTCCCTTAGGTAAGGAGACCAAAACTGTACATAATACTCCAGGTGTGGTCTCACCAGAGATCTATATAATTGCAGCAAGATCTCTTTACTCTTATACTCCAACCCCCTTGCAATAAAGGCTAACATACCATTGGCCCTCATATTTGCTTGCTGTACCTGCATGTTAACTTTCTGTAATTCCTGTACAAGGACACCCAAATCCCTCTGAATACCAACATTTCTTAATCTCTCACCTTTTAAAAAATATTCTGCTTTTCTATTCTTCCTACCAAAGTGAATAACCTCACATTTCCCCACATTATACTCCATCTACCACCTTCTTGCCACTCACTTAATCTGTCTATATCCCTTTGCAGCCTCTTTGAGTTCTCCTCACAGCTTACTTTCCCACCTAGCTTTGTATTGTCAGCAAACCTGGATACATTACACTCGGTCCCCTCATCCAAGTCATTGATATAGATTGTAAACAGCTGAAGTCCAAGCACTGATCCTTGCGACACCCCACTAGTTATAACCTGCCAACCCGAAAATGACCCATTTATTCCTACTCTCTGTTTTCTGTTCATTAACCAATCCTCAATCCATGCTAATATATTACCCACAATCCCATGAGCCCTAACCTTGTGTAACACCTTATCGAAAGCCTTTTGAAAATCTAAATATACTACATCCATTGGTTCCCCCTTATTTACCCTGCTAGTTACACATTCAAAAAAATCTAATAGATTTGTCAAACACGACTTCGCTTTCATAAAACCGCGTTGACTCTGCCTAAACCTATTATGATTTTCTAAGTAACCTGTTACTACATCCTTAATAATAGGTTCTAGCATTTTCCCTACAACTGATGTCAGGCTAACTGGCCTGTAGTTCCCTTTTTTCTCTCTCCGTCCTTTCTTGAATAGCGGGGTTACGTTTGCTACCTTCCAATCCACTAGGACCATTCTAGAATCTAGGGCATTAAGGAAGATCAAAACCAATGCATCCACTATCTTTGCAGCCACCTCTTTTAAAACCTTTGGATGTAGGCCATCAGGTCCAGGGGATTTGTGGGCTTTTAGTCCCATTACTTTTTCTTTACTTATCTTAATTACTTTAAGTTCCTCACTCTCATTAGACCTTTGGTTACCCACTATGTCTGATATTTTTTTCTGTCTTCTACTGTGATGACAGATTCAAAATATTTGTTAAATGTCTCTGCTATTTCCTTATTCTCCATTATAATTTCTCCTGTCTCTGCCTCTAAGGGACTTACATTTACTTTTGCTAATCTCTTCCTTTTTACATACTTGTAGAAGCTCTTATAAACTGTTTTTATATTTCTTGTTAGTTTACTCTCATATTCAATTTTCTCCCTCTTTATCAATTTCTTGGTCATCCTTTGCTGATTTCTAAAACCCTCCCAATCCTCAGGCTTACTATTCTTTTTGGCAACACTGTGAGCCTCTTCTTTTAGTCTAATGCTATCTTAACTTCTCTAGTTAGCCACGGTTGGATCACTTTTCCCGTGGAGTTTTTATTCCTCAAAGGAATGTATATTTGTTGATAATTATGAATTATTTCTTTAAATGTTTGCCATTACTCATCTATAGTCATATCCTTTAATCTCATTTTCTCCTCTGGTCACTATTTGTAGCAACATCGCAAATGTATTTGGAAAGATTTCTGGTGTTTGATACTTTTAGTGAAGTGTTCCTTTAGAATGTGTTTATGATTAAGCTAGAAATAATGACTGAATTAATTTTTGAGGGCTAATAAAGGGCTATTGTGAAGATACTGACTGTTGTTTTGATATAAACAGAAGTATAATAAAATGCCCAGATTTTTTAGCAAACACTGGGTGGAAACAAAATAGGAAATAACAATAAATCCCCTCTTATACATGCACTTTGTACTACAGTGAGCCAGAAGACAAGTTGGATTTGCTTTGAAGAAAATTCACAGCTGGCAGTAGGAATGGGTGAAAAAATTAATGGTAAAGCAGTATGCAGCATTTGTGGTTTAATTCAGAACCGAATACAAGAACCTTCAAGTGAAGAATGACAACCCAAAATATTAACCTCTCTCTCTCTTTCTCAGATGCTGATTCAACTACTGTGTATTTCTGGCATTTTCGATTTTTATTGGAAATGTCTGCACTCAGCTTTTTCTTTCTATTTCCAGCAACATAGAACTGCTGGGTAAAACGAGCAAAAATCTCATCAAAAATTAGATTGCAAATCACATGAAAAGAACAAAGGAAGATTTGTAAAATATTAATTTAAAACATTTTTGCTATGAAAACAACTAAAGAAAATTGATTAAAACTTTTAAGCCTTTAATGTTTGAAATTAAAATAGTTAGCGTTTAAAGTAGAAGAAAGGTGCTTACGGATAATGAAATGCTCTAAGGAGTGAGATTTCAATTACACAATCTCTGTTACTCACATTAGGAGCAATATGTTACTGATGTGTTCACTTTGGAAAAGTGCTTGTTTTGAATCATTTGTCTTGGACTTTAAGTTAAGGCTATAAGACTATATATGTTATTAAATATTATGCATAAAGGAGCAATTAAACTCTCAATATTCCCTTTTAAAATCCAGTCATCAAGAATTACAAGTAATTTTAACATTCTTTTTTTAATCTATTCCTGTGGACTTGTTCAAGCGCGAGTGCCTATGTCATCATCAGGGAGACAATGAAATGGAGATAAATTTAGAGTTGCAATGTCATGATTGCCAAAGCACCTCCGCATCTTTGCTGATGTTAATTCAGCTCCCTTCCAAGTGAGTTCCCCTGATGATGTAATCAACCCTTGCTGTTTAAACAAAACTATTTGTAAAATCAGTATAAACAGACAGAACCACCCCCACCAAAAAATTAAAGCTAATCATAACTCTTTGTAATTCTTATTAAAGAGGCACTGACAGCCATGCTTCCTTTTAAAAAAAAGTTCATGCAGATTACTGCAGCCTTTAGCTTTGCAAGGCTAGGATTAATACATCTAAATGCTTTGATTGAATAAAGTAGACTAAAATAGCATTATTTCATTAGAATTCTATTTTACATAATTAGCTGTAATCAAAGTCCTACATTTGGTCTGCTGATCATTGACTTTGAATCCTGGGAGGAAACTTTGTGACAGAAAATAACTGTACTTTTTTTTAACAGCTGCCTCACCTGCACTTTTCATTTCCTATGAGGTGCGGTGGCAAAACTGCATCTTTCAACTGTCCCTCTTTTATCTGATGCAGTGGATGACAGGTAATCTAGTTGAAAGTTCCTACAATTGCACCACCAGAAAAACACTGGCTGATGAAATCTGAGCAGTTATCAGCCTAACCATCACCTGTCAAGCCTACTGCTTCAATTTAAGGGTGCATCAATTTTCTGAAGAGGAAATCAAGGGCAAAGAATAAAAGCAGCTCAGATAAACAGTGACAAAGGCCCTTTCTGCTTTTTATTTATGATGGGATGTACTATCACAGGGTGTACTGCAAAGCTTTATCAACTGCCCTGATACATTCCAGATAGGTAGGAATTCTTCGGTCATTGATGAAGTGCCATACTTAAACTCACTGAAAGGGCAGGAGATTCTAACTGAAAATTACTTTCACTAAATACCACAAAGATATTGAAGCTGGAAAGAGCCAGGGAGATGGAACAAATGACAGTTGCATGTAACAATGAACCTCGCTGTTCCCTCCACTGGCAGACATGACTGATTAGAGTCAGAACATGAAAGAATGTTTTCTCAAAGCCGAAGAGCATATTGTGTAAAGTGTCAGGTACAAAGAGTTCATATGTTCTTCTCAGTAAAATGTGAAAGCATTTGCTGCCAGCAATTTCTACTATGTGCTCTGTCATTGTTCCTATTTAGTTACCAGCCAGGTTTACAGATGTGAGTAGTCAAAGATTCTGAAATTCAGCTACAAGAACAATCAAAAGACAGCTGCATCAGTTTGAAATCAGGCCAGAAGTCAAGACAATTTCTCAGCAAGAAAAATGAAAATCCACTAATGGATTAGGCATGATATTTTCATGGGTTTATTTCGGGTTAATTAAGGGAGCGAAGTTCTTGGTTTATTGTTACATTCATTTAAAAAAGGATAAGACTGCTCAAACTATGAAGATTCTTATATTATGGGGATTTGTGAGATCAATGTGCAGAAATAAAATGCTCGTAATATGTTGTTTCTGCTTTGAAAGAGCACTGACTCTGTGAAAAGGTGTTTGGCAAACAGTTATGGGGGCGGAAGAATGAAAAACCAGAAAATCCATGTATCATTTTTGTCAAACTGCTACTACTTTCGTGTGATGTATTGATGTATTTTGATACAATTTATGCCAATGGGTTTTACTGTTTGTAAACAAATAAAAAAGAGATGCTGAACATGCCATCGTGAAGATAGTATTGTTTTAATTTAGAGCCATAAGAAGGAAACGGCAAACAAAATAGAGGATTTTCATACAAACCCATTTAAGTGTCATTTCTGGCATTACAGAGTGTGATTTTAACCCATTAGTCTTCCTGCATTTTCAGGTCATCATTAAAACTGACTGAAAGTACTAAAAACTTCATGTAAATGCATATCCTTTTACATAATGTAGCTATAAAACCCTCAACCAATAAATTTTAGTTTTCACTTTGAAAAGAATTGAAATAAAATTTGATTTGATCAGGTTAAATTTTAAAAAGTCATCCTTTAGTAATAACAACAGTATAAACTTGCATTTACATAGCCCCTTTAACATAGAAAAACATCCCAAGGCCCTTCGCTAAGCCGTAATCAGACAAAAATCCTTTCGTAACGGATAAGTAGAGGCAATATAACTGTCACGATTTGTAATGTGGGTGTAGAAAATATTCAGAAAATGGTACGAGAACTCATTAACTGTTCTATCTGAAAAGCATGTGTGAAAGAAAGGTGTCATATTGAAACTATGATGCTATATAGAGGATATTTTATGTCGAGAACAATATGAACTTCCTGCAGGAGATACTGGTTCACTTTAAAAGAAGCTGAAAGACGCAGAGAACTGAACAGTTGCTCATAAACATAATTCCCAACTGGCCTTAATTTGTTAATTACCTTGTTTTCAGTGTGAATGTTGCATTTTCCCTCTTTCAGCCAGTATGTGCTATGGAATGCTACTAGTTGAACCTATGGAGAAGCTGTGGACAGTGTCTGGATCCTCTTTGTCTCCTTTCTCAGCTGAGGGAGGATTACGTAAAAGTAAATGGCTATGAAGGAGGTAAAGGAATCGAACTAAAATAAAGAAATTGGGAACATCAATAAACACAACCCTGTGAATTTTGTGCAGCAGAACTAACCAATAAAGTTTCTAACAGTTCAGCATAAATTACCGTGGTTTGTTATATACAGATTTAATAGCAATAACAAGTCTGTGGGCAGACTGAAAAAAAGATCAACCAGTCAGTATTAAAAATATAGATTTAATTGAAACTCTGTGCCACATTTTTTAAGTACACTGTACATTCATACTTCTTTCTAAATGTTGGCACACCGCCAGACTAAGTGCACTGTAATAGCCACAGAAACAGGGAGAAAATGGACTATAAACCACAGTGCAGAATGTTGCCCCTGTATAGGTTCTGTCACACTAGCACAACACCAGTAAAACTCTGATTTTATGGTTTGATATTCTCAGACATGTTACACACAAAAGATACAGACAACTGGATCACAAATTACACAGAATCAGAATCAGAATTTTGTTATTATTTCCGAAAACAATGTTAAACACTTGTCTTTCTCTTTCACCTGAACTAATTAGTGTTCATTGTACAGTAATAATGAACAGAGGCTAATTTACTCATTTATTTATTTGTACATTTTTTTCCATTAGCCATCATCTAACCTAACATATCACATTTAGTGCTAAGACAAAGTACAGAGGCCGTTTATATAGCTTGATTCTATTTGCGTTAGATCACATTAGCAAAAAAAAGGCATTCCACTAAAAAAAAATTAAAACTGTTAACAAAAGTCTTATGTAAAAGTGTTTACATAGATAATAAGAAAAGCCATTTTCTTCTCAATTTTCAATATATTGGGTCTGTACTGATTTTAATTTTATATACAATTTCTAATTAAGTATTCCATTTAAACATTTAATATACAACAAACTGAATATGAGGTAGAACTGAGAAAACCACTGGATACTTCTATGAGCGTGAATTCAACATTTGCCTATGTTGTAAACAAACACTTTCTCTTGTGATGTCTGTGTTACTTCTAATTGTTTACAGCAATTTATTAGCATTTTGTATCACTTCATGTATTTGTGTTAAGTAGTATTTTCTCTTCATAGCACTTTATAGTTTTTGCATCGGTTGAATATGAAAATGGTTTTGTTTCAAACAGATATCTTTTCATTTTTCATTTTTTACTAAAACAAAATTGTGATAAAGGTATTTTTTATGTTTTCTTCTTTTGCCTTTTCTGAGTCTCTTTGTGCTATGTATATAATTTAAAATTGATTGCGTTTGTTTCTATGAACACCATTGTATACAATTATTAAAATCAAGAATATTCTGTTAATAAACTGTAATAATTATACTTGATTTAATATACAAATTTGATTGATTAGAAATAAACTGTAGCTCAAAATGATTAATTCCTACCTTTACAAAACTGGCCATATATGATTCTTATGTTATTTGGAATGATATATTAAAAGTAATGCTAATTACACCTAGTTTAGTCAAATTAAAATAATTACGACTCAACACTCTCATCATACTCACATAAACTTGCTTGAACTTCAAAGAGTATTGCACTGCTTTCCATTATGAAAACCAGCATTTCAGTCCTGCATAAACCATAGCTTATTAAAGCAAATATGCCTTTTACACATCGGTCTCTGTCGAACAGGAAGAATGGTGTTTAAATGTCTCTTATACACAAAGGAAATGTACCGTGTGTTATCACTGTGTTTTAATCTAAAAATGAAATATTTGATTAAGATAATAAAGAACTGGATACATTATTAGACTGGTGATGATATATGTAATTGATTTACACAGCTACTGTCCTTATTGTTACAGTTTTGAATACCTTCAGTCACAATTTCCAAGCCTGGAGAGTTTACAATCCTGTTGGACATGGGCGGCAGTAATAATATATCACTGCTGGACTGTCTGCATATAATGACTTTGCTTTCTACCCCCTGCCTAACTATGTCAACTAGCAGCACAGTCTGTTCTGTGTTCCTCCTACACAGTTATCAGCCATGCCTCTGCTTACTTGAACATTTTCTTCTATGATCATGGTGCAAATAACATCATTTGCATATTCTTTGTGCTTTTGACAACTTTTAGCAAAAATATACAAATTGTTCAACAATGAACTTGAGGATTTTTTCCGGCACTTTTTCTGGCATTTCTCTCTAGCTGACAATACCTCCATCTCCTCTTTGTAGTACATCTAATTGCAGGAAATTGACTTTGTCAGAGATTAGATCAAAGAGAGCTGGAGGAAGTATTATCTACGTTAAATTTTTCCAGCTTAAATAGAAAAAAATTACAAAATGCACACATTAAAGAGATGTTATCCTAAAAGGTTAAGCTTCTCTTTTCAACACTAACTAAAATAAACAAACAAATAAATAATTTTTTTTAAGAAGTGAGGATGCAGCTAAAACACTGGTTACAGTGGCACTGTGACTGTCAAGTATTATGTGAGCAATAACAAATTAGCAGGAGTTTAAGATAATTAAAAAACACAAACTAATTGCCGTGGATCATACATAAACATTATTTTTAACACACTTCTAGTTTCTTATGTGCATTTAATAAGCACAGCAGACCTGTTCTTTTACTATCTTTGCAAGGCAAATGTACATTGTCTGAGGATGTGTTATAGAGATAATATTTTATAAGGTGTTTCTGATAATAAGAGTTACATCAGAGGTTGTGGCACATCAGTGTTATTGTGAGGAGCTACTGTGTTCACCTTCCATGGGAAAATTGTAACCAATGTTAAATGAATGGAAAATTTCTTAACATGTGTATTGAACCAGTCCTGTATGCAGGTGCAAATGGTGAAATTGTGAATAGCCAAGGCAGTTAATAGCTGAAACATAACTTGAACAGGTCAGTAGTGGAGTATTAATTTGGATAGTTGGTTTCATTTGACCCAAACCAATCCAACTAATTAAACTTACTGACTGAATCCAGCCACCATAATTGATTTCTTAGATAGAAATTAATGAGAAATGTACAAATATGTAATTTAACATAATTTTATCAAACTTTTACTTGAAAAGGAAATAATTGGCCAGCTGTCTCCCCTCACGGTGATAGCAAATGCATTACTGTTTGTTGCCTTCATGATGATTCACTCAGCCAATTGTAAAACTTTCATCCTGCTTTAAATTACAAGGGGTTAAAACCGAGACTTTCTTTACAAAGGGTGACTATTTGAAATTGTAAACCATTGCACGGGTCTGTTACAAGCTGTAGCCTAAAACAGTCAGTGCATAGTCATTAGTACATTCTGGTGCTCTGCCACATTCTTGAAACTGTATCCATTATTTGCTGGTTTTCACAGAGAGATATCTAGGAACAGTACTAATGGCATTGATCGCTGATTTCTGTTTCTCACGGATGTTATGTGAAGCAGGATTTAATGAATCCGCAAAGCACTCTCAATATGTATTCTGTCCATCTACAGATGTATAAAAAGATTATATTTAGAGGTATATAAGACATACATTTTATTTCTTAATATAGTGTTTTAGCCTTTATTATATTTAGCAACTACAATAAATTATCAAATATTGTTGATTGCCTCAGCCTCTGAACAATCAAGGCAGTAAAATTGAAATATCCTTAAGGAATCATATAAAGAAAAGTAAAAAGAAGAAAAAGTTAGAGACATTCCTTTTTTTTCAGTGCATTAAAACAGCAACGAAATCCATTGTTCAAACATTGCAATTTGAAACTAAAATAATACGATAAGATAATAAAAACAAATAATTGAATTTGTAGCCAGTGTAAGACTCCCTTGCTTGGTAGGTTCGACTCACTCTTTGGGATGCGGAAGTCATTTTTGAATAGAGCGACAGCCATCCAGTTATCCTGTTAGAGCTATTTTGGGCACTTTAGTATTAACTGCCCTAATTGTCACAAAATGATTCTTATGATTACTTGCTCATTATTTGGTTGAAGGCTTAGAAGTAATGTATCCTCAGGGTCGGTGCTGGGCCCGTACAGAAAGCTGATTTGGATTTGGGCATGGGGATTACATTATTAAAATTTGCTGACAGCACAAAATTAGGTGTTTGGCAAACAGTAAAGGGGATTGGGAAAGTCTTCAGGAGGACATAAACAGACAATAAGCAGGAAGGTGACAGATGTATTTTAATGCAGAGAAATGTGAAGAAATACATTTTAAAGGGTAAAATGAGGAATGGAAGTAAATAAACTCAATTGAAACGTGCTGAAGGGTGTGGAGGAGCAGAGAGATCTCGGGATTCAAATAAAAAATTCCTTGAAATATAAGTGCAGTTAAACAAAGCCATAAAAAAAGACAGTGACATTTTAGGTTTTATAATAGAGAAGAAGAGCAAAGGGATAATGATAAATTTGTACATGGCTATGGTGGGCTACAGTTTAAAAACTGTGGGGATGATTTTCAACTGCCAGCTGCCTTAAAAAGGGGTGGTCAGCAGTCGAAATGATGTGGGGGGTGGGGGTGGGGGGGCGGGGGGGGCACCTCGGCTGCTTATTTTTCAACAACAACAAATAGAGCTTTTAATGTAGGAAAACATTGCAGCATGTTTACAGAAGCATAATCAGACAAAAATTTCAGGCATCTCAGAGTCCTGCACCATTGTAGATTCCTGTTCACAATTTTCACGTACAACTGGGCTGAACGTGCCCGGTGCAGGCTCTGCCCGTTTGTACCAGGCGGTGAGCTGCCTATAACAGTCCTTAAACCACTTGTGGCCGTTTAACAGAAGGCCCAGATTTCTTTTTGGAGAATTTTTGTGGGGTCAGGAGGACTATTCCTGCTCCACCTGGCTCCACAAGAGACTGTGACCCATATCCAGCCCGTGTTTGATCCTCTCTTACGTCCATCCCCCCCAGGCCTAACCTGCCGGCTGTCTCAGCATGGGAGTCGTCTGATTCCCTCCCTCCCCAACAACTGGTGAGCTGCAGGGGACGCCCGTTTGGCATCTGGATGAGTGCGGCTCCAACAACACTCAAGAAGCTCGACACCATCTAGGACAAAGCAGCCCGCTTAATTGGCATCCCATCCACCACCCTAAACATTCACTCCCTTCACCACCGGCACACAGTGGCTGCAGTGTGTACCATCCACAGGATGCACTGCAGCAACTCGCCAAGGCTTCTTCGACAGCACCTCCCAAACCCGCGACCTCTACCACCTAGAAGGACAAGAGCAGCAGGTACATGGGAACTACACCACCTGCACGTTCCCCTCCAAGTCACACACCATCCCGACTTGGAAATATATCACCGTTCCTTCATCGTCGCTGGGTCAAAATCCTGGAACTCCCTTCCTAACAGCACTGTGGGAGAACCTTCACCGCACAGACTGCAGCGGTTCAAGAAGACAGCTCACCACCACCTTCTCAAGGGCAATTAGGGATGGGCAATAAATGCCGGTCTTGCCAGCGATGCCCACATCCCATGAACGAATAAAAAAAATCTGGAGCTCTCCGGTGACATTCAAATGAGACCGAAACCCAAAAATGGTCGGGCCCTCCGGACCTTGGCTTTGGGTGGAAGTTGAAAATTGTTCCCTTGTGTAGTTTTGGGTGCCCCCTTATAGAAAGGGTATTAAAGATAAAAGAGTGCGTAGAACATAGATTCACCATAGATTCACCAGGATGATACTAGGGATGAGATACTATAATGAGGAAAGACTGGAGATATTAGGACTACTTCCAATAGAGCGGGAAAGGATAAGAGGAGATTTAATAGGGGTTTCTTAAATTATGAAGGGTTTTGATACAGTGAATGGGGAAAGATTACTTTCTCTGGTTGGGGAGTTGGTGACAAGGGGTCACCAATTTAAAACTGGCATTAAGAGAGTGAGGAGAGACACTCGGAAAATTTCGTTATGTAGAGAATCGTTAAAGCATGGAAAACTTTGCCACAGTAAGTAATTCAGGCAGAGAACCTAGCAACTTTTAAGAGAAGAGGACATGAACATTTGAAGCAGAGGAAGTTACAGGTCTATAAGGAGAGAGCAGGCCAGTGGAATTACTTTTGGATTGCTCTAACAAAGGGCCGATACAGACATGATGGGCTGAATGCTATAAAATAACTGTATGGTTACCTGCTCCCAGAGCTCCACCATTGCTGCTTGTCACTAACTGGTTATTAGTAGGTCTGTTAGTGCAGCCTACCTGATTTAGATTTCAAGTTTCCCTTCCTGTCTAAGGAGATGATACTAGCTGCCCTTTTATGGCCTTGCCTCGCTATCTCTGTGCTCTCCTCCAGCCCGACAACTCCCTCTTCCAGAACTCTCTGTTCCTTCGATTCTGGCCTCTTGAGCGTACCTCCGTCCCCACCATTAATGGTCATGCCTTCAGCTACCTAAGCCCCACCCTCCTTGAATCTCCTCCCTAAACCGCTCCACCTCGCCACCTTCCTCTCCTCCTTTAAGATCCTTCTTAAAACCCACCTCTGACCAAGCTTTTGGTCACCTCTTCTAGTATCTCTTTCTGTGGCGCAGTGTCCATTTTTGTCTGATTACACCTGTATGAAGTGCTTTTGGATGTTTTTCTACGGTAAAGATGCTATATAAATGCAAGTTATTGTTGTTGTCCTCCAGTGACATAACAAAGATCAGGGGCTCGATTTCCGCACCCACGAGCAGGTGCGTTCATGGTGGGGGGGGCTGCGAAAATCGGGGATTCCTGGGGCGGGTCTGGAGCCCGGCTCCAACCCGCCCACTTCCGGGTTCCCCAGTGACGCGCTGACATGCGCGCGCAGCCCCCACATGTGGGACTCCTGCCGGCAATTAAAGCCGACGGGGTGCCATTTAAGGTAATTATTTAGGTACTTCAGGTCGTTTACAACCTGATTAACATGATATTTTAGGAGGGGTGGGATTTTCCAAACAACTGGGACTGTTTCCCGTACTGGGGGAAACACTCCAAGTTGAAATGGACGTGTTGTAGCCATCAGCCTGTGGCAGCTGCAAAGGTCCATTTGACAGGTTGGGGAGGGGGAGACCCTCACTCATTGCAGGAGGCCACTCTGTCACTTTGGACAAAGTTTGGCCTCCACCACCCTCCTCCTAACAACAAAATTCACCAACCTGCACACTTACCCCGGTGTCCAGACACATGTACCTACCTTGCGGACCCCCTCAAATGTACATCTTCCGGATGGGGGCCGCCATAGCTGCAGTCATGACCTCCTCGGAGGGCGAACAGCATCACCAGCCTCGCCGGCCACGCCGTCCACCTCTGACACGTGGAGCTCCACAACACAGTGCTGTCACACATCCATCTGCACAGCAGGAGGGAGGGCAACGGCAGAGAGAGAGATGCGTCACAGAAGGCACTACCCTCGCCACAGGGTCTACAGACCGAGGCTCAGCTTCCTGGACCTCTCTGAGCAGCAGTGCACACGGAGGCTCAGAGTCACTCGACATGTAGTCGTGGACATCTGCAGCCTCCTTCATGCCGAGCTGCTCCTGGCTGGCCCGAGCACCATCTTCTTACCTGTCGCTGTCAAAGTCACCACTGCCCTCAACAACTTCTCCTTCGCATCCTTCCAGGGTGCAACCGGGGACATCGCCGACATCTCTCAGTCGTCTGCACAAAAGAGCCCTGCAAATACACCTACACCCACTCTGCAGTGACACAATGGGTGGCATCAGTTGTGGGTCTTCATAGTGATCCTCAGGAAAGGGCATTATTGCACAAACCAGACAAGCTACGCAAAGACGTGGCAGTAGTGTTGACAATATAATATGTTATGTGAGTTGATCAGAAATCAAATATAAGTAAAAACCATGACAAACCCTCAAACACCCTTGTGCATCCCCTTCATGCTCACGACACGTTTGCCTTATGCTTCCTACTGCACATATGTGATGCATGCCCGGTGGCTGCAGCACAGGTAGTGGCAGGTATAGTGAGGCTGACCGTGAAAGAGATGCATGAGAGGGTGAGTATGAGATAGAGCCATGAGATTGTATGAGGATTGGGTTGAGTGGTAGTGGTGGGATGAGTACAGGCGAGGTGAGTAAGTGCAGGTAAGATGAGGATGAGGTTTGAGTGGTGTGAGGAGTGATGTGATAGAGTAGTGTTGGCAGTGCAGAAGGAGATGTGGGGTGGGGGCGGTGATGTGGCAAACGGAGTGTAGGGGAATGAGTAAGTGTACTCACTTTGGCTGACCTACTTAGGTCATTGAAGCGCCTCCTGCACTGTATGCAGGTGGGCGATATGTTGGTGGTGCAGGTGACCTCCTCTGCCACCTCGAGCCAGGCCTTCTTGGTGGCAGAGGCAGGCCGCTTCCTCCCGCCCGCCAGCAGGAAGATCTCTGTCCACCTCCTCCTCCTCACCCCATCCAATAATACCTGGCGTGAGGCATCATTAAACCTGGGAGCAGCCTTCACCCTGGGCTGCTCCATGCTGTAATTTTTCCTATTTTCTGCAGCATCAGTCAGTGGAGGACTGCCCCTTTAAATAGAGCTCCTCCAGCTGACAGCCTCTGCTGCGCATGCGCAGTCCGCCCGCCGCGCAGATTTCCAGCGCGAAACCCGGAAGCCAAGGTAAGTGGCTGCAATTAGCCTGCAATTGCGTGCGGAGCAGACTGATTTCACTGGGCTCGTTACCCACGCGCCCAGTTGACCTCCCACTGCGAACCCGCTGCCCTCCTAATATCGAGCTTCAGGAATGCAGGGAAGAAGTAATCACATGCAGAAACTTATCATCCTTTCACTCCAGAGTGCATCCTGTTAAAGGATCAATGTCCTGGGACATTACCCTGTCTTAGGTGAAGCAGTCAGAGATGTGCTTGGTGTAAGAAGCAGAACAGTGTTAACTATATATTTCAAATCAATAATAATATTACGTAATTTTCAAATCAAAATATTATGATAATGTGTTTCTCGGTATATTGCACGGTTAGCATATATTCTCCACAGTTTTACTGCAATAACCTATGGGAATTAAAGTTAAACACATCCCATACAGAAATCTATTGGTGGAATATTCAAAATTTAGAACAGGCAGAGGAAGGATGCTATTCTAAGACTTTGATGGCCACGCTTTTAGAATAATCAGTGGAGTGCTGAGAGAATGCTGCATTGTTGGAAGTACCATTCTCCAGATGAGACATTAAACTAAGGCCTGCTTGCCTGGTCTGGTAGTTAAAGGGAACGTTAAAGATTCCATGGCAGAAAATTCTCCCAGTCAACATTCTGGCCAACGTTTCTCCCTCAACCAACACCATTAAAAACAGATTCACTAGTCATTCATCAGATGTTGTTGGATCTTGCTGTGCACAAAATAGTTGTCATGTTCGCGTACATAAATGTTGTTGCACTTCGAAGCAATTAATTATATGTGAAGTGCTTTGAGACATTTCTAAACGATGTGAAAAGGCACTCTGCAAGTGCAAGTGTTTTTTTTTGTCAGGTAATCCCATTTTTTTCTATTAGTAATTATAAACACTGCAATTAACTTTCAGCTCCTTTAATAGAAACTGTGATCTTCCACAAATACCAGTGAATTATTCAGAGGCCTCCTGATACATTACTTCTACACTAATACCTACTTACCCATATCCACAGTATACAACAAAGATGGTCAACCAATTGACAGCAATTGAACTCTGAGTGCATGAATCTCTGTCAGATTTCCTGCCGTATGAATGCTGACACACAAGGGTGGTGTCCTGCAGGGTCAGCAGTAACTTTAGAAGAGGACTGTGGAGTGTGGTAATGTTTGGCACTGTCAGGTAGCAATGTAGTGCAGTGTTGAAATCCACAGGGGATTAAGGAGCATAAATGTCCAACCTACACGCAGGATATGAGGTGGGTGGTAATGGTGCCCCCCCAAGCACAGTTAACACCACATCAACTGCAGACAGAAGAATAGTGGAAAAAGAATTCACGTGCCTCTGAGCTTTAAAGCAGCTTTACAATTCAAAATTTTCAATGCAGTCTGAAAACCAATGCATTTTAAGAATATTTTTAAATAGAGGTTGTTACTGAATGACGCAAGATCACATACAATCACTATAACGTGACAAAATATTCTTTCCCAACCAGAGTTCTTTAAACCTGATGAATATGCAAAACCAAAATACAGAGAACTATTTGTAAAAGCTGTATGCAAAACTATGGACTAACAATTTAGTCAGTTGCTTGCTATTACCATTTAAAAGATAAAGATCTTTTATCTGAATGAATTTATATTAGCACCATTTTGGTGTTCAAGTGCAACCACTTCAGATTCACAAGCTATGCAAAATGTTTTTATTACCTGAATTTTAAAAATAGTACAACTATAAATATGGGATGATTCACTCTTTAGTACAAGTGAAGAGTGACCTTTACAAAATGTCTATGATATTCTTATCAAATATTTTACGACCATTTATTATTTGCACAGTTATAGTGCTACATAACATGATTAGCAAATATAATCACAATGATGTCTTTTCACACCTATCCTTGTGCTTATAACAAGCCCTGTTCAATTCATTTTTTTCCTCCATTTTTGCAATCGGTTTAGGAGAAGAAACATGTTGGTTTTATTATCGATTTAACATTTTTTGAAAGAGGTAATGAACTAATTGGACACAATCTTCTCAATCTGAGTGAACATTTGCAATGTTGTGTAGTTTTTGATTGCTGTACACACATCATTACATTGCTGACAGAAGAATGTAAAAAGCATATGCAGTACATTATTAACGCTTATGCAATATATATTTAAAAAGAGAGTCATGTAATTTTCACTCTTAGTTTTCTGTCTCATTGAGTTATTCCAATGGCTCGAGAGGCCAACAGGAGAGAATTATGTTGCTCACTGAAATCACATGATAGAGCTACTGATTTACTGTGACCGAATTAGTCAAATTCTGTTGTTAGTAGAAGAATTCCAGGACTTTTACTATTGTTATGGAGATTGTGTTCCACTACTGCACCCATTTTTAATTATGTCCATTGGATTTTGCTGTTTTAATTCTGTTTATATTCTATTGGACTTTGAGATTTTTTAACCAGTGTTTTGGCGATAAAGTTCTACAATTACATCCATTTTTCTGTGAAGAATATAAATCAGTGGCCTTGCAAATCTCTACTCTTGATAACTTGAAGTCTTTTTTACGCTAAAAAATTAATTATCCAATAATTTAAATTAAGCAACTTTGAGTTAAGAGGAGTAGTTTATAAACAATACTGTCTTTTTCATCACATTTCTACACCTTGATATAATACTATATATACACTGTGAAAATATTAGGCTGCAGTAAAGAAAGTCCTGTTAACTTTATGAATAGTAATATGAATAGATTACAGCACGGTTCACTAATATTGGACAAAATAAATCGTGGGTTTAGGACCAAGGACGGTTGGGCCCTTCTTCGATCTGTAGGAGGTCCCAAAACATTGTACAGTGCAGTACTAGTTTTCACTTTTTTGCATTTTGTTTATTTTTACACTTTTTTTTTGGATGAAACTAACGCACTTCATGCAAAGGAAGAGTAATGTTAGCTGAAATTGACTCTTGCCATGCAAGAGTGATAATGAGGCCGAATTTTTATATATGCAGGAAAACCATATATTCTCTCTCTTTATAAAATACTCCTCGATTTAATATATTTCCATCCCCAAAAATAGTTTGATAGATGGTGTTATACATCGTATGTGGTGTATAATTATTAATTACGAATGTAACAAAATCAATTGCTTTACCTTCTTATTAAGGAGCCTTTGTAGTCACAAAATTTGTTTTTCCTACATCAATTACATTGGATCGATGTGTATCAAATCCTATGTTCCTTATCAGATAAAAATTTATGGCAGGCTGATTTGTCTCTTCACAGAATGGATGTTTGCTAACATGACTTAAAATATTATCTCTGTCAAATGCCGGATCTTATCTCCAATGTTCTGCTAATCTCATTAAGTCAATTAAACCATTTAATAAACTTATAAACTGAGGTGACAATGTCTTGCTGAGATACCCAATTTTCTGCTAACCAGCCTTTTCTGAAACAGATAATACCATTTTATTACACAAAGGTCACCAGGGAAATTAACTCCTCTCCTATCAAATCCAAAAAATCCACTTGCACTGAATGACAACATGTGGCTGCTTTGATTATACCCTTCCCTCAGATACAGAATGGAATAGGTCACTGACCTTTTCTGCTAACTTTAGTCCAAAACTGCTGCAGCTAGCAGCAGGGAGTTTCAAACTTCCTGTTCTTTGCAGTAACACCAGTCTAATACCATTACACACACAAAAATAGGGCAGTGAGCTCTAAGGTACAATTGAAATGACAATTTTTGTTTACTGTGCAAGAGGGATGTATTCTGCATTACAACGTTCATCTGAAGATTTGCAGATTTATGAAAGTATTCATACAAGAGGAAGAGTAGTTTGTTAACAAAATAACACACTACAATGTCAAATTACAATTCAAAAGAGAGAAATTTACTTTTAACTTACAGTGGAAAATCTATTTTCATATCAAAAGTGTATGCTTCTAAGTCTATAAATATATTGGATTTCAAACATATCTTCAAAAATGAAGGTTTGAAGCGCTGTTAGGCTCACCGTTATTTTAAAAGCAATTTCCAGCCAATTATGTTACATCCTCTCACCATACCTAGAGGTAACGTACAAATAATACAAATCATTGTAACAATTCACTGGCACAGCCATAAGCCCTTTTTACTGTCCTGCTCTCCTTCTTCCTCAGACTATACTCCAGACTGCCCACTCCCTTGACTCCCACCACAATCACCCCCATATCTCCAAACTCTGCCTAGGCCCTCACCAAGCGAAAGAAAAGGGAAAGAAAGAGGGAAAGAAAGAAAGAAGGAAAGAAATAAAGAAAGAAAGAAGGAAAGGATGAAAGAAAGTAAGAACGAAGGAAGGAAAGAATGAAAGAAGGAAAGAAATAAAGGAAGAAAGAAAGAAAGGAGGAAAGGAAGAAAGAAAGAAGGAAAGGAAGAAAGAAAGGAAGAAAGAAAGAAGGAAAGGAAGTAAGAAAGAAAGAAGGAAAGAAAGAAGGAAAGAAAGAAAGAAAGAAAGAAAGAAAGGAAGAAGGAAAGGAAGGAAGAAGGAATGAGAAGGAAAGAAATAAAGAAAATAAGAAGGAAGGAAAGAAAGAACAGAAAGAACAGAAATAACCTGCAATTATATGGTGCCGTTCACATGTTCAGGACAACATGGCTGACAATTTATGCACAGCAAAGTCCCACAAACAGCAACAAAATAAGTAAGCAGAATCTGTTTTAATGATGTTGGTTGAGGGATAAATGTTGGTTAGGACACTAGGAGAACTCCCCTGCTTTTCTTCAGTCTTTTCTATCCACCTGAGAGGTTAGACAGGACCTCAGTTTAACATTTCATTTGAAAAATGGCACCTCCATCAGTACAGCACTGCCTCAGTACTGCATTGAAGTGGCAGCCTAGGATTATGTGCTCAAGTCTCTGGAGTAGGGTTTGAATCCATGGGGCCTGATATTAGGAGGGAGGCGGGTTGGCAGTGGGGGGGTCGACTGGGCGCGTGGGTAACGCGCCCAGTGAATTCGGGGTGCTCCGCACGCGATTGCAGCCTAATTGAAGGCACTTACCTTGGCTTCCAGGTTTCCCATTCTAGATCTGCGCAGCGGGCGCACTGCGCACCCGTATCACAGGCTATCAGCAGGAGGAGCCCTATTTAAAGGGGCAGTCCTCCAAAGCTCCTCCTGCAGCAAACAACCAATTTAGGAGCATGGAGCAGGCCAGAGGCAAGGCTGCTCCAAGGTTTTCGGACTCCTCACTCCAGGTGCTGCTCGATGGGGTGAGGAGGAGGAAGGAAATTTTTTTCCCATCGGATGGGAGGAAGTGTCCTCCCTCCACCACCAAGAAGGCTTGGCTGGAGGTGGCCGAGGAGGTCACCAGCAGTGGCAATGTGTCCAGAACCTGGGTGCAGTG
Organism: Heptranchias perlo; assembly: GCF_035084215.1. Lineage (NCBI taxonomy): Eukaryota > Metazoa > Chordata > Chondrichthyes > Hexanchiformes > Hexanchidae > Heptranchias > Heptranchias perlo. Next base: position 80,742,083 of record NC_090326.1, read on the forward strand.
CAGGAAGAGAATTAATGACCTAAACAGGTCAGCCAAAGTGAGTATACTTATGCATTCTCGCACACTCAGTCTTCCACATCACCTCCACCACCACACAACTCCTTCTGCACGGCCACCACAACGCTCTCGCATCACTCCTCACAACCACTCAACCATCATCCTCACCTTGCCTGCACTCACTGCCCCGGTTCCCATTCGAACACTACCACGCAACTCAATCCTCATACAATCTCATGGCTTTGTCTCACACGCACCCTCCCATGCATCTCCCTCATGGTCACCCCCACCCACACCCACACCAATGCATGCAGCGGATCACTATGCAACCATCACTCAATCACGCCTCTCTGTGTTTTGCTTTGATAGGAGAAGAGATGCCAGAATGCGCGGGAGAGGGCAAGGACCGGAGAGGGCCCGCCACACCAGGTGGCCTTAACAGATGCGGATCAGCAGGCAATGGAACTAAGCCGCACGCTGGAGTGCCTGTCCGTGGCGGACGCCGAGACTGGGATTGCACAAGTGGCTGGTGACAGAAATCTAACACTCAGGACTCAGGATAGCGAATGATCTTAGCATCACTTGGCATCGCAGCACCTCAACATCTGTCCACATGCTTAATATTGCTTTCTGTTCTCTTGCAGGCCCATCTGCGACCGCCATGACTGTGGAGGGCAATTCCTCAGAGGACCTGCCGGCTTCTGAGGGTGCATCGTCACATCTGAGCCAGCCATCCACCAGCGCAGATACACACACCTCGGTGGGTCCCCTTCCTCACTTAGTTGGGCTTGCACATGGTGAGTCACCACGCACATGGGAGCACGAGCAGACCCTGGTGGCAGGGGCAGCCATGGAGAGTCCGCGTCGGTGAGAGCACTCTTCCCCAGGCTCTGCTCAGCTGGACCCAGATGCTGAACCCTGGGGGCCAGCCGTGAAAAGGAGAGTCATCGAGGGCCAGCAGCACATTGCCGAGGTAATGCCACGCGCACTCTCCACAATCGCGCAGAGGATGGAGGAGTCCAACTCCTGCATGAGTGGAATACTGTCACAGGAATGTGAAGGCATCTCTGAGATAGTGCCACAGGTAGGTGCGGGAATGTCTGCGAGGAAAGGCTAGCCTCCATCGAGCGTCAAGCACAGCTCAACAATGAGTCCATTTCGGCCTTGACAACGGCCGTTCGGATTCAGGGTGAGCAACATTCTGCTGCCTTAAACAGGCTGACAGATATCTTACAACTGGCCTTCCAAGGCTTCACACAAGTCCTCCAAACTGTCGTCCAGCAGAGTGGAAGGAGTGATGTGGGCCTGGTCCAGAAGAGGGATGATGGTGAAAGGAGACATGGAAGTGGGGATGCCACTCAAAGCGCTCCCACGTCTCACCCGTTGCCCCCCTCTCAACCAGTACCCGCAATGCTGCCCCCTCTCCAGGTGGCCGAGTCTGCCCCTGCACAGGTGCAGCTGGAGCAGTCTTTGGAGGGGCCCTCACGGGCACCGAAACCCAGAGGGCGTCCGCGCAAAGCATCTTATTGGTCAGGGCATGGACAAGAGCAACCTGCCACTACCTCTGCTGAAGCCACAGGGGTAGCACCACGTAAGTGTTCCTGTAAATGTAAGGCGAAGGATTTGTGAGCACAAAGGGGATGCACAAGGCTGTAAGACGAAATGTCATGTTTTTGATTTATTTTCCTTTGTTTTGCAAAAAATCATAAAAAATTGTTATCACCACTACTGACACGTCTTTGAAAATCTTGTCTGGTTTGCACAATAAGGCCCTTTCCTGAGGATCACCATGAAGACCCACACCTGATGCCATCCATTGTGTCACTGCAGAATGGGTGTAGGTATATTTGCAGGGCTCTTTTGTGCAGACGACTGAGAGACGTCGGCGATGTCCCGGTGGCACACTGAAAGGATGCGGTGGAGAAGTTGTTGAGGGTAGTGGTGACTTTGACAGCGACAGGTAAGAAGATGGTGCTCGGGCCAGCCGGGAGCAGCTCGGCATCAAGGAGGCTGCAGATGTCTACGACTACATGTTGAGTGACTCTGAGTCTCCGTGTGCACTGCTGCTCAGAGAGGTCCAGGAAGCTGAGCCTCGGTCTGTGGACCCTGTGGCGAGGGTAGTGCCTTCTGCGATGCATCTCTCTCTGTGGTTGCCCTCCCTCCTGCTGTGCAGGTGGATGTGTCACAGCACTGTGTTGTGGAGCTCCACGTGTCAGAGGTGGACGGCGTGGACGGCGAGGCTCGTGATGCTGTTCGTCCTCCGATGAGGTCATGACTGCAGCTACGGCGGCCCCCATCCAGATGATGTACGTTTGAGGGGATCCGCAAGGTAGGTAAATGTGTCTGCACACCAGGGTTGAGGTTCCAAGTTGGTGAATTTTATTGTTAGGAGGAGGGTCCGGAGCCCGGCTCCAAAGTGACAGAGTGGCCTCCTGCAATGAGTGAGGGTCTCCCCCCACCCCACCTGTCAAATGGACCTTTGCAGCTGCCACAGGCTGGTGGCTGCAACACGTCCATTTCAACTGGGAGTGTTTCCCCCAGTACGGGAAACAGTCTCAGTTTAGTTGAAAATCCCACCCCTCCTAAAATATCCTACAAATCAGGTCTGCAAACGACCTGAACTATCAAATTAATTGGTTTAAGTGGGATCCCGTCAGCTTTAATTGCGGGTGGGAGTCCTGCATGCGAGGGCTGCGCGCGCATCTAAGCGTGTCATTGGGGAACCCGGAAGTGGGCGTGTTGGAGCCGGGCTCCGGACCCGCCCCGGGAATCCCCGATTTTCGGAGCCCCCCCGCCACGAACCCGCCGGCTCGGACGTCCAAAAATCGAGCCCATGATCTTCTGACTAAGCAGCAAGAGTGCAACCACTGAGCCAAGGCTGACACCTTGAACCTCTTGTGCCCTCCACCCCCTCCCAACTCAACCTCTCATCATACAATTACCTCTGCTCAGCCCAATAGTCAATGACTATCTCTCTTCAGACATTGTCCCGATCTCTCAAGACCCCCTCTGAAAAAACCCTCTCTTGATTCCTCTATCCTCTCCTACAACTGCCTTATCTCCTTGGACTCCATGGGAAATTGGTGGCCTGCGGATCGGAGCAGGTCCGGCTTCACCTAAGGAGGGTGCAGCTTAGCCCACTACATGCAGTCTAGCCGGTGGTCCTTAAAGGGACCGCTGCAGGCCGCCACCAAAAAGGTACATTTTTAAAAACTACTTGCCTGAATGTGGAGCTTTTAGTTATTTAAAAATAAAGTAGAGCCAGGAATGCTCCTCCCAGCTCCACAGCATTACTGCCAGCCGCAATCTACCCCTTCCCCGCCCCTTCCTCCTGCAGTCGCCTGAGGTTACTGGCGAGGTCAGTGAGGCAAGTGGCCCAAACTTTTTTGATGCAGAAGGGCACACTGCCTGTTGAGGCATGGTAGGCACCAACAACTCGCTCAGATTATTTAGATGAGGCCCAAGGCCCAATTTCAGGCTGGTCTCGGGTCTCCCGGTTCGGGCGGCATTATGGCTGCACTGCCCCCTTTGTGCCTGAAACCGGGTGCCTACAAATTTCTACTCATCTGCCTTTGAATCACTGCAATCTGGTTTCTACAATCATGTCTGGAGCAGAGACTGCCTGTGTCAAAGTTGTCAGTGATATCTTTTGCGACAGTGGCTGCTGTACGTTTTATCTCTCCTCATCCTCCTTGTCTTCTCTATAATGTTTGATAAAATTGACCACTCTATCCTTCTCCTCCTTCTCTGCTCTATGATCTGCCTCTGTGGCACTGATCTAGCCTGGTTCCATTCCGACTTGCCCCAATGCAGCCATCACATCTCCCGGTTTTCCAGTCTACCCTCGTGTAGTCATATCAGGTATGCTCCAAGGTCCTATCCTTTTCTTTGTCCATATACATCCCCTCTATTACACAATTCAAAGCATTCATCCTTCACATGTAGATTGACGACACCCAATTTTTCCTCTCCGGCAACACTCTCGATTGCTCAACCATCATTGTGCTGTCTGACAGCATAGCCGATATCAAGTCCTGGATTAGCAAAAATTTCCTTCAAATGATAATTGGCAACAGCGAAGCCACAGTGTTTGACTCCGACTTAAAACTCTGTACCTGAGCACTCGATTGTCTCTCTCCCTGGCTGCTCGCTCAGGCTGAGCCTGAATGTGTGCAACTTCAATGTCCTGTTTGACTCTGAGCTGAGCTTCAAACCTTATATCTTCATCGCCGCAAAGAATGCATGTAAAATCGTCTGTCTCCGCACCTATCCTAACCCCACTACTACTACAACACTGGCCTAGAAATTGGAATACGCTGCACCCGTTTTCAAGTGTAAAACGGGCACCTAAGGGTTCACTATGTCGGATGGTGCGCTTATTCCGTGCCGGAAGTGCACCACCCATCATATTGATAAAGGCTCCTCTGTAGGCATCAAGGGCACGCACCAGAAGCAGGCGTTATAACCTTTTCATATGCAAAAAGGAGGTGGAATGCCTGATGGAGGCCCCTTTTGCACCATGCATGCTGCGGTTAGTTTCTTCAGGTGTTAGGCAGCCAAACCAGCGGTCCCTAAAGGGTAAGTTTGAACTTTTTTACTTACTTTATTTTGGAGCTGGGAGGAGCAGCTGTGTTCCACAATAAGGTAAGTAAAAAAGTTCAAACTTATTTTTCCAGTGGTAGCTTCCTGCGACCTCAGCCAGTGTCCGATCCAACCGATCCAGCTGCTCCCCAGGATCGGCGAGCAGCCTCTGGGATCACAACTGGCACACGCAACTCACTGGCAATAATTTGTTGTGGTCTAGCCGCCAGCCTTATTAGGCATGTACAGCTTACTTATGCTTTAGTCACCTCCAGACTCAGTTACTTCAATGACCTTCTTGCTGGCATCCTGAGTTCTACCCTTTACGAACTTCAACTCATCCAAAACTATGCTGCCCACATCTTATTGTGCACTAAGCCTCAGTCCCCTATTACCTTTGTGCTTGCCAACCTTAAGTAGCTCACTATCTGTCCGTGCATCAATTTAAAAATCCTTGTCTGCATTTACAAATCCACCCATGGCTTTCATGAGTCTTTGTTCCACTTGTTCATTCATGATTTATATCCTCCTGGTTCCCTTTCCTGGCACCTTTGCATTTGCAATAGGAATCTTCTCATCTGATGTGCTTGGAAGTGGAGAGGGACCTGTGGAGAGATGCCAGGCAAATCCAACAACCCAAGAGGTGCCCTGTGTTCCCCTGTCGGTACTTGCAAAGAGAGGTGTAATTAGCTCTCTTTCCAAAGAAAGCTGTACCAGCCCAGTGACTGAATGCTTGCTAACTGTTATGTTGGATAGTTCATTGGAAGCACTGCAATCATAGCATTATGTGTTGCTGTATGTCACCCTTTATGTGTTGCTGTATGTCACCCTTTATGTGTTGCTGTATGTCACCCTTTATGTGTTGCTGTATGTCACCCTTTATGTGTTGCTGTATGAAATAAGGCATGCCAGGCAATCGAGAGCCAGTGTTGCCTGATTGGCCACAGCTGACATGAAGGCACCAATCATTTCTGCAGGCCCTGACACATCTACCTGGCAATGAGACAGGGATCAGTCTCCTGAGGTTCTGGGTCAGCACAGAAGCAGAGGTTGAGCAGAACCATCTGCTGTAAGGAAGCCTGCAGTAACATTTGCATCCTAGGGCTGCCACATGCAGGGTCAGTAATGGTCAGCTGGACCTTGAAACCTGGCTACACCTCCTTGCAGGCTTAGTGCAATGCTAATCTATGGGGATGTCAGCATGGAGTAGCACAGAGGGAAACCCTCCTCTCAAGCACCCCATTCAGCATGAAGTCTACTTCAGCATCTATCAAACAGGGGTCAGGCGCTGCGCTGCTTTCTCACTTATTGTAGACTCATGCCTGCACCCAGGTTCTCTTTTTCTTCATTGTTGCCTGCCACTTTTTAATCCCTTTCCCATCCAACCTTGGCAAAGGCTGTTGATGGGTTGGAACTGTGTTTTAAGGTCTCCCTCAAAACCTTGTTGAATTTCTGTTCCCTCATTGTTATACTCCACTTTAATTGTCCTCATCTATTTAAGTTTCACTTACGTGCAATTTTCCTCTCTCATCACTCCTGTCATCGCTGGACCTGTGGGTTTCAGCATCCGCTGCTTTGAATAATTATGCAAATTAGCTTAGACAGGAGAATTGAGTGCTATTTGCACTTGACTTTCCACTTAAAACTGGCTTAGACCTGAAGATGAAAATCAGCCCCTTTATGTATAGGAGCATCTATAAGATAAAAGAGCAGCACACATTCCAGAAACTGTCAGAGTTACACCCAGTAAAGGTGAACAGTTATCTTGCTCGAGGGTGACATCAATACAAGAAATAGGAACGAAAAACTGGCTTGAGGGGGAAAAGACAACACTACAGACAGAAGTGAGAAAGACACCTTTTCAACACTCTTTTCTGTCAAGAACCAGAAACATATTCTAAATAGGTGAATTATTCATTTATACTGAGAATCCAATATACATATCAGTACGTTACCTTCACAACAAAACTTTCATTGCGGGAACAATATGTAAAAGAATGATTAGAAATAAGAATGCAATATGAACTGGGCGCGGGTATGATCCCTGCGCTGGAAAGAGTAGGCCAGAGACCCACCTAATATTGCACCTCGGGTCTCATTTACTTCAGACCGGCGAGATACAGTCGCCTGTTGGGGTCCCCAGGCAACTCGCCAGTGACCACGATTTGAATTTTGGGTCTCTGCTTTACTGGCAGCTGCTCTTCGGTAGGTCTTACAAGAAGGGGGTGCGATTGAGAGGGAGGGGGCAACCAGGAGAGGGGGGAGCGGTTGGGAGAGGGAGTAGCAACCGAGAGAGCGGTTGAGGGAGTGATCGGGAGAGGGAGGGGGCGATGGGGTAGGATGATTGGGGCAGTGATCAGGAGAGAGTGGGTGAATGGTGGCCAGCAGTGGCCCATGGTTTTAATGTGGGAGCCTGAAGGAGCACTCCTGCTCCTCCCTACTCCATATTCAAGCAAGTATTTTTTTAAGGTCTGCTGGTTAGGCCTCATGTAGACCTGGTTTTTCAGCTCAGAATGTACTCACACATGCCATCCGCCATATTGGATGCTTTGGCGCCCATTTTATGCCTGTGAAATGGGCTCAGCATGATCGAATTTCTAGGCTATTGCATTTGGATGGTCCTATTCATTTCAGAAACAGCAGGATTTCATTTTTAGGAGACTCCGCCCATGGGTACATTTTAATTGGCAGCTCTAGTGGCCAACTCACGGACAGAGAGAGAGTCAGAGATCAGATTTCCAACTTCCTCCCAGTTATATGAAAAAAAGTAGAAGCAGATGTTCAAGGTCTGAGAAAGGCAGGCTAGAGGTTAGATCCGTCTACCTCTGGATATGGCTTGGTCCAACTCAGTGATAGCATTCACCAAACAAAAGTGTTGCTTCATCCACTAATAGGGACAGTGTGGCAGTTTTCATATTTTCTTTTATGAGGAGTAACTGAAATTAAGTGAAAAAAGGATAAGATTTGCTGTAATGGTTACTCTGTATATTCATTTGCTGGCTGTAAAATAAAGTAACTTAGCGATTGGTGTATGGCCTTGTCCCAGTGTTAATCAGCCTACCTTTTAGAAAATTGGAAAAGCACAATATGACATTATGTGATATTAAAATACTGATTTAGGTAGACAGGTTAGAAATTTCTGTGAGCAATATTATTGTATGAACATTTAACATGTCATATCAAATTCTTCTCTCTACAATTTGAACTGACATGTTAACATTATGGGTTAATGCCTTCATAAAATAGAGGAGGGAGGAATCTTTTACGAGCACTTTAAACATTTGTATGATAACATAGCAACAATCATTTTTATCCCATTACGAACAGCGCTTTCAACGGCGGTGGAACTCAACTCTGGCAGCGGTGCAAAACGGCCAACGATCAGCCGCCCATTATATCTCCTTCCATTGAAGTCAACGGAAAAGAAAATCAGATATAAAGGGCGGCCAATCGGCTACTGTCCATTTTGTACCCCCACCAAAGTTGAATTCCGCCCCCTACTTATAATATTTGGGAAGACCACTTATTAAAAACATTTACCATATTCAGATATTGGTGACATAATAGAGTACAACAATATTAGGAAATCATACACTAAGGCTGGATAAGTGTTTTATTTCTGATTTGAGCACTGTGGACCTATTTTATTATATGCTACTTTTCTCTGCCACTCATTTGAGATTATTGACCTGTTTACAACAATCCTGTGAAGTTTTTGGATTGACACTTTGTTTATTTAATGAGATATCAAGAACTATTCTGCTTTTGTGGTTGTTAGAGTTAACATGATGCTTTTGCACCTTATTTTTAGTCTCAAAGAGGAGAATGAGGAAGTCGGAAATGGGGCGTGCTCAGCGCACGTCATCAGCAGCCTGCACCTCTTAAAGGTGCAGGTACACATTTTAAATGGGATATGCACAGTCCACTAGGAGGAGGGAAAGATGGCCGCGAGGATGGCAGGACCCGCGCAAGAGACGGTCCCACGCTTCTCCGATGATGCACTGCAGGCCCTGGTGGAAGGGGTGGACGAAAAGAGGGCTAACATGTACCCAGGGGGTGGCAGGAGATCCTCCAGACTGCAGCTCTGCAGGCATTGGCAGGCTGTGGCCCAGGAAGTCAATGCCAGGAGCATGGCAAAATGCACGTGGGTGCAGTGCCGAAAGAAGTTCAATGATTTGACACGAGTGGTCAAGGTGAGTGAATGCAAGTGTTAAGTGGCACATCCAATCAACTGCACCACTGCTCCATGCATCACACTCCCCGTCACCCACCCACCAACAAATACTGCCCATCCATACGCAATGCTGCATTTGCCATGCTGTATCTCACTCGCACATAGTACCACACTTGCAGGCCACACAACCACCACTCACAGGTCACACACACTGGCAGCTATTCTACCATGACAGGCATATCATCCCACACACCTTGCAGGATACTCAATGACACACTGCCCTCTTGCAGGAGAAGGTGGCACATAACAGCCGGCAGCAGGAGAGAAACTGAGGGTGGACAGGGATGCTTACACGTCCTCACCCCCAGAGGTGACAGTGCTTTGGATCATTGGGTTGGCCATCGCTGCAACCATGACAACATGCCGTGCTGGAAGTTCCGATGAAGGGGATCTCTGCATATCTAATGCTCCTTCTCCTTTCCCACATCTCCTTCCTCTCATAAGTTTTTCTGACTCACGTGCTGCAAATGCTGTCGGCCGCACATCTTACTTGCTGGTCTCCCCACTCCCCTACTCAACCTGTTTCCCTTTGTCTTGCAGATACCCAAGAACATGTGACGGCACCGTCCGAGGAGGAGGAGGGGGAGGGGGAGGAGGGGGACACTGAAGCCACACCGACACTCGATCTGACACTCGCATCCACCAGCTCAGAGACTGACACTGCACATCCTTTAGAGGCTAGGTTAGAGGAGTGAGACACTGGGCACAAATGCGCAGGAGCCGGAGCAGGGGCAACGGATACCACAATACCACAAGTGACAGCTCGCCGGAGGGCGAGGTCGCTCATTAGTTCTGCTGCAGCGGAGTCAGATGAGGACTTCGATGAGCCAGGCTACAGAAGATGGCTGATAGGTGTGCACCACCAAATGCCTGGGGCACTGGAAAGCCTGCCAGAAAGCCTGCGCACAATGAGAAGGGGCATGGAGGAGTCCAGCTCCAACTTGGCGCAGGGCTTTGCGCAGAGCTTGAAGCCCATCCTTTCCGACATGGAACAGGTGGTCACCTCCATCAGCACATCTGTGGAACCCACCATGATGCAGCGTCTGATGGCTGATGTGGCGGCTTCCATTGCAGCACAAACCGATGTCATCAAAGGTCTGCAAACTACAGCTGCTGTTCAGACTGCTGCAATGGAAGCTCAGGCTATTGCAATGGAAGCTCAGACTGCTGCTATTGTTGCTCTGGGAGACCACTGTGGAATGAGGCTTCCAGGGCGTCACTGCACTTCAGCAATCCGTTCTCCAGCTGATCACCAGGATTGCTGAGGCACTGTCCCGGGAGAGTGGCAGTGGCGCCATGGCAATTGGACCTGCTGTCCTCTCTCAGGATGACAGCATCCCTGCTCCCACCCCTGCCACTCTGCAAGTGCCCCTGTTGTTGCCTATCGGCCAGCCAGGCCAGACTGCTGAAGTCCATGCTGAGATTCTGCACTCTGCTGCTCGAGGTCGTCCTCCACGGCCATCTGCACACTCCTCCATTGAAGGCCAGCAGCCTCCCACCACCAATGCTCCAGCCACTGGGGAAGCACCTCGTAGGGTCACTGGGATAGGTAAAGGCACACGAACAACAGCGACTAACACAATGCACAAGGGTGAATAGTTCTGTTCAGTTTGCATAATTTTATTTATTCATTGATAAATGTGACTTTAAATTTGCATTTGGTGGTGGATTTTATTTGTGTGATGAGCTGAGAGGGAAACCAATGTTTAATCAGATGGAGGGTGATTTGATTGTCTTGTGGGAGCGGAAAGGTGGGGAGTGTAGGACTGTTGGTGAGATGGGGGAATGCAGTTGACATTATTCATAGCGGGCACACAGAGCCGTTGCAAACAAGTTGTGTGGTCCCTGTTGCACCCTTGCTTCTTCCTCCACTTCCTCTTCCAGCTCCTCCACCTCCTCTTCCTCAGCCTCTTGCTCCTTAGCCTCCTCCTCCACCGCCTCTGGCTGAGGGTCTTCTCCAATCATTGTTGGCATAGGCTGGTCCCTCATGATGGCGTGGTTATGCAGCATGCAGCATACCACCACGAATCTGCCCACCCACTCAGGGGAGTACTGCGGGGCTCCTCCAGGCAACAGAAGCGTTGTTTGAGGAGACTTATAGTGTGCTCCACGATGTTGCGTGTGGCAGCATGGCTCTCACTATAGGCCTGCTGTACATGTGTGCTTGGGTTCCTGACCGGTGTCATGGGCCACGGAGTGAGGGATTAGCCCATGTCGCCCAGTAGCCAGCCTTTGACTTGCCGAGCCAGGTGAAAGATAGCTGGCGCGTTGGACTGCTGCATGATGAAGGCGTCGTGACTACTCCCAGGGTAGCAGGCATCGACCTCCATGATTCGATGCCTTTGGTCGCACACCAGCTGTGGAAGTGGAAGACCTTTCGGTTGACGAAGGCCGTTGATGTGCGGGGCACGCAGAGCAATGTGCGTGCAGTCAATGTCACCCTGCATCATGGCGAAGCCAGCAATGCGAACGAACCCTGGTGCTCACTCATTCCGATTGTCTCTGTCAAGAGGGAAGGTGATGAACCTGTTCCTCATGTGGTACAGTGCGTCTGTGACTTCCCTTATGCAGCAATGTGCTGCAAACTGTGAGATGTTGCACATGTCGCCAGCAGAGACCTGAAATGATCCTGAGCCGTAGAAATTCAGCGCCACGGTGACCTTCACAACCACAGGCAATGCTGTCCTTGCCCTGCTCTGAGGCTACAGTTGTGGTCACACCAGTTGACAGATCTCGGTCACGGCTTCCTTGCTTAACCTCTGGCATTGGATGCAATCCTCCTCAGTCATGTTCAGGTAAGAGAATTGGTCCCTGAGGGCCCTCATTGGGTAGGCCCTGCACCTCCTCGTCCTCCCTCTCGCAGCTTGACCTGGTGTGCGTGGCCTCTCTGCATGCTCCCTGTCGTGCTCAATGCCCAGCGAGAGCCCTAGCAGACCATCCATGGTTGCCAGGAAACTTTCCGAACCGTAAGGCAGTACCTGCCAACCCACTCTCAAATGTAGTCTAGGAACTCTCAGTAAGTATAGGAAACTTTAAAAAACACTTCCTGTTCCACCAGCAACCAGAAGCAATAATCCAGCAACTAACCTGCAACACCTGCATGGTCCCTTTAAATAGTGCTGGTAGAGGGGGGTCCTCCAGGCACTCTAAGACATGTTTAGATGGTCGGGGGCTAAGACTGTGCATTGAGTTGAGCATTAAGTGTCAAAATGATGTCCATCACTTTAAATCAGCGTTGCACACTGATTGCACGCATTTTCTCCCTAAGTTACATGCTTCCAGCATTCGGTATTTGCACATGCGCTAAATCCTATACCAAGATGGCGTCCGGCACACGTCACGCTGGAAAGGTGGCCCAATTTAGTGCTCACAGTGATTAAAATGGAACAGAAAAAGGAGGCTTATGACAAATGTAAGGTTCATAATACAGTAGAGAACCAAGCTAAATACAGAGAGTGCAGAGGAAATCTAAAAAAAGGGGACAAGAGAGATTGTGAGAATAGATTAGCGGCTAACATAAGAGAGAACCCAAAAGTCTTTTAGAAACATGTAAATAGTAAAAGTATAGTCAAAGGTAGGGTGGGCCGATTAGGGACAAAGAAGATCATCTTGTGGAGGCAGAAGGTATGGCTGAGGTGCTAATGAATGCTTCACATCAGTCTTCATTGGAGAAGAGGATGCTGTCATTGTAGCAGTAAAGGAGGAGGTAGTAGCGATATTGAATAGGATAAAAATAGATAAAGAGGAGGTACTGAAAAGGTTGGCAGAACTCAAAGTAGAAAAGTCACCCGATCCAGATGGGATGCATCTTAGGTTACGGAGGGAAGTAATGGTGGAAATTGAGGAGGCTCTGGCCACAATCTTTCAATCCCCCTTAGATATGGGAGCGCTGTTAGTGCACTGAAGGATTGCAAATATTAAACCCCTATTCAAAAAAAGTGAGGAGGGATAAACTCGACAAGTACAGGCCAGTCAGCTTAACGTCGGTGGTGGGGAAACATTTAGACACAATAATCCAGGACAAAATTAATTGGCACTTGGAAAAGTATGGGCTAATAAATGAAAGTCAGCGCGAATTTGTTAAAGGGAATTCATGTTTGACTAACTTGATTGAGTCCTTTAATGAAGTAACAGAGAGGGTTGATGAGGGTAGTGCGGTTGATGAACTTTCAAAAGGTATTTGATAAAGCAAAATTAAAGCTTAAAAGGACAATGGCAGTGTGGATGCAAAATTAGCTAGGGGACAGAAAGCAGAGAGTAGTGGTGAACGGTTGTTTTTCAGACTGGAGGGAAGTATACCGTGGTGTTCCCCAGGGGTTGGTATTAGGACTTTTTGATATATATAAATAACCTGGACTTGGGTATACAGGGAATAATTTCAAAGTTTGAAGATGGCACAAAACTCTTGCATGTAGTGAACAATGTGGAGGATAGTAACAGACTTCAGGAGGACAGAGACTGGTGAAATGAGCACACATATGGCAGATGAAATTTAATGCAGAGAAGTGTGAAGTGATACATTTTGGTAGGAAGAATGAGGAGAGGCAATATAAACTAAATGGTACAATTTTAAAGGGGGTGCAGGAACAGAGAGATCTGGGGTGTACATACACAAATCTTTGAAGATGGCAGGACAAGTTGAGAAGGCTATTAAAAAAAGCATTTGGTACAAAAGCAAGGAAGTTATGCTAAACCTTTATAAAACACTGGTTAGGCCTCAGCTGGGATATTATGTGCAATTCTGGGCACCACACTTCAGGAAGGATGTAAAGGCCTTAAAGAGGGTGCAGAAGAGATTTACTAGAACAGTTCCAGGGATGAGGGACTTAAGTTATTAGGAGAGACTGGAGAATCTGGGGTTGTTCTCCTTAGAGCAGGTAAGGTTAGGAAGAGATTTGATAGAGGTGTTCAAAAATATGAAGGTTTTTGATAGAGTAAATAAGGAGAAACTGTTTCCAGCGGCAGAAGGGTCAGTAACCAGAGGACACAGATTTAAGGTGATTGGCAAAAGAACCAGAGACGACATGAGGAAACATTTTTTTGCACAGTGAGTTGTAATGATCTGGAATACACCGCTTGAATGGGTGGTGGAAGCAGAATCAATAATAACTTTCAAAAGGGAATTTGACAAATATTTGGAGGGAAAAACTTTACAGGTCTATGAGGAAAGAGCGGGGGAGTGGGACTAATTGGATAGCACTTTCAAAGAGCCGGCACAGGCACGATGGACTGAATGGCCGCCTTCTGTGCTTTAGCACACTAAGATAACTTTTTTTTTATTCGTTCATGGGATGTGGGCGTCGCTGGTGAGGCCAGCATTTATTGCCCATCCCTAATTGCCCTCTAGAAGGTGGTGGTGAGCCGCCTTCTTGAACCCCTGCAGTCCGTGTGGTGACGGTTCTCCCACAGTGCTGTTAGGAAGGGAGTTCCAGGATTTTGACCCAGCGACAATGAAGGAACGGCGATATATTTCCAAGTCGGGATGGTGTGTGACTCGGAGGGGAACGTGCAGGTGGTGTTGTTCCCATGCACCTGCTGCTCTTGTCCTTCTAGGTGGTAGAGGTCGCGGGTTTGGGAGGTGCTGTCAAAGAAGCCTTGACAAGTTGCTGCAGTGCATCCTGTGGATGGTACACACTGCAGCCACAGTGCGCCGGTGGTGAAGGGAGTGAATGTTTAGGGTGATGGATGGGGTGCCAATCAAGCGGGCTGCTTTATCTTGGATGGTGTCGAGCTTCTTGAGTGTTGTTGGAGCTGCACTCATCCAAGCAAGTGGAGAGTATTCCATCACACTCCTGACTTGTGCCTTGTAGATGGTGGAAAGGCTTTGGGGAGTCAGGAGGTGAGTCACTTGCCGCAGAATACCCAGCCTCTGACCTGCTCTCGTAGCCACAGTATTTATATGGCTAGTCCAGTTAAGTTTCTGGTCAATGGTGACCCCCAGGATGTTGATGGTGGGGGATTCGGCGATGGTAATGCCATTGAATGTCAAGGGGAGGTGGTTAGACTCTCTCTTGTTGGAGATGGTCATTGCCTGGCACTTATCTGGCGCGAATGTTACTTGCCACTTATGAGCCCAAGCCTGGATGTTGTCCAGGTCTTGCTGCATGCGGGCTCGGACTGCTTCATTATTTGAGGGGTTGCGAATGGAACTGAACACTGTGCAGTCATCTGCGAACATCCCCATTTCTGACCTTATAATGGAGGGAAGGTCATTGATGAAGCAGCTGAAGATGGTTGGGCCTAAGACACTGCCCTGAGGAACTCCTGCAGCAATGTCCTGGGGCTGAGATGATTGGCCTCCAACAACCACTACCATCTTCCTTTGTGCTAGGTATGACTCCAGCCACTGGAGAGTTTCCCCCCTGATTCCCATTGACTTCAATTTTACTGGGGCTCCTTGGTGCCACACTCGGTCAAATGCTGCCTTGATGTCAAGGGCAGTCACTCTCACCTCACCTCTGGAATTCAGCTCTTTTGTCTATGTTTTTACTATGATACTATGAAAGGTGCTATATAAATGCAAGTTCTTTCTTTTCTTTTCAAATAAATGGGACATTATATGAATATTTATTTTTCAACATAAAACCATCTTTAATCAGGAGGTGTGTACATTCTCATTAATGTTAGAAAAGAACTGATGTATAATAAAAAAATAAACTTTATTAAGTTAATGAAGGTGTATAATATTTTTAATGCCATAAATATATGTTGATGGGATAAGAGTATTTAATGCTCTTAATCCACTGATGCGGAATGCAGGAGGTTTAAATCAATGCCAGAGCAAAAAAGCAACAGGGACAGAATCGGTAAGATTGATCCTGACCAAAGATGCCCCACTGCCGTTTAAAGCTTTACTTCGGTAATGTCTCTGTTCATCAACTAAATCAATGCAAAACAACCTTTCAATAGCATCCAATTATCAGTTTACAGTGCAGCAAGTCATCCTTCGTAAATCAGGAAACTTTAAATGTCGAAACAGACACAGACAAGATAAAAGTTAATAGAAATGCAAATAATGTCCTTAAACTGAAAACCATTCCTGAGAATGTACGTTATTTAAGACTTATTACTTCAACGGCTTAAAAGCTGCATTTATGACTATTTCATTTACTTCACTGGCTTTTGCCTGACCTTTAATTGCACATAGATCAAAGGCACAAAGACGATGAGAGACACATTTAAGGAGTTGTGGGTTCTAAGGACAGCGCATTAATAAAATACAGCAAATCCAGTGAGCTAGATCGCCACTTACAATATTAGAATTTCCCACTAATATAAGCCAATGCAATAGATGAATTCAAGTGATAATAGATTTCACTTACTTGTACGTCTGATAAATTATTTAACTTTGAAAGTGTAAACAACATTTTAAAAAGATATTGCTTAGGTATAATCATTAAATTTCATTTTGCTAACTACATCCATTTATATACAGTAGGTATGTGACTTTGAACAACACTAAGTTCCTCCTTATTCTGCTTGGTGTTTACCCTTCCACCTGTGAGGCACTCTCTTCTTTTATCTGAAGAGTACTATATAAATGTAAGTAGAAAACATTCTCAGTGCTGTAAATGTGTTTCATGAATTTTATTTTTGGCATCAACATTGTGAGAAACTTTTTGAAATTCCACCTAGCTCTTCGGCCCTGAATTTCATCGGAGCTGTTCCCACTCTGCAGCTGTACCTCCATTGAAAATGCGGCGGAAACCCTCTTTATACGAGTGACATTATGCGAATGTAAACATAAACAAACCCGTCGGCTTTGGATGGGAGTCCTTGCCGCCTCTGTTCTAACAAAAGCATCTCCAAATTTTCAAGTCTTTCTTTGTATTTGTATTTGCTCATACCAGGCGGAATCCTAGTGAATCTGCACTGTACCTTCACTATTTCCTCAACATCCTTCCTATAATGTGGATCCCAAAAACTGTACCTATTCTACAACTGTGGCCTGTGGTCTTACTAAGGTTTTATATAGATTCATCATTACATCTCAACGTTTATATTCTATACCTCTTGCCACAAAATCCAGTGTTCCATTAGTTTTCTTTATGATTTTATCCACTTGAGGTGCTGCTTTTAAAGCCTTGTGAACCCAGACCCCCAAATCCCTCTTCTCTTCCACATCACCTACCTTTCCTCATTCAAAGCATAATTGTTAATTTTTTTAATGAAAATGTACCACCTCGCATTTACTGACATTGAATTCCATTTGTTATTTTTGGCTCATTCCACCATTTAGTCAATATTCCCTTGCAGCTTTCTTTAGTGCTCAGAATTATTTACTAAGCCACCTATTTAATTATTGTCTCAATTTTGGACACCACTCCCTCTAACCCTATATCCTATAATTGATGGATGCAATGAATAGAAGCGGTCCCTCTGGAACACAGCTACATAATTCCAACTATTCTGAGAAACTTCCCAATTCCTACTCTCTATTTCCCCCCTTCTAACCAGTTTTTAATCCAATTTGCTACCCTTCCCCTAAAACTGGACAAGCAGTCCAGTACCTGACCACCTGCGGATGCTGCATGAACTGCTTTTCCACTGTGCTACTCGAGGGTACCATCCAGTAGGTCAGCTTTGAAGTATGCCTGCAAGAAGGTGCAGCCAAGTTTCAGGCCACAGCTGACCATTACTGACTCTGCATGCGCAAGGTCACCATTGGCATTCTTACAGCAGACGGCACAGCTTTGCATTTGCCGCTGTCCCTGAGTAGACAGGTCTCCATGTCATTCCCAAGTAAGTGTGTCAGAGCCTGCAGAAATGGTTGGTGGCATTTTAGGAGGTGCGGTCAAACATGCAACACCAGTTCTTGATCATTGTTGCATGGCCCCTTTGATACACTAACACCTTCCCACATCCTAACCTCTCAGGATTACTGCACATTACATGACATACAAGAACAACTGTACTAGGAAAACACATTAAACGTGTATACCTCTACACTGAGCAACTCCATTAAATTCATTCACTTTTAACATCTTGCTGACTACAATTCTTTCATTGTGTACGAAAGAAAGCACCTATTGTTCAAAAGGCAAGCAAAGTGGCACACTCACGCTTCCTGCAGGAGTCCTTGGATAACAATCAGGAGTAGAAACCCTGGCTGATATTCTCTTTCTTTAGCCCAGTCACTGAGGCCAATTTCTGCACTTCGACTGCTAGCTGAGATCAGCTAACTCAACACAAATTTGGAGCCTTCTTGGTCTGTAAAACTGATTTCTACACTGTACAACTTTTGTATTCTCTCCATCTCAATTAGGAAAGATTCTTGAAAATATGAGTGTTTTTTCTACAATCCTGCTGCGACTGGTTTGGTCATTCATTGCTCAGCTATTGACCGGTTCAGTTTATGGCAAGTTTATTTTTTATGAAGTCAGAAAGTTGAGCTTCAGCTCTTATCAATACCAGCAATCTGAGATCTACTGGGATTATCATATTTAAAGAAAACTCCAGCATGACCACCAAAAATTATAGCAACGTGGAAAATCCTGTTTTTCTATTGGGCTTTGTACCATCCTTCTGTCCCACTCAATTCAAAAATGGTCACCAATATTCTTCTGAGAATGTCGGATTATTATCTCAAGTCCATGTGCTATTGTAGCACTATCGGAATCAGCACTAGCCATGGACAACTTAGTTAAACTCTAATGAGGACCAGGAGTTAAAGCATCTATAATAAAATGTCATTCTTACATAATCACAAAGCAAAAACTGTTTTTGATACACTTCCAACCTTTAAATCCTGTGCCCAGAACAATCCTTTGCTGTCATTTCAGCCCACCAGCGCCTTTCTGTCACAGTGTTCCCGCAAGTGACAATTAAAGTAGTGCGAATCCAGTAAATTTGCGATCGCTGCTGTTTAGCATGGCCGAGGTTGCATAATCGATTTTTTTAGGGTTTCTACAACAGGTCCAGTGGAGCGACATAAATGGCTCAGGAAATTCTGGCATGGTGTAATAACTAGTGTAAATCGCACATGTCATAATTTCCTAGAACTTCTGCACTCGAATAATGGTGTAGATGCGCCATTACTATGGTGCAAGTTTTCAGGAAATTCAGGATCTGTATTTTAAAAAGACAAGGCTGTCTTATTTCTCTGAATTAGAATATTGGAATATGAATCCATGATTTTTTTCCCCTTTCTCCCTCCTCTTTTGAAGGTGCTGATCCCTGTAAGTATGGCTCCATTGGCACCAACAGCTGTAAAACTTATCTATTGTTCATATATAAGCCAAGAAAGTGAGTATCCGCAGGCTGTTTGGCCATGGAGGGCACCACAGAAAGCCCCACCGTATCCTCACTGGGCGTCCACACATCTTCAGTTTTCGGTAGGAGTTGTTGTATCGAACTTAACAGAAGGAAACTGGGGTGATTTTTTGCTTTCCTAGCCCAGGATGCTAAAGGCAATTGTTGCAAAGTACTGTTGTCCCGCCTGAGGTTAGGTTACTCAGCAAAGACCAGGGATCAAACCTGGGACTTTCTAATCTAATATGGCTAAGTACTATGCTATGTGGTGCCATCACCCAATATACTATAGGGAGGTGAGTGTGAATTCATGTTGACTGTGCATCTAAAAGTTTAAGATTTGTGGAAAATAATTACTTCAAGCTCTACTACAAAATTTGCTGATGACACCAAGCCCTGTTATAAGGTGCTGAATGTAATAAAACTGATAGCATTCAATGAATCTGGGTCAGTGAAGTAGATGTTCTGAGCAACTAAAGTAGATCACAGAGATAATCGTATTCTGTATGGAACAATTGGTTTCTGGACCATTGTGACCATTGAAATTTGCTGCCAAAGAAGGAAACTGGTCAAGGACGAATAATGTAGTGCATAAGAATAGATAGATATTCTGAAATTTTGCTTAATTTACCGGAGTCCCGAAGGCTGTGTTGCCTGCCTGGTGCCAGGATTAAGGACATCTCCTCGAGACTGGAGAAGAACTTGAAGCAGGAGGGGGAGGATCCTGTTGTTGTGGTCCACGTAGGAACCGACGACATATGTACATATGTAGAACCAGGAATGAGGTTCTGCTGAGGGAGTTTGAGGAGCTAGGGTCCAAATTAAAAAGCAGAACCCCAAAAGTAATAATCTCTGGGTTACTACCTGAGCCACGAACAAATTGGTACAGGGACAAACAGATTAAATGGTTAAATGCGCAGCTGAAAGAATGGTGTGGGAAGCTGGGGGTTCATTAATAGGGCACCAGTGCTGGGGAAAGAGAGAACTGTTCCATTGAGATGGGCTCCACTTAAACTGGGCTGGAACCAGTGTTATAACTAGAGTGGTAAGCAGGGTTTTAAACCAATAAGAGGGTGGTGTGTGTGGGACGGGGGGGGGGGGAGAGTTCAGGTAAGGGTTAATTTAATATCTAAGGAGAAAAGTCAAGACTGTAGAGCAGAGTAGCGATTTGGGTAAAAACAAGCAGAGTGTGTCAGGAAGGGACAGAGAGTTCAACAAAGGTAATAGGGCATTAGTGACTAAGGTCACATCAGCGAAAATTAGTAAAAAGTTAAAATTAAAGGCATTATACCTGAAAGCACGAAGCATTCATAACAAGATAGATGAATTAATGGCACAAATAGAGATGAATGGGTTTGATCTAGTAACCAATACTGAGATGTGATTGCAGGGTGCCCTGATAATAAAGAATGAGATAAAGGCAGTAGTGAGAAAGGATCTTAGCTCAGAAAATCAGGATGCAGAATCAGTATGGGTGGAGCTAAGAAATAACAAGGGGCAGAAAACACTGGTGGGAGTAGCTTTTAGGTCCCCTAACAGTAGTTACAATGTTGGACAGATTATAAATCAGGAAATTAGATTAGCATGTAACAAGGTTAATGCAATAATCGAAGGGAACTTTAATCTTGGTATAGATTGGGCAAACCAAATTGGCAAAACTGGTTAGGAGAACAAGTTCATGAAATGCATTCAAGACATTTTTCTAGAACAATATGTTGAGGAACCAACTAGGGAACAGGCTATTTTAGATCTAGAATTGTGTAATGAAACATGGTTAATTAGTAATCTTATAGTTAAGGATCCTCTGGGTAAGAGTGATCATAATATAATCAAGTTTCACCTTGAGTTTGAGAGTGATGTAGTTAAGTCCGAAACTAGGGTCTTAAATTTAAACTAAGTCAATTCCATAGGTATGAGGAGTGAATTGGCTAAGGTAGATTGGGAAATTAGATTAAAAGATATGATGGTAGATAAGTTATGGTAAATATTTAAATATGTAATTCATAATTCTCAATGAATATATATTCCCTTGAGGAATGAAAACTCCATGGGAAAAGTGATCCAACTAGAGAAGTTAAAGATAGTATTAGATTAAAAAAAGGAGCTTACAATGTTGCCAAAAAGAGTAATAAGACTGAGGATTGGGAGGGTTTTAGAAATCACCAAAGGATGACCAAGAAATTGATAAAGAAGGGAAAAAGTGAATATGAGAGTAAACTAACAAGAAAAATAAAAGATTGTAAGAGCTTCTACAAGTATGTAAAAAGGAAGAGATTAACAAAAGTAAACGTGGGTCCCTTAAAGGCAGAGACAGGAAAAATTATAATGGGGAATAAGGAAATAGCAGAGACGTTAAACAAATATATTGTATCTGTCTTCACATAGAAGACACAAAAATATATCAGAAATAATGGGGAACCAAGGGTCTAATGAGAGTAAGGAACTTAAAGTGATTAATATTAGTAAAGAAAAAGTACTGGAGAAATTAATGGGACTAAAAGCCGACAAATCCCTTGGTCCTGATGGCCGACATCCTAGGGTTTTAAAAGAGGTGGCTGCAGAGATAGTGGATTTATTGGTTTTGATCTTCCAGAATTCCCTCGATTCTTGAACGGTCCCCATGGATTGGAAGGTAGCAAATGTAACCCTGCTATCCAAGAAAGGAGGGCTCGCCGTGCCTGTGCTGGCTCTTTGGTAGAACTGTCCAATTAATTCCAATCCTCTGCTGTTTCCCCATTGCCCTGTAAATTTTTCTCCTTCAAGTAGTTATCCAATTCCCTTCTGAAAGTTACTATTGAATCTGCTTTCACCACCCTTTCAGGCAGTGCATTACAGATTGCTGCATAAAAAAGTGCTCCCTCATGTCGCCTCTGGTTGTTTTGCCAATCACCTTAAATCTGTGTCCTCTGGTTACCGACCCTTCTGCCATTGGAAACAATTTCTCCTTATTTACTCTATCAAAACCATTCATGATTTTGGACACCTCTATCAAATCTCCTCTTAACCTTCTCTGCTCTAAGGAGAACAGCCCCAGCTTCTCCAGTCTCTCCACATAACTGAAGTTCCTCATCCCTAATACCATTCTAGTAAATTTCTTCTGCACCCTCTCTAAGGCCTCGATAAGGCCTTCCTAAAATGTGGTGCCCAGCATTGAACACAATACTCCAGCTAAGGCACCACCAGTGTTTTATGAAGATTCAGCATAACTTCCTTGCTTTTATACTCTATGCCTCTATTAGTAAAGTCCAGGATCCCATCTGCTTTTTTAACGGTCTTCTCAACTTGTCCTGCCACCTTCAAAGATTTGTGTATGTGCACCCCCAGATCTCTCTGTTCCTGCACCCCCTTTAAAATTGTATCATTTAGTTTATATTGCCTCTCCTCATTCTTCCTACCAAAATATATCACGATACTCTTCTCTGTGTTAAATTTCACCTGCCATGTGTCTGCCCATTTCACCAGTCTGTCTATGTCCTCCTGAAGTCTGTTACTATCCTCCACATTGTTTACTACATTTCCAAGTTTCGTGTCATCTGCAAATTTTTAATTATTCCCTGTATACCCAAATCCAGGTCATTAATATATATCAAAAAAAGCAGTGGTCCTAATACTGTCCCCTGGGAAACACTACTGTATACTTCTCTGCAGTCTGAAAACAACCGTTCACCACTACTCTCTGCTTTCTGTCTCTTAGCCAATCTTGTATCCACACTACCACTGTCCCTTTAATCCCATGGTCTTGATGGGCAGTACACCTTTTCCTCCTTTTCATGGTTTCTTTTTTTCTGATGTAACTGCTCTTTATTTTGAGGTGAGACATATCTTATCATTCTCCCATTTATATAGAGGAATGGTCATTTTTAAATTAAAGATGGCTCCATTTGCAAATGAATGAACATTAACTATAGAAGTCAAGCATCAAATTAGCCATTGAAGCAATATGAAATGCAAATAGTTTGTGAATCCAGTTGTGGAGTGTGTAGTAGTGAGCAATGATGGATCAGAGGAGGAAGCAAAGAAAGGGTCACAAAGGTTGTACTAGTTCCTGGGGACAGCAAAATAAGAAGTTAACAAGAATTTATCAAGTAGAATAGTCCAAATGAAGTGCAAACATAAGCAATCAATATTAATGTGCTATATATGGACATGCTATGAAGTTGCAGGTGACGAAGATTTATGCCGAAATATCTAAAAGTACAAGAACTGACAGCAAAACTTTAAGTGCTAATATTTTAGAACAGCAGCTAGTAAGACTACGCAAATTATAACTCCGTTTTTATCTGAGGGACTGCACCCGAACTTGTCTTGCCTCATCTCCTCCAGTTTCTCTGCCTTTGTCATTTCCTTCAACCTCACTCTCCACATGAATTCATCCACTCAAACACATGGCCTCACTGCCTCAAAGCCTTCAATTATTATCCAGGCCGTTTCAATCCTGTGTTCACCCCTTTTCTCTTACATATTCCCCTGCCTAGCTTTAACTCCTCCATTTCTCTTTACACCCCAACAAAAAAAATACTCAAATTTTCTGACAAGTGCTCTCTCAAGCTGTCAACTTCCTCTTTTTGGCTCACATTCTTTGCTGACTATGCACCTCTGTTGATATGCTCCACAAATGCTTTGCCTTCCACTTTCAATAGCCTCTTCCCCAATAGATTATGGAGAATCAACCATCACCACCATTCACTCAGTACAACAGTTAATACATGAACTCAAATCTGTGGGCTGCAGACAAGATTGAGGCACATGACCAGCCTTGCAGTCCATTACCAGATCTGGCTTGACCAGCTCAAGCAGTGCTGGCAAGCCCTCACTCTGACAAAATCTACCATTGCTACCAAACTCTATCAAAATCCTTTCTGGAACATAATGTAAAGTCTTCAACAAGGAGACAGTAGCGGAACATTTGACTAAACATAATTTAATAGGACAAAGTCAGCATGGCTTTATGAAGGGGAAGTCATGTCTGACAAATTTGCTTGAGTTCTTTGAGGACATAACGTACAGGGTGGATAAAGGGGAACCAGTGGATGTAGTGTATTTAGACTTCCAGAAGGCATTCGACAAGGTGCCACATAAAAGATTATTGCTCAAGATAAAGAATCACTGGATTGGGGGTAATATTCTGGCATGGGTGGAGGATTGGTTATCTAACAGGAAGCAGAGAGTTGGGATAAATGGTTCATTCTCGGACTGGCAACCAGTAGCCAGTGGTGTTCCGCAGGGGTCGGTGCTGGGTCCCCAACTCTTTACAATCTATATTAACGATGTGGAGGAGAGGACCGAGTGTAACATATCAAAGTTTGCAGATGATACAAAGATGGGAGGGAAAGTAGAGAGTGAGGAGGACATAAAAAACTTACAAGGGGATATAGACAGGCTGGGTGAGTGGGCGGAGATTTGGCAGATGCAATACAATATTGGAAAATGTGAGGTTATGCACTTTGGCAGGAAAAATCAGAGAGCAAGTTATTATCTTAATGGCGAGAAACTGGAAAGTACTGCAGTACAAAGGGATCTGGGGGTCCTAGTGCAAGAAAATCAAAAAGTTAGTATGCAGGTGCAGCAGGTGATCAAGAAGGCCAACGGAATGTTGGCTTTTATTGCTCGGGGGATAGAATATAAAAACAGGGAGGTATTGCTGCAGTTATATAAGGTATTGGTGAGACCGCACCTGGAATACTGCATACAGTTTTGGTGTCCATACTTAAGAAAAGACATACTTGCTCTTGAGGCAGTACAAAGAAGGTTCACTCGGTTTATCCCGGGGATGAGGGGGTGGACATATGAGGAGAGGTTGAGTAGATTGGGACTCTACTCATTGGAGTTCAGAAGAATGAGAGGTGATCTTATTGAAACATATAAGATTGTGAAGGGGCTTGATCGGGTGGATGCGGTAAGGATGTTCCCAAAGATGGGTGAAACTAGAACTAGGGGGCATAATCTTAGAATCAGGGGCTGCTCTTTCAAAACTGAGATGAGGACAAACTTCTTCACTCAGAGGGTAGTAGGTCTGTGGAATTTGCTGCCCCAGGAAGCTGTGGAAGCTACATCATTAAATAAATTTAAAACAGAAATCGACAGTTTCCTAGAAGTAAAGGGAATTAGGGGTTATGGGGAGCGGGCAGTAAATTGGACATGAATTTAGATTTGAGGTTAGGATCAGATCAGCCATGATCTTATTGAATGGTGGAGCAGGCTCGAGGGGCCGATTGGCCTACTCCTGCTCCTATTTCTTATGTTCTTATGTTCTTATGTTTCCCTCCCCCAATAGTGGTCCAAACATCTAGAACTGCATAAGCACCCCAAATGTCTACAATATCAATCTCCTGGTGCCAGGTTATATTTGTGCTCTACTGGAGTGCAGAGGTTGCATAGAAATGTCATCAGCCACAGATGTAGAGCATGACCGAGTCACCCACTAACCATCCATCCTTCTTTCCCTTTGGAATGCACAGAATGAAAGTGTCGTCAGAACTCCCCAGGAAGTGCATATTCACAGCTATGATTTTCTGGTGACGGTTGCATATTATTTGCACATTCATAGAGTAATATTACTTCTTTCTGAGACACACAATCATATTGGATATAGATACTTGATTAGTTACATGTGGACAGTCTATGTTGCCCTGTATCCTAGGTTAGTCACCATATTGGAAAAAAACGTTTTTTTCTGCTGCTGCTGGAGTTTGACGCTGACATTTAGGCAAGTGTTTGTGCCGTGAAATAGAGCACCTGCCAGCTCTTTAATAAAGCAGTGCATGGCAAGCTAGCTGACCCCAAAGATGTCTCCTGTAAATGACTGGCAGGATCCTATAGCTTAGAAGCTGAGAGCAGCGGTGACTCTTACTGCCAGTAGTAGTGCAGTGCCAGTTGGTGGACTGCCAGCAGATCTGGTTCTATCAAATACTAGAGACTAGTATCAGCCTCCCTGCTGAGCCAGAACCTTCTTAGACACTGATCTTCTATGAGGCACAGATAGCACACTGCTGTGAGGCAACCACCCTATAGAATATTGCCGGGTCTGCTTTCTATATCATCTGGCCTCCTGGATGATTTATCCCATTCCTCCTCCAATATATCTACTAATTGGAACTATATACTGCTGTGCACACAAAAATAATGTTCTAGCAGTAGTTTTGTGGCTGCTTTGTTCTCTTGTGCAATTCTGCTGGTCCTCATTACTGCTGCACTAACAGTATCATCTTTTATTGTGCATTAAACATGCAACGTGTACAGGAAATCCAAGGCTGCAGAATTTTGCATGATGTATCCTTAATTGTTTGTAACAACACATCAACAGGTTAAACATGACCTGGCCCAAGTGGTTTGGAACTGTTGTTTATACCAGATTACACAAGTGAGGGAATAAAGGAGAAGCACTAGAAGTGGACAATGGCTTTGTAAGCACAAACTTCGCAAATCCCTCCATGTAAGTGCTCAATTTGTGCATGGCATAGATGTAACAACAGGAGGAATTTCTAGGTCATGTTTTAAAGGTTTGCTTTATTGATCTCTCAAATACATTGCCAGTAGAATGCAGCCTAATTTGAAAATTTTCTCCTTTCCATACATTCACCAAAGTAGTTAAATCTAAAACTGTGCACCTTCCTTCTTCTAAGTTTGAGCCCTTGTCCCCTGATTCTAGAATTTGTGACAATCTCAAGCATATTAACAGGGTTCAATTAATCTACCCCTTGATAAATTTTGAAAATTTGAGTACTATCTCCCTCAAGCTTTTTCTTGCCCTTAGTAAACAATCCTGAGATCTTCAACCTTCTTTCATTGCTCAGATGCCTTGAGCTAGGATACAGTTTGGTTGCCCTTTTCTGCACTGCCTCCAGTGCCTGGACATCCTTGTTACAATTTGGCGAGCAGAAGTTCAATCTGTAAGTACCTGTATAAATATTTGCAACTATATGAACATCTGAATATATCTGAATATACATTAAACGCATATGAAATTCTGAGCTATAAATATATTCAGTTGTGAATATATACAATTGTTATTATAATACATAAATACATTGAGTTACCATTACAAATGTATGAAATATTTACAATGTGACAATGCACACTCAAATTTCTGATAGGCACTGCCAATGGGGAAGGCGAGCTAGAGGCAGTGCCTCAGGTTGGTGTGGGGCGGCATCTGATAGGGTCAGTAGAGGTATTGGGGAAGGGACCGAGATACCTCTAATTGTTGTGAAATGATAGTCGGGCCAATAGAGGGGAAGGTCACTGGGGATGTAATGAAAATACCTCAGATCAGTGTAGAGGTGACGATTGAGGGGGCCAGTAGGGTCATGGGTTGCAGAAGTGGGAGAAATACCTTGGGTTGGTGTTGGGATATCATTAGGGATGGAGGGTGCAAACTGAGTTGCAAGCTGAGGTGGGACCTCAGGCCGAGGATTAACTTGGCTAATGTATGGATTTCAGTTCGGTATCTGAGCAGAAAGTTGAGCCTGAAAGTATTGGCCAAAACTGAGGGACAGTTGAGATGCTACTGTCAGTACTGAGGAGTGCTACACTGTCCGAGGTGCCGTCTTTCGGCTGAGATGTTAAACCGAGGCCCTGTCTGCCCTCTCAGGTGGATGAAAAAGATCCCTTGGGACTATTTCAAAGAGGGAAAGGGGCGGTTACCCGATGTCCTGGCCAATATTTATCCCTCAAACAATGTTACTAAAACAGATTATCTTGTCATTATCACATTGCTGTTTGTGGGACCTTGCTGTGTGTAAATTGGCTGCCGCATTTCCTACATTACAACAGTGGCTACACTTCAAAAGTACTTAATTGGCTGTAAAGTGCTTTGGGATGATCTGAGGTCATGAAAGGTGCTATATAAATGCAAGTCTTTCTTTATTATAATCACAATGATACTTTCTTAAATGCCACATAGTTAGAAAAAGTACCTTTGTACCAAATATGAAAAAATGATCACATTACATAATTTTCATGTATAATATATATTTGCCTGCCACTGGTTACTATGCAGCTGCTCATGGGCTGTGCTTTGCATGACTCTAACGCTTACTGCCATTCCATTGCCTGGGACAATAGTGCCCAGCCAGAGTTGGCTCATTTCTGCTGGCAAAAATGATCTTTGTTAACCTGTGGGATTCTTTCAAAGGTGTTGAGAACGAGAAGAGTGAGAGAGAATGACTCTAGGAGAGGGAGATAGATCTAAAGCAACAAAAAATGGAGGAAAAAAAGCTGAAACAATAAAATCAACAACAGGAAAGTAAAAGGAAAGAGAAGAGAATAATGATTGACACTGAAAAAGGTAGAAGAAAATAAAAGCATAATTTAAAAGCTTTGCTCATTTGATGGCGCTCTTGTCTTCGAATCAGATGTTTGTGAGTTTAAACCCCACTTACAGATTTGAGCACATAATCTATGCTGACACTTCAGTGCAGTTCTAAGGGAGTGGTGCATTGTCAGAGGTGTCGTCCCTCAGATGAAATGTTAAACTGAGGACTTAACTGCCTGTTCGGGTGGATGTTAAAGAACAGGGAGTCCTGTTCGTGTCCTAGCCAACATTCTTCCCTCAACCAACACTACTAAAATTAATTAACGTGTCATTCATTTCATTACTGTTGTTGGGATATTGCTGTGTAGAAATTGGCTGCTGTATTTGGCTACATGACAATCGCGGCCACTTTAAAAGTAATTTGTGGGAAGCACTTTGAGACATTTCTCCGAGATGTGGTGAGATGCTAATACAAGGCTTTCTTTTTTAAAAATAGACCAAATATTTTGAGAGAAACCACACCACCATCAGACAAACAAAACCACAGACACCAGGCCAGTTTCTGGTATATAAGTTGTACAGCCAAAGTCTAGATAGCATATAGGTTGAATTAAAATACCTTGTGCACCAAACAGGTGGAAAGGATTCAGAAAACTGAACTGATAATGTCTCCATGCGTCACTTGGTGAAACTATGCAGCAAGGATGCTAACTGCCTCTCTCAACATTGTCAACCAGAATAGAATCATAGGGGGGTCATTCTCAACTTACTGCTGAAGCATAAAACCGATATTGCACGTTGGGTTATAGTTTCTATAACGAGCAGCCAACCCACAACACCAGTTTTACACACCAGCATTAAGTTGAAAATTTTACAGCAAAGAAGGAAGCTCTTCGGCCCATTGCTCCCCTGCTGGCTCTATGAAAGAGTTATCCACTTAGTCCCATTCCCTGCCCTTTCCCCGGGCCCTTTTAAATCTTTCTTATTTCAAATACTTATTCACTTCTCTTTTAAAAGTTATTATGGATTCTGCTCCCTCCATTGTTTCTGGCTGAGTATTCTACGTCCTAACTATACACTCTGCATCAAAAAATTATCCTATCCTCTCCCTTCTTTCTCTTAATGTGGAGATGCCGGTGATGGACTGGGGTTGACAATTGTAAACAATTTTACAACACCAAGTTATAGTCCAGCAATTTTATTTTAAATTCACAAGCTTTCGGAGGCTTCCTCCTTCCTCAGGTAAATGTTCAGGAGCTCCTCGAAGCCTACGCATTTATACATATAGAACAATACATGGTGTTTACAACCCAACGGGCATTCTGTAAACACCATGTATTGTTCTATATGTATAAATGCGTAGGCTTCGAGGAGCTCCTGAACATTTACCTGAGGAAGGAGGAAGCCTCCGAAAGCTTGTGAATTTAAAATAAAATTGCTGGACTATAACTTGGTGTTGTAAAATTGTTTACAATTCTTTCTCTTAGTGGTGGTGATCTCCTCTAGTTATTGACTTGTCGATCAGTGGAAATAGTTTTATTTTCATTTACCTTATAAAAATCCCTCATAACTTTGAATATCTCTATCAGATCTCCTCTAAACCTTATCTACTCTAATGAAAACTGCCACAGATCAAATCAAGTCCCAGGCATTGAAACTTGATTGCCTGTGATTCCCTAGTTTGCAGCTGGGCATTGAATAGAATACTTCACAGTCTTGAAATGCATTGTTTTGAGAGTGTGTGCATGTATGTGTGTGTAAGTGTGTGTAAGTGTGTGCATGGTAAAAATCCGCATGGAGATTTGTCTGCTTTGCAAAACACACCTTCTATTGACTAATAGGGAAGCTCATTGATAGCAACAGTGTCCCAGACTCTTCTACATTATTACTGAAGAAAATGTATGGAGATGGAGTGTGCAATGAAATTTAGGTAGATAAATATATATAATTTTTAAATACCATAGTTATTGGTGAATGGCAATAGGCTCATGGGCTCATTAACAAAAAACAGCACAGATGAATCATTTATATTGACACAGAAAAAAATGGGAAAATATAGCTTAAAACAATATAAGGTAGTTTGTTAAAGTTTAGACTGCATATAGATTTGTGCCACTGAAAGGATTAAAAAAATGACAAGACACATTAAAAGGAGGATAGGGAAGGGGGAATAGAATGTTACAATTGTTCATATTCACAACATCAGATTACTTCAGAAAAGTTAAATTATGAAATTCAATTATTAAATGATCTTTGTTAAAATAGCAAGACAGAGGGATGTCGTAAGAACATGGTTAGTGCTCATATATTAATATTACAAACTGTAATTTCCAGACTGTAGTCTATACCTTGCACCAATTAATAGGAGAGAAAATAAAGATTTATTTGAAATAAAATAAATTAGAATTCTTTAAGAACAAACTAATTAAAATTGCTTTCTGCTCTACATTTGCAATAACAAAACCATGATGATGTACAACATATTTAGTTAGAATCCTTAATGTACATTGTGATGAATAAGACTAACTTAAGCATTTATGTGAAACAAGAAGTCATTTAAGTATCAACATTACAAACTTAAATAATGCAATGTTTTGTGTAGAAATATATTAACTAGTACCGTCTATAGAGTTGTTTGACCTTCAGGTTTTAATCTATTTGTGGTGTCATATTTCAAAACTTGCAAATTTGTCACCTTCTTACTAGCAAACGTTCCAACTTTATGAAATAAACATGTTCACTTTTGTAATGAATTTGCTTTCCAGTTCCTTTGCTACAAAAGTACCTTTACAAAGCTTGGTGCATCTATCTTGTTAACAAAGAACCGCATATTGGCTGAAGAAACACTGGGAAGAAGAAAATCAGATTAAATAATTAGTGTCAATTAGCCCAAGCAAAATCATTCTGCAAACAATTGGTCTCAAGTGCCCTGCTTAATTATGTGCAACTTTCATTGCTCCTTATCAAGTCAAGTGTCTGCCTTGATTCATGTTTGACTCTTGAGTTTCCCAGAGGTGTAATTAATTATTGTCTGGTAAACAAATCCGTGGTAATTAATGGCACCAACAAATAATACTTTCTTATTACTAAAAGTAATGCTTCATGTATGCTACTGTAGCTTTAATATGTTTCAAATGCTCAAACTTCAGAATATTTTAATTTAATTTATATACTGCAACTCAACTCAAGGCATTAAACTTTATTTTCATTGCATACCTAAGGAGCTGACAGTTTTGAAAAAAGTGAATATATTCTAATGTGATTATTTTCAACATATTTATGCATTTGACTTTGAATAAATTTATTGCAGATTTTTTAAATTTAAAATTCTACACTTTGCCTCTACACTAAAAGTCAAATAGTAATGTTTGTATTAGAATAATGTTCCCTGAATTTATATATTTCTGTTCAACAAAGAAAAATATTTAGATATAAAACTGATATGTTGTCCAATAAATCAGGAATCAGAATCCTTTAGTTCGTAAAATCACCTCCATGTCCAATCTCACAATAGATTTTATGGACATGAGCCATTGTGATCACTTATAGCAAACTTCAAAGAAATACGCTACACTGGTAATTGTGCAGCTAAATTTATATTTGCATGTTCTAAAGAAACATGTGTCATGACAATACACAGAATTTTTACCCTATTACCCCTTGATGACTGGTTTGGGCATGTTTAATATATATGTCAAAACATTTCTTCAAGGTGGAGAAAAGGCAAAATAGTGTTTTGGGGACAAATTGAATCCTACTTACTCTCCAATAATTCTCATTGTGATTTTTCATATTTATGCCAAAAATTATAAAAACTAAACACCAAATTAATTGCTTTATTGACAAACATGTACAATTCACAAACTGTTAAGTAAGACACTTCTGTACATTTCTCCTAGATAAATCCCCTCAACATTCAGTGAGTCTGTTCACTATAAATTCTACCCATTTTGGGGAATTGTAATCAAGATCATTAATAATCACAAAAGTGCATTTTTGTAGACAATAAAAAAGATTAGATGGTAATGTAAATGCTGGTGGAGTACAATTGAGTAACAGACCTGTTAGAATCAATTCTTTATTTCTGGAATGCACAAATATTTTAAAACATTACCAGCATTTGTTTCCATTTTACTTTCAAAGCAGCTTACCAAATTAAATTATTGCACAAAACAAATAAATGTATTTCATAACCAAGGAAAAAGTTTTTAACCATTTCTGGTTAAGACTCAATTAAAACAAAATTGGGAAAAATACAGCTTCTCACGGCTTCTCTATTTTTTCATTTAACAGATCAAAAATAATAAAACAATATTTAATGCAGAATATTTAGAACACACAATAATACAATGCAAATCTATTTACACAAATTATTTAATACAAATCCTTATGTCAAATTGCTGATGCAACCAGGGTGCATAACACAATGTACAGAGAAAGCAGACAGCAGGCACAATGACATGTTAAATTGCCCACATGATGTATAGCTTAATGAACCCCCTTGTGTTGATCAGGCTTGGCATTAATCAACAGCCATGAACAGATTCCCTTATTTTCTCAATGCTTCTCTGATAAACTGCAATTTCATTTAACCTTGGACAGGAACTTTAATAGCTTCCATGGGACAACTGTCAGTACTTTCCTGGGTATACAGTGATTAAATTGCAAGGCAGGAGGGTTGCGATGAATTTTCTTCACTGAAGTGAAGAATCTTCACTCTCATTAAGAATCTGTATGCAACAAAGGAAAACCGTTGAATATATGGTAATGACATTAGGGGAATTTCCTGTATTTTCTTAAATTATTTGCAACACGTAGAAAAAAAAAGGCAATAATTGTGCCAAGGTACATATTAGTTTGATTTATATTGTATGCTCTAATTTGCTTGATTTCCTTCTGTAGTCTTTCCAAAATATAATTTATGAAACACAAATAGTTAGTACTGTACATGGGGTATTTAATATGGAAACACTAAGATGGTGGCATAAAAATATTTCAGTTTTATAGTAAAGCTAAAGATATATGGTATGGTTTTATTTATTGGAGAGGTGAAGCACTTCTGGTGCAAAACAATTGCTATGCAACTCACTGCACATATATTTATTTGCGCATGTTCTGCACTTTGACAATGAGAAATAAGAGAGATGTATATATACTTGACTGAGCTAAAGTATGCACAGCCCTAACATTGTATGCATTGCAAATTAGAATTATTCACAGCATTTTTGAGTTATTTATATAGCAGAAGTATTCACTATGTTCACAACATTGGCCAATATGATTAAGATAATGTGGTAGGTCTGTAATAAAGGTTATAGTTACCCCAGAAAATAGCTTAGCTTCATTGTATCTTCTCAGGTTCAGATAATTCAAAGGTTTAAAAGAACATAATATTTTCTTTAAGCAGTAACAAATCAGTCTTGCCAAATATCCCACACAGCTTTCTTTCCATATGAATGTTCAATGAATCAAAGATATCAGCAAAAAATCTGCAACCATTTAACACACATTAATCACCAGGGTAACTGTTGCTATCTGCTAAAAACAATAGCAGAGGGCGGAAAAGGAGAATAGAAAGCAGGCAAATGGCCAAGCAATTGTCAGGTCAAAGAACACTTATCTTGGGGTTTAACAGCCATCTCCCCACCATGTGTGTCAAATAAAGTCATTTGCTCTACTGCCTGTACCAGCAAGGGAAAGAATAATTCAGTACCAAAAGTTATGTTGGAAAGGTATCACAGTATGATACAACACAGAATGAGGCCATTCGGCCCGTCGTGCCTGTGCTGGCTCTTTGGTAGAGCTATCCAATTAGTCCCACTCCCCTGCTCTTTCCCAAAGCACTGTAAATTTTTTCCCTCCAACTATTTATCCAATTTTCTTTTGTAAGTTATTATTGAATCTGCTTCCACCGCCCTTTCAGACAGTGCATTCCAGAGCATAAGAACTCGCTGTGTAAAAAAATGTTTCCTCATGTCGTCTCTGGTTCTTTTGCCAATCACCTTAAATCTGTGCCCTCTGGTTACTGACCCTTTAGCCTGTGGAAACAGTTTCTCCTTATTTACTCTATCAAAACCGTTCATGATTTTGAAAACCTCTATCAAATCTCCTCTTACTTAACCTTCTCTGCCCTAAGGAGAACAACCTCAGCTTCTCCAGTCTCTCCACATAACTGAGGTTCCTCATCCCTGGTACCATTCTAGTAAATCTTTTCTGCACCCTCTCTAAGGCCTTGACATCCTTCCTAAAGTGTGGTGCCCGGAATTGAACACAATACTCTAGCTGAGGCCTAACCAGTGTTTTAGAATCATAGAATCATAGAATCATAGACGTTTACAACATGGAAACAGGTCCTTCGGCCCAACATGTCCATGTCGCCCAGTTTATACCACTAAGCTAGTCCCAATTGCCTGCACTTGGCCCATATCCCTCCATACCCATCTTACCCATGTAACTGTCCAAATGCTTTTTAAAAGACAAAATTGTACCCGCCTCTACTACTGCCTCTGGCAGCTCGTTCCAGACACTCACCACCCTTTGAGTGAAAAAATTGCCCCTCTGGACCCTTTTGTATCTCTCCCCTCTCACCTTAAATCTAGTCCCCCTCTTTATAGACTCCCCTACCTTTGGGAAAAGATTTTGACTATCTACCTTATCCATGCCCCTCATTATTTTATAGACTTCTATAAGATCACCCCTAAATCTCCTACTCTCCAGGGAAAAAAGTCTCAGTCTATCCAACCTCTCCCTATAAGTCAAACCATCAAGTCCGGTAGCATCCTAGTAAATCTTTTCTGCACTCTTTCTAGTTTAATAATATCCTTTCTATAGTAGGGTGACCAGAACTGTACACAGTATTCCAAGTGTGGCCTTACTAATGTCTTGTACAACTTCAACAAGACATCCCAACTCCTGTATTCAATGTTCTGACCAATGAAACCAAGCATGCCGAATGCCTTCTTCACCACCCTATCCACCTGTGACTCCACTTTCAAGGAGCTATGAACCTGTACTCCTAGATCTTTGTTCTATAACTCTCCCCAACGCCCTACCATTAACGGAGTAGGTCCTGGCCCGACTCGATCTACCAAAATGCATCACCTCACATTTATCTAAATTAAACTCCATCTGCCATTCATCGGCCCACTGGCCCAATTTATCAAGATCCCGTTGCAATCCTAGATAATCTTCTTCACTGTCCACAGTGCCACCAATCTTGGTGTCATCTGCAAACTTTCTAACCATGCCTCCTAAATTCTCATCCAAATCATTAATATAAATAACAAATAACAGCGGACCCAGCACCGATCCCTGAGGCACACCGCTGGTCACAGGCCTCCAGTTTGAAAAACAACCCTCTACAACCACCCTCTGTCTTCTGTCGTCAATCCAATTTTGTATCCAATTGGCTACCTCACCTTGGATCCCGTGAGATTTAACCTTATGTAACAACCTACCATGCGGTACCTTGTCAAAGGCTTTGCTAAAGTCCATGTAGACCACGTCTACTGCACAGCCCTCATCTATCTTCTTGGTTACCCCTTCAAAAAACTCAATCAAATTCGTGAGACATGATTTTCCTCTCACAAAACCATGCTGACTGTTCCTAATCAGTCCCTGCCTCTCCAAATGCCTGTAGATCCTGTCTCTCAGAATACCCTCTAACAACTTACCCACTACAGATGTCAGGCTCACCGGTCTGTAGTTCCCAGGCTTTTCCCTGCTGCCCTTCTTAAACAAAGGCACAACATTTGCTACCCTCCAATCTTCAGGCACCTCAGTACTGGACGACCAACACGGGACGCAACCAACAGAGTACCCTTTGTCGTCCAGTACTTCCCCGGAGCGGAGAAACTACGCCATGTTCTCCGCAGCCTTCAACATGTCATCGATGACGACGAACACCTCGCTATGGCCATCCCCACACCTCCACTACTCGCCTTTAAACAGCCACCCAACCTCAAACAGACCATCGTTCGCAGCAAATTACCCAGCTTTCAGGAGAACAGCATCCACGACACCACACAACCCTGCCACGGCAACCTCTGCAAGACATGCCAGATCATCGACACAGATACCACCATCACACGAGAGGACACCACCCACCAGGTACATGGTTCATACTCCTGTGACTCGGCCAACGTTGTCTACCTCATACGTTGCAGGAAAGGATGCCCCAGAGCATGGTACATTGGCGAGACAATGCAGACACTGCGACAACGGATGAACGGACACCGTGCAACAATCGCCAAACAGGAGGGTTCCCTCCCAGTCAGGGAACACTTCAGCAGTCAGGGACATTCAGCCACCGACCTTCGGGTAAGCATACTTCAAGGCGGCCTTCGAGACACACGACAACGCAAAATCGTCGAGCAGAAATTGATAGCCAAGTTCCGCACCCATGAGGACGGCCTCAACCGGGATCTTGGGTTCATGTCACGCTACACGTAACCCCACCACCGAACAAAAGTTATCTGTTTTTAATACAACGGGTGATTTGCTGTCTTTTCGATGTTTCTGCCTCTCTCTCTTTTTTTTTGGTGGTTTGTATATTCGGGGGATCTGTAGGTAACACCTGTCTGTCTGCACACTGATTGCCTTGGCAACGGGCAGTTGAAAACACTGTCTGTAATCATCAAGTATTGTTCTGTGATTTATAAATGCGAAGGGTTCGAGGATTTCATTTCCACATTCACCTGAGGAAGGAGGAAGCCTCCGAAAGCTTGTGAATTTCAAATAAAATTGCTGGACTATAACTTGGTGTTGTAAAATTGTTTACAATTGTCAACCCCAGTCCATCACCGGCATCTCCACATCATGATTTTCCTCTGTGAGTTAAGCCCAAGCAATCCAAAACACCCAGGCGCAGGAACTGGAAAATCTGCCCCATTATTTCAGAGTATCCTTGGTTCAGGTAAGAAATATAATATTGATTCATTGTAGATTAGATTAAGTATGCAGGTACTTGTCTTTTCAATCTGAAAAATAACAAACTGTTGATCATCACATTCTAAATGCAAAGAAAATATTTTCAGTCATCCCATTGAATATCATTAAAACACATATAAAACTTTGAAACATGCACAAATCTTTGAAGGTGGCAGGACAAGTTGATAAAAAGCATATGGGTTCCTGGTCTTTATAAATAGAGGCATTGGGAGTTAAATTCAATAATCCCCAAATCCAGGCTCGGGCGTCGCTGTGCGCGATTAACCTGAGCCCGGTGCTTCCGATGCAGGCAGCACGTGAGAGTCGCGATGCCTGCTCATTACCATGATTTGTACGTGCAGCCGGTGCTACCCGCGCTGTTGAGAGGCTGCACGCACAAGCAGGAGGCCCGAAATGGGGCATGGCCAGCACTAGTCAAAGGCAGCCTGCACCTCTTAAAGGGGAGGTGCACAGTCAATGAGAACAGTGCAGGATGGCAGGCAGGATGACTGGACCGGCAAGACAGCATGCACCAAGGTTCTCTGATGACACACTGGAGGCCCTGGTGGAAGGAATGGACGAAAGGAGGGCCATCCTGTACCCGTAGGTTGGTAGAAGACCCTCTAGACCTCAGCTGCGCAGGCATTGGGAGTGACTAGCCGAGAAGGCGAATGCCAGGAGCATTGCACCGTGCATGTGGGTGCAGTGCCAAAAAAAGTTCAATAATTTGACACGAGTGGTGAAGGTGAGTGAATGCAAGTATCAAGTGGCACATCGTACCAACTGCACCAATACTCCATGCACGACCCCCCATCACACACCCGCTAACAAACACTGCCCATCCATATGCAACGCTGCACTTCGCACGCTGCATCTCACCGTCATATAGTACCAAACTTGAAGGCCACACAACCACCACTCGCAGGTCACGCACACTGGCAGCTATATGACAGCTATATGACAGGCACATCACCCAGACACCTTGCAGGATACTCACTGACACACTTCCTTCTGTCTTGTAGGAGAAGGTGGCACATAACAGCCAGCAGCAGGAGGGACCTGAGGGAGGACAAGCACGCTTACATATCCTCACCCCCCGGGAGGAGACGGTGCTGGAGATCATTGGCCGGGCCATTAGTGCGGCCGTGGCCACTGGCGGCGCTGAAGGTCCCGACAAAGGTGGTCTCTGCATACCTAATCCCCCTGCTCGTTTCCCACATCTCCCTCATCCCACAATCTTTTCTGACTCACGTGCTGCAGGTGCTGTCAGCACGCACGTCTTACTTGGTCCTCTCCCCACACCACAGCTCAACCTGTTTCCCTTTGTCATTGCAGATACCCAAGAACTGGAGCCAGCACCGCCCGAGGAGGAGGAGGAGGACACTGCCGCTGAAGCCACACCATCACTTGATCTGACACTCGCATCTGCCAGCTCAGATACTGACACTGCACGTCCTTTAGAGGCTAGGTCAGAGGAGGGATCTGCGTGTGGTGAGACACCGGGCACAAGTGTGCAGGAGCCGGGACACTGGGAACGGATACCACAGGTGCAAGCTCGCTGGAGGGCCAGTGCTGCTGCCGAGGTGTCAGATGATGACTGTGATGGGCCAGGCTACAGAAGACGGCTGTTGGGTGTACACCGCCAAATGCTTGGTGCAGTGGATATCCTGCCAGAAAGCCTGCGCACAATGTCAAGGGGCATGGAGGAGTCCAGCTCCAACTTGACACAGGGCTTTGTGCAAAGCTGGGAGCCCATCCTTACCCAAATAGAATGGGTGATCACCTCCATCAGCTCACCTGAGGAATCCCCCATGATGCAGCGTCTGATGGCCGATGTCGCAGTTGCCGTTGCAGCACAAACCGATGTGATCAAAGGTCTACAAGCTTCAGTTGAAGCTCAGACTACTGCAATGGAAGCTCAGACTGTTGCTATCGTGGCTTTGGGAACCACTGTGGAACAGGACTTCCAGGGCGTCATAGCACTCCAGCAATCCGTTCTCCAGCTGATCACCAGGACTGCTGAGGTGCCGCCTCGTGCAGGTGGCAGTGACGCCATGTAGTCGAACCTGCTGTCCTCTGTCCGAACGACAACATTCCTACTCCCACGCCTGCCACTCCGCCAATGCCCTTGCTGTTGCCTATCGGCCAGCCAGGCCAGATTGCTGCAGCCCATTCCGAGATGATGCAGTCTGAAGCCAGGCCCTTCCGGCCCAGAGCTACTCGAAGTTGTCCTCCAAGGCCATCAGCAGCCTCCTCCATTGAAGGTCAGCAGCCTTCCACCATCCATGCTCCAGCCACTGGGATGCACCTCATAGGAACACTAGGAAAGGTAAAGGCACACGAACGACAGGCACTAAGGGAATGCACAAAGGTGAATCGTCTCATTTTATTTGCATCATTTCATATGTTAATTTATAAATTTGAACTTGAATTTGCATCTGGTGGTTTTTATTTCTGCGATGAGCTGAGTGAGGAAGCAATGTGTAATTATATGGAGGGCGATTTGATGGTCATGTGGGAGAGGACGGTGGGGAGTGTCGGACTGTTGGTGACTTGGGAGATGTCGGTCATGTTATTGATATCGTTATGGATCAGGTGAGCACGCAGAGCCCTGGCAGACAGGGCCAGTGTTCCTTGTTGCCCCCTTGCATCTTCCTCCACTTCCCCCTCCCTCTTCTCCCCCTCATCCTCAGCCTCTTCCTCAGCATCTTCCTCCTCTTCCTCCTCAACCTCTTCCTCTTGCTTAGGGTCTTGCCGGATAACCAGTGGCAAGGGCTGTTTCCTCATAATGACAAGGTTGTGCAGCATGCAGCATACAATGACAATTCTGGACACCCGCTCAGCTGATTACTACAGGGCTCCAACGGAATGGTCCAAGCAACAGAAGCGTTGCTTTAGGACGCCTATGGTATGCTCATTGACGTTGCATGTGGTAGCATGGCTCTCATTTTAGGCCCGCTCGGCCCATGGTTGCCAGGAATCTTGTTCAAACACTGTTGTAAATTGCACCAACCATAAGGCAGCACCTGCCAAACCACTCTCAAATATACTACATCAACTCTCTGTAAGTATAGGAAGCTTCAACAAACAAGTTCAATTCAACCAGCAGCCAGAAGCAATAATCCAGCGACTAACCTGCAACACCTGCATGGTCCCTTTAAATATCGCTGGTGAGGGGTCCTCCAGGCAATCTAAGACATGTTGGGATGTTCATGGTTAATACAATGCGTTGAGTGGAGCGTTAAGTGCCAACATTGTGTCTATCACTTTAAATCAGTGTTGCACACTAATCTAATACATATTCTCCCTACTTTATATGCTGCCGGCGTTCGTTAACTGTGCATGCATGAAACCCTTTACCAAGATGGCGTCCAGTGCACGTAAAGCTAGAAGCTGCGCGCGCATTCTGGACACCATTTTGGAACACTGAGGGCCGTATAGCGCCGAAACAATGGCTGCTGCATGGCCCAATTTCTAGCCCATGGAGTACAAAAGCAAAGAAGTCATGCTAAACCTTTATAAATCACTGGTTAGGCCCCAGCTGGAGTATTGTGCCCAATTCTGGGCACAACACTTTAGGAAGGATGTCAAGGCCTTGGAGAGGGAGCAGTGGAGATTTACGAGAATGGTACCAGGAATGAGGGACTTCAGTTATGTGAAGAAGCTGGGGTTGTTCGCCTTAGAGCAAAGAAGGTTAAGGAGAAATTTAATAGAGGTGTTCAAAATTATGAAGGGTTTTGATAGAATAAATAAGGAAAAACTGTTTCCACTGGCAGGAGGGTCAGTAAGCAAGGGACACAGATTTAAGGTAACAAAAAAAAGAGGGGAGATAAAGAGAATGTTTCTTTATGCAGCGAGTTGTAATGATCTGGAATATACTGCCTGAAAGGGTGGTGGAAGCAGATTCAATAGTAACTTTCAAAAGGGAATTGGATAAATACTTGAAAAGGAAAAATTTTCAGGGCCATGCGGAAAAAGCAGGGGAGTGGGACTAATTGGATAGCTCTTTCAAAGAGCCGGCAAACGCGCGATGGGCCAAATGGCCACCTTCTGTGCTGTACGATTCTAAGATTC
Organism: Heptranchias perlo; assembly: GCF_035084215.1. Lineage (NCBI taxonomy): Eukaryota > Metazoa > Chordata > Chondrichthyes > Hexanchiformes > Hexanchidae > Heptranchias > Heptranchias perlo. The sequence continues at coordinate 80,783,401 of NC_090326.1, forward strand.
TATAAAACCAAAAGGATGAGTACACAGAAATGCTTCTAACTTTCTGGTTTCCAGTTGTTTATCTGAAATCCTGACTGCATCTGATTTTATTTGAATAATTATTATTGGACTTTCATAAGCAGTTGGATCAATTAACTATATTCATTTGGGCTGTTTCTAAGTAAAATCAATTAAAAATATGGTGGCATATGCAGATAGGCTGGAATTTCTGTTAATACCGACGTGGAACTTGAACCTCTCCCAGTCTCCGAAATTAACCTGCAGGTTTCTGCAGGCGGCTGAGGCACCCGCCCAAAGCAAACAGGAGTCTCAAGAATAGTGCAAATCAGGATCCTATTACACCAATAGGAGCCTGACGGCATTTTATCCAGGACATGAGTGGGGAAACTGCTGCATCTTTCCCACAGTGTTGAAGCAGGTTGGCAGCTGGTGGGAAGGATGAACAGGCCCTCCAGGTAAGTCAAAAAATTTCCTTTGTGGGACCAGAAGCAGCAGGAGTGCTTTTTCAGACCTCACAGGGCCTCCCTTGTCCCAGACTTCCCCTCCCTTCCCTCCCACGAGACCCTCACAATACCCCACTGGCCTCCCACTGCCTCTAGTGGGCAGAAAATTAACTTACTGGAGCAATTTGCTATCGAAAACCCACTCCAACTTAAAATCCAGCCCTTGGATGGCAAACTGAAAGTGGCAATAACAGAAATTCCAGTCAATCTGTATATGTCACCATATTCTTAGAAGCATTTTATGTCTATTGCACTTAAGTGTCTTGTTATGTAAATGCTCTTAGCTATTAATGCCTGTTCAAGGCAGTAAATATTTTTGATCACTTAATATGTTCACCGTCTCAATCTCTACAGTCAAGTTTTGAATCTAATAAGAATGTTTTGACTTTCCATCAACATAGCAGGGCATAAATTAAAAATACTTATTGTCCTATATTTTAACTTGAATTTCTGTTGTGTGACTACTCTGGATAATGAAATCGAATAGTACAATAATATAGGAATTGCAGCAATATATATATAATCAAAAACTGGAATATATTCTGCCCATTCAGCTAACTTTTTACACACAATGGGTTTCACACTGTGCAGTTATAACACATCTATTTTAGTACATCCATTTTCAGAATCTCTATTTAGCTCTGCTCAAATTTTGCAATAAAATGTGTGAAAAGAAAGACTTGCATTTATACAGCACCTTTCACAACCTCAGAACGTCCCAAAGTGATTTACAACCAATTAAGTACTTTTGAAGTGTAGTCACTGTTGTATAGTAGGAAACACAACAGCTAATTTGTGCACAGCAAGGTCCCACAGTCAGCAATTAAATAAATGACCACATCATCTGTTTTAGTTGTTGGTTGAGGGATAAGTGTTGGCCAGAACACCGGGAGAACTCCCCTGCTCTTTTTCGCCTAGTGCTGTGGGATTTTTGACGTCTGCTTGAGAGAGCGGATGGGGCGTCAGTTTAACATCTCATCCGAAAGACTGCACCTCTGACAGTACAGCACTTACTCAGTACTGCACTATAGTCTTTAATCAGGAGAATTATGCACTAAAAACAGAAAACAAAGGGTGAGATAATTAATCAGTTAAAGCTGATCGAGAGATTCTGAAATGTTATGCATTTTTCTATAAATTTATCTTAGCCAAAGTAAACTAGAATCTGTCATACAAATATGTTGCTAGAATCCACTATATGCTGTGCTACATTGAGGAAATTTCTTCATTCATTTATCTCACATCATGCATCTTAGTACAATTTCTACTCCTGTAACGTCCTGAATGGAGAGTTTTGCCTGAAGTCCACCCTCTTCATTCATGATGTCACTGGAGGTTAATTGCCTCAGCACACAGACTGGCAGCTTTGTGCAATTTTATTAACTTTCTGTGAGGTTGGATGCATTAGACTAACGCACCAGTAATGCATATGCAATAATAATATGAAGGGTAGAGTGAGAAAAGGCCATTTGGTCCAATAAGCCTGCTCCATCCAAAGTCTGTTTCCTTGAAGCTTGCAATATCTCATCTTTCTCTGAGGCATCCTGCAATCCTACGAACATTGACTTCAGTAATTTTAGACTTCAGCTATATCCTCATTTTTAAACTTGTTTTAAGGTCATGCCTGTCCCCTAGGTTTCTCAAGTTTTCCATCACTCCCAGTTTCTCGTATTTCCCCCAGCTTTGCACTTCCTTAGCTATTCACATGCCCTCTGTTTCTTTAATGTTTCAATGCTTCTGTGTATTACTTGATTGAGAAGATATGTTACATCATTCCACTCATGATTCCTCTCTGGCTTTGTCTGGTTTCCCTCCTCCCCTTCATCTGACTCTATTAATATACTTGTCTGCCCATTATTTTTCAGTTCTGAAGAAGGGTCCAGACCCAAAACATAAACTTGTCTGTTCTCTCACAGATGCTGACTGACCTGTTGCGTTTCTAGCATTTTCTGTTTTTGTTTCAGCTTTCCAGCATCTGCAGTATTTTGTTTTTGAAGTACATCTGCTGCTCAAGCATCATTTTTGATTCCCATTTTAAATGCCTGTATGGAAAAGATAAATTCAATTGTGCCATGGTAATAGCAAATGAATGTCAGCAGGTTTAAAACTGTATCGCTAATCCTTTTAGTGTCAAAGTTTACATTTGAACAGCATTTTGTGCTGCTATATTTCAGCTCTGCTTTGCCAAGGGCAGATATGCTGTGTCATAGGAACATAACTGATGACCTTGACATCAATGGCGAAACGTTCTAAGCACCAACATGTGGGTGTTTGCAACATGCGGAGCACTTTCTCATCAGGACAGCCTGGGGTCGTTTGCAGTATTTGGTTCTCTACATACTTGTCTCAGCTTCCTCACTGTCCCTAGTGCTGGTTTACTTGTTTCAGGTTACATTATACACCCCCCTGTACCTTCCATTGCTGTAACACCAGCTCCAAACAGGTATCATTGGTAAAAAGTCATAGAAACTTAAGAAACCCGTTAATTGCTTCCGAACAAGCAAAAATACTTACCACAGAGTCATTGCATTAACATGCGTTACATCTGTTTCCTCCATAGAATCATAGAATCATAGAAAGGTTACAGCATGGAAGGAGGCCATTCAGCCCATCGAGACTGCACCGGCAAGAGCAATCTAGCTAGTCCAACTCCCCCGCCCTTTCCCCGAAGCCCTGCAAATGTTTTACTTTCAAATATTTATCCAGTTCCCTTTTGAAGGCAATGATTGAATCTGCCTCAACCACCCCCTCGGGCAGTTCATTCCAGATCCTAACCACTCGCTGTGTTAAAAAGTTGTTCCTCATGTCACCTTTGGTTCTTTTGCCAATCATCTTAAATTTATGCCCTCTGGTCCTTGACCCTTCTGCCAATGGGAACTGTTTCTCTCTATCTACTCTGTCTAGACCCTTCATGATTTTGAAAACCTCTATCAAATCTCCTCTCAACCTTCTCTGTTCCAAGGAGAACACCATCTACTCCAGTCTATCCACATAATGAAAATCCCTCATCCCTGGAATCATTCCAGTAAATCTCTTCTGCATCGTCTCTAAGGCCTTCACATCTTTCCTAAAGTGCAGTGCCCAGGACGGTAGTCCTGGACACAATACTCCAGCTGAGGCCGAACCAGTGTTTTATAAAGGTTCATCATGACTTCCTTACTTTTGTACTCTATGCCTCTATTTATAAAGCCCAGGATCCAGTATGCTTTCTCAACCTGCCCTGCCACCTTCAACGATTTGTGCACATATACGCCCAGATCTCTCTGTTCCTGCACACCTTTAAGTATTGTGCCCTCTAGTTTATATTGCCTCTCCTCGTTCTTCCTACCAAAATGTATCACTTCGCATTTTTCTGCATTAAATTTAATCTGCCACGTGTCTGCCCATTCCACCAGCCTGTCTCTCTTCTCTTGAAGTCTATCACTATCCTCCTCACTGTTCACTACCCTTCCAAGTTTCGTGTCACCTGCAAATTTTGAAAGTGTGCCCTGTACATCCAAGTGCAACTCATTGATATATCAAGAAAACCAGTGGTCCTACTACCGACCCCTGGGGAACACCACTGTACACCTCCCTCCAGTCCGAAAAAAGAACCGTTAAGCACCACTCTCTGTTTCCTGTCACTTAGCCAATTCTGTATCCGTGTTGCTACTGCCCCCTTTATTCCATGGGTTGCAATCTTGATCACAAGCCTACCATGCGGCACTTTATCAAACACTTTTTGAAAGTCCATATACACCACATCAACTGCATTGCCCTCATCTACCCTCTCTGTTACCTCATCAAAAAACTATCAGGTTAGTTAAACACAATTTGCCTTTAACAAATCTAAGAACATAAGAAGAACATAAGAAATAGGAGCAGGAGTAGGCCAATCGGCCCCTCGAGCCTGCTCCGCCATTCAATAAGATCATGGCTGATCTGATCCTAACCTCAAATCTAAATTCATGTCCAATTTCCTGCCTGCTCCCCGTAACCCCTAATTCCCTTTACTTCTAGGAAACTGTCTATTTCTGTTTTATATTTATTTAATGATGTAGCTGCCACAGCTTCCTGGGGCAGCAAATTCCACAGACCTACTACCCTCTGAGTGAAGAAGTTTCTCCTCATCTCAGTTTTGAAAGAGCAGCCCCTTATTCTAAGATTATGCCCCCTAGTTCTAGTTTCACCCATCCTTGGGAACATCCTTACCGCATCCACCCGATCAAGCCCCTTCACAATCTTATATGTTTCAATAAGATCGCCTCTCATTCTTCTGAACTCCAATGAGTAGAGTCCCAATCTACTCAACCTCTCCTCCTATGTCCACTCCCTCATCCCCGGGATTAACCGAGTGAACCTTCTTTGTACTGCCTCGAGAGCAAGTATGTCTTTTCTTAAGTATGGACACCAAAACTGTATGCAGTATTCCAGGTGCGGTCTCACCAATACCTTATATAACTGCAGCAATACCTCCCTGTTTTTATATTCTATCCCCTAGCAATAAAAGCCAACATTCCGTTGGCCTTCTTGATCACCTGCTGCACCTGCATACTAACTTTTTGATTTTCTTGCACTAGGACCCCCAGATCCCTTTGTACTGCAGTACTTTCCAGTTTCTCGCCATTAAGATAAAAACGTGCTCTCTGATTTTTCCTGCCAAAGTGCATAACCTCACATTTTCCAATATTGTATTGCATCTGCCAAATCTCCGCCCACTCACCCAGCCTGTCTATATCCCCTTGTAGGTTTTTTATGTCCTCCTCACTCTCTACTTTCCCCCCCCCATCTTTGTATCATCTGCAAACTTTGATATGTTACACTTCCTCCAAATCGTCAATATAGATTGTAAAGAGTTGGGGACCCAGCACCGACCCCTGCGGAACACCACTGGCTACTGGTTGCCAGTCCGAGAATGAACCATTTATCCCAACTCTCTGCTTCCTGTTAGATAACCAATCCTCCACCCATGCCAGAATATTACCCCCAATCCCGTGATTCTTTATCTTGAGCAATAATCTTTTATGTGGCACCTTGTCGAATGCCTTCTGGAAGTCTAAATACACTACGTCCACTGGTTCCCCTTTATCCATCCTGTACGTTATGTCCTCAAAGAACTCAAGCAAATTTGTCAGACATGACTTCCCCTTCATAAAGCCATGCTGACTTTGTCCTATTAAATTATGTTTATCCAAATGTTCCGCTACTGTCTCCTTAATAATAGACTCCAAAATTTTACCCACCACAGATGTTAGGCTAACTGGTCTATAATTTCCAGCCTTCTGCCTACTACCCTTTTTAAATAAGGGTGTTACATTAGCAGTTTTCCAATCTGCTGGGACCTTTGCCGAGTCCAGAGAATTTTGGAAAATTATTACCAAAACATCCACAATCCCTACTGCCACTTCCCTCAAGACCCTTGGATGTAAGCCATCAGGTCCAGGGGATTTACCCGCCTTGAGTCCCATTAATTTACTGAGTACCAATTCCTTAGTGATTTTAATCGTATTTAGCTCCTCCCCCACTAGAGCCCCCTGTTTGTCCAGTGTTGGGGTATTCTTAGTGTCCTCTACCATAAAGACTGAAACAAAATATTTGTTCAGCATTTTTGCCATCTCCATGTTTCCCACCATTAATTTCCTGGTCTCACCCTCTAAGGGACCTACGTTTGCCTTAGCCACCCTTTTTCTTTTTATATAACTGTAGAAATTCTTGCTATCTGTTTTTATATTTTTTGCTAATTTATTTTCATAATCTATCTTCCCTTTCTTAATCAATCCTTTAGTTACTTTTTGCTGTCTTTTGAAGACTTCCCAATCTTCTATCCTCCCACTAAGTTTGGCTACCTTATATGTCCTTGTTTTTAGTCGGATACTATCCTTAATTTCTTTACTGAGCCAAGGATGGCTGTCATTTCTTTTACACCCTTTTTTCCTCAGTGGAATATATTCTTTTTGAAAGTTGTAGAAGACTTTTGGATTCCCTTTTATGTTTGCTGCCAGTCTATTCTCATACTGTCTCTTTGCCCCTCTTATTTCCTTTTCCACTTCCCTTCTGAATTTTCTATATTCTGCCTGGTTCTCACTTGTGTTATCAATCTGGCATCTGTCATACGCCCCTTTTTTACAATTTTCCGATTTTCTGATTTTCCAATTTTAGAAGAATAGGCAAAAGAAGTTAATGCCCTCTCCATTAAAGCTGACACAAAAATTATTATACCTAAATGCACAATTAGCATTTGCGCTTGTTCTAACGCAGGGAAATTAGCCCTTCGTACTATCAGGAAAGGGGGCAGTCCACACAAAACGTTTGTTCCCAGGTGCTCTTGAACCATTAGTTTTTAAAGTATAAAACACAGTTAATAGAGGCAATTCAATAAATATACACATGCATTTTTACTGTATAATATTTGGGATTTTGTGACAATTTAGCTGAATATTGTTCCTCTTTAAAATTGAAACTGGAGACCATGACTTCTTTCTCTACATTCTATGATAAAATAAAAGGGGAAGAGGGGAAAGAGGATTGTTTTTGTCAAATCACAATCTTTTCTTTATTGACATAAACTTCTCTTTATGAATGAAGCCATGTCTAGAAATATTATTTAAATTTCAAATCCATGGATATTTTAATAAAATTTTTACTGCATGTAGTAACTACATTATATGAACAGCTATGGTATGACGCTATGGTTTGAATGGTTTGAGGTGTACTTTAATTTACTAACCGTTTCAGTGCAGCTCTCTGCTATCCCCATCAGATTGATTGACAATCTATTTTCTTTATAAGCTTTCATATATCTTGTCTTATATAATTATCTTGTGTTAAATAATTGTTACTGCAATAAAGGTTCAACGTTTCCCTCAGCTACAGAATTTTCTTCCCCTTTGATTTCTGTCCATTTACTTATAGTGACAGAAATTATCGTAGTTGGGTCCATCTAGCGAGAGATTTTTGACCACCAGTGTGTCAGACTGCCAAAGGCAACACTAAGCAATTTTTCCACTTAAGCTGCATCTATATTGCTAAAACACTTCTACCTGAAGCAGTTCCCCAATGTTTTTCAGCTCCTGATGCTCTGGAATCAGCCCCAATTACATTGCAGAGTGGATTTCAGATCTCTAATCGCAACGTTAAAATGACTATACATTTTCAAGCTCGGGCATGTGGAGTTGTTAAAAGGTCACAGTCGCAACTTTAGTTTACTGGCTGGAAACCTTCTTCGTATCAAGCAAAAACCCATTGCTGACCTGTGTGAGTAAGCCAAAAGCTGAGACAATCCGTGGCCAAACAAAAAGTGACATGTGGCATCCAGCGCCCTTGCCAGTATTCATTTTGCCACTTCCTTAGGTGGCATCCTGTGCCACTAGAGGCGCTGGCAGTGTCTCATTGTTACCACAATGCTGCATCCCATGACAACATTGGAATATAAATCAGCTGTACAACTTACACATTACTTATACCTTTGCTTAGGCGGTGACAAAATATATTTAATTATCCTTGACTGTACAGACTCAGCTTGTGCAATTCAATCCAGATAAGTGCATCATTTGTGGGAAAATATATGGCAGAATCGGTATTCTCCTTGGACAGGGAATTCTAAAATCTCCAATTAAAACAGACAAACCTTTCATACCGCTAACAATTTAAATCATTCTTTTTGAGCACATTCCAAAATAACACTTCTTAAAAAGTGTATGCTTTACAGAAAAGGAACTAGATTCTAAAACCTGTTGTTTTTCCTATTTGAAATGTGTAAGTAGATTGGCTACATTTAGTGCATGAACATTAAAAATAAAATAATTAGAAAACAGATCTTTTTTTTCTTGGATGAAAAGTTCTATGGAATTGAGTGACCTGCTAAATTTAGATCTGAAATCAAAGAAGATTACTATAGAACATTCTAAAGTTAGATGAATGAAAAACATGAAAATGTTTTAATGCTGTTTGCCTTCTACTTTAAAAAATATTTGTTATAATAAGAAATGAGAAGATTGTGTAAAGACTGTGGGGGAAAAATTGGTTAGCGCCTGACTATGGGCACAAAATAGGCAGCGCAACTGCAACATGCGTCCAAAGAGGATGGCCTGAGGATCGCCCAAGATTGGTCCTCAGACCTCATTACCATGAATCCAGTGAGCTGCGGGTACCAATCAGGCATCCTGTGCAGCTTGTCAGTTGGACCCACAGCAAGAATAGGCCGGCTCGGATGCTGGCAGTGACCTTCAGGTAGGTCTTGGGAATGGGAGGGAGGCAAACAAGAAGAGGCGAGCGTGGGCCGGCAGTGACTTGCAATATTGCTGTGGGAACAGGAGGAGCAGTTCTGCTCCTTCTGGCTCCACGTTAAGGTAAGTGAAAGAAAAGCTTGTCCTCAGCGGTCTCCAGCAGTCCCTTGAAGGAATGCTGGATTGGCTACTGCAGAGCCGGAAAAACTGGTTGGAGCTTGCGCAGCATAAGGTCAGCCTAGTTTTTGACCAATTTCAGAGCAGGGCCGTTAAATAGATGTTATGTCCTCATTAGCATATGCAATAGGCCTAACGCCTGTTTACGACGTCTGCCAGGGATGCCTGAATATCGTCTGAGCCAAACGGGCATTGGACATATTTCAGGCGTGCTTAGGGTGCAGAAAATAACTTCCAAAATTTGGGCTTTAGATCCCATTTTGCATGGGAAAAGTGAGATCCAATTTCACCCCCGGTATCTCTAAATTCCTTATTGAAGTCCTTACAAACATAATCTGCGAAAGTTTAGTAAGAAGATGCAAGAACAAAAAGTTAAGACCCAAAAGTCAAAACTCAGGCACATACTTCTATCAACAAATATTTCCTTCACTGAATAATTAGATAACTTTAAAACATTTAAAAGATCTCTAATATGGCAGGAGTACTGCATAATATCTTGTTTAGAGTTACATATGGGAAATGAATCACTCGTATAGAGCAGTAGGCATTATGAGGAGATGTCCTCCTCCAGTGGCAAGCATGGAGCAGCACAGGAGGAGCTGGTTGGTACACATGTCAGTAGCCCTAGATGAGTGACAATAAGGTCCCTTCTGAAAGCAAAAAGTCCACAGCAGCTCTAACAAAGGAGATCCATGGCATTGATGCAGATCCATTAGGGTTAGTCACAGATGCATGTATTCCCTACAGCTCTCCAGATGGCTTTGCAGCCACCCATCAACTAGGGGACCACTAGTGGACATCTGTGAGCAACATGGAAAAGTTTATGACACACAACTATAAACACCCCAACAACAACAGCAATTTGCATTCTTATTCCTTTTTAACAGTGTTAGTAATACTCAGTGCAGTGCTCGCACAAATAGTCCATTTACATAGAATTACATAGAATTTACAGCACAAAAACAGGCCATTCGGCTAAACTAGTCTATGCCGATGTTTATGCTCCACACGAGCCTCCTCCCACCTTATTTCATTTCACCCTATAAACATATCCTCCTATTCCTTTCTCTCTCATGTACTTATCTAGCTTCTCCTTAAGTGTGTCTCTGCTATTCGCCTCAATTAGTCCATGTGGTAGTCGGTTCCACATTCTAACCACTCTCTGAGTAAGGAAGTTTCTCTTAAATTCCTTTTGTGCTTCTTCCTGATATTACACTAATTTTACTCACATCTACGATTTGGTTAAAATGAGGAAAATATGCCCCAATTTGCTTATATAGACTGTTGCCCCATTTATACTGCAAGTTTGTCACTGACAGTAATTCTGAAGATACCAGTAAATTCATTGAGTAAAACCTTCTTTTGATTTAGCTGCTAAAAGAAGTACAAGAATGACCACAGTAACGAGCCCTCTAATTTTGTGTCTATATGAATTGTGTACCCTAAATTCTATAATATAGGAATACATTGTAGGGTTGATGCTGAGTGACCTATAATGAATATTTTCCCTTTATCTATTTCTGTTTGTTGAATATTATTATTTAAAGAGTGAATTATAATGACATTGTTGGGGAAACTAGATGGGAGGGTTTTGGAGATCAACAATGTGAAGGGAGTGAATTAACACACAGTTGTAAATGACAAGGTCACTAAATCACTCTATGCCTTGTTGCATTTATACTGTTCTTTTACTTCAGATTCTGGAAGCCTGGAATCCAGGAGCCAGCTCTTGGGGTTTATGCTGTTAAATGCATTTTCTATTGCCTGATGACAGACTCATAGCTCCAGCTTTATCAGATTAAAAGAATAGAAAAGCTGTTCTAATCTTATTTTAAAAAAAATATTGACACTTTTTTGCTTTGCCAGTGTTACATTAGCATGGTACAGAACTTTGTATATCTTGCATCACTTTTCAATTTAGATTATATAATGAGACCACTGATAATAAGTGGTCTTTTGATTGCTTTGGCAGCTACTACTAGTGTTCAATATGACTCATCTTTCTTATCTACTAGACTTAATTTGGCTCTTTCATACAGTAAGACTCAATTCTCCCAGCGAATTTTCCTGATATCATCAGAACTCACTGATTAAACAAAAAATATTCAGTTATTAGAAAACACAGAAATAGGCAGTTGTAAAAACAAAATAATATTCAAGTTTATCATAATTCTTTCCAGCAAGGTTACTGAGCCTGAGATTCCCTTTGTTAGGAAGATGCTACTTTTTTGTTTGGGTAGGTATGTAATCATCCAAGAATTTTAGAAGGATACTAAATGGATGAGATACTGAACATTGTCCTTTAACCATCGGGACCATGGTTTAAAACCAGCTCAGACTGACGGGACGTGACACTCCCATCTGACTGCTTTAATGGTCCTGTGACATTCGGTTGCATAGTCTCAATACAGCTCCAAGCAGACAAGAGCCATTATCAAAAAAAAATGATCATAATTACGCATGTATGATCAATCTGACTTAGAGGCACCACAAAGTTGACTGCTGTGGGAAACAAAAACAGCACACTGCTGCAATAGAGAGTGGTTTCACACAATTAAAGTGAAGCTCCATTGATGAGGCATTATATAAGGGACCATACTCTGCAACTAATCCAGGCTAACTTGGGAGGGTTTGAAACTGATACTAGATGCACAAAATATAAAAATGTTCCATCACCCATTTGACATCCCTCCCCTTGATAAGCAGAGAATTCATTAAAAAAAAGATATATTTTTAAGTAAAGAACGCAATTCTAACATGTTTTGGATGTGATGTTAAATTGTCTGCCTGTTGCGGTGGGTCAGGTAGATGTTAAAAACTCATAGTCGTTAATCGAAGAAGAGCAGAAAATTCTTCTGCCCACTTAAAGTCTTTGAAATTTCAGCACATTTGGCCTGTTATGCCTGTCACAGTATTGGCTTTGCATCAGTTTATCTATTCTAATTGTATTTTCCTGTTTTTTTCCCTGTATTCACAATATTTTTAGTCTTCAAGTTTTCATCTAATTCCCATTTAAATACGGTAATTGATTCCGATTCAATAGCCACTTATGGTAATGTATTCTATATTCTAACCTTTTGTGTGAATTTGTTTCAATTTCTTATGCTTTTAATACCAATCTTAAATTTATGCCTCCTTGTTATCAATTCACTGAACAGAGTCAAACACTTTCAAAACTACAAACATTTTTATTAGATTCCCAATGCTGTAGTTAATACAATTATAGTTTTTTCATGTGTCTCATCATAACTGTATATAAAATTCAGAATCCCATTTGCCTTTTTTAAAGCTTTTTCTACCTGCAATTTTGCTTTTAAAGATCTGTGTATTTGTGCCCCTAGATATTTTGTGCCTCTACTTCTTTGAGAATTTCACCATTTTAGATTGTGTTTCTATTCTGTTCTTTACTTCACATTTATCTCGCTGAACTGTATTTGCCAAAATCTGCCTACTCCTAACTTGTAAATATTTTCCTCCAGTCTCCTGCATTTTCTTCCACAGTTTGCCATGCCATGTAATTTGATGTCATCAGCAAATATTGATATTAATCCCTCTATGCCCAAATCATTTATATCTATGGAGGATGAGAGGTCCCTACATAGATCCCCAATAGCTGCATCTTGCTAGGCCTGGTACATCCATTTAAAATTACTCTCTGCTTCCTATCCGATAACTAATTGACTATTTAAGCTGTCCCTTTACCATGATACTCATCGCAAAATTTCTTATTTGGCATTTTATCAAATGCTTTTTGAAAGTCCAAATATACCACATCCATTTGACCACATGCTCGATAATTACCTCGAGGAGTCTGGTTAAATTAGTCAAGTATGATCTGCCCTTTACCAATCTATCTTAACTATCCTTGATCACTCTATACTGTTCTAAATGTTCACTAATGTTATTCCTTATTATAGTCACTAGCAGTTTTCCTACTACTGTGAGGCTAACTGCTAAATAATTACCTGGCTTATCCTTTTCTACTTTTTTGAGCAGAGTTGTAACGTTCATCTCCCTTCAGTGCTTTAATGCAATTTCTGTTTTAAAAGAATTTTTGGGTAATTATGATTGGTATCTCTGCTATTTCATCAGTAAGCATTCTGGAGTTTGGTCTATCCAGGCCTGCTAACATAGCAACTATAAGTCCCACTAATCACTATAATTTGATTTCCTTTTTCTACCTATATCAATTAGTGATTTCTCCATGTCCTCTTTTGACACCGAGCCACATAAGGAGATATTAGGACAGGTGACCAAAAGCTTGGTCAAAGAAGTAGGTTTTAAGGAGTGTCTTAAAGGAGGAGAGAGAAGTAGAGAGGTGGAGAGGTTTAGGGAGCAAATTCCAGAGCTTAGGGCCTCGGCAGCTGAAGGCACGGCCGCCAATGGTGGAGCGATTAAAATCGAAGACGCGCAAGTGGCAAGAATTGGAGGAGCGCAGAGTTCTCGGAGGGTTGTAGGCTGGAGGAAGTTACAGAGATAGGGAGGGGCAAGGCCATGGAGGGATTTGAAAACAAGGATGAGAATTTTAATATCGAGGCATTCCTGGACCAGGAGCCAATGTAGGTCAGTGAGCACAGAGGTGATGAGTGAAACGCAATAGAGTGTAACTGTTGAAAACCACTTTGCAGACTAGCCGTCTTCAGCACAACCCTGGAAGACTGACAGGTAAGGTTGCAGCAAATGTTTTCTCTCTCAATGGCATCTCTAACCCACTTCTTTATTTTATGTTGGCAGTAGCATGGCGATGCAAGCAGCACTTGTGTCCACTGGGCAAACAACACAGAAGAGTTCAGGGAAGAAAAGTGAACTTCACTAAGGAGGACCTTGATGCCCTCTTGCAAGAGGTGGAACAGGGGAGACACAGGCCAGGAAATTCGGAATGCCCATTTACCATGCCCAAGGGTACGTAGGTTGTGCCTGAATGATGAGATCCTAGGCTTCCCTGATATTGGACCTTGGGCCTCATTTCAATGGATCTGGTGAGGCGAGGAAAGCCTGCCGGAGAAGAGGAGTGCAGGATTGGGCCACTGCTAGTGTAAGGTAAGTGGGTCCTGGAGTCGGGTCCTGGATCGGGACCGGAGAATCGGGTTCCAGGGATCAAGGGGTCAGATCAGGGATCACAGGGATGGTGATCGGGGTAGGAAGATAGGGGCTGGGAACGGGGGAGATTGCGGATTGGGGCCGGGAGCAGCGACCATCAATTCTTTTAATGTGGGAGCGTGAGGAGCACTCCTGCTCCTCCCGGCTCCACATTCAGGTAACCAAGCCTTCTTGGTTGGGCCTAGCAGCCGATCCCTAGGCTTGGTTTCCCTTAGTGCAGGCAATGCTGGTGCCGGCTGCCTCATGGCAAACCAATCTTGGCGAGGGGGCCTCAAAAAGGTACTAGGCCTCTTAGTTGCATATGCAAAAATCCTAATGCCTGTTTCAGGTGTGGGTACAGGACACGTCATTTTTGTCCTAACCCCAATAGCAGGTGGTGCACTTCCAGGCGGAAATGTGCGCACACTTCCTGCCTGCCATATTTGGGCCTTACTAGTCCAAGTAGTGCCTAAAAATTGGGGGCTTTGCGGGGCAATTTCTAAGTCACAGGCACTAGGGACCACATTTGTGCAAGCCTGGCAGACCAGTAAGCCGAGTTGCCTGGAGGGAGGTGGCATTGGCCCTCTCAGCCAACAGCCTCATTGACAGAACAGAAGAGCAGTACAGGAAGAAGTTCAATGATCTGGCAAAGTAAAGCACTCATGATGGTTCTCCCTTCTTTCTTGCCCATCCTTGGCATCAACACCCTCTTAAAGCAACGCTCACACTCCTAATATTTCACACTGCGCCTACTAATTCCCTAGCCTGCACACCTTCCCAAACACACATAAAACTGTCTTGCAAAAACCCCAAAACACCTTCCTCCACTCTAACATCTTCACACCCCCATATCTTTCACTTCTCCTCTCCCATCACACTAACTGCTCACTCCTCCACTGCCAGCCTTACCCTTATTTAATTATGTCGTTGCAGCAGAAATTGGCCCACAATGCAAGGCCGGTCCAGGTCTCATGGGTACACACTCCAGCTGGAATCAGAGGCCGATGTCATCTTGCCGGGGCCAGGTGAGTAACTCAGCACTACAGTATTGCCCTACCAAGAAAAAGAGGACTCATTTGTTGTAGACTTCTTCACTCAGGTAATGCTTTGTGACTAAGTTCTATTAGGCCAAAGAGTTCTGCTCTAGTGTCACCTGGTAGGGTGGGTAGAAGATAAGGCTGGGGTGCTGCTGCTGCAGTCAATCACTTGATGGAGACAGCCTGCAGAATCTGCACTCTGATGCCCCTTGCAGAGGCGAGTGAGGACATGGCCTGGTTTATATCGCAGATGAGCTGGACGTCCCAGGATTGGAATCCTTTCCTATTCACTTATGTCAGCGGCTACTAAGTTAGTGCCTTCAGTGCCACATGCATGCCATCATGGCAATCTGCACCCTAGGGAATCCAGCTATCATGTCGAAGGCCCTGGCTCTGTGTTTCTGCTGTCTGGGGGTGATGCCCATGTTGAGGAATTCGGCAGCTCTGTGAAAAAGAGCATCCATTGCCAACAGTATAGACATCCCAACAGCTCCCTGGCTTATGATGCACAGATCTCCTGTGGCAGTCTGAAGGTAAGTGGCACTTAAAAGTTGAGGGCTGCTGTCACTTTAATTGCCTCAGATGGAGCACTTGTGACAGTGGATCGAGTGTGCAAACCTTTGTGATGCCCAACAGCATCCTTGGAGTCATGCAGCTGTAGGATGCACAGCTCCTTGGAGAGCTCCTTGTAAGACCAGTGTGGCCTGTACACATGTTGGGGAGGGTCGTACCTGGTGGGCTGCAATCCTCAACCGTGCTGCCTGATTCTTCTGACCTGGACACGCTGCTGCTGCAACTCCTCCTCCATTATGATGGCATTGAGTGGTATGTCCATAGGGAAAGACATCCTTTGTCCGAAGTTGATCTGAGTGTAAGTTTTGGGGTGGGGTTATTGGGGACAAAATTGATTTCTGGAAAGAGAGGAAAGGGGAGGAAAGCACTATGGCAAAATTAAGGTGCAGGTGTCCATAATTTAAAAATGCAAAGGAAGGGGTTAAAATAGTTCCTCAGAAGCTTGTAATCAGTAATTGAAGTTGATGCCCTCTTCAACTCATCAACTCCTCACTTACACTTGTCTGAAGGGCTGGGGGGAGCCATCAGACATTTTTTGGGTGCAATGGAGCGACATAAATCCAGGAAACTTCCATGTACAATGCAGCTATGCAAATAAGGCCTGAGAAGCTTTAACGGGTATAAGGTTTTTACAGTTAAAAAGATCAAGGAAAATTGAGTTCAGCGTAACAATGGCGTAAATGTACCGAAATGAGATAAAATGCAATTTTCCTCAATTTTTTTAGTACATTAGAGGTATAACAATGGTGTAAGTGCTGAAGACAATGAAGAAGTTCAGGGCCTTAAGTCTTTCTTTCTATTTACATAATTTTTCTTAATGACTAGATAATTAATTTCAATCCTGTCACATATATGTACTTCCAGCTCAATCTTTGTGAAATTACTGGAAATAATTTTAACCGAACTGAAAATTGGATGGCATATAAAACAGGCAGCTGATCTGATCGCATTAGTTTCCCACCAGACGGATTAGGTTAAAATTACCATACTCTCCATTACTATAGTGAATGCAAATATAGGGGTGGGATTCCTGTGTATTTGCACCCAGAGCCACATGGCGTAAAGCAAATACCCGGCATAAACGATTGAGGAAACTTGAACACGTGTGTTACGCACATAATTACTCTATGCCTGAATTTCTTTACTCTTCCACACATGTCTATCTATCCCTGCTCTTGAACACCTATCAGCTCAGTACAATGGCTCTAATAGCTAAAGAGCTGTACACGTGAATTTCCTGCAATTACACTGGTTCAAAACGGTTGTACAGTTAAGTCCAGAATTTTAGGTGCAGGAGGAAACAAAATCATTTTTCTGGTTTTTTTATTGGGTTTTTTTGAGCAATTTTTAAAAATTATTTATCCTCATTGAGACCTGCACTATATTTTCCATTTCTTTGAATGCATTCTTATGGCATCAGTATAAGTCACATTAAAAATTGAAAAGTTTCCACGATTACATGTTCTTAAACATGCTGGGGTAGCTCTTGACTTTGTGCGATAGTGTAAAACGTCTGATAGCGAATCAGCAGCTCGTTTTAATCATCTCTCATGATTCTTATTGTCATTGAAGTCAATGGAAATAAAAACTGGGAGAGATGTAAAACAAGCTGCTGACTCGCTATCACCTGTCTTAACTATCGCACAAATTCAAGATCTACCCAGCTGTGCCTAATGTGCACGAATGATGGTTAAATGGCTTGAAACTTTAATTTTCATACTTGAAAAAATAATATATGGTGTGAGTTTGGCGCTTTCCACGGACCCCGATTGTTTACACTGATTTCCGCTTGTTTACATCCATTTTTACGTTCCGGCATATGCTAATGACGTTGGCAGGTAATTTGGGTGTAAATAGACATTGGCAAAATAGATACACAAATGGCCGTAATTTCAGGTGTTACGTCACAATTACGCCCCCCACAGGAAATTCCACCCCATATAATGTAACATTAAGCCATAAAGTTCAGTATTTAATCCAAACTAATAAAAAAAAACCAACATTAACATGTTACTGAGCATTTTAAAAGCAGCCACATCTCTGAAGAGCATTACATTGAATTTTTAACATTTTGTGTTAACAATAAAATAGAAACATAGAAAATAGGAGCAAGAGTAGGCCATTCGGCCCTTCGGGCCTGCTCCACCATTCAAAATGATCATGGCTGATCGTCTAACTCAGTACCCTGTTCCCACTTTTTCCCCATATCCCTTGATCCCTTTAGCATTAAGAAATATATCTATCTCCTTCTTCAATACATCTAATGACTTGGCCTCCACTGCCTTCTGTGGTAGAGAATTCCACAGGTTCACCACCCTCTGAGTGAAGAAATTTCTCCTCATCTCGGTTCTAAATGGCATACCCCATATCCTGAGACTGTGACCCCTGGTTCTGGACTCCTCAGCCATCGGGAACATCCTCCCTGCATCTAGTCTGTCTAGTCCTGTTAGAATTTTATATATTTCGATGAGATCACCTCTCATTCTTCTAAACTCTAGTGAATATAGGCCTAGTCGACCCAATCTCTCCTCATACGTCAGTCCTGCCATCCGAGGAAATTTTGTACCAGAAACATTTTTGATATTTACTAATTTCTGAAATAACTGTTTGTATAAATATTAATTGCTAATTGTTTGTATTTGCTTCTTGTTTGCTTTTGATTGTGCTCTGGCCTATACTCAGGTAAAAATGGAGCAGATAATAAATGGCACATTTGACCAGTTCAGAAACAAACCCCAAACAATTACATACAGGAGAAGAAATTCAATTGCACCCAAAACAGGTGCAAAGTCAGCGGAGTGACTGTTTCAAGCGCTGGTCCTTGCCAGCCTGAGGCTTGAGCCAAATTCAGCATTTCAGCCTCATTTAAATGCTGTTGGCGAGCTGTGGGCACCAAATGGGAAACCCCTTGCATTCACTGGTCGGGGAGGATGCCTGGTACAACTAGGCCGAGCATGCATGACGCACGGTCTGTCCATTTATACCTGAACTTTGCAATCGGGATCTTACAACTGACACAGGATCCCAATTTGCATATTTAGCACTTTTATGCCTGTTTCAGGTAGGCGGGCTGCTCCCTGATTTACAGGCCCACCTGAGTACGTGGGCCATGGACATCAATGGGCTGGCTGAGGAGCCACCACCCTCCCATTTTCAACTGCTGATCGCTTGTTTTTCATGTGCAAAATGAGCAGCTGTGAGTTGCATTTCTCCTTCACAATCTATGAAACAAGAGGCCAATCAGCCCCTCGAGCCTGTTCTGCCATTCAATTAGATCATGACTGATCTTTGCATCTGAGTCACGCATTTGGTTTTATAGCAATTACTAATGAAATTTGAACTACTTTAGAAAAATATAAAACATATCAAAGAATTGATAATTTCATTAGGCTCTTATTTAAATATCAAAAAACAAATTAAATGCAATCCAGTAAGACAAGTAACAGGCTGATATTTATAAAGTTAAAATATGTACCTCATCTAATGTAATCCTTTTTCTAATTATTTTTACTTATACCACTCACAACATTTGCCTAAAATTATTTCCTGAAACAAATACTAAATTGAACCCTAATTGTGATGAATTTGAGATTAACATCTCATTCCTTTGATTCTTGTAGCTAAATCACTGATAAAACAATATAATACCATAAAAAGACAGACTCAGATTTATACAAGCTGGCAAAGTCCATGATGCATGCATTGACAATGTGTCATCAGTGCCCATCTTCCTAAGCTAGAACATCTCAAAGAACTAGGGCAGCTGTACTTTTCCTGATTTTGAAGCACAGCAGTGAATGGAATGACAGATGTAGTGCTGCTCTTCAAAATAGGGAGGAACTCCCTTCTGACAAACCGGAAAGATTGACGGTCTCTTGGCTTTTTCTTTGTAAAAACTGCCAGCTGCTTTGCACAGTTATAGGCAAGGCCCCATATTAAGACCCCACCCTCCAAGAGTCCATATTAGTCACAGAGGTGCCTACATCTTTAATCAGATGCAAAAAAAACCCCATTCACCATCTAAAACTGGATTTCTATTGCTTTTACTTTTGGAACTCAAACTGGTGTTAGATGGCCCTTTGGAGGGGATCTCACACCTCAGCTTTAGTGTGTTCAACAGTCTTCTGAGCTAAACTACCACTTTTATGTTGACATACACCTAAAACCACTTTACATCAATACATAATATAAATGTAGTCTTAAGTATACTGCAAGATTCCATAACAAAGGTGAAACATCTGTTTAGTCACGGTGAAAATTTGACTCCAAGGGTCCACTTACTTAAAATTCAAGTAAATTCTGAGTAATGATAAACAGAACGTTGGATGAGAAATCCAAATTTTTCTGAATGTTACTAGTTTAGTAGAGTTTTGCTGGCGTTAGGCTGAAATAGACCTGGATAATTTTTACTTTTTCAGTCAGTGCAAAATAAAGTTGTAGCCTAGCCATTTTTTTTTATTTTACCCTTGACCAGGGAAGAAATGGAACTTCTAGTTTTATTTGGACAGCTCAGATTAAACACCACACATTTGTTCATCTCTAGTTCTTAGTTTTGCTGTTTACTATCAATCCTTCTACTTGACTAGCAAACGGCAAGTTGTTGTAAATTAGTTTTTTGAAATGGCAAGGTTATTACATTTTAAGGCAGCTGAAATTGATAATGATCTAGCAGCAGAATGTTACACTCTATGCTGGAGGCTCAGATTCCCATCGAGCCCCAGTGGACATTTCAACTTTGGTAATCCTAAATTGTCAAATTTCTTTGATTTTTGATCACAGTACTAATCAGTGTATCTTGTAGTAAGATGGCTGGAGGGGAAGGAGGAGACATTGGTTGGACGGCCTATGTTACAAAAAACATGCAAGCCGTCTCTACTGATACAAATTGGTTCTGGCAACAAATGGGGGAGGTCCCAGGCAGGCCGGCACCAACAAATTTCTAGGCCCTTTAGTTAGAACCGCCAACATTTTGAGTATTATTCGACAGATCAGACTGAGGCACTACTACCATACGAATGTTACCAGGGATTGTGTGGATATACCATTATAGGAATTGGACACATACTCCACCTGAAATTGAATACTCTCCACCAAACTGCCAGCTGGAATGTAATTACATTTTTAGTGTTACCTTGGCTCAGTTGGCAGCACTTTTGTCTTTGAGTCAGAAGGTTGTGGGTTCCACTCCAGTACTCGAACACATAATCTGGGCTGGTACTCCACTAGAGTACTGAAGGAGCACTTCATTGTTGGATGTGATTTAAGCTGAAGCCCTACATGCCTGTTCTGTTCATTCAAGTGGAGAGAAAGAAGTTGCCTTTACATAGGATCTTTCACATCCTCAGGATGTCCCAAAGCAATTAATGATTTTTGAAGGTTATTCGTTGTTGTTTTTTAGGCAAACATGGCAGTTAATTTGTGCACATTGAGATGACTGACCAATTCATTTGTTTTGGCAGAATTGGAAGAGGGATGACTGTTGACCAGGATATATGGGGAACTCCCTGATCGTCTTTGAAAAAGTGCCATGGGATCTTATCCACCTGTACAGGCAGACAAGGCCTCTGACGGTGCAGCACTTCCTCAGTACTGCACAGAAATGTTAGCATAGATTATGTATATAAGTTCTGGAGTGTGGTTTGAACCCACACCTTCTGACTCAGCGATAAAAGTGCTACAACTGAGAGGTGGATAAAGATCCTGCAACACTATTTGAAAAGAAAATATTCCTCCCTTAATCAACAGCATCAAAAACAGATTAACTGATCATCTCACTGCTGTTTGTCTGATCATGCTGTGTGCAAAATGGCTGCTGCATTTGTCTACACAACAATCATTGCATTTCAGACTAATTCCTTGTTTGCAGAACATTTTAAGACATTTGAAAGACGTGGTAAGCTGTTGCATAAATGCAAGTGTTTAAAAACAAATACTTCCTTTCCATTTTGTGACTCCAACAACATAGAGCATTCATTCATTTGCCACCTGTCTTTTATACCAGAATATTAAGAGTGATGGCACACTTTTGCACTTCTAAACAAGCACATTTTCACTTTAAAAGGGATGAGCCTGAAAATATTTCAATTAAACAAATTTGAGTTATTTGTAATGTTATTTGCAATTACTTAGCTTAGCTCCTGTGTTGGTCTGGTTAGTAAATGCACAGTCCAATGTACAATTAATCCAGAAGAACCACAATTTGATTTGAGAGCAGTTCACTCTGTTGAATGCGATTATCTCAGTGGGGCAGAAGCTGGTGCAATTCAAATGTCCTCAGTACCGCTGAGCTAGGGAGGAGGAAACTTACCTATGCTTCCTGCTCCTGACTACTGCCAGTCACCTCTGATGGGAAGTGTGGCACTTGAAAACAGGATTGAGTTCAGGTTGTGTTGCCCTCTTTGGTTGAGTAACTTGCCAATATTCACTGTCTAGGCTTGAACATGATGAAACCATACCACAACATGAGTCAATAGGCCTAATTTTCCTCTTTCCAGCACTTGGGGAAAGTTCAGTTCCCAGGCAATACGGAGATCAAAAGGGAGAAGAAACCTGCAGCATGCTGCCATGCAATTCCCTGGGCTTTTCCAAGTGGATGGACCTGCAATAAAGACAGTTTTGATGAAAGGTTTACACCTGAAATGTTGCTAGGGAAATGAGATGGATGGGGACTTTCCTGTCCATCGTGCCTCAACTTTCTTCATATACATCCACAGGTGCCCAAACACACAGACGTCTCAACAGTTTGTGGTAGGGCTTGTGCCAGCACCCTCTTCAGATCGTAAGGTCTGAGGGGGCCTGGTAGCTAGCTGAAAAAGATAATAACAGCAGGTAGGGCAATTGTTTTCGCCCTCCCAAGAGAATCTACAGGCCTCGGCGTCTTCCTCCTGCTACTGGCCCCAAGATGGCCCCAAGACCAAGAAGTAGGCCCCAAGAAGACCCCAAGAGCAAAAAGAAGGCCCCAAGAAGGCCCCAAAACCAGCAGCCACAACCACAGCTGTAGGCCTCTTGGGCCTGCAGTTGCATTTTTGTTTCTGTCCCTGGTTCCTAGTGCAAGGCCCTGTCAGAGGGTCTGCCTGCTCTCAGACTGCATCCGAGCCATGCTAATGGTATGGGGCACCAAAATCAGGCTTTCAGAAGCCTTAACAGGTGCAGTGCACTTCAGGGATGCTGCACCTGTCTAAAGCCCATTATGGAGGGAGGGGGGGTAAATCAGCCCCTAATGTCTTTAGGAAAGGAGGGGGAGAATGTTAGAAAAAATTAGCTTCTCCAATTTGGACCACTTTTGATTTGGATCTCATCCTTAAACAGTTCAACTAATTTTACCAATTTATAAATAATTTTAAAGTTTAATATATTGAAACAAAACATAGCCATTCTTTTATTTTATTTGTTGCATGTAGTTTGGGACAAACTGCATTTAAGCATACTTCCTGAAAAAAATTAGAAAACAATTATGCTCCTTAATCCTGGATTTGATAAACTCCATTGCAACAATTCAATTTCCAACTCAAGGTGAAATTTCCATTACATGAAAATATTTACGTTTGCCACAAAACCCTGAAAGCATTTAAACCAGAGATATTTATTATACTGGAGTTTTATTACAGAGGAAAAAAAATCTTACCTAACGTAATATTTCAGATATCACCTTCCAAGTGAATCACAAATTCTTTGTAGTTAGAACAGTAATTATCAAGAGATTTTCACTCTCCATTAAATTTCCACTATGCGTGCGCAGGAACAGGTCCAGATCTCCACAAACTTAAATTTGCTGCTTTTAAATTTTAATCCCTATTGTTTTATTCTGTGTAAGGTGTGGAGTTCCCTTACCACTCTATACGAAGCCTGAACCTAACCTGATCTGCCCCTACTGTACGCTATGAGGTGGGAAATGCACCACTATGGTAACCTTTTAGCTACTTCCTACCTGATGAATGAAACGTCTCTCAGAAAATTGTCTCTCTCAAATGCCTCTTGGAGAAATTAATTTTACGTGAAAGTGTCCATAGTCGCAGGTTGCGCCAAATATTTTTGTGTAAATAGCTCTTGATTTGCACTATCTCTACATGTAAAAATCAATCTTGAATGTTTACTGTCACTTGGACATACTTAAGTTCTTTATTCGCTATAAGAAGAAACAATAATTCTGCCTTTGTTAAAAAGAAAGCTGATCACCCTTGGTAACACTCAATCAGAATGCTCTTAAATAAAAACAGAAAATGCTGGAAATACAGTATAAATTCATCAGTATCTGTAAAGAGAAAGGACAGGTTAATATTTCAGGTGTAAAGCCTCCATCTGAACTGTTTTATTTGCTTTTAAATTTTAATCCCTACTGCTTTATTCAGTGTAAGGTGTAGAGTTCCCTTATCACTCTATATGAAGCCTGATCTTAACCTGATCTGCCCCTACTGTTCGCTATGAGGTGAGAAATGCACCACTATGGTAACCTTTTAGTTTCTGATTTATGGGATTCTTGCAGGCAGAGCTTACCCCAGAATAAACACCAAATTCACCAATACTGGTGGCTGGGAAACCCCAGTATATAAAAGAAGAAGTTGCAGTGTTTTTATATTGCGCCTTTCAAGACCTCAGGATGCCCCAAACCGCTTCACAGCCAACATACTTTTGAAGTATAGTCACCGTTGTTTTGTAGGAAAGCCCAGTCTTAGCAAATCTAATAAATTTACTCTGGGATTGCTGTCGGCTGTGCAAGACCTCTGCAACAGGAACCAACAGTCCTAGTGTCTGACTATGTGCAATATAAAAGCGGGTTTATACTGTAGCTACCAATCTCAGATCATTTGCTACAGTATCAATTCACAGCTGAAGGCATCTTCTTTATACTGGGCAGCTCTGAATACTGCTCTCATGGGCATACAGCTCTGCACAGAGGTCTGTTCCTGTTGGTATATTTTCAATGTAATGAGAATTCAAGCAGGAGCATCTGCTTTGTTAAAACATTTAAATAAGTTCTGCTTAACCTTATAAAAGAATGTCCAACAGTTCCCAAGCGTTTTATAAAAATCTGGCTTGATGTTACACTGAAATTATATTCCATGAATTTGATTCCACAATCGGATATGACCAGCAAGGAAGGAGCATGAGTCTGTCTCCTGCATCATCGCAGCACAAAACACAGCAGAAAATTCACAATTTCAAACTTTGCTGTCACTTTAAGAAACTCCACCAACACATTTCTGCTCCTGCCCAGAAAATCCTTAACTTCTGTACTCCCAGTCCATGAAACAAATCATACTGGGAGTGCACCAGCTGCATTCGAATTATGGGAGCCTGGAAAACCTGGAGAAGTACCTTTTGTGTGTCAGTAACACAAACTACACCAGGCAACATACGCTAGCACCGCGATGGGCCAGGAGCACAATTTAAGCCCCTGTAACTCTAATATTTCTTTATGGGATTTTGGTAGTTGGCCCGCTGGTGACCACTTTAATTTAATTACTGCTTACTCGAAGTATTCTGTCTGTGTGTACATGAAATGCGTTTTATCTGTTTCATTTGCTGATGGCACTGCAAAGGCAGATGAGTCACCTTTGTCAAGGCAAAACGCTCAATGAGCCCCAACATAAAAGCCCTAATTTTAATCTAATGCGCTGGCTGAGAATGGGGCATGTTTGGGTCAGAATCCTGATTTACACTCTGCCCGATTTAACGCACCATTGACTTCAAAGGAGCTGAAATTCAGGCGGCATGTAAATTGGGCGTCCGACATGAAGGCGCCTCGTTCTCGCTGAGCATATTGGGTTAAAATTGGGACCAAAGTTCATAAACCATTATTATTGATCACTGTCCATGGCCTTTGGAATTGTCCTGTCAGGGGAATCTGCAAAGTTAGTGCTAGTTAGTCTGTTGGGAGAAGGCTCTCCATATGAGAGTTGCTTTGTTTTACATGTATAAACGTTACATGCAGAAAGCCTGTCAGATGGTCTCTGTGTGCCTTTGAAACCTATTCCTGATTGACAGCTTTATTTAATGATGATCTTCCTTTAAAGCAAAGAGGGGACATAACTGTTGCCCTGCATCAAGTTTCCTTGAGCGAACCTCTGCTTTGTCAGCCAGCTATTGAGTTGGGCTAATGTAACATTCAGTGAATGTATGAATGAATAGCAATTTCATGTATAAACCTTGCATCAGAGACATTGGAGTAAAAGTGCATTACTACAAAGAATGGAAGAACTTCAAGAAATGTATTGTTTTGTAACAGATTCTGTAAGCTGAATGAGAAACAGTGTGATTTATCCATCTGATGTTGTTTTACTTTTGCTTTTGTTAATTTCATTGCTAAATAAATGTGATTTACAATTATAGCCTGAAATATGCAGTCTGTCTGAGTGTAATTTGTCTTTAGCCCAGAGAGATTTGGGGTTTACTGTGATAACCTATATTATTACCAGTGTGCATCGCAACCAGTAAAAAAGTTCACTGTTCAGTCCTTGACCACTAGCCAAGATTTCTTTGCGCATAAAATCACATCACTGTTCATATGGAGTGGTGACTTACCTATGCTTCACACATGTTGCAAGTGGACTTCTCCATACTTTTAGACATGATGCTCAAAGTCTTAGGCAGGCCTTCCAAGACATCATATAAATGCTGGTGTGCCTCAAGCATTTTTCTTTTCATGGCCGGGCCCTGAAGGTGCGCATCAGCTCAGCAGAGCTGGGAGAGGACATTGACCTTCGGTGAGTTGTCTCGTGTGCTGTCCCTGCCACCAGTACCTGCTCCTGGTCATTTGCGCTATGTGTTTCACCAGGTGCAGGCACCTCTAACACGCTATCTCTCCTACCCAGGGTATTAGTCTCAGCACTGGTGCTTGAGAGGGATGGAGCGCCTGACGGAATTTCCTCAGGAGGCTGTCATACTCAGGAGCTTCTTGAGGAAGTGCTTGCTGATGAAAAGGACCTAGAGGAAAGATCAAAGGGACAAAAATTAGGATGGCAATAAGAGGACGGACAGTAGCGTATGAAAAGCTTGACCATTCTGGTTGAAGTTTTGCAATTGGCAGAAGGTGCAATTGCTTGTGGCACATGAAGGGCTGCAAGTAAAAAGCAGTCACCTGCTCAGAGAAGTCGCCAGCCTGGCCATCTCCAATGCTGTTTGCTCTTGCTGTCCCGTTGATTTCCAATGTCTCCTGTTCCACTGGGTGAGGGCCATGAAGCCAGGTACTGTCTGTCCCCCTGCCCCACCTCCAACTTATTTCTTTTCCTGGTGTTGTGTGCTGTCTTCTCCTGCAGAAAGAGAAGGACAGAGTTATGAGTGGCTACTAAGGAGGCAAGTGCACATATGTGGGACTTTTGCATGAACTGAGAGGAAGAAGCCGCATGATGCTAGGAGAATGGAGAGGTATTGAATGGGAAGCATGTTGTTTAAAATGATGAAGGGATTTGATAGGGTAGATACAAGGAAGCTATTTCCCTGGTGAGCAAATCCAGAACAAGGGGGCACAATCTTAAAATTAGAGCTAGGCCATTTAGGAGTGAAATCAGGAAGCACTTTTGCACACAAAGGGTAGTGGAAATCCGGAACTCTCTCTCCCAAAAGGATGTGGATGCTGGGTCAAACTGAAATTTTCAAGACTGAGATCAATAGATTTTTGTTAGGTATGGGTATCAAGGGATATGGAGCACAGGCAGATAACTGGAGTTCAGGTACATATCAGCCATGATCTAATTGAATGGCAGAACAGGCTTGAGGGGCTGAATGGCCAACTCCTGTTCCTATGATCTAGTGCAAAGCAAAAGATGGGGAAAGGAAGGGCTGTACTTTGCTGATCATGGGAGGTTATAGAATCTCTTCGTACACTGGATCCAGCACCTTGGGGTGAAGCCCGTGCAACTCAATTCATCTGCCACCTCTATCCAGACTTAATCAGTGAGACTGTTGGGTTTCTTTTTCCCACTTTGTGGTAAAAGCACATCCCTCCTGGGACTGACATCTGCCAACAACACCTCCAGCGAGGCATCTGAAAACCTGGGGGCAATTTTTCCTGAATACAGTATTTAAATTTAGTGACTACAACCTCCCATTAAGAGGTGCATTCACCCTTTAAATATGCTGCCTCAGGACCCATGTCAGAAATTGCATGGCTCCAGACCTCATTACAGCCTTGGTCCAAACATGGATAAAAGAGCTGAGGTGAGAGGTGAGAGTGACTGCCCTTGACATCAAGGCAGCATTTGACTGAATGTAGCATTAAGGTGTCCTCGTAAAATTGAAGTCAATGGGAATCAGGTGGAAAACTCTCCAGTGGCTGGAGTCATACCTAGCACAAAGGAAGATGGTAGTGGTTGTTGGAGGCCAATCATCTCAGCCCCAGGACATCGCTGCAGGAGTTCCTCAGGGCAGTATCCTAGGCCCAACCATCTCCAGCTGCTTCATCAATGACCTTCCCTCCATCATAAGGTCAGAAGTGGGATGTTTGCTGATGATTGCACAGTGTTCAGCTCCATTTGCAACCCCTCAGATAATGATGCAGTCCGTGACCACATGCAGCAAGACCTGGACAACATCCAGGCTTGAGCTGATAAGTGGCAAGTAACATTTGTTCCACAAAAGTGCCACGTAATGACCATCTCCAACAAAAGAGGGTCTAACCACCTCCCCATGACATTCAATGGCATTACCCCACCATTAACATCCTAGGGGTCACCATTGACCAGAAACTTAACTGGACCAGCCACATAAATACAGTGGCTACAAGAGCAGGTCAGAGGCTGGGTATTTTGCAGCAAGTGACTCACCTCCTGACTCCTCAAGCCTTTCCATCATCTACAAGGTACAAGTCAGAAGTGTGATGGAATACTCTCCACTTGCCTGGATGAGTGCAGTGCCAACAATACTCAAGAAGTTCGACACCATTCAGGACAAAGCAGCCCACTTGATTGGCATCCCATCCACCACCTTAAACATTCACTTCCTCCACCACCACGCACCGTGGCTGCAGTGTGTACCATCCACAGGATGCATTGCAGGAACTCACCAAGGCTTCTTCGACAGCACTTCCCAAACCCGCGACCTCTACCACCTAGAAGGACAAGGGAAGTAGCTGCATGGGAACAACACCACCTGCACGTTCCCCTCCAAGTCACACGTCATCCTGACTTGGAAATATATCGCCGTTCCTTCATCGTCGCTGGGTCAAAATCCCTGAATTCCCTATCTAACAGCACTGTGGGAGAACCTTCACCAGACGGACTGCAGTGGTTCAAGAAGGCGGCTCACCACCACCGTCTCAAGGGCAATTAGGGATGGGCAATAAATGCCGGCCTCACCAGGGACGCCCACATCCCATGAATGAAGAAATTGCACAAAAAAGGTGGGCAGGTGGCCTGCTGCCAACATGATTGGCTAGGCAGCCCGCCAATCATATTATAATGAGGTCCGGCAATTAAAATTGTCCGCCCCTCGTGCCGATAACATCATCCAGGTTTGCCATCGCCTCGCTCCCCCCTCATGCATCAACCCTGCTCTCCATTAAAATCGACCCCATCATCTTCCTTTAGCCAAGTTTCAATCCTCATACAATACCTAACAGCTCCCCATTTACCGTTGTTTCTAACTCATTCATTTTATTTATTATGCTCCTGGCATTCATGCCAAATGTGTCATGTCTAATTATGATGGAGTTGGTATTCTACAAATTAGATACAGGTAGGACATAAAAACAGAAAATGCTGGAAACACTCAGCAGGTCAGGCAGCATCGGTGGAGAGAGAAACAGAGTTAAAGTTTCAGGTCGATGACATGAGGTCATCGACCTGAAACATTAACTCTATTTCTCTCTCCACTAATGTTGCCTGACCTGCTGAGTGTTTCCAGCATTATCTGTTTTTATTTCAGGTTTCGAGTATCCACAATATTTTGCTTTTGTTTACAGGTATGACATGATGTTTTTCTTTGATCTTGGATTTAGACGACACCGGCAAGTCCGCATTTATTTCCCATCCCTCGGTGCCATGAAAAGCTGGTTTTTGTTAAATCCCTGCAGGCCTTGTGGTGATGGTGCTCTCATGATGGTGTTAAGTAGGCAATTCCAGGATCTTGACCCAGTGACAATGAAGGAATGATCATATATGTACAAGTCAGGATGCGTATGACTTGCAGGGGAACTTGGAGGGGATGCAGCATCTTAAGTAATGCCCTGAAGCTCATATCCCAGTAATGACCACGATTATGCTTAAATTAACTTCATCTACATAACGTAATATTACGTCAGTTGTTTTGAACACCCATCTAAGGATATACTCACACCACAACTGTCGTGTTGGTGTGAAAGAGCTTTGCTTTGCACTGATTCTACTGTCATAGGGTAAATGCAGTCTTAATCTGGAATCAGAATGCCATCTGACACTGGATTAAAATAGATTGCGATTTCCTGGAGGAGAAAGTCTCACTTTGCTTTCCTTTAGAGTTCATTTGGGGTTTAACATCCAATTTTTATTATACAAGCTTAGTGTCAGTGCAAACCCAAAACCACTTCACATCGACATAAAACCTGTAATGCAAATGCACCTTAGAATTAAAGTTTTCAAGTTATGTTTGGTACCATGATAAATTGAACCTTTTTTTCTTCAGTTACATTTTCTTATTGAAATTACAATAACATTTTGTTGAAACTTTGTAACAAATAGTAAGTATTAAGGACTCTTCCAATGTCACATTGGTTTGAGTGCTTCAAAATTTTTGAAATATTTTGGAAATACTTTGAACATGGAAAATGGGAATGTAACAAATATATTCTTGATCATAAACTAACAACATAATGGGGCAGAACTTATTCAGGTCTGGATGCCGTAGCTCAATGGCGTCCTCTCTCTCCACCGGCGAATCGATGAAGCAAGTTCACGAATGCGCACATGCGCACTAAAACCCGGAAATCGTGAACCTGCTCCCATTGGTTCACCAGCGGTTTGACAGCTGCGAATTAAAGGGGCATGGTACGCTACAATCATGGAAATCACTGAAAAATCGTAACCTTACACATCTGCCCAACTGGAATGAAAATACTTACGCCACCAAAGGGTACGCTGAAAAATACCAGGTCTACACTATTTTTAAAAGCCCAATGACTAATAATGACTGTGAAACAACTAAAA
Organism: Heptranchias perlo; assembly: GCF_035084215.1. Lineage (NCBI taxonomy): Eukaryota > Metazoa > Chordata > Chondrichthyes > Hexanchiformes > Hexanchidae > Heptranchias > Heptranchias perlo. Next base: position 80,814,090 of record NC_090326.1, read on the forward strand.
ATTAAATTCTAAAAATGTGGAATGTCATTTTACTTCTCAGTGTAGTATTTTTTGATCATTTCATTAAAAAAAAAATTAAAATTAAAAAGTTTTTAAAATTTTTTTTACTTTTAACTTTTGACTCTTTAATTAAATTCAATTATTTGCTTGGTTTTTTATTTTTAAAAATGTTAAATATTTATTTACACTGACATACAGAATTTTACTTTAAGTGAATGATTTCTCCTTGCCTTGTCAGTCCCATACTTATATTGATTTGACAATGCACAGGCTGAGAAAACTTCAAGGTGGAGGAAGTTTACGTCACTGATCCTGCAGTGAGTGTATTCATTCCTTTTTTTCACAGGATGTGTGGACAGCCTTGCCATGCCACTGTGCGCAAATTCTGGCCCAACATTATGGCTGTTAATATATTCTAAAATGCCCTTGAAGCATTTTAGATTAGGAAATTGTGGGCAAGAGTTTCCACAGGGGTTCTCCTGAACGTCTGCCATAACTTCAGCAGAAGGTGCGTGGAAATTTTCCACCCATAAATTTTACCTATTTAGTATAAAGACCTGGATTATCCTTCACCATATTGTCTAAAATCAGCTAGTAAAGTGGTGAAAATAGAGAGAGGAGGCCTACCCCCAGATACCTGCACCTGAAACAGGCACTGCAAACTTTCCTCTCACTAGCAGGAAATGCAGCTGCCCGACTCTTAGCTGCTTCGCCACAATTAATGATGGCGGGTTGCAGATTTAGGGAAGCCAGCTGATCTCCTTTCCTCCCTTCTGAAATGCCGCCAACCCAAGGTAACGCCATTGGAGGGGTACATGCTGGGGTAGTGGTGGGAAGCCTGCTGATGACCCTTTTGGAGGGAGAAGGCCTGATAGTGGCCATCTCTCCTTGTATTGTGTCTTCTGCACCAGAAGAGGTCTTGAACATTCAGGGCCTCTTGTGGAAATAGTCATTAAAATTTTTGGGGCACTGCTGCCCCACTTTAATGTTGTCCCCACCCCCCCCCCCCCCCCACCTTTCTGATTTCCCACTGCAGTGCTGCCGAAATTTGCTGGCTGACTCCCTCTGTGTGGCAGAGATATTGTGTGGAGCCCGCCTCGCATGTTTAATTAGACCTGACTAAGGAAAATGGGTCAGTCACGGCAGGGTCAGGGCTGCAGGCAGAAATCCTGCCCCGGACTACCTCAGGTGGCAAAACTGCTCCAGAGGTGAATTCAACCCTAGTCATTTTGAATAGTTTGTCGACATTCACTGTCTAGGTTCACACATGAAGAATGGCCACTTGAGTGAAGTAAGGTGGGTACTGTGTAATTGCACCCCAGCATAAATCAGCACCTTCAGGAGAAGGAGGGAGGATGAAAAAAGACAACAGATAACCATCACATTTTTGAGAAATTCAGAAGTATAGTGATTTGAAAAACAAAAATTATCCTTTTTTTGTGTATGGGCAGCAGGTGAGGCTATTTACTGATTATAATAAAATGGTTCTTTGTTAAAGTACAAAATTAAGAGCATAAAACAGATAAATGCAACTTACTATAATTAGAAAACATAATTCAATATTTGATTAAAGACATTAGAGCTTAGCAAAACTATTTCTCTTTCTTTTCTTTTTTTTCATTGGTTCTAGCCTCAGGATGGGAAACAAGTGCAAAATGTTCCATCAAGTTAAAACAGTGCACATCCAAACTTGTAGCATAAAAAGTAAAATGTACACAATAGAGGCTATTCGATGATTGTGCCCTAGAATCTAAAGGTAAATTTAACTTCTTCTGCCCGACAGAAACAGGGGCAGGGGGAACGAGACGTACAATCCAAGCGGTACATTTACTGCTCAATTCCCATCCTGTGACTATTTTAACGCTGTAGTTTTCTTGAGCGGCTGAGGCGTTCACCTGAGCCAGGCAGGAAACCTCATAAGTATTTGCAAATTGGGATACGACTCCAATGCAATTTTAACTGCTTTCTGAGTGAAGCGTCCGCCATGGAAACTCCACTCAGTAAAACCTGGCAGACACCCAGTGGAGGATCTGTAGTGTAAGTATAAAATTTATTATAGTGGGATTGCTGCTCCTCCAGGCCTCACAAAGAGAATTTGAGCCGCTGCAGACCTTGGGATCCAACATTCCCACTCATGAAACCCTCCCTTGCAACTTACTAGGCTGCCGGCCTGGTGACCTCTGAGCGACCTGATCTTCTTAGGTCCAAAGCCGGTGAGCCACCTCTGGACCCCTGTTTTGGGCGGGCAGCTGGTTGATGGGATCTTGATGAGGCCCGGCCATTAAACTAGACCAGGCCTCCCACCACAGCTCCCGGCAACCTGCAGAGGAGTTAAAATTCCCCCTTAAATTTCAGACTCCTGCTGCAGGGGAAAATTCAATATTTTAGCGATTGCTTTCAGCATGGTATTACCTCAGTTTCTACGTTATATTGTGTCACTATCACACAGCATTGTAAACAATTAGAACATTTAAAAATTGCGGCTACAGCATGAGGCTGTCCAGTTTGTCACAGGACCCACAATTCTTTGTACAAAAGAGCCATGATGTTACTCCCCCAGTGCTGAAATTGCCCATAATTACAAATGATTTTCCTCTATAACAGCACAACAGGGGACAAGACTGGCACGAAGGAGACAGGAAGGTAAGTAATCTTTTCAACACAGACATAAAATTAACAGAGTTCTTCCTTAAGTTCCATTTACAACAAATGATTAGTTCAAATCAAGTTGATCCAAACTGCTAGCAATTTCTCAGCATTTAGTCTCACTTCTGCCCCTTCCACTTTATGCACTGGATAGAGTCAGACTGCCAGTCCAATGCATGCAGTGCAGTTTTCCATACAGCAGGAAATGACTGGGGATGAGAATCAGACTACTGTTATTTACACCAGCCTCATTTGCATCACAATAGCCCCACTTACACTACAGCTGCAAATTTTCATTTGTTGTGAACTTGCAGCTGATCTGTAGCAATGCTCATTTTCTTCATTCAATTGTATGCAATGTTGTTAGTATTACAGCCATGTTTGCAACTGTATATCAGTACAAAAGCAGAAACGAATGATATCTGGTCAATGTTACCAGTGTAAAATGCATATCATAAAAAAATTGGCATGAAAATAAAATCAACAGCAACAACAACAATTTGAATTTATATAGCGCCTTTATCATGGTAAAATGTCCCAAGGTGCTTCACTGGAGCATGTTAAACAAAATTTGACACCAAGCCACATAGGGAGATATTAGGACAGGTGACCAAAAGCTTGGTCAAAGAGGTAGGTTTTAAGGAAAGTCTTAAGGGAGAAGGGAGAGGTAGAGAGGCGGAAAGGTTTAGGGAGGGAATTCCAGAGCTTAGGGCCTAGGCAGCTGAAGGCACGGCTAGCAATTGTGTGGAGTGATTAAAATCGTGGATGCATAAAAGGCCAGAATTGGAGGAGCACAGAGATCTCAGAGGGTTGTAGTGATGGAGAAGGTTACAGAGATGGGGGGGGGGGGGGGGGCCGAGGCCATGGAGGGATTTGAAAACAAGGATAAGAATTTTAAAATTGAAGCATTTCTGGACTGAGACCCAATGTAGCTCAATGAGCACAGGGGTGATGATTGAACGGGACTTGGTGAGCGTTAGGATACGGCAGCAGAGTTTTGGATGTGCTCAAGTTTATGGAGGGTGGAAATTGGGAGACCGGCTGAGAGAGCATTGGAATAGTCAAGTCTAGAGGTAACAAAGGCATGGATAAAGGTTTCAGCAGCAGATGGACTGAGGCAGGGGCGGAGATGGGCGATGTTACAGAGGTGGAAGTAGGCGGTCTTGGTGAAGGAGCGGATATGTGGTCAGAAAGTCATTTCAGGGTCAAATAGGATGCCGAGGTTGCGAACGGTCTGGTTCAGCCTCAGAAGTGGTCAGGGAAAGGGGTGGAGTTGGTGGCCAGGGAATGGAGTTTGTGACAGTGACAGAAGACAATGGCATCGGTCTTCCCAATATTTAGTCGGACTAAAATTTTGCTGATCCAGTAGTGGACCTCGGACAAGCAGTGTGACAAATCAGAAACAGTGCAGGGGTCGAGGGAGGCGGTGATGAGGTAGAGCTGGGTGTTGTCAGCGTACATTTTGGAACCTAATGTGTTTTCGGATGATGTTGCCGAGAGGCAGCATGAAGATGAGAAATAGAAGGAGGCCGAGGACAGATCCTTAGGGGACTCCAGAGGTAATGGTGCAGGAGCGGGAAGAGAAGTCATTGCAACTACTACTGATAGATTAAGCTTGAAAATGCATTCATGCCTATATCGTGTAGGTGTGAATGCTGTTCAGGCTTCAAGATAGTGGTCACAAGCAAGATGTCTGATGGGCACTGATATATGGCATTTGTATGTCACAAGAAAGTGATTTTACTAAGCATAAATTAAAATAAATATAGACTATCTGTGATTACTGAATCTTTGCTGTGAACTCTACAGTAAATCAGGTCGGCAGATATTATACAAAATGAAGTGAATTTTACAAGACAGTATAAAGACAGCTAGGTAATGAAAATAGTCTATTATTTTTGATTTTGCACCTTGTTTCTAAGGTCAAATATGCATTGATATGGGCCTGAAATTACTCAAAGTCTGACCTTGGTATAACAGTGCATCTGGTCAATTGGTACCGTCATAAGTCTGATCCACTTTGCTGGTGCTGATTAAAGGTACATTCATTTACCAGCTTTGCTGTTTGACTGAAATGCTAAAGTTGGAGTGCAAACATGCAGTCGGATAAATAACCTTACTACTGATTGAAACTGGAAAGAAAAACTTCCAGCAATTGGCTTTCAAACCCAAACTGCAGGTCCCTGACCACAGTGTAAATGTATTCTTCATTGGTCCAGGGTTCCAAACTCTTCTTTTCTATCGCAGGCAGCCTTATAATATCATGAAGTAAGAACTTCACCCAGCTTGAAAATCAGCTTCAGAACTAGGAAGGGAGAATGGGTTTGGAAAAGCGAGTATAAATTGGCCCTCCACACCTGCAAGGAATTCAGGAGCAATTCACTGTTTGCAATATAAATGAGCCCTTAGATGTATTTTAGTACCAACAGTCAGTGAACTTCTAACCGGAATCTCAAACTGTACCCGTTGATATATTCCTTCTCTTCAACGGGTTTTTCCCATACCATTCTCCAGCCTCTGCATCCTGTACACATTACCACAATCTCTTCCTGATACCCTACTGTTTAAACAATTTATGTATGAATATGCACATGTTTTTTAATGTGCCCATATATGCAGCATGCATAGGCACAAAAGTGTAATTGTAAGAAGAATTGGTAGCAGAGCTGCCCAGCAATGTAAAGAGCATAATTCAGATCAATCTGCTATTGTGGATTTGGTCACTGAATCTGGATGAGAACATCAGGGAACAAAATTCCTGACTTTACTAATTTTAGCAATACAGCAGATGCAATATAAATGTACCACTTTATATCCACATCTACTTTTTCATTAAATTAATGACAACAAGAATTTCACCTCACAGCTTGAACAATGTACCACCTGGCTTCAAGTGTGAGAACACATAGCATTTAGTTGAGACTATCTTAATCTGACATACACATGATAACTGTTTTCATATTATGTTTAGGAATATACATATCTGGTTGTTAACAAATCTGGCAGGTTTACTCTGGAGTTGCCACTGGCTCCATGAGACCTGTTTGCTGGGAGCCAACAGCTCTAACACCCTATTAAGTGTAATGTAAAAGCAACTTATGTTATGTCCAGTCAAGTTTATCGGTTGTTTAAATGCAGTATCACACTAGCCTCATGTGGCATTCTACTAGTACAACGAGTAAGTAGTTTTAGGGTCTTTTAGTTTTAAAAACTTTATATATAAAACTGGATGGCCTACTTCATATTCATGCACATCACTGAATTGGAATGTGACAATTGAGTGTTGTGATGATATAGCTTGGGTAGACTTGTGGAAATAACTCTTTTGAATATGACTCATAAAAGATTTTTAATTTTTTGTTATTTGAGAGGTTTGATGATATTTTCATAAGTTTATTTTTGCATTTCATTGTTGTTGTCTGTTCTTGTATGAGGATTTTTTTTAATGGAGCACGTACCAGCAGCAATGTGATAGCTAGTCATGTGGTATATGAGGTAGTCTTGTGACAAAATGTGGAATCACATAGGTAAGTAAAAGAAGAAAGTGTTTATATAGCACCTCTCAGGACATTCCACTGTGCTTCACATCCAACAAATTACTTTTGAAGTGCAATCACTTGTGTTGTGTAGGCAATTTATACATAACCAGATCTCACAAATAGCAGTGAGATGAATGGCCAATTTATCTGTTTTGTTGTCAGTGTTGGTTGAGGGGGAAGAATTTTGTGCTCTTTCTTAAGTAGTGCCATGGGATCTTATGCATCCACCTGAACCAGCAGATGGGCTCAATTTAACGTCTCATCCAAAAGACAGTACCTCCAATAATGCAGTCCCTCAATATAACACTGAACTATCAATTTAGATTATGCATTCAAGTACTGGGGTGGGCTTGATCCCACAATATTCTGACTCAAAGATATGATTGCTACTAACTGAGCAAAGTTGACACTTATAAATATCTAAATATATGACACTGATATCAATATAAAATAGAGAAGCCATTCAACCCATCTAGCTGTTCCATAGAAAGTTATGCTTCTTCCCAATGACAGCAATTAACTGCCTCTTGAATGACTTGAGTTTTTGCTTCTACTACTACCGGAAGACCATTGCAGATACTAATCACTTATTGTGTGAATAAATGCTTCCTGACATTAGTCCTGATTTGCTTTTTACCATTTTTTACATATGCCCCCTTGTGATGCAATTGTGTTTTAACACAAAATATTGTTCCACATTAACTTTTTTTGCTCAACTTAGTATCTTATATATCTCTATAAGAGCAGCTGTCATTCATCTTTCAAGGCAAAGAGTCCAAGTTTTCTAATTTTTTCTTCATAATTCAATCATCTGACACTAGGAATTCTCCTCGTGGCCTTCTTTGCCCCAGTAATGCTTCCCTTATTACTTGTGAGCAGACTGAACATAAGGTGCAGCCTAATCAGAGCACTACACAAGTTCAACATGATGACCTCAGAGTTATAGGGAGTAATTTTATGCATTACACTGCTGGTAGGCAGTATTGTATGGCAATGCAAATCAGAAATTTGGGGGTGCACTGCCCATGAAAAATAGTAGGTGGTGCATGTCTGAATTTCTGATTTGTGCTGCCAGTGAGTAAGGTTTTCCATTGGCAGCACAGATTTTTAAAATTATCCCCATATTCCACTAATATAGCAATTAGCAGAATATTTTTGTTTGTTATTCTTCAATAACTGGGTATTATCCCACTGCTTCTGATACTACACCCATTGTGGGTTGGAGTTCTTGATATTAACTAAGATTGGAGAACACCATGCATTATTCCTAACTAGAACTTTATTCCAAATTAATAGCTGTATTATACAATGAATACTGGCTCTGGCTCCAGTCTTTGGATCCAGAACTAATAATATGTTAGTGCCAATAGGATGATCAAATGAAGTGTGAGTGCTTAATGAATTCTTGATTTGATAGCTAGGTCTTGAAAGAAGTCTTCTTCTGCCCAGATTCACAGCACACGTTAACCAAATGCCACTGTGTTTTATGTATATTTGGAAGATTGTGACAATTACATGTATAGCTCATTCAAAAATGGAATTAATTTAGTGAACAAATGACAAACCAGTCCCTGCCAACTGACTACCCTTTGTTATAAATGGCTGCCATTAAATTTAACACACTAATCAAAATCTGAGCCCGAATGACAAACATAAACCATTTGATCTTCACTTGCAATTGGTGAGAATATCAGCACTTCCTTGCTGAGGTGATGTTCTTCTAATCACTCCTGTCCAGCCATCATTCTCCATGTAAATCATGGGCAACCATTCAACATTTGCCATGTAATATCTTGATGATCTAGCATTCACATTGATATGTGTCTATGTCTCTTTACATTTAGATCTGCAACATATGCACACAAATCAGCAAACAGCTCATACCTGATGGGCATGCACACTACCAGTGGTAATGGCTGCGTGGATACAAAATTGGCTAAGGGACAGAAAGCATAGAGTGGTGGTGAGTGGTTGTTTTTCAGACTGGAGGGATATGTGCAGTGGTGTCCCTCAGGGGTCAGAGTTGGGACCACTGCTCTTTTTGATATATATTAATGAAGTGGAGTTGGGTATACAGGGCATAATTTCAAAGTTTACAGATGACATGAAACTCGGAAATGTAGTAAACAGTGAGGAGGATAGTAACAGACTTCAGGCAGACATAGACAGATTGGTAAAATGGGCAGACACATGGCAGATCAAATTTAATGCAGAGAAGTGTGAAGTGGTTCATTTTGTTCTGGAAGAAGGAGGAAAATCTTTAAGGTACAATTTTAAAGGGGGTGCAGGAACAAAATGACCTGGGGTGTATGTACACAAATCTTTGAAGGTGGAAGGAGAAGTTGAGAAGGCTGTAAAAAAGGCATATGGGATCGTTGGCTTTATAAATAGAGGCATAGAGTACAAAAGCAAGGTAGTTATGCTAAACCTTTATAAAACACTGGTTAGGCCTCAGCTGGAGTAGTGTGTCCAATTCTGGGCACCACACTTTAAGAAGGATGTCAAGGACTTAGAGAGGGTGCAGAAGAGATTTACTAGAATGGTACCAGGGATGAGGGACTTCAGTTATGTGGAGAGACTAGGGAAGCTGGGGTTGTTCTCCTTAGAGCTGAGAAGGTTAAGAGGAGATTAGATAAAGTTGTACAAAATCATGAATGGTTTTGATAGAGGAGAAATTGTTTCCAGTGGCAGAAGGGTCAGTAACCAGAGGGCACAGATTTAAGGTAATTGGCAAAGAACCAGAGGCAATGTGAGAAAAAAAAAAATACGCAGCAAGTTGTTATGATCTGGAATGCACTGCCTGAAAGGGTAGTGAAAGCAGATTCAATAATAACTTACAAAAGGGATTTGGATAGATACTTTAAGGGGGGAAATATGCAAGGCCACGGGGAAAGAACAGGGGAGTGGGACTAAATGGAAAGCACTTTCAAAGAGTCGGCACAGGCACGATGGACCAAATGGCCTCCTTCTGTGCTATATCATTCTATTGCATAGAATTACATAGAATGTACAGTATAGAAACAGGCCATTCAGCCCAACAGGTCCATGCCAGTGTTTATGCTCCACACGAGCCTCCTCCCTCCCACTTCATCTAAACCTAAGAGTATAACCTTCTATTCCTTTCTCCCTCAAGTGTTTAACTAGCTTTCCCTTAAATGCATTTACGCTAGTCGCCTCAACTACTCCTTGTAGTAATGAGTTCCACATTCTAACCACTCTCTGGGTTTCTCCTGAATTCCCTATTGGATTTATTAGCAACTATCCTATATTTATGGCCCTTAGTTCTGGTCTCCCCCCACAAGTGGAAATATCTTCTCTACGTCTACCCTATCAAATCCTTTCATAATCTTAAAGACCTCTAACAAGTCACTCCTCAGACTTCCCTTTTCTAGAGAAAAGAGCCCCAGCCTGCTCAATCTTTCCTGATAGGTATAACCTTACAGTTCTGGCATCATCCTAGTAAATCTTTTTTACACCTTCTCCAGCGCCTCTATACCCTTTTTATAATATGGAGACCAGAACTGTTCATGGTACTCCAGTGTTGTCTAACCAAGGTTCAATAGAAGCTTAACATAATTTCTCTGCTTTTCAATTCTATCCCTCTAGAAATGAACCCCAATGATTGGTTTGCTTTTTTTTATGGCCTTATTGACCTGCATTGCTAGTTTTAGTGATTTGTGTATCTGTAACCACAGACTCCTCTGCTCCTCTACCCCATTTAGACTCTTATTATCCAAGCAGTATGTGGCCCCCTTATTCTTCCTACCAAAATGCAATACCTCACACTTATCTGTATTGAAATGTATTTGCCAATTACAAGTCCATTCTGAAAGATTATTAATGCCTTCCTGTATTTTGTCCAGTCCTCCTCGGTATTAACTATACCCCCCCAATGTGGTGCCAGCAAATTTTGAAATTCTATGATTCTACAGAAGAAAGACTATCAACTCCAGAGATTGCATAAGACGAGCCACGTGACAAGGGGGCATGGGGTCAATGTTCCTCTGGGATTTCGACTTCCAGAAGTTCTCGCCCCGAAAACATTCCAACCGCTGAAGCAATATTACCAACATTACCTGACACCTCCACATTATATCACTAACATTACAAGTAACAATCAGAACATGCACAGGGAGGAAATAATATTTTAGGATAACATCAAGAAATAATTGAATATGCTAATGTATTTATTTGTATCGTCTTCTAGCCAGTAGCACAACTTCAAATGAACTAGCAGTTTATTGAGAATGAACTCACAACTTTGGGATTTACCTGTCGCAAATCTGCTAGTGCTTAACACCCCCTTCCCAACACATACATCAGAGACTTGGGTTTGAGGAGCGGGGCGGCGGGGATTCGTTCTGGGCTTCTCGGTGAGAGAAACACGCGAGGATTAAACAACTTTTATTTGTTCAAAGATATATCCTTCACAGGGAGAATGGAGGAGGAGATGAAAGCAATAGACATATTGATCCAGGAACTACTCTCCACCCTCCTCCCCATCCCACCTACCACAGAATATTTTTTTTGGTTCAGTCGATAAAATTACTTTCGTTCTTACTAAATAATGTTGGTTGTACTTTTTAAAATACAATAGTTGTCTTCTTCATTACTTGTTACTACGTTGTAGAAGTTCTTGCAATTTAATCACTTATATAGATAGGTTCTTAATTCTTTCCGAGATGCGATATTTTATTTCAACAAGTTATAGTTCATTGTCAACGCGTTGTATTCTATCTTAGAATAAAATATTACACATGTATACTTTTATAGCCATCTATTTCTAGCCATGTTATACATTATTGTGCTATATGTGGTAATGGGCTTTTTTTTGCAAAAATCCCAACTACTTTCACAGGCAAAATTATCTTGGAACCATTTCTTTAAATTTAATTAATAGAAAGTTTTGCATCACTACAAGCGATTTATTGCAAGTAATTTCATTCTTTGAATAATCCATTAATTGCCTTCAAAAAAATCGAGATCATGTTCTTAAACTTAACACGCCAGTATTATAATATCCAAAAGCACCACTGACCTCTCTAACCCAAAGATCCTATTACGAGTTGTAGTCAAGCGGAAATTAAAAAAAACGCCCAAAACACCCTCAACAAAAAACGTTATTGTCGATCCCATTGTCTCGAGACTTTTCATTAATTGGGTCCAATGTCAAGTTTACACGTTGGCACGTCTACATACAATAAGCCAATTGATCAATTAACCAATCTAGAGTAGGCGAAAGAAGTGAAGCTGTTTTACGTTGGCCTAACGAATTTTATTTTTAACGAAAACTCACGGATCTAAATAGACTACTTGCGAAATGCACTTTTTTGAAAACTAGAGACTTTCCACATGACTGTGGAACTCGCGATGATAATTTGTTATAAATGAGCATTCCAAATGCATTTCTGTGAGAAAAAAATAACTGCGATCTTAAACAATTTTGAATATTGATCATTTGTACTTTATGTAATCTCACAGAGGGTTAATAACAATATTTTAGATTTTTTACTAGATGAAGTTTCTGAAACCCCAACAGTCTTTATAAGAGCAGAATATTAAACTTCTAATTCTTTGATTATGTAATGGGTTATAATTTAATTGTCTTAAACGTGAAGCACAAAAATATATTATGTAAATGTTATTTAGGCTCTTTGGACAAACTTTAAGTACCTGATGTGTATCGTGAACACTTAATGGCCTCATTGAAATAAATTCCAAAAATGCCTTGAAAATTGTAGGACTAAAAGATGCTGAAACAGCAATGTGCTACTACCAACTTCAATTACAGAAGTGACGCATCCCGGCAGCTGTGGGATTTTACGTTCTTTCCTCTTATCTTTTGTCTGTTGCATTGTATTTACCTCTACCGCAAGATACAGCTGTTTCGCTGGTAAACATACAAATATAATTTTGTTTTTTTTAATGAATTGCTGTCTCAAAAGGATCATTGTTAATTACTTCTCAAAGGTAAGTACTTCTCAAAATGCCACTGGACATTTGGGAATAAAATGCATCGTTTAACTTCAATCACCAATTTCTTTAAAGAACCTGTTGAATTATGGAAGCTGTGGTCTCTACATCAAAGTCACAGTTTATCTCTGGCAATAACGGTAACATTTCATAGTTTTGCTAAAATAAAACTCCGGCTCCAAAGGACTTATGCCTTATTAAGTTTCAGACACTAGTTCTTATTCATCAGTTCATCTGCACGCAATAAAACCGGGTTCAAACGTGGACTTTCCCACTTACCTGGGTAAGTGCCTTGGAGCCAGTGCTCATGCTTTCCCGTTTCTTACTAGACATCGGTTTTCCTCGACCCCACAAGTTCAACATGACCTGCGAACCTGGCTGAATAAAACCTTTTTATTTGTTTTGTTTTAATACTTAAGAGCTATGTGACCTGGAGTTGTTTTTTCAACAAAGGGGGACAGGTGGCAGTCAAAATGTGAGCTCACTGACTTTCATGATTACGTCTCAAAACTCCAGCCCTAAGGAGTTTCCCCTCCCTCCAAAAAATAAGGTAACAAACCTGTAACGGCATCAATCATATATTTATTATCCCTTATCTCTGTGTTTCTTTCTCTCTTCTCCTTATTATTTTCCCTTCTATTTATCTCTTTTTCTCCAGCGCACGTGTTGTGCTCCGTTTTAAAATTTCTACATTATCTGTTTCCCTTTGAGTAAAATCACTATGATGTATTCAATACAATGCATAGGATGCATGCACAGATCATAAAACAGACAGACAGATAGATAGATAGATGGATAGATAGATAGAAGCAAACCGCGTGGCACGTACAGAGAGAATGCGGATTGCTTAACCTTAATTCATAAATATCTGTAGGTTAATGTATCTGTGCACACACATGTAAGGCTTGTACAGCAGGATGTGTTATTTCCTTATGGACAAAAACAGGTCTTGCTTTCCCATTATACTTACAAAATTATTCGCATTATTTATGCTACATTGAGCGATCTAATTTCTTCGTGATAGTCAGCTAATTGCTCTGGCAGGTAATTAGAAGCAGTTTACGCCGCAAAGGGCTTCGCAGTTCACCTCGTATTATATAGTTGCTCTGTAAATTATACCATATTTGCAAAGATCTTTTGAGCAAATTCCCTGCGATCAATGCTGAAATACTTTTTTTTCTTGGATTCGCACTGAATTATTCTGAAGCACGCGATATTAAACACATTTGTTCGTGCTCAGTGGTCCAGAATAACGTGCCCATTATGGAAACGAATGGGACAGGTTTAGAGCAAGGTTTCATGATGGCAATGTACAACAGGCATGTGGGAAAATGATGGTATAAATAGGGACATCTGTTCAGTGTTGCCCATAAACTTATATACTGTGCATAGTCGTGTGTCTTATATTTCATGCTATTCTATTTAAGGTCGTAGATATTCTCCCTAACACATTTGCAGGGATATAGTGATTAAGAACTAATCAGTGCAACACAATTATTGTGTAAAATGCTTTGTGGTAGAATTGCAGAATATATTCTATTACATGTATTTAATTCTTTGTATCCGTAAGACCTTGAGCAAGGTTTTTTAACACATGTTTTGATTACACCAGAGGACGAACAGGTCCTAGATTATTTGTAATTAAACACTATTCCCAAAGTAACATTTATCTTCCTCTAGCTGCGATTGCAATTGTCAACCGTCTGGAGGAGACGGTTGATAATCTCCTTGTGGTACCACTGTGTTTTTCTAGCAGGTCTCAAACATCGATAATGTTGAAGAGAGTGTGAGAGATAGGGAGAATATGTGTGTACACGTTTGTATCTCTCTCACACACACAAGTGCAATGTGAATTTTCAAAAAAAGAGAAAGGCTATGACTGAAAGATACAAACTGAGAAAAGACAACGAGAAAGACAAAAAAGGATAACGACAACGACAAAGACAAATGTAGATATGAAAGGGAGCGGGAGTCTGAGACCTGTGGAAGGTATATATGGGAAAATAAACTGTAAGGACAGAAATGTACCAGAAACGGGAAGGCAAAAGGGGAATGGGGATAAAAATGGCTGGTGAGAATAAAATTATAGAGAAAAAGTGATGGCTGAGACAGCGAGGTGACAGATGAATGGAAAACAGGCAAAAGAGAGAGAAAGACGCGAGGATAAACATCACATTAAAATACATATAGATTAAAACGGCATGGATGAAACTGAAGAAGCGTGTAAATGAACAACAGAAAGACGGCAACACGGGAATCAGGTTGAAGAGGTGCGGGTGGGATCGAGAGAGTTAATGAGAGATAGAAGAGAAAACGGAAAGGATGGAAAGGGAATAGTAAGGAAGAAACTGAGGCAAGTGACAGGAACCTTGGACAAATAGATATACGGAGAAAAAGAAACAAAATATGAGAGAGGTCAATAAGTAAGTGGTTTTATTCTCCTTGGAAGTACAAAGATAAACATATGACAATGTGTACTGGATAATTGCGGTGTCAACAGATCAAAATTTATTACAAGCTTCATAACTGATATCCCGGGCGTGAAGTGTTTTACAAACCGTCCATCCACCGATCCAGTCTCATTAATTACAACCTGATTCAGGCGTTTGCTTAAATCATGTCGGAACCTGAGCAGAAACTTAATTCCGCTAACACTCGCGGTTACCCAGAGACAGCGAAAAACGTCCAGGGTACAGGAGGTCTGATCGGTGGATTTTTGAACGTCTTCGTATTTTCTGTTACAGAATCAAGTAATAGATACGTCCAGATGCGCCTCCGGTTGATTTTAGGATGTAAATTAGATACCTAAAGCTGTTCTCCAAATCGAAGAAACAGAGAAATTAATCTGTGCAACTATCAATCATAGCCTGTAATAAAGCAACCGACATGGATGAGACAGATGATATGATTAAGGAGCTGTGGTCGTTTTAATTAACTTTTTGCTGTCCTGTAATGATCAAACTGGTCAACAGACCCGGTCAATAAGCATGTTAATATCAAACAAATAAAACTGGGGATGATTAAAAACCTCCTGGTTTATTAAATTTGAAATTCAAATGAAATTTATGCTGCAGGCGCATGCAGAATGCTAATGTATTCTTTCTTTATTAGGAGAGAACTTGCCTTCTGCTGGAATGATAAGTCTCTCTTCTGACACTGAAAAAATCTGCTTGAAAGTATTTTCTTCTGAATTATTTGCAGTCACTACAATTGGATAAGACAGAGAAATCCCAGGTTATAACTATTTTTTTATCAGTTTGCATAGGAGTATTACTAGAACTACTGGAAAAAAAACTTTGATGAAAATCTATAAAATACAATACTATATTTTTTAAAGAAATACCACACCATTCAGGCCACTAAGACTGGATACGATAAGAAGCAAGAAAAAAGTAAAACAGTAATATATATAGACTATTTAAAGTTCTGATTTACCTAATCATTCCATGATTAAAGGCAATAAAGGTGCAAAAAATATGTAAATGTGCGAATTATGAGTAAACTTAACTGTGAAAGCGTTAGAGGAGAATGGTTTAAATGTAATGGGTTTGCTTCTCATTAACTAAAGTCCTATATTTCTGATTATTTTGAATGTCAAACACAATTCGGCTGTCCGCCTATTGCCCGTGTCCTTTGTCTTTTTGTTGTGTGTAAAGAGCTAGCACTGGGAGATATTTGACTGTAGGAGTGGAAGAAGTTAAATGGAGCACAAACCGCCGGCATCTCCAGAGACAAATTAGTAAATTCACAACATTGCAAACTTTTGCTAAGCATATAAGAGTTAAAAATAGTTTTGAGGGAAAATATTACTCTGCAAAAATGTACATTCACAATAAGTGCACTTGTTTCAAATATAGCGTGAATATTTGAAACTCTAAGCCTTTTTAATAATTCTAATAGCTAAAGGTTCAACAGAGTGAGTACGCAGGTAATAACTGGTCTATAGTACTGTAGTTCGATTGTGTGTGCACATGTCTGGTTCCAATAAGTTTAGTTGTAGTTCTTTATTGAATTTTCCACCTTTAAGAAGTTTATATTTGTATCTTGCTAACATCCACATGAATATTCGTTGTGATTATGAATGTTTTTATTGTACCTGTGTGCTTTAAACGATGAGGGTTTTAACCATATATTTCCCGTGACTGAATCTCCAAAGCTGCTATTTTTTTTTAAAAAGTATATATAATTAAATGGCACACTTATGATATAAAGTTTGGAATGTTATGTAATTGAGAACTTGCCGAAAGATACTGATACGTATAATGTTTGTTGTTAAGGAAATATTTGAAAACAATGAAATAGTTCGCCCAAAATCGATCGCAATTAATAGCTTCGACGAGGAACAATGTTTTAACGACTTATTGTCGTTTCTAAAAAAAAGCACTAAACGTTGTAGTTCCATGTCTGCTGGTTTGTCAAACTGATTTACTGGACTCCGTTTTATTTCTTGGCAGTAGCTTGCACCCACAAGTTTTTTGTCTCATGTTTTACATATTTTTCGCTGATCTGTTTTAGGACAGCTTATGTTGATGTTTTTCTAAATTAAAAAGGCGGATTCAGAGTCTCCTTTATTATTGGTTTACTTGCTGTTTCTGAAAGGTAAGCACGTCGTCTACCCATTTTATTGTCAATTGTTCTCAAACAAGCATGAACCATATACATTTGACCAAAGAAGATCACATTAACAGTAGCATGAAAGAGAGAAGAAATAAAACATCGAACGATGCCCATTTTGGGGAAATATCAATTATAGGCATTTAAAATATATATATATCATTAAAGAGGTCGGTAAGGCAAAGTTAATTCTTTTATTTGTTAAACGGAGTTCCCTCCTTTTCCCACCCCTTCCTCCTTCTGGGCTGTCCAGTCACGCCTTCTCAACATGCTAAAATCATCACCATCAGCAAGCTCAAATAAACACGGCATTAATTTTCATGAACACGACCGTTTCAACAAAGGCTTAATAGAGTTTCCTTCGAAATATCTATATATAAAATATTGAAGCAGAAGTGCAATCGCGTACAGTACACCGTAAAACCAAACTACAAACTAATTTCTGGAAAACGTTTGCGTTTAAAGATTATATGCAGTTTGTCTAACCTGGGTATCACTATTTCTTTCTCCTCCTTTCATAGTCTTTTGATTGTTATTTATGGATGTAAAATCAGTAGGCGTTAATGTACAGCAGACAAACTTCAATGGCGAAATTGGTTTCGTTCAAAATCCTTAACACGATGCCTGTTTTGCATTTTAGTTTTAATAGGTCGTGGAAAAACTGGCAAAACGAGTCAAAACAAGGAGATCTAATTAAAGGAACAATTACTTCCGTGAAACTTGACTTCAAACAATCTTTCGAGAGAAGGGAGATTCTTTCAAACGGGGTTCAATTCAGGATGAGCACAGATAGACAATCACGATTCATGGCATTTTGAAATTATGCTACTGCTGTAGCTAAACTTTTTGGGGGGCTAAGTACGTAAATATCAAAGGGTTTGAAACAAAACAGAAAACTTAATCCAAACGATCAAATTTTAAGCACACGCTGCAAGCAAGCAAATGCTTTAACTGAGGGCAGTTGTATCAAAGCATATTTATTTAAGGTATAGAAGAATAAACTGATCACTGGAAAGACAAGTATTTTGTTTTACTTTCAATTCACACACACACACACACACACACATATATAAATATATAAATCGCGAAAAGTATTAGAAAAGACTTGGTATTGCATTCATTTAAGAATTAAGGCAGGTGAATAGTGGACTGACTGCATCTGAAAGCTTCAGGTGTTGGTGGCTGAGATATAGGACGAAGCAATCTGTAAAACACACACACAAAAAAGACGCGTTTTGAATCAAACCTCACATTTAGCCCAGAGCCCTAAGCTCGCGTGTAATTTTTTTCTCTCTGGAGGAGCTGAGTGGAAGAGTGTGTTGGGTGACGTCACAATGCCTTGTGTCACGAGAGCCGCGAAGCTGATTGGCTGGCGGCGGCTTAGCGGTACTTCAAAGGCGAGAGGCGCTACAATTGTGGTTGAATGGGCGGAACTGATCATTGTATTGCACACCTCTAAAAAAAGTGCTCTGATTTATAAATAATAAAAAAAGAGATCCTCTGAGGAGGGCAGTTTTTTGTGATGGCAACTTCACTTCTGGGGGTGAGTCTAAGGATTTTCTTGCTGGTTTAATTAGCTCTTTATTGTTGGATCGAGGTGGTTAAAAAAGCCCCAGTCAAGGCAGGGCTATCAGTCTCCTGTTGAGTTTTTTTTTATAAAGCAAGAGGTAAAAGAAGGGCCGAGTCACATTTTAGTTTGGCACAGCTCTAAGGGCATTTGCACGAACTTCCTCTAAGCGCGATCCTACGGAGAGACAGAGGGAGGCCTTTTTTTACATGTCAGCAGAGTTACCTGTGAAATTTTAAATTGCCTTCTGATTTATTCTTACGATCCTCCAGGTTCTACAGGTATGTTAGCTATGTTCTTTTTGTTACAGTTTGTGGAGTTGGGCGAGGCCCAATTCTCTGTTTTTTCTTGAAGTTTGCATAATGTTAAAAGACCAAAGAAAACACTGTAAAAGCTAATAATACACTGCTGTGTTCTATTGAGTTTCACAGCCACAAGTTTTCGTAGCACATTTACTGCCAGTTTCGCTTCTTATTTAAAGGATTTAAGAATATTTAAATTTACAGTGCTACTTTAAATGTGCCAGTGTAAGCTGGTTGTAAAATCAGTTGCTGTGTTAATGTGCTAGTACTGGGCTTATTGCAACTGTATGCATTTTTTTGTTTGTGCTTTCTTTGCAGGAAGAACCGAGGCTAGGATCAACTCCTCTGGCAATGTTGGCTGCTACATGTAATAAAATCGGCAGCCCCAGCCCGTCTCCTTCTCTGTCGGACAACACGTCTTTTGGAAAAGGATTCCATCCTTGGAAAAGATCAGCTTCCAGTTGCAACAGCGGCTCTAGCCTTTCCGGCTTTGGGGTCTCAGGCTCCAGGAACGGGGCAGGACTGTCAGACTCATTCAGTGTCAACTGTTCATCGGGAAGCAGCGCCTTCTCCCTCACCTCCAACACCTCTTCCACGTCGCCCTTTGGGAACGAGTACTCGGTCTTTCAGTCTCCAGTCTCCAGCAGCTCCCAGGACGCTGCCCAACCGGTCTTCATCTCCAAAGTTCATACTTCAGTGGACACTCTGCAAAACAGTTTGCAAGGCATCTACCCCCGAGTTGGGATGGCACACCCTTACGAATCCTGGTTCAAACCGTCCCATCCCGGGATAGCAGGGGACGTGGGTAGCAGCGCATCGACTTGGTGGGATGTCCACCCGGGAACAGCAGGTTGGATTGACGTTCAGAACCCCAACGGGGCCCTGCAATCCTCCTTACACTCGAGCGGGCTCCAATCTTCTCTCCATTCCCCTCTGAGCGGCTACAATTCGGACTATTCAGGTCTCAGCCATTCGGCCTTTAGCACAGCCGGCATCAACGGTGCATCTTCTCATCTCCTGACCACCAGCCAACATCTGATCGCCCAGGATGGCTTCAAGCCCGTTTTACCGCCCTCTTACGCGGACTCGGCTCCTTCGCCGCTGGCCGCCAATTCCATGCTGGGCAGCCCGGCTACCCTCGGCGGATCTCCGAGGTCCTCGTCCAGGCGCTACTCGGGACGGGCGACCTGCGACTGCCCCAACTGCCAGGAGGCTGAGCGACTGGGGCCAGCCGGGGCCAGCCTGAGGAGGAAAGGGCTGCACAGCTGCCATATCCCGGGATGCGGCAAAGTCTACGGCAAGACATCGCATCTGAAAGCTCACCTGCGCTGGCACACGGGCGAGAGACCTTTCGTGTGCAACTGGCTCTTCTGCGGCAAGCGCTTCACCCGCTCGGACGAGCTGCAGCGCCATCTCCGCACCCACACCGGCGAGAAGAGGTTCGCCTGCCCCGTCTGCAACAAGCGTTTCATGCGGAGCGACCACCTGAGCAAGCACGTCAAGACACACCAGGCGACCGGGGTCGGAGGAGGGGGAGTCGGCGGAGGAGCCGGGGGCAGCGGCAGCAAGAAAGGCAGCGACACCGACAGCGAACACAGCGCCCCCGGCACCCCACGCTGCCACTCCCCGGACCTGCTGCAGGCAGTAGCCCAGGGCGGCTCGGCAGGCGCGCTCAACGGCCATAATAACGGCCTAGAGTGAGGGCGCTTTAAAGAAACAAACAAAAAAAAAAGTATGGTTAAAACTTTAAAAAGAAGAGATTTACGTGTAAGTAAAAAAAAAGGGGAGCTTAAAAAAATCAACAAAAATGCACCCAAATCTGCTTTGCTAGGATAGACCAGGTAGTTCAGGACAAAACAAGTTGCATAAATTCCACGAGGTTCTACACCTGAAATTTTGTGATTTATTCGTTCAGGTAGAAATGCTATTTCTTGCTATTATAATTTACCGGCCTTATACTGTTTACTTTACTTCAATCCGTTGCAATAGAGTTTAGAGAAATCTTTGCATCAGCTCAAAACAATTTTAAGTTTTCTTTGGAATCCAAAGTCTTTTCTTGCGTCTGGATTACAAAACCTTTCTTAAAAACAGCAATGTGTGTGTTTACCTCTGCAATCCCAGTAATTCGTTTCGTTACTTTTTTTAAAAAAAATTCTCTGTAAATCGAGAATCTTTGCTTCTGTAAATGCGAAGATTTCTCTAAGTTGTACCGATTTTCCAACTATCTTTTATCCGACAAAACGCACAATAGTAACATATGCACAGGGCGAAACGTATTCCGTTTCTTTTTGTCCTTAACTACCTGAAGAAGCTCCACCACTTGTAGCTACGAGTGCAAATTCTGCTTGTCCAGGAGACGATTTGTATGTATAGTATTTTTCGCTTGTAAATTCTTCGACAAGTATTTGATCATGTATATTAAGGTACTTATTCTTTTCGTTGTCAAAAAAAATAAAGTGACGAATTGATTTCAAACACCATCGACGGCGCTGTGTAATGAGAATGAAAAGGATTAGAACAACTTTGTAAAATATCTGCAAGGCTTTGTAAAACTGGGGACATGATTAAGAATAGTTAATTATTAAATAATTGCTCCACCAGTATCTAGGTGTGAGACGTTATTTGTCCAGGAGACGATTTTGTATAGTATTTTCCTGTAAATTCTTCTGAAAAAAATATTTGAACATATATATGGGTAAATTTAAGGGTTTTTTTGGTTGTTGTCAAGAAAGTAACAATGATATGTTGCTGGAAAATTCATGGCGATTTTTCTGAACTTGTATATCTTGAGGTGTATCCAGGACGCACTTTGAGAACTTTTTTTCTTTTTATTTTGGATTTGTGAAAAAAATCTTAAAGAATGAAGCAGACGATGTTTGGTAAATGTTGAATGGCTTTTTATTTAATTTAATGGAGCATGTATCTACTTATTTGCATATACTGGCAGTCAGGTAGTTTAAAGGCAAATTTCGCATATATTTCGTAACAAGTGGGTTTGCAGCAGGCCCCAAAATATAGAATAAATCTTGGAGTAGATCTGACCTGTTGTCTGCGTGTATTTGATCTTTTTTTTAAAAAATAGAAAAGTATTTAAACTTTCATATAAACTGGAAATATAGTCTATAATCTTTAATCAAACCACTTTATGGAAAAACATTTGTAAAAATACAACTAGGTGCACCCATTAGAGTAACCCAGCGTTATTAACAGTTCGAAAGACGCAACGAGTACTATAGGTTTTTGAACTCTGTCGTGTTCTGTGCACTTCTGAGGTGTTAAGTTTTCTTTACCAGTGAGAGAGAGTCTGTCCTTCGGCTGTATTTAATACATTTTCTTTGTATCTCGGCACAGACATTGAATTAATTGTATCTGAAATGTGTGTACCAAAATAAAGTAATATATGTACAGCAAACTTCAAAGGTCAAACGCTGTTTTAGGTACAATTTTACGAAAGATCATTCAACAGTTTTTTTAGTTAATATGCGAGGTAACTTTTGCAAAAACCTACTCGTCTCTTCAGGATAATTTCGACTCCAGTGATATTTGTACCCCTCTAGTTTATAAGTGCACAATGTATTACTACAATGACATGTATAGAATTTTTTAAAAATACGATTTAAATGCTCCAAGAATGATCACAATTCAAACAGGAGGCAATGCACTTTTATAAAGTACATTTCCAATTAGCTATGGGAAGAGTCCTGCAATGTGAATTGGTAGAACTAAAAAAACAAATAAATTCAACAGAAATTTCTGCAATTAAAAGATATTGCTCTTCATTCATTCCTAATAAGTTACATATTGTGGTTTAGGCGAGAGAAAGAATTATCAGAACAACTATTGTTTCAACTTATTTTGACATTCCAGTTAAAACTATGCGTTGTATTTTTTTTGCTGAGGGTTAGACCTACTTTACAAACAATCTTTTCCTTTTAATTTGCTCTAGGCATTGTGTGCATTAACAGGAGGTATTTGTATGTTAAACGTCCTAAGAGCAATCTCAAGTGACCAGACTGCATTGCAACCATTGATATCAAAGGGGTTCTGTTAATTTCAAAAGCTTTATGTATGTATGTGGAAAATTTCAAAGGCCTGGGTTTTCACTGAAACAGTCCAGGGAAGTTATTTGAATATCGTTAACTCCGGTTGTAAAAGATTCAAAGAGCTATTCCTAGCCATTACAATACTTATTGTGCCGTTTAGATAAAGCTGCTGCCTTAGTAATTACCAATTAACTAGTAGCGATGGGATTTGGCCTTTTGAGGCTCAGTTATAATTACATACATTTCGTGTCACGATAAATTAAGGAAACTTACAGAAAGATCTCATATAAAAGTTATAAACTCGATCGGGGCCAATTTAAATTGATTATCGTTCCCACTCACAGTTGTGCTTCTATTTTTCTGATTGTAAAGTTGCACTATATTCAAATACAGTATCCTAGAAAAGCAACAGTCTCTCCCGTCTGCATTTATGCATACGGCTCATAACAATAAGAGTGACGATAACAATAAAACATATCTATTTCACCATTTTGTCTTTTGTTTCCATCTCAGAGCCCCACTGTGAACCAGTCAAAGGCCAGGTCGGGTTCTAAACAATTTTTGCCTGTATGACAATCTTTGTGGTGTCTGTAGTTATTGTTCCACCTTCTCGTTGGAATATGCCGTTTTCTGACGGTTATAATTTCTAATCTTTATATAAAACGTCGATCACATTTTTCATTGGTTTTGAATGTATTTTACAGCAGCATCCTTATTTTAAATCATGTTACTGCAATATTTTTTTTCATATGCATTACATTTCAGCAGGTTAAATTGTGAAAGCTATGTTTTGTTACACTGCACACTTTCAATCGAATTTAAAGCTCATTATATTGTAATACAAGGTGTATATAGAGAAGGGTACAGAGGTAGTAGAAAGTAAACGGTTTCTTATCTGATTTGAGACCAAAGGTTGCAGATCACAGCTCACAGATCAAGGCAGAGCTGAGATCACTGTTGCCCTTTGGGTCAACCTGTTGTCCATCAACAAGTAAACTCGCGACTTGCGGACAATTTACAGCCTTTCTTCTCGAGTGGTGACCTAACACAAGTACTTTGAAATTGTCCTGTTATGAAAAAATATTTATACAGCAGCAGTAATATAGATTTAAAGCTGCGTATATTTTTTAATGGAAGTGGACAGCTTCAAAGTCTAGGATTTTCACTAGAATATTATTTTCAATTGTACAATCTGAACGATTTGTTAAACGAATTGTTTTATGCAAAGTCTTCACCTTTCAATAAGACTGCCGAAGATCATTTCGAAAATTGTGACGTAATTATTTTTGTAAAATTGTTTCCATTGAGCGAGGTTTGGGGGAAAGTGTTTTGCTGAAAGTTACTTGCGGGGCTTATTCACTGTATAAGACACACAGAGCAATTGTTGCTGTTTGCTGCGGCTGACAGCGGTGCTGGTGGTGATGGGGGCATGTTGGTTCAAAGAGACTTGACACGGTAGCGAAGACCGGCGAAATAGGGTCAGAAACAGCTCGAGTTCTCATCTGTTACTAATATTGTTAAATATTTATTTTGTATACGTTTCTGTTGTTTGCAATTTATGGAGACTACATGCAAGTATAATAATTTTTGATTCAGCCTTTCGTTTATTCAGACGGTTGAAACAGCAATACCCTATGATTATAAAGTCCCAGAAGTGGGGTTGTGTGTGTTGGGGAGGGGGAAGGAGGAGGGAGCAATGGATCGTCACACATTTTGGTAAATTAATACAATCCAAGCCATCGAGTCCCCGAGTTAATTATTGCAATTTACTACAGCAGTGAAAATGCTAATACGCATTGTATTCAAAAGTCCCCCCAATAAGTTTGATAAGAAATTCACGCATTGTGTGACGTGAATTATAAAAATTAAAAAGTCGCGCTTCGTTTTTTTTGTTCTATTTATCCTTTCAATATCAAGGTCAAACTCTCGAACGCGCGCGTTTTTGTTTCCAAAGTTTTCAATTACAAACTTCTGGTACCTTACAACAATGACCAAGTTTCCCTAGCCAACGCCAAGCATTTTTTAACGAATAACTAAGTATCCGGAACACAGACTAACGTAAATTAAAGTAATTTTCTGGTTGTTCAACCTTATAAAGTAACCTTTGTATTAGTTCGTGTTTACAGTTAAAAAAGTAAGGCGCATTCAAACACATCCGCAGAAAGCTTTTTTTCTATATCTAGACAGTTATTCCTGAATTTTTGATTATACCGAAACATTATACAAATACAATTTTTAGTCAGATACTTGCAAGACCCGAATTTCCACTTCAATACTTCTGGCCGGACTTCTGGCATCGTCAAGAAACAACTCCCCAAAAATTAAATTAAAGTGGATACTTGGAAACAAAACAAAGTAAATTTACGTCTCCTTTCAGCAAATGCATCAAACCGATCTGCACTAATTATTTATAATGGTCCAATTTAGTTGAAACGCAAATGGTTTGAAACCATTTTCAGTCATTTCAGCAATCAGTCCCAGCGTTTTTTCACAAGACTATAAACTGTGCTCCAGAGAAAGCTTTCATGCTATTAAGCTTTTATTAGGGCACCAGAAACATACAAAGAACCGCAGCGATTTATAGAGAAATAACTTACGCAAAGTTAAAGCAACATGTGTATTTAGATCATCCACAGACATGTTGGGATGAATGAAAAGCTCAATATTTAAAATATAAATAATGGTTCCAGAGGCTATGTTTATTCAGATAGATTAATATTGGGAAATCTGACATTTCCGTTCATTCTTTTTTTCTCAGTAATTAGCCGAAGGTTCAATATTTTTCCTGGCTTACTTCTTTTTTCCATAACCATTCATTCAAAACTTGAGCATAGCTTTTTTAAAAGAAAAAAAATCTAGATTGCGCGAAGTTGAAATCGCTTAAGGAGTCTCTTGGATTTCTGCAGTGTCATGGTTAGAACTCTGTACCCTGGCTGGACAGCGTCACCTCGCGGTTCTACCTCAACGCTACAATCACACATTCCTGGGCTGTATTGATGTATGAACAGTACCCGTGTGTACCAGACACAACTATCTTACCCCGCGCTTGTGGGTATTTTATGTTGTGTAGTGGTTATGCGTTTTTAATGACTATTGTAACTGTGTGAAAGTCCTGCATTGTTTGTGCGTGTTTGCAACACTTTACAAAAATCTTTCTCTGTTCTGGAAACATTTGTGTAGTTTTTGCTTTGTCGCTTGCGTATTTTGGTATATAAAATAATCAATTTAATATTACAGTGTATGGACGCAAGTTTCGGTCTGTTTGCCATGGTTTCAGAGGATTTTGGTTAATGTACAGGAATTTGAGGTACTGCAATCCTTAAATAAAAGTACAACCGTATAAGGTAATATTTGCTCAGTGAGATTTTTAAATTTATTTTAAAAAAGTTACCAAAATAATTACGATCTCCTTGTAAAGGTCGGAATATTTCAGAATCTTGTCAGACATGCTATTTTACCAGAGGATTCGTAATAACACGTTAAGCTATACCGACTTGCTCAGTTGCCGTATGTCCATTGCTTTGTAACGGTATTGTTTATCTGCTGTGCTATAAACATCTTAACATTGTAGCGATGGCATATTCAGATTTATTTGTCATTGGAGCTTTTTGTAAGTACGCATACAAACTATTTCAAATGACCATTTTTACACTCTTGTCAATATGTTTTAGACTGCAATTATACTGCACCTACTGGTTTCAGACTGATATCTGTGGAGTGCAGTGCACGGGGAAGACGTGGAGTTATACTGCTGAATGGGCATCATTGTGGATTACATTGAGATCGGTACAGCTGAGTCTGCACCAGTGCTGGGACGCATGCAAGGAGCATTGCTTCGTTTGTCAGCTTTTTTTTCATGTTAGGGGATTGCAGACAGGGGCGTTAACTCTCTACTAACATTAAAACAAACAATCTGTACAAAGTTTTAAACGCTCCCAGGGTATCCAAACTGAGCACATTTAAAATCCGGCTATGCGTCAGATTTAAGTGAGTGATCGGCAGTAATTTCGGAATCTGGCACTTTTTCTAACTATGATACACTTGATAGCGACATTGTACAACTCGCCTATTGGTTCTGAAATTATGCCACTCACTACTAATTTGCCAACATTAAACCTGTTTAAAATAAATAAGTTAACAAATCTGCTAAACAGCAGAGAGGAAATTCAGACAAATTTTAAGTGCTTACACATTACTATCTCCTTGCATTATTTAAGCATCCTAGTATTACACCTATGATATTTAGTAGGACTAATTTTTTTCAATAATTATGTTCGGTAGGTTTCTGACCTTGTAAAACCTACGATGAATTGTTAATTCATTGATGAATTATGTTATACATTTCATATCAAATTAATTCTTCTTGAGTTTTTCTTTGGTCGTATTAGTACATTGTTTTTGTTTTGGAGTTTGTGACTGGTTCAGAAAATGAAAAATCATTGTAAAATGTTTCTGCATTGTTACCATTCATTGTTTTTATCAGCTTGTTTTGTATTTATGAATCATAATAATATTGATATGTTTTGCAATACTTTTTCACACATTACTGGAAGAAAATTACACTAATCATAATATGCATTGAAAAAAACTGAGCAAAACTGTAATCTCCACCTTGACTAGGGAAAGATTTAGTTCCTCATTCATGTGACGTCATTTCAACTGTTTCAGCCCAAATAGTTTGTCTACATGTTTTATCTCTGAAATTTTGCCCCAAATGGGGCAACAGAGATAGGTGTGTACTAGCTTTTTTCATATTGTTGAGATAACATTTTTGCAGATACTGGAAATCTAAAGTAAGAGCAGAAAATACTGCCAGCATCTGACAGAGAAAAGATAGTATCAGTTCAAATAATACCTGAAAATTAACCTGTCTTTTCTCTTTCCAGATGGTAGCAGGTCTGTTACATATTTCCAACATTTCTTGTCCTTTTTCATAATGTATTCCAAACTGATTTTGCTAAATCTTAAAAAAGAAAAAAAGGTGCCCTACATGTAGAATGCTTTAGTTGTTTTACTGTGTGTTCTACACAAGGGATATGTCAGGATCAACAATGTTTCAGGGTAGCTGGCGCCATCTTTTTTCAATGAGAAATGCCTTCTCTGATTTCAGAGGAAAGGAGCAGTAATAAACACTGGTGTCACAGATGCAAGCGAGGAATCACTCTTTTAATAACTTGCCCTATGATGTGATATGCCTAGACTTCCAAAAGCATTTGACAAAGTTGCACACAAAAGCCTACTGGTTAAGTTCAAAGCTGTGAGAAATAAGTCTTGGGAATGGATAAGAAACTGGCTGAAGAGTAGAAAACAATGGGAACTTGTTGGACGAATTATGTCAGGATGGGAGGAATTACTGAGTGGGGTATCCCAAGGATTGATATTGTGACCACACCTGCTTTTATTTTACATTAATGATTTGGATTCAGAATGTCAATGTAAATTTGCCAAATTTGCAGATGATATCAAACTAGAAGAGGCAGTGGAATTGGAGGAGGCAGCCCAGAAATTACAGAATGAGTTGGACAAAATATGTAAGTGGGCAAGACGGTGACAAATCGAATTTAATGCAGCCAAGTATAAAGTACTGGACATTGGAAGGAAAAATGTATGACATATGTATTTCATAAATGGTATAGATATAGCTAAAGTTGAAGTTGAAAGAGACCTACGGGTCCTGGTAGACTTACTACTGAACATGTCGAAATAGGCCATCGATTAACAAAGCCAATAGAATGTTGAACTAAATAGCCAAAACAGGAGAATACAAATCAGATTAAGTCATGATAAAATTATAGAGTATCTGGTCAGACCATATCTTGAGTACCATATCCAGTTCTGATCACCAAGATGTAATGAATACATTCAAGTACTGCATGCAGTGTCGAGAAGAGCCATGAGGCTGATCCCTAGAATTAAAAGTCTGAGTTAAAATGAAGGACCAGAGAAACTTTGCATTTTCAGCCTCGAAAGAAGGCATTTGAGAGGTTATCTTATAGGGTATAGGATAGTTACAGGAGTGGAAAAGATAAATCCAGAAAATTACTTTAAATTAAATTGCGTGGTAGGACAAGGGGACATCGGGGTGAATTGGTCTTCGGCAGTAGCACAAAACGGGCGATAGCGAATTGGCAGTCGGTTTTAACCCTGCTCGATTTTCCTTTCCATTGGCTTCATGGAAAACAAAATTGGGCTGGATGCAAAACAGGCCTCTGATTTGCTACCGTTGGTTTTGCACTACCGCCGAATACCAATGTCACCCTCATAGTTTCAAATTAGTAAAGGCAAATTTAGTACTGATATCCGGAAGTTCATTGTCATGCAAGAACTGATCAACTGGAGGCAAAAACACTGGAATAATTTGAGAAACAATTGGATGCTATAATGGAGTGAATTTAGGGTCTTTCTGGATTGTTGAGTTAAGATGAGCTAAATTACCTTCCTCATCCACAATTATCTTGTTGATTTTGTGAAAAGAAAAACAATGGAAAAAGTATTGACTGCAGTTTTGAAAACTGTTTAGGCAAAATAAATAGGGACTGAAGAACATTTGGAAAAATAACTACTATTATTAATTGAAAATCAATTACACATATTGCTCTGAAATATAAGCATTGTTAAATTGAAATCAATCCTGCCATTAACACCATTTTTCATCTTCCACAATATGAATAATGATACAGCCAATGTTTACAGAAACCACATTTTAGAGTAAAATGCAGAACTGATCTTCAATATTATATTTAAATTTAAATTCAATGAATACTTGTAAACTTTCTAAGTAATGCTCAGTCAAGGAGTTAAACATTTTCAATAGGTCCGTGAGTTATTAACAAAAATCTAGTGCTTGGAATATAACAAATTTGGGGGGTTCTACTGAAATCTGTACTATGGGAATTTTCACAATCATAGCCAAGCATCTTTGGAAAGTGATAAAAGATACTTGACAGGAATATTGTACACACTTCCTGCTTAAACGGTGTTTAAACTTGGGGTACAAATAGAATACTCAGAGGAAAACTACAGAACATCAATTTTATCTGCCACATCAAGGAAACCTTAATAATTTAATACTTAACATCATATGCTGTTCTCTCATGCATAAAATAGTATTTCAATGTACTTATCAGGTAACCTCTCTCTCAAAATTACATATGTACTAGAAAGATCTAATCTGAAAAAGTGTTTGCGAACCTTTTGGTCTTTGGGAGTAGGGAATGGGTGGGGTTGGGGCAAGCGGAGATCAAGCGATAAGGATTAGAAGAAGCATGAGCAAAATACTGCGGATGCTGGAAGTCTGAAATAAAAACAGAAAATGACAAAAGGTCTTTGACCTGAAACGTTATCTATGTTTCTTTCTCCACAGATGCTGCCTCACTTGCTGAGCTTTTCCAGCATTTTCTGTTTTTATTATAAAAGTATGGTTCATTATTATCATGACAATGTCACAAGCAAGTGAAGCAATGATGTGCTTCTATGTAATTTACATCATTGTATCCTGCGCTTGTAGATAAACAAAAAAGATTAGCCAAACACTTTTTCATAAAAGCGGCAACTCTTTAATAAATAAACCTCTTTGCTTTAATGGTTGAGATATTTGAGTTTCTCAGAATCTTTTATGTCTTAATAATTACATCAGGTACAAATGATGCAATGAATTTTATGGCACAAAAATGAGTAAGAAATGAGTTGATAGGCTGATTGGCCTTATCTGGTACTTAACATTCTTTTATATTGTTTGAATCCTACATTATGATACAGTTGGCTCATAACAGATACATTGCTTCATACATTATTTCCTTGTAAAATCGTTTAGTGAGCATAACTATTTTACAATATTGTAACGTCTCAACTTTGTGTCCTTTGCAAGTGTTGTTAGTGACAACAGAAAATAGAAAAGTATCTAGGCAAACTTAATGATGGGAATGGCAGGTTTGAACGTGAATGCCAAGTTTGGTTTTGAAAATGGAAGCTAGCCTCTGGATTTGTAAAAGCTTGTGGTATTCTACTAGCAATCTCAGTACATATCCACCCTATGTATACAGACACAGGATAGAGCTATTATATCTGACACCCTATTTCTGTTTTTATAGTGACTGAATGTTTTGGAAGGTATTATACCTGTCTAATTATATACAGAACTTCAGATTTGACTTTCTCCTTCCTCATCTAACTGAGTAAAATAATGCAGCACTAAGTGCTCCAAAGGGTGGATTTCCCCCCGAGTGGACATTAGATGGTTGGCCAGTGGAATGTGCCAGCAGGGCACCTGGTAGTCCCAGTGGGAGGCCCGGTACATTTTGAAGCCCGGGCTTCATTAGCATCGGGATGCTAGGCTGCAACCAGAGATCAAGCACCACAGGACACCCATCAGCTCCAGGATTCTGCAATGTCGAGCAGCCTGGCCAGTTTCCAAGCCAGAAGAAGGAATGTTCACAAAGGGGGCCCCCAATGTCTGGAAGGGAGGGGAGCCAGACGAGATGGGAGCCAAGGTGGCAACGGCCCACGCTGGTCTTGTAGAGCCTGGAGGAGCATTCCTGTTCCTCCCAGGACCACAAAAATAAAGATGAACTTGCCTTTGGGATCCTCTTCGGCCAGGCAGCCAGCTGATACTAGTCAGAGCATGCACTGTGCATGCTCTGCTCAGTTCAGTCCAGTCCAAAAATTGCAATGGGATCCTATGTACTTCATAGGTCCCCGATTTGCATTTTAAATGGTCCTACTGCTTGACTCAGGGATCAATCTAACTGCTCAGCGGTAGGCCCAGCGGAACATTGCAGTGGCCACATTTTTGGTGACCCATGCGGGAGGCCTAAAAGTTCACCCCCCAGTACAGTAAAGCCTACTTAGATGAATAACTGATAAAACAATAAAACGTTGAAGAGAATAAAATCTCTATGCACAAATCCCTTTTCTGTCTTTTGCAATGATAGCTGCCCCTGTTAAATGAATAACCGTTAAATGAATAAAATCTTCAAATGAATTACAAAAGTCTGGATTTATTCATTTAGGTGTTGTACTGCCTTGCTAAAGCCAATGTTTTATGCCCTTTTTTTCAATCAATGTGTTAAACTCTTTTTGCAAGGGTTTTTGTATAGGTGTGAAAATCATCTAGTAACAAATTCAGTGATGTTTCAGAGTCTGTTATACCACATCAGGTGCTAGGGCTGAAGCACTTTTGGCAATTAATGTGACAAGAGTCTGATGAAAGGTCATCAACCTGCAACTTTCACTCTCTTTTTCTCTCCATCGATGCTGCCTGACCTGCCGAGTGTTTCCAATATTTTCTGTTTTTATTTTATTTATTAATAATGTCACAAGCGTTTTTGTTTCGGTGTGAAAACTGCCTCATCAGGTGCTAATGCTCAAGCCTTATGATGCTTATAACTTACCCATGTTTTAGCGACACACAAACCCATTGGCAACAAACTGGCAGAAATTCTGTCACTGTGAATAATGGAAACACCACCATTATTAATTATTTCCCTTGCTGATAAAGTGAAAGCAATTGTGATTCTGAATGGGCCAAAAGTTTTCCAGATTCCCAGAGTGAAATCGTTAAACAATTTGGTATATCACAGCCATTTAAAACAAAATTGTTGTGCTGTACTGTAATGTGTATATTGTAATGAAGCAAATGACATAAATACACTTTCAGTTATCAATAACAATTGTGCGACAATTTTTACAGTACTGTAATTGTAATCCAGTTAGCTTCTTGCCAAACTTAATACTACAGTTAAAACGGATAAAAGAATAGAACAGTTAAGTGAATAAGATTATTTGGCAAAATCATTATCATTTAACAGTTTTCCTCTGTATCTTTGAAGAGGAGATTAACATGTTGAATTATTCAGTTAAAGAAAATCCCATGAAAAGCTTCCAATCTGAGTTTTATAAAACGTTGATCCTATGGTGGATCTCCTTATGGTAATGATGGCCTCTGCTAGCTTTGGATATTCCTTTCCCATACATGCCAACCATCTGTGTTTCACTGTTTTTAGGTAATTGTGGACCGTAATTGTGGACATAAATCAGTGCTGCTCCTTTTCCACCCTTCATCACTGTTCCTGGCTCTGGTCTGCTATTACCACTGAAGAGGAGTGAACGCTCGCAATAGTTTAAAGAGCTGGGTCTATATACTTTAGAGAAATGGAAACTCAGCGGCGCATTTAGAATCATAGAATCATAGAAGTTTACAACATGGAAACAGGCCCTTCGGCCCATAATGTCCATGTCGCCCAGTTTATACCACTAAGCTAGTCCCAGTTGCCTGCACTTGGCCCATATCCCTCTATACCCATCTTACCCATGTAACTGTCCAAATGCTTTTTAAAAGACAAAATTGTACCCGCCTCTACTACTGCCTCTGGCAGCTCGTTCCAGACACTCACCACCCTTTGAGTGAAAAAATTGCCCCTCTGGACCTTTTTGTATCTCTCCACTCTCACCTTAAATCTATGCCCCCTCGTTATAGACCCCCCTACCTTTGGGAAAAGATTTTGACTATCTACCTTATCTATGCCCCTCATTATTTTATAGACTTCTATAAGATCACCCCTAAACCTCCTACTCTCCAGGGAAAAAAGTCTCAGTCTATTCAACCTCTCCCTATAAGTCAAACCATCAAGTCCCGGTAGCATCCTAGTAAATCTTTTCTGCACTCTTTCTAGTTTAATAATATCCTTTCTATAATAGGGTGACCAGAACTGTACACAGTATTCCAAGTGTGGCCTTACTAATGTCTTGTACAAATTTGATTGAGGTTTATAAAATAATGAAAGGACTAGATTGTGTGCACGCTGTCAAATTATTTCAATAAGATATGTTGGGGAGGACCAGGGATCGTGCGCATAAATTACATAAGAGAAGAGATAGGTTTGATATTAGGTGGTTCTTCTTTTCCCAGAGAATAGTAGGCCTATGGAACAAGTTGCCAGCTTGATTGGTGAGTGTGGATTCACTGTATACCTTCAAGAGAGAGCTGGACCAGTTCCTGGCTGGGGCGGAGATCGGATTATACAAGAGGTAGATACCAAATAACTTAAGTCATGGTCAGTGTGGTCTCTTAGACTAGTTTTGATCACCTAGAGGGATCAAAGAGGAATTTTCCAGATTGTTTTTTCCTAATTTGTGTTGGGCTTTTGATCTGCTTTTTTTGTCCCTCCCAGGATACTACTATGGGGTATGGAGTCTCTTGACATGAAGCATAAAGCATCACAACTGTATGAAGTCAACCGCTGAAACACTAAAAATAATTAACAACTATAAAGGAAGCATTTTATTTCAGTAGGGTGAGGGTGGGCTTCAGACACCTGCAAACTCAAATGATCCCAAATTGTCCAAGATTCCACCTGGTAAACTTTCTCTGTTGTTGAAAATATACACCTAGACCTGTTATGTTGGTCCCTATTAGGAAAATCATATTAATGAAAAATGCTTTTTCAATTCCAGATGTATTTGCCACACATACCGTAGAATGCATTCTTAGAATTTGCTGGGCTGTTCTCAATGGTAAAGGGTCATAAGTTTTTGTGGAACAATATCACTTACATAAAGAAATGCAAGAGGTGTATTGCTCCATAATCTGCACTTTTTTAAACTGGGTTACACAGTTCAGAGTAACGTCATCCTGTGATCACATTACCTATTTTGTCAGAAGGAGCAGACGGTGCAGTCTGACCACATTTTTTCACCTCTGCTGGGGTCTAGTAAGTTAATAGCACTGAGAGAGAACTCTTGCATTAACAGTGGATATGACGGCAGTTTGATATTTTGAAAAACTGACAACAGTTTTTTTTAAGAGGTATTGTAAGGTAATTGGAAATATTTCAAATAATTCTTGGGCCTAAACACTAAGGATCGTGGTACAAAAATTATTGTTACCAGTGCTCAAAAAGGAAGTCTCATCATTAGGACCCCTAGTAAAAGTTACATGGTGATAATGAATTATGATTAACATTAACATCTTTTTGCTGTCTATTTTGGAATAGTTTTTTAAATATTACTACAGACATCATTAGAGGAACAGACTTGCAGAGGTATAGGTATAGGAGTAGAAATTGGACCTCATTGTGCCTGTTTTACAAGCGTACAATGGGTGCAATGAGGGTCAATTTCGGGGGTGGGGGGAAGTTCCGCACCCAAAGTACACCAGAAAGACATCCAACCCAATACTGGACCGGGCCATTTTTCAGGCATCCCTGGCAGCCACCTAAAACAGGCATTAGGCCCCTTACATAAGTTAATAAGGGGCCTAATTTCCATTTTCGTCCCCATCTAGGAAATTGGATATCGCAGAGTAGAGCAGGAGTAGGGCCTGCTCTGCTCCAGATTCTCTGTCGGACTGGTTGTAAGCCACTAAAAAGTAAGTTTAAAAAAAACACAAACATTGCTGAGCAAGACATAAGAACATAAGAAATAGGAGCAGGAGTAGGCCATCCGACCCCTCGAGCCTGCTCCGCCATTCAACAAGATCATGGTTGATCTCCTACCTCAACGCCATTTTTCTGCACTATCCCCATATCCCTTGATGCCTTTAATAACTAGGAATCTCTCTGTTTTGAATGTACTCAATGACTGAGCCTCCACAGCCCTCTGGGGTAGAGAATTCCAAAGATTTACCACCCTCTGAGTGAAGAAATTTCTCCTCATCTCAGTCCTAAATGACCTACCACTTATTCTGAGACTGTGACTCCTGGTTCTAGACTCCCCAGCCAGGGGAAACATCCTCCTTGCATCTACCCTGTCGAGCCCTGTAAGAATTTTGTATGTTTCAATGAGATCACCCTCATTCTTCTAAGCTGTAGAGAATACAGGCCTAGTCTACTCAATCTCTCCTCATAGGACAATCCCGCCATCCCAGGAATCAGTCTGGTCAACCTTTGTTGCACTCCCTCTATGGCAAGTATATCCTTTCTTAGGTAAGGAGACCAAAATTGTACACAATACTCCAGGTACTGTCTCACCAAGGCCCTATCTAATTGCAGTAAGACATCTTTACTCCTGTACTCAAATTCTCTTGTAATAAAGGCCAACATACCATTTGCCTTCTTAATTGCTTGCTGCACCTGCATGTTAGCTTTCAGTGACTCATGTACAAGGACACCCAGGTCCCTTTGAACATCAACATTTCCCAATCTCTCACCATTTAAAAAATACTCTGCATTTCTGTTTTTCCTACCAAAGTGGATAACTTCACATTTTTCCACATTATATTCCATCTGCCATGTTCTTGTCCACTCACTTAGCCTGTCAATGTCCCCTTGAAGCCTCTTTGCATCCTCTTCACAGGATGGGGCCCAAGCACCAATCCCTGCATACCCCACTAGTCACAGTCTGCCAACCTGAAAAAGACCCATTTATTCCCACTCTCTGTTTTCTGTTTGTTAACCAATTTTCAATCCATGCCAGTATATTACCCGTGCTCTAACTTTGTTCACCAACCTCCTGTGTGGGACCTTATCGAAAGCCTTCTGAAAATCCAAATACACCACATCCACTGGTTCCCCCTTATCTATTTTACGAGTTACATCCTCAAAGAACTCCAATAAGTTTGTCAAACATGATTTCCCTTTCATAAATCCATGTTGACTCTGCCAAATCTTATTATTATTTTCTAAGTGTCCTGTTATCACATTCTTTATAATAGATTCTAGTATTTTCCCTACTAATGATGTCAGGCTAACAGGTCTGTAGTTCCCTGTTTTCTCTCTCCCTCCTTTCTTAAATAGTGGAGTTACATCATCAGGTCCTTAGGATTTATCAACTTTCAGTCCCATTAATTTCTCTAGTACTATTTTTTTTACTAATACTAATTTCTTTCAGTTCCTCATTTTCGCCAGACCCTTGATTCTCTAGTATTTCTGGGAGTTTTTTTGTGTCTTCTTCCGTGAAGACAGACACAAAGCATCTGTTTAATTTCTCTGTCATTTCCTTATTCCCCATTATAAATTCTCCCTTCGCTAGTTCTTTTTCATATACCTATAGAAGCTTTTACAGTCCGTTTTTATGTTTTTTGCTAGTTTACTCTCATATTCTATTTTCCCTTTCTTTATCAATTTCTTCGTCCTCCTTTGCTGAATTCTAAAATGCTCCCAATCCTCAGGCTCACTGCTTTTTCTGGCAACTTTATATGCCTGTTCCTTTGATTTAATACTATCTTTAATTTCTCTTGTTAGCCACGATTGGACCACTTTTCCTGTTGGGTTTTTGTGCCTTAAAGGAATATAGATTTGTTGCAAATTATGTATTATTTCTTTAAATGCTAGCCATTGCCTGTCTACTGTCATACCTTTTAATGTAGTTCCCCAATCAACCACAGCCAACTTGCGCCTCATACCTTCGTAGTTTCCTTTGTTTAGGTTTAAGACCCTAGTTTCGGATTGAACTACATCACTTTCAATCTTAATGAAGAATTCTATCATATTATGGTCACTCTTCCCTAAGGGCTCCTTTACAACAAGATTACTAATTAACCTTTTCTCATTGCACAATACTAGATCTAAAATAGCCTGTTCCTTAGTTGGTTCCTCAACATACTGATCTGGAAAACCATCTCGTATACATTCCAGGAATTTGTCCTCCACGGTATTAATGCTAATTTGGTTTGCCCAATCTATATGTAGATTAAAGATTAAAGGACTGCTTCCCTGACTCCACAGTATCTTGATCACTCCCCGCCATTGCTGCTCTATCCCTCTCCCCCGGGACTTACCTTCAAGCCACTGTTGGCGAGGCAAGCGGCCCAATATCAATTGCCCACGGAGGCACGATAGGCATCGGCAGCTCACCCAATGGTACAGCAATTTCAGCCGAGGATCAGATGCGCGATTATACATGGATATCCAAAAGTTGCTGTCTGAGTTGCGGCACTCCGCCGTTAGTTTTGTGAAAATGGCATTCCGCTGTCTGCCTCACCATTGACATTGAATATCATGTGTGTTGCTCTATTTGCGTGGTAGATACGAACTAAACTCACCACAGATATTTAGGGTTAGTAATTAATAGCCTAAGTATCCTTTTAACAATGTGACAATTGTTAATTACTGCCAAATAACCTCTCCGGCACTGAAAATTAATTATTACAAGTGTGGATCTCATTCCTTCAGGTTTTGAATTTTTCGGGGAGATTTTAAAAATATTAAATTTTAAATTTAAATGTTTTTTTTCTTACTTTTCCTTTCTGTCTCTTTTTTTTCTCTCTCTTAATCCAATTTTTCTTTCCCTCTCTTTATTTCTCTTTCTGTACCTGATTTGACATTGAATTCACCCCCTTTAATTCACCCTCCTTCTCTGTCCTTCCTGTGTTTATTTCCCAATCCTTAAATCTCATTTGTTAAGGAGATACCCTATTGCTTGTCCTATTCACTCAGGTCCCAGATGCCCTGTTTCCCTCGCTGCGCCATTATCAGCTCGCACTCTCAGCAATTTTGTGGGCAAAAGTTTTTGAGCTGAAGGGTGCAGGGGCAAGTCTAACTAACCGCATATGCTGTTAGATGCCCTGCTACAGCAAAATCTGGCCCATTGATGAGGTCCAATCTTGGGCCTCCCTGTTGGGACTCACGATTCTGTTCCATGACTTCTGACCTGCCAATGGCCTTTGTGCTGGACCCTGATGGATTACTTATGGTCAGGCAATTTGCATATTTAGCTGGGCACCCAAGCCAGTATCAGCGCAGTTAGGCAGCTGGCTAAGTGGAGGTGGAGGAGGGCAGCAGAATGCAGCACTGGCCAGCTGCACATGTGCAAAGCCAATAGGTCCAGCTGGAAACTCCAGTACAAGCTTGAAATCAGCCTCTTTATAAAAATGCAAATTTTACTGGGGCCAAATGTTCAGTTTTTCTGAGCATTCCAGGCCATAAAATTGACCTGGAACACTCTTGGAGGTCTCACTTTTGGCCAAGGAAGGTATCGTATGCCAGGGACATTGTGGGTGGAACTAATGGGAATTCTGGTGGATGATGCCATCCCATATCCACTAATGACAATATGTTGCAAAGGGCGGACGCAACAGCTGGCCTATCCTGCCTCTGCTCCCAACTCCTCTTCCACAGGAAATCCTGAAGTCATTTCAAATGGGACCTGACAGGACCAGGTTATGCTGCTTTTTCTGCCACCACTGGTCTTTGTCGCCCCCTCAAACGCAATGTCCTCACAATGCACTCCCACTGTAAGTGTATTAATTTTTGGGTCTGTGGTGTTTAGCTAATCATAATTTTGGCAACTTGAATTTTTAATATGTGCAAGGTGTTAACGCTCAACTATTTCCCCCAAATTTCTCTCCTCTTCTGTATGCTGATTCCTGCCAGGGTACAGTTTGAGGCACTCACATACTGGTGTACACTGGTACCTTGCTCAAGTAGTCACTCTGCACATGTGAACATAGGTAATGAATGTTCTCACCAATGTCCACACATGCACACTTTACAGATTGACTAAGGACTACCAGTCAGGAATGCAGATCCTCACTGTTTTTTCCCTTCTCCAGTCCAGGGGCACTGAGGCTAATTATAGTGTGGATATCGTCCGAACAGCAAAGTGTTTTCCAAACTTTATTTGTTTACAAATACATAATGTGATGAAGGAAAAGGGGTTGAGGGGATATGGGAACAGGGTGGATAAATGTGATGAGAACTATTTGCTCACGTGGAAGGTAAACATCAACACAGACTGGTTGGGCCGAAAGGCCTGTTTCAATGTTGTAACTTCCATGTATTTTTGTGCAAATTATGTCAAGTGCATCCCCACTGGGAAAGAGTTCCCCTGTATGCTGTGGTAACAAAATTATAAACCTATTTATAGAGTTCAGGCTTACAATCTGGTTACACATAATATAAAGAGGAAAACTGCCCCCGTTTATCTTGCGTGCGATATTATTATGACATATGACTCTTCTTGCTTTCTTTCTTCTGTAATCAAAAAATGTTTGTCAAACTTTTTTTTCTTTAGGGTGGAAAAATTAGCCATGTTCCTGATCAGCGTCCAGTGCCTCCTGAGTAACAACAAGTGAAGACAAGATTACACAGATGTGATGTACCCATATTCAAACAGCCTGCCAACAATCACAGTCTAGCCAGAGCCCGTGGAACATACCTGAGGATGAGATAGTACCTCCAGAAGAGAAAGGAAGAAAATTGGAGGGCAAGGAAAAAATTTGAGATATGAAACTACTTTTTTAGTATTTAGAAAAATATAATAAATATTTGCATATATGTTAAAACATCTTAAAGTACTTTTCACACTAATTACTTTTGAAGTGCAGTAACTGTTATCATATAGGCAAATGCAGCAGCTGTCCTGAGGCAGCAACATTCTGCCAAAGATCATAAGATGAACGAATAGTTATAGTGTTGTTTGAGGGAGGAATGTTGATCAGGACATTGGAAGAACTCTCTGCTCTTCTTTGAATAGCGGCATGAGATCTTTATCATCTCCTAAAGTAAGCAAATGAGACTTTGATTAATGTCTCATTGAAAGGACTCCATGTCTAACACTGCAGTACTGCATTGGAGTGTCAACCAAAACTGGTGCTCAAACCCCAGTGTAGGAATATGAACTCATAATCTTCTGATCATCACAGTTTTATTGTTTCCATGTCATTCTTGTGTACTTTTATTTGTACAATGAAGTAACAACTTATGTTAAATACACAGGGAACTGCATGGAGTGCAGGTAAAGAGCCTGTTCATGATCTGGGAGTACTGTTTTTATTTTGCCACAGTTGATTCTTACTGTCACTTTCAGTCAAAAAGTGATGATAAATGTGAAGTGACAAAAACAGGGTTTCATTTAAATATGATATTGTTTTTCTCCAAGAAACCTTCCAGTTGGAATAACATTTTTACAATAAAATTGCTGTAAAATGTCTGTCACTTTGTACAGTGACTGCTACTGTAATTTGGTTGAAATACTGATTACGTCGCCAATTTAGATTGCGCTCTGAACACTTGCATCTGACTGGTGTGACAAGAAAATGATAAAGTGTACATGGACATGACAGTTTTGTGTAAAAAAATGACAATAGATGAGAACTGACAATACAAAGTGACATTATTAGAGAGAAATGAATAAGGATGTAACAAAAAGGAGTTGGAAATATAGAAAAAAATAGCAGTGAGTGGCAAATGAGAACAGAAGAAATTATGATAATAAGGAATATGTGAATACCAAAAATAATGTATCTTGTTTTGCCAATCTTCATTTACAACATCCTGGCTTAAAAGGCTTATTTTTAATCACATAAAACTATTTAGATATAATTAGTATTACCATTTAACATCTATTGGTTTTCAGGAGTTCCATTTTATCAAATATTACTCAGTTATTTTGCCTGGACATTTTAGTTTGTTCCATTTTTTTAACATTGTGAAACTAAGGTGAAAGAACAAGGCCCATAGTGTAGGTGCCACTGGGATTTAAAGGACTGAAGATTGTAGCAAGAAGCAAATACTGATGGAAGCAAGGAGCTCCGCAGTTTTGAGGTACTGGAAAAGAATGAGTTAAAGTAAGAGTCTTAACTTCAACACAGAGTGATGCAAAGAGGAGGAAGAGTATGTGGGATGGTGCATTTGGAGTTTAGAAGAAATGAGGCAGGAATGTTCAGAGGAACACTGACTGTAAACATATTGATAAAAGGAGGAGAGAGAAGAATGGAGAGAGGTTGAAACTTAAATACTAGATGATCATTTTGCAGTCTTTTATTTTGTGCTGTTAGTTTTGCACATCTGTAACAGCACGTTAAATTGGATTATAATATGCAATGTCTTATCCAATCAGGACTCTTACAAATAGTCTGCTGACTGATCTGGAAGGACCGTGCTTGATCATTTTACAGGAAGAATGTTACTGCAGCCAATTTCCCGTAGAATATAACTGATCGTACCTTCATGCCTTGACCCTTGTTAAGCTATCAAATTGTTTTCAAAACTAAAGTAGTTAATACTTTCAAACAAAACTTTCAACCACATCATTATGCAACCTAAATATATATGGTAATTTATAGATGAGATTTCCCAATCCCTCACAAATCACTATGCTGTGCATAGCTTGCAAACTCAGCACAAAACCAAACAGATATAACAGGCAATCATTTTGTGTCAGTTTCTAAGTTATACTGAGAAAATATCCATTAAGAGACTGCAAAATAAAACTTTGTTGGTCAATGACAATAGATGAATGGGAGCTGCCATATGTACTCTACACAAACAGTTACTCTGTTCTCATAAATAACACAGTTTCATAGAATCGTAGAGTGGTTACAACACGGAATAGGCTTTTCGGCCCATCGAGTCCGTATCAGCTCTCTGCAAGAGCAATCCAGCTAGTCCCACTCCCCTGCTCTTTCCTCATAGCCCTGCAAATTTTTTCCTTTCAAGTACTTATCCAATTCCCTTTTGAAAGCCACGATTGAATCTGCCTCCATCTCCCCCTTGGGCAGTGCATTCCAGATCAGAACCACTCGCTGTGTAAAAAAGTTTTTCTCACGTCGCCTTTGGTTCTTTTGCCAATCACCTTAAATCTGGTTCTTGACCCTTCTGTCAATGGGAACTGTTTCTCTCTATCTACTCAGTCTAAACCCTTCATGATTTTGAATACCTCTATCAAATCTCCTCTCAACCTTCTCTACGGTCAGGAGAACAACTCCAGCTTCTCCAGTCTATCCATGCAACTAAAGTCCCTCATCCCCAGAATCATTCCAGTAAATCTCTTCTGCACCCTCTCTCAGGCCTTCACATCATTCCTAAAGTGCGGTGCCCAAAACTGGACACAATACTGCAGTTGTGGCCGAACCAGTGTTTTATAAAGGTTCATCATAGCCGTCTTGCCTTTGTACTCTATGCCTCTATTTATAAAGCCAAGGATCCCCTATGCTTTCTCAAACTGTTCTGCCACCTTCAACGATTTGTGCACATATACCCCAGATCTCTTTGTTCCTGCACCCCTTTTAGAATTGTACCCTGTAGTTTATATTGCCTCTCCTCATTCCACCAGCCTGTCTATATCCTCTTGAACTTTATCACTATCCTCCTCACTGTTTACTACCCTTCCAAGTTTTGTGCCATCTGCAAATTTTGAAATTGAACCCTGTACACCCAAGTCCAAGTCATTAATATATATCAAAAAAAGCAATGGTCCTAGGACTGGCCCCTGGGGAACACCACTGTATAACTCCCTCCAGTCCGAAAAACAACCATTCACTACTACTCTCTGTTTCCTATTACTTAGCCAATTTTGTATCCATGCTGCCACTACCCCCTTTATTCCATGGGCTTCAACTTTGATGAAAATCCTATTATGCGGCACTCATCAAAAAACT
Source organism: Heptranchias perlo (assembly GCF_035084215.1). Lineage (NCBI taxonomy): Eukaryota > Metazoa > Chordata > Chondrichthyes > Hexanchiformes > Hexanchidae > Heptranchias > Heptranchias perlo. Next base: position 80,857,088 of record NC_090326.1, read on the forward strand.
CAATCAAGTTAGTGAAACACAATTTGTCTTTAACAAATCTGTGCTGGCTTTCCTTAATTAATCCACACTTGTCTAAGTGGCATCATGAACTCGGAAAATTGGCTTTATCATCTGAGATCACTTTATGGCCAACTGGCATTGTTTACTCAATCAGCAAAGCATACCAAATAGGGCAACTCTGTGTTCACATTAGCTGTTAAATGCAGACCAACATCACTACCTCAAAGCATTCTGTAAATGATGCGTTTCTTTTTGGCCACTTGAGTGTCTGTGTCTCCAAACCAAGCGAATGAGAAATCCACACAGGTAGTGTTTCTGTTTGCCCACTATGGAGTAGCATCACACCTCACATAAGTCCAGAAAACTTAGGTGCAGATTGGCAGAGTCATGGCTGAGGGAATTGGCCTGAAGGGTTATCTTGAGTCAAGTAGGATTGATTCCAGTCCTCAATGACAGTCCTACCCCTCCAGATTCCATTCTTGAGTCAGGTTTACTGAACAATCAACAGTACTGTGGACTTACCTGGTTCAACTATTGGATAACCAAATCTGCTACAGACTCAGTTTTGAACTTCCATCAAGGATTGTCACTGAAATGCCATAAAGGCACCATTTACCTTCAAACCCCATTCCCCCCCCCCCCCCCCCACACACACACCTCCTGCCGGATAATAATCACTTGTTGGTCATTATACTACTGACAAGAATGGGTTTGAGCCTTTGCTAGGTGGAAAGCAGGAACTCCATACGAGTGGCATGGTAAGCAGCACAACTCACCATAAAATGTGTCAGTGCATCACCACCATCCTCCTAACCACAGCATTGTCACACACAATACCCTATTGAATGATGGCTCCACCAGTTGGAGGTCAGTAGTACCTTCTCGCCTCTCTGCAATCCAATCATAATCCTGGATATATAAACACGTGTTCTCCTGGACTCTAGTTAATGCTTTACAACAACTGGCCTCTGAAGGCTCAGAATTAGATATTTGTTTTTAGCACAGTGGAAAGATCTACACTGTGCTAGCACCCTTGATGTTCTAAAGGTCCAAATCCAATGCTGACTCCAGGAGACTCAAGGATAAGTCAGTGCAGGTCAGAGCCTCCCATTTCCACGTTTTGCAATAAATCTACCTCACAGCTTGGTCCTGGATTTTGCACTTTTGTCAGAGGAAGCCATTCTGTTGCATGCCTAGGAGTTTTGAAGCATGCAGGAGGATTATTTGGATACACCATTGTCATTTGGCTGTCATTGAAAAAGATAAGAAAGATCAAAGTGCCTTTCATTGCTTCTCCACATGGACCCAAAGGAAAGTGTCTAGGCCGAAGTTGTTATCCAGCAGAACCCTACATAGCAATACGAATCAACAGTTGGAATAGATGCTCCGAGTAACCAATGCCTTCAAGGTGTTCTCTTGAGCTGTACAAAGCTACAACACTGCACTTGGGAGCACCCACCACTACTGGTTAGCTTATTGTTCAAGATGGTAAATAAGATGCACTGGAACCTATAGATGAGTCCGCCAGCAACACAATATCATTTTTGCAAAGGAGTACCGTAGACATTTTGGCAAGAAAAATAAGGAGAAGGCATGTACATGAAAGGGTAAGGCTTTAAAAGAAGTAGGGAAGAGGAAAAACTTAAAGGTTCAGATGCTCAAGTGGGAGATAAATTGATGATGTTATAAAATAAGCATATGGGATCCTAAGTTATTTAAATAGGGACATCAAGTACAAAAGCAAAGAGGTGCTACTAAACCATAACAAACCATTGCTTATGTTGCAGTTAGATCATTACGCCCAGTTTTAGGTGCCCTACTCTAGGAAGGATGTCAAGACCATGGAAATGATTCAGAAGAGATTTACTAAAGTGATACCAAGGGTGAGTGGCTTTAGTTATGAGGTAAGACTAGAGAAATTAGGGCTTTTTTCACTAGAGCAGAGAAGGTACCATCTTCAGGAACACTGATACCAGTGTGATTCCTTGGTCATTTTCAGGCTGATTAGGTTGAACAACATGCATGATTAGGTAGACAACATGCATGCTCCATGAATGATGTTGAATTAGCTAAGGATGCAATTGAAAGTGGCCTATGAGTCTTAGTAGACTCATAGAAATACATTGAAGTTACAACATGGAAATATGTCATTTGGCTCAACCAGTCTGTGTCAGCATTTACCCTCTATGTGAGCAAACAGTCCTAATCATATTTACCCACCCTGTTCCCATATCCCTTTATCCCCTTTTCCTTTGCCCACCTATCCAGTCTAATCTTAAATGTTGACATAATTTCTGCCTCAACCATTATACCTGAAAGTGAATTTCACAGCCTTACACCTCTCTGTATAAAGACATTTCTCTTGCTCTCTGTTCTAAATTGCCTACATTTAATCTTGTATCTATGCCCCCCCCCCATTCTAGACCCCTCAACCACTGGAAACAGTCTACTTCTATTTACTCTGTTCTATCCTTTTATAATTTTGAACACTTCTATCATATTGCCCTATAATCTGCATTGTTCCACTGCAAAAAGTCCCAAATTTTCAAATCTTTATTCATATTGTATTTTCTTACACTAGGTAGCATCCTAGTAAATCTGTGTTGTACCCTCTCTAAGCCTCAATATCCTTTCTGTAGTATAGAGCCCAATACTCTTTAACTCAGTACTCTTTAACTTATTAAAGTCTTATACAGACTTATCGTTGCCAATAGTGAATTAGCAGCACATTTTACACCCCGTTTGATTTTCTTTTCCACAATGGAAAGCTGTGTGAGACCCATAGAGAGAGAGAGTGAGAAAGAAAGAGGGAGATAGAAAGAGTGTCAGACTAACAGAAAGTCAGAGAGGAGAAGACAGAAAGAAATAGTGGGAGACAAGCAAAAAGACAGTTATAAGAAGACACATTTGTTTTACTTTTGTCCATGAGCAATACCATAAGAGATCAATTAAGATTTTATTAATTGGGTAGTGTTGTGTAACCTAAACTGTGTGACCTAGATTGGTGCAATTGGTTATTGTACCATTCAATTTCTACAGTGTTGAATGCACTGAATCTGTTAAGTACAGTGGAATATCACGTATGCCAACAACAAATATTTGTCCTGACCAATTATCAATGCTAGGCTTAACTTGCAATCTATATACAACTTGTTATGTATATACAAATCCACATGCAGAGTCCAGTAGAGTTCATTATTTCCAGAAACGGAACATGGTTCAGTGTGATCTGGAGTGGAATTTTATGTGATCCTTTCCTATAGATTTTTTTTATTCATTCATGGGTTGCGGGCCTCGCTGGCAAGGCCAGCATGTATTGCCCATCCCTAATTGCCCTTGAGAAGGTGGTGGTGAGCCGCCTTCTTGAACCGCTGCAGTCCATGTGGTGAAGGTTCTCCCACAGCGCTGTTAGGTAGGGAGTTCCAGGATTTTGACCCAGCGACGATGAAGGAACGGCGATATATTTCCAAGTCGGGATGGTGTGTGACTTGCAGGTGGTGTTGTTCCCATGTGCCTGCTGCCCTTGTCCTTCTAGGTGGTAAAGGTCGCAGGTTTGGGAGGTGCTGTCGAAGAAGCCTTGGCGAGTTGCTGCAGTGCATCCTGCAAATGATACACACTCCAGCCATGGTGCGCCGGTGGTGAAGGGAGTGAATGTTTATGGTGGTGGATGGGGTGCCAATCAAGCGGGCTGCTTTGTCCTGGATGGTGTCGAGCTTCTTGAGTGTTGTTGGAGCTGCACTCATCCAGGCAAGTGGAGAGTATTCCATCACACTCCTGACTTGTGCCTTGTAGATGGTGGAAAGGCTTTGGGGAGTCAGGAGGTGAGTCATTCACCGCAGAATACTCAACCTCTGACCTGCTCCTGTTGCCACAGTATTTATGCGGCTGATCCAGTTAAGATTCTGGTCAATGGTGACCCCCAGGATGTTGATGTTGGGGGATTTGGCGATGGTAATGCCGTTGAATGTCAAAGGGAGGTGGTTAGACTCTCTCTTGATTAGTTCTGTTCATTCATCTAGTTTTGTCCCGCATTCACCCATACCGCAATCCTGTTGGGATTGGGTGATACATTTCTCTTCAATAAAAATAGCTGACAAGTACTGAATTTTATGTTGAGGGAGTTTTTTTTCTTGAAAACTAAACTTCCATTTCAATAGGTCACCTTTAGGCCTGTGCAAAAACACCGGGGCCAGCTGAAACATCTCTAACTTATGTGTGTGCTGCTGTGGTTTCTGTTTTAAAGGATATATCTTCTTAAAAGATTTGATGCATGTGGAACAGAACTTGTACCTTACAGGTCTGACATGTTGTCGGACTAATGTTATTCCATTAAATGTCCAGCATCCCCTGACAGATAGAATTTAATCCATCAGGAAACTGCAAGTCGCACTTCAATTATTATTACCATGTGTTATTTGTTACAAGAGATCCAGCCTCTGTGACTTTTAATATTTTAAACATTGGTCATTATTTTAAAAAAGTGTAAAATTATGTCTATCGATAAAGAAGGGTTCTGAGTGGTAAACATTGTAAAACCCACAAAATTATTAACATGAAACAAAAACAATGGGGTCGATTTTAACTCCCAGCGGATTTCAGGTGGGCAGAGGGCGGGACAAGTGCAAAATGGATTTCAAGCTTGGAGTATTTTAATTCCCGGGCATCATCCGCATGCCGTCAGTTAGCTGCTTGCCCGAAATGGGTGGAAAGTTGAAGCTAGGCGGGTGGGAGTGGCGATTTGGGTGGCCAGAGGCTGCCACCCAGCACCAAAGAAAGGCTCGCTGACAAGCAGGTAAGTCACAGGAGGGATGGAAGAATAGTCCAGTGCAGGGGAGGATGGGACTTCTCTCGTGGGGTCCGGAGGAGCACGCCTGCTCCCCCCTGTCCCATGAAGGAAAGATTTTGGCTTACCTTAGAGGCCCTTTTTGTCCTTCCGACAGCTGCTGACCTGCCTTCACCTGGCGGGAAAGCCACGGCAGCTTCCCTGCTCAGACTTGAGTTAAATTCGCTATGGGGTGTCAATAGGACCCCAATTTGCATAAATTTAAAAGGCTCCCACCTGTTTCCGGTGTGCACCCTAGACAGCAAACTGTTGTGAGCAGTTAAAATGGTGGCCGACAGCATTTCGGCGGGAATGCAGCGATAAGGCTGAACCCTGCATTTTATAATCCCCCCCACCCTGTTCCCACCCTAGTAATGATTATGGGTAGCTGCTCTGATTGACAAAAGGTGGGAAGTAGTGTACCCCAGGGATCGGTGCTGGGACCACTGTTGTTCACAATTTACATTAACGATTTGGTTTCGGGAATCGGAAATACAATTTCAAAATTTGCGGATGACACCAAATTGGGGGGTGTAGTTAATACAAAGGAAGAATGCATCAAAATGCAAGTGAACATAAGGACATCAGAAATAGGATCAGGAGTAGCCCATATGGCCCCTTGAACCTGCTCCGCCGTTCAATAAGATCATGGCTGATCTTTTACCTCAATTCCATTTTCCCGCCCTATCCCCATATCCTTTAGTGTCCAAAAATCTGTCGATCTCAGTCCTTAATATACTCAACAACTGAGCATTCACAGCCTCTGGTGTTAAGAATTCCAAAGATTCACAACCCTCTGAGTGAAGATATTTTTCCTCATCTCTGTCCTAAATGGCCAACTTCTTGAGACTATGACCCCCTAGTTCTAGACTCTCCAGCTATAGAAAACAGTCTTTCAACATCTACCCTGTCAAGTCATCTAAGAATTTTATATGTTTCAATGAGATCACCTCTCATTCTTCTAAGCTCCAGAGAATATAAGCCCATTCTACTCAATCTCTCCTTCCAGGATAATGTCCCAGAGGACATTAATAAACTTGCAGAATGGGCATGTAATTGGCAAATGAATTTCAACATAGATAAGTGTGAGGTGGTGCATTTTGGTAAGAAGAATAAAGAGGCCACATACTACTTGGGTAACGCGCCCAGTGAAATGAGTCAGCCACCTGTGCGATCGCAGCCCAATTGGATCCACTTACCTTGTCTTCCGGGTTCCCCACTGCTGATCTGCGTGTCGGGCGGGCTGCGCATGCGCAGTAAGATCTGTCAGCTGGAGGAGCTCTATTTAAAGGGGCAGTCCTCCACTGACAGATGCTGCAACAAATAGAAAAAACTACAGCATGGAGCAGCCCAGGGGGAAGGCTGCTCCCAGTTTAATGATGCCTCACTCCAGGTATCAATACATGGGGTGAGGCGGAGGGGGAGGACAGAGATCTTCCCCCCGGCGGACGGGAGGAAGTGGCCTGCCTCTGCCACCAGGAAGGCCTGGCTTGAGGTGGCAGAGGAGGTCACCTGCACCAACATATCGCCCACCTGCATACAATGCAGGAGGCGCTCCAATGACCTCAGTAGGTCAGCCAAAGTGAGAACACTTACTCTTTCCCCTACACTCCATCTGCCACATCACCGGCCCCACCCTACACCTCCTTCTGCACTGCCAACACTACTCTGTCACATCACCCCTCATACCCACTCAAACCTCATCCTCATTTTATCTGCACTTACTCACCTCGCCAGTACTCATCCCGCCACTACCACTCAACCCAATCCTCATACAATCTCATGGCTCTATCTCACACTCACCCTCTCGTGCATCTCTTTCACGGTCAGCCTCACTCAACCTGCCACTACCTGTGCTGCAGCCACAGGGCATGCATCAGATCTGTGCAGTAGGCAGTGTAAGGCAAACGTGTCGTGAGCATGAAGGGGATGCACAAGGGTGTTTGAGGGTTTGTCATGGTTGTTACTTATATTGAATTTCTGACCAACTCACATTACATTTTATATTGGCACCACTACTGCCATGTCTTCGCGAATCTTGTCTGGTTTGTGCAATAATGCCCTTTCCTGAGGATCACTATGAAGACCCACAACTGATACCACCCATTGTGTCACTGCAGAGTGGGTGTAGGTACATTTGTAGGGCTCTTTTGTCAGACGATTGAGAGACGTCGGCGCTGTCCCCGGTGGCACCCTGGAAAGATGCGGGGAGAAGTTGTTGAGGGCAGTGGTGACTTTGACAGCGACAGGTAAGAAGATGGTTCTCGGGTCAGCCAGGAGCAGCTTGGCATGAAGGAGGCCGCAGATGTCCACGACTACATGTCGAGTGACTCTGAGCCTCCGTGTGCACTGCTGCTCAGAGAGGTCCAGGAGGCTGAGCCTCGGTCTGTGGACCCTGTGGCGAGGGTAGTGCCCTTTGTGATGCATCTCTCTCTGCGGTAGCCCTCCCTCCTCCTGTACAGGTGGATGTGTCACAGCACTCTGTTGTGGAGCTCCACGTGTCAGAGGTGGACGGCGTGGATGGCGAGGCTGGTGATGCTGTTCGCCCTCCGAGGTCATGACTGCAGCTACGGCGGCCCCCATCTGGAAGATGTACATCTGAAGGGGTCTGCAAGGTAGGTACATGTCTCTGGCCCCCGGGTAAGTGTGCATTTTGGTGACGTTGATTGTCAGGAGGAGGGTGGTGGAGGCCAAACTTTGTCCCAAGTGACAGAGTGGCCTCCTGCAATGAGTGAGGGTCTCCCCCCGCCACCTGTCAAATGGACCTTTGCAGCTGCCACAGGCTGATGGCTACAACAGGTCAATTTGAACTGTGAGTATTTCCCCCAGTATGGGAAACAGTCCCAGTTTGCTATAAAATCCCACCCCTCCTCACATAATCCCTTAATCAGGTCAGTTAATGACCTGAACAAGCAAAATAAATACCTTCAAGTGGAACCCCGCTGGCTTTAATTGCCTGCAGGATTCCCACCAGCGGGGGCTGCGCGCGCACGCCGGTGCGTTAGTGGGGAACCCGGAAGTGGGCGGGTTGGAGTTGGGCTCCCGACCCACTCCGGGATTCTCCGATTTTCGGAGCCCCCCCGCCAGGAACGCACCCGATAGCGGGTGCTAAAATGATGCCCAATAAGTGTCTAAACGGGATAGAGAAGCAAGGGGATTTAGGGGTACAGATACACAAATCACTAAAAGTAGCAACACAGGTTAATAAGGCCATAAAAAAGGCAAAGCACTCTGGTCCATTTCTAGACGGATAGAATTGAAAAGCAAAGAAGTTATGTTAAACTTGTATAGAACCTTGGTTAGACAACACTTGAAGTAGTGTGAACAGTTCTGGTCTCCATATTATAGAAAGGAGGTAGAGGCATTAGAGAAAGTGCAAAAAAGATTCACAAGGATGATACTAGAACTGAGAGAATATCCTTATCAGGAAAGGTTGAACAGGCTGGGGTTCTTTTCTCTGGAAACAAGAAGGCTGAGTGGTGACTTGATAGATGTCTTTAAGATAATGATAGGGTTTGATAAGGTAGATGTAGAGAAAATGTTTCCACTTGTGGGGGAGTCCAAAACTAGAGGTCATAAATATAAAATAGTCACTAATAAATCCAATCGGGAATTCAGGAAAATGTGGTAAGAATGTGGAATGTGCTACTACAAGGAGTAGTTGAGGCAAATAGCATAGATGCATTTAAGGGGAAGCTAGATAAGCACGAGGGAGAAAGTAATAGAATGGTATCCTGATAGGGTTAGATGAAGTAGGGAGGGAGGAGGCTCGTGTGGAGCATAAACGCCAGCATAGACCAGTGGGCCGAATGGCCTGTTTCTGTGCTGTAGCTTCGATGTAACACGATATAAGTCAATGGTAATGAAAATCGGGATAAGTGTATAATGGATGGCCAATCCGATATCACTCATTTTATGCTATCGCTAAAAGTTAAATTACCCCCTATAGTGTTGAAGCGTCTTAAGTTAATCATAGAATCATAGTATGTTACAGCACAGAAGGAGGCCATTTGGATCATTGTGTCTGTGCCGGAACTTTGAAAGAGCTATCCAATTAGTCCCACTCCCCCACTCTTTCCCTTCAAGTATTTATCCAATTACCTTTTGAAAGTTACTATTGAATCTACTGCCAACTATTGAATCAATTGTCAACCCCAGTCCATCACCGGCATCTCCACATCATGACCACTCTTTCAGGCAGTGCATTCCAGATCATAACAACTCTTGTGTAAAAAAATGTTTCCTCATGTTGCCTCTACTTCTTTTGCCAATCACCTTAAATCTGTGCCCTCTGGTTACCGACCCTCCTGTCACTGGAAACAGTTTCTCTTTATTTACTCTATCAAAACCGTTCATGATTTTGAACACCTCTATCAAATCTTTTCTTAACCTTCTCTGTTCTAAGGAGAACAACCTCAGCTTCTCCAGTCTATCCCCATAACTGAAGTCCCTCATCCCTTGTACCATTCTAGTAAATCTCTTCTGCACCCTCTAAGGCCTTGACATCCTTCCTAAAGTGTGGTGCCCACAATTGAACACAATATTCCAGCTGAGGCCTAACCAGTGTTTTATTAAGGTTTAGCATAACTTCTTTGCTTTTGTACTCTATGCCTCTATTAATAAAGCCCAGGATCCCAAATGCTTTTTTAACAGCCTTCTCAACTTGTCCTGCCACCTTCAAAGATTTGTGTACATTGTTCCTGTGTCCCCTTTAAAATTGTACCGTTTAGTTTAAATTGCCTCTCCTCATTTCCTACCAAAATGTATCACTGCACACTTCTCTACATTAAATTTCATTTGCCATGTTTCTGCCCATTTCACCTTGAATACCTTGAATGTGCAGGAATAGGACACACATCAATAATATCATTGCCAATGAACTGAGGTGAGACGTAACAGTGCTTATCTATTGGCAGTGATAACATTCCAGTTCCACACTTTTAGTAAATTAACTGCTCTATATTTCATGAAGATGAATAAATGTTACACTTTAGTGGTTTAAGAGCACAGCCTAGTGGTAGCTGTGAGGCAACTGCAAGAAAACTATAGCTTTCAGAAAAAAAATTGTTTCAAAATAGAAAAAGAGAAGGAATCAATAATTTGGGTTTTGAAGTTCAGGTTTTTGTCTCTTTTTATGTCTAAGGCTGCAGTTATGCTGCAGATATCAACCTCAAATTAGTATTAATTGCAACCGGCAGCAAATCCAACTCTCGGGTCTAGGAGAGAGCTCTGCTTCCAGCTGGTAAATTTAAAATGTCTTAGAGCATGAGTGAGAGCAGCTGTGCTTTCAAAACATTTAAAAATTGATCTGCTTATAGCTGATTTTCTACTGCCAGATGCCTATGCTGGTGCTGTAAGCTCCTGGTGCCTGTGGCAACCCAAAAAGAGAAAGAATGTTTCCCCTGTCGCCAGCCTTAGTGAGTCAGGCAAATTTTTCTTGGGGTTGCACGAGACCTGCATGTCAGGAGCTGCCAGCATTAGCACAGTCCTTAATCCTATATAAAAGCAGCTTGTATTTATAATGTACTCAGGACCTATGGAACCACAGACATTTACAACACTAAAGGAGGCCACCAGATGCAATGGCCCCGATATTAACTTGAAGCAGGGAAGAGAGCAGGGGTGCGGTTTTGTGTAGTAAGGGTTTCCCGCAGGTTCTGCTGAATTTAACAGTAGGACCTGTTTTAAAAATTTTTAAGAGGTTTCCTGCCTGATAGCCAGCTCAATTGACAGGCTGTAGATTACTAGCACGCATCCAAATGCACCTGCGTTAAACCCAGAAGTGGGCGTGTTGGAGCCGGGTTGTGGTTGCACTAGAAAAATCAATTATTTTAACTGCCCACCAGCCCCAGCCCACCCATTCTTGGGGGTTAAAATTCCCCCCATTGTGTCTGTGCTGATTCTTTTCTAAAGCAATCCAAAACTAATTCCATTGTCTTCCTTTCTTCCCATGGCTCTGGATCTTCCTGTGCTTCAAGTGTTTATCGATCTTCCTTTTAAAAGATGTCCTCTGGCAATGCATTCCATGCTCCAATACCTCTCTGCATAAAGAAATGTTTCCTAACTTTTCTCCTCACTCTCAGTGACAGTTCTAAATTGATGACCACTCACCACTGACTCCAGAAGCAGAGGTAATAGCCTTTCCCTATTCACCCTATCAAAACCTTTTATAATTTTAAAATATTTTATTAAATTTAATTTTAGCCTTGTTCCAGTGGAAATAACACTAGTGTCACAAGTCTCTCTTCATAACTATAATTCTTCATCTTGGTGAATCTATGCTGTATGCTCTCTAAGACATAATCCTTGATGGGTGCCCAAAACTGCACACAGTATTCTAGCTGTGACTTAACCATTGCTTTGTACAAATTTATCATTACCTCTTTATTCCTTTTAGCCCTATTTATAAAACCCAAAATGCCATTGACCTTTTTATGATTTTATAGACCTGCACTTGCACATTCAAGGAATTATGTACTTGTGTCCCTAGGACTTTCTGCCTTCAGCATCTTTCCATTGAGTTTACACTCCCATTCCTTGTTTTTCCTCTAAAATGCATGACCTCATTGATATAAATGGTTTGTTACTTGCTAATGCTCTAGGAGACTGATGCTTTCTCCTGCAATATTACACTCAAAGAATTACGTATGGGCCCAGAAATTACTCACCTCCAGATGCCGTTCATCAATGACGTCCTCTCTCCACCGGCGAAGACAGGGAGCAAGTTCACGAATGCTCACATGCGCACTAAAACCCAGAAATTGTGAACTTGCTCCCATTGGTTTGACAGGTCCGAATTAAAGGGCCACCTATGCTACAATCAATAAAATCATTCAACATTCATAAACTTACCCATCTGCCCAGCTGGAACAAAGATACTTACGCCACCAAAAGGTATGCTGGAAAATACTAGCCCTATGCTACTTTTTAAAAGCACGATGACTGTTAATGACTGCAAAACAACAATAAATTAAATTTTAAAAATGTGGAAAGTCAAATTATTCCTATTTTAATATTTTTTGATCATTTAAAAAAAAAATTGAAAATTAAAAATGTTAACTTTTTGTTTACTTTTAACTTCTGTAAGTTTCATTAAATTAAATCATCTGCTTGGCTTTTTATAAGATATGTTAAATTTTTATTTAAACTAACATACAGATGTTAACTGTAAAGGAATGATTTCTACTTGCCTGCTTGTGGGCGGGACTTCTTTCCTTGACAGATTCTGTGGGCGTGGCTTCCATTCCCACAGTCTCTGTCGATACGAAGGAACCTGCGCTGATTTTACAGTGCTGAACTTAAAAAAAATTGAAGACGGAGCAAGTGGACGTCAGAGACCCACAAGATAAATATTTTCATGGTGTTTGCCTGCAGGATGTGCGGACAACCTTGCCACGCTGGTCAGAGCAAGTTCCGGCCCATTATAACTACCATGTAAATTTGGATTGCGATGTGACAATTGTAGGTTTTGAGCAAAAATATTCTTTTACTATGACTGGAGCAGCCATATTAAATCTCCTTGTAAAGTTGTTGGGGATTGTTTTTGTCCTGCTGCCTTCTTCTTGTTGTTGTTGTCATAATCCTTGAAAAGAATGAATAAAAGATTGATGATTCACACAGCGAGGTTATCTGAGAGTCAAATGAGTGATCCAAGCTTTGCTTGTTCTTTACCTGGTTATCCCCCAGTCTGCTGCTGAAGTGTGCAGGCTGAACTGTCTTTTTAAAAGTTCCACTCCAATTTCCATGCACTCCAGCTGTTTACACCAGCTTTACATGGGATTTACACCAACCACTACTCCAATGATTATGCAAATAAGCCGACCCAGGAAACCCTCATGGAAATACCTCTCCTGACCACCACTGGGCACAAACCTTTTTTAATAGCATAACAATGGCACAACTCACCATGTGAAAAATCTTTGCCACAATCTAGTCTCTGACTTCTTCTACCTGTAATATAGCCACTGTTAGTCATAATTCAGCTAATGTGGAAATTGTTCAAATTCATCTTTTGCATGACTGATTATAATAGAATCAACAAGATGTATTTGCATTTTAAATGGTTGATGCACTGCAAAACTGAAGATAAAATGATTTATGAATGTTGTATTGTATTCATTTTCTATTTCTATACTGTGCAATACACTGTGAAAAATAATGGTGTTTGCCTGTAGTTTGGTGACTATTTCGTGCATCATAGAATAATTGTAAGGGCATTATCATTATGGTCAGTTTGGTTTGTGTCCAAATGACTACAGCCAACTCCATCATCAAAAGACAAATACTATACTAATTATTTAAAGGGTAAAAACATTATAAAATATTGAATTAACATGAAAAAGTCAGAAATGAAACAAAAAGCATAAGCATGCATGAATCCAGAAACATAGAAATAAATGGATGATATTAAAAACAAAGTTCAACTCCAAAACTCAACATGATTTTTAAATGCTGTTGTAATAATTTTCACGCTTAAGGTGAGCTTCCGAAGGGAATTTAATTGGGAGTGGGTTTCGGACGAGCCAAGATGCTCCTCCGGGTCCCACAAGGAAAGTCTTGGCCTCTGCTGCCCCGGCGACCCCCACCTTCGCTCTGTCTGTCACTCACCTTCCAGTTGGTGGGCAGTTTCCCAACCACATGATTCTGATCAGATAAGTGCTAGCCAGCTGCCTCGTTCTGCACGTTTTGGATGGGCTGCTGGCCAGCGAGTGTAAATGAGAGTCGAGAGTTAAAATAGCCCCGGCCTCAAACTGATGATATTGGGTGGGTTTGGAGCTTGCTTCCCGCCTGCGTAAAACTCGCTCCCAGTTAAAATTCCGCCCACTTTGAGCCATCTGTGTCTGAGCCATTCAGACCAGAGAGATCCTAGGTTTAATCAGCCAAGTTTGTAATATCACCCGTCTCCGCCCCTGCCTCAGCCCATCCGCTGCTGCAACCCTCATCCATGCTTTTGTTACATCCACACTGGACTATTCCAATGCTCTCCTGGCCAGCCTCCCACCTTCCACCCTATGTAAACTTGAGCTCATCCAAAACTCTGCTGCCTGTATCCTAACTTGCACTAAGTCCCGTTCACCCATCACCCCTGTACTCACTGACCTACATTGGCTCCCGATCCGGCAATATCTCAAATTTAAAATTATCATTCTTGTGTTCAAATCCCTCCAATGGCCTTGCTCTTCCCTATCTCTATAACCTCCTCCAGCCCTAAAAGATTTCTGCTTTCTTCCAATTCTGGCCTCTTGTGCATCCCCAATATCCTTCGCCTTACAATTCAGCTGCCGAGGCCCTAAGCTATGGAATTCCCTCCCTAAACCTCTCTCTCCTCCTTTAAGATGCACCTTAAAACCTACCTCTTTGACCAAGCTTTTGTATCACAATTGGCCACAGTATCTATCGGTTAGGAAAGAAAAAAATCAGCCATATTTCCCAATCTGATTGCTATGCAATGACCACTGCAGGAAATGTGTGTGCATGAATATTTGGGCAACTCTACAGCAGACGCCGCAACCTCGAAACTAAGATAGAGTCCATACTCTCAACCTGTACTCAGGACACAGCAGACCAGCTACGAGATACCGCCAAACAGACGAGGCAACGGAACTACGCAGCCTACATGAAAACCAAGAGCAGGAAGCTTGAGAAACTCGGCATCACCACCAGCATCGACCAAGCTTCCCCTGGTACCACGGTTGCAACCACAGGGAAGTCTATCGTCAATTTGTCCGACCACACCCTTCAACCAGACGAAATCGAAGTTCTCAGCCGAGGGCTCAATTTCTGCCCCACTACCAAAATGGACCCCATTAGTGTCGCGGCGGACACAGAGGAATTCATCAGGAGAATGAGGCTCCGGGAATACTTCCACAAACCCCAAGATTTCAGCAGCGAACCCAATGAGACAATCAACGATCTGGAACAGCAGACAGAGGGATCCGCGGTACAGCAACCGAAGAGGAAAGAGTCACACTGGACTCCTCCGGAGGGTCGCTGCCCTCAGCTTGACATGTATGCTCAAGCTGTCAGGAAATGCGTCAATGCCAGATTCATCAGCCGCACTCAGAAGACAGTCCAGAATGTCACCCAAGCACAACGCAACGCCATTAACGCTCTCAAGACCAACGGCAACATCGTCATCAAACCAGCGGACAAAGGAGGAGCCATCGTCATACAGAACAGAACGGACTATTGCAAAGAAGCATACCGACAACTGGACAACCAGGAACACTACAGACGGTTACCCGCAGATCCGACCAAAGAACACACCCACCAGCTCAACAAACTGATCAAGACCTTCGATCCAGACCTTCAAAGCATCCTACGCGCGCTCATCCCACGTACTCCCCACGTGGGAGACTTCTACTGCCTCCCAAAGATACACAAAGCCAACACACCCGGACGTCCTATCGTATCAGGCAACAGAACCCTGTGTGAGAACCTCTCTGGATACATCGAGGGCATCCTGAAACCCATCGTACAGGGAACCCCCAGCTTCTGTCGCGACACTACAGACTTCCTACAAAAACTCAGTACCCACGGACCAGTTGAACCAGGAACACTTCTCACCACGATGGACGTCTCGGCACTCTACACCAGTATCCCCCACGATGACGGCATCGTTGCGACAGCATCAATACTCAACACCAACAACAGCCAATCTCCAGACGCCATCCTACAACTCATCCGCTTCATCCTGGATCACAATGTCTTCACCTTCGATAACCAGTTCTTTACCCAAACACACGGAACAGCCATGGGGACCAAATTCGCACCCCAATACGCCAACATTTTCATGCACAAGTTCGAGCACGACTTCTTCACTGCACAGGACCTCCAACCAACACTATACACCAGATACATCGACGACATTTTCTTTCTATGGACCCACGGCAAAGAATCACCAAAGAGACTACACGATAACATCAACAAGTTCCATCCCACCATCAAGCTCACCATGGACTACTCCTCAGAATCAGTTTTTTTCTTGCACACACGAATCTCCATCAAAGACGGGCACCTCAGCACCTCACTCTATCGCAAGCCCACGGACAACCTCACGATGCTCCACTTTTCCAGCTTCCACCCTAACCACGTCAAAGAGGCCATCCCCTATGGACAGGCCCTGCGAATACACAGGGTCTGCTCAGACGAGGAGGAACGCGATGGACACCTACAGACGCTGAAAGACGCCCTAGTAAGAATGGGATATGACGCTCGACTCATCGATCGACAGTTCCGACGGGCCACAGCGAAAAATCACATAGACCTCCTCAGAAGACTAACACGGGACGCAACCAACAGAGTACCCTTCGTCGTCCAGTACGTCCCCGGAGCGGAGAAACTACGCCATGTTCTCCGCAGCCTTCAACATGTCATCAATGACGACGAACACCTCGCTATGGCCATCCCCACACCTCCACTACTCGCCTTTGAACAGCCACCCAACCTCAAACAGACCATCGTTCGCAGCAAATTACCCAGCTTTCAGGAGAACAGTGTCCACGACACCACACAACCCTGCCACGGTAACCTCTGCAAGACATGCCAGATCATCGACACAGATACCACCATCACACGAGAGGACACCATCCACCAGGTGCATGGTTCATACTCCTGTGACTCAGCCAACGTTGTCTACCTCATACGTAGCAGGAAAGGATGCCCCAGAGCATGGTACATTGGCGAGACCATGCAGACGCTGCGACAACGGATGAACGGACACCGCGCAACAATCGCCAGACAGGAGGGTTCCCTCCCAGTCGGGGAACACTTCAGCAGTCAAGGACATTCAGCCACCGACCTTCGGGTAAGCATACTCCAAGGCGGCCTTCGAGACACACGACAACGCAAAATCGTCGAGCAGAAATTGATAGCCAAGTTCCGCACCCATGAGGACGGCCTCAACCGTTCATGTCACGCTACACGTAACCCCACCGGCAAACAAATGTTATCTGTTTTTAATGTAACGGGTCATTTGCTGTCTTTTCTATGTTTCTGCCTCTCTGTTTTTTTTTGGTGGTTTGTATATTCGGTGGCCTTTTAGGTAACACCTCTCTGTCTGCACACTGTGATTGCCTTGGCAACGGGCAGTTGGAAAGACTACTATCTGTAATCACCAGGTATTGTTCTGTGATTTATAAATGCAAAGGGTTCGAGGATTTCATTTCCACAACATTCACCTGAGGAAGGAGGAAGCCTCTGAAAGCTTGTGAATTTCAAATAAAATTGTTGGACTTGGTGTTGTAAAATTGTTTACAATTGTCAACCCCAGTCCATCACCGTCATCTCCACATCATGAATATTTGGGAGAAGAGGATTGGCTTGACTTTGATCTACTCCACAGTTGGATAGCCTGCCAGCATTTGTTATCAAGGGTCACTGGATAATGGGCACTTGGGCGAGTAACAGATTCCCATGATAATGTACCCAAGTGAGACAGTCAACATCTTCAGGAGAGAGATTGGAAAGGCCAAAAGAAACAATTTCACGTGATGTTGTTAGTAAGACTTAGTGGGTCATTTTCCATGGAGGAATGTGGGTTGGGGGGTGGTGGGGAGGGATGTGGGGATTCCTTATTGGAATAAGGTAGGCAATAGGTCATGATGGAAATTAACTATGCATCTGCTTTCAGAAAAATCACATTTACCATTTAGTGCAGGAGCTAAATATGTCTCTGGGCAGCTCACTGTGTGACTGCAATTGTAACAATTTGATATTTCAATGCTGCATATAAGTTGCAATTTTATTGCCAATTGCGGTACAAGCATCCTGTCACAGCTTGTTTGACTTGTAAGGAAGGAGATAGGAGGCAGACAGATTAATGCTGAGCAGCTTTAACTGCAAATTGAGGGGGAAGTTGCACAACCCACCATATTTCACTGACACGAGGCCAGTACAGTAATCTTGCAGTCAATAAAAGTTTGGTTTCAACTGAAGCTAAAATTAACTCTAATTTTCTGACCTCAGGAGCAAATTGGTTACATTTAATTACCACATATAAAAAGAAATAGCTGTTGCCCGGACTTATATGCTGAAACATTGAATGTAAAAACGATAAAATGTAAAAAGTTAATGGCCCTGAATTCCCTCGCTGTCTTCAGTACTTATACTGTTATTGCGCTAAAAAGATTGAGACAACACGCATCACACTGCTTATGCACGTTAAGGTGTTAGACGTGAGTTTCCTCAATCTTTTTGGCAGCTTTAACAAGCTGCCTGCCCAAGCCTGCTGGTGCTCGTTTGCATAGGAGCTCCACTCACCTGGTGGCACTGTTCCCAGGAATTTCCTGCCTTTAGATCACTTCTGCACTCTGGGAAAGTTAGACCCATATAAAACAGGCGTAGCTGCTCCCCTGGTCACCTAAATCAGGTGGGCTTGAGCAATTTCAGAGCTTTGAAGAATCCTCAAACTTTGCTTTGATAATTTTTGGCTTCACAGAAGTTTTATCAACTATCTGTTTTTACAGTTTTGCTCACTGAGACTGGCACTTGACCCCCCCCCCACCAATAGTGCTACATTCTCATCCCACCCACCTCTCCACATATGCATAACGATTCCCCATGGGCATACCTCTCTGTGCTATCCTTATGGAGGAAGAGGAGGAACAGCAGCACGTGGAGGCAAGGAGAATAAGGCAGCCTGCCGGAAGGCTTTGGCAGTGAGTGTCAGGGCAATCTAGGCAGCAAGACTGATGCCCCTGGATAACATGCTGCCTGGCACACCCAGGATGCTGTCGCTTCTGTGTGCTACCTCTTTGAAGAGGGATTGCAGGTCTTCCTGTGAAAAAATTCACAGCCATTTTGCGAGATGCTGCCCTTTCATGGTGCCCGTGGGCATATCTGGACTGTGACTGTTCATGGTTTTGGCAAGAGGGGCTTCAGGTGAGGGTGGGAAATGCCCTCAATGAATAAAATGCAAAAAGGTGGAGGAACAGTCATATGGTAGAATAATGGTTAAGCTACTGGACCAGTAATCCAGAGAACATGAGTTAAAATCCCACCATGGCAATTTGAGAATTTGAATTCAGCTTTTTAAAAATCTGGAAATAAAAAGCTGTTATCAGTAAAAGTGACCACGAAGCTGTTGGATTGTCGTAAAAACCCAATTGGTCCATTAATGTCCTTTAGGAAAGGAAAAATGCTGTCCTTATCCAGTCTGGTCTATATGTGACTCCAGTTGCTTGCTAGGCCAATTCAGATGGTCATTAAGAGGCAACCATGTTACAACTACACAGACTGCAGTGGTTCAAAAGGAAGGCCCACCATCACCTTCTCAGGGCAACTAGGGATGGGCCTTGCCAGCGATGCCCACATCCTGAGAATGAATTAAAAAAAAGAATCTCTGCAGCCTCACCTTGATGTCCCCAAGTGCACTAAGGAAAACTGCAGTCTTTACAGAGGCAGTGCCACTTCTGCATTGGCGTTTCCTGGGGCCTGAGCTGCTCTCTGTGCTTTTAGAATGCAATTACACCACTTTATATGCAAATTAACTTACCCAGGAAACTTGCATACAACTCTCTCTGCTGGTGGATAGCATAACTTTCCGATGCACAATGCGCAATGGACATCGAGGAAATTCAGGGCCACCATGTTTCATACAAGGAAATTCCTGTTGTGGAAGTTAAAAAACCTAGCAGGTTCTGCAATTGAAAGAGAGTAATGGAGAATAACTAATATTTGTTTCTAAAATGGAAGTTGAGTGTTTTAATTGGAATAGATTAACAGACAATGTTACATGATGCTGCATACTTTGGCCAATTTAAACAACTAAAAGCTTCTTGAGTTTAATTTTGGAAACTGATGTTTGTACATGTGACTAGACACCAGGGGGGCCCTATCACAGATTACATAAAACCTCATTTAATCAGCCTAAGGGACAGACTAGCAAAGAAGCAGTTAAGAGTTGTTGAGAATCTTGAAGTTGAAATAGTGGTGGATCCAACCTAGTAATTATACAATGTAATCACTTTGTCTTTTTATGTCATGCTGTCTAGACCTGGTTCTATTTTTAGAATATAACCCACAGTACTAAAAAAGGAAAGTGCATCATTTTCTGCACATTAATTTTAAAAGCCTCTAAGTCTCTAATTGGGTATCACATAGACAATCCTGGTAACATAAAGCAAGGAGCAGGAAACCAAAGAGATAAAAGTTATTGTAGGTTCTCCTTCATGATGGCAAGATGTGCAGAGAGATGGAAGCTCTATTTCTATAAAGCTTATGTCTAATAGTATTTTATTTCTTCCATAAATTGGTTCTGTGGAGACAAATAGGCCCAGAAATTCGGGTGCGCCTATTTTTCGGCACGCGGAAGGTGCAGGGAGTGACGCCTGAGACTTCCCAGATATTGGACCTCGGGCCTGATTATAATGGAGCCGGTGCAGCTTCAGAGCCCGAAGAGTAATGGAAAATCTGGCTGCTGCCAACGTAAGTGGGCCCAGAGATCATGGGGCTGGGGACTGGGGGGTGGTGGTATCAGGAAACGTGGAGGCAGAGAATGGGGTTCACAGGACCAGGAGATTGGGTGGGTCAGAGCTGGCAGCAGAGAAGATCGGGGTTTGGGGCCGGTATCAAGGAAGATTGGGGCCATGCGATCAGGGATTCTTTCATGTGGGATGGGGAGGAGCAGATTGTCCCAAGGAACTGCAGTGAAAGAGAGGCAGGCAAGAGGAAAATAGGCCAGGATGCCAGGCGTCACCTTCTCACCATCACCTGCATGTGGTGAGCAAAGCAGGAGCTACCAGCAATGATCCCACCTAGTGCGGGGGGAGAGAAAAATATAGATTAAAATGGGGAGGCCATGGTAGGCCTCACTGCCCCATTTTCCCACCATTTCTCCAGTCCAATTTGGAGTGGGATACAGAGGAAAATCGATCCCACTATCTAGGGTCATATAGATCATAATGGCCACAGGAGTCTGGCTGGCACTCATGGAACAGCATCCCAGCAGGAGTCAGTGCTTGAGGAAGGGGGTGAAAGAAGTTTGGAGGGAGCACTCCTTCAAATAAAATGATAAAGGATGGGAATTCAAGATCTCTGTGCAATGGGGCACTATGCATGCATTTTAATCTGACAGGTACCATTACACCACAAGATCTACTATTGCAACTTAAGTACTGTACTGTGAACCTTCAATCCTTCAGTGACTAGTTCAAAACTGCCCCTTCACAAATGTAAAATGTGCAAAATGTATCAGATGAAGCAATTTGCAGATAGAAAGGTTTTTTCCAGTTGACGCAGGTGACAAATCTTCTCTCGGAAAAGGTCACTGAAAAAAAGTGTGTCACCTAATATTTAACTACATGAAAAATCTCATGCTGACAATGAAGTAGTTTCCAAAAACATGTTAAAAAATTGCAAATCAGCAAGTCACTGCAAGAAGCATGAATTGGGATGATTCAAAACAGACATAACTAAACGAATAAACATTGACTTCTTATTCCCCTGCAATATTGAAGGCATTCATCTCTACTTACATCCTCTTTGGAAGGTACTAGACACTTGAAGCTGTCGATCAACCCATTTGCACAAAGGTACTATTGGGGAGGCGCATATGTGTAAGATTTATTATCCACATAGACTACTAAGGATCCATTCATAAAAAATCTAGCAAGCAGCAAAACATGCATCACAATATCCATTTACAATTTCCTTTTATCAATGGAGAGAAATGAAAACCGAAAGTCTTAGAATACATCACAAAGGTAGGTATTGACATTCTGCACTAGGGCTTATTGTACTGCACCTTTCAACCTGGAAACCTAAAATACTGGAAATAATCGTTTCATTATCCTGAGAGAGCTTGTATAACCACTTATTTGTATTATTAAAGGCCAGGGATGCCAAGCAGATTACATATTATTACCAGTTCCATCCAGATTATGATCAAATGCATGCTTTCTTCACTTAGTCAGCTTAGCTCAGTGGTAGGATTTTTGCCTCTAAGTTGTGGGTTCAAGACCTACATCAGAATTTCAGCACATAATCAAGACTGACACTTCAGTGCAGTACTGAGGGAATGCTGTATTGTGTAAAGTTTGTGTTCTGCTCAGTATTATTCTGAACACCAGTGCACAGAAATACAATGGATCTGATAATACAGTTCCAGCATTGTGACAGTGGGACTGCTGTTCTTTGGACTCTGTGCATGCCTACAGGGCTCTTAGCTAACCTTGTGCTATAATGTAAGGTCAGTTCATTCACATAATATGTTACAAGTGCAGTACATAACATGCTGGGAGCACAAAGGGGCCAAGGGGCAGGTTATGCTGTCCAGCTGCTCTTAAAGGGTTGCTGGTCCCCTTTAGAACTGTCCTGCTACTGGGAATACAGCATTGGAGGTGCTGCAGAGAAGACTGCTCCTTTTGGAGCTGAAGGGGATCCTTTTGTGAAGAGGAGCCTAAATGAAGATTGCTGTATGAGTCAATGCTATCTCACCTATATGATCCATGGAACAGGTTAAGAGGAAATTTGCTGGTCTCTACAAGATTGCTGAGGCATATATACAACCTAGTGAACCTGCAAAAGCAGACCAACAGTTTCAAAGAACTTGACACAGTCCTCAAAATGCTGACAATTCAAAAATGGTCCTAAATTTGACCCTTTCACATGCTAAAGCAAAAAATTATACTGACTACACAAAAACTGTACAGTTTACCAGGACATGGGTTTCACTTTAAATACATGAAAGCCCGAACAGGGATACAAGTATCGAAAGCAAAAGTTTTATATTTTAGGAGGGTCTGGGGACACGTTCTGGTAGATCTTAACATACGGGCAGCCAACCAGTGGAGCACGCCAGCTGGCCACCCATTCCAGCGGCGAAGAGACACCCTCCAATTTGAGGCCCGGGCCTCATTTGAATACGATTGGCAAACTGTGGAAACCAAACTGGCAGCTTGCTGATTTTGGGTCACAAGTATGACGGCTGGCTGGGACATGAGCAGCATCTGCAGGAAGGTCCCAGGCCGAGGAGGGCAAGCCCAGAGCGGGCTGCAGGGTTCCCTTTGAAGACTGCTCAATGCCAGCACACATGGGCGGAGTGTGCACAGTGCCCATGTGTCCCTTAAAATTGCAACCGGGATCCTAACTATGTCATTTGGACCACAATTTGCATGGGAATAGGCCTACTGCCTGCTTCAGGCAGGCGTTGTGGCTGCCCAGGGCTAAGCCCTTTTCAGAATGGTGTTGATGGGAGAATCAATGTTAATTAAACGGTAAGTCTACTGACACAATTATGAGGCCTTTAACGCCCCAAAAAAGACAGTTACAGGAGTTCAAAACATCTCTCCCAACCGGCCACGGTACTTCTCCAGGCTTCTCTCTCTCTCTCTGCCTGCCCAAGTGCTGCTGCTGGCTTCTCCTTCTCCCCCTCCTCCACTAAATAGCGGTTCTGGTATTTACCCACTCTCCAACTCCCCCCAACAACACTACATTCTCCTACCTCCCTCTCCCTTTATCCCAAAGACTGCTGTTCCCTCGTTCCTCAAGTGCCATTCCTGAGCTCCTACTGGCTGCTACTCCTACTTTGATTGATGGCATTGTATAATGTGGGCAGGAAATTGCAATCTTGTGACAATTCCCATCCACAGTGTACAACCCCAAGCGATCACCGTAGGAACACCAGAAATTAGGAGTTCAGGAGTGGCACATGGAGGCGGGACTTGGTCTGCACTTATTTTGGTTTTTGGACATGGATAGAGCCCCCAGAACTCTGATTATCCACATTAAACATGGATGGTTGACATTTATGCCAAGGTAAGGGCACTCTCAATTCGCTTAGTTTTGCCATCTCACTTTACATTTCATGTTAACAGAAATTCACTGTACACTTGGAGCATCATAGGAGTGAGTGTCCTGCTTTCATGCAACCATCTCCACCGCACCCCCCTCCTGCCACCCACTCCCCCACCCATCGGCAGCCAGACCGACCTTCTGGTTGCCAATGGTCCCAATTGAAGTTTAAAATTCTAGTGGAGTGGTGGGGGAACTTGAAAATGATGATGCCAATGCTCACTTGTAAGCCCTCAGCCTGCCTTGGTGACCCTGCAGACCGTCTGATTTGCAAGAGTCTGGGAGTAGGCCATAGCACCTGGCAACTCCTGCCTTGGGATGTCCAGCGCATGTTAGGACAGGAGAATGAGAGTAAGCATGAGCATTTCCTCGGGCCTCATTAGAATAGTTCTGCATCTGCTGCCGATGCTGGTCAAGCTACATTTCCCACCTCAGAAAAGCCCTGGTAACCCACAGGCAATATTAAAGGGGAGGAGACCTGGTTATCTGGATGTCTGTCCCTTTTTCCTGACCTTTGTGGTTAGAGAATTGAGCATTCCCCAAGGAAAGAGAGGAAAATTCACCCTCAGTAGCAAAAAAATTCAAATCAGTAGTTACCTTGACAGTCACTGATGGAGACATTCTTGTCCTCGAAGTAGTTTCAAAGTCTGGCTTTAGGAGATTGCACAGTTCTGTCACACTAGTCTCATTAATTGAAGTCTCCACGTGCACCCTTGGACATGTCCAGGTACAATTGCTCTGGCATCAGTCACTCCCTTAAGCAGTCTGAGATTCTTACTTTAGGGGAACTGACTCACACTGCCCTATATTGACTTGTACAATAAAAAGAAAGATTTGTATTTATATAGCGCCTTTCATGACCTCAGGATGTCCCAAAGCGCTTTACAGCCAAAGAAGTACTTTTGAAGTGCAGTCACTCTTGTAATATAGGAAACAGCATCCCATTGTGAAGTGGATCAGATATCCATGTTATTTGCATGCATATTTCTGCAATCTCTCTGAAGGTGGACTGAGTTAACGCTGGATGAAGCAAAGTTTTGGTTTGAACTGTAAAATGGTTTATTCGACAGTAAGGTGAAATGTACAGAGCATGAGGTATGATCAGGGTCACTCAGTTGAAATGGACAACTTGGTTTCATGTAATGATATAAAATATAAAGAACATGTGAAGATATCCTGCTTTGGGAGGTCGTCTTACTTAACTAAAGAGAATAACTCCTCTGCATTCTTCTCTACAGTCTGGGGGCAGAACCTTCTCTATAGTCTGGGGGCAGAACCTTCTCTACAGTCTGGGGGCAGAACCTTCTCTACAGTCTGGGGGCAGAACCTTCTCTACAGTCTGGGGGCAGAACCTCCTCTCTGCTGTTTCACTGACTGCTTAGCCTCCTGTGTCCAAAAGCCAGACTGCCCTTTTTGGTGTCTGTATCTCTTTTTTGAAAACATGACTGCAGTGTCAAAACTGACTACCCTTCTCCCTCTCACTCCAAGAGCAGAGTCAACCAGCTGAACTGGGCAATGACTGCTGCTGAGTTGCATAGTCTAGGCTTGTATTCCATTGACTATAGAAGACTAAGGGGTGATCAAGTTGAGGTATTTAAGATGATTAAAGGATTTGATAGGATAGATAGAAAGAAATCATTTCCTTTGGTGGGGGAGTCCAGAACAAGAGGGCATAACCTTAAAATTAGAGCTAGGCCGTTCAGGGGTGATGTCAGGAAGCATTTCTTCACACAAAGCCTAGTGGAAATCTGGGACATTCTCCCCCAAAAAGCTGTTGAGGCTAGGTCGATTGAAAATTTCAAAACTGATATTGATAGATTTTTGTTAGGCAAGGGTATTAAGGGTTACGGAACCAAGGTGGGTAAATGGAGTTAAGACACAGGGCAGCTATGATCTAATTGAATGGCAGAACAGACTCGAGGGACTGAATGGCCTACTCCTGTTCTTATGTTCCCATGAGTTCAAATGAATAGGACTGTTGCAGCAACAATGAGTGTGAACAATCACTGGAATGTCAAATTATCTTTCAGTGTCTCAGGATGTGGGTTTCAGATACCCCATCTGAAATCTGATACACACCTCGCCTGTAAATTTTACCCTTTTAAAGTAAGTTTCAGGACATTTTGAAATAACTCATTCCTCTATCCTAGCTGTGGAATAACACTTAAAAAAAATCTAGAAATGTGATAACCATAAGCTGATATAGTCAAACCTTAATAAGATTGAAATATTTTATTGTTCATATGTAATATAGAGCTAAAAGGAACCAATGGAGTTTTGTGCCAAATGCACAATGAACATACCCATAACTTCACCGTTGCATGATACAATTATCGAATAGAACACATAGACCCCTATAAAGGTCCAACATTTCTTCAAAGGATTCAGTGCAATTGCTGGGCAAATGAGGTGATTAGTAATCTGTCTGATCATTAAAGATCACTGCGGTCTTTTATTACATACTTCTTGTACTAATGGACTCATTAGTAAAGAATAAGATCATTTGTTTCCAAAACACCAAACGGCTTGCCTTGAGAAAACTGGAATTTTTAACTGATTGGGATAATAACAGATAATTGAGTCCTGATTTTCCCCTGGCATTCTTCCCAATTTCGGGAGGATAGGGAGTGGGAAATTGGCTGGGAACCATTCCACTGGCTCGTCTCTGATCAATGTCACTTCCAGGATTTGCTGCCAGGGGTGATGGCGGCCATTAAATATGTGTGCTGAAATAAGGGCGGAGTATTCAAATAGTATTGTAACGATGGAGTGATGTCCACCAGAGTAACACTGGAGTGATGGCCACCATAGTAACGATGGAGTGATGTCCACCATCGTAACGATGGAGTGATGTCCACCATCGTAACAATGGAGTGATGTCCACCATCGTAACAATGGAGTGATGTCCACCCTAGTAATGCTGGGCGCAAGGAATGTCAGGATGTTTCTGGCACCAAAGTTGCTGTGGCATGTGGGAGAAGATTTAAATTTTGAAATGCCCTAATAAACAAGGCAATTGATTGCCAGGTGATCGATTACATTCAGCAATCTATGAGTCATCCTCTTCCTCAGCACCCATAGGCAATTGGCTCTGCTCTGGGCTGCAGGTGGTCGAGGCCTGCAATGGCCATTTTCCATCCCCCCTCCTTCCTGTGGCGGACTCCCTGATGCAGGTGGGAATCCTGCTGAAATTGTTTAAATTAGGCTGATCCCAAAAAATGGATAAGGTTCCAACAAAGAGGAAAATCCTAGCTTTGGTGGCTACAGTAACTGTGTCCTAATTAAATAGAAGTGTAATAGGACGCGTTTGCTTCATTAGATATAGCAACACGTACAAACTTTTAGAGAACAAACTGACTGACTGCATCAAAATCTTTCTTGTTTTACATATGGGGGCAAATTTCACCTTAGTGACCTTACATTAATTTGCAGTTAAAACTACTTTGCTTCAATGCAAAAGCAGCTGTATTAGTGTACACTAAATGAACATGTGCAGCGAAACATAACATGAGAAATAGGAGCAGGAGTAGGCCAAATGGCCCCTCGAGCCTGCTCCGCCATTCATTAGGGTCATGGCTGATTTTCGATCTCAATTCCACTTTCCCTCCCGATCCCCATATTCCTTGGTTCCCCTAGAGTCCAAAAATCTATCGATCTCAGTCTTGAGCATACTCAACGACTGAGCATCCACAGCCCTCTGGGGTAGAGAATTCCAAACATTCACGACCCTATGATTGAAGAAGTGCCTCCTCATCTCAGTCCTAAATGTCTGACCCCTTATTCTGAGACTATGTCTCCCAGTGCTAGACTCTCCAGCCAGGGGAAACATCCTCTCAGCATCTACCCTGTTAAGCTTTCTTAGAATCTTATACGTTTCAATGAGATCACCTCTCATTCTTCTAAACTCGAGAGTATAGGCCCATCCTCATAGGACAACCCTCTCATTTCAGGAATCAATCTAGTGAACCTTTGTTGCACCGCCTCTAAGACAAATATATCCTTTCTTAGGTAAGGAGACCAAAACTGCACACTGTACTCCAGGTGTGGTCTCAATAAAGCCCTGTACAGTTGCAGCAAGACTTCCTTACTCTTGTACTCCAACTCCCTTGTTGTAAGTTGTAATGATCTGGAATGCACTGCCTGAAAGGGTGGTGGAAGCAGATTCAACAGTAACTTTCAAAAGGGAACTAGATAATTACATGAAGGGAAAAAATTTACAGGGTTATAGGGAAAGAGCAGGGGAATGGAACTAATTAAATAGCTCTTTCAAAGATCCGGCACAGGCACGATGGGCTGCATAGCCTCCTCCTGTGCTGTACTTACTTTGCTACTATGTCATTTTATTGAATGATCTGGGTATTTACTAGGAATAGATCAGCCGGCCATTGTAGAACTCGGGTTCTACTATAGGTTGCCAATCTGCTCCACCATATTACCGCCCAGGCCATGAAGGTGAAATTACCACATGTTCTCTCTTCCATGTATTGTAGTATATGGAGCATAACCAGGCCCTAATGCAGCCTAATATGAATCTGTGACATTGTATTATACAAAATATTCACAGGATTACCTGAGCATTGTTAAGATGCAGCACCTGGTGTGAATTCAAACTGGTGTGAGACTATTTCCTAGAGGTGATCTCACACTTTCAAGCTTTAGTGCACTTTGTAGTCAGATGGAGAGCTATCTCCCAAAATATACCACCACTTTTACATCAGTGTGCAGTTAAAACGACTTTGCTTCAATGCAAAAGTGACTGCATTACAGCACACAAAATGATGTCTTCTTTTTACTGAATGACCTGGGCATTTACCAGATTATAGTAAGCCCCATGATTTGCTAGCAGTTGCTCGTGTGTGCCCCGTTCTATTACTTTTCCATTGTCTATAACAGCTATCACATCAGCATTCTGTACTGTTGTCAGACGGTGAGCAATTACCACACAGGTCCTTCCTTCCCTTGCTTTGTCAAGAGCCTCCTGAACAACCTGAAAAAGAAGGCATTTTCTTTTTAAAAGGAGTGAATATAGTAACACATATCTATTACTTTCAATTGTAATGATTTTTGGTTGTCGACGAAAGTTTATTTACACAGATGATCTCCTCTTATTTATGTATGTTTGTTCTGTAGGACCGAGTCCCGACTTCATTACATATAGTTGGGATAATACACTGTAAAAAAAAATCCAGTTGAATTGGAACTTATAGAGGAAGGAAAGTCTGGAGGGAACTTTATTGTAGTCTTCTAATTTCTATGTTAAAAAAAATGATACAATTATTTCTTGATAGGCTCCCGTGAAGCACCTTGGGAGCTTTTACTACATTAAAGGCGTTATATAAATGCAAGTTGTTGTTGATTTTTGTTAAATAGCAAGCAAGAACTTGCATTTATAATTTATATAGCATCTTTAACATAGGAAAATGTCCCAAGATGCATCACAGAGGAATGAAAGGAATGGCTGCTGAAACTTTGTGGGAAAGTTAGGAGAGGTAACTTAAAGCTTGGTCTGAATGACAGGCTCTAAGAAGCTTTTAAAAGTGGAGAGGGAGGTAGAGAGGCACATGGGCTTAGGGAGGAAGTTCTAGAGAGTAGGGTAGAGACGGCTTAATTCTCTGTCGTGAAAGTGGAGCAGAGAAAGGGAAGATGCCCTTTCAAAGTCAGAGGTCCATTAGGAATTAGATTGGAAGCAAGGCTGAAGAAGGTTGCAGAGAAAGAGTGGGGCAAGGCTGTAGAGGGATTTGAAGATAAGGATTAGAATTATAAATGATGAATTCGGGGACAGTGCAGGTCTGCAGAGAGTTTCTACCCTAATAGATACTTCCATTTGTGTCTTGTCAGGACTGCGTTCACCACACCATAGACAGAGATGCCTATGTTCTACAGCACCTCTGTTCATTTCAATGGTGGCTGCAAATACGGACTGGTCTGGGAACTGATCAACAGTTGTCCAATCCAAGGACAATATGTTACTGATAATATAGCTTTCTGAACCAGTAGTATGTTTTCCCATGGGTTCCAGGCCAGTCTGATGTGGTGAGCTGCACTGAAAGGAATGTTGAAGTTGGAATTATGGAGATTATCTGGTCATTTATCTCAATGTTGTTTGTGGAACCTTGTGTGCAAATTGGCTAAATTTCCCTACATAACAACAGTGACACACTTCAAAAGTACTTCATTGGCTATAAAGATCTTTGGGATGTCCTGCAGTCATGAAAGACACTATATAAATGCAAAAAACATCCCGGAAATAGTGGGGAACCAAGGGTCTAATGAGAGTGAGGAACTTAAAGTAATTAATAAAAGTAAAGAAAAAGTACTGAAGAAATTAATAGGACTAAAAGCCAACAAATCGCCCAGACCTGATGGCCTACATCCTATGGTTTTAAAAGAGGTGGCTGCAGAGATAGTGGATGCATTGGTTTTGATTTTCCAGAATTCCCTAGAATCTAGAATGGTCTAGGAAGGTAGCAAATATAGCATCGCTATTCAAGAAAGGAGGGAGAAAGAAAACATGGAATTATAGGCCAGTTAGCCTGACATCAGTATTAGGAAAATGCTAGAATCTATTATTAAGGACACGTAATAATATGTAGCAACAGGGCACTTAGAAAATCATAATATGATTAGGCGTAGTCAACATGGTTTTATGAAAGGGAAAACGTGTTTGACAAATTTATTAGAATTTTTTGAGGGTGTAACTAGCAGGGTAGATAACGGGGAACCAGCGGATGTAGTATATTTGGATTTTCAAAAGGCATTCGATAAGGTGCCACATAAAAGGTTTCTACGTTAGATTAAGGCTCATGGGATTGGGGTAATATATTAGTATGGATTGAGGATTGGTTAATGGACAGAAAACAGAGAGTAGGAATAGGGTTGGCAGGTTGTGACTAATGGGATGCTACAATAATCAGTGCTTGGGTCTCAGCTGTTTACAATATATATCAATGACTTGGATGAGGGGACTGAGTGTAATGTATCCAAGTTTGCTGTCGATACAAAACTAGGTGGGAAAGTAAGCTGTGAGGAGGACGTAAAGAGGCTGCAAAGGGATATAGATGGACTAAGTGAGTGGACGAGAAGGTGGCAGATGGAGTATAATATGGGGAAATATGAAATTATCCAATTTGGTAGGAAGAATAGAAAAGCAGAATATTTTTTAAAAGGTGAGAGACTATGAAAGGTTGGTATTCAGAGGGATTTGGGTGTCCTTACACA
Source organism: Heptranchias perlo (assembly GCF_035084215.1). Lineage (NCBI taxonomy): Eukaryota > Metazoa > Chordata > Chondrichthyes > Hexanchiformes > Hexanchidae > Heptranchias > Heptranchias perlo. The sequence continues at coordinate 80,887,920 of NC_090326.1, forward strand.
CGAATCACAGAAAGTTAACATGCAGGTATTGCAAGCAATTAGGAAAGCAAATGGTAGGTTAGCCTTTATTGGAAGGGGATTGGAGTATAAGAGTAAGAAGGCCTTGCTGCAATTATACAAGGATTTGGATGAGACCACACCTGGAATACTGTGTACAGTTTTGGTCTCCTTAGCGGAGGAAAGATACACTTGCCTTAGAGTGGGTGCTACAAAGGTTCAATAGATTGATTCCTGGGATGAGAGGGTTGTCCTATGATAAGAGATTGAGTAAAATGGGCCTATATTCTCTGGAGTTTTGAAGAATGATCTCATTGAAACGTATAAACGTGCTGTTAGGAAAGGAGTGCCAGGATTTTGACCCAGCGGCGATGAAGGAACGGCGATATATTTCCAAGTCGGGATGGTGTGTGACTTGGAGGAGAACATGCAGGTGGTGTTGTTCCCATGTGCCTGCTGCCCTTGTCCTTCTATGTGGTAGAGGTCGTGAGTTTGGGAGGTGCTGTCGAAGAAGCCTTGGCGAGTTGCTGCAGTGCATTCTGTAGATGGTACACACTGCAGCCATGGTGCGCTGGTGAAGGGAGTGAATGTTTAGGGTGGTGGATGGGGTGCCAATCAAGCAGGCTGCTTTGTCCTGGATGGTATCGAGCTCCTTGAGTGTTGTTGGAGCTGCACTCATCCAGGCAAGTGGAGAGTATTCCATCACACTCCTGACTTGTGCCTTGTAGATGGTGGAAAGGCTTTGGGGAGTCAGGAGGCGAGTACTCACCACAGAATACCCAGCCTCTGACCTGCTCTTGTAGCCACAGTATTTATATGGCTGGTCCAGTTAAGTTTCTGGTCAATGGTGACCTCCAGGATGTTGATGGTGGGGGATTCGGTGATGGTAATGCCAATGAATGTCAAGGGGAGGTGGTTAGACTCTCTCTTGTTGGAGATGGTTATTGCCTGGCACTTGTCTGGCACGAATGTTACTTGCCACTTATCAGCCCAAGCCTGGATGTTGTCCAGGTCTTGCTGCATGCGGGCACGGACTGCTTCATGATCTGAGGGGTTGCGAATGGAACTGAACACTGTGCAATCATCAGCGAACATCCCCATTTCTGACCTTATGATGGAGGGAAGGTCACTGATGAAGCAGCTGAAGATGATTGGGCCTAGGACACTGCCCTGAGGAACTCCTGCAGTAATGTCCTGGGGCTGAGATGATTGGCCTCCAACAACCACTACCATCTTCCTTTGTGCTAGGTATGACTCCTGCCACTGGACAGTTTTCCCCTTGATTCCCATTTACTTCAATTTTACTAGGGCTCCTTGGTGCCACACTGTCAAATGCTGCCTTGATGTCAAGGGCAGTCACTCTCACCTCACCTCTGGAATTCAGCTCTTTTGTCCAGTTTGGACCAAGGCTGTAATAAGGTCTGGAGCCGAGTGGACCTAAGCATCGGTGAGCTGGTTATTGGTGAGTAAGTGTAGCTTGATAGTACTGTCGACGACACCTTCCATCACTTTGCTGATGATTGAGAGAAGATTGATGGGGCGGTAATTGGACGGATTGGATTTGTCCTGCTTTTTGTGGACAGGACAAATTTTCCAAATTGTTGGGTAGATGCCAGTGTTGTAGTTGTACTGGAACAGTTTGATTGAGTTGGCATGCCTGTTTTTTCTTTTACCGATCCACGCTAAGGAAATTTATTCAATGTCAAGCTCAATCATTAAAAAATGCCCAAGATGAAGTTGACTGAATAAATTCTCCTTATTAAAAAAAACCTGCAATGTTCAAGTTTACTGAACCAACTCTGCGCTTTACTGAAGCGTAGTCATTGTTGTGTAGACAAAAACAGCAGCCAGTTTGTACGCAGCAAAATCTCACAAATAACAAATGAGAGAAACAACTAGTTTTTGGTGGTGTTGATTGAGAGAAAAATGTTCACCAGGACATCCAACGAACTCCCTTCTCTTTTTTGAATAGTGCCGTGGGATCTTTTTACGTGCACCCGAGCAGGCAGGTTTAATGACTCACCTAAAAGATAGCACGTCTGATAATTCAGCACTCCCTCAGTACCATATTGAAGTGTCAGCCTAAAATACATACTCAAATCCTGCAGTGCGACTGAACCAATAACTGTCCGACTCAGAGGTGAGAGTACTAGTTGGTCGCTCTCAAAGCAATTGATCAGCCATGATCTTATCAAATGGCAGAGCAGGCACGAGGGGCTGAATGGCCCACTCCTGTTCCTATGTTCCTATGATGTTAGGGTTGCCAACTCTGGTTGGATGTGTTCCTGGAAGTTTCATCACATCACCTCTTGCCTCCAACTGCCCCACCCAGTCAAACAGCCTTTTTTCCCCACTCCCAATATTTTTTTATAACTAATAAACAACATTTTCAAAGAAAATGGAAAAAACACACAATTTATTTTAATGCCCCTATGATTTTTCTGCTGGGTTGCTCACAGCCAAGTCAAAAGGTTATTTTTTAATTCCTGGAGACTCCAGGACAATCCTGGAGGGTTGGCAACCCTAACTGGTATTTGTATATCTACAACACTGCTTATGATTTGATACAGTCTTCGGTTCTGTCCAGAAATCTATAAGAATGCTGTAACAGCCCTGAGTCTCTCCAGCAACGGAATGCCTTTCAATTAAAGAAAACTATCAGGTTTCAATCACCACTCCCGGTCGACATTAACATTCTTGAATGAGGAGGTTTTTTTTTAATTGTGTAAATCTAGTGTCACTGTACAAATCTTGTGGTTTACTGAGCACGTTTTAGATGAGAATATTTCTGTTGCGCCGGTTCTCTTGGGATTAAGTGTTTCTTTTAATATTTCTAAATTGGTTGCCGAGTGTAGATTATTCTCTGTAGGGAACCTCTTCAGTCTAATGTAAATCTGCTTTTGCATTGTATGCGAACCGTACAAGCGGCACTTTTATCCCAAGTTGTGGGTCTCGGTGCCAGCTGCAAGCTGAATGTAAAACTGTCGGGGCATGCTATAACCAGCTGCTGAGAAGACTCATTTTTAGCAGGGTTTCCTGTGCTGCCGGTTTTAGCAAGTTCCAGCAGTTCTACATTTGGCTTGCAGCTGTCTGCACAAGACCGATGCTTCAGGATCCGGCAGCATCAGTGAAGGTCTCACACAATGCAGATGTTGCCTCATCCATTAATTCGGATGCCGGAAAACTGACATCGTAAACACCCCGCTGATACAATAGGAAAGAAGCTGGTGTTAAATTTTATCAAACAGCGTATTTAAGACTGCCATGTAGCTACACCAACAACAACAACTCACCTTTAACGTAGTAAAAACATCCCAAGGTGCTACACAGGAGCATGATCAGGCACAATGTGAAACCGAGCCACATAAGGAGATATTAGGACAGGCGGGTCAAAGGGGTTTTAAGGAGCTATTTAAAGGAGGGGAGAAGCGATGAGGTTTATGCAGGGAATTCCAGAGCTTAGGGCCTTGGCAGCTGAAGGCACGGCTGCCAATGGTGGAGCGATTAAAATTGGGGATGCGGAAGAGGTCAGAATTGGAGAATCTCGGAGGATTGTAGGGCTGGAGGAGATTACAGAGATAGGGAAGGGCGAGGCATGGAGGGATTTGAAAACGAGGATAAGAATTTTTGCCAGACCAGGAGCCAATGTTGGTCAGCAAGCACAGGGGTGATAGGTGAAAGGGATTTGGTGCAAGTTAAGATACGGGCAGCAGAGTTTTGGAAGAGCTCAAGTTTATGGAGGATGGAAGATGGGAGGCCGGCCAGGAGAGCATTGGAATAGTCGAATCTGGAGGTAACAAAGGCATGGATGAGGGTTTCAGTAGCAGATGAGTTGAGGCAGGGGTGGAGACAGGCAATATTACAGAGGAGGAAGTAAGCGGACTTGGTGATGGAGAGGATAAGGGGTTGGAAGCTCATCTCAGGGTCAAAAAGGATGCCGAGGTTGCAAACAGTCCGGTTCAGCCTCAGACAGTAGCCAGGGAGAGGGATGGAGTCGCTGGCTAGGGAACAGAGTTTGTGGTGGGGCAGAAGATAATGGCTTCAGTCTTCCCAATATTTAGTTGGAGGAAATTTCTGCTCATCCAATACTGGATGTCGGACAAGCAGTGTGACAAATCAGAGACAGTGGAGGGGTTGAGAGAGGTAGTGGTGAGAATGAGATCGTAAACAAAACGAGAAAATTGTGGAAACACACAGCAGATCAGTCAGCATCTGTGGAGAACTCAGATAAATTAAGACTTCAGGTGTAGAACTGATGAAGGGCCTACACCTGAAAATTAACTCATCTGTTCTCTCCACAGATGTTGACTGACCTGCTGAGTGTTTCCAGCATTTTTACTTTTGTTTCAGATTTCCAGCATCTGCATTTTTTTTGCTTTTTGTTTAAGAATGAGATCTTACCTTTTCGCTCTCTGTATCAAGTGCAGATGTCGCCTCATCTAGGAGTAGAATTCTTGGCTCCCGTATGAGAGCTCGTGCGATAGCTACTCGTTGCTTTTGTCCACCAGAAAGCTGAGTCCCTTTGTCCCCAACTCTAGTGTTGTAGTTCTAATTATGAAAAGAATCACAATAAAATCCTAATCTAAAATGCATAGTACTTGAGTGCTAATCAACTTAATATAAGTTTGATGGCACTCTTCTTTCACTGACGCTACTGTCACAAAATAAAGAATCACTGTTTTGTACAAAAGTAGAAAATGCATTTCCTGTTTTTATTTCAGATCTCCAGCAGTTGTGATCATTTTCACCTCTGATGATTTAAACAAAAGCTTCCATCTTAAATTCACTGGTCCTGGGTTGCTTTTGCCTGATGTTTAATAGTGGAAATACTTGCAACAGCACAAACAAATCTGCTATTTTTTAAGGGCTGTAATTTAGTCATGGTAAAGTTTTGGGAAAATCATGGATTAGTCAGGGTAATAATGCCAAAAGTTTTTGAATTAAACTATGAAACATCAGTGGGACGGGTGGCTCTAGAATCTGTTTGCAGCTGTCAGCACCTTATTTATACTGCGTGGCTGCATATCTGACTTTTTTTGCCCAGCAGAAAGCTTTGCGTAGCCATGTTTACTTCTCTTGTATTGAGTGTGCAACTGGAACACCTCAGTAGTTTTGAAAATAGGCTTGACATTGCATTAGAGCTACACTCCGTGACAGTGCTCTCCTTCAGATTCAGAATAGATCTTGACTCTGAAGTTGTACTGTTATTTTTGTGTGGCAGCATAAATCTAGTTTTTGATTAAAATTTAAAAATTTGTACCATATAAAATAATGGCGGGATTAGCCGATGGAATTTAAGCATGCTGATATAGACCATTTCTCCCAGGGCTGGAGAATAACATGCATTATATGAAATGAGAGACGCATTTTGTTGTCCTGATGAAACAACTGCAATAAAACTCTGTCAGCAAATGGAGATGTGCAATGATGTGAGTGGTGATCAAGTCTATGCTTAAAAAAAAATTAAGTTTAAAAAAAAAGATTCAAATGACCCCATGAAACTACATTATTTTTCAGCTGCAGCTGATACCACATCTGCTGCACTAGAACCTTTCGTAATGGCTAATGTGGTGATTGTAATACAAGGCTTTTGGCGCAGGCTGCTCCCAGCTGTTCCATGATCTAAGCTTGCTGGAGAATGTCCCAAAAGGGCAACAATATCCCTTTAACGCTAAAATGATGGTTAAAAAAAACAGAATAAAGCTTTGGTGCAGTGGAATTCTAGAGTATTGGTGCTGTGTTAGCGCCAATGCCCAATACTTTATAAAATGGGGGAGAATAAAGTAAGGCTCAACGTTTTTATTTCGCATTATTATTACTATTCACGCCTTTCCACTTTCAAATCTTAGGAATGACATTTTGAAGTTCTTCTTCTAAGACATTTTACTATCAGAATTGTTGGTTGTTTTGTAACTGTGGTGTTGAATGCTGACTCACACATCAATTGCAAAGTCAATTGATGTATGTGCACCACTGTAAAATCCTCATCATTATCATTATTCATTATTGCTGTTTGATAATGGATGAACTTACATCAGGGAGTTGTTCAATAAAAGAGTGAACATTTGCTGCTTTTGCTGCCTTCTCAATCTCCTCCTGTGACACAGTCCTGCTGTTGTCACCATAGGCGATATTCTCAGCAATGCTACAATTGAAGAGCACGGGCTCCTGGGATACGATTCCAATTTGGGATCGAAGCCATTGGATGTTCATGTTTCTGACATCAACGCCATCTAGAAGCTACAATTAAAATGAATGTTAATTGTTTATAAACCTATAATATAAATGATCCACTTATTTATACAGTGGGAGTGATTAACTGGTTTTAAAAAATATATAATAGTAAATTAATATCCTGGATAGAATTCAGGATTCTACCTGAACCAGATCACAAACAAATTGTGCTGTGCTCCCATCATAAAAAGAATCAATATGTTTGCATTGTTTTAAATGGGGCATCAAGTTTGGAATCGTGTGTTGCATCAAGTTTAGAATCATTTAGTGCTTCTGTTCGTATTCTGAAGCAGAAATGTGCTTCTATTGTACCTCTCATTGTGAAATGATGGAATGTATTTCAGCACAAAAACAAAACTACCGACTTTCCAAAATGATGCTGCTTAATACATGATTTGCATTTGTGCCGCACCTTGTTGTAAAGTCTTGGAAATATCTAAATTTTAGCATCGTCACGCTTGTTTTAAACTTTGCACCAGTGAGGCATTAACACAGAAGTCAATGAAAAGCCACGACCCTGAAATTACAGTGTAGAATACTGATATATCATTCATCTGAAATTTCTCTTTCCCCATTTCAGCAGAGGTGTTAACTTATTCATTTTAATCAGGTTAATACCTCTGCTAAATGTCTGTAGAGACAAATTTCAGACAAACACATTAAGCGTTCGCACTCTGGATCCTATGGCATAATTTGAGTGCACATGTGAATGGCATAAATATGGAGCATATTCTATTATTCTCTGTACCGCCAGGTGGAGCTGTTGTCTGTCAAGCAGTCTGCAAAATTTTGATTCTGGCTTCAGTGATGTGATTCAGAACTACTGGTGATGCCACCATCCATCACTTAACTAGTACAGAGACTGGGATTTGAACTTATGCTTGGCTTCTCAATCACTTCAGGGACAATTACACCTGCATTCAGCAATAACAACTTGCATTTGTATAGTTCATTTAGCTTAATAAAGCATCCCTAGGTGCTTCAGAAAGGGAGGGAGGTGGACTGAGCATTACAGCATTTCAGAGAGTTGGCTGAAGGCACCGAAAAGGTAGATTTTGAGGTTGTGGAAGGTAGGGAGGGAAGTCGTAAGATGAAGAGTTTCGGTGAAGGAGTTCTAGCCGATGAAACCAAGACAGTTGAAAGCTCTGCCACCAGCTGTCTAACTCTGGAGGGGTTGAGGATTTCTAGGAGCCCCAGAGTCAGAGGACCATAGCAACGTAGGCTGGAAGTTGCAGAGGAAGTGTGGGGCGGAGACTATGGAGGGATTTTTAATGAGGACAAGGATTTTGAACCGAGTGTTTTGGGAGATGGGTAGCCAATGGAGGTCAATGAGGACAGGGGTAGTATGTCAATAGGACCTAATGTGGGACTCAATGGAGGCAGTGTTTTCCATCAATCTCAGACCTGCTTCACTGAGCATGAAGCTGGGGAGTGCAAGTGTGGTAAATGGCCTTAGTGCTGTATACAATTGCACGTAAATTTATTTTGCAAAGCTGGGAAAATTGATCAGATAAATTTAGAACATTGCTAGCTCTCATGACAGTGACACTATTTTGCTATAGCTAGCCAGAGGGTAAGATGTAACAAGTACACCAATGACCACAAGGTTGGTGACTGCACTGGAGTCCCAGGGATACTAGGCTGGGATAGGGTGGGGGGAGGGGCAGCTGATCGGCTGTTGGGTGTACAAAGTTCAGATTGCTATGTACACCCCTGCTACAGCCTCGCACACACTCACAATCACCCAGCAGTGAAAGAATGATTTCAGGAGACACAAATGGATCACCTAATTGGAATCAATTAAGAGTCCAAGGCAGTTGATTTTACCTCACCACTTAGTGTGCGGCAGTTATTGACAAACTTGCTACAATACTGTCGTAATTTACTCAGAGCTCCTGATCATTTACTTGCATCATATTCTGGTACAATAGCTTATTATTTATTGAAATAAGGAACCTGTTTTACACCCCACTTGATTTTCTTTTCCATTGAAATCAATCGGGTTCACTATCGCCTGATTTGCATTACCGCCAAAGACAAATTTCACCCCTTAGGTTTCCAGGGTCAGCCCAAATGAAATGGTGGTGATGCAGCACTTCCACTGGCAGGAGGTTGTAATTACAACATAGCAAGCTCACATAGGCTGTTTCCATTATAAATGTAAACAATTTTACAACACCAAGTTATAGTCCAGCAATTTTATTTGAAAATTGCTGGACTATAACTTGGTGTTGTAAAATTGTTTACAATTGTCAACCCCAGTCCATCACCGGCATCTCCACATCATGGCTTCCATTATAAATGTGGACACAGGAATGTGTAATGGAAAACATTGACAGGAGGTGTGTACAGATTTAAGTTTTTAATATATTATATAGATAGATAATTAACTTTACTAAACAGTTCATTCTATTTTTGGGTTCAAATAAACAGGGACAAGAATGGATTTTTAAAAATCATCTCCTTCTACTTAATGGTACATAAAGCAAGTTGTGATCTTACCACTTGTCCTTTCAGTGGGTCATAGAATCTTTCTATGAGCTGTACTGAGGTGCTTTTACCACATCCACTGCTGCCAACTAGTGCCAAAGTCTGTGCTTTTCCAACCTTGATTGACAGCTTTTCAAGCACTGGTACATCTGGACGACTCTGATACCTGAAGTACACGTTGGAGAACTTCAACTCACCATTAAATTCGTCCTATGGTAAAAAAATGAAAATACAAAGATGATTTCAGCAACCAAGTTGCCTCCTGCATCAATTACCTCTGTTCTACGGGTTTTATTTCTAACAAGGATCGCAAAAATTCTAATGTAAATATGCATTCACATCAAAGATGCTTGCCAATTCTTCAGAAACATGCCCAGGTTTATTGACGAACCATTCTTTACTGATTCTGTGGAAAAGCCCTACCAATACCTGTGCAACCCAATAAGGAAGAAATCTGATAGCATGGGCATCTATGGGAACTGTATGGAATATGGAATTCAAGATTTGAAATTACACAAATGCTCTGTATGTTTCCAAGGAACAAAAGAAAAAGCATGGATCATTCCAGAATAGATAGAGGGGGTTATATTGGATAATCCCCGAAGCTGGGCATTCGTGCTGCCTGCTGTTTTACATGATTGCTGCGAGCAGCCAGGCCTACCTGCGCTATTGAATGGCTGCTCACCAGCAGGGGGGCCCTGATATCACGCGTGGCTAGCATCACTTAAAGGCAGCCTGCACCTCTTATTTGCAAAATGAAAGATGCGAGTCCGCACGGAGTCTGAATAGACATCACACACTTAAAACACAGATGCAGGTCCCATCCAAATGTTTACAAACTGCTGAGTTATGTTAAAGTGTTGAATAAAGGTTGCGCACTACTAAATCCCACATCCTCTAATCTGCACGCCAGAGCTCATCAATCTGTCGAGTTGAGTTTGTACCAGGCCTGCGAGAGAGCATGCACCAAGGTTCTCTGATGATGCACTAGAGGCCTTAGTGCAAGAGGTGGACAGAAGGAGGGGCATCCTATATCCGCAGGGTGGGGGCCAAGAGGCCCTCCAGACGTATGCTTTCGAGGCAGTGGGAGGCAGTAGGGGACAAAGTCAATGCCAGGCGCGTAGCATCACGAACATGGATACAGTGCAGAAAGAAGTTTAATGCTTTGACACGAGCAGTCAAGGTGAGTGAGGTCAACTGTCAAGTGGTGTCTCCTACCAACTGCACCACTAGCCGCATCCACTGCTCCATGCACTACACCCCCCATCACCCACATATCAACAAACTCTTTCAATCAGTACTCAACTCTTCCAATCCAAGCTGCACACCCACAACTCACAGGTCACACCCACTGGCAGGTATTCAACCATGACAGGCACATCACCCAAACATCTTGCAGGACACTCACTGATACAGGTCCCACTTTCTTGCAGGAGAAGGTGGTGCATAACAGGAGGCAGCAACTGGTAGTGGCTCCATGGAACATGAACTTGCTGTCCTCTCTCAGGATGACAGCATTCCTGACCCACTCCTGCCACTCTGCCAGTGCCCTTGCTGTTGCCCGTCAACTAGCCAGCCCACTTCCTGTAGAGTATTGAAACTTTATTATAGGAACATAGGAAGATAGCAGCAGGAGTACGCCATTTAGCCCCTCGAGCCTGTTCTGCCATTCAATGAGATCATGGCTGATCTGTGACCTAACTCCCGCCTTAGCCCCATATCCCTTAATTTCTTTGATTAACAAAAATCTAGTAATCTCAGATTTAAAATTAACAATTGAGGTAGCATCAACTGCCGTTTGCAGAAGAGCGTTCCAAACTTCTACCACCCTTTGTTTGTAGAAGTGTTTCCTAACTTTACTCCAGCAAGTCTTGGCTCTAAATTTTAGGCTATGTCCCCTAGTCCTAGCATTCAAGTATAGGAGACCTCCAAAAACAGGTACAAATGCATCAGCAGCCAGAAGCAATAATCCAGCAACTAACCTGTAACTCCTGCATGATCCCTTTAAATAGCGCTGGTGGGGGAGTCTTCCATGCTGTTTACAACCTGTTCAGCTGTCTTAGGTTAAGATAGTGCGTTGGCTGGAGCGTTAAGTTCCAAAATCGCATCTGTCCCTTTAAATCAGTGTTGCACACTGATCTACCGTGTAGTCTCCCTACTTTACATGCTGCTGGCATTAGTTATCTTCACGTGCGCAAACGCGTTTACCAAGAAGTGTCTGACGCACGTCACGCTAGAAGTGTGCATGTGCATTCCGGGCGCCATTTGGGTCTTTAGGAGGGGGCTTAGCGCGTACAAGATGGACGTTACGTGGCCCAATTTATAGCCCAGACACTTATGAATAGCAGTCAACTAAAATGGCAGCGGTTTGCCAATTCCTTATATATAAAGAATAAATTGTTTATGTTGAATATTAAGTACCTTTGTAATCTAAATTTTGCCTTGATTGTCAGGTCCTTAATCACACTTGTTTTTAGTTTAGTTTTTTTTTAAATGAAATACTCACCAGCGTCTGCCCATTGGTGCTGTAGCTGTCTATAGATGGTACACGCTCAAACAGTGCAAACAGGTTAACTGCAGCAATTTTGGCCTTTGCATAATCAGGAGCAAAGGAACTGCTTTGTCCAATTGCCATGGCACCATACACAATGGCATTAAAAACACTGCAGAATGAGTTTATAGAAAACAGCATTAACCAAAGTGTAACATACAACCTACTGTTTGAATAATTTAATCTATCAGACAAAGTGGACAGATAAGAATATTTATTTTGTTTAACAAAACCTTTAAAATAGTCTTCTAGCCCAATTTATAAAAATCACTAGCACAGAAACGAACAGCCCTCCTTGAATCAAATGACCTGAGGACACACAACTAATAAGCACTCATGAGATGAAAGGTGCACCCACGAACTGACTGTAATATTGGTCTGAATGTCAAATGCCTAATGCCCCATTCATACTGTGCAATGCTGCAACTTAATGACTGAATTATTAGTGGCTCCTAGTGCACTGGAATTCAATTAAATATATTTGGTGGCAGAATCGAGAGCACCAGCAGCAACTGAGAAACAACTGCACATTCACAATTGGTTTCGACTTGTGATTACAACTTTTAAGTTTCTGGCCTTGGACCTTCTGCAGTATCAGGGATGTTGAACTGCTTTGCTGGCCTGGATAGGTGGACTAAGGCAGAACAAGTAGCATTCTATGACATATAATAACCACTGTGGCAGCTGTTTACATTTGTTGTTGGCAGATTTATTGCCTCAAGAGAAGGTTCAAGAAGGCCGTCTGTTTAGGTGGTCCTTGGTTCTCCAGTGGCACAGGTCAACTCTCATTTAAATCATTACCCTGTTGCTGAAGTCAGAGCTCAATTGCTAAATTTAAATCTGAGATAGATAGCTTTTTGGCAATCAAAAGGTATTAAGGGATATGGCTAAAGGCGGGTATATGGAGTTAGATCACAGATCAGCCATGATCTTATCAAATGGCAGAGCAGGCACGAGGGGCTGAATGGCCTACTCCTGTTCCTATGTTCCTATGTCCTATGTTCTGTCAGCAGAAGTACTCTAATATAGACGCAGTATAAAAGTGACTCACCCTATACATAGAAACATAGAAAATGGGAGCAGGAGTAGGCCATTCGGCCCTTCGAGCCTGCTCCGCCATTCAATATGATCATGGCTGATCCTCTATCTCAATACCATATTCCTGCTCTCTCCCCATACCCCTTGATGCCTTCTGTGTCTATAACATTAATCCCACCCCGATCATACGCAGAAATTCCAACACCTAAGAATCTGGTTCAAGTTCTCACAACGTAGGAAGATCATATTATTCTATCCAAGTTACAACAATAACCTTTAATTCTCTCTCTACCACACATTGGGGAATTCACATAATTGCTCAGAACCCATTTCTATGTAGTTATAAATGGATCCTGAAGACAATGATACTTGCAGAATCCTTAGCACAATGAAAATTACATCTTATCCTAATTATAAGATTTAAGGAAAAGGAATGAATATATATTACTTACAGGAAAACACTTTCTACGTCCATTTGTTTCACTGATATTAGATATGCACCAAATCGAAAACTAGCTGCATAGCTGAAGTATTGAATAGCCTGGCTCAGTGCAAAAGCACCACCATACACCTGGGATTTTTTTTTAGCATTTCTGCAATACATGCACAAAGCCATGTTACGATAAATCCAGAACATGCTAAAACTGCTTAATATTTGAATACATTAGACAGAGTTACGCAGTGGACATTTAATTCACTTTTTCTAGCCCACACCATACAACAAGGTAAGGGCTCATGGGGATGGTTAAAGGACTGAAAACAGAGAGTATGGATAAACGGGTCATTCTCAGGTTGGCAGGCTGTAATTAGTGGGGTGCCGCAAGGATCGGTGCTTGGGCCTCAGCTATTTACAATCTATATTAATGACTTAGACGAAGGGACCGAGTGTAATGTATCCAAGTTTGCTGATGATACAAAGCTAGGTGGAAAAGTAAGCTGTGAGGAGGACACAAAGAGTCTTCAAAGGGATATAGACAGATTAAATGAGTGGGCAAGAAGGTGGCAGATGGAGTATAATGTGGGGAAATTTAAGGTTATTCACTTTGGTAGGAAGAATAGAAAAACAGAATATTTTTTAAATGATGAGAAACTATTAAACGTTGGTGTTCAGAGAGACTTGGATGTCCTCGTACAAGAAAGACAAAAAGTTAGTATGCAGGTACAGCAGGAATTTAGGAAGGCAAATGGTATGTTGGCCTTTATTGCAAGGGGGTTGGAGTACAAGAGTAAGGAAGTCTTACCACAGTTGCACAGGGCATTGGTAAGACCTCACCTCGAGTACCACGTACAGTTTTAATCTCCTTATCTAAGGAAGGATATACTTGCCTTAGAGGCGGTGCAACGAAGGTTCACTAGATTAATTCCTGGGATGAGAGGGTTGTCCTATGAAGAGAGGTTGAGTAGATTGGGCCTATACTCTCTGGAGTTTAGAAGAATGAGAGGTGATCTCATTGAAACACAAGATTATGAGGGGGCTTGACAGAATAGATGCTGAGAGATTGTTTCCCCTGGCTAGAGAGTCTAGAACTAGGGGGCACATTCACAGGATATGGGGTCGGCCACTGATGAGGAGGAATTTCTCCACGCAGAGGGTAGTGAATCTTTGGAATTCTCTACCCCAGAGGGCTGTGGATGCTGAATCATTGAATATACTCAAGGTTGAGATGGATAGATTTCTGGACTCTAGGGGAATCAAGGAGTATGGGGATCGGGCAGTAAAGTGGAGTTGAGGTCAAAGATTAGTCATGATCTGATTGAATGGTGGAGCAGGCTCGAGGGGCCGTATGGCCTACTCCTGCTCCTATTTTTTATGTTCTTATGATACCAACAATTTTACAGTGATTTCTGGCAGAAATTATGTTAACATTCAAGATTGGATTGGACAGGTGGATAAAGGCAAAGATGTTGAAAGGACATAGGAACAGAATGGATAAATGTGATTAGAACTATTTGCTCGCTTGGAGGGTAAATGCTAACGCACACTGGTTGGGCTGAATGGCCTATTTCCATTTTGCAACTTCTTTGCAACTTCTATTTCTATGTAGGAGCTTCCAGATTTCTGGATCTGCTAGGGTTCTGACTGACAAACTTGGTGCCGTAATTGGGATTACTTTGCGCATTATGTTACCTAGAACAAGATGACGCCAATCACAATTCAACTGGTGGGTGGTTCTTGCAGCTAGATTACAGTGATCTAAAACTGATACTCCTGACAAAGGGAACCTTTCAGAAATGTAATAGAGAATATTGTGATCATATGTTGCTCTAAAATTACTGTATCAAGAAAGGATGCAACATTTCTACAAAAAAAAGATTTTAGATACCTAATTTGTTATTGCTGGTTGTTTTATTGTATCAAGATTATTGTATTTTTTGTGTGGTTTTACATGCTAAAATATACTTGTGCACTAATATTAATAATGATGTGGCCCAATATTGTGACATAATCTACGAACACAGATATGTGCAACCACAAAAGTAATTGGAGTTCACTATTTGTATGAGGTCAATTAGAGATAAAACACAGATAAAATGATATAAATTTGCTGGTGTTTTTGCTTTGTCTCATTAAAGCCAGACTTAGGGAGCAGAGTTTGAAACACATATGCTACCACAGCTTGCTTGGTTGGGGCTGAATTTTATTAACTCCATTGAGGGCCTTCAGAGTTAAGCTGTGTATTATAATGTGCATGGATTCTGAATGAGAGCTTCTTGTAAATGTGCTTTACACAATCCCAGCAAATGCCAAAAAATAATTATAATTTTAGAAATTATTTTAAAAATAACAATTATTTTTGAAACCATTATGAGTTTATTTTAATAGTTATGTCTAGATTTACACACCTGTATGGCTTCTCTAGATTTTCGGCGTACATGTTTTCAAACTTCGTTTCTCTGGTCAGGGAAACAACAGTTCGGATATTTTCCACAGCTTCTGTTGCTATCTTTGAGTTAAAAGAAAAGGATAAGTTAACCATTGTTTACAGTGTAAAGTTTTCAACACACCATTGGTAACTTCTTACTAAATTTGTTTCTAACCTGCGTATTAATTTTTAGACTCTATTCCCTCCCCTTTCTTTTACTATTTTTTTGAGCTAAACAACACCCCTGCTCAATGAGCATCCAGGTCTCTGTAACACTGTTCATCCAGCCACCAGAGGTACATATAAATTGGCCAGGATGGTTCACTGCAAATTTCTCTCCTCACTCTCTTTGCAGGGAACTGTGAACCATCTGCTTGCCATTGGAATATCGGAAAGTTGCCAAGGAGAGAACAGTGAGTACAAACCTGTGACCTATAAACTGTACATTCTCCCCAAAATTTGATTTGATCACAATATATATTTTAAATGTATCAAGGGATCCAGAAAAATAGTAGATGAAAGGGAATTCTGCAAAGTATTGTCACACTTACAGTACGAACAGAAAATTCAAGGGATGGTTCGCAGCATATCCATTTCCTAAAATAATGATGTCATGAGAGGGTGTCACTAACCTATTAGTTTAAAATCTGATGAAGTGTTTGAGGTGGTAAGTTAAAGTCGATAAATAGACTGTTGAGGATCATTTTAAAATTCCATGCTTCTGGGGGGAGCCTTGTCTATACCAGAAATTATGTTTTGATTAGTAATTTTAATGGTCAGAAAACCGTCCACTGTGCGCTCTCAAATATCCCATGTACTTCCTGCAGACAAGACTCCCACTGGAAATGCAGATGCATAAAATTACCCATAATATGATAAATCCTCCCATTTTGTGCATGTATGTGTCCGTGCAAGTGTGTGTGTCTTTCTTTGTGCGTGTGTGTTGGGGGGGGGGGGGGGGAGCGCAAGTTGGGGAAAGAGGATTAGAAATGCTGTGCAAAGATTTTTTTTCAATCTTTTAAAATAAATAAAACTAGGCCATGTGCTCATATAGTCACTATAAGACATTATTCAAAACTGATATTAATGAAAAAGGCATTTGAGATCATTCAGAAAGTGCTGACTTTACCTTTCCAGCTGCTTCAAGCTCTTCTTTATCACGACTTGCGTATCCACTCAGAGATTTCATTTCAACCACGCCGGCTACAGCAAGGATGGGCACTATCACTAGGACCAACAAGCTTAACTGCCATCCAAATATGAGTGAAATAATAACTGCACCTCCCATGCTTGCAATGTTTTGTGCTATTAGTCCAAGTCTTGAACCTACTGTCTGGAAAAAAAAAATGGATATGCATCCTGTAAGAAATTTCTCTAATTGTTACCTCAGTTTTAAAATGAACAGGAGTCTGTAGGAGAGGGAAAGTAGACAGCGCCAAGAAGTGACATCTATCCTGAATACTGCCTGTCCGTGACCGCCTGTTACTTTGCCATATCTCTTTTTTCCTAAGTTAATTATCTTGGATTGACCTAATTTTTTAAAAATTTGTTCACAGGATGTGGGTGTCGTTGGCAAGGCCAGCATTTATTGCCAATCCCTAATTGCCCTTGGGAAGGTGGTGGTGAGCCACCTTCTTGAACCGCTGCAGTCCGTGTGGTGAAGGTTCTCCACAGAGCTGTTAGGAAGGGAGTTCCAGGATTTGGACCCAGTGACGAGGAAGGAATGGCGATATATTTCCAAGTCGGGATGGCGTGTGACTTGGAGGGGAACGTGCAGGTGGTGTTATTCCCATGTGCTTGTTCTTCTAGGTGGTAGAGGTCGCTGGTTTGGGAGGTGCTCTCGATGAAGCCTTGGCGAGTTGCTGCAGTGCATCCTGTACATGGTACACACTGCAGCCAAAGTGCGTCGGTGGTGAAGGGAGTGAATGTTTAGGGTGGTGGATGGGGTGCCAATCAAGCGGGCTGCTTTGTCCTGGATGGTATTGAAATTCTTCAGTGTTGTTGGAGTTGCACTCAACCAGGCAAGTGGAGAGTATTCCATCACACTCCTGACTTACGCCTTGAAGATGGTGGAAAGGCTTTGGGAGTCAGGAGGTGAGTCACTCGCCACAGAATACCCAGCCTTTGACCTGCTCTTGTAGTCACAGTATTTATGTGGCTGGTCCAGTTAATTTTCTGGTCAATGGTGACCCCCAGGATGTTGATGGTGGGGGATTCGGCAATGGTAATGCCGTTGAATGTCAATGGGGGGTGGTTAGACTCTCTCTTGTTGGAGATGGTCATTACCTGGCACTTGTCTGGCGTGAATGTTACTTGCCACATATAAGCCCAAGCCTGGATGTTGTCCAGGTCTTGCTGCAAGCGGGCACGGACTGCTTCATTATCTGAGGGGTTGCAAATGGAACTGAACACTGTGCAATCATCAGTGAACTTCCTCACTTCTGACCTTATGATGGAGGGAAGGTCATTGATGAAGCAGCTGAAGATGGTTGGGCCTAGGACACTGCCCTCAGGAACTCCTGCAGCAATGTCCTGGGGCTGAGATGATTGGCCTCCAACGACCACTACCATCTTTCCTTTGTGCTGGGTATGAAACCAGCCACTGGAGAATTTGCCCCCTAATTCCCATTGACTTCAATTTTACTAGGGCCCCTTGAAGCCACACTTGGTCGAATGCTGCCTTGATGTCAAGGTCAGTCACTCTCACCTCATCTCTGGAATTCAGCTCTTTTGTCCATGTTTGGATCAAGGCTGTAATGAGGTCTGGAGCCGAGTGGTCCTGGCGGAATCCAAACTGAGCATCGGTGAGCAGGTTATTGGTGATGCTTGAAAGCACTGTCGACGACACCTTCCATCACTTTGCTGATGATTGAGAGTAGACTGATGGGGCGGTGATTGGCCGGATTGGATTTGTCCTGTTTTTTGTGGACAGGACATACCAGGGCAATTTTCCACATTGTGTTGTAGCTGTACTGGAACAGCTTGGCTAGAGGCGCGGCTAGTTCTGGAGCACAAGTCTTCAGCACTACAGCCGAGATGTTGTCGGGGCCCATAGCCTTTGCTGTATCCAGTGCACTCAGCTGTTTCTTGACATCATGTAGAGTGAATCGAATTGGCTGCAGACTGGCTTCTGCAATAGTGGGGATATCGGGAGGAGGCCGACTTCTGCCTGAAAATGGTTGCAAACGCTTCAGCCTTGTTTTTTGCACCCACTTCATGAACTCTGCCATCATTGAGGATGGGGATGTTCACGGAGCCTCCTCCTGTTAGTTGTTTAATTGTCTACCACCATTCACGACTGGATGTGGCAGGACTGCAGAGCTTTGATCTGATCCGTTGGTTGTGGAATTGCTTAGCTCTGTCTGTGGCATGTTGCTTCTGATGTTTAGCATGCATGTAGTCCTGTGTTGTAGCTTCACCAGGTTGGCACCTAATTTTTAGGCACGCCTGGTACTGCTCCTGGCATGCTCTTCTACACTCATTGAACCAGGGTTGATCCCCTGGCTTGTTGGTAATGGTAGAGTGAGGAATATGAGGGCCATGAGGTTACAGATTGTGCTGGAATACAATTCTGCTGCTGCTGCTGGCCCACAGTGCCTCATGGATGCCCAGTTTAGAGCTGCTAGATCTATTCTGAATCTATCGCATTTAGCACGGTGATAGTGCCACACAACACGATGGACAGTGCCCTCAGTGTGAAGATAGGACTTTGTTTCCACAAGGACTGTGCGGTGGTCATTCCTACCAATGCTGTCATTAAGTTTGTTATTTGCTCAGGCCGGGTTATAAATCTATCTATCTATCCCTTTCTTTTCTTGTTATGTCATTAAGTGTAATATAAAGGTTTTATTAAGTACGGTTCTTTCAATCATTTGCCTTTCTCCTTGGTAATAAATTGATGGTTGGTATCGCAGATCAGTTTTATTTTTGTGCTGCACCTCTTAAGTACATAAATGATATTTTACATCAGAAAGTCAATAACAGCAAATATATATTTTTAAATTTCAGATCATCATAGCTTATCGCTCCATAACCCCAGAACCCGAAGAGGGCTGTTCATGCCGACATCCATGACTTCTATTGCGGTGATGGTGTGTGCTGACAGATTTGGTCTCTTCCATAGCTAGCTATAATGGGATATTATCAGGGGTCACAATGTGAACGTATTTGACTCGTCCCCGAATTTCAGACAGACAGATTAAGCAGCAACTAAGAAAGTGTCAGCTTTACAGCAAAGGAGACAAATAGTAAAAAAAAACAGAACACACAGTAAAGGAGTCACAGTCAGCTGTAATAGAACAGGTTACATTGAACAGTGAGAAAGCATGCAGACACGTTTCAGTACCGATAATAGTCATAAAAGATAAATTAATTCTTCTCCAAATATATTTTGAAATTCAACAAAAGAATTCAAGCTGGTATCAATTGATTTTGAAGTATTGCAGGACAAAATAAAGTATTGAGTGGCAACACAAGGAGTTCACTAACAAACTCAGCGTTCTTCTAAAAGCAAAAGAACTGAAAATGGTTTAATTAAAAAAAGCAAACAAGCCGACATCTACATGTAGTCAGTTGCATCTTGTTCCATGGCCCACCATTAGGGGGTGCACTGTGGAAGCTCAAAATGATTCATTTCCTGATTTTCCATCTCTCTTGCCACCTCCCCCAAACTTGCTATTTATTTTAAATCATCAGCACAGCTAATAAAACACACATCTATCAGAAATGCAATGAAAGTGAAGATGTAGGGAGCACCCTACCCCTGCCCAAAAAAAATGAAAAGAATCAAGTTTTGCATCTAATCACAGAATCCAATTGGTTTGTAAACTGTTAATAGGGTGGTGCATAGCACTGTACCAATGCACTGATTTATTGAATGAGTGATCACAGATATGAATCCATGGGGGTAATTTTCAACTTTGCCACCAGCATGGCAACCTGTCAGAGTGGATTACCTGCCCATTGTGGAACCCGCCCGGTTTTCACGCTATTGACTTCAATGGGATGAAAGTCAGGCAGATTTTGCGATGGACAGGTGATCCGCTCCGCCCAGGCAGCAAAGTTGAAAACTACATTCCCTCCCCCCTCCCCCCGTTCATGATTCCTCACAAGGCTGTACCATCAGGAGAGTAGCAGGGTGAATTTCCTTGGGGCTTCTCCCGCACTGCCACTGTAACTTAGGTGGATGTTCAGCAGAAATCCTGTTCATGCACCTAAGGCGGCAGAATGGGAGAAGTCCTGAGGAAATTAACACCTAGGTGACTCCCCAAAGGAATGGAATTTGGAGGGCTACTCTCATATCTCTAATGAACGGCACTGGTAAAGGACTGATAGCGGGTGCCTTATTTACAGAAAACAGTGCATAATGTGGAGAGATCTAAAAGAAGAAAGCACGACTTGTATTTACATACCACCTTTCATGACTTCAGGACATCCTAAAGCGCTTTACAGCCAATGAAGTAGTTTTTAAGTGTAGTCACTGTTGTAATGTAGGAAACGTGGCAGCCAATTTGTGCACAGAAAGGTCCCACAAACAGCAATGTGATAATGGCCAGATAATGCATTTTTTTTTTAAAAGTGATGTTGGTTGAGGGATAAATACTGGCCAGGTCACCGGGGAGAACTCCCATGCTCTTCTTCAAAATAGTGCCATGGGATCTTTTACGTTCATTTGAGAGGGCAGACAGGATCTCTGACAATGCAGCACTCCCTCTGTACTGCACTGAAATGTCAGCCTAGATTATGTGCTCAAGTCCCTGGAGTAGGACTTGAACCCACAATCTTCTGACTCACAGGCGAGATACTACCCACTGAGCCACAGCTGACACAACTAAAGAAATAAATAAATGTTTTGAGCAAACGAGAGATAATCCATGCAGTGTACCTGATATTGAAAAGATGCTGAGCTGGACTACTGGAAGTAGCAAAATGCAAGAGATGGGAGGTCCGCTGGAATGGCCACAAACTCCATCAGGAACTGAATATGCAGGTCCCAGATTTGCGGCAGCCATTGTTAGAGGTGGAACAACACCCACCCCATACAAGGCCAATGATGTGGAAGGGGCGGTGTCAAGGGTGGAGACTCCCTACGCTGAGATTTTCCATGTCGCAGAGGGAGGGAGGGAGGGAGGAGTGAGGTCATGAAGTGATTTGTAAATCAGGATGAAGCTTTTAAGGTCAACGCATTAGGGGATGGGAAGTTAGTGAAGGTCGGCAAGAACGGGGGCGACAGGTTAATGGGGTTTCATATGGGATAGGATCCAGGCAGCAGAGTATTACATGAGTGCCGGCTTCACAGATTTCTTTTGCTCACTGGTGTATGGATTCACGTAGAGGTGAATTTCTTTGGGCCTTTCCCGCTCCACCACTGTAAGCTCAGTGAAAATCTGTTTACATGTGTAAATGGGGTTTCTACCAAAGTTACAGCAGCAGAGCAGGAGACAACTCAAGGGAATTCCTGGCAATGGGGTTCAATTGCTTTCTCTTGCTGGACAGACAACTGCAATAGCAGCACTTGTACCCGCAGCTTGACAGCGGCTGTAAAGACCAGGGGCCCGATATTTACGGGGAGGTAGGAAAGGTGCGAGGAAGGGCGAAAATGGCTGAGGAACGCGACGAGGCCAGGGACACGGAGGTCCTGATGAATTATTCCATTTCCCGCCCAGCAGCCAGCCAAATTGACAGGCTGGCCGGCTGCCAGACAGGAAAACCAGCGGCAGGAGGCCGCGACCAGGGACCCTTGGAATGGTGCCCGTCAATCGGGAAGGGGTAAGGCTGGACATTGGGGCTTGGGTGGGGGTGGTTGGCCGCGATCGCGTCATGGAGAGGACATCGGTGCTTGCGGGGATGGAGGCATGCCTGCTCCTCCTGGCCCACAAGGAGTGCTGTAAAACGCACTTACCTTCTTGAGCCGGCAGCTCCCGCCTCCCTTTCACTACCGAGTTTCCCAACCTCCGGGAAACCCGTGCAGCAACTGTTAAATTTAAATCAGGCTCCCAATTACACTGTGGGAGCCTGATTTAAATACGTTAATGAAGCGTTGCACCTTTCCACAGGACACTCGCATGACATAAAACCCGCCGCCGTGAAAATGGTGGCAGGCTGTGCATGGCGGGTTGGGGACACGTTCCTCGATTTTTCATTTTTAACCTGACCCCCCCACCCCCACCCCCATCCTCTCTCGCTGTTGTGGCAGGGCAGGGGGGGAAGTTGGTGAGAGACTGATATCCAGGCCCAAGAATAAAGATAAGAAAAGCAGGAGAACAGAAAATGAAAGAGGATATAAAGAGAAGGTAAAGTAGAGGGGAAAAGAGAGAACGAGGACACGGAGGTCAAGATCATTTTCTAGAACTTTCTAGTAATATCAAATCTTCCTTCAGGTTACAAAATGATACTTGAAAACACTATTGTTATTTGGTATAATCACATCGAGGAATCTGTCGGACAGCAATTTTTAATCAGTGATTTTGGAAGCAGTCGCAGTATGTTAACCATAGAAGTTTGGAATATATAAAAGGTGTGTTACGCACTGTTTGGACTTGTGACGCCTCTGTAGCCAGTCTTGTAGTTAGGGCTCCAGTGTTGTTTGCCTTGTCGTCAAACCAAGCAATCTCCTAGAGAGAGAAGCAGAAACTATGAATGGAATGGAGAAACAGAATGAATCATTCTGAGAACTAGCTATTGCTGACTTATGGATTGTTGCGCACCTGTTGCTTTGGTTTTGGCACAATAAACACCCTAAGAAAATAGATTGAATGATGGAGCCCAAACGAAGCATGCAAGTATGTAAACTAGTCAGGTTCCAGATCCAAGCAAAGCAATCATCATGTTTACTAACCTGATGTAACATTGCCTTGAAGGCCATATATCTCAGTTTCAGTGTGAGGGTTTCCCCGGCTCTTCCAAACATAAAGCCCTGAAGACAATAAAGCAAACTTCATATTATTATTTTTGGATCATTATCCAATTACCAGAAAATTCAGTGGCCACTAAATTGGGCCGTGTAGCGCCCACTGTTTCGGTGCTACGCGGCCTCTTGAACATCCAAGATGGCGTCATGGCTGTGCACGCACATTTCCAGCGAAATATGCACCGGACACCATCTTGGTATAGGAATTAGCACATGCGTAAATACTGAATGCCTGCTGCATGTAAAGTAAGGAGAAAATGGATACAATCAGTGTGCAACGTTGGTTTAAAGTGATAGACACCATTTTGGCACTTAACGCTCAACTCAACGCACAGTCTTAACCACGACCATCTGAACGTGTCTTCGAGCGCCTGTAGGAACACCACCAGTGCTATTTAACGGGACCATGCAGGATTTATAGGTTAGTGGCTAGATTATTGCTTCTAGCTGCTGAGACA
Source organism: Heptranchias perlo (assembly GCF_035084215.1). NCBI lineage: Eukaryota > Metazoa > Chordata > Chondrichthyes > Hexanchiformes > Hexanchidae > Heptranchias > Heptranchias perlo. The sequence continues at coordinate 80,911,461 of NC_090326.1, forward strand.
TTTGTAACTGTTTCTGGAGGTCTCCTAGACTTGAATACCAGGATGTGGGGACATAGCCTAACATTTAGAGCCAGGGCGTGCAGGATGAAGTTAGGAAACGCTCCTGCACGCAAACAGTGGGAGAAGTTTGGAACGCTCTTCTGCAAACGGCAGTTGATACTAGCTCAATTGTGAATTCTAAACCTGAGATAGATTTCTGTGAACCAAGGGTATTAAGGGATATGGGGCTAAGGCGGGTATATGGAGTTAGGTCACAGGTCCGCCATGATCTCATTGAATGGCGAAACAGGCTCAAGGTGTTAAATGCCACTGCCACTTGATGCCTCTAGCTTTGCGCCACCTTCTCCTGCAAGAAAGCAGGACATGTGGCTGGGTGATGTGCTTGATATGGTTGAATAGCTGCCAGTGTGTGGCCTGTGAGTTGTGGTGGGCGGCTTACAACTATGGTAACGTGTGAGGGTGAGAGGAAGCATCTGGTTGTAAGAGTTGAGTACTGATTGAAAGAGTTTGTTGGTATGTGGGGGATTGGGGGGGGGGGGGGGGAACTGTAGTGCAGTTGGTAGGAGATGCCACTTGACAGTTGACCTCACTCACCTTGACCACTTGTGTCAAAGCATTGAACTTATTCCTGCACTGCATCCATGTTCATGATGTTGTGCACCTGGCATTGACTTCATCCCCCGCTGCCTCCCATTGCCCTTTGGGCATATGTCCACCTCTTGTACCAAGGCCTCTAGTGCATCATCAGAGAACCTTGGTGCACATACTCTCGCAGGCCTGGTACCAACTCAGATCGGCAGATTGGTGAGGTCTGGCATGCAGATTGGAGGATGTGGGATTTAGTAATCTGCATCCTTTATTCAATATTTTAAACATAACTCATCAGTGCATAAACATAGGGATGGGATCCACATCTGTGTTTTACGTGTGCGATGTCTGATCTCTGTTCAGACTCCATGCAGACTGTTATTTTTACCTTTAAGAGATTTTAAGAGACATCCTCCCTTTAAGGGATTGGGGCTCCCCCTGCTGGTGTGAAATGCAAATTGCATTGAATCAACATGCAAGGCCTGGATTCCAACGCAGCTTGACAGTGAGTACTGAGGCCGGACCAAGTTCTCGTCCTGCCTGCACAGGGGCCATTGGGCGCGGGTTAATAGCGGATCACGCTACCTACACCCAATAATAGGCCCCATCGAATTTTCCCCCAAAGAGACCAATAGCAAACTTTTAAATCCTTTGCACTGCTGATAGACCGAGTGTTGCAATCTGTGTTGTCAATGCTCATTTTACTTTGCAAACACTGCATTGGATTTTCATCTCCCTGCTAATGATAACATTCACTAGCTGTGCTGCTATAAAGTGGTTGGGATCTGCCAAGTCCCCTTAACTTCAATATTTTTTGATACTGCACTAGATTTGGAACTGGTGTCTATATATTGGTGACGCTGTACTATTCTTACATTTTCCAGCAGTATTTGTTTTTAAAAAAATATATAGATTGTCCTTTCCATAAAGGACAGCAGACCCAAACAGTATTCGTGCCATTGTCCATTATTTTCTTTCTTGATTTTTATACCAGATGTGGCCATTTCCCTGGTAGTCATTTCATAGCTAAATGAAAATTGAAATATTTATCTGTCAGTGTTTAATACTGTGTGGTGCTATGTCCAGTTTCCTCTCTTGATTCTTCTCCTCTCACATCTTGCTTCTGAAGACATCAATTCGTACAGCTGTTTGCTACTACACTCAAATGACCATATATGTTACCACCAGCAACATATTAAACAAGAGCTTCACTTATTTTCACCGAAGAAAAGAAGATTGACAGTGAACATGAACCAAGCTTCCTGAAAGATAAAGACGATAGACTTTTGCACTTGGACTATAAGAACACAGCTAAAGGAACTAAAGGACACAAAATATAAAATTAAACCTCAGATGAGATTAGAAATAAAATCTCTCATACATTGGTAGATATATGGGATAATTGCAGAAAAACAATTGAGGGGTAATTTGGGTGAGCTATGAATCTTTATCGCATTATGATTAAGCCTCGATGTACAAAGCAAAAATAATCTTACCTCACGTTATATTCATTTTTATAGGGAACAGAGCCCCAACCTAATGTTACCAGTGTTTCTGGCTAGAGCACCCAATGTTGCATTTATGTTACAGAACTACTTCAAGAAGAGGTGGTTATGTAATAGCCTGGGTTCCTGACACTGGCAGAATTTGCAGTATTTACACAGCAATAGACAGGAATCAAATCAAGGAAGCAAGCACAATTGTTTCAAAGTCATAATTTGCAACTTCATTTTCTGGCCACCAAATCTTTCCAATAGTCCTGAGGAAGGTCTGTGTAGGCCAGTAATCAGCAAAATGTATTGTCAGTGTTGAAGTGTGGGTTGAATGCATACTTCATTGGTGGCCTGAAAAAAATAGTGCCTAACATTGTTGAGCCCAGATCTTCTGAGCAGTGACATTTTAACACCGATATTAACCAATTTGAAAAAAGTGGGTCGATGCCAGAGTTAAAGTAAGGCCGGTCGGAAAATCTAAGAATCAAAGTCAATCATTTACATTGTTGTTCCAGTGCTGCTGCCTCCAGAGATGCCAGAGAAAAGATACTTTGTGTTTCTGGATGCAGTAGTTGGGACTTGCAGCACTGTAAGGTACATGCAACATAAACTAAGCACAACTGACTTGAGGAGTTTAAATGTGGAATCTCCTAAATCTTTTCACAGGCAGCTAGGATGCTGCACATTTCCAGCACATCATTCATATGTTGACAGTTCCAACCTTTGAATGAATTAATTATTTCATCCCTTCCCACTCTTACTACCCTAAGCATTCGAAATCTGTAGGACATTTCAGTCTGTCTGCGTTGTGTTTGTTTTTTGTTTTATTTAATTTTTAATTTTGTTTCTCTTCCTTCTTATTTGATTATGTTATCCATCTTAATTTTGCAGTCTGTTCAATATAATAAATAGAAAATTGCTCGATAGAAGTTTTCCAATATTTTGTGTGGCAGTTAGCCATCTTATGTTTCTAATGTTACATTTTCAGACAACTATGTGTATCATTATTTTTGTCTTTATTATAGTCACTTTGAAAATACTATGTTATTTCCTTGAGACCAATATTAAATATAGTACTATTGCCTACAGTGTAAGACACTTACTTGTAAGAAATATGTAACAAAGGAAATTACACCAATAACAAAGAACAGGATAGAGTAAAGATTGGCTTGTTGTCTGATCACATTTTCATCAGTTTCAGTGAAGACCTGGAGGAAGAAACAAAATCAGTTAACGTTGAGAGATTAAATTGTACTTTAATTAATAGATAAATAACAGTGCAACCTTGTACTTGGAGGAAACATTTTGAGGGGTTGAGGCTGTGACTGGAAGGAGACAGGTCACAATCTGTTTGCTATCATTCCCTCATTGCAATGTACCTGTCTCCCATTCCTTTCATCGCAATAGGGTGGAAATTGCAGTGCAATATTAATAATGAACATGTTACGCCAATGGCTCTATATTAATGCAAGATGTTGTTGTACGAAATTCCTTTGTCCCTATTTTAACAAAGGCATTAACCCAATTAAAATAAATAGGCCATTAAAATAGTGGATGAAGCAATTTCATACGAACGTATTAACATGTTTGTTACTAATATTGTACAGCGTGATTTCAACCTACATGCTTGCCTTCATTCCCCCTCTCATTTCCACTCATCTGTCTCCGTCTTCTTCACTCCTCATGCACGATGCTCTCTTTCCTCCAGCCCAAGTCACTGTTTCCCATTGTTGCACCTCCCCCATGCTTGCCCCCTTCACCTCCATCCCCAGTCTCCGCTGCATTGCTAATCACCTGGCTACCAATGGTGAGATTTTGTGCTGCCGCCTCCCCTTTTTACTTTCTAGCAACACACTATTAGAAGGTAGGATTATTCTTGGATATGAATGTAAAAGGTATGATCAGTAAGTTCGCTGATGATACAAAAATTGGTAGGGTGGTAAATAGCGAGGAGGATTGCCTCAGTCTGCAGGACGATATAGATGGGTTGGTCAGATGGGCGGAACAGTGGCAAATGGAATTTAACCCGGAAAAGTGCGAGGTGATGCACTTTGGAGGGACTAACAAGGCAAGGGAATACACAATGAATGGGAGGACCCTAGGCAAGACAGAGGGTCAGAGGGATCTTGGTGTGCAAGTTCACAGATCCCTGAAGGCGGCGGAACAGGTAGATAAGGTGGTAAAGAAGGCATATGGGATACTTGCCTTTATTAGCCGAGGCATAGAATACAAGAGCAAGGAGGTTATGATGGAGCTGTATAAAACACTGGTTAGGCCACAGCTGGAGTACTGTGTGCAGTTCTGGTCGCCACACTACAGGAAGGATATGATCACTTTGGAGAGGGTGCAGAGGAGATTCACCAGGATGTTACCAGGGCTGGAGTGCTTCAGCTATGAAGAGAGACTGGGAAGATTGGGTTTGTTTTCCTTGGAGCAGAGGAGGCTGAGGGGGGACATGATTGAGGTGTACAAAATTATGAGGGGCACAGATAGGATGGATACTAAGGAGCTTTTTCCCTTCGTTGAGGGTTCTATAACAAGGGGACATAGATTCAAGGTAAAAGGCGGGAGGTTTAGAGGGGATTTGAGAAAGAACTTTTTCATCCAGAGGGTGGTTGGAGTCTGGAACTCACTGCCTGAAAGGGTTGTGGAGGCAGGAACCCTCACAACATTCAAGAAGCATTTGGATGAGCACTTGAAATGCCATAGCATACAAGGCTACGGACCAAATGCTGGAATATGGGATTAGAGTAGACAGGGCTTGATGGCCGGCGCGGACACGATGGGCCGAAGGGCCTCTATCCGTGCTGTATGACTCTATTCCAGCCTCCATGCATTAAAACTTGAGCAAGGGGAGGGAGTACTGTTGAATCTCAATACCAGCAACATCAGCAAACAGCAGGTGAAAAAATGGAGCAAAGGCACAGACATAAACAGGGGCCGATTTTAACTTGACCACATATGTGGGGTGGGGGGAGGGGTGGGGAGTGGTAACTGCCCGCTGCTGAGCCTGGGTAGCAGGAGAAGGGGGAGGTGGAGGCAGGAATATGGCTGAGCAATTCCTAAATAATGTTCTGATACCATCTGCCCCAGATCAACTGAAGCAGGGCACATAGAAAATCCAGGCATGTGTTAGCATGAATAAATTAAAGCAAAATTTTTTAAAAAATGAATGCAAAATTGAAGTCAGCAAGTTATTGCATGCAATGAGTATTTTGGCTAATTAGTACACATAACTAAAATAAATACATAATAAAGTGTTGCATACTTACACTAATGATCTTTGCAAATATAATGGAAAAGGCAGGGTGAACTGCTCCATTGATAATCGCACCTATGACTCCCAAAGCTATGTATGGCCATTCTGACTTATTCAGTTTGAAAAGTTTCAGAAATGAGACTTTTGGGAGTTTTCCTTCCTAATATGAAAAAGACAATAATTAGACAGTTCCAAGTTCTGAGGAACATTCAAATCAGTGGAATACTTAATCAGATACACACTCCATCATGTTTGATGGGCTTTTGGGTGAAGAAAGTAACATTTTAACTTTAAATGGTCTTATGTATTATCCTAAGTTGCAACATAAAAATCTACCATCAGTAAACCTTTTCTATTTCCTTCAGCAAACCCCTACTCTGTACTGAAACCACAATTTTCCTGACTCACTAATACCAAAGGGGAGTCTTTGGCCCACCTACATATAAATCCATCATTTTTGACTCTTATCCCCAAGATACAATAAAAGTGGACCTATAAGGGCTGATTCTCAAATTGGGCTCACATGGAGTGCTTGTTGGGAAGTCACAGGCCAGTAGGGTCTGATTATCTGGCCATCTATGGATGGATAATCAGGACCTTCCAGCCTACGGTTTCCTAACCAGTGCTCACTGCATGTGCTGCTTCTCACAGGAACACTCAATCAGGAGATCAGCTCTACTAATTACTTAATCAACCCACTAAGCATGTTAGAAAATGTACATATATTTAAATTTTGTTTTTTTACTTCAGAACTCTTCACCAACTAGTGACTATCCTTCTTGGGGATGGGGGGTGGCGGGGGTGAGAAATGGGTGGTGAGCTAGGTGGAGTACCTTTGGAGTCGAGGTGGCATCAAGGTAGCTCTAAATTGGCACCTCTGGTGATGTAAATATCGACCTTCCACGTGAGATTGGTAATCCGATGCCTAAATCAGACAGGTCCACATTACTCCAGGACACTGTTTGACCAGAAGGTTTGGCTCACTAATGGAACCTAGAATGGATAGACCTGACACAGGCTGCTGGGATTCTTCCCACTTGACTCCAGATAATCTTACAGGCTAAAGCCCGAATGGATAGGGTGCCCTGCTTTGGTAATCTGCATGGTATTCACTGGTTAAACTGGAGCAGTGCACACTTGGTGGTCTCTGCCAACTTGCACCTAAGCTTTCTGGGCAGAGAGTGTACATGTCATATTGGGCAAACAGACACCCCACAGGGGAGTGTAGATTTCTCAGTAGCTTAGTCTCTTAAACATGATGATTTTCTGCAAATGTCAGATACCTGGCTCACCAAAAAATATCTCTTATAATATGAAGTGGAGTATTAGTTAGTGAGTAACAATCAACCAGACTGGTAAAATAATTACAGTTGCCTTACTTGTAAGACTGGGAGAAAATTTGAGATTATGATTGTATTACCTCTGTCTTACTTTCCTCCACTTCAGTTTCATTCTGAGAAGTACTTTTAGTACTTGATTTGTTGGATAACATGCGCACCAGGGAATGTTGTTCAGGTTCATCCGGTGCTGTTCCACTCTCTGTTCCTTGTTGTTCTTCCTCTGTACTTTTAAATGTCTTTAGATATATCAAACAATAAATAGTTTATAGTAATTAATTGCAGCATGGACTTACCAACTGACAAATTGGGTTGTATGTCTTCTCTGCATGGAGGTCATTCAAATAGTAACTTCTGAATAATTTCATTTCCACATTAGAATGATTTAAGTATGAATCTTTGTAACATCACAAGCTACAGGGCTGTTTCGATATTGTAATGTGTGGCAATACTGAGTCCATCTTTACACTTGAGCACTAGGTGGGATTGATTTTGACTTTTGGGCAACTGAACTGCAGAGCACGCCAGCTGGTCACCTGTACCCGTGGCAAAGAGGTGGACATGATTTTGAGTGCCAAATGAGCATCCTGATGCAGCTTGCTGGATTAAGGCTAGCCAATATTGGGCAGCCCCGGCCCAACAACCCCTGCTCCTCTGGCACCTCAAAAATAAATTCCAATCTTATCACTTTGACTCCATCGTCTGACCTCAAATGGCAATCGAGGTCCTGGATCCCTGATTTGCATATTGAAAGGGGCCTACCACCTAAAACAGGCAGGTGCTTTGGGCGCCCAACAGTAGTCCCCTTTGAAAATGGTGCCGGCAGCGTCATCAGTGCTAATGGGCTAATGGGGCAGTAAGGCTACTGACCCCGTTTTGAGTCCATTACCGCCCGTTAACGTCAGGCATAGCACATGAAATCCGGCCCTGGAGACTTTTTAAAATTCTCTTACATCACACTTGCTCCATCTGTGGGCTAACTGGACACATAGGGGGCTAAATTGGGCCGCTTAGTGCCCATTGTGTAGGCGCTACGCAGACTCCTATGTCCCAAAAATGGCGGTCCGAGATACATGCGCACACTTCCGGCGTGACATGCTCAGGATGCCATCTTGGTAAATGCTGCGCATGCACACCTAATGAGTGCCAGCAGCATGTAAAGTATGGAGATTATGATGTAGATAAGTGTGCAATGCTGATTTAAAGGGACTGCTGCTATATTGGAACTCCATGCTCCAGCCAACGCACTGTCTTAACCTCACACAGCTGAACAGGTCTTAAACGGCATGGAGGACCCCCACCACCAGTGCTATTTAAAGGGATCGTGCAGGAGTTACAGGTTAGTTGCTGGATTATTGTTTCTAGCTGCTGATGCATTTGTACCTGTTTTTGAGGTCTCCTATACTTGAATACTAGGACTAGGGAACATAGCCTAAAAATTAGAGCCAGGACTTGCAGGAGTGAAGTTAGGAAACACTTCTACACTCAAAGGGTGGTAGAAATTTGTAACTTTTCCCTAAACAGCAGTTGATGCTAGCTCAATTGTTAACAAAAATCTATCACTCTCGATTTAAAATTAACTAAAGGTATTAAGGGACATGGGGATAAGGCAGGTATATGGAGTTAGGACACAGATCAGCCATGATCTCATTGAATAGCGGCACAGGCTCAAGGGGCTAAATGGCCTACTCCTGTTCCTATGTTCCTATAATCAAGTTTCACTACTCTACAGGCAACAGCAAGGGCACTGGCAGAGTGGCAGGGGTAGGACAGGAATGCTGGCATCCTGAGAGAGGACAGCAGGTTCATGTTCCATTGAGCCACTGCCACTTGCTGCCTCCTGTTATGCGCCACCTTCTCCTGCAAGAAAGCGGGAAATGTGTCGGTGAGTGTCCTGCAAGATGTTTGGGTGATGTGGCTGTCATGGTTGAATAGCTGCCAGTGTGTGACCTGTGAGTTGTGGGTGTGCAGCTTGCAACAGTGGTAATGTGTGAGGGTGAGAGGAAGCATCTGATTGGAAGAGTTGAGTACTGATTGAAAGAGTTTGTTGGTAGGTGGGTGATGGGGGGTGTAGTGCATGGAGCAGTGGATGTGGCTGGTGGTGCAGTTGGTAGGAGATGCCACTTGACAGTTGAACTCACGCACCTTGACCACTCGTGCCAAAACACTGAACTTCTTCCTGCACTGCATCTATGTTCATGGTACTACGCTCCTGGCATTGACCTTGTCCCCAACTGCCTCCCACTGCCTTAGAAGCATATGTCTGGAGGGCCTCTTGCCCTCCTGTGGAAAAAGAATGCCCCTCCTTCTGTCCACCTCTTGCACTAAGACCGCGAGTGCATCAGCAGAGAACCGTGGTGCACGTTCTCTCACAGGCCCAGTATATACTCAGATCGGCAGATTGGTGGGGTCTAGTGTGCAATTTGGAGGCTGTGGGATGTAGTTGTGTGCAACCTTTATTCAATGTTTTAAAATAAATCAACAGTTTTTAAACATAAAGACGGGACCTGCATCTGTGTTTTACATGTGCAATGTCTGATCTCCATTCACACCCATATATTATATTTTACAAATATAAGAGTCCCACAATTTTTGAGCAGCCAAGTTGTTTCTCATTAAAAATTCCAGTGTTCCCATCATCACTGTGCTTCACAATATTGCAGCACAGATTTACTTCACAATTGACTTCCACCTCTTCCTGCAGCCACAGGGCACCTCCCCTTTAAGAGGTGCAGGCTGCCTTTAAGTGGTCCCAGCTACTCCCGATATCTGGGCCCCCGCTGGTGCGTGCAGCCAATCAACAGTGCAGGTAGGGCTGGCAGCACACAGCAATCACTGAAATCACCAGGCAGCACGAATGTTACGTGCTGCCAGCATCTCAACAACTGGGCATGAGTTAATCGTGCCCCGCGATCCCAGTGCCGATTTTTGGGGGTGAACCAATTTATCCCCCTTAGCTCTCTATTCCATTAGTATGCTTACTCACTGTCAAAGTAATGAGAACCTTCCAATCAGTCATTTAAATATATATGCAGGCCTTTAACTTCCAAATGGTTGCACAGTAATTAAACAGTATTGATTCTCACTTAACAACACAAACTTTTAGTTCAGTAATAAACTACACATATCAAAGTTAATGTTGGCCTCGCTGAATGAGGTTGCCAAATTGGTACCAGTTTGAGATGAATTACAGGCAGTTTTGTAGTGGGCTGGTATGCATTTGCAATTGGAATAAGACTACCCAAACATATTTCATATAATTTGGACGTAATTTGAACTCAGGAGTAAAATGATACTGGGTTGGAACACTGTAAATCCATTCATTTCCAATAATTTTTCTACATCTTCCTCTAGTACATCTATATTTTCATTTCCATCATATAAGAACATAAAAAATAGGAGCACGAGTAGGCCATACGGCCCCTCGAGCCTGCTCCACAAATCAATCAGATCATGGCTGATCTTCGACCTCAACTCTACTTCCCGCCCAATCCCCATAACCCTTGATTCTGCTAGAGTCCAAAAATCTATCTCAGCCTTGAATATAGTCAATGGCTCAGCATTCATAGCCCTCTGGGGTAGAGAATTCCAAAGATTCACAACCCTCTGCGTGAAGAAATTCCTCCTCATCTCGGTCTTGAATGGCCGACCCCTTATCCTGAGACTATGCCCCCTAGTTCTAGATTCTCTAGGGGAAACAATCTCTCAGCATCTACCCTGTCAAGCCCCCTCATAATCTTATATGTTTCAATGAGATCACCACTCATTCTTCTAAACCCCAGAGAGTATAGCCCCCTTCAACCTCTCTTCATAGGACAACCCTCTCATACCAGGAATTAATCGAGTGAACCTTTGTTGCACCACCTCCAAAGCAAGTATATTCTTCCTTAGATAAGGAGACCAAAACTGTACGCAGTACTCCAGGTGAGGTCTCACTGTACAACTGTAGTAAGACTTTCTTACTCTTGTACTCCAACCCCCTTGCAATAAAGGCTAACATGCCATTTGCTTTCCTAATTGCCTGCTGTACCTGCATACTAACTTTTTGTGTTTCTTGTACGAGGATACCCAAGTCCCACTGAACACCAACATTTAATAGTTTCTCACCATTTAAAAAATATTCTGTTTTTCTATTCTTCCTACCAAAGTGAATAACCTCACATTTCTCCACATTATACTCCATCTGCCGCTTTCTCGGCTACTCACTTAACCTGTCTAAATCCCTTTGCAGACTCTTCGGTAATTAAATTAAAATTAAACAAGGTAAATAATTTGATTAACACTAAACTAATTCATTAAATAAATAAAATAATGGGAGAACAGGAGATTTGTTGCTGCTGCGATATTTGGGAGCTTATGGATATTTTTGTCCAGGGTGACTACATCTGCAGTAAGTGTCTGCGGCTCGAGGAACTTCGGCTCCCAAGTTGAGGAGCTGGAGTCCGAGCTGTGGACATTGCGAGACATCAGGGAGGGAGAAAGCTACCTAGACTTTTTGCTCCAGGAGGCAGCCACAACCCTTAGGTTAAATACTTTAGAATTGACATGTGGTCAGGGACAGGAAAGTGTGACTGCGAGTGAGGCAGTTACGGGGATCCAGGAGGTAATATTGCAGGAGCCTCAGTCCCTGTGCTTGTCCAATAGATTCGAGGTTCTTGTAACCCTTGTCGGCAAGTACGGGGACTGCGGGGAGGACGAGCAAACCGACCACGGCACCGTGGTACAGGAAGCCGTTTAAGTGGGGGAAGTAAAAAGGAAGGTGGATGTAGTAGGCAACAGTATAGTTAGGGGGATAGACACTGTTCTCTGCAGCCGAGAGCATGAGTCTTGAAGGCTATGCTGCCTACCCGTTGCCAGGGTTAAGGACATCTCCTCTGGGCTGGAGAAGAACTTGGAGTGGGAGGGGGAGGATCCAGTTGTCGTAGTCCACGTAGGTACCAACGACAGAGGTAGGACTAAGAAAAAGGTTCTGCTGAGAGAGTTTGAGCTGCTGGGGACTAAATTAACAAGCAGAACCACAAAGGTAATAATTATAATTAAAAGGTCTGGATTATTACCTGAGCCATGAGCAAATTGGCATAGGGTCAATAGGATTAGGGAGATGAATGCGTGGCTCAAAGATTGGTGTGGGAGAAGTGGGTTTCAATTCGTGGGGCACTGGCACCACTACTGGGGAAAGAGAGCGCTGTTCCATTGGGACGGACTACACCTGAACCATGCTGGGACTAGAGTTCTAGCGAATCGAATAACTCGGGAGGTAGATAGGGCTTTAAACTAAAGCGGGGGGGGGCGGGGGGGGGGGGTGTCCCGGTGGAGGGAAATCTAGAATGCTAAAGAGAAAAGACAAGGAAGCAGAGCAGGAAAGTGATTGGGGTAAGGATAACCAGATTGTGTCAGGAAGGGACAGAGCGTACAAACAAAAGGGTGCACTAACAAATAGGGTCCGGGTAAGAAAAAATGGTAGTAAGACAAATAGGGCCATAGTACAAAAAAATGTTGTGATGTCTCAAATGTTAAAAAGACAAATCTAAAGGCACTGTATCTGAATGCACAAAGCATTTGTAATAAGGTAGACGAATTAACAGCACAAATAGATGTAAACGGATACGATATAATTGCGATTACGGACACATGGCTGCAGGGTGACCAAGGCTGGGAGCTGAATATCCAAGGGTATTCGATACTTAGGAAGAACAGGCAAAAAGGAAAAGGAGGTGGGGTGGCGTTGTTAGTAAAGGATGAAATCAGAGCAATAGTGAGAAAGGATATTGGCTCAAAAAAAATCAAGATGTCGATCAGTCAGGGTAGAGTGACTCCCCAAAGCCTTTCCACCATCTACAAGGCACAAGTCAGGAGTGTGATGGAATACTTTCCACTTGCCTGGATGAGTGCAGCTCCAACAACACTCAAGAAGCTCGACACCATCCTGGACAAAGCAGCCCGCTTGATTGGCACCCCATCCACCACCCTAAACATTCACTCCCTTCACCACCGACACACCGTGGCTGCAGTGTGTACCATCCACAGGATGCACTGCAGCAACTCGCCAAGGCTTTTTCGACAGCACCTCCCAAACCCACGACCTCTACCACCTGGAAGTACAAGGGCAGCAAGCACATGGGAACAACACCACCTGCACGTTCCCCTCCAAGTCACACACCATCCCGACTTGGAAATATATCGCCGTTCCTTCATCGTCGCTGGGTCAAAATCTTGGAACTCCCTTCCTAACAGCACTGTGGGAGAACCTTCACCACGCAGACTGCAGGGGTTCAAGAAGGCGGCTCACCACCACCTTCTCGAGGGCAATTAGGGATGGGGAATAAATGCTGGCCTTGCCAGCGACGCCCATGACATAACATGATAGAATTCTTCATTAAGATGGAAAGTGAAGTAGTCCAATCCGAAATGTAAACAAAGGAAACTATGAAGGTATGAGGAGTGAGGTGGCTATGATAGATTGGGAAGCTTCATTAAAAGGCATGACAGTGGATAGGCAATGGTTAACATTTAAGGAACGAATGCATGAATTGCAAAGTTATACATTCCTTTCTGGCGCAAAAATACAAAAGGAAAAACGGCCCAACCATGGCGAACAAAAGAAATTAAGGATAGTATTAGATCCAAAGAGGAGTCATATAAAGTTGCCAGAAAATGTAGAAAGCCTGAGGATTGGGAGCAGTTTAGAATTCAGCAAAAAAGGACCAAGAGATTGATTAAGAGGGGAAAAATAGAGTAAGAGAGGAACATAAAAGTGGACTATAAAAGCTTGTACAAGCATGTAGAAAGATTAGCGAAGACAAATGTAGGTCCCTTACGGTCAGAAACGGGAGAATTTATAATGGGGAACAAGAAAATGGCAGAGCAATTAAACAAATACTTTGGTTCTGTCTTCATGGAAGAGGACACAAATAACTTCCCAGAAATGTTAGGGAACCAAGGGACTAGTGAGAAGAAGGAATTAAAGGAAATTAGTATTATTAAAAAAAGTGCTGGAGAAATTAATGGGACTGAAAGCCGCTAAGTCGCCAGGGCCTGATAATCTGCATCCCAGAGTACTAAAAGAGGTAGCCATGGAAATAGTGGATATATTGGTTGTCATCTTCCAAAATTCTATAGATTAATGAATAGTTCCTGCAGATTGGAGGGTGTCAAATGTAACCCCACAATTTAAAAAAGGAGGGAGAGAAAACAGGGAACTACAGACCGGTTAGCCTAACATCAGTAGAGAAAATGCTAGAGTCTATTATAAAGGATGTGATAACAGGACAATTAGAAAATATCAATGGGATTAGACAAAGTCAACATGGATTTATGGGAAATTGTGTTTGACAAACCTACTGGAGTTTTTTGAAGATGTAACTGGTAGAATAGATAAGGGAGAACCAGTGGATGTGGTTTATTTGGATTTTCAGAAGGCCTTTGATAAAGTCCCACATAAGGGGCTAGTGTGCACAATTCAAGCACATGGGATTGGTGGTAATATACTGGCATGGATTGAAAATTGGTTAACAGACAGGAAACAGAGAGTAGGAATAAATGGGTCTTTTTCGGGGTGGCAGGTGGTGACTAGTGGGTATCGCAGGGATCAGTGCTTGGGCCCCAGCTATTCACAATATATATCAATGATTTGGATGAGGGAACCAAACATAATATTTCCAAGTTTGCGGACGACACAAACCTAGGTGGGATTGTGAGTTGTGAGGAGGATTCAAAGAGGCTTCAAGGCAATTTAGAAAAGTTAAGTGAGTGGGCAAATACATGGCAGATGCAGTATAATGTGGATAAATGTGAAATTATCCACTTTGGAAGGAAAAACAGAAAGGCAGAGTATTATTTAAATGGTGATACATTGGGAAATGTTGATGTACAAAGGGACCTGGGTGTCCTTGTACACCAGTCACTGAAAGCAAACATATAGCTGCAGCAAGCAGTTAGGAAGGCAAATGGTATGTTGGCCTTCATTGCAAGAGGATTTGAGTACAGGAGCAGGGATGTCTTACTGCAGTTATACAGGGCCTTGGTGAGACCACACCTGGAATATTGTGTGCAGTTTTGGTCTCCTTACCTAAGAAAGAATATACTTGCCATAGAGGGAGTGCAGTGAAGATTCACCAGACTGATTCCTGGGATGGCAGGACTGTCATATGAGGAGAGATTGGGTCGACTAGGCCTGTATTCACTCGAGTTTAGAAGAATGAGAGGGGATCTCATTGAAACGTATAAAATTCTGACAAGGCTAAACAGACTGGATGCAGGGAGGATGTTTCCCCTGGCTGGGGGGTCCAGAACGAGGAGTCACAGTCTCAGGATATGGTGTAGGACATTTAGGACTGAGATGAGGAGAAATTTCTTCACTCAGAGAGTGGTGAACCTGTGGAATTCTCTACACAGAAGGTTGCCAAGTCACTGAATATATTTAAGAAGGAGATAGATAGATTTCTAGACACAAAAGGAATCAAGGGGTATGGGAAGAGAGCGGGAAAATGGTATTGAGATAGAGGATCAGCCAAGATCATATTGAATGGCAGTGCAGGCTCGAAGGGCCAAATGGCCTACTCCTGCTCCTATTTTCTATGTTTCTAGTCCTCCTCACAGCTTGCTTTCCCACCTAGCTTTGTATCGTCAGCAAACTTGGATACATTACACTCGATCCCTTCAACTAAGTCATTGATATAGATTGTAAATAGCTGAGGCCCAAGCAACGATCCTTGTGGCATCCCACTAGTTACAGCCTGCCAACCTGAGAATGACCCGTTTATTGCTACTCTCTGTTTTCCATCAGAGCTAATACATAACCCCCAACCCCATGAGCCCTTACCTTGTGTAACAACCTTTTATGTGGCATCTTCTCAAATGCCTTTTCAAAATCCAAATATACTACATCCACTGGTTCCCCTTTATCTACCCTGGTAGTTACATCCTCAAAAAAAATCTAATAAATTTGTCAAACACAATTTCCCTTTCATAAAACCATGTTGACTCTGTCTAATCATATTATGATTTTCTAAGTGCCCTGTTACCACTTCCTTAATAATGGATTCCAGCATTTTCCGGACGACCGGTGTCAGTCTAATTGGCTTATAGTTCCCTGTTGGTCCATCATTACCATCACTGGTAAAAACTGATGCAAGATATTTATTTAATCTCTCTGCCACACCTTCATCCTCCACAAATAGATTTCCCCTTCATCTCCTAGCAGTCCTGACCTCTTTTTAATTATTATTTTACATGCTTATAAAAACCCTTAGTATTTCATCTTTTTTTAATCTGACAGTATTTTCATATTTCTTTTTAGCTTTTCTATTCTCCCCTTTCATTGCCTCCCAACACTTCCTACATTGCTTATGATTTTATTTTGCATTGTTAGCCCTAGTATTATCACTTGCCTCTACTTTAAATTTCAATTTAATTTTAATCTCTTTATATATCCAAAATATCTTTTGAATATATATCGATTCTGTACTCTACCCATTTCATATTTGAAGATGTCCCACTGCTAACTTTTCTGCCCAGTTATTTTGGGCCAGATCCCTTCTCTTATCTGACTGAACTTTGCCTTTTCCCATCCAGCACTCCTATCTTTGACCCTTCATTATTCTTCTCTATTTTCACATTGAAACTATGCTGTAGTCACTATTTCCCAATTGTTCTTTTCTCACATCAGTTATTTATTCACTTCATTTCCCAAAGCTAAATTATCTCTATATTTGGGCTGCAATGCAGGCGATGCTGGTAAGGCTGCATTTATTGTGCATTTCTCGTTGCCCTGAGATGATGGTGGAGGGCCTTCTCCTTAAACCGCTGCAGCCCTTGTGGTGTTGGGAGACAATGTTCCATGAATGTCGTGCAATGTCCTCTTACTGCCATGAAATGTTGCTGCTTTGCTGGTACGTATGATGTTTGTCATAAATAAAGATTAAATTGATTTTTAAAATACGTATGTATATATTCGTATCCGATTCAACAGGCCTGAACCCAAATGGTATGTGAAGACATGGGACAGGATTGGTTAACAACAAGTGTGACTCCAGCCACAGGAGAGTTTTCCTTTCCCTCCCCCATTGACCTCAGTTTTGCTGGAACTCCTTGATGCTATACCCAGTCAAATGCTGTCTTGATGTCAAGGGGAGCTACTCTCACCTCTCCTCTAGCATTCAGCTCTTGTATCCACATCTGGATCAAGGCTGTGATGAGGTCTGGAGTGGAGTCGTTCTGGTCAAACCCAAACTGAGCCTCAGTGAGTAGGTTATTGATGACTATGTCTTGCTTGATGGTGCTAATGATGGCTCCTTCCATCATTTTACTGATAATGTGTCAGGTTAGATTCATCCTGGTTTTTGGTGATAGGACATACCTGGACAATGTTCTACATTGTTGGGCAGATTCCAGTGTCGTAGCTGCACTGGAAATGCTTAGATAGAGGAGCGGCTAGCTTTGGTGCGGAGATCTTAAGCATTACAGCTGTCAGGGCCCATATCAATATTACAATCCTTGTTGCAATAGAAACCTACTGATCCAGGAAGCATCCTCGGATGTATTCTAAAAAGCATTCTCCACTTTGACCACGTACACTTGCCCCAAAAATCACGGTCCTCTAGATCAGTGGCAGATGCCTGGCAGATGAAACCCCACACTTTCCCTAGGATCAAAGGCCTGCAGATGTTCAAAAATTCCCCAAAATTTTATAATCGGGAATATTAAGCCTTGTCCAAAATTAAGTAAACTCTATATTAAAGCTACTACATCATATCCTTCCTTTGTTATTAATGATTTTAACTATCCTATTTTGTTTTGAATATTTTGTGGCTTCACATACACACCACTCAATCCTGACTCCAATTTTTTGGTAATCTTCTTCCTTTCAATTTCTCCTCTTTTTGATCTGTTCTTTATTACTTTCCTGTTTTTCTTGTTCCTTTCCTAAACTCCTTGCCCTTTTTGCTTTATTTTCCACTTCCTCACCTTCCCTCTCCCTTGCCTTATTAGTTAGGCCTTCCCACCCAGACCCTCCGATAGACTCTTCCAGCATTGACATTGGGCCCAGCCCTACTCAGATGAATCCCGTCCATCATGTACAGGCCATGCTGTCCTAGAGACTTGAGCCTTTGTAATGACACATCTACGTTGTAGGAACCCTTGAACGGCTCAAAAGAGGAAATTATGGAAGAAGCGACTTACGCTATTAATTATGCAACACCATATTTTCCTGGGACTTTTGCACTGCTCCGCCATTACCCTTGCCAGGTAATTATCATAGCTCCGCCCCATTAAAATCAATATGATCATGAATTTCCTACATTTAAGACAGTTTTCACGCTGCTGCTACTTAGACTTAAAAATAATGGCACAGGTGGCCTGGCGGTGACTTGATTTATTGGTCCAAGATCTGCACGAAAAATGGAGAGCCAAAATCAAATTGTATTCCATGGTGTTATTTATCCTTTACTCGGAAGTTTGTTGCTATAATTTTGTGATGGTGACTATCTGGGAACATGTCATCTGCCTCAAATCACAAAGGAACCAAAGCAGTTTTTATTCATTCATTTATTTCGTCAGTTATTTCGTTTATTGAGCTGAGTCAATTATTTTTCTTAATCGTTCTGTCAGGGCACATGAGTATTTTAGCAGGACATCGGTGTTTAATTGAAAACTCTATTGTAGATTAAAGTTTATTTAGGAAGCTACACTTCCATTCACTGAAACCCTCCCATGGCTCCGGATGGTTAATGAGCCATGAGTTCAGCTCGTAGATTAATGCCGAGTGCCTGATTCACTGCAGTGCTCAATGTAGTGTATTCTAATTAGAAAACCAGCAAAATTAAGAGCACGTTAACAATGGTGAGATTGATAGGCTTTATGGCGAGATTTGAAGTGCATGTCGCCAATTTTACCATTGCAGGAAAATCTGGGCTATTATATGTAACTCATATCGCAATGATAAAGCAAAACATGACTCATGATGCAGTGATATTATACACATGATTCATACTGAAGTGATATTGCATATATGTACACATAACTCATACTGAAGGGATACTGTACACATAAATCACAATGAAATGATATCGTACACGCAACTCATACTGCAGCGTTATCATATCTTATGACTAATGCTGCAACAATACAGTACCTTTACTGATAGTGTCCCAATTGACTCATACTGTAATGAAAGTTTACAATGATTTATACTGCATGTTTATTTTGCCACAAACCTATTGCTATAGTGATATTATATTTTATATAATGTTATAGGGAAAGAGTATGGGCAAAATCTTCAGAGTCCCCATGCCACTGGTGGCATCTTACACACAGTGGATTGCAATATTTCAATTTGCCAATGAGCATTTGTTGCGTGCGAGGCTCTGCCTGTGGCGTGTGGTCTTGGAAAATTTTGTTGTATAAACTCTTCTTATATTATAAAGATATGACAGTATTTACTTCTTCCAGCCACATTCATCGTACTTTATTTTGAGATATACCCCAATTTAAAAAAAATGATACCTGTGCTGATACAAGTGAATGGTAAACTCCATTTTTCTGCATCAGTTCCGCATGTGTCCCTTGTTCCATTAAAGCTCCATTTTCAAAGCTTGCTATCACATCGACAGTTCTGATTGTGGACAGGCGATGAGCGATCACAATCGTAGTACGCCCTTTACATGCCTGTGGAAGTTAGAAAAGGAGCTGTGATACAGACTGCTAGCTTTTCATTTCTTTCATAGAGTTACTCATAAGAATTTGTAATTTGATACAAAAACATCATTTGTACAAAAAGAAAAACATTTACTAAAATCATTGTGCGCGCGCCATTTCTCCGGGGTTTCCACAGATCTTCTACCGAAGTTACAGCAGATGATTAGGAGAACCCCCATGGAAATCCAACCCCTTAATGCGTAATGGGTAACTAGGGCAATAATAAATGTGTCTTTGTAGCATCACCCACACCCTGAGAGCAAATCAAAATCATGGGTTTCTCCTGATTGTCCACTGTAACATTAGCAGAAGAGTCAAGGAAACCACAGCAAAAACACTATAAATTAGCTAGTTGTTTTGCCTCTCCCAGGCGATGGTGAGTGGGGGAGGGAGGGAAATGGCAGTGATGGCGTGTGGAAGTTACACCATACCAGGACAGGCTTAATGGACGAACTGGTCTTTTCCCAATCGTTTACATATGTTTGAGTTTTCACTATGTTTAAAAAAAATCGCTCATTTGTTTTCTGCATAACATTAGGCATTTCCTACAAATACTTCTCCCAGAATTAATATTAATTGGCACATGTTCCACAAATGCATGATGACCAATTTTTGTTTCTTTTGCTTAATATGTACAATTATTGTGTTTGGTAACTAAAATCTGCTTGTACCTTATCCAATGCAGCTTGAACCACAGCTTCACTCTCTGTGTCCAGGGCAGAAGTGGCTTCATCTAACAAGAGAATCTTAGGGTTACGCACCAGAGCCCGGGCAATTGCAATTCTTTGTTTCTGTCCTCCGCTTAGTTGTGCACCTCTCTGTCCAACAAGAGTGTTGAATGTCTACAACAAATTACAAAATATAAATGGCATGGACTCTTCACTGTACAGAAATTCAATATTAGAAAGCTTTGCTTCATATAGTTAACCCTTTAAGGCCAGTGGCATCTAGGCACCAAAATAGGAAGAAAATTACGAGTTGCAGCGGATAGTTGGATGAGGGTTCAACCCAGAAAGTATCTTGCGCTAAGTTCCTCAACTCAGTCACATAATCGCAGTGGTTGTGCTAAGCAGAGTCCATGCATTTCCCAACAGGGAGGGCAGAACAATCAGGCAGTCGCCCTGACTGTTCGCATGGTGCCTTGAGACACCACCATGTCTGCCTGTCCACCCTCATGATTAGTCACGGGATGTCCTGGGAAGGCCCATGGTGAATGAAAATGTCTCAAAAAAATCTCAATCTTAAAAAAAAAACTGTCCCTTTGCGTGCATTTTTCTCAGATAGGAACGTACAGTTCTCACAGGGACCATTGCAGCCCATCCAGCTGGCCCAAAATTGGAGAAATACCAAAAATTACTCTCTCATACCCTTAAATCCCTTTCTCTGGCAAATATCTATCCGGTTCACGTCTGATATTGCTCACAACATCCACCTTCACACTTTCCCACGCAATCTGTTCTCTATGTGAAGTAGTCAAATCAGAACATTTCATTGTTCCTCATCCGAGCTTGAGTCCATGCTCCCTTACTGCAGAGTTTATGATTATGTGAATGCATTCACCTTGAAAATACGAGATCCCGCTCCATCACCATAACAATGGCATGGCAGGACTTCTCTCACACCAGCAACTTACGTGCCTGAGTTCATCGGAATTCCCGGAGTCAAGCAATTACCATATAGCGGGTGAGCAGTTGCCCCAGTATCTGTGCAGCTACGGTGCCTGCAAGGTGGGAAGGGCAGGAATTTATGGCACTTGAATCCAGAGCCGGTAAGTGTGTCAGAAGATGCCGCAAAGCAACAAACTTGGGCTCTTTGCCACAAGGCCATTCTCTTTACAGCAGCATCTTGCAGGTGAACGGTACATTGGGACTGGTGGGAATTCTGGTGGGTGACATAATTTGGCCAGTTTGGCCTTTATTCCTGACACCAGGACACAAGGGGCAGACGCAAGAACTTGATTTCTCCAATGCTCTCCTCACTGGGCTCCCACACTTCATCCCACACAAACTACAATTTGTCCAAAACCCCACCACTGATGTCCTATCTCACACAAAGTCCTACTTGCCCAGCATTCCTGTCCTTGCCAAATGCCATTGCTCCCTGACTTTCAACACATTGAACTGAATATCCTCATCATTCTTGTTTACAAACTCTTCCACGGTCTCGCCTCTTATCTCTACAACTAGCCCTACATTCCAGCCCATACCTATCAGTCCTCCAAATATGGCCTCTTGCGCATCTTCCCCCCTCCTTCTGTTCCTCCATCAGTGATACAGACTTCAACTGTCTCAACCCTGCTCACTAGAACGCTCTCCCTAAACCACTTCACCTTTCTGGTTCCATCCTTATCAAAACTTATTTTTTGAACCAAACTTTTGGTCATCTCTTTTAAATCTTCTACTATTACCTGGTACATTTTTCCCTCTGTGCCTTGGGCTGTTCCTTACTTTAAAAGGCACTTTGTAAATGCAAATAATTCTTACATTTTTAAAGGTGTAAATGGCTAAATAACACCATGCATCTACCAAGAGTTTGTTGGTTAAACAGCTCTATATATAGAATCGTAGAAAATTTACGATACAGAAGGCGGCCATTCGGCCCATCGTGTCCATGCTGGCTGAGAAATGAGCCATCCAGCCTAATCCCACTTTCCTGCATTTGGCTGTAGCCCTGCAGGTCATGGCTCTTCAGGTGCACATCCAGGTATTTTTTAAATGAGTTGAGGGTTTCTGCCTCTACCACTCTCTCAGACAGTGAGTTCCAGACCCCCATCACCCTCTGGGTGAAAAAAATTTCCTCATTTCCGCTCTAATCCTTCTACCAATCACTTTAAATCTATGCCCCCTGGTTATTGACCCCTCCGCTAAGGGAAATAGTTCCTTCCTATCCGCTCTATCTAGGCCCCTCAATTTTGTACACCTCAATTAAATCACCCCTCAGCCTTCTCTGTTCCAAGGAAAACAACCCCAGCCTATCCAATCTGTCATCATAGCTAAAATTCTCCAGTCCGGGCAACATCTTCGTAAATCTCCTCTGTACCCACTCAAGTGCAATGACATCCTTCCTGCAATGTGGTGACCAGAACTGTGAGCAGTGCTCAAGCTGTGGCCTAACTAGTGTTCCAGTATAACATCCTTGCTTTTATATTCTATGCCTCAGCTAATAAAGGAAAGCATTCCATATGCCTTCTTAACCACCTTATCTATCTGTCTTGCTACCTGCAGGGATCTGTGGACATGCACTCCAAGCTCCCTCATTTCCTCGACACCTCACAGTATCCTCCCATTTATTGTGCATTCCCTTGCCTTGTTTGCTCTCCCCAAATGCATTACCTCACAGTTCTCCGGATTGAACTCCATTTGTCATTTTTCTGCCCATCTGACCAGTCCATTGATATCTTCCTGCAGTCTACAGCTTTCCTCCTCGTTATCAACCACACGGCTGATCTTTGTGTTATCCGCAAATTTCTTAATCATTCCCCCACGTTTAAGTCCAAATCGTTAATCTATATCACAAAAAACAAAGGACCGAGTACCGAGCCTTCGGCACCCCAAATGAAACAGCCTCCCAGTTGCAAAAACACCCTTTGATCATTACCCTTTGCTTCCTGCCACTGAGCCAATTTTGGATCCAATTTGCCACATTCCCTTGGATTCCATATTTACAAAAATGTTACAATCCTCTTTAAAACATTCTTTGCTCCTTTTCATTCCTTTGTTGACTCGAGTAGCAATCCTATGTCTTGTTAAAGACTAGAAAATACAGTAACTTATTTGGATTGAACTGTAGTGTTGATCAACGCAATTCTGTCCCCATGCTGCCAATTCCCTTTCCTGTGCTGGCACTATCCTTCTCAGAAGCAAAAGAGCAATTTGTCAAAAAGTTCCTCTCTATAAAGGTGGGATAACTACTACTATTAAAGATAAAAGGGGGGAAAAATTGGATAGGGTCTATTTTCATAGAATCATAGAAGTTACAACATGGAAACAGGCCCATCGGCCCAACATGTTCATGTCGCCCAGTTTATACCACTAAGCTAGTCCCAATTTCCTGCACTTGGCCCATATCCCTCTATACCCATCTTACCCATGTAACTGTCCAAATGCTTTTTAAAAGACAAAATTGCATCCGCCTCTACTACTGCCTCTGGCAGCTCGTTCCAGACACTCACCACCCTTTGAGTGAAAAAATTTCCCCTCTGGACCCTTTTGTATCTCTCCCCTCTCACCTTAAATCTAAGCCCCCTCGTTATAGACTCCCCTACCTTTGGGAAAAGATTTTGACTATCTACCTTATCTATGCCCCTCATTATTTTATAGACTTCGATAAGATCACCCCTTAACCTTATACTCTCCAGGGAAAAAAGTCCCAGTCTGTCTAACCTCTCCCTATAAGTCAAACCATCAAGTCCCGGTAGCATCCTAGTAAATCTTTTTTGCACTCTTTCTAGTTTAATAATATCCTTTCTATAATAGGGTGACCAGAACTGTACGCAGTACTCCAAGTGTGGCCTCACCAATGCCCTGTACAACTTCAACAAGACATCCCAACTCCTGCATTCAATGTTCTGACCAATGAAACCAAGCATGCCGAATGCCTTCTTCACCACCCTATCCACCTGTGACTCCACTTTCAAGGAGCTATGAACCTATACTCCTAGATCTCTTTCTTCTATAACTCTCCCCAACGCCCTACCATTAACGGAGTAGGTCCTGGCCCGATTCGATCTACCAAAATGCATCACCTCACATTTATCTAAATTAAACTCCATCTGCCATTCATCGGCCCACTGGCCCAATTTATCAAGGTCCCGTTGCAATCCCAGATAACCTTCTTCACTGTCCACAATGCCACCAATCTTGGTGTCATCTGCAAACTTACTAACCATGCCTCCTAAATTCTCATCCAAATCATTAATATAAATAACAAATAACAGCGGACCCAGCACCGATCCCTGAGGCACACCGCTGGACACAGGCATCCAGTTTGAAAAACAACCCTCTACAACCACCCTCTGTCTTCTGTCGTCAATCCAATTTTGTATCCAATTGGCTACCTCACCTTGGATCCCGTGAGATTTAACCTTATGTACCAACCTACCATGCGGTACCTTGTCAAAGGTTTTGCTGAAGTCCATGTAGACCACGTCTACTGCACAGCCCTCATCTATCTTCTTGGTTACCCCTTCAAAAAACTCATCAAATTCGTGAGACATGATTTTCCTCTCACAAAACCATGCTGACTGTTCCTAATTAGTCCCTGCCTCTCCAAATGCCTGTAGATCCTGTCCCTCAGAATACCCTCTAACAACTTACCCACGACAGATGTCAGGCTCACCAGTCTGTAATTCCCAGGCTTTTCCCTGCCTCCCTTCTTAAACAAAGGCACAACATTTGCTACCCTCCAATCTTCAGGCACCTCACCTGTAGCGGTGGATGATTCAAATATCTCTGCTAGGGGACCCGCAATTTCCTCCCTAACCTCCCATAACGTCCTGGGATACATTTCATCAGGTCCCGGAGATTTATCTACCTTGATGCGCGTTAAGACTTCCAGCACCTCCCTCTCTGTAATATGTACACTCCTCAAGACATCACTATTTATTTCCCCAAGTTCCCTAACATCCATGCCTTTCTCAACCGTAAATACCGATGTGAAATATTCATTCAGGATCTCACCCATCTCTTGTGGTTCCGCACATAGATGACCTTGTTGATCCTTAAGAGGCCCTACTCTCTCCCTAGTTACTCTTTTGCCCTTTATGTATTTGTAGAAGCTCTTTGGATTCTCCTTTGCCTTACCTGCCAAAGCAATCTCATGTCCCCTTTTTGCCCTCCTGATTTCTCTCTTAACTCTACTCCGGCAATCTCTATACTCTTCAAAGGATCCACTTGATCCCAGCTGCCTATGCATGTCATATGCCTCCTTCTTCTTTTTGACTGGGGCCTCAATCTCCCGAGTCATCCAAGGTTCCCTACTTCTACCAGCCTTGCCCTTCACTTTATAAGGAATGTGCTTACCCTGAACCCTGGTTAACACACTTTTGAAAGACTCCCACTTACCAGACATCCCTTTGCCTGCCAACAGACTCTCCCAATCAACTTCTGAAAGTTCCTGTCTAATACCATCAAAATTGGCCTTTCCTCAATTTAGAATTTTAACTTTTGGGCCAGACCTATCCTTCTCCATAGCTATCTTAAAACTAATGGAATTATGATCACTGGTCCCAAAGTGATCCCTCACTAACACTTCTGTCACCTGCCCTTCCTTATTTCCCAAGAGGAGGTCAAGTTTTGCCCCCTCTCCAGTCGGGCCATCCACATACTGAATGAGAAATTCCTCCTGAATACATTCAACAAATTTCTCTCCATCCAAGCCCCTAATGCTATGGCTGTCCCAGTCAATGTTGGGAAAGTTAAAGTCCCCTACTATTACCACCCTATTTTTCTTGCAGCTGTCTGTAATCTCCTTACATATTTGCTTCTCAATTCCCCGTTGACTATTTGGGGGTCTGTAGTATAATCCTATCAAAGTGATCTCTCCCTTCTTATTTTTCAGTTCTACCCATATAGACTCAGTGGGCGAACCCTCGGATATATGCCCTCTCACTACTGCCGTGATGTTCTCCCTAATCAAGAACGCAACTCCCCCTCCTCTCTTACCTCCTGCTCTATCTTTCCTTTAGCATCTGTACCCTGGAACATTGAGCTGCCAGTCCTGCCCCTCCCTTAGCCATGTTTCAGTAATAGCTATAACATCCCAGTCCCATGTACCCATCCATGCCCTGAGTTCATCTGCCTTGCCCATCAGACTTCTTGCATTGAAATAAATGCAGTTTAATCTAGACTTCCCTTGGTCTTTGCCCTGCTTTCTCAGACCATCTGTCCGGTCATGTTCTGTACACTCTCCCTTACTGCCTTTTGTTTCTGTCACCACTTTATTTCTCACTGACTTCCTGCATCGGTTCCAATCCCCCTGCCACATTAGTTTAAACCCTCCCCAACAGCACTAGCAAACACTCCCCCTAGGACATTGGTTCCAGTCCTGCCCAGATGCAGACCGTCCAATTTGTACTGGTCCCATCTCCCCCAGAACCGGTTCCAATGGCCCAGGAATTTGAATCCCTCCCTCTTGCACCATCTCTCAAGCCACGTATTCATCCTAGCTATCCTGTCATTCCTACTCTGACTAGCCCGTGGCACTGGTAGCAATCCTGAGATTACTACCTTTGAGGTCCTACTCTTTAGTTTAACTCCTAACTCCCTAAATTCAGCTTGTAGGACCTCATCCTGTTTTTTACCTATATCGTTGGTGCCTATATGCACCACGACAACTGGCTGTTCACCCTCCCCCTCCAGAATGTCCTGCAGCCGCTCCGAGACATCCTTGACCCTTGCACCAGGGAGGCAACATACCATCCTGGAGTCTCGGTTGCGTCCGCAGAAACGCCTGTCTATTCCCCTTACAATCGAGTCCCCTATCACTATAGCTCTGCCACTCTTTTTCCTGCCCTCCTGTGCAGCAGAGCCAGCCACGGTGCCATGAACCTGGCCACTGCCACCTTCCCCTGGTGAGCCATCTCACCCAACAGTATCCAAAACGGTATACCTGTTTTGGAGGGAGATGACCGCAGGGGACCCCTGCACTGCCTTCCTACTCTTCCTCTGTCTGTTGGTCACCCATTCACTATCTCCCTCAGTAATTTTTATCTGCGGTGTGACCAACTCACTGAACGTGCTATCCACGACTTTCTCAGCATCGCGGATGCTCCAAAGTGAGTCCATCCGCAGCTCCAGAGCTGTCAAGCGGTCAAACAGTAGCTGCAGCTGGACACACTTCCCGCAGGTGAAGGAATCAGGGATACAGGAAGGATCCCTGAATTCCCACATCCCACATTTTCAGGTGCGGATAGCGCGATCCGCTTTTAACCCATGCCCGATGGCCCCTGCGCAGATAGGATGAGACTATCGTCCAGCCTGAGGACTTACCTTCAGGCAGCGTTGGAAATTAGTGTTGACATGATGATTCAATGCAATTCACACTTTCCACCAGCAGGGGGAGCCCCAATCTCTTAAAGGGAGGATGTCTCATAAAATCCCTTAAAGGCAACTGGTACCTAATATTTGTTGAAAATAACAGCCTGCTGTCTGCACAGAGTCTGAACAGAGATCAGACATCGCACATGTAAAACACAGATGCAGGACCAGTCCCTATGTTTACAAACTGATGAGTTATCTTGAAACATTGGATAAAGGTAACACACTACTAAATCCCACAACCTCCAATCTGCATGCCAGACCTCACCAATCTGCCAATCTGAGTTTGTACCAGGCCTGCGAGAGAGTGCGCACCAAGGTGCTCTGCTGATGCACCAAAGGCCTTGGTGCAAGTGGTGGACAGAAGGAGGTACATCCTATATCCGTGGGGGGAGGGAAGGGGGCCCTCCAGACATATGCCCAAAGGGCAGTGGGAGGCAGCAGGGGACGAAGTCAATGCCAGGCGCATAGCATCACAGCATCATGGATGCAGTGCAGGAATAAGTTCAATGCTTTGACACGAGTGGTCAAGGTGAGTGAGGTCAACTGTCAAGTGGCATCTCCTACCAACTGCACCACTAGCTGCATCCACTGCACCATGCGCTACACCCCCCATCACCCACATACCAACAAACTCTTTCCATCAGTACTCAACTCTTCCAATCAGATGCTTCCTCTCACCCTTACACATTATCACTATTGCAAGCCGCCCATCCACAACTCACAGGCCACACACACTGGCAGCTTTTCAACCATGACAGGCACATCACCAAGACACATGTCCCACTTTCTTGCAGGAGAAGGTGGTGCATAACAGGAGGCAGCAAGTGGCAGTGGCATTTAGCCCCTTGAGCCTGTTCCACCATTCAATGAGATCATGGTGGACCTGTGACCTAACTCCATATACCCGCCTTAGCCCCATATCCCTTAATAGCCTTGGTTCACAGAAATCTATCAATCTCAGATTTAGATTTCACAATTGAGCTGGCATCAACTGCCTTTTGCAGAAGAGCATTCCAAACATCTCCCCCGTTTGCGTGTAGAAGCATTTTCTAACTTCACTCCTGTACGTCCTGGCTCTAAACGTTAGGCCATGTCCCCACTTCCTAGTATTCAAGTCTAGGAGATCTCCAAACACAGTTACAAATGTATCGGCAGGCTGATCCAGCCACTAACCTATAAATCCTGCATGGTCCCTTTAAATAGCGCTGGTGGGGGTCCGCCAGGCAGTCGAAGACAAAAGCAAATGTCTTCCTTTTTCCTCAACCGAGGATTCCCCTCCACTGTAGTTGACAGGGCCCTCGACCGTGTCCGTCCTATTTCCTGCACTTCTGCCCTCACCCCTTCCCTTCCCTCCCAGAACATGATAGCATCCCCCTTGTCCTCACCTTCCACCCCACCATCCTCCACATTCAATCTCTCATCCTCAGCCATTTCCGCCACCTTGAGCGTGATCCCACCACCAAACACATCTTCCCCTCCCCTTTCAGCATTCCGAAGAGACCTCTCCCTCTGCAACACCCTAATCCACTCTTCCATCACCCCCAACACCCTCCCCATGGCGCCTTCCCGTGCGAGCGCAGGAGATGCAACACCTGCCCTTTCACCTCCTCCCTCCCCACCTTCCAGGGCCCCAAACACTCCTTCCAGGTGAAACAGCGATTTACTTGTACTTCTTTCAATTTAGTATACTGTATCCGTTGCATACAACGCGGTCTCTTCTACATTGGGGAGACCGAACTCAGACTGGGTGATCGCTTTGCTGAACACCTCCGCTCTGTCCACAAGCATGACTCTGACCTTCCGGTCACTTGCCATTTTAATTCCCCTTCCCACTCCCACTCTGACCTCTCTGTCCTCGGCCTCTTACACAGTTCCAATGAAGCTCAATGTGAGCTCGAGGAACAGCACCTCATCTTTCGTTTAGGCACTTTACAACCTTGATTTCAATAACTTCAGATCATAACCACTATTCTGATTTTTTCAGTCAGCTAGTGCTGTTACTGGTTCTGCTGCTGCCAGATACTCCTGATCAATCTTTTGTTTCTTAACCTGTCCTATTACCACCTTCCTTGCCTTGCACCATCATCCCTTTTGTTATTTAATCACTTGTGCCCTCCATCCTATCACAGACCTTCCCTTCTGTTCTTTCCTCCTCTCCCCCACTTTCCCTGGCTCTGTGCTTACTCACAAACTTTAACTCTTAACATCTTCCAGTTCTGACAAAAGATCTTCGACCTGAAACATTAACTCTGTTTCTTTCTCCACAGATGCTGCCTCACTTGCTGAGCTTCTCCAGCATTTGCTGTTTTTACTTCAGATGGTCGTAGTTAAGACTGCGCGTTGAGTTGATCGTTAAGACACTATTTTGGAACTTATCACTTTGTAGCACACAGGTTGTGCCCATTTTCTACTTAATTTACATGCAGCTGTCGTTCAGTATTTGCGCATGTGCTAATAGCTACACCAAGATGGCGTCCGGCGCACGTCACGATGGAAACGTGCGCGCGCAGCCAAGATGCCATCTTGGCACTTTGGGAGGCCGCATAGCGCTGAAACAACGGGCGCTACATGGCCCAATTTCTCGCCCAAACTCTCTTCTATGTTCAAATGCCTCACAAGACCTAACAGACCCATCAGAGGTGGCGGTACAGTGATATACAGTCAGGAGGGAGTGGCCCTGGGAGTCCTTAACATCGACTCCGGACCCCATGAAATCTCATGGTATCAGGTCAAACATGGGCAAGGAAACCTCCTGCTGATTACCACCTACCGCTCTCCCTCAGCTGATGAATCAGTCCTCCTCCATGTTGAGCACCATTTGGAGGAAGCACTGAGGGCAGCAAGGGCACAGAATGTGCTCTGGGTGGGGAACTTCAACGTCCATCACCAAGGGTGGCTCGGTAGCACCACTACTGACCGAGCTGGCCGAGTCCTGAAGGACATAGCTGCCAGACTGGGCCTGCGGCAGGTGGTGAGCGAACCAACACGAGGGAAAAACCTACTTGACCTTGTCCTCACCAATCTACCTGTCGCAAATGCATCTGTCCATGACAGTATTGGTAGGAGTGACTACCGCACAGTCCTTGTGGAGACGAAGTCCCGTCTTCACACTGAGGACACCATCCAACGTGTTGTGTGGCACTACAATCGTACTAAATTGGATAGATTCAGAACAGATCTAGCCACTCAAAACTGGTCATCCATGAGGCACTGTGGGCCGTCAGCAGCAGCAGAATTGTATTCCAGCACAATCTGTAACCTCATGGCCCGGCATATTCCTCACTTCACCATTACCAACAGCCAGGGCATCAACCCTGTTTCAATGAGGAGTGTAGAAGAGCATGCCAGGAGTAGCACCAGGCGTACCTAAAAATGAGGTGCCAACCTGGTGAAACTACAACACAGGATTTCATGCAAGCTAAACAGCGGAAGCAACATGCTATAGACAGAGCTAAGCGATTCCACAACCAACGGATCAGATCAAAGCTCTGCAGTCCTGCCACATCCAGTCGTGAATGGTGGTGGACAATTAAACAACTAACAGGAGGAGGAGGCTCTGTAAACATCCCCATCCTCAATGATGATGTGGAGATGCCGGTGATGGACTGGGGTTGACAATTGTAAACAATTTTACAACACCAAGTTATAGTCCAACAATTTTATTTTTAATCCCACAAGCTTTCGGAGGCTTCCCCCTTCCTCAGGTGGTGTCACCTGAGGAAGGGGGAAGCCTCCGAAAGCTTGTGGGATTAAAAATAAAATTGTTGGACTATAACTTGGTGTTGTAAAATTGTTTACAATCCTCAATGATGGCAGAGTCCAGCACGTGAGTGCAAAAGAAAAGGCTGAAGCGTTTGCAACCATCTTCAGCCAGTAGTGCCAAGTAGATAACACATCGCGGCCTCCGCCCGATATCCCCACCATCACAGAAGCCAGTCTTCAGCCAATTCGATTCACTCCACATGCTATCATGAAACGGCGGAGTGCACTGCATACAACAAAGGCTATGGGCCCCGACAATATTCCGGCTGTAATGTTGAAGACTTGTGCTCCAGAACTTGCCGCGCCTCTAGCCAAACTGTTTCATTACTGCTACAACAATGGCGTCTACCCGACAATGTGGAAAATTGCCCAGGTATGTCCTGTCCACAAAAAGCAGGACAAATCCAATCCGGCCAATTACCGCCCCATCAGTCCACTCTCAATCATCATCAAAGTGATGGAAGGTGTCGTCGACAGTGCTATTAAGCGGCACTTACTCACCAATAAACTGCTCACTGATGCTCAGTTTGGGTTCCGCCAGGACCACTCGGCTCCAGACCTCATTACAGCCTTGGTCCAAACATGGACAAAAGAGCTGAATTCCAGAGGTGAGGTGAGAGCGACTGCCCTTGACATCAGGCAGCATTTAACAGAGTGTGGCACCAAGGAGCCCTAGTAAAATTGAAGTCAATTGGAATCAGGGGGAAAACTCTCCAGTGGCTGGAGTCATACCTAGCACAAAGGAAGATGGTAGTGGTTGTTGGAAGCCAATCATCTCAGCCCCAGGACATTGCTGCAGGAGTTCCTCAGGGCAGTGTCTTTGGCCCAACCACCTTCAGCTGCTTCATCAATGACTTTCTCTCCATCATGAGGTCAGAAATGGGGATGTTCGCTGATGATTGCACAGTGTTCAGTTCCATTCGCAACCCTTCAGATAATAAAGCAGTCCGTGCCTGCATGCAGCAAGACCTGGACAGCATCCAGGCTTGGGCTGATAAGTGGCAAGTAACATTTGCCCCAGATAATGACCATCTCCAATAAGAAAGAATCTAACCACCTCCCCTTGACATTCAACGGCATTACCATCACCGAATCCCCCACCATCAACATCCTGGGGGTCACCATTGACCAGAAACTTAACTGGACCAGCCGCATAAATACTGTGGCTACAAGAGCAGGTCAGAGGCTGGGTATTCTGCGGCGTGTGACTCACTTCCTGACTCCTCAAAGCCTTTCCACCATCTACAAGGCACAAGTCAGGAGTGTGATGGAATACTCTCCACTTGACTGGATGAGTGCAGCTCCAACAACACTCAAGAAGCTCAACACCATCCAAGACAAAAGCAGCCCATTTGATTGGCACCCCATCCACCACCCTAAACATTCACTCCCTTCACCACCGCGCACCGTGGCTGCAATGTGTACCATCCACAGGATGCACTGAGGTATATTTAGCTCTTTAACTATTATCCCGCCGGCTTTATCTGCGGGTAGGAGCCGGCTTCCGAACCCACTCTGCATTTCTGCAATTTTCGCAGCCCCCCCACCCCCAATTTCCATGTAATATGGAGCCCTATAACTGTGTTACCTGTAAAGCTTTCTCATATTGCTCTCTGCTTTACAGCTTTAAATAAGGATTTTGTCACATGCCAAATAATAATGGAGGCACCGTCTTATCTTATTGAAACATACAAGATTCTGAGGGGACTTGATAGGGTAGATGCTGAGAGGATGTTACCCCTCATGGGGGAATCGAAAACTAGGGGGCATTGTCTCAGAATGAGGGGTCGCCCGTTTAAGACGGAAATGAGGAGGAATTTCTTCTCCCAGAGGGTCGTGAATCTTTGGAATTCTTTACCCCAAAAAGCTGTGGTGGCTGAGTCATTGAATACATTCAAGGCTGAGTTAGTCAAATTTTTGATCAGCAAGGGAGTCAAAGGATACGGGGAAAAGGCAGGTATGTAGAGTTGAGGTAAAAGTCAGATCAGTCATGATCTCATTGAATGGCTTGAGCGGCCGAATGGCCTACTCCTGCTCCTATCTCTTATGGTCTTTGTGAAAAATTCTTTGGCAAACTTTTTTATGTAAGGAATCTTACAACACCAGGTTATAGTCCAACAATTTTATTTTAAAATCACAAGCTTTCGGAGATTATCTCCTTCGTCAGGTGAGTAGTGAATGAGGTTCTCAAATCGCATATCTTATATTAGGCTGGGACACCATCACACCAATCAAAGGTGTCATTGGTGTTCAGACAGGTTAGCCACGGTCCCAGTATGCTGAATACACATTGTGTCAAATTACACAGACAGAGAGAAAGAGGCCCGAAAGGCAGAGAGAGAGAGAGAATTTCCAGTTGTATTAAAAACGGGTAACTTTTTTTTCCCTTGCTGGTGGGGTTACGTGTAGCGTGACATGAACCCAAGATCCCGGTTGAGGCCGTCCTCATGGGTGCGGAACTTGGCTATCAATTTCTGCTCGACGATTTTGCGTTGTCGTGTGTCTCGAAGGCCGCCTTAGAGAATGCTTACCCGAAGATCGTCATGATGTGGAGATGCCGGTGATGGACTGGGGTTGACAATTGTAAACAATTTTACAACACCAAGTTATAGTCCAGCAATTTTATTTTAAATTCACAAGCTTTCGGAGGCTTCCTCCTTCGTCAGGTGAACGATGTGAATTTTCACATCGTTCACCTGACGAAGGAGGAAGCCTCCAAAAGCTTGTGAATTTAAAATAAAATTGCTGGACTATAACTTGGTGTTGTAAAATTGTTTACAACAATACCCGAAGATCGGTGGCTGAATGTCCTTGACTGCTAAAGTGTTCCCCGACTGGGAGGGAACCCTTCTGTCTGGCGATTGTTGCGCGGTGTCCGTTCATCCGTTGTCGCAGTGTCTGCATGGTCTCGCCAATGTACCATGCTCCGGGGCATCCTTTCCTGCAACGTATGAGGTAGACAATGTTGGCCGAGTAACAGGAGTATGAACCATGTACCTGGTGGGTGGTGTCCTCTCGTGTGATGGTGGTATCTGTGTCGATGATCTGGCATGTCTTGCAGAGGTTGCCGTGGCAGGGTTCTGTGGTGTCGTGGACGCTGTTCTCCTGAAAGCTGGGTAATTTGCTGCGAACGATGGTCTGTTTGAGGTTGGGTGGCTGTTTGAAGGCGAGTAGTAGAGGCATGGGGATGGCCTTAGCGAGGTGTTCGTCGTCATCGATGACATGTTGAAGGCTGCGGAGAACATGGCGTAGTTTCTCCGCTCCGGGGAAGTACTGGACGACGAAGCAGAAATTGATAGCCAAGTTCCGCACCCATGAGGACGGCCTCAACCGGGATCTTGGGTTCATGTCACGCTACACGTAACCCCACCAGCAAGGGAAAAAAAAGTTCTGTTTTTAATACAACTGGAAATTCTCTCTCTCTCTCTCTGCCTTTCGAGTCTCTTTCTCTCTGTCTGTGTAATTTGACACAATGTGTATTCAGCATACTGGGACC
Source organism: Heptranchias perlo (assembly GCF_035084215.1). NCBI lineage: Eukaryota > Metazoa > Chordata > Chondrichthyes > Hexanchiformes > Hexanchidae > Heptranchias > Heptranchias perlo. The sequence continues at coordinate 80,946,131 of NC_090326.1, forward strand.
TACTGTTTTCCGTGGCTAATCTGTCTGAACACCAACGACACCTTTGATTGGTGTGATGGTGTCCCAGCCTAATATAAGATATGCGATTTGAGAACCTCTCATTCACTACTCACCTGACGAAGAAGATAATCTCCGAAAGCTTGTGATTTTGAAATAAAATTGTTGGACTATAACCTGGTGTTGTAAGATTCTTTACATTTGTCCACCCCAGTCCATCACCGGCATCTCCACATCAAACTTTTTTATGGTCACATTCATCACAATTATGCCATATGCAATGAAGCAGTGATTCATTTTGTTGTACCTTAGCTAGAACATCGTGTGCTTGTAAATACACAACAACACGTTTTGATGAGGAGAACATCTCTTTGTAGGTTGAAGCATCTCACTTACTTCAGGAAGTTTCATGATAAAATTATAAGCATTTGCTTCTTTTGTAGCCGTTTCGATTTCTGAATCTGTAACATCTTCACGTCCAAATCGTATGTTTTCAGCGATCGTTGTAGCAAAAAGTACAGGCTCTTGGCTGACCACACCGATGAACTTCCGAAAATGCCTGACATTTAGTGACCGTATATCATGGCCATCAACTGTAATCTGGCAACAGAAAAGAGAATGCACCAAATATTAATTTTGCTGTATTGTAAAACAGTTTACATATACCTGTAAAATAGTTGCTTATCTATGTTGTGGGATATTTGTCACATCATAGAATAGGTATCAAAGTAACATTGTAAGCTGATTAATTAAAAGCAACATGACAATGGTGCCAACACTTTGGTAACCTTTATCAAAATATCCTGTAAGTTTGTGGTTACAATAAATTGCGTACCTGAGACTGGTAACTGAAGAATGCAAAACGCATTTGGCAATACTCGAATTATGCTGCAGTCGCAAATTGCACTCTGCCCAGTATGAGATAGCTCTGCGTGTCCGTGCCTTTTAAATCTGGCTTCACAAAACACCCATCTTATATTCTACAAGGTGTCAAGCCCAAGTGGTGTGAGATGACTCAGTGGTTCTGTGTGTTTTGGAGTCACATCAGGACTTGACTTGGAATTATGCTACCACTTGTGCATCAATGTACACATGAAAGTACATCAGTACAAATATGACTGGATTCTAAGCTATTCTGTTAACTTATTGCTTTAGGATACTGAAATATACTATTTTTTGAACAAATCCAAGGAAGTAACACAATCTATAAACGCTATAGGATTTTGACCTGTACCATTTATATACTGCACACGTCTTCAAAGTAAGGAAACAAATGTTATGAGGGCAAGACCCTTGATCATCCATAAGTTTTTCCTGTTGTAAAGAGACCGGGTTTGCTTATATTTCAGTTTATTGCTTGTGTTGGTTTGAGACTGAATGATGTGGTGATGGTTTCTGTCTCAGTCTCAACTGCACTACTGGGGAAGACTCCAATTAGAAGCCAGTTGCCTAATTCCTCACATAGGGTTAAATCTTGACTTTGTGCGATAGTGTAAAACAGGTGATAGCGAGTCGGCATTCCATTTTACATATCTCCTCATTTTTATTTCCATTGAAATCAAGTTAAAATTCTATTTTTTTAAACCTACCTTTTTGGTGCGGCCGCATCAAAGCCAGCAAAGCCATGCCAGCCAGCCCTACTCACTCAGAACAGCTCAATTTCCTTGAAGGATTCTAAAAATGGCATTATGCCCTTCATTAGCGTAGGAAAGGGGTCTATTGCCTGAAAATCGTCCGAAGCCAATATGATGTTCAGCGTTTTTCGGGTGTCCTTGGGTCGCAGGAAATTGTTCATTTTTGCCCTGGTTTTCTGCCCAGAAAATAAGCACAACGATGACCGATTTCTACCCTGAAGACTAGTTACATGGTGAAATGCTGCAGAGCTTTGGGAGCTGTACTCAATCAAGAATCATTAGCTTCAGGAGAGGAGCAGAGAAAACTGGATGGTAAAAAAGCACAACTGATCTTACTGCTGTTACTGATAGAGGACATCCTGTGATTACTTTGGACCACCACAACTTTCCAAGCTGTCATCACTGGGATTGGCAAGATAATTTAAGCGAGGGTATACTAACCTCACGCTTTCATTTTTAATACAAAAGGCCTTGAAATTACAGTTCAATGTGTTCATCCGAAATTCCTCTCTCCACTGTTTTAATGGAAGTGTTAACCCATTTGTTTTAATGCCTCTACTAAAATAACGGAGGAATTTCAGATGTATACGTTTTAACCTAATATTTCAGAGCCTAATCTATAGGTCAAAATTGCATTTTCTATTAATGTAATGTATGTTTTGATAGAGTGATCTAAAAGAACTTGCTCAATGATATAAAATAGTTCTAAAAATACAAACCATACTCACTGAGAGATCTTGTTTGAAACACAGTTGCTACCATGAAATGATGTATAGGCCATATCTTGTAGGTTTGTAATGGCCCTGAAAAGTTATGGGATGCACTTTAGGCATTGGTCTAAAAACTTTTTCTGCCAGCAGTTAATGTCAAAGCTGTGTCTTTACACGACTGGAACCAAGACACAAGATATGAGGGTACACTACAATTATTTTAGCATTATCTATTACTTATTAATTTGCTACAGATTAGTTTTCAATTGGACCTTTCACAGTCAATTATTTAGAGAACACAAATTCTGCCTAGTTTCTTACCATTCCTTCCTGGGGATCATAAAATCTCTGTAGTAGCTGAATGGTGGTACTTTTTCCACAGCCGCTGCTTCCCACCAAGGCTACTGTCTGTCCACTGTTAATCTTCAAATTCAGACCTTTCAAAATCTACAGAAAGAATCACAGTGATCCAAAAAGTTTAACAAGGACAAAGGTATTCTGAAAACTTTTAGTAAAGGTTTGCAAACTGAAACAATATGCAGTGATCTGCTTGGTGTCACAATGACATCGATGCATTATTGATTGTGCCTGCAACTGAAACCGTTTAACTTAGCATGAAGTTTAATTAAAAGCCACCAAAAAAAAAACAAAATAAAAGCACTGTAAAGGGCTCTGTGGTCCAGCTGGTATGGTAATACCTCAGAGCATACCTTTTCAAGTTGTCTGTGGCATTTCCAGGAACTGATTCTACCTTAGAAGTTCCCCAAGCAGCAGAACTGCCCCATTTAAACAAAATTTCTCCGCATTAAAGCAGGTATAAATATTTATATAGGACTGTACATTTTGTAAGACACTTTTGTGGTAAATTAAAGAATAGATGCTCTCCTCTGCTTGATAGCAAACCTATCCAGTTGATCAAATAATTTTTTAAAAGCTGCAAATGCAGGAAATCTAAAGCAAAAGTATAAAATGCTGGAAATATACAGGAAGTCTGTCAGCACCTGTAAAGCGAAGAAAAGGTTAATATTTTGATTAACCTGCCTTTCTCTTTACAGATGTTGACTGACTGACCTTTTTATTTTAACATTTCCGTTTTTTGTTTTAGTTGACTGAACACGGATACTGTGGGCTTATTGAAAAAGGGAAAATAAGAGCTGCAGTGATGGCTCAGAGGGTAGCAGAGCCACAGGTGAGGGAAGTCCCAGTTTTGCTCCCTGGTCTGTGCTTAGTTAAGTGATTTTAGTTGGGATGATGGTAGCAATGTTACAACTGGCTCCTAAGAAGGGACCAAAGTCCCTGTTGTTGATCTCTATTCAACGATTCCTGCTGGAATTGCATTTGTGCGAATGTCCGGTGGAAATAGGATAGGGTTTGACTACGCTTTCTCCAATAGTTGAATCGTATGTTGACACTCACGCCTCAGGCCAATGGTCATTTGAGCAAGTTATCAATGGTCATCCAACATGCAAAGGAATTGTACCTTGCACATAGTCAATGCCTCCAGGATAGGGCAGGGATATAGGGAGGAAACTCGTGGAAAGAACGAAAATGGAGACGTTACAACAAAATAGGCTACATAAAATCTGCAGCACTAAAACGGAGAAAACCATGTTTAGCAGAGAGCAATCTGTAACAAAGTTTATCACGTGATATGAGAGATTGATCAATAACTCATATTTGCTCAATATTTCACTTAAAAAGATATTTTTTAGCGCTGCTATAGCATTTGCAAGCTTGTGGGGTTAATTCCCTCTGTGCATTATTTTTAGCACACCAGTCAACACTTATACATAAACTCCTGTATGTGCTGTTCAATGTAGACATTGACCCATTTAAAATAGAGTGTTAACTCCATTCAAGTATTATTAGAAGTCCATTAAAATCAGAAATATTAAACAGATTTGTTTTTGATCTGGATGTGTTCTAAATATAACAATTCATTCTAATACCTTTACATCTGCTCGTGACGGGTAGTTAAAATGCACATTCTTAAATTCCACTATTCCTTTAATTTGTTCAGGCTTATATCCTTCTTCTGAGAAATTATCTATGGCAGATTTCTTAAAGGAAAACCAAAAAGAAGATTATTATACTATATCATGAAGGAGAAAGCACATCTTGTACAATTTTACTATTAGTTATAAAATGCAAATTTGCAACTAGAAAGGAATCTCAGCCAGTGGTTAAATTACCATTAATCTGTTGATTTGGAACCTTCAACAGAATAGTGAAGAAAACTGAAGGGAGAAAAAAAAGACACAACTGACTTACTGCTAGAGTTTATCCTCTGATAATCTCTAATCGTAACAATTTCCCTAACTTTCAAATTTCAACCACTGGGATTATCAGGATTGTTTACCAGCGGGTAGCATTAACCTTATACTTTTTAATATAGCGGTTAAGCAGGCTCTGAAATAACACTATTGGATACTAACAGGGAAACATTTATGGTAAACAGACAGAAATTTTAGAGCTTGTCCGCTAGTATCTCACAGGGCCACAGCCTATTCTAACATTCTTTCCAGAACCTCAACACGGTGTAATCCCCTACTTCTCTCAGTCTTTCCTTCCTTCTACAATCTTTGGGCTTTTAAACTGAAGTTTAAATCACTACTTCCTGATTGAACTCATTTTTACATAGAATTTTACAGCACAGAAACAGGCCATTCGGCCCAACAGGTCTATGCCAGTGTTTATGCTCCACAAGAGCCTCCTCCCACCTTCATCTCACCTCACCACCTTCACTTTTACCCTCTCTACCTTGGTGGTGTCCTGTATTATGGGCCTAGGCCTTTCAACGGTCTCATTTAAAAAAATAAAATGGTAAAAAACAGTTTTCTTTTATATTACATGGTAGATTTTCTGCGTCCTGGCCCACAATGAGGTACCTTACCTGCCACAAGTGCAGATCAGAAAATCCCTAGCACCAGCCATAATTTTCCAGCCATCAGTACCTTCCAAAAGACAAGGTCTTGGAAAATCTATGCTATAGTACTAAAGCATGGCATTAACATACAGCACACAATGGATGTTAACCAAGTCTAATGGAATATATATCAGCCATATTACTTTCAATTATCAATTGCAAATTATTTTTTGCCAATGGCACAGAATGCATTGGCCATTGTGTGTCCACAGGGAAAACAACACAAAGTGTTCAAAATGAAATAATTCCCCCTCCAAATAGTACAGCCTGTGTTTGATTTTATTCAATAAAATCAATTACAGTGGGGTAGCAGGGGTTGGTTGGTTCAGTGGGTTGGCATATTAGGACAATTTTCTAAGACTGTGCACCAGCAGGCAAGGGCAGCAAATTGGCCTCGAGTCCTTTTCCCTTCTGCTCTGAATGATGTGCCTTCTCTTCCCTTAGCTGCAAGGAACTTTTGTGTAATGAGCATGGCCAGCCTCAGCCCTGGTACAGGTCCACATACCAAAACTGCTGATACTTCAGCACAATTTTATCACTAAGTAGCAATTTCACTCAAAGGCCAAAAGGATGGCTGGTGTGCTAAGTGGATAAGTCCACGCGCGTACAGTCAGGAGTGCCTTCATGTGGTCAGGGGTTGAGCCACATTTTAATTTATACAAAATACTCCACCTGGTGCATGAAAGGAGCGGTAATTCATAAAATCTGCTCCTTATTCTACATCTAGTCTAGTCATGTTTTCCCTAAGGTAGAGTCCTTGACATTGACACTGCTTGACAAAAATGTAAAAGTTTTCATCCCCTAGTACCGATAACCCATGCCTTCATGAAAACAAAAACAAAACCAACAAATATCAGGGTTGAATTTACAGTGGACGATCAGGTCAAGGTGATGAGGTCTGGAGCTGAGTGGCTCTGGTGGAACTCAAAATGAACACCAGTGAACAGGTTATTAGGTGAGTAGGTATTGTTTGAAGACAATATTGATGACTCCTTCCATCACTTTGAGGCTGATAGGGCAGTAATTAATTGGGTTAGATTTATTCTGCTTTTGGGGAGAAGGCATATCTGGACAATTTGGTCAAATTTGGCTCGGGCCTCAAGCTGGCATGAACCAACATGCAGAGTAATCACTCCACCGATTTGCCACCAGTTTTGGGCGAAAGTCAAATTTTTCCCCCATACTATCCATAGAGAACAATATCCTACACCTAACATTTTGCACCAGGTCATCTGATTTTAATACTTTAAAATATTCAGGCAATTTTTAATGAAAACTTTCTTCAAGTTTTAGTTTAACTCCAGTGCACCCAAGTGATGCAAGATAACTTGGATTCCTTTTCTCTTTTAGCCTGTGTATTAGTCACCCATTAATAACCCATTGGCATATGACCAATGCTGGTGTTAAAAATCATTTTTTAAAAGGTGGGAGCAACATGTAGAATTAGCTTTATTCAGTGGCACGAGTTCTTAATGTCCTAGCTTTTAATCGAGCTGCATTCTTTCACTTGGCACTGTGGTGGTTACGTTACTGGACTAGTAATGTCGAGGCCTGGACTAATAATACAGAGAATATGGCCCAGAAATTTGTTGGCACACTGCCAGTTTTACACATGTAAAGCATTCAATATGGTAGGCAGTGTGCGTACATTCCACGACAGAAGTGCTCCGCCCGCCATATTGGTAAAGGCTCCTGTGTAGATGTCCAGGGCCCACGTCTGAAATAGGTATAAGCCATGTATGCTGCGGTCGGTATTCTCAGCAGCTTGGCAGTCAAACCAACAGTCCTCAAAGAGGCTGCCTCCTGAAAGGATAAGTTTCGGGCGATCCTCAGGCTAACTTCTTTGGGCACACGTTGCAGTTGCATTGCCTGGTTTGTGCCCACAAACCAATTTCTCCCCCATTCAGTCCCTAGAGTTATCCTCTTGGTTCTTCTCTGAACTCTCACTGTCAGTTCTGGATTTTTTGACCATTTTTCCATTTAAAGAATCTAGATGTGAGTTATTTTAAAATAGGGTTTTAAGTTAATCAGCCACTCCCTTAAATATCTATCAAATCCTCCCTTAAATGTTTCCATACTATCTACCACCACTGCCTCCCAGGCTAGTTCAATCCACAAGTTCACTACCCTCCGCATATAGTTAAACCTGAACTATGTGCAGCTTCTCTTTTCTAAAATTTAGCCTGTAACTTTTCTAAAAACTTTAGCAAGATCAAAATAAAATTCACTGTGCATCACACCAGCACTGTGAACACATTAAAATGGGAATGGAGAAGCTTCTGCTTCTAGGCCACAATGGTAGCCTACACATAGTGGCATCTCTACAGGAACAGATTTTTGGGTCATGTACGTAAACAGCAAAATACACAGAATCTATCCACACAAACCAGTTGTAATCTGCTTTTTAAAAGATACCCCAAACTATTTTTTAATGCAGCTTATAGTTTTAGAGTTTGTAGCAATCTTGCACATATTGGGGTCAATTTTAACTTGCAATTGGGGGTGAATTGGGGGCGGGAGGGGGCTGCGAGAATCGTGAAAATCCCGAGCGGGTTTGGAAGCCAACTCCAACCCGCCGACTTCGTGGGTTGCCACAGACACACCTGTGTGCGCTTCTCGAATCCGGAAGTCCCGCCGGCAAGACGATAGTTAAACCATTTATTGACATCGTTAATTTTATTTAAGTCGTTAATTTTGTGGAGATTGAGGCAGGGGTGCGATTTTAATTCAGCCTCGGCGTGTTTCCTGCGCAATGGGAAACACTCCATGTTCAAGGAGACGTGTTTCAGACAGCAGCCAGTTGGACATTTAAATGCCTGTTTGACTGATGGGGATAAAAGGTAAATTATTGCAGCAGGGCACTCGGGTATCTCAGACAAACGTTTGGCTGGGAGATCTTCATGTTTAGATGAAAATTCTTGGTTTACACTCAGAATTCTTCTAGTTACGCATATTTACCAACTTTTTGGACCTCCTCAAGCTGTCACCATCAGGATGGGTGGGGGGGGGGGGGGCGCCATGACTGCATTCACCAATACATCAGAGGACAAGCAACATCACCATCCTCACCAGGCACGGCGCGCACTTCTGCCACTTGAAGCTCCACAATACAGTGCTGCGCCACAGGCACCTGCACAAGAGCACTGAGGGAAACAACAGAGGGAGTGCCGTTGCAGGAGGCACTACCCTCATCAGAGGGTCTACAGACCAAGGCTCAGCTTCCTGGACCTCTCTGAGGAGCAGTGCATACGGAGGCACAGAGTGAATCGCCAGGTGGTCGCAGACATCTGCAGCCTCTTTCATGCCGAGATGCTCCTGGCTGGGCCTGGCGGCATCTCATTACCCATCGCTGTTAAAGTCACCACTGCCCTCAACTTCTTCGCCTCCGGATCATTCCAGGGTGCCACCGGTGACATCACTGGGGTCTCTCAGTCGTCTGCACACAAGTGCATAAGGCAGGTCACCAATGGTTTGTATCGCAGGGCCTCGCAATACGTCAACTTCCCCATGGACGACCTCAGCCAGACGGAGAGGGCAGTGGGATTCCACTCAGTAGCTGGCTTCCCACGGGTACAAGATGCAATCGATTGCGCCCATATAGCAATCAAAGCAGCTCCACACGAGCCAGGACTGTTCATCAAGAGAAAGAGTATCACTCCTTCAACACTCAGCTCGTTTGTGACCACCGCAAAAGATTCCTTCACATGTGCGCCAGATTCCCTGGCAGCTGCCAGGATTCCTTCATTCAGAGGGAATCCAACAACCCGGGCCTCTTCCCCGCACCGAACACTCTTAAGGGCTGGCTCCTCGGGGACAAGGGATACGCCCGGCACACATGGCTCAAGACAACTCTGAGGAACCCATCACCGAGCAACAGTGTCGATATAACAACAGCCACATCGCCGCCAGGTCTATAACTGAGCATGCTATAGGGCTCAAGATGCGATTTAGACGCCTTGATCATTCTGGGGGAGCACTTCAATACGCACCAGACTGAGTGGGACGCATTATAGTAGTGTGTTGTGTCCTGCACAATGTGGCACAACGGAGAAGGGTGCCGCTTGAGGAGGCCCCATCCACATCTGCCATCCTCATTGAGGAGGAGGAGGAGGAGGAGGTGGAGGAGGAGGTGGAGGTCGCAGCAGCTCACCTGGCTGCTCGTGAGGCCAGGGAGTCACTGATGTTAGGAGATCCGTTCACACATCAGAAAGTGTGAAGAGTCCAGTCCTCAAACCACCTGAACAGAGCAGCATCAATACGAGCCCCCTCCCTGCACAAAACAGTCCTGCAACTACACATACACCCACTGTAAAGTGACTCAATGGGTGGCATCAAGTGTCGCCGTTCATGGTGAACCTCATGAAAGGGTCCTATCACAAAAGCCAGTCAAGAATGGGCAAGACGTGACAGTAGTGGTGAGAATGATAACATTTAATGTGACTATAACAAAAAACAAATATAAATGGAAAACATGACAGTCTGTCAAACACCCTCGTGCATACCCTTCGTGATCACAAATTCTTAGTCTTTCTCTTCCTCCCGCTTCTACGTGGTGTATCCCCTGTGGCTGCAGCAGAGGTAGTGGCAGGTTGCTCATGTTCATTCCCTGACTGCTTGGATGCTTTCGGCCTACACCCTGTGGGTTTTGGAGCCCGTGAGGGCCCCTCCAAAGACTGCTCCACCTGCACCTGTGGAGCAGATGTGGCCACTTGGAGAGGAGGCAGCATTGTGAGTACTGGTTGAGAGGAAGGCAACAGGTGAGACGTGGGAACACTTTGAGTGGCATCCCCACTTCAGTGTCCCCTTTCGCCGTCATCCCTCCCATGGGCCAGGGCCACAACACTCCGATAACTCTGCTGGACAACAGTTTGGGGGACATGTGTGATGCCTTGTAAGGCCAGTGCTAGTGTATCTGTCTGCCTGTTTAAGGCGGCAGAATGTTGTTCACCCTGAGTCCGAACGGCCATTGTCAGGGCCTGAATGGACTCATTTGCAAGCCGTGCTTGAAGCTCAATGGAGGCTGCCATTCTCTCCATTGCAGATATTCCCACACTTAACTGTGCCATTCCACTTATGCAGGAGTTGGACTCCTCTATCCTCTTCACTATTGTGGAGAGTGCTTAGCACCTGTTCCAGTACCTCGCAAATGTGTTGCTGTCCCTCAATCATTCTCCTTTTAAAGGATGGCCCCTGGGGTTCAGCATCTGCATACGGCTGAGCAGAGCCTGGAGAGGAGTGCGCCCACCGACGGAGACTGTCCGCAGCTTCCCTGCCACCAGTGTCTGCTCGTGCTCACTTGTGTGGTGACTCACCAGGTGCCAACCCAAATGACTGACTACGAGGACCCACCGAGGTGTGAGTATCTGTGCTGATGGATAGCTCGTTATGTGTGACAGTGTATCCTCGGATGCCAGGAGCTCCTCTGAGGAATCACCCTCTGCCATCACTGCGGTCGATGAAGGGCCTGTAAAAGAACAGAAGGCAATATTAAGCAGCATTATGGATGTGTCATGTTGCGATGAGCATACTGAGGTGTTCAACATGGCAATCATTGTTAACATCAATTCACGTTGTGTGTGATGAATGTTAAAGTTGTGTCACCAGACTTTGTGGGGCACCAGTCTCGGCATCCCCGACGGACAGCCACTCGAGGGTGTGGCTGATCTCCAGCGCCTCATGCTCCGCATGTGTGAGGACCACTATTTGTTGTGGCCCCCCTCCTCCAGTCCTCACCCTCTCGCGTGCATTTTGCGCTCACTTCTCCAAGAAGGGGAGAAAGTACAGACGTGTGAGTGAGTGATGGTGAAGGAGCCAACTGATGAATGCATTGATTTGGGTGAGGCTGACCGTGAAAGAGATGCATCAGAGGGTGAGTATGAGACAGAGCCATCATATTGGATGAGGATTAGGCTGAGTGGTAGTGTTGGGGTGACAAATGGGGAGGTGAGGAAGTGCAGGTAAGTTGAAGATGAGCCTTTAGAGGATGTGAGGAGTGATGTGATGGAGCAGTCTTGACAGTGCAGAATGAGTTGTGGGGGCGGGGGGGGGGATGATGTGGAACACGGAATGCAGGAGAATCAGTAAGTGTACTCATTTTTGCTGACCTAGTTACATAATTGAAGCGCTTCCTGCACTGGACTCAGGTGTGGGAGATGTTGCTGCTGCTGGTGACTTCCTCTGCCACCTTGAGCCAGGCCTTCTTCGTGGTAGAGGCAGGGCACTTCCTTTCGTCCACGGAGTAAAACACTTCCCTCCTCCTCCTCACCCCGGCCAGTAGCTGCTGCAATGAGGCATAATTAAACGTGCTGCTCTACTGCATTTGTTGGCGTTTGCTGCAGCAAAAGCCTTTGGAGCAATGGCCCTTTAAATAGAGCCGCTCCAGCTGACAGCCTGTCATGCGGGTGCGCAGTCTGCCCACTGCGCAGCTTTCGGACAGCAAACCCGGAAAGCCACGTTAAGGGCCACCAATTAACTCACGATCGCGTGGGAAACGGTAAGATTTTATTAGTCGGGTTACCTGCGCGCCCAATGACTCCCCCCCGCCCCCTACCATTCTGCCGCCCTTTGAAAATAGAGCTCATTGTGCTCAATTTATCCATTCAAATCATCAATGTCCCTTTGAAGGGAGAATGGCCAAAATTGAGTACAGTACTCCAATGATTTTTGGAGGATCAAAATAACCAATTTTAACTTACAACCAAAAGTTCTAAGACTCATCCTGGTATTTGTAGATAGATACTTCCAGTGAAGAGTCAATAATCAAAGCAGCCCGCTTGATTGGTACCCCATCCAAACACCCTAAATATTCATTCCCTCCACCAACTGCGCACTGTGGCTGCAGTGTGTACCATCTACAGGATACACTGTAGCAACTCGCCAAGGCTTCTTCGATAGCATCTCTCAAACCCGCGACCTCTACCACCTGGAAGGACAAGGGCAGCAGGTACATGGGAACAACACCACCTGCACATTCCCCTCCAAATCACACACCATCCCGACTTGGAAATATATCGCCGTTCCTTCATCATCGCTGGGTCAAAATCCTAGAGCTTCCTCCCTACCTAACAGCACTGTGGGAGAACCTTCACCACACGGATTGCAGCGATTCAAGAAGGTGTCTCACCACCACCTTCTCAAGGGCAATTAGGAATGGGCAATAAATGCTGGCTTTGCCAACGACGTCCACATCCCATCAACGAATAAAACAAAAAAAAATCACACCATTTCATTTTGCAACTCTGCTAATGGATTTTACGCATTTGCTTGCATCGCGTTATTTAAAACCATCTGCTATTTCTAAGCCCATTTCTTAACAACATAAGAACATAAGAAATAGGAGTAAGAGTTCAAAAAAGGGTGAAACGATAAACCCAGCAACTACAGGCCAGTCAGTTTAACCTCAGTAGTGGGGTAACTTTTAGAAACGATAATCCGGGACAGAATTAGCCGTCACTTGGACAAATGTGGATTGATTAAGGAAAGCCGGCACGGATTTGTTAAAGGCAAATCGTGTTTAACTAACTTTACAGAGTTTTTTGATGAGGTAACAGAGGGTCGATGAGGGCAATACTGTTGGTGTGGTGTATGTGGACTTTCAAAAGGCATTTGATAAAGTGCTGCATAATAGGCTTGTCGTCAAGATTGAAGTCCATGGAATAAGGGGGCAGTAGCAGCATGGATACAAAACTGGCTAAGTAACAGGAAACAGAGAGTGGCAGTAAATGGTTATTTTCCGGATTGGAGAGAGGTGAACAGTGGTGTTCCCCAGGAGTCGGTACTGGGGCCACTGCTTTTCTTGATATATATATTAATGACTTGGACTTGGGCGTACAGGGCACAATTTCCAAATTTGCAGATGACACAAAACTTGGAAGTGTAGTGGACAGTGAGGAGGATAGTGATAGACTTCAAAAGGATATAGACCGGCTGGTGGAATGGGCAGACACGTGGCGGATGAAATTTAACACAGAAAAGTGTGAAGTGATACATTTCGGTAGGAAGAACGAGGAGAGGCAATATAAACTAGAGGGCACAATTCTAAAAAGGGGAACAGAGAGATCTTGGGGTACATGTGCACAAATCATTGGAAGTGGCAGGGCAGGTTGAGAAAGTGGTTAAAAAAGCACACGGGATATTTGGCTTTATAAATAGAAGCATAGAGTACAAAAGCAAGGAAGTCATGATGAACCTTTATAAAACACTGGTGCGACCACAACTGGAGTATTGTGTCCAGTTCTGGGCACCGCACTTTAGGCAAGATGTGAAGGCCTTAGAGAGGGTGCAAAAAAGATTTAGTAGAATGATTCCAGGGGTGAGGGACTTTAGTTAAGTGGATAGACTGGAGAAGCTGGGGTTGTTCTCCTTGGAACAGAGAAGGTTGAAAGGAGATTTGATAGAGGTATTTAAAATCATGAAGGGTCTAGACAGAATAGATAGAGAGAAACTGTTCCCATTGGCGGAAGAGTCAAGAACGAGACAACATAGATTTAAGGTGATTGGCAAAAGAACCAAAAGGTGACATGAGGAAAAACTTTTTTACGCAGCGAGTGGTTAGGATCTGGAATGCACTGCCAGGGCTGGTGGTGGAGGCAGACTCAATTGTGGCTTTCAAAAGGAAACTAGACAAGTACTTGAAAGTAAAAAAAAACTTGCAGGGTTACTGGGATAGGGTGGGGGAGTGGGACTAGCTGGATTGCTCTTGCATAGAGCTGGCATGGACTGGATGGGCCAAATGGCGTCCTTCCGTGCTGTAACCTATTATTCTATGAGTAGGCCATATAGCCCTTCGAGTTTTCTCCGCCATTTAATAAGAGCGTGGCTGATCTTTGACCTCAACTCCACTTTCCCGCCCAATCCCCATATCCGTTGATTCCCTTCGAGTCCAAAAATTTATCGATCTCAGTCTTGAATATACTCAACAACTGAGCATCCACAGGTCTCTGCGAGAGAATTCCAAATAGTCATGAACCTCTCAGTGAAGAAATTCCTCCACATCTCAGTCCTAAATGTTCGACTCCTTATCCTGAGACTATGTCCCTAGTTCTAGTCTCTCCAGCCAGGGGAAACATCCTCTCAGCATCTACCCTGCCAAGCCCTATTAGAATCTTATATGTTTCAATAAGATCACCTCTCATTCTTCTAAACTCCAGAGAGTATAGGCCCATTCTACTCAATATTTTCTCACAGGACAAACCTCCCATTCCGGGAATCAATCTAGAGAACCTTCGTTGCACCCCCTCTAGGGCAAGTATATCCTTCCATTGTAAGGAGACCAAAATTGTACACAGTACTCCAGGTGTGATCTCACCAAAGTCCTGTACAATTGCAACAAGACTTCCTTACTCTTGTACTCCAACCTCCTTGCAATAAAGCCCAACATACCATTTGCCTTCCTAATTGCTTGCTCTACCTGCACGTTAACTCTCTGAGCTTCGTGTATAAGGGCACCTAAATCCCACTGTACACCAACATTTAATAGCATCTCACCATTTAAAAAATATTCTGTTTTTCCATTTTCCTACCAAAGTGAATAACCTCACATTTCCCCACATTACACTCCATCTGCTACCTTCTTGCCCAGTCGATATCCCTTTACAGACTCTTTGCATCCTCCTCACAGCTTACTTTCCCACCCAGCTTTGTATCGTCAGCAAACTTGGATACATTACACTCAGTCCCTTCATCTAAGTCATTAATATAGATTGTAAATAGCTGAGGCCTAAGCATCGATCCCTGCAGCACCCCACTAGTTACAACCTGCCAACCTGAGAATGACCTGTTTGTTCCCACTCTGTTTTCTGCCCATTAACCAATCCTCAATCCATGCTAATATATTGCCCCCAATCCCATGAGCCCTAATCTTGTGTAGCAACCTTTTATGTGGCACCTTATCGAATGCCTTTTGAAAATCCAAATATACTACATCCACTGGTTCCCCGTTATCTACCCTGCTAGTTACACCCTCAAAAAACTCTAATAGATTCGTCAAACATGATTTCCCTTTCAGAAAGCAGTGTTGACTCTGCCTAAATATATTATGATTTTCTAAGTGCCCTATGTCCTTAATAATAGATTTGAGCATTTTCCCTACTATTGATGTCAGCTAACTTCCTGTAGTTCCGAGTTTTCTCTCTCCCTCCTTTCTTGAATAGCGGGGTTACATTTGCTATCTTCTAATCCATGGGGACGGTTCTAGAATCTAAGGAATTCTGGAAGATCAAAACCAATGCATCCACTATCTCTGCAGCCACCTCTTTTAAAACTCCAGGATGTAGGCCATCAGATCCAGGGGGTTTGTTGGCTTTTAGTCCCATTAATTTTTCTAAAACTGTTCCTTTATTAATCTTAATTCATTAAGTTCCTCCTTCTTATTAGACCCTTGGTTTGGGGAACGGTATGTTTTTTGTATCTTCTACTGCTACTTTAAGACCCTAGTTTCGGACTTAACTACATCAATCTCAAACTTGATATGAAATTCTATCATATTATGATCACTCTGTGCCAGAGGATCTTTTATTATAAGATTACTAATTAATTCTGTCTCATTACACAATACTAGATCTAAAATAGCCTGTTCCTTAGCTGGTTCCTTGACATATTGTTCTAGAAAACTGTCTCAGATGCATTTGGATGCATAAATTCTTAATTTATCCAGTTCCTTTTGAATCAAACTCTGGCCACATAACTTAATGGCATCAGCAAATCTTTTATCACTCTTCTCCATTACACTAAATGAGATTCACGGCTTGTATTTCTTCCTAAAGAAAGACCGAACTGGATAAATTAACATATTTGAGCCAACAAATATCTCTGATGGAACTGTGCAAATGCTGTAGTTTGCATTGTGCAACTACATTAACTCAAAATAAATAAAGATTTGTTTTTATTCTTCTTGTGATAAAATTACTGTGAAATCTTTTCCATCTAGTATATTATCAGCCAATCACTGCGGTCTTAACATACAGCACAGAAGAAACACAATTAATCATTTCCTTCTTTACCTCGTCCAGTATTTTATAGATTTCATACGCAGCTCCTCTGGCATTAGAAAATGCTTCAATGTAAGGTGCTGTTTGGCCAATAGAAAATGTTCCAAATGTGACACAGAAAAAAATCTAAAAATAGATGAAAGATGAGTTAGAAATGACATAAAATATCTCAAATGTGGTTTTAAAAATCCATGTTCCTGAGAAGTGTTGTTAGGGGTTGAATTATTATAATAATTTTGAAAAATAAAAACAATGGGGGTCGATTTCAACTTTGGCAGGGGTGGAAAACTGGCAGTATTGGATCGGCCACCCGTTATACAACCCTTTCCTTTCCATTGACTTCACCGGAAAGGATATTGGATGAGGTGTATAATGGTCAGCTGATCTGCTAATGCCAGTTTTCCACTCCTGTTGAAGTTGAAAATTACCCCCGTAGAGTTTTAAAAATATTTTTTAAAATAATGCAGAAGAGCACTTCTACTACCACCATTTTGCTCTAGCCAATCCGCATCCATTTCTTGTAAAGCACATGATATAGTGAAAGACTGTCACGGTTAGGGGAATGGGTCTCTAATGCTTTAAGATAAAAAAATGCTGGAACGTGTGCACGTGTGAATGTCAGATAGGATCTGGCTTGGTTAGAATGCCCCTCACTGTTGAACTGCCTGGCATTCACTATGTAGGCTCATTTATGAAGAAAAGTTACTTGGTTAAGTTGCCAAAATGTATCTGGCATCCATGAATCCATAATGCAATAGGAATTAGCATCTTGATGGGAGGAAATCGAAGAGGTTGGAATAAAAATCGGGAGAGATGTAAAACGGGCTGCCGATTCGCTATTCCCTTTTTACATTACCGCACAAAGTCAAAATCTGCCCCACTAAATCAGAGGGCAAGTAGGCTCTATTTTTTTTTTAAAAACACATTCGCTACTGTCCATGAGCCATGCAGCATCTGCAGAAAGAGTGCAGGCAGGGCAACGTGCTCCTAGGCTGCCATCACGGCCATTTCAGCAAATATAGAATGGTGACCTGCAGTCATTACTTCCCCTGACTTTCCTTCATGGGGAAGGAAGCATTCAGCAATGTAAGGAATTGAACCAGTGGTGGAACTCTCCTCGGTACCACTTACATATTCTAAGCTGTTACCACCCTGCCACCAAAATGAAAAGTTATTTAAAACAAGGAGGAGCAAAGGTACTTTAACATTTAACTTAAAAATAAATAACTAAATAAGGAATACAACTCATTTAAAATTACCCTACGTAATATCAGTTAAGCTGCAAAGTTGTTTTAAATATATTACTGTACTTACAGTTAGGACTGTTCCAATGGTGTATCCTGAGTTCTCAAGGACCAAAGTGGTTCCATACCAAAATCCAATTCCATAAGATCCAAATATTATAAAGTAGGCAAACCCAACAGACAGGTTGGCAGTAATGGCCTTCTTTATACCAATCCTTTTTGCTTCTCCTAAATTTTTACGGTACCTTTAGAACATATTAAGAGGGGGGAAAAAAATTAAGTTTTGGAATTGAACAATAACTACTCCCCGATAGCTATCAATGTTCACCATGCAGACCTTTCAATTTCTTTCTTTTGCCCTCCAAATGCCACCACTGTTCGGATTGCCCCCAACACCTCTTCTGCAACTGCTCCTGCTTTTGCATAGGCTGTCATCTCCAGGTTGGTGAATGAGACTGTGAGCTGAACACAAAACATTGAAACTGAGGTCATAAATATATTTAGTCTTAAAATATTTTATCTTGTTGCTGCAAATTATAAATAATCTCAAATACATAATTACATTTTGAAATGATAAGCTGTCAGTAACAGTACCTTGTCTTCCAACTTCAACAAACTGTTGGATCCTGTGGAATTTTTTCACTACTCCAACAGCCAAACACACAGTACATATACTAGGAACATAGGAACAGGAGTAGGTCATACAGCCCCTCGAGCCTGTTCTGTCATTCAATTAGTTCATGGCTGATCTGTATCTTAACTCCATTTACCTGCCTTGGTTCCATATCCTTTAATACCCTAACCTAAGAGAAATCTATCAATCTCAGTTTTGAAATTTTTAATTGATCTAGCCTCAACTGCTTTGTGGGGGGAGAGAGTTCCAGATTTCCACTAGGCTTTGTGTGAAGAAGTGCTTCCTGACATCACCCCTGAACCCCCTAGCTCTAATTTTAAGGTTATGCCCACTTGTTCTGGACTCCCCCACCAGTGGAAATAGTTTCTCTCTATCCACCCTGTTAAATCCTTTAATCATCTTAAATACCTCGATTAGATCACCCCTTAATCTTCTATATTCAAGGGAATACAAGCCTGGTCTATGAAATCTGCCCTCATAATTTAACCCTTTTAGCCCAGGTATCATTCTGATGATTCTGCACTGCACCCCCTCCAAGGTCAATATATCCTTCCTGAGGTGTGGTGCCCAGAGCTGAACGCAGTGCTCCAGATGCGGTCTACTATATGAACACTGCAGAGATACACTATCCATAGCCTAGAAATAGCAGTTGGTGATATCAGCAAACAAATGCTCATTTGAAATTGCTCTGTCCACTATTTTAGCAGAGACGTTAATCGATTTATATTAATAGGTTAATGCTTTCATGTCGCAAAATATTAATTTTTGTCATTATTCAATTTTTAACTTGTGTTTTGTACTGCTAGAAGCAGCATGTAACCACTAAACACCCAAGGTCACACAAGGTATCTTGTCAGGAGAAAGCTATCAGTTTGGATGAGACACATAGGCCCGGAATTTCCTCGACGCTGTTCCCACTGCCGCAACTGCGCCTGGATTTCCTTTGCATGTCCAGCAAATTGACAGTGGTGGACCAAGAGCAACTCCAAGGAAATTGTGGGCCATTGTCTGGAAAAAAAAGACTCCTCAAGGAGTAAGTGTGTTTTGGCCCACATAATGAGGGTCAGATGTGTTAGCCTTGGCTTGGTGGTAGCGCTCTCACTGCTGAGTCAGGAAGTTGTTGTTCATTTTGAGCACATAATCTAGGTTGACTCTTCAATGCAGTACTGAGGGACTGCTGCACTGTCAGACGTGCCATCTTTTGGATGAGCCATAAACCAAGGCCCCATCTGCTCTCTGAGGTGGACGTAAAAGATCCCATTGCAACAACTACAACTTGCATTCATATAGCGCCTTTAACATAGTAAAATGTCCTATGGTGCTTCATGGGAGTGTTATCAAACAAAATTTAACACTAAGCCACATAAGGAGATATTAAGACAGGTGACCAAAAGCTTGGCCAAAGAGGTAGGTTTTAAGAAGTGCCTTAAAGGGGGAAGAGAGAGGTAGAGAGGCACTATTTAAAGAAGATCAGGAGTGTTCTCCCAGTGTCCTAGCCAAAACTTATCCCTGAACCAATATCACTACTGCACATTATCAGGTCATTTACCTCAGTACTGTTTGTGGGACCTTGCTGTGCACAAATTGGCTGCCACAATGACTGCAATTCAAAAAGTATTTCATTGGCTATAAAGCACTTTGAAATGTCCTGAGGCTGTGAAAGGCGGTAGATAAATGCAACTTCTTCTTAATTGGTTAATCAACCCTGGGATCATTATTTGCAATCCCAAACATCTAATTCTATTATCAAAGGTGGGCCATATTGTTCCTGAGAACTACTTTAGGACACTTTGCTGAATGTGTTGTTCTAGTCAATTTGCCCAATCTCGTCCACAGCCAGTCAAATTACAAGATGTCCACGTTAAAGGACAGGCCACCACCTGGCACAGTAACTTTGATTGGAAGCTGTTTTCGAGTCATCTGAGATGTGGGAAGGGCTTTTATTGGCTGGAGCCCTCTGCTATTGACAGGTTAGTGGAAAGAGACCATCTAACTAAATTATATTGGCAGGCCAATAACAGCCTTCAGACAGAGAGAGCAGTCAGTGTGTATGCAGGAAGCAGCAAAACTAGCGCTCGCCTGGCCAGGGAAGTAGGTCGGTATATATTGACGGTAAGTGGTCTGCAGTTTTAATGTCCATGATTACATAGAAAGTGAGTTGTGTTTTTAATATACTGAAGAATGTAGGGAAATATATACCTCACTGGATTAAACTATGCACTATTCAGTTATCTATCTTATGTAAATAAAATCATTTATTGCATCAAGGACTTTGTTAAAAGTAGATAAGAGTGTTTTGTCCAGTTTGGAGAGAAAGGAGAATTCACATGGTAGCACATGTTATATTCCAGCAGCCAGTGTTGAGAATAAAGGTTCTCTGTTGTAATCATTGAGACTCGCTATAGTATACAGAGATACTGGATACAAAAAAAGTACACCCCAGGTTATAGGGGACATGAGGTCCATTTACAAGAATGGCTGGTGATACTGAACCCAAGAGAATATCCAATGTAATCATCCAAAAGCATGAAACTCCTTTAAAATATCAGACAGAGGAATAAAAACATGTTGAGCATTCTGTTTATATCAATAAGTTATTTCTAGGCTTATATCACAAGTATTTTTTAGATTTGTATTCTATACTGTTTTATTCAGATACATTATATTGTTTTTCTCAAGTCTTTTATTTTGTTTACACTTACCTTGGACCACAGCACAGCTGATAATGCAAGGAGGGGACTGGTGGCCAGAATTACCAGAGTCAGCTTCCATCCCTTTGCAAAACCAACTATCATACCTCCTACAAAAGTTGCAATATACTGGAACAGAAGTCCAATCTTATCACCGATTCCCTCATTGATTTTGTTGATGTCACTGGTCATTGAAAAAGCACAATAAATTCCGATGCAATTAAAATGTTATTTACAACAACAAAACTCTTTCAAGCAAAAATACACTTATTTATCCAGTCTGAAAATTTAATATCATTCCTACCCTGTTAGACGTGTGTTGAGTTGTCCAACTGGGTTACCATCAAACCAGCCAATCTCTTTTCTCAGCACAGCATGAAAAAATATCTTTCGGAGCTTCCTTGTCTGTCTTGCTGAACTCAGAACCCAAAAGGAAACTTGGATGTAAGCAAATAGTAATGCTCCTGCTCCAATTCCAACATAGTAATAGGAAAACCTAGGATGGAAGCAATGAATGTTTCTCTTCTGAATAAATTGCAATTTCTCTTCTATTAAAGGTAATAGTACCAAAAGCAGTTTTGCTTTTGATTTGGGTATTCTTTAGAGTGAACGTTTAAAAATTGGTAATGTCTGTAAATAGATCTATCGCCTTCCATTACAGGTTCTTCTAAATCACACTGCGATAATTCAGGACATGCAGTAGATTTTTACTGAATGATATTTTTGCTCACTATGCAATATTTTGAATATGAAATTATTGCAGTAGCACTTACTCTGCCATTTGTTCTTCAAAGGGCTTCTCATCACAGTTTGTCCTATTTACTGCAATAAACCATAATAAAAATACCATTATATTACACAAAGAGGAACAAAAATATTTATTTTGCTCGTACAGCATTGATTCTACACTGGGAAATTGTACTTAAATATTTTAGAATAGATATCATTAGATGAAATTGCACTAAATTATTTACTCCACACTGAAAGTTTGGGGTGACTATTACCCGTGCTATGTCAAAGTCCACCCAGCCATTCACAACGTGAGAGCCTGCATATACTGCTACTGATTGTTATGCTGAGTTAGTACTTGTTCTATTAGTTATAATGTTTGATCTAAACATTGCAAATGGTTATTTAATTATTAATTATGCTGCAGGTTTAGGTATGTGTATTATGTTCAACTAACGTAGATTTTTGTCTTGAATGTACTTGGGCCTGCAGGTTATCTTAATTGTACCGTTGAAAAACCACTATTAAGCCTGTTAAGTGTCTTGCACAAAGGTCGCTTACCTAGACAGAGATTCTCCGAATGCTGAACAGCTGGAATACATACCTGGCTACCTTTTATAGCAGTTGTAGTTAGAACTGCAGTTTGGAATGGGAAGTTTAAGAAACAGAGATTTGTTGTGACTGTAGCACCAAGTTTAACCTGAAGTGAGGAAACTGGAGTGTGAGGGAAGTACCAAGGGCCATGCCAGTGTGAGGCCCGGTCAACTTTACTCTCAGGCCTCATTAAAATATCCCGAACCTGACTCCCGTATGAGGCCAGTGGGCGTAGCGGGAAATTGCACGGCTGCACGCCACTGCCAGGGAACTGAGGAAACGATCCCCAGCAAGGTAAGTAAGGTGGGGGAGGTGGATGAGGGGGTGTTCCTGATTATTACAATCGGGGGAGGGGACTGGTGCGGAGGTGTCCCAAGATTTCTTGTGGGGCCAGGAGGAGCACTCCTGCTTCTCCTGCCCCACAAGGAATCCTTAAAAAAATTAACATAGCTCAGCCTCTTCTGATCCTGTTTGCTGGCAGCTTTTGCTGGCGGCTCTAGGACTGTATGAGATTCACACATTTTACAGTTACAATAGCATGAGGGTCTGAATTATGTCATCACACCCCAACATTTAATTATTTAGGAGGCCCCTGCCCGCCTGTGGTGGCCGGCCTCGATACTCCCAAAAACCCAGGAGTTAGAATGGCAAAGGCGCAAACGCTAAGGGTACGCGTTGGGTAGCATCCGTCCGCCATTTTAACACCCTCGCTTGCACCATTCTCACCATGTGGTGAAGGTTAAAATCGAGGCTTGTATGTCTGAAGGCAAAAGAGAGCACTCCTACAGAGGAGAACTTCAGTTAAACCACTCACAGCTTAGGAATTAGCTGGGGGGAATATTACAGCTGCTCATATTTTACAGAGTCCAGATGTGTCTGGGATTTGGAAAGCGAAGCATTGCATAAAGTATAATACAGGTACTAGAAAGAAAAAACTTTGTGTCGCCTGCAGTTTAAATTCTGAATTTGTGAAGGTAATAGTGAAGGAAGTGAAAACAGCTGCAGATTAATGCATCAAACAATGAAGGAACATTGTTTCAGCTCAGTGAAGTAAAACCCGATACAACTGAGTATTTACCAATTTACTAACTGCCATAAACTTACATACATAGCTAAAACAGCTATGTAGGTCAAAGGAAGTTGCCATTTACAGCTCCTCTAGGCCGATCTTTTGTTTCTTAACTTGTCCCATTACCACCCTCCTTACCTTGCACCATCATCCCTTTTATCATTTAATCACTTTTGCTCTCTACCCTATCACAGACATTCATTTTAGTTCTTTCCTCACCCCCCCCCCCCCTTTTCCTGGCTCTGTACTTGCTTAAAAACTTTAACGCTAACATCTTCCAATCTGAAATGTTAACTCAGTTTCTTTCTCCACAGATGCTGCCTCACTTGCTGAGCTTTTCCAGCATTTTATGTTTTTATCATAGGAGCTTGTGATCAAACTCTATAGTGCTCTGGTCAGATTGTACCTTGAGTAATGTGTCTTGCTCTGGTCGCCAATACACAGGGGAATCATTCAAGCACTGGAGGTGGTGAAGAGAGGAGCCACGAGGATGATCCCCAGTGGGTCCCTGAATATTTGAAGCTGTCACTACAGTGAACAACTTACCAGTTTGAAGTGATCTTATCACTAAGTGGGCTACATGCTGCCTCCAAGCTATTTAAAATCTTTGATCTGGACTTTTCAATTACAGTGCTCAGTCCCCTTTAATTATCTCTACTCTTATTAGCCACAAAATAGACAGTATTATAATGAAAGAATGCACTGGCATAATAATTTTTGCAAAAAATACAAGCTACTTACATGATCTATTGGCAGACTGTGCCTGGCATATAAAGCCATTTGTCATATCACCAAAAACAATTGTCAATAGTGGAAGGCACATTCCATGAGCCATTGCAGCTAACATCCCAACTACCATCAGGAAAATGTCCACTCCATCTGCAAAACGAAACTAAGAGGTGTGCAAATGAGATTAGTTTCAATTTTTACCTTATTTGAGTTATGTGAAAATGGACAAATGTAAAACATCCAAAGGTGATTGGTATGCATGTTGTGCCAAACTGAAGTGCATAATGGATGGAAATACTGTACAGCTTTCCCACTGCTCTATCCCTGTACTACTCTATTTAAGTAAATTGCAAATGTCAAATAACTGCCAGTCACTGTGCAATAGGATTGTGCTATAAGTACAAACAGATATTTACTTTTTGCTTCTTCCTAATGCTGGCTAGTAAAATATATTTGGCTCTTTTATTGTCTCAGGCTGAATTGCAAGCACCCCTCAGCCAAGAACCTGAAACATAGGAACAGGTGTAGGCTATTCAGCCCATCAAGCCTGTTCCACCATTCAATTAAATCATGACTGATCTGTATCTTAATTCCATCTACCTGTCTTGGTTGTGTAACCCTTAACTAACAAAAATCTATCAATCTTGGTCTTGAAATTTTCAATTGACCTAGCCTCAACAACCTTTTGGAGGAGAGAGTTCCAGATTTCCACTACCACTTATGTGAAGAAGTGCTTTCTGATATCACCCCTGAACAGCCGAGTTTTAAGATTATGCCCCCTTGTTCTGGACTCCCCCACCAGAGGAATTAGTTTCCCTTTATCTACCCTATCAACTCCTTTGATCATGTTCAACACCTCAATTAGATCACTTTTACTCTTCTATAATCAAGGGAATACAAGCCTACTCAATGCAACCTGCCCTCATAATTTAACCCTTTTAGCACCGGTATCATTCTGGTGAATCTGTGCTGCACCCCCTCCAAGGCCAATGTATCCTTCCTGAGGTACAGTGCACCCAGAACTGAATGCAGTACTCCAGATGGGGTCTAACCAGAGCTCTGTACATCTGTAACATAACTTCCATCCCTTCGTGTTCCAGTCCTTTTGAGATAAAGGCCAACATTCCACTGACCTTTTAAATTATTTTTTGTACCTGTCCCTAGCTATTAGTGATTTCTGTACTTGAACCTCTAAATCTTTCTGCTCATCTGCAGTTCCTAGCTTCTCGCCACTTAGAAAATACTCTGATCTATCTTTATTAGGTCCAAAATGGATGACCTCACGCTTTCCTACATTGAACTCCATCTGCCACAGTTTTGCCCACTCACTTAATCTATCAATGTCCCTTTGCAATTTTCTGTTCCCATCTAGACTATTTACTGTGCCACCTAACTTAATGTTGTCAGCATAGCTCTCTATTCCTTCATCCAAGTCATTTATAAATACAGTGAAAAGCTGAGGCCCCGGTACAGATCGCTGGGGGACATAGAGTATTTGCATACACTGCTTAGAAGGTATGAATTGAAGGGGCAGTAGGAAGACCCAGCTAACACACCCAGCCAAAGTTGGTGAAATCACTGTGAAGAATAGCCTAGTCTGAGAAAATAACATATTCCCTGAGACTGAGCCAAGAGAAATCTTCTGAAATCTATGCCTTGATTCTGGTTTTATGTATATTTAGAAGTGATTTAGAGATAAACTTCCTATTTGCTCTGGCAAATGATAATCATACCTGGGAGTTTTTGCTGCACTTTCCTACAGGTTTGTTGCCTATGTGTTGATGTTATTGTATATCCTTGTGACTTTTGTTAATCAGCTGGTTTGATCTGTTTCCCTCCAATATGATGCTGGTGTTCTATGCAGGGCTGGTGGGTGGTGGTTGGGATTGTTGCTAATATTCTTGGTATATTGTTGGCAGCCAACCAGAATCAAAGCAAAGATTTTGGAGGATTTCTCTTGGCTCAGTCTCAGTGAATGGCTGGGTGTGGTAGCTACATCAGCCTACTGCCACTTCAATGCGATCCACTGTGGAGCTGCAGTTAGGAAGGAGCCTACAGTTTGAATTCTCATGTGTTTTAATATTAGTAACTGAGGACAATGAGAAGATCAGATTCCAGAACTCTAAGACGGGGCCTGAAAGCAGAAAAACAAATTGGGAACAGGATATGGACGGTCTGGCTCAGTATATGAAGAGACTGGACTTAAGATTGTACTTAAAAGAAACTGTAAATAAGAACAGAAATTACACTTGTTTATTACAGGTCCAGCCTAGAATGAAGGGGATAATGCATTTTGTTGCTTTCGGATTGACCATCATCAGAGCTGCAGTTGAACCTGCCTTGGAGCCGTCACGACGAATGAACGTGCCTGAAGCAGTGTCGATGGCGGAAGGATATCCCGAGACCAGGAACAACTTTGCTCTGCAGAATAAGACAGTCCGAACCAACAAAGGGAAAAGAGAGGATTTAAATTTGTATTATACGGGAGTGGATAGGTTAGCGTGCGCGGGAAAGATTTTGGGTATACCGGAGGGAGCGGGAGTACAGTTTTCATGCAACAAAGTTCTAGAGGTGACATTGTCGGTAATCCCAGAGGGAAAAATAATTAGTCAATTTGTGGGTCCATTTATTGAGCGACCATTGGGGAGCGCCGGTCGAGTTAAAATTATGGTCCACTGGGACCACACCAATGTGAATATTGACTGGGGTAGCGACTCATACCAGAGATATATTGATTGGGGTGGATATAGCAGGCGTTTTAGAAAGATTGGCTGGATCATCATCAATTGTACAAAGATCCCCTCTGCAGTGAGAAGAAAACTTGGAAATCAGATTGCGTGATCTGTAAGATTATCGAAATTTACAATGTTAAAATTAGGGTAATGTTGTGACTTATATTGAGTTGCACCAAAATAGGTCATTTCAATAATGATCTTTCTTAAAGCATGTCTATTTATTTCTTATTCCAAAAATATTATAATATAATTATATTATAATAGTATGTAATCTCATTAATTTAATTCATCAAAGATTAATTGAAGGTTTTGTTAACCCTTCACCAATTCAATCCCAATGACCTGACTGTGACATTAATTTATATTCGGTGAACTTCTTTAACAATCAGCAACATTTTACATAGAATTACATAGAAATTACAAGATGGAAACAGGCCATTTGCTCCAACCAGTCTGTGTTGGTGTTTATCCTCCACACAAGCAGTTGTCCTAATCCCATGTGCCCGTTCTGTTCCCATATCCCTTTATTCCCCTTTTGAGTGTAGGAAAAACACTTGCTAGTATAAGAAAAAAAATGTAAATTTCATAGATTTCCTTTTCAAATATTCAGGAAACTAACTTTGAGGATATCACGTTGTCATATAAAATCAATGGGTTCACATTTCCCTTAAATAGTGGACCAAGGATTTTATACAAACGCATTAAGCATTTGTACACCAATATTCACACAGCAATATCTCAAGGCCCAAAAGCTGTAACTGTTAACATTTCACAAAATTCAAATAGCACATTTGAATCAGTTTTACACTATGCCCTATGCACAGGTCTCAACTGGAAACTGCAGAGCAGTGAACTTTTTTTTAAAAAAAGTTGTTGAGTATATTCAAGACTGAGATCGATAGATTTTTGAACTCTAGAGGAAATCAAGGGATATGGGGATCGGGCAGGAAAGTGGAGTTGAGGTTGAAGATCTGCCATGATCTGATTGAATGGCAGAGCAGACGAGAGTGGCCGTAAGGCCTATTCCTGCTCCTATTTCTTATGTTAAAAAAAATCTTACATACCATCTGAAGAGAGCTAACTGATTGTATTTTTTCAACTTTCTTTTCATCTTTATGTTTCCTAAAAAAAAAAGGAAATACTTTTAAATATTGTAGGACTACTACTCTACTCACTCCCCCTAGCTGCTGCATGAAGCAATATTTTTCATTCTCAGGATGTGGATGACACTGGCAAAGCCTAGTTGCTCTGAGAAGATGGGAGGAGGTCAATTCAGCAGGCATTATTGTGGGTCTGGAGTCCTGTAATTTGTCATATGTTCATTTTAAACACATTATATTACGCAACTGATAAGACTTTTAATCTAAGAAAAAAGGAAAAAACAAAGTGGGAGTGAAATTGGTCTTTGGTGATTGCGCAAAACGGGTAATAGTACATCGGCAGCCTGTTTGCTCAGGGTGTAAAACAGGCTGCCAATTTGCTATTGCCCGCTTTGCACTACCACCCAAAACCAGTTTCACCCCCAGTGACTTTTGTGTTTTCAACAAACCAACCAGACTATCCATTCTCCAAAAGCCATCTAAACAGTCACTCTCCTCACCCAGTCGATAGAGACATTCGGGCTGAATTTCCAAAGAGGTTCTCCCACTTGCCTGCTGTTATTTCGGTTGAAGAGCCGCAGAAGCCCTGGGAAAATGGTGTTAATGGTGCTTGCACCATTTTTCCAGGGTTTCTGGGGCTCTTTCACCAACGTTATGGCAGACAAGTAGGAGAACCTCCACGGAAATTCACCTCCATTCCGTCCTCCTCCAACCCTCCAACTTCATGCTGGCACCCTTCTCCCTCTCTCCCTCAGTTCCCGCTGGCACTCTTCTTCCCCTTGAAACCAAGCTGGCACTTTTTTTTCCTGTTCAACCTGGCATTCTTCTTTCATGCTACCAGTTTTCCCTCCTCCTCTAGTTCATCCCAATACTCACTTCCTCCCCTACCCCTCAGTTAATGTTGGCACTGTATTTTCCCCATTTTCCTTAGTTAATGTTGGTACTCTTTCCTCCCCCACTTCAAAACTCCACTCCCGACTTCTTTCCCTTCCCTCCCAAAATGCTTCTTGCTTATCCCTCTTCCAAAGCACTATTGTTTTTCATCCCCCATTGCACCATACCTAGCTTCTCCCCTTCCAGCCCCAAAGCACAGCTCCTGGGTTCTCCCTGCTTCCTCCCCAAAAGTGCCGTTATCGTCTTCTCTCCACACGAAGAGCTGCTTCCAGCTTTTCTCTTCTGCTCCCACCCTCGCGAGAAACTACTTTCAGCTTCTAGTCTCTTCCTTCCCCCTCAGTATCTCTCTTACCCTGTTGCTGCTGTAAATGTTTCTGGCCGCTGTTTACTGTGGACTGGAATTCTGATCTTATGAGAATTCCTGCTGCAGTAGGCAGCAACTGGCAACAACAACAAATACAGGTCATGGGTAGGACTGGTGCTTGGGAAAGAGGGGTCATTCCATGCTGAACTTCACATGACCAATGAGCTAGATCTTACTGTGGTATTGTTATTTATAACTTTGATACCTTAGGATCTCACATTAATCAGTAATAATATAAAAGTAATGCAGTATCTGAAAATTAGAACTCACACCAAAACATTTATCAGGATGCACTATTTTGTACTCAGTAAGGTAAAGTGCTTTCCTGCATGTGAGGACTGCCATAGAAATAAAAATTGTTGTATTGCTTTGGTAGTTAAAATGTAAAAGATAATTACAGAATATTAGACTTCCAGCAGGGAGCCACATCGAAGGGAGCATGGGTTAGAGAATCAAGGCTACAGCGTTGTAGCCTATTGCCAGCCAGTACCCACTTTAAGTACGTCTTCCCTGCTGGAAGCGTGGAATCACAGAGTTAGCCTGGCTAACAGCTGATATCTGAATGACTGTGGTGTTATCAATCAACTCTTAGGGATTTAATTCAGGGACACTTCAGCATGTGATGTTGATATTTTATTATAAGTGATGTCAAATCTTCATTGTGCATGATGTTGAATTTTATTGTTCAGTTTCAGTTGAAAAAAAACACACCACTTACGTTTTTCTTTCATTCTCCATAGGGTCTTCTAAGGGCTTTTCCTCATATTTCCCTTTGTTAACATCACCATTTCCCAAATTAGAATCTTCTAGATCCATTATTAACTGAAATAACAACAACACTGAATGTGATTTGGTCCAGTGAGTAATTCAGGTTCTTTAGCTTATTCGACTTATTAAAAATCATAAGCAATGTTAAACTTACATTTACATGCTCTAACCAGTCACAAATGCCATATTCCAGGTATCACGGCATTCTTTAATATTGTATGTTTCTACCTGCCATATTTATCGGTTTCTTCAAGTAAAATGTAGGGCCAGATCTTGCTGGAAAAATAATGTTGTGTCGCACGTCGTTATTAATGCACAAATCGGTCAGCAAAGTCAGAGGATTAAGAGATACGACGTGAGTTGTGAAACTCCAGTACTTGCTGGTCGATTTACACCACTTCACTGTTTGCTTCTGTTGGCATCTGGCCCTTAGCCTCCCCGTTATTTTTAAGAACATGCTGGATTTGCACATTAATTGCCCATTAAACTCATTGTAGAATGTTAGGGCTGGAATTTAACAGCATAAGTTCCTTTTTAACAGCATGATAATTGTTAATGCAATTAACCTCTGGCCCAGAAAGGGAACAATTTACACTGTTAATCTCATTCCTGCATGTAGCCAATTATTGTTCGGGATTTAAAAATGTCAAATTTTACATTTTTAAATTTTTTCTTACTTTTCCTTTCTGACTTTTTTTTCTCTCTCTTAATCCAATCTATCCTTCCCTGTTTATTTCTCTTTCTGTACCTGATTTGACTCTAATTCACCCTCCATCTCCAACGTTCCTCTGTTTCTTTCTCAATACTTAAAATCTCATTCGGTAAGGAAATACACTGTTGGTCCCACCGTTCACTGAGGTCCCAGATGCCCCGTTGCCCTCACCACACTGTTATCAGCTTGCACTTCCAGCAAGTTACAGCGCAAAACATTTTCCCGCTGACAGATGAAGAAATAAGTCTAACTAACGGCGTACTGTGAGATGCCCTGCTCCAGCAAGATCCGGCCTGAAAAGTGTTATGAGTCATAAGGTTACAATGAAAGGCAACAAATCTGTAGAATACTAACCTGTTGTGTCCCACGGGCAGTTGTTTGCACTTCGTACGTATCCACAGAACTGGTAGTTTCCCCTTGTGAACTTCGATATGTAGCATGTGACATGCCCATAACTGCAAATTACTCATTATCATACTATCCAATTATTTTCAGTTGTTTTTGTGTGCTAGCCACACCCAGACCAAGGTGGATGCAACCAGTAATATTATACTGTAACTTTCTTTATTTTATATGAGAACCAAAGTCAAGGGTCAAGGCCCTTAAAGTAGCACACTGCCAATGTTGAAATGAGTAAAGGGTAAGATGAGATAAATCAAGGAGTAATGATTAGGTGCTGCCAAACTTGGATTTGAAAAGGTTGAAGAAACCTTGTGAAGGTGGGAGAGAGGATGGAGGCAACAAGTGAGAGAGGGGTTGCCAATCAGATGACAAGCTTTTTCCTGCCCAGGAGTGCAAGAGACGTGCAAGAGGACCTACATTATAGAATCATAGAAAGTTACAGCACAGAAGAAGGCCATTTGGCCCATTGTGTCCGTGCCAGCCGAAAAAGAGCTATCAAGCTTAATCCCACTTTCCAGCATTTGGTCCGTAGCCCTGTAGGTTACTGCACTTCAAGTGCACATCCAAGTACTTTTTAAATGAGTTGAGGGTTTCTGCCTCTACCACCCTTTCAGGCAGTGAGTTCCAGACCCCCACCACCCTCTGGGTGAAAACATTTCTCCTCAGCTCCCCTCTGATCCTTCTACCAATTACTTTAAATCTATGCCCCCTGGTCACTGATCCCTCTGCTAAGGGAAATAGGTCCTCCCTAACTAATCTATCTAGTCCCATCATAATTATATATACCTCAATTAAATCTCCCCTCAGCCTCCTTTGTTCCAAAGAAAACAACCACAGCCTATCCAATCTTTTCTCATTGCTAAAATTTTCCAGCCCTGGCAACATCCTCAAATCTCCTCCGGACCCTCTCTAGTGCAATCATATCTTTCCTCTAATGTGGTGACCAGAACTGTACACAGTACTCAAGCTGTGGCCTAACCAATGTTTTGTACAGTTCTAGCATAACCTCCCTGCTCTTATATTCTATGCCTCGGCTAATAAAGGAAAGTATCCAGTTTGCCTTTTTAACCACCTTAAATACCTGCCCTGCTACCTTCAGGGATCTGTGGACATGCACTCCAAGGTCCCTTTCTTCCTCTACACCTCTCAGTATCCTCCCATTTATTGTGTATTCCCTAGCCTTGTTTGCCCTCCCCAAATGCATTACCTCACATTTCTCAGGATTGAATTCCATTTGCCACATTTATGCCCACCTGACCAGTCCATTGATATCTTCCTGCAGTCTACAGCTTTCCTCCTCACTATCAACCACATGGCCAATTTTTGTATTATCTGCAAACTTCTTGAATGTGGGGGGCTTGATCAAATCCAAATCATTAATATATACTACAAAAAGCAAGGGACCTAGTACTAAGCCTTGTGGAATCCCACTGGAAATAGCCTTCCAGTTGCAAAAACACCCATCACTACCACTGAGCCAATTTTGGATCCAACTAGCCACTTTCCCTTAAATCCCATGGGCTTTTACTTTTTTGTCCAGTCTGCCATGTGGGACATTGTCAAAAGCCGTGCTAAAATCCATGTACACTACATCAAATACGTTACCCTCATCGACCCTCCTTGTTACCTCCTCAAAAAATTCAATCAAGTTAGTCAGACACGACATCCCTTAACAAATCCATGCTGACTGTCCTTGATTAACCCATGCCTTTCTAAATGACGATTTATGCTGTCCCTCAGAATTGATTCCAATAATTTGCCCACCACCGAAGTTAGACTGACTGGCCTATAATTATTCAATCTATCTTTTTCTCCCTTTTTAAACAACAATTAGATTCTCCAATGTTAAATTACATACAAAGGTCAATTCACCATTCAACAACAACTTCCATTTAATAGCACTTTCAATGTCCTGAGTCGTTTCACAGTTGGTAGTTACATTTTTCATGTGTGCACCTAGACAAAGAGTGTTGGGAGTCTATTCAACCAAGCCTGATTTTATAGAACTATGCAAATTTACAGCACAGAAGGAACCATTTAGTCCATTATGTCTGTGCCAGCTCTTTGCTAGAGCAATCCACATCTAATCCTGCTGGCCCACTCTCTTCACATAGCCTTATATCTTCCTTTGTTTCAAATACCTAACAAATTTTCCCTTAAAAGATTCAATGGTCTCTGCCTCAACTAATAGCAAAGCATTTCATGCTCCCACAACCTTTTGGATAATTTTAAAAACCTTTATTAAATCTCCTTAGCCTTCTCTGCTCCATTGAAAATAGTTTCTCATCCCTGGTGTATGTGCTCTACATCTTTAATATCCTTTCTATAATGGGCACCAAAAATTGCACACAGTATTCTAACTGTGGCCTAATCAATTTATTGTACAAATTTATTATTTCTTTACTCTTGTCCTTTATGCCCTTATTTACAAACCTAAAATGATGTTGACCTTTTTTATTGTGGCTTTACCTATCTGCACTCAGGGAATTATGTATTTGAACACTTAAGGTCTCTCTTCATCCTCACTCTTCAGTCTATTTCCATTCCTTGT
This sequence comes from Heptranchias perlo, assembly GCF_035084215.1. NCBI lineage: Eukaryota > Metazoa > Chordata > Chondrichthyes > Hexanchiformes > Hexanchidae > Heptranchias > Heptranchias perlo. Next base: position 80,979,601 of record NC_090326.1, read on the forward strand.
TTTGCCTCCCAAAATGTATTATCTCACACATATCCACATTAAATTGCATCTGCCATCTTTTTGCCCATTCCATTAACCTGTCTATGTCCTCTTGAAATCTTCTACAGTCTTCCTCAATATTTGCTAAACCTCCTACTTTTGTGTCATTAGAACATTTTGAGATTGTGTTTCCTAAACCCAAGTCTAAATCATCTATATATACTGAGAACAAAAATGGATCCGGCACTGACTCCCAGGGTACATCAATCCAATCCTTCTCCAATCCAAGCAACACACATTTACCTCTCTCTTACACTCTTTGTTTTCTGTCCATCAACCAATTTTCTATCCATGCTGCCACATATCCTTATAGGATGTGCCTGAATTTTTCTAACAAACCTCTTGTGAGATAATTTATCAAATGCCTTTTGAAAATCCATATGTACCACATCTACTGCTTTTCCTTTATGTAACCCATCATTTCTTCAAAAAATTCTATTAATTTTCTCAAAGAAACCTTTCTTTTAATAAATCCATGCAGACAGGATGCCAAGATTACAAACAGTCTGGTTCAGCCTGAGGCAGTGGCCTGGGAGGAGGATGAAATCAGTGGCAAGGGTATAGAGATTGTGGGGGGAGATCAAAGGCAATGGTTTTAGTCTTCCCAATCTGACAACACAAAGTGTAGGGGTCGAAACCACTGATTTCCATACACCACAATATCCATACTAACGCTCTAGAGAATAACAGTGATATTCACATGCGTGACAAAGAAATGATGAACAGACAATAAACATGATTCATGAAGCAAATGAACCATTTTATCTCTTTGCAATATCACTTAACTACTGTAACCAGAAATTAATCATTAACATTTTATTTGTTAGGTGGATAGCAGAGTTTTTTTTACTGCCGTGCAATATAAATTCACAATAGCCAGATTATTTCACATCGCTTACTAGTTTTTATAAACAATTAGCCTTTCTAGTTGTTTATAATTTCGATGTCTCTGAATTTCTATCACTTATTAAACCTTCCCTTTTAATCATCTTTGTACAATGACGGGGTGGTAATTTTTCCTTAAATTCATTCTGAGTGTGGGCATCACTGGCAAAGCTAGCATTTATTGCCCACCCCAAGTTGCCCTCAGAAGATGGTGTTGGGCCGCTTCCTTGAACTGCTGTAGCGGTTTGATACAACAGAGTGGCTCACTAGGCGAGTTTGGAGGGCAATTAAGAGTCAACTACTTTGATGTGGGACTGGAGTCTCATATAGGCAGACTGGATAATGACGGCAGGTTTCCTTCCCTAAAAGACATTAATGAACCAGTTGAGTTTTTACGACAATCTGACAGCTTCATGGTAACTTTTACTGATACCAGTATTTTATTTCTAGATTTTAAAAAAACTGAATTCAAATTCTCAAACTGATTTAAATTTAAATTTAAACTTAAACTCACCTTCTCTGGATTATTAGTCCAGGCCTGTGGATTACTCGTCCAATAACACAGCCACTACACTACTGTACCTCAATTTTATTTATGATTCATGCAAATCTATGCAGCAGGAGTGCTAAATCATAACATTTATCCCATTATGTCTGTGGTACTTTACTGGGACAGAACAAAAATTAAAGGGAGTATCTTAAACCCCCCACCCTGCGGAAACGGTGTGGGCAGGGAGTTGAGATGGTGGAGTGGGGGTTCCTGCCATGTTCCACCAACCCCCAATCCACAACACCCCACCAACCACCCAAACACCCCCAATCCAAACACAACACACACCCCAACCCAACCCACAACACACACCCCAACCCAACCCACAACACACACCCCAACCCAACCCACAACACCCCACCACCCAAACACCCCCCATCCAAACACAACCCACAACACCCAAACACCCCCAACCCAAACACAGCACCCGCACACCTCACCATTACCATTACCAATCCACCAAACACCTAAAACCACCAACTCCCCACCCCACCCCAGCTGAGCTGGTGCTTAATTTAAATGACGATGATGTCATCGGGATGTGCGCACCATTTTAATTGCGGGCCGCCGAAGTCTCCAGAGTCTCGGATCCGCCGGTGGAAGTTGGCAGAGGTTCACGTTAAGTGTCTTTTTTTTTTAACTTTTTAAACGTTCGTTGTGAGCCGAGAGTTGAGCTGAAGGACCGGTGAGCAGAGTTTTGCCGCCTCTATGAACAACTGTTAGAATAATCAGCTGAAAACTCCTTTCACTCTTTGGGCAAGTGGAGAGAGGCAGAAGATTGGCATTTTAAAATACACCGCCGACTAAAACTAAAGTACCTGTGAGTGGATGTCAGGGAGGTGGCGGATCATCCCCCAGTGTGGAGAGGGGATGAAGAGATCCCGCGGGGTTCGTGAATTCTTTAGTACCAGAAAACTCCGTTAATATTTTTAACAGATGGTCTCCATTCTCCAAAGAGACCGTCAGTAATGAAGTGTCTTAATAATTACTAACATCAAACAATTATATAAACACAATGTTCCTAACTATTTAAAAAAAACAATTATTCACTTCCCAGCACATCACTATAATAAATAACAGTATTATTCTATACTGGAGGATTAGCAGAATCAGAAGCCCAGATATTAACTGAGGAGGCAAAACCCACAGATGGGCAGAGCGGGGACCAGGGACTGGGCCTGGGAGGTGGAGGGAGTGACAGAGGTGGGGACCCATCCCTGCACCAGGCCTCCTCCCCCCCCCCCTCGGCCTGCACCAGGCCTCCTCCCCCCCCCCCTCGGCCTGCACCAGGCCTCCTCCCCCCCCCCCCCCCCTCGGCCTGCACCAGGCCTCCTTCCTCCCCCCCCCCCCTCGGCCTGCACCAGGCCTCCTCCCCCCCCCCCCCTCGGCCTGCACCAGGCCTCCTTCCCCCCCCCCCCCCTCGGCCTGCACCAGGCCTCCTTCCCCCCCCCCCCCCCCTCGGCCTGCACCAGGCTTCCTCTTCTCCCCCCCCCCCTCGGCCTGCACCAGGCCTCCTTCCCCCCCCACCTCGGCCTGCACCAGGCCTCCTCCCCCCCCCCCCCTCGGCCTGCACCAGGCCTCCTCCCCCCCCCCCCCCCCCTCGGCCTGCACCAGGCCTCCTCCCCCCCCCCCCCCCTCGGCCTGCACCAGGCCTCCTTCCCCCCCCCCCCTCGGCCTGCACCAGGCCTCCCCCCCTCCCTCCTCCTCGGCCTGCACCAGGCCTCCACACCTGCTGGAAAATCGGCAAAAAGGGAGAGTAGAAAAGGCATTCGAGCTTTTGGTGATTTAATTCAATCTCATCTGTAAATCAAGTGAAAAAACATTTTATTCTTTTAAGAGAGGTTTAAAATTAAAATGAATGCTTGGCAATACCCTAGTCACATTTGGGCTGGAACTGCAGCCATTGCCAGCAGTCTACTGAGGACAGGAATTTGACTTGAGTAATAAAATGATCAGATGCAAAGGAAATTACCTTATTTCAGCCTCTATCAACCTTTTCCACAACTCGGTTAAATGTACACTGAAGTTCTGTACTGCTAAAGATAAGATTCTGGTTGCATCACTACACAATTATAAAATAAAATGACATGAACTGTAATAAAACAGTCCTACTGCTGTCCCACTATAGCCTCCATTTTGAATCAGAACATTACTAGTTACATATTAATACTAACCCATAACCTGACCTGTTGTGCTAGGCTGAAAGGTTCAATACTGTGATGGACACATGACCTGAACTTGAGACAGAGGAGAAAAAGGACTGGACTGGGTGGAATATAGGAGGGAATCTCTTAACACATTTATTTTAAAAGTGCTCTTATATAAGGAATTAAGTTATGTTTAGTTAATAATGAAACAATAGAGTTCCTTTAAGTGCAATGACCTGTACTGACATCTACTTTTATATCATCTATTAACAGTTTCAAACAGAACAGAGTGCAACTACCAAGCACCTGTTTCACAACCCCTATTGAACAGATGGATAAACGGATTAAAGTACATGCTTATCTTGCCTCTGTGCATGAAGTAACTTGTTAGGTTTCCAACTTTGTGCTTGTGGGGAAGTATAGGGAACATTTCTCCAATTGGGCGATCCTGGGAAGGACCTGTACTCTTGGGGAGCATTGGTTGGGCTATCACAGATGTGCAGCCCCTGATTTTCTGTCCATTAATTCTAAATGGATGGAAAATCAAGGTCCACAAGTCTGTGATTTCCCAACCAGTAATCCCTGAGTGCACAGGTCCTTCCCAAGAGCACCTCCTCATCCTTCTCGACCTGCAGCCTTTGACACGATTGACCACACCATCCTCTTCCAATGCCTCTCTCCTGTCGTCCAGCTGGCTGGGACTGTGCTCACCTGATTCTATTATCTATCCGGTCGTAGCCAGAGAATCACCTGCATTGGCTTCTCTTCCCGCTCCTGCACTATTACCTCTGGAATCCCCCAAGGATCTAACCTTGGCCCCCTCCTATTTCTCATCTACATGCTGCCCCTTGGCAACATCATCCAAAAACATAATGTCAGGTTCCACATGTGCGCTGACGACACCCAGCTCTACCTCACCACCACTTCCCTCGACCCCTCCGCTGTCTCTGATTTGTCACACTACTTGTCCAACATCCAGTACTGGATGAGCTAAAATTTTCTTCAACTAAATATTGGGAAGACCAAAGCCATTGTCTTTGGTCCCTGCCACAAACTCCGTCCCCTAGCCACCGATTCCATCACTCTCCCTGGGCGCTGTCTGAGGCTGAACAAGACCATTCGCAATCCTTGGCATCCTATTTGACCCTGAGATGAGCTTCCGACTACATATCTGCTTCATCACCAAGACCCTACATCCGCCTCCGTAACAACGCCCATCTCTGCTGCTGCCTCAGCTTATCTGCTGAAACCTTCATCAATGCCTTTGTTACCTCTAGACTTGACTATTCCAATGCTCTCCTGGCCGGCCTCTCCTCTTCCACCCTCCATAAACTTGATCTCATCCAAAACTCTGCTGCCCGTATCCTAACTCGCACCAAGTCCCGTTCATCCATCACCCCTGTGCTCGCGAACCTACATTGGTGCCCAGTCCGGGAACACCTTGATTTTAAAATTCTCATCCTTGTTTTCAAATCCCTCCATGGCCTCGCCCTTTCCTATCTCTGTAACCTCCTGCAGCCCTACAATCCTCCGAGATCTCTGTGCTCCTCCAATTCTTGCCTCTTGCGCATCCCTGATTTTAATCGTTCCACCGTTGGCGGCCATGTCTTCAGCTGCTTAGGCCCTAAGCTCTGGAATTCCCTCCCTAAACCTCTATGCTTCTCTTTCTCTTTCTCCTCCTTCAAGACTCTTCATAAAACCTACCTCTTTGACCCCTGTCCTAACATATCCTATGTTGCTCGGTGCAAAATTTGTTTGATAGCGCTCCTGTGAAGTGCCTTGGGATGTTTTACTACACTAAAGGCGCTATATAATTGCAACTTGTTGTTGTTGAGAGCATCCTTTGCCATGAGTGCCCCGTCAGGGAATCCGCTTTTCTGTCACGACACAGCATTTTACACAAAAACTTAACTCGCTGCCTTTAGTTTTTTGCTCTTGCAAAGCACTAGAGGTGTTAGAAAATGACAACGGTCATGATTCCTACTGCATCCAGTTCTTCGACAGGCGTTTTGGAGCCAAAGAATGAGCTACACTACCATTTAAATAGAAACACAGGAACAAGAGCTGGCCATTCAGCCCCTCAAGCCTGCTCCGCCATTCTATTAGATCATGGTTGATCTGTACATCAACGCCATTTACTTACCTTAGCTCCATATCTCTTGATGCCCTTAGCTAACAAAAATCTACCCCTTGTGTGAAAAAGTGCTTCCTGATTTCCCACCTGGCTCTAATTTTAAGCTTATACCCTCTTGTTCTGGATCCCCCCCATCAGAGGAAATAGTTTCTCCGTATCTACACTATAGAATGCTTTTAACATTTTAAATATCTCAATCAGGCCACCCCTTAATCTCCTAAACTTAAGGGAATACAAGGCAAGTTTATGCAATCTATCCTCATTATTTGACCCTCCAAGCCCCGGTATCATTCTGTGACCATTTTACAACATAAAATTTACTTGCTGGCAATTTTACAATTTTGGGTGAAGCTTCAGGGTAAGCACATTCCTTATAAAGTGAAGGGCAAGGCTGGTAGAAGTAGGGAACCTTGGATGACTCAGGAGATTGAGGCCCTAGTCAAAAAGAAGAAGGAGGCATATGACATGCATAGGCAGCTGGGATCAAGTGGATCCCTTGAAGAGTATAGAGATTGCCGGAGTAGAGTTAAGAGAGAAATCAGGAGGGCAAAAAGGGGACATGAGATTGCTTTGGCAGATGAGGCAAAGGAGAATCCAAAGAGCTTCTACAAATACATAAAGGGCAAAAGATTAACTAGGGAGAGAGTAGGGCCTCTTAAGGATCAACAAGGTCATCTATGTGCGGAACCACAAGACATGGGTGAGATCCTGAATGAATATTTCACATCGGTATTTACGGTGGAGAAAGGCATGGATGTTAGGGAACTTGGGGAAATAAATAGTGATGCCTTGAGGAGTCTACATATTACAGAGAGGGAGGTGCTGGAAGTCTTAACGCGCATCAAGGTAGATAAATCTCCGGGACCTGATGAAATGTATCCCAGGACGTTATGGGAGGTTAGGGAGGAAATTGCGGGTCCCCTAGCAGAGATATTTGAATTATCGACAGCTACAGGTGAAGTGCCTGAAGATTGGAGGGTAGCAAATGTTGTGCCTTTGTTTAAGAAGGGCGGCAGGGAAAAGCCTGGGAACTACAGACCGGTGAGCCTGACATCTGTAGTGGGTAAGTTGTTAGAGGGTATTCTGAGGGACAGGATCTACAGGCATTTGGAGAGGCAGGGACTGATCAGGAACAGTCAGCATGGTTTTGTGAGAGGAAAATCATGTCTCACGAATTTGATTGAGTTTTTTGAAGGGGTAACCAAGAAGATAGATGAGGGCTGTGCAGTAGACGTGGTCTACATGGACTTCAGCAAAGCCTTTGACAAGGTACCGCATGGTAGGTTGGTACATAAGGTTAAATCTCACGGGATCCAAGGTGAGGTAGCCAATTGGATACAAAATTGGATTGACGACAGAAGACAGAGGGTGGTTGTAGAGGGTTGTTTTTCAAACTGGAGGCCTGTGACCAGCGGTGTGCCTCAGGGATCGGTGCTGGGTCCGCTGTTATTTGTTATTTATATTAATGATTTGGATGAGAATTTAGGAGGCATGGTTAGTAAGTTTGCAGATGACACCAAGATTGGTGGCATTGTGGACAGTGAAGAAGGTTATCTAGGATTGCAACGGGATCTTGATAAATTGGGCCAGTGGGCCGATGAATGGCAGATGGAGTTTAATTTAGATAAATGTGAGGTGATGCATTTTGGTAGATCGAATCGGGCCAGGACCTACTCCGTTAATGGTAGGGCGTTGGGGAGAGTTATAGAACAAAGAGATCTAGGAGTACAGGTTCATAGCTCCTTGAAAGTGGAGTCACAGGTGGATAGGGTGGTGAAGAAGGCATTCAGCATGCTTGGTTTAATTGGTCAGAACATTGAATACAGGAGTTGGGATGTCTTGTTGAAGTTGTACAAGACATTAGTAAGGCCACACTTGGAATACTGTGTACAGTTCTGGTCACCCTAATATAGAAAGGATATTATTAAACGAGAAAGAGTGCAGAAAAGATTTACTAGGATGCTACCGGGACTTGATGGTTTGACTTATAGGGAGAGGTTGGATAGACTGGGACTTTTTTCCCTGGAGAGTAGGAGGTTAAGGGGTGATCTTATAGAAGTCTATAAAATAATGAGGGGCATAGATAAGGTAGATAGTCAAAATCTTTCCCCAAAGATAGGGGAGTCTATAACGAGGGGACATAGATTTAAGGTGAGAGGGGAGAGATACAAAAGGGTCCAGAGGGGCAATTTTTTCACTCAAAGGGTGGTGAGTGTCTGGAACGAGCTGCCAGAGGCAGTAGTAGAGGCGGGTACAATTTTGTCCTTTAAAAAGCATTTGGACAGTTACATGGGTAAGATGGGTATAGAGGGATATGGGCCAAGTGCAGGCAATTGGGACTAGCTTAGTGGTATAAACTGGGCGACATGGACATGTTGGGCCGAAGGGCCTGTTTCCATGTTGTAACTTCTATGATTCTATGATTCATCCAGAGTCTGAGCCTCACCCATAAAAATATGGTGCCCCAGAATGTTTTGGAGTTCGTCCACTCAACGAAGCCTCTTAATAAAAGAAGATTGTGGGAAGAGGGGATGGTAGTATTTTTATGTCCCTTGGTTGCATTTTGCTCATTGGTTAGATTTGCTGGCTAGGCCTATATTTTTGCATTTTTGGGTTGTTTTCTCTGCCAATACTTTTCTTTGTTTTCTTGGCTACCACTGGCTTTCACGTTGCACCTTACAATGTGGTAAGGATGGGTATTCCTTTGGGGTTCTGAACACACTGAGAAAGACTAATTTGTGAGGAGCCTGCAAATGACCTTTTTAGCCACCATCATCAGTACCTTGGAAGCTGTGCCTGGACATGTCAGAGGAGACCTGTCTTAACTGCCTCCACTTCAAAAGACAGGCTGCTGCAGGGTTGTGCTATCTGCTGCACATCTGCAAACAGCAGGCTATAAATTGGGCTGTGTAGCGCCAGTTTTTTAGGTGCTATGCAGCTTCCTAAGGTCCCAAAATGGCATAACATGCGCCGGACCACGTAAAGTAGGGAGAATATGCATTAGATCAATGTGCAACATTGATTTAAAGAGTTAGGTACCATTTTGCAACTCAACGATCCGCCCAACGCACTGTCTTAACCACGAACAGCTAAACATGTTGTAGATGGCTTGGGGGACCCCCCACTAGCGCTATTTAAAGGGACCATGCAGGATTTATAGGTTGAGTTGATGCATTATTGCTTCTGGTTGCTGATGCATTTGTACCTGTTTTTGAAGGTTGCCTAAACTTGAATACTCGGATTAGGGGACATAGCCTAAAATTTAGAGCCAGGTCTTGCAGGAGTGAAGTTAGGAAATGCTTCTACACACAAAAGGTGGTAGAAGTTTGGAATGCTCTTCTGCAAATGGCTGTTGAAGCTAGCTCAATTGTTAATTTTAAATCTGAGATTGATTGATTTATGTTAACCAAGGGTATTAAGGGATATGGAGTTAGGCCATAGGTCAACCGTGATCTCATTGAATGGTGGAACAGGTTCGAGGGGCGAAATGCCACTGCCACTTGCTGCCTCCTGTTATGCGCCACCTTCTCCTGCAAGAAAGTGGGATGTGTGTCGGTGAGTGTCCAGTAAGATGTTTGGGTGATATGCCTGTCATGGTTGAATAGCTGCCAGTGTGTGTAACCTGTGAGTGGTGGGTGTGCAGCTTTCAACAGTGGCAATGTGTGAGGGTGAGAGGAAGCATCTGATTGGAAGAGTTGAGTAATGATTGAAAGGATTTATTGGTATGTGGGTGATGGGGGGTGTAGTGCGTGGAGCAGTGGATGTGGCTAGTGGTGCAGTTGGTAGCAGATGTTGCTTGACAGCTGACCTCACTCACCTTGACCACCCGTGACAAAGCATTAAACTTCTTCCTGCACTGCATCCATGTTCGTGGTGCAGTGCAGGAAGAAGTGTGCTAGTTCTGGAGCACAAGTCTTCAGCACTACAGCCAGGATGCTTTCGGGGCCCATAGTCTTTGCTGTATCCAGTGCACTCAGCTGTTTCTTGATGTCACGTGGAGTGAATCTAAACATCTCCAGCGTTGAAGTCAGGCATGCAGGCCATAGGCCTTTAGCCAAGCTGCTCCAGTACAGCTACAACACTGGCATCTACCCGACAATGTGAAAAATTACCCAGGTATGTCCTGTCCACAAAAAGCAGGACAAATCCAATCCGGTCAATTACCGCCACATCAGTCTACTCTCAATCATCAGCAAAGTGATGGAAGGTGTCGTCGACAGTGTTATCAAGCGGCACTTACTCACCAATAACCTGCTCACTGATGCTCAGTTTGGGTTCCGCCAGGACCACTCGGCTCCAGACCTCATTTCAGCCTTGGACAAAACATGGACAAAAGAGCTGAATTCCAGAGGTGAGTTGAGAGTGAATGCCCTTAACATCAAGTTGCATTTGACCGAGTGTGGCACCAAGGAACCCCTGTAAAATTGAAGTCGATGGGAAACGGGGGAAAACTCTCCAGTGGCTGGAGTCATAACTAGCACAAAGGAAGATGATAGTGGTTGTTGGAGGCCAATCATCTCAGCCTCAGGACATTGCTGCAGGAGTTCCTCAGGGCAGTGTCTTAGGCCCAACCATCTTCAGCTGATTCATCAATGACCTTCCCTTCATCATAAGGTCAGAAATGGGGATGTTCGCTGATGATTGCACAGTGTTCAGTTCCATTCGCAACCCCTCAGATAATGAAGCAGTCTGTGCCCGCATGCAGCAAGACCTGGACAACATCCAGGCTTGGGCTGATATGTGGCAAGTAACATTTGCACCAAGCAAGTGCCAGGCAATGACCATCTCCAACAAGAGAGAGTCTAACCACCTCCTCTTGACATTCAACAGCATTACCATCGCCAAATCCCCCACCATCAACATCCTGGCGGTCACCATTGACCAGCAACTTAACTGGACCAGCCATATAAATATTGTGGCTACAAGAGCAGGTCAGAGGCTGGGTATTCTGCGGCGAGTGACTCACCTCCTGACTCTCCAAAGCCTTTCCACCATCTACAAGGCACAAATCAGGAGTGTGATGGAATACTGTCCACTTGCCTGGATGAGTGCAGCTCCAACAACACTCAAGAAGCTCGACACCATCCGGGACAAAGCAGTCCACTTGATTGGCACCCCATCCACCAGCCTAAACATTCACTCCCTTCACCACCGGCGCATCATGGCTGCAGTGTGTATCATCCATAGGATGCACTGCAGCAACTCACCAAGGCTTCTTCGACAGCACCTCCCAAACCCACGACCTCTTCCACCTAGAAGGACAAGGGCAGCAGGCACATAGGAACAACATCACTTGCACGTTCCCCTCCAAGTCACACACCATCCCGACTTGGAAATATATCGGCTTTCCTTCATCGTCACTGGGTCAAAATTCTGGAACTCCTTACCTAACAGCACTGTGGGGGAACCTTTACCACAAGGACTGCAGTGGTTCAAGAAGGCAGCTCACCACCACCTTCTCGAGGGCAATTAGGGATGGGCAATAAATGGCTGCCTTGCCAGCGATGCCCACATCCTAAGAACGAATAAAAAAAATGCCATAGTTACCATTGGTACGAGGTTGGGGGGGAGGATGCAGTATCTATAGACTTTGGGATATCCTGTGACTGATGCTATACAACTGCAAGTTATTTCTTTATGTGCAGGCAGTGGAGATAGTTTCCATGCATATGGTCGAGAAGATGGAGAAGTGGAAAGAGTGCACTATACACATCTGCAACACTTTGTAGGAAGTTTCTCATGACATGCAGAACACTTTGGAGAAAGTGATAGTCCAGGAAATTTTAAAGGCAACAAGGTGCCAGGAGGAGCTTCTGTTTTGTTTTGAAACTCTGCTTGAAGACAACACTTTCACAGGATGTCCAAAATTTGATTGGGAGTATTCAGTTTGAAACTGACCAGTAACACATCATGAGACTGTGCCCAGCACCAGTGGGCTACAAGGAGTGGTAACAGATGTTACTGTCTCACATGATAGTGATAATGTGTCTATGTCTTTAATGGCGCCTCCAATGCCAGTACTTGAGGGAGTGTCAGACATGCAGTCGGCACCCCTTGACAATGAAAGAGAATGGCAGCTGTAAGCAGGTCTGTCAGAGACAGCAGCAGCTTCACTGAGATGAGAGTCACCTTAATCCTCGAATTGTAAACAATTTTACAACACCAAGTTATAGTCCAACAAATTTATTTTAAATTTCACAAGCTTTCGGAGGCTTCCTCCTTCCTCAAGTTCACCTGAGGAAGGAGGAAGCCTCCGAAAGCTTGTGAAATTTAAAATAAATTTGTTAGACTATAACTTGGTGTTGTAAAATTGTTTACAATTGTCAACCCCAGTCCATCACCGGCATCTCCACATTAATCCTCGAAGGTTCCAGAGGAATCTTCCCAGCCACCCACCTCTCAACCTCATCACTCAGGGAGCACTCGTAGAAATAGGAAATTGGAAGGTAGCTGACACGAAGGGTAGACATGGTGGTAATAAATAGTTGTAGTTCGAGTGGAGGACATTATTGGAACTTTGTGTTGAATTTTGTTCTGGAAAGTAAAATTTGTTGGACCACATAAATTTCAAAGTTCATTTGTGTGGATGTTTGCAGCTTAATGGACTTGGATAATGACATGTGAGATTGTGACTTCTGTACAATGGAGGCAAGGTACAGAACTTTTGGAAATGCAGGTCTTTATGAGGCAGTTATGGATGGGTAGGAGAATATCTTACTGGAGTCATAAGCCATGATTGCATGGAATATCCCTGATCACCAAACAATCATCCTGATATATGTTTCCAAGTCAAGGCTGGTATGGTGGATTGTCACATGATAAAAACATCATGACAATTCCTGGGTAGCAGGAATTAACGTGTATGATAAGGTGGTTGGCATTATGAGCTGGACATTTATTGAACAAAAGCCTTTCCTGCTAATGAAATTCCAGGGCGGGGGCAGGGGGAGGGGGAGGGAGGGTTGTCATATAGAACTGTCAATGGCCCAATTGATCTTTGAACTTGTTGAATCCTGACCAATCTATAGAATTGGACTGCTCGATCTCTTTATTTTGCATGTTCCATGGAGACATTTTTATAACCCTGCTATTTTAACAACAACCTTATTTGCTTTATCTTTAACAACTACTACTTTCCTTCATGTCCATGCATTTCCTGTACTGCTACAGTGGAGTAAAATTTACGCCTTACCTTTGTGCTCTTCTTTAAATCTTGTGGACCTCTCGCCAGGTTCTTGTTGACATGGGGTTCACTCTTTCTGTTTTAAGTTGTCATATTAGTCACTTCCTTTACTTATTCATGAGCTGTCACTGCCCACCAAAAATCTGTTTAACATGCTCTTTTACAGGGACTATTAGTTTTTTTCCAGGGGCCTGGACTGAAAAATTGGTTTTTTTTTCACATTCCACAGTACTATTCTCCACAAATTGTGTGAACTCCACTGTTGCATTAACAAATGTTTGGACATTTTTACAGGTGAGATATCTTGTTAGCTGTTTGAGAAGCATTATTGCAGGTCTTTGTGTTTGGTTTCTATTTTTTATGGCTGCTAATAAAATCACTATTCTCAGGAGTCGTACATTTTGAAACCACATTGTCCTGTGATTCAGTGGTGGATCAGAAATTTTGAAAAAAAACAGGCATTTCCCACATTTTTCTTCTCAATCAGGGGAAATATGGCTCAAGTTTTCCTAGTGCAGATTATGTAAGAAAATTTAGATCCTTCACAGTGACAATGACAGGGATTTAATATAGTAGAATCTGAGGGCTCACACAATGGAGATTTGCAAGGACAACGAGTGATCTTGATTGATTGGATTTTTGAAAGAATAATGCAAGAATAATTAGAAGAATTAATTTGCATTTTTATGGCATCTTATTACTTCTCTGAAGTATCCCAAAGTCCTTCACATGAAAGGAATTACACAGTGCAATTGTTGTTATGTGGGTAAACATTTTGCACAAAGTAAGCTCCTATAAACAGCAATGAGAAATAGACCAACTAATCGGTTTTGGTGATGTTAGGAACATAAGACCAGGAGCAGGCCATTTAGCCCCTTGAGCCTGTTCAGCCATTCATTGAGATCATGGCTTATCTGTGACCTAATTCCATATACCCACCTTAGCCCCATAACCCTGAATACCTTTGGTTAACAAAAATGTATCAATCTTAGATTTGAAATTAACAATTGAGCTAGCATCAACTGCTGTTTGCGGAAGAGAGTTCCAAACTTCTACCACCCTTTGCGTGTAGAAGTGTTTCCTAACTTCACTCCTGAAAGTCCTGGCTCTAATTTTTAGGCGATGTCCCCTAGTCCTAGACTCCCCAACCAGCGGAAATAGTTTCTCTCTGTCTACCCTATCAGTTCCCCTTAATATCTTGAAAACTTCAATCAAATCACCCCTTAATTTTTAAATTCCAGGGAAGACAAACCTACTTTGTGTGATCTCTTCTCCAACGGTTAAATTATGAGTCCAGGTATCATTCTAATAAATCTATGCTGCACTCCCTCCAAGGCCGATATATCCTTCCTAAGGGGCAGTGCCTAAAACTGAACACAGTACTCCTTGCATTCTAGTCCTCTAGATATAAATGCCAGCTTTCCATTGGCCTTTTTGATTATTTTCTATACCTGTCCATGACATTTTAATAATCTATGTACATGGACCCTTAAGTCTCTTTGGACCTCTGCTGTTTTGAGCTTTTCACCATTTAGAAAGTACTCTGATCTATCCTTTTTAGGTCCAAAGTGGATGACCTCACACTTGCCTACATTTGCCACAGTTTTGCCCATTCACTTAATCTCTTAATATCTCTTTGTAATTTTATGCTTTCATCTACACTGCTTACAGTGCTGCCTACCTTTGTGTGATTGGCAAACTTGGATATGTGGCTCTCTATCCCGCCATCTAGAGGTTAATAAATACAGTGAATAGTTGAGGCCCCAACACAGATCCCTGTGGGACACCACTAGTCACATCCTGCCAATTTGAATACCTGCCCATTATCCCTACTCTCTGTCTCTTGCCACTCAGCCAATTTCCTAACCAGGTCAATAATTTGCCCTCAATTCCATGAGCTTCAACTTTATCTAACAGTCTCTTATGGGGGACTTTATCGAATGCCTTCTGGAAGTCCATATTAATAACATAGACATTCCCCTGTCCACTACTGTAGTCACCTCTTCAAAAAATTCAATCAGATTCGTCAGGCACGATCTACCCTTTACAAATCCATGCTGGCTCTCGCTGATCAGCTGAAAATTTTCAAGGTGTTCAGTCACTCTATCCTTAATTATAGACTCTAGTAATTTCCTGACAGCAGATGTTGGACTAACTGGTCTATGATTCCCTGGTTTCCCTCTCTTACCTTCCTTAAATGGCGGGGTGACGTGCAATTTTCCAATCTAAAGGAACGATTTCTGAATCGAGAGAACTTTGGAAGATTATAGTTAGGGCATCTGCATTGTTCTCAATTACTTCCTTTAAAACACTGGGATGGAAACCATCTGGTCCTGGGGATTTGTCACTCTAGTGCCATTATTTTCTTCATTACTATTAATTTGCTTATGTTAATAATGGTGAGTTCCCGTCCCTGATTCAAAATTAGTCTCCTTAGGGTGTCCGGCATGCTATCCTCTTCCTCTCGTGTAAATACTGACGCAAAGTAATTATTTAACATATCTGACATTTCCTCATTTTCATTTACAATATCACCATTATCAGTTTTTAAGGGGCCCACATTGCTCTTGACCACCCTCTTTTTCCGAATATAATTTTAAAAATGTTTGTGTTGATTTTGATATTCCTTTACAAGTTTCTTTTCATAATCCCTTTTTGCAGCTCTTACTATTTGTTTTGTCACCGTTTACTGTTCTTTGTATCTCTCCCAGTCACCAGGATCTGTGCTATTTTTTGCATTTTTATCTGCTTTTTCTTTTAGTTTTACATTGTCCGTTACCTCTTTTGCCATTCATGGCTGTTTTTTTTGGCAAGTAGAGCACTTGCCTCTTAGGGTATAAACTGGTTCTGTATCACGTTAAATTCTTTTTTGAACATCTCCCAGTGATCTTCTGTCATTTTACCCATTAACAGGTTTGCCCAGTTTACTGTGAACAGTCTCTGTCTCATCCCGTTGAAGTCGGCCTTACCTAAATTTAGAATCTTAGTAGCTGTTACAGGTTTCTCCCTTTCAAACACAACGTTGAACTCGATCATATTATGATCGCTATTAGATAAATGTTCACGCACCATTCGGCAGTTAACTAAATCTGGCTTATTACTCATTATTAAATCTAATGTGGCCTGCCCCCTTGTTGGTTCTAGGACATATTGTTCCAGAAAGCTGTCCTGAACACACTCAAGAAATTCACTACCTTTCTGACATGAGCTCATCTGCTTATCCCAATCTTGTCTAATCTCTGCATTTATACCCGCTGCCACTTCACAGCTGCTGCCAGGGGGCCTATACACAACTTCCACTATAGTCTTAAATCCTTTTCTTGTTGAGGGAGTTGTTTTGGGCAGAACCTTGATCATCTTCAAATAGTGCCAGCAGATCTTTAACCTCCAACAGAACAGACAGAGAGGGCTTGAGTATAATGTTTCAATCAAAGGATGGCAATGAATGCACTGCTGGATTCAAGACTTTTAATTAGATAGATAGATATTTTCCATAAAGGTAAGAAGTTGCTCAGCATTGGAAATGTGGCTTCAGGTTGCTTTTCTGTGGTCCTCATGAATTCTTTGAACCTGCAAATGGCACTAATTCTAGTATAAAAAAGCAACACGAACTATTTACCTGCTTTTCACACAGCAAAACCACTTTTCCTACTGTAGCGTGGCAACAAAAATCTGATCCGTTACTTACTGTCTTCAGTAGAAATGATACTTCTGGTATGTCTCCGTACTCTGAGTCCTCATTTATTATAAATAAGCAAACTTGCGTAAAATGTAAGTTTTAACAAGTAAAAAAGAAATGTTCTTAAAATATGTACCTCAGCTGTACCACACAGCAGTTTATAACAAAACAATTCACAAACAAAAAAAGTTAGGGAAAGAAAAAGAATCAAGAATCTTTTAGAATGACACTTCATGACATCATGTCACTGATTAACTTGGTACTGTTCTGAAACAGAAATGATGAAAGGAAATGCAATCTGTTATCTAACCATGGCCTTATCAGTCTCCAGCATGACTCTCAGGAATTTGACAATCAGTAACGTGTATATATAAATATATACTTACAGTGGGGGAGTGGAGGAGGAAGGAGGGGGAGTGAACAAGAAGAGGAGAAGGAGACAGGGAGAAGAGGAGGGGAGGGGGGGTGGGGAAGGAGAGCATAGGCAAGGGGAGAAGAGAAGAGGAAGAGGAAGAGCTAGCAGACAAAGAGGGAGAGTGAAGAGAGAGAAGGAAAAGAAGCAAGGGAGAGGGAGGGAAGAGAAATTTAACATATATTACAGCCTACTGTTACATGAAAGTCATATCAACTATTAAGAATTTGAACAAAAATAAGGGAGTTCTGAACTATGCTATTGTGATAATTTAAAACAAAAATCACCAAAACCACCAATCATTCAATTCTAAAAACTGAATACAACCGGGTACCTGGTGTTACTTGTGCAGTATACTGTTAGGTTTAATGCAAGACTTTTACTCACGGATGGAGCTAAGGTCGAAGGATTGTGTAGGGGTGGGTTTGAAGTCCAGGTTTGGTCAACTTGGCACAGCACAGCCACAACGACATCTTACAATGCCACTCACGTTAGAGTCAAAATGGTAACATGATTGCGATTGGGAATTGAAAAGTTAAGTGCTTAAATTATTTGCAGTCAGTTTTAGCAGAGCCCTGACATACAAAATTGGGTAAGCTCACAGCGATTGGGTCGATGGTGGGGCGAGGGGGGTTTGCTCATGACCCCCACTGCTTTTACTTCTGTTAATTCAGACCTACTGGAAGGGATTTCTGGTACTATTTAGAGACTCTGAATAATTTCTCTGGCAGTAAACAGGAGAGATAAATTCACATAATTTCACAGAAAAATGTTAATGTATGAGGTACAGGCATTATAATATAGAAATTAACATCACTTACTTCAGATAACAGTACGGAATAATCACATCACTGGTTAAAATGATGCTAACTCCCACAAGTGCCCAAAAAGATAACAAATATAATACTCTAAGTATCGATCTGAGAAATATCATGAGTCAGACAACTGATTCACCAGGTACAAGTAACATTTATTATTTCATAAACTTTATTAGTTCTAGGTGGCACATAATGGCAATTTCACAATTAGCTGTGTACAATGGACAGGATTATCTTCCCATCAAATTAAATGGGCAAAAAAGAAATCAAAAGTTGGTGACTGAAGCAGCAGAAATCACCAGCCAGTATCTATTTCTTATTAAACATCTTGTGTATTCGCCTCAACCATTCCATGTGGCAGCGAGTTCCACATTCTAACCAGTCTCTGATAAAGAAGTGTCTCTTGAATTCCTTATTGGATTTATTAGTGACAATCTTGTATTTATGGCCCTTAGTTTTGGACTTCCCCACAAGTGGAAACATTCTCTCTACGTCTCCCCTATGATACAAATAAACAAAATTGATGGGTAGGAAAAGACCAGCTGGTCCATCAAGCCAGCCCCACACCATGATGGCTGGAGCATAGGAACAGGAGCAGGCCATTCGGCCCCTCGTGCCTGCTCTGCCATTTGATAAGATCATGGCTGATCTGTGATCTAACTCCATATACCTGCCTTTGGCCCATATCCCTTAATACCTTTGGTTGCCAAAAAGCTATCTATCTCAGATTTAAATTTAGCAATTGAGCTAGTTATCAATTGCCATTTGCGAAAGAGAGTTCCAAACTTCTACCACCCTTTGTGTGTAGAAATGTCTTCTAATCTCACTCCTGAAAGGTCTGGCTCTAATTTTTAGACTGTGCCCCCTACTCCTAGAATCCCCAACCAGCGGAAATAGTTTCTCTCTATCCACCATATCTGTTCCCCTTAATATCTTATAAACTTCGATCAGATCATCCCTTAACCTTCGAAACTCTAGAGAATACAACCCCAATTTGTGTAATCTCTCCTCGTAACTTAACCCTTGAAGTCCGGGTATCATTCTAGTAAACCTACGCTGCACTCCCTCCAAGGCCAATATGTCCTTCCGAAGGTGCGGTGCCCAGAACTGCTCACAGTACTCCAGGTGCGGTATAACCAGGGTTTTGTATAGCTGCAGCATAACTTCTACCCCCTTGTACTCTAGTCCTCTAGATATAAAGGCCAGCATTCCATTAGCCTTATTGACTATTTTCTGCACCTGTTCATGACACTTCAATGATCTATGTACCTGAACCCCTAAGTCCCTTTGGACATCCACTGTTTTTAACTTTTTACCATTTAGAAAGTACCCTGTTCTATCCTTTTTTGATCCAAAGTGGATGACCTCACATTTGTCTACATTGAATTCGATTTGCCACAGTTTTGCCCATTCACCTAATCTGTCAATATCGCTTTATAATTTTATGTTTTCATCTACACTGCTTACAATGCCACCAATCTTTGTGTCATCGGCAAACTTAGATATGAGACTTTCTATGCCTTCATCTAAGTCGTTAATAAATATTGTGAATAATTGAGGCCCCAAGACAGATCCCTGTGGGACTCCACTAGTCACATCCTGCCAATGTGAGTACTTACCCATTATCCCTACCCTCTGTCGCCTTTCGCTCAGCAAATTTCCTAACCAAGTCCATACTTTTCTCTCAATTCCATGGGCTTCTATCTTAGCTAACAGTCTCTTATGTGGGACCTTATCAAATGCCTTCTGGAAGTCCATATAAATAACATCCATTGACATTCCCCTGTCCACTACTTTAGTCACCTCTTCAAAAAATTCAGTCAGGTTTGTCAGGCACGACCTACCTTTCACAAATCCATGCTGGCTCTCTCTGATTAACTGAAGATTCTTGAGGTGTTCAGTTACCCTATCTTTAATTTTCGACTCCAGCATTTTCCCCACAACAGATGTTAGGCTAACTGGTCTATAATTTCCCGGTTTCCCATCATGGACAAACAGTCCCTCACCTTCCCCCCCTACTCCCGCGCAACCATTTAATCTACTGGGAGAGGCAAAAAAAAGTGAGAAAACCCGGGGGAAAAATAGTTATATAAAAACATAGTCTATATAAGGCAGAAAATTCTGTGGATCCCCTCTCAAGGGGGCAGGATTGTGACAGGGCACAGCTGGTGCATTTAGTCTCAAATCCTGAGGATGGTGCTCACATCTGTAGTGGTACAACAGTGGCACCCACCCCACTGAGGAGGCAGAAGTTGGAGTGGCACTCCGCCACTTTGAAAAGCAGAGACCTGAGACAGGCTGAAGAGGGTAAGAGTAAACATATTTTAATATCCTGTTGCCAGACCTTCTGGCCATCTTGTCAATGGTAATCGATCCCTTGATCACTGTCCTCTTTTAAGCTGCTGGGGTCTTCCCTAGACTCAGAACAGAACCCATGCCTGCTCTGAGCAGGGCAAATTCCACTGGGCTTATCAAGGGCAAGCTGAACGGAATTCCTAGTGTAACCCAGGAATGGTCCCAGACACGGCCCCAAAATTCTTCCTAAGAAGTGCTCACCCCTCCCCCACCGAGTTCAATTTAGAGGGCTGTAAACCGAATGGATCCAGGTTCTGCCCAAATTGCGCTCACCCCTTCCCCCTCCCCCCAACTGGAATTTGTACTGTATACATTATAATAGTAAATAATGAAACAAAAATATATTAGAGCCTTTAAACTGATATTTCAAAAAATGGTCTAAATGGGCATTAACAGATGCTCAAATAACAGATAATTTGAGTGTTCAATTTTTTGAAGGAAAATACTGGAAACTTTCAAGGGAAATATTCAAAATGTTACTGTTTCAAAGAAGAATTCATCAAATTGCACCACCATTGGACTGTAATCTTTAAACGTGAATATGGCAGGAGCCTCTGACAAAATATCATACATTTAAATTTAACATCTACAAAACATACAAGGTTTGAATTTCCTCGGTACTTCCGTCAGAGCTATGACAGTGGAGTGGGAGAAGCCCCAAGGAAATTCACTCCCATGCCTTGAGAAATCAATCTGTTCAAGCTTCACGTTCATTTTGAACCTGTGCGTGGACAAGTGCATGATACAACCAACTCCTGGCTAAAGAGGGAGTGTGAGTTCCCTTTTCCACGACTCTACCATTCTGTATAATAGCTATAATGTCAGCATTTTGGATTGTCGACAACTGGTGGGCAATGATTATGCAAGTTCGGCTCCACCTAGCTTTATCCAATCTGCAAAAAGGTAAAGAAAATAAATGCTAGCTTTGATACTAATAACGTGAATACAATTGTAGCAAATGTGTTTTACAATGTGCCTGATACAAAATGATCAATGTTGACCTGCCAGCTTTTTAAAAATCGTACCATATAGTTCAAAGTGAATGGTCCCCGAAGGTGAGAAACTGAAGAAATACTTAAACATGCAATAGGTAAGCTGAGCTCAACATCCAAAACTAGCATAGTGCTGAGTAGGTTGCATAGATCGGCTTTAGTGGTAGTTAATGCGATATAGTTTATTCATACCATGAATGCGCTAACAAATATTAAACACTTTCATTATTTGTTTAAGAATCAGGGACTAGGTGGTGCAGTGGGTCAGAACATTGTCCTTATCCTCTCAAACATAAATTTGAATCCAGCCCTGACTTTTTTTATTCATTCATGGGATATGGGCGCCGCTGGCAAGGCCAGCATTTATTGCCCATCCCAAATTGCCCTTGAGAAGGTCATGGTGAGCTGCCTTCTTGAACCACTGCAGTCCGTGTAGTGAAGGTACTCTCACAGTGTTGTTAGGTCGGGAGTTCCAGGATTTTGACCCAACAATGATGAAGGAATGGCGATATATTTCCAAGTTAGGATAGTGTGTGACTTGGAGGGGAACATGCAGGTGGTGTTGTTCCCATGTGCCTGCAGCCCCTGTCCTTCTAGGTGGTAGAGGTTGCGGGTTTGGGAGGTACTGTCGAAGAAGCCTTGGCGAGTTGCTGCAGCGCATCTTGTAGATGGTACACACTGCAGCCACGGTGTGCCAGTGGTGGAGGGCATGAATGTTTAGGGTGGTGGATGGGGTGCCAATCAAGCGGGCTGCTTTGTCCTGGATGGTGTTGAGCTTCTTGAGTATTGTTGGAGCTGCACTCATCCAGGCAAGTGGAGAGTATTCCATCACACTCCTGACTTGTGCCTTGTAGATGGTGGAAAGGCTTAGGGGAGTCAGGAGATGAGTCACTCGCTGCAGAATACCCAGCCTTTGACCTGCTTTTGTAGCCACAGTATTTATGTGGCTAGTCCAGTTCAGTTTCTGGTCAATGGTAACCCCCAGGATGTTGATGGTGGGGTATTTGGTGATCGTAATGCCGTTGAATGTCAAGGGGAGGTGGTTAGACTCTCTCTTGTTGGAGATGGTCATTGTCTGACGTGAATGTTACTTGCCACTTATGAGCCCAAGCCTGGATGTTGTCCAGGTCTTGCTGCATGCGGACATGGACTGTTTCATTATCTGAGGAGTTGCAAATGGAACCGTGCAATCATCAGCAAACGTCCCCACTTTCACCTTATGATGGAGGGAAGGTCATTGATGAAGCAGCTGAAGATGGTTGGGCCTGGGACACTGCCCTGAGGAACTTCTGCAGCAATGTTCTGGGGCTGAGATGATTGGCCTCCAACAACCACTACATCTTCCTCTGTGCTCGGTATGGCTCCAGCCACTGGCGAGTTTTCCTCCTGATTCCAATTAGATTCCCATTCCCCCTGCTTCCCATTAGACTGATCTAAAGAAAAGCTATTCACTCTGCTGGCTGTTCCCATTCTGGTAACATAAAGAACAAGAATCACTGGATTTTGGGTAATATTCTGGCATGGGTGGAGGATTGGTTATCTAACAGGAAGCAGAGAGTTGGGATAAATGGTTCATTCTCGGACTGGCAACCAGTAGCCAGTGGTGTTCCGCAGGGGTCGGTGCTGGGTCCCCAACTCTTTACAATCTATATTAACGATTTGGAGGAGGGGACCGAGTGTAACATATCAAAGTTTGCAGATGATACAAAGATGGGAGGGAAAGTAGAGAGTGAGGAGGACATAAAAAACCTACAAGGGGATATAGACAGGCTGGGTGAGTGGGCGGAGATTTGGCAGATGCAATACAATATTGGAAAATGTGAGGTTATGCACTTTGGCAGGAAAAATCAGAGAGCAAGTTATTATCTTAATGGCGAGAAACTGGAAAGTACTGCAGTACAAAGGGATCTGGGGGTCCTAGTGCAAGAAAATCAAAAAGTTAGTATGCAGGTGCAGCAGGTGATCAAGAAGGCCAACGGAATGTTGGCTTTTATTGCTGGGGGATAGAATATAAAAACAGGGAGGTATTGCTGCAGTTATATAAGGTATTGGTGAGACCGCACCTGGAATACTGCATACAGTTTTGGTGTCCATACTTAAGAAAAGACATACTTGCTCTCGAGGCAGTACAAAGAAGGTTCACTCGGTTAATCCCAGGGATGAGGGGGTGGACATATGAGGAGAGGTTGAGTCGATTGGGACTCTACTCATTGGAGTTCAGAAGAATGAGAGGCGATCTTATTGAAACATATAAGATTGTGAAGGGGCTTGATCGGGTGGATGCGGTCAGGATGTTCCCAAGGATGGGTGAAACTAGAACTAGGGGGCATAATCTTAGAATAAGGGGCTGCTCTTTCAAAACTGAGATGAGGAAAAACTTCTTCACTCAGAGGGTAGTAGGTCTGTGGAATTTGCTGCCCCAGGAAGCTGTGGAAGCTACATCATTAGATAAATTTAAAACAGAAATGGACAGTTTCCTGGAAGTAAAGGGAATTAGGGGTTACGGGGAGCAGGCAGGAAATTGGACATGAATTTAAATTTGAGGTTAGGATCAGATCAGCCATGATCTTATTGAATGGCGGAGCAGGCTCGAGGGGCCGATTGGCCTACTCCTGCTCCTATTTTTTATGTTCTTATGTTCTTATAATTTGAGTCCATTTTTGCTATGATAAAACTGATGTATACTTCAACTTCAAAGAACACAAGCTGAATGATTAATCGTGCAACATCAGATCTTTATACCATGGAAGAGACCCAAGACTCCCTGGGTTTGGATAATATGACCAATTAACTTTTATAAGTAATTTAACTACAATGTTATTTACTTAATACAATTGAAAAATCAAGATCGTAACCTTTTCACTTTCATTGTCCAGAGCAGACGTAGCCTCATCAAGGAGTAGGATCTTTGGCTTCCGTACTAGGGCTCGGGCAATGGCTATTCTCTGTTTCTGACCAGAAAGCTGTGCTCCTTTATCTCCTACTCAAGTGTTGTACGCCTACATAAAAGGAGGCTGTTTTAATCCACACGATATAGGACATTTGTACAAAACATTATTTACAGCAATCCATATTGATGATCACAAGATACTTACAGATGAAGAAGGCCATTTGGCTCAATTTAATTCATTCATGTTACACTCCCCCATTGGTGCATCTAATTGTTTCTGAAATGATTCCAGGATTTTTGTCTCCACCACTCTATCTGAAATCCATTCCAAGTGTTGATCATTCTTTGTGTGAAGAACTTCCTGATACCAGTCCTAAATTTACTTTTTACTATTTGAACTTGTGTTCCTTTGTCTTACTCTTATAATATAATTTAATTTAATGTAGTCTTCCATATTTACCTTTTCCATTCCATACCTCAATAAGATCACTTCGCAGGTACCTCCTTTCTAGACTGAAAAGATCAAGTTTCTCTAACCTTTCCTCATAACTCAGCCCCTGGTGCTGGAGATCAGCCTTATATTTGCTCTCTGCACTATCATGAGGACTGGTCCGCTCGTGACACCAAAAAAATGCCCCCACAAATTTTGCAGTAGGACCAATTCCTGCGCAGATCGTTCCACTGATAATTGATACACTTTGCACCGTTTTACGCCCTAAAAATAAGCACAACGCATACTAGTTTCTATCCCGATGTTTCAGTCAGTTTACAATTGGCTTAAAAAAAATTTATTTGAGTAGTTCAACTAAATCTGTCACTAGTATCGCAAATTTTGACCCGGGATTTGAGAGTCCAATGGCCATATTATGCCCTGTGAATAATTAATTTTTTCATATTCCTACAATGCATACACCATATCAAATGTTCTTAAAGTATGGTGAACATTGGACATGGGGTCATTAATTTTATAATTTGTTCAGTAGACTGAAGTGACAAAAGCAATGAAGACAACAGAACACGTTAGATCTATTACAGCGTATCAGATTTTTTGAAATAGGACATTCATATGAATATGACAACCATATCATATGAAATAATGCCTTTGTATTACTTTTCTTTGTGTGCTGTTTTAACTAAGGCATTAACCCGTTTATTTAAAAATTATACAGACTGTTTACTGACTCCGCACGGCACGATTTCAATCAGTTAGTGTTTAATTTCTTAAACATGTTCACATATTTGTATGTTTGTGTACAAATTTCTAAATGTAGTTATTACAAAATAGTTGAATAGGTGCAAATATATTAAAATATTAATGGAGTACTGAATGCACCCTAATTAAAGACAGTAAAAAAAGATGTGGACTTACATTAAGCAGACTTTCTATGAAACTGTGAATATTTGCTGCTTTTGCTGCTTCTTCGATCTCTTGTTGAGTTACAGCTTTGCTGTTGTCACCATATTCAATATTTTCAGCAATGCTGCAGTCAAAGAGCATGGGCTCCTCGGATATGATACCCATTTGTTGCCTGAACCACGGCAAGTGGAGACTTCTTGTATCTTTCCCATCTGCCAACTGGAAAAGATAATGGGATGCAGTGAATGCCAACAATGATCATAGAAGCTGAAGAAATACATGAAATGCTTACTTGCCTGCTATATATAAACTTAAAGTAATTTTTCTATGATGAATAGTATTGTTATCCCAATATGAATTTCAAATATAATTTGATAGTCACATGAGGCAGTGATACTATACACTGTAGCGGTAAAAACAATAAAGTACTTTGATGCAGATCTATTTTAACACACACGCACACACCCCATCTCTTGAAGACTGGGGTTTGGTTCCATGGGTACGACAGCCCTTCACTACCCTACCAAGTGACCATTCTTCATTTATGATTGCTAACAGGCTATTTGACTACAGGGGGCATTATAGCTGAGCCTGATCCCATTCCCGCCAAATTTCCACATCTGCACACTTTCCAGTAGGACGACTGCACAAAGATTAAGACTGGGAATGTGGACTGAATTTTACTTCCTTTGAACATTGACACTGACACCAATTGTAGGGGCCCCATCACTAGACAAGAAAATGAAGCTTGGGACCTTTCATTTCTGATTGGTTCACCTCCATACTTACCAATTAAGCCACTTCAGAAAAGGAAGAATTTCCCATTTTCCTTTGTAAATAGTAAGGGTATTTTTAACAAGCAAAGTATTGGTTGTCTTTTTACAATTTTTTTTCATATTTACCATTTTTTCCTCTCATCTTTTACTTACATTGAACAAATTAAAATACATTTTTGTTTTTATCAAGAAGATGTACACAAATGGAAAAGTTTGTATACTTTGAAGTATCAGAGAAAGGGAGTTGTGAAAAAGAAATCAAAAGTAGGATTGGACTTGTTCTGCTGCTTTTGGAAGATGTTATGGAAGGCCAACCATATTTCGGTAAAAATGAAGGTATAAGTTTAAGAAGCGATGGTTATCCTTATATTATACAAATCTGGGTGCTGGAACTTGAGAAAAGTTAATGAGCAAAAGATACTAACAGCAGAGATGAGTTGGTGGAGAAGAGTACTGGGAGTATCCAGGATGCAATGAATGATATTCTAAGAACATGGCTTGCACAAGAAACAATGCTTATGCAGAAGATCCAAGAAAGACGACTGCCATGGTTTGGGCATGTTTCAAGAATGGAAACAGCTAGAACTCCTTTCATGGCTCTGCATATAGAGGTATATGGAACAAGAAGCTGAGGAAGACCAAAGAAGCACTAGATAGACAATGTCAAGTGATTCGTCACAGAAAGGAATACAGCTGACTGAAGCGTCCAGACTAGTACAGAATTGACAACAGTGGAGTGAATTAATTCAGCCCCATCGTCGCTGCTGAGCCAACTGATGGGAATTTAAATTAAAGTAAGTTTGATTTTGTGAACTGACTCCTACCACTTGTCCATCAATAATATCATAAAATCTCTCAAGTAACTGAACCAAAGTACTCTTTCCGCACCCACTGCTTCCAACAAGTGCCAGGGTTTGTCCTTTATTAACTTTTACATTCAGACCCTGTAGGACCTGTACAACTGGCCGTGTGGGGTATACAAATTTCACATTGCGGAACTCAATGTTCCCTTCAAAGTTGCTCTGAAAGGAGAAAGATTGAAATGGTTGTGAGAATGAAATATGGAAGATATGCTAAAACAGATCAGCCATGACACAGCAGACATTGCTGTACCATTTGTGAACAATACTGCTATGGATCTTTCAATAACTTATTTACCACTAACTGTGCATCTTTAATTATACATTTATCTAAGTTACAGACTTCAAGCAATGCAATTAGTTTTACTAATGTGGTAAAAATGTTATTTTATATGTACAATTAGAGCGTAGGTAAGGAACTTGAAGTATGATGATGACAGCAGTAGTGATGTAATATTCTTAAAGTAATCCCAGCTGCCAAGAAGGGAAAAAAGTGATCGGGAAACTTAATACTTCTGCAACTGCTCCTTTAAGTTCTCAACAACACTGAAAATTCAGCAAGATTTATTAGCACGATACAACAAAAATAGTAGGGATCAAGCAAAAATCACCTTACTCTGAGGATCTGATCTGACTTTTTAATCTCATCCTAAAACTACAGTCCTGATTTTTGCATTTCAACCACGTTCAGCCAGAAGTGCCGAGTGGATGATCCATCTCGGCATCCTCTCGATATCCCCACCATCACAGAAGTCAGTCTTCAGCCAATTTGATTCACGCCACGTGATGTCAAGAAACGGCTGAGTGCACTGGATACAACAAAGATTTTGGGCCCCAACAACATCCCGGCTGTAGTGCTGAAGACTTGAGCTCCAGAACTAGCCGCGCCTCTAGCCAAACTGTCCCAGTACAGCTACAATACTGGCATCTATTCAACAATGTGAAAAATGGCCCAGGTATGTCCTGTCCACAAAAAGCAGAACAAATCCAATCCAGCCAATTACCACCCCATCAGTCTACTCTCAATCATCAGCAAAGTGATGGAAAGTGTCGCCGACAGTGCTTTCAAACGGCACTTACTCACCAATAACCTGCTCACCGATGCTAAGTTTGGGTTCTGCCAGGATCACTCAGCTCCAAACCTCATTACAGCCTTGGTCCAAACATGGACAAAAGAGCTGGATTCCAGAGCTGAGGTGAGAGTGACCGCCCTTGACATCAAGGCAGCATTTGACCGAATGTGGCACCAAGAAGCCCTAGTAAAATTGAAGTCAGTGGGAATCAGGGGGAAAACTCTCCAGTGGCTGGAGTCATACCTAGCACAGAGGAAGATGGTAGTGGTTGTTCGAGGCCAATCATCTCAGCCCCAGGACATTGCTGCAGGAGTTCCTCAGGGCAGTGTCCTGGGCCCAACCACCTTCAGCTGCTTCATCATAAGGTCAGAAATAGGGATGTTCGCTGATGATTGCGCAGTGTTCAGTTCCGTTCGCAACCCCTCAGATAATGGAGCAGTCCATGCCCGCATGCAGCAAGACCTAGACAACATCCAGGCTTGGGCTGATAAGTGGCAAGTAACATTCACAACAGAAAAGTGCCAGGCAATGACCATCTCTAACAAGAGAGAGTCTAACCACCTCCCCATGACATTCAACAGCATTACCATCGCCAAATCCCCCACCATCAACATCCTGGGGTCACCATTGACCAGAAACTTAACTGGACCAGCCACATAAATACTGTGGCTACAAGAACAGGTCAGAGGCTGGGTATTCTGCGGCGAGTGACTCAACTCCTGACTCCCCAAAGCCTTTCCACCATCTACAAGGCACAAGTCAGGAGTGTGATGGAATACTTTCCACTTGCCTGGATGAGTGCAGCTCCAACAACACTCAAGAAGCTCGACGCCATTCGGGACAAAACAGCCCACTTGTTTGGCACCCCATCCACCACCCTAAATATTCACTCCCTTCACCACCAGCGCACCGTGGCTGCAGTGTGTACCATCTACAGGATGCACTACAGCAACTCGCCAAGGCTTCGACAGCACCTCCTAAACCCGCGACCTCTACTACCTAGAAGGATAAGGGCAGTAGGCACATGGGAACAACACCACCTGCACATCCCAACTTGGAAATATATTGCCGTTCTTTCATCATCGCTGGGTCAAAATTCTGGAACTCCCTACCTAACGGCACTGTGGGAGAACCTTCACCACACAGACTGCAGCGGTTCAAAAAGGTGGCTCACCACCACCTTCTCAACAGCAATTATGGATGGGCAATAAATGCTGGCCTTGCCAGCGAAGCCCACATCCCATGAACGAATAAAAAAAAATTCCAGCCATCAGTAAAGATTAAAATCAGCCCCCTCATTTGTTGCCCACAAACTTCACTACCTGTTGTCACAATTTTGGTCACACTTTTTAAGTCAACATTCAACACTGAAAATACCTATGTAATCAGCTATATTGGGAATTTCCTACGTAAACAGATCCTGGTGATGCTGTAGTTGCACACTGATTGCCTCAGTTACCACTGTATCCTCTGACACACCGTCCGCAATGCTATGGGAGATCTACCTACCGATCTCACTGTTGCTTTAATAAATGACATTATTATTTCCTTATGGATCTGCTTGTACAGATGAACATTTTATTTGCCATGCCCTACATTATGATATTTGGCCATCTAGATCTTTTTCTTGACTCACTGTATGTAAAGATGTACCCTTTTTGTTACATCGGAACATTGAAATATACAGGACAGGAAGAGAGTACTGCGGTCCAGCTGGCCCGTTTCAGTACCTGTGCAACATATCACATGATACCTCTCATACCCCTCTATAATTTTTTTCTCCAGGTACTCATGTAACAGGCTCTGGAATTTGCCAATAAAATCAACCTCCCGGCTTTCCTTGGCAGTCCATTTCACACCTTCACCACCTTCTCTGTAAAGTAGTTAAATCGATGCCGTCTTTTCACCTTCCCATTTCTAAGTTTGAGACTGTGCACTCTTGTAGTAAAATCTGTGATTATGTTAAATGTATTAATGCTTATCTTGCCCAAGTCCTTTAGGATTTTGAATACTTTGATTAGTTCACCCCTAAACCCTCTCTTCTCCAGTGGAAACATTCCTGCTTCTATCACCTCTCCTCATAACTCAAATACCTAATCTCATCTATCAATTTGGTTGCGCTGCTATCAATTTAGTTTGTAATCATTCTATTCTAACTTAACCATCCCTCCGCACCACCTGTTGATCCCTTAGTTTAGGGAATACTGTGTTCTTTCACCTGAAAAATTATATCCATTTATTTTAAATGGGTTAATATTTCTACTAAAATAACAGACAGAAAAATGTTAAATGAATGTGTTTAGCATTTGTCTGCTAATATCACCAGCAATAACTTTTGGACTTTAGGGAAGTCTCATTTGAAAACCATAACATTAACAGTAAATAATGAAGACTTAAGATGGACCCGTTGAGGTAAGCAATTTAATAGATTTACATAAACAAAAGTGAGAATTAAGGTTATTATTGGCGATGGGTCACCTATGGGTTATGGGTTCAAATCCAGCTCAGATTGATGGGAACAGAAGTCTCCTCTGTGGGCTGTAAAGATTCTATGTCAAATTAGTCTGTGTGGTCTAAACCTGGCTCCTAATGGCATGGCCCAAATCACAAAACAATCCATAATTTAGCATTATATAGATAATCTCAAAGCAACTGTGGTACAGGTAATTGAAAATATCACACTAGTGCAGTAGAGGTGCTATGAGAGGTGAGGCATGTTATTTGAATGGAATAGAGGGAGTTTTACTAAGCACAGCAAGGATGTGGAGACCTTATTGATGTCCTATGAATGCTTCCTATGCCTGCTGCACCTTTTAAGTAGTGGTGGTTATGCTCTTTACCTTTAGAATGCATGTCTCCATTCCCTTATACTGTCCAACGTAATCTGTAAAGCCTAATCAGTGAGGTATGTTTGCTGTGCTATACTCCCTCTGTCATCACTCCAGTTTCTTCACTCCACAGCTAAACTGAATGCTATTCATAACACTTATGTACCTTTTATTAGGATGACCAGTTGATTCAACACCACCATTGCAGTTTTTTTTGATTTGTTGCTGAGTTGTGTGTTAGATGCAATGTATGAGTTCCAAGAAAGTGCCATGAAAAAATGTGAGAATGAACTAGCGCCCATTTAACACACAATCATTGGAAAAAACATGAATACAAATAAACTCAGATGTCTAAAACACTTGCTACCCACCAGTTTTTCTCCCTCTTCACCATAACTATCAATTAGTGGCTTCGTTTGAAGAAGTTGTATTATTTTTTGTGTAGAAATTTTAGCTTTGGTATAGTCTGGTGCAAAAATTGATGTTTGTCCAATATTCACAGCAGCAAACACAACGATAGCAATAACCCTGAAATTATAAAAAAGAACATGGGATGAAAAAACATTTTATACTACTTCAATATTTTGGAACAGCATGCCAGTAATTAAACAGAAGTTTCACCAGAGTTAGGCAAAGTATTCGAATGATGTTACTTTTAATGTTTTTCATTTTTCAAACAAGGCATTCTTAATGGAAGAAAGATGTGTGTGCTTGTCATTGAAATAATTCAATCAAAGACATGGTTAGTGAACAAAGATATCCAAATAACTGGAACAAATGAAGCTAAACATAAAGGACCCAAAATTCCAAGATTTCTTTGGTGGCCAAAATCATTTATTTTTTGTGTAAGAGACCAGAGTTTGGGATATAATTCAGATACACCAGAATTGCACCCATTCTAAAATATTAAATTCCAGTAGAAATGGCTGCTGTGAGAAGATGTGCCTGACCCTGAAGTGGTGAGTTTTCACAAATGAGGATAATGAGGACAAAAACTGCTGTCCCAGAAATCTCACCATTTACACCAGAAACAGTACTTAAATTAAGCCCTTAGAAAAGGAGGGTAAGTTATCTGCATGACTTGTCAAACCAGGAACTGGTTGGGCTCTCAGGCTTTGAATGCTCACAAACTGTCTGAACTATTTGCTTTAGAATCATGGAATCGTTACAGCACAGAAGGAGGCCATTGGCCCATCGAGCCTATGTCGGCTCTTTGTAAGAGCAATCCAGTCAGTCCCATTTCCCCGCTCTTCCGTGTAGCCCTGCAATTTTTTTCCCTTCAAATATTTATCAAATTCCTTTTTGAAAGCCACAATTGAATCTGCTTCCACCACCCTTTCAGGCAATGCATTCCAGATCATAACTACTCTCTGCGTAAAAAAGTTTTTCCTCACATTGCCTTTGGTTCTTTTGCCAATCACCTTAAATCTGTGCGCTCTGGTTCTTGACCTACCAATGGGAACAGTTTCTCTTTATTTACTTTATCTAAACCCGTCATGATTTTGAACACTTCTATCAAATCTCCCCTCAACTTTCTCTGCTCTAAAGAGAACAACCCCAGCTTCTCCAGTCTATCCACATAACTGAAGTCCCTCATCCTTCATCCCTGGAACCATTCTAGTAAACCTTTTCTGCACACTCTCTAAGGCCTTCCTAAAGTGCAGTGCCCAGAATTGGCTACAATACTCCAGCTGTGACCGAACCAGTGTTTTTTTAACGGTTCAACATAACTTCCTTGCTTTTGTACTCTATGCCTCTAATTATAAAGCCCAGGATCCCGTGTGCTTTTTTAACCGCTTTCTCAACCTTTCCTGCCATCTTCAAAGATTTGTGCACATATACCCCCAGGTCTCTCTGTTCCTGCACCCCCTTTAGAATTGTACCATTCAGTTTATATTGCTTCTCCTTGTTCTTCTTGCCAAAATGGAATTAATTTTTTTTGATTGAAGTGATTAGAAAAAAATCTTTTCTCAGCTTCACAACTAAGGAAGGATTCTGCAAGCTGTAGGATTGCCAATTCCTGGAGGTTCCATCACGTGACCTTCTGCCTCCAACCACCCCGCCCAGTCAAACAGCCTTTTTTCCCCATCTCCAATATTTTTATAACTAATAAACAAAAGTGTTCAAAGAAAATAATATAAAGTCCAACGTTAGGCCCCGGAGCACATCGCCGCGGCTCCAGCGATGGCGGCAACAGGGCGGTAGTTCATTGCCCACCATTTTTGGGATGCTAACTCCCTGTTTCTGCTCGGCGGAGGGGCTGAAAATTCAGCCCTATGCGAATTGAGATGATAATTGAAATTAGGCTTAATACGCTCTTCAATATCACCATGATCGGGACTGTCTCTTGAGAATATAGTCAAATATGGTCTACAGTCTCTGCCTCAACATGTGAGATGTCCTGGGATTGAAGGTGACAAAATCTAAAGTTTGCTTTGTTATCCTCGCCTAGGATTGTTTCATTAATCCTATTCAGGCACTGTACAATGCACATTTAAATAATGTTATAACAGTAGTACTGAAGTGGATATATTTTATAAAATAGCTTACAAGAACACGTCCTCAAAATTCATGTAACAATTTACGATGAGCCATGCTCCAAATCGGAAGAGCGCAGCATTGACAAAAAAATGAAAAACTTTGAGCCAAACTGTAGCTGAAGTCATGGATGGGAGCTTTCAAGAATGAGGTTCTGAAAAATCACAACAAAAATTAAGTAAAGTGTGGCATTTTAATCACTCTATGAAAGAGTGAAAATATTTTATCTCCCTTGGTTAACCTTGGCATATTTGCTGTCTTTAGTTTTAAACAACTGCTATTTTGAAATTCAGTTATGTTCAGAAAAAATATCTACAGCATTTCTTTAAAATAATTGTGAATGTTACCACAAGAGATGAGGGGAAGGATTGCCACTATCTGTAAGAATATTATTTTGTCCTTGGTGAAAGAGGTAAATACTATTGATAGATTATCCCTGGGCTCTGCTCATAGACTGCTTCCTCCAGAGTAGCAAATGGCTGTGGAGCCATGGTTAGTGGAACTAGTGATCTGTGGTTCCCTCTCCATAGATCAGGAATGATGAAGTATTTTTCTCTCTGTTAACCACATAATGTGTACTGTGAACACTCATCGGACACATATAAAGTTTAATTTCCATATATTTCAAGCTAAAGATACTAACAAATTTGAATGATGAATAATCCAAAATCAAACCAATGAGGCAACTGTGCTTAGAACAGCCCGTTCTATACTTCCAGACCCACAAAACCAAAACGTAACAAACCAGCTAGTGAGAAATACATGCTGTTTGTGTTCCATGGGTCAGACTGCTGAGGCTCTTGGGTTACATATGGCCCACAGTCTGTAGTTTGGACACCAAAAGGGCAGAAAGAAGTTAGACTTATTTCCATTGCTATTGAAGAATAATGGAAAAGATGATTAAGGCCTGGAATCCTGTCATGCATCATGTAACAGTATGTTAAAAAATAAATTGTTTAAAGCAACAGCAAAAGAATAGAAATAAAAATGGTCTGCTGCTCTCAGTGTTGGCAACAAAAGATATCAGCTACAGAATAGAAGGAACATTGGCTGGATGCTTACAGACTTGTCCAATTAAAGCAGATTACTGCCAAGGGAAAATTACTATTTCAGCTAGCAAAAAGGGTGGTAACTTCCCTATTGCACCCACCATCACCCTGCAGACTGGTGACTTGGCTGAAAACTGCCCAAACCTATCCAACAGGTGGACAGATTTATTTACTGACAATGTAAGCTGGCATTCTAAATCCGAGACTGGGTACATTCAATTCTTTACGATAAAAGCTACCAAAATGTTTATATAAACCATAATGTTTTCAAATGTACACTCTGTATCACACATACTAAATTTGTAATTTGGAAACTCTATGTTGTCCATTTATTTTCTATAAAAAGCATCTTCTCTTGTTAAAGGTGCAACTGTTCTTGTGTTCTCTATGGCTTCTATTGAAATCTGAGTTGAATTGAAGCAGAGAATCACGAAGATTACTATTCCATTCAGTTACTGCATTAGCTATAAATAGAACAACAGGAAAGTATAGTGCATTAACTTAAATATTGGGCCAGATTTTGCTGTCAAAATAACGGTGAGGCTAATGGCACGCGCCATTATTTATACGCAAATGGTACAGCAACTTCAGGCAAGGGGCGGATATGTGGTTAAACTCAAATATCCAAACGACGCTGTCCGAGCTGCGCCGCTTTGCCATTAGTTTTGGGAAAACGGCACCTCACTGTCTGCCTCACCATTGAAATGCATTGAGCGATGTGAAGTTGCTAAATTTGCGCGGTAGATACGAACTGAACTCGCCACAGAAAATTAAGTCAAGACATTTCAAGCTGAAGTACCCTTTCAACGACATGATAAGTGTTAATTACTGCCAGTTAACTTCTCTGGCACTGAAAATTAACTATTACAAATGTGGAGTCTCATTCCTTCAGGTTTTAATTGTTTAGAGATTTTAAAAATTCCAAATTTTATTTTTTTAAATTTTTCCTTTGTCTCTTTTTTCTCTCTCTTAATCAAATCTTTCTTTCCCTCTCTTTATTTCTCTTTCTGTACCTGATTTGACACTGAATTCACCCACTCTAATTTACACTTGCTTCTCAGTCCTTGCACTGTTAATTTCACAATCCTTCAATCTGATTGGTTAAGGAGATACTCTGTTACTTGTCCTGTTCACTCAGGTCCCAGATGCCCCGTTTCCCTCGCTGCACCGTGATCAGCTCATACTTTCAGCAACTTACCACGCAAAAAATGTAAAAACCTGAATGCGCAAGGACAAGTCTAAATAGGCAGGTTAGATGCCTGCCACAGAAAATTATGGCCCAATGAAAAAAAATCTCCAGACAATTTAATTTCTAAAGCAGAGGGGCTCAATTATGTTTGGAGTGGTTAAACTAATTTAAAGAGCTATTCTGGAACCACAGCTTTCCTCTGCTACATAAATGGAGAAGTCTATTCACAAATTACTTAAACAATATTCAGTTTAGTAAAAAAATAACATACGGTTCAATTCAGAATATTAACAGTAACTCAACGTTCAAAAAATTAAACAAAATGTACTAGAGGACATAGATTTAAGCTGATTTGGCGGAAGAATTAGAGGGGACATGAGGAAAAACTTTTTTACCCAGAGGGTGGTGGGTGCATGGAATTCGTTGCCCAAATTGGTGGTAGAGGCAAGGACCCTCAACTCTTTTAAAAAAGTACCTGGACCTGCACCTAAAGTGCTGCAAGCTGCAGGGCTACGGACCGGGTGCTGGAAGGTGAGATTAGAATGGGCACCTGGTTGTTCTTCAAGCCGGCGAGGACACAGTGGCCGAATGGCCCCCTTCTGTGCTGTATCTTTTCTATGGTTCTATGGTTCTAAAAAGGAAATAAAAGCTTTCAAAGGTTTCCTGTGTCAGACTCCTGTAACCTTTGACCGCTTGAATGAACTGGAAGCTTAGATTCAGACACAGGTCCACCATTTACGCAATCCTAATATAAAGAACAGTGATGATGGTGATGAATTATGCAGTGTTAAGAGCTGTTAGTGGGAATTAAAGATGGTCCAATGTCTTAGTACCCTGACATGTAGGGTACTCTCCCTCAATTTCTTACAGTGAGTTGTCCATCTCAGTCAGATGGACTAGTGAGGCATCGAGCAGATGCAAAGTACATCTCAGACGAGAGCGAATATAAGAGGCCAGGTCATGTCAATCCCTTTTTGTGACTTTTATTGGTCACTTTATGAACAGCAATGGTAGATGCAGACAAGACTATGACCTTCCTGCAGCTTCTGTGGCCTATTATAAACAATGCAGTATCTTTTAGCCACAGACACAGGTAAATAATGACAGTTTTTAAGCTACGATTGCAGAATCTTCAGGATGTGGATTTGTTATGTTGTTATTGATTGAAAAGAATATTCAAGTGCAATTCTCATGGCCAACAAATAAAATAATTAGAGTAATGTATATTCTGATCCACTAGAAGCAAAGAAATTAAAGGGATTATTTTCCTTGCACGGAGCCACACCCACCAGGAGCACACATCAGGAAATTGTGCATGTACAACCCATGATTTTCAATTTGTGATTTTAATGGACAATGTTAGGGTTTGTGCTTATAATTTCCTAATATGCACTCCTGGCTAATATTCTACACCAGGGATGTGCATTTGGAGAATCAGCTCTTAAATGTCTTCAATCTAATTGATGTGGTATGAAATGAAAAGAAATGTTAATGCATTACCATATCTCCAATAGTGGGGAGTAGATTTCCTCTGCTGCATGTGTACTGAAATCATAAACCCAAGACAACCTGACCAGCTAACAGCCAATCAGCTCCTTCCCTTGTGCTGATATCACTCTTGATTTTCTTACCTCACTCTCTAACCAGTATTCAGTTCTGAATTCAGGTGAGGGAGAGGTTTCTCTGTGGCATGCAGTCAGAGCCAAGTCCACAGCACCATGGATGGCTCAGCTGTACAGGGGGCGGGGGGGGGGGCGGGGGGCGGCGGAAGAGGAGAAAGGTCAGGAGAGCAATAGTAATAGGGGATTCCATAGTTAGGGGAGCAGACAGGCGTTTCTGCGGCCGCAGAAGCGATTCCAGGATAGTATGTTGCCTCCCTGGTGCCAGGGACAAGGATGTCACTGAGTGGCTGGAGAACATTCTGGGGTGCGGGGGGGGAAACGGGACGGGGACGGTGAACAGCCAGAGGTCGTGGTCCATGTCGGTACCAATGACATAGGTAGAAAGAGGGATGAGGTCCTGCAGGCAGAGTTTATGGAGTTAGGAAAGAGATTAACAAGCAGGACCTCAAGGGTAGTAATCTCCGGATTACTCCCAGTGCCACAAGCTAGTGAGTATAGAGCAGATGAATCCGTGGCTGGAGAGATGGTCAGTAGGGAGAGCTTTAGATTCCTGTGGTATTGGGACCAGTTCTGGGGGAGGTGGGACCTGTACAAGCTGGACGGGTTGCACCTCAACAGGGCCGGGACCAATATCCTTGTGGGGAGGTTTGCTAGTGCTGTTGGAGAGGGTTTAAACTAACTTGACAGGGGAATGGGAACCTGAGAGGAGATTCAGAAAGGAGAGTAACAAAGCTGGAAGTGGAAGGCAGAAAAGTAGTAAGTGAAATTGGATGGCAGCGGAAATAAAGGACAGCAGCAAATAAGGTCAAAATAGGAAAAAATGTTAAAAAGGCAAAATTAAAGGCACTTTATCTGAATGCACGCAGCATTCGCAACAAGGCAGATTAATTGACGGCACAAATAGAAGTAAATGGGTATGATCTAATTGCCATTACAGAGACGTGGCTGCAGGGTGACCAAGGCTTGGAACTGAATATTCAAGGATATTCGACATTTAGGAAGGACAGGCAAAAAGGAAAAGGAGGTGGGGTAGCGCTGTTAATAAAGGATGAGATCAGTACAATAGTGAGAAAGGATCTTGGCTCAGAAGATCAAGATGTAGAAGCAGTTTTGGTGGACCTAAGCAAGGAGCAGAAAACATTGGTGGGAGTTGTGTATAGGCCACCAAACAGTAGAGGTAATGTAGGGCATGGTATAAAGCAGGAAATTAAAAGTGAATATAACAAGGGTAATACAATAATCATGGGAGACTTTAATTTACATATACATTGGGCAAACCAAATTAGCACTAATACTGTGGAAGACAAATTCCTGGAATGTATATGAGATAGTTTTCTAGATCAGTATGTTGAGGAACCAACTAGAGAACGGGTTGTTTTAGATCTAGTATTGTGCAATGAGAAAGGGTTAATTAATAATGTTGTAAAGGAGCCCTTAAGGAAGAGTGACCATAATATGATAGAAATCTTCATTAAGTTTGAAAGTGATGTAGTTCAATCCGAAACTAGGTTCTTAAATCTAAACAAAGGAAACTACAAAGGTATGAGGTGCAAGTTGGCTGTGGTTGATTGGGGAACTACATTAAAAGTGACAGTAGACAGGCAATGGCTAGCGTTTAAAGAATTAGTATATAATTTGCAACAATTAGATATTCCTTTAAGGCACAAAAACCCAACAGGAAAAATGGTCC
Organism: Heptranchias perlo; assembly: GCF_035084215.1. Classification (NCBI taxonomy): domain Eukaryota; kingdom Metazoa; phylum Chordata; class Chondrichthyes; order Hexanchiformes; family Hexanchidae; genus Heptranchias; species Heptranchias perlo. The sequence continues at coordinate 81,018,667 of NC_090326.1, forward strand.
AACTATGGCTAGCAAGAGAAATTAAAGATAGTATCAAATCAAAGGAAGAGGCATATAAAGTTGCCAGAAAAAGCAGTAAGCCTGAGGATTGGGAGCATTTTAGAACTCAGCAAAGGAGGTCCAAGAAATTGATAAGAAAGGGAAAACAGAATATGAGAGTCAACTAGCAAGAAACATAAGAACGAACCGTAAAAGCTTCTATAGGTATGTAAAAAGGAAAAGACTGGCGAAGGCAAATATGGATCCCTAACAGACACAGACGGGAGAATTTATAATGGGGAGTAAGGAAATGGCAGAGAAATTAAACAAATACTTTGTGTCTATCTTTGTGGAAGGAGACACAAAAAACCTCCCAGAAATACTAGAAAACCAAGGGTCTGGCTAGAATGAGGAACTGAAATTAGTATCAGTAAAAAAAAATAGTCCTAGAGAAATTAATGGGACTGAAAATCAATAAATCCCAAGGACCTGATGATCTACATCCCAGGGTTTTGAAAGAGGTGGCTATAGAGATAGTGGATGCATTGGTTGTCATCTTCCAAAATTCTATAGGTTCTGGAACAGTTCCTGCAAATTGGAGGGTAGCAAATATAACCCCACTATTTAAGAAAGAAAACAGGGAACTACAGACCTGGTAGCCTGACATCAATACTAGGGGAAATGCTAGAATCTATTATAAAGGATGTGATAACAGGACACTTAGAAAATAATAATAGGATTTGGCAGAGTCAACATGGATTTATGAAAGAGAAATCATGTTTGACAAACCTATTGGAGTTCTTTGAGGATGTAACTAGTAGAATAGATAAGGGGAACCAGTGGATGTGATGTATTTGGATTTTCAGAAAGCTTTCGATAAGGTCCCACACAGGTGGTTGGTGAACAAAGTTAGAGCACATAGAATTGTGGATAACATACTGGCATGGATTGAGAATAGGTTAACAGACAGAAAACAGAGAGTAGGAATAAACGGGTCTTTTTCAGGTTGGCAGACTGTGACAAGTGGGGTACTGCGGGGATCAGTGCTTGGGCCCCAGCTATTCACAATCTATATCAATAATTTGGATGAGGGACCAAATGTAATATTTCCAAGTTTGCTGATGACACAAAATTAGGTGGGAATGTGAGTTGTGAGGAGGATGCAAAGAGACTTCAAGGGGATATAGACAGGCTAAGTGAGTGGGCAAGAACATGGCAGATGGAATATAACGTGGAAAAATGTGAAGTTATCCACTTTGGTAGGAAAAACAGAAATGCAGTGTATTTTTTAAATGGTGAGAGATTTGGAAATGTTGATGTTCAAAGGGACCTGGGTGGCCTTGTACATGAGTCATTAAAAGCTAACATGCAGATGCAGCAAGCAATTGGGAAGGCAAATGGTATGTTGGCCTTTATTACAAGAGGATGTGAGTACAGGAGAAAGAGGATAAGAGTGCTGTTCCTCCACGGAGTATGAAGAAGTGACCACCCTCAGCTGATGAGCCTAGGGACTCAGGTCTCAGGGGGGCAATATTCAAAACAAGAATGATTAGGACGCATTGATCTCGTGCAAATCGTGGAAACTGTATATATGCCATCTGTTTGATATGATTGAGAAAAGAGAAAGAGAGAGAGAGAGAGAGAAAAGGAGAAAGAAAAAATTGCATTTATAGCGCTTTTCACAACCTCAGGACGTCCCAAAGCATTTTACAGCCAATTAAGTACTTTTGAAATGTAGTCACTGTTGTAATGTAGGAAATGCGGCAGCAATGTAATAGTGACCTAAGTATCTGCTTTTAGTGATGTTGATTGAGGGATAAATATTGACCACGAAAAGTGGGAGGAGTTCATTACATGCATGTGCAAAACATTGCAGGAAGTTTGCCATGCCTTATAGAACATCCTGGAGAGTGTGGCAGTCTAGGAGATATCTGCAGTAGCAAGGTTCCAGGAGGAGATACTAAAGATGTCGGAGATTATGCTGCTTTAATTGATACTTTTAGGGTCAGCCTGAATCTGATATTGTCACAAGGTTTCCAGGATTTAATTGGGACAATTTAGTCGGTTCTCACACCAACCAGTAGCACCTTTGAGCTTGTGGCTAACACTGGTCAGCTACAAGGAGTGGTACAGATGTTGTTGTATCTAGAGAGTAACAGTGGTTTACATGTAGCTGGTAATGGTGACTGGTGTGTTTTATCAAGAAGAATTCTGTTGAGTATTTTTGGTGGCGGGATTGTGGCATTAAAGCCTAATCACTTTATTTTACTCTTTTGTGCCCTGAAAACTGCCCAAAAATGGGCAGCTTCAGGAAGGAAAATCTAGCCCTTTATGTTTATATTTGCAATTTATTCCAAAGACCATGGGTTAGAATTTCCTCAACGGTTCTTCTGACCTCTCATCATAACTTTAACAGAAACCCCAGAGAAATAGTGGAAACGTCTTTTTCCGCCAATTCTTTAGGAGTTTCCGTTTACCATACGGCAAAGTTAAGGCTTAACTCTGGTTCTTTTAAAAATGAAAAATACGGAAAACTAATGTTAAAGAACATGTACTGTGTTGTACTGTACATTGCGCAGTTACGTGACACCATAGCCTGCAACTGGATGTGTCGCTTCTGTGTCTGAAATAGAAATATTCCATTTACTTACCTCTTTAACCTGTGACGCATCCGTAGCCAGACAAGTTATTAACACACCAACAGCATTCTTCTGATCATCAACCAATTGATCTCCAAGTATTCGAATAAATTAACTGGCAATTGGTTTTGAAGCACTAAACAATATGACTTCATTAAAGATGGTAGAATCAGAGGCCCTGACATTCCAGTCTGGGACCAGGGCATAGAGCAAATGGTTTGCCTGCGTGCAGCTAGAATTTGGAGTTCCACTGGGAATCTACCCAGTTTCTTACCTCTAGCCATTTTTCAGTGGGCAGATAGGATGGGCATGTCCTATCTGCACACACCCTATGTCAAGGAAGCCTGTCGGAGGATTTCCCACACTACCCCTGGAATTCTGCCTTTTCCACCTCAGGGGAAGTGTCTCCAACTGAGTAGGCCTCAAATCTTTACTAGGGAAAGGTAATCGATCACCTTTCGCAAGAGGCCCACTTGCTCTAGTGGGAGAAGATTTGAAAAAAAGAGTATTTTTGTTGGACCCTCCCAGACCCTTCATTCTGCCAGTGGAGTGGTATGGCCCGGCTCAGACATTCTGTCCTACATTCAGGGCGGGCAGTACTGATGCGTCCTTACTAGCTGGTACAAATTCGGGTCTGCCTCAGGTTCAGTATCGTCAGTTGCTCCTATATCCCTTACATGCCAAAGCTAACTCACTGTGCTCAATATCCATTTATATCATAGAGTAACCCAGGAGATGTAACAATGCATGCTCTTTGATATACCAACTGGACATCTTATCTTTCACACAGCCCCTCACATGTGCTTGTCCAATCTTACAATAGGTGAACTATTTATACTTCAGTGGGTCGAAGCCAGAAAGAAACATTAAGATGTTTTATTTCTCATACAGAGCAACAGTTAAGATCAGATTCACTTTATTCAGTCAGTACAACTTATCTTCATGTAATAATGCTTTCAGAACCTGGGCAATAGCCTGCCCTTGGAGCTTTCTGTTTATAAAAAGTTTTTTAAAACGTACCTTTTTGGGCCTCTTCAGGTCTGAATCCATGTTGTCTTCACCTGGCAGGAAACTCAATGTGGCTTCTTGCTCAAACCGGCAAGTTAAAATTGCAGTCAGATCCCGATGACCTCATCAGAACTCGACACCAATATGTTAAAAATAACCCCGTTGACTTTGGGTGGGCGTCCTTGCCGCCTGCTCAATTCAGCAGGTTAAAATCAGGACCCTAAGCTCCTGCCAGCAGATAAGCAACCTGGGAGATTTTAATTTCCCAGCTACCCGGTTTCGGTTAAGTTTAAAATCTGCCTTTGGCATTATGACTGAGATGGTTGTATGAATTGAATGGAGGAGAGGACACTCATCTCAATTCCTGCAGGTGAATTGTGTAAACAACAAAATAACAAATAGCTCTGTCTGTTCACCTGTGATCTATACATCTGTTGTCTCATTCAGTCTCCTGCTGTTACATTCACCTTGCACTACAACTATAAGCAGGTGAAAATCCTTCACAGAATTGTACTTCTAAACTGCACGAGGCATTTCAGTCCTGACAGCTGACATAGCTACAGGAACTTAGAAAAGCTACCCACCTGTTGCAGCATTGTTTTAAAAGATAAACCAAGCAGCCTCATAGTAAGGATTACCCCCGACTTTCCAAACATGTATCCCTTGAGGATTTCAAAAGAAAAAACGATGGTTAAAGTATCAGGTTAACAAGGAGTGTTTTTCTATCACGATTTCCTAAAAGATTAAACCAGCATTCTAACAAAGTCTAAAAGTTCAATCTTATTATAGTAACTCAAGTTCATGCTTGTTTTTATTATTTGATTTCAAAGTGAAGGGTTTTTTAAAAATTTGTTTATGGGATGTGGGCGTTGCTGGCAAAACCAGCATTTCTTGCCCATCCCTAATTGCCCTTGAGAAGGTGGTGGTGAGACACCTTCTTGAACCGCTGCAGTCCGTGTGTTGAAGGTTCTCCCACAGTGCTGTTAGGTCGGGAGTTCCAGGATTTTGACCCAGCGACGATGAAGGAACGGCAATATATTTCCAAGTCGGGATGGTGTGTGACTTGGAGGGGAACATGCAGGTGGTGTTGTTCCCATGTGCCTGCTGCCCTTGTCCTTCGAGGTGGTAGAGGTCGCGGGTTTGGGAGGTGCTGTCGAAGAAGCCTTGGCAAGTTGTTGCAGTGCATCCTGTGGATGGTACACACTGCAGCCACTGTGCCAGTGGTGAAGGGAGTAAATGTTTAGGATGGTGGATGGGGTGACTATCAAGCAGGTTGTTTTGTCCTGGATGGTGTTGAGCTTCTGGAGTGTTGTTGGAGCTGCACTCATCCAGGCAAGTGGGGAGTATTCCATCACACTCTTGACTTGTGCCTTGTAGATGGTGGAAAGGCTTTGGGGAGTCAGGAGGTGAGCCACAGAATACCCAGCCTCTGACCTGCTCTTGTAGCCACAGTATATATGTGGACAGTCCAGTTAAGTTTCTGGTCAATGGTGATCCCAAGGATGTTGATGATGGGGGATTTGGCGATCGTAATGCCGTTGAACGTCAAGGGGAGGTGGCTACACTCTGATTCCTATTGACTTCGATTTTACTGGGGCTCCTTGATGCCACATTCAGTCAAATGCTGCCTTGATGTCAAGGGCAGTCACTCTCGCCTCACCTCTGGAATTCAGCTCTTTTGTCCATGTTTGGACCAAGGCTGTAATGAGGTCTGGAGCTGCGTGGTCCTGGCGGAACCCAAACTGAGCATCGGCGAGCAGGTTATTGGTAAGTGCCGCTTGATAGCACTGTCGACGACACCTTCCATCACTTTGCTGATGATTGAGAGTAGACTGATGGGGCGGTATTTGGCCAGATTGGACTTGTCCTGCTTTTTGTGGACAGGACATACCTGGGCAATTTTCCACATTGTCGGGTAGATGCCAGTGTTGTAGCTATACTGGAACAATATGGCTAGAGGCGCGGCAAGTTCTGGAGCACAAGTCTTCAGCACTACAACCAGGATGTTGTCGGGCCCATAGCATTTGCTGTATCCAGTGCACTCAGCCGTTTCTTGATATCACGTGGAGTGAATCGAATTGGCTGATGACTGGCTTCTGTGATGGTGGGGATATCGGGAGGAGGCTAAGATGGATCATCCACTCGGCACTTCTGGCTGAAGATGGTTGCAAATGCTTCAGCCTTGTCTTCTGCACTCACATGCTGGACTCCGCCATCATTGAGGATGGGGATGTTTGCAGAGCCTCCTCCTTCCGTTATTTGTTTAATTATCCACCACCATTCACAACTGGATGTGGCAGGACTGCAGAACTTTGATCTGATCCGTTGGTCGTGGAATCGCTTAGCTCTGTCTATAGCATGTTGCTTCCGCTGTTTAGCATGCATGTAGTCCTGAGTAGTAGCTTCACTAGGTTGGCACCTCATTTTTAGGTATGCCTGGTTTTGCTCCTGGCATGATCTTCTACACTCTTCATTGAACAGGGTTGATCCCCGGCTTGTTGGTAATGGTAGAGTGAGGAATATGCCGGGCCATGAGGTTACAGAATGCGCTGGAATACAATTCTGCTGCTGCTGATGGCCCACAGCGCCTCATGGATGCCCAGTTTTGAGCTGCTAGATCTGTTCTGAATCTATCCCATTTAGCATGGTGGCAGTGCCACACAACACGTTGGATGGTGTCCTTAGTGTGAAGACGAGACTTCGTCTCTTCAAGAACTGTGCGGTGGTCACTCCTACCAATACTGTCATGGACAGGTGCATCTGCGACAGGTAGATTGGTGAGGACGAGGTCAAGTAGGTTTTTCCCTCGTGTTGGTTCGCTCACCACCTGCCGCAGGCCCAGTCTGGCAGCTTATGTCCTTCAGAACTCAGCAGTTCGGTCAGAAATGGTGCTACCGAGCGACTCTTGGTGATGGACATTGAAGTCCCCCACCCAGAGTACATTTTGTGCCCTTGCTACCCTCAGTGCTTCCGCCAATTAATGCTCAACATGGAGGAGGACTGATTCATCAGCTGAGGGAGAGCAGGAGGTTTCCTTGCCCATGTTTGAACTGATGCCAGGAGATTTCATGGGGACCGGAGTCAATCTTGAGGACTCCCAGGGTCTACAGTACCACCACCTCTGGTGGGTCTGTCCTGCCGGTGGAACAGGACGTACCCAGGGATGGTGATGAAAGAGTGTGTGACGTTGGCTGAAAGGTATGACTCTGTGAGTATGGCTACGTCAGGCTGTTGCTTGACTAGTCTGTGGGACAGCACGCCCAAGTTTGGCATATAAGTCCTCAGATCTTAGTGAGAAGGACTCTGCAGGGTCGACTCGGCTTGGTTTGCCTTTGTCGTGTCCGGTGCCTAGTGGTCCGATGCCGGGTGGTCCGTCTGGTTTTATTATTATGACTTTTTGTAGTGAGATTTTACAACTGAGTGGCTTGCTAGGCCATTTCAGAGGGCAATTAAGAATCAACCACATTGCTGTGGGTCTGGGGTCACATATAGGCCAGAGCAGGTAAGGACGGCAGGTTTCCTTCCCTGAAGGACGTTAGTGAACTGGATGGGTTTTTGTGACAATCTGGTTGTTTCATGGCCACCATTACTGATACTAGTTTTTTTTTATTCCAGATTTTATTTAATTAATTGAATTTAAATTCCCCAGTTGCCGTGATGGGATTTAAACTCATGATTACTAATCCAGTAATATAACCAGTATGCTACCGTACCCTACCCTGCTCTTGCTGATCACTTACCTGTAGACTGCAACTCCTGAAAAGAAGAGCACCTAGAGCCAGGAAAATCAAGGAAAACGTAACAGTCTTCTGTCACTTCAATTCAGAGTCTTGGATTGCAAAAACCTATTCCAAATAAGAAAGAAAATCTTGCATTTATGTAGTGCCTTTCACGACCTCAGGGTGTCCCAAAGCACTTCACAGCTAATGAAATACTTTTTTGAAGTGTAGTCACTGTTGTAAGGTAGGAAATGTGGCAGCTAATTTGCCCGCAGCAAGGTCCCACAAATAGCAATTTGATAATGACCAAAAAAAAACAGGTTTTTTTTAGGATTTGATTAAGGGATAAATATTGGCCAGGACACCAGGTAGAACTCACCTGTTCTTCCTTGAAATAATGTAATGCGATCCTTTACAGCCACCTGAGAAGGTACTCGGGACCTCCATTTAACTGTCTCATCCAAAAGGCAGCACCTCCAACAGTGCAGCACTCCCTCAGTACTGCACTGAAGTGTAAGTCTAGATTTTCTGCTCAGGTCCCTGGAGTGAACCCACAACCTTCTAACTCAGAGGTGAGAGTGCTACCACTGAGCCACGGCTGATACCTAAATGATAGAATTTTTTCCTTGAGTAATTTGTCATTTTCCAATGTGAATTTTAACAATATATAGCAAACCTAATTAGGCTTATATAACTATCAATTTCTACATTTTTACTGATTGGATAAGAAAAATAACTCATCCCAATAATCCTGGAAAACACTACTGAAAATGCGGGCAGGATAGCACCGCCTACAATGGCAGCGATTATTCCTATGACAATGTATGGCAACTCTGGCTTGTTCAAAGCAAGAATTTGTTAAAATGGAATTTCTGGAAGATTTTCCGCCTTTAAAATTTGAAGAAAAAACTCATTAAACCAACCTGCAGTCCAGTATTCTGTCTATTGCAGGGTAAACCCTGGTTATTTTGTCTAAAACCTGCTGCTCTGTAAAATGCCCTTCATTTGAGGAGGCAGGAACTTTACTTCAGAATCTGGCAGGCCTGAATGCTTCGGTCACATAACACATTTTAAACAACGGATCAGCTTTGCTGTTACTGGACAATATAGATGCTTGTTTTGGAAAAATAATTGTAATTAGTCATTTTAGGAAAAAAAATAGGCGCTGAAAATTGTCTGCCACACTCTGCTGAAGTAAGGGCAGCACAGCAGGCATCACTGACATTTGATTTTGACCCTGTGGGAGTATTCGGGGTCAGGGTGAAGTCAACTGATTTACATGGCAGCAGAAGGTGGCTGTGTCTTTGTTGGTGCACCTTGGGCATCAGCTGCAGGAAACAGGAAATATGGTCCAGGATGGTGGCTTGGGTAATGATGATTGGGCCCCTCAATGTCCTGGGATACCAGAGTTTTGACCCCCCCATTATAAGAGGGCCTATCCGATCAGGCACATAAAAAGAGTATCAGGGCACTGGCTCTCGTTGAGGCCCCATTTCCATCCTATAGCTGACCTGGGCGCTGTCAGGTAGCTAGGCCAAGGCTCAGGAAATTCCCAGCACGGGAATTCCTTCCCCTTGGCTCTACCCTCTCAGACATTGGGCTCATGTTTGGGGAAGGTGGAGAATCCGCCCATTCCAGGCCACTGCTCCAATTATGAGGCAGCTAGTCATCTGGACAGAAGCCCTCCATTTCTGATATTTGTCAGGCCTCTTGCACGCACTTATGCTGAGGTTCCACCAATAACTGGAGGATTTCCAGCCCTTTCAACTTGAACAGATTTACCACCACCTTGCATTAATTTAATCTGCGTAAACATAAATACCGAACTGGAAATCTCCAATAGTTCTCAACTGAACATGGTGTGGAAAAAAGTCATAGATATATATAGATTTTACATATATTGGTTACTGAAGGGAGTAAGGGTAGAAATTGCAGAGGCTCTGGCCACAATCTTCCAATCCTCCTTAGATGTGGGGACAGTGCCAGAGGACTGATGGATTGCAAATGTTACAGCCCCATTCAAAAAAGGGGAGAGGGATAGACCCGGCAATTACAGGCCAGTCAGCATATTGGGTCCCAATGATGTCATCAGGACCTGACTGCAATTTTAACTTTCCGGCCTGAGTGGGAAGCTACAGTGAATTTCACAATAGGTGAAGACAGCAGGGAAGTGGGTCGGGGCCAGAAGAGGTCCAAAAAGGATTTTTTTAAGATTTGTAATGGTCACTCATATTGTAGGTTCAATATTCCAATGAATCATAAATGTTCTCTACTGAAATTTCTCCATTGCATACAACAACAACTTGTATTTCTATAGCAATGTTAACATAGAAAATGTCCCAAGACACTTCACAGAAATGTAATCAGACAAAAATCAATGCTGAACCAAAAAAAGAGATACTAAGAGGCTTGGTCAGAGGCCGATTTTAAGAAAGGTCTTAAAGGAGAAGAGGGAGGTGCAATGGAGGAGAGGTTTAAGGAGGGAAGTCCAGAGCATAGGGCCTAGGTAACTGATGGCACGCCTGCCAATGGCGGGGCAAAGGAATTGGGGAATGCAAAAGAGGCCAGAGTTGGAGGAACACAGAGGCCAGGATTTTGACTTGGAGCCGGGAAGGGGCAATCGAATCGTGGACAGGAACCCGGAAGTACGGGTTTCCTGGATGTCCTTGAGATTTTGTCTTAGATTGTATGGATGGGGGGGCATGGGAGGGCACCGGTGGGCATGGGGCACCAATGGGCATGGGGGGGGGTCAGTCATCAGAGGTCAATCACCAGGGGTCAGTCACCGAGGGGGGCGGGGGAGTCAGGATCAGGGGTCATCGCAGTGGTCCACGATCATTGCGGGGGGGTCCGCGATCGTTGGGGTGGGGGAGGAGTCGCTGCAGGTAGGTTTGTTGGGCCTGGAGGAAGCACTCTTGCCCCTCTGGGCCCACAAGCTGTGCTATAAAGTAACTTACCTGCAGTTTTGGGCCTTCTCGCCTCCTTTCACATGGTGTGAAGGAGAAGACCCGGGAATCACGGCCCCCAGGGGTTGCTATCGCAAAACCTGAAAAATGGAGGCCTGCAGTTTACTTGAAAGGTTTTAGTGACCAACCTGCCTCTTGCGAGCGGGTTGATCGCCTGGCCCTTGTCCCGCCCTGGTGAAAACCGGAAATGGACGGATTGGGGGCAGGTCTGAAATTGTTGCAATTTTCAATGCCTCCCTGCCCCCAACCTACCTGTTTTTCAGTTAAAATCCTACCCAAAGTTCCCGGAGAGTTTTAGAGCTGGAGAAGGTTATAGAGATAGGGTGAGGTGAGACCATGAAGGGATTTAAACATTAAGATGAGAATTTTAAAGTTGAGGCATTGGGGGGCTGTTCACACTGCTGTTGTGAACAGTTACAAATGTTGCTTAATTTGTTAATAGCTTGTGAAAGGCCAAATAAGGGTCCCACTAGCCTCAGCCTTTTGCTTCTTTCAAATTGTACTTGATCATGCACGGTTTGAACCTTGAGTTATAATTACAGACAGAACAGAACAGCCACACAAAACATAGGAGTTTTCTTTTTGTGCACTCAGCAGCATAGGTGGAAGATTCAGAACTGTATTTTTCAAAGAGTTAGAAAAAGAGAGGAGCAGAAGAAGGTGGCCAGGGAGATCAGAGGACCTTGGAAGCGCATTAACAGACTTTCTCCTAGCTCGGACACCAGGGGGGTAAAATTTAACTACAGCAGCGGCATGAAATGGGTGGTAGTGGATTGGCCGCCCATTAATACACCCAATTTTCCTTACCATTGAAATTAATGGAAACACGAATCAGGCAGGATGTTTAACGGCTGTCCAATCCGCTACCACCCATTTTGTACTCCCGTAGAAGTTGAATTTAACCCCCCACATTCGCGATTTACTGCAAAATAGAGGGACGGACATCTACTTGAGCCTCCCAGAGGATTAGTGATAGAAGACTTTGGCTCAGCAGAGAGGTTGTCAATCAGATCTGCAAACTGATAGGGCCAGACCTAAAGGCTTCGCTATTAACCCCCCGACAACAGGCAGGAGAGGGTGGGGGGTGTTTAAAGACTTAAATATAAGGAACGTTTCCCCAACACGCCACACATGTGCCCACCACCTTTTTTACGGCGGTGGATATCGTGGTGTACGAGTGTCTCACCATGGAGAGGCGAGATGCTTCATGAACATACTTAAATCAGATTCCCACAGTGCAATTTGGAGCCCAATTTAAAATTAAACGATATTGCGCAGTTTTCCCAGGGGTCGGGAACCTCGGCAGTGAAAGGCAGGTGGGCCCTGCCAGCGCTACAAGGTAAGTGCCTTTTTCCACACTCCTTGTGGGCCAGGGGGAGCAGGTATGCTCCCCATGACCCCTCAAGAAAGTTCAGGAACCAACAAGCGGGCAGGCCATACAGATGACTGACTTTCTCCAATGACTGACCCCCCCCCCACCCCCCCGCCGATTAGTGACAGCCCCCGACACCAGCCCCCCACCTCCCCACCCCGTCTGACTGAGAGCCAGCCTGTCAATCAGGCTTTCGGGAGGGAAACCATCAAAAAAGAAAAAAACGTCTTTATGTTTAAATCGTAAGGATGTCCAGGAAACCTGTCCAACCCCCACCTCCCGCTCCCGGGCTAAAATCATGCCCAATGGGTACGTACTTGAATTGGAAGGAAGTGACTAGTGGTCCCCCACAAGGGTCTGTGTTGGGGCCTCAACTATTCACTATATTTATTAATGACTTAGATAGCACAATAGAGAACCATATATCTAAGTTTGCCAATGACTCAAAGATTGGTGGCATAGCAAGTAGTGTAGACAGGAGCATAAAATTACAAAGAGACATTGATAGATAGAGGGTGATTTTAAACCCCAAGAACGGGTGGGTTGGGGGGCGGTTGGGAGTTGAAAAAAGTTGTCTTTTTGGGTGGCAACCTCAAATTTTCGGACTTTGCATTCCTAGTGGGAAGCCTGTACTTTTATGCACCGACGTCAAACCCAAAAATAAAGCCAGGTTGCGGTCGCGACCCAAAAAACAACTGTTTTCAACTCCCACCCGCCCGCAACCCACCCATTTTTGGGTTTAAAATCACCCCCATTAAGTGAGTGGGCAAAACTGGCAGGTGGATTTCAATGCAGGTAAGTGTGAGGTCATCTATTTTGGACCAAAAAAGGATAGATCTGAATATTTTTTAAACGATAAAAAGCTAGGAACAGTGGCAGTCCAAAGAGATTTCGGGGTCCATATTCACAGATCACTAAAATGGTCAGGTACAAAAAATAATCAAAAAGGCTAATGGAATGTCAGCCTTTATAACTAGAAGGCTAGAATATAAAGGGGAGGAAGTTTTGCTACAAATATACAAAGCCCTGGTTAGATCACATCTAGAGTACTGTGTACAGTTCTGGGCACCGCAGCTTAGAAAGGATCTATTGGCCTTGGAAGGAGTGCAATGTAGATTCACCAGAATGTTACCAGGGGTTAGATTATGAGGAGAGATTACATGAACTAGGCTTGTATTTCTTGGAATATAGAAGATTAAGGGGTGATTTGATTAAGATTTTTAGGATTTTGAAAGGAATTGATAGGGTAGGTAGAGAGAATTTTTTTCCGCTGGTGGGGAAGTCTAGAACAAGGGGACATAACCATAAAATCAGAGCCAGGCCATTCAGGAGAGAAGTTAGGAAACATTTCTTCATGCAAAGGGTGGTAGAAGTGTGGAACTCTCTCTCACAAAACATAGGAACATAGGAACAAGAGTAGGCCATTTCGCCCCTCGAGCCTGTTCCACCGTTCAATGAGATCATGGCTGATCTGTAACCTAACTCCATCTACCCGTCTTAGCCCCATATCCCTTAATACCTTTGGTTAACAAAAATCTATCAATCTCAGATTTAAAATGAACAATTGAGCTATCATCAACTGCCGCTTACGGAAGAGAGTTCCAAACTTCTACAGAGTGCTAAAGGAAGTGGCCCTGGAACAGTTCCTACAGATTGGAGGGTGCCAAAAGTAACCCCACTATTTAAAAAAGGAGGGAGATGAAAAACAGGGAATTACAGATCAGTTAGCCTAACATTAATAGTGGGGAAAATGCTAGAGTCTATTATAAAAGATGAGATAATAGAACACTTGGAGGGCATTAACAGGATTGGATAAAGTCAGCATGAAAGGGAAATCATGCTTAACAAATCTACTGGAGTTTTTTGAGGATATAACTAGTAGAATAGATAGGGAGAACCAGTGGATGTGGTGCATTTGGATTTTCCAAAGGCTTTTGATAAGGTCCCACACAAGAGGTTAGTGTGCAAAATTAAAGCACATGGGATTGGGGGGAATATACTGGCATGGATTGAGAATTGGTTGACAGGCAGGAAACAGAGAGTAGGAATAAACGGGTCTTTTTCCGGGTGGCAGGCAGTGACTAGTGGGGTACTGCAGGGATCAGTGCTTGGGCCCCAGCCATTCACAATATATATCAATGATTTGGATGAGGGAACTAAATGTAACATTTCCAAGTTTGCAGACGACACAAAGCTGGGGTGGAATGTGAGCTGTGATGAGGATGCAAAGAGGCTCCAATATGATTTAGACAAGTTGGGTGAGTGGGTAAGAACATGGCAGATGCAGTATAACATGGATAAAGTTGAGGTTATCCACTTTGGTTGTAAAAACAGAAAGGCAGATTATTATCTGAGTGGTGATAGATTGGGAAAAGGGGAGGTGCGACGAGACCTTGGTGTCCTTGTACACCAGTCGCTGAAAGCGAGCATTCAGGTGCAGCAAGTGGTTAGGAAGGCGAATGGTATGTTGGCCTTCATTGCAAGAGGATGTGTACAGGAGCAGGGATGTCTTACTGCAGTTATACAGGGCCTTGGTGAGACCACATCTGGAGTATTGTGTGCAGTTTTGGTCTCCTTATCTGAGGAAGGATGTCCTTGCCATGGAGGGAGTGCAACAAAGATTTACCAGACTGATTTCTGGGATGGCAGGACTGACGTATGAGGGGAGATTGGGTCGACTAGGCCTATATTCACTTGAGTTTAGAAGAATGAGAGGTGATCTTATTGAAACATATAAAATTCTAACAGGACTAGACAGACTAGATGCAGGGACGATGTTCCCAATGGCTGGGGAGTCCAGAACCAGGGGTCACAGTCTCAGGATACGGGGTATGCCATTTAGAACCGAGATGAGGAGAAATTTCTTCACTCAGAGGGTGGTGAACCTGTGGAATTCTCTACCACAGAAGGCAGTGGAGGCCAAGTCATTAGATGTATTCAAGAAGGAGATAGATATATTTCTTAATGGTAAAGGGATCAAGGGATATGGGGAAAAAGCGGGAACAGGGTTTCTGAGTTAGACGATCAGCCATGATCATTTTGAATGGCGGAGCAGGCCCGAAGGGCCGAATGGCCCACTCTTGCTCTATTTTCTATGTTTCTATGTTTCTACCACCCTTTGCATGTAGAAGTGTTTCTAAAAAGCAGTAGATGCTAGCTCAATTAATAATTTTAAATCTGAGATCGATAGATTTTTGCTAGCCGAGGGTATTAATGGATATGGAGCCAAAGCATGTGGATGGAGTTAGGATACCGATCAGCCATGACCTCATTAAATGGCAGAACAGGCTCTAGGGGCTGAATGGCCTAGTTGCAGTAGAACGGAATAATGGCTGAAATTATCACATTCTCTGTTTTCTGATGAAGACCCTCTCAGCTTATCTGCTGCATTACCAGGGAAAAGTAGATGCCCTTTCTGTTCATGAGCTCAATGTGTGTTCCTTGTTCAGTGATCACTCCCTTGTCAAAGGCAGCAATAACATCAGCAGTGCTGATTGCCCATCCCCTCTCAACAATCTCAATCGTGGTATGACCTACTCTTGCCTGCAGTGAAAGAAAGTGATTAGATAAGATGTTACCAAACCTTGTTTGCAAGGTTTGAAAACCATAAAATATTCATGATTAAATCTCAATGATTATCCATTTTAATGACACAATAATGAGCTGTTTTTGAATCACAGGCCTTGAAATTAAGCTGTCTGAATATTACCATATGAAATTCCTTTGTCTGCTCTTTTAAAGCTTATTTTAAACTGGTTAATGCCTCCATTAAAAGAGCAGACAAAGGAATTTCAGAGGAATGTGTTAAGCATTATACATTAATATTCACAGCATAATCTTGAAGCCTTAGTTTTATTAAGACAAAGCATCTTAGAGTCACTGGGGGCCTTTTTAAAGAATTGGCAC
Source organism: Heptranchias perlo (assembly GCF_035084215.1). Classification (NCBI taxonomy): domain Eukaryota; kingdom Metazoa; phylum Chordata; class Chondrichthyes; order Hexanchiformes; family Hexanchidae; genus Heptranchias; species Heptranchias perlo. Next base: position 81,034,256 of record NC_090326.1, read on the forward strand.
CCTGTAAAATATTACTTGGGGTTGAAGGATCGGAAGCAAAAATAAGAAAATGCTTGCAATGCACAGTAGGTTAGCCATCATCTACGGAAAGGACAGGTATAATTCTATAATAGTAAAAACTAAATACAAATAATTTCCATTGGTTTAGTTTATTTCTTTGTCTTTTTTCCCATCTTCTAAGAATAACAACCAACAATTTCCACATTTTGTAGAAAAACAAATTGGGAATGAAATTAGTGCACAGGCTGTGCATTAAGCGCTGGAAATGTAGAGGAAGAAAGATTAACATCTCGATTGCAATCATCAGGATATGTTCTGTGAAGGACCACAGCCAAAATCTTAACCTTTCTTTCTCTTTCAGATGCTTATCAGCTTTCTGTACATTTCCAACATTTTCTGCTTTTATTTCCTTTTTAGAAGAGTAACGAACACATCAATAATTAACTATGGAGGCAGTATAACCCATGTCTCTGCAGGGAAAAAAATGTAGAGATTCACCTGTGTGCATGAAGGTTTATCTGAAGGGTGGAATTTGGAACTATGTTTCTATTTGGATTTGGAGAGCCCCTTTATCAGAACATAGTGCTGGCAGGGGGGTGGGGGTGGGGGTAGAGAAACTACACTCTCCCTGTTAACCAGATCTTTTTCTTTCTTTGCTTTTGGACCCATTGTACTTTTCCAGCATCTACTATCATAAATTTTAAGCTGACCCCCAGATTTTTTTATTTTCCATCTCTCCCATTTTCTCATCTTTTCTTTAGGCCTCCCACTGCCTTAACTATTTAGTGTCCTTTGTTTCTTTAAAGTCTTTAATTTCTTTAATGCTTACTTCCATCACTTGACTGAGATGATCTTTTACCTCATCTAACAATCATTCCACTTGTATTTTCTCTCTGTATTTCTTTGTTTCTTTCTCCTCCCCATCTCTTTCTTCTGATTCTATTAACATGTTTTTATATTTCTTATTTTTCACTTCTGAAGGGTAAGAACTTGAAACATCGACTATGTTCTCTCCACAGATGCTAACTGACCTGCTGTGTCTTTCCAGCTTTTTCTGGTTTTGTTTCCTGTATTTGGTTGCTGGACTAATAGAAGCCGTGCAGATACAAGATTAAAATGCTGAAATGGAATGCCCTAAATTATGTTTGGAATATATGAAGCAAAATGTGTTCAGAATACTTTACTTAGAAGAAAGCAAAGTTCTCAGAGAAAGTGCTTCTAAGAAGCAAACTCTCACCACAGTTACTGTATTATTTAGGTAAAAGTCTAATTGAGTTGCAGGACTCACTTTCTCATTGTAGAGCTTCATGGACCAAGAGTGCAGGTCAGGTCAGGAATTACAGCATGGAAGTCAGCACATCCCACAGGATTTTCCATCCATTTTAAATTAAGGATGGAAAATCCCACAATGTACATTGAGTTCTATGTTCAAATGAATATGCATATCTGGTGTGCAAAGCTCTGTGCCGGGAGCAAGAATTTTTCAAATTTACACCCTAGAATTTTTGAGGACTTGAACACAATCTGGGCTAATGCTCTGGTAGTACTGGGGGAGTGCTGTACCAAAAACAGATTAATTGGTCATTCATCATGTGAATGTTTATGGGATGCTGATATGTACACAAATATGACACCCATTTTATACATGAAGTGATTTAAGATGTTCCTCAGTGACAAAATAAGACGATTTCTTTCTTTTAAAACTATTGGCAACCTGGCTTACTCAGGAATAAAACTGATTGGCAAAGAAGAAATAGTAACTGAGAGGGCTTCAACATTTCCCATTTGCTGGAATATTCAATAGTTTAAGCAACATGTCCTCTGTAGCATTTAGACATGTTTTATAGATCTCAATAAAAAACAATGAACTTTGTTCACTTACACAAGATACAAATTTGTTTTTTTTATATAGCATGCACGGCATTAAACCAGACACAAATGAAACACCCAAGTTATATCCATAGGAATAAAAAATTCAAATTCTTCAGTAAAACATTGTACAATGTATATTAAATTTACTAACATTATAAATGGAAGGAAATTAACCAACAGATTCTTTTTCTCAAAGTAAAGATCGACCGGCTTTCATCCATGGTTAGCACTCCTATTCTGATTCTTATTTCTCCAAAAAAGAATTTGTGACAATATTTTTAACAAACACAAAATTCAGCAAGGCATTCATTAGTCACCTCAATCAACATTCTTACCATAAATCTGCTGGCTGCATATTCACAGACAGTTTTCAGCTCTACAGCTTATAAAATCATATAGCTAGTGGGAACTTCCATAAATACAATGGTTTTTTTAATTGAGAAATCTACATGAAGGGTCAATCCCATAGTAAAAGGCACCAAGGTTGAAAAGAATAGTAGAGAGAATAAGGTGAGTCATGCTTGAATTTCAAAAGCCTGTGTGCTGTAAAAAGGGAAGGCTGGATTGTTGAGGGGAAGAGAAATGTTTGGTGTAAAAGAAGAAACCAGGGTAAATTCTGCACTTCCATGGGTAGCAGTCCTCACAGCAGCCTATGTTTTTTTGGAATGTGTTCAATGCAAGCATGGCTCACTGCTAGCAGTGTGGAATTGGGCCTTGAGCCTCCTGAAGCTAACTTCAGGATAGAGCCACTGTGAAATTTCAGGGCCACTTTCTTCACTCCCACTGCCTGCACTATAGATTCACTCTGAGTATCAAGAGCAGATGTTGCTTCGTCCAACAGAAGAATCTTTGGGTTTCTGAGCTATAGCAATTCTCTGTTTCTGTCCACCACTCAGCTGGGCACCTCTTTCACCAACCATTGTGTTAAATTTCTGTAAAATGTGAAAATGCAAAAAGTATGCTATTTGAAAAAAATACCTCCATCTATGCTTTTGTATTGGTTCTTAGAAAGTCTGTAGAAAGCATCTTTTGGTTTGACATCAACAATGAGATTTCTTTTCATATGAATTCCTGTTAAGGATGTGAGATATTAACTGCTGTTATAAATATTTTGTTGGCATTGGTCTATTGTTGCATATATAAGACTTGCATTTATATAGAGCCTTTCATGACCTCAGGATGTCCCAAAAAGCTTTACAGCCAATTAAATACTTTTGAAGTGTAGTCACTGTTGCATAGGAAACATCAACATCCAATCAATGAATTTATATGACCAGTGAACAATTTTCACTGTGAGTTTGACTGTGTTGAACCACAATGAAACATTTCCAGTAATCTCTGTACTGCGTTTAAAACACTGAGATATGCTAATAGATCATAGAATCATAGAAAGTTACGGCACAGAATGTGGCCATCCAGCCCATCATGTCTGTGCCAGCCGAAAAAGAGCTATCCAGCTTAATCCCACTTTTCAGCACTTGGTCCGTAGCCCTGTAGGTTACGGCACTTCAAGTGCACATCCAAGTACTTTTTAAATGAGCTGAGGGTTTCTGCCTCTACCACCCTTTCAGGCAGTGAGTTCCAGAACCCCAGCACCCTCTAGGTAAAAAAAATTCTACTCAGCTCTCCTCTAATCCTTCTATCAATTACTTTAAATCTATGCCTGATCACTGGCCCCTCTGCTAAGGGAAATATGTCCTCCCTATCCACTCTATCTAGTCCTGTCATAATTTTATATACCTCAATTAAATCTCCCATCAGCCTCCTTTGTTCCAGAGAAAACAAGCACAGCCTATCCAATCTTTTCTCATAGCTAAAATTTTCCAGCCCTGGCAACATCCTTGTAAATCTCCTCTGGACCCTCTCTAGTGCAATCACATCTTTCCTGTAATGTGGTGACCAGAACTGGACACAGTACTCAAGCTGTGGCCCAGCCAATGTTTTATACAGTTCTAGCATAACTTCCCTGCTCTTATATTCTATGCCTCGGCTAATAAAGGAAAGTATCCCCTGTGCCTTTTTAACCACCTTATCTACATGTCCTGATACCTTCAGGGATCTGTGGACATGCACTCCAAGGTCCCTTTGTTCCTCCACACCTCTCAGTGTCCTCCCATTTATTGTGTACTCCCATCCCTTGTTTGCCCTCCCCAAATGCATTACCTCACCCTTCTCTGGATTGAATTCCATTTGCCACTTTTCTGCCCACCTGACCAGTCCATTGATATCTTCCTGCAGTATACAGCTTTCCTCCTCACTCAACCACGTGGCCAATTTTTGTATCATCTGCAAACTTCTTGATCATGCCGCCCATTTTCAAGTCCAAATCATTAATGTGTACCACAAAAAGCAAGGGACCTAGTACTGAGCCTTACGGGACCCCACTGGAAGCAGCCTTCCAGTTGCAAAAACACCCGTCAACCATTACCATTTGCTTCCTGCCACTGAGCCAATTTTGGATCCAACTAGCCACTTTCCTTTGGATCCCATGGGCTTTTACTTTGTTGACCAGTGTGCCATGTGGGACCTTGTCAAAAGCCTTGCTAAAATCCATGTACACTACATCAAACGCGTGACCCTCATCGACCCTCCTTGTTACCTGCTCAAAAAATTCAATCAAGTTAGTCAGACACAACCGTCCCTTAACAAATCCATGCTAACAGTCCTTGATTAACCCGTGCCTTTCTAAATGACAATTTATGCTGTCCCTCAGAATCGATTCCAATAATTTGCCCACCACCGAGGTTAGGCTGATTGGCCTATAATTTCTCGGTCTATCTCTTTCTCTCTTTTGAAACAACGGTACGTTAGCTGTCCTCCAATCCTCCGGCACCACGCCAGTAGCCAATGAGGATTGGAAAATGATGGTCAGAGCCTCCACTTTTCCCTCCCTTGCTTCTTTTAACAGCCTGGGATACATTTCATCCGAGCCTGGTGATTTATTTACTTTGAAAGCTAATCCCCTTAATACTTCCTCTCGCACCATGTTTATCGCATCCAATATTTCACATTTCTCCTCCTTAACTACAATCTCTGCATCATCCCCCTCTTTTGTGAAGGCAGACGCAAAGTATTTATTAAGAACCATACCCACATCTTCCACCTCCACACAAAGGTTACCTTTTTGGTCTCTAATAGGCCCTACTCTTTCCTTAGTTATCCTCTTGCTCTTAATGTATTTATAAAACATTTTTGGGTTTTCCTTAATTTTACCTGACAGTATTTTTTCATGCCCTCTCTTTGCTTTCCTAATTTGCTTTTTAATTTCACCCCTGCACTTTCTATACTCCTCTAGGCTTTCTGCAGTATTGACCTCTTGGTGTCTGACATAAGCTTCCCTTTTTTGCCTTATCTTATCCTGTATGCTCCTTGTCATCCAGGGGGCTCTAGATGTTGACCTGTATGAAATTGTAGAGCTATAGAAGTTCTGCTCTTCTCAAGCAACTGAACTGCACCATAAAGGGAGCTCCTGTAAATCACTTTAGCAGCCAATAAAGATACATAAGCTTTACAGTAATGGCAGCAGGTCACTTTTTATGCAAACAAATTTTCTTCCATTTAGACAAGTGAGAATTTGCCAAGTAGTATAGCTGAGTCAGGAATTCAGCCATTTATAATAAAGGTGCTATTTCTTCCAAATTAATCATCTGAGACTTTCATTTGCGGTGTGATAGTTCTCCATCCAGAATGGATAATGTCATGGCTGATGTATGACCAGTGGGTAGTGGGCTATAAAAGTGCCTCATTCATATCAATCAGACCAAATTAGTATCTGTAATGTCTCAAATCTATTATTCAATTCAGCAACAAAGTGTGACAATAGTCAGTGAACTTTTACACTGCAGCACTGTAGACCACTATTAAGTATGTCACTTAGGATAATGTGCAATTTGAAGCACTATTATCTTATTAATCATTTAATGCATAAACTATTTAGATTTTCCAATGTTATTGCAAGAGGGATGTGTGATGAACACATTTGACCAATTTAAAGGAAAAACTTCCTCCCTTCACCTACCAGAATTCATCTTTACTGCTTGGGTGGTAAACTGGCAGAGCGGACTGCCTGTCCATTATGGAGCCCATCCAAGTTTCACTTCCATTGAAAGTGAATGTGAAAATTTTCCCCTCTTTATTATGGGTGCCAAAATGTACCAGGCCCGTTATCCACCAATGAAAGAGTTAATGATCTTACCTGTGCTGGCAAGAGGAAGTGCCAAGCAGAGGCTAAATGTTTCTCTATAAGGGATGAGGTTAAATCTCAGCTAATGGCACCTAAGACAGCTCCTGTACACCTGCCAGAGCTGATGACTGGGTGACATTGGTGTGAGCTGGAACCAGATCACTTGCCTAACTCACAGACATGGATGTAGCATGGCACAGCAAAACAAATAGAAAGGGGAGGGATAGAACATAAAAACATTTTCTAAAGAGGCTTTCCCGCTCAAAAAAACAAGATAAGCAGGGTTTGTGATGTGTGTCAAATTTAAAAAGTCACTTACATTGATATAAAATCGTAAGCATTCGCTTCCTTCGTTGCTTGGTCAATCTCTGCATCAGTTACATCCTCTCGGCCATAACGTATGTTTTCAGCAATTGTTGTGGCAAACAGTATTGGCTCCTGGTTTACGATGCTAATGTGTTTTCTCAACCACTTCACATTCAAAGTACGGATATCATGTCCATCAAGAGTGATCTAAGTGAGCAGATGAAGACCTTAGTTTTCAGTTGACCGTTTTCTATACAGATAAGTCAGCAGATAACAAAATAATTATTTCACTTTATGCATTTAACTTATTTAATAAATTTTACTTGCCTTATATGGAAAATCCTAGAAGCTTGCCAGTTGCTATTATTAATTTCTTTATTCTACTTCCTTCTCCTGATTTTTAGTTGTTGTTTCTCTTTCTTTGGGTTCCCCATACCACATGCAATTCCCTGAGTCATACCATAAGCAGGAAACTTGAGCCAGCCTTTTGTAATGTCACTGATTTCCAAGGGTGACTGTTGATTTTTTTACTCTGTGTGAGGTAGCAACTCCACTTCACGCAACATCTTCCCTTGGTCACATGACATCATTGCTGGGTTTAATTTCCTCCGTTGGCTATTTTTAGCACACCAGTTTATGTGTTTCCATAAGTACCTGTCAGCTCTATTAAGATAGTCAGATTAATAACTGCATTCAAATAGTAAAGACAGTCATAGTGCACAGAGGAAATGAAGCCCAGACATGAACAATGACAGCCCAATGTACTATTTCTTACTAAAATTGCTTCTTCCTGTCATTTGTCCCTATTATCAGATACTTTCATGACAACATATTATAAAATGCAGTTATTCCATTCATGTGATAGAAACTCATGTTTAATGGGTAATAGTTGTTTAAAAAATACCTGAAATGGGTGCTGGAATAACATATGACAACAGAAAGGTACATGTCATATCAAAAATAAACACAAGTGTAACAATGTTATGCATGTAAGATATTCATATTTATTTTATCATTTTATCAGATGCTATTATGTGTATTATACTTTTGTCACACACTCCCACTCTTGCAATGGATAAAGTTACGTACAAGTAACATGAACATTCAGGGATAAATTTCAACCCCACAAGTGGGTGGATTGGGGACGGGTGGGAAGGTTAAAAATGTAAAACCAGACCCCAACTTGCCCACTTCCGGTTTTAACGGAGGTGAGTCGAGGGGAGGGCGACCAACCCACTCACAGGAGGCAGGTCGGTCAGTGAAATCTTTTAAGGAGGCTGCAGGCCTCCATTTTGAGAGTTTTTTTGATTTTCACTCCTGGGGGCCAGGATTCCCGGGCCTTCTGCATCACGCCACGTAAGAGGAGGCGAGAAGGCCCAGATCAGCACTGCCTGCGGGCCAGAAGGAGCAGGAGAGTTTCATCCAGGCCCAATCCCATACACGTGGTTGGCTGACCTCCTTCCCATGTCTGATCCCCCCCCCACCACGATCTCCAACCGCACCCCCCGACCACGATCTCCAACCGCACCCCCCACCACGATCTCCAACCGCCTCCCCCCCCACGATCTCCAACCGCCCCCCCCCTACGATCTCCAACCGCCCCCCCCCAACGATCTCCAACCACCACCCCCCCACGAACTCCAACCCGCCCCACTAACTCCAACCCCCCCCCACTAACTCCAACCCCCCCCCACGAACTCCAACCCCCCCCCACGAACTCCAACCCCCCCCCACGAACTCCAACCCCCCCCCACGAACTCCAACCCCCCCCCACGAACTCCAACCCCCCCCCACTAACTCCAACCCCCCCCCACTAACTCCAACCCCCCCCCACTAACTCTAACCCCCCCCCACTAACTCTAACCCCCCCCCACTAACTCCAACCCCCCCCCACTAACTCCAACCCCCCCCCACTAACTCCAACCCCCCCCCACTAACTCCAACCCCCCCCCACTAACTCCAAACCCCCCCTACTAACTCCAACCCCCCCCACTAACTCCAACCCCCCCCACTAACTCCAACCCCCCCCCACTAACTCCAACCCCCCCCACTAACTCCAACCCCCCCCACTAACTCCAACCCCCCCCCCACTAACTCCAACCCCCCCCCACTAACTCCAACCCCCCCCCCACTAACTCCAACCCCCCCCCCACTAACTCCAACCCCCCCCCCACTAACTCCAACCCCCCCCCCCACTAACTCCAACCCCCCCCCCCACTAACTCCAACCCCTCCCACTAACTCCAACCCCCCCACCATGATCTCCAACCCCTCCCACTAACTCCAACCCCCCCACCATGATCTCCAACCCCCCCCCACTAACTCCAACCCCCCCCACTAACTCCAACCCCCCCCACTAACTCCAACCCCCCCCACTAACTCCAACCCCCCCCCCCACTAACTCCAACCCCCCCCCCACTAACTCCAACCCCCCCCACTAACTCCAACCCCCCCCACTAACTCCAACCCCCCCCCCCACTAACTCCAACCCCCCCCCCCACTAACTCCAACCCCCCCCCCCACTAACTCCAACACCCCCCACTAACTCCAACCCCTCCCACTAACTCCAACCCCCCCACCATGATCTCCAACCCCTCCCACTAACTCCAACCCCCCCACCATGATCTCCAACCCCCCCCACGAACTCCAACCCCCCCCACTAACTCCAACCCCCCCCCCACTAACTCCAACCCCCCCCCCACTAACTCCAACCCCCCCCCACTAACTCCAACCCCCCCCCACGATCTGCAACCCCCCCCCACGATCTCCAACCCCCCCCCACGATCTCCAACCGCCCCCCACGATCTCCAACCCCCCCCCCCACGATCTCCAACCCCCCCCCACGATCTCCAACCCCCCCCCACGATCTCCAACCCCCCCCCACGATCTCCAACCCCCCCCCACGATCTCCAACCCCCCCCCACGATCTCCAACCCCCCCCCACGATCTCCAACCCCCCCCCAACGATCTCCAACCCCCCCCCACGATCTCCAACCCCCCCCACGATCTCCAACCCCCCCCACGATCTCCAACCCCCCCCACGATCTCCAACCCCCCCCCACGATCTCCAACCCCCCCCCCACGATCTCCAACCCCCCCCCCACGATCTCCAACCCCCCCCCCACGATCTCCAACCCCCCCCCCCACGATCTCCAACCCCCCCCCCACGATCTCCAACCCCCCCCCACGATCTCCAACCCCCCCCCCCCACGATCTCCAACCCCCCCCCCACGATCTCCAACCCCCCCCACGATCTCCAACCCCCCCCCACGATCTCCAACCCCCCCCCCCATGATCTCCAACCCCCCCCCCCACCATCTCCAACCCCCCCCCCCACCATCTCCAACCCCCCCCCCACGATCTCCAACCCCCCCCCCCACGATCTCCAACCCCCCCCCCACGATCTCCAACCCCCCCCCACGATCTCCAAACCCCCCCCCCACGATCTCCAACCCCCCCCCACTAACTCCAACCCCCCCCCACTAACTCCAACCCCCCCCACTAACTCCAACCCCCCCCCACTAACTCCAACCCCCCCCCACTAACTCCAACCCCCCCCCACTAACTCCAACCCCCCCCCACTAACTCCAACCCCCCCCCACTAACTCCAACCCCCCCCCACTAACTCCAACCACCCCCCCACTAACTCCAACCCCCCCCACTAACTCCAACCCCCCCCACTAACTCCAACCCCCCCCACTAACTCCAACCCCCCCCACTAACTCCAACCCCCCCCACTAACTCCAACCCCCCCCCACTAACTCCAACCCCCCCCACTAACTCCAACCCCCCCCACTAACTCCAACCCCCCCCACTAACTCCAACCCCCCCCCACTAACTCCAACCCCCCCCACTAACTCCAACCCCCCCCCACTAACTCCAACCCCCCCCCCCACTAACTCCAACCCCTCCCACTAACTCCAACCCCCCCACCATGATCTCCAACCCCTCCCACTAACTCCAACCCCCCCACCATGATCTCCAACCCCCCCACCATGATCTCCAACCCCCCCCCACTAACTCCAACCCCCCCCACTAACTCCAACCCCCCCCACTAACTCCAACCCCCCCCACTAACTCCAACCCCCCCCACTAACTCCAACCCCCCCCCCACTAACTCCAACCCCCCCCCCACTAACTCCAACCCCCCCCCCACTAACTCCAACCCCCCCCCCCCACTAACTCCAACCCCTCCCACTAACTCCAACCCCCCCCACTAACTCCAACCCCCCCCCCACTAACTCCAACCCCCCCCCCACTAACTCCAACCCCTCCCACTAACTCCAACCCCCCCCCACTAACTCCAACCCCCCCCACTAACTCCAACCCCCCCCACTAACTCCAACCCCCCCCACTAACTCCAACCCCCCCCACTAACTCCAACCCCCCCCACTAACTCCAACCCCCCCCACTAACTCCAACCCCCCCCCCACTAACTCCAACCCCCCCCCCACTAACTCCAACCCCCCCCCCCCACTAACTCCAACCCCTCCCACTAACTCCAACCCCCCCCACTAACTCCAACCCCCCCCCCACTAACTCCAACCCCCCCCCCACTAACTCCAACCCCTCCCACTAACTCCAACCCCCCCACCATGATCTCCAACCCCTCCCACTAACTCCAACCCCCCCACCATGATCTCCAACCCCCCCCACTAACTCCAACCCCCCCCACTAACTCCAACCCCCCCCCCACTAACTCCAACCCCCCCCCCACTAACTCCAACCCCCCCCCACTAACTCCAACCCCCCCCACTAACTCCAACCCCCCCCCACTAACTCCAACCCCCCCCCCCACTAACTCCAACCCCTCCCACTAACTCCAACCCCCCCACCATGATCTCCAACCCCTCCCACTAACTCCAACCCCCCCACCATGATCTCCAACCCCCCCACCATGATCTCCAACCCCCCCCCACTAACTCCAACCCCCCCCACTAACTCCAACCCCCCCCACTAACTCCAACCCCCCCCACTAACTCCAACCCCCCCCACTAACTCCAACCCCCCCCACTAACTCCAACCCCCCCCCCACTAACTCCAACCCCCCCCCCACTAACTCCAACCCCCCCCCCCCACTAACTCCAACCCCTCCCACTAACTCCAACCCCCCCCACTAACTCCAACCCCCCCCCCACTAACTCCAACCCCCCCCCCACTAACTCCAACCCCTCCCACTAACTCCAACCCCCCCACCATGATCTCCAACCCCTCCCACTAACTCCAACCCCCCCACCATGATCTCCAACCCCCCCCACTAACTCCAACCCCCCCCACTAACTCCAACCCCCCCCCCACTAACTCCAACCCCCCCCCACTAACTCCAACCCCCCCCCACTAACTCCAACCCCCCCCCACTAACTCCAACCCCCCCCCACTAACTCCAACCCCCCCCCACTAACTCCAACCCCCCCCCACGATCTCCAACCCCCTCCCACGATCTCCAACCCCCCCCCACGATCTCCAACCCCCCCCCACGATCTCCAACCCCCCCCCACGATCTCCAACCCCCCCCCCACGATCTCCAACCCCCCCCCCACGATCTCCAACCCCCCCCCACGATCTCCAACCCCCCCCCCACGATCTCCAACCCCCCCCCACGATCTCCAACCCCCCCCCACGATCTCCAACCCCCCCCCCCACGATCTCCAACCCCCCCCCCACGATCTCCAACCCCCCCCCCACGATCTCCAACCCCCCCCCCACGATCTCCAACCCCCCCCCCACGATCTCCAACCCCCACCCCACGATCTCCAACCCCCCCCCCCACGATCTCCAACCCCCCCCCACGATCTCCAACCCCCCCCCACGATCTCCAACCCCCCCCCCACGATCTCCAACCCCCCCCCCCACGATCTCCAACCCCCCCCCCCCACGATCTCCAACCCCCCCCCCCCACGATCTCCAACCCCCCCCCACGATCTCCAACCCCCCCCCAATAACTCCATCCCCCCCCCACTAACTCCAACCCCCCCCCACTAACTCCAACCCCCCCCCACTAACTCCAACCCCCCCCCACTAACTCCAACCCCCCCCCACTAACTCCAACCCCCCCCACTAACTCCAACCCCCCCCCACTAACTCCAACCCCCCCCACTAACTCCAACCCCCCCCCACTAACTCCAACCCCCCCCCACTAACTCCAACCCCCCCCCACTAACTCCAACCCCCCCCCACTAACTCCAACCCCCCCCCACTAACTCCAACCCCCCCCCACTAACTCCAACCCCCCCTCCACTAACTCCAACCCCTCCCACTAACTCCAACCCCCCCACCATGATCTCCAACCCCCCCCACTAACTCCAACCCCCCCCACTAACTCCAACCCCCCCCACTAACTCCAACCCCCCCCCACTAACTCCAACCCCCCCCCCCACGATCTCCAACCCCCCCCCCCACGATCTCCAACCCCCCCCCCCACGATCTCCAAACCCCCCCCCCCACGATCTCCAAACCCCCCCCCCCCACGATCTCCAACCCCCCCCCCCACGATCTCCAACCCCCCCCCCACGATCTCCAACCCCCCCCCCCACGATCTCCAACCCCCCCCCCCACGATCTCCAACCCCCCCCCCCCACGATCTCCAACCCCCCCCCCCACGATCTCCAAACCCCCCCCCCCACGATCTCCAAACCCCCCCCCCCCACGATCTCCAACCCCCCCCCCCACGATCTCCAACCCCCCCCCCACGATCTCCAACCCCCCCCCCCACGATCTCCAACCCCCCCCCCCCACGATCTCCAACCCCCCCCCCCCACGATCTCCAACCCCCCCCCCCCCACGATCTCCAACCCCCCCCCCCCCACGATCTCCAACCCCCCCCCCGCCACGATCTCCAACCACCCCCCCCACGATCTCCAACCACCCCCCCCACGATCTCCAACCCCCCCCACGATCTCCAAACCCCCCCCCCCACGATCTCCAAACCCCCCCCCCCCACGATCTCCAACCCCCCCCCCCACGATCTCCAACCCCCCCCCCACGATCTCCAACCCCCCCCCCCACGATCTCCAACCCCCCCCCCCACGATCTCCAACCCCCCCCCCCCACGATCTCCAACCCCCCCCCCCACGATCTCCAAACCCCCCCCCCCACGATCTCCAAACCCCCCCCCCCCACGATCTCCAACCCCCCCCCCCACGATCTCCAACCCCCCCCCCACGATCTCCAACCCCCCCCCCCACGATCTCCAACCCCCCCCCCCCACGATCTCCAACCCCCCCCCCCCCACGATCTCCAACCCCCCCCCCCCACGATCTCCAACCCCCCCCCCGCCACGATCTCCAACCACCCCCCCCACGATCTCCAACCACCCCCCCCACGATCTCCAACCCCCCCCACGATCTCCAACCCAACCCCCCACGATCTCCACCCCCCCCCCCACGATCTCCAACCCCCCCCCCCCCCACGATCTCCAACCCCCCCCCCCCACGATCTCCAACCCCCCCCCCACGATCTCCAACCCCCCCCCACGATCTCCAACCCCCCCCCCCCACGATCTCCAACCCCCCCCCCCCACGATCTCCAACCCCCCCCCCACGATCTCCAACCCCCCCCCCCCACGATCTCCAACCCCCCCCCCCCACGATCTCCAACCCCCCCCCCCGATCTCCAACCCCCCCACCACGATCTCCAACCCCCCCCACCACGATCTCCAACCCCCCCACCACGATCTCCAACCGCGCGCCCCCACGATCTCCAACCGCACCCCCACCACGATCTCCAACCGCCCCCCCCCCCCAACGATCTCCAACCACCCACCCCAACGATCTCCAACCACCCCCCCACTCCATGATCTCCAACCGGTCTACTCCTGTTTCTATGTTCCTATGTACTTTCCTTCTTAGAAATGAGTTTGATTGGGTGGCTAAGAGGCAGGAAATACAATATAGCGTCACTGGTAAGTGGCTCCAGCTGTTGCATAATGAGACATTGTGAAACGTATTTAAGTCATCATCTGTTGAAATATTCTTATGTAAGGAATCTTACAACACCAGGTTATAGTCCAACAATTTTATTTGAAAATCACAAGCTTTCGGAGGCTTTCTCCTTCGTCAGGTGAGAAGGAGAAAGCCTGACGAAGGAGAAAGCCTCCAAAAGCTTGTGATTTTCAAATAAAACTGTTGGACTATAACCTGGTGTTGTAAGATTCCTTACATTTGTCCACTCCAGTCCATCACCGGCATCTCCACATCAGAAATATTCTTAGGAAGAACTAATTGTTCCAATCATCACTCTGACATTAAAATAAGTTTAGTTTCTGTGCAGGACATCTCCATCAGGGAAAAATGACAGAGTTTACCCCAATCTGGAATTACCTACATTGAATTATATTGACTACATTTCAAAAGTACTTCTTTGACTGAGAAGCGCTTTGGGATGTCCTGAGGTAGTGAGAAGTGCTATGTAACTCCAAGTTTTTTCTTTTTCTTTCAAGGTGGGCTCAATGCCAGGCAGCAGCCATCTGGTAAGTGGCTCATAGGTGGGAAGAGTTAGGATTTTCAAGGACGGGGAGTCAGCAGGCACACTGCTGGTTGATAGCAGCATGAGACCCAGGAGGTGAGATTTTTAACCTCAACTCCATTCACTCGTGCATAAATTTCAAATTGGCTATGAAGCAACTGAGAGAGACAGGACGTCTAAAACATGACATGCATCGAAAATGTCCTTTGGATGCTGTATTTGTTTTCACTGTGCCTGAGATTGCACTTAATGGCCGCAATTTTCAAAGGAAATTGCGGGTGCGTTGGGGGGTGGCTGCAAAAATCGGGGAAATCCCGAGTGGGTGAGGAAGCCGGCTCCAACCCACTGACTTCCAGGTTCCCCACAGACGCATCTGTGTGCGCACGTGCCTCACGAATGTGGAAGTCCCACCGGCTTTAGTTAAAGAACCAAATGTACCTCATTGAGGTACTTAAGGTACTTTATTTTCGACATAGTAGATAGTTAAAACGATTTTAAATTTACCTGGGCGGCTTTCCCATGGCTTCCAGAAGGGCCGGATCAGGCAGAAATAAACAAAATAAATTAAATAAAAAACCATTGCACAAAGTTAAAAAAACAAAATAAACCTACATTTCCACCCTGCTCCGATGTCCGATGTCCCCCTCCCCCCCCCCCCCCCCCGATGTCTCCCTCTCCGATGCCGCTCTCAGCCCCTGATGTCTCCCTCTCTGATCTCCCCCTCGTCCCCCCCTGAGCTTCCCATCCCCCCTGAGCTCCCCATCCACCCCAACCTTCACATCTTCCACCTGCCCACCCCCCCCCCCCCGATCTTCAGTGCCCTCCACCCTCTGTTCCAGCGCAGAATGATGTCTCTCTCTCTCCCCCTCCCTTGGCGTTGCAGCTCCTGTCACGAAACCCAGAAACAACTTTAATCACCATCAATTACATCGTGATCGCATCGGAAAAAGTAAGTTTTTTTTATTCGGGTTTGCCACGCACACCTTCACCACCCCACCACCCCGCTGTCAACACACCGCCATTTCAAAATTGAGCCCAATGCATTTGCCTGAGATTCCTCTTTCCACTATTTTAGTGGAGAGATCACCCATTTACTTCAATGAATTAATACCTTTGCTAAAATAGCAGAGAAGAATTTCTGATGAATGTATTGGTGTTTATATGCTAGTATTTTTTAGTGACTTACTTTTCTGTAGTAAGAGAACTTCAAAATAAGGTTAATACATACTAGTTGGCATTGTTTTTTTTAAAGTTATTACTATTATTATTTTAATGCATCATTTCCCTTCATTTCTGGACACTGTTGATCTCGGATGTGATGTAATTTGTAGTTTTATGGGTAAAGTTTCAATACTAGGCTGCCTGTCAGTGATGTGGAATCTGACTGCATGTGAGACCTGCTCCTTCAACATTGGACGCAAGTTAACACCAATATGTGAAATTATACAACACATTGGGCGCTCGTATGAGCTCAGTAAACAAAACACAATCTTACCTTGCCTGCTTCTGGATCATAGAATCGCTGAAGCAGTTGAATTGTTGTACTTTTACCACAGCCACTGGTTCCAACCAGAGCAACGGTCTTTCCACTTATAATCTTCATGTTCAAACCCTTAAGAATCTGCAGTTAAAAGGAAACTGAGATTTACAAACATGTAAAAATGATTAAGGAAAAAAATGTGATTTAGAAATTATGGTCAAAAAAGCTCTTACAAACATATCTGCTACATTACAAGGACTATTCATTCCTTGCTTTCTTTTTCTTGTGCAATTCAACATTTTTAACTTTGCATTCAGAAGGAAGGTAGAAATGCTAAATAACAAGACATAACAGGCTGCAATCTTTTTGTTTTTATATAAATAATGTAACAACAGTTATGGGCTATTGTGTAATTCATCCATTCTGGAAAAACTGGCCCATTATTTCCTTCCTTAAAGAACGTTCTTGTTAATTACACTCCTACATTACAACAGTGACTGCACTTCAGAAGTACTTCATTGGCTGTAAAGCGCTTTGGGATGTCCTGAATTTGTGAGAGGCGCTATATAAATGCAAGTCTTTCTTTTTTTCTTTCTTTAATCTGCATATTCTTAAAGTTACTGAGGTCAGTCAGAACATGGAAGAAGCTACTTCTTGTAATATAAAATTTGCTGATGCCACCAACTTATATGACCATGTAACAAGTATAAGGTAAATAAGCAGCATTCATAGGTGTTTAGATCACATAAGAATATGGACTAAGGAATGCTAATAGGTGGATTTTAATTCAAATAAAAGTTAGGTCATACACACTGGAACATAAAACACATTTACATTCATTAGCAAATGTAGACAATTCCACAACGCAGAAGAGATGTGCAAAATAAACTCAACAAAACTAATCAATGGTACAGTCTACTCTTGCCAATACAAAGTAACTTCTGCTTGAAAATAAATTTGAACTATTCAATAATTCAAATTAAGCAAAGGGATTGTGTTTTTGCTAAAAAAAAAATTGGGAATAACAAATAATTCAAATTTAGCAACTTTGAATTAAGAGGAGCAGACTGTTCATCCAATAACTCGTTTAAAAATAAACTGGATGAGTATGTGGTTGGGAATGGGATTAAAAGTTATAAGGAAAGGTACTGAAGCATATGATATACTCCATGGAATACAATGGTTCCCATCCTACTGAGACCATGAAATAGGATCTATGGAATGCAAGGGGTCATGGTTGAAAAATAGTATTGAAATGTCAATTTGTTTCCTTGGAGTTTTATTTAATTATTTAAGCCACCAGTTTTACAAAGCTTTAAGTTCTTGAAAGTTTTACCTCTGGTCAATCACTTGCACCATGAGATTAAATAAGACAAGTCTAGAAGATGGAACATGCTTGTGGCACTGAGTGCCTTTTTCTCTTTCCATATTTTTACAAAGATGTTTTGGTGCAAACAATGCAATTGGGAAATTTAAATGTGGGCCCCATGTATACTTCTTGTATAGCAAATATGCTGGTGTACTGAACACTGGCTGCAGGATAGGTGGAACTGGCAGGATTTCTGGTGAGGGGCCATCATCCACCAGACTCCCTTCCTTGAATGACATCAGGACGGAGCCTGGAAGAAACATTTATCCCTGTCCTGTTGGAATTTTGCATCACAGCCAGAAAGGAGAACCGTGTTCCACTCCAAATTCCTCCGCCCCACCCCCCCCCTTCAGATTGGTAAAAACTGGAGGCATTTCAGAGCTCTGAGGCATAATTTTAGCCCGGAGCCAGAAAGGGGACGGGGGGGCCACAATTTTGACGTAAGGACGACTTTTGTTTGTCGGTTTCCAGTCCGACAGGCCGGCCTGATTGGTAGGCTGGACTCAGTCGGTTGGGAGAAAAGCAAGAGGTAAGTATTCAGCTAAGTCTTAGATTTTATGGATGGGGGCATCGGCGGGCATGGGGGTCATCGGGGGGAGTCGGTCATCGGGGGGAGTCGGTCATCGGGGGGAAGTCAGTCATCGGGGGAGGAGTCAGTCATTGGGGTTCATTGGGGGAGGGGTCAGTCATCCCGGGGAGGGGTCGGTCATCCCGGGGAGGGGTCGGTCATCGCGGGGAGGGGTCGGTCATCTCGGGGGTCAGTCATCCAAGGTCAGTCACTGAGTGGGGTTAGGATCGGGGGTCAACGCAGGGGCCGCGATCGTTGGGGAGGAGGGGGTTTGCGATCTTTGTGGGGGGTCGTGATCATTGGGGGGGGTGGGGTCGGCGATCGTAGGTAGGGTTGCTGCAGTAGGCTTGTTAGGCCTAGGGGAAACACTCCTGTTCCTCCGGGCCCACAAGTTGTGCCAAAAAGGCACTTACCTGCAGTTTCGGGCCTTCTCGCCTCCCTTCACGCGGTGTGAAGGAGAAGACCCGGGAATCCCGGCCCCCAGAAATTACAAAACCTTTCAAAATGGAGGCCCGCAGCCTCCTTGAAAGGTTTTAGTGACCAACCCGCCTCCTGAGAGCGGGCGGGTTGCCGCCCCTCGTCCCGCCCGGGTGAAAACTCGAAATGGGTGGGTTGGAGGCAGGTTGAGGGCGGGTCCACAATTTTTGCAATTTTCAATGCCCCCCCGCCCCCAACCCACCCATTTTTCCCATTTAAAATCCTGCCTCTGATCTTTGCAAATCTGCCAGGAATTACATTTCTTGCAGTCCAGTGATGGTTTAGTTTCAAGTTCCCTGATAGTTCAGTTATAGCTGAAGTGGTGTTCCACAAGGATCGGTGCTGGGACCACTGTTGTTCACCACTTATATAAACGAATTGGACTCTGGAATCGGAACTACAATTTCAAAATTTGCGAACGACACGAAATCAGGGGATATTGTTAATACCGAGGAGGACTATGACAAAATACAGGCAGAATGGGCATGTAATTGGTAAATGAATTTCAATATAGCTAAGTATGAGGTATTACATTTTGGTAGGATGAATAAGGAGGCTACATGCTCCTTGGAAAATAAGAGTCTAAATGGGGTAGAGGAGCGGAGAGTTCTGGGGGTACGGATACACAAATTACTAAAAGTAGCGACGCAGGCCTTAATAAGGCCATTAAATAAAGCAAACCAAGCACTGAGGTTCATTTCTAGAGGGATAGAATTGATGATAAGTAGAGAGGTTATGTTAAACTTGTATAGAACCTTGGTTAGACCACATTGGTGTACTGTGAACAGTTCTGGTCTCCATATTATAAAAAGAATGGAGAGGCGCAGGAGAAGGTGCAAAAATGATTCACAAGGATAAAACTGAGAGGTTATATCTATCAGGAAAGATTGAGCAGGCTGGGGCCCTTTTCTCTAGAAAAGAGAAGACTGAGCGATGTAGAGAATATGTTTCCACTTCCAGTGGAGACCAGAACTGGGGGCCATAAATATAAGGTAGTCACCAATACATCCAATAGGGAATTCAGGAGAAACTGCTTTAACTAGAGAGTGGTTAGAATGTGGAACTTGCTACCACAAGGAGGAGTAGATGCATTTAAGGGGAAGCTAGATAAACACATGGGAGAAAAGAATAGAAGGATATGCTGATAGGGTTCGATGAAGGGGGAAGGAGGCTCGTGTGGAGCATAAACACCGGCATGGGCCTGTTGGGCTGAATGGCCTGTTTCTGTACTGTACATTCTCTGTAATTCTATGTAATAGCTCTGCCCTGATTACGCACTGTCTTTTTCATTTGATGATCTATTAATGCAAATTAATACTTTGACATTGGCTTTTTAAATATATTCAAGAAAATTACTGCAGATAAATTAAGAAACTGACACATACTTTTGTACCTGGTCTAGTTGGATAAGTGAAGTGAATATCCTTGAATTCAAAATCTCCTTTGACACTGTCTGGCTTATAACCATCTTTGGAGCTACTGTCTATAGGACGATGCTGGAAATAAGCATACACAAAGAGTAAGATTCACATTGTAATCTATTGACAAAACAACCAAATCACCTCCTTGAAAGGTGTGCCTATGCGCAGAATACCTTTTGTTTGCAATTTTGCTTTCCAGTTTTCTGCTGTTTTGACACCTCCTCTCCTGAAGTTGTTGACTTCCTGGGGTTCAGTTCCACAAGGGCTAGCAACCTTCTGGTACCTCAACCATGTGGCCAATCTTCTTTTGTGAGCCTGGATAGTGAATGCTTATTGGAAATTCGACCAATGGGGCATCATTGCCCCATCTTGTTTTCACACAATGTCCATACATGGACACTTTTTTCAGCAGGGAAAACTGGACACCAATCAGGAGCAAGAACCCTGGCTCATTTTTGTAATCCCTAGCCTTGGGTTCTGAGGTCCCTACTGGTGCCCTGACTAAGATTATCAATGATACACAGCATGTGGAATGAACCAGTGACCTTCTGGTCTGCCGGGTTAGTTACCACACCACCACTGGAAGAAGTCAAGTAATTGTATAACTTACTGAATGCTAGCAGTGAGAAAGATATGCAAGGTGTTATTTACCTTTGCATTAGGGCTATATACTTCGTAAGCTGTAACTTGAGCTTTTGAAACGTCTTCTAGTTTTGATGCTGCCTCGCCAAGTGAGAATACTCCTATCAGCACAGAAAAAAACACCTGTAAAAATATGATCGGAGATTAGTTGCTGAGTTGGGTTTATTTACACAGAACACTAAAAGGCATTTCTAAAAGCTTGTGCAAAGGTGACAATTTATACTGAATGACAGACCATATTTAATGTGCTTATATTAATGAAAAACAGGATCCAGAGGATGAAAGAATTTTTGTTTAAAATAATCAACTTTGCAGCAGCTATTGCACGATTACAACTGTAAACTAGTTTTTCTTTAGTTTATTAAATACTTAACAATATTTCGCTTGCTAAAGTTTATTTTCAAATGTCCTTTGTCACAGATGACATTATACTTTGTCACGGTTATCCAAGTGTATGCATTTTGCACGTTCATATCTATCAGCATGCATACTACAATATTGGCATGTTTATCTATTTTCCTAATAATATTACACCTTTAATACCATACTGGACCCCATTTCCTTGTGTAAGTGGATTCTACTTTTTGAAAAGATATATTGTGTTCATACCTTTGTCTGTGCTGCTACTGAGGCTAGGAGAAGGGGAGTGAGTGCCAGTATGACCAAGGCAAGCTTCCATCCATGGATAAATCTAATAATAAATCCTGTCACAAAACTGCTAAATTACTGTATGATTATGCTGAACTTGTCCCCGAGACCCTCTTTGATGGTGTTTATATCACTGTTAATATAAAAGAAACAGAATTATGTGCTCTGCCATCAATTTTATTACTTTATATCGACAATGTCACAAAAAATAATACTATGGATACAGTGACTTTCAATAATTACATAAATTTATTTTCAGCAAAATTTATATGCTCCCAAGAATCTCTTACATAATAATTGGTTTGGATACTGACCGGTATCAATAATCCAAGAGGATGATATGTGACAGGCTCATTTTTTACTGTGTCTTTTTAAGAGTCAATGAGATATCTGTAGACTGCCAGTGAAAATTATCACAACCCTCCTATTATATAGCTATCAAATATGTTTAACTCATTCATCACCAACAAACTCCAACAGGTTGGTTGCACAAATTCCATCCTAACCACCAAACGCCCATTTTTGTTACCTCTAGACATGGCAGTGGTTTCAGAGACAGCAATGAAACATAAAAGAGTTATCCTGCATATCTCTGGAGATTGGCAACATAGGCAGTAACTGAGGGAGCTAAGTTGCGACAATGAATAGTGTAGAAATAGCTGAAGGTGGAGTAGAAAGGGTTGTGGACATTAGATCACCGTGGGACAGCAATAAAGAAATCCATCAATGCTTAAATATATTGCTAGGTCAGTTGAGTATATGAATTAGGTGGATTCAAGAAACAGTCAGTTCTGAAACATGAAACTATCTGGCCTGGAGGTATGTGTTGTAATCTCTTACAATACTAGATCACCACAAACAGCAGCCAGATTTTAAAGCTCAATTACTTACACTGTCAGCCTTGTATTTAGTTCACTTATCTGGTGTGAGTCAAACCAGGCCATCTCTTGAAGAAGAATTGCATGGAAAAACTTTTGCTGTATTCTTTTAGTCTCTCTTGTGCCAGAAAGTAAAAACACGCAGACGTGTAGGCTGCGGAAAATTCTGATGGCACATCCAAGCCCCACAAAGTAGAATGCGAACCTGCAGTGATAAGGAGCTTTGCGTAAACAATGAAGAAACAGGGTAGTGTGATCTGTACATACAGATACTCATAATGTTAAATTTATTTCAAGGTTCAATGTTATATTTACCGTGTCATTTCAGCTTCCAAATCCACTCCAGTTATTTCCAAATATGCATCTGTTGAACTGTTGTTAAATGCTGTTAAGGCCAATGGAATATATGTACGTTAACATAACTTTGAAATTATATGCAAATATTAAAAGGGCAAATACATTGGGAGCTAAATTGGGCCGTGTAGTGCCCATTGTTTTGGCGCTACACGGCCTCTCTGACATCCAAGATGACGTCTTGGATGCACACGCATGTTTCCTGCATGACATACGCCAGACGCCATCTTGATACAGGAGTTAGGGCAGGCGCAGGTAACAAATGCTGGAATCATGTAAAGTAGGGAGAAAATGGCTTCAATCAGTGTGCAACGCTGATTTAAAGTGATAGATACCATTTTGGGACTTAATACTCAACTCAACGCACAATCTTAACTCCAACCATCTGAACGTGTCTTAGAGTGCCTGGAGGACCCCCCCCACCAGTGCTATTTAAAGGAACCATGCAGGATTTACAGGCTAGTGGCTGGATTTTTGCTTCTGGCTGCCGAGACATTTGTAACTGTTTTTGGAGGTCTTCTAGACTTCAACACTAGGACGCGGGGACATAGCCTAACATTTAGAGCCAGGACGTGCAGGAGTGAAATTAGGAAATGCTTCTACACGCAAAGGGTGAGAGACGTTTGGAATGCTCTTCTGCAGACAGAAGTTGATGCTAGCTCACTGATGAATGTTGAATCTGAGATTGATAGATTTCTGTGAACTAAGGGTATTAAGGGATATGGGGCTAAGGTGGGTATATGGAGTTAGGTCACAGGTCCACCATGATCTCATTGAATGGCAGAACAGGCTTGACAGGCTAAATGCCACTTCCATTTGCTGCTTCTTGATATGCGCCATCTTCTGCAAGAAAGCGGGACCTGTGTCTGGGTGATGTGCCTGTCATGGTTGAATAGCTGCCAGTGTGTGTGGCCTGTGAGTTGTGGGTGGGCGGCTTGAAACAGTGGTAATGTGTAAGGGCGAGAGGAAGCATCTGATTGGAAGAGTTGAGTACTGATGGAAAGAGTTTATTGGTATGTGGGTGATGGGGGGTGTAGTGCGTGGTGCAGTTGGTAGGAGACACCACTTGACAGTTGACCTCACTCACCTTGACCGCTCATTTCAAGGCACTAAACTTATCCTGCATTGCATCCATGTTCATGATGCTGTGCGCCTGGCATTGACTTCGTCTCCCGCTGCCTTCCACTGCCTTTTGAGTATATGTCTGGAGGGCCTCTTCCACGCCCACCTTCTGACCACCTCTTGCACCCAAGGTCTCTAGTGCATCAGCAGAGAACCTTGGTGCATGCACTCTCGCGGGCCTGGTACTAACTCAAATAGGTAGATTGGTGAGCCTGGGTGGAGGGTGGGGGAGGGGGGGAGGGGGGGTGGAGGCAGGGATCAGCAGTAAGAAGGGCTTCCAGATTTACTGATGCTTTGATAACTGCCTTTCTGGACTGAAATAAGGTCCGGAAGAGGACTCCTGGAAACCAAGGCAGGATGGCTCTAAAAGGGTGATCCAGACTTTTGGAGGGAGGTGGCAGTGGGTGTGGATTGAACGCAACCTCCAGGACCCTGCAAACTGCCACACAGTGCAAGATAAGGTTTAATCACCTCGCAAGGTTGCCCAAGGTGAGTGAAGGCACTGTTCTTCATGCACATCCTGTAGAAAGGTTAGAGACATGACTCTTCTTACCTCTCGTGTCATTACCTGGGTGGCAGGAAAGCTGACCTATTTACAGGTTAACCTCTGGAAACAATAATGCACTATGTTAACTCCAGACTCCTGTTTGAACTCATAGGAGGTAATTTTGACTTTGTGCGATAGTGTAAAACGGGTCATAGGGAATCTGCAGCCAGTTTTACATCTCTCCCGATTTTTACTTCCATTGAAGTCACCTGATACATCGTCTTGAGTCATGCTGCATCTTGGTATGGTGAATTGGTGCATGATCAAAGTATCATGTTTCCAGGATCAAGTGTAATAATGTGCCACATAAGGTTAGTGGCATTGCACACTTGATGCACATTAATGAATGGAACTCCATTATTCAAGAAAGGTGAGAGAGAAACCAAGAAATTATAGACCTGTTAGTCTAACATCTATTGTAGAGAAGTTATTGGAATCTATAATTAAAGACAGTGTGACTGAGCAGTTAAGAAAAATTTGAGTTGATTAGAGAGAACCAAAATGGATTTGTAAAGGGTAGGTCATGTCTAACTAACCTAATAGATTTTTTTTGAGGAAGTAACTAAAGTAGTAGACAGGGGAATGTCTATGGATGTGGTTTATATTGACTTCCAGAAGGCATGGAATTGAAGGCAAATTATTGACCTGGTTAGGAAGATTGGTTAGGCGGTAGAAGACAGAGAGTAGGGATATTGGGTAAGTATTCGAACTGGAAAGACGTGACTAGTGGTGTCCCACAAGGATCTCTGCTGGAGCTTCAAGCATTCACTATATGTATTAATGACTTAGATAGCACAATAGAGAACCATATAACCAAGTTTGCTGATGATGCAAAGATTGGTGGCATACCAGGCTCTAGGGGCTAAATGGCCTACTCCTGTTCCTATGTTCCTATGAAAGTCTTTTCTCTTAATGAAATTGAGGGGGTTATTGCATGGGGCTTTCAGTGTCATATGAGTTCCATCCATTGTTCCCTGCACATGTGGGGAATCAGCCAATTTATAGAATTGGACTGCAGGTTTCATTGAAAAAATAATAAACTGGGGGGCTCATTCGAATAGCACATCAATGACCTTCTTATTGAATGGTGTGCTGCTTCTGACTAATGTGACCAAGCTCATCACAGGCTGTCTAGAAAGATCCCATGGTGAAAAGAAATTCGAGGCAGCGGTCACTTTAACTGCATTTAACTTCCCCAGTTTAATGAGGAAAATAGAAATGGGCTGCAAGTCTTCAGCCAGCAGTTGGCATAACTCTTCAACAGCCTCAGAGAGGGAAGCATAGCCATTTGAGGGACTGACGAGCAAGAGAATTCCAAGTAAGGCCTGTAAACCTTAAGTAAGTTTGTAAACTCTGTGGAGTAGGCATCATGTTGGAAACAGACATCTTCTGTCATGATTCACTATAAATTCCTCCAATCTAGCCTCTCTCATTTCCTCATCCCTCTACTCTTCATAACACAAGAAAAGATGGATTCCTATTGGCAAATCCATTACTCCAGTCCAAAAATTAACTTTCTCCAGTACTCGCTGTAAATGGCAGAAGTCTTCATTCAAAGCAAAGAGAGGGCATGAAAAAATATTGGCCAATAAAATTAAGGAAAACCTAAAAATGTTTCATAAATACATAAAGAGCAAGAGGATAACTAAGGAAAGAGTAGGGCCTATTAGAGACCAAAAAGGTAACCTATGTGTGGAGGCGGAAGATGTGGGTACGGTTGTCTACATCTGTCTTAACAAAAGGGGGGGACGATGCAGAGATTGTAGTTGAGGAGGAGCAGGGTGAAATATTGGATGCGGTAACATAGTGAGAGAGGAAATATTAAGGGGTTTAGCATCTTTGAAAGTAGATAAATCGCCAGGCCCGGATGAAATGTATCCCGGGCTGTTAAGAGAAGCAAGGGAGGAAACAGCGGAGGCTCTGACCATCATTTTCCGATCCTCCCTGGCTACAGGCTTGGTGCCAGAGGTTTGGAGGACTGCTAATGTTGTACCGTTATTTAAAAAGGGAGAAAGAGATAGACTGAGTAATTATAGGCCAGTCAGCCTAACCTCAGTGGTGGGCAAATGATTGGAATCAATTCTGAGGGACAGCATAAATCGCCATTTAGAAAGGCACAGGTTAATCAAGGACAGTCAGCATGAATTTGTTAAGGGAAGGTCGTGTCTGACTAACTTGATTGAATTTTTTGAGGCGGTAACAAGGAGGGTCGATGAGGGTAACGCGTTTGATGTAGTGTACATGGATTTTAGCAAGGCTGTTGACAAGGTCCCACATGGCAGACTGGTCAAAAAAGTAAAAGCCCATGGGATCCAAGGGAAAGAGGCTAGTTAGATCCTAAATTGGCTCAGTGACAGGAAGCAAAGGGTAATGGATGATGGATGTTTTTGCGACTGGAAGGTTGTTTCCAAAGGGGATCCACAAAGCTCAGTACTAGGTCCCTTTCTTTTTGTGGTACATATTAATGATTTAGGCTTGAATGTAGGGGGCTTGATCAAGAAATTTGCAGATGATACAAAAATTGCCCGTGTGGTTGATAGTGAGGAGGAAAGCTGTAGACTGCGGGAAGATATCAATGGACTGGTCAGGTGGGCAGAAAAGTGGCAAATCGAATTCAATCCGGAGAAGTGTGAGGTAATGCATTTGAGGAGGGCAAACAAGGCTAGGGAGTACACAATAAATGGGAAGATACTGAGAGGTGTAGAGGAATAAAGGGACCTTGGAGTACATGTCCACAGATCGCTGAAGGTAGCAGGACAGGTAGATAAGGTGGTCAAAAAGGCATACGGGATACTTTCCTTTATTCGCCGAGGCATAGAATATAAGAGCAGGGAGGTTATGCTAGAACTGTATAAAACATTGGTTAGGCCACAGCTTGAATACTATGTACAGTTCTGGTCACCACATTATAAGAAAGAGGTGATTGCACGAGAGAGGGTACAACAGAGATTTACAAGGATGTTGCCAGGGCTGGAGAATTTTAGCAATGAGAAAAGATTGGATAGACTGTGGTTGTTTCCTTTGGAACAAAGAAGCCTGAGGGGAGATTTAATTGAGGTATATAAAATTATGACGGGACTAGATAGAGTGGATAGAGAGGGCCTATTTCCCTTAGCAGAGGGGTCAGTGACCAAGGGGCATAGAATTAAAGTAATTAATAGAAGGATTACAGGGGAGCTGAGGAGAATTTTTTTCACCCAAAGGGTGGTGGGGGTCTGGAACTCACTGCCTGAAAGGGTGGTAGAGGCAGAAACCCTCAACTCATTTAAAAAGTACTTGGATTCGCACTTGAAGTGCCGTAACGTACAGGGCTGCGGACCAAGTACTGAAAAGTGGGATTAAGCTGGATAGCTCTTTTTCGGCCGGCACAGACATGCTGGGCAGAATGGCCTCCTTCTGTGCCGTAATTTTCTATTATTCTATCTATGATTCAAAGAAGCTCCAAAGAGCAAAATCAATGTCCGGTCAAAATTTTTACAAAACTTCAAGTAAATCAACCAAGAAAGCCTCCTCAAAGCAGTATCACCTCAGGGATACCAATCTGTTGCTTGTACAGTGTAAACCTTGGCCACATCCATCTGCCTCATTCGCATGCATTGGTGCAGGCTTCAGGTAGGAGGCACTGCATATTGGCAAATTTTACCGAGGATAATTGAGATGCAACTTTTTGAGGCTATATTGTGCCGTTTGGTCTTACCGCCCCATTTTACTCATTTTATGATCCCAAAACCACCCAAGAAATAAAAATCCAGTTCCAAATGTTTGTAGCCAAAACGTTCAACAAAGTCACATTTCTTTGTTTTGTTCAATCCCTTTTCAGCATATTTTTCCCTCTCCCCTCTTCCCCTCCCCTGAAGCCATCGAATCCTTGCTGGGCTACGTAAGAATGTAGATATATTTTTACATTGTTTTTAATACGGAATGAAGACAGAAAAGCTAATGTAGCAATTATGGTTAAACCACATGAGTAAACCAAATTGGTTTGACCAGTATACTGGCAGATCTTATTTTTTAATCACAATGACACTCCAGAACAAAAGCTATAGTTTGGAAAGAGCAAAGATAGGAAGCAAAAGTTGCTGTGATAACAATGCAACAGGATATTGACCAGGGCAATCTCTCAATCCTCCTTAGATTTGTAAACAATTTTATAACACCAAGTTATAGTCCAACAATTTTATTTGAAAATCACAAGTTTTCGGAGGCTTCCTCCTTCCTCAGGTGAATGTGGAAATGAAATCCTCCAACCTTTCGCATTTATAAATCACAGAACAATACCTGGTGATTACAGATAGTCTTTCCAACTGCCCGTTGCCAAGGCAATCAAAGTGTTCAGACAGAGAGGTGTTACCTACAGGGCCACCGAATATACAAACACCCAAAAAAAAAAGAGAGAGAGAGGCAGAAACATAGAAACATCCGGAAGGAAGAGAAAGACAGCAAATGACCTGTTATATCAAAAACAGATAACTTTTGTTCGCTGGTGGGGTTACGTGTAGCGTGACATGAACCCAAGATCCCGGTTGAGGCCGTCCTCATGGGTGCGGAACTTGGCTATCAATTTCTGCTCGACGATTTTGCGTTGTCGTGTGTCTCGAAGGCCGCCTTGGAGTACGCTTACCCGAAGGTCGGTGGCTGAATGTCCTTGACTGCTGAAGTGTTTCCTGACTGGGAGGGAACCCTCCTGTCTGGCGATTGTTGCGCGGTGTCCGTTCATCCGTTGTCGCAGTGTCTGCATGGTCTCGCCAATGTACCATGCTCTGGGGCATCCATTCCTGCAACGTATGGGGTAGACAACGTTGGCCGAGTCACAGGAGTATGAACCATGCACCTGGTGGGTGATGTCTGTGTCGATGATCTGGCATGTCTTGCAGAGGTTACCGTGGCAGGGTTGTGTGGTGTCGTGGACACTGTTCTCCTGAAAGCTGGGTAATTTGCTGCGAATGATGGTCTGTTTGAGGTTGGGTGGCTGTTTAAAGGCGAGTAGTGGAGGTGTGGGGATGGCCATAGTGAGGTGTTCGTCGTCATTGATGACATGTTGAAGGCTGCGGAGAACATGGCGTAGTTTCTCCGCTCCGGGGAAGTACTGGACGACGAAGGGTACTCTGTTGGTTGCGTCCCATGTTAGTCTTCTGAGGAGGTCTATGTGATTTTTCGCTGTGGCCCGTCGGAACTGTCGATCGATGAGTCGAGCGTCATATCCCGTTCTTACGAGGGCGTCTTTCAGCGTCTGTAGGTGTCCATCGCGTTCCTCCTCGTCTGAGCAGACCCTGTGTATTTGCAGGGCCTGTCCATAGGGGATGGCCTCTTTGACGTGGTTAGGGTGGAAGCTGGAAAAGTGGAGCATCGTGAGATTGTCCATGGGCTTGCGATAGAGTGAGGTGCTGAGGTGCCCGTCTTTGATGGAGATTCGTGTGTGCAAGAAAAAAACTGATTCTGAGGAGTAGTCCATGGTGAGCTTGATGGTGGGATGGAACTTGTTGATGTTATCGTGTAGTCTCTTTGGTGATTCTTTGCCGTGGGTCCATAGAAAGAAAATGTCGTCGATGTATCTGGTGTATAGCGTTGGTTGGAGGTCCTGTGCAGTGAAGAAGTCCTGCTCGAACTTGTGCATGAAAATGTTGGCGTATTGGGGTGCGAATTTGGTCCCCATGGCTGTTCCGTGTGTTTGGGTAAAGAACTGGTTATCGAAGGTGAAGACATTGTGATCCAGGATGAAGCGGATGAGTTGTAGGATGGCGTCTGGAGATTGGCTGTTGTTGGTGTTGAGTATTGATGCTGTCGCAGCGATGCCGTCATCGTGGGGGATACTGGTGTAGAGTGCCGAGACGTCCATCGTGGTGAGAAGTGTTCCTGGTTCAACTGGTCCGTGGGTACTGAGTTTTTGTAGGAAGTCTGTAGTGTCGCGACAGAAGCTGGGGGTTCCCTGTACGATGGGTTTCAGGATGCCCTCGATGTATCCAGAGAGGTTCTCACACAGGGTTCTGTTGCCTGATACGATAGGACGTCCGGGTGTGTTGGCTTTGTGTATCTTTGGGAGGCAGTAGAAGTCTCCCACGTGGGGAGTACGTGGGATGAGAGCGCGTAGGAAGCTTTGAAGGTCTGGATCGAAGGTCTTGATCAGTTTGTTGAGCTGGTGGGTGTGTTTTTTGGTCGGATCTGCGGGTAACCGTCTGTAGTGTTCCTGGTTGTCCAGTTGTCGGTATGCTTCTTTGCAATAGTCCGTTCTGTTCTGTATGACGATGGCTCCTCCTTTGTCCGCTGGTTTGATGACGATGTTGCGGTTGGTCTTGAGAGCGAAACTCAGTACCCACGGACCAGTTGAACCAGGAACACTTCTCACCACGATGGATGTCTCGGCACTCTACACCAGTATCCCCCACGATGATGGCATCGCTGCGACAGCATCAATACTCAACACCAACAACAGCCAATCTCCAGACGCCATCCTACAACTCATCCGCTTCATCCTGGATCACAATGTCTTCACCTTCGATAACCAGTTCTTTACCCAAACACACGGAACAGCCACGGGGACCAAATTCGCACCCCAATATGCCAACATTTTCATGCACAAGTCCGAGCAGGACTTCTTCACTGCAAAGGACCTCCAACCAACACTATACACCAGATACATCGACGACATTTTCTTTCTATGGACCCACGGCGAAGAATCACTGAAGAGACTACACGATAACATCAACAAGTTCCATTCCACCATCAAGCTCACCATGGACTACTCCTCAGAATCAGTTTCTTTCTTGGACATACGAATCTCCATCAAAGACGGGCACCTCAGCACCTCACTCTACCGCAAGCCCACAGACAACCTCACGATGCTCCACTTTTCCAGCTTCCACCCGAACCACGTCTGGACAGGGTCTGCTCAGACGAGGAGGAACGCGATGGACACCGACAGACGCTGAAAGACGCCTTCTTAAGAACGGGATATGATGCTCGACTCATCGATCGACAGTTCCGACGGGCCACAGCGAAAAATCGCATAGACCTCCTCAGAAGACTAACACGGGACGCAACCAACAGAGTACCCTTCGTCGTCCAGTACTTCCCCGGAGCGGAGAAACTACGTCATGTTCTCCGCAGCCTTCAACATGTCATCAATGACGACGAACACCTTACTATGGCCATCCCCACACCTCCACTACTCGCCTTTGAACAGCCACCCAACCTCAAACAGACCATCGCTCGCAGCAAATTACCCAGCTTTCAGGAGAACAGCGTCCACGACACCACACAACCCTGCCACGGTAACCTCTGCAAGACATGCCAGATCATCGACACAGATACCACCATCACATGAGAGGACACCACCCACCAGGTGCATGGTTCATACTCCTGTGACTCAGCCAACGTTGTCTACCTCATACATTGCAGGAAAGGATGCCCCAGAGCATGGTACGTTGGCGAGACCATGCAGACACTGCGACAACGGATGAACGGACACTGCGCAACAATCGCCAGACAGGAGGGTTCCCTTCCAGTCGGGGGACACTTCAGCAGTCAAGGACATTCAGCCACCGACCTTCGGGTAAGCGTACTCCAAGGCGGCCTTCGAGACACACGAGAACGCAAAATCGTCGAGCAGAAATTGATAGCCAAGTTCCGCACCCGTGAGGACGGCCTCAACCAGGATCTTGGGTTCATGTCATGCTACACGTAACCCCACCAGCGAACAAAAGTTATCTGTTTTTAATATAATGGGTCATTTGCTGTCTTTCTCTTCCTTCCGGATGTTTCTATCTTTCTGCCTCTCTCTCTCTGTTTTTAATTTTTTTTGGTTGTTTGTATATTCGGTGGTCCTGTCGGTAACACCTCTCTGTCTGAACACTTTGATTGCCTTGGCAACGGGCAGTTGGAAAGACTACTGTCTGTAATCACCAGGTATTGTTCTGTGATTTATAAATGCGAAAGGTTCGAGGATTTCATTTCCACATTCACCTGAGGAAGGAGGAAGTCTCCGAAAGCTTGTGATTTTCAAATAAAATTGTTGGACTATAACTTGGTGTTGTAAAATTGTTTACAATTGTCAACCCCAGTCCATCACCGGCATCTCCACATCACTCCTTAGATTTGGCAGTGGTGTTAGAGGACTGAAGGATTGCAAATGTTACACCCCTATTCAAAAAAGGGAAGAGGGATAAGTCTGGTAACTACAGGCCAGTCAGTCTAATGTCAATGGTGGGGAAAATTCTAGAGACCATTGTCAAGGACAGCTTGGAGAAGCATTGGTTAATAATGGACAGCCAGCATGGATTTGTTAAAGGCAAATCATGTCTGACCAACCCGATTGAGTTCCTTGATGAAGTAACAGAAAGGGTTGATGAAGGTAATGCAGTACATGTTGTGTCTACGGACTTTTAAAAGTCATTTGATAAATTACCACATAACAGAGGCTGGATATTCTGCGTCGAGTGACTCACTTCCCGACTCCCCAAAGCCTTTCCACCATCTACAAGACACAAGTCAGGAGTGTGATGGAACACTTTCCACTTGTTGGAATTACACTCATCCAGGCAACACTCAAGAAGCTCGACACCATCCAGGACACAGCAGCCTGCTTGATTGGCACCCCATCCACCACCCTAAACATTCACTCCCTTCACCACCGGCGCACTGTGGCTGCAGTGTGTACCATCTGCAAGATGCACTGCAGCAACTCGCCAAGGCTTCTTCGGCAGCACCTCCCAAACCCACGATCTCTACCACCTAGAAGGACAAGGGCAGCAGGTGCATGGGAACAACACCACCTGCATTTTCCCCTCCTAGTCACACACCATCCCGACTTGGAAATATATCACCGTTCCTTCATCGTCGCTGGGTCAAAATCCTGGAACTCCTTACCTAACAGCACTGTGGGAGAACCTTCATCAAACGGACTGCAGCGGTTCATGAAAACGGCACACTACCACCTTCTCGAGGGGCAATTAGGGATGAGCAATAAATGTTGGCCTTGCCAGCGATGCCCACATCCCATGAACAAATTTTAAAAAAAATTCAGAAAATAGAAGCACATTGGATTAAAGGGACGGTGGAAACTTGGGTATGTAATTGGCTAAGGGATAGGAGGCAGAGAGTAGTGGTGAACAGATTTTTTTTGACAGGGGAGAAGTATGCAGTGAGGTCCCCCAGGGATCGGTATTCGGACCATTGCTTTTCTTGTTGTATATAAATGACCTGGACTTGGGTATAGGGAGTAGAATTTCAAAGTTTGTGGATGATACAAAACTTGGCAACATAGTAAATAGTGAGGAGGATAGTAGCAGACTTCAGGAGGACATAGACAGACTGGTGAAATGGGCAGACACATGGTGGACACAATTTAATGTGGATAATTGTGAAGTGATGCACTTTGGGAGGAAGAACATTGAGAGGCAGTATAATCTAAATGGTACTATGTTAAGGGGGGTGCAAGAGCAGAGAGACCTGGGATTGTATATTCATAAATCTTTAAAGGTGACAGGGCAAGTTCATAAGGAGGTTAAGAAAGTGTATGGGATACTCGGCTTTGTAAATAGGGGCATTGAATACAAAAACAAGGAAGTCATGCTTCACCTTTACAAATCACTAGTTAGGCCTCAGCTAGATTCTGGGCACCACATTTTAGGATGGATGTCAAGGCCATGGCGAGGGTACAGTGGAGGTTTAGCAGGAATGTGAAGAGATTGGAGAAGCTGGGATTGTTCTCTTTCGAGCAGTGAAGGTTAAGGAGAGACCTGATAGAGGTATTCAAAATAATGAGGGCTTTTGATAGGGTAAATAAGGAGAAACGGTTTCCTCTGGCAAGTGGGTCGGTAACCAGAGGTCATAGATTTAAAATAATTGACAAAAGAACTAGAGGGGAAATGAGGAGAAATGTTTTCACACAAAGGGTTGTTAAGATCTGGAACACACTACCTGAAAGGGTGGTGGAAGTTAATAGGAATTTTCAAAAGGCAATTGGACATGTACTTGAAGAGGACTAATTTGCAGGATTATGGGAAAAAAGCTGTGCTGTGGGACTAAATTGGACAGCTCTTTCAAAGATCCAGCACAGCATGACAGGCCGAATGGCCTCCTCTGTGCTGTAAGATTCTATGATTCTACATGAGGCCCCCTATGATTGTATGTTCAGCAACCTGTTCGATCACCTAAGCGTCGTAAACTGCCCAACAAAGTTAAAACTTAGCAAGAATTTGATTATGTTTTACTGAATGATATACCAAAGAGCTGTCCAGTACCTGCATTAGAGATGTTAGGGAAATTCCACTTCAGTCATCTGCCCAAAGACAACGGTCATGAGGGGCAAAATGATTCCTTGTAACATTGCACTGATCAGTCCTATTATCATCATTAGGATGTCCAATCCATTAGCAAAGCGAAACTATAAATAACAATATTCCTCATCAGTAGATATAACTACATCAAGCAGCAAACGACAGATAATACAATGAACATGTTATCCTGAGATCCCCTCTCATTCTTCTAAACTCGAGTGAATACAGGCCGAGTCAACCCAATCTCTCCTCATACGACAGTCCTGCCATCCCGGGAATCAGTCTGGTGAACCTTTGCTGCAAGTATATCCTTTCTTAGGTAAGGAGACCAAAACTGCACACAATACTCCAGGTGTGGTCTCACCAAGGCCCTGTATAACTGCAGTAAGACATCCTTGCTCCTGTGCTCAAATCCTGTTGCAATGAAGGCCAACATACTATTTGCCTTCCTAACTGCTTGCGGCACCTGCATTTTTACTTTCAGTGACTGGTGTACAAGAACACCAGGTCCCTTTGTACATCAACATTTCCCAATCTATCACCATTCAAATAATACTCTCTCTTTCTGTTTTTCCTTCTGAAGTGGATAACTTCACATTTATCCACATTATACTGCATCTGCCATGTATTTGCCCACTCACTCAACTTGTCTAAATCGCCTTGAAGCCTCTTTGCATCCTCCTCACAACTCACAATCCCACCTGGTTTTGTGTCGTCAGCAAACTTGGAAATATTCCATTTGGTTTCCTCATCCAAATCATTGATATATATTGTGAATAGCTGGGGCCCAAGCACTGATCCCTGCAGTACCCCACTAGTCTCCACCTGCCACCCTGAAAAAGACCCATTTATTCCTACTCTCCGTTTCCTGTCTGTTGACTAATTTTCAATCCATGCCAGTATATTACCACCAATCCCATGTGCTTTAATTTTGCACACTAATCTCTCATGTGGGACTTTATCAAAGGCTTTCTGAAAATCCAAATAAACCACATCCACTGGTTCTCCCTTATCTATTCTACCAGTTACATCCTCAAAAAACTCCAGTAGGTTTGTCAAACATGATTTCCCTTTCATAAATCCATGCTGACTTTGTCTGATCCCGTTGATATTTTCTAAGTGTCCTGTTATCACATCCTTTATAATAGGCTCTAGCATTTCCCCTACTACTGATGTTAGGCTAACCAGTCTGTAGTTCCCTGTTTTCTCTCTCCCTCCTTTTTTAAATAGTGGGGTTACATTTGCCACCCTCCAATCTGCAGGAACTTTTCCATAATCTATAGAATTTTGGAAGATGACAACTAATGCATCCACTATTTCCATGGCTACCTCTTTTAGTACTCTGGGATGCAGATGCAGTGGGGGAGAAGGAAAGAAGCGGAGGGGAAGGGGAGAAGCGGGGGAAAGGGGAAAAGCAAGCGGAAGCACAAGAAGCAGAAGCAGTGGGGAAGCAGAGGAAGAGGGGAGAAACGGGGAAGCAGAGGAAGAGGGGAGCAGCGGGGAAGCAGAGGAAGGGGGGAGCAGCGGGGAAGCAGAGAAAGGGGGAGCAGCGGGGAAGCAGAGAAAGGGGGGAGCAGCGGGGAAGCAGAAGAAGGGGGGTGCAGCGGGGAAGCAGAGGAAGGGGGGGAGCAGCGGGGAAGCAGAGGAAGGGGTTGCAGCGGGGAAGCAGAGGAAGGGGGGAGCAGCGGGGAAGCAGAAGAAGGGGGGTGCAGCGGGGAAGCAGAGGAAGGGAGTAGCAGCGGGGAAGCAGAAGAAGGGGGGTGCAGCGGGGAAGCAGAGGAAGGGGGGAGCAGCGGGGAAGCAGAGGAAGGGGGGTGCAGCGGGGAAGCAGAAGAAGGGGGGTGCAGCGGGGAAGCAGAAGAAGGGGGGAGCAGCGGGGAAGCAGAGGAAGGGAGTAGCAGCGGGGAAGCAGAGGAAGGGGGGAGCAGCGGGGAAGCAGAGGAAGGGGGTGCAGCGGGGAAGCAGAGGAAGGGAGTAGCAGCGGGGAAGCAGAGGAAGGGGGGAGCAGCGGGGAAGCAGAAGAAGGGGGGTGCAGCGGGGAAGCAGAAGAAGGGGGGTGCAGCGGGGAAGCAGAGGAAGGGGGGAGCAGCGGGGAAGCAGAGGCAGCGGGGGGAATGGAAGAAGCAGAAGCAAGGAGGGGAAGGCAGCAGCCTAGAGGGAGCAGGGCGGGGGAAGAAGGGGAGAGAATGTGATCCAGGTCTAAGGGGAGGGGGGGTAAGAGAGGGAGAACGTGGTCCAGACGGGGAGATGAATCACGTTCTCCTCCTCCCCCTGTTTGACCTGGATCACGGTGTTGAGCATGAACGGCAGCGAGTTGATTTCTCGGAAAGTCTGGCGCGTGAGTGGCAAGTGACGTCATCAGACCCAGTGTTGCTATTCACTTTGTAACATAAAAGGTGACTCACCCCCATTTTCTACCCAATAAACCTGAAAACAATCCATGGCCCGCACACAATGCCACATCATTCACCACATCTCTTTCCCGCACTGTTTAGTTTGACGGAGTGATTAGCGACAGTGTGGGTATTTCCGGGTTGCTGGACATGTGCCGTCCTTCTGCGCATGTGCCGGACCATCTGATGCATTACTCTCAGCACATGCTGAAAAGCTACGACTCCGCTAGTGACCTCACTTCCAATGATGTCATCCTCATCCGTTCTCATTGAATGAAATCCGCCTCACTAAACCAACCCAGCAGCTCAAATTATGTAAAATAGTCAATGCTGTTGATTTGTCAAATTTAGTCTTACAGAAAAGGGGCCCACAAGTCAATTGCTGGGTTGGCCTGGTGTGGAGTGTCTTCAGAGTCAAAGCAAGGTGGGAGGCTGCTCAATGTGGAGGCCTCACTCCTCCAGAGACAGGGGAGTTTGGTGGGAGTTTTTACCGATCATTCTGATAGCATTCGACAAGTTTCCACATCAGAGACTGTTAACAAAAATGAGAGCACATGGAATTGGAGGCATATTGGCTTGCCCTCCACACCTGTCTCCAAACCTGGACATCAGTTCGTCGAAGCTCCAAGCTGACTCCACCCTATGTATGTCAACCTTACTCACCACAGGACTCTGACTTTAACTTTGGACTCCCTCCTATTGTCTCCTTTCTATTCCCTGTTTATTACCAGGACGTATCTATCCTAATCATGCTATGTAAGCATACCTATGTAACTTGAGTTTCCCTGTGTCCATTCACTGCATTTTGGCTGCTGCTCCGGACCCGAGCCCTTCACTTCTATTTCCCCTTTTTTCTTCTTTTCTCTTTACCCCTCCAAGGCCCCTCTCTCCTGTCATCATGCCTCCTTTCATTTTTCCCCTTTCAAGTACCCTGCCCCCCAAATCCCTATCCCAACCCTTCAGCACTCCTCAACCTCCCTACTCTTCTGCCACCGTCCCAGGCGTAACTCCCTCTTAGATAAGCCTACAGCTTCTCTCTGTGCCTCTCCCGGCATCCTCCACATGTCTCATCGGGGCAATCGTCGGTGCCTCCTTACGAGCAGCAACCCCAACTGCCCCATCCTACTCTCTCACCGACCTTCCTGCCTAGCACACCTGCTGGAGGCTAATCTTGCCAATATCATTCCCGCCCCACTCACCCCTCCCAGTGCTGACCAAGTGACTCTGACAACGGATCAGCTAACAGCGCCCCTCTCCGCATCTCCTTCCAGAAAGTCCGTTCACTTGTGAACAAGGCCCTTGCTATCCATGAGCTTATTGTGGATGATTGCATCGACATCATGGCCTTGACGGAAACTTGGCTGTAGGTTGATGATAATTTCCCCCTTAATGAAGCCTCCCCACTGGCAATACCTTACATCACTTGCCCTGCCCAGACCGCCGTGATAGCAGTGTGCCCATTATCACTAAGTCCCCCTACTCCTCTGGCACCTTCTCCTCCTTTGAGCATATCATAGAATCATAGAATGGTTACAGCACAGAAGGAGGCCATTCAGCCCATCGAGCCCATGCCGGCTCTTTGTATCAAAGTCACAAATGCCATCCCATGTGACTGTGACCGTGGTAAACTATCCCTCCTCATCCTTCTCAACTTGTCTGCAGCCTTTGATATGGTTGACCACACCATCCTCCTCCAATGCCTCTCCTCCGTTGTCCAGCTGGATTATCTATCCTGTCATAGCCAGAGAATCACCTGCAATGGCTTCTCTTCCCACTCCCGTACTGTTACCACTAGAGTCCCCCTAAGAGCTATTCTTGGACCCCTCCTATTTCTCATCTACATGCTGCCCCTCAGCGATATCATCCAAAAACACAACATCAGGTTCTATTTGTACGCTGATGACATCCAGTTCTACCTCACCACCACTACCCTTGACTCCTCCATTGTCATACTGCTTGTCCAGCAAGCAAAAATTTCCTCCAACTAAATATTGCGGGAAGACCGAAGCCATTGTCTTTGGTCCCCGTCACAAATTCTGTTCCCTAGCCATCAACTCCATCCCTCCCCCGGCCACTGTCTGAGGCCGAACCAGACTGTTCACAACCTTGGTGTCCTATTTGACCCTGAGATGAGCTTCTGACCACATATCCGCTCCATCACCAAGACCGCCCACTTCAACTTCTGTAACATCATATGTCTCTGCCCCTGCCTCAGCTCATCTGCTGCTGAAACCCTCATCCATGACTTTGTTACCTCTAGACTTGACTATTCCAATGCTTTCCTGGTCAGCCTCCCATCTTCCACCCTCAATATACTTGAGCTCATCCAAAACTCTGCTACACATATCGCAACTCACAGCATCCCTGTGCTCACTGACCTACATTAGCACCTGGTCCACCATCACCTTGATTTTAAAAGTCTCATTCTCATGTAGAAATCCCACCATGGCCTCCCACCTTCCTATCTGAAATCAGTAGTGTCAGCGCTGTGCATTCTCTGAAATTGATAGTGTCAGCGCTGTCTGTTCTCTGAAATCAGTAGTGTTAGCGCTGTGTATTCTCTGAAATCAGTAGTGTTCGCGCTGTCTGTTCTCTGAAATCAGTAGTGTGCGCGCTGTGTGTTCTCTGAAATCAGTAATGTTAGTGTTGTGCGTTCTCTGAAATCAGTACTGTTAGCCCTGTCTGTTCTCTGAAATCAGTAGTGTTAGCGCTGTCTGTTCTCTGAAATCAGTAGTGTTAGCGCTGTGTGTTCTCTGAAATCAGTACTGTTAGCGCTGTGCATTCTCTGAAATCAGTAGTGTTAGCGCTGTGTGTTCTCTGAAATCAGTAGTGTTAGCGCTGTCTGTTCTCTGAAATCAGTAGTGTTAGCGCTGTCTGTTTTCTGAAATCAGTAGTGTTAGCACTGTGTGTTCTCTGAAATCAGTAGTGTTAGCGCTGTCTGTTCTCTGAAATCAGTAGTGTTAGCGCTGTGTGTTCTCTGAAATCAGTAGTGTTCGCGCTGTCTGTTTTCTGAAATCAGTAGTGTTAGCGCTGTGCGCTCTCTGAAATCAGTAGTGTTAGCGCTGTCTGTTCTCTGAAATCAGTAGTGTGAGTGCTGTGTGTTCTCTGAAATCAGTAATGTTAGCGCTGTCTGTTCTCTGAAATCAGTAGTGTTAGCGCTGTCTGTTCTCTGAAATCAGTAGTGTGAGCGCTGTGTGTTCTCTGAAATCAGTAATGTTAGCGCTGTGCGCTCTCTGAAATCAGTACTGTTAGCGCTGTCTGTTCTCTGAAATCAGTAGTGTGAGCGCTGTGTGTTCTCTGAAATCAGTAATGTTAGCGCTGTGCGCTCTCTGAAATCAGTAGTGTTAGCGCTGTCCGTTCTCTGAAATCAGTACTGTTAGCGCTGTCTGTTCTCTGAAATCAGTAATGTTAGCGTTGTGCGTTCTCTGAAATCAGTAGTGTTAGCGCTGTCTGTTCTCTGAAATCAGTAGTGTGAGCGCTGTGTGTTCTCTGAAATCAGTAATGTTAGCGCTGTGCGCTCTCTGAAATCAGTAGTGTTAGCGCTGTCTGTTCTCTGAAATCAGTACTGTTAGCGCTGTCTGTTCTCTGAAATCAGTACTGTTAGCGCTGTCTGTTCTCTGAAATCAGTAGTGTTAGCGCTGTCTGTTCTCTGAAATCAGTAGTGTTAGCGCTGTCTGTTCTCTGAAATCAGTAGTGTGAGCGCTGTGCGCTCTCTGAAATCAGTAGTGTTAGCGCTGTGCATTCTCTGAAATCAGTAGTGTGAGCGCTGTCTGTTCTCTGAAATCAGTAGTGTTAGCGCTGTGTGTTCTCTGAAATCAGTAGTGTTAGCGCTGTGCATTCTCTGAAATCAGTAGTGTTAGCGCTGTGTGTTCTCTGAAATCAGTAGTGTTAGCGCTGTGTGTTCTCTGAAATCAGTAGTGTTAGCG
This sequence comes from Heptranchias perlo, assembly GCF_035084215.1. Taxonomy (NCBI): domain Eukaryota; kingdom Metazoa; phylum Chordata; class Chondrichthyes; order Hexanchiformes; family Hexanchidae; genus Heptranchias; species Heptranchias perlo. Next base: position 81,075,178 of record NC_090326.1, read on the forward strand.
CTGTCTGTTCTCTGAACTCTGTAGTGTTAGCGCTGTCTGTTCTCTGAACTCTGTAGTGTTAGCGCTGTGTGTTCTCTGAACTCTGTAGTGTTAGCGCTGTGTGTTCTCTGAAATCAGTAGTGTTAGCGCTGTGTGTTCTCTGAACTCTGTAGTGTTAGCGCTGTCTGTTCTCTGAACTCTGTAGTGTTAGCGCTGTCTGTTCTCTGAACTCTGTAGTGTTAGCGCTGTGCATTCTCTGAAATCTGTAGTGTTAGCGCTGTGCATTCTCTGAAATCAGTAGTGTTAGCGCTGTGCATTCTCTGAAATCAGTAGTGTTAGCGCTGTGTGTTCTCTGAAATCAGTAGTGTTAGCGCTGTGCATTCTCTGAAATCAGTAGTGTTAGCGCTGTCTGTTCTCTGAAATCAGTAGTGTTAGCGCTGTGCATTCTCTGAACTCTGTCGTCTGCCTGACAATGACTGGATCAAATTACACATTCCAGACAAAAGGTTGGGTGAGTATTCTCCTCCCACATCCTGTCGGTGCCATCGCTTGGCAGTAGACACGGCCCTCCATCTTTGGGCACAGGCCGACAATATTCAATTTCCACTCCAAGAGAAAAAATAAACAAACCAATGCAAAAAATCCAATTGATTTTCCTAACTCCTTCCCCTTCTCGTTGTTCTTTTCTCTGCAGAAAGCAAAAGTTATCCAAAATTAGTTTTGCAGTAAGAATTATTAAACAGCCTGTTTGGCTCTGAATTGTAAGAGGATTCCTTACTTCCCTTTTTTGGGATGACATTTGTCTGGTTCTCATCCTCCTGGTAGCTTGGATTGTCATAGCTAGCATTTGAGAATCCTGTGGGAAATTTAATTTGTCAAAATCAGGAATTTGTTTCTGTTATATAGAACCATTCAGCCCATTGTGCCTGTGCTGGGTCTTTGAAAGAGCTATCCAATTAGTCCCACATCCTTGCTCTTTCCCCATAGCCCTGAAAATGTCTCCTTTTCAAGTATTTATCCAATTCCCTTTTGAAAATCATTATTGAATCTCCTTCCACCACTCTTTCAGACAGTGCATTCCAGATCATAACAATTCGGTGCATATAAAAAATTATCGTCATTTCCCCTCTGGTTCTTTTGCCAATTATCTTTAAATCTGTGTCCTCTGGTTACCAACCCTCCTGCCAGTGGAAACAGTTTCTCCCTATCAACTCTATCAGAACCCCTCATAATTTTGAACCCCCACTATTAAGGAGAACAACCCCGGCTTCTCCAGTCTCTCCACATACCTGAAGCCCCTCATCCCTGGTACCATTTTGGTAAATCACCTCTGCACCCTCTCCATGGCCTTGACTTCCTTCCTAAAGTGTGGCCTAACCAGTGATTTATAAAGGTTCACCATAACTTCCTTGCTTTTGTACTCTATGCCTCTATTTATAAAGCCCAGGTCTTTTAACAGCCTTATCAACTTGTCCTGCCACCTTCAAAGATTTGTGAACATACAGCCCCAGGTCCCTTTGGTCCTGCACCCCCTTCAAAATTGTAAATTGTACCACTTAGTTTATATACTCTATCTTTATTCTTCCTTTCAAAATGCATCACTTCACACTTCTCTGCATTAAATTTCATGTGCCATGTGTCTGCCCATTTCACCAGTCTATCTATATCCTCCTAAAGTCTGCTACTATTCTCCTCACTGTTTACTACAATTTTCAAGTTTCGTGTTATCTGAAAACTTTGAAATTATGCGCTGTATACCCAAGTGCAGGTCATTAATATATATCAAAAAGAGCAGTGGTCCTAATATCGATGCTTGGGGGACACCACTTTATATTTCCATCCAGTCTGAAAAACAACCATTCACCACTACTCTCTGCTTTCTGTCCTTTAGCCAATTTTGTAGCCATGTTGTCCCTTTCCCTTTAATCCCATGGGCTTCAATTTTGCTAATAAGTCTATTAAGTGGCACCTTATCAAATGCCTTTTGAAAGTCCAGATACACAATATCAACCGCACTACCCTCATCAACCCTCTCCATTATTTCATTGAAGAACTCAATCAAATTATTAACAAGGTATTGGGTTGTACTAACAGAACCATTCAGTATAAATTCAGTGCCTAGTGGGGTACCACAGGGGTCAGTGCTTGGGCCCCAGCTATTCACAATATATATCAATGATTTGGATGAGGGAACTAAATGTAACATTTCCAAGTTTGCAGACAACAAAAAGCTGGGTTGGAATGTGAGCTGTGAGGAGGATGCAAAGAGGCTCCAATGTGATTTAGACAAGTTGGGTGAGTGGGCAAGAACATGGCAGATGCAGTATATCGTGGATAAATATGAGGTTATCCACTTTGGTTGTAAAAACAGAACGACAGATTATTATCTGAATGGTGATAGATTGGGAAAAGGGGAGGTGCAAAGAGACCTGGGTGTCCTTGTACACCAGTCACTGAAAGCGAGCATTCAGGTGCAGCAAGCAGTTAGGAAGGCGAATGGTATGTTGGCGTTCATTGCAAGAGGATTTGAGTACAGGAGCAGGGATGTCTTACTGTAGTTATACAGGGCCTTGGTGAGAGCACATTTGGAGTATTGTGTGCAGTTTTGGTCTCCTTATCTGAGGAAGGATGTCCTTGCCATGGAGGGAGTGCAACGAAGGTTTACCAGACTGATTCCTGGGCTGGCAGGACTGACGTATGAGGAGAGATTGGGTCGACTAGGCCTATATTCACTAGAGTTTAGAAGAATGAGAGGTGATCTCATCGAAACATATAAAATTCTAACAGGACTAGACAGACTAGATGCAGGGAGGATGTTCCTAATGGCTGGGGAGTCCAGAACCAGGGGTCACAGTCTCAGGATACGGGGTATGCCATTTAGAACCGAGATGTGGAGAAATTTCTTCACTCAGAGGGTGGTAAACCTATGGAATTCTCTACCACAGAAGGCAGTGGAGGCTAAGTCATTAGATGTATTCAAGAAGGAGATAGATATATTTCTTAATGCTAAAGGGATCAAGGGTTATAGGAAAAAAGCAGGAACAGGGTACTGAGTTAGACGATCAGCCATGATCATTTTGAATGATCATGGGCCGAAGGGCCGAATGGCCTACTCTTGCTCCTATTTTCTACGTTTCTATGTTTCTAAATGAAAGGATACCATTTTGACACTATACAGGTCACTGGTCAGACTGCATCTAGAATACTGTGCTCAGTTTTGGTCCTCCCACATGGTGGGTGATATAGTGGTCTTGGAAAGGTCCAGAAGAGAGCTACAAGAATGATTCCTAGCTTAAAGAATCTCAGCTGCTCAGATAGGCTCAAGGACCTTGGTCTATTTACTTTAGAGCAGTGTAGACTTAGAGGTGACCTGAAAGAGGTCTATAAAATAATTAAAGGGCTGGATAGTGTCCCAATTGATAGATTATTCCAGTTTAACAGATTGAGGAGGACCAGGGGACATGAGTTAAACCATGGAAGAGTAGGAATAGACTGGATGTTAGGCGGTTCTTCTTTTCCCTGAGAATAGTGAGCCTCTGGAATACATTGTCAGCTGGTGTGGTGGGTGCTGACTCTCTGCCTTCAAGAGGGAGCTGATCCAGTTCCTGACTGGGGCAGAGATTGCATCATACAGAAGGTAAGTGTCTTTATAGATAACAGTCGGTCCATCTGATCTTCTGGACTGGTGTCGATCACCCGAGGCGGTCGGTGAGGAACTTTACAGAGTATTTTTTTCCCTTATTGGCCCTGTTTTTTTTCTCTATTTTTTGCCTCTCCCAGAAGACTACATGGCTGCGGGGGGGGAGAGGGAGGAGGTGGCGGGGGGAGGGAGGAGGGAGGGGGGAGAGGGGAGAGGAGAGAGGAGGAGAGGTTGAGGCAGAGAAGTATTTACCTATGATGATCTGGCCATCATGACATGGGGCAGGCTTGATTGATTAGCCGGTCTTTTCCTGCTGGCCAAATTTTGTATGTTCGTAAGTTTGTCAGACATGATTTGTCTCTAACAAATCCATGTTGGCTGTCATTTATTAACCCATGTTCTTTGAAGTGACAATTAATTTTGTCCCAGATTATGGTCTGTGTTAGGCTGACTGGTCTGTAGTTACCTGCTTTATCCCTCTCCGCTTTTTTGGACAGGGGTGTAACATTTGTATAAGACAATAAGGTGCCAGGTAATTGTTTTACTTGACACATTCCAGAATGTCTTTAAAAGGTCACAGTAATATAAATAATTACATGAATGATGATGCCTAACAGAGTAATATTGATGCACAAATTATTTCACATAATCTATATTACACAGTTATAAATTATTTACGTGCTCATAAATGATTACTGCAGCACAAAACAGTTCTTATCTCAAAAATATTTTTCTATTACAAATAACAGTACAGAACATCATTTTAAAAATGAAATCGAGCTGCATTCAGAATAGGTCATTTGCCAGTAAAATAAATCCTTGCAGCTCATAATCCAGATGCTCTATATGTACACCAATTACTAACATAATCACTTGAAAATCCTAGAAAAAACAATGTGCTTTAGTGTGTCACACTCAGGTCAGTTTAAGAAAACTTGTTTTTTAAATAAAATCTACTTTTCAGACATTAAAAAAATCATTGTTAAATGTGCACAGTAAGTATATATGTTTAAAATGTTTCGACTGTATATTTTATAAAGTTTATTCAGTTCTTATGACATATACCATATAGTACATGAGATTAAAAATACGGAATAAAAACTCACCATTAGCAGCGGTATCTTGATCCTGGTTTGCCTCGAACTCTTGCTTCATAATCCTGTGGATTCCTCACTTTCTGCTTTCTTTACTTTGAATAGTTTTAAAGTACAGTCAAGTCAAGCCGTGTTCTGCAACAAGTTTCCAAAAACAAATTCAAATCTATATATTGGATGAGGAATTATGCAACATGATTCATATAATTAAATGCTATTTCCAAAAAGGAAAGTGCTATCTGTCACACTGGTAAAGTATTAGTCATCATACGGCCTGCTAAATAATTTCAGGAGAATAAAAATTCGATATGTTTAAGTCAATGAAATACCATTCTGCTTTTCCTAAAATAACACAAGGACCTAGATCCAGCTAATGTTCCTTCTGCTCCATATTTTAGTATCCCATCGATTTTAGTCTTAAATCACTAAATTTTTGAACAGCTTTGAATGGGATTGATTTTTTTTTAAACAAGATTATGTCGAAATAATCTGTAAACCAACTAATTTCCTTAACACATACCAGCTCGCCTCGATCCACAAGTCTTGAAGGTTTAGTCTTTGAAGCATCTGTGTCTGGATGCTCAATCTCAGAGGTACTGCCTTTTCTTAGAGAAGCCTAGTGTATCTATATGTAATAAGACGGTGCTCTGACTCATGCGAGACAGATATCAAATTGCAGATACTAAGAGTGACAAAACACTTCTTGATCGTTTTAATCCTGTGACAGTCGACAGGAGGAGGATTTCCCTGGGTGAATTGGTTGACTTCTTCCAAAAAACAAAAAAATGATTCAGAATATTCATAACTGGGATGTACAGATCAACAAAGTCTTAGCTGGGCTCTAAATAGAGTGTATTTATCCCAAATTAATCTGAACTCATTTAAACCAAGTTGCAATAGGAAGCAGATGCAAATTGATGTGGAGGCGTGTGAGGTAATATTTTTTGGGAGGAAAAATAAGCAATGGGAGTATATACTCCCATATTTTTGACACTAATGGAATCAAGGGATATGGGATTAGGGTAGGAAAGTGGAGTTGAGGTAGAACATCAGCCATGATCTTACTGAATGGCAGAGCAGGCTCGAGGGGCCGGATAACCTACTCCTGCTCCTATTTAGAATCAGAGAATCATAAAAAGGTCACAGGACGGAAAGAGGCCATTTGGCCCATCAAGTCCATGCTGGCTCTATGCAAGAGCAATCCAACTAGTCCCATGCCCTCTGCCCTATCCCCGTAGTCCTGCAATTCTTTTCCTTTCCAGTACTTATCCAGTTCCCTTTTGAAGGCCATGATTGAATCTGCCTCCACCACTCCCTTGGGCAGTGCATTCCAGATCCTAACCACTCGCTGTGTAAAAAAGATTTTCCTCATGTCACCTTTGGTTCTTTTACCAATCACCGTAAATCTGTGCCCTTTGGTTCTTGACCCTTCCACCAATGGGAACAGTTTCTCTCTATCTACTTTCATGATTTTGACTACCTCTATCAAATCTCCTCACAACCTTCTCCGTTCCAAAGAGATCAACCCCAGCTTCTCCAGTCTATCCACGTAACTAAAGCCCATCATCCCTGGAACCATTGTAGCAAAACTTTTCTGCACTCTCTCTAAGGCCTTCACATCCTCTCTAAAGTGCGGTGCCCAGAATTGAACACAACACTCCAGTTGCGGCCGAACCAGTGATTTATAAAGGTTCATCATAACCTCCTCGCTTTTGTGCTCTGTGCCTCTATTTATAAAGCCCAGTATCTCGTACGCTTTTTTAACCGCTTTCTCAATCTGCCCTGCCACCTTCATCTGTCCCTGCATCCCCTTTAGAATTGTACCCTTTAGTTTATATTGCCTCTCTTCGTTCTTCCTACCAAAATGTATCACTTTGCACTTTTCTGTGTTAAATTTCATCTGCCATGTGTCCGTCCATTCCACCAGCCTGTCTATGTCCTCTTGAAGTCTATCACCATCCTCCTCACTGTTCGCTATACTTCCAAGTTTTGTGTCATCTGCAAATTTTGAAATTGTGCCCTGTACACCCAAGTCCAAGTCATTAATATATATCAAGAAAAGCAGTGGTCCTAGTACCGACCCCTGGGGAACACCACTGTATACCTTCCTCCAGTGCTAAAAACAACCGTTCACCACTACTCTCTTTCCTGTCACTTAGCCAATTTCGTATCCATGCCACTGCTCCTTTTCTTCCATGGGCTTCAACTTTGTTGACTTTATTAGTGGCACTTTATCAAACGCCTTTTGGAAGTCGATATACACCACATCAACCGCATTGACCTCATCTACCCTTTCTATGACCTCATCAAAAAACTCAATGAGGTTAGTTAAACACGATTTGCCTTTAACAAATCTGTGCAGGCTTTCCTTAATTAATCCACACTCGTCCAAGAGACTGTTAATTTGTACCGGATTATTGTTTCTAAAAGCTTCCCCATCACTGAGATTATACAGATTGACTTATAGTTGCTGTGTTTATTCTTACACCCTTTCTTGAACCACGGTATAACATTTGCAATTCTCCAGTCCTCTGGCACCACCCCCATATCTAAAGATGATTGGAAGATTATGGCCAGCACCTCCACAATTTCCATCCTTACTTCCCTCAGCAACCTAGGATGCATCCCATCTGGACTGGGTGACTTATCTACTTTAAGTACAGCCAGCCTTTCTAGTACCTCCTCTTTATCAATTTTTAGCCCATCCAGTATCTCACCTACCTCCTCTTTTACTGTGACTTGGGCAGCAACTTCTTCCTCGGAAAAAGACGGAAGAATGGCGGAACAGGCTCGAGGGGCTAAATGGCCTCCTCCTGTTCCTATGTTCTTATATTCTCTCCCATCAACAGGCTACATCTATTAGTTCAGTAATATAAATTATAGTGAACTTTTGATGTGTTCAAATTCTGTTTACCATATGTGATGACATTTTTCAGAGTAACTCTGGCTTCCATCTAATATGCTTATCAGGATATAACTGATAGAATGTAAACATCACAAGGAAGATTTTTCTGCACTGATTATAGAAATAAATTTTAAGATCATGGGTAGTATGCCCATGATTATCAAGTGTGTGCTGGGTGCATGTAAGGAATCAATACTGCAGGGCACCACAAAATGTATCTTTTAAATGTCAACTTCCCACCATGTTGTTGGGATGTCAATATATTTAGACACTACTTAGCTCCAAAAATCTGTGGGCCACAATACCGCCATTGCCATTCAGCACTGATCCCGTCAGAGATCAGTCGGAGGGCAGCAAATTTACATGGGGTCACTGGGTTATTCATTCAAAGGCGTAATTTTACAAATTCACCCTCCCAGCACAGAGCATTCCAACTGGGAGCATATTAGCAATTGGCAAAGCGGTCAGTAGGCCCAAAGGCCTTTGTGACCAAATTCCCAGTACGCCTATCTGTGAGCAAAACTGCATCTGGACAGCAAATTCACAAAATTCACCTTTTTTAATATTAGTTTAAACAGCTTGATCCACTCCAGGGGAATTTGCTTTAGACCTTGAGGAGGAACCACCAAGTCAAACGCAGTAAAAGTGTGAAGGAGCAAGTAGAGTTGGCAGCAGAGCAGCAGGAAGTGCTGATCAGAAGGCCAGCTCAGGATCAACCTTAGATGCTGAGTGCTGCGATTGGTGCCACTTAGGGTTTGTATACAAGAATGTTGCTCTCTGAAGATCATCAATTCATGAAATCATGAATCATTCTCCAAGGTACGATGGCTACTGTGGGGAGTCCACTAGCTGCACTTGTGTAGTGGTATTTGAACACTTCACATAACTGCAGCCTACGGTGGAATACAAGGCACCTCCACCGGTTGCTGCAATAGAAAGAAAGAACTTGCATTTATATAGCGGCTTTTATGACCTTAGGATGTTTCAAAGCGCTTTACAGCCAATGAAGTACTTTTGAAGCTTAGTCACTGTTGCAATTTGGAAAAGTGGCAGCCAATTTGCACACAGCTAGGTCCCACCAACAGCAATGTGTTAAATGTCCAGATAACCTGTTTTATTGATGTTGGTTGAGGGACAAAAATTGGCCAGGAAATATTGGAAATGGAGCCCATCCTAACTGAGGTCCTAATCCCAGCCATGGGTTTTCTCAAGATTGTTCTAATTGATGCTCTGGAGACATTGGGCTCCAATGTCTGTGAATCTGTCCTATCTGGATTCACCATGCTGGGTCATTGGCTGGACAATATCTAGTGACGATGGGCTTCAACAACGACGTTCCCAGCTTAGGGCCCTTAAATGAAGTTAAACTGCATACAACTGAAAAAAGCCACAAAAACAATTGAAAAATGTGAAATATTGAAAAGCAAGATAATGCAGCTAACTAACTGCAATAAAAGCAATCCAAAGAGCTAAAAGAGAACACAATCTCTCAGTCACTCAGTTTCTGCCACACTTCTGACAAAGTTGCAGTGGTAGAATGGGAGCAGCTCCGAGAAAATTTCTGACCCAAGTAATGTTTTTGTGAATAGTTGTAATAAATCACTGAAATTATTGATACAATGACTGCTTGGTGTTTGTAGGACAATAGAGAGGGGATACTGTGCTGATGTTGAGGTCATGATTATAATATGAAGGCTAGCTATGAGAAGCAAAGATTTTATGTAGGCAGGTTGGTGAGAGAAGGCAGCTCTTCGATAGGCTGAGACCTTAGAAATATATTGGTCTATGCATCTGTGAAGGTATCCTGAATGAGTTTGAAGCTCAGTTGTCTAGCAGCGCTAGCCACTGGACCCACTCTATGTTCTCAATGGGCCTGGTCTTCCTCATCAACAGAGTCATCATCAACCTCCCTGGCATCCTCCTGGACATTACCATTGATCCACTCTGGATAGCAAAGTTATGAAGCACGCACGTGCTATCACAATTTGCGAAACAATGCTTGTGTATATTATGGGGCATCCTCGAACCTCTCCAGGCATCCTTTAAGCATACCAATTCTAACTCTTGCCTTACTATGGACTTCATTGTAGTGCTCCTCTGCAGCATTGGTGGTCCTATGAACTAGTATCATGACCCATGAGAGTCGCAGGAATCCCCCATTAGGCAACAACCAGCCTGCTGTTGAAATAGACCTGGGGACACTGGACTGGCAAGGTATAAAACAATAACAACTTGCATTTATATAGCTCTTTAACATAGTAAACCATCCCAAGGCGCTTCACAGGAGCGTTTTCAAACAAAACTTGACACCGAGCCATATGAGGAGGTATTAGGATAGGTGACCAAAAACTTGGTCAAAGAGTTAGGTTTTAAGGAGCGCCTTGAAGAAGGAGCGAGAGGTAAAGAAGTTTAGGGAGGGAATTCCAGAGCTTAGGGCCTAGGCAGCTAAGGCACGGCCACCAATGGTGGTGCGATTAAAATTGGGATTGCGTAAGAGACAAGAATTGGAGGAGCACAGAGATCTTGGAGAGTTGTAGGGCCGGAGGAGGTTACAGAGATAGGGAAGAGCGAGGCCATGGAGGGATTTGAAAACAAGGATGAGAAATTTAAAATCTAGGCGTTCCTGGACCAGGAGCCAATGTAGGTCAGTGAGCACAGGGGTGATGATTGAACAGGACTTGGTATGAGTTAGGATAAGGTCAGCAGAGTTTTGGATGAGCTCAAGTTTATGGAGGGTGGAAGATGGGAGGCCAGCCAGGAGAGCATTGGAATAGTCAAGTCTAGAGGTAACAAAGGCAAGGGTTTCAGCAGCAGATAAGCTGAGGCAGGGGCGGAGACAGGCGATGTTACGGAGGTGAAAGTAGGCAGTCTTAGTGATGGAGCGGATATGTGGTTGCAAGCTCATCTCAGTGTCAAATAGGACACCAAGGCTGCAAACAGTCTGGTTCAGCCTCAGACACCATGACAGCTCCTAGCCTATTGTGAATTCATGCGCAGGAAGCTATGTTTGTGGTTGCAAATGAACAGCACATTTAGGGAACTAAAGCTTTTGGGGGTAATTTTAATCTAACATGCCGTGCGGGAAACCCACGGGATTGGGTGGAACGCTGGTTTTACATCCCACCCAATATTACTCTCCGTTGACCTCAATGGATAGTAAAATCGGGCAGGGTATAAACCCAGTATTGTACACGATCTTGTCAGTTTCCCGATGGGGGCTAGGTTAAAATTGCCTCCTTTGTGTTTGATGTAAATATTGGGGTTTGCGTTTGAGGCAAATTTATTCGTCTGTGTATAAACTGAGCTACCCTAGCAAAGAGGGCATTGGTGACTTGTCTTATACATGAATATACACCAGAGCTCTGTCGCAGTCAGAGCTGTCTGTGCTGACCTTGGTTGCAGAACTGGCTACAGCAATAAACAGAGCTCTTTCAAAGCTTCATCAGCTTCCTGAGGCACAGCTAATGAGAATATACTTGAAAAGTTCACCTAGATCGATACATCTGCTGGATGGGAGCTATCGGATTGTTGTGGGTCTTCTCTGGTACTGCCTGATTAATTTGGCTTTTCTGCAGATCGGGTCCAATAACATCATTAGACTCTGACTAATTTTAACTGGTGGCCTGAGTGGGGAAGCTGTTGTGGCTTTCCTGCCAGGTGAAGCTAGTGGGAAGAGGGCCCAGAGGAGCTCATCCAGGCCACATAAGGAAAGTTTAGGCTTCCCCTGCCCCGGGCTCCCCTCCCTTCTCAAATCACGAGACTGTCCTTAAACCCCCTCCCTGCAACTTACCCAAATGCCAGTGACCGTTCCTTCGATTCCGACTGGCAGATCCCTGCCACCCAAAATTACACGCCCGCCTGCTGCTTCCCGCCAGTTCCAGGTGGGCAACTGACCAGAGGTTCATGCTGGCGAAGACAGAGGCTTTAGCGTTGCCTCCTGTTCCAAGTTAAAACCAAGGTTTTTGTTTCCTGTCCATCGGCCAACTTTCTATCAATACTTCTACATTTCCTCTTAGACCAAATTTTTTGAAAAAGCCTCATGTGAGCCAGCTTATCAAATGACTTCTGAAAATCCATATACACTATATTTACTGCATTCCCTTCTCTATCCAATCAGTGAATTGTTCAAATTACTCTCCAATTTGTTTCTTTTTCTTTACTTGTATTTCTGCTTTTCTTGTCTTTGTTTATTGCAATGTAATCGAGCATTTCAAAACAAATATTTTTTTTAAAGTATCACAACAATGTGTGCTAGATTAGAGCAGAAATATGTGCAAATTCTTTTGAATGAACACTGCAGAGATCATTCGTTCTTTCAACACACTCATTCCTTCAACCTGCTCAGTCAGGTGAGTTCATCCCAACTTGAAGGTATTGTACAACACATGAAGTTAGAACATGCAATCACACCTATAGTTAACTTTAGATGAACATTTTGCTCCAAACAAGATTATGAAAATGGTCTTCTGTGTTAAACGAGTGACAATAGATGAGATATTTTAATGGCATATTTCCAAATCCTTCACTGAAATGGGTAATATTTGAGGCATCACCAATACATTTTTATTTTTTGCTATATAGACAAATCTAAAAGGATTAATTTTGAAAATGATAGCATAGAAATTACTCTGTGCAATATTATCATTTGAACATTTAATCCTTTACAATAAATGAGTTAATGGGGGTGAGGTTGGACCAAAGAGGTCCCATTGAAGGGGCCAACATCCTGCATCTGAACAGCGCTTGGAAACATGTCCGACACCATATTTATTCGGGCGCTGTAAAGGCATCCCTGGTGGCCACCTAAAACAGGTGTTAGGCCCCTTCAATATGCTAATAAGGGGCCTAACGCCAGTTTTAGCACCTAAACTAGAAATTGGTTTGCCCCGAAGGCAGCAGGTATTGGGCCTGCTGCATTTAGGATTACCAGATCTACATGCGGCCTAAGCAGCAGTTCTGAAAGAGACCGCTGAAGTCTGCCACCAAAAACGTAAGTTTATTAAAAAATACTTACCTTAATGTGGAGCCAGGAGGAGTGGAAGGACACCGCCCGCCACCACTCAGCTCCCTTCCAATTGCCATCCCCTTTCCCATCGCGGAGCCTAAGGTGAGTCCGGGATGCAGCATACTTACCTCTTTGGTGGCCTCCAGCAATCTTTTAGTGTACTAGACATTTCTTTAATGCTGTCTTTAATGTGTTTGTAAGTTTGAACAGTTTGTGTCCTTCAGCCTATATCTAAAGGGCCACTTTTAAAAATTGAATTCTCTACCTCGGAGGGCTGTGGAGGCTCAGTCATTGAGTACATTCAAAACAGAGATTGATAGATTTCTAGATATTAAAGGCATCAAGGGATATGGGGATAGTGCAGGAAAATGGTGTTGAGGTAGAAGATCAGCCATGATCTTATTGAATGGCGGAGCAGGCTCGAGGGGCCGGATGTCCTGCTCCTGCTCCTATTTCTTATGTTCTTATGACAGAGTACCCAATACAATATCCAAAATACATGTTTTTCCAATGTTCTTTTTTTTACCTTGCACTGAACAGGATGGGATGGGTGGAACACAATGTGACTCTCACCATTCATGCATGGGCAAAGCCACCAGGACGGGCTTATTTTAACATTCAAAATCAGGCTCCATTATAAGAGAGACAACTTCACTGAGACAGCTGTTTATTCACTGGTATGTTCCAGGTCATGATCCCAGCCTGGAACACTCCTGTTGGCCCCACTTACACAGCTTTACTCAACTCAACGCTGGTATCCTGCTGCTGTCCAGTTTGTTCTGGACAGCGCAGGCGGGAGTGGTGGGAATTCTGACAGGTGATGCCATCCCACCCTAAATGCCTCCCTTTTATTCATCAGGCTTCAAGAGGCCAGACAGAACTACCGTCCACCCCCTCCCCCAAAGGAAATTGCTTTGGAGTGATCTTCAGCACAGATACCCAGCGTTACTTAGCCCCAACCTATTTCTCCCCCCCCACCCCACACCTTTTATGCTGGCTCTCCACCCCAAGTTCCAAGGAAATTCGGGGCCAGGCTACTTAAATGTGAAGAATATGGGGAAATGGGAAACATAGTCACTGCAGGCCACAGGCAGCTAGGACCATATTACTTCATGACCAGTCAATGAGGCCACTATATATGTTACATAAAATGCTCATGCGACCAAACAAAAAATCTCTTTTAATTACAAGCCCATATGATAAATAAACATGAGGACTAAAGTCGAAAAACTGGATCAGAAGCAGGCATTGTAAAAATATATGTACCCAGGCCTGGTACTTACTTTAGGCACTGATGCAGAAACTGAAAGCAATTCAATTGTTTCTGGTGGCTGCTTCTCACCGACACCAAAGTCATCACACCGGTTTGGTTTTCTGTTCCTTTTCATTTGCTCCCATTGATCGTTTAAAAACCTTGGAAATTATGCCAGAAACACATGGCTGTTTATTGAGCAAGTAACTGTAGGGCAAATTTAAAATGTGGAGCGAATATTAGAATGGGTACATAACTCTATCAGTTTGTAAGAGGTACAAAAAAAAACGTGCAACCACAAGATGCAGGAAATGAGCTGGTCATCGATTTCTGGAGCTCTGTGGTTCATCATTGTTGTCCACACAATATAGAGAGAGCGGATTTGCATTCCTTTTGCATTTGTTCTGGACGGGTCCAGTGGTCAATTCATCTACTCAGTGCTGATGAGAGTTTTGTATTTGAATCATAATGACTAAGCACAGAAAGGGTAAAGGGTAGGATCCAAGTGCTGTCCAGTCGGTGTGGAAGAGAATCATCCAAGTTGTCTGGAAGAACACGATGGGAGTAGCCCAACAAAAGTAGCTACAGTTTAAGGCAGGCTTCTACATTTATTACCTGAAAACATGAATTGTTGTAGCCACAATGTGCCATTCTTTCCCAATCCAAAAGGTCCGTAGGGAATACCAGAGACAAAGCTTCAGATTGCAGGGACAGCATTTCCCTTCTAATTACCGCCTGTTTTCAGCAGTTTTGTTGCAGAAGAAAAAAAGAGTAAAACGAGGTGGTAAAGCATCATGTCCACCCCAAAGAAATTGCACCAGAATTCTCCTAAAACAGAGAACATTCCCCTTTAACGCCTACCCAAAGACCACCCCATCACATTTAAAAAGGGGCGGATGGGCGCAGCCAATGGTTGGGCTCTATTTTACCCACCTTCTGCCCCAAAACTCGACCTAAATTAAAACCACCACTATATAAGTTAAAATGGCATGTGCGTCCCGATGACATCATTAAGCCGCGACACTGCCATTTAACTTCGGACCCGCTCTGCTGGGGCGGGCGGCCTCCCCGTGCAAATAAAAATGGTGGGGGCGGGAACACATTGAGAGCTGGGAGCGACCCCCACCCAGCCATCTCACCCTCCCGCAAACACCATTCCCGCCAGATGGGGATGGGGTTAAAATCAGCCCTTAAGCGTCTCCAATATAGCCTTCTCTATATCTTCCTCCTCCTCCTCCACATAGCGCAGGCTTAAAAGGGTTTCTATTGGGAAGCCCATTTTCCTGGTGCCAACATTTACTTTGTCAAATGCTCACAAAAACTGTCAGGTAAAGTGTTCAGCAATGTTCCA
The DNA here is from genome assembly GCF_035084215.1 of Heptranchias perlo. Classification (NCBI taxonomy): domain Eukaryota; kingdom Metazoa; phylum Chordata; class Chondrichthyes; order Hexanchiformes; family Hexanchidae; genus Heptranchias; species Heptranchias perlo. The sequence continues at coordinate 81,090,404 of NC_090326.1, forward strand.
GAAACCACTATGTTGAAGAGGTTTCCGCAAGCGTCAGACAGGAAATCCAACATGGCCTCCTCAATCTGGTATCTGCCTCAGTGATACTGCAGTGCTACTAATACTGCCATGTAAATAGGCACAGTTCTCTGGGAGATCATGTTAGAGGCAGGATTTAGGGGTAATGGTGCGGGAACATGGCCATGTTCACCTGTCCCCATTTAAATGCGGTGGGGTGGGTGGCATAACCGACTGGCAGGATGATTTTGGTGGCCATTTTTTGGAGCAGGGTTGTGACAGTAAGTCACCATTCCACCATACTTCACCTTACACCTCAGTACCACATAAAAATGAGTAGTTCATCATAGGAGAGTCCAGGCCTTTGTGTCTGTAAAAATGTGGCTCAGTGCAATATCTGAGACTGGTGCTTCTTCAGGGCAATGAGAACACAAAGTTAAAGACTCTTCAGGTGAGGTGTTACTGACTGTAATCCGGCAAAGGAGGACCTTACTTTTAGACCTCGCAAGAAGGAGGCCCATGTACTGGCATGATCAAGTGTGTGGAAGGAGGTGGCTTTGGCAGTGAGTGCTACTTCGCCCTGTTAAGGAATGTCTTCTGATACCTGGGTTGCATTTATTATGATGGTATGGCCTTCACAATCTACTTTCTTCTTAGAGGAGAAATGATCCACAACCAAAAACAGAAGTACTTTCTGAATCGTTCAAGAATCGAGCTGCAAAACATCAGTTTTTTTTTTATTCATTCATGGGATGTGGGCGTCGCTAGCAAGGCCAGCATTTATTGCCCATCCTGAATTGCCCTTGAGAAGGTGGTGGTGAGCCGCCTTCTTGAACCGCTGCAGTCCGTGTGGTGAAGGTTCTCCCACAGTGCTGTTAGGAAGGGAGTTCCAGGATTTTGACCCAGCGAAGATAAAGGAACGGCAATATATTTCCAAGTCGGGATGGTGTGTGACTTGGAGGGGAACGTGCAGGTGGTGTTCCCATGTGCCTGCTGCCCTTGTCCTTCTAGGTAGTAGAGGTCACGGGTTTGGGAGGTGCTATCGAAGAAGCCTTGGCGAGTTGCTGCAGTGCATCCTGTGGATGGTACACACTGAAGCCACTGTGCGCTGGTGGTGGAGGGAGTGAATATTTAGGGTGGTGGATGGGGTGCCAATCAATCGGGCTGCTTTGTCCTGGATGGTGTCGAGCTTCTTGAGTGTTGTTGGAGCTGCACTCATCCAGGCAAGTGGAGAGTATTCCATCACACTCCTGACTTGTGCCTTGTAGATGGTGAAAAGGCTTTGGGGAGTCAGGAGGTGAGTCACTCATCGCAGAATACCCAGCCTCTGACCTGCTCTTGTAGCCACAGTATTTATGTGGCTGGTCCAGTTAAGTTTCTGGTCAATGGTGACCCCAGGATGTTGATGGATGTCAGGCAACTTAGAACCTCCTGCCACTGTAGGAGAAGTAAGAGGCTAGGTTAGAAAGGGCACAAAAGAGTGGCCACCAAAAGGAGGCATGGTGGCTTTAACCAAAAAGATGATTGTCAGATTTGTTATCAGTGAGATATTTTTACAAATGTCAGGTGGGGGGAGTTTTAACCCCCCAGGATGGGCGGGAGAGAGGCTAAAATTTCTAAAATCGGAAACCTGCCTCCTGTTTTAACGGAAGTGCGTTGGGGCACGGGCGACTAACCCGCTCTCCAGAGACGGGTCTATAATTTAAATATTTTAATTAGGCTGCATGCCTCAAATTTTAGCAGGCTTTTAGATTTAACGCCAGTGGGTCGAGTATCCCAGGGCTCGGGAAACCTGGCAGCTGGAGGGAGACAAAAACGACTGGATCCAGCAGGTAAATGGCTTTCTTGCATTGCTTATGGGCCAGGAGGAGCAGGAGTGCTTCACCACCCCACCCCCACCCCACCAAGAAAACCTGCTTCCCTCCCTGCGATCAGCCGAACCCCTCCCCCTGCCCTATGATGCGATCTCCCAACCCCGGTCTCCCTCAACCCCCCCGGCCTTTCCGATCACCCCAAACCTCTGATCTCCCCAAGGCCTTTCCGATCTCCCCCAATCTCCCCCCCACCGCCCCCTCCGCTCCCTGGCTGTGGCCTGGTGCCACAGGCCTTCCCGCGAGACAGCCTCTCAATCTGGCCGGCTGCTGGCCAGCCGGGAAATGGAGACAAAAAATTTAAATAAGTTCCTGCCGTTACCCCGATTTCTGGCCCGCTACGATCCCCAACCCCCCCAAACCTCCCTCTGGCCCACGTAAATATCGGGGCCAGATACATGCAAAATAATTTGGGGCAAAGTGGGCTTGAAGGAATGGCAGAATAATCTCCAAATGGGTGTCTGAGGGAGAGCTCAATGTAACAAGTCAATGAGTTGAGTTAGTTGCCAAAAACAGATCATGATGGCAGGATTAATTTGGAATTGGATTCAGACCGCAGTCAGCTGAAGGACCCCCTTATGAACTGTGTCCAGAGCTATCTGCATAACTTAGTTATTGCTTTATGAGAGAAGTACAGCCTTCTGAAGTACTGCCGAAGGGGTCAGTGAAGTAGTATGCTTGGATCTGCAGACAGGGAGGTGTGTGCACCAATGGGAAGGGACCAGAGGCTGCCTACTGTGCCTGTGGTGACCTTCCTTTTCCTCCTCAAAGCAAAGGAGCGAAGGCAACCGAAGGAGTTCCCCACTGGTTCCCAAGCTGCAAATGTAACATTTTTAAAAATGGCAAACAGCATTTAAGAATTCTTAAATACAATTTTTTTTATTCATTCATGGGATGTGGATGTCGCTGGCAAGGCCGGCATTTATTGCCCATCACTAATTTTATTTTTAATTCGTTGATGGGATGTGGGCGTCGCTGGCGAGGCCAGCATTTATTGCCCATCCCGAATTGCCCTCGAGAAGGTGGTGGTGAGCTGCCTTCTTGAACCACTGCAGTCCGTGTGGTGACGGTTCTCCCACAGTGCTGTTAGGAAGGGAGTTCCAGGATTTTGACCCAGCGACAATGAAGGAACGGCGATATATTTCCAAGTCGGGATGGTGTGTGACTTGGAGGGGAACGTGCAGGTGGTGTTGTTCCCATGCGCCTGCTGCTCTTGTCCTTCTAGGTGGTAGAGGTCGCGGGTTTGGGAGGTGCTGTCGAAGAAGCCTTGGCGAGTTGCTGCAGTGCATCCTGTGGATGGTGCACACTGCAGCCACAGTGCGCCGGTGGTGAAGGGAGTGAATGTTTAGGGTGGTGGATGGGGTGCCAATCAAGCGGGCTGCTTTATCTTGGATGGTGTCGAGCTTCTTGAGTGTTGTTGGAGCTGCACTCATCCAGGCAAGTGGAGAGTATTCCATCACACTCCTGACTTGTGCCTTGTAGATGGTGGAAAGGCTTTGGGGAGTCAGGAGGTGAGTCACTCACCGCAGAATACCCAGTCTCTGACCTGCTCTCGTAGCCACAGTATTTATATGGCTGGTCCAGTTAAGTTTCTGGTCAATGGTGACCCCCAGGATGTTGATGGTGGGGGATTTGGCGATGGCAATGCCGTTGAATATCAAGGGGAGGTGGTTAGACTCTCTCTTGTTGGAGATGGTCATTGCCTGGCACTTATCTGGCACGAATGTTACTTGCCACTTATGAGCCCAAGCCTGGATGTTGTCCAGGTCTTGCTGCATGCGGGCTCAGACTGCTTCATTATCTGAGGGGTTGCAAATGGAACTGAACACTGTGCAGTCATCAGCGAACATCCCCATTTCTGACCTTATGATGGAGGGAAGGTCATTGATGAAGCAGCTGAAGATGGTTGGGCCTAGGACACTGCCCTGAGGAACTCCTGCAGCAATGCCCTGGGGCTGAGATGATTGGCCTCCAACAACCACTACCATCTTCCATTGTGCCAGGTATGACTCCAGCCACTGGAGAGTTTTCCCCCGGATTCCCATGGACTTCAATTTTACTAGGGCTCCTTGGTGCCACACTCGGTCAAATGCTGCCTTGATGTCAAGGGCAGTCACTCTCACCTCACCTCTGGAATTCAGCTCTTTTGTCCATGTTTGGACCAAGGCTGTAATGAGGTCTGGAGCCGAGTGGTCCTGGCGGAACCCAAACTGAGCATTGGTGAGCAGGTTATTGGTGAGTAAGTGCCGCTTGATAGCACTGTCGACGACACCTTCCATCACTTTGCTGATGATTGAGAGTAGACTGATGGGGCGGTAATTGGCCGGATTGGATTTGTCCTGCTTTTGGTGGACAGGACATAGCTGGGCAATTTTCCACATTGTCGGGTAGATGCCAGTGTTGTAGCTGTACTGGAACAGCTTGGCTAGAGGTGCAGCAAGTTCTGGAGCACAAGTCTTCAGCACTACAGCTGGGATGTTGTCGGGGCCCATAACCTTTGCTGTATCCAGTGCACTCAGCCGTTTCTTGATATCACGTGGAGTGAATCGAATTGGCCGAAGACTGGCTTCCGTGATGGTGGGGATATCGGGAGGAGGCTGAGATGGATCATCCACTCGGCACTTCTGGCTGAAGATGGTTGCAAACGCTTCAGCCTTGTCTTTTGCACTCACGTGCCCTGGAGAAGGTGGTAGTGAGCCGCCTTCTTAAACCGCTGCAGTCCGTGTGGTGACGGTTCTCCCACAGTGCTGTTAGGAAGGGAGTTCCAGGATTTTGACCCAGCGACGATGAAGGAACGGCGATATATTTCCAAGTATTGATGGTGTGTGACTTGGAGAGGAACATGCAGGTGGTGTTGTTCCCATGTGCCTGCTGCTCTTGTCCTTCAAGGTGGTAGAGGTCGCGGGTTTGGGAGGTGCTGTCGAAGAGGCCTTGGCGAGATGCTGCAGTGCATCCTGCGGATGGTACACACTGCAGCCACAGTGCGCCGGTGGTGAAGGGATTGAATGTTTAAGGTGGTGGATGGGATGCCAATCAAGTGGGCTGCTTTGTCCTGAATGGTGTGGAGCTTCTTGAGTGTTGTTGGAGCTGCACTCATCCAGGCAGGTGGACAGTATTCCATCACACTCCTGACTTGTGCCTTGTAGATGGTGGAAAGGCTTTGGGGAGTCAGGAGGCGCATCACTCGCCGCAGAATACCCAGCCTCTAACCTGCTCTCGTAGCCACAGTATTGATGTGGCCGGTCCAGTTAAGTTTCTGGTCAACGGTGACACCCAGGATGTTGATGGTGGGGGATTCGGCGATGGTAATGCAGTTGAATGTCAAGGGGAGGTGGTTAGACCCTCTTTTGTTGGAGATGATCATTGCCTGGCACTTGTCTGGCGTGAATGTTACTTGCCACTTATGAGCCCAAGCCTGGATGTTGTCCAGGACTTGCTGCATGCGGGCTCGACTGCTTCATTATCTGAGGGGTTGCGAATGGAACTGAACACTGTGCAATCATCAGCGAACATCCCCATTTCTGACCTTATGATGGAGGGAAGGACATTGATGAAGCAGCTGAAGATGGTTGGGCCAAGGACACTGCCCTGAGGAACTCCTGCAGCAATGCCCTAGGGCTGAGATGATTGGCATCCAACAACCACTATCATCTTCCTTTGTGCTAGGTATGACTCCAGCCACTGGAGAGTTTTCCCCCTGATGCCCATTGACTTCATTTTACGAGGGCTCCTTGGTGCCACACTCGCTTAAATGCTCGGATGGTGTGAGGCAGTCACTCTCACCTCACCTCTGGAATTCAGCTCTTTTGTCCATGTTTGGACCAAGGCTGTAATGAGGTCTGGAGCCGAGTGGTCCTGGCGGAACCCAAACTGAGCATCGGTGAGCAGGTTATTGGTGAGTAAGTGACGCTTGATAGCACTGTCGACGACACCTTCCATCACTTTGCTGATGATTGAGAGTAGACTGATGGGGCGGTATTTGGCCAGATTGGACTTGTCCTGCTTTTTGTGGACAGGACATACCTGGGCAATTTTCCACATTGTCGGGTAGATGCCAGTGTTGTAGCTGTACTGGAACAGCTTGGCTAGAGGCGCAGCTGGTTCTGGAGCACAAGTCTTCAGCACTACAGCCGGGATGTTGTCGAGGCCCATAGCCTTTGCTGTATCCAGTGCACTCAGCCGTTTCTTGATATCACGTGGAGTGAATCGAATTGGCCGAAGACTGGCTTCTGTGATGGTGGGGATATCGGGAGGAGGCTGAGATGGATCATCCACTCGGCACTTCTGGCTGAAGATGGTTGCAAACGCTTCAGCCTTGTCTTTTGTACTCATGTGCTGGACTCCACCATCATTGAGGATGGGGATGTTTGCAGAGCCTCCTCCTCCCATTATTTGTTTAATTGTCCACCACCATTCACGACTGTATGTGGCAGGACTGCAGAGTTTTGATCTGATCCGTTGGTTGTGGAATCGCTTTGCTCTGTTTATAGCATGTTGCTTCCGCTGTTTAGCATGCATGTAGTCCTGAGTTGTAGCTTCACCAGGTTGGCACCTCATTTTTAAGTACGCCTGGTGCTGCTCCTGGCATGCTCGTCTACACTCCTCATTGAGCCAGAGTTGATCCCCTGGCTTGTTCGTAATGGTAGAGTGAGGAATATGCCGGGCCATGAGGTTACAGATTGCGCTGGAATACAATTCTGCTGCTGCTGATGTCCCACAGCGCCTCATGGATGCCCAGTTTTGAGCTGCGAGATTGGTTCGGAATCTGTCCCATTTAGCACGGTGGTAGTGCCACACAACACATTGGATGGTGTCCTCAGTGCGAAGACAGGACTTCGTCTCCACAAGGACTGTGCGGTGGTCACTCCTACCAATACTCATAGAATCATAGAAGTTTACAACATGGAAACAGGCCCTTCGGCCCAACATGTCCATGTCGCCCAGTTTATACCACTAAGCCAGTCCCAGTTGCCTGCACTTGGCCCATATCCCTCTATACCCATCTTACCCATGTAACTGTCCAAATGCTTTTTAAAAGACAAAATTGTACCCGCCTCTACTACTGCCTCTGGCAGCTCGTTCCAGACACTCACCACCCTTTGAGTGAAAAAATTGCCCCTCTGGACCCTTTTGTATCTCTCCCCTCTCACCTTAAATCTATGCCCCCTCGTTATAGACTCCCTTACCTTTGGGAAAAGATTTTGACTATCTACCTTATCTATGCCCCTCATTATTTTATAGACTTCTATAAGATCACCCCTAAACCTCCTACTCTCCAGGGAAAAAAATCTCAGTCTATCCAACCTCTCCCTATAAGTCAAACCATCAAGTCCCGGTAGCATCCTAGTAAATCTTTTCTGCACTCTTTCTAGTTTAATAATATCCTTTCTATAATAGGGTGACCAGAACTGTACACAGTATTCCAAGTGTGGCCTTACTAATGTCTTGTACAACTTCAACAAGACATCCCAACTCCTGTATTCAATGTTCTGACCAATGAAACCAAGCATGCTGAATGCCTTCTTCACCACCCTATCCACCTGTGACTCCACTTTCAAGGAGCTATGAACCTGTACTCCCAGATCTCTTTGTTCTATAACTCTCCCCAACGCCCTACCATTAACGGAGTAGGTCCTGGCCCGATTCGATCTACCAAAATGCATCACCTCACATTTATCTAAATTAAACTCCATCTGCCATTCATCGGCCCACTGGCCCAATTTATCAAGATCCCGTTGCAATCCGAGATAACCTTCTTCACTGTCCACAATGCCACCAATCTTGGTGTCATCTGCAAACTTACTAACCATGCCTCCTAAATTCTCATCCAAATCATTAATATAAATAACAAATAACAGCGGACCCAGCACCGATCCCTGAGGCACACAGCTGGTCACAGGCCTCCAGTTTGAAAAACAACCCTCTACAACCACCCTCTGTCTTCTGTCATCAATCCAATTTTGTATCCAATTGGCTACCTCACCTTGGATCCCGTGAGATTTAACCTTATGTAACAACCTACCATGTGGTACCTTGTCAAAGGCTTTGCAAAAGTCCATGTAGATCACATCTACTGCACAGCTCTCATCTATCTTCTTGGTTACCCCTTCAAAAAACTCAATCAAATTCGTGAGACATGATTTTCCAATCACAAAACCATGCTGACTGTTCCTAATCAGTCCCTGCCTCTCCAAATGCCTGTAGATCCTGTCTCTCAGAATACCCTCTAACAACTTACCCACTACAAATGTCAGGCTCACCGGTCTGTCGTTCCCAGGCTTTTCCCTGCCGCCCTTCTTAAACAAAGGCACAACATTTGCTACCCTCCAATCTTCAGGCACCTCACCTGTAGCTGTCGATGATTCAAATATCTCTGTTAGGGGACCCGCAATTTCCTCCCGAACCTCCCATAACGTCCTGGGATACATTTCATCAGGTCCCGGAGATTTATCTACCTTGATGCGCGTTAAGACTTCCAGCACCTCCCTCTCTGTAATATGTACACTCCTCAAGACATCACTATTTATTTCCCCAAGTTCCCTAACATCCATGCCTTTCTCAACCGTAAATACCGATGTGAAATATTCATTTAGGATCTCACCCATCTCTTGTGGTTCCGCACATAGATGACCTTGTTGATCCTTAAGAGGCCCTACTCTCTCCCTAGTTACTCTTTTGCCCTTTATGTATTTGTAGAAGCTCTTTGGATTCTCCTTTGCCTTATCTGCCAAATCAATCTCATGTCCCCTTTTTGCCCTCCTGATTTCTCTCTTAACTCTACTCCGGCAATCTCTATACTCTTCAAGGGATCCACTTGATCCCAGCTGTCTATGCATGTCATATGCCTCCTTCTTCTTTTTGACTGGGGCCTCAATCTCCCGAGTCATCCAAGGTTCCCTACTTCTACCAGCCTTGCCCTTCACTTTATAAGGAATGTGCTTACCCTGAACCCTGGTTAACACACTTTTGAAAGCCTCCCACTTACCAGACTTCCCTTTGCCTGCCAACAGACTCTCCCAATCAACTTCTGAAAGTTCCTGTCTAATACCATCAAAATTGGCCTTTCCTCAATTTAGAATTTTAACTTTTGGGCCAGACCTATCATTCTCCATAGCTATCTTAAAACTAATGGAATTATTATCACTGGTCCCAAAGTGATCCCTCACTAACACTTCTGTCACCTGCCCTTCCTTATTTCCCAAGAGGAGGTCAAGTTTTGCCCCCTCTCTAGTCGGGCCATCCACATACTGAATGAGAAATTCCTCCTGAATACACTCAACAAATTTCTCTCCATCCAAGCCCCTAATGCTATGGCTGTCCCAGTCAATGTTGGGAAAGTTAAAGTCCCCTACTATTACCACCCTATTTTTCTTGCAGCTGTCTGTAATCTCCTTACATATTTGCTCCTCAATTTCCCGTTGACTATTTGGGGGTCTGTAGTACAATCCTATCAAAGTGATCTCTCCCTTCTTATTTTTCAATTCTACCCATATAGACTCAGTGGGCGAACCCTCGGATATATCCCCTCTCACTACTGCCGTGATGTTCTCCCTAATCAAGAACGCAACTCCCCCTCCTCTCTTACCTCCTGCTCTATCTTTCCTATAGCATCTGTACCCTGGAACATTGAGCTGCCAGTCCTGCCCCTCCCTTAGCCATGTTTCAGTAATAGCTATAACATCCCAGTCCCAAGTACCCATCCATGCCGAGTTCATCTGCCTTGCCCATCAGACTTCTTGCATTGAAATAAATGCAGTTTAATCTAGACTTCCCTTGGTCTTTGCCCTGCTTTCTCAGACCATCTGTCCGGTCATGTTTTGTACACTCTCCCTTACTGCCTTTTGTTTCTGTCACCACTTTACTTCCCACTGACTTCCTGCATCGGTTCCCATCCCCCTGCCACTTTAGTTTAAACCCTCCCCAACAGCACTAGCAAACACTTCCCCTAGGACATTGGTTCCAGTCCTGCCCAGATGCAGACCGTCCAATTTGTACTGGTCCCACCTCCCCCAGAACCGGTTCCAATGGCCCAGGAATTTGAATCTCTCCCTCTTGCACCATCTCTCAAGCCACGTATTCATCCTAGCTATCCTGCCATTCCTACTCTGACTAGCCCGTGGCACTGGTAGCAATCCTGAGATTACTACCTTTGAGGTCCTACTTTTTAGTTTAACTCCTAACTCCCTAAATTCAGCTTGTAGGACCTCATCCCGTTTTTTACCTATATCGTTGGTACCTATATGCACCACGACAACTGGCTGTTCACCCTCCCCCTCCAGAATGTCCTGCAGCCGCTCCGAGACATCCCTGACCCTTGCACCAGGGAGGCAACATACCATCCTGGAGTCTCGGTTGCGTTCGCAGAAATGCCTGTCTTTTCCCCTTACAATCGAGTCCCCTATCACTATACTGTCATGGACAGATGCATTTGCGACAGGTAGATTGGTGAGGACAAGGTCAAGTAGGTTTTTCCCTCGTGTTGGTTCGCTCACCACCTGCCACAGGCCCAGTCTAGCAGCTATGTCCTTCAGGACTCGGCCAGCTCGGTCAGTAGTGGTGCTACCGAGCCACACTTGGTGATGGACATTGAAGTCCCCCACCCAGAGTACTTTAAAAACACTTAAAAGAAACTTAAAGAATCCTTTAAATAATTTCGTAAAAACTTTACAGAAATTTAAATATAATTTTCTTACTGGCTTGCTGTGACCTTGAGGTATGAAATAGCTCTGGCCTGCCAGAACCGGACCCCAGCAACTCTTCCCTTGAAGCATTCTCTACCACCAGCAGCCACTGGACATTATGCTTGTCAGGGTGTCGATCCCAGTGTTCGTACAACTGTCACTGTTGCTATGGGCTAACTTTATGAATCCACACTGATGCTGATGAGCCTCATCGGCTGGCGGTGCTTATCAAGATTTTGGGGAATGATTTCCTCTGTGTGCTGGGTGTAAAGAAATTGTAAATGTGTTCATAACGAAACATTTTGCTACAACCAACGTACGGAGAAATCTTCCCCAATGCAATAATTATCTGTTCATTTTCAACATCAGTACAACACGAGGGTCTGTTTCCACCGCACAGCTGCGCTAGTGGTGAGCGCATAAGTAACTACAAATTAAAAAAGAATGCATTTAAATTTAATCAACGATTTAAATCTGTTAAAAATAAGTTGAAAATGGGTTAAAAAGCCACCGGAGCCACGGATAAAAACCCGGCCCCTTCGATGTAGCCGGTGAATAAAACCCTGTTGAAGTGACTGCCTGCGATGGGGGTGAAGGTGAGGACCTTCGGCATTGTCTTCGACAGCGAAGGGGTGAGGAGCTACTCGAGCGGTGACGCGGTGTCGGGGCAAGAGCTGCTGGAGGTGAGCGACGAGCTGAGGTTGGGAGCGAAGGGTTGCTCCCGCGTCAGTTGGAGCAACAACCACGCCAATGGAACAACAATTCACTTGAATAACGCCAAACAGGCTGCGTTCACACACTGGAGCATTTCCAACCAGCACAGCTTCTCCTCGGCAACAAGCCGCAGCGGGTTGGGAGCCGAGGAGATTACCACGCTATGCACCTGAGGCTCGGGGAGCGAGAGCCCAGGGAGCGGGAGAGTGAGAGCCCGGGGAGCAGGAGAGCGTTACCCCTACAGCCATTAATCTGTATAAAACAGCATACAAAGGAATTTTACATGAATGTGTTAAGCAGTGCTGAACCAGAGGTAACTGGGCCTCTGTCGGCTTGAACCTCATTTCTCATGTCATTATAGCAAGACCAAGTTTGTTTCTCTTAGTTCAGAGAATAAAAGGAAAAGGAAAGGACTTGCATTTTCATGGCGCCATTCACAACCTCAGGATGCCCCAAAGCGTTTTACAGCTAAATAAGTACCCTTGTCTGGAAGGAAAAGAGTATCCAGGAGATCTCAGAGATGCCGTAATTGTGGAGCATCCTCCTCAAATTCGGCTGCCATAGAAATTAGTCACCATTCTCCGCCTGCTCCACGTTGACATGCAAGCCGTGATCCTCACCAACGGATTCACCACAGACCTAATACGAGTGCAAACTGGGGTCAAGCAGGGCTGCGTCATCGCACCAATGCTCTTCTCCATCTTCCTCGCTGCAACACTCCACCCCATCACCATGAAGCTCCCCACCGGATTGGAGCTAACCTATAGGACCATTGGGAAACTGTTCAACCTTCGACGCTTCCAGGCCAGAACCAAGAGCACCCCAACTTCTGTCATTGAGCTGCAGTACGCAGACAACGCCTGCGTGTGTGCACACTCAGAGGCCGAGCTACAAACCATCGTCGACGCATTCACCGAGGCGTATGAGAGAATGGGTCTCAGGCTAAACATCCGGAAAACAAAGGTCCTCTACCAGCCCGCTCGTGCCACACAACACAGCCCCCCGACCATCAAGATCCAAGGTGAGCCTTTGGACAGCGTGGATCATTTTCCATACCTCGGGAGCCTCCTCTCGGCGTGAGCAGACATCAACGATGAAATTCAACATCAACTCCAATGCGCCAGTGTAGCCTTCGGTTGCCTGAGGAACAGAGTGTTCGAAGATCGAGACTCAAATCCAGCACCAAGCTCATGACCAGCCGTGGTCCCCGCCCTCCTGTATGCATCAGAAACATGGACAATGTACAGCAGACACCTCAAATCCCTGGAGAGATATCACCAATATTGCCTCCGCAAAATCCTGCAAATCCACTGGCAGGATAGGCGTACTAACGTGAGTGTTCTCTCTCAGGCTAACATCCCCAGTATCGAGGCACTGGTCACGCTCAACCAGTTGCGATGGGCGGGCCACTTTGTCCACATTCCCAACACAAGATTCCCTAAACAAGTGCTCTACTCCGAGCTCCACAATGGCAAGCGATCACTAGGAGAGCAGAGGAAACGCTACAAGGACACTCTCAAAGCCTCCCTAAAAAAAATGCAACATCCCCACAGACACATGGAAATCGCTTGCCCTAGAATGCCCAAACTGAAGAAGCAGCATCCTCGAAGGCGCCAATCACCTCGAGCGTCACCGAGTGGAGCACGTGGAGGCCAAGCGTAAGCAACGGAAAAAGCGCGCAAAATCCGGAGCGTCTCACTCACCCGCCTTATTAAACCTACTTCACCTGTGGCAGAGTCTGCGGCTTCAGGACTGGACTATTCAGCCACCGCAGAACCTATCCTCCCGGAGTGGAAGCAAGTCATCCTCGACCCTGAGGGACTGCCAAAGAAGAAGTAACTACAACATTGTAGCTCCAATTTTCTGACCTGTGATCGGCACCGCTGAGGCTCCATATCTGGAGCGGATGCATGCAGAATTACAAGGTACATGTTGCTCAGATATGGCAATTTAAAAAAAAAATGTCTTGCCTACTTTCCTCTCTCCTGTTCTGAAGGGTTTACTATTTGTTCAGCTACAGTCCTACATAGAATTACACAGAATGTACAGCACAGAAAAAGGCCTTTGGCCCAACAGGTCCCTGTCGGTGTTTATGTTCCACGTGAGCCTCCTCCCTCCTTACTTCATCTAACCCTATCAGCATATCCTTCTATTCCTTTCTCCCTCATGTGTTTATCTAGCTTCCCCTTAAACGCATCTATGCTAATCGCCTCAACTACTCCTTGCAGTAGCAAGTTCCACATTCTAACCACTCTCTGAGTGAAGAAGTTTCTCCTGAATTCACTATTGGACTTATTAGTTACTATCTTATATTTATGACCCCTAGTTCTGGTCTCCCCCGCAAGTAGAAATATCTTCTCCATGTCTACCGTATAAAACCCTTTCATAATCTTAAAGACCTCTATCAGGTCACTCCTCAGTCTTCTCTTTTCTAGAGAGCATGAGTTGCCCAGCAATACCTTGCCTAACTAGTCATTATTCAATGTGTGAGCCTTGACATTGTATGTTTGCTGGTTATTTGACTCCAGAGGGGCTTCACAGCAAAGTGCAATCTTGTCGTTCCCAGACATCCACACACATTTCCAGCAGGGGTCCCCAGATAGCAAAGAGCAGCAGGCATCCCAGATGAGCATCCCCTCCCTAACCCAGTGGTGAGAAGCCAATTTCAATACCTCAATCTTCATACCAAGTAAGATCAGTTTACTCAGCAGAGATTGGGGTTTGAACACAGGACTTTCCTGGTCTGTACAGCTCAGTTACTGAATAAACTTCACAAACCATCGAGGGAGATATGAAATGGCAAATTTTTCTAAACTTATCATTTAGAAAAGTATCCTTCATTGGTTTAATGACATTTAATGATTCCAGCCATTATAAATCTGCAATGAATAAAAATGCAAATGTTTGACATGTGAAGTAAATTTTCTGTCCAGCGATCCCTGCTGGGAGTTCACGTGTGCTCATGTTGGGTGAGGGCAGGAGAGGGCTTGGGTGTAACGCCCCCTGCATGGTAGAATAGCCTGATAACCCTCACCTTCTAGGCTCGCACATGATTAAATTATATTCCCCAGTGTAAAGAATTACCATGTAGGATGAGAATATTTGAGCAGTTATACTAACTGCACTCATAGTTATCAGTACTTAACCATGTCTAAGACCAATCCATGAGATTATTAGATTTCCTGGGATGTGTTACAGGTATTTTGTTTTTTCTGTATAACAGCAATGTAATTGAATTTAAATCTGTTGAATGTACTTTTTAATGTTTATTTTAATAATGGTTGGGGTTAGAGCTGAATATCAAACAGCTCACTCCATTTAGGGGTCCCTAGCACATTTCTCATATCATCATAGTACGTTTCAGCACAGGAACAGACCTTTCAGCCCATCAAGTCAGCACTGGTGTTTTTCTCCACTAGTCAAATCTCACTCCTGTTTCCTCCCCATGCATTAGTAGCATAACAAATAAAGGTTTATGTAACAGAATTTTTGAAAACCTGACATCCATTCACTTAATCCATAATTTTGCTGGGGAAATTTACAAGAACACATTTGGAAAGAAAAACAAAGTCATGCAAACTTAATGTACATTCTTTTTTATTCTAAAAATAGTTAGAAACTATTTAGTACTGTAACATACTACAACAATGCTACTCAAACAAATATAAAAACAACGATGCTACAAAAATGTACAACATTCAGTGCTAGGTATGTTGTTTAAGCAACCAGATTGGTTTATTCAAAGTCTACAATTTGTAGGGATAGCCCAGTTGAGTAACTAGCCAGTAATACTTAATGAAAGAAGTGGTTTAGGGTTCTAATTTTCACAGCCCTGGCATCACTGCTGTCTCTGCCACAAACACATCCTACTTCTGTGAAATTACTACCAATATTGCATGAATAAAAATGAATATTGTTAGGGCTTATTTATCAGTCAATATATTCATTTTATTTTTTAAAAATGTTTTGAATGGAGAAAATGGTATTGGTGTAGTGTGAATATCTGAAATAATTGGATAGTCAGTTAAAGAAAGTGGAAAGGATTTTTCCTTTGGAACTTCGGCATGGAAAATTGGATAACCTCACCTGTTTTTAGCAATGATTCATTTATGACAAAAACTTCTTAATATATGTTTAAATTATTAAAGTATGTTTAATGACAGAAAAAACAATGAGATCAGAGTTCACCCATTTTGCACGTGCACCTTCTTTAGCTAATCATAGAATTACAAGTTCATTAAACAGCTATTTGGAGCATTTCTCGTAATAACTGCATGTAATAACTAATTAGCAGCAATTATGGGAAGATATATGTATCTTCAATATGTCAAATTGCAAGAATAAACCATTTTGATATGATTTTGCTTAAACAGCATCTTGATATATTATTTATTAATATGGTTTTATTAAACAGTAGCAACATATAATTTTATGCAGGCACCAATAGTAAATCTAGAAAATAGTCTCCGATACAAAGAAATCAAAATAAATTAACAAGTATTATTAAAGATCAGACATTAAATGATTATTATCCAACCATAATCAGAATTCATAATAAATATCATAACTTCCATTAATCATTAGTGCAAGTTTAGAGTCTTTTAGAAATAGGATTGACATTCTACAGCTATTTGCCCATTTTTGTAATTAATGTAAGAAATTGTACCAGTTCCATCATCAATTGCTGATTATACTGTTTTCTAAAGTGCACAGTGTTAGCCAAAGAAACTCATACATCAGAAGAATTTTTGTCAAATAACTGAATATTAAATATTATTGCAAAAACAAGCTTTATCTATATTGTTTTACTAACAGTTATCCTAGATATTTTTCAGACAGTTACTGTACACTTGTACCCTATACAGTTACATCAGTAGTATCAATGCACTTTTTAGAAATGTGAATGATTATGACATAGATAAGAAACATAAAAACTTGGGATTTTGTTTTTACTAGGGGGAAAACAGTCTTAATGAAACAACTTGCAAATTGAAGAAATATAACAAAAATAAAGTTGATGATTTTAATGCTTTCCACTTTTTTGCTGGGGGAAGAGCATTCATGTTATTAGTGCTGAAGGTTATAATGCTAGTGGAATCAACAGCTTCAAAACATTACTTTACTTTATAAAATCATACTATCTCTCTCAACTAATTGCAAGAGGATACTGCATTTATGAGAACACACTAAAGCCCAGAAACTATTCTTTGCAGTATTAGTGGACAGACACTTAATGCATCATTTGACATTCCTCTGAACACTGTTTTAATTCAGGTAATAACTTGTTTATTTTAAATGGGTTAATGCCACTGCTAAAATGGCACACGAAGGAGTATAATTCTAGTGTGTTAAGCTGATATAGGCAACGTTGATTTCTAGGTTTATATATTAAAAAGCGATGAAATAATGCTTCACAACATGCTCAATAATGCTAGAAATGAACTGTCAACTAGAACAATTCACTAAAAGGGGAACCTTTTTATATATTCATTATTAAAATTTTTAATCTATCGATTCTTCAAAACTTCCCCTCACTATTGACTCAGAAAAAGACCCCTCTCTCTTGACTGGATCATTGATTTATTATAAATTATAAAGCTGAAGGTTGATTTTATATTTATTTTAGATCTTCTGTTATTTGTTATTTATATTAATGATTTGGATGAGAATTTAGGAGGCATGGTTAGTAAGTTTGCAGATGACACCAAGATTGGTGGCATTGTGGACAGTGAAGAAGGTTATCTAGGATTGCAACGGGATCTTGATAAATTGGGCCAGTGGGCCGATGAATGGCAGATGGAGTTTAATTTAGATAAATGTGAGGTGATGGAGTAGGTCCTGGCCCGAATCGGGCCAGGACCTACTCCATTAATGGTAGGGCGTTGGGGAGAGTTATAGAACAAAGAGATCTAGGAGTACAGGTTCATAGCTCCTTGAAAGTGGAGTCACAGGTGGATAGGGTGGTGAAGAAGGCATTCAGCATGCTTGGTTTCATTGGTCAGAACATTGAATACAGGAGTTGGGATGTCTTGTTGAAGTTGTACAGGACATTAGTAAGGCCACACTTGGAATACTGTGTACAGTTCTGGTCACCCTATTATAGAAAGGATATTATTAAACTAGAAAGAGTGCAGAAAAGATTTACTAGGATGCTACCGGGACTTGATGGTTTGACTTATAGGGAGAGGTTGGATTGACTGAGATTTTTTTCCCTGGAGAGTAGGAGGTTTAGGGGTGATCTTATAGAAGTCTATAAAATAATGAGGGGCATAGATAAGGTAGATAGTCAAAATCTTTTCCCAAAGGTAGGGGAGTCTATAACAAGGGGGCATAGATTTAAGGTGAGAGGGGAGAGATACAAAAGGGTCCAGAGGGGCAATTTTTTCACTCAAAGGGTGGTGAGTGTCTGGAACGAGCTGCCAGAGGCAGTAGTGGAGGCGGGTACAATTTTGTCTTTTAAAAAGCATTTGGACAGTTACATAGGTAAGATGGATATAGAGGGATATGGGCCAAGTGCAGGCAATTGGGACTAGCTTAGTGGTATAAACTGGGCGACATGGACATGTTGGGCCGAAGGGCCTGTTTCCATGTTGTAAACTTCTATGATTCTATGACTGCCTCCAGTGCATTATAGAATGACTCACAGTTCTACAGAAAAAGGACAATCCACAGATAAACATGTTTATGTGTAGACATATATAGATAGACATGCACATATGGAGAGGTAAGTACTGCCAACTAAAGTTATTATATGCTATTAAATAAATATATAAGGCTCATGGCTGATCTGGAGTGTCTCTGTGGTGGGAGATGCATGTCATAAGCCTTCATTCTCTCATAACAGAATCTACAGATTTCTTTAAGAGCAAAACTACAGGACGTCAATGGAAAGGAAAATCAGGCGAGGTGTATAAAGGGCGGCTGATCCGTTACCACCGTTTTCTGTGACCACCGAAAGTTAAAATCAACCCTTATGTTTAACAAACTGATATAAATAAAGAATTATTGGGGTTTTTAGTGTGGAACGGGACTGGATGCATATAAAAACAGAACAAGGATAGGGAGTATCAGAGGGGGAACAGGAAGTGATTTGTTAAAATGGATAACATATGTTAGATGGAGTTAAAACTGCAGACTCTAGAAATCTTTGCATGCTGTGCAGTTCCAATGTACGGTAGAGATTCTTGACTACACTCTTAAAGAACTCCCTCTAACGAATACATAAGCCTGGATATTAGATTTTAATATATTATCGTACAAATAGATTAATGTTTACATCAAAGTAGCAGACTGAAGGGTTTGCTTTAAATGGGTTAACTTCGTACGATAATACGGTGCACTATAATTTCCAGTCCATAAGGTTGAAGAACAACTCCTTTGAAGGGAGATTTTATTAACTCTTTCACCAGCCGATTTTGGTATTTTGTAAGGATATCATTATACATGAATTTGTTGTGAAAATACACAATCCATTTTGCTACGACACAGATTTTTCTAAAAATGTAAAAATATACAAAACACATTTAAAAACAAAGGGGGTGAATCTCCATAGAGGCCCTCCCACTTATTTGCTTTGGTGAAACAGCCAAAGAAACCAGAGGAAAAACGTTGTAAACAGCATTTACACCATTGTTTTGGGGTTTTGCGTGGCTGTTCCACCAGTTACATCAGACAAGCAGGAGACCCTCCATGCAAATTCAGCCCCATTGTTGTAGTACTTCTGTTTCAGATATTCAGTACACACTGAATTCCACTTACTGACAGCATTTTATTAACTTCAAAATAAATAAATAAACATGAAAATAGCAATCAAACAGTAAATATGGATCTTACTGGTCAGATCTTTGTTTCTAACATCAATGGTAAATGGAGGTGAAAGAGTTAAGCAGTCATTGAACTATCACAGTATTTGCTTTCTTGGAAAAAATAGTTTCACAGATCTTATTTAGTACCTATGTGATATTGTTGAAGATTTTGTATTCTGTTAAACTTAGTTCTCTAGTAGTGATAACTAAAATCATAACAATAGTGCAATTATTTCCAGTGGTTTGCTTACAAATATTATATTGCACAGGGAGTTATCCATCGCTGGTCTTTCTCACAGCTATAGTTATCTCTTCACTTCCAAGATTTGTGGTTCTCATAAGTACAGCATATAACAAACAAAATGTTTTGATAAAATACTAAAAACATTTGCAGAACTATAGGATAGCTCTACAGATTTCATTACTTTTGAAGTCACATTGATTTAGTTCAGATTGAATTTCAGTTAGCTTGAGTCTGAAATGTATATAAACCGTTTGAGATTATTGCCATAAGAGTAGAACGTCAATGCATGACATACTGTGTGGTATCCTGATGACTACAGTCAATTTCTTGGTTGGAGTAAAATGTTAAACCTTGTATTCAGCTGCCTATTAGACAACATTTTTCACAAGCTTTTTCTGATTACATAAATGCCCCCATCAGTTGGGAAACAGACATGGAAACAGGTTTCTCAGTAATTTTCCTGGTATTATGAAGTAAGATTGGAGAAAGTTGAGCTCTTCAACCTTGATAGGAGGCCACTGAGAGGGGACCCCATAAACATACATAATAGGAAACAGTATAGAAAAGGTAAATGACATTAAGCCACGATAGTAGGACAAGTGGATACAAGTTCGAAATAGTGAAAAGCAAACTTAGGACTGTTTTCAGGAAGTTCGCTTCACATTGTAATCAACACATGGGGGGTGAAATTGGTGATGAGCGGCACTGCAAAACAGGCGATAGCGAATCGGCAGTAGATTTTACACCCTGCCTGATTTTCTTTTCCAATTCTGCTGATTCGCTATCGCCTACTTTGCGCTACCGTCCATGTCCAATTTCACCCCCATGCAGTGGATTTCCTGATGGGGTAACGGAGGCAAAAACCTTCATATCATTTAAGAGTTGTGTAATGTGATACGGAATGGACACTGTTGGCTTTTCTGGTTTGGTGAGCTGGGATGGATTGAACATTGCTCTCGTAATCCATATTTATCTTGTGATCTGGTCATTTGGTCTGGAACCCATTAAGTAGTTTGGGATCCTGTACTATTTTTGTAATGTTTCTGTTACAAGTCAAGCTTCTGAATTCCTTGCATTTTGTTGATGTACACATGCAGCTCCTCTGGTTTGTCACACCTGTATGCAATAGTTTTTGAATTAACTGTAGGAAATGGAGTTTTTCCCTTGAAAAAAAAAGAAATTTGTACCTTCAGTAGTTTCTCCCAGTATATTTCCCTTATGATGAATTATCAGAAATGATTTAAACTTTCTGGCCATTTGTAAATCTATAACCTATTAATTCTACCTTTTGTGGAGGAGATATCTTGCAATTGCTTCCAGGCCGATTTGGTTCATTTGAATTCCAGTGCATCATTATCTGCCTGATTACCATCACAATGATTAATCCAGTGATAACTGTACCGGTAGAGAAGACAAGAAACATTGCAAGGGTCTTGTGGCTAGAGTAATATTCTGCAAAATAATAATAGAAATAAGTGAAGAGACAGATCTAAAAGCATTATAGGTGTTTCATATTTAATTTTCACTTTAATGTATGACTTTGTATAATGTACATTACTGTAACTAAACAAATGCTCAAACAATTCAACATTCAGAAATATCAAAATAAATTTATACTGAATTTCTAATTACAATAAATAACTGATTTTACAGATGCTAACTCATTGGATTATTGATAAGACAAACTCAGCCTGCAGAATTAATTTCTAGCAGTCTATTGTAAATCTGAGGAAACCTTTATAGCATATCAGCTGGGACATCTCTTCTGCTGCTGTTTGCCTTTATAGGTTCGTTTAATACAATCTACTGCTCTATATTCAAAATTGCCTAATTCAAATTATGTTAATTCAAATCCAAATCAAAAAGAGACTCCAGTCTTATTTTATGAAAACTGCTCAATTCATACAACTTAGACAATTCAAGTTTTTTATGAGCAAAACACAAATTCAAATTAACAGTAGTAGACCGTAGTTCATTTTGGCAAAAGCTGATTTTAAATCCACTAGGATTTCTCATATGGAGAGAAGTCCTTTATCAGCACTGAAATGCCAATGAGAACACAACAAAACAAGGAGGGCCAGATTTGGTTCAAGAAGTAGTTTCCAATCACTTTTATAGACAACGAAATTAGTGAAGGAGCAAATTTAATGAAGCTGGCTGGTAGCTGTGAGGAGGGCTCGATTTTCCAGTGAAGTGGCAGGTGTGTTGGGCGCGGGGTAGCTCCGAAAATCACGGAAATCCAGAGCAGGTTCGGAACCCGACACCAACCCACAGACCTCCGGGTTCCTCTCTGACGGGTCTGGGTACACGCGCGCCTGCCTCCCAAATGCGGAAGTCCCACCAGCAATTAAAGCCGATGGGATGATAGTAAAGAGACTTATTTAGATATTTGAAGTACCTAATTTTGTCCACATTAAGGCAGGGGTCCGATTTTTAAACATCCTCAGCGTGTTTCCCGTGCTGTGGGAAACACACCATGTTCTACCAGATGTGTTTCAGCCAGCAGCCAGTGGGACATTCAAATGCTTGTTTGACAGATGGGAATAAAAGGTGAGTTTTTGCTGCAGGGCACTCAGTTCTTTCACACAAACTTTTGGCTGTGAGATCTTTTGTGTTTTCACTGAAAATTCTTAGTTTCCACTCAGAATTCTTCTGTTCACACATATGTAACAACTTTTCGGACCCCCTCAAACTGACACCATCAGGATGGAGGGCGCGATGTCTGCATTCACCAGCACAACCGAGGACGAGGAACATCACCATCCTCGCCAGGCATGGCGTGCACTTACGCCACTTGCAGCTCCACAACAGAGTGCTGCGCCACAGGCACCTGCACAAGAGCACAGAGGGAACCAACAGAGGGACCGACGTCGCAGGAGGCACTACCCTCATCAGAGGGTCTACAGACGGAGGCTCAGCTTTCTGGACCTCTCTGAGGAGGAGTGCATAACGGAGGCTTAGAGTGAGTCGCCAGGTAGTCGCCGACATCTGCAGCCTCCTTCATGCCAAGCTGCTCCTGGCTGGGTCGAGCGGCATCTCATTACCCGTTGCTGTCAAAATCGCCACTGCCCTCAACTTCTTCACCTCCAGATCATTTCAGGGTGCCGCTGGGGACATCGCCGGGGTCTCTCAGTCGTCTGCACACAATGCATAAAATAGGTCATCGATGGCTTGTTTCGCAGAGCCTCGCAATACGTCATGGACCTCAGCCAGAGGGAGAGGGCAGTGGGATTCCACTCCGTGGCTGGCTTTCCATGGGTGCAGGTTGCAATCAATTGCACCCATATAGCAATACGAGCACCTCCACACGAGCCAGGACTGTTCATCAACAGAAAGGGGTATCAACACTCAGCTTGTTTGTGACCACCGCAGAAGATTCCTTCACGTGTGCACCAGATTCCCTGGCAGCTGCCACAATTCCTTCATTCTGAGGGAATACAACACCCTTAAGGGCTGGCTCCTCAGGGACAAGGGATACCCCCGGCACACGTGGCTCATGACACCTCTGAAGAACCCCATCAATGAGCAACAGTGTCGATATAACAACAGCCACATCGCCACCAGGTCTATAATTGAGCACGCTATAGGGCTGCTCAAGATTTAGGTGCCTTGGTCGTTCTGGGGGAGCGTTTCAATACACACCAGAGTGGGACGCATTATAGTCATGTGTTGTGCCCTGCACAACATGGCACAACAGAGAGGGGTGCTGCTTGAGGATGCCCCATCCACATCTGCCACCCACATTGAGGAGGAAGAGTAGGAACCCATGAGCAGAGCAGTGGCTCACCTGGCTGCTCGAGAGGCCAGGGAATCACTGATATGTGAACGGTTCTCCTAATATCAGAAAGTGTGAAGAGTCCAGTCCTCACACCACCTGGAAAGAGCAGCGCCCACACCAGGCCGCCCACCCCTCCCTGCACAAAACAGTCCTGCAACTACACATACATCCATTGTAAAGTGACCAATGGGCAGCATCAAGTATCGCTGTTCATGGTGAACCTCATGAAAGGGCCCTATCACAAAAGCCAGTCAAGAATGGGCAAGAGTGGCAGTAGTTGTGAGAATGATAACATTTAATGAGACTTTAACAAAAAGGAAATATAAATGAAAAATATGACAGTCCGTCAAACACCCTTGTGCATACCCTTTGTGCTCACAAAACCTTCGCCTTTCGCTTCCGACTACTTCTACGTGGTGCATACTCTGTGGCTACTGCATAGTGGCAGGTTGCTCATGTTCATGCCCTGACTACTTACATGCGTTGGGCCTTTGCCCTCTGGGTTTTGGAGGCCGTGAGGGCCCTGCCAAAGACTGCTCCACCTGCACCTGTGCAGGGGCAGACTCGGCCACCTGGAGATGAGGCAGCATTGCGGTTGCTGGTTGAGAGGGGGGCAACCGGTGAGACGTGGGAGCGCTTTGGGTGGCGTCCCCACTTCCATCTCCCCTTTTGCCATCATCTGCCTCCTGGGCCAGGCCCACATCACTCCTACCACCCTGCTGGAGAACAGTGTGGTGGACATGTATGATGTTTTGGAAGGCCATTTCTAAAGTATGTGTCAGCCTGTTTAAGGCGGCAGAATGTTGTTCACCCTGATTCCGAACGGCCGTTGTTAGGGCCTGAATGGACTCATTTGTGAGCCATGCTTGAAGCTCAATGGACGTAGCCTTCTCTCCATCGCAGACGTTCCCTCCCGTACCTGTACCACCATTCCACTAATGCAGGAGATGGACTCCTCCATCCTCTGCGCTATTGTGGAGAGTGTGCACGGCACCTGTTCCAGTATCTTGCAAATGTGCTGCTGTCCCTCGATCATTCTCCTTTGAAAGGATGGCCCTGGGGTTCAACATCTGTGGCCAGCTGAGCAGAGCCTGGAGAGGAGTGTGCCCACCGGCGCGGACTCTCCACAGCTGCCCCTGCCACCAGTGTCTGCTCGTGCTCATTTGTGTGTTGTGACTCACCAGATGCCAACCCAACTAACTGAGTACTAGGACCCAAGGTGTGAGTATCTGTGCTGGTGGATGGCTCAATAAGATGTGACTGTGTACCCTCAGAAGCCGGCAGGTCCTCTGAGGAATCACCTTCTGCTGTCACTGCAGTTGCTGAAGGCCCTGTAAGAGAACAGAAGGCAATATTAAGCATCATCACAGATATGTCATGTTGCGATGAGCATACTGAGGAGATGAAGATGGCAATCATTGTTACTATCAATTCATATTGTGTGTGATGAATGTTAAAGGTGTGTCACCAGACGTTTGCGGGGTGCCAGTCTCGCCATCCCCGATGGACAGTCACACGAGGGTGTAGCTGAGCTCCAGCGTCTCCTGCTCCATGTCCATGAGGACCACTATTTGTTGTGGTCGCCCTCTCGCGTGCATTTTGCACTCTCTACTAGAAGGGGAGAAAGAACAGACGTGTGAGTTATTGATGGTAAAATGGCCAATCGATGAATGCACTGATTTGGGTGAGGCTGACCGTGAAAGAAATGCATCAGAGGGTGAGTATGAGACAGAGACATCACATTGGATGAGGACTGGGGTGAGTGGTAGTGGTGGGGTGACTAATGGGGAGGTGAGGAAGTGCAGGTAAGTTGAGGATGAGCCTTAAGTGGGTGTGAGGAGTGATGTGATGGAGTATTGTTGGCAGTGCAGAATGAGTTGGGGGGGGGGGGGGGAGGTGATGTGCAACATGGAATGTAGGAGAATCAGTCAGTGTACTCACTTTTGCTGACCTAGTTAAGTCATTGAAGCGCTTCCTGCACTGGACCCAGGTGCGGGAGATGTTGCTGCTGGTCACCTGCTCTGCCACCTCGAGCCGGACCTTCTTGGTGGTAGAGGCAGGGCACTTCTTCCCGTCTGCGGGGTAAAACGCTTCCCTCCTCCTCCTCACCCTGTCCAGTAGTACCTGGAGTGAGACATTGTGGAACCTTGGAGCAGCCTTGCCCCTGTGCTGCTCCATTGTGGTTTGTGAGTCTTTGCTCCAGCAAAAGCCTTTGGAGCAATAGCCCTTTAAATAGAGCTGCTCCAGCTGACAGCCTATGATGCGGGTGCGCAGTCTGACCACTGTGCAGCTTTCCAACAGCAAACCTGGAAGCCATGTTAAGTGGCACCAATTCAATTGCGATCGCGTGGGAAACTGACATTTTTTTATTGGGTGGGTTACCCATGCGCCCATTCACCCCCCCCCACCACCACTGCCATCCCACCTCCATTCTAATATTGGGGCCAAAGAATTTGCAAAGGGATATAGACAGGTTAAGTGAGTGGGCAAGAAGGTGGCAGTTGGAGCATAATGTGGGGAAATGTAAGATTATTCACTTTTGGAAGGAAAAATAGAAAAACAGAATATTTTTTAAATGGTGAGAAACTATTAAATGTTGGTGTTCAGAGAGATTTGGATGTCCTTGTACACGAAACACAGAAAGTTAACAAGCAGGTACAGCAAGCAATTAGGAAGGCCAATGGTATATTGGCCTTTATTGCAAGAGGGTTGGAGTACAAGAGTAAGGAAGTCTTGCTGCAATTGTACAGGGCTTTGGTGAGACCACACCTGGAGTACAGTGTACAGTTTTGGTCTCCTTACCTAAGGAAGGATATCCTTGCCTTAGAGGGGGTGCAATGAAGGTTAACTAGATTGATTCCTGGGATGAGAGGGTTGTCCTATGAGGAAAGATTGAGTAGAATGGGCCTATACTCTGGGAGTTTGGAGGAATGAGAGGTAATCTTATTGAAACATATAAGATTCTAAGAGAGCTTGATAGGGTAGATGCTGAGAGGATGTTTCCCCTGGCTGGAGAGTCTAGAACTAGGGAACATGGTCGCAGGATAAGGGGTCAGACATTTAAGACTGAGATGAGGAGGAATTTCTTCACTCAGGGTTGTGAATATTTGGAATTCTCTACCCCAAAGGGCTATGGATGCCCATTTGTTGAGTATATTCAAGACTGAGATTGATAGATTTTTGGACTCTAAGGGAATCAAGGGATATGGGGATTGGGCAGGAAAGTGGAGTTGAGATCGAAGATCAGCCATGATCTTATTGAATGACGGAGCAGGCTCGAGGGGCTGTATGGCCTACTCCTGCTCCTATTTTTTATGTTCTTATGTGAAAATCAGTAAAAATCAGTTTTTCTATGGAACACCAAAGGAAATGCTCAGCTATTTATTTGGAGTTACAAGCCCTGAATTTAACTGGGACTGGCGGCGGGCCACATTAACTGTTGGGCCTCATTTAAATAGACCAGCCCTGACTTCTGTCTGAACCTGCGTCAATGATGTCAGCCCGGCAGGTGAGAGTCGGGTGAGCGCTGCATGATGCCCCAGCCGGAGATTCGCGAGATGGGCCCAAGCATGGCAGCTGGGAAGTGGGGAGATTTGTTAGGTGATCACAGGAAGCCCAGGGCAGGAAAGGCCCAAGGATTCCTTCAGGGCCTAAAAACCTTGAAAAAAAAATGTATTTTACCTTCACAGCCCTCTTCTGAGCCTGTTGATCCTCTGCACTGGGTTTCCCTTGTAAGGCTGACACCAGGCGCTGGCCTCACAGCCGTCGGTCAAAATGTGGTCAGGATCTGAATGATGTTATCAGACCTTCGACTTTTAAATGTCAATGAGCCCTCGCTAGCCTGTTAAAATAGCGCAGAGTGTGTGTGCAGAGTGGTATGCTACTGATATTTTAATCTCCCACATGTCCCATTCTCGTTGGGGTTAAAATGGGGGCTTTAATTTTTACTGCAGCAATCCAGAACAGTTCTAGCAATAGCGCATGACATAGGAAACCATTCACCAAGCGCACAACACTGCCATAAGTACCAAGTTCCAATTTCGCCTGGTCCTTGTGCACACCAGTTTCAGAGCGGCGGCTGCTGAATTTGTGTCTCAATTCGGGCACAAACCAATTTCTAGGCCTCAATGTTATGATTTAACAGCATATTTAAAAATATTTATGTTAGAAAGGGTACAAAAAAAGCAATAAGACTGATCCTCATATGTAAAGAAGAATGAGCTGTGAGGAAAGATTGAAGCAGTTTACAGGTTAATGGTCTAGAAAGAAAGTGGTTAAAATGGACCTTATGGAAGTATATATTCTGATACACATAAGGTAAACCACATGATTGCTTCAAAGCAACCAAGAAAGTAGGAGCATATGGGAATTCATCAAGAATAAATTGAGAACAGATATCCAAAAACTCCCTTACTCAAAGAATGATAAATATTTGGAATAATTTACCAAGCAAGGCGGTAGAAGCAAAGCACAATGGGACGATTATTAAAAATAATTAATATAATGGAAGGATGGACTTTGATGGGCTGACTTTTCTTATGTTTTTATGTAATTATCTAAAACATTTACCTGGGTTTCTCAATATATAAAGATATTGCTTTTCAGTGTCAGTAGCAAACATCTTAAATTTATATAAGCACTTATTTTTTGCTTGAAAAACGCAGTGTTGTGATTTTTCTTCTTCCGATTCTGATAAAACATAAATTAATGACATGATCAGCAAAACAAATTTTTCAATGCTATCCCACCTTTGAGGATTTTCTGTCTATCTTAGTTAAATAAAAAACAACCATCTTCAGCCAGAAGTGCGGAGTGGATGATCCATCTCGGCCTCCTCCCAATATCCCCGCCATCACAGAAGCCAGTCTTCAGCCAATTCGATTCACTCCACGTGATATCAAGAAACGGCTGAGTGCACTGGATACAGCAAAGGCTATGGGCCCCGACAACATCCTGGCTGTAGTGCTGAAGACTTGTGCTCCAGAACTAGCCGCACCTTTAGCCAAACTGTCCCAGTACAGCTACAACACTGGCATCTACCCAACAATGTGGAAAATTGCCCAGGTATGTCCTGTCCACAAAAAGCAGGACAAATCCAATCCGGCCAATTACCGCCCCATCAGTCTACTCTCAATCATCAGCAAAGTGATAGAAGGTGTCGTCGACAGTGCTATCAAGCGGCACTTACTCACCACTAACCTGCTCACCGATCCTCAGTTTGGGTTCCGCCAGGACCACTCGGCTTCAGACCTCATTACAGCCTTGGTCCAAACATGGACAAAAGAGCTGAATTCCAGAGGTGAGGTGAGAGTGACTGCCCTTGACATCAAGGCAGCATTTAAGCGAGTGTGGCACCAAGGAGCCCTCGTAAAATTGAAGTCAATGGGCATCAGGGGGAAAACTCTCCAGTGGCTGGAGTCATACCTAGCACAAAGGAAGATGGTAGTGGTTGTTGGAGGCCAATCATCTCAGCCCCAGGGCATTACTGCAGGAGTTCCTCAGGGCAGTGTCCTTGGCCCAACCATCTTCAGCTGCTTCATCAATGACCTTCCCTCCATCATAAGGTCAGAAATGGGGATGTTCGCAGATAATTGCACTGTGTTCAGTTCCGTTCGCAACCCCTCAGATTATGAAGCAGTCCGTGCCCGCATGCAGCAAGACCTGGACAATGTCCAGGCTTGGGCTGATAAGTGGCAAGTAACATGCGTGCCAGACAAGTGCCAGGCGATGACCACCTCCCCTTGACATTCAACGGCATTACCATCGCCGAATCCCCCACCATCAACATCTTGGGGGTCACCATTGACCAGAAACTTAACTGGACCAGCCACATAAATACTGTGGCTACAAGAGCAGGTCAGAGGCTGGGTATTCTGCGGCGAGTGACTCACCTCCTGACTCTCCAAAGCCTTTCCACCACCTACAAGGCACAGGTCAGGAGTGTGATGGAATACTCTCTACTTGTCTGGATGAGTGCAGCTCCAACAACACTCAAGAAGCTCGACACCATCCAGGACAAAGCAGCCCGCTTGATTGGCACCCCATCCACCACCCTAAACATTCACACCCCTCACCACCAGCGCACCCTGGCTTCAGTGTGTACCATCCACAGGATGCACTGCAGCAATTCACCAAGGCTTCTTCGACAGCACCTCCCAAACCCACAACCTCTACCACCTAGAAGGACAAGAGCAGCAGGCACATGGGAACAACACCACCTGCACATTCCCCTCCAAGTCACACACCATCCCGACTTGGAAATATATTGCCGTTCCTTCATCGTCGCTGGGTCAAACTCCTGGAACTCCCTACCTAACAGCACTGTGGGAGAACCTTTACCACACAGACTGCAGCGGTTCAAGAAGTCGGCTCACCACCACCTTCTCAAGGGCAATTAGGGATGGGCATTAAATGCTGGCCTTTGCACCGATGCCCACATCCCATGAACGAATAAAAAAACCCCCAGCTCTTTCGTGTGTATTTCTCCAAATTAGCTTAATGTGGTCCCTTATCAGGCGACACCAGAGCCCCGATATTTATCGGAGCTGGGAAGAGAGCGGGTGGGGCGGGGTTGGATTTTTTCGGAACAGAAACCCGGAGGTGAAGTTAGCGGGCCAGATTATGCGATCGCAACTTAATTGAAGGATTACATTTTTTCTTCTGGGTTTCACATTCAGCAGCCAGCCAGACTGATAAGCCTGTCGGGCAGGAAAACAGCCGGGGAGAGATCAGAGTCTTCAGGGTTTGTATGGGAGGGGCGATCGCGTGTGTGTGGGGGGAGTCAGACATTGTTGGGGGGTGGGAGGGGGAGTCAGACATCGGGGGCAGGGTGGCGTGTTGGCTGATCGCAGGGTCTTATCTTCCCACTTGCCCCCAACCCACCTGTTCTTGAGGGTTAAAATTCCCCCCCAAGAATTTGTTTTGTTTCTGGTGTTTTGTTGCTTTTGTTACAAGCTTCAGGCAGATTTCTCCCTCTGCTGCTTCAAGGTGCATAGAAATCATATGCAGGTGAGAATGGATCTAATCACATTAATGCTTGGAATTTCCTGGATCACACTTGCACAGAAATTATTGTGAAATTTAGGTCAATCTTGTTGAAGGGAACCTACGCCGAAATTTCCTTGTGAGCTCATCTGCCTACAAGTGCAAACGCAACACCATCAATAAGGGTAATAGTAACCCGTGTCCTCTACCACCTAGAAGGACAAGGGCAGCAGGCACATGTGAACAACACCACCTGCACGTTCCCCTCCAAGTCACACACCATCCTGACTTAGAAATATATCGCCGTTCCTTCATCGTCGCTGGGTCAAAATCCTGGAACTCCCTGCCTAACAGCACTGTGGGAGAACCTTCACCACACGGACTGCAACGGTTCAAGAAGGCGGCTCACCACCACCTTCTCAAGGGCAATTAGGGATGGGCAATAAATGCCGGCCTCGCCAGCGACGCCCACATCCCATGAACGAATAAAAAAAAAGTGGCTGCTGTCTTTGGCCATTCGAGCTGCTTAGTCCTTCTGAACATATGGCTGGATGGGGGGAGGGGGTTGCCTGAGAAATTTCAGGTGCACTGAAACTGAGAGCACTTTGCTTATGTATAGTGCAGGTGTCTGTAAGAAAAATCATTTAATTTTTTTTTCAATTTTGCAACAATATCATGATGCAGTAAAAGCTGCTTAATGAATATCCTGTTAAAATGAGTCCCGTCTATAGTGTACAGATTTAGATATCCTGAACCACCTGAAATGTTACTCCATGCTGATACCATGAGAGGACTGCTCATTTACAGTGTCACATGCAAGGGGTATAACTGTCGAAGTGTAACCCGAATCTGATGTCAAAGTTTAAGTGGGGGGAACTCTGGCAGCCAGGACTGGTCTTGAGAAAGTAGCAGGAGCTGGAACTGAAATTGAGGGGCAGCAAACAATGATTAGGTCGAAGCAGAGTCCCCTAGGAGCAGTAATTTTTTTTTTTATTCGTTCACTGGATGTGGGCGTCGCTGACGAGGCCGGCATTTATTGCCCATCCCTAATTGCCCTTGAGAAGGTGGTGGTGAGCCGCCTTCTTGAACCGCTGCAGTCCGTGTGGTGACGGTTCTCCCACAGTACTGTTAGGAGGGGAGTTCCAGGATTTTGACCCAGCGACAATGAAGGAACGGCGATATATTTCCAAGTCGGGATGGTGTGTGACTTGGAGGGGAACGTGCAGGTGGTGTTGTTCCCATGCGCCTGCTGCCCTTGTCCTTCTAGGTGGTAGAGGTCGCGGGTTTGGGAGGTGCTGTCGAAGAAGCCTTGGCGAGTTGCTGCAGTGCATCCTGTGGATGGTGCACACTGCAGCCACAGTGCGCCGGTGGTGAAGGGAGTGAATGTTTAGGGTGGTGGATGGGGTGCCAATCAAGCGGGCTGCTTTATCTTGGATGGTGTCGAGCTTCTTGAGTGTTGTTGGAGCTGCACTCATCCAGGCAAGTGGAGAGTATTCCATCACACTCCTGACTTGTGCCTTGTAGATGGTGGAAAGGCTTTGGGGAGTCAGGAGGTGAGTCACTCGCCACAGAATACCCAGCCTCTGACCTGCTGTCGTAGCCACAGTATTTATATGGCTGGTCCAGTTAAGTTTCTGGTCAATGGTGACCCCCAGGATGTTGATGGTGGGGGATTCGGCGATGGTAATGCCGTTGAATGTCAAGGGGAGGTGGTTAGACTCTCTCTTGTTGGAGATGGTCATTGCCTGGCACTTAACTGGCGCGAATGTTACTTGCCACTTATCAGCCCAAGCCTGGATGTTGTCCAGGTCTTGCTGCATGCGGGCTCGGACTGCTTCATTATCTGAGGGGTTGCGAATGGAACTGAACACTGTGCAGTCATCAGCGAACATCCCCATTTCTGACCTTATGATGGAGGGAAGGTCATTGATGAAGCAACTGAAGATGGTTGGGCCTAGGACACTGCCCTGAGGAACTCCTGCAGCAATGCCCTGGGGCTGAGATGCTTGGCCTCCAACAACCACCACCATCTTTCTTTGTGCTAGGTATGACTCCAGCCACTGGAGAGTTTTCCCCCTGATTCCCATTGACTTCAATTTTACTAGGGCTCCTTGGTGCCACACTCGGTCAAATGCTGCCTTGATGTCAAGGGCAGTCACTCTCACCTCACCTCTGGAATTCAGCTCTTTTGTCCATGTTTGGACCAAGGCTGTAATGAGGTCTGGAGCCGAGTGGTCCTGGCGGAACCCAAACTGAGCATCGGTGAGCAGGTTATTGGTGAGTAAGTGCCGCTTGATAGCACTGTCGACGACACCTTCCATCACTTTGCTGATGATTGAGAGTAGACTGATGGGGTGGTAATTGGCCGGATTGGATTTGTCCTGCTTTTTGTGGACAGGACATACCTGGGCAATTTTCCACATTGTCGGGTGGATGCCAGTGTTGTAGCTGTACTGGAACAGCTTGGCTAGAGGTGCAGCTAGTTCTGGAGCACAAGTCTTCAGCACTACAGCTGGGATGTTGTCGTGGCCCATAGCCTTTGCTGTATCCAGTGCACTCAGCCGATTCACGTGGAGTGAATCGAATTGGCCGAAGACTGGCTTCCGTGATGGTGGGGATATCGGGAGGAGGCTGAGATGGATTATCCACTCGGCACTTCTGGCTGAAGATGCACCCGTGGAACAGATTTTTGGATCATGTCTCCAATGTAACAATGTTAACTCGGTTAATAACCCACAAGTGTGTTACATACAGTATGGAAACAGCATAATACAAAAAGCAATAGATACCTGAAAGTTGATCCACCACCACCATTTGAGAACATGAGATGCTGCAATTGGCAGGATACACTGCCCAGTGGTTTAAGACATGACACTGCACACACTTCCTAGAAATGAAGAGTCAGTTAAATCTTCAGTAACATTAATGTAAGTATACACATTTAACTTCAGTGTACTTGTGTATTCATACCTGACTCTGCAGATTTGTAAATAATTTTGTTAGTGTGAGATATTTGACTATTCTTCGTGAGTCACTCAAACAAAATCAAGCTCACCAAAGACATCAAGGATATAAAAAATATTTTTGCACGGCTCCCTTTAAGAGTTTAAAACAGGTTTTAACTGTACATTCTTAAAACATTAACATATGATGGTGGAGATGCACATTATGGGGGTAGAAATTGATTCTTGTTACACTGTTTGCCATCGGATGTGAGTCTAATTGACCCCATTTCCTTCTGTGCCATTCCTGTTTCTTTTTCAGTTCTTAAATCTCATTGGTTAATGAGATAGACTGTTGGTCCCGTCATTCACCAAGGCTCTAGATGCCCTGTTATCAGCTCGCAATTCCAGCAACTTATAGGGCAAAATATTTTCGTGCTGAAAGGTGAGGGAAAAAGTCTAACAGGGCACGTCATGAGGTGCCCCGCTCCAGCAAAACCTGGACCGATATATTTGCATAGTTTAATGATTCTAAGTGTATAGTTCCCCTATGGCAGATTTTGTTGTACTACCCATGCTGATGTGAAAGGTAAGCTATTAATTATTTTCATCTGCCGCAGGTTTTAACTGTACATTCTTAAAACATTAACATACGATGATGGAGATGCACATTTTGGGGTTGAAATTGATTCCAGTTACACCGTTTGCCATCGGATTTGAGTCTAATTGGGTTGTATTAGATTCATTTCAGCACCTTCTAGACGCAAAAAAGTAAAACAATGCATATGTATGAATTGCACAAGCATACCAGCTGTTTTCACAGGAATTTTCACATGTAGGGCAAACCTCGCACAGAGGACCAGATGCCCTGGATTCAGTGCAATGACATCTGCCACAGATACACGCCCCTCTTCCACCGCAGATCTGTCCCTGGCTTGTCCTGCAGGACTTCAGGGATGATGAACAGCCACAGCTTTCACCTTCCCAGCCGGCATAGCATTGGCATTCCCCTCCTTTACATTCACCATTACCTGAAACAAAAGACACATTTACGAACCATGATTCTAATTAAACAGGCAGTCAGATCTTGGTTTGTTGGCTGTAGTGGGAAACTCCAATTCACCATAACTTCATTCACAGGCCATCTCACAGACTTTCACTCTGATTTAATGAGAATGTCATGTTTCACATTTAGTTACATTTTTCAGAGCACTGTGTGAAAATACTATAAAAAGAAATTCTGTGAAAACTACACTTGGAATTTATTTATTTTTGGAATTATGTTGTAATATTTTTTTATAACAAGCCTTTAAAAACCAACTATTTTCATTTTAAACTATCACTGTGGACAAGCTTCATAACTTGTCACATGTGATCCTGCCAGACAACTAAGTGGTTAGATATAAAAAGTGGCCGCTAAATTGGACCGTGTGGCACCCGTTGTTATGGTGCCACGTGGCCTCTTGATCATACAAGATGGCACCTTGGCTGCGCACGCATGTTTCCAGCGTGACGTGCGCTGGACGCCATCTTGGTATAGGAGTTAGTGCATGCGCAAATACCAAATGCCGGAAGCATGTAAAGTAAGGAGAAAATGGATACAGTGTGCAACGCTGATTTAAAGTTATAGCAACTATTTTGGCACTTGATGCTGCAGCCAACACACTGTCTTAACCATGGCCATCTGAATGTGTCTTAGAATGCCTGGAGGACCACCACCAGCACTATTTAAAGGGACCATGCAGGATTTACAGGTTAGTGGCTGGATTATTGCTTCTAGCTGCCGATACATTTGTAACTGTTTTTGGAGGTCTCCTATACTTGAATACTAAGGCGCGGGGACATAGCCTAATATATAGAGCCAGGACGTGCAGGAGTGAAGTTAGGAAATGCTTCCACATGCAAAGAGTGGGAGAAGTTTGGAACTTCTGCAAAGGGCAGTTGACGCTAGCTCAATTGTGAATTCTAAACCTGAGATTCATAGATTTCTATGAACCATGAGGCTAAGGCGGGTATATGGAGTTAGGTCACAGGTCCAGCGTGATCTCATTGAATGGCAGAACAAGCTAAGTGCCACTGCCACTTGCTGCCTCCTGTTGTGTGCCACCTTCTTCTGCAAGAAAGCAGGACGTGTGTCTGGGTGATGTGCCTGTCATGGTTGAATGGCTGCCAATGTGTGTGGCCTGTGAGTTGTGGGTGGGCAGCTTACAGCAGTGGTAATGTGTAAGGATGAGAGGAAGCATCTGATTGGAAGAAGTGAATACTGATGGAAAGAGTTTGTTTGTATGTTGTGATGGGGGTTGTAGTGTGGGAAGCAGTAGATGCGGCTAGTGGTGCAGTTGGTAGGAGACGTCACTTGACAGTTGACCTCACTCACCTTGACCACTCATGTCAAAGCACTGAATTTCTTCCTGCACTGCATCCATGTTCGTGGTGCTGTGCGCCTGGCATTGACTTCGTCCCCCGCTGCCTCCCACTGCCTTTTGGCCATAGGTCTGGAGGGGCTCTTGGGCCTCCCCCGTGCCCCCCCCCCCCCCCCCCCTGTGGATATAGGATGTCCCTCCTTCTGTCCACCTCTTGCATTAAGGCCTGTAGTACATCAGCAGAGAACCTTGGTGCATGCACTCTCGCAGGCCTGGTACAAACTCAGATCGGCAGATTGATGAGGTCTGGCATGCAGATTGGGATGATGTGGGATTTAGTAGTGTGCAACCTTTATTCAATGTTTTAACATAACTCAACAGTGTGTAAACATAGGGACATCTGTGTTTTATGTGTGTGATATTTGATCTCTGTTCAGACAGCAGACTGTTATTTTTAGCAAATAACAGGTACCAGCTACCTTTAAGAGATTAGATGAGACATCCTCCCTTTAAGAGAATGGGGCTCCCCCTGCTGATGGAAAGTGAGAATTGCATTGAATCGACATGCAAGGCCTGGATTTCAAAGCAACTCGACAGTGAGTACTGAGGCCGGATGAAGTTCTCATCCTGCCTGCACAAGGGCCATTGGCCATGGGTTAATAGTGGATCATGCTACCTGCACCCAATAATAGGCCCTATCAAAATTTTCCCCCACTGAGTTTTAGGTTAGGGAGTTATCAGCCTCCTTAACAAAACTAAAATGAATCTCAGTTACAAGTTAAAGTTGGATGCTGGACATTGGTTCCAAAAACCTGTAGTGCTTTCAGGGCATTTAAGGCACGACAGTGACGGGAAATGGAAAATATTGGGGCAGGACCCTGTTATGCCAAGTCTCTGCCCCATTAGACGAGCACTGTGGAGGGGTGAAGGGGCAGGCAGTCCCAGTGTCTGCCCTTTGAAATTGTTATCACAGGTGGAAGTGGGAATGGCACGATGAGGTACCCCATGGGAATTACTGCCAGTCCCGCCTCTGGTGCCCCCAGCATACATGAAGCAGGCAGCCAGTACTCTCAAGAAGGCAGAAGTGGGGTCAGCCAGATTCTTAAGGGTCAGTTTTCTTACAGTAGCCGGTCACAAAGCAACCAGCTGCTGTAAAAAAGAAGCTGCCTTTGTGGAAAAGAACAAACTTTGCGAATTTCATCTTCTGCCCCCCAACCACAATTTCCGGGCCCACTCACCTAGATCTCCCCAGCTGGACCAATACTAGCATAGGCACGTCCCCACTTTATACTGGCAGACACCAGAAATTTCCATGGGCTCAGTGCCAGATATCTGCAGTACAAGGAAGTCCCGCACTGCTATTGGTGTTCCAGCAGTTCAGGACATTCAGGTTTTTAGGACAATAGATTTTTGGGGCCTGGATTTCACTCAGTTTAAATACAGTGAATCCCCTTCATAACATAGAAACATAGAAAATAGGAGCAAGAGTAGGCCATTCGGCCCTTCGGGCCTGCTCTGCCATTCAAAATGATCATGGCTGATCGTCTAACTCAGTAACCTGTTCCTGCTTTTTCCCCATATCCCTTGATCCCTTTAGCATTAAGAAATATATCTATCTCCTTCTTCAATACATCTAATGACTTGGCCTCCACTGCCTTCTGTGGTAGAGAATTCCACAGGTTCACCACCCTCTGAGTGAAGAAATTTCTCCTCATCACCATTCTAAATGGCATACCCCGTATCCTGAGACTGTGACCCCTGGTTCTGGACTCCCCAGCCATCGGGAACATCCTCCCTGCATCTAGTCTGTCTAGTCCTGTTAGAATTTTATATGTTTCGATGAAATCACCTCTCATTCTTCTAAACTCTAGTGAATATAGGCCTGGTCGACCCAATCCCTCCTCATATGTCAGTCCTGCCATCCCAGGAATCAGTCTGGTAAACCTTTGTTGCACTCCCTCCATGGCAAGGACATCCTTCCTCAGATAAGGAGACCAAAACTGCACACAATACTCCAGATGTGGTCTCACCAAGGCCCTGTACAACTGCAGTAAGACATCCCTGTTCCTGTCCTCAAATCCTCTCGCAATGAAGGCCAACATACCATTCGCCTTCCTAACTGCTTGCTGCACCTGAATGCTCGCTTTCAGCGACTGGTGTACAAGGACACCCAGGTCTCGCTGCACCTCCCCTTTTCCCAATCTGTCTTTCTGTTTTTACAACCAAAGTGGATAACCTCACACTTATCCAAGTTATACTGCATCTGCCATGTTCTTGCCCACTCACCCAACTTGTCTAAATCACATTGGAGCCTCTTTGCATCCTCCTCACAGCTCACATTCCACCCCAGCTTTGTGTCATCTGCAAACTGGGAAACGTTACATTCCGTTCCCTCATCCAAATCATTGATATGTATTGTGAATAGCTGGGGCCCAAGCACTGATCCCTGCGGTACCCCACTAGTCACTGCCTGCCACCCGGAAAAAGACCCGTTTATTCCTACTCTCTGTTTCCTGTCTGTCAACCAATTCTCAATCCATGCCAGTATATTCCCCCCAATCCCATGTGCTTTAATTTTGCACACTAACCTCTTGTGTGGGACCTGATCAAAAGCCTTCTGAAAATCCAAATACACCACGCCCACTGGTTCTTCCCTAACTATTCTACTAGTTACTTCCTCAAAAAACTCCAGTAGATTTGTTAAGCATGATTTCCCTTTCATAAACCCATGCTGACTTTGTCCAATCCTGTTAATGCCTTCCAAGCGTTCTGTTATCACATCCTTTATAATAGACTCTAGCATTTTCCCTACTACTGATGTTAGGCTAACTGGTCTGTAATTCCCTGTTTTTTCTCTCCCTCCTTTTTTAAATAGTGGCGTTATATTTGCCACCTTCCAATCTGTAGGAACTGTTCCAGAGTCTATAGAATTTTGGAAGATGATCACCAATGCATCCACTATTTCCAGGGCCACTTCCTTTAGTACACTGGGATATAGATTATCAGGCCCTGGGGATTTGTCAGCCTTTAGCCCCATTATTTTCCCTAGCACTATTTTTTTACTAATACTGATTTCCTTCAGTTCCTCCCTCTCACTAGACCATTGGTTCACTAACATTTCCGGGAGATTATTTGTGTCCTCCTTTGTGAAGACAGAACCAAAGTATGTGTTTAATTGTTCTGCCATTTGAGACCCACACAAAAAGTACATTTATAAAAGCGGAGTCATTGGAAAAAAATTCTTATTGTTGATTCTTTGTCCCTGATGAATCTGTACACAAAATCCTCAAATCCTGTTTCACATATATAACTTGTCTGAAGATTTTTTTTTAAGTATTCATAGCTGTGAAGTAAGATACTGCCAAGAACACCTGAAATTTAACTTTTTCCAAACTTGGATCTTAGTATTTGTTGGAAGTGCAACCAAAAAAAAACATTTCCTCTTAGGCATTTAAGGGTAAAATTTGCAGCTGTATCACAGTGGCAGTGGGATTGTAATAGTAATGGTAATGAGCAGACATTGCCATATACAGGGAGGAGTGACCTCCATGTATACTGTGAGATCCACTCATTACTATATTAGCGACATGCTCTCTGCACAAAATGGGCATTGCGTAAAGAACATGTTTGCTGGGGGCAGGACATTTGGTGCAGCAAAGACAAAGCTTTAATAATCTCAGTGCAGTCCGGCCACAGAAAACCAGCTGTGTGATCCTGGCACAAGGGCCTAAATTTCCCAAGTATGCATCGCCATTGAGGATGAAGAAAAATGGTGGACGCACGCTTGTGATTTTCCAGTATGTGCTGGTGGCAGACAGGGTTCCTAGTCGTTGATGAGCTTTGGATGATAGGGAAACTTGACAAGCTGCATTTGACCTGCCAGACATGCATAACATGAGAGGTGGAAGTAGTGTCCTGTGCCCACCACACCTAACAGAACACGTGCATGTTTTTTGAGCTGAAAAGGGTCCCAAGGTAAGGAATCACATCACTGGTTCCTTTTATAGCATATGGGCACACAGACATGTAGAATTTCTCAGCCTTTTAGTTGTAAACATAGAAAGCAGTACATGAAAGCATCACCAACAATATTAAAACTACCCTGGTTGCAGCAATTGAGCTATGTCTGCATCGCTTACATTATAGTGCCAGTATATGGGATAGAAATTCAGCCGTGTAGCATCCGTTGTTTCGACGCTACGTGGCCTCCTGAAGTTCCAAAATGGTGTCCGGGATGCGCGCGCAAGGCTCTAGCGTGACATGCGCCAGATGCCATCTTGGTAAAGGGGTTTGCGCAGATGCAGATAGCAAACGCTGACAGCATGTAAAGTAAGGAGAGTATGCGTTAGATCAGAGTGCAACGCTGGTTTAAAGGCATAGACACCATTTTGGCACTTAACGCTCCAGCCAATGCATTGTCTTAACCACGACCAGCTAAACATGTCCGAAATGGCCTGGAGGACCTCCCCGCCGGGGCTATTTAAAGGGACCACGTAGGATTTACAGGTTAGTTGCTGAATTATTGCTTCTGGCTGCTGATGCATTTGTACCTGTATTTAGAAGTCTCCTATACTTGAATACCAGGACTAGGGGACATAGCCTAAATATTAGAGCCAGGACTTGCAGGAGTGAAGTTATGAAATACTTCTATGCGCAAAGGGTGGGAGAAGTTTGGAACACTTCCCCAAACTGTAGGTGATGCTAGCTCAATTGTTAATTTTAAATCTGAAATTGATAGATGTTTGTTAACCAAGGGTGTTAAGGGATATGGGGCTAAGGCAGGTACATGGAGTTAGGTCATAGAACAGCCATGATTTAATTAAATGGCGGAACAGGCTCAAGCTAAATGCAACTACCACTCACTGCCTCCTGTTATGCGCCATCTTCTCTTGCAAGAAAGTGCGACGTGTGTCGGTGAGTGCCCTGCAGGATGTTTGGGTGATGTGCCTGTCATGGTTGAATAGCTGCCAGTGTGTGTGACCTGTGAGTGTGCAGCTTGCAACAGTGGTAATGTGTGAGGATGAGAGGAAGCATCTGTTTGGAAGAGTTGCGTACTGATTGAAAGAGTTTGTTAGAATGTGGGTGATGGGGGGTGTAGTGCATGGAGCAGTGGATGCGGCTAGTGGTGCAGTTGGTAGGAGATGCCACTTGACCCCACTCACCTTGACCACTCGTGTCAAAACATTGAACTGCTTCCTGCACTGCATCCATGTTGTGTTGCTATGCGCCTGGCATTGACTTTGTTTCCTGCTGCCTCCCACTGCCTCTTGACCATTTGCCTAGAGGGCCTCTTGCCCACTCTCCCCGCGGATATAGGATGCCCCTCCTGCTGTCCACCTCTTGCACCAAGGTCTCCAGGTAATCAACAGAGAACCTTGGTGCATGCACTCTCGCAGGCCTGGTACAAACTCCGATCGGCAGACTGGTGAGGTCTGGAGATTGGTGGATGTGGGATTTAGTAGCGCACAACCTTTATTCAATGTTTTAACATAATTCATCAGTGTGTAAACATAGGGATGGGACCTGCATCTGTGTTTTACGTGTGCAATGTCTGATGATCTCCGTTCAGACTCCATTCAGACGGTAGGCTGTTATTTTTAGCAAATAACAGGTACCAGCTAGCTTTAAGAGATTTCTAAGTAACATCCTCCCTTTAAGAGATTGAGCTCACTCTGGTGGTGGAAAGTGCGAATTGCACTGATTCCATGTGCAAGGCCTGGAAAGGAAGGCTGATTGCAGGTGAGTCCTTGAGTGGGTCGAAACTTGTGTCCTGTCTGCGTAGGGGCCACTGGGTGTGAGGTAATAACACATCACGCTACCTATGCCCAAAAACGACCCCTATCGAATTCTTCCCCCCAACATGTCTCGTAAAATCACTCAACCAGTAGTGAATGCAACGCCCTTGCTAACTTTTATTATGAAAGATTCTCAAACAGAAATTATGAAACTTTAAGCAGCAGGATTTCCCATAAAATTTTTGGAATGTTATTAACAACATAATTTTATGTTACTTAGGCAATCTATGTTACTAGTAGGCTCAGCAATTTACTTTAAGACTCAAATTTGGAACTAGCAACTAAAATAGAAGACACAATCAACCTCGGGCACTAGGAATGCTGCTACAGCAAAGTACATTTTGTACATTAGTTGTTTCTATGAACAGTGGGACTTCGGAGTCAGTGTTGTATCAGAGATTATGGGTGTATCAGATATCCTTGTGGGGAGAGATGAGAGGCCTACTACATAAACTTTACAAGAAAACTGATGATTAAAAACTGCTAATAATCAGTGAATTACAGTACTAATAGCCATAGGGAGTGGTAATATAGCATTCCACCGAGCTTTATATTTGCAGATGTTAGTTTTAGGAATTATTGCCTAGATTAGGGAGGTTATTATCCTACAAATGAATCTGAGCCTAATCTAAAGAGCTATCAACATATGGTAGAAATATGTGGTGGGATTCTGGCGGAGTTGTGGATGGGTAGAGGTTGCAATTTAGGATGAATCCAGATTTGGCAGGTCTCCGTCCCTCTAAAGCTGCCCTCAAAATCCCAATCCAGGGGTGGCGATTCTCCTGCCCAATCCATAACTCCACTTCAGCGGTTTGTGGTATTTCTGGGGCTGTTCCCAGACTATACCCAGGAATTTTACACAAATGACCTCCGTTGCCCAGCAGGACCTACATCAGCTGAGAGGAGGCGTAGATTCCATTTGGCACCTTAATTAGTTCCTAAAATGGAGAAGGCAAAAGGCAATCAATCTCCAAATGATCAATTGCCATTGGAAGAGGGACCAGAGAATACGTCTGAAAAAAAAAAGCCATTTTTCTCTTT
The DNA here is from genome assembly GCF_035084215.1 of Heptranchias perlo. Lineage (NCBI taxonomy): Eukaryota > Metazoa > Chordata > Chondrichthyes > Hexanchiformes > Hexanchidae > Heptranchias > Heptranchias perlo. The sequence goes on from NC_090326.1 coordinate 81,132,619, forward strand.
GGCTTGATTCAGGCCATGGGCTCCCACTCTCTGAACAGCAGGGCGCTGCTCCTGGCTTCCAGTGGAAAAGCAGGGATTCTGCCCCTGTTGCACCTTTACAGGCACAGGGCGCCTGCCCTATATATTTAAATGACCACATCCCTAGGATTTGGGATGGGATTGTGGGAGCTCACAGTGATGGGCGAACGTCCCGCCCGCTGCACGTATATCCTGTCACCAGGGTCCATGGAGGTTTTAGACTTTTTTTTCCCTCCATTTTATAAAGTGAAACATGTCGACAATCCAAAGCTTCCTTTTTACAATTCACAAACAGAAATTTGGTAGAAGTTCAGTTTTGGATTGGTTCTGTCACTTTGTAGTTTAAGTTCCAGTAAACTTGGATTTCTCACTCATAACTGCTTACTTTAAAGAGCCTAGGTTATGGACAGTGATAGTAGCAATGAGTATGTTTTTACTTGAAGAAAATTACCACTTTCTTTGTTAGTAGTATGTGTTACCAAGTTTTTTTTTCTTTCTATCCTTTCGCTACAGCTCCTAAAAATAGGAACTGTACCCTGCTCATAACCAGTCAAATGCCAGTTCTGTAGTTACTCACAAAATTAATTCTCTGCCAAGTTGTAGAAAGCATGTTGCTGCTGCAGTGTATAGGAATACAGATTGTAAATTACATTTTCTAACCACCATGGGAATGCCATTTAATACAGTACAAATGTAAATAGCAGTGCATTAAAATTTTGATACAGATCTATAAACACATTCACACTGCAGGGGTAATTTTATGAATTGGCACTCCTTGTGTGGAGCTTCACCTAGAAGTAATGAATATCAGGAATTCATGCTCATGCTCCACATGATTCTCCATTCATTTTTTTTCCCAAAGTTTTCTTAAAGGAAAGAAAATGTGGGACGTTTTATTGTACAACTGTAGAGCATAAGTTCACCACAGTGATTTTATCCTTCTTAAGAAATCAATTCATGCTGCAAGAAAAACCAAATGCAGAAACAGCCAACAATCTACAACACATGATATTTTACAATATTAAACAACATATCATATATGACCTGACTTATGAGAAGTAGAGTTGGAGACTCACAATATGGAAAATAGAGCACGAAATCAGTACAGCAGAAGGTGCTGCAGGAGACCTGAGTAATGGTAAGTAGAACAACGATGCAGAAGGTAGAGCAGGACACCAGTAGTAGGCAGAGTGGAGTGCAGGAGACCAGCACTATGGAGAGTGCAGCAAGAGAACACACTATGGAAATTAGAGCAACAGATCAATGCTCTAAAACTATAGAACTTTACAGTACAGAAGAAGGCCTTTCAACCCACTGTGCCAGCTCTCTGAAAGAGATCGCCATTTTGTCTCATTCTCCTGCCCTTTCTCCGTATTCTTTTTCTTTTTCAAATATTTATCCATTTCCCTTTCAAAGCTAATAAAGATTCAACATCCACCATTGCTTCTGGTAGGGCGTTCCATGTCTTAATAATGCTCTGTGCAAAATAATTTCTCCTAAATCCGAATTTAGGGTCTTAAGTTTAAACAAAGCCAATTACATAAGTGTGAGGGGCGAGTTGGCTAAGGTAGAATGGGAAATTAGATGACAGTAGATAAGCAATGGCGAACATTTAAAGAAATAATTCATAATTCTCAACTAATATACATTCTCTTGAGGAATAAAAACTCCAAGGGAAAAATAATCCAACCGTGGCTAAATAGAGAAGTTAACGATAGTATTAGATTAAAAGAAGAGGCTTACAATGTTGCTAAAAACAGTAGTAAGCCTAAGGATTGGGAGGGTTTTAGAAATCAACAAAGGATGACCAAGAAATTGATAAAGAGGAAGAAAATAGAATACGAGAGTAAACTAGCAAGAAATATAAGAACAGATTGTAAGAGCTTCTGCAAGTGTGTAAAAAGGAAGAGAGAGTAGCAAAAGTAAACATGGGTCCCTTAGAGGCAGAGACAGGAGAAATTATAATGGGGAATAAGGAAATGGCAGAGACGTTAAACAAATATTTTGTATCTGTCTTCACAGTAGAAGACACAAAAAACATATTGGAAATACTGGGGAATCAAGGGAGGGAGGAACTTAAAACAAGTTCCTCAATTAAGATTATTAAAGAAAAGGTACAGGAGAAATTAATGCGACTAAAAGCCAACAAATCCCCTGGACCTGATGGCCTACAACCTAAGGTTTTAAAAGAGATGACTGCAGAGATAGTGGATGCATTGGTTTTAATTCCCTAGATTCTAGAATGGTCCCAGTAGATTGGAAGGTAGCAGATGTAGCCCCACTATTCAAGAAAGGAGGGAGAGAAAAAATGGGGAATTATAGACCAGTTAGCCTGACATCAGTAGTAGGGAAAATGCTAGAATCTATTATTAAGGACACAGTAACAAGGCATTTGGAAAATCATAATATGATTAGGCAGAGTCAACACGGTTTTATGAAAGGGAAATTGTGTTTGACAAATCTATTAGAATTTTTTGTGGGTGTAACTAGCAGGGTAGATAAGGGGGAAACCAGTGGATGTAGTATATTTGGATTTTCAAAAGACATTCGATAAGGTGCCACACAAGAGGTTGTTACACAAGATTGGGGCTCATAGGATTGAGGGTAATATATTAGTATGGATTGAGGATTGGTTAAAAGACAGAGAACAGAGAGTAAGAATAAACGAGTCATTTTCGGGTTGGCAGGTTGTAACTAGTGGGGTGCCACAAGGATCAGTGCTTGGGCCTCAGTTGTTTACACTATATATCAATGACTTGGATGAGGGGACCGAGTGTAATGTATTCATGTTTGCTGATGATACAAAGGTGGGAAAGTAAGCTGTGAGGAGGACGCAAAGAGGCTATAAAGGGATACAGACAGATTAAGTGAGTGGGCGAGAAGTTGGAAGATGGAGTATAATGTGGGGAAATGTGAAATTATCCACTTTGGTAGGAAGAATAGAAAAGCAGAATATTTTTTAAAAGTTGAGAAACTAAGAAATGTTGGTATTCAGAGGGATTTGGGTGTCCTTGTACATAAATCACAGAAAGTTAACATACAGGTAAAGCAAGCAATTAGGAAGGCAAATGGAATGTTAGCCTTTGTTGCAAGGGGGTTGGAGTATAAGAGTAAGGAGGCCTTGCTGTAATTATATAGGGCTATGGTGAAACCACACCTGGAATGCTGTGTACAGCTTGGTCGCCTTACCTAAGGAAGGATATACTTGCCTTAGAGGGGGTGCAATGAAGGTTCACTAGATTGATTCATAGAATCATAGAAGTTACAACATGGAAACAGGCCCTTCGGCCCAACATGTCCATGTCGCCCAGTTTATACCACTAAGCTAGTCCCAATTGCCTGCACTTGGCCCATATCCCTCGATACCCATCTTCCCCATGTAACTGTCCAAATGCTTTTTAAAAGACAAAATTGTACCCGCCTCTACTACTGCCTCTGGCAGCTCGTTCCAGACACTCACCACCCTTTGAGTGAAAAAATTGCCCCTCTGGATCCTTTTGTATCTCTCCCCTCTCACCTTAAATCTGTGCCCCCTCGTTATAGACTCCCCTACCTTTGGGAAAAGATTTTGACTATCGACCTTATCTATGCCCCTCATTATTTTATAGACTTCTATAAGATCACCCCTTAACCTCCTACTCTCCAGGGAATAAAGTCCCAGTCTGTCTAACCTCTCCCTGTAAGTCAAACCATCAAGTCCCGGTAGCATCCTAGTAAATCTTTTCTGCACTCTTTCTAGTTTAATAATATCCTTTCTATAATAGGGTGACCAGAACTGTACACAGTACTCCAAGTGTGGCCTCACCAATGCCCTGTACAACTTCAACAAGACATCCCAACTCCTGCATTCAATGTTCTGACCAATGAAACCAAGCATGCTGAATGCCTTCTTCACCACCCTATCCACCTGTGACTCCACTTTCAAGGAGCTATGAATCTGTACTCCTAGATCTCTTTGTTCTATAACTCTCCCCAACGCCCTACCATTAACGGAGTAGGTCCTGGCCCGATTCGATCTACCAAAATGCATCACCTCACATTTATCTAAATTAAACTCCATCTGCCATTCATCGGCCCACTGGCCCAATTTATCAAGATCCCGTTGCAATCCCAGATAACCTTCTTCACTGTCCACAATGCCACCAATCTTGGTGTCATCTGCAAACTTACTAACCATGCCTCCTAAATTCTCATCCAAATCATTAATATAAATAACAAATAACAGCGGACCCAGCACCGATCCCTGAGGCACACCGCTGGACACAGGCATCCAGTTTGAAAAACAACCCTCTACAACCACCCTCTGTCTTCTGTCGTCAAGCCAATTTTGTATCCAATTGGCTACCTCACCTTGGATCCCATGAGATTTAACCTTATGTAACAACCTACCATGCGGTACCTTGTCAAATGCTTTGCTGAAGTCCATGTAGACCACGTCTACTGCACAGCCCTCATCTATCTTCTTGGTTACCCCTTCAAAAAACTCAATCAAATTCGTGAGACATGATTTTCCTCTCACAAAACCATGCTGACTGTTCCTAATTAGTCCCTGCCTCTCCAAATGCCTGTAGATCCTGTCCCTCAGAATACCCTCTAACAACTTACCCACTACAGATGTCAGGCTCACTGGTCTGTAGTTCCCAGGCTTTTCCCTGCCGCCCTTCTTAAACAAAGGCACAACATTTGCTACCCTCCAATCTTCAGGCACCTCACCTGTAGCGGTGGATGATTCAAATATCTCTGCTAGGGGACCCGCAATTTCCTCCCTAACCTCCCATAACGTCCTGGGATACATTTCATCAGGTCCCGGAGATTTATCTACCTTGATGCGCGTTAAGACTTCCAGCACCTCCCTCTCTGTAATATGTACACTCCTCAAGACATCACTATTTATTTCCCCAAGTTCCCTAACATCCATGCCTTTCTCAACCGTAAATACCGATGTGAAATATTCATTCAGGATCTCACCCATCTCTTGTGGTTCCGCACTTAGATGACCTTGTTGATCCTTAAGAGGCCCTACTCTCTCCCTAGTTACCCTTTTGCCCTTTATGTATTTGTAGAAGCTCTTTGGATTCACCTTTGCCTGATCTGCCAAAGCAATCTCATATCCCCTTTTTGCCCTCCTGATTTCTCTCTTAACTCTACTCCGGCAATCTCTATACTCTTCAAGGGATCCACTTGATCCCAGCTGCCTATGCATGTCATATGCCTCCTTCTTCTTTTTGACTAGTGCCTCAATCTCCCGAGTCATCCAAGGTTCCCTACTTCTACCAGCCTTGCCCTTCACTTTATAAGGAATGTGCTTACCCTGAACCCTGGTTAACACACTTTTGAAAGCCTCCCACTTACCAGACGTCCCTTTGCCTGCCAACAGACTCTCCCAATCAACTTCTGAAAGTTCCTGTCTAATACCATCAAAATTGGCCTCTCATCCCAAGATTCCTGGGATGAGAGGGTTGTCCTGTGAGGAAAGGTTGAGTAGAATGGGCCTATATTCTCTGAAATTTAGAAGAAATGAGAGGTGATCTCATTGAAACGTATAAAATTCCTAGAGGGCTTGACAGGGTAGATGCTGAGTGGCTGTTTCTCCTCGCTGGAGAGTCTAGACCTCGGGGTCATAGTCTCAAGATAAAGGGTTAGCCATTTAGGATCGAGATGAGGAAAAATTTCTTCACTCAGAGGGTTGTGAATCTTTGGAATTCTCCACCCCAGAGGGCTGTGGATGCTCAGTAGTTGAGTGTATTCAAGACTGAGATCGATGGATATTTGGACACTAAGGGAATGAAGGGATATGGGAATAGGGCGGGAAAGTGGAGTTGAGATAGAAGATCAACCATGATCTTATCGAATGGTGGAGCAGGCTTGAGGGGCCATATGGCCTACTCCTGCTTCTATTTCTTATGTTCTAACCTTTCACTTCATTCTTTTGGTGATGATCTTAAATTCATTCTCTATAGTTACTAACTCACTGGCCACTAGAGCTAATTTTTCCTATTCATAATTTTGAACATTTCTATCCAATCTCCTCTTAAGTTTCTCTTTCAAGTGAAAGGAGCCCTGGTTTCTCCAGTCTCTCCTCGCAACTGGTATCTTATATATGCACTGATTTTAACTTGGGGCCAATTTTCCATGAGTGAGTATTGGGCCCTGATAGCCCAATCACAAATCGGGCCATTGACGAGGCTCCTACAAATGGCAGGCAGGGGCCTACTTCACATTCAAAACTGGCGGCCCAATGATTTAACAGTGTGGGGGGGGGGAGGGGGATTTGCGCTGTCGGATTCCTGGCAGCAGATCCGAGGCAGGAGGTGGCGACTAGCCAAGGTAAGTGCTGAAGATCAGCTTCCTTTAGCACTCCTTGTGGGCCAGGAGGAGCAGGAATGCTCCCCACAAGCCTCACAAGGAAGCCTTCGGCCTCCCCCAGCCCAGATTATGGCCCCGCTGCTGTTACCCGCTCAGGCTTTCTAGTAAAAATTGCAGATGGGTCCTGAAGATGTGACTGGGACTCGACATGCATATGTCAAAAAGGACCCTGCAGGCTTTGGACGCATGCTCAGTGGAGCAGGTTAAAATAGCAGCTGGTCAGCACCCGGCGGCTCCAGGGTAGGGAAGTGACCTGGGCGATTTTAACTGCCCACCCACCCTCATGGGAATTAATACAGATGATCAATGCCAAATAGAAGAGAGTGAATTAAAATTTACATTTGTACTTGTAGGTGAGGGAGTACTGCAATCCACAGGTTCTTTACTTGCACACGAGATAACCCCTCCCCCAACAGCAGCAACATTTCACATCTATTGTATGGGTATATACAATACACATTTGATAAATTAACAAAACTAGATGACAGTCTATGGTCTAAACTTTGTTTATAAGAATGTGAGGACATACACTATCGAATGAATGTCATCGTTACAAACAGGCTGTCTTTTTGTCCTCACTCTGTGAGACTTATTTTGACAACAGAGCTTTGCCACACAGACAACTATTCCAATACTCAGCATGCAGCCCTCCCCACACATTGATGTCACTAAACATCCTTCCTTTGCACTAGAAACCCTTCTGACCTCTGCTCACAAATGTCCACAATATACAAAAATCCTTGTACAGAGCAGGACCTCACTAGTGTGGAGAAATTCTGGAGGCACATTTTTGCATCAAATCAGTATTAAGAATCTTAATTTGGGTAGGTGTAGACAGAAATCAGGGCAGGATACATTTAGACCGAGTCCCTGCCCTCTTTTCTGCTGTCAGAATTTCTGTTCTATTTAAGGATTGCACTACAAATGTGCTTTCATCTGTCAAGGCTCTAAGCTCTGGAATTCCCTTTCTAAACCTCTCCGCCTTCTACCTCTCTCCTTTAAGACGCTCTTTAAAATCTACCTCTTTGACCAAGTTGTTTGATAACGCTCCTGTGAAGCACCTTGGGATGTTTTACTACACTAAAGGCGCTATATAAATGCAAGTTGTTATTGTTGCATGTGTATTGCAATGCCGTGAAAATAAGGGAAATTTTTCCTCCATTTATGTCCTTGTAACACTGGGCTTAAGGGATGCCTGTGTATTCCTGGCATCCAGTGTTGCTAAGGGTGCCAGGAGACATTTAAAATTTAAAAGACTGATTTGCCTACTGCAATCGATCACAGCTTCCTGCTCATTTCTTCTGGCAGAGACATTGGGGGTAATTTTCACTTTTGGCATGTTAGTCCACAGGTCAGTGTGTAAAGGCCTGCCAGGATGATGATGGTAATTTTCACTTTGGACTCAGGTGGAAAACTAGCTGTTGTGGATCGGTCACATCTTATACATTCCACCTGATCTTCATTTCTATTGACTTTAATGGAAGGGAAAGTCAGGCGAGGTGTATAACATGCACTCAATCTGCAACCGCCAGTTTCAATTCTGGGCCCACTTACGCAGTGGCAAAGTGCTGCACGAATTTCCACACCCCATGTGATGCAAGCACCCCAGTTGCACTTAAAATGACATGGGAGACCGCCAACAGTGTGCAAATGTGCCTGACCCTGGGATTTGAAACAGTGTCAGGGACACAATCATGAGGCAGGCAGAAATTCTGCTCCATTCCAGATCTGCCTGCAAAAGGCCTCCCACAGAATCTGAATACTTTCTTATTTTATCACTCGCTGGTGAGTAGCCTATAATCCAATAATTTTTAAGACAGATTGTAATATTATATAACAATAGTCATTATGCTGTCATTGAAACTGAGACTGTAAGAAAGATTTCCTCTTAGCAGTACTTGTAGCAAAATCATAAATGCAGGTAGACATAATGGGAGAGATGGCCTCCTTCTGTGCTGTAAACTTCTACAGTAAATAAGTTTGTAAAGAAAACTGTTCACTGCAAAAAAATCATAGGCCACTTCCACAAAATAATGGCACAGGAAGTATGGTGCGCAGGAGTGTGAACGCTCTGGATTCAGTGAGGTCAATAATTATCATATGCCCCTGCATGTTTTACACAGCACAGGGAGGACTATGGCTGAAAGTGGTTTGGGAATAAGAGCAACAGCAGCTCTTAAAAGGTGCTGCTCTTTTGAAGCATTCTGTTGTGGCTGAGTGGTGCTGTAATGCAAGAAGCGCATGACCCTAATTTAAATAAATCCTGTAGTTAAAATGCCACGAGCGCATCTACCTTTTCCAATATGGCAGGCGGCACACCTCCGACCAGAAATGTGCGTGTACTTTCTGTCCGCCACATTGGAGGCTTAGGAGGCTATTTAGCGCCCGAAAAACAGGTGCTGTGCGGCCAAATTCCTAGGCCTGAGAGTTCAAATCTTACTATGTTTGAGAATTTGAATTTAGTTTAAAAATAAAATAGCTGGTACCAGTACAAACGACCATGAAATGGTCATTAAAAACTCAACTGGTTCACTGATGTCTTTGATGGAAGGAAACCTGTTGTCCTTATACTTGACTCCAGTCCCACACCAACGAAGTTAACTCTTAACTGCCCTCTAATGTAGCCCAGCAAGCCACTCCGTTGTATCAAACCTGGGCAACAATAAATGCCACTGAAACCCACATCCCAAGAATGAATTAAAAAAACACATGCAAAGCTTTCACTTTTAATCTGTTTAAACTCTTTTCCAGTGTCATGAGTCACTGAGAAGGTTTTATTTTGTTCCTTCTTATCTTTCGATAAGCCTATTTCAGAATTTTGGATAACATATAAAACAAAGCTGCTATCTTGCGACATTGCTCGTAGGTTTATATAGATTGGATTCCCACCTCTCCCCACTGATCTCCACTGCACAGCTGTGTTATCACTTGAATTGCTGTACAATAGTATTTATGATGATCTAATTGCTATCTTGCTCTACCTTCCGTTTTCTTTCTTTAACCAAATAATTAAATAATGTCAGGAATGCTGGTGGAACTGCACCCTGCTCCTGGCTTTAAAACGAACTCCTGAGCTCATCGTTCTTCAATGATCTGCTGATTTTATATAATTTTTCTTTGGTGAACTCAGATAAACAGATAAGAGAGTTAGTTGTACACACTAACATATGAAAAGGACAAGGAAAGTTAATTCAGTCTGCGCCTCCAGCCAAACTGTTCCAGTACAGCTACAATACTGGCATCCACCCGACAATGTGGAAAATTGCCCAGGTATGTCCTGTCCACAAAAAGCAGGACAAATCCAATCCGGCCAATTACCGCCCCATCAGTCTACTCTCAATCATCAGCAAAGTGATGGAAGGTGTCGTCGACAGTGCTATCAAGCGGCACTTACTCACCAATAACCTGCTCACCGATGCTCAGTTTGGGTTCCGCCAGGACCACTCGGCTCCAGACCTCATTGCAGCTTTGGTCCAAACATGGACAAAAGAGCTGAATTCCAGAGGTGAGGCGAGAGTGACTGCCCTTGACATCAAGGCAGCATTTGATTGAGTGTGGCACCAAGGAGCCCGAGTAAAATTGAAGTCAATGGGCATCAGGGGGAAAACTCTCCAGTGGCTGGAGTCATACCGAGCACAAAGGAAGGTGGTAGTGGTTGTTGGAGGCCAATCATCTCAGCCCCAGGGCATTGCTGCAGGAGTTCCTCTGGGCAGTGTCCTAGGCCCAACCATCTTCTGCTGTTTCATCAATGACCTTCCCTCCATCATAAGGTCAGAAATGGGGATGTTTGCTGATGATTGCACAGTGTTCAGTTCCATTCGCAACCCCTCAAATAATGAAGCAGTCCGTGCCCGCATGCAGTGAGACCTGGACAACATCCAGGCTTGGGCTCATAAGTGGCAAGTAACATTCGCGCCAGATAAGTGCCAGGCAATGACCATCTCCAACAAGAGAGAGTCTAACCACCTCCCCTTGACATTCAACGGCATTACCATTGCCGAATCCCCCACCATCAACATCCTGGGGGTCACCAATGACCAGAAACGTAACTGGACCAGCCACATAAATACTGTGGCTACAAGAGCAGGTCAGAGGCTGGGTATTCTGCGGCGAGTGACTCACCTCCTGACTCCCCAAAGCCTTTCCACCATCTACAAGGCACAAGTCAGGAGTGTGATGGAATACTCTCCACTTGCCTGGATGAGTGCAGCTCCAACAACATTCAAGGAGCTCGACACCATCCAGGACAAAGCAGCCCACTTGATTGGCACCCCATCCACCACCCTAAACATTCACTCCCTTCACTACCGGCACACTGTGGCTGCAGTGTGTACCATCCACAGGATGCACTGCAGCAACTTGCCAAGGCTTCTTCGACAGCACCTCCCAAACCTGCGACCTCTACCAACTAGAAGGACAAGAGCAGCAGGCACATGGTAACAGCACCACCTGCACGTTCCCCTCCAAGTCACACACCATCCCGACTTGGAAATATATCGCCGTTCCTTCATCGTCGCTGGGTCAAAATCCTGGAACTCCCTACCTAACAGCACTGTGGGAGAACCTTCACCACACGGACTGTAACGGTTCAAGAAGATGGCTCACCACCACCTTCTCAAGGGCAATGAGGGATGAGCAATAAATGCTGGCTTCACCAGCAACGCCCACATCCCATGAACGAATTTTTAAAAAATCCCATCCCATCCACACAGGGTGCAGTGTATGTGCACATCATCCTAACTGCCCTCCCCCAGTCAAGCAATCCCCGAAAAGAGGCAATAAAACTGAGATAAAACCTAAGTCCAATGACAAAACAACACAATGGTATCTTTCATGAAATTACTGGCTGTACTTCAGCACTAAAAATTCACAGTTTCAAATCTTGCCATGCAAAATGAGTAGTAAAGAAAGAAAGACTTGTGATTATATAGCGCCTTTCACTACCTTAGGACATCCCAAAGGGCTTCAGAGCCAATGAAATTCTTTTGAAGCAGGAAACACGGCAGCCAATTTGCGCACAGCAAGGTTTGACAAACAGCAATGTGATAATGACCAGATAAGCTGTTTTAGTGATGTTGGTTGTAGGATAAATATTGGCCACGACACATGTTAACACATGGACTCTATTCCCTCCTTCTAGTTTCTCTGTCTCCATCGCATCAGTTCCGACAATGCCACCTTCCACACCATGCTTCTGATATGTCTTCCTTTTTCTTCAACCAAGGATTCCCCTCCACTATAGTTGACAGGGCCCTTGACCGTGTCCGTCCCATTTCCCGCACTTCTGCCCTCAACCCTTCCCCTCCCTCCCAGAACCACAATAGGGTCCCCCTTGTCCTCACCTTCCACCCCGCCAGCCTCCACATTCAACGTATCATCCTCCGCCATGTCTACCACCTCCGGCATGATCCCACCACCAAACACATCTTCCCCTCCCCTCCCCTTTCAGCATTCCGAAGGGACCGCTCCCTCCACGACATCCTGGTCCACTCTTCCATCAACCCCTACACCCGCTCTCTTCCCCATGGCACCTTCCCTTGCGAGCGCAGGAGATGGAACACCTGCCCCTTCACTTCCACCTTTCCCTCCTTCCATTTGAAACAGCGATTTACTTGTACTTCTTTCAATTTAGCATACTGTATTCGCTGCTCACAATGCGCTATCCTCTACATTGGGGAGACCAAACACAGATTGGGCGATCGCTTTGCTGAACACCTCCACTCAATCCACAAGTGCGACCCTGACCTGCCGGTCATTTGCCATTTTAATTCCTTGTCCCAATCCCACTCTGGCCTCTCTGTCCTCTTATACTGTTCCAATCAAGCTCAACGGAAGCTCGAGGAACAGCACCTCATCTTTCGATTAGACACTTTCAATAACTTCAGATCATAACCACTGCTCCCATTTTTTCCATTCAGCAGGTGCTGATAATGGTTCTGATGTTACCATTTACAGCTCTTTCTAGGCCCATCTCTTGTTTCTTTACTTGTCCCATTACTACCCTTCTTGCCTTACACCATCATCCCTTTTGTCATTTAATCATTCCTGCCCTCCAACATAACAGAGACCTTCTCTTTTGTTCTTTCCTCCCCCCCCGCCCTTTTCCTGGCTCTGTACTTGCTTAAAAACTGTTTAACCTTCAACTTCTTCCAGTTCTGACGAAGGGTCATCGACTTGAAACGTTAACTCTGTTTCATTCTCCACAGATACTGCCTGACTTGCTGAGTATTTCCAGCATTTTCTGTTTTTATTTCACATGTTAACACATTTGTATAAAACTCTTCTGTATGTTGTTCTAATATTTAACATTAACAGAAACCTGGCTGCAAACTGGACAAGAATGGAAAGTAAACACATCAGGAAATACATAAGAGGGATAAAAAAGATTAGAAAGGAGAGAGAGTGGGAATATTGGTTTAAAAAAAAGGGAATAGATGCTGTAGAAAGTGCTGATGTAGACCAAAAAGGATTGCAAACAGAATCAATATGATTGCAGCTCTAAAATTTCTTTAAAAGGCTAATTACGTTAGTTGGGGGTGTATTATAGACCTCCAAATTGTGGGAAGGAAATGGAAGAGGAAGTCTACAGTCAGATTGGAGAGATGAGTTGAAATCAACATTGTTGTTCTGGGAATTTTAATTATCTACTTATCAATTGGGACAGGAGTATATGGAGAAAAGGGAATGGAATTCTCAAAATGTGTACAGGACTCCTTCCTCAAGCAGTATGTTAGTAGGCCTACAAAGGCGGAGGTGTTGCTAGATCTGGTTATGAGTAATGAAACAGATCAAATAGTTGAGCTAAATGTGGGTGAGCACTTTCAAGTCATGACCACAACAAGAATGGGAGAAAGTAAGTACAAAAACTAGAACATCAGATTGGATTCAGGCATATTATAGAAAGATGAGGAGTGAGCTAACTGAGGTGAGAGGGAAGGAAAAATTGGCACATAGGATCGTACAGCAACTGTGGGATTTTTTAGAAAAGAGATTGCAAAGCTACAGCATAACTATTCCATTAAAAAGAAAGTACTTTAATAAATACTTTGCATCAGTCTACTATAAAGAGAAGAATATCAGAGAGGAGGTGAATCCTAAAGTGATTGAGAGTGAGATAATGATAGATAAAAGGAACATTTTAGAGGATAAAATAGCCACATTTTAAAGGATGAAATAACCACATAGAAGTGTGAGGCTGTGGAATTAATTCCCAGAGTTAGTGGTTGAAATAGAAACTACGTCAACGTTAAAGATTAGATTGGGCAGGAGGGGAAAGGAAATCAGGTTAAAGGGATACAGGAACAGGGCGGATAAATGTGATAAGGACTATTTATATGGGTGGATGGTAAACACAGACAGGTTGGGCCAAATAGTCTGTTTTCATGTGGTAACTTCTGTGTTTTTCTATGTAAAAAGTGTTTAGCGTTTGTTACTAATATCTCAAAAATGTAATTTCAACCCTTTGGTTTCCATAAAGATTCAAACTTGCTACCACGAAAAGGACAATTAAGCAAGATATTTTCTCTCCTAAGTTTGATTAAGTTATGGAGGTAAAATTTTACCACAAGATTTTACCAAAAATCCATCTGCTGCTGGCACCCAAACTATAAACAACCAACGTGCTATGCCAGCAAAACAAAGGAAAAAACTTTCATTTTTTTTAAGAAACACTGGTGGGATGAAACTGCATATTCGTACATGGATGCATAACAAGCTCATATGAAATTCCTTTGTCAATTATTTCAGGAATGGCACTAACCTCTTTACTTGATGTTTCTGAAGCGTAATATAAATATAAACCCATATAAATAGTCCTTATGTTTTCCGTGGCTAACCTGTCTGAACACCAACGACACCTTTTGATTGGTGTGATGGTATCCCAGCCTAATATAAGATATGCGATTTGAGAACCTCTTATTCACTCACTCACCTGACGAAGGGGATAATCTCCGAAAGCTTGTGATTTTAAAATAAAATTGTTGGACTATAACCTGGTACTGATTTACTATGACTGAATAAGACAAATGCCGCCACTGGCAGGAGGGTGTAATTACAGCTTAACAAGTTTACTCAGGCAATTTCCACTATAAATATGGACACAGGAATTTATAATAGAAATGCAACAATAAGCACAGAATGTATGTCTTCAAAATGACGACTGAACTAAGTCTCCTTGTCGGAAAATGACTGTTCAGAAAAAATGGGGTAGAATCCCAGTGGAAGCGTGTTCTGTCTCCAATTCTGGTGACTGCTGGCTGATCTTTCCACTCCCCACCCATGATCTGCACTGGGATTTTGGCCCCTCTGGTTTTTTCTTTCCCTTGCAGCTTAATTTGCTTTATGAAGTTGAAGTGTAATTCAAACACAAACTAAAGCTACAATAGATATGTACTTAGTTCAGTCTGTCATGTTTTTCTATTTAACTCCCTATTTCTCTCTCTCTCACACTTACAGACACACACAGCTTCTCTATTTAAAAAAAAAATCAATATAAACATTACCTGAATAACGCTTTTGAAATTTGACTGCTAGCTTTTCTACAAAAACTTTGAAAACCAATCAAATATATTTTGTTAAAGAATGAGAAAGAATTCTATCATTTGGCTACTTTAAATGTTACAGATGAACCTGGGAAATTGTGCACACTGCACATGGTTTGACGGTGGGGCCTGCCTTCAGCTGAAACAGAGTCACTGCTTGGGGAAAAAATATCAATCTAAGCTCAGGCTTTCGGGAGAGGCAGAGGTCTTCAAGTGAAAGCTTTAAAGATGTAATAAAAGATACAAACAATTATATTGATTTAAAGATGTTATTGTAAAATAATAATGTTTTTATTTTGTTTATAACCTTATTAAAAGTTTAAATTACTGAGGAAAAAATGGAGGACAATTTGTTTTCAAGAAGTATGTTGAGTGATTTGAATGGTTGATCAACAAAGCGTGTCAATGAAAGTTGGCATAGGAAAATTGTATGAAAAATGTAGACCTAGGAATTTACAATGGAAAAAATTGACACAAAGGAGTGACGAGAATACATGACAACAGGAAGTAAGATTTGTAGTCAGGAAGTACGCGCAGACGTAAGGTTTTTAATAGAATACCAGTCAATGTCCCATGGCGCATACATGGCGAGGCAAGATCAAATGTAATCTTCAGGTGAAGTAGGTTAGAGGGTGGGAGATAATTGGACCAGTACATGCAGATGTAATTCAGTCCCCATTTTAAAGTCCTTATCAGTCCTTATTTTACTTTAATTTTATACAAGGCCAGAATTCGCTGTAATGCCGATATTGGCAACAAATACCACAAGATAGACTGTTGTACTCCCCGAACCTCCAGTGGCAAATTCACAGCACAATTTGCTGGATAGAATATACCGTAGCATGCACAGTGGCGAATATGAAACAGTGCAATCAACGGCCAGTGTATTGATCCCGCTGCTACTGTTTACTTTCATATTAATGGCATAGTGAAATACGGTTATATCACACTGCATCATACTTCTATTTTAAATCGGCACTTTAATAAACATGGCATTTTAAGCATTCCATTAATAAGACGGCGGAGCGGGCCCAGGGGCTGAGTGGCCGGGTTCTGTTCCTACTTCTTGTGTTCTTTAGATTTGAGGTTAGGATCAGATCAGCCATGATCTTATTGAATGGCGGAGCAGGCTCGAGGGGCCGATTGGCCTACTCCTGCTCCTATTTCTTATGTTCTTATGTTCTTAAGACAGCGTTGTGAGTTTTTTGAATCCTGTGCGTGTGTGGGAGAGAGAAAGGGAGAGACTGGCTTTGAAACCATCCCTGTGCTTTCAAACATTTCACTTTTTTAATTAGCATTCAGAACACTAAAGTGCTCTCATGGAAGGTAGGAAAAGCAATGAATCGCACTGGGACATGTCTCACCTAATCACAAGCAGTGATGAAATCAGTATTGGTGGAAAGGTATCAAGCAATAAGGACTATAAGTGCTTAAAACCCCTTTAAAAAGGTGAAGCTCCATATAGGACAGATATTTTAATGGGACAGTGCGACTAAATATTTAGCACTTCTGATATTGACCAACAATCTCATTGAAGGCAGTGATTAAAAGCTAATGGTGCGTCAGCCTAGTCCTAATATCCATAAATTGTTATGATAACATTTCTAATATTTTTTCTATTTTCAGAGGATCTTGGTTGGACTAGTTCCTCAATTCTTATCTAATGTAAACAATTATTTATTAGTGCGGACTTTTAATTTCAGGTATCTCTGTCTGCGCGTTAGGTCGTGTAACAAATCGATCTATTTAAGTGCAGGGTTCTGAAGAGTCACTAGCATAAAAATGATTGTCTGTGATCGGGGCTTTGCTTGGATTCAGTGAAGTCCGAAAACGTGAATATATCTCAGAGGATCAGGCTAATTCCAAAGTCGACAGCTTTGTATTGATTAAGGGAGAGATCCGGATTACTTAGATCATTTTCCAATAATGTTCATTACATGCTAATACGGGTCAATATGCAAGAGCTGATGTGTGGCCTGTGCCGAGCTCCATAATGGCTCCTAAACTCTGGGAAATAAAACAACCTGTTTCCTCAAATACAAGTCCATAAATCACGGCACGGCCAGGTCTCCAGCACCATTATTTTTCATCCTAAGAATGGCTTAAATGGAGCAAATTCACGATCTTCATTGATTTTAATGGGGGCAGACCTATTATAATTACGTTTTAGCCGTTTGCAGCGAGGGATAATGGTTGAGCAGTGCAAAAGTCCCAGCTAATTATGGCATGGCGTTTGTAGTGGCATAAGTCACTCATGCTATAATTTGCTGAAATTTCTGCATCATCATAATGGCGCACGCCGTAGATGTGCCATTACTATGGCGCACTTTTTCAGCAAATTCAGGCCCAGATAAATAGCAAAATTTATGACAATTTGGGAAGCTGATAAGTAGAGTTGGTTGGAGTGTAGGAGTTTCTCTCCAGTACAGACTAAGAAGTTGGGAGATACAAAACTGATGGGTGAGCGGGTCAATATGAAAGTTTGTTGGCAGGCTTTTATGTTTTTGCCTCCAGATTTACTGTCTTGTCTTTTGTATTTCCTTGCGTACAGATAACAAGGTTGACAAAATAGGGCTTTATTTCTTTGAGTATCCATATCTGATGGGAAGCCAATATGCACTACTGGTGGGTGAAGTCCCCATACTTGTAAAATCCTATATTTCGAGAGAATTCTGAAGATAGAATCATCGAAAATTTACAGCACAGAAGGAGGCCATTCGACCCATTGTGTCCCGCCGGCCAAAAATGAGCCACCCAGCCTAATCCCACTTCCCAGCACTTGGTCCATAGCCTTGTACGTTATGGCTCTTCAAGTGCACATCCAAGTACTTTTTAAATGAGTTGAGGGTTTCTGCCTCTATCACCCTTTCAGGCAGTGCGTTCCAGACCCCCACCATCCTCTGGGTGAATTTTTTTTTTCTTAGCTCCCCTCTAATCCTTCTAACAATCACCTTAAATCTATATCCCCTGGTGATTGACCTCTCTGCTAAGGGAAATAGGTCCTTCCTATCCACTCTATCGAGGCCCCTCATAATTTTGTACACCTCAATTAAATCACCCCTCAGCCTCCTCTGTTCCAAAGAAAACAACCCCAGCCGATCCAATCTTTCCTCATAGCTAAAATTCTCCAGTTCTGGTAACATCCTTGTAAATCTTCTCTGTACCCTCTCTAATGCAATTACATCCTTCCTGTAATGTAGTGACCAGAACTGTACGCAGTACTCAAGCTGTGGCCTAACTAGTGTTTTATACTATCGATAACACTATAAATGTAGGCAAAACCACCGAGACTGCCATAAGAACATAAGAAATAGGAGCAGGAGTAGGCCATATGGCCCCACGAGCCTGCTCCACCATTCAATAAGATCATGGCTGATCTTCGACCTCAACTCCACTTTCCTGCTCGATCCCCATATCCAATAGGATTAAAATTCACACCTTAAAGTTGATTTTAGAGTTTCACATTATTATTGAATTTACTAATATTCAAATAAAAAGTATAACATATTAGTAAACAGCTAGCTCTAGAGGAATTAATAAATTTGATGAATTCATCATCTTACCAGCACACAGACGCCCTTTGTGATACGGACAAGAAAAGTCATCCAGCTCACAGTATTTTCCAAACACTCTACCTAGCTTGGTTTGGGAGCATAAACATTTCCCACAGTTGCAGATCCCTCGATTACTGCAAGCAGGCTGTCCTTTGTACTGTCGGCAATTTTCAATGAGGCATTGTTCTTGGGACAATTCTTTGCAGGAGGAATTAGTAACTCTGTTTTCGCACTGGCAAAGTCTACAATCTGGGTCAAGCTGTTTATTGAAGCATCTTCCAGCAATATGACCTTTAGGTCCTTTGCACCGACAAGAACAAGTGCTGCTTATAGAAATAACAGTTGTTTCATTGTATCCAACAGGTTTTAAAATGATGTACTTATCTCCTTCATAACACTCTGTCATTCCAACTGTTATATTAAAAGAAACCTAAACCAAGAAACAAAGAGTGAAAATTAGTGCCAGTAAATGAGCAAGGTAGTTTGTAAATAAATGTTATTATAAATTAATATTAAGAGGATTATTCTTTTTGTTCTTTGCATATAGCATTTTGTTTCATATGTCTGTTCAACCATGGCCCCGGAAACAGAATCATTACATCCAAAAAGTGCAACACCATCTTATCACATCACTAAACTAAATTATGGAGTCAGTGCCATATTCCATAATTCAGTCCTTGATTATTTCAAATTATTGGTTAGTAAAATGACCAGAAAAGTAATCGTTAAAAGTTACTCATAGAATCATAGAAAGATTACAGCATGGAAGGAGGCCATTCGGCCCATCGAGTCCATGCCGGCTCTATGCAAGAGCAATCCGGCTAGTCCCACTCCCCCGCCCTATTCCCGTCGCTCTGCTGATTTTTTCCTTTATCCAGTTCCCTTTTGAAAGCCACGATTGAATCTGCCTCCACCACCCCCCCACTCCACCCCCGGCAGTGCATTCCAGATCCTAACCATTCGCTGTGTAAAAAAATACTTTTCCTCGTGTCATTTTTGGTTCTTTTGCTAATCACCTTAAATCTATGTCCTCTGGTTCTTGACCCTTCCGCCAATGGGAACAGTTTTTCTCTATCTATTCTGTCTAGACCCTTCATGATTTTGAATACCTCTATCAAATCTCCTCGCAACCTTCACTGTTCCTAGGAGAACAACCCCAGCTTCTCCAGTCTATCCACGTAACTAAAGTCCCTCATCCCTGGAATCATTCTAGTAAATCTTTTCTGCACCCTCTCTAAGGCCTTCACATCTTTCCTAAAATGCAGTCCCCAGAAATGGACACAATACTCCAATTGTAGTTGAACCAGTGTTTTATAAAGGTTCATCATGACTTCCATACTTTTGTACTCTATGCCTCTATTTATAAAGCCCAGGATCCAGTATGCTTTCTCAACTTTCCCCAGCCACTTTCAACGATTTGTGCACATATACCCGCAGATCTCTCTGTTCCTGTATCCCTTTTAGAAATGTTCCCTCTAATTTATATTGCCTCTCCTCGTTCTTCCTACCGAAATGTATCACTTTGTATTTTTCTGCATTAAATTTCATCTGCCACGTGTCTGCCCATTCCACCAGCCGGTCTATATCCTCTTGAAGTCTATCACTATCCTCCTCACTGTTCACTACACTTCCAAGTTTTGTGTCATCTGCAAATTTGGAAATTGTGCCCTGTACACCCAAGTCCATGTCGTTAATATATATCAAGAAAAGCAGTGGTCCCATTACCAACCCCTGGGGAACACCACTGTACACCTCCCTCCAATCCGAAAAACAACCATTCACCACTACTCTGTTTCCTGTTACTTAACCAATTCTGTATCCATGCTGCTACTGCCCCCTTTATTCCATGGGCTTCAATCTTGATGACAAGCCTATTATGCGGCACTTTATCAAATGTCTTTTGAAAGTTAATAATTGAACAAAAAGATAATTAGCATGTGTTGGGGAGACCATGCTGTGACTCCAAGTAGAGTTCATTTTTTCCTCTACTTTTTGAAGAGGGAAGTGAGATCTAATTAAGGGGAATTTGTTTTGGCTGTTGCGATATATGTTGACTTGCTGTTTGTGAAATAAAGCAGCTTAGCAATTTGTATCTGGCTGTATCTCACCAAATGTCTCAGTCTGATAGCAAAAAGATTGAGAAGTACATATGCATGTACACCCCAGGTTACGCTATCACATACGGACAAACAAACTAACATGCATTCATATAGAGCCTTTCATGGTCTCAGAACATCCCAATGTGCTTCACAAATCATGAAGTACTTTTTGAAGTGTCATCAATGTTGTAATGCATGCAAATGTGGCAGCCAATTTTTGCACAGCAAGGTCCCACAAACAGCAATGAAGTAAATGACCAGAAAATCTGTTTTAATTATGTTGGCTGAGGGATAAATGTTCGGCATTGACATGACACTGGGAGAACTCCTCTGCTCTTCTTTGAATAGTGTCATGGGATCTTTTACATTTTCCTGAGATGGCACTCAGGGCCCCAGTTTAACATCTCATTCGAAAGACAACGACCTAGAAATTGGTCTGTGCAGCGCCTGTTTTTAGGGCACTACTCAGACTATTAAGGGCCTAATATGGCGGGCAGGAAGCGTGCGCACATTTCCAGCTGGAAGTGCGCTGCCACCATATTGGGTAAGGACAAACAAAGGGTGTCCTTTACACAAGCCTAAATCAGACGTTAAGCCCTTTACATAAGCACATAAGGGCCTAATGCCCATTTGAGGTCCCCTCTTCAAGACTGGTCTGCCCTGAGGCAGCCGTGCCAGCCCGAGGGATCGCCTGCAACAAAGAAAGTAACTAACTTACCTGAAAGTCGATCCGGGAGGAGCAGAAGTGCTCCTCCCGACCCCACATTAAATGGACCCAATTGCTGCTCCTGTCCCCCCCCCCACCCTCCCACCCCATTGTTACCGCTCCTGATAACCCCCTCCCCGATCACGGGCCTCCATCTACCCTCTGCTGCAGACACCGTCCGTGATCCCCGACGTCGCGATCCCCGATAACAACACCTGCGATCCCCATCCCCGACAACCTCGATCCCTGACCCAGGCCCCCATCTATATCCCTGATACCGACCCCCACAATCCCCGACCCAAACCCCAATTGGACTCCCCTTCACCCTTCAGCAGCAATACTGAAATAAGGCCCGAGGCCCAATATCTGGAGAGCCTCGGGCCTCACCATTCAGGTGTGGAGGGGCATGAACTACACCCCCCGCACACCCAAAAATGGTTGTGGCCCAATTTCTAGGTCAGCACCCTCAACAGTACTTCACTGAAGTGTCAGCCTAGATTATGTGCTCAAGTGTCTGAACCAAGACTGATACATATAACTTATAATTAAATATTGGGCACAATGAGCACAGTCCTGAACACAAGCTGCTCAAACTGCTTACGGGGTGTGCCCAGCATCATTGTACCTGAGAGAATATCCAAGTCGGGCCCGAAACTTGCAATAGTAACTAAAAAAGAAATATTACAATTCCATACTACAGTGGAGGTATAAATGCATCTTTATCAATGATGTACTACATTGTTGTGAGTAACAGGATGCGGATAATTTTACAATGTCACCTTTGTTAGTCATTAAGCTTTCACTGAAAATCAAGGTCACACAAAATCAAGTTAGCATGTGCTTTGTCATGGTAAATCTATACTGGGAAATTTTTCTACAAATAAACTGGTTAAAGTTCAATTTGGTTTGATTTGAAGTATATGCCAGAACTGGGTAATTAAACATTCCATGCTGATTACTACATTTATTCACGAACAATTAAAACAACATTCAATTTCCTCCTGCAATCACAGCACAATTGGATTCTTTGATTTAGGTGTTTAAACTAAATTACTGACCCCAGGCCCACCTTCTATTGGATGGGAGGCAGTTGAAGCGAGCCCATCATCCTCCTGATGGAAGTGGTCAGAAGCCCAAACCAATTTCATTTTTGGGCCTCATTTGAATTCTCTCAGTGAGCTGCTTGGTCAGATGGAGCAGCTCACTGATTGGAGAGAATGGGAAATCCAGTGGCTCCTCTGCAGAGCCCAGCCAGTCCAGGCAGGTTAAAGGATGAGGGAGAGGAGATCACAAGGGAGGGCTGCGGAGGGTGGCGCACCAGAGGGGTTGACTTTTGTGGAGTCAAGAAGAGTATTAGGGACTGGTGGGTAGGCCACTCCATGCCAAGTACCAACGGCGTGTGTGTGGCGCACAGTCCGCCTATTGATACGTCAAAACTGCATGGTGGTCTTATTTTGATCACAGACCCTGATTTGCATTGGCTAATGAGAATTACCTGCAAGTCTCCGGTGAGAACTGGGCCACCATTTCACAGCAACCGCCAAAATGGCGGTGACTGAGATGTAGGTGGGAATGGGGCAGTGAGTGCTGCACCATCATTTACATTGCACTACTGCCCAGTCCCTACTGATAAAAATTGGTCCCCCAAAACAAATCCTGAAGCACTTTATATCTCAGTAAAAGAGAACTTGTATTTGGTCTTAAGAGTTCTAGGACTCTGGGTCTGAAAGCAGCGAGATCCTCCCCATCATCTCTAATAACTTTTGTGGGTCAGGGACCTGTCAGAAGTATAGGCAGTTTTAACTCCATTCATGTTACCCGCAACCAATTAACCCATTTTCGCCTTGACAGGATTTTGTCATGCTATTATGGGAATTGAGTCATCCATTTCCAAACTAGCTGACATCAAACAAAACAAAAGCTCAACTATGCCAAGAAGCCAAATGACATGACTTAGTGTGTTTGTGGCAATAAGCATGCAAAATATTAAACAAGGAATTATACAGGAGGTCACGGGCTAGATGTTACTACATGGTAGATCTACTACTGGAAGTGCACTGAGACTGCACTTCTTCCCACAGGTGTGACCCCCACCATGATCCTGTCCTACTCCCCTGGCTCAACTTAATTTTAACATTGGCAACAGGTTCCCAGCAATATTTGCGCCCTATATTGGGAGCACACCTCTGAGGAGGGGAGGGAAATCCAGTGCTGTTACAGCATTAAACTGGCTGCAGCAACTTTAAGGGGCATAGCAGCATTTGTGGTCAGGAAGTTGATAACATTTTGGAAAGGGGCATGTATGTTGACGTGCATAGAGTCAATGATCACTTGTAGAATCCTGCCACTTGATAAAATTGGACAGCCCTCTCTCGCTGATGAACAATATTCATAGGGAAGGCGATGAACCGCCCAGTTCAAAAAAACAATGCAAGAGATTTGTTTGATTCAGTAATGTACAACTCACTGGTTGTAAATGACAGATGTCCCTTGATGCAGTCTGAGGAGACAGTAAAGCATAAAAGTTGATGGCTGCAGTTACTTTCACTGCCATGCTCAATACATTGCTCTGGTGGAGGTGCTTCATGTCTGGGGCAAACATGTGGTACAATGTAGATGCTGCCTTATGAGGGAAGTGCAGTCTTCTTATACAGTACTGATTGCTTATTCCAGATAGGAGTGCATTGGGTAGTATATGCAGGTGTGAGGGTACCTGTTGGTAGGTGCCTGATGAAACTGGTGTCCCTGCCGAGTTCCTCTCTTCCTCTTCTTCTTCATCATAA
The DNA here is from genome assembly GCF_035084215.1 of Heptranchias perlo. Taxonomy (NCBI): domain Eukaryota; kingdom Metazoa; phylum Chordata; class Chondrichthyes; order Hexanchiformes; family Hexanchidae; genus Heptranchias; species Heptranchias perlo. The sequence goes on from NC_090326.1 coordinate 81,156,685, forward strand.
TTGTAAGTGAAATAAAGGTGAATCCTTAAGGGAAACACCTTTATTGCCTCCACTAATTAATGTATTTAAATAAAAAAAATAAAGGAATACAGCAGCTGGAGCAATGCTGAAATTAGACTCAAGACAAACCCTAAAAAAATTTTTAAAAATCGCCTTCAGCAACAAAATTGCAACTATGGCAATAAACTCAATAGGTGACCTTTGACAGTACTTCCACCTGGCTATTGCTGCGTAGCAACCAGCGATGCCTCTTTTGTACAGGCATTAATTGTTTTTGAGGCGGGCCACAGGCAGTATGGGAGGACAATCCAACATTGCACATCATTGCCCAATTTGAATCCAATTTGCACCCAGCAGGCGGGAATGCAAGGGGCACTGAGGAAAATCCAAACGAGTTTTTGGCTGTCGGGGAATTGGAGCCAGGCCTCACTGTCCCATTTTCCTACACTGTCCACCCCGAATCGGCCACAAAACAGACAGTAAACAGGAGAAAAATCCAGGCTCATGCCTCAAGGAGGTTGGGCTACAATTTGAATTATCCAATAATTCGAATGAACCAATTTCAAATTAAGAGTAGACTTAATAGGTAAGATTTTTCTGGGTCAGTGCCCAGGTGTATTGCCTGGTCACGACGAATATCAGAAAATTGGGTGGGTCTGAGTGCACGCCTTTTAAAAAAAAAACACCTGATTGTCCTTCCATTTAAATTAAATAGAAGGAAAATCCTTCCTTTACAGACGTGCAAAAATAATTCATTGGTTGTGAAGCACTTTGGGATGTCTTGAAGTTGTGAAAGGTGCTATACAAATGCAAGTTCTTTCCTTATATACAAAACGATGATTCTGCAACCTCACCTCATAAAGTTGCGAGCCCATAATTTGTGATTTTTCATCCATTAAAATGAATTGACAGAAAATCACAGGCTTATATGCCCATGATTCCGAGATGCACTTTGTGCAAGCACCAGTCCCAATGGGGATCATGGAATCACCCTTAACATTAAGACCACAAATTACTACTGGAAAGTATAGGGGACAAATCTCCTGTGCAGACCTACAAATAAGAGAAACCCTAACTAATATCTGTGCTGATAATGAGTACAAAAAAAATGAAGAAACGTTTAGTTCTCCAGGATAAGGTTTTTTTTCAATCTCATGAGCATAAAAATCTATGAAGTGTAAGAAGAAAATTTGCATGTTTGGTTTCTTATCAATTATATATAAATCAAATCAAGACATATACTGAGCAGTCATAACAAATTTGCCTCATTCTTCCTAATAGCTAAACTCCTGCAATTTAGATGCAAATAGCTGCTGTCCTAGGGGAAAAAAACAAGCTTTCAAGAAGCATAACACGGCTTGGAGATAATGAATATTAAGTCACTCAATGGTAAAACACGTGCTGCCTCTTTGGAAAATATGGCGTGTATTGTGTAATCTACGGGAGCATAATTTGATTTCAATTAACTGTATGTAGCATTGTGTAGATTTCTCTTCAAGTACAAAGCTTACTGTATCACTGGCTTTCACATTTCTGCACTTATTTTGGCCTGGAATTTTGGTCCCATCAGGACAGATTGCAGTAATGTTCACATAGACCCCATTGATGTGGTTGTCCACCTGCAGTTCTACCTCAGAAAGCAGTGTCTATATAAAAAACAAAGCACAAGAGAAAAGAAAAATCACTCAGTTACCCACTAACTGTAATTTCGTGGTTTTATACACAGTAAAACAAACTGAATGACTCAGCGACGAAAAGCTTTGTGGTACAAATAAATCCTTCTTAAAATCCAACACTGTTCTACTTAATAGAAATCAGCACAAAAGATGAATGATCTACATTTGTATTAATTGTTCAGTGCTTTCTGGAAATTCATCCAAAATATAAATCTTCAATGGCTCTTTGTATTCGCAATGTGAAGTGGAAGCAATATTCTGTTAAAGCTTTTTCAAAAACAGTTCAGGCAGACTTAAAATAAAAATAAAGATTCATGTTTTGTGGTTGCAGTTAACTGTTTTGGCACCAATTAACAATAAAGCTATGAAAACATTGATGCATTGATGATCATCATAAATTTTTATTATTAAAGTTCTAAGTAGAACTTAGGGACACAATTATGTTCTTCAGCACTGTCAGCACAGAACATCACAGACTGGAGGTGCATATTGGAAATCAGGCAAACATCCCAATTCCCAATAGGCACTCCTAACGCACTAAAGATGTAAACTTATCCATCTAACTCACAGGTAGGCCTAATGTATGCAACATGTAAAATCATATAAGAAAAGTGGGAAAAGACCATGAAGTCTGTCAAGTCCACCCTACCTATACATGGTGCAACTAGTACGCCAATGGACTCCACCCCCCCCCCCCCCCCCACTGCTGCAATCTACTGGAAGATGCCAAAAAAATATATACTTGTGGCCAATTGAGGAAAAACTAAGAAATTTCTCTTCAACCACCCAAGTCAATTAAGCCAAGCTGCAGGAGATGGCAGTAGCCCATAACTCCTCATTATCCCCTCCAACTAGTAACTTACTCACTGTAACTGGAAATGTCCTCTACTCTCAAACGTGCTACGTTTCCCTTCTAAAGGACTGTAGTGAATCGATACAGACTGCATATTTCAGTAGTCTGTTCCAGAGAATGATGACTCCCTGCACAAAGAAATGCTTCTTGGTATGTAACCTAACTCTTTGATTAACGGTTTTATGTTCATGTCTCCAGTTCTACTATCCCTAGGTATCTCAAAAAACGTATCAACCACACTGTATCTGATCCCTTCATCATTTTAAAAATATCCCTTCTATGTCTGTATTTCTTTAAACTAAATAGTCTTAATTCTTCAAGAAACTCATGGGGCTCGATTTTAGGAGGGAGGCGGGTTGGCAGCGGGGGGGTCAACTGGCCGCGTGGGTAACGCACCCAGTGAATTCAGGGTGCTCCGCACGAGATCACAGCCTGATTGAAGGTACTTACCTTGGCTTTCGGGTTTCGCGCCGGAAAGCTGCACAGTGGGTGGACTGTGCAACCGCATCATAGGCTGTCAGCTGGAGGACCTCTATTTAAAAGGGCAGTCCTCCACTGACTGATACTGCAGAAAATAGGCAAAATTACAGCATGGAGCAGCCCAGGGGGAAGGCTGCTCCCAGGTTTAATGATGCCTCACTCCAGGTCTTACTGGATGGGGTGAGGAGGAGGGGAAGGACAGAGATCTTCTCCCCGCTGGACAGGAGGAAGTGGCCTGCCTCTGCCACCATGGAGGCCTGGCTCGAGGAGCAGAGGAGATCACCAGCACCAACAACATATCGTGCACCTGCATACAGTGCAGGAGGCGCTTCAATGACCTAAGTAGGTCAGCCGAATTGAGTAAACTTACTCATTCCCCTACACTCCGTCTGCCACATCACCGCCCCCACCCCACATCTCCTTCTGCACTACTCTATCACATCACTCCTCACACCCACTCAAAGCTCATCCTCATCTTACCTGCACTTACTCACCTCGCCAGTACTCATCCCACCACTACCACTCAACCCAATCCTTACACATTATTTTCTGCCAAAATTCAATGAAATATTTTGTTAAAAAACAGATGAATAATTAATGGGATATAAATACTCTCAGGTATGGAAAAATTTAAAACCAATGGGACCTAAATTCATTATAGAGGCTGAAACCAAGCGCATTTGAGGCGAGCGAGAACAGAGAGGCTTGAGGACCATCCTAAATTTGTCCTCGGTCCTCATCATCATAACTACGGAAAACTGTGGGCACCAATCAAATTTAGGCTGGCTCGAAGGCTGGCCGAGGCCCACAGGTAAGTCCAGGGGTACAATTTTAACAATGAAAAACGGGTGGGGTTGGGGGCGGGGGTGCGTTCAAAATCGCAATCATTCAGACCCACCCCCAACCTGCCCATTTCTGGTTTTCACCGGGGTGGGATGAGGTGGGTTGGTCACTAAAACCTTTCAAGGAAGCTGCGAGCCCCCATTTTTGCAGATTTTGCAATTTCAACCTCTGGGGGCCGGGATTCATGGGCCTTCTCTTTCAGACTGCGTGAAAGGAGGAGAGAAGGCTCGAAACTGCAGGTTAAGGGGTGATCTTATAGAAGTCTATAAAATAATGAGGGGCATAGATAAGGTCGATAGTCAAAATCTTTTCCCAAAGGTAGGGGAGTCTATAACGAGGGGGCACAGATTTAAGGTGAGAGGGGAGAGATACAAAAGGGTCCAGAGGGGCAATTTTTTCACTCAAAGGGTGGTGAGTGTCTGGAACGAGCTGCCAGAGGCAGTAGTAGAGGCGGGTACAATTTTGTCTTTTAAAAAGCATTTGGACAGTTACATGGGTAAGATGGGTATCGAGGGATATGGGCCAAGTGCAGGCAATTGGGACTAGCTTAGTGGTATAAACTGGGCAACATGGACATGTTGGGCCGAAGGGCCTGTTTCCATGTTGTAACTTCTATGATTCTAAGTGCCTTTACAGCACAGCTTGTGGGCCCAGAGGAGCAGGAGTTCTTCCCCCAGGGCCAACAAGCCGACCTGCAACGACCCCCCAACGATTGCAGACACCCCCCACCCCCAACGATTGCAGACTCCCCTCCTGATCTCTGAACTTCCCCCACCCCAAACGATCGTGGACCTGCGCGATGACCCCAGATCCCAACACCCCCCCACCATGACTGACACCTGATCCCTCCCCCTATGACTGACTCCCCACTACGTGGCCCCCATGCCCACCGTCCACATACATGCCCCCCCATCCATACAATCAAAGACTTACCTGAAGATTTATCTGACCACGTCCTCTCCCTGCTGGTCTCCTGTCCGACTGAGAGCAGCCTGTCAATCAGCTGGTCAGTCGGATGGCAAACTGACAAAAAAAAAATAAAAGACGTCCTTATGTCAAAATCATAAGGACGTCCGGGAAACCCGTACTTCCAGGTTTCCCGTCCGCAATTTGACCTCCTGTCCCCTTCCCGGCTCTGGGTCAAAATCATGCCCCAGGTGTTGGGGGGTGGGGGGGGGGGGGGAGGGGCATGGGGAAGTGCGGCTGGCAGCGGCCGCAATATTAATGTGGAGGCAGGAGGAGCATTCCTGCTTCACCTGGCTCCACATCAAGGTAAGTTTTAAAAAATTACCTGCAGGCTGCTTCCATGACCTCAGACCACTGGTTAGACCAATGTAAAGCCAGAAAAAGTAGTTGGAGCTTGCAAAAATGCAAACTTAGACTACTTTCCACCAATTTTGGGAATGGGACCAGAAATGGGCACTCATTGAATTGAATTGAGGCCTGCACTCATATCAGGTGGCCAGTGTGACCGCCTAAGAAAAGGTCCTGCCGAATTTAGCAAATTGGGCCCGGGCCTTCCCACTGCTAATTTTGTCATTTTTGCACCTGTTTTACACTCATGAAACAAGTGCAACAGTGTTTAATTGAGACCCCAATGTCCTCAAGTGACATCCCATTCAGAAAGTGATATTTCTCCTGACCGCAAAATAAAAATTAAGAATGACGCTATTCTTGTATTAATGCACTTGTTCCAAATTCACCTTGGTGCTGTTTAAACTCAGGTGCTAACCTGTTTAAAATAAACTGATTAAAACCTGTGTTAAAATAATGCAGAGAGGAATCTAGTGTCAGTGGATTAAGCGTTTGAAAAATAGCAGCAACAATTATTCTTCCCATTTCTCAGAACCTTGCTTTAACCTCCCATCTGAAAAACAGTCCATCAATCTGACACTCTTTCACTACTGCATTGAAGTGTCAGTCTAGATTATAAATTCATATTCTGGACTGAAAGAAAGAACTTGCATTTATATAGCGCTTTTCATGACCTCAGGACGTCCCAAAGCGCTTTACAACCAATTAAGCACTTCCAAAGTGTAGTCACTGTTGTGAGGTGGGATATGCAGCAGCCAATTTATGCAAAGCAAGGTCCCACAAACAGCAATGTGACAATGACCAGATAATCTGTTCTTTTTCAGTGACGTTGGTTGAGAGATGAATATTGGCTAGGACACCGGGGAGAATTCCCCTGCTCTTCTTCTAAATAGTGCCCTGGGATCTTTTAAATCCCTGGGAGTGGTATTTGAGCCCCCAGTCTTCCAATTTAAAAGTGAGGCGGCTATCAAAAAAAGGCAAGCTGAGGCTGGCAGTTTCTATTTTTCTATTAAATTTCCACCATTTGTTGTTTTCTTTTCATTTTAATAGATTTTCAGTATGATTTTAAAAGCTTTCAGGACACAGGGTTCTGAATGTAGATTTTACTGATAAAGTAGACATGAACCAGATTTTTAAAATTTTGGAACGCGATTTTTTGTTGTAGCTTTATAGTATACTTGCAGAAGAAAATCTGCATATGTACTGCCAGTCATTTCATTCCTGTGTAATTGGAAAGATCCCATCACTGTAAACACATGCCATATTGCTTTCTTCATTTCTAACTTATTTCTGCAATTTTAAAATCATTCCTTAAAGAAAAAGGCTTTTGTTCCAGCTATTCAGTTAACTATTTGATGAGCTCGGCACTTGGTATTGGAAGTGTTTTAGTGTACAAGGTCATAAGTTCATCTCTGAGGAGAGATAGATGTGATTATTTGTGGACTTAGAACAAAGGAATTTTTTTTAAAATTAGATTTGAGTGCTTGAGGGATAGTTGGAATAAGAAAGAAGTTGTTCATGAAATTAGAAATCTGTTGTTAAACCCATGTACTATATTCCCCAAATTATTTTTTACTAGATAGGAAACAAACAACACTGATAATCCAAGCAATTTTATCCCTAGTGTTTTCTTCTCTGGTACCAACCAAGTGAACAATTTTCAGTTTTTGCAATTATTGAGGCAGGAGTTTCCTAGAACAAGACAAAGTGCTAAAGATAAACAAACCATCACCAGGAACTTGTATTTCTGGTTTATCTTCTCATCAGCAAATTCTAGAACCGTAGGGGTGGACATCCTTTCGATGGTACACAACTGACTTAGCTATCTATTGCAAGTTCTGGCAGGACCATATCAAGTTCTATCGGATCTCAGTCTTCTTTGCCAAAACCGCCCAATACACTGGAGAGCAAAGATAACCCGCAGCTTTTTTCTACACTGCCAACCATCTCCTATACCTTCCCTCCCCTGCCCCTTCCACTCTCACCTTTAACAAGTGTGAGGAATTCATGGACTTCTTTGTCACCAAAATAGAAACTATCTGTTCAGCTGCCTCTGCTGCTTTCCCCCATCCCTTTGTTCACCAGGTCAAAACTCTCCCCAGGAACCCCCCACGCCTCCCCCCACCTTGTGCTAAACCTCCATCTCTTCATTCCCCTGACTCCAGAATCTTGTGCATTCCTCCCCCCCCCACCTTGGTTCTACCATTGGCGACCGTGCCTTCAGCTACCTGGCCACATGCTCTGGAATTCTCTTCCTTGACCCACCTGTCTTTTCACTTCCCTTTGCTCCTTTAAGACCTTTCCTCTTTGACCAAGCTTTTGGCCGCCCTGCAATTATCTCCTTCTTTGGCTTGGCATCCATTTTTCCCTATGCCTCTGTGAAGCACCTTCAAGTGTTTTCTACCCATACGGCGCCAAATAAATGCAAATTGTTGTTGTTAAATAGGTAGTGGCTTTGTTAAAATATCACACAGATAACCAGTGTGCTAAAAATAACAGCAGAATTTCAACACCCTATAGCCTTTACAATATGCTACAAAAATGTGCAGCATAATAATCAATTATGGAATGCGCAAACCATGCACTACATTCTACCCACACACTAATGTCTGTGGCTCATGACTATGGTGGAATTGTGGACATTGTAAGGCCAATTGTATGAACTTGCAATCCTGGCATGGAGCCTCAGCTACAGGAAACACATCAGGTATTCGAGTATGCACTCACCACAATTATCTGTGCATCTGAATTCCCAATATGCTCTCCCAATGGATAAGGCTCACTGCTGGGAGTGCAATTCTGCAAAACTGTCCCTCATCGGTGTGGTATCTCAAATTTAATTAGCTTAATTTGATTTTTGGGGAGGGGATATAACTGACACAGGACAGAAGGCCAAGGGAGCAAAGGTTTAAACTGGCAAAAAGCAAATTTAGGGCTGATGTCAAGAAATTCTTCTTCATGCAAAGAGTGATTCACTTGGAATGGGCTTCTGTGTATTGGAAGCATAAAGCTTGGAGTGATTTAAGAGGCAGTTGGATGCTATAATGGAGGCACTGCAGGTTTATTCTGGATGGATAAACTAAGATGGGTCAAATGACCTTCCTCATACAGACCTATCTCCTGACTTTGTGATACCTGATGGGGAAAATAGAAAATGTAATTTTGAATTGGGGCTGGTACAGATTATAGAGTATTTGATGAAAATATTCACTGTAGTCCGATGGCAGTCACCCAGGCACCAGTGACCCATTGCTCTGCACTGCCAAATAAAAAAATCAGCATCCATCTGTGCATTCCTGGGCTGAGTCCCAGTTAGTATCAGCCTCTGGTCATTCCAGCATCAGTGAAAATTCAACCATGCAACTCAGACTTGGGCCCACCTTGCTGCCTTTGACCAGTCCTGTTCTCAACCAGTCTACTTTCTCTGCAATACTCCTTAACGTCAACATTATAAATGGGAAAAAGGTGTCACAAAGCACCAAGGAGCAGGAGCGTCATGGCATGCACAGAGCACAGTCGTAAAGTGACAGCACGGAGAATCAGCTAACACAAAAAGGCAGCGAGGCTACAAAATGAAAGAAGAAAATGAAGGTGAAAACAATCAAGGGGAAATCTGACCACCAGCTAGGTCTGGACCCTGGCCAACAATCAGCATTTCACTCTGCTGGTCAGGCAGCTCTACATTCTGACCAGCCAGAACACTATTCTCCAGTCTCTATCACAGGACTCAATAATTACGACTAGATCATCCCATGGTTTGAACATGGAACTGAAGGCCACTACTCTTGAGTTCATCTACTACATGTATTCTTTGGTTGTTGCTACAAAACCAAGCTCCCACCTATTCTATCAGCCATCTCCCAGTCTCGGTCTATCACTCTCTCTTCTGTCATCAACAATCCTCACATCCCCCCCCACCCTCCGCCATCTTACTGCCATAATCCTCAGTCTCCTACCCTATGCTTTGCTACACTCCTGCTAATCTTTTCTGTTGCTGTCCTAGACTGGAGCACCTCTTGAATTAGTCTATGGCTTCCTTCAGCTTTGCCCTTGGCATACTCTGCCATGCTCACCTTGGCACCTGTCATTTCATCTCACAGAGGAACAAAGCCAATTGAATCATCCCCCTCTCTCAGTACACTTCCCAACCAGCTTACAATCTGGGGTAAACCTTTCCAACCTATTCCCTGTCAATCATTCCATTTCACCAGCCCACTACCCATCCACTTCATCATCTTTGAAACAGCAAAAACAAAAACATGCATTTATATAATGCCTTTAATGCAAGCCACTTTAAGGTACATTGAGTAAAATCAGTTGGGAAGAACTGCATACATATAATGGAGCTCACCCGCTTTTCCATCCATTAACTTAAATGAAAGAAAAATTTGATGGGCTCCATTGCACTTATGCAATCCTCCCCATCTGATTTAACTCTCCATGCTGTACCCAGATGATGCTTAACATCCAACCATTAAAGACAAAAATCTAACCCATTCATGGTAGTTAAAGCGTATCAAAACATGAAAGCTGAGGCCAGTGTTTTCAAGCTACGCTGCTGATGTAGCAACATGGCCTCAGTGCCCGGTGCAGTTATTCCTTTTCTTTCAATAGGCATCCTTTAGTCACCCCTGTACTGGCACTCTTCCTCAGTCCAGAAAACCTTTTCCTCATTTGCTCCCATGTATTACCAAAAATGAAAGCGTGGGGAATTAGAGGTAGCCTCACGACATGGGTTGGTAATTGGTTGGAAGATAGGAGACAGAAAGTAGGCATACAGAGAATGTACTCTGATTGGTGTTCCCCAATGATTTGCAGTGGGCCCTCAGCTTTTCACCGTAAATATCAATGACATGGATGAAGGAATAGATCCACATTTGCACTAAGTTAGGAGACATAGTAAGTTCTGTAGATGGGAGCAGGAAGTTATGAAGGAACATACACAGACTAAGTGAGTTGGCAAAAGTGACAGATGGAGTGTGGGGAAGTGTAAGGTCAATCTTAAAAGTGTGGACCCAACCTTAAAATTAGAGCTAGGCCATTCAGGAATGAAATCAGGAAGCACTTTTTCACACACAGGGTTGTGAAAATTTGGAATTCTCTCCCCCAAAAGGCTGTGGATATTGGGTCAATTGAAATTTTCAAGACTGAGATGGATAATTTTTTTATTAAGTAAGGATATCAAGGAAAGTAGATCAAAGGCAGCTAAAAGGAGTTGAGGTACAGATAAGCCATAATCTAAATGAATGGCGGAACAGACTCAAGGGCCTGAATGCCCTACTCCTGTTCCTTTGTTGAACATTTGATTAGTTAGGAAGAATTCCCTCGATGACAAATACTGCTGCTTTCCTAAGTTGTAAGTGCTCCAGCAGCATATCCAGGCGTTCTTCGCCAAAGGGGACAGTTCTCACATTGCCTGATGACATCTTCAGGCTTCAGTAAGACACAGCAGTACATGGACAAAAACGTGGGCGTCCTCCCTTTAATTGCAGCAACCCTTTAAGAACTGCTGCACTCTGAATGCCCTGCCAATCAGCTGGCTAGGTGGTCCCTGTGCTCGTGGAAAACATGCAGGGAGCATATGTTAAATATTTAAATGACCCAACCCATGGAATCCAGGGAGGTTGGGAGGACACACACCACTGGAATGTAACCAACTCTTTCCCGTGATCAGGGAACTGACCCCAGAGTTTGGGTGGCTCACTGGGACAATTAAGTACCTCTTGCCCATTCAGAGTAAAAGGGCGATTATTTAACAGATATTGCAATTAATAAAAAAACCCACAATAATGTATTGTATTGGCCATGAATCACAATAAGATTCCAGTGAACTGGTTGTCATAGCATATCAGCACATCCAGGTCACCATGTCCGGACTATACACCAGAGATCAATACTGGGCAATTAATCAGAAACCCTGCCCGGTGACACATATAGTAACATCATTCCGGCTAGAAATCCTAATATAAAATGGCCAAATTTAAAACTGAGCTGACTCTAGAGTGAAGAATAGCAACTTGTGCAAGATACCAGGGAGTACCAGAGCCTGTGGAGTTGCTGTCTCCTAAAGCCTTAAGGAGACAAAGAGGGTGAAATTGGTTTGTGCCAGAAGCTCGGAAACGGGCGATAGCGAAAACGGTAGCCCATTTCACATCGCGCCCAATTTTTTTTCAATGGAAAACAAGCTGCCGATTTGCTGTCACCTGTTTCCACGCTACTGGCTCAGGCCAATTTCATCCCTAAAGAATAGAAACCTTAACATAAATTCAGCTTTATAGGAGTAACTTTATACGGTAGCCTGACCCAGATTTCCCAACCACATGGTCAGATAACCATGGGCAGTATGTGCTCAAATTTCTGATTTGCACTCCCAACAGTCATAAAATTACACTTGGGGCCCGATATTACCATGGTGGCGGGTTTGCGGTGGGGGGTCGATTGGGCGCATGGGTAACGTGCCCGGTGAAATCAGTCTGCCCCGCGCGCAATCACAGGCTGATTGCTCTTCTGGGTTTCCCGCTGCTGAGCTGCACGGCGGGCGGACTGCACATGCGCAGTAAGGTCTGTCAGCTGGAAGAGCTCTATTTATAGGGACAGTCCTCCACTGACTGATGCTGCAAGAAATAGGAAAAATTACAGCATGGAGCAGCCCCGGGGGAAGGCTGCTCCCAGGTTTAATGATGCCTCACTCCAGCTCTTATTGGATGGAGTGAGGAGGAGGAGGGGTGGACAGAGATCTTCATCCCCTGCCGGGCGGGAGGAAGCGGCCTGCCTCTGCCACCAAGAAGGCCTGGCTCAAGTTGGCAGAGGAGGTCACTTGCACCACCAACATATCGCCCACCTGCATACAGTGCAGGAGGCGCTGCAATGACCTAAGTAGGTCAGCCAAAGTAAGTACACTTACTCATTCCCCTACACTCCGTCTGCCACATCATCACCCCCACCCCACATCTCCTTCTGCACAGCCAACACTACTCTGTCACATCACCCCTCACACCCACTCAAAGCTCATCCTCATCTTACCTGCACTTACTCACCTCGCCAGTACTCATCCCGCCACTACCACTCAACCCAATCCTCATACAATCTCATGGCTCTGTCTCATACCCACCCTCTCATACATCTCTTTCACAGTCAGCCTCACTCAACCTGCCACTACCTGTGCTGCAGCCACAGGTCATGCATCACATATGTGCAGTAGGAAGTGTAAGGCAAACGTGTCATGAGCATGAAGGGGATGCACAAGGGTGTTTGAGGGTTTGCCATGGTTTTTACTTATATTTAATTTCTGATCAACTCACATTACATATTATATTGGCACCACTACTGTCACGTCTTTGCAAATCTTGTCTGGTTTGTGCAATAATGCCCTTTCCTGAGGATCACAATGAAGACCCACAACTGATGTCACCCATTGTGTCACTGCAGAGTGGGTGTAGGTGTATTTGCAGGGCTTTTTTGTGCAGACGATTGAGAGACGTCGGCGATGTCCCGGTGGCACCCTGGAAGGATGCGGAGGAGAAGTTGTTGAGGGCAGTGGTGACTTTGACAGTGACAGGTAAGAAGATGGTGCTCGGGCCAGCCGGGAGCAGCTCGGCATGAAGGAGGCTGCAGATGTCCACGACTACATGTCGAGTGACTCTGAGCATTCGTGTGCACTGCTGCTCAGAGAGGTCCAGGAAGCTGAGCCTTGGTCTGTGGACCCTGTAGCGAGGGTAGTGCCCTCTATGACGCATCTCTCTCTGTGGTTGCCCTCCCTCCTGCTGTGCAGGTGGATGTGTCACAGCAATGTGTTGTGGAGCTCCAAGTGTCAGAGGTGGACGGCGTGGCCAGCGAGGCTGGTGATGCTGTTCGCCCTCCGAGAAGGTCATGACTGCAGCTACGCCGGCCCCCATCCGGAAGATGTACACCTGAAGGGGTCCGCAAGGTAGGTACATGTGTCTGGACACCGGGGTAAGTGAGCAAGTTGGTGAATTTTATTGTTAGGAGGAGGGTGGTGGAGGCCATACTTTGTCCAAAGTGACAGAGTGGCCTCCTGTGATGAGTGAGGGTCTCCGCCCCCCCACCCCCCACCTGTCAAATGGACCTTTGCAGCTGCCATAGGCTGATGGCTGCAACACGTCCATTTGAACTGGGAGTGTTTCTCCCAGTACGGGAAACAGTCCCAGTCAGTTGCAAAATCCCATCCCTGCTAAAATAACAGTTCAATCAGATCTGTAAACAACCTGAAGTACCTGTTCAATTACTTTAAGTGGCACCCCGCCGGCTTTAACTGCCAGCGGGAGTCCCACATGCGGGGGCTGCACGCGCATGTGAGCGTGTCAGTGGGGAACCCGGAAATGGGGTGGGTTGGAGCCGGGCTCCCGACCCGCCCTGGGAATCCCCGATTTCCGCAGCCCCCCCGCCACCAACGCACCCAATCACGGGTGCGAAAATCGAGCCCTTTGTCTTTTATGTGCATCTCATCAAAATGTAAATAAGTACGCTTCTTTCAAAACAAGTTAGCTTAAATTTAATTCACCAAAATTTTCTACGTCCTGTAGTATATTCCTTCAGGTAAAAGCAAAAAACCTTCTTTATAAAATGCAAGTTAGAGACAAAAGCATAACCTATTTACTTAACCAACAACTCTCTTCCCTAAAAGCTATCAAAGGTGGTCACCAAATTCAATGAGTTAACCAAGCAACAGAGATAGAGGTTAATTACTTTATACGGGAACCTATTTTTATCAACTTGGAGACACATTCCAAAAGAATGAACAACAGATAGCTTGCATGTTCAGTGATGAAATGATCTTGAGTAAGGGAGGTAAACTACATTTTTTTAATAAATGGAGTAAAAGACTTTGATAAGTATCAATACAGAATAATGTCATTTTAACATAATCTGGGTCTTTTCATGGAATAGTTACACTTCAACTAATATCAAGCCAACCCAATCATATTTCATCCTGTTTTTGACATCAATATAAAGGCATTATAATACCGTATTTATTTCAATCTATCTGTGAACTATCCAACCCCACATATACCAGAACTTTGAGACATGAAAACTTAATCAATGTACTTTGCTATTAATGAGGTACACTTTGTCACAGTGAATACCAACATCACAAAAATAGCAAGGATGTAAAATCTAAACTGATTACAGACTAGTCACAACGCTTGAGAGATTTAAGTGTAGTCTTCTTCATACCCCCAAGATGAAATGAAACATTAATTCCATGTAGAATAGCCATCAAAAAAAAGTTCAAGAAATAGTTTGTAAAAGTGCTGAAAATATCATCTTCGCAGATTCAAAGTTTTGTTAGAAAAAGTTAAAATTATCCTTAGATATGAATCAGACAACAGAAAATCACAGCTGTTTCTTTAGCTGCATCAACCTCGGACTCTAAACTGGGGTAGATAGATGAAATGTTTAATCATTGTTTAAAATACTGAACTGTGAATTTAGAAATATAATAAAGTGATACCAAAAATAGTATTGTACCTGGTAGGCACCTGCCAGTAGTTCAGAGAGATTGGATAACTCAGAATTTAGCTGCCGAGCAACTGCACCTGGCATCAATGGAAGAAGATCCTTTCAAAAATACAAAATAGATATTTTTTAAAATACAACTTTTTTTTTACAACAAGGCTTCTTAGAAAAGTGAAATTAAATAATAATCTTAAAATTATTAGTTCAGACTAGTTTCAACCCCAACCAGTGCTGGGTTGTTTTCTTTTTAAAATTAAACGGTAACATTTAAAGTGCTCCTTAAACAGCAAAAACTAATATTTTACTTGAGTGAAACTAGGAATGAGAACTAACCTTATAAAACCTACAAGCTTTGATTTCCAGTTCTGAAAATGACTTTAAGAATTTGTACTTCATCTGATGTAAGTCAAGTTGTCTTTTTGCATATATTGGGAACCATTTTATTGATGTTACTGAAACAGTTCATTTGTCCCAACATTGGCCCAGATTTTGCTGTCAAAATAACGAAGAGGCCAATGGCACTCACCATTGTTTATGCGTAAATGGTACAGCAACTTCAGGCGAGGGGCGGATGCGCGGTTAAACTCAAATATTCAAAAGTTGCTGTCCGAGTTGTACTGCTCCACTGTTAGCTTCACAAAAACGGCACCTTGCTGTCTACCTCATCATTGAAATCCATTGAATGGCATGAAGTTGTTGTATTTGCACGGCAGATACGAACTAAATTCGCCACAGAAAGTTAAGTCTTGTCCATTCCAGTGTAAGTTTCTCAAGAAGCTCGACACCATCCTCCCGCTTGATTGGCACCCCATCCACCACCCTAAACATTCACTCCCTTCACCACCGGCGCACAGTGGCTGCAGTGTGTACCATCCACAGGATGCACTGCAGCAACTCGCCAAGGCTTCTTCGACAGCACCTCCCAAACCCGTGACCTGTACTACCCAGAAGGACAAGAGTAGCAGGCACATGGGAACAACACAACCTGCACGTTCCCCTCCAAGTCACACACCATCCCGACTTGGAAATATATCTCCGTTCCTTCATCGTCGCTGGGTCAAAATCCTGAAACTCCCTTCCTAACAGCACTGTGGGAGAACCGTCACCACACGGACTGCAGCGGTTCAAGAAGGCGGCTCACCACCACCTTCTCAAGGGCAATTAGGGATGGGCAATAAATGCCAGCCCCGCCTGCGACGCCCACATCCCATGAACGAATAATAAAAAAATGTACACTTTTAACAACATGATAAATGTTCATTACTGCCAATCAACCTCTCTGGCACTGAAAATTAATTATTACAAGTGTGGAGTCTCATTCCTTCAGGTTTTAATTGCTGTTGGAGATTTTAAAAATGTCAAATTTTAAATTTTCTTTTACTTTTCCTTTCTGTCTCTTTTTTCTCTCTCTTAATCCAATCTCTCTCTTTCTGTACCTGATTTGACATTGAATTCACCCACTCTAATTTACACTTCCTTCTCAGTCCTTGCGCTGTTAATTTCACAACCTTCAATCCAATTGGTTAAGGAGATACTCTGTTGCTTGCCCTGTTCACTCAGGCCCCGTTTCCCTCGCTGCGACGTTATCAGCTCGCACTTTCAGCAACTTGCTGCGCAAAAAAAAATAAAACCTAAATGGGCAAGGGCAAGTCTAACTAATGGCAGATGCCATTACATGCCCTGCCACAGCAAATTATGGCCCAATAATTTTACAATGATACAAAACAATTTTCAGTCTTCAGTCTTGTAGCTTAATTATTACCTTGTCCAAATGCAATTTGTCAATTAAAAATACACTGAACATAGATTATTGAAGATATGTTGTGACTGATCTATATGATATGATCAGTATTGCGAATGGATAACACATATGTAATAAATGAGTTATGGTAAGCCTCCAATGTGCCACAACATACTGTACTGGATTTACAACACTGGTAACATTGTTTTCAATTGAAATAAATTCATTTTACTGAATATTGTGTAATTTTATAGCAGAGAGAATATATTTGGAGCTGATCGCATAGAAATATGAATGTCTTTCAGTGCTGTAAAATTTATCACTTCTGAAAGCTGTAAAATTAGACTTGCTGAGTTCATAAAATGAGAGGTGAGAAAACAGGATGGGTTCCTACAGGGTTCAAATCTGCAGCTTCAGAATTTTTTTGTCATGGTGGATGAAATCTAAAATGACATATGCCATTTTATTCTAAAATCATGAGATGGGTTCATACTGGAGACACGATGGGCTATAAATTGGGCCGTGAAGCGCCAGTTTTGTAGGCGTTACGCGGCCTCCCAAGGACCCAAAATGGCGTCCGGAATGTGCGCGCATGTTTCCAGCAAGACGTGCGCCGGATGCCATCTTGGTAAAGGCGTTTGCGCATGCACAGATAACGAACTCTGGCAGTATGTAAAGTAAGGAGAATATGCGTTAGATCAGTGTGCAACGTTGATTTAAAGGGACAAATGTGATTTTGGAACAAAACGCTCCAGCCAATGCACTGTCTTAACCTTGCACAGCTGAACAGGTCGTAAACAGCATGGAGGATCCCCCCATCAGCGCTATTTAAAAGAGATCATGCAGGATTTGCAGGTTAGTTGCTGGATTATTGTTTCTGGCTGCTGATGCATTTGTACCTGTTTTTGGAGGTCTCCTATACTTGAATACTAGGACTAGGGGACATAGCCTAAAAATTAGAGCCAGGACTTGCAGCAGTGAAGTTAGGAAACACTTCTACACACAAAGGGTGGTAGAAGTTTGGAACGCTCTTCTGCAGACAGCAGTTGATGCTACCTCAGTTGTTAATTTCAAATCTGAGATTGATAGATTTTTGTTAATCAAAGAAATTAAGGGATATGAGGCTAAGGCGGGAATTAAATCACAGATCAACCATGATCTCATTGAATGGCAGAACAAGCTTGAGGGGCTAAATGGCCTACTCCTGTTCCTATGTTCCTATAATAAAGTTTCAGAACTCTACAGGAAGTGGGCTGGCTAGCTGACAGGCAACAGCAAGGGTACAGGCAGAGTGGCAGGGGTGGGTCAGGAATGCTGTCATCCTGAAAGAGGACAGCAGGTTCATGTTCCATGGAGCCACTGCCACTTGCTGCCTCCTGTTATGCACCACCTTCTCCTGCAAGGAAGCGGGACCTGTGTCAGTGAGTGTCCTGCAAGATGTTTGGGTGATGTGCCTGTCATGGTTGAATAGCTGCCAGTGTGTGTGACCTGTGAGTTGTGGGTGTGCAGCTTGCAACAGTGGTAATGTGTGAGGGTGAGAGGAAGCATCTAATTAGAAGAGTTGAGTACTGATTGAAAGAGCCTGTTGGTATGTGGGTGATGGGGGGTGTAGTGCATGGAGCAGTGGATGCGGCTAGTAGTGCAGGGTGCAGTTGGTAGGAGATGCCACTTAACAGTTGACCTCATTCATCTTGAACATTCGTGTCAAAGCAGTGAATTTCTTCCTGTACTGCATCTATGTTCGTGGTGCTATGTGCCTAGCATTGACTTAGTCCCCTACTGCCTCGGGAGCATATGTCTGGAGAGCCTCTTATCCCCCTGCGGATATAGGATGATCCTTCTTCTGTCCACCTCTTGCACCAAGGCCTCTAGTGCATTAGCAGAGTTGATGGTGCAGGCTCTCTCACAGGCCTGGTAAAAATTCAGATCGGCAGATTGGTGAGGTCTGGCGTACAGATTGGAGGATGTGGGATTTAGTAGTGCGCAACTTTTATTCAATGCTTTGACATAACTCAACTGTTTGTAAACATAGGGACGGGACTGGCATCTATATTTTACGTGTGTGATGTCTGATCTCCATTCAGACTCCGTGCATATCCGTATCTCATATTTTACACATAAGCGGTGCAGGCTGCCTTGACATGATGTTAGCCACTCGTGCAATACCGGGGCCCACCTGCTGGTGAGCAGCCACTCAACAGTATAGCTTGGCCTGGCTGCTCACAGATATCAGGTAAATGACCAAGCAGCATGAATGTTATGTGCTGCCTGCATTTCAACGGCCGGGGGAAGGCAGGTGGGAAAGTAAGCTGTGAGGAGGACATCAACAGTCTGCAAAGGGAAATAAAAACGGAAATGCTGGATAAGCTCAGCAAGCGAGGCAGCATCTGTGAAGAAGGAAACAGAGTCAACGATTCGGGGGAGGAGAGCAGATGTTGGGGTTGATGGAAGATGGAAGAGGGTGTCGCAAAGGGAGCGGTGCCCTCGGAATGCTGAGAGGGGAGGGGAAGATGTGTTTTGTGGCGGGATTGTGCTCGAGGTGGCAGAAATGGCGGGGGATGATACATTGAATGTGGAGGCTGGTGGGGTGGAAGGTGAGGACAAGGGGGACCCTATCATGGTTCTGGGAGGGAAGGGAAGGGGGGGGGGGGGGAGGGCAGAGGTGTGGGAAATAGGATGGACGCGGTTGAGGGCCCTGTCAACTACAGTGGAGGGGAATCCACTGGTTAAGAGAGTGGGTAAGAAGGTGGCAGATGGAGTATAATGTGGGGAAATGTGAGGTTATTCACTTTGGTAGGAAGAATAGAAAAGCAGAATATTTTTTAAATGGTGAGAAACTATTAAATGTTGGTGTTCAGAGAAACTTGGGTGTCCTCATACAAGAAACACAAAAAAGTTAGCATGCAGGTACAGCAAACATTTGGGAAAGCAAATAGAATATTGGCCTTTATTTCAAGGGCATTGGAGTATAAAAGTAAGGAAGTCTTACTACAATTGTACAGGGCTTTGGTGAGACCTCACCTGGAGTACTGTGTACAGTTTTGGTCTCCTTTTCTGAGGCAGTGCAGCAAAGGTTCACTAGATTAATTCCTGGGATAAGAGGGTTGTCCTATGAGGCGAGCTTGAGCAGAATGGGCCTATGCTGTCTAGAGTTTAGAAGAATTAGAGATTATCTAATTGAAACATATAAGATTATGAAGGGGCTTGACAGGGTAGATGCTGAGAGGTTGTTTCCCATGGCTGGAAAGTCTAGAATTAGAGAGCATAGTCGCAGGATAACAGGTTGTCCATTTAAAACTGAGATGAGGAATTTCTTCACTCATTCAGAGAGTTGTGAATCTTTGGAATTCTCTACCCCAGAGGGCTGTGGATGCTGAGACGTTGGGTATATTCAAAGCTGAGATGGATAGATTTTTGGACTCTAGGGGAATCAAGGGATATGGGGATCGGGTGGGAAAGTGGAGTTGAGGTCGAAGATCATCCATGATCTAATTGAATGGCGGAGCAGGCTCGAGGGGCCAAGTGGCCTACACCTACTCCTATTTCTTATGTTCTTATCCAATTTAACCCCCGATGTTTCTTTGTTTCTTAAAGAATTACATTTCTGGAAGTTGTAATCAAAATTATTCGAGGAGATTTTCCTAGATCTGCGCATAGGTGCACTGGATCGCCCGGGGACAGCGAATATCAGAAAATCGGGTAGGTCAGACCACAAGCTTGAAAAGGAACCCGCCTGACTTTCCTCTGTTTAGATTTACAGATGATCTAATATGCCTGGGCACAAGCCCTGGAAAATCTCCCCTTCTGTCCCATAAAAAGCACCTACAAAATGATTTTAAAACTGTTTGCCTAGGCCAACATCTGATTTCAGGCTTCACATTGTCCATCTCTGACTCTTCCCTTCCCTTCCTCGACTTCTTTATCTCCATTTCTGTGGAAAGGCTGTCGACCAATATCTATTATAAGCCCACTGACTCCCACAGCTACCTTGTACCTTGATTACACTTCCTCCCACCCCACTTCCTGTAAGGACTCTATTCTCTTCTCCCAGTTTCTCCATCTAGGTCGCATCTGTTCTGACGATGCCACCTTCCACACCAGTGCTTCCGATATGTTTTCCTTTTTCCTCAACCGAGGATATCCCCTCCACTGTAGTTGACAGGGCCCTCAACCGCGTCCATCCTATTTCCCACACCTCTGCCCTCCCCCCCCTTCCCTTCCCTCCCAGAACCACGATAGGGTCCCCCTTGTCCTCACCTTCCACCCCACCAGCCTCCACATTCAATGTATCATCCCCCGCCATTTCTGCCACCTCGAGCACAATCCCGCCACAAAACACATCTTCCCCTCCCCTCTCAGCATTCCGACGGCACCGCTCCCTTTGCGACACCCTCTTCCATCTTCCATCAACCCCAACATCTGCTCTCCTCCCCCGAAACGTTGACTCTGTTTCCTTCTTCACAGATGCTGCCTCGCTTGCTGAGCTTATCCAGCATTTCCGTTTTTATTTCAGATTTCCAACATCCGCAGTATTTTGCTTCTGATTTTCTACGACCTATCCTCACCAAATGTTCGCAAACTGTAAAACCCTGAAAGCACTAATGTCAATTCTTACATTGGTTCAAATTCAACTATACAAGTGCATATTATGGTTTGCTTGAGCATATGCAAAACACCATAGACCATCTTGTGAGCAATTAAATATAGCAATAGAACATTACCTTATAAATTATCTGATTGTTTAGAGGCAACCTGAACCATAATGCCACAGTTTTTCCAAATATTGGAATTTACTTTCAATTATTGTTGGCAGAAGCCTAAAATATGATTATATTTTAACAACATTTCACAATATAAATTGATCAGCTCCATCTGAATTCACTTTTCCCAGGAAGCCCAACACTGCTTCTTATTCTGTTCAACGTTAACAACATAGATCTTACCTTGTACCAGGTGATGCATGATCCCTGAACTGCAAAAATGACATGGATGCTATTTTCCAGCAGCTTATCCACCAACAGACCCACAGATGGATGCTCCTGTTAGAAGTCAAGAAACAAGCAACCACACATTACACTGCAGAATACTGGATGTCATTCAGATCAATTAGCATAACAGAAAGAATGTCTTGGGGAATTCCGTAAACAATATTTTATGTGTTTAGCATTAGTTCTTTACCCATGTCATTTTACAAATAGGCATTATCTAATGAAAGTGAATCTGGGAATAATAAACACAATTGTTTGTCCTTGACCTTAGTTCTGTCCTGCAGCACTGACTCACACTCAGACATACACTAGTGAAATCTAAGAAGTCCAAGGAACTATCACCAGCTGGATAAATGCATACAACCAGCTGATACAAATAGTATTTACATTATAGTATTTATAATTTCCTTGCTGATTTCCGATTAAAATTCACAGTAACAAAGGTAATGCCTCTGTCAGGAAGGGCAGAATAAAATGAAACAGCATCATTCAAGTCAAGGTTATGAAACAGATGAATGCATGTATGTAGAATCATAGAATCATAGAAAATTCACGGCACCGAAGGAGGCCATTCGGCCCATTGTGTCCCGCCAGCCAAAAATGAGCCACCCAGCCTAATCCCACTTTCCAGCACTTGGTCCGTAGCCCTGCAGGTTATGGCACTTCAGGTGCACATCCAGGTACTTTTTAAATGAGTTGAGGGTTTCTGCCTCTACCACCCTTTCAGGCAGTGAGTTCCAGACCCCCACCACCCTCTGGGTGAAACATTTTCCTCAGCTCCCCTCTAATCCTTCTACCAATCAATCACTTTAAATATATGCCCCCTGGTTACTGACTTCTCTGCTAAGGAAAATAGATGTTTCCTATCCACTCCATCTAGGCTCCTCATAATTTTGTACACCTCAATCAAATCACCCTCAGCCTCCTCTGTTCTAAGGAAAACAGCCCCAGCCTATCCAATCTGTCCTCATAACTAAAATTCTCCAGTCCTGGCAACATCCTCGTAAATCTCCTCTGTACCCTCTCTTGTGCAATTACATCCTTCCTGTAATGCGGTGACCAGAACTGTACGCAGTACTCAAGCTGTGGCCTAACCAATGTTTTATACAGTTCTAGCATAACCTCCCTGCTCTTATATTCTATGCCTCGGCTAATAAAGGAAAGTATTCCATATGCCTTCTTAACCACCTTATCTACTTGTCCTGCTACCTTCAGGGATCTGTGGACATGCACTCCAAGGTCCCTCACTTCCTCTACACTTTTCAGTATCCTCACATTTATTGTGTACTCCCTTGCCTTGTTTGCCGTTCTCAAATCATTACCTCATACTTCTCTGGATTTAATTCCATTTGCCACTTTTCCACCCACTTGACCAGTCCAATGATATCTTCCTGCAGTCTACAGCTTTCTTCCTCACTATCAACCACACGGCCAATTTTTGTAAGATCTACAAACTTCTTAATCATGCCCCCTACATTTAAGTCCAAATCATTTATATATATATATATCACATAAAGCAAGGGACTAGTACTGAGCCCTGTGGAACCCCACTGGAAGCAGCCTTCCAGTCACAAAAACAAACATCGACCATTACCCTTTGCCACTGAGCCAATTTTGGATCCAACTTGCCACTCTCCCTTGGATCCCATGGGCTTGTACTTTTTTGACCAGTCTACCATGTGGGACCTTGTCAAAAGCATTGCTAAAATCCATGTAGACAACATCAAATGCACTACCCTCATCGACTCCCCTAGTTACCGCCTCAAAAAATTCAGTCAAGTTCGTCAGACACGACCTTCCCTTAACAAATCAATGCACCTAATTTGTGGGAAGGAGGTTTTGAGAAGATCTCGCAGAAGGGAAGGGGGTGGGGGGTGGCGGGGAGGGTGTCCAGGGCATGGGAGGCTGTGACTTTCCTTGTAGGACCCAGAGGAGCACTCTTGCTTGCTTGCTTTCTGGCAAGCCTTCCCTTAGTGCCAGCCAGTGGCTCTGGCTGTCTGAACATCCCCTTTCACCTTCCTGCGTGCTGCCACTTTCTGCCCATTTTGGGCGGGCAACTTTCCGATGGCATGTAGATGAGAAATTAACATACCACAGGCCTCAAACTTGGTCAGCAGATGTGTCAGGCACTTGCCCCACCCCCCGCCTGCCCAAACCACTTGGGGTTAAAATCGACCCGGCGACTGTAGTCCTGCAATTTCTTAACCAGCACTTCATGTGAATATTGCTCTTTGCTGGGAGTGCCCAAATGAGGAATCAGCCCTATAATCTCTACTAGTGAGATGGTATTGTATCAATTTTCAATCATGTCAGTATTACTGCAGCAGGAACAATGTACAGGAACAATGTTAAAGTTCTCAATTGTGGGAAAGGCCAATTTTATTAAGCTAAGAAGTGATTTAGCAAAAGTGGGAAGATTCAAAGGATGCAGAGTAAACATGTTCCCACAAAGAAAAAGGGTGGGGCTGCCAAATCTAGAGTCCCACAACGGTAGGTTTTACATTTACCTTGGATGGCCTCTTCTGTCTGCAGACTAGCTATAGAAGTGCTTCAGCCTGGCAGGAAACCCATAGTGGCTTCCCCACTCAGGTCCCAGTTAAAATGCAATTGGGGTCCTTTTGACGTAATAGGACCCCGATTTGCACAATTTCATGACCCCTCCGCATGCTTTCGGCGACCAACTCATCCACCTGCAGAGCTTGGGAAATGGTCGAGTTATGAGCGGGTAAGTAAACCCCTCCGTTTTCAACTGCTCACCCGCCTGATTTCTGCCGGGCAGGTAGGGTTAAAATCGACCCCCTGATTTTCCATCTGTTAATTTAAATGACCAGAACATCAGAGGCTATGGACTTGCAACTTCCTAACCTGAGCTCCCTGTGGGCAATAACTCTCAGTCAGAATACCCAATCCGTGAATCAACCTTTATGGCTACATCTGAAGCAATAACACAATCAATTTGGAGTTGGTGTAAGGAATATCCTTTGTGTGATATAATGGTGGGAGGGAACTGTCAAGGGATCGAGAGCTAATAAAGAATCCATTTTGTAAGTAAGGGATCCATTTTGTGTTAAGCCTATAAAGTTAAAAGCCTGCAGGACTTTACTGACAATTCAGTCTACACAGAGGTCACAAAAGGCCTGATCTCGAGGTTAAACAACACATTGATTACATTGAATTCTGAACTTTCTCAGAATTCATTAACGCTTAGAGACTAACTTATCTGTAGCATAGCCATAATAGAGCACATTCAATGCCCTGCTAAACCCTAAACACCAGCAGTTTCTGCAAGCCTCCGGAACCGGAGAACCTGGAACTTCTTAATAAAGACTGATACGAGCTGGTACAGAGTGTGTAAAGGTTATGGAATGTTAATGGACTACTACAGTTGGAAAGGGTATAAAAATGGTAAGGACAAGATTAGAAGATGACACAGAAGGAAGAGATCTACAAAGTTGAGCTCAATGACTTTAACATATGATCCTTCACACCAAAGCATCGCAGTGTGTTCCAGGATGTTCTCTGTGCGTATATTCATGTAACCCTTAATAAATTTGTAACTTGTAAGTGTTTGATTTCTGTATCTAGAATCCTCATTTCTGATACATAGACAAGGACTCTGTCTAACATTATAGATAGGCACCCTGTGAAAGGATGGGAGTTCTCAGGCATTACAAGTTAAAGGTTCTACTCCCTGCATTGCAGTTTATTTTATTTTGAAAGAGTGTAAAATGACCGTTAAAATGAAAAATTGAATTTAGTAGTCAAAACAGAGAAAATTATTTTATAAAATAAAGTACAAAGTTAACAATTAAGAAATATAAAGGTCTAATTAATAATTCGTGGATTATAAATGGCTTCCAAGGCTGCAACAAAGAAGTTAAGTGAACGCTGTGACATTAATCAGAATCTAACTAGTGAAAAATTAGAGAAAAAAAGGAAAACTAAGACCCAAGAGGTGCTAAATATATCCCTGTCTGCTCCAGTACAGCAATTTAGAAATAATCAGGATATAATCCATGGGAATCAGCATTTCAGAAGGTGAAATGTAGAATTGGAGGAAAAAGTGCACGACCAGCACAGAGCCATGCAAACCCACCTTGTCTCACCAAAGCTCGAAAAATATTGGAGAAATGCACATGACAGGACAGCACTTGCGAAAGGTACAGTATCCAGTTCAGATCTCAAGGGGATCCTATTGTTACACTCTGGGTTACGCTATCATATAGCTAGTTATTGGGCAGTGCAGGCACATTTCAAATGCAAGATGGTCAGACTGCTTACAGGAGTAGGCATCACTGCTCTATTGAGAGAATAAGGCAGACCTTATAACTAATGGCTTTCATACATTTATGGTAACTTTATTCAGCCCTGTGTTATTATTTTTGAAAACAAATGTTGACTAATACTGATGGAACTTAAATAAAGTTTGTTTTTTAACGTAAAGCTGAAAAACATTTGAACCCCAATGACTCAGTAAGGTTACAATAAATATTGAGCCACAGAGACTGGAAACATTCCCAGCTTGATCTCTGGCCTATGCTGAATTGCCAATGTTGCAGTAGGAACTACAACTGGTCTCTGCACTCCTTGGTGAGGGAAGGAAATCAGCCAGGGTTCCCAATCTTGATAGAGTATTGGGTAGATGTTGGATAAGGATAGGATTGGGCTCAGCTATGATATCCACCCCCACCCCCTGACCAGTCAAATAAGTGGTCAAAGCTTACACATGATTAGTAACCACTTGAGCAAGATTTTAAGAGGGCAACGAGTGCCTGTGAAACAACCACAGCAAGGAATTAACGTTGTTGGGATGGGAGAGAAAAATGACGAACAAACCTTTCTATAAAGTAATACATTTTAAATATGCCCGTTATAGAGGTGATATAATCAATCAGATGACCAAATACAAGAGACCATTGGCGTTAGCCAATTTAATTCTACGCTGAAGATTAAGGACAAATAACTCGTTCAGCAGATATTTATGAGCAGAGATTAATGAAAACTGTTTGTTCTGCTAGTCAGTTTTGTATCTGATCCTTAGAAACTAATATACTGTAGTTTTTCACATTATGCTCCAGATAATGCACTTCCAACTTCTCTGTAAAACCTATTGAATATACCACATATTTGCACATACTGCACAAACCCCCTTTTCTGGAACTTCAAGAACAGCACAGTAGTACTGTAAAATGAACAAGCATTTTACTAGACTTTAGAATAACATTTCTTTTGTGGGTCATTTAAATCGTGAAAGTGAGCATTCAGGTGCAGCAAGCAGTCAGGAAGGCGAATGGTATGTTGGCCTTCATTGCAAGAGGATGAGTGTACAGGAGCAGGGATGTCTTACTGCAGTTATACAGGGCCTTGGTGAGACCAAACCTGGAGTGTTGTGTGCAGCTTTGGTCTCTATCTGAGGATGTCCTTGCCGTGGAGGGAGTGCAACAAAGGTTTACCAGACTGATTTCTGGGATGGCAGGACTGACATATGAGGAGAGATTGGGTCGACTAGGCCTATATTCACTAGAGTTTAGAAGAATGAGAGGTGATATCATCGAAATATATAAAATTCTAACAGGACTAGGCAGACTAGATGCAGGGAGGATGTTCCCAATGGCTGGGGAGTCCGAACCAGGGGTCAGTTTCAGGATACGGGGTTTGCCATTTAGAACCGAGATGAGGAGAAATTTCTTCACTCAGAGGGTGGTGAACCTGTGGAATTCTCTATCACAGAAGGCAGTGGAGGCCACGTCATTAGATGTATTCAAGAAGGAGATAGATATATTTCTTAATGCTAAAAGGGATCAAGGGATATGGGTAAAAAGTGGGAACAGACTACTGAGTTAGACGATCAGCCATGATCATATTGAATGGTGGAGCAGGCCCGAAGGGCCGAATGGCCTACTTTTGCTCCTATTGCCTATGTTTCTATGATAGTCAAATTTGTAGCCTGGATTTTTAATGGGGTTTATTTTAACACCAGATACAATCGATGGGTTACTGCTGGCATGAATATAGTACTGATCGTAAAATCTAAGGACTGTACATCAGTTATTTTCTTTCTCATGGGCTAAGTCTCTGTTTTTGTACATTCTAATTGGTTATTTCCTACTTTTGTTATTTGTTGATCATATTGTGCCAGACCTTTCCTCCCAATTTCAATTTTCTCCTCAATCACACACCACCAAAAAAAACATGCTAATTATGGCACAGCAAAAATTTTCTCTAAGATACAACTACCATGACAGTCTTCACCCAAGCTCAGACTGAAGGGGAAACTTTTGACAATAGTGTTGTTTTAAATATGCGGTGAATGGATTAACATATGCTTCTTTTAGGAATAAAACGGCAGAGATTAAGAGCACAAACTGCAATTCAATTTACAGCACACTACTGTAGAGATTTCTGGGTCTCCACAAGTTTCAGATATAAATTAAGGAAGCCATTCCCTATAACACACTCACCTCCACTAATGAAGTACTTTTCAAGTGTCGTCACTGTTTTAATATGGAAACACGGCAGCCAATTTGTGCACAGCAACGTCTCACAAACAGCAATAAGATAATTAACCATATAATCTTCTTGTTGGATGAGGGATAAATGTTGGACAGAACACTAGGAGAACTACCATGGTCTACTTCAAAAAGTGCTGTGGGATCTTTTACATCCATCCGAAAGGGCAGACAGGACTTGTTTTGTATTTCCTCTGAAAGACGGCACTTCCAACAGCGCAGCCCTCCCTCAGTACTGCACTAAAGTGTCAGCCTTGATTTTGTGCCCGAGTCCCGGAGTGGAACTTGAACCCACAACCTTATGAGTCAGAGATGAGAGTGCTACCACAGAACCAAATTTGACACTAATCCATATATCTACTGGACATAATCAGCCTCTAAACAATTTACTACACCACTTTATCATCCTCTAAACGTGCCTTAGGTGTTGACCACCTGGATTGCAGCCTGTGGAATTTTGGGACCCTTCTCTCTCTGCTGGCCATTAGGGTCCTGTGCAGATTGCAGACATTTCCTAGTACTGAGTGCATGTGGGCCCTTGGACACAAAACTGCTCCTAATTTTGTACAGACTGGCAATCTCACTCAGAGAAGGTAAAGGATAGGAGGTTAAGCCAATTGCACATTGTTGAGGCAGTAGAGAGGGAGCTTAATTCTGTAGCTAGCTGTGCTATATTTGATCTGGGAGTTGTTGCTATTGTTATTTGATACTTACTCTTGATCCTTGAAATGTAAGTATTCCATTCTGACTGCTGACATCCCTCACCTTGATAAGCATAATAATTCACCAAAAGAACCCCAATCTGATTAGAGCTGAAACTGCATTCCAATAATACATCTGAACATATATGAAAAAGTCTTATCATAAAAATTATTGTATTAAGAATGCACAAGCATGATGGGCCGAATGGCCTCCTTTCCTGTAAGATTTTATGCTTCTATGAATGCTCTATTTTCAAAAAGATGATAACTGCTGCTTGTCATTCCACTATATAAAATAGCAAGAACATAATGGAGTAGATTTTAACTTTTACACCAGGTAGAAAACTGGCTGTAACAGACTGGCTGCCAATTATACAGCCCGCTCAATTTTTCTTTCCCAATCCAAATTTTCCCAAATGGAAAGAAAAATCAGGCAGCGGGTGGCTGATCTGTTACTGCCAGTTTTATGCCCAGCGGTAAAAATTAAAATCTATCCCAGTGTAATCTTTTAAATAAAATGTTGTGCAAATCAACTGAAGCTATGATGCTGTAATTCACATTTGAGTTGTGGTGTATTAAACTGAATTCAGTTGATGTATGATTGTAATTCCTAAAACCAAATTATTGTTCTGATTGTGACGATTATCCTTGACTGTGCAGAAGTAGTTAATAATAATACATCAAATTTGCAGTCCTTTGAAAGTGAGTGTAGTTAAATGGTGGTAGCCAGTGCTTTGGATTCTACTGGTTTCCAAATTGTATTTGAATCTTTTCAATTGAGTCAATTTGTGTAGGACAGCTCAAGAGCTAAATTAAACATCACGAATAAAAACTTAAATCCTGATTCATTGGTCCAGAATTTCCTGGAAACTTTCGGCATAACTATGCCATAAGAGTAATGTTTCACGGTTTCTTTCCCCCCGAGGAAATTTACGCATAACTGACTTCTACCAGTTTTACGCTGAAACATCGCTACACATGAATGTCCTCAACCATTTACGCTGCTTCAGAGATATGTACGCCAAAACGTCCTGCCACTCATTTACATAGCTCCACCCCCCATGCAAAAGAACACCTCGTGTGAGTTTCCTAAATTTACACAAATAATGTGCTGCTGGAGATTTACACCCAAAACTTTGGGTGCAGCATGGCCTGTAATCATTTGATATTGACGCAGCTGAGATTTCTGCAATTTGATAGCGATTTTCTGCACGATTTGTTTTGAATTTTTCTGACCGAGACCTGCACAACACTTAATCAAAGTGCTGTGTGCCTGAAATTATTTGGAGTCTCGCCCCTCCTCCCCAACACATTCAGAAGGACTAAGCAGCTGGAATTGCCTTCTCAATGGGCTCTGTTCAGCATAATAATTGTAAACAATTTTACAACACCAAGTTATAGTACAGCAATTTTATTTTAAATTCACAAGCTTTCGGAGGCTTCCTCCTTCGAAGGAGGAAGCCTCCGAAAGCTTGTGAATTTAAAATAAAATTGCTGGACTATAACTTGGTGTTGTAAAATTGTTTACAATTGTCAACCCCAGTCCATCACCGGCATCTCCACATCAGCATAATAATGGAAGAGGAGCAGCAAAGGCAAGCTCAGAGTGAGGCGCCATGCACAAGACAGTAACCCACTCACTATTACCCTTATTGATGGGCCTGCATTTGTGCTTGTTTTATGCCGGTTAATAAATTCAAACATAGGCAAATGAGCTCAGTAGGAAATTTCAGCGCAAGTTCCCATTGGCAAGTACGGCGCGGAAACCAGTGTAAATTTTGGTGTAATTTCTGTGTAAGTGTGATCCAGGAAATTTGGGGCCATTTTCCTATAGTAACTCATCCATCAGGAACTGGGCTGAAATTGATCAAGCCATTTTATATAGAACCCTTACAACCAGCAAAGGAAACTTATATCTTATCAGGCTGGACCGAATTAAAATCCAGTTCCCTGAGGTGAAAAGACAGTGTGCTAATCCAGTTCACCACCCAATTTTCCCAAGTTAAGGCTTCAATACTAGTGACTTCTGGCCATGTTCTTTGAAAACAGTAAATGATTTGTTTCCTCCTAAAAGCAGAAAGAAGAGACCTTTGAATAGAAAACCATTAGAATGTTGTACTGTTTCTAAAATACTGTAGGGAGAGGGTGAAATCTCCTACATACATTTGCCAAATGTACTGTGTTATATTTTTGCTTTGTTAAGCTAAAGCAATAAGAGGTACGCCGTTACCTTACCATAATAGTTGAATGGGTGTACATATTGTCCTTTAGGTGGCAGTTCCCATCGTTAGGCAGGACAATACCACCCAATTTGCTGTCAAGTGCCAAGTGAGATAGCTGATCAGTTATCAGCAGCAGCAAATGTTTTGCTTCCTTACGCCATCCTATTTGACTCTAAAGCAAAGAAAAGGCCAAATTGAGTAAATCACCAAGAAGTACACAGAAATAGTTTGTTGTGCTAGATTGTAATGTGACCACATTCATCACAAAACTCTCAGGCTGAATCTGAATTTGGGCCTCAGGGCAAAAAGTGATAACAACAGGAAACAACATTCCATAATGTAAATTATTTTTTTTCATCATGCATTCAATGCTTGGGAATTAAACATTTCTGCACCCAGTGTCAGGATCAAGCATTCCAAGGCTAGGGACCGCATAGTTTAGATACAGAGTAAAGCTACTTCAAGTCTGCCAGGATATCTGTCTGGAGGATATTTTCTGCTATCGTTTAATGGTAACAATGGCAGAGATTGGCCCAGAAGAAGACAGGGAAATAAGATGAAATCTCAAACTTTTTCCCTGTTTTCCAGCCAAAAAAGGAGAGCGATATTGGTAACAATTTTTTTGTTGAAAAGTTTGCTACTGCTTGATAAGACCTGTAAAAGTCTTATAAATGAACTTTCAGAGAAAGATACGGCAGCTGAAGGAAATTAAAACTAGGTAGGAATTAGCTCACCCACTATGCTGGAGTGAATTCAAGAGAGTAGAACAGCTAATCTCTTGGCAGAATATCTGTTCAATATGGATTTTTCTGCAGTTGTTACATTAATTGATTCAGTATTTCTGCTGGTGGGAGAGGGCTGCCACTGATCACAGACGTGGCCGGAAACTAAACACCCAACCCACCAACAACTGACATTTTAATCAGCTGAACAGCATTGCATTCAGGGGCACTTTAAACAGAAGAACAGTAAACAGTTGAGAAGCTCAGCTATATGTTTCACTCTCCCGCATGGAAAGTCGAATAGCCTACATAGTTGGATAATTATTACAAGTAGGAAGAAGGCTAGAACTCACCAAGAAAATAAGTTAAATGTAATTTTCAATACAAATTGCACAAGCAGATGATGCACGTAATTTTAAAACTTGAATTTCTTTGTTTTATGATTTAAAAACTCAGAGGTTGATTACACACAAATGAGCAATTACTTTAGTTCCAATTCCATATCTATAAATCGGTCTTTCAAAATCCAGAAATGATCATGTTGGGCATGGCACAAATTTATTGTTACTTAAACAGTGTTCTGCTCTCCAGAGCTAGATTCACATCCTTGGCTGTTACTTGAAAAGTTGCTGAGCCACTTAAAAGGCACAAAATAAGTATTATTGCAGGCAAGTCCTGATTGGATGCCAATAGGACTAATTGAACAAACTCAACCAGTAGAAAACTGAAGTTACATTTCTAGTTGTTGCTATTAAATAAGCAAAACATGGTAAGATTAACACCTGTTTCTAGAGGTAGAAAACAATCCCAACACGTCTGACCCACAAGCTCAAGACAACAGTGCTGCTGAACCAATATGACATTTCTGTGCCTCACAATGGTCATCCTTGTGGCCTTTCCAAGGGAGCAAATAGACAATTTATGCCTTATAATGCAGGTCTCTTTTGGAGAGTTGATGATTTGGTCCCCCTGTCTTACCACTGTTTGAATACAGATTAGCTGCACCAGCAGGAGAAAGAAACTGAAAACAAAAATCATGGTTGTTGCTCCTTCCCACCTGCAAAGTGATTTTAGGAGCACTTAGTGCATCTCGGCTCCTCTCAATGTTTAAATCTGAGGAAATATTTTACGGCCTAAAAGAGGTAGCCATGGAAATAGTGGATGCATTAGTTGTCTCTTCCAAAATTCTATAGATTATGGAACAGTTCCTGCAGATTGGAGGGTGGCAAATGTAGGAACATAAGAACATAGGAACAGGAGTAGGCCATTCGGCCCCTCGTGCCTGCTCCGCCATTTGATAAGATCATGGCTGATCTGTGATCTAACTCCATATACCTGCCTTTGGCCCATATCCCTTAATACCTATGATTGCCAAAAAGCTATCTATCTCAGATTTAAAATGAGCAATTGAGCTAGTAACCCCACTATTTAAAAAAGGAGGGAGAGAGAAAACAGGGAACTACAAACCAGTTAGCCTAACATTAGTTGTAGGGAAAATGCTAGAGTCTATTGTAAAGGATGTGATAACAAGATACTTAGAAAATATCAACGGGATTAGACAAAGTCAACATGGATTTATGAAAGGGAAATCATGTTTGACAAACCTACTGGAGTTTTTTGAGGTTGTAACTGGTAGAATAGATAAGGGAGAACCAGTGGATGTGGTTTATTTGGATTTTCAGAAGGCCTTTGATAAAGTCCCACATAAGACGTTAGTGTGCAAAATTAAAGCACATGGGATTTGGGATAATATACTGGCATGGATTGAAAATTGGTTAACAGACAGGAAACAGAGAGTAGGAATAAATGGGTCTTTTTCAGGGTGGCAGGCAGTGACTAGTGGGGTACTGCAGGGATCAGTGCTTGGGCCCCAGCTATTCACAATATATATCAATGATTTGGATGAGGGAACCAAATGTAATATTTCCAAGTTTGCTGACGACACAAAACTAGGTGGGATTGTGAGTTGTGAGGAGGATGCAGAGGCTTCGAGGTGATTTAGACAAGTTGAGTGAGTGGGCAAATACATGGCAGATGCAGTATAATGTGGATAAATGTGAAGTTATCCATTTCGGAAGGAAAAACAGAAAGGCAGAGTATTATTTAAATGATGATAGTTTGGGGAATGTTGATGTACAAAGGGACCTGGGTGTCCTTGTACACCAGTCACTGGAAGCAAACATGCAGGTGCAGCAAGCAGTTAGGAAGGCAAATGGTATGTTGGCCTTCGTTGCAAGAGGATTTGAGTACAGGACCAAGGATGTCTTACTGCAGTTATACAGGGCCTTGGTGAGACCACACCAGGAGTATTGTGTGCAGTTTTGGTCTCCTTACCTAAGAAAGGATATACTTGCCATAGAGGGAGTGCAGTGAAGGTTCACCAGACTGGTTCCTGAGATGGCAGGACTGTCGTATGAGGAGAGATTGGGTCGCTCGGCCTGTATTCACTCGAGTTTAAAAGAATGAGAGGGGATCTCATTGAAACATCTAAAATTCTAACAGGGCTGGACAGACTGGATGCAGGGAGGATGTTTCCCCTGGCTGGGGGGTACAGAACGAGGGGTCGCAGTCTCAGGATACGGGGTAGGACATTTAGGACTGAGATGAGGAGAAATTTCTTCACTCAGAGGGTGGTGAACCTGTGGAATTCTCTAAGACAGACGGCTATGGAGGCCAAGTCACTGAATATATTTAAGAAGGAGCTTGATAGATTTCTAGACACAAAAGTCATCAAGGGATACAGGGAGTGAGCCGGAATATGGTATTGAGATCGAGGATCAGCCACGATCATATTGAGTGGCAGAGCAGGCTCGAAGGGCCGAATGGCCTACTCCTGCTCTTATTTTCTATGTTTCTGTTTCTATATTTCCACTAGGGGCGCTATCGGTAAAATGCATCTAAAATGTGCTAATCACTGTGACAGTTTTGCCGAGATGATGTTATGCTGAATTTTCCGTACATACTCATTAGCCCAAATGCAAAATCTTCCGTGAATCAGCGCAATCAAGCAGTGCAATCAAATGAAATCGATTCATGACTGGAACAGGACCAATGGGGCCTCAAAGCGGTGTAAAAGGTAAGGAAAAAAAAATTTCCTTCAGAGCAAGGCTAGAAATCACATGTTATGAAACTTTCTCTCTATCCAATTGACCGCTGGTTACTGCTGTCTTCAATTAACTAACTGACATTTCTGCAGCAGAACAGGACACACCTGTAGCTTCAACTGACTGCTGGTCACAGGTCTTATTGCTGCAGTAGGAGCAACAGACCTGGGTCAGTAGTTTCAATTGACGTTGGTCACTGCAGGTCAGGTGATTAACGCTGGATTAATGTGAACACAGGTGCCTGTGCGTCTGAGAATCTGAGCACAATATGATGAACCACCCCCCCAAAACAGGCGCAATCGGTGGAAACTCGCCTTTCCAACCTGGGGGCGTGGCCAGTTTTGCGGACAAAGGGGCTTTTGAACTAGCGTAAAGGATCACGGATATTCGAGTGTAAAGTGGTTACAGGTGCAACTCATGCTTAAAATTCTGCAATCTTTAGTGCTATTTGATTTAATTCCGCCCAGATTAAGCTGTTATCTTGGCGGAAATCATGTGGAAATTCCAGGCCTAAAAGTCTTTTTTTAAAAACGGGGACTGGGTTGTGCAATAGGTTAGACGCTGGCCTTGAGAACATGGGTTCAAAATCAGCCCAAACTGATGGGAGGACAGTCTGCTCTGCTTCCTGACAGTCAGTATCATAATATTACATCGAGTTACATTGAGTCTACAGCACAGAAACAGGCCATTTGGCCCAACTGGTCTATGTCGGCAATTATGCTCCATAAAAGCCTCCCAACTCCTCCCACCCCTCTTCATCTAACCCCATCAGCATATCCTTCCATTCCTTTCTCCATCATGTACTTATCTAGCTTCCCCCTAAATGCATCTATCTATGCCATTCGCCTCAACTACTCATTGTGGTACATTCTTACCACTCTTTGGATAAAGAAGTTCCTCCTGAATTCCTTACTGGATTTATTAGTGACTATCTTATATTTATGACCTCTAGTTTTGGACTCCCCCACAAGTGGAAACATTTTCTCTACATCTACCCTATCAAACCCATTCATTATCTTAAAGATCTCTATTAGGTTACCCCTCAGCCTTCTCTTTTCTAGAGAAAAAAGCCCCAGCCTGTTCAGCCTTTCCTGATAAGTATATCCTCTCGGTTCTGGTATCATCCATGTGAATCTTTTTTGCACCTTCTCCAATGTCTCTATATCCTATTTATAATATGGAGATCAGAACTGTGGACAGTACTCCAAGTATGGTCTAACCAAGGTTCTATACAAGTTAACATAACTTCTCTAATTTTCAATTCTATCTCTCTTGAAATGAACCCCAGTGCTTGGTTTGCCTTTTTTATGGCCTTATTAACCTGCATCACTACTTTTAGTAATTTGTGTATCTGTACCCCTAGATCCCTCTGCTCTTCTACCCCATTATCCAACTCTTATTATCCAACCAGAATCCTTATTCTTCCTACCAAAATGCACCACCTCACTCATTTATATTGAAATTCATTTGCCAATTACACACCCATTCTGCAAGTTTATTATTAATGTCCTATTGAATTTTAATGTATTCTTCCTTTGTATTAACTACACCCTCGAATTTGGTGTCATCTGCACATTTTGAAATTGTACTTCCGATTCCAGAGTCCAAATAGTTAATGTAAATTGTGAACAACAGTGGTCCCAGCACCGATCCCTATGAATCACCACTTCCCACCTTTTGCCAATACTACCTTTAACCCCTATTCTCTGTTTTCTGTTTCGTAGCCAGCTTGCTATCCATTCTGCAACCTGTCCCCTGACTCCACATGCTCTGATCTTAGTCATGAGTCTGCAATGTGGAAAATTGCCCAGGTATGTCCTGTCCACAAAAAGCAGGACAAATCCAATCCGGCCAATTACCGCCCCATCAGTCTACTCTCAATCATCAGCAAAGTGATGGAAGGTGTCGTCGACAGTGCTATCAAGCGGCACTTACTCACCAATAACCTGCTCACCGATGCTCAGTTTGGGTTCCGCCAGGACCACTCGGCTCCAGACCTCATTACAGCCTTGGTCCAAACATGGACAAAAGAGCTGAATTCCAGAGGTGAGGTGAGAGTGACTGCCCTTGACATCAAGGCAGCATTTGACCGAGTGTGGCACCAAGGAGCCCTCGTAAAATTGAAGTCAATGGGAATCAGGGGGAAAACTCTCCAGTGGCTGGAGTCATACCTAGCACAAAGGAAGATGGTAGTGGTTGTTGGAGGCCAATCATCTCAGCCCCAGGGCATTGCTGCAGGAGTTCCTCAGGGCAGTGTCCTAGGCCCAACCATCTTCAGCTGCTTCATCAATGACCTTCCCGCCATCATAAGGTCAGAAATGGGGATGTTCGCTGATGACTGCACAGTGTTCAGTTCCATTCGCAACCCCTCAGATAATGAAGCAGTCCGAGCCTGCATGCAGCAAGACCTGGACAACATCCAGGCTTGGGCTCATAAGTGACAAGTAACATTCGCGCCAGATAAGTGCCAGGCAATGACCATCTCCAACAAGAGAGAGTCTAACCACCTCCCCTTGACATTCAACGGCATTACCATCGCCGAATCCCCCACCATCAACATCCTGGGGGTCACCATTGACCAGAAACTTAACTGGACCAGCCATATAAATACCGTGGCTACGAGAGCAGGTCAGAGGCTGGGTATTCTGCGGCGAGTGACTCACCTCCTGACTCCCCAAAGCCTTTCCACCATCTACAAGGCACAAGTCAGGAGTGTGATGGAATACTCTCCACTTGCCTGGATGAGTGCAGCTCCAACAACACTCAAGAAGCTCGACACCATCCAAGATAAAGCAGCCCGCTTGATTGGCACCCCATCCACCACCCTAAACATTCACTCCCTTCACCACTGGCGCACTGTGGCTGCAGTGTGCACCATCCACAGGATGCACTGCAGCAACTGGCCAAGGCTTCTTCGACAGCACCTCCCAAACCCGCGACCTCTACCACCTAGAAGGACAAGGGCAGCAGGCGCATGGGAACAACACCACCTGCACGTTCCCCTCCAAGTCACACACCATCCCGACTTGGAAATATATCGCCGTTCCTTCATTGTCGCTGGGTCAAAATCCTGGAACTCCCTTCCTAACAGCACTGTGGGAGAACCGTCACCACACGGACTGCAGCGGTTCAAGAAGGCGGCTCACCACCACCTTCTCAAGGGCAATTAGGGATGGGCAATAAATGCTGGCCTTGCCAGCGACGCCCACATCCCGTGAACGAATAAAAAAAATAAAATAATGTGGTACCTTATCCATAAGACCATAAGAGATATTGTTATCGTTTGAGTAGTCTTAATCCAAATCAATCCTAGTACAAAAGTGCAACTAATTTGGTGCTGATTGGCATTGAATTAGCAGTCTCACTCAGAGAAACCAAAGAAAGGTTGGTGTGGGAAATAGAAAACGTTACACTAGTGCAATAAAGTTGCTCTTCTGAAGTTGCCACTGAAGTGCATTTGTAGGGGCTGAAATGGAAAGTGTTCTGTTCCCTACCACTAATGTTCCTCACCTTGATGACCACAAAAATAGTTTCAGAAAACTGTATTATGTCATATTTAGGTACACACAGTGCCCTATAAGCCTACTCTGCATTTTGTTAACCAAGGCAGCGCTTTGCCTTTTTAATCCTGATTACTTGCCACTTCTCCAAATCCCTTGATATCCGTACTCCTTAGTTAAGTATCTATCCCTCTTTTGAATACCTCAATTGATGCAGTGCGTTACACAACCCTTCGTACAAATAATTTTTTCCTGTATTCACTTTTAACCGACTTAATTGTAAATTTAGGATTATGTCTCATTGTTCTGAATTCCTGTACTAGCAGAAAGAATCATTCCCTATCCATTCTTTTCATTATTTTAAACTGCTCAATCCTATCACTTCTTAACCTCCCCATCTCTGGGGAATATAGCCCAAATTTACTTAGTTTCTCATCATAACTGACTTCATCCCAGGTATCATTGTGAATGTTCACTAAGCTTTATCCTTCCTAAGATGATGGGGGTAATTTTAACCTAACCCACCCACTGATGTGATTGGAACGGCCACTAGTTTTACACCCCGCCTAATTTTACTTTCCAATGATTTCAATGGAAAGTAAAATCGGGCAGAGCGTAAAATGAGTGATCAATCCAATCTTGTCAGTTTTCCGCTCGGCAGGTTAGGTTAACATTACCCCCGATGTGCCCAAAACCAAGCACATTATTCCAAATGAAGTTTGACTAGTGCTTTGCATAACTGCAGTAACACTATATTCTATACATCTCATGATGAAACCCAGCATCCCAATAGCCTTTCTATTTTTTGCACCTGCAAGCTAGCTTTTAATAAGTTATGTACTTTCAACCCTAAATCCCTTTGTTCATCTACCCTAACACTTTCCCATTGAGACTGCATTCACATCTTTATTTCTTACAACCGAAGTGTACTAGCTCACAATTTGTTACATGAAACTGCATCTGCCATTGTTCCACCTACTAACTTAATATATTTATAGCCTTATGCAATTTTCTGATCTCTTCTTCACAATTCACTATACCTCCGAGCTTAGTATCTTCTGCAAACTTGAATATACTTCCCTCTATTTTCAAATCCAGATCATTTATATGTGAAGTGCAAAGCTGGGACTACAACAATAATCTTTGGGGAAGACAGCTAGTCGATACCCACCAATTTGGGAATGTCCTATTATCCCACTCTCTACCTCCCAATCAACATCTTATCCATACCACTAGGATGCCTCCATTTCCATATGCTTCATTTTTTGCAAATAATCCCTTATGCATATCATTATTCAATGCCTTCTAAAATTGTATACAACATCAATTGAGCCTCCTCTATCTACCACCCCAGAGACTCTATGGTAAATTTTCTGCTTACCTGTTTCTGGAGAAAAGCCCAAACTGCTGGGAGCACATATGCATGCAGCCCACAGTTTTCCACACATTATCTTTAGTCATACACAACATACTCCTCCATTCTATATCTACAGAAGTTTAGCATGGTCAACCTTACACCCTATTCATAATAGCAGTTTGCCCCCAGTGACAATGCTGCTATTGGCTGGAAAGTCCTAATATAAATGTAGAGGAACTACTGCTATCGGAGGTGATTTTGAGCCATGGTGTCGACGGAAAAAAAGCCAAAAAACATAGCTGCCAATGTAGTGAGTAGCTGAAGTCCTCCCATACATCTCTGTAAAAGCAATAAACTGGTTTTGCCACCACTGGCTTGTGTGAACCTTCCCCAGCCACTGGGGGAGAGAACAGTTTGAAAGGAATCTTTACAAACAGCAACTTTAAAACAGCTACATATTTAATACTGCACATGTAAAATTGTTTTTAAGTTAATGTCACTGTTATAAACAGTACTGGGAGATAAATGGGACAATTTCTACAGCACCCCAGGCAGCAGACCAACACTGAAGGCCCACTTCAAGAAAGGGTTCTCCAATAAAATGGGTCATTAGATTATCTAGATTGTGTAATGTTTCCTTCCCTCCTGCTCCCTCAAGCAGGAAATTTAACAGCTAACAGCTCTAGGATTTCCTTCAATTTCTGTAAATATGCCAGGAAGCTGGGTTGTCTCAACAGATTGTCTTCCACTCCTAATAGAAAGAATAAACTATCTTGATTGCAATGGATTTTTTTAATCATATAAAGAAAAATGTATATAACAATGGCTGGAGAGATGATGCAGGAGGGAAGTTAGTGCAGGAGGGAAGGTTCAGATTCCTGGAACAGTGGGATCAGTTCTGGAATAATAGTGGCCTATACAGGATGAGTGGGGCTCATCTAAACAAGACTGGGACTAGTTTCCTCAGTAGGAGCACAAATTGCTATGGGGAGGAAAATATAACGGCATTAACAGGGACATGGTTTAGGCTAGGGCAGGACTGGGAGCAGAACATTCCTGGTTACAATATATTCACGAGGAAAAAAGGAACGGTGGTAGTATTAATTAAAGATTCCATTACAGCATTAGGACGTAGGGACGATATAGGGAATATGCAAAAGTTGAATTTACTTGGCAAGACGTAAGGAGTATTAAGGGAACTGTCACTCTATTGGGAGTATATTATAGACCACCGAACGGTGGGAAGGAGATACAGGAAGAAATATGTAGGCAAATTAGAGAAAAGAACAGGGCCACACAATGGGTGACTCTAATTATCCAAAGACAGACTGCAGTAAGAGTAATGCAAGTGACAAAGAAGAACCGGGGTTTCTACAGTGTGTCCAGGAGTGTTTTTCTAGATAAATATGTTTTTAGTCCAACAAGAAAGAATTGCTGGATTTAGTTCTAGAAAATGAAGTGAAGTAGGTAAGAGATGGGGAACATCCAGAAAACAGCAACCACTGCATGTGTTTAATATAATTTTTTTTTAATTAATTGCAAACTTTAAGCAACTTCAAGAGGATATAGCCAGGTTAGTAGATTGGACAAATAGATACCAGATTAAATTTAATGTGGAGAAATACTGGGCTAGAAATTCGGCTGTGTAGCGCCCGTTGTTTTGGCGTTACTCGG
Source organism: Heptranchias perlo (assembly GCF_035084215.1). Lineage (NCBI taxonomy): Eukaryota > Metazoa > Chordata > Chondrichthyes > Hexanchiformes > Hexanchidae > Heptranchias > Heptranchias perlo. Next base: position 81,197,846 of record NC_090326.1, read on the forward strand.
CCTCCTTAATTTCCAAAATGGCATCTGGGATGGGCGCGCACGCTTCTAGCGTGATGTGCGCCAGACACCAGCTTGATATAGGGGTTTGCGCTGGTGCAGAGAATGAACGCCGACAGCATGTAAAGTAAGGAGAATATGCATTAGATCAGTGCGCAATGAGGATTTAAAGGCATAGACATCATTTTGGCACTTAACGCTGCAGCCAATGCACTGTCTTAACCACGAACAGCTAAACATGTCTTAGACGGCTTGGAGGATCCCCCACCAGCACTATTTAAAGGGATGATGCAGGATGTACAGATTAGTTGCTGGATTATCGCTTCTGGCTGCTAATACATTTGTACCTGTTTTTGGAGGTCTCCTTGACTTGAATACTAGGACTAGGGGACAAAGCCTAAAAATTAGAGTTAGAACATGCAGGAGTGAAGTTAAGAAATGCTTCTACCTGCAAAGGGTGGGAAAAGTTTGGAATGCTCTTCTGCAAATGGTAAGTGATGCTAGCTCAATTGTCAATTTGAAATCTGAGATTGATAGATGTTTGTTAACCAAGTGTATTAAGGGAAAAGGGGCTAAGGCAGGTACATGGTGATACGTCACAAATCAGCCATGATCTTATTGAATGGCGGAACAGGATCGAGGGGCTAAATGCCACTGCCACTTGCTGCCTCCTGTTATGTTCCACCTTCTCCTGCAAGAAAGCGGGATGTGTGTCGGTGAGTATTCTGCAGGATGTTTGGGTGATGTGCCTGTCATGGTTGAATAGCTGCCAGTGTGTGTGACCTGTGAGTTGTGGGTGTGCAGCTTGCAACAGTGGTAATGTGTGAGGGTGAGAGGAAGCATCTAATTGGAAGAGTTGAGTACTGATTGATAGTGCCTGTTGTTATGTGGGTGATGGGGATGTAGTGAGTGGAGCAGTGGATGCGGCTAATGGTGCAGTTGGTAGGAGATGCCACTTGACAGTTGACCTCACTCACCTTGACCACTTGTGTCAAAGCATTGAACTTCTTCCTGCACTGCATCCATGTTTGTGGTGTTATGCGCCCGGCATTGATTTCGTCCCCTACTGCCTCAGGAGCATATGTCTGGAGGGCCTCTTGCCCTCCTGTGGACATAGGATGCCCCTCCTGCTCTCCACCTCTTGCACCAAGGCCTCTAGTGCATCATCAGAGAACCTTGGCCAGGCTCTCTCGCAGGCCTGGTACAAACTCAGATCAGCAGATCGGTGAGGTCTGGCATGCAGATTGGAGGATGTGGGATTTAGTGATGCGCAATCTTTATTCAATGTTTTAACATAACTCAACAGTTTGTAAACATAGGGACAGGACCTGCATCTGTGTTTTACGGATGCGATGTCTGATCTCTGTTCAGACTCTGTGCAGACCTGTATCTTATTTTTTGCAAATAAGAGGTGCAGGCTGCCTTTATAAGGTGCAGCTTGCCTTAAGAGGTGCGAGCAACTCACCCGAGATTTGGGCCCTCTCTGCTGGTGAGAAGTGGAGAGAACAGAGAAAGTGGAGAGACAAACGCAGCTGGGGCTCCACGCTGCGCATCAATCAGGTAAATGAAGTTGCAGCACCAATCTAACATGCTGGCTGTGTCGGTACCACCTGGCACGGGCTAATCGCGCGCCACGATGTCCATGCCCGGATTCGGGGATTAACCAATTTAACCCCGTGAAGAGATACATTTTGGGAGATCAGAAAATAGACATTCAGTGATACAACTTTAAAAGGAATAGGATTAGGGAGTTTTGAAATTCAGGACAAAATGATAAAGCTGCATATAGGTTTTATAAGTCGAGATATAGAGCGGGGGTAGGGCTGCATGCCTGTAACTGAGCCCACCCGATTTTCCTTCCAATCTCCCCTTATGATTCTCTAGAAAGAAAGGATGGAATAATCATTGAGATGCTGTGTTACATCTAAGGTTTAAGAGCCTAGAAATTTCTATTTGCAATATTAGCATACAAACATTTAATACAGCAGATAACATTCCTTTATCTGCCATTTTAATTGAGGCTTTAGGTTGATTATTTTAAGAGGAATGTCATACACGTTATGTATTCATACTCCAATATAGCAAAAAGTAATTTCCAGGCCAAGAAATCCCAAACAACTCAACAGGCTTTTATTCTACTGCTGGAAGAAGAAAACAGAACAGACTCAGTCCAAAGTACTGGAACAATGTAGTTGGAGAGAATTTTAAAAAGGATCAAACAGAAAGAACTAGTAAGTAAGCAGTATTGTTTGGTTACTTAAATCCTATCCAGTAACATCGTTTAATTTGAGAAATCCAGCCACAAAATTAAAAAAACATTTACTTCAATGTCCTTGGAACAAACAAGTTGTAATCTGATTACATTTGTATGTGGGTACTGAATGCTTTGAAGAAATTCATATATTTAGGTGGTTTCCAGTGTGATATCTGGGAACCTTAGTTTGGATGAGATCCAGGATGAAGCAATAAAAGTTCATTTATTACATGTAGCTGAATGTAAACTGGTTCCATTTATTAGACGTATTTGAGTTTCTTTGGCAATATAACTTTTGATATCAGTGGTTTTCTGGCTCTGTAAAACAAAACTCACCTCACAAACTGCAACTTGGAGCAAAGCATCCAAGCCTCCTTCGGGTGTGTCCTCATTTCCAGAAATACTTTGTTTCTCCACTGCTTTTCTGAATTCAGTTATATTATCAGTCAAAGATAACACATGCATAAACCCATGTGCTGGCAGACAGGATGTTTCGTAAATACTGCATTTAAAGAAAAATAAAATAAAAATAGACATCTGATACTAAACAAAAATGATATTGAACACGTACTTGTCAGTAATTACTTACCTGCATGGATTAATAAGTTTGTCTGGATGAATGTTAATAAATGGTGACACTGGCTTATCAACAAATGATCCAAACCCAAATCGGAAATCTCTGGAATATTTAGCCATCTTTTGTGATAAAGAATATCCCATGGAGTGTAATCTTTCTAAATTAGCAACCATTGATGCCGATGTGTCAACCAAATGATAGAGGTCCACAGGATAGTTGTTCAGTTGCCGAACTTTCACTATAAAGTTTGTCTCAATACCTGTATATCAAAAGATATGAAAAGGCACCATGGTTATCATCTGGCATACAGAGCTTATTTGTGAGATAAAATAATAAAATTTGCAAATGCTGGAAATTTGAAATAAAAGCAGAAAATTCTGAAAATGCACACAAGCACTATTAGCATCTGAAAAGAGAAAATATAGAACACTAATCTATTTTTCACTGTTCAGATGGAACTCCAAGTTTCTTGTGTTTAATCTATAAACTTTCAAGTGAAGAATATTTTAAAAATATATAAACAGTAGGAATTTGCAGTCACTCCCCATTATAGTCACATATTTCTAAAAGTATCTTTGTGTGTGTGAATGCATGAAGCGTGTTAAACAAGGTTGGTGAACTGCAGGCGCAATTAGCCACATGGGAATATGATGTTGTGGTGATAACGGAGACCTGGCTCAAAAATGGGCAGGTTGGGTACTAAATATTCCTGATACAAGATGTTCAGGAAAGATAGGGAAGGAAAAAAAGGAGGCGGGGGTGGTAGTATTGATTAAGGAGAATATTGCAATGCTGCAGCGAGAGGATGTCCTGGAGGGGTAAAGGACAGAATCTATTTGGTTAGAGTTAAGAAACAATAGAAGTGCCATTGCACTACTGGATGTATTCTATAGGCCACCAACTAGTCGGAAGGACATAGAGGAGCAAATTTGCAGGGAAATTACAGAGAGGTGCAAGAATTATAGAGTGGTGATCATGGTGGACTTCAATTATCCTAATCTGAACTGGGTTAGTAATAGTGTAAAGGGCAAAGAGGGGGAGGAATTTCTGAAGTGTGTTCAGGAGAACTTTCTTGATCAATATGTTTCCAGCCCAACGAGGAAGGAGGCATTGCTGAATCTAATTCTGGGGAATGAAGTGAGTCAGGTGGAGCAAGTGTCAGTGGGGTAACATTTAGGGAACAGTGATCATAGTATCATAAAGTTTAGATTAGTTATGGAAATGCACAAGCAGCAATCTAGAGTAAAAATACTTAATTGGAGGAGGGCCAATTACAGTGGGATGAGAATGGATCTGGCCCGGGTAAATTGGAATCAAAGATTGGCAGGCAAAACTGTAATCGAACAATGGGCGGCCTTTAAAGAGGAGATGGTTCGGGTACAGTCCAGGTACATTCCCACGAGGAGGAAAGGTAGGGTAACCAAAGCCAGAGCACCCTGGGTGATGAAAGAGTTAGTGAGTAAGATGAAGCAAAAAAGGGGGCGTATGTCCGATGTCAGGTTAATAACACAAATGAGAACCAGGCTGAATGTAGAAAGTACAGGGGAGAAGTGAGAAAGGAAATAAGAGGGGCAAAGAGAGAGTATGAGAATAGACCGGCGGCTAACATAAAAGGGAATCCAAAAGTCCTCTTTAGGCATATAAATAGTAAACAGGTGGTAAGAGGAGGGGTGGGGCTGATTAGAGATCAAAAAGGAGATTTACGCATGGAGGCAGAGGGCATGGCTGAGATACTAAATGAGTACTTTGCATCTGTCTTTACCAAAGAAGATGCTGCCAAAATCACAATAAAAGAGGAGGTAGTTGAGATACTGAATGGGCTAAAAATTGATAAAGAGGAGGTTCTAGAAAGGCTGGATGTACTCAAAGTAGATAAGTCACCCAGTCTGGATGGGATGCATCCTAGGTTGCTGAGAGTAGTAAGGGTAGAAATTGCAGAGGTGCTGGAAAGCCAGCACGGATTTGTTAAAAGCAAATCGTGTTTGACTAACTTGATTGAGTTTTTTGAGGAGGTAACAGGTGGGTTGATGAGGACAATGTGGTTGATGTTGCGTACATGGGCTTTCAAAATGCATTTGATAAAGTGCCACATAATAGACTTGTCAGCAAAACTGAAGCACATGGAATTAAAGAGGCAGTGGCAGCATGGATACAAAATTGACTAAGTGGCAGGAAACAGAGTGGTGGTGAACGGTTGTTTCTCAGAATGGAGGGAGGTATACAGTAGTGTTCCCCAGGGGTCGATACTAGGACCTCTACTTTTCTTGATATATATTAATGACTTGGACTTGGGTGTACAGGGCACAATTTTAAAATTTGCAGATGACACAAAACTTGGAAGCATAGTAAACAGTGAGGAGGATAGTGATAGACTTCAAGGGGACAGAGACAGGCTGGTGGAATGAGCGGACACATGGCAGATGAAATTTAACGCAGAGAAGTGCGAAGTGATACATTTTGGTAGGAAGAACGAAGAGAGGCAATATAAACTAAAGGGTACAATTTTAAAGGGGGTGCAGGAACAGAGAGACCTGGGGGTCTATGTACACAAATCTTTGAAGGTGGTAGGACAGGTTGAGAAAGCGGTTGAAGAAACATACAGGATCCTGAGCTTTATAAATAGAGGCATAGAGTACAAAAGCAAGGAAGTTATTTTGAACCTTTACAAAACATTGGTTCAGCCACTACTGGAGTATTGTGTTCAATTTTGGGCACCGCACTTTATGAAGGATGTGAAGGCCTTAGAGATGGTGCAGAAAAGATTTACTAGAATGGTTCCAGGGATGAGGGATTTCGTTACGTGGGGTTGTTCTCCTTAGAGCAGAGGAGGTTAAGAGGAAATTTGATAGAAGTATTCAAAATCATGAAGGGTTTAGATAAAGTAAATAAAGAGAAACTGTTCCCATTGGCAGAAGGGTCTGTAACCAGAGGACAAAGATTTAAGGTGATTGGTTCTTTTGCCAAAGGTGACACGAGGGAAAACTTTTTTACACAGCGAGTAGTTATGATCTGGAATGCGCTGCCTGAAAGGGTGGTGGAAGCAGATTCAATCGTGGCTTTCATAAAGGAATTGGATAAATACTTGAAGGTAAAAAATTTGCAGTGCTACGGGGAAAGAGCGGGAGAATAGGACTAACTAGATTGTTCTTACAAAAAGCCTGCACAGACTCGATGGGACGAATGGCCTCCTTCTGTGCTGTAATCATCCTATGATTCCATGTTATGTAACCAGCATTTCAATTTTATGCACACTCATAAGAACTATCCTTAACATTTGTAAAGTTATAGCAATTCTCCCATGATGTTTCTCGGGGTTAGCCTGAGAACTGGAGCATGGTTGTGATGTTTAGTTGTTGACCTAGTCTATCCCTATAGAGAAGTAGTCCAAATAGGCAATTGTAGCTTCTTGTAAATTCTTGAGATCAATTAGAGGACAAATGAAATTGCTTCTAAACTTCACATTTTTTTCCCTCTTTTTTTAAGATGGTTTTGTATCTGTAACAAAATGTGAGGAAATTTCTGGTGATAAAGTTTTTCTTAACCAGTGGAGGCAAATAGATTTATTCACTCCACACAGCCCCCCCACCCCTGCCAAAACAATAGTTGCACAAGTTTATTTATTTATTTAAGTATGTTTTATGATAAGGTGATCTTTACATATGATATCAAATGGGAATTCTCTCCCATTTATTTACGGTGTTTTTTTTTAGTGAGGGCCAGAAATCCAGAAATATAAAACATCAAAAAAGATTAAACAAATGTGGACTTTTATTGAGAACCTCTACTCAAACTTGAATCATACTACTGTTCTTCCAGAACTCACTGGCCATAGTAAATGTGTTTTTTTATTGCTTTGAGTTCGCCTCAAACCATGGTAACAAAAAAATAAAATAATATGCTATAAAGACTATTTAGATTACAAAATATGAATAAAAATTAAGCTGACAAATTTCAAAGTGCAAAATTTCATTTGTCATACATGTAACATGCTGTAACTGCTAAGTAAGCACCGTTTGAATACAGTAACTTACAATATTTTTCAGAAAAGTGACAGCAGAAAGGGCTGAAGAATTCAAGCTTTATCTTGTTTTGAAACAAAAAAGCAAATTCCATATAATTCCATTACCTAAGTCCAAAGAGCTAGGTGCGGGGTAGCAGAACCAAAGTTTAGGGATCCTCAATTGTGCGTTGGGGTACTGCTGGGGTTTAACCACCTAAAACATGCAGCTTACTCGTACAAAAGCAGCAATAAGTTTCCCACAGCTTGGGCTGCATGATTATCTGGAGACGAATGAAGAAAATCCCAGCTTCCTGTAACAGGTTTACCACTCCATTTACCATTAGTGAACCAAACCGGCTGGTCAGTCATCAGCCCTGCTGCAGATTTGTCTAATTCAGGTTTCTTAAGTAAAGTTCAAAATAGCGGCCGAAAAGATAATTGGTGCAATCTGATTTCTCTTTATTATTGTTGGTTGTTTTCAAATATCCTTAGTAGTTTTCCATTGGAAGTTTATGTACTTTGCCTAGTTTTCATTAGTACTTTCCCTACCTGTTCAGTTGGGATTTATTGCAATTTAGGAAAATAAAATTTGAGCCAATCTGATGCAAATGTAATGCATTCCTTGCATTTCAAGTGTGATACTAATGGTCTGACACCTGAGGCGTGAACCTGCAGGTGTAATAGACACAAGCACTTCCTAATGGATTTCCCATTGTATGAATGGACAAGTCAAGGGAAATTCGAGCAACAGCCCATGAAGATATGGTGTACATCTAATTTAAGGTGTCAGAGTCAGATTTATTATACCATGGAGTTGTACTCAGTTAGTTTGAGAATATAGTCACTCTCTTAGATGTCTATATTGTTTTCATGTTGCTGTTTCACTCTCTGTTTTTGCTTCAGTCTCTCTCTTTCTCTTCTCTTCTGCTTCTCTCACCCTAACTTTTCTGCTTTATCTCTCTTTTTCTTCTTTTCTCTCACTTCAGGTAAGAGTTGGTGGATGATGTGGAATGATGAACATGCCCTGCCCATTTATATCAGCATGAGTGGCCTAACCAGTGGTCCTTAAAGGGACTGCTGGAGGCTGCTCAGAAATCGGTCAATCACCGTAACTTTGCCAGAAGTATTACGCGAAAATGAGATGTCTGTCAAAGCTACCATGGTGGAGCAGGAGCAGCACAGAGGAATTTCACCCCTTAAATTCCCCAGTGATAGGTCACCAATGACATTCAGTCTTTATACCCACAGTGACTATTGGGCTTTGCAGCAGACCTTGTTCTGTGCTGTAGCTCAGTGTACCTATCTATTCTATTCTATCCTTTTTCACATAAATCACTGATCCTAATTCTGCTGGCTGAACAAAAATCTTTTCCATAGGGATACTTTAATTTGTTAGAATTGCTCTATCACAGAACTCAAATCGAGTCGGTCTCTCCTCCTCACCATGTTAATTGGAGGTCCATCAGTTAGTTTATTGAATCTTTGCTGTCCCACTGGAAGTCAATGCAGTTTGATTTCAGTTGCAGGTAGCCAGTAAAATTCAGCTGTCATCTTCTCAGCATATCCACATTCAAAATAGCAACTCTGACAGAAGTAGTGCTCTACTTGAAAGTAATTTCCTTTTAAACATCAATTTTCAATTGACACATTGTCGGTGACAGAACCATAGCACTTTTTTTCTCCATTTGCGCTCTCACAGCTGGTATCCTCTGTACATATAACTCTGCTTTGGAAAGCTATTAAACAGAGTATACTTCACTTCAGCCATCAACACTAATGCTGTTGTACATTTTATATCCTCACTCTACCATTACCAACAAGCCAGGGGATCAACCCTGGTTCAATGAGGAGTGTAGAAGAGCATGCCAGGAGCAGCACCAGGCATACCTAAAAATGAGGTGCCAACCTGGTGAAGCTACAACACAGGACTACATGCATGCTAAACAGCGGAAGCAACATGCTATAGACAGAGCTAAGCGATTCCACAACCAACGGATCAGATCAAAGCTCTGCAGTCCTGCCACATCCAGTCGTGAATGGTGGTGGACAATTAAACAACTAACGGGAGGAGGAGGCCCTGTGAACATCCCCATCCTCAATGATGGCAGAGTCTAGCACGTGAGTGCAAAAGACAAGGCTGAAGCGTTTGCAACCATCTTCAACCAGAAGTGCTGAGTGGATAATCCATTTCGGCCTCCTCCAGATATCCCCACCATCACAGAAGCCAGTCTTCAGCCAATTCGATTCACTCCACGTGATATTAAGAAACGGCTGAGTGCACTGGATACAACAAAGGCTATGGGCCCCGACAACATCTCAGCTGTAGTGCTGAAGACTTGTGCTCCAGAACTTGCCGCGCTTCTAGCCAAACTGTTCCAGTACAGCTACAACACTGGCATCTTCCCGACATTGCCCAGGTATGTCCTGTCCACAAAAAGCAGGACAAATCCAATCCAGCTAATTACCGCCCCATCAGTCTACTCTCAATCATCAGCAAAGTAATGGAAGGTGTCGTCGACAGTGCTATCAAGCGGCACTTACTCACCAATAACCTGCTCACCGATGCTCAGTTTGGGTTCCGCCGGGACCACTCGGCTCCTGACCTCATTACAGCCTTGGTCCAAACATGGACAAAAAGAGCTGAATTCCAGAGGTGAGGTGAGAGTGACTGCCCTTGACATCAAGGCAGCATTTGACCGAGTGTGGCACCAAGGAGCCCCAGTAAAATTGAAGTCAATGAGAATTAGGGGGAAAACTCTCCAGTGGCTGGAGTCATACCTAGCACAAAGGAAAATGCTAGTGGTTGTTGGGGACCAATCATCTCAGCCCCAGGGCATTGCTGCAGGAGTTCCTCAGGGCAGTGTCCTAGGCCCAACCATCTTCAGCTGCTTCATCAATGATCTTCCCTTCGTCATAAGGTCAGAAATGGGGATGTTCGCTGATGATTGCACAGTGTTCAGTTCCATTCGCAACCCCTCAGATAATGAAGCAGTCCGAGCCCGCATGCAGCATGACCTGGGCAACATCCAGGCTTGGGCTGATAAGTGGCAAGTAACATTTGTGCCAGACAAGTGCCAGGCAATGACCATCTCCAACAAGAGAATCAAACCACCTCACCTTGACATTCAACGCATTACCATCGCCAAATCCCCCACCATCAACATCCTAGGGGTCACCATTGACCAGAAACTTAACTGGACCAGCCACATAAATACTGTGGCTACAAGAGCAGGTCAGAGGCTGGGTATTCTGCAGCTAGTGACTCACCTCCTGACTGCCAAAAGCCTTTCCTCTATTTACAAGGCACAAGTCAGGAGTGTGATGGAATATTCTCCACTTGCTTGGATGAGTGCAGCTCCAACAACACTCAAGAAGCTCAACACCATCCAGGACAAAGCAGCCCGCTTGATTGGCACCCCATCCACCACCCTAAACATTCACTCTCTCCACCACCGGCGCACAGTGGCTGCAGTGTGTACCATCCACAGGATGCACTGCAGCAACTCGCCAAGGCTTCTTTGACAGCACCTCCCAAACCCACGACCTCTACCACCTAGAAGGACAAGGGCAGCAGGGTCATGGGAACAACACCACCTGCAAGTTCCCCTCCAAGTCGCACACCATCCCGACGTGGAAATATATCGCCGTTCCTTCATTGTCGCTGGGTCAAAATCCTGGAACTCCCTACCTAACAGCATTGTGGGAGAACCTTCACCACAAGGACTGCAGCGTTTCAAGAAGGCGGCTCACCTCCACCTTCTCAAGGGCAATTAGGGATGGGCAATAAAAGCTGGCCTTGCCAGCGACGCCCACATCCCATGAACGAATATAAAAAAGAGAATTCAGCACTTTATGAGATTTGGTGGGCCATGCCAGTTTATCTCTGCGGCTAATGAGAACGTAAATAACTTCACAAACCATCATACTTAGGGGCAAGCATTTGCAGCTATTGTGTTACAAAGCAAGCACGCTGGATCTAGTGTTGATGGGTCATTAAGAATTCCAAATTTGAAGGTCTCAATTAATTGGATTATGTTAGTTTTGAATGTTCATAATAACAAGCACAGCTGAAATGTTGAAATAATTGTGCCCTGAATTTGATGGCACTAAAATGCGCGAAAAGAACAAGCTCAAAAAGCATTTAATACCAGTGTTATTTTTAAATTATATTACTGGCTGTCACTGGCAACATCCACTAGTGTGTAGTAGTCTGCCACATCTGCGGCAAGTACAATTTATACTGTGAGCATGAGTGGTAATTTAATTACAAACAGGATTATTATTTTACACAAAAGCAGAAAATATTGGAAACATTTAGCATCTGTGACGTGAACCGAAACTCATAGAATGATTACAGTACAAAATGAGTCCATTCGGCCTATCGACCCCATGCCGGCTCTTTGTAAGATCAATCCAGTTAGTCACATTCCCCCGCTCTTTCCCCGTAGCCCTGCAAATTTTTTCCCTTCAAGTATTTATCCAATTCCTTTTTGAAAGCCACGACTGAATCTGCTTCCAACACTTTTCAGGCAGCATATTCCAGATCATAATTACTCGCTGCGTAAAAATTTTTTTCCTCATATCACCTTTGGTTCTTTTCCCAATCACCTTAAATCAGTGTCCTCTGGTTCTCGAGCCTTCAGCCAAAGGGAACAATTTCTCTTTATTTACGTTATCTAAACCCTTCAGGATTTTGAACACTTCTTTCAAATCTCCTCCTAACCGTCTCTGCTCTAAGGAGAACAACCCCAGCTTCTCTAGTCTATCCACATAACTGAAGTACCTCATCCCAGGAACCACTCTAGTAAATCTTTTCTGCATCCTCTCTAAGGCCTTCATATCCTTCATAAAGTGCAATGCCCAGAATTGGACACAATACTCCAGTTGTGGCCAAACCAGTGTTTTATAAAGGTTCAACATAACTTCCTTGCTTTTGTACTCTATGCCTCCAGTTAAAAGCCCAGGAGCCCATATGCATTTTTAACTGCTTTCTCAATCTATCCTGCCACCCTCAAATATTTTTGCACATATACCCCCAGGTCTCTCTGTTCCTGCATCCCCTTTAGAATTGTACCATTTAGTTTATATTGCCACTCCTCATTCTTCCTGCCAAAATGTATCACTTCGCATTTTGCTGCATTAAATTTCATCTGCCACGTGTCCGCCCATTCCACCAGCCTGTCTACATCCACGTGAAGTCTATTACTATCCTCCTCACTGTTTACTATGCTTCTTTACTATGAGAGTAAACCAGCAGGGAACATAAAAACTGACTGTAAAAGCTTCTATAAATATGTCAAGAGAAAAAGATTAGTGAAGACAAATGTAGGTCCCTTACAGTCAGAAATGGGGGAAATTATTATGGGGAACAAAGAAATGGCAGAACAATTAAACACATACTTTGGTTCTGCCTTCATAAAGAAGGACACAAATAACCTGACAGAAATGTTAGGGAACCAAGGGTCTAGTGAGAGGGAGGAACTGAAGGAAACCAGTATTAGTAAAAAAATAGTGCTAGGGAAATTAATGGGGCTAAGGGCTGACAAATCCCCAGGGCCTGATAATCTACATCCCAGAGTACAAAAGGAAGTGGCCCAGGAATTAGTGGATGCATTGGTGATCATCTTCCAAAATTCTATAGACTCTGGAACAGTTCCTACAGATTGGAGGGTGGCAAATGTAACCCCACTATTTAAAAAAGGAGGGAGAGAAAAAACAGGGAATTACAGACCAGTTAGCCTAACATCAGTAGTGGGGAAAATGCTAGAGTCTATTATAAAAGATGTGATAACAGAATACTTGGAGGGCATTAACAGGATTGGATAAAGTCAGCATGGGTTTATGAAAGGAAAATCATGCTTTACAAATCTGCTGGAGTTTTTTGAGGATATAACTAGTAGAATAGATATGGGAGAACCAGTGGATGTGGTGTATTTGGATTTTCAGATGGCTTTTGATAAGGTCCCACACAAGAGGTTAGTGTGCAAAATTAAAGCACATGGGATTGGGGGGAATATACTGGCATGGATTGAGAATTGATTGACAGGTAGGAAACAGAGAGTAGGAATAAACGGGTCTTTTTCCAGTTGGCAGGCAGTGACTAGTGGGGTACGCAGGGATCAGTGCTTGGGCCCCAGCTATTCACAATGTATATCAATGATTTGGATGAGGGAACTAAATGTAACATTTCCAAGTTTGCAGATGACACAAAGCTGGAGCGGAATGTGAGCTGTGGGGAGGATGCAGAGGCTCCAATATGATTTAGATAAGTTGGGTGAGTGGGCAAGAACATTGCAGATACAGTATAACGTGGATAAATGTGAGGTTATCCACTTTGGTTGTAAAAACAGAAAGGCAGATTATTATCTGAATGGTGATAGATTGGGAAAAGGGGAGGTGCAATGAGACCTGGGTGTCCTTGTACACCAGTCGCTGAAAGAGAGCATTCAGGTGCAGCAAGCAGTTAGGAAGGCGAATGGTATGTTGACCTTCATTGCAAGAGGATTTGAGTACAGGAGCAGGGATGTCTTACTGCAGTTATACAGGGCTTTGGTGAGACCACATCTGGAGTATTGTGTGCAGTTCTGGTCTCCTTATCTGAGGAAGGATGTCCTTGCCATGGAGGGAGTGCAACGAAGGTTTACCAGACTGATTCCTGGGATGGCAGGACTGACGTATGAGGAGGGATTGGGTCGACCAGGCTTATATTCACTAGAGTTTAGAAGAATGAGAGGGATCTCACCGAAACATAAAAAATTCTAACAGGACTAGACAGACTGGATGCAGGGAGGATGTTCCCGATGGTTGGGGAGTCCAAAACCAGGGGTCACAGTCTCAGGATACGGGATATGCCATTTAGAAACGAGATGAGGAGAAATTTCTTCACTCAGAGGGTGGTGAACCTGTGCAATTCTCTACCACAGAAGGCAGTGAAGGCCAAGTCAATAGATGTATTCAAGAAGGAGATAGATATATTTCTTAATGCTAAAGGGATCGAGGGATATGGGGAGAAAGCGGGAACAGGGTACTGAGTTAGGCGATCAGTCATGATCATTTTAAATGGCGGAGCAGGCCCGAAGGGCCAAATGGCCTACTCTTGCTCCTATTTTCTATGTTTCTACGTTTTGTGTCATCTGCAAATTTTGAAATTGTGTCCCGTACACCCAAGTCCGAGTCGTTAATATATATCAAAAAAAGCAGCGGTCCTAGTGCCGACCCCTGGGGAACACCACTGTATACCTTCCTCCAATCCGAAAAAGCAACCATTCACCACTACTCTCTGTTTCCTTTCACTTAGTCAATTTCATATCCATGCTGCCACTGCCCCTTTTACTCCATGTGCTTCAATTTTGCTGACAAGCTTATCATGTGGCACTTTATCAAATACCTTCTGGAAGTCCATATACACAGCATCAACCACATTGCCCTCATCAACCTTCTCTGTTACCTCATCAAAAAACTCATCCAACTGAGTTAAACAAGATGTGCCTTTAACAAATCCGTGCTGGCTTTCCTTTATTAATCCACACTTGTCCAAGTGACTATTAATTTTGTCCTGGATTATCGTTTCTAAAAACTTCCCCACCATCGAGGTTAAACTGACTGGCCTGTAGTTGCCAGGTTTATCGTTGTACCCTTTTTTGATTAAGGGTGTAATATTTGCAATTCTCCAGTCCCTTGGCACCACCTCCATATCTAAGGACGTTTGGAAGATTATGGTTCGTTCCTCTGCAATTTCCACCCTTTCTTCCCTCAGCAACCCATGCATCCCATCCGGACTGGGTGACTTATCTACTTTAAGTACAGCCAGTCTTTCTAATACCTCCTCTTTATCAATTTTTAGCCCAACCAGTGTCTCAACTACTTCCTTTTTTACTGTGATTTTGGCAGCATTTTCTTCCTTGGTAAACACAGATGCAAAGTACTCATTTAGTACCTCAGCCATGCCCTCTGCCTCCATGCGTAGATCTCGTTTTTGGTCCCTAATCGGCCCCACCCCTCCTCTTACTATCCGTTTACTATTTATATGCCTATAGAAGACTTTTGGATTCCCTTTCAGGTTAGCTGCCAGTCTATTCTCATACTCTCACTTTGCCCCTCTTTCATTTCTCTTCTGTACTTTCTATATTCAGCCTGGTTCTCACTTGTATAATCAACTTGACATATGTCATATGCCTCCATTTTCTGCATCTTCTTTGTCATTCAGAGAGCTCTGGCTTTGGTTGTCCTCCCTTTCCCCCTCATGGGAATGTGCCTAGACTGAACTCGAACCATCTCCTCTTTAAAGGCCGACTATTGTTCGATTACAGTTTTGCCTGCCAATCTTTGAATCCAATTTACCCGGGCCAGATCCGTTCTCAACCCACTGAAATTGGCCCTCCTCCATTTAAGTATTTTTACTCTAGATTGCTCCTGGTGGATGATGCCGCTCTTGCTCTTCCTCCTCTTCATGCTTCTCCTCCTCCTCCTGCACCTGCTCCTGCTGCATTTTTTGTTGCCTAGCTGGTGGCAAGGACTGGTCCCTCATGTTGGCAAAGTTATAGAGCATGCAGCAGATGACCACAAATCTGGATACCTTCTCAGGAGTGTACTGTAAAGCTCCTCTGAATGGTCCAGGCAGTGGAAATGTTGCTTGACCACACCGATTGTCTGCTTGATGACATTCCTGGTGGCTGCATGGCTCACGTTGTAGGCCAGATCTGCAGCTGTGCCCTGGTTCCTGATAGGAGTCATGAGCCAAGTCTAAAAGGGTAGCCCTTGTCGTATAGTAGCCAGCAGTGTAACCTGGCGGCCTTATTGGAATAAAGGCAGCACCGAGGGCTGGTGCAGAATACATGAATCATGACTGCTGCCAGGAAACTGGACACAGACCTGCATGATGCACTGCCTATGGTCGCAAACCAGCTGGACATTGAGCGAGTGGAATCCCTTTCTATTAAGAAGACAAGTTGGTGATGGGGAACACGCAAAGCAATGTGAGTGCAGTCTATGGCATTCTGGATCCTGGGGAAGCCTGCAATGCATGCACAGCCTAATGCTCTCTCATCCTGCTTCGCTTGAGCTCGGTCCATGGGGAAAGTAATGTAGCTATTCCTCCTGGTGTAAAAAGCCTCGGTGACCTCCCTGATACAGCGGTGCACTGCAAACTGTGATGTTGCTGATGTCACCCTGCAGACTGAAGGAAGCCTGATGCATAAAGATTAAGGGCCACAGTGACCTTGACAGCCACATGCAGTGTTTACTGTCCATGCCGTGGATTGAGGCTCCAGTTGTTGCTGCAACAGGTGATATAGCTCGGTGACAGCCTCCTTGGTGAAGCGGAGGCACTTGAGACATTGTACTTCTGAGAAGTTCATGTAGGAGCAGCGCTCCTTGAAGACTTATGGCTCACTTGAAGACGTATGGCTTAATGCTCAGTGCCCTCCTTCTCCCTCTTGTACCAGCTGCTCTCTCCTGTCTTCCTCACTGCTCCACCTCATCATCCTGCCCTAAAGGCAGCCCTAACAGGCCACCCATGACTGCGGTATAACTGTTTAAAAGGCAGCCAAAAATAGTTGAGCACCAGCTAAAACCTCTTCCCAGCAGTCAGAATTAAGTTTTCAGTCAGAAAACAGGCCAAAAAACGCCCAGAAGTTAACTAGCAGTCCAAAATGATAAACTACCAACTAACCTGTATGCAGTGGATGAGTCCTTTAAATAGCACTACTGCAAAAGTCCATCCTGCCTATTAGCTCCACAAGTTGCTGGGCAAGTTTATCACATGGCAAGTCCGGCGCTGGGCATATCAACATCAGAAAAGGGTCCTACAACAAGCGTAGGACCCTAATTTGAATATTTTATTCACTCTTTTAAATATTTCTAGCATACTCCTATGGAGCAGCCCAACCCAGTACGGTGCACTTCCAGTTCGTAATGAGCGTTTAATGAAAGCCCTGATTATTAATTAATTACTTTCAGAATTTATATATTTCAAACAACAATATATCTCCTTCAGGTCATCTAAAACTCAAGAATTCTGCATAAACTCACTTCTTTCAATCTGTTATTCATATCTATTTATAAAAGGTATCGCACCTAATATGCATCTGACGCACTTTGTCACAGGCACACTTGCAGCTGGTTGGCTATATGTCATATTTATAAAACAGCAACAAACTACGACTGAACAGTCTTTAAAAAGCATATAAAAAGAGAAAAAGAATCAGTCATTTCCTGATGGTTTCTTGCAACTTTGAGCAGGGATTAACAAGAGTTGTTAATCTAGAGAAACCTGAAGCCTGCCACCAGAACAGAAATTAGCCTCTAACTGACCTTAAGTTTGCCTATTTAGACCCCTTCCCCAAAGGGAGTAACTGAACAAAGACCTTAAACAGGCAGGCCAGGTTAGCAGCTACTTGTCACAACCATGCTCCAGATCCCAGATTACTAGCGAGGAACGCCATGGGAGATTATGTACAAAAACATATTTCACATCCATAAGCACTTCTCTGTCACACTTTGTCACCTTCAAATTGCTAAAAAATGGATTTTACAGGAACACAGAATACTGGAGCCAGAATATCTGTACCCTTTTAAATGACTCTGTATGAACTCATCTAATGTTTACTTAACATCAAATTTTAGCTTTAAAGAGATGCAAACCTACATATTAGCAGAAGAATAATTTGCACTATATCTCTCGGTTTTCTGCTGATCATCCACCAAAGTTACAGTAGGAGATCAGAAGAATTCCTACGGAAATTAGAGGCATTCTTTTTTACATGGTATAATGTTCCTATCCTTATAAAATATTCTCTTGACATACACAATTTTCTTGTACTTGTTTATTTTGTTAATTTTGTTTAGCCTACAAGGAATCGCAAATAATTAGCTCTAACTTTTAATTGCATTGCAATGCAATTTTGATAAAAAGTAAGGGTAACCGAAAGGCGCCAACGTTTATGGCCTTCACCCAGCGGGAGCAGAGTGGTAGTGTGCTGAAAATGGCAGTACATCATTTACCAGCCCATTCTCGCCTCCTTTATGGCCACTCCCATTTTTTTCAGGGCCTTCAGCTTGATGGACCAGGCACCTGCCTGTTTCAGGCAGGAGTCTATTTGTAATATGCAAATGAGAGCCCTACAGTGGTTGTATGACCCCAATGCAATTTTGAGGTACGAATGGGTGGAGCATACATCGCGCATACTCCACCCATTGGTAGCAGCAATTGAGTGATCTAACAAGGGACCACTGTAGGCTGTCAGATAAAAGGGTATGTTTTGGGGGGGTTAAGATTTTTGTGGGGCCAGGAAGAGCATTTGTGCTCCTCCTGGCCCCACAAAATTCTTCTGGCACGCTGCCTTGCTCTAGGAGAAAATTTCTGACTGCCCCCCCTGGATTTCCCACTCCCCTGTCCAGCGAGCTGTCTATCAACAACAACTTGCATTTATATAGCACTTGTAATATGGTAAAATGTCCCAAGGCACTTCACAGGAGCATAATCAGTGCCCACTGCAGCTTGCTGGGATTATGACAATGAGGCCCAGACCTCAAAATGGCTAAGGCCTCTTGTGAGGGACTGAGTGGGCGGAGCGAGCACTCCACCCACTGCCGCTTTGGAAACCAGGTTTGGATTTGTCCAATCTTTGTGTGGATGGCACAAGATGACAAGAAGACAGTTTATGCTGTGAATTTAACAGGATTATATTCAAAGTATTGTGGAAAAAAAAGTTTTCCTTTATATTTGAAAATGGAATGGTAACTTTTTTAGTTTTAATAATGTTTTACAGTGGACCTATTTACAGCTATTATTTGTAGTAAATGTAACTTCTGCACTGATGAATATCGACAAGACAGAGCACGATTGCTTTGGAAAATACAAGTGAACACTGAATGTCAAACATTGTGTAATAACAAGAAAGTAACCTACCATTTAAATGGAAATAATGAACCATCCCATCATTCACAGAACTTGCTGAGACTTGCAAAATATTGTTTTTGTAACATTAAAACATGGACAATAATTACCCTTAGATATTAAAAACATTCAGTGGGAAAAGTAAAGCTAAGAAAACTTAAGGAAGCTGCAAGGCTATCACAAACTATATCAGCAACATTAAGCACAGTGTAAAAATCTGCTCAGACATTTTATACTTTCAACATTATTAGACAAAAGTACTTAGGTTCAAACCTGGTCGCAGCTGCAAAGAGACTTTGCCAGGGGCCAGTTGAGAACTTTGTTGTTTTTCTTTCATTATTTTTTTGACTTCAAGAAATTCAATGAAATCTGAATTGCAGCCTTTTTGAATTAGATTGGTGATCAAGTCACACCTCTTCTTATGCAGTGATTCATCTGAAAAATCCTAATGTACAGAATATTTATATATTGTAAATGCAGTATATTTGAAAAGTTAAGCTGAATCATAACTTACTGTCAAATGTACATAGATGGTCACCTGTCGTTATTGCTTTTTTTATTCACAAACCCAACTTCACTAACTTTAATGGACACTGTCCCAAAATGAATTAATACAGAATAACCATTTAATATGGTGCCTCAGCTTACCTGAATTGCTTTACTATACAAAATGAATTACTGTGTTAAAATATACAGCTTATATAAAATTAAATACTCAATTCCTTACTTCCTTGCATTTTCTCAGTAATAAACCGTAATGAGACTGAATCTGTGATTATTTTGATACTGGGTTGATCTTTGCATCCTTAATCCAGGTTGATTTTTCACAAGGACTAGGAAAGTATTGTTGGAATCTTGCATCAAGAACAACGCATCAACAATCATATCACCTTTTGAAAACACCATCCACATTCAGGACCCAGGAGGAGGCATTCAGTGCAACGGTTCGTTTTCTCAGCAGTGCATTTGTTCCTAACTGTAATTTTAAAAATTGCAAGCAATTAGAAGTGTTGCATTTCATTCATTTTTGGATCTAAATGTTTTGATTAACAATAAGCGTGCAATTTATTAGAATGTACATCCATTCAATCTGGACACAGAGTTAGACATCGCAGCCCTTAACTATCATTTTGTTGTAAAAAAATAGAAACTGCAATAAATCACACGTACAAACGTATGTCCGGCGAACACTCACCACCTGTCTTGCTTGCTGCGACGGCGATGGCCAAAATATAAACGACGACTAAAAATACCTTCGCCGGAAAGTGTCCGTGTTTTGGAAGGGAGCCGGTTCCGATGACAAATGCGCGCTGCTCCATGGCGTGAAGAGGAGCCCGGGCAGAGAGGGCGAGAGGAGCCCGGGCAGAGAGGGCGAGAGGAGCTCAAGCGCCGGGCTGCAGAGAGACGCGCACTGGCCGCAGGATGGAGCATCTCCCAGAGCCCCGGCAGCACACGGCACAAGCTGCGGGCGGACGGATGAAGGTCCCCTCCTCTCACTCCCTCCCTCACACTCCCTCCCTCACTCTCACTCGCTCTATTGTGCTCTGAGCCCTGAAGAGCCCTTTAATCACTCTCTCCCTCACTCCTCTCTCACTCGCTCTATTGTGCTCTGAGCCCTGAAGAGCCCTTTAATCACTCCCTCCCTCACTCCTCTCTCACTCCCTCCCTCCCTCGCTCTATTGTGCTCTGAGCCCTGAAGAGCCCTTTAATCACTCTCTCCCTCCCTCCCTCTCTCACTCGCTCTATTGTGCTCTGAGCCCTGAAGAGCCCTTTAATCACTCTCTCCCTCACTCCTCCCTCCCTCGCTCTATTGTGCTCTGAGCCCTGAAGAGCCCTTTAATCACTCTCTCCCTCACTCCCTCTCTCACTCGCTCTATTGTGCTCTGAGCCCTGAAGAGCCCTTTAATCACTCTCTCCCTCCCTCCCTCTCTCACTCGCTCTATTGTGCTCTGAGCCCTGAAGAGCCCTTTAATCACTCTCTCCCTCACTCCTCCCTCCCTCGCTCTATTGTGCTCTGAGCCCTGAAGAGCCCTTTAATCACTCTCTCCCTCACTCCTCTCTCACTCGCTCTATTGTGCTCTGAGCCCTGAAGAGCCCTTTAATCACTCTCTCCCTCCCTCCCTCTCTCACTCGCTCTATTGTGCTCTGAGCCCTGAAGAGCCCTTTAATCACTCCCTCCCTCTCCCTCACTCCTCTCTCACTCCCTCCCTCCCTCTCTCACTCGCTCTATTGTGCTCTGAGCCCTGAAGAGCCCTTTAATCACCCACTCAGTCCCCGAGAAGCCTATCGTCAGACGGGGGAAGTCTGAAGGGGGAACAAACTGCTCCCGCCCCGCAGCCAGTACAACACACGGTGTGGACCCTCCTAGAAGTTTCTCGCACCGAGGACAGAGAAACAAAACGTTTATTTTTTTAAAAAAAGAAGAAAAGAGACATAAGTGAATTTGACATGTAATGTGAGAGAGAATTTCCCCCTCGATGTATAAAGCCGCAGCAGACAGAGCGAGCTTCTCCACACACTTTCACTTCGTTTTTCGGACTCTGAAGCCACTCGTTGCCACAGAAACGCATTTTATTTCCGAGAGCAGAGACTGCTGGACAACGAGGCAATTTCTATTCGATTTAGTTATTTAAAAACAAACATCTGGGCAACTCTGATAAATTTTCTTTCAAATAGGTAAGAAAAAAAGTTGGGATTATTTACCTTTAAGCACTGCAATCATCATTCTTACAGATGAATGCTTCATTTGCCATAAGTCAAAAGTTTTCAACCATTCATCATTGTGGTTAAAAGGAGCAGGAGAGACAGTTTTTGACTATATGGTTCCCGTGGAGAAAAAACATCCAATATCCTAGATCCAATTACCTGTTTCTTTGCTATGATTCAATGGAACTGATTCCCAAATCAAAGTTGAAAAAATGCCTTTAGAAACGTCAATAATTGGAATAAAAAATAATTTGGCCCATCAAGCCCATTCCTTTCACAGTCGTGGATCCCTTCCCTTATGTCCACGCACTCTCCCATGACAAACAAATCTATTAGTATCGCCATAATCCTCAACCTCTTTTATCCTTTAAATTCCATATTCAAACTTCTGTCAACAAATCCAGGTACATTCTAGGGCACATTCCTCAGTCCCAATTTCCCCATCCATTAATATATGCGCCTGCGATTTCCCACCAAGTGCTCCCTGCAACCAGGACTACAAACTGGGCGGTGAGGAATTGGCCCCTCTATCCTATCACAGACAGTTCCCAAATTTAATCTCCTGAGGGAAAGTTCTGCAAAATCTCTTCCTGACCCCAAAGGGTACTGAGCAAAACTCCAGAGCATCCAGCAATCTTTGCAATCTATATATTCAAGCCTGGACATTTGCATTAACAGGTGATATTTAAATAGCCTTAGCAGCACAAGAATCATTGGTTTCGGTTATAATCTTGAAGCACATTCTGAACCAGATATTTATCTATGTCCTTTTTGAATTAATTAATCAACATATCATTAAATGCTTTTGCAGGGAGTGCTTTTCAACACATCACCTATTCTGTGCAAACGAACATCTAATGTCTAGTCTTCCTTGGGCCTCAGTAATAACATACTTGTATTCTCCAGTTATGTGCTACAAGTTAATTAGTTTTTTTTCATCAACATTACCGATGCATCTCAACCTTTGAAAGGCATGCTTATTTGAGGGCTAATATGTTTAAATAAACATTACGGCTGATTTTTATCTTTAGCAGCTGGACATAAAGTATCTCCTGCGTGCAACAGAGGAAAATTGGATGAGGACGATCGCATGCCCGTAATGGAGCCTGCCTGATTTTCCTTCGATTTAAATTAATGGTGTGAAAACATACCCCAGTTAGAAAATATACCCCAGTATTCCACATATGCCTTCACCAATAATCTATGAAATGTTTCGACCCTTTGTGCTGATGCTTTCACTTTGACGTGTACAAACAAATCACCAAAATATTTTTTAAAAATCTGGTAAGAACACCATTCTAAGTTAGTAGTCGGAGGAAAATCTTAGTTTTGGTTCAGCAGAAACTACTGAGATGATTTCCTATTTTCCTCCACCTGGTGAAAAAGTAATTTCTTAATATCTGCTCAGCTGAATCTATGTTATTCTTCTGACTCACTTGGAGAAAGATAGGATAGAGTTCCCATCTCTGGAGCCAAATTAAACTTTTTTGTTTAGGGCTGGAAGATTGTTTTGTCCTCAGTTATATAAGACAGGGTAAGAATTTGCTCAATCTGAAACTTGTACTGACCCCTCCCCTTGACATTCAACAGCATTACCATCGCCGAATCCCCCACCATCAACATCTTGGGGGTCACCATTGACCAGAAACTTAACTGGATCAGCCACATAAATACTGTGGCTACAAGAGAAGGTCAGAGGCTGGGTATTCTGCGGTGATTGACTCACCTCCTGACTCCCCAAAGCCTTTCCACCATCTACAAGGCACAAGTCAGGAGCGTGATGGAATACTCTCCACTTGCCTGGATGAGTGCAGCTCCAACAACACTCAAGAAGCTCCACACCATCCAGGACACAGCAGCCTGCTTGATTGGTACCCCATCCACAACCGGCGTACCGTGGCTGCAGTGTGTACCATCCACAGGATGCACTGCACCAACTCGCCAAGGCTTTATCAACAGCACCTCCCACCTAGAAGGACACGGGCAGCAGGCACATGGGAACACCACCACATGCACGTTCCCCTCCAAGCCACACACCATCCCGACTTGGAAATATATCGCCGTTCCTTCATTGTCGCTGGGTCAAAATCCTGGAACTCCCTACCTAACAGCACTGTGGGAGAAACTTCACCACACAGACTGCAGCAGTTCAAGAAGGCGGCTCACCACCACCTTCTCAAGGGCAATTAGGGATGGGCAATAAATGCTGGCCTTGCCAGCGACGCCCACATCCCATGAACGAATAAAAAAAAGAAGCCGAAGAATGCATGATAGGGTGGGTTTTTTAAAGTGGTCCATCCATAGTAATGCTGACAAGAAGGAAAATGTAGTTTATTGGGAGTATGATCAAGCTTTAATTAGTAGTGGGGGTGGAATAATTTATTTTATCGTGTAATTCTTGCCTCCCCTAGACTTCCTCAGAGATTGAGTGCAAGGGTTGAATGCTGAAATGCAGCAAGAATTGGTATGGGATATTATTAGGCTGTAGAAGTGGCCTTTCCAACTTTTACAGATTTTATTTATTGTACTGTAACAATTTGAGCTTATCCAAAATCTATTTAATCCCTTTAAGTGCACACCATCTGTTTATTTTTAAAAGCTAATGTTCATCACAAAAGATCACAGAATCTGGTAACTATTATTTGTATAGACAAAATATATTTCTTTTGTTTAATCTGCTAATCCAATAATTTGCAATTTATGCATCATTAGCTAAGAATTATAACTATATATAATAAACCCTATTCTAAGTAATTGCTACAATTCATTAGTGTTTTAATCAGAATATATGAATAATTAATTATCACCAGTTGTTCCATACATCTGTCAAGTTGAATTTTGTTCTAGACTGAAACCAAACTAACCATGAAAGAGTTGTGCAAAAACAAATCTTGTGGACAATGACTAACCTCAATTAAAATATTTGATGTACGTGCACACCATACATCATGATAGACCTTGAATGCATGCTGACTTGGAACAGTTTTGATATCAATTTATTGGATAACAATTCAGGAAGTATGTCACTGAAATGGATTTTCAGTTTTGTGGTCTGCTGGCATGTGCTGCAGTTTATTTAAACATGTATGAACATTGCTTAAAACTATTAATGTAACTTTTACAATTCACAATAGTAATATTTTAATGGTGAAAATACAGAGAATATTCAATACCTGGGAAAGTTACAAAATTGTGCTGTAATCTAGGATGATTATGTCATAAGCTATGATGAGCAAAATTCAAGTGATTAATAGATATTGTCTGAATCCCAATATTAGAATACAACATTGGACTTACTCCATGGTATCTGACTATTTTGTACAATACAATTGAAATTTTCAAGACTGAGATTGATAGATTTATGTTCGGTAAGGGTATCAAGGGATATGGAACAAAAGGACGTAATTGGAGTTGATACAGATCTGCCATGATCTAATTGAATGGTGGAACAGGCTCAAGGGGCTGAATGGCCTACTCCTGTTCCTATGTTTCTATGTTTCATAAGGGTAAATGTTATGAATTCATACTCCCAGTGTTGAGCTTCACCTTTTGGGAGCACATATCGGGAGTTCAGGCCTAGAAGGCAGCAGGCCCAACACGATTATTTGTGATAATTTTCCGTCCTGCCAATGATTTGGATGAGGGAACGAAATGTAACATTTCCAAGTTTGCAGACGACACAAAGCTGGGGTGGAATGTGAGCTGTGAGGAGGATGCAAAGAGGCTCCAATGTGATTTAGACAAGTTGGGTGAGTGGGCAAGAACATGGCAGATGCAGTATAACTTGGATAAGTGTGAGGTTATCCACTTTGGTTGTAAAAACAGACATTATTATCTGAATGGTGATAGATTGGGAAAAGGGGAGGTGCAACGAGACCTGGGTGTCCTTGTACACCAGTCGCTGGAAGCGAGCATTCAGGTGCAGCAAGCAGTTAGGAAGGTGAATGGTATGTTGGCATTCATTGCAAGAGGATTTGAGTACAGGAGCAGGGATGTC
Organism: Heptranchias perlo; assembly: GCF_035084215.1. Taxonomy (NCBI): domain Eukaryota; kingdom Metazoa; phylum Chordata; class Chondrichthyes; order Hexanchiformes; family Hexanchidae; genus Heptranchias; species Heptranchias perlo. Next base: position 81,223,273 of record NC_090326.1, read on the forward strand.
TTACTGCAGTTGTACAGGGCCTTGGTGAGACCACATCTGGAGTATTGTGTGCAGTTTTAGTCTCCTTATCTGAGGAAGGATGTCCTTGCCATGGAGGGAGTGCAACGAAGGTTTAACAGACTGATTCCTGGGATGGCAGGACTGATGTATGTGGAGAGATTGGGTCGACTAGGCCTATATTCACTAGAGTTTAGAAGAATGAGAGGTGATCTCATCGAAACATATGCCATTTAGAACAGATGAGGAGAAATTTCTTCACTCAGAGGGTGGTGAACCTGTGGAATTCTCTACCACAGAAGGCAGTGGAGGCCAAGTCATTAGATGTATTGAAGAAGGAGACAGATATATTTCTTAATGCTAAAGGGATCAAGGGATATGGGGAAAAAGCGGGAACAGGGTACTGAGTTAGACGATCAGCCATGATCATTTTGAATGGTGGAGCAGGCCCGAAGGGCCGAATGTCCTACTCTTGCTCCCATTTTCTATGTTTCTATGCCTGAATTCCTGATTTATGCTCCCAGTGGGCAAAGCTTTTCACTGGGAGTGTCAATTTGTAAAAGATATCCTGTAAATTACAAGTTCTGGTATTGGCTACTACTAGGAGAATTCCATTGTATCGGTGCCGTATTCTTCACAAGCGAATCTTAATCATCTTTGTGAATTCTTTCCTGCAATACTACCTGGGAATAATTTACTATAAATTACAAAGAAATTCCATGGCATGTAGTATAAAATAATTGTACACATGTGTAAATTATCTATATGATGGGCAATAAATGCTGGCCTTGCCAGCGACGCCCACATCCCATGAATGAATAAAAAAAAATGACATGTTATATTCTGGGTAGTTTAAAACCATATTCCTATAATGTCCATAGGATGTGTATTGGATGGTAATGCATTATAGTTATTGTTTCACTTAAGAAAGAAAGAACTTGCATTTATATAGTACCTTTCACAACCTCAGGGATGTCTCAAAGTGCTTCACAGCCAATGAAGTACTTTTCAAGTGTAGTCAACATGTAGGGAAACGTGACAGCCAACTTGCACACAGCAATGAGATAAATGACCATTTAAACTGTTTTTAGTGATGTTGGTTGGGGGATAAATGTTGGCCAGGACACCAGGAGAACTTCCCTGCTTTTCTTCAAATAGTGCCATGGGATCTTTTACCTCCACCTGAGAGGGCAGACAGTTTAATATCTCATCCGAAAGACAGCATTTCTGACAGTACGCTGCAGGCAGTCTCCTGGGTGTTAAAGTGCCCAGATCATTTGAGACCAGAAGGAAATTTCATGGAAGCATGAAGAAGATAATAACAGCAGTTTGAACTGTCTGAAACAGCATCAAGCATAAGGCAAAACAAAGCATAGATCAATGCATGCTGTGGTTAAGGATAGAGGAGTATAATACATTTATGTATGATGAGTGAGAGGATAAAGAAGGGAAAAGAAATGGAAACTGAAGATGTTAATGGAGAAATTTGAGGAATATTTCACAGCTCAAATAATACTACAAATATTATGTATTTAATACCAAGTTTCAAACTCAAGGAGAAAGTATTGATGAATATATAATTACATTTGTGGAAAAAGGCCCAGCCTTGTCAGTACAGATTTTTTGAAGCCTCAATAAAAAAAGGATTGTAACGAGTAGAATAGATGATCAAGTCAGAAACTGAATACTAAGAGAAAAGAGTCTATAGGGTTGATTCCACGATGGGGCGCTTCTGGCAAGGAGCAGCAGTCACAGGGAGCACTGGTCAGGAAATCAAAGGCCGTGGGCCCATCATTTCTGAATTAACAATCCCTGTGAGTGTCGTTCCTTTCAGGAGCGCTCAATCAGTGAATCAGCCCTTATATCTATAGAAAGCAGTTGGCATTGACTCATCTGGAAGGTGTATGTAATGTTAACAGTGCTGTAAGTTATATGAATGGATCAGAAAAGTCACATACAGTAAAAAAAAAGATCAGGCTAGGCAACAATAGATCATGGATTATTGAATGCAGACCATAGAGAATGGTTATCAAACACCAAAATCTTCAGCATGCTGGATGCAAGTTGTGGCTACTGGCAAGATATGTATATTCGAGTAAACCTTTTTGGATGACCTCAGCTCCAGAAATTATCCAACACATAATGTCACAGTTACTAGATAACATTGAAGGAATGGAAGTTGGTATAATTGATACCCTGAATTGGGGAGAGAACAAACAGAAATATTGACCAAAGGTGGAAAAAGTCTGATGATGAGCAAGAGAGCACAATTTGAAGCTGAATATGAATAAATGGAAGTTCTAAGTCAAGAAGTCAGCTACATTTACATTTACAGCAAAAAGACTGAAGGCTGATGAAAAAGGTGGAGACAATTAAACATACGTGAAAAAAAAACAAGAAAGAAAAAGACCTGCAACAGTTTCTTGTCATGAACTTTTTAGGCAAGTTCTGTCCTGATTTGTCGGATCTCACAGACTGCTGAGAAAGTTAGTTGTAAAATACATAATACGGCAATGAACTGATGAGCATGGTGGGGGCTTCAAGAGCTCCAACACCTGATGATGATTAGCACTGATACTGGGAGGAACCATCCCATAGCAAATGCCTCACCAGAATTCACACCAGCTTAATGCAGATATGCCCAAATAGTGAAAGCAATTACAGCAGTAGTATTGGGTACAAAAAGTTCCATCAATATGTGTTTCCATGAAATTTTGTGAACATAAGCCTCAAGGCAATTATGAAAAAAAAACTGCATGAAACCCCATCAAGACATTGGCCCAGAAATTACTTAAGAAAGAACAGTGAACAGCGCTCACCGTTGTTAGTGGCAAAATCAAGGAGCAAGCTCTGGCGTTCGCACATGCGCAGTAAAACGCGAAAATCCGGAACTTGCTCCTCCTGGGTCATTGGCGTTATGACTGCTTCGAATTACAGGGATATCGCGGCTGGAATCAATGGAAACATTGGACTGCGCCAACTTACTCTTCTGCCCAGCTGGAAAGTAACTAATATTGCCACAAAACAGATACACTTAAAAATACCAGGTCTAAACTAAGTTTTAACAGTCCTAATGACGCCAAACAACTAAAAAGTAACTTTTAAAAATGTTGAGTCTCATTACTCCTAATTTTACATAAAAACATAAGAAATAGGAGCAGGAGTAGGCTATACGGTCCCTCGAGCCTGCTCCATCATTCAATAAGATCGTGGCTGATCTTCAACCTCAACTCCAATTTCCTGCCTGATCCCCTGATCCCTTGATTCCCCTAGAGTCCAAAAATCTATCTATCTCAGCCTTGAATATATACAATGACTCAGCATCCACAGCCCTCTGGGGTAGAGAATTCCAAAGATTCACAACCCTCTGTGTGAAGAAATTCCTCCTCAACTCAGTCTTAAATGGTCGACCCCTTATCCTGAGACTATGCCCTCTAGTTCTAAACACTCTAGCCATGGGAAACAACCTCTCAGCATCTATCCTGTCAAGCCTCCTCAGAATCTTGTATGTTTCAATGAGATCACCTCTCATTCTTCCAAACTCCAGAGAGTATAGGCCCATTCTACTCAATCTCTCCTCATAGGACAACCCTCTCATCCCAGGAATTGATCTAGTGAACCTTCATTGCACCGCCTCTAAGGCAAGTATATCCTTCCTTAGATAAGGAGACAAAAACTATACACAGTACTCCAGGTGAGGTCTCACCAAAGCCCTGTACAACTGTAGTAAGACTTCCTTACTCTTGTACTCCAACCCCCTTGCAATAAAGGTCAACATGCCATTTGTTTTCCTAATTGCTTGCTGTACCTGCATGCTAACTTTTTGTAATTCTGGTATAAGACATTCGTGCTACCAGAGAACGTACCTCCTGCATGTGAGAAAAAAGGGCCTTTACACAAGGATTCCACAATATTCACACTTTCCACCAGCAGTGGGAGCCCAAATCTCTTAAAGGCAGGCTGTATCTCTGACAGGCAGCCTGCAGCTCTTAAAGGTAACTGGTACCTGTTATTTGCTAAAAATAAGATACGGGTCTGCACGGAGCCTGAACAGAGATCAGACATTGCACATGTAAAACACAGATGCAGGTCCTGTCCCTATGTTTATAAACTGTTGAGTTATGTTAAAATATTGAATAAAGGTTGCACACCACTAAATCCCATATCCTCTAATCTGCATGCCAGACCTCACCAATCTGCCGACCTGAGTTTGTACCAAGCCTTCAATAGTGCGTGCACCAAGGTTCTCTGCTGATGCACCAGAGACCTTGGTGCAAGAGGTGGACAGAAGGAGGAGTATCCTATATCCGTGGGGAGGTGGGGGGGTTGCGGTGCAAGAAGCCCTCCAGACATATGCTCAAAAGGCAGTGGGAGGCACTAGGGGATGAAGTCAATGCCAGGCACATAGGACCACAAGCATGGATGCAGTACAGGAAGAAGTTCAATGCTTTGACACAACTGGACAAGGTGAGTGAGGTCAACTGTCAAATGGTATCTCCTACCAACTGCACCTCTAGCCGCATCCACTGCTCCACGCACTACAGTCCCCATCACCCACTTTCAATCATTACTCAACTCTTCCAATCAGATGCTTCCTCTCACCCTTACACATTACCACTGTTGTAAGCCGCACACCAACAAGTCACAGGTTGCACACACCGGCAGCTATTCAACCATGGCAGGCACATCACCTAAACATCTAGCAGGACACTCACCGACACATGTCCTGCTTTTTTGCAGGAGAAGGTGAAGCTTAACAGGAGGCAGCAAGTGGCAGTGACTCCTTGGAATATGAACCTGCTGCCCTCTATCAGGATGACAGCATTCCTGTCCCACCCCTGCCACTCCGCCAGTGCCCTTGCTGTTGCCGGTCAGCTAAATGAAATGAAAACAGAAACTAAGAAATGCTGCTCATTACAAAAGACGCAATCCCTTTTCTTGGAAGGATTTCCAAACACAGAACCTGAAGCTGACCTTGAGCTACAATAGTACTGGGACTAACAGAGATGTACTCATTATTGAAGAGGGGATTATTTTCAACAGTTACAAAGTTCTTGTGCCTGCCAGTGAAAACTTAAGTTGATAAAAATACATCAAGGACACCAGGGAATTCAAAAATGTAAAATATTAGCAAGAGATGTCCTGTTCTGTCTTTGTATAGCAGCACAAATTGCTGATGTGGTTAGCCAATGTCTGATACACAGAAAGAAAGATCGAAAAGGGCCGATGAAAGCATATGATATTCCGAACAGACGTTAGCAACAGTTTGCTAGATATGGTGGGGTTGATTTTAACTTCCTCTGCTGGACAGGAACAGTGTGTGGGAAGGGATAAAGTCAGGCAAGTTGATTTACGCGCCTGAGATTACTCCATTCCGACTCTGTGCCATTTTCTCTTCGTCAATGTTCAGGTTGTCTGAGGCTCCCGTTACAGGCTGCCAGGCGACAATTCAAATGTAAAAGCCGTGGTCCGATGACATCATTAGTGCTGCAACGCTATTTTTATTGGAACTCGGGGAAGGCCCGACTGGTGGAAAACTCGCCAGAGAAACCTGGCAGGAGGCAACATAGCGGCCAGAAGATACCAAGTTAAGTTTCTCCAGAAGGAATCCTGAGCCTCCTCTACCCCTGCCTTCCCTGTCCCTCCTCACACCCCCATTCGTCTGGGAACCCTCTCCCCCAGCACTTACCTTATGCCAGGGACCATTCCTTGTGATAATGCGAGGAATGTTACAAATAAAGTTGGCCAGCTGCAGGCACAAGTTGCCAGATGGGGGATATGATATAGTGGCATTAATAGAGACTTGGCTTAAGCATGGGCAGGAACGTGAACTAAACATTCCTGGCTACAATGTATTCAGGACATATAAGGAAGGAAAAAAGACAGGCCGGAGGGGTGGGGGGGCGGGGTGGGGGGGGGGTGGCAGTATTGATCAAGGATAATATTACAGTTCTACTGAGGGACGATATACTAGAGGGTTCAAAGATTGAATCTATTCGGTTAGAGTTAAGGAGCAGAAAAGGAGTTGTTTCATTGCTGGGTGTTTACTATAGACCCCCAAATAGTGAGAAGGAGATAGAGGAGCAAATCTATCGGCAAATTTCAGAGAAATGTAAAAATAATACAGCAGTAATATTAGGCGACCTCAATTACCCTAAGAATTCCTAAAATGTGTACAGGAGAACTTTCTTAATCAGTATGTTTCTAGCCCAACGAGGAAGGAAGCAGCGCTGGATCTAGTTCTGGGGGATGAAGTAGGGCAAGTGGAGTGTGTTTCAGTGGGAGAACATCTGGGTAATAGTGATCATAATATAATTAGGTTTAAAGTAGTTATGGAAAGGGACAAAGAAAAATCAAAGGTGAAAACATCCAACCGGAAGAGAGCCAATTTCAATGATTTGAGAAGGATCTAGCACAGATGGACTGGAAACAAAGACTGGCCAGGAAAATAGTAAATGAGCAATGGCAGGCCTTCAAGTTGGAGATAGTTCAAGTACAAACCAAGCATATTCCTATACGGAGAAAAGATGTGGCATCCAAAGCTAGAGGTTTATGACAAATGTCAAATACAGAATACAATAGAAAACTAGGCCAAATACAAAGAGCGCAGGGGAAAATTGAAAAAGGATATAAGAAGGATAAAGAGAGAATATGAGAAAAGATTAGCAGGTAACATAAAAGGGAACCCAAAAATCTTTTATAAACATATAAAAAGTAAAAGGATAGTTAAAGGAATGGTGGGTCCGATAAGGGACATCAAAGGAAATCTGCTTGTGGAGGCAGAGGGCATGACTGAGGTATTGAAGGAGTCTTCACAAAAGAAGAGGGTGAAGTTAATGTTACAGTAGAGGGGGAGGGAGTAGAGATTTTGGATAGGATAAAAATAGATGGAAAGGAGGTACTAAACAGGTTGGCATCACTCAAAGTTAACAAGTCACCCGGTCCAGATGGGATGCATCCTAGGTTGCTGAGGGAAGCTAGGGTGGAGATAGCAGAAACTCTGACCACAATCTTTTAATCCTCCTTGGATATGGGAATGGTGCCAGAGGACTGGAGGATTGCAAATGTTACACCCCTATTCAAAAAAAGGGAGAGGATAAACCTGATAACTACAGGCCAGTCTGTCTAACATCAGTGGTGGGAAAACTACTAGAGACTATTGTCAAGGACAAAATTAATCCTCACTTGGAGAAGCATGGGTTAATAAGGAACAAACAGCAGATTTGTTAAACGAAAATCGTGTCTGACTAACATGATAGAGTTCTTTGATGAAGTAACAGAGAGGGATGATGAAGGTAGTAGATGTTTTATATATATATGGACTTTCAAAAGTCATTTGATAAAGTACCACATAACAGACTTATTCAGAAAATAGAAGCACATGGGAATAAAGGGACGGTGGTAACTTGGGTATGTAATTGGCTAAGGGATAGGAGGCAAAGGGTAGATGTTTTTTCTGATTGGAGAGAAGTATGCAGTGAGGTCCTCCAGGGATCAGTATTAGGACCATTGCTTTTCTTGTTATATATAAGTGACTAGGACTTGGGTACAGGGAGTACAATGTCAAAGTTTGCGGATGATGCAAAATTTTGCAACGTAGTAAATAGTGAGGAGAATAGTAGCAGACTTCAGGAGGACATACACAGACTGGTGAAATGGGTAATTTCACGGCAGATGCAATTTAATATGGCTAAGTGTGAAGTGACGCACTTTTCGAGGAACAGCAGGTAGAGGCAGTATAATCTAAATTGTACTATTTTGAGGGGGTGCAAGACAGAGGGACTTGGGGGTATATATTCACAAATCTTTGAAGGTGACAGGACAATCACTGGTTAGGCCTCAGCTGTAGTATTGTGTACAATTCTGGGCACCACACTTTAGGAAGGATGTCAGTGCTTTGGAGAAGGTACTGAGGAGGTTTGCCAGGATAATACCAGGGATGAGGGACTTCAGTTATGTGAAGAGGTTAGAGAAAGTGTGATTGTCCTCCTTAAAGCAGAGAAGGTTAAAGTGAGACCTAATAGAGGTATTCAAAATTACGAGCGGCGTTGATAGAGCAAGTAGGAGAAATGGTTTCCTCTGGCAAGTGGGTCGGTAACTAAAGGCCATAGATTTAAAATAATTGGCAAAAGAACTAGAGGGGAATTGAGGAGACATTTTTTCACACAGAGGGTTGTTAAGATCTGGAACGCACTACCTGAAAGGGTGGTGGAATCAGATTCCATAGGAACTTTCAAAAGGCAATTGGACATGTACTTGAAGAGGACCGATTTGCAGGATTATGGAGAAAAAGCTGGGTTGTGGGACTAAATTGGACAGCTCTTTCAAAGAGCCGGCACAGGCATGACGGGACGAATGGCTTCCTTCCGTGCTGGAAGATTCTATGATTCTATGATACACTTGGGTCCCTGATGGCATCTGGCTCCCAGCTTAATTGCCGTTCTCGCCTGCTGGCCTTGACATCATTCCTGTCAAAATCGGCCAAGCCTTACTTCCTTCCCGTTTTCCGGATACGTCATCCGCTTTGATCCTACCAAATTAAAATCAACCACATTATCCCTGATGAAATAGTCTCGGATAATCGATCCCAGTATGCAAATACTGCGTTCCAAATATTTAGCAACGTCTACGGATTCAAACACACAATCCCATCATTAAAGTGCTCACAATGGTAAAACTGCGAAAGCTGTCATTGCAAAAGATTTGTTGAAGAGGCACATTTAGCCCCACTTGATTATTGTAACACACTTGGAGATGATAAAGTGTTGTCAGTGCAATTGTTAATTAGAACAAAAACATTTCTCACCTCAGAACGATTGTTAGACAAAAAAATCATCAAAGGAGTTTCATAACAGCTCAAGTACAACAAAAAGAAAAAAATAGATGTACATGACTGAGCATGTTGTACTTTAAAACCCTTGCTACCAAGAGATATAGTGAGAGTGCATGTAGCTGAGCTAAATGAATGGAAACCAGCATATGTTCTGTATAAGAATGACTAGCAGAGAGCATATATTACAGTGTGAAGTTTTCGCTATCGACAAAACGCACCCAGAATGCGCTGGACACTGCATCAGTTTTGCCAAGGTGAACTTTGGTTGAAGTTTCCACACAATTCATTAGCAGAAGCCCCGGCTCAAAATCTCCCATAGATCAGCTCAATCAAGCTGCGTAATCACTTTGTGACTGGAACAAGGCATCCTCCAGCAGTACATAGAGGAGTGGGATTGCCAGGAAATGAGCCATTCTTCAACAAAATTAATCAGCACAGAGTAGGACAGATCAATTGACAGATTTAATGCTCTTGGTCTTACTTTTTAATGGGCTTCAATTGACTGCTGGTCAGATGATCAACGCTGGATTAATATGACCACAGATGCCTGTGCGTTTGGGAATCTGGGTGCAATATGATGAACCCTCCACCCCCCTAAATGAGCACAAACGGCGGAAATTTGCCTTTCCGACCTGGAGGCATGGCCAGTTTTGTGGATGGGGACTGCTTCATGCAAAGGATCTGTTGAACTAGCTTAAAAGATTGCTGATACTCGGGCGCAATTCACTCACACTTAAACTTCCACGATCTTTTTCACTATTTGATTTGATTCCGCTCAGATTAAGATGTTATCTGGGCGGAAATGCGGAAACCCCAGGCCAAAATGTATAAGAATAGATGATGAGCTGTTGACAAGGAATAGAACAGGAATCAAAACATTTGAAAGGTTGGAGCCAGTGCAAGAAGACCTGATAGAAGAAACTAAAACACCAGAACAACAAACTGAACTTGGGATGAGTAAATGTGAAATGGAACGAAAATACCCAACCAGCATCTTTTCGGGCTCAATTCCTTAGGAAGGATGTTGAGGCAATAAAGGGGGTATGGCACAGAATCACTAGAATGCTGACTGGAAAGAGGAAAGACTTGAAAAAATAGGACTGTTTTCATTAGAACAGAGAAGATTAATTGATGATTTAATAGCGGTGTTTAAAAATCTGAAAGCATGGGACAGATAGAAACAGATTGTTTCCAATGATTGAAAGGATCATAAGAACATAGGAACAGGAGTAGGCCATTCAGTCCCTTAGCCTATTCTGCCATTCAAATCCCACCCAGCCCAGTTGACCATGCAAAGTTCTCCTCATTAACATATGGGGACTGTTCCACAGATTAGACAAGCAACAACCTGACATTATAATACTCACAGAATCATATCTATCAGCCAACATTTCCTTCACCCCCATCCCTAGATATGTCCTGTCCCATTGGTGTGAATTGAGCAACAAGAGGTGAGGGCGCAGGGTGGGCATGGCTTTGGGAGTCCTCAATATTGCCCCTGGACTGCAAGAAGTAAACATGGCCAATGTAACCTCTTGTTGATTATTGCTTACTGCCTCCCTCAACTGATGAATAAGTGTTGAACACCACTTGGAGGAAGCACTATGGATGCAAGGACACAAAATGTACACTTTAAAGCCCACCATCAAGGGTAGCTCCACCAATCACTGAGCTGACCAAGTTCTGTGAAGGACATAGCTGTCAGACTGGGCCTACATCAGGTAGTGAAGGAATGAACATGAGGACATATTCTACTTGACCTTGTTCCCAACAACCTACCAATTAACAATAACATTGGCAGGAGTGACCACTGCACAGTCCTTGTGAAGACAAAGTCTCATTTTTACAGTGACGAAACCCTCCATCATGTAATGTGGCACCACAGCTGTGCCAAGTTGGATAGACTAAGGACAGATCTAGCAGCCCAAACCTGAGCATTCAGAGGCACTGTGGGCCATCAGATGTAGAAGAATTAAATACCACCACAATCTGTAACCTCATGCCCGTCACATCTCTCACTCCTCCATCACCATTAGAACAGGACATCAACCCTGGTTCATTATAAAGTGTAGAAGAATATGCCCGAAGCAGCTCCAGGCATCCCTTAGCGTGAGGTAGCAACCTTTGTGAAGCTATAATAGGAACATAGGAACAGGAGTAGGCCATTCAGCCCCTCGTGCCTGCTCTGCCATTTGATAAGATCATGGCTGATCTGTGATCTAACTCCATATACCTGCCTTTGGCCCATATCCCTTAATACCTTTGGTTGCCAAAAAGCTATCTATCTCAGATTTAAATTTAGCAATTGAGCTAGTATCAATTGCCGTTTGTGGAAGAGAGTTCCAAACTTCTACAACCCATTGTGCGTAGAAATGTTTTCTAATCTTGCTCCTGAAAGGTCTGGCTCTAATTTTTAGACTGTGCCCCCTGCTCCTAAAATCCCCAACCAGTGGAAATAGTTTCTCTCTATCCACCCTATCTGTTCCCCTTAATATCTTATAACTTCGATCAGATCACCCCTTAACCTTCCAAACTCTAGAGAATACACCCCCAATTTGTGTAATCTCTCCTCGTAACTTAACCCTTGAAGTCCGGGTATCATTCTAGTAAACCTACGCTGCACTCCCTCCAAGGCCAATATGTCCTTCCGAAGGTGCGGTGCCCAGAACTGCTCACAGTACTCCAGGTGCGGTATAACCAGGGTTTTGTATAGCTGCAGCATAACTTCTGCCCCCTTGTACTCTAGTCCTCTAGATATAAAGGCCAGCATTCCATTAGCCTTCTTGATTATTTTCTGCACCTGTTCATGACACTTCAATGATCTATGTACCTGAACCCCTAAGTCCCTTTGGACATCCACTGTTTTTAACTTTTTACCATTTAGAAAGTACCCTGTTCTATCCTTTTTTGATCCAAAGTGGATGACCTCACATTTGTCTACATTGAATTCTATTTGCCACAGTTTTGCCCATTCACCTAATCTATCAATATCGCTTTGTAATTTTATGTTTTCATCTAAACTGCTTACAATGCCACCAATCTTTGTGTCATCGGCAAACTTAGATATGCCTTCATCTAAGTCATTACTAAATATTGTGAATAATTGAGGCCCCAAGTCAGATCCCTGCGGGACTCCACTAGTCACATCCTGCCAATGTGAGTACCTTCCCATTATCCCTACTCTCTGTTGCTTTCGCTCAGCCAACTTCCTAACCAAGTCCGTACTTTTCCCTCGATTCCATGGGCTTCTATCTTAGCTAACAGTCTCTTATGTGGGACCTTATCAAATGCCTTCTGGAAGTCCATATAAATAACATCCATTGACATTCCCCTTACCACTACTTTAGTTAACTATTCAAAAAATTCAATCAGGTTTGTCAGGCACGACCTACCTTTCACAAATCCATGCTGGCTCTCTCTGATTAACTGAAAATTCTCGAGGTGTTCAGTCACTCTATCCTTAATTATAGACTCCAGCATTTTCCCCACAACAGATGATAGGCTAACTGGTCTATAATTCCCTGGTTTCCCTCTCTCTCCTTTCTTAAAAAGCGGAGTGATATGTGCAATTTTCCAATCTAGAGGAACAGTTCCTGAATCTAGAGAACTTTGAAAGATTATAGTTAGGGCATCCGCAATGTGCTCACCTACTTCCTTTAAAACCCTGGGATGGAAACCATCTGGTCCTGGGGATTTGTCACTCTTTAGTGCAATTATTTTCTTCATTACTGTTGCTTTACTTATGTTAATTTTATCGAGTCCCTGTCCCCGAATCAAATATTAGTTTTCTTGGGATTTCCGACATGCTATCCTCTTTTTCTGCTGTAAATACTGACGCAAGGTAATCGTTCAACATGTCCGCCATTGCCCCATTGTCAATGACAATATCCCCACTTTCAGTTTTTAAGGGGCCAACACTGCTCCTGACCACCCTCTTTTTCCTAATATAACTATTAAAGTTCTTCGTATTGGTTTTGATATAATATAGTTACTTGCAGGATTTAGATGGAGCTAAGCAGTCCCACAGCCAATGAATCAGAGCAAAGCTCTCCAGCCCTGCCACATCCACTTGAGGTAGCCAATCAGACAACTTAAAAATGAACACTTACATCCTTAACTATGGTGGAGCCCAGCATGAGTGCAAGAGACAAGTCTTCAGCCAAAAGTGCCATATGGACTACTCCTCTCTCTCTCCTTCTGAGGTCCCCACTATAATAGATGCCATTATCAAGTCAATTTGGCTCAGTCCATGTGACAGTAAGAAGTGGTTGAGTAGCACTGGACATAGGGAAGGCTGTGGGTCTTGACAACATTCTGACAGATAGTGCTGAAAACCTATGCATCAGAACTAATCACGCCCAGCCAAGTTATTCCAGTGCATCTTTGAGACTGGTATCTAATTGCCGATGTGGAAAATCACCATCATGTGACATATTCAGTTTGGGTTCCACCATAACTACTGAGCTCTGGACCTTGTCACAGCCTTGATCCAGACATGGACACAAAAGATGAATGACAGAGGAAATGTGAGAGTAAGGGGATAATTTTAACCTCAAAGAACGGGTGGGTTGAGGGCGGGTGGGAAGTAAAAATAACAGATTTTTCCACTAGTCTTGTCCACTTCCGGGTTTAACCCAGACGTGTTTGGATGTGTGCACATCCGAAACCTGGAAGTCCCATCCCCACTTAATACTGGCAGGTGGATTGTTAAAGGGGCAATGTACCTCATTGTGATAGTTGAGGCACTTAATTTTTTGTGGATTACAAAGGCAAACATATTTAACCTTACCTGTACAGGTTTCCCATCGCTTCTGATTCTGATCAGATGACAGGAGGTGAGAAGATCCGGATCCATGAGATGAGTGCCTTTATTGCACTGCTTGTAGGCCAGAAGCAGCAGGACTACATCGTCGAGGCCCAACACGCTCACCTGTGCGATTGGACCCCCATGATCGGCTGTCCCCACCCCAATGGTAGATCCACCCCCCAACCAATGGCCGAGACCCCCCCCCATGGTAGACCCCCCCCCCCCCCTGCCATGGCCGACCCCACCTGCTCCGATGTTTCCGACCATCCCCCCCTCCTCCAATGTCATCAAGCAGCCTCGCGACATCTTCAGCTTCTTCGATGTCTTTAGCCTTCTGATATCTCCAGCCTTCTCCGACCTCCAACTGTTGTCCCGATCTGATCACCTCCCCACCGCGATCTTCTCCACGACCCCCCCTCCATGTCATCCACAGCCCACAATCTCTCCCTCCGTCCTCTCTAATTCGCGGCTCCTTTCCCTCCCGACTTGCAGCCAGCCTGTCAATCTGGCTGGCGCAAGGGAAACCTGGATGCATAAATAATTAACTCCAATTGAGTCGCAATCACAGATAGCGATGCATTCACTTGACTTCCGGGTTCCCCACGTGAACATCTACCCCATGCGCTGGTTTCCCAGCTCTGAGTGAGAATCATGCCCTAAATCTCTGCAACATTAAGGCAGCATTCAACAAGTATGGCACCAAGGAACCCTAGCAAAACTGAAGTCAACGGCAGTCACGGCAAAACCCTCCAGTGGCTGGACTTACACTCGACACAAAGCAAAATGGTCATGATTGTTGTGGGCCAATCATCACAGCTCTAGGACATCACTACAGGAGTTCTCCTGCATCCTCAACTCACCTATCTTCAGCTGCTTCATTAATAACCTTCCTTCCATTATAAAATCAGGATGGGGCTGTTCGTTGATGATTCTACAATGTTTAGCTCCATTCACAACTCCCCCAATAATGAACATCCTACAGCAGGACCCAGACAACATACAGGCTTGAGCTGACAAGTGGGAGGTAACATTTGTACCACATAAAGGACCATCTCCAACAAGAAATCACCTCCTCTGACCTTCAAAGGCATCACCTTTGCTGGATCTCAATCATTAACATCCTAGGGGGATTACTATTGACCTGAAGCTTAACAGGACCACTCATTACAACAACATAGCCAGAAGGGCAGGACAAAGACTGGGTACTCTGTGATGAGTGGCTCACCTCCTGACAACTCACAACCTCTCCACTATCTAACAGATTAAGTTATGATAGAAATCTCATCACTTACCTGGATAGGTGCAGCTGCAACAACACTTAAGAAACTCAACACAATCCAGGATAGAGCAGTTTGCTTGATAGTCACCTCTACTGCTGGATTTAATTTCCACCCCTTCCACCACCAGCACACTATAGTACAATATGTATGATCTACAGGATGCATTGCAGCATCTCACCAAGCTTACTTTAACAGCATCTCCCAGCACTGTGACTTCTACCACCAAGAAGAAGAGCAGCAAGATCATAGCAACAGCATCTCCTCCAGATTCCCCTCCAAGTTGCACACCACCCTGACTTGGACATATATCTGCGCTCTTACATTGTCGCTGGATCAAAATCTTGGAATTCCCCACCTAACAAATTGTGGGAGCACCATCAGCACAAGGACTGCAGCAGTTCAAGGAGAAGATCCACAACCACTTTCTCAGGGCAGCAATGGATGAGCAATAAGAACAGCCTTACCAGCCATGCCTATATCCTGTGAAAAAATAAAATAAAAAGAATACAGCAGTCCCAGTATTATTTCAGCCAAGATCACTGAATAAGCCCTATGGCTCCTATTTCACAAGTATTTAAAATTCAAACACATTTTTTGATCCATGCCGAGAGAAGTTTTGAAATCTACAGTGTAATAACTGAATTGAAATATGGAACACATGTGTTTGTCTATTAGCAATGAACATGTCAGCAAATCTTCCTTACGATTAAAAATCATACAAAACCACACAATACCAGTCACCCAGTAGGGTTTTATTTTTGCTGATTGTCATGAAGTTAAAACTATTTGCAGGCATACCAATACTTTATACACCTACAAATATGCACATTCCAACTGGTTATTATCAGTGATTTACAAGAAATATGCAATGCTGTGGTCGAAAATTTTAAATGGCCAATTGCCAACATTTGTGATTTCTCCTACATATATCTTGTAAAGCCACAGAGCAATAAAGTGTGAGAATTATACTTGAGGTTAAAGAGAAAAACAAACCAGTGAGAAAATTTGTATTTCATGGCCGGTTTTGGGAACTTTTCCTGTTTGAAAGACAGTAATAGTAAATACAACTTCTATGCAGTGTTGCTTTTGTTAATGAGTCACAAGTTTATTTCTTGTAATCATGTTTCAGAATAGTGTTTAGCCTAAAAGTGCAGACATCATTGTGGTAAAGGGAAAGAATGTCTTCCAGCTGCGTTTCAACATTAAAAATGTCTTTAGCGATTAAATGAAAAACTTCAAATGCTGGAAATAATTTCTAATGCTGACAGACTCGCTGTGTATTTTCAGCATATTGTGTTTTTATCTAATATTTCTTTGTTGCATCCCTCATTCAAAATGTTTGTTTGAGTCTTGCCACATGAAGGATAGACTAACATCAAGCCAGGAGACAATTGATAAATGTGTTACTCTATTATACCCATTCACCAACAAGAGAGTTGTTTGATTAACAGATCTAGTAAGTAAAGTGATGCAAAAAATCAGGGAGTACACCCACAAGAATATCTAGGCCAAGAAGTTTAAACTAAAATGTAGATTCAATTAATTAAATAAAAATCTGGAATTAAAATACTAGTCTCAATAATGGTGGTCATGAAACTACCGGATTGTCGTAAAAACCCATCTGGTTCACGAATGTGATTGATTCTTAATTGCCCTCTGAAATGGCCTAGCAAGCCACTCAGTTGTAAAATCTCGCTAAAAAAGTCACAATAAGAATAAAACCGGACGGACCACCCGGCATCAGACCACTAGGCACCGGACACGACAACAGCAAACCAAGCCCGGTCGACCCTGCAAAGTCCTCCTCACTAACATCTGGGGACTTGTGCCAAAATTGGGAGAGCTGTCCCACAGACTAGTCAAGCAACAGCCTGACATAGCCGTACTCACAGAATCATACCTTTCAGCCAATGTCTCAGACTCTTCCATCACCATCCCTGGGTATATCCTGTCTCACTAGCAGGACAGACCCACCAGAGGTGGCGGTACAGTGATATACAGTCAGGAGAGAGTGGCCCTGGGAGTCCTCAACATTGACTCTGGACCCCATGAAATCTCATGGCATCAGGTCAAACATGGGCAAGGAAACCTCCTGCTGATTACCACCTACCATCCTCCCTCAGCTGATGAATCAGTCCTCCTCCATGTTGAGCACCACTTGGAGGAAGCACTGAGGGTAGCAAGGGCACAAAATGTACTCTGGGTGCGAGACTTCAATGTCCAACACCATGAGTGGCTCGATAGCACCACTACTGACCGAGCTGGCCGAGTCCTGAAGGACATAGCTGCCAGGCTGGGCCTGCGGCAGGTGGTGAGCGAACCAACACGAGGGAAAAACCTACTTGACCTCGTCCTTACGAATCTACCTGTCGCAAATGCATCTGTCCATGACAGTATTGGTAGGAGTGACCACCGCACAGTCCTCGTGGAGATGAAGTCCCGTCTTCGCACTGAGGACACCATCCAACGTGTTGTGTGGCACTACCACCGTGCTAAATGGGATAGACTCAGAACAGATCTAGCAGCTCAAAACTGGGCATCAATGAGGCGCTGTGGGCCAGCAGCAGCAGCAGAATTGTATTCCAGCACAATCTGTAACCTCATGGCCCGGCATATTCCTCACTCTACCATTACCAATAAGCCAGGGGATCAACCCTCGTTCAATGAGGAGTGTAGAAGAGCATGCCAGGAGCAGCACCAAGCGTACCTAAAAATGAGGTGCCAACCTGGTGAAGCTACTATATGCATGCTAAACAGCAGAAGCAACATGCTATAGACAGAGCTAAGCGATTCCACAACCAACGGATCAGATCAAAGCCCTGCAGTCCTGCCACATCCAGTCGTGAATGGTGGTGGACAATTAAACAACTAATGGGAGGAGGAGGCTCTGCAAACATCCCAATCCTCAATGATGGCGGAGTCCAGCACATGAGTGCAAAAGACAAGGCTGAAGAGTTTGCAACCATTTTCAGCCAGAAGTGTCGAGTGGATGATCCATCTCGGCCTCCTCCCGATATCCCCACCATCACAGAAGCCAGTCTTCAGCCAATTCGATTCACTCCACATGATATCAAGAAACGGCTGAGTGCACCGGATACAGCAAAGGCTATGGGCCCCGACAACATCCCGGCTGTAGTGCTGAAGACTTGTGCTCCAGAACTAGCTGCGTCTCTAGCCAAGCTGTTCCAGTACAGCTACAACACTGGCATCTACCCGACAATGTGGAAAATTGCCCAGGTATGTCCTGTCCACAAATAGCAGGACAAGTCCAATCCAGCCAATTACCGCCCCATCAGTCCACTCTCAATCATCAGCAAAGTGATGGAAGGTGTCGTCGACAGTGCTATCAATCGGCACTTACTCACCAATAACCTGCTCACCGATGCTCAGTTTGGGTTCCACCAGGACCACTCGGCTCCAGACCTCATTACAGCCTTGGTCCAAACATGGACAAAAGAGCTGAATTCCAGAGGTGAGGTGAGAGTGACTGCCCTTGACATCAAGGCAGCATTTAACCAAGTGTGGCACCAAGGAGCCCTAGTAAAATTGAAGTCAATGGGAATCAGGGGGGAAAACTCTCCAGTGGCTGGAGTCATACCTGGCACAAAGGAAGATGGTAGTGGTTGTTGGAGGCCAATCAACTCAGCCCCAGGACGTTGCTGCAGGAGTTCCTCAGGGCAGTGTCCTAGGCCCAACCATCTTCAGCTGCTTCATCAATGACCTTCCCTCCATCATAAGGTCAGAAATGGGGATGTTCGCTGATGATTGCACAGTGTTCAGTTCCATTCGAAACCCCTCAAATAATGAAGCAGTCCGAGCCCGCATGCAGCAAGACCTGGATAACATCCAGGCTTGGGCTCATAAGTGGCAAGTAACATTCGCGCCAGATAATTGCCAAGCAATGACCATCTCCAACAAGAGAGAGTCTAACCACCTCCCCTTGACATTCAACGGCATTACCATCGCCGAATCCCCCACCATCAACATCCTGGAGGTCACCATTGACCAGAAACCTAACTGGACCAGCCATATAAATACTGTGGCTACGAGAGCAGGTCAGAGGCTGGGTATTCTGTGGCGAGTGACTCACCTCCTGACTCCCCAAAGCCTTTCCACCATCTACAAGGCACAAGTCAGGAGTGTGATGGAATACTCTCCTCTTGCTTGGATGAGTGCAGCTCCAAAAACACTCAAAAAGCTCGACACCATCCAAGATAAAGCAGCCAGCTTGATTGGCACCCCATCCACCACCCTAAACATTCACTCCCTTCACCACCGGCGCACAGTGGCTGCAGTGTGTACCATCGACAGGATGCACTGCAGCAACTCGCCAAGGCTTCTTCGACAGCACCTCCCAAACCTGCGACCTCTACCACCTAGAAGGACAAGGGCAGCAGGCACGTGGGAACAACACCACCTGCACGTTCCCCTCCAAGTCACACACCATCCCGACTTGGAAATACATCACCGTTCCTTCATCGTCGCTGGGTCAAAATCCTGGAACTCCCTTCCTAACAGCGCTGTGGGAGAACCGTCACCACACGGACTGCAGCGGTTCAAGAAGGCGGCTCACCACCACCTTCTCAAGGGCAATTAAGGATGGGCAATAAACGCCGGCCTCGCCATCGACGCCCACATCCAATGAACGAATAAAAAAAAAACTCGAGGCTGGACAGGCTCCTTGCTGGGGGTTTCCAGACCCTTCCCTCCCCACCCCAGCAAACCTTAGCCAGCGTTTCTAACCTCCTCAGTGGGGGTGTGCTACAGATGCACATCCAAATCCCCAAAGGCCCACTTCTCCCGACTCCTCCACCTGACCTCGTGAACTTTAGCATGGTCTGCAGCAGAGGCAGTGGGTGTACCCCAGCAATTACACTAGAATGCTCTCGCCCATTGATTTTAAACCCAACTCTTTGTTTAATCATGTTATTTAATTCTTGGCAAAAGAAGTTTTCAAAGTAGCCAAGTGGTCTACTCCTGTTACACTGCTTGTTAACAAACTAAAGAACTTTTATCAGTCATTGGTCAAATTAAATAATGATTGTAATCCTTTCCACTGCTTAGTAGTTTGTACAAATTGTATTTTTATTATCTCAGCTTGCTTTTTTACTTTTATTCTAATACTATTGCCTAACTCAGTTTCAACCATCAGCAGTAAGACTATCAGTTGATCAGAAATGCTCTATTTATTCGCGAGTACACACCCCAATTGTCTGATTTTCATGTCGTCAGTGTTTTGGACCCAATGTCCCTTTGTTCACATCTATTAAAAATAAGCAGGGATTTTAACACCCCTCGCTGTTCTGAGGTTGTTCCGTGAGCCCCTGTGGCTCGGTTCTTCTGAGTGAAAATTGCTTCCCCCCCACTTCAATTTCTGCCCTGAGGAAAAGGGCCTGTTTCATCGTCCTATTTGTACAGGTGATTCAAAGAAAGGTTGGAACAAAATCTCTTTTCCTGGGTGGTCCTCTCATCGAAATAGAGACACGCTTTCTTGCTGGATCAGCTTTTGCTTCAGCTTCGTAGGCCAATCCATATAAGGGCCATTCTTCCCTTAGCCATTTCTATCCCCCCAAAAGTGTTGGAGGTGTAAGAACATGCAGCAGCCATTTAATAGCTGCTGCCAAACAATAATCTGATCCCTGATCCCTATGGTCCTTCTAGAGCATCAACTGCTGAGCACTGGAAGCATAACAAGAATGTTTTAATTAGTTGGCCTTGCATTATAGTGTGAGATCAGCTGCTTGTTGCCACTACGTGTGCAGTGCTTAATTGCAGAGGTCGGCACCCCATCAAGCACCTCTATAACATCATTTAAAATAGAAGTTGATAAGTATTTGGAAAGGAAAATTAAATACAGACATAGAACAAGGCCAAGTGTTCAGAGTAGGTAGAAGAGCTAACACAGCACAGGTGCAATGGGTCAAATGGTTATCTTTTGTGCAGTAATTTCTTTGATTCCATGATACTTGCTTTTAGATGTCAAAGGCATATAATTCAAGTCTGCTTTTGAGTTATTGATTTTTTTTGGTGGGGGGATGGGTTGGAATGTTAGCTGTTTGGAAGATACACCAGATTTTTTTTGGTTCAGCGTTTGCTAGTTTTCAAAGTTTTCATGTATGGTGCGATTAACAGAGAACAATGAGAATAATTAATATATTCTTTTTCTTCACCATTTTTCTCCCCATTTCTCCCAAAAGTGCTGACTATTCCAGACTATGATTCAACAGCCCACTGTTACCTTATTCAAGTGTCAGTAAACTGTTCCCCAATGGGGCATCATCGTCAAGTCAGATCCCATTCTTGTGCAATGTCCACACACCTATACCTTCCAGCAAGGGACCAAGAGATAATAATCAGAAGTGGGAGCCCTGGCTAATTCTGTTCTTCTTATCGCAGGGGCACTAGGACAAATTGTAGTAACCCAACTGTTACCCCGGATCAGATCAGCTAACTGAACATAGACTGTGAGCTAAACCTGGGATTCTCTGGTCTGTAAGGCTTAGTGCTAGGCACCAGGCAATGATTTTACCCTCTTGAGGTTGTCATTGGTAAAGAGTATTTATCAAAGTGTAGGTATAAATTAAAGGGGTTGTATACTTTAATTTGACATGGTTGGTGGAAGAATCCAATGCCAAGTGTAAAAGGAACACATATTGGAAAATTAAAGGACAGAAAATTGCATGCTGCGCACGTATGATTTCTCAGTATGTGCTCCTGGCAGGCGATACTCTGTGCCTAATGGAAAATTCACCCTTGAATGAAAAAATAAGTCTAGGAACAAAAAAAACCTTCCTATGCATGGCTGTTTGTGGTGCAAACAGGTAGTCCTGTTGAAAATGCTGTTGTAAAAAGATGGCATTGGGTGCAATTTGTCAATAAATAAGTAATAAGGAATACAATAAACCTCTGTTGAAAAAGCTGGAACTTTACAAAAAGTGAGAGTAGCCAAGAAGTGACAACAAAAGATGGCAATGCAAATGAGTTCCAGTTCACTACGTGCGTGCAGTACTAATTGAAAAATTCCAGTGCCAAATTGAGATGCAGTTTGTGAGGTGCAGAAGTGAAGAGATTCTGGGGTAGAAATTGGACCTCGTTGCTCTCGTTCTCCATTTTTTTGTACTTATCAAGGTGAGAGATGTTAGTGACAGAAAATGGAACATTTGACGTGCCCAGTCGCAGCATTAAGCACTCCCAAATCAGGCGCAGCACTATTAGGTGAAGTGCGAAAGTAATTCTACTCCACATCATTCAGCCCTAATTTCAAAATAATTTCAAATTGGACAACAGCACAGAGAGGTACAGCATTTGAATGTAGTTTCCACAGGTGAAAGGCCAGTGTCTGACCCACAGCACCATGTATTCCATAACTGCATTGCTTTTGTATGTTTTTACAGTTACATTTTAATCTCTGTTTCACAATTATTTGTGTTTAAAATTCATCTCTTTACTGTTGCTTTGTCCACCCATTTCCTCCAGCACCATCAGATTTCGTTCTTAAACTACTTCAGCTAAATACTAAACTTCCATATATATGATGATGACTCTCAGCTTTACTTTTTCACCATCACCCTGGATTGCATGGCAGCTGCTGTGCTGTCTGACTGCTTGCCAATCCTGTCTGGTTCTTGTCGGAAACTTCAGCCCTTCACCCTTGATTCCATCCCCTTTCCCAGCTGCTGATTCGAGGTGAAACCGGCAGTGCACAACCTTGGTGTCCTGCTCGACCCTGAGCTGAGGTTCAAACTCAGGCCCCCCCACCCCCACCATCCAGTCCATCATCAAAACCACCTCTTTCCTCCTTTGAAATATCATCTGTCTCTGCCCTTACCTCACCCCCACTGCTGCTGAAACACAGGGCAGCTTTGTCCACCATCCTCCTAGTCAGACTCACAGGCTCCACCTTGCACAAACTTCAAATCATCCAAAACCCCACTTTCGCATTCGATCTCACTCACCAATGATTCAGTATGGGGGACTTTAGCTGGGAGTGGGTTTCGGGTGGGAGCAGGGAAAGGGTCAAACTCTGCCAATGGCTTCAATTTGAGGCCTGGGCAATATTAATTCCCGGGCCTCATATACATCCCTCCGGCAAGCTGTCCGACTGAAACGATCGTAAACAAGCAGCTGGCTGATTGCCAGCAGATGAAAATCAAGCAGTCCAGAAGCCGCCCGGCAGCATCCAGTTAAGACCTGGGGTGGGGTGGTTTCCGGCAGGGTCTCTTGGTTACAGAAAGAAATGTTTAAAACTTACCTTTTAGGGCCTCTGCTTCTTACCCGACAGGTTTTACTGAGCTGCAGTGAAAACTACTCTCAGTTGTCGGTTAAAATTTCATCAGGGTTATAATGACATCATAGGACACGGATTTGCAAGTATTAATGAGGTTCCCACCTGAGACAGGAGGGCACCTTGGTCACCTAAAAAAGAGCCAGTTAAAGCAGTGGTGGGCAGGAACGGTGGGAATAGGGCAGTAAGTTTTTGGAGGAGATTTTAACTCTGCGGCCGCTCATTCTCGTCGGGTGGGGTGAGTTAAAATTGCTCCTCCAGGTTTCAACAATCTTCATGAGGAACTTGAGCTCAATGCACCAAACCTAACGCATTGAATCCAAGATTCCCATCCTCATTGACAAATCACAATCAGGCTCCACCATACCTCTCAACCTCTACCTAACCTATGTCCCAGCTCATGCCCTCTGTTCTTCTGAGTCTGGATTATTGTGCGTTTCTCTTCTCTTTGTTCCCACTATCACTGCGGAGCCTTCAGTCATCCACCTTCTGAAATTCTCTTCCTAAACTCCTTCCCTTTGCTACCTCTCTCCCCACCTACAAATACTCACTCAAAACCTACCCATTTGACTGGCAACTGAAAAATTGTGCTTGATGTTTGATATCCCCCTTTGTAAACCACCTTTGGGCATTTAATTACGTTAAAAGGTTCTAGAAACTAAATAAGTTATGGTTGAGAAATGGAAAAACATTTTAATTGGAACAAACTTTGTCCAAATCAGACACAACTGAAATACTAAATACAGAAATAAAATAGGTTGTGTTCCCATTATATTTGTCAAGTTATTGTAGTGGCCACATTGGAAGTGGAGGTTAATACGTGTTATTTGGGTATGAGGACAGTTTAAGAAATAAACCAAATTAACCTAAACAGCATCTCCCAAGAAATCTTCAAAACTGTCTCTCCCTTTAGCCATTACCATATAATGTGATGCTTCAAAAAAAAGCTGGCACAGCCCCCAAAAAACGAGCAACTTAAGAAAGACTTCATCATGTGAAAGCAAGTAGTTACAAGGGCTATAAGCTTGGGTATACACAACAGGGGTTAAATTGGTTAACTCCCGAAAATGGGCGTTGGAATCGCAGTGCGTGATTAACCCGCGCCCAGTCGTAGCGATGCAGACAGCACGTAACATTCATGTTGCCTGATGATTTCAGTGACAGCTGCGTGTAACCAGTGCTACCTGTGCTGTTGATTGTCTGCATGCATCAGCAGGGGCCCCCGATATCGGGAGTGACTAGTACTGCTTAAAGGCAGCCTGCACCTCTTAAAGGCGAGGTGCACTGTGCCTGCAGGAAGTGCTGGAAGTGCTTTGGGAAGTGAATCTCTGCTGCAATAAACTGAAGAATGGCTGCGTCAGAGAGAGAGCTTGCACCAAGGTTCTCAGACGGTGCATTAGAGACCTTGGTGGAAGAGGTGGACAGGTGGAGGGCCATCCTATATCCGTAGTGGGGGCAGAGGCCCTCCAGACATATGCTGAAGAGGCAGTGGGAGGCTGTGGCGTAGGAGGTCAACGCCAGGAGTGTTGTACCGCGCACATGATGCAGTGCAGGAAGAAGTTCAATGATTTGACAAAAGTTGTCAAGGTGAGTGAGTTCAAGTTTCAAGTGGCATATCCTACCAATTGCACCGCTAGCCTCATCCACTGATCAATGCACTACACCCCCATCGCCCACCTACCAACAATCTCTTTCAATCACTACTCAATGCATTTGGGAAAGGATGGGCGCCTGGTTCTGCACAAACCCCTGTGCCAAGTTGGAGCTGGACTCCACCATGCCCCTTGACACTGTGCGCAGGTTTTCTGGCAGGCTTTCCAGTGCCCCGAGCATTTGATTGTGTACATCCATCAACCTTCTGTAATAAAAACAGAAAATGTTGGAAATGCATAGCAGATCAGGCAGCATCTTGGAGAAAGAAACAGAGTTGACGTTTCAGGTCGGCCACCCTTCATCAGAACTGGTGAACAGCCTTCTTCTGTAGCCTGGCCCATCAAAGTCATCATCTGACTGCTCTGGAGCAGAACCAGTGAGCGACCTCGCCCTCCGGCGAGCTGGCACATGCGGTATCCGTTCCTCCCAACCCGGCTCCTGTGCACTTGTGCCCGGAGTCTCATCACATGCAGATCCCTCCTCTATCCTAGCCTCTAAATTACGCGCAGTATCAGTATCTGACCTGCAACAGATCAGGTCCCCCCCTCCCTCTCCTTCCCCCTCCCCCCCCAACTCCAGACTGCTGCTAGTATTAATG
The DNA here is from genome assembly GCF_035084215.1 of Heptranchias perlo. NCBI lineage: Eukaryota > Metazoa > Chordata > Chondrichthyes > Hexanchiformes > Hexanchidae > Heptranchias > Heptranchias perlo. The sequence continues at coordinate 81,248,725 of NC_090326.1, forward strand.
ACAAGGATTGTTGCCCCTGAATACCATCGGTTTGAATCCTTGTTCTTCTGAGATTTCGGAGTGGTTGGGATCTGGAACACAGTGCCTGAGGGGATGGTGGAGGCAGAGTCAATCATGGCCTTCAAAAGGGAACTGAATAAGTATTTGAAAGGAAAACAATTGCAAGGCTACGGGGAAAGGGCGGGGGAGTGGGACTAGCTGGATTGCTCTTGCATGGAGCCGACGGTGACTCGATGGGCCGAATGGCCTCCTTCCGTGCTGTAACCTTTCTATGATTCTATGATTCATGCATCCAATACAGAGAGGCAATAATCTGTGCCATTAGCCCTGCAAGGGGAGAGAGGGACCTGGTGCAATGCAATAGCAGCCAGATTTGGGTAGGAGTGGGACTGGAGGGAAAGGAGCCTGGTCAGGTACTGATTTTGACGGGGTCTCAAAATACTCATGGTTGGCATGTCTGCAATGTTATTTCATAACTATTTAATTACCATGAATAACAATTTAAAAAAATTTTTGTTCTTTACTTTCATTTCTATTTTACGAGTTTTTTTTGTATTAGGTTTTTTGCCACTTCCCTCAATATGGTCACACACTCTATCAGCTGAGCAAGATGCACCACAGCTGCAATCAGCCAGAGGTGCATATCAGTTCAGTGAGACAGACAATATCTCACTTGTCTTTTGTAATTGATAACATCATGTCAGGCATCTTTGGAACTTGCGCCTGTCGCTTCCGAATTATGAAGCGAGTGCCATACTCAATAAACTGTCACGGTATTTTAACTAACAAAATAAAGTTTTCTTGTTACTATTACTGTTTCTCAAATAAGCCAGTTGTATCATAGTTTCTGCCTTGAGGCTATGTGGTTTTTGCAGTGTAGTTGCTGTTTGTGATCATAAATCACAATGTTGTCCAAATTCTACAAAGATTACTCAAGCCACTTGGACTTCAACTGTGTAGTTGCAACTGGTGTAAAGCCAACTTTTAAACCTGGTATACTGAATCACCTTTATGTTTTTAAGTCAGTAAAGTGCTGAAAGAGGAGTAAGCTCTTTATCTACATTAAAAATGTCATTCTGACACTGTGTGAAACTGGCAATATAATTTTGCAATGCCAGTTTGCACTGTTCTAAAGCAAATACCAGCATAAAATCAGTACCTACAATGGAATGACAGTAACAATGAACAGTGGCTCTACAAGTTGGAAGTTTAAAATATCAGCAACAGCTGCTTGCCTATTCACAAATAAATTATGGTAGGGACTGATCCCTGAATAGATGAAAACATGTTTTCATTTCTGGCCTCCTGTCCCAAGTCTCAGAGTTTCTTCATCAGGACCCATGCAGGACAATTTACCTTGTAACAAAAACCTTTATGTTGTAGTAGTCATCCAAGTCCAGTGTTGCTACCCAAGCTTACTCATCATAAATTGCTTAATTCAGGTCCTGATGTAAGGGGTTTTGGCAAAGAGGCGTGCCTACCTCCAGGCTGACTCACCTCCAGGGTACGCACTGACAGGCTGGTGTAGGCTAGAGCCCTCCCTCCCTGTATCTGCTTCCCACTTTTGTCACAAATCCACCTTACAACTTGGACTTGGATCTCACATATGGGTCAGAGGAAGCCCTTCCACTGCATTCCTTGTAGTTCAAGATGGTGGGTAGGGTGCACTAAATCTCTACCAACAACACAATATCATATGCTAAATACTTTCAGAAATGCCTGGAACTGATACTCCCTTATGTTGTGATCCAAAACATCATTGAAGATATTGAATTGAATGGGTGACAGTGAACAACCTGGCTTCATTTCGTTTTTGAGAGATAAGTTAATTGAGTTTCTCACCCACTCTTATGCAGATCTTGGAGTTGGAGTTGCAGTGTACATCCCAGATAAATCCAAGGTTTTACCATGTGCGTTCCAGCTGCATGTTTGGCTGGCCTAAGCATAAGAGCCTTGGAAGTCTTCATAAGATATTAAACCCTTCATGGTTGAAGACATTCCTTGTCCTAATGAAAAGGCATTGGTGAAAGAGAGTTAAAATATCAAAAAATGGTATACCAACTAAAACACTGCTGATTTCCCCTAACAGCTGGCTGAACTGATGTTTTTAGACCACTAGCAGTAATAATTTGCCAATGTGTTAAACATATTTCAAATTGAAGAATGTTAGTAATACTGCTGAAAGTATCCACAATGACTAACGTGCTATTTTCCACTCAGTGGAAAATTACTTAGACAGTAAAATTATAAACGAAGGACCCAATAGAATTTGATTCTTACATACTAAATATAAATGTTAAATATACTGAAAATGTAATGAATCCCTTCTGATGTTCATATGTTTGTTGTAATGTATTAAAATTATAAATAAGTTTCTAAAACTAAATTCTGATTCTATATTGTGTCCATGGCTACAATCTGCTGCACCAAAATATCTCAACAGCTCGGAAAGGATCAGCAGGCAGCAGTGAGCTTCATGCAGAGCTTAGCAAAGGCATTTCAGCAATGCAGTAGTCATACTCCAAAATACCCAGTGTACAGGACATTCTGTACGTACAGAAAGGACTGAATGTTAGCATAGTGCAAAGGACTGAAAATGTTTCAAATCATGAAATTTAACAAGTTACAGCATATTTTATGTTGATTCATTGAAACAGTGAACTTCTTATTTATCTGTACAGATCCTATCTAGAAGACGCAAAGGTTAAAAAGCAACTAATTAGGTCTGGACTGGAGAGTTATGATGCCCTCCGTCATTTGCATATCTTCAGAAATATCATCAGAAATCTGGCCCTGAAAGCCTACGGGCCTTTGATCTCAGCATAAATGTCTGTACGCGCCTGCCAGTGACCTCCAGTGTTGACCTCACTAAATTCGGCGGAATCTGGGGATATCATCTATTTTAAATAAACCAGACGGATGTCCACATCATTGAGGGTGCATCTTAGATGCCCACCAGAGGGCAGAGGCCGCAAAATGGGTGAAGAGTGCTTGGTCCAGGGGTTGCCGGGGCCCCACTCCGAAAGATCACTAACCCATGCTCATTGGGTCCCTTTATAATAAGGGTGAGAAATGTTGGAAAAATTCTACTGACATTTGAACATCCAGGCTACGACACAGGCCTGGAGTTCGAGGTAAGCCCTACATCATCCATTTGGCAGGAGAGTACATTTGCTCTTACCCAGCATACTGTCCCACCAATTCTTTGCCGGGACAGAGATGAGGAAATTCCCAGCCTGGATATCCTCACCCATCCCCCCGCCCCCCAGCCACGTCCCATCTCACGCTGGTGTCCTTGTTTGAGACCAACAAAGGCTCCACCCAAAAAGGCCCAAGTGGGCCCATTTCTGCTAGACAATGGGTCAACTCACCTGTACCAGCCTGCCACTCTTTCCCTAGGCCCAAGGTCGAGTAAACTCCCACTCTAAAAATCCCTTCATTCTCTTATACCAGTGATCATGTTTAGGGCAGACAGAAGCCTTGTTTGTTGAACCTTGCTGAGCACAAATTGACTAATGATTTTGCCTACATAACAACCGTAACTTCACTTCAGAAGTAATTCCTTGGTTGTGTAGTGCTTTAGGACAGCCTAAGGACATGGAAGGCGTTACATAAATACAAGTCCTTTCTTTACATGGCCAGGAAAATGATTGTAAAACTCTACAACCTTCCAAGCACCACCCACACAAAAGCAAAAATCCCCCGCCCACTGAATAGAAATTCGGTCATCAACCCCCACCAACTTAGCATAAATACAGCCATTAACCTCCATCCACTGAGCAAATAAAAGGACGCAACCATCCTCCCTTCCCACTCATCAATAATTAGTCCACAGCCACTCTGCTGCACTGAGCTGAAATCTTGCTACCAATCCCACCCCCCACTCACACTGAGTTGATATCAGGGCATTCCCACCACTCAGCAGAAATAATGTGCAGAAACCCAACCCCCCACCTCCGAGAAGTCCAACAACCCCATTCCACTGGTCAAAAATCTGGCTGCTAACCCCCCCATCCCTCTCATTTAGCAGAAATTTGACCAAACCTCCCCCCCCCCCCCACCCCCACTGAGGACAAACCTGGTGTTCCAGCCTTTCCCAACTGAGGATAAAGGTGACCTTGACCCTCCTCCCACTGCTTCTACAGAGCATAAATGCAGCCTTCCCCTTTCCCCCAGTAAAAAAAATACCCCACCCTCCGCTGAGCTGGGCCCTCTACCCCAGCTTCGAATAAATTCAGGTCCATTTCTGTCCCCCATGGGCAGTAACTTACCCTCCACCTACTCAGAATCAAATTCCCCACTCCTGTTTCTTTCATTCCCTTATCCAAAAGCAACACCAACCTGTGTCCTGAGCTAAAAGCTGGCAGCCTACAACATCTCCCCCCACCCCTCACCACCACATGAGAAGAAAAACTCTCTCTCCCCAAGGGAATTGGAATTGAGCTTTGGTCCAATGGAACTTCCCTCTCCCACTGGGAAGAAAATTGGCCCAGGCCCTGTAGCACCCAATCCTTCCCCATCCAGCTTTGCTCTCTCTCCTCCACTTCTTTCCCTCAGCTCTTCCTCTCCTCTTCTCCCTCTCCCCATTCACCTCCCCTCCTTCCTTTTCCTCCCTCCCTGACTTCCTCTTCCCCCTTTATTCCTCCACTCCTTCTGCCCACTGCTCTCATTTTCCTCTTTCAGTTTCCCCACCCAATCTACCTTCCCCTCCTGCCTGCCCTGTTTCTTCCTCTTTCACCTATCTTCCCATCTCTACCTGCCCTCCTCTCATCCTTCCCCTCCCATCTGCCTTCTCTCACCTTCACTGACCCCTCCTCCCTCACCTGGGACCCGTTATCCCATCACCTTCTCACATGTTTGACCTGAACACTGAATTTGATCTTGTCCTCTGCAATGCCACAGGAGATCAACTAGCATAACTATAATTTTCTAAAGTTCTATGGACAGCAAAATTGTACCAGAGGATTAGAGGATGTCAAATGCAACTCTTCTCTTCCAAAAAGGAGACAGAGATAAGTTAGGAAACTATAGGCCAATTAGACTAACTTCAGTTGCTGCTAAACTACAAGAGTCTGATTTTCATTTATCCAGTCAGGTGTGAAGTGTGAACCCATCTGCACATTCAGTTTCAAGTCGTTTACATGGGCCTGGCTTACCCCAGGCACAGGTCCATTCCTTGACTGGGGATGGAAAAACAATCAATGTAGCAGGCCTGTGAGATAATGAGTAACAATTCGATTCACCCCATGTGATATCAAGAAACGGCTGAGTGCACTGGATACAGCAAAGGCTATGGGCCCCGACAACATCCCGGCTGTAGTGCTGAAGACTTGTGCTCCAGAACTAGCTGCGCCTCTAGCCAAGCTGTTCCAGTACAGCTACAAAACTGGCATCTACCCGACAATGTGGAAAATTGCCCAGGTATGTCCTGTCCACAAAAAGCAGGACAAATCCAATCCAGCCAATTACAGCAACATCAGTCTACTCTCAATCATCAGCAAAGTGATGGAAGGTGTCGTCAACAGTGCTATCAAGCGGCACTTACTCACCAATAACCTGCTCACCGATGCTCAGTTTGGGTTCTGCCAGGACCACTCGGCTCCAGACCTCATTACAGCCTTGGTCCAAACATGGACAAAAGAGCTGAATTCCAGAGGTGAGGTGAGAGTGACTGCCCTTGACATCAAGGCAGCATTTGACCGGGTGTGGCACCAAGGAGCCCTAGTAAAATTGAAGTCAATGGGAATCAGGGGGAAAACTCTCCAGTGGCTGGAGTCATACCTAGCACAAAGGAAGATGGTAGTGGTTGTTGGAGGCCAATCAACTCAGCCCCAGGACATTGCTGCAGGAGTTCCTCAGGGCAGTGTCCTGGGCCCAACCATCTTCAGCTGCTTCATCAATGACCTTCCCTCCATCATAAGGTCAGAAATGGGAATGTTCGCTCATGATTGCACAGTGTTCAGTTCCACTCGCAACCCTTCAGATAATGAAGCAGTCCGTACCTGCATGCAGCAAGACCTGGATAACATCCAGGTTTGAGCTGATAAGTGGCAAGTAACATTTGCGCCAGACAAGTGCCAGGCAATGACCATCTCCAACGAAAGAGAGTCTAACCACCTCCCCTTGACATTCAACGACATTACCATCGCCGAATCCTCCACCATCAACATCCTGGGGATCACATTGACCAGAAACTTAACTGGACCAGCTATATAAATACTGTGGCTACAAGAGCAGGTCAGAGGCTGGGTATTCTGCAGCGAGCGACTCACCTCCAGAACCCCCAAAGCCTTTCCACCATCTACAAGGCACAAGTCAGGAGTGTGATGGAATACTCTCCACTTGCCTGGGTGAGTGCAGCTCCAACAACACTCAAGAAGCTCGACACCATCCAGGACAAATCAGCCCGCTTGATTTGCATCCCATCCACCACCCTAAACATTCACTCCCTTCACCACCGGCGCACAGTGGCTGCAGTGTGTACCATCCACAGGATGCACTGCAGCAACTCGCCAAGGCTTCATCCACAGCACCTTGCAAACCTGCGACCTCTACCACCTAGAAGGACAAGAGCAGCAGACACATGGGAACAACACCACCTGCACGTTCCCCTCCAAGTCACACACCATTCCGCCTTGGAAATATATCGCTGTTCCTTCATCGTTGCTGGGTCAAAATCCTGGAACTCCCTTCCTAACAGCACTGTGGGAGAACCTTCACCACACGGACTGCAGCGGTTCAAGGAGGTGGCTCACCACCATCTTCTCAAGGGCAATTAGGGATGGGCAATAAATGCCGGCCTCGCCAGCAATGCCCACATCCCATGAACGAATAAAAAAAATATTGCTATTGTTTACAGAACCTTTAGGTTTCTGTCTAAAAAGAGGAGCCAGAGGTTTCCAATCCTGATGATCATTGGATACCTATGGGAAAGAGTGGCACTTACCTTTTAGTCATTCCCCATCCCCCTCCCCCCCCAGGAATTAAGTGTTTTCCAGGCACATAGAATGGAAAAATTGGCTTTATAGAGCCTATAATATGTGATTAAATTACCGAGCCAAAAATTGTGGCCATTTGGATGATTGAGGGCAGAAAGCAAAGTAAAGGGATCTTTCTCAGACTGGAAAAATGTGGTGAGTGGGACCTGTGTTGGGTCTGATGCTGTTTACTACAAACATAAATAATCTGGATTGAGGGAGCAATACTGAAATTTGCTGATGACACCAAATTGTGGGGTATGCCAAACTGTGCTGAGGATTGTGAAAAACTTCAGGATATAGGCTAACAAAATGGGTAGAAAGGTAATAGATGCAGTGCAAGGTAGAACAATGTGAAATGATACATTTTGGAAGTAAGAATGGAAAAAGGGAATACACAGGTTCATAATACAATAGAGAACCAGGCTGAATACAGAGAGTACAGAGGAGGTCTAAAAAAGGGAATGAGAGGGGCAAAGAGATAGTAAGAGAATAGATTAGTGGCTAACATAAAAGGGAACCCAAAATTCTTTTATAAACATATAAATAGTAAAAGGGTCGTCAAAGGAAGTGTGGGACCGATTAGGGACAAAAAAGGTTGGGGGTTAAATTCAATAACCCCGAAACCGGGCGCGAGCATCGCGGTCTGCAATTAACCCGCACCCGGTGCTTCCAATGCAGCTCAGACTGCTGCTATTGTGGCCCTGGGTACCACTGTGGAACAGTGACATCATAGTACTCCGGCAATCAGTTCTCCAGCTGATCACCAGGACTGCTGAGGCACCACCCCGTGCGAGTGGCAATGGCGATAGCAGTCGAACCTGCTGTCCAGACAGCAGCATTCCTGCTCCCAACACTGCCACTCCAGACACCAACTGCGGAGGCAGTGGGAGGCTGTGGCCGAGGAGGTGAATGTCAGGAGCACTGCACTGTGCATGTGGGTGCAGTGCTGATAAAAGTTCAATGATTTGACACAAGTGGTCAAGGTGAGTGAATGTATGGGCTCGATATTAGGAGGGAGGCGGGTTGGCAGCGGGGGCTCAACTGGGCGCGTGGGTAACGCGCCCAGTGATTTCGGGGTGCTCCACACGCGATCGCAGCCTAATTGAAGGCACTTACCTTGGCTTCCGGGTTTCGCGCTGGAAAGCTGCGCAGCAGGTGGACTGCACACCCGCATCATAGGCTGTCAGCTGGAGGAGCCTTATTTAAAGGGGCAGTCCTCCACTGATTGATGCTGCAGAAAGGAGCCAAAATTACAGCATGGAGCAGCCCCGGAGGAAGGCTGCTTCCAGGTTTAATGATGCTTCACTCCAGGTCCTACTGGATGGGGTGAGGAGGAGGGGAGGACAGAGATCTTCTCCCCGGTGGACGGGAGGAAGTGGCCTGCCTCTGCCACCATGAAGGCCTGGCTCGAGGTGGCAGAGGAGGTCACCAGCACTACCAACATATCACGCACCTGCATACAGTGCAGGAGGCGCTTCAGTGACCTAAGTAGGTCAACCGAAGTGAGTACACTTACTCATTCCCCTACACTCCGTCTGCCACATCACCGCCCCCACCCCACATCTCCTTCTGCACTGCCAACACTACTCTATCACATCACTCCTCACACCCACTGAAAGCTCATCCTCATCTTATCTGCACTCACTCACCTCGCCAGTACTCATCCCACCACTACCACTCAACCCAATCCTCATACAATCTCATGGCTCTATCTCATACTCACCCTCACATGCATCTCTTTCACGGTCAGCTTCACCCAACCTGCCACTACCTGTGCTGCTTGTAAACAATTTTACAACACCAAGTTATAGTCCAGCAATTTTATTTTAAATTCACAAGCTTTCGGAGGCTTCCTCCTTCCTCAGGTAAATGTTCAGGAGCTCCTCGAAGCCTACGCATTTATACATATAGAACAATACATGGTGTTTACAGAATGCCCCTGCAACTGCCCGTTGCCAAGGCAATCACCGTGTTCAGACAGAGAGGTGTCACCTGCAGAACCCCCGAATACACATTCAACAAAAAAACAAACAGGAAAAAAAACAGAGAGAGGCAGAAACATCCGGAAGGCAGAGAAAGCCAGCAAATGACCCATTATATTAAAAACAGATAACATTTGTTCGCTGGTGGGGTAACGTGTAGCGTGACATGAACCCAAGATCCCGGTTGAGGCCGTCCTCATGGGTGCGGAACTTGGCTATCAATTTCATAGCCAAGTTCCGCACCCATGAGGACGGCCTCAACCGGGATCTTGGGTTCATGTCACGCTACACGTTACCCCACCAGCGAACAAATGTTATCTGTTTTTAATATAATGGGTCATTTGCTGGCTTTCTCTGCCTTCCGGATGTTTCTGCCTCTCTCTGTTTTTTTTCCTGTTTGTTTTTTTGTTGAATGTGTATTCGGGGGTTCTGCAGGTGACACCTCTCTGTCTGAACACGGTGATTGCCTTGGCAACGGGCAGTTGCAGGGGCATTCTGTAAACACCATGTATTGTTCTATATGTATAAATGCGTAGGCTTCGAGGAGCTCCTGAACATTTACCTGAGGAAGGAGGAAGCCTCCGAAAGCTTGTGAATTTAAAATAAAATTGCTGGACTATAACTTGGTGTTGTAAAATTGTTTACAATTGTCAACCCCAGTCCATCACCGGCATCTCCACATCATACCTGTGCTGCAGCCACAGGGCATGCATCACATATGTGTAGTAGGAAGCATAAGGCAAACGTGTTGTGAGCATGAAGGGGATGCACAAGGGTGTTTAGGGTTTGTCATGGTTTTTACTTATATTTGATTTCTGATCAACTCACATTACATATTATATTGTCACCACTACTGCCTCGTCTTTGCAAATCTTGTCTAGTTTGTGCAATAATGCCCTTTCCTGAGGATCACTATGAAGACCCACAACTGATGCCACCCATTGTGTCACTGCAGAGTGGGTGTAGGTGTAATTGCAGGGCTCTTTTGTGCAGACGACTGAGCGATGTCGGCGATGCCCCCGGTGGCACCCTGGAAGGATGCGAAGGAGAAGTTGTTGAGAGCAGCGACAGGTAAGAAGATGGTGCTCGGGCCAGCCGGGAGCAGCTCGGCATGAAGGAGGCTGCAGATGTCCATGACTACATGTATTGTGAGTCTGAGCGTCCATGTGCACTGCTGCTCAGAGAGGTCCAGGAAGCTGAGCCTCAGTCTGTAGACCCTGTGGCGAGGGTAGTGCCCTCTGCGGCTCATCTCTCTCTGCGGTTGACCCTCCCTTCTGCTGTGCAGGTGGATGTGTCACAGCGCTGTGTTGTGGAGCTCCACGTGTCAGAGGTGGACGGCGTGGCCAGCGAGGCTGGTGATGCTGTTCGCCCTCCGAGGAGGTCATGACTGCAGCTATGGCGGCCCCCATCCGGAAGACGTACGTTTGAGGGGGTCTGCAAGGTAGGTAAATGTGTCTGCACACCGGGGTTGAGGTTCCAAGTTTGTGAATTTTATTGTTAGGAGGAGGGTGGTGGAGGCCAAACTTTGCCCAAAGTGACAGAGTGGCCTCCTGCAATGAATGAGGGTCTCCCCCCCCCCCCGCCACCTGTCAAATGGACCTTTGCAGCTGCCACAGGCTGGTGGCTGCAACACATCCATTTCAACTGAGAGTGTTTCCCCCAGTAGGGGAAACATGCTCAGTTGAGATGAAAATCCCACCCCTCCTAAAATATCCTGCAAATCAGGTCTGCTAACGACCTGAACTATCAAATTAATTGCCTTAAGTGGGATCCCGTCGGCTTTAATTACCGGCGGGAGTCCCGCATGCGGGGGCTGCGCCGCATCTAAGCGCGTCACTGGGGAACCCGGAAGTGGGCAGGTTGGAGCCGGGCTCCGGACCCGCCCCGGGAATCCCCGATTTTCAGAGCCCCCCTGCCACGAACCCGCTGGCTCAGACGTCCAAAAATCGAGCCCTATATGTCACGTGGCACATCCTACCAACTGCACCACTGCTCCACCCACAACACCCCCAGTCACCCACTCACCAACAAACACTGCCTATTTGTACGTAATGCTGCACTTCGCTTGCTGCATCTCATCCTCACATAGTACCACACAACCACCGCTCACAGGCCACACGCACTGGCAGCTATTGATATTGCTCACGGATCAGGTGAGCATGCAGAGCCCTGGCAGACAGGGCCAGTGTTCCTTGTTGCCCCCTTACATCTTCCTCCACTTCCCCCTCCATCTCCTCCCCCTCATCCTCAGCCTTTTCCTCTTCTTCCTCCACTTCCTACTCTTCTTCCTCTTCCTCTGGCTCAGAGTCTTGCCAGATAATCGTTGGCAATTGTTGTGCAACATGTAACATACCACGACGAATCTTGACAGCCGCTCAGCTGAGTAATGCAGGGCTCCAACAGAACGGTCCAGGCAGAGGAAGCGTTGCTTTAGGACACCAATGGTATGCTCAATAACGTTGTGTATGGCAGCATGGCTCTCGTTGTAGGCCCGCTCTGCACATGTGCATGCGTTCCAGACTGGGGCCATGAGCCACCTCGTGAGAGGATAGCTCTTGTCACCCAGTAGCCAACCTTTCACTTGCCGAGCCAGTTCAAAGATAGCTGGCACGTTGGACTGCCGCATAGTGAATGCGTCGTGGCTGCTCCCAGGTTATCAGGCATTGACCTCCATGATGCGCTGCGTGTTGTCACGCACCAAACACGCATTCACGGAGTGGGACCCCTTTCAGTTCATGAAAATGGCTGAGTTGAGATGTGCAGCATGCATGGCAATATGCGTGCAGTCAATGACACCCTGCATCATGAGGAAGCCTGCAATGCGAGCAAACCCTCGTGCTCGCTCGCTCTGCTTCTTTCTATCAAGAGGGAATGTGATGAATCTGTTGCGTAGCTCATATAGTGCCTCTGTGACCTCCCTTATGCAGGAGTGCACTGCACATTATGAGATGTTGCACATCTCGCCAGCAGAGGCCTGAAAGGATCCAGAGCCGTAGAAGTTCAGCACCACTGTTACCTCGACAGCCACAGGCAATGCTGTCCTTGCCCTGCTCTAATGTTGTAGTTGTGGCTGCAGCAGGTGACAGATCTCCATCACGACCTCTTTGGTGAACCTCAGCCTATGGATGCACTGATCCTCGCTCATCTGGTCTTAAGAGTGGTGTTCCCTGAAGGCTCTCATGGTATATGGCCTCCTACTCAGTGCACTGCGCCTCCTCCTCCTCCTCCTCCTTATCTCCCTCCTCGCAGCTTGACCTGCTCTTTGTGGCCTCTCTGCACGCTCCCAGTCATGTTCTATGCCCAGCGGGAGCCCTAGCAAACCATCCATGGTTGCCAGGAATCTTATTGATTACACCAACCATAGGCAGTACCTGCCAAACCGCCCTCAAATATACTTTATCAACTCTCTGAAAGTATAGGAAGCTTCAACAAACATGTCCTAGTCTATCAGCAGCTAGAAGCTATAATCCAGCAAGTAACCTGCAATAGCTGCATGATCCCTTTAAATAGCGCTGGTGGGGGGTCCACCAGGCATTCTAAGATATGTTCAGGTGTTCGTGGTTAAAACAACGCATTGAGTGAAGCGTTAAGTGCCAAAATGATGTCCATCACTCACAGCAATGCACACTGATCTAACGCATATTCTCCCTAATTTACATGCTGCTGGCATTCGTGTGCGCAAAACCCTTTACCAAGATGGCATCCGGCACATGTTGCGCGTGCAATCCGGACACCATTTTGGAACTTCAGGAGGCCGCTTAGCACCGAAACAATGGGCACTACACGGCCGAATTTCTAGCCTGAGATCTTCTTGTGGGGGCAGAGGGCATAGCTGAGGCACAAAATGAATATTTCGCATCGGTCTTCACTAGAGAAGAGGATGCTGCCATTGTGGCAATAAAGGAGGAGGTAGTAGCGATTTTGGATAGGATAAAAATAGATTTAAAAGATTGGCAGTACTCAAAGTAGAAAGGTCACCCGGTCCAGATGGGATGTATCTCAGGTTACTGAGGGAAGAAAGGGTGGAAATTGCGGAGGCTCCGGCCACAATCTTCCAATCCTCCTTAGATATGGGGGTGGTGCCAAAGGACTGGAGGATTGCAAATGTTACACCCCTGTTCAAAAAGGGGGAGAGGGATAGACCCGACAATTACAGGCAAGTCAGTCCAACGTCGGTGTTGGGGAAACTTTTAGGGACAATAATCCGGGACAAAATAAATTGGCACTTGGAAAATTATGGGCAAATAAATGAAGTCAGCACGGATTTGTTAAAGGAAAATCGTGTTTGACTAACTTGATTGAGTTCTTTGATGAAGTAATGGAGAGGGTTGATGAGGGTAGTGCGGTTGATGTGTATATGGACTTTCAAAAGGCATTTGATAAAGTACCACATAATAGACTTGTTAGCAAAATTAAAGCCCATGGGATTAAAGGAACAGTGGCAGTGTGGATAAAGGACAGAAAGCAGAGAGTAGTGGTGAACGGTTGTTTTACAGATTGGAGGGAAGTATACAGTGGTGTTCCCCAGTGGTCAGTATTAGAACCACTCTTTTTGATACACATTAATGACCTGGACTTGGGTATACAGGGTATAATTTCAAAGTTTGCAGATGACACAAAACTCAGGAGTGTAGTAAACAATGTGGAGGATAGTAACAGACTTCAGGAGGACATAGACAGACTGGTGAAATGGGCAGACACATGGCAGATGAAATTTAATGCAAAGAAGTGTGAAGTGATGCATTTTGATAGGAAGAATGAGGAGAGGCAATATAAATTATTTTAAAGTGGATGCAAGAACAGAGAGATCTGGGGGTGCACATACACAAATCTTTGAAGGTGGCAGGACAAGTTCAGAAAGCAGTTAAAAAAGCTTATGGGATCCTGGGCTTTATTAATAGAGGCATAGGACCCGATATTAGGAGGGTTGCCAGCAGGGGGCCGACTGGGCACGTGGGTAACCCACCCAGTAAAATCAGTGAGTTCCCCACGCGATCGCAAATAAATTGAAGCCACTTACCTTGGCTTCCGGGTTTAAAGGGGCAGTCCTCCACTGATTGATGCTGCAGAAAGGAGCCAAAATTACAGCATGGAGCAGCCCCGGGGGAAGGCTGCTTCCAGGTTTAATGATGCCTCAGTCCAGGTCCTACTGGATGGGGTGAGGAGGAGAGGGAGGATAGAGATCTTCTTCCCAGCGGACGGGAGCAAGTGGCCTGCCTCTGCCACCACGAAGGCCTGGCTCGAGGTGGCAGAGGAGGTCACCAGCACTATCAACATATCACGCACCTGCATACAGTGCAGGAGGCGCTTCAATGACCTAAGTAGGTCAGCCGAAGTGAGTACACTTACTCATTCCCCTACACTCTGTCTGCCACATCACCGCCCCCACCCCACATCTCCTTCTGCACTGCCAACACTACTCTATCACATCACTCCTCACACCCACTCAAAGCTCATCCTCATCTTACCTGCATTTACTCACCTCGCCAGTACACATCCCACCACTACCACTCAACCCAATCCTCATACAATCTCATGGCTCTGTCTAATACTCACCCTCTCATACATCTCTTTCATGGTCAGCCTCACTCAACCTGCCACTACCTGTGCTGCAGCCACAGGGCATGCATCATGTGTGTGTAGTAGGAAGCATAAGGCAAACATGTCATGAGCATGAAGGGGATGCACAAGGGTGTTTGAGGGTTTGTCATGGTTTTTACTTATATTTGATTTCTGATCAACTCACATTACATGTTATATTGTCACCACTACTGCCACATTTTGGCCATTCTTGACTGGCTTATGCAATAATGCTCTTTCATGAGGTTCTCCATGAACACCCTTGATGCCACCCATTGGTCGTCCTCCAATGGAGTAATAAATGAAGCAATGGACCCCCCCCCCCCCCATCCTGATGGTGTGAGTGTAAGGGGGTCCACAAAGTAGGCAAATGTGTTTGGACAGCAGAGTTTAGGGTATGATTTAATAATTTGGAGTGTGGAGACAACGGTGTGGCAGGCAAAACATTGTCTGAGGTGACAGAGTGCCCTGCTGCAATGAATGAGGGTTTACCCCACACCTGTTAAATGGACCTTTGCAGCTGCCACTGGCTGCTGGCTGCAACACATCTGTTTAAACAGGGAGTGTTTCCCCCAGCATGGGAAACACGCTCTGGGTAGTCCAAAATCCGAATCCTCCTAAAATCTCCAACTAATGAGGGCTGTAAACGACCTCAAGTACCCAGATAATGATCTTAAGTGGGATCCCGCCGGCTTTGATTGCCGATGGGAGTCCCACATGCGGGGGCTGCACGCGCACCAATTCGCATCATTGGGGAACCCGGAAGTGGGCGGGTTGGAGCCGGGCTCCGGACCCTCTCCGGGAATCCCCAATTTTACGAGCCCCCCGCCACGAACGCACCCGCTCAGCCATCTGAAAATTGACCAAAGTAAGGAAGTTACGCTAAATCTTTATGAAACACTGGTTAGGCCTCAGCTGTGGTATTGTATTCAATTCTGGGCACCACAATTGAGGAAGGATGTCAAGGCCTTAGAGAGGATGCAGAAGAGATTTACTAGAATGGTGCCAGGGATGAGGGACTTCAGTTATGTGGAGAGACTGGGGAAGCTGGGGTCGTTCTCCTTAGAACAGAGAAGGTTGAGAGGAGATTCGATAGGGGTGTTCAAAATCATGAACGGTTTTGACAGAGTAAATAAGGAGAAACTGTTTCCAGTGGCAGAAGGGTCTGCAATCAGAGGACATAGATTTAAGATGATCGGCAAAAGAGCCAGAGACGACATGAGGCGACATTTTCTTACACAGTGAGTTGTAATGATCTGGAATGCACTGCCTGAAAGGATGGTGGAAGCAGATTCAATAATAACTTTAAAAAAGGGAATTGGATAAATACTTGAAGGGAAAAAATTTACAGGGCTATGGGGAAGGAGCTGGGGAATGGGACTAATTGGATAGCTCTTTCAAAGAGCCGGAACAGGCATGATGGGTCAAATGGCCTCCTCCTGTGCTGGAGCTACAATGATACTATGTTACCTTAAATGGTCAGATTTTAAATGGTGTCGAGGAGAAGAGGGACCTTGGTGTGTGATCACCTGAGTTGTGCCCTCCTACATCCTAGGAATTGTGACCCCAAAGTAAATAGAGGTAATTTAAACCTAACCCACCCGGCGAGAAACTGACAGGATCAGATTGAGCGCTCATTTTATCTCTGCCCAATTTTACTTTCCACTGACTTCATCAGCGCCTGATCCGATCCTGTCACCTTGCCGACGAGCGGGTTGGGTTAAAATGTCCCCTTATATTGTTTTGCACAACTTCTTGCACAAGTCCTTGTAGGGTCTGTAGAGAGTTAATGAATCTTTCTATGAGTCCTTTTGCAGAAAAATGCTAGTTATTTGCTGGGGTGAGAAAGTCATAACTTCATACTTCAATCAGTTCTCTCTGTTTGCTTAAAGTTCAACTACAATTATATTTAGAGGCGAGTTCCCTTTGATAAGGAAGGCAGGTGTATAATGGTGTTGAATCATTCTGTATGCTACATCACCATCCTGCTCCTATATGCCCATATATGGCTGAAAATAATCAGTTGTGACCTGTTAAAAAAAACTCTGGGACCTTCCCACTGGATTCTAATCATGATGACTCACATTGAAATACTGTCATTCCTTCAAGGGTACTTCCCATATATTAACTTCAACAATAAAGCCACATTTATCTAGTCACTCTTTAATGTGCCAAATTTCAACAGAGACACTGGGAATACTGTTTAATTATTTGTCAACTACTGGAAAATGATAGGTTGTATGTTTAATTTGCAAAATACTGTCATTGCTACGCTTCTTTACACAGAGCAGTGACAGAACGTATTCATTGTTCAGGGGATCATGACATAAAATCCTACTGTGCTGCAAAACCAAGAATTCTTTGTTGATTGTTCTGAAATACAAACCCTTGACTGACCCTTCAGTCATCAGCCATTCATTTTTACTGAATTCAGCTTGAGTCACTACTATCACAACAGAAAGGAAATTGCTCAAGAACTTTAAAAACAAAGCAATTTAACACACTATTGAAATATATGGAGAGGGAATTCAGACCTGATATTTACACACTGTGTGGGTAAAAATGCTGTCTTTATTGGTGTGGAGATTTCCCTACCATGACGAAGTAAATGTAAGACACTCAGTACATAGTCTGCAAAAAAAAACTGTAGCTTATTTTCCAGAACCATATAACAAGGCAATTTATTTACTGTAGGACAGATTCTGAAAGTTTAAAACACCAGGAATTCTTTGTTCGTTCTCCTCCACATACAATGAGCAATGAGCTAAAGCCAACATAGCCCACAGGGGAGGTATTCAGGATGTTAGGTCTTTTAACAACACATTGCATCATCCCTTCTGTAACCTTCCCCTTTCCCACAGCCTGTAGAACACCCCCATGCAATCTTTGTCCATTTCTTTTGCTCACATTCCCTACATCAGTTACATTCATACTATTCTCATAAGCATGAGAGAGAGAGAGATACTGTACACTATCATGTCCAGTCTATGGGCATAGTAATTAATTCTGTCAATATTAGTTAAATATATCTAATGCAGGAATATCAAATATTACCTCACAAAGCTGATTATACAAAATCTCAAGGCAGAGAGGTTCACCAACCAGGAGCGCATATCAAGAATTCCGACATATGCTACCCACAATTTTCCATCCATTATTTTTATGCTTCCTGTCCTGTAAAAGTTGCCCTTTTGTGCCAAGACTGAATTGTCAGCCCTACATCACACATGACCCACGCCCAATTAAAAAATGTGCATTCCCCCTCCTGTAAAAGCTACCAGATCAGGGTACATTTTGCGAGGCTGTGCTCCAGGCATGGAGCCTTGTTCAACAGGAGTACGGATCAGAGAATCAGACACAAAGGTCAGTGTGTCTAATTTGCAGCATTCCCAATTTTAAAATCGGGAATGCTGCGGATTGGGTGAGTTAACCTCCACGACCGATTCTCCTACCCTGCTCCCATAGACAGTAGCTTCACCTTGGAGTTGCAGAGCCTCACCAAATTTATCCTGTATAACATGCACTCATAAATAATACATGCACGAGGTACCTTATCAGTGAAATAACTTATATCTATTTATTATATATTAAAAATGCTGATCTAATAAAAACATTCCATTGCAAATACATCCTACGTCAGGCTGTGTCAATGGGAAAGCCCATTTTAAAAGTATCAGTATTTACATTACACCTGTAAGTGGTACTGTTATTTCCCAATTTCCATTTTAAATCTGTTATGGTAACATTAGGTAGAAAGGCTAGAGCTGATATTAATAATAAATTCTTGTTAATAACCCTGCACTGCCACATACTTGTCACCTGGTGGCTCTGCGACAGACTATTGATTCCACCAGATAATGTCAAGAAGTTTAATAACATTTTGTAAACCCTGTTCACCATGTCAGAAAGCTTAGGTGGACATTCAGGAAAAGCGATGTGACACCCCATTAAAAGCAGAGTCTCCTGCCTCCTCCCTCCTCGCATCATCTCATGCAGGCAATCTTCTCACAGGCCTGAAATATATCCCGTTAAAGTTTCCCATCCCATCAGGACACTGTCAATGCCTGCCTTTGAAAGCTAACATCAGTAGTTATTTTTAGTGGAAAATTAGGGTGAGGGAAGATCTAGAAAACCCCCCACCTCTCCGTAACTGAGAAAAAAATTGAGGCGGGGGAAAGGAAGCACAGTGTACCACCCACTGAGTTGAAATAGTGAG
Source organism: Heptranchias perlo (assembly GCF_035084215.1). Lineage (NCBI taxonomy): Eukaryota > Metazoa > Chordata > Chondrichthyes > Hexanchiformes > Hexanchidae > Heptranchias > Heptranchias perlo. The sequence goes on from NC_090326.1 coordinate 81,267,483, forward strand.
ACAAACATTGGGCCCTCAAAGTCAATATCTGAGTCCTCTTCAAAGCTCCTGGCTTCACCTCCCGAATATGATGGAGTGCCTCCCACTGTACCTCAAGCTCAGTAATTTTGAGTCTGAGTGAATGCAGCTGGAGATATTTCCTGCAAGTGTGTTTGCCCTGGATGCTGAAACCATCCAGGAACTCCCACATTCAGCAAGATTCCCACAACACAAGTTGCAGCTGTCCTGCCATTGTGACCCTCTTAAATTTTATCTCATTTATGTTCTGGAAAATATAAAAAAATTAAACATATAGCACATGGTATAAAAATCCATGAATCTAATCATATATAATACCGTGGCTTGTCCCAGTATAGGGCAAACTCACTCCACAATGTTTCCCTCTGCTCCCCTTTCCTGTGGCTAGTTTACTGCAATTTTAGTCACATTCAAAAAGCAAAAGTGTACATACCAATCACTGTACGACACACCAATACTAATTATAGAAAAAGAAATCTTGTAGTTATCTGTCCTGGCTCTGAACTTCAGGCTAAATGTCCCTTCATTGTCCAAATATTCAATTGATCCAAAACCAAAACTCCCTCCCTTAAATGTCTCATGCCTTTGTCTTTTACTAAAAATAAACAGCAGGCAGGTGGGTAGAGGGAATCATTCAGTAATGGATCTGAAGACTAAATATTAAAATTATTCCCATTCTGTGCTAAATCTGAGCTGGTCTCAGCCAGGACAGTAGTTGACCAATACAATTGGCCAAAACTCCTCTGGACTAGGGAAGTGAAAAATTAGCCAGAATTCCTGTTCCTGATTACTATCAAGTGTGTCCTGCTGGAAAGTATGTGTGGATGTTGGGCAAGGACAGGGTTGGACTTATTAGCCTAGGAACTCAATGGTGTGCACCTGTTTTACAGATGCAAAATGGACGCCCAAGCATCCAATATGGCGGAAGGGGCACACACGTTCATTACCTGCTAGAAGTGCACCACTCGCCATTTTGGTAAAGGCAGAAAAAAAGGCATCCCGGGCTCATGCCCGAAACAGCCATTAGATCCTTTGCATATGCAAATACGGGGCCTCAAACCTGTTTGAAGTCCCCTATCCAAAAGCTGCCCTGAACACAGCTGGCACCAGGCCGGCTGCGATCAGGAAAACATGGTTTACATGCTGTGTAACCAGAGAACGCTGGAGGCCGCCACCAGAGAAGTAAATTTGTTGAAAAATGCTTACCTGAATGTCGAGCCAAGAGGAACAGGATTGCTCTACCCGGGTCCACTGCAGTGCCGGACTGTTGTCAGCTCCCTCCCGATCACCTCCTCTCCCCCCCCACTTACATTCCCCTCCTTTCTGAACGCTTCCCCCACTTCCCGATCATATCATACCCTCCCTCCCAATCGCCTCCCCCCCACCGCCTGCACGTCCCCCTCCTTCCCGATTGCCTCCCCTCCCTCCCGTACGTTCCCCTCCCTGCCAGCGTCGCAGTAGCCCAAAATTGAAATCCTCTTCACCGGAAAGCTGCCTGGGGATGGCCAGCAGGCATCTGCAACTTGCCAGTTTGATGTAAATGAAGCCTGAGGCCCATTATAGGGTGCAGGATCGTTCCCTGCACTCAGTTCACTCCGGCAGGCCAATACAATCTAATTTCTAGGGCACTGTTCAAATAGTCTGTCGACACTCTTTTTCTAGGCTCATCTATGAATAAAAGGCCATTCAAGTGAGGTACAGGAGGGTGGTTCATGTGTTCATGCACAAACCCAACAAGAGCCAAAACCTTCAAGATAGGAGGGATGCAAACAAAAAAAACTACTGAACAAAATTAAACCTTTGCTTGGTGCTTCCCAGAATAATGTGGCCAGGATTGGGAAGTTATTATACAAGGAATTGAGAATACAAAAGGACACCTGTAACTAAGTGCTATTTGATTTAACTCAGCCTATAACTTGCAGACTGGTTCCAACAGTAAAACACATTTCCATGTTATTTTTATTGTCTTCCAAGAAAGTTGTTTGGTCATTTCAAGCTGCATTCTCATTCTCATTCATACAACGTGCCTGCATCTATTTCACAGGAAATGAGATATAGTTGAACACCTCTGCCACTGGAGTCGATATCTATCCCTGCAGTATGTACTATCCACAGGTTGCACTGGAGCAACTCACCAAGCATATTTTGACAGGATATTAAAGTCAATGGAAATTGAAATTGGGAGTGATATAAAACGGGCTGCCGACTCGCTATCATCCATTTTACGCACATTATTATCGCACAAAGTCAAAATCTAACCCAGAGAGAGAGAGCTGAAGCTGCACCTAAAGGTTGAAAAGGAGGAACACTATCTGGGGAGTCTGCAATGACTAAGACCCCAAGATTCTCTGAAACTGCAGTGGAGATAATGCTGGCAGAGATAAGGGCAAGAAGACAAAGGCTCTTTAGCACTCAGGGAGTCATGGCCCAGAAAAGGATGTGCAGGCCGTCTGGATGGAGGTGGCACTAGCAGTCAGTGCTATTTCTACAACCTCATGAACAGCTATTCAGTGCAAGAAACATTTTAATGACCTCTCCAGGCTGGCCAAGGTAAGTGAAGGCACGAATGTCCATGCAGATGCTGAGATGGTGCTGGAAGCATGATTCACCTCCATATCATCTGGGACCGCACAGTATAAATAAATGAAACTCATAGTAGGCACAAGAGATCCCTACCATTCACCTCAAGGGTACACCTCCTCTCCTACTGTCACAGAGCGCTTATACAACTGTGATCTTTTGCTGTCTGCCGACATTGGGGTGCGCCAACAGCACATGTACCAACTGGAAGGCCCAAAGCTGCCTGAAATTGGTCCTCGGGCCTCATTAACATTATACTAACTGTTGGGCTGCCTGTCTCTCCAGCAGCAGCCCAAAGGTAAGTGCCAGGAAGGTGATTGGAGCGGCAACAGGGAGGGGTGGGGGTGGGGGGGCGATTGCAAGGATTGTAGAGTTAGGGGAGCACTCCTGCTCTTTCTGGCTCCACAGGAATGCTTTTTAAAAAAAGCTTAGGCTGCAGCGGCCGCTGAAGAATCCTGAACGGAACAGGCCCGGCACCAGCTCTGCTCAATCCAAACCAATTTCTGCATGGAAGCCCCTCACTTACAGGGCTTAACGCCTGTTTTAGGTGGCCATCCAGGATGCCTGCAAAGCCATCTTTACCAATATGGTGGCACCTGTAACGCAGGCAGAGATCAGACGCGGGACGTTGTGCCCCGAAATTGGTCCTTCTTGCCCCAATTTTTTTGCACAGACAACGGGTGAAACAAGGATCAATTTGTACCTCATTATGATGAATTGAAGGGCCTTTTCCTATTGCTTAGTCACACCTTTTGATTCTAATGTTAGAGAGCACGTACTGAAAATGAATGTCCTTCGTGTCCCTCACAGGTGCTGAAAGCTTAAAGAAAAAAATTATCTGATGAGCAGCCTGGCACCTCCAGATGGACCCGTCCTCCTAGTCGACCTGCTTTCACGCAACTCACAAACCATTAGCTCAACTGAGCCCATGCCCGGCACTAGTGGGCTGAAAGATGTAGGTGCAAATGTCACTGCTTCTCATGACAGTGACAATGTGCCAGCATCAGTGCAGTCTCTTCCAATGCTAGCACAGGAGGAAACTTCTGGTCCGGACCTAGTAGGCATTGGATGTGCAAGCAACACGGCACTGGAATCAGATCCTTCAAGGACTGAGATGATTGCTGCCTTAGTCCTGCCATCGGTACAGTCCCAGCCATAAAATGCACAACCTCCTGACACTGAAGTAGCACCATGTAGGAATAAAAGGTTAAGGTGGAAGAATCGCAAGAATTAGGCCCCTCAGTAGGCATGACAAGGAAGCTCTGAAAATCCTGGGCAGACACACTGGTGAGGCTATGGGAGACAGAGAAGTTGGAAGATAGCTGTCATGCTCATGTTGGTAATGGGACAGAACACTTATACAACTGTGAGTTTTTGCTGTCTGCTGTCATTGAGAAACAATTTTAGGCACAAAGAGTAGTCGCAGTAATAAGATGTAGTGATAGTAGTATGGGACATCGAAGAGACAAGATGATAGTAATCATGTACATTTCTGGCAATTCAGTGTTATTATATATTTTTTCCAGGAAGGCCACCTCTTGTGTGGTGACTAATGTTCATAACTCCTCTCACACAGAGGATATTAGAGGTATTATAGATGAGCTGAATGGTTGCCTGAGAGCAAAGCAAGGGACCATTGCAAGAAATTAGGGATTGTCTGCTGCCTGATGGCACCTGCTACCGGCAGCAGGATGTCTGGGCCTACCTCCTCTCTTATATTCATCATATATAAGTCTGAGTTGTGATGACAGCATGGCATTACTCTAGAGATGAGTTATGCACCTCAAAATGGTGTGCACCTCATGGCATCAGCTTCAGGTTTGGCGTAGCAGATGCCTTGCCCACTTTGTGCCCATTTTGGACGCTAATTGAAAATCCAACCCTGCAGCTTCATAGTAGTGGAAGTGACTCCCAGTCGAAACAGTTTTGCAGAATCGAACTCCTTTATAGTGGCGACGATTTTCAGGGGAACTACATTGCCAGAACCGTGGAGAAATCTCAGAAAGCACTTCGCAATGCCAAAAATGGAAATCACAGTGGCCAGTTTTAGGAATGGAGTTTCATTGGAGGGCCTCTCCGCTCCATGTTATTTTCCAGACTGCCTGAAGATTGCCCAAAAACGGATTTTTTTTTAAAGGAAAATCTCGGCTTTTGCCTCATCCCTACATCTATCCGAGTTTGCACCTGGTGCTCTGGATAATTATGCAAATGAGCGTACACCCGAGAATTAAGTGTTATTTGCCACTTGCTCTTTCATGCAACGTTTGCATCAGTTCTTAAACATTTAGAACCGGAAGATGAAAATTAGCCCCACAGAATGGGGAAGAGAGCAGGATAAATGAAGGATAGGATGAATAGATGCAAAGTGTTTAAAATGGTTTATTTTTATTTACTTTGTTGTTGTAAATATTTATTTTAATTCTATAACGTTAATATTACAACAATAATAAAGCTGCTTCTGTAAGGAGCTTCAATCCAGGCTGGTAGGCTATGGAAACTCACAGGGTTGGTCATATCATGTACGAAGACAACGGCATGGACAGTCCTGTAGTAGTGCTGCACCATGCTCTTCCGAAAAAGTTCCTGGTCGGCTGTATTTTTTCTCTTGTTTCAGCATCATTCTGTGAACAATAAACTAAAAAAAAAGCCAATCTAGGTTAACTTGTACTAGAAAAGAGATTCTCCTTCAACCTGTCTTTGTGAAGCTAAGAATTTATAGGTAGTACCACCATTTCTTTTAAGACTTATCTTTAAGAATGATGTAGTATATCACATTATGACAAAAACCAGCTTTAAATTTTGCATGAATCCTAGAATGCATCCCATCATCATTGCAGGGTTCTCAGTTTAACATTATCTCTTGTATAATGCTACTAGACATTGATTGCCAGGAGTTTCGTATTACATTTTGTGCTTATGTAGGGGGACTTTCTCTGGATCAAGCACCTTTTTATAGCATGTGAATTGCTTTTCTCCCATGGATAGTATTACAATAAGGGTAAAGGTTAACTTCTGCACATCATTCTGTCAAATTGGAAGAATCTTGTTTAAAATACCACGGTATTACTATTATTTTTATATTGTTGTACCAGTGCTAACCCCATTATTAACTCTGTAACTGATAGAAATGCCTTTCATCCCTGGAGCAAAACATTTTTTAGTGTTGATGTAACAATTGCATTCGGACCAGAGAATTCAATGTTATGGAGGAGGAGAGTCAGCTTTGGAAGTTCATTATCGATATTTTTAGCGGTTCAAAAATAGCTTTCCCAGTGACCAAAACAGCAGTAGTTAGTGCAACTCATGGCCCTACACCAACAAATTATATCATTTTTAAAAATAGGGAGGACTACAATAGGATAATTATTTTTTAAAAATCTCTTTGTTCCCAATTTTTTTCACCTCCTTTCCTGGAGGTGCTGTGATATGGCTGTGATATTACCCCTTTATTAACTCATCCAAGGATCAGTCTACACCTATCAGCTTCAGCAATGATTGTCGGCAGACTATTTGACTGTGGGAGGCTTGAACTGAGCTCAGTGCTGTCTTCATCTAATACACAGACACACACGCGCACGCACACACACACAGGCGAACACAGAAGCACACACACAGACACATGCACACACACACACAAGTTCCTCTCCAAGTCACACACTGTCCTGACTTGGATATATATCGTCATTCCTTCATCGTCGCTGGGTCAAAATCCTGGAACTCCCACTGTGGGAGTACCTTCACCACATGGACTGCAGCGGTTCAAGAAGAAGGCCCACCACCACTTCTCAAGGGCAACTAGGAATGGGCAATAAATGTTGGCCTAGCTAGTGACATCCATATTCCAAGAATGAATATTAAAAAAACATTTCAAAAAGGTGCACTGGATAGTGATTTGAGCTGGAACCCTGGCTTTTTTTTGCCTTTCCTTAGTCTAGGGAATGCCAAGGAGTGGAATTAACATTAATTCTTTTAGTTCTGAATCTGAGCTGCTATGCAGAATCACGCTGACTGGAGCTTGAAGCATTTCTCAGTAAGTGGGAGGTAAAATTAAAAGGCACTGCAATACCCAGAGCCCCGTAGCAGGTGTTTGTATGGAGAATTGATGGTTCTCCAGGAGCAGACTGTGTGGAAAGCCTTGTAATGGCAGAAGTGTAAAGACCAACTTTAAAAGAAAGCAAGGGTGTAAGTCATAAAAACTTAGAGAAAGTCAAAAATGAAACAGATGTAAAATTTTAGCAACAAATCAGTCACACTTGAAAAGCCTCTCAGATTTTGCTATTTTCTATATGAAGAAAGAAGTGAGATGAGAGCTTCTTCTAACTACAAATGAATGCAGAGAGTATCCACAAATCTCAACCGACCCGAAGCTGGCTAGTTTCATCGAGCCAAGGTCATAGCAAAATTCATTGGGTTTGGATTTTAAAAACACTTTGTTCAGCTGTGAAATGCATACTTAACAAACTGAGCCAAATTTTGATTTACTCACTAAACTGGAGGAGGAAGTGATCTTCATGGTTCAAAACAGGTTCAGATTTCATTAGTTTGGCCAAACCAAGCAATGAATCTGATCCTATTCACTCATCAGTACTTCTCACTCAAGCTAGTTGGTACCAACAGACTATTGTTAGTCAGATAATGCAGGGAGCTGACGCAGAAGTATGTTACCTGATTATTTTGCAGGTATGGGAAATTTAGGATTTAGGGCAGATTTTATCTTTTTTGATATTGGAAAATAGAATCACAGTCATAATCTATTTGGGAAATTTGGGAAGTACTAAATGTCAGAAAATGTCACTTTAAAGTGCTAAAGAAAACACACGGAGACATCTAGCTGCAGTAAAAGGATATTGCATTCTCATCATGGGCTGTACCTTCAGTAATCATGGCATTTTCAGATTTTTTTCTTTTTGCAGCTTTCGTGTCTTTATCTTAAAGTGCAAATTTCAGTCTCTGTTGCCATTAGGGACAAATAGTGATCTGTCCTTATTTCCAGTTTATCTTGATGGGAATACCAGAATAACCAAAAAAATACCCTCAGAAATGTGAAAAGCCATCAAGATAAATACTGGGTATAAGAGATGCTTTGATTGCTGACAGTTAATGTATGAGTAGATTTTACATATTTGCATTTCCAGCACAGTGCATAGCCCAAAGATGCACATCAGGAATTTGGTAGGTTCTGCACAATTTTCTGCCCATTAAAATGAATGAATGGAAACTCCTGTAGAACCCGCTGATTTCTGCGCCCAAATTCCTGAAGTGTGCTTCTGCCACACGAGCACTTCACTGGAGCACAAATTTGTAAAAGTTACCCTATAGTTCTTAGATTACATAACAAACCAAGTAATCTTATGCAAATCTAATTTAAACCTCCATTTTACATCTTTCTGCTTGTATTTTAACCATTTTATATCCTATCTCTCTTAATAAAAATCAGATCATGTAATAATATTAAGGAACAATAATATACTCACAACAGGGACAATGCAGAGAACAATATTTGCATATTTAGCCGTAGGATGACACATCCTAAATGCAGTGTAAGGACAAAAAATAGTGACATGTTCAAATAAATGCTGCTTGTTAAGTTAAGATGCTGATCATCTCAAATATCCCATTGATAAATGCAGATCGATCAAAATCCTAGTCAGGTGCAAAAGCTACCAGTGAGCAGCTAGTAAGCACGATAAAGCCAACTAATCAAATTGTTCAAATCTGCAGCAGAAAATAACTAAATTGTTAAGTTTTTGAAACTGCTTTCGGTGGCCATGTAGATTTCTGACTCATAGATGTATGTATATGGATAACTAACAATTAACACAAAACAAGCATGGAAGATAAACTGACATGCAAACAAAAAAAGCCTTTAACTTCCCCATTTAATTGCCTGTACAGTGTTCCAAATTGCTGGAAGAACATTTTTGTCCAGAGATGTTCTCTGCCTAATGAACCTGGACATGAATGTTGCTGCTTTTCTGAGCTTGAATGGATGAACTAGTCTTTGGTGTCTGGTTCCTCCCCTTGTAATTCAGCCCTTTGTGTAGGCCTGATTTGAATGCTGTACGCACTATTTTACAATGGATTCTATTGTTTCTCCTTTTTTTCTGTCACGTGGGAGTAACTTTAATCCCATACGCCTGGGGAACCCAGGAGATGGGGTGGGGGGGACAGATAAAATTGCCCAGGTTACTTATCCACCAAGGTGGACCAAGCCTCCTTTCAACACTATCAGTGGCCGTCCAGTGTGTTCCACCAGTCAGCCACCCAATTCTAGCCCAAGTTGTTATAATATAGTTGATCTCCTGTGGCATTACTCACAGACAAAAAAAAATTGCTCTTTCTGTAATTGTTCCTGTGCTTCTTTCCCACACTCTAATTCTTTTTCTGTTGCTTTCTCTTGGGGGGATTTTAACTGCCCAGCATAAATAAGATCAAAGCGGTCTACTTAACGCTCTTTTCTCTAGATAGGACACAGAAGCTAATTTTACGGCCGACTGGGTGGAGCGCATCATGGATTCTACGCTGAGTAGCAGTTGTTAGATTAGGTGCGGAGATCCTCCAAGATAAGAATAAACCTTATTTTTTGGGGTCCAGGAGGAGAAGGAGTGCTCCTTCAGACCCCATAAAAATAGCTTGGGCCACTGCTGCAGCATGCCCTCATCCTTCCATGTTACTGAAACCCTCCTGACCCTGTCCTCGACAACTCATCTTGCTGCCATCCAGGAAGTCTCCAGGCCACCCAATATTGCATCAGCCCAAACCTGGCAAGCTGCCTCTCTGGACACCTGTTTAGGGTGCGCAGCTCGATGGCTCCATTTAAATCAAGCCAAACCATTAAAATGGACCGGGTCTTCTGCTGCACCTCCTGGTATATCTGCCCGTGAGTTTTGTTGGCTGACCTCCCGGGAGTTAAATTTTCCTCTTCTCTCTTCATGTCCCATCCTTTCTCTCTAAAATATTTCTCACTTTGGTGTTTGTAGCTCTCTGTCCTATTATTTTTCTCATTGTTTGCTTCCCCTCTGTCTTCTCACTCTCATCTGTGTGTCTTCAGTACCTTTGTGTAGCTTTCACACATATTCCTTTACTGATGTACTAATATCTATCTCTTACCTTTTTAAGGCTTGTGGTATGTGGCAGGATGGAAGGATTTGAGCACAAAATCTAGGCTGACACTCCAATTGCAGCACTGAGGGAGTGCTGCACTGTCAGAGGTGCAGTTTTTCAGATGAGATGTTAAACCAATGGGTGTAAAAGATCCCATGGCACTATTTTGAAGAACAGCAGGGGAGTTCTTCCCGCTGTCCAGACAAATATTTATCCCTCAACGAACACCATAAGACAGAATATCTGGTCATTATCACATTGCTGTTTGTGGGACCTTGCCGTGGGTAAATTGGCTGACGCATTTCCTACATTACAACAGTGACTACACTTCAAAAAATTCCTTCATTTGTACTTTGGGACATCCTGAGGTCATGAAAGATTCTATACAAATGCAAGTCTTTCTTTCTTTTTAACATGTACCAGATTGGAGCTGAAGTGTTAAGTGTTTGTTAATATCACCAGCGGTATCAGGCTATATTTTTAGACTATATTATTCATCATACTTATTTGTCATTCAAACTCTTAACAATGGTTTTTATTCAAGAGTTCCCCATCTTATTGACCCACTTTCCTATTCCTATATTTCTGTTTCCTTTTGTTCTCTGGTTCCTACCCACTCCATTTCTGCTTCTTTATGGGTTCTTTCTTACTGTTTAATGTAATCTGGATTTCCTTTCTTGTCATTATTTATTTACTATCTCTCTCATTTCTTTCCTTCCCTCATTAATTTATGTTATTGGATTTTTCTTCTCATTTCCAGTTTAGTCCCAATCTCTAGAGCAGTCCTGTGCTCCTTCTAGAATTTTCACACCCAGTGCAAGCTCTTGAATATATTGTACCATCTATACCCATCCCACAACTCAATGCCACTTTTCTGGAATACCACATGGATTGGGCAGCATTTTGAACTGCTACAGCGTTCAGGAGCAAAGGGATTTACATTGCGAGAGGACTTAAGGGGTTATTTTAACCCCACCACCACCACCATGGTGCAGATGGAGGTTAAGATGGCGGGGGTATTCTTGTCGCGCTCCCGATGTGTACATTGCTGCCAACACCACCCCCACCCCCCCCCCCCCCCCCATCTTAACTTTGCTGAAATCAGGTAACGGAAGACCACCTGTACCAGAGCAGCAGACACCTAATTTAAATTTAATTCCACTCCTACCTGCCGGAATTGATGTCATTCCTGCCAGTTTCAAGTGGGGTTCAATGTCGGGACATGCAAATAAAGCCTGTCATGCTCCCATGGGCCGGACGGATTGCCCCCACATCCCCGATTCCCAACCCAAGTTAAAATCAGGGCTTTAATGGCAACATGTGGGAGTTACAGACAACTGTTCAATTCAAACCAGCTAGTTTACAGGCTGCAGCTGATTAGTTTTCCTGAGATAAAGTTTTTCTTCTACAGTTAACACTCTGTTGACTACACAGTATATAGTGTCATTCTTCTCGACCTATCTGCAGCTTTTGACATGGTTGACCACACCTCTAATGCCTTTCCTCCATTGTCTAGCTGGGTGGGACAGCCCTTGCCTAGTTCCATTACTATCTATCCAGTCGAAGCTAGAGAATCACCTGCAATGGCTTTTCTTGCCATTCCCGCACCGTTACCTCTGGCCCCCTCCTATTTCTCATCTACATGCTGCCCCTCGGTAACATCATCCGAAAACATGTCAGGTTTCACATGTATGCTGACGACACCCAGCGCCAGCCTCTCTCGACCCCTGCACTGTTTCTGATTTGTCACACTGCTTGTCCGACATCCAGTACTGGATGAGCAAAAATTTCCTCCAACTAATTATTGGGGAGACTGAAGCCATTGCCTTTGGTCACCGCCACAAACTCCGTTCCCTAGCCACCAACTCCATCGCTCTCCCTGACCACTGTCTGAGGCTGAACCAGACCATTTGCAACCTCGGCATCCTATTTTGCCCTGAGATAAGTTTCCTACCACATATCCACTCCATCACCAAGACCGCTTACTTCCACCTCCGTAACATCGCCGGCCCACACCCCTGCCTCAGCTCATCTGCCCCTACTGCTGAAGCTCTCATCAATGCCTTTGTTACCTCTAGACTTGACTATTCCAATGCTCTCCTGGCCGGCCTCCCATCTTCCACCCTCTATAAACTTGAGCTCATCCAAAACTCGCACCAAGTCCTAGTCACCCATCACCCCTGTGTTCGTTGATCTCCATTGGCTCCCGGTCCGGGAACACCTCGAATTTAAAATTCTCATCCTTGTTTTCAAATCCCTCCATGGCCTCGCCCCTCCCTATCTCTGTAATCTCCTTCAGCCCTACATTCCACCAAGATCTCTGAGCTCCTCCAATCCCCAATTTTAATCACTTCACCATTGGTGGCCCTGCCTTTAGCTGTCTAGGCCCTAAGCTCCGGAATTCCTTCCCTAAATCTCTCTGCCTCTCCACCTCTCTCTCTCCTTCTTTAAGATGCTCCTTTAAACCTCTTTGACCAAGCTTGTGGTCATCAATAATATCTCCTTATGTGGCTCGGTGACAATTTTTTAACACTCCTGTGATGCACTTTGGGATGTTTTATTACGTTAAAGACGCTATATAAATGCAAGTTGCTGTTATTATTGTTCACAAGAGATGTCTAGACTGCATGATCTTTGGCTATGTTTCTCCAGGTTTCTGAATGAATGTCACAGGTCATCCTTAAAACATTTCCTTTGACTTATTAATGTCCTGTTCTTCAGCTGCCTATAAAATACAGTTTTGGGAAGCTGACTTTTGCCATTTATAGTGAGTACAGAGAAAGTTAATTTTTGGATTATGGAATTGGGAGGTTCGATTTCAACTTGGGGCGTGTTCAGGATGAGTGGGGGCTCAGGACGGGCGTAGCGGGCGGGAAAGCCTCACAGGGACTGGACCATTTTAAATCCAGGGCCACATTCAAATAATTCAGGACAGTCTCCTGCCCGAAACAGGGCTGGCGGGTGGTAGCAAAATTTGGGATTGGGAGCCCAAGGACGCAGGGACCAAAGCAAATGATCCCTGACATAAAATTAGTGCTGGACAGGAGCTTTGTAAGCCAATGCCTTCTACAGCCAAAATAATAATACCGGAGGAAAGCTAATTTCCATGATGCACTCCACCCTTCGCACATGATGCATGGAAATGGTAAGATTACAGTTTTTTGATCAGTCATATTTTAAACCATTCATTGACTTGGATTTGAGAGTAGTTAAAGTGTTCTTACACTTTTACTTCCTTTAGTCTGCAATAATTTTTTAATCTTTTGTAGGTACTTGAAGAATCGGCGATTGTGTTGGATTATTAATTTAATCAGTGAATGTACAACTCAGTCTATATATACACTTGCTAACAGAGAACATTCACACTATCCTTGAGTTTTTAAGTGTTATTTCTAGCTGCTTTATGTCTATTTTGTAAAATGATAACAACAGCAATTAATTCATTGTAAATGGAACCAGATCATTACTATTTCAAATGTAATTTGCAGCAGCTTTCTTCTGTCCTATTTCACAGCATAGTAACGTTGGTGGAATGCCACAGGAAGGAAGTGGTAGTTAAGATATTATTCTGGGGCACAATGACTGACTCTGAATGTCTCCTTCAGGGAAGACATGATAATGAGTGTTATGTTCTTGGGTTTTAACACTAGATATTTTCAGCGCCACAGACCTCTCCTATAAGCAAGCTATGAATCCCCCTGTTCTGGAGTGTACATTTTTCTGCCAAATATTGAGGTAAATGCAGTGAACTCAGGGATCAGCCAGAGAAACCGAGTCACAATATTCCAGCTTCCTATACCATGTTCCTTCATGTGATTTCCTTGACTTCGGTAGGGGGAAGAATAAATACTCCAGGCTGTGGTTCAGGCTATAAACTATTAATCATATTTCTTGAACATTAAACTGATAAACAAAACATACTGAACACAATCAATACGCTTACAGTAATTGCAGACTTTACTATTCTAGTTAGTATATCGTAAACAACAATGACACTTCTGCACTGACCGACAACACACCTGACGAAGGAGATAATCTCCAAAAGCTTGTGATTTTCAAATAAAACTGTTGGACTATAACCTGGTGTTGTAAGATTCCTTACAAATATAAAATTGAACAGTGAAGCACGGTCCCCAAAAAGTCTTATATGGCAGTTCGCTACCACAGAGTTTTTAAGTTGCCTTAATAACAACTTGTATTTTTATAGCGTCTTTAACGTAGTAAAACGTCCCAAGATGCTCACACGAGTGTTAACAAACTAAATTTGACACTGAGCCACATAAGGAGATATGGACAGGGCTTGGTCAAAGAGGTAGGTTTTAAGGAGTGTCTTAAAGGAGGAGAGGGAGGTAGAGAGGTGGAGAGGTTTAAGGTGGGAATTCCAGAGCTTAGGGCCCAGGCAGCTGAAGGCACGGCCGCCAATGTTGGTGTGATTAAAATCAGGGATGCCCAAGAGGCCAGAATTGGAGGAAAGCAGAGGTCTCGGAGAGTTGTAAAGCTGGAGGAGGTTACAAAGATAGGGAGGCGCGGGGCCATGGAGGGATTTGAAAACAAGGATGAGAATTTTAAATTTGAGGCGTTGCTGGAACAGGAGCCAATGTAGGTCAGCGAGCACAGGGGTGAAAGTTGAATGGGACTGGGTGCGAGTTAGTCAGCAGAGTTTTGGTTGAGCTCAAGTTTATGGAGAGTGGAAAATGGAAGGCTGGCAAGAAAGCTTTGAAATAGTCAAGTCTAGAGGTAACAAAGGCATGGATGAGGGTTTCAGCAGCAGATGAACTGAGGCAGGGGCAGAGACAGGCAATGTTTTGGAGGTGCAAATAGGCAGTCTTGGTGATGGAGCAAATATGTGGTCGGAAGCTCATCTCAGGGTCAAATAGGATGCCAAGGTTGTGAACGGTCTGGTTCAGCCTCAGACAGTGTTCAGGGAGTGGAATGGAGTTGGTGGCTAGGGAATGGAGTTGTGGCGGTGACTGAAGACAATGGCTTTGGTCTTCCCAATATTTAGTTGGAGGAAAGTACTGGATGTTGGACAAACAGTGTAGCAAATCAGAGACAGTGGAGGGGTTGAGGGAGGTGGTGGTGAGGTAGAGCTGGGTGCCACTAGCGTACATGTGGAACCTGACATTGTGCTTTCGGATGATGTTGCCGAGAGGCAGCATGTAGGAGAGAACTAGGAAGGGGCCAAGGATAGATCCCTGAGGGACTCCAGAGGTAACAGTGCAGGAGCAGGAAGAGAAGCCATTGCAACTGATTCTCTGGTTACGACTGGATAGATAGGAATGGAACCAGGCAAGCGCAATCCCACCCATCTCTACGGTGGAAAAGAGGCATTGGAGGATGATGGTGTGTTCAACCATGACAAAGGCTGCTGGCAGGTCAAGAAGGATGAGGAGGGCTAGTTTACCTTGATCATAGTCACATAGGATGTCATTTGTGACTTTGATAACTGCCATTTCAGTACTGTGGCAGGAGCGGAAACCTGTTTGGAGGAATTCAAACATGGAGTTGCGGGAAAAATGGGCACACATTTGGGAGGCGACAACTTGTTCAAGGACTTTGGAGAAGAAAGGGAGATTGAAGATGGGGCGGTCGTTTGCAAGAACAGAGGGGTCAAGGGTGGGTTTTTTGAGGAGGGGGGTGATGATGGCAGATTTCAAGGGGAGGGAGACAGTACCTGAGGAGAGGGAACTTTCAACAATATCAGCTAACAAGGGGGCCAGGAAGGTAACTTTGGTTGTCAGCAGTTTGATGGGAAAACAGTTAACGGAGCAGGAGGTGGGTCTCATGGTTAAGATGAGCTCAGAGGGGGCATGAGGGGAGGTAGGAGATAAATTAGAGAAAGATGTGAGTTTAGTGCATCTAGTGGGGGAACTGTAGGGGAAGTTTGGCTTGGTGGGCTAGGGGAAGGGAGGGAAGCAGCAGAGGCAGCTGAACAGATGGTCTCAATCTTAGCGCCAAAGAAATCCATTAGCTCCTCGCACTTGTTCTTGGAGGTGAGGGTGGAGGGGAGAGGGGAGGGGAGTTTGCAGTGGAGAAGAGAAGCTGGGGGTTATCTTTGCATTCCAAGATGATCCTGGATAGTGAGTAGTTTTGGCAGAGGAGAGCAGGACCTTATAGTGCTTTATGTGGACCAGCCAGAACTGGCGATGAATGACTAAACCAGTTGTCTGCATCCCTTGGGCTTAAGGGAGTGGTGATGAGGGCCATACCAGGGGAACGACCAGGGTGAGAGAGAGTAATGGTTTTAATGGGGACAAGGGTATCAAAGGTAGAGGTGAGGATGTGATTGAGCAGATAGGTAGCTGCAGAAATGTCATGGTGAATGGAGAGTCAAAGGCTAGACAGTTGGGAATTTGAAAGTGCTATTGCAAGTGACTTGGGGGAGAGTTTTTTTCCATGGGTGGACACAGAAGGAAGTGGGGTTGGGGGGGGAAAGGGTATGAGGGTGAAGAGAGATACATGGAAGTGACCAGAGATGGCCTTATCCATGATTGACACGATGGGAGTGGAGAAGCCATGTGAGATGGTAAAATCAAGACTTCACCCTGCTGATTGGGAGAGATTCAGCCTCAAGTATACCATTTAAATTCCTTTGAGGATATATTATAACAAATGACATTCAAAAACTGTACCTCTCATAACTCTATTAGTATTCATTTGATTCAAGATGGTTTTTGCGTACAAAAATACAGCTGTCAATCTTATAATTGAATATCTTGATGCTCTACTTGATAGAAAACTATCCTGTCTGACCTGATTGCTGCTGTAACAATCCAGCTGTCACCTGAAATAAAAACAGAAAATGTTGGAAACACTCAGCAATTTAGGCAGCATCTGTGGAGAGAACAAATGAGATAATGCTTCAGGTATGGACCTTTCATCAAAATAATTGTCATCAGTTTGCAACAGCACTTTGAAGCACGATCAGCTACAGAATTGTCAATTACATATGCAAGTCCTATCAATGCCAATATACACAGTCCATCTATGTTCTGAGCAGTTGTACGCCAAATAGTCTTGGCCATTTTCTTTAAGTGAACCTGGATCTTTCACCTAGCATGTACCATAATGAAAGGAAAATAAATAAAAAATACACCAAGGACAAAACGCTCCATTTGTATCACAGTGAGCAAGTAGCCTGTTGCTAAAGATGAGGCAAGTTGGTGACCTACTAGCAGCAGAACCCAAAATACAGAGGAATTTAAAACACAATGTAAAAAGATTTACATTTCTAAGTGAAGAGAGTGAATGAACAAACTTAGATTGAGATCTGGCAACAAATAAATGAACAGACAAGTTAAAGGAAAGGTTCAAAAGGTCATAAAAAGTTCAAGCTTCAGATTCAGCAGCGAAACATGGAATCAGAGGGAGGCTAATCAGCCCATCGAGCCTATGCCGGCTCTCTCAAGGAGTTATCCATTTAAAAACATTCCTTTGCCCCCTATGCTTTTATATTTTTATTTTGAATTATTTATGTATTGCCCTTTTAAAAGTTATTATGGATTCTGCTTCTACTAATGTTTCTGGTAGATAATTTCATTTCTGAGAACCCTCTAATTATAAAAGTTTCACCCTACCCTTTCCTATTGTTCTTTTCATGATGATCTTAAACTTATACGCCAGGAATTTTCTCGGGGGTTCTCCCGATTCTCTGTAACTTTGGTGGAAGATCAGTAGAAACTCCAGATACACCTTGTAAATGGATTTTCTGACAAAGTTAGAGCGGCCAATTGGAAAAAAATTCCCAGCAATGGCCTTTAGTTAATGACCCTTGAAAATAGGTTTCCCTTGTTTACCTTATCAAAACCCTTCTCAATCTTAAACACCTCTCTCAGATCTCCTCTTAAGTTTCTCTATCTTAGTGTAAAGAACTCCAGTTTCTCTAATCTCTCCTCATAGCTAAAACATCTTTTCACTATTATCATCTTAGTAAACTTCTTTTTTATCTTCTGCATGACCTTGACATCCTTCCTAAAGTAGAACATCTAGAATTAGACTCAATGGGGGTGAAATTGAACTTACGTCTGGCCATTTGCACCTGTAAAATGGTGTTAGACCTCCAAATCTAGCGTTGCGATATGTTGCGCCTGATCTGGACCAGAAGTGCAGTGGATGCCATATTGGCTTGGGTGACATTTAGCCATCCAGGGTGCCCGTCTGAAACAGGCCTTAAGCTCCTTAAATATGAAAATCAGGATCTTATGCCAGTTGCAGCATCCCAAATGTGAAATTCAGGTACAAAAACTGCAGACCAGCCAATTTCTTGCTCTCTCCAACTGGTGCGGGGCTCTTGTTTAATGCCTGTAGCTTGCCAGTGACTTTTAAATGAAGTCCATAGTAAAATTTGGCTCAAGCCTCAGGTTGGCGTATCGAGCTGTTGTTCCCCTGAATTCGCACCCAGAGTCGAATTTCTCCCCCAACCAATAGTAACAGTTTCAGACAGGAGAAGACCTTCGGTCCATCTAGCCCACCTAGCCACAGTAATCCCTTTGTGTATTTCTAATAAACCTGAATCATGTTTGCTGACAAGAACCCGTCTAGTTCCCTCTTGAAACCCATTAAGATTTCTTGTTCCACCCATTGTGCTGGTAATCTGTTCACATACTTAACACCCTTTAGTAAAAAAATGTCTTCCTGCATTTTCTATTTTGTTTGTTGTCTTTAATTTGTAAATGTGACCCCTTGTGCTTAAATTTGGTACATGCCAGTAAAGCTTACTTGGATCCAATTTATCCAAACCATTCATAATTATAAGCACTTGTATCATATCCCCTCCCAGTCCTCTCTTCAAGAGAGACAAGACCCAGAATCTTTCCTCATACATCATTCCCTTCTCCTTACCCCATCCAATAACTAAATCATTTTTGAAATAGGGTGACCAAATTTGCATGCAGTACTCCAGGTCTGTTCTCACCAGGGCCAAATACACTTTTAAAATTACCTCTTCATATTTTATATCCCTTGCTATGCATCCCAACATTCAGTTTGCTTTTTAACAGCCTGGGTACATTGTGCTGATGATCTGTTTAGGTTTAGGATTGATATTTGCTTTTGTACTCCATGCCCTTAGTTATAAAACCTAGGATCCCATACACTTGTGCTTATTCTATAGTTAGTTAGTTGCCATCATTGCAAGTGATGGCCACATAGATGCTATATGTGCTTGGAGCTAGTGCAGAAAAATGGGTATCAATTTAAAACTTTTCTAGCAGTCTAGTTGGGGGTTAGCCAGTTTTCAATTTTCAATAGCCGACTGATTCTTGGCAGGGATATCTGACCTCTGACAGTCTGATGTATTGGCTTTCCATTGTGCTTGTGGGTTGATTAGTCAGGGGACATCTGCACCCAGCTGCTGGTGGTACATGGGTGAGTATGCATCAGTTTTCTGGGAATATCGCAGAAAAATGCATGTGGGTCCTAATCATAGAATCATAGAAAGGTTACAGCACAGAGGAGGACATTCGGCCCATTCGGTCTGCGCCGGCTCTATGCAAGAGCAATCCAGCTAGTCCCACTCCCCCACCCTATCCCCGTAGCCCTGCAAATTTTTTCCTTTCAAGTACTTATCTAATTCCCTTTTGAAGGCCATGATTGAATTTGCCTCCACCACCCACTCAGGCAGTGCATTCCAGATCATAACCACTCGCTGTGTAAACAAGTTTTTCCTCATGTCAACTTTGGTTCTTTTGCCAATCATCTTAAATCTACGTCCTCTGGTTCTTGACCCTTCCACCAATGGGAACAGTTTCTCTCTATCTACTCTGTCTAGACTCTTCAGGATTTTGAATACCTCTTTCAAATCTCCTCACAACCGTTTCTGTTCCAAGGAGAATAACCCCAGCTTCTCCAGTCTATCCACGTAACTGAAGTCCTTCATCCCTGGAACCATTCTAGTAAACCTCTTCTGCACCCTCTTTAAGGCCTTCACGTCCTTCCTAAAGTGCGGTGCCCAGAACTGGACGCAATACTCCAGTTGTGGCTGAACCAGCATTTTATCGTGTTTACTTCCTTGCTTTTGTACTCTCTGCCTCTATTTATAAAGCCCAGGATCCCGTATGCTTTTTTAACCGCTTTCTCAACCTGCCCTGCCACCTTCAATGATTTGTGCACATATACCCCCAGATCTCTCTGTACCCTTTTAGAGTTGTGCCCTCTAGTTTATATTGCCTCTCCTCGTTTTTCCTAACAAAATGTATCACTTCGCATTTTTCTGTGTTAAATTTCATCTGCCACGTATCCGCCCATGCCACCAGCCTGTCTATATCTTCTTGAGGTCTATCACTATCCTCCTCACTCTTTAGTACCCTTCCAAGTTTTGTGTCATCTGTAAATTTGGAAATTGTGCCCTGTACACCCAAGTCCAGGTCATTAACATATATCAAGAAAAGCAGTGGTCCCATTACCAACCCCTGGGGAA
Organism: Heptranchias perlo; assembly: GCF_035084215.1. Lineage (NCBI taxonomy): Eukaryota > Metazoa > Chordata > Chondrichthyes > Hexanchiformes > Hexanchidae > Heptranchias > Heptranchias perlo. The sequence goes on from NC_090326.1 coordinate 81,287,602, forward strand.
CACCACTGTACATCTCCCTCCAGTCCGAAAAACAACCTTTATGTTCACCATTACTCTCTGTTTCCTGTCACTTAGCCAACTCCGTATCCATGTTGCTACTGCCCCTTTATTCCATAGACCGCAATCTTGATGATAAGCCTACCATGCGGTACTTTATTAAACGCCTTTTGAAAGTCCATATACACCACATCATAATAATTGAAGGAGGTGTTAAAATGTGGATTAAATATTTGGATTGAACTTTGCAATCTGCTTCCACCACCCTTTCAGGCAGTGCATTCCAAATCATAAGAAATCGCTGCATAAAGCAATTTCTCTTCATCTCCCCTTTGATTCTTTTGCCAATTATCTTTAATGTCTGTCCTCTGGTTACTGACCCTTCTGTCAGTGGAAACAATCTCTCCTTATTTGCTCTATCAAAACTCCTCATAATTTGGAATACTTCTATTAAATCTCCCCTTAACCTTCCCTACTCTAAGGAGAACAATCCCAGCTTCTCTAATCTCTTTACATAACTGAAGTCCCTCAATCCTGGTACAGTACAATAAGAGGAAAAGCTGCCCTACTGTGTTCATATGACATTCCTCTGTCTGCTATCTTAATGGAAGCATTAACCATTTAAAAAATAGAGGAATAGAGGAATATCCTACAAATGCATTCAATGGTAAGTTTTTGTAGACTATTATCACCAACACTCTTTCAAGGCTACAGATTATAATGTATTTAAATGTATTTCACTGAGTGCCTCTTTTTTTAGAACTTAGACTTGATTCTTTCAAGTAAAATAACATTTCTAGGTTGAGTAATATTTGAATATATTTTCTCACTTTTTAAGTAAGGCATAAAACAAAATGGTTGGGAAATTCCTTGCAATTGCTCCCACTCTGAGGAAATTCCTGGTCAATAATTCATCGTGGAAGTGACTTGATGTGTAGTACTTGCTGCTTACCGCAATAGGATCACCTCTCAGACACCTCCTTACTTGGCTAAAAAACTTCGGTTTCTTTAGTCTTTCTTCGTAACTCAGACCTCTAACACCAGGGATCAGCCTCATGGCTCTTCTCTGCATGGCCTCCAGGGCTTAAATGTTTCCCTGGTGACCAAAACTAAACACAGTGGTCACGGTATGGTCTGACCAGAGCATTGTACTGTTTGATCACAACTTCCTCTGACTTATATTTTACTTTTTTGGCTTTTTTGTTCAACAATGAATTGAATTACTTGATTGTTGCTTAGCATTGGTTGGACATGTTGAGTGTCAAGTCTACTAAGTCTCATAGGTCTCTTTCAATTTCAACCTCACTTATTTCAATACCATTCATGAAATATGTGTGTCACCCATTTTTCTTCCTGCATGCAGTACTTTACACTGCTATTATCCTGCCTGACATACATCCCTTGCCCATAGACTCTGTTTCATGTCACCAAATTGGGTTTTCTGTCTTTTCATTCGTGGTCATCACTTATATTGGTTTATATAGGTTTTGCAAATGCCAAAAACTTGTCTGAAGCATTTCCGAGCCTCAACATTTTTCTTACCATATACAGCCACTTATCTTTAAGTTCATCACATCCCTTTAATTTTGAGCAGTAGCTTTTTAAGTGATATTCTGCTAGTGCCATTGCAACTCACTATTTAATGATATCATATATAAATGATATTCATGGACTGGCCTCATAACATCTGGCAAAGACAGCTCATCATTCTTCTAGCGCATAGCTCAGGCCTTGCAGAGCAATCTTGATGGCTTCTTAATTTTTCATATAGTGTCATTTTGACTTAATTGATAGCAATTTCACCTCTGAGTTAGAAGGTTGTAGGTTCAAGCCCCACTCCATGACTTGAGTACATAATGTAGGCTTATACTCTACTGCATTACTGAGGGAAAGTTGTATTGTCAGAGGTGTCGTCCCATGGATGAGACATTAAACTAAGGCCCTATACGATGCTTCAGGGAGAAATTAAATGATCCCATGATACTGTTTGCAGAAGAGCGGGAAGTGCTCCTACTGTTTTGGTTGTCATTCCTTCCTCAACCAAAACCACCAAAAATGGTCATTCATCTCATTGCAGAACCTTACTGTGCACAAACTGTCTGACTCATTCAACACAGCAATAGTTACTACACTTCAAAAATAATTCATTGGATGTGAAACACTTTGGGATATTTCTGAGAGACATGATAAAGCATTATTTAAATAAAAGTTATTTTTTTCAATTTTAATGATTGAACTTTTTCAATTCGTATTTCAGGGTAAATTTTCCAAGTATGTGCCAGCAACAAGGTACCTCACATTTCGGAAAATCGCGGGCACATTCTCAACAATTTTCCAATTCATGCTTGTAGCGGGTTAGGTTTCTTGTTACTGGCAAATACTCAGAAAATTTAAGCTCTCGAGTATATTATATAAAACAGCAAATGAGTTAAAGGAGGTAACTGAATCAGAGCTCTGCCAATATTCATAAACTGTTTCAGCTGCACTCTCACATTGTGTAACTGCAACACAATCCCACAACCGAAGTACAGCCTTCTAATTCCTTCCGTACTATCCACTGTCTATATTTAATTTGAAAATAAAAATGAACGTTACGTTTTTTAAAAGTGCGATTAACTTTTAATTAAACTTCTTAATTTTACTCCTACAGATTACGTGATTATTTTCCACTCCATCTCCCTTACAATTTAATATGTTCATACGTTTCCATTTGTGACTCATATAGGTGCACTTCTCAGATTTTCTCATCAACTAGCAGATTACTGCAAACACTACACATACTTTGTGGCTCAGCTACATTTAACTGTGGGTGTTGTGGTTCAATGACACTCATACTTAACCAATGCATTAGAGGTATGACATCAGAGTTCTTCCGTTCAAATTTGATGACTTATTTTGATAGTGCTATTGTTAAAATTAAACAGTGTTGAGTTGAGCACCTGTATACATGCAGAATTTATTCCCCTCCAAGACCTAATTTAGGTCAGAGCTATTAAAAACAGAGCATGAGTAACTTACCAATTAAGCTGATGGGCTATGGAATGGCAGATGGATTTTTAAAGTAAATAAAAATAAGGCAACCCAAATTGGAATAGGAAACAGTAAATGCACGTACAGTGAATGGGACCATTGCCAAAGTGGAAAAGGAAAATGATTTCAAGAGTATTGTTAATTATTCACTGAAAGTCTCAGGTCAATGTGACGTTGCTAACAGCAAAGCCAATCAAATACTAGGATCTCTTAGGTATTTGACCATCCCCCTACAAATGCACCACCATTTACTGTGGGATGAGTGTGGGCTAGTGCAGTTCTAAATTTGCTGCCTAAAGCCCTGACTGGAATGATCTCATGGTTCTGTTTTTATTTCAGATTTCCAGCATCTGCAGTATTCTGATTTTGTTGTCATTGTAAACAAGGTTGGGTTCAAATCCTATATTTACTATTAGCTAATTTTTGTTTATTTAAAAAGAAAATTAATTAAGTCTTGCTTCTCCCAGTAATAGATTATCTGCTACTCATGGATGAAAGAAGTTTACAAAAATAAAGGAAAATAATTCATTCCCAATATGACAATTAGGTAGACAACTGAGCAAAAATCCGTAGCCTCGAAATTCCGGGGACCTGGTGGTGAAAAATGCTGCTATGTGAGCAGGAGGGGGGAGGAGGGGATGTCCAGCTTTGTCCATTTTTCTGCCCATGACAAATTCTTCCAGAAGTGGGGGTGAGTGCATAATATTCCTGCCCATATATGGGTAGGGGTATTATGACACCATTTAAATGAGGGAAATATGACACATTTCAGGTCATTTGTGTCTGAGCAACACTGGGCACAAGGAGCACCTGTGTCTTCTTTGCATCCAGTGTTGCTAAGAGCTTTGGTGGAGAGGGTTAAATTTTAAAAGGCCAGTTTCCTGAAAGAAATCTACTGTAGAGCGATCAATTGTTTTTAAGAAACCAGTCTAGTGGGAAACTGGTGTAAGTTAAAAATGTTTTCAAGTCTGTTGGGCAGGTACTGTGAGCCCACTTAACCTGCAACAAAGTGTTGCAGCAAAATCCTTCCTCTCCACCTGGGGTGAGCACTCCATCATGTTGGAAATGGCATGGGCTCCCACTCCTTAACTAGCCTTTGTGCACGACTCTGGAGCACATCCATGGGATGGGAAGAAGTCCTGTTGCACTCCCAAAATGCCTCCCTCATAGCTTTGGGCTCCTTTCTTTTTAGATAAATAAAAATTCAATGTCCATACTTAATGTTGATTCCAAAACATTGACAAATATAACAAATGAATTGTCAAAAATCAAGTTTTTCTGGAGATTCATATCTTCAGACATCTATAGAAAATAAATCTTGCACTTTCAACATTTTCAAGCTTTCATGTACTCATTTTTTTCCCATCAATATGAGTTAAATAATATTGGTTGTACCTTTAAATAAGTTACAAGCCTTTGTCCTGTTGCACTTTCTGTGCGATTGCTTGTTTTTCATGTGTCCTAAGCTTACATTCAAGGACCATTTTTGAGCTGTCAGCTTTTTTGAAGCTGCTGGTTAACTCTTGCTAGTTTTCCAGGTTGGCATATATGGCAAAGACAGCTTATATATACAAGATATAGGATGACATCAATAGTAGAGAAAATGCTAGAATCTATTATTAAGGACATAGTAACAGGGCACTTAAAAATCATAATATGATTAGGCAGAGTCAACATGGTTTTATGAAAGGGAAATCATGTTTGACAAATCTATTCGAGTTTTTTGAGGGTGCAACTAGCAGGGTAGATAATGGGGAATCAGTGGATGTGGTTTACTTGGATTTTCAAAAGGCATTCAATAAGGTGTCACACAAGAGGTTGTTACACAAATTAGGGCTCATGGGATTGAGGGTAATATATTAGCATGGATTGAGGATTGGTTAATGGATAGAAAACAGAGAGTAGGAATAAACGGTTTATTTTTGGGTTGGCAGGTTGTAACTAGTGGGGTGCCACAAGGATCAGTGCTTGGACCTCAGCTGTTTACAATAAATATCAATGACTTAGATGAGATGACTGAGTGTAATGTATTCATGTTTGCCAACGATACAAAGCTGGGTGGGAAAGTAAGTTGTGAGGAGGACACAAAGAGGCTGCAAAGGGATACAGACAGGTTAAGTGAATGGGTGAGACGGTGGCTGATCGAGTATAATGTGGGGAAATGTGAAATTATCCACTTTGGTAGGAAGAATAGAAAAGCAGAATATTTTTTAAAAGGTGAGAGACTAAGAAATGTTGGTATTCAGAGGGATTTGGGTGTCCTTGTACACGAATCACTGAAAGTTAACATGCAGATACAGCAAGCAATTAGGAAGGCAAATGATATGTTAGCCTTTATTGCAAGAGGGTTGGTGTATAAGAGTAAGGAGGTCTTGCTGCAATTATATAGGGCAATGGTGAGACCACACCTGGAGTACTGTGTATAGTTTTGGTCTCCTAACCTAAGGAAGGATATACTTGCCTTAGAAGGGGTGCAACGAAGGTTCACTAGATTGATTCCTGGGATGAAAGGGTTGTCCTATGAGGAGAGATTGAGTAGAATGGGCCTATATTCTTTAGAGTTTAGAATAATGAGAGTTGATCTCATTGAAACGTATAAAATTCTCAGAGGGCTTAACAGAATAGATAATGAGAGGCTGTTTCTCCTGGCTGGAGAGTCTAGAACAAGGGGTCGTAATCTCAAGGTAAGGAGTCGGCCAATTAGTATCGAGATGAGGAAAAATTTTTTCACTCAGAAGTTTTGAATCTTTGGAATTCTGCAACGCAGAGGGTTGTGGATGCTCAATCATTGAGTATATTCAAGACTGAAATTGATAAATTTTTGGACACTAAGGGAATCAAGGAATATGGGGATAGGGTGGGAAAGTAGAGTTGAGTTAGAAGATCAGCCATGATCTTATTGAATGGCGGAGCAGGCTTGAGGGACCATATGGCCTACTCTTGCTCTCAGTTCTTATGTTCTTATGTAAGATTGTGCAGAAAATATACTCTGAAAAATTGGAATAATACCTTGAAAATTCAGAGCAATGTAGATTAACCATGTCAAATAAGATTATTTATGCTTTTTATAGCTAGTTGTAGGTTTGCAGTACAAAAAATAATTTTTGAGCATGCATTCTAATTACCGCAACTATTGCTTTTCATTGTTCCCAAAGCATTCAGCTGTTAGCACAATTTCTCTATATTGATATTCTTAAATCATACTTACTTCACCACAAATATACTAAAATTTCCGAGGTATATGAACCATCCAACAATTTTTGTGGACCAATTAAATCCACAGAAAATTTTGAGATTAAACAGTAACATTACAAGGTGATGACATCATCAGTAATGTTACTAATCTATTGATTTATTGTATTGTATGTGCAAGATGATTCTTGTAAGCAGAAAGACTTTTGGCGCACTTCCATGCAAGGTCTTGATAGTCATTCCCTAGCAAAAGAAGGAACTGGCATAATTACACAAACAAAACCACTTAGCAAATTGATAATACTAAGATGTTAAAAAATTATATTAAAGTGTAGTGTTTATCATGTTTATTATCAATCAGTAAAACATTCACAACCATCATGTCTCTGCACTGGAGCTGGAGAAATGAAACAATCCTGATCTGTTAACTTTCATCCCTTCCCCTGAAGAAAATGAGCTTCAACAATTTTTTCATACTCTCCTGATAAGATTTTCTTCATCTTTATCACTGCTTTAGTGGCAGTTAGGTGAGGGGTCATTATGACAGATCCCATTCCATTTTTACAAACATCAAACTTTCATCCAAATGTGAGCAGGCATATTCAAATTAAGTGGCAATGATAAAGTGACACCATACATCAAATATTCTGTCATTACCGCAATATCGCAGGATGTTTACAATGCCTCTACTCAGCAGCTATCCAGCATTGTTAGGGCCAACAGAGGCCACTTATTTTCCCTGCATACAGCTTTTGTCAAGGCTGAAAAATATTTTGAAATGATTTTCAGCCTTACTAAAGGCTGAAAGAATTTCCTCCACCCTCCTCTCCCCCCATAGTCACTCACATTTAAGTGGCGGAATAACTTTAAATTTTGTCATTGCTGTTGAGTCATGCAAGATATCTTACCCATTCTGCAGTGTGTGGCCAATATGCAAGAGGAGCATGTTCGAATGATTTGAATGACTTCACCTCACGAACCCAGACACGGTCAGGTCAACATCTGTGTGTTGTGTGTATAAATTGCAATGCTTTCCAAATTTGGAGGATTTGACACAGTTGAATAAAAAACAAAATGGAAAAACAGGATAGTAACTAGTACATCAGTTCGTATACCATGATAGAATCAAAGTTGACAATACACATGATCAACCTTATTTCATCAGGTTTCATTTTGCATACAATTGATCATAGCAACTTTAATCAAATAAATAAGTACTTCTTTTTATACACAATATAATATTTAGTTATTAACATGCAAATTACCTGTTACAGAGCTACACAACACTAAATCTGAAAATAATGCACATACCCTCATCATCTGATAAAAGCTGCAGAGATGCAGAGCCAGAGTGAAACAGGGAGAGAGACTGAAATAGATGAGAGAAAGATTTTCCTGCTCCATTCTGATTATACTTTAATGGGCAGCCCTGTCAATCAAATTCTGTCAAGGCAGCCCACTGAAGAGGATTTCCTACCCCATAGTGCAAAGATAACAATGCAAATGTGAATATTCAGTAATAACTAGCAAACATCATGGTGCAGGCATCAACATATGTCTAATTGGCTTTTTATCCCCCAGTGTAGGTACCAAGACTTATGCTTTGGTTGTGGCTCTGCTAACAAGCCATTTATTATCTATTTCCATAGCATTTTTCCATTGATAAATGTGCGATTAGAAGAAGCATAAGTCTTCATGCAAAAGTTATACAGCCAAGTTTGCGAGTTCACGCTGCCAGCAGTGAGCCTTGCCCACTGGCTACATGTAATGTGGGTGCACTGCCTATGATTTCGTGATATGTGCGGTTGGTGGGCGAGGCCTACTACTGGCAGCATGAACTCAGAAAATCAGCCCTATGTGTTCTCTTTTCCTGGAAAAAGAATAGTTTGAACAGTTTTCTACCATTTTTAAATTCCCTTATTCTTACAATTTTAACCCTTGCTTTTTTTAAAAATCAGACCCATTGCAACATCCAAAATGAATACAACTTCACAGTGTCACCTTCAATGCAATTATTTGTTCCGGTACAAACTGGAATTCATTATTTGTTCTCAAGATGTGGGCAAGACCGCATTTATTGCCTATCGCTATGTTGTCCTGAGGGCATCGAGAGTCAACCACATAATATGAGTCATGATGTGGAGATGCCGGTGATGGACTGGGGTTGACAAATGTAAGGAATCTTACAACACCAGGTTATAGTCCAACTGTTTTATTTGAAAATCACAAGCTTTCGGAGGCTTTCTCCTTCGTCACACTCACTCACCTGACGAAGGAGAAAGCCTCCGAAAGCTTGTGATTTTCAAATAAAACAGTTGGACTATAACCTGGTGTTGTAAGATTCCTTACACATAATATGAGGACTGGAGTCACATGTCGGCCAGGCTTTAGGGGTGGCAGGTTCCTTTCCTTGAAGGACATTAATGACCAAAAACCAGTTGGGTTTTTAAGACAATTCACTAGCTTTTATGGTAATTTTCTGATGCTAGCCCACAAATTACCAGTATCATAACCACTGGGTGTCTGTACCCATAGTGAAGGCTCATCATCGGTACTCCTTTCCAAAACCAAACAGTCAGAAAGAGCTATGATTAAAATGTCTTTATTTTTGATCATGTCTGTTGTATTTTGGAACATCTTTTTTTATTTAACAATTTTCTTTAAACAGTGAGTGTCAATGGTATTATTAAGGGTGAATTGATGTGTGAGGAAGCTGAATTAACATAGGGTGGAATTTGCTGTGTGCAGCTGGTATCTAACTAGTGCCAGGAATTCCAGTACAAAATAAACAATAAAGCAGCACGGAGCTATGCTTTTTCCCTTTATTATAGTTGTTTTATTGGGCATAATTGGTACAGGGCCATAATTCTGTCCACTCACCCCTAATGAATATATTCTGCCCCCACTGATTAGCAGTGTCTGAAGAAGAAGAAACGGGTTAATCATGAATGTTTCTAACTGCTTTATTTTTTGAAAGGAATATTCATAGTGAAATTCCCTTTTTAAGTTTTATACAATTTTGAAAGGAAATACTGTAAATATAATTAATTTGGTACCTTGCTTTTAATTTCTCTCCATTAAGTTTTGCTTCATCGCCCATCTGCATCCACTCTGTTTATGTTTCACTATAAGAAGTGGGAGTACAGTGACACTACCACCCACTAGCTCCAGGACATGACCACTACTTTTCTGGGATTGACTGGCTGACCCATGTAGAACCTATCAGCACTACATAGTGATTAATCATTTCCTGAAATTTAGGGTTAGGATCCTTTGGTACAGATGAGCTAAAGGTTCAGTCAGTATAACATTGCAGTTTATGATTACATCATGTACACCATAAGAGTTTTAAATATTCGTTATCCACATAACCTCAGCCTAAGGAACATTATTAACTAATCAGCATTTGTTGTTTCTGTGGGTGTTTGATATGGTAATGCTTTCTGGAAACCATTTGACTAACATTAGCTGAGTCACCTCTATGAAATATCCATATTCAACCATGTTTCATGATGTACAATTGTACAATACTGTATTTTTCGCCAGCTGCGTCATATAATCAGTCTCTCTCGATAATGAGTGGAAAAAACATCCCATATGCAGAGTCTCATTCTGAATGCATTTTATTTCCCAAAAATTTATCACACTCCTCCAAAAGTCAGCTGTTGAATGCTGCATCCAATATTACAGCAAACCTAGAACATAAGGAAAACGTCCTGCTCGGCAATACCATAGTACCCCTACAGGCATGTAATTCACGCCCGCTGATTTTGGAGTGGGAACCTAATTATTCATGCATCCAGTATGCTAATGAAGCCCTTTGGAACTTCAATTGGAATTTGCTGAACAGGACTTTCCACATTAGAATGAAACTTTAGAGGAAAGCTGGTTAAAGTCCCCCAATTTAAAGAGACAGAAAGAAAAAAAGGTGGCAATGTATTTTATTCCAGATTTTGTTTTTTCAACTAATGTTTATTGTAGGAATGTATTTTTCAGTTAATGTTTGGTGTATAATTTTGTTTCCAACTAATATTTAGTGCATTAATGCAACTTGCTTCCTACTTGCTTCATATATGATCAAGATTACCAGCGTATTCAAATGTTTTGCCTCCACCTTCTTCCAGTCTATCACAAGGATCATCTGCACTATCGGCCAATGTGCTGTCGACAGATGCAGGAATATGTGACTGATGAATAGGTTAGCACCAGGAGTATGATACAACTATCCAATGTCATTGCACTGCAACATTTTCCAAAGTACAGACGGGCCAACAGTAAATGTGAAGCAGATTGCTCAGAAATACTTTGTGACATGCATACTTGCCTATGTTGCTGACAACTGGTACTGTTGTGAACGTTTACCATGACAGCTTCTTCCCCATATATGCACAGGTTTTGTGGAATGCGCACCATTTTGTGGGTAGCCACCACCTCCTGGCAGCTATGCTACAGTGTCATGTTCTGGGTAGAGTGCCCCTCAGTGCCAAATAGGGTAATCCTCCTCAGACCCAGCAGCACATCCACCTATCAATACTGCAGCCCTCCATCACTTGGCCACAGATTCTATTCCAGCCTCCAAATCTATTTTATCTGCTGTTAGATATGTTTTACATTATATAGGGCTATATAAAGGCTTTTTAAACAATTACCCATTTAAGACAGTCCTTAGAAAGGCTTTGAAAAGATTCTCCATCAGTACAGCCTTTCTGAAGAATATACAAATTTCTGCAGTCACACAATTAGGTGGCTAAATCCTTTCTAAGTTTCCCACATTACAATGTCCCTTTAAGGGATGCTGACACGTAGTCACCCTCCCCCTCTTCCCCTGGCAAGCTTCCAGTGAAAGACTTGACAAATTTAAATAAATAATTGGATGATCATGAGAAACCCCCTGAAGTCAGCCTGCAGACAAAGCAGTGGGCGTAAAGCTCATTGTACTGCAGTCTTGGCACTTCAGCATGGGGACTGGAAATTCTATGCTCGATCAAAAGCAAAATACTGCGGATGCTGGAAATCTGAAATAAAAATAGAAAATACTGGAAATAGTCAGCATATCAGGCAGCATTTGTAGAAAAAGAAACAGAGTTAGCATTTCAGGTCAATGACCTTTTATCAGAAGTTAAAGGTATGACAATTTTTAAGTGCGTGCAGAGCCAGGCAAAGGTGGGGGAAGGGGAGGGGAGGAAAGAACAAAAGGGAAGGTCTGTGATAGGATGGAGGGCAGGAGTGATTAAATGATAAAAGGGATGATGGTGCAAGGCAAGGAGGGTGATAATGGGACAAGGAAAGAAACAAAAGATGGGTCGAGAGGAGCTGTAAATGGCAACAGCAGAACCATTACCAGCACCAACTGTCCGAAAAAATGGGAACAGTGGTTATAATCTGAAGTTATTGAAATCAATGTTGAGTCCGGAAAGTTGTAAGGTGCCTATAGAATCCTGGAATCATAGAAATTCATGGCACAGAAGGAGGCCATTCGGCCCATCGTGTCTGTGCCAGCCGCAAAAGAGCTATCCAGCCTAATCCCACTTTCCAGCCCTTGTTCTGTAGCCTTGTAGGTTACAGCTCTTCAAGTGCATATCCAAGTACTTTTTAAACATGATGAGGGTTTCTGCAGTGAGTTCAGACGCCCACCACCCTCTGGGTGAAAAAAATTCTCCTCAACTCCCCTCTAATCTTTCTACCAATTACTTTAAATCTATGTCCCCTGGTTATTGACCTCCCTGCTAAGGGAAATAGATCCTTCCTATCCACTCTATCTAGGCCCCTCATAATTTTATACACCTCAATTAAATCACCCCTCAGCCTCCTCTATTCCAAAGAAAACAACCCCAGCCTATCCAATCTTTCCTCATAGCTAAAATTCTCTAGTCCTGGCAACATCCTCATAAATCTCCTTTGTACTCTCTCTAGTGCAATCACATCTTTCCTGTAATGTGGTGACCAGAACTGTACACAGTACTCAAGCTGTGGCCTAACCAATGTTTTATACAGCTCGAGCATTACCTCCCTGCTCTTATATTCTATGTCTCAGCTAATAAAGGAAAATATTCCATATGTCTTCTTAACCACCTTATCAACTGTCCTGCTATCTTCAGGGATCTGTAGACATGCACTCCAAGGTCCCTCTGTTCCTCTACACTTCTCAGTATCCTCACATTTATTGTGTATTCCCTTGCCTTGTTTGACCTCCCCAAATGCATTACCTCACACTTCTCTGGATTGAATTCCATTTGCCACTTTTCCACCCACCTGACCAGTCCATTGATATCTTCCTGCAGTCTACAGCTTTCTTCCTCACTATCAACTACACGGCCGATTTTTGTATCATTTGCAAACTTCTTAATCATGCCCCTTGATATAAGTCTAAATCAGTGATATATACCACAAAAAGCAAGGGACCTAGTACGGAGCCCTGCGAAAACCCACTGGTAACAGTCTTCCAATCACAAAAACCCCCGTCAACCATTGCCCTTTGCTTCCTGCCACTGAGCCCATTTTGGATCCAACTTGCCACTTTCCCTTGGATCCCATGGGCTTTTACTTTTATGACCAGTCTGCCATGTGGGGCCTTGTCAAAAGCCTTGCTAAAATCCATGTGGACTAAGAACATAAGAACATAAGAAATTGGAGCAGGAGTAGGCCAATCGGCCCCTCGAGCCTGCTCCGCCATTCAATAAGATCATGGCTGATCTGATCCCAACCACAAATCTAAAGAACACAAGAAGTCGGAGCAGGACCCGGCCACATAGCCCCTGGGCCCTCTCCGCCACCCACAGGGCATTGACCGATCCGAACTCAGCTTCATGTCCAATTTCCTGCCCGCTCCCCATAACCCCTAATTCCCTTTACTTCTAGGAAACTGTCTATTTCTGTTTTAAATTTATCTAATGATGTAGCTTCCACAGCTTCCTGGGGCAGCAAATTCCACAGACCTACCACCCTCTGAGTGAAGAAGTTTCTCCTCATCTCAGTTTTGAAAGAGCAGCCCCTTATTCTAAGATTATGCCCCCTAGTTCTAGTTTCACCCATCTTTGGGAACATCCTTACTGCATCCACCCGATCAAGACACTTCACAATCTTATATGTTTCAATAAGATCGCCTCTCATTCTTCTGAACTCCAATGAGTAGAGTCCCAATCTACTCAACCTCTCCTCATATGTCCGCCCCCTCATCCCCGGGATTAACCGAGTGAACCTTCTTTGTACTGCCTCGAGAGCAAGTATGTCTTTTCTTAAGTATGGAGACCAAAACTGTATGCAGTATTCCAGGTGCGGTCTCACCAATACCCTATATAACTGCAGCAATACCTCCTTGTTTTTATATTCTATCCCCCTAGCAATAAAAGCCAACATTCCGTTGGCTTTCTTGATCACCTGCTGCACCTGCATACCAACTTTTTGATTTTCTTGCACTAGGACCCCCAGATCCCTTTGTACTGCAGTACTTTCCAGTCTCTCGCCATTAAGAAAATAACTTGCTCTCTGATTTTTCCTGCCAAAGTGCATAACCTCACATTTTCCAATATTATATTGCATCTGCCAAATCTCCGCCCACTCACCCAGCCTGTCTATATCCCCTTGCAGGTTTTTTATGTCCTCCTCACTCTCTACTTTCCCTCCCATCTTTGTATCATCTGCAAATTTTGATATGTTGCACTCGGTCCCCTCCTCCAAATCGTTAATATAGATTGTAAAGAGTTGGGGACCCAGCACCGACCCCTGTGGAACACCACTGGTTACTGGTTGCCAGTCCGAAAATGAACCATTTATCCCAACTCTCTGCTTCCTGTTCGATAACCAATCCTCCACCCATGCCAGAATATTACCCCCAATCCCGTGATTTTTTATCTTAAGTAATAATCTTTTATGTGGCACCTTGTCGAATGCCTTCTGGAAGTCTAAATACACTATGTCCACTGGTTCCCCTTTATCCACCCTATACGTTATATCCTCGAAGAACTCAAGCAAATTTGTCAGACATGACTTCCCCTTCATAAAGCCATGCTGACTTTGTCCTATTAAATTATGCTTATCTAAATGTTCCGTTACTGTCTCCTTAATAATAGACTCCAAAATTTTACCCACCACAGATGTTAAGCTAACTGGCCTATAATTTCCAGCCTTCTGCCTACTACCCTTTTTAAATAACGGTGTTACATTAGCAGTTTTCCAATCTGCCGGGACCTCTCCTGAGTCCAGGGAATTTTGGAAAACTATCACCAAAGCATCCACAATCCCTACTGCCACTTCCCTCAAGACCCTAGGATGGAAGCCATCAGGTCCAGGGGATTTATCCGCCTTGAGTCCCATTATTTTACTGAGTACCATCTCTTGAGTGATTTTAATCGTATTTAGCTCCTCCCCCCCGAGAGTCCCCTGTTTGTCCAGTGTTGGGATATTCTTAGTGTCCTCTACTGTAAAGACTGAAACAAAATATTTGTTCAGCATTTTTGCCATCTCCATGTTTCCCACCATTAATTTCCCGGTCTCATCCTCTAAGGGACCTATGTTTGCCTTAGCCACCCTTTTTCTTTTTATATAACTATAGAAACTCTTGCTATCTGTTTTTATATTTTTTGCTAATTTCTTTTCATAATCTAACTTCCCTTTCTTAATCAATCCTTTAGTTACTTTTTGCTGTCTTTTGAAGAATTCCCAATCTTCTATCCTCCCACTAAGTTTGGCTACCTTATATGTCCTTGTTTTTAGTCGGATACTATCCTTGATTTCTTTACTTAGCCACGGATGGCTGTCATTTCTTTTACACCCTTTTTTCCTCAGTGGAATATATTTATTTTGAAAGTTGTAAAATAACTCCCTAAATGAACACCACTGCTCATGTACCGTCTTACCCTTTAATCTATTTTCCCAGTCCACTTTAATCAATTCCGCTCTCATACCATCATAGTCTCCTTTATTCAAGCTCAGTACGCTTGTTTGAGAATCAACCTTCTCACCCTCTAATTGGATATGGAATTCAACCATGTTGTGGTCGCTCGTTCCAAGGGGATCCTTAACTAGGACATTATTAATTAATCCTGACTCATTACACAGGACCAGGTCCAAGGTTGCCTGCCCCCTTGTAGGATCAGTTACATACTGCTCAAGAAATCCATCCCTGATGCACTCAATGAACTCGTCCTCAAGGCTGCTCTGCCCAATTTGATTTGTCCAGTTAATATGATAATTAAAATCCCCCATAATTATGGCTGTTCCCTTATTACATGCCCCGACTATCTCCTGATTAATACTTCTTCCAGCAGAGTTGCAACTATTAGGAGGCCTATATACTACGCCCACTAATGTTTTTTTTCCCTTATTATTCCTTATCTCCACCCAAACTGTTTCATTATCTTGATGCTTTGTCCCAATATCATTTCTCTGTATTACAGTGATTCCTTCCTTTATTAACATAGCCACCCCACCTCCCCTTGACTACATCAAACACGCTACCCTCATCGACCCTCCTTGTTGCCTCCTCACAAAATTCAGTCAAGTCAGTCAGACACAACCTTCCCTTAACAAATCCATGCTGAATGTCCTTGATTAATCCGTGCCCTTCCAAATGACGATTTATACTGTCCCTCAGAATTTTTTTCAATAATTTGCCTACACCGAGGGTTAGAGTGACTGGCCTGTAATTATTCAGTCTATCTCTTTCTCCCTTTTTAAACAATGCTACAACATTAGCAGTCCTCCAGTCCTCCGGCATCATGCCTGTAGCCAGAGAGGATTGGAAAATGATGGTCAGAGCCTCCATTATTTCCTCCCTTGCTTCTCTTAACAGCCTGGGATACATTTCATCCGGGCCTGGTGATTTATCTACTTTCAAAGATGCTAAACCCCTTAATATTTCCTCACTCGCAATGTTTATCCCATCCAATATTTCACACTCCTCCTCCTTAACTACAATGTCTGCATCATCCCCCTCTTTTATGAAGACAAACAAATTCATTAAGAACCATACCCACGTCTTCCGCCTCCACACGCAGGTTCCCTTTTTGGTCTCCAATAGGCCCTACTATTTCCTTAGTTATCCTCTTGGTCTTTATGTATTTATAAAACATCTTTGGGTTTTCCTCATTTTTACTTGCCAATATTTTTTCATGCCCTCTCTTTGCTGTCCTAATTTCCTTTTTAATTTCACTCCTGCACATTCTATACTCCTCTAGGCTTTCTACAGTATTGAGCTCTCAGTATCTGACATAAGCTTCCCTTTTTTGTTTTATCAAACCCTGTATGCTCCTTGACATCCAGGGGGCTCTAGATTTCGGAGTCGCAAACATTTTCTTTGTTTTGTTTCTATTTGTTCATGGGATGTGGGCATCGCTGGCAAGGCCAGCATTTATTGCCCATCCCTAATTGCCCTTGAGAAGGTGGTGGTGAGCCGCCTTCTTGAACCGCTGCAGTCCGTGTGGTGAAGGTTCTCCCACAGTGCTGTTAGGTAGGGAGTTCCAGGATTTTGACCCAGCGACAATGAAGGAACGGCGATATATTTCCAAGTCGGGACGGTGTGTGACTTGGAGGGAAACGTGCAGGTGGTGTTGTACACATGTGCCTGCTGCCCTTGTCCTTCTAGGTGGTAGAGGTCATGGGTTTGGGAGGTGCTGTCGAAGAAGTCTTGGCGAGTTGCTGCAGTGCATCCTGTGGATGGTACACACTGCAGCCACTGTGCGACCGTGGTGGAGGGAGTGAATGTTTAGGGTGTTGGATGGGGTGCCAATCAAGCAGTTTGCTTTGTCCTGGATGGTGTCGAGCTTCTTCAGTGTTGTTGGAACTGCACTCATCCGGCAAGTGGAGAGTATTCCATCACACTCCTGACTTGTGCCTTGTAGATGGTGGTAAGGCTTTGGGGAATCAGGAGATGAGTCATTCGCCGCAGAATACCCAGCCTCTGACCTGCTCCTGTAGCCATAGTATTTATGTGGCTGATCCAGTTAAGTTTCTGGTCAATGGTGACCCCAGGATGTTGATGGTGGGGGATTCGGCGATGGTAATGCCGTTGAATGTCAAGGGGAGGTGGTTAGTTTCTCTCCTGTTGGTGATGGTCATTGCCTGGCACTTGTCTGGCGCCAATGTTACTTGCCACTTATCAGCCCAAGCCTGGATGTTGTCCAGGTCTCGTTGCATGCAGGCACGGTCTGCTTCATTATCTGAGGAATTGTGGGGACATATTTGCTCTGAACCCTTACTATCTCCTCCTTGAATGCTTCCCACTGCTCTGACACTGATTTATCTTCAAGTAGCTGTTTCCAATCGATTTTTGCTAAATCACATCTCAGCTTAGAAAAATTGGCCTAATCAAAAGATGAGGTGCTTTTCCTCCAGCTTCCATTGGGCTTCCTTAGAACAGTGTAGGAGGTAGAGTTCAGAGTTGTCTGAGTGGGAGTGGGACGGAGAATTAAAATGGCAAGTGACCGGAAGATCAGGGTCACGTTTGTGGACTGAGCAGAGGTGTTCAGCAAAGCGATCACCCAATCTGCGTTTGGTCTCCCCAATGTAGAGGAGACCGCATCTTGATCATTTTTTGTTCCAGTCCTACTCAGGTCCCCTCCCTCACCTCTTTTTCCGGTGCATTGATGGCCGTATCGGTGCCATTTCCTGCTCTCACGCCAAACTGGAAAATGTCATCAACTTTGTTTCCAATTTTCATCCTTCCCTTGCTTTCACATGGTACATCTCCAACTCTTCCCTTCCCTTCTTCAACTTCTCTATCTCCACTTCTGGGGATATGCTGTCAACCAATATCTACTATAAGCCCAAGTACTCCCACAGCTACCTCCATTACACATCTGTGGCGGGTACAGTAGCATGGTGGTTGTGTTACTGGACTAGTAATCCAGAGGCTTAGACTATAATCCAGAGTCATGAGCTCAAATCCCACCATGGCAGCTGGGGAATTTAAATTCAATTAATTTAATAAAATCTGGAATTAAAAAAACTAGTATCAGTAATAGTGGCCATGAAACCACCGATTGTTGTAAAAACCCATCTGGTTCACTAATGTCCTTTAGGGAAGGAAACCTGCTACCCTTACCCGGTCAGGCCTAGATGTGACTCCAGACCCACAGCAATGTGGTTGATTCTTAATTGCCCTCTGAAATGGCCTAGCAAGCCACTCAGTTGTAAAATCTCGCCAAAAAGAGTCATAATAAGAATAAAACTGGACGGACCACCCGGCATCGGACCACTAGGCACTGGACACGACAAAGGCAAACAAAGCCCCAGTTGACCCTGCAAAGTCCTCCTCACTAACATCTGGGGACTTGTGCCAAAATTGGGAGAGCTGTCCCACAGACTAGTCAAGCAAAAGCCTGACATAGCCATACTCACAGAATCATACCTTTCAGCCAACAGTCCTAGACTCTTCCATTACCATCCCTGGGTATGTCCTGTCCCACCGGCAGGACAGGCCGACCAGAGGTTGTAGTACAGTGATATACAGTTGGGAAGGAGTGGCCCTGGGAGTCCTCAACATTGATTCCGGACTCCATGAAATCTCATGGCATCAGGTCAAACATGGGCAAGGAAACCTCCTGCTGATTACCACCTACCGTCCTCCATGTTGAGCACCACTTGGAGGAAGCACTGAGGGTAGCAAGGGGACAGAATGTACTCTGATGTCGATCACCAAGATTGGCTCGGTAGCACCACTACTGACCGAGCTGGCCGAGTCCTGAAGGACATAGCTGCTAGACTGGGCCTGCGGCAGGTGGTGAGCAAACCAACACAAGGGAAAAACCTACTTGACCTCATCCTCACCAATCTACCTGTCGCAGATGCATCTGTCCATGACAGTATTGGTAGGAGGTAGGAGTGACCACCGCACAGTCCTCGTGGAGATGAAGTCCCGTCTTCGCACTGAGGACACCATCCAACGTGTTGTGTGGCATTATCACCTTGCTAAATGGGATAGATTCAGAACAGATCTAGCAGCTCAAAACTGGGCATCCATGAGGCACTGTGGGCCATCAGCAGCAGCAGAATTGTATTCCAGCACAATCTGTAACCTCATGGCCCGGCATATTCCTCACTCTACCATTACCAACAAGCCAGGGGATCAACCCTGGTTCAATGAGGAGTGTAGAAGAGCTTGCCAGGAGCAGCACCAGGCGTACCTAAAAATGAGGTGCCAACCTGGTGAAGCTGCAACTCAGGACTAGATGCATGCTAAACAGCGGAAGCAACATGCTATAGACAGAGCTAAGCGATTCCACAACCAATGGATCAGATCAAAGCTCTGCAATCCTGCCACATCCAGTCATGAATGGTGGTGGACAATTAAACAACTAACGGGAGGAGGAGGCTCTGCAAACATCCCCATCCTCAATGATGGCGGAGCCCAGCACGTGAGTGCAAAAGACAAGGCTGAAGCGTTTGCAACCATCTTCAGCCAGAAGTGCCGAGTAGATGATCCATCTCGGCCTCCTCCCGATATCCCCACCATCACAGAAGCCAGTCTTCAGCCAATTTGATTCACTCCACGTGCTATCAAGAAACGGCTGAGTGCATTGGATACAGTAAAGGCTATGGGCCCCGACAACATCCCAGCTGTAGTGCTGAAGTGTTGTGCTCCAAAACTAGCTGCGCCTCTAGCCAAGCTGTTCCAGTACAGCTACAACACTGGCATCTACCCGACAATGTGGAAAATTGCCCAGGTATGTCCTGTCCACAAAAAACAGGACAAATCCAATCTGGCCAATTACCGCCCCATCAGTCAACTCTCAATCATCAGCAAAGTGATGGACGGTGTCGTCGACAGTGCTATCAAGTGACACTTGCTCACCAATAACCTGCTCACCGATACTCAGTTTGGGTTCCGCCAGGACCACTCAGCTCCAGAGCTCATTACAGCCTTGGTCCAAACATGGACAAAAGAGTTGAATTCCAGGGGTGAGGTGAGAGTGACTGCCCTTGACATCAAGGCAGCATTTGACCGAGTGTGGCACCAAGGAGCCCCAGTAAAATTGAAGTCAATGGGAATCAGGGCCAACTCTCCAGTGGCTGGAGTCGTACCTAGCACAAAGGAAGATGGTAGTGGTTGTTGGAGGCCAATAATCTCAGCCCCAGGACATTGCTGCAGGAGTTCCTGAGGGCAGTGTCCTTGGCCCAACCATCTTCAGCTGCTTCATCAATGACCTTCCCTCCATCATAAGGTCAGAAATGGGGATGTTCGCTGATGATTGCACAGTGTTCAGTTCCATTCGCAACCCCTCAGATAATGAAGCAGTCTGTGTCCGAATGCAGCAAGACCTGGACAACATCCAGGCTTGGGCTGATAAGTGGCAAGTAACATTCGTGACAGACAAGTGCCAGGCAATGACCATCTCCAACAATAGAGAATCTAACCACCTACCCTTGACATTCAATGGCATTACCATCGCCAAATCCCCCACCATCAACATCCTGGGGGTCACCACTGACCAGAAACTTAACTGAACCAGCCATATAAATACTGTGGCTACAAGAACAGGTCAGAGGCTGGGTATTCTGCGGTGAGTGACTCACCTCCTGACTCCCCAAAGCCTTTCCACCATCTATAAGGCACAAGTCAGGAGTGTGATGGAGTACTCTCCACTTGCCTGGATGAGTGCAGCTCCAACAACACTCAAAAAGCTCAACACCATCCAGGACAAAGCAGCCCGCTTGATTGGCATCCCATTCACCACCCTAAACATTCACTCCCTTCACCACCGGTGCACAGTGGCTGCAGTGTGTACCATCCACAGGATGCACTGCAACAACTCGCCAAGGCTTCTTCGACAGCACCTCCCAAACCCACGACCTCTATCACCTAGAAGGACAAGGGCAGCAGGCACATGGGAACAACACCACCTGCACATTCCCCTCCAAATCACACACCATCCCGACTTGGAAATATATCACCGTTCCTTCATTGTCGCTGGGTCAAAATCCTGGAACTCCCTACCTAACAGCACTGTGGGAGAACCTTCACCACACGGACTGCAGCAGTTCAAGAAGGCGGCTCACCACCACCTCCTCAAGGGCAATTAGGGATGGGCAATAAACGCTGGCCTCGCCAGCGACGCCCACGTACCATGAACCCATTTTTTAAAAAATCCTCCCAACCCCGTTTCCTGTCAGGACTCTATTCCATTCTCCCAGTTTTTCCATCTCCGTCGCATCTGTTCCGACAATGCCACCTTCCATGCCAATGGTTCTGATATGTCTTCCTTTTTCCTCAACCGAGGTTTCCCTCCACTGTAATTGACAGGGCCCTCGACCGTGTCCATCCCATTTCCCGCACTTCTGCTTTCACCCCTTCCCCTCCCTCCCAGGACCATGATAGGGTCCCCCTTCCACCCTACCACCCTCCAC
The DNA here is from genome assembly GCF_035084215.1 of Heptranchias perlo. Classification (NCBI taxonomy): domain Eukaryota; kingdom Metazoa; phylum Chordata; class Chondrichthyes; order Hexanchiformes; family Hexanchidae; genus Heptranchias; species Heptranchias perlo. Next base: position 81,309,163 of record NC_090326.1, read on the forward strand.
ATTCAACGGAGCATCCTCCACCATTTCTGTCATCTCCAGTGCGATGCCATGACAAAACACGTCTTCCCCTCCCCTCTCCTTTCAGCATTCCGAAGGGACCACTCCCTCCGCGACACCCTGGTCTGTGCTTCCATCACCCCCAACACCCGCTCCCCTTCCCACGGCAACTTCTCGTGCGAACAGATGCAACACTTGCCCTTTCACCTCCTCCCTTCCCACTCTCCAGGGGCCTCAACACTCCTTCCAGGTGAAACAATGATTTACTTGTACTTCTTTCAATTTAATATACTGTTTTCGCTGCTCACAATGCGGTCTCCTCTACATTGGGGAGACCAAACGCACTTGGGCGATTGCTATGCTGAACACCTCCATTCAGTCTGCGAGTGTGACCTTGAGCTTCTGGTCACTTGCCATATTAATTTCCCGCCCCACTCCCACTCTGACCTCTCTGTCTTTGACCACTTACACTGTTCCACTGAAGCCCAACGTAAGCTCGAGGAAAAGCACTTCATCTTTCGATTCGGCACTTTACAACATTCCGGACTCAACATTGATTTCAATAACTTCAGATCATAACCACTGTTTTTTCAGGTGCTGATAATGGTTCTGCTGTTGCCATTTACAGCTCCTATAGACCCATCTTTTGTTTCTCTATTTGCCCCATTCCCACCCTCCTTGCCTTGCACCATCATCCCTTTTGCCATTTAATCACTCCTGCCTTCCATCCTATTGTAGAATCATAGAAATGTTACAGCATGGAAGGAGGCCATTTGGCCTATCGAGTCTGCACTGGCTCTATTCAAGAGCAATCCAGCTAGTCCCACTCACCTGCCTTATTCCAGTAGCACTGCAATTTTTTTCCTTTCAAGTACTTATCCAGTTCCCTTTTGAAGGCCATGATTGAATCTACCTCCTCCACCCCCTCGGGCAGTGCAGTCCAGATCCTAACCACTCACAGTGTAAAAAAGGTTTTCCTCATGTCACTTTTGGTTCTTTTGCTAATCACCTTAAATCAATGTCCTCTAGTTGTTGACCCTTCCGCCAATGTGAACAGTTTCTCTCTATCTACTCTTTCTACACCCTTCATGATTTTGAATACCTCTATCAAATCTCCTTGCAACCATCTCTGTTTCAAGGAGAACAACCCCAGCTTCTCCAGTCTATCCATGTAACTAAAGTCCCTCATCCCTGGAATCATTCTAGTAAATCTCTTCTGCACCCTCTCTAAGGCCTTCATATCTTTCCTGAAGTGCGATGTCCAGAACAGGACACAATACTCCAGTTGCGAACCAGTGTTTTATAAAGGTTTTTCATAACTTCCTTGCTTTTGTACTCTATGCCTCTATTTATAAAGCCCTGGATCCAATAAGCTTTTTTAACCACTTTCTCAACCAGCCCTGCTATCTTCAACGATTTGTGCACATATACCCCCAGATCTGTTCCAACACCCCTTTTGAGTTGTGCCCTCTAGTTTATATTGCCTCTCATTCTTCCAACCGAAAGATATCACTTTGCATTTTTCTGCGATAAATTTCATCTGCTACGTGTCCGCCCATGTCACCAGCCTGTCTATATTCTCTTGAAGTCTATCACTATCCTCCTTACTGTTTACTACACTTCCATTTTTGTGTCGCCTGCAAATTTTGAAATTGTGCCCTTTACACACAAGTCCAAGTCATTAAAATATATCAGGGAAAGCAATGGTCCCAGCACTGACCCCTGGGGAACACCACTGTACACAGCCCTCCAGTCCGAAAAACAACCGTTCACCACTACTCTCTGTTTCCTGTCCCTTAGCCAATTCTGTATCCATGTTGCTACTGCCCCCTTTATTCCATGGGCCGCAATCTTGATGATAAGCCTACCATGCGGCACTTTATCAAATGCTTTTTGAAAGACCATATACACCACATCAACTGCAATGCCATCATCTACCCTCTCTGTTACCTCATCAAAAAACTCTATCAGGTTAGTTAAACACGATTTGCCTTTAACAAATCCGTGCTGGCTTTCCCTAATCAATCCACACTCGTCCAAGTGACTGTTAAATCTATCCCGGATTATCATTTCTAAAAGTTTCCCCACCACTGAGTTCTTTCCTCCCCTCCACCCCCGACCTTTGCCTGGCTCTGTACTTGCTTAAAAACTATTAAACGTTTAACTTCTGACGAAAGGTCATCGACCTGAAACGTTAACTCTGTTTCTTTCTTCACAAATGCTGCCTGACATACTAAGTATTACCAGCATTTTATGTTTTAATTCTATGCTCATATGCATGTTTTGGATACTGGATGGTAGCTGCATAATGTTAGCCTTAAATCAGCACTGTGAAAAGAAAGACAGATAACTAGAGGGTAAAGTATGCTGGTTGGAAAATTTCGGGTGAAGGATTTGTTGCTTACTCTGTGGCAGAATCACACTTTCCATTTTCTACAGCCAGACTGCACTGGTGTCACTTCATTAAGAGTTTGAGAATGCAGCAATTTCTGGGCATATTTTCAAACTTACTTCTTGGCCTTTGAGACTGAGGGGATGATATTGGTATCCGGTGCCCATCAGGCAGATGCTGGCCGAGGCGTCCTCTCCACCACTTGATAACATTGGCAGGAGGCCCAGTCCATTTTCATGGTTGGGGCTCATTTTAATATGCACGGCAAGTTGCCAGTGCTGAATGAGCGCTGAAAGGCAGCTTGCCAATCAGAGGGAGGCGAGAAATTCGGCAGCTCCTCCGTGGAGCCGAGCCGGAAGTATATTCATAAAAGGAGGGAGGTGACCCTGGAGGGTTATGAAGAGACTGGCAGTGGATGGGAAGACTTTTGTGGGACTAGGAGGCGTTGTCATGCTCTTCCTGGCCCCAGAAAGATTATTGGAAAAGCTGCTATTTCCCTTTTTTGGAGAGATCTGCAGTGGTAATGCAGCAAAAATTGCCCCTTGAGTTTCTTAAACGTGTCAGCTCTCAATATTTTAGGCTTTTAAATTGCTTTTGTTGCATTTAGTTTCATGCATTGTTTCTTTCTTTCATTTAGAACTAAAATTTTGTTTTGTTTTACTTTCTTATTCCACGCCTTTACCATCGAAGGGAGCTTGATTCTCAATTTAAAATCCCTATGCTGGTAGGATGGGCATTCCTTTGGGAAATCATCTTGCCCTGAGGGAGCTAGAGGATGAGGTGGAGTTCTACAGGAATATGCAAAGGCCGGTGTGCCTGCATTAGAGGCGGTTTGACATGACCTGACCCACATTTACTCAAAGAGGAAAGTCTATAGACCTCCCCCCAGAGTTACCTGGTAGAGGCAGTTTGATCTGCAAACTTCGTTTCAGTCTGGAACGCCTCTGCTTGTGGTGAGGAAAATCACCACCACCATGAACTTTTACCTAATCTGGTACTCCTTCTAGGTACTACCATAGTGGGAGAAGGAAGGCTGGTGATGGATGTCACTGAGTGTTTCCTAGGATGTAGGTGGCTCTTTACCTCTTTCAGCTGGTTCGTAAGGTGTCCCTACAACTCCTGGCATTACATTTGTTATTGTGGCAGCTGCCTGAGCTGGCACTTTTTCTGGCTGTACATGGGTCATTTGAATGAGTGGCATGGATGTTAAGTTGCCTTGAGAGACAGCTTGTTCCGTGATATGCAAATCCATCCCCAGCATGGTGAATCTAAATGGGACAGACTTATCCATCCATTCCCCACACGATCGCGGGTAAATTGAAGGCACTTACCTTGGCTTCCAGGTTTCCCATCGTCAACCTGCGCAGCAGGCAGACTGCGCACCCGCATCACAGGCTGTCAGCTGGAGGAGCCCTATTTAAAGGGGCAGTCCTCAACTAACCAAAAGTGCAGCATGGAGCAGACCAGGGGAAAGGCTGCTCCCAGGTTTAGTGATGCTTCACTCCAGGTCATAATGGATGGGGTGAGGAGGAGGAGGGAAATCTTCTACCCGGCGGACGGGAGGAAGTGGCCTGCCTCTGCCAACAAGAAGGCCTGGCTCGAGTTCGCAGAGGAGGTCACCAGCAGCAGCAACGTCTCCCGCACCTGGATCCAGTGCAGGAAGCGCTTCAATGACCTAACTAGGTCAGCCAAAATGAGTACACTTACTCATTCTCCTACACTCCGTCTTCCACATCACCGCCCCCACCCCACAACTCCTTCAGCACTGCCAACACTACTCTATCACATCACTCCTCACACCCAATCAAAGCTCATCCTCAACATACCTGCACTTCCTCACCTCCCCAGTACTCATCCCACCACTACCACTCAACCCAATCCTCATACAATGTCATGGCTCTGTCTCATACTCACCCTCTGATGCATCTCTTTCATGGTCAGCCTCACCCAAACTAATGCATTCAGCGGTTGGCCACTTCACCATCCCTCACTCATGCCTCTCTACTTTCTCCCCTTATAGGAGAAGAGAGCCCACAATGCACGGGAGAGGGCGAAGGCTGGAGGGGGGCCGCAACATCCGGTTGTCCTCACGGACGCGGAACAGGAGGCTCTTGAAGTGAGCCGCACCTTCGAGTGCCTGTCCGTTGGGGACGCCGAGACTGACACCCGACAAACGGCTGGTGACAGAACTTTAACATTGAGCACTCACAATAGCAAATGATGTTAACATGCCTTGCCATCTTCAGCACCCCAACTTCTGTCATCATGCTTAATATTGCCTTCAGTTCCCTTACAGGGCCTTCAGCGACTGCTGTGATGGCGGAGGGCGATTCCTCAGAAGACCTGCCGGCCTCTGAGGGGGCACCGTCACATCTGAGCGAGCCATCCACCAGCACAGATACACACACCTCGGTGGGTCCCTGTCCTCAGTTAGTTGGGGTCGCACATGGTGAGTCACCACACACATGTGAGCACGAGCTGACACTGGTGGCAGGGGCAGCTGTGGAGAGTCCACGTCGGTGGGAGCACTCCGCTCCAGGCTCTGCTCAGCTGGACACAGATGCTGGACCCTGGGGGCCATCCTTTAAAAGGAGAATGATTGAGGGGCAGCAGCACATTTGCGAGATGCTGGACCAGGTGCCACGCACACTCTCCACAGTCGCGCAGAGGATGGAGGAGTCCAACTCCTGCATGAGTGGAATGGTGGCACAGATACAAGAGGGGATATCTGAGATACTGTCACAGGGACGTGAGGGCATCTCTGAGATAGTGTCGCGGGTAAGTGCAGGAATGTCTGCGATGGAGGGAAGGCTAGCCTCCATCGAGCATCAAGCACTGCTCACTAATGAGTCCATTGAGGCCCTGACAACGGCCCTTCGGATTCAGGGTGAGCAACTTTCTGCCGCCTTAAACAGGCAGGCAGATACACTAGCATTGGCCTTACAAGGCTTCACACATGTCCTCCAAACTGTCATCCAGCAGGGTGGTAGGAGTGATGTGGGCCTGGCCCAGGAGAGGGATGATGGCGAAAGGGGACATGGAAGGAGATGCCACTCAAAGCGTCCCCATGTCTCACTCGTTGCCCCCCTCTCAACCGGTACCCGCAATGCTGTCTCCTCTCCAGGTGGCCAAGTCTGCCCCTGCACAGGTGCAGGTGGAGCAGTCTTTGGAGGGGCCCTCACAGGCACCAAAACCCAGAGGGCGTCGGCCCAAAGAATCTAATCGGTCAGGACATGAGCAAGAGCAACCTGCCACTACCTCTGCTGCAGCCACAGGGGAAGCACCACGTAGGAGTAGTTGGAAGCGTAAGGCAAAGGTTTTGTGAGCACAAAGGGGATGCACAAGGGTGTTTGACGATTTGTCATGTTTTTTATTTATATTTGATTTTTGTTAATGGCACATTAAATATTATTATTGTCACCACTACTGCCACGTCTTGGCCATTCTTGACTGGCTTGTGTAATAAGTCCCTTTCATGAGGTTCACCATGAACACCCACACTTGATGGCACCCATTGGGTCATTCTACAGTGGGTGTATGTGTAGTTGCACGACTATTTTGTGCAGGGGGCGGGGGAGGCTGGTGTGGCTTCTCCTTTGTCCAGGTGGTGAGGACGGGACTCTTCACACAGTCTGATGTTAGGTGAACCGTTCACATATCAGTGACTCCCTGGCCTCACGAGCAGCCAGGTGAGCCGCTGTTCTGCCCATGGGTTTCTCCTTCTCCTCGTCCTCCTCCTCCTCCTCAATATGGGTGGCGGATGTGGATGGGGCCTCCTCCAGTGGCACCCCTCTCTGTTGTGCCATGTTGTGCAGGGCACAACAGACGACTATAGTGTGTCCCACTCTGTGTGGCATGTATTGAAGCGCTCCCCCAGGATGATCAAGGCACCTGTAGATCATCTTGAGCAGCCCTATAGCGTGCTCAACTGTAGACCTGGTAGCGATGTGGCTGTCATTATATCGACACTGTTGCTTGTTGGTGGGGTTCCTCAGAGGTGTCATGAGCCATGTGTGCAGGGGGTATCCCTTGTCCCCGAGGAGCCAGCCCTTGCGGGTGTTCAGTGCATGGAAGAGGGCGGGATGTTGGACTCCCGGAGGATGAAGAAATCGTGGCAGCTGCCAGGGTATCGGGTGCACACATGAAGGAATCTCTTGCGGTGGTCACAGATGAGTTGAGTGTTAATGGAGTGATAGCCCTTCCTGTTGATGAACAGTCCTGGCTCTTGCGGAAGTGCTTGTATTGCTATATGGGTGCAATCGATTACACCCTGCACCAATGGGAAGCCAGCCACAACGTGAAATCCCACTGCCCCCTCCATCTGGCTGAGGTCATCCATGGGGAAGTTTATATTGTGCGAGGCCCTGCGAAACAAGCCGTCGGTGACCTGCCTTATGCACTTGTGTGCAGGTGATTGAGAGACCCCGGCGATGTCCCCGGTGGCACCCTGGAACGATCCGGAGGCGAAGAAGTTGAGGGCAGTTGTGACTTTGACAGCGACAGGTAAGAAGAATCTGCTCGGGCGAGCCGGGAGCAGCTCAGCATGATGTCCGCGACTACCTGGCAACTGACTCTGAGCCTCTGTATGCACTGCTCCTCAGAGAGGTCCAGGAAGCTGAGCCTCGGTCTGTCGACCCTGTGGTGAGGGTAGTGCCTCCTGCGATGCCGCTCTCTCTGTAGTTGCCCTCCCTGCTCTTGTGCAGGTGCCTGTGGCGCAGCACTGTGTTGTGGAGCTCAACGTGGCGGAGGTGGACGGCGTGCCTGGCGAGACAGGAGATGATGCTCGACCTCGGATGAAGTGAAGAATGCAGCTATGTCTACCCCCCATCCTGGAGGTGTGAGTTTGAGGGGGTCCGCAAAGTAGGTAAATGTGTTTGCACAACAGAGTTTAGGGTATAAATTAATAATTTTGAGTGGAAAGACAAAGATGTTGCAGCCAAAACTTTGTCTGAAGTGACAGAGTGCCCTGCTGCAATAAATGAGGTTTTCCCCCCACCTGTCAAATAATCCTTTGCATCTCCCACTGGCTGCTGGCTGAAACACATCTGCTCCAACAGGGAGTGTTTCCCACAGCATGGGAAACACGCTGAGGATCCTTCAAAATTGCACCCCTGCCAAAATCTCCAGTCAATGAGGTCTGTCAAGTACCTCAAATACCTAAATAACTATCTAAATTATCATCCCGCCGGCTTTAATTGTCAGTGGCAGTCCCACATGTGGGAGCTGCGCACGCACCCAAACGCGTCATTGGGGAACCCGGAAGTGAATGGGTTGGAGCTGGGCTCTGAACCCGCTCCAGGGTTCCGCCATTTTCGGAGCCCCCCCCCTCAATGCACCTGCTCGGCCATCCAAAATTCGGCCCCATGGACACTGAAACCTAAGGTCTCCACAGCATCAGCCAGAAAATTCACCAGAGAACTGAAAGCTGCACTTAGGATATTGTTATGGGCTAGGCCGCAATCCAGATGGCCCTGGAGGAGGTGCCATGTACTCCAGGGTAAACTGCAATTCTATGAAGTGTCAAACACCACTGCACAAATACATCAAGTGGGCTTCTCCATGCTGCCCCTCGGCAATATCATCCAAAAACATGTCAGGTTCCACATGTACGTTGACAATACCCAGCTCTACCTCACCACCACCTCCCTCGACCCTCCACTGTCTCTGATTTGTCACACAGCTTGTCCGCCATCCATTACTGGATGAGCAAAAATTTCCTCCAACTAAATTTTGGAAGACTGAAGCCATTGGTCTTTGGTCCCCGCCACAAACTCTGATCCCTACCCGTTGACTCCATCACTCTCCCTGGCCACTGCATGAGGCTGAACCAGACCGTTTGAAACTTTGCCATTCTATTTGACCCTAAGATGAGCTTCTGACCACATATCGGCTCCATCACCAAGACAGCCTACTTTCCCCTCCGTAACATCTCTGTAACTATCTCCACCCCTGCCTCAGCTCATCTACTGCTGAAACCTTCATCCATGCCTTTGTTACCTCTAGACTTGACTATTCCAATGCTCTCCTGGCCAGCCTCCCATGTGGCATCCTCCATAAACTTGAGCTCATCCAAAACTCTGCTGCCCGTATCTTAATTTGCACCTAGTCCCTTTCACCCATCACCCCTGTGCTCACTGACCTACATTGACTCCCAGTTCAGGAATGTCTTGATTTTAGGATTCTTATCCTTGATTTCAAATTCCTCCATGGCCTCGCCCCTCCCTATCTCTGTAACATCCTCCAGCCTACAACCCTCTGAGATCTCTGTAGTCCTATACTTCTTGCCTCTTGCGCATCCCCGATTTTCATAGCTCCACCTTTGGCGGCCATGCCTTCAGCTGCCTAAGCCCTAAGCTCTGGAATTCCCTTCCATTCCACCTCCCTCTCCTCCTTTAAGACGCTCCTTAAAACCTACCTCTTTGACCAAGCTTTTGGTCACCTGTCCTAATATCTCCTTATGTGGCTTGGCGTCAACGCTCTTGTGAAGCACCTTGGGATGTTTTACTACATTAAAGGCGCTTTATAAATGCAAATTTTTGTTGTTGTTGACTGAAACACCTTGCAAGGTGCTTGACATACTTTTACTTGACTCAATGAACTGACAGTACCCAGAAAGCAGTATTCTTTTGTGTACAGGCCCAGAGGTGTTGAGCTGGCCTTTTGGTCAGCTGTTTCTTGCTCCTCTGCTGCCACCTGTACTTGCTTCTATTCACTTGTGCTGTGTGCTTCACCTGATACCCCCAGCTCCAAGTCTGAATCAGAATTCTGAATATTTCTGCTCTAGTGAAGCGATTGTGTCTGTGTGCTGTGAGGTGGTAGGCCGAACATCCTCTAGTCATGCATCTGGTGGTTCCTGAGGGGCACCTATGGAAACACAAGTAGAACAAGCATTACAATGACCTCAGTTACACATTCCTTGTTACAAATGTGACTTATCAAGGCATGCCATGCTATGAAGCTTTTGTGCATGTTAAATTTGTGATTTACAGAGTGCCTGAGTCTGAAAAAAGATTAGGGGGAGAAAAAAAAGCAACAACATTATAGGTTGTCTCGCAATTTTGATTTATAAATTATTTTGACTGCAACTGAAGGTTTCCTAGTGACAGCTCAATCTACCTCTCCATCTTAGCACATTTACTATACATTTACATGTGGTTGACTCTTAACTGCCCTCCAAAATGGCTTAACAAGCCACTCAGTTGTATCAAACCTAGGCTACTGGGGATGGACAATAAATGCTGACCTTGCCAGTGACGCCCACATTCCGAGAATGAATAAGAAATGCGCGCACACACACACACACACACACACACACACAAATGGCTTTCAAGAATGTTTCTCTCTGCTGTAGTGTATAATATTTTAAGATGCTGGAAAGATATCTGCAGGTATTTTGGATTACCAAGCATAGCTCATCTATGAGTAAACGTTGCCTCTCCTATTCCTGCAATCATCTAGGTTAAGAGGTTACCATTTGCTGCCTATAAAGTTGGTGATTTTATTTCATAATGGTCTCTTAGAGTGACTTCATCAATAATAGTCACCGGAGCTTGGAAATTATCCTGTGCAATATTAGCGTATCAATATATAACAGTTTTACCATCAATTTCCTTTATCTGCTATTTTAATAGAGGAGTAATCCATCTAAAATAAACATGTTAATGCCTCCATTAAAATAGTAGACAGAGAAAATTGATGCAAATGTTTATTCACGCAAGAATATGACATAGCATCACTTCTAGGCTTAGATGACAAGTCATAGATATACGAATATCACAAATTTGCCATTTTATGAGAAATTGCTGATCTCCTGTGGTATTTCTCACAGATTAATCCAAAATCTAGACTAAAATTATATTGTTTAGCTGTTAACCCAATTTACCTCTTTAAGGTCACTACTCAGACTCCCTGTGGGGAACTTTCGTAAGTAGGTCCAGAAGTCAATTGCAGGCTAATTCTTGCTGATGTTCAAAGTTCCTCTAGATTAGTAGCTACTTGACTTCACTCTTTGTTATGTCAACAACCCCTCACAAGTTATCTTTGAGAAACAAAATAGCAGGAAATAAGAGTCTTCATTTGTGATTAGTTGGTGTTTTATACAAAGTGACTACTGGATTGTGGTGGGTGTTCTCAAAATTGGTCAATCTCCCATGCTGCTGCTCATGGTGAGTCGGAGAATATCACGTTTTATAACAATAGGGGCACTGTGTTATTTAATGCACAGCATATTAGGGTGACTGGTTTACAGTGAATGAACTATGCTGGGATCCTGGTGTTTGACTGCATTGGGAAAGGGCCACCTTGGAATGTATCAGCATAGGATCACTGTTTCCCAAATGCTCTCATCCTTTTTTTACTTGAGCCAAGTCTCCCTTATTGCTACTATATCATAATCTCATTGAAACATATAAAATTTTAACAGGACTAGACAGATTAGATGGAGGGAGGATGTTCCCGATGGCTGGGGAGTCCAGATCCAGGGGCCACAGTCTCAGGATACAGGGTATGCCATTTAGAATGGAGATGAGGAGAAATTTCTTCACTCAGAGGGTGGTGAACCTGTGGAACTCTCTACCACACAAGGCAGTGGAGGCCAAGTCATTAGATGTATTGAAGAAGGAGATAGATATATTTCTTAATGCTAAAGGGATCAAGGGATATGGGGAAAAAGCGGGAACAGGGTACTGAGTTAGACGATCAGCCATGATCATTTTGAAAGGCGGAGCAGGCCCGAAGGGCCGAATGGCCTACTCTTGCTCCTATTTTCTATGTTTCTATGTTTCTATAACCCCATGTGGCAACTTGTGCCTGCAGCTCACCAACCTTATTTGACATGCTTCGTGCATTTATGCACATGCGCTCCAAAACCCTGTCTTAGTCTGCTTTGCATTTCTCCCCTGTTTGATCCCTCCTCTTTCTGGACCACTCTATATTCTAATGCTGTTTGTCTCTCCCAATCCTCTATGCACCTTGTTTGTCCTTCCTGAAGCTTCATCCTGGTTCCACTCCCTCTGCCAAATTAGATTAAACCCTACCCCACTGCAATAGTTAACTTCCCCATGAGGACATTGATCCCAGCCCTGTTCAGGTCCCTCCTGCCCCATAACTGGTCCCAAATCCCCCAGGAATTTGAAGTCCTCCCTCCTGCATCATTTCTCCAGCCACGCATTAACCTGCTTTATGTTGCAGGTTATATTGCTTTATACGCAATAGCACGTGGCAGTGGAAGTAATCCAGAGATTACCACCTTTGAGGTCCTCCTCTTCAGTTTCCCCCATAGCTCCTGAAACTCTGTATTTAGGACCTCAAACTTTTTCTTTCCTATGTTATTGTTTCCAACATGGACCACGACTTCTGGCTATTCCCCTTCCCCCCGCAGAATGTTCTGCACCCATTCCGTGATGTCCTTTACCCTGGCACAAGGAGGCAACACACTATGCGAGACTCACGTCAGCGGCTGCAGAAACATCTGTCTATCCCCCTGACTATCAAATTGCCTATGACAACTGTATTTCTACAATTCCCTGTGCCTCCCTGTGCAGTCATTTGCCCCATGGTGCTGCGGATGTGCTCCAGACTGTACTCCCCCAAGGTGTTGTCACCCTCACCGGTATTCAGAGCCACACTCCCAGAGGATTCCAGCAATGTTTGCCTCTTCTTCCTACCATGCCAGATGGCCACCCACTTACTCTCCTCCTGAATTCTCTGTGGCTGCGGGGTGACCACTTCCTGGAAGGAAGGAGTTATTTTATTAATTGGCATTCTGAGAGCAGAGCTTCACCTACCATGAGTGCATTTGAGGAATGTGGACAATGCTTCCCATGATTTTCCATTCCTGGTTTCCACTTCGGGTCACAATACATAAAAGCACTTCTCTGTCACACCACTAAATCTCTTATCCATACCATATCACCTGCAGACTCAACTACTCCAATGTTCTCCTTTCTGGTATCCTATCCTCCATAAACTCCAACTGCTACATCGAGTCTACAGCACAGAAACAGGTCATTCGGCCCACTGGTCTATGCCGGCATACATGCTCCACACGAGCCTCCTCCCTCCCTACTTCATCTAACCCTATCATCATATCCTTCTATTACCATCTCCCTCATGTACTTATGTAGCTACCCCTTAAATGTATCTATGCTATTCACCTCAACTACTACTTGTGTTATCTGTTACACATATCCTATTCTACACTAAGTTCTGCATACACTGGCTCCCTTTCCCCCAATGCATTAATTTCAAAATTTTCACCCTTGCCTATAAATCCCTTCTCCACCCTACAGCCCCACATCCTCTTCTAAGTGCCCCATTTCTCCTTCTATGGCCTTCCATGTATTCTCCTATTTCTTTCCTTTGTCCCATCATTAGCAGTAGAGTGTTTGGATATCTTTTAAGTAACTGTTAGCTAACATGGCAGGGCAGCTGCAGCCCGTCGCATGCACATCCTGTGCCATGTGGGAACTCCAGAACACTTCCTGGAAAACCACATATGCAGGAAGTGCCACCAACTGCTCGAGCTCAGAGTTTCTGAGCTTGAGGGGCGGCTGGATTACTACAGTGCAGACAGGAAGCTGAGAGTTTTGTGGATAGCACATTTCAGGAAGTGGTCACCCCGCAGCTACAGAGAGTTCAATAGGAAAATGAATGGGTGACCACCAGGCAGACAGTGCAGAAATCCCTAGGAGTGTGGCATTCACAAACTGGTATTCAGAGTTGAATACCAGTGAGGGTGATGACACCTCGGGGGAGTGCGGTCAGGAGCAAATCCACAGCACCGTGGGAGACTCGGCTGCACAGGGGGGCACAAGAAAGTGTAGAATTGCAGTTGTTATAGGGGATTCGATAGAGGGATAGACAGGCATTTCTGAAACCGCAGACATGAGTCCCGAATGGTGTGTTGCCTCCCTGGTGCCAAGGTGAAGGATATCACTGAACGGGTGCAGGACATTCTGCGAGGGGAAGGGGAACAGCCAGAAGTCGTGCTCCATATTGGAACCAATGACATAAGTAGGAAAAGGGTTGGAGTCCTACAGGCAGAGTTTCAGGAGCTAGGAAAAAGATTAAAGAACAGTTCTTCAAACATGGAAATCTCTGAATTACTCCCTGTGCCACGTGCGGGTGAATACTGAAACATGACTGGAGAAGTGGTGCAGGAGGAAGGGCTTCAGATTCCTGGGTCATTGGGACCAGTTCTGCGGCAGGAGAGATCTGTACAAGCCAGATGGGTTGCACCTGAATAGTGTTGGGACCAATGTCCTGGCCAGGAGGGTTTAAACTAATGTGGCAGGGGGAGGGGAACCAGGACGTAGCAGCAGAGAGGAGAGACAAAGTGCATATAAAACTAGAAGGGGCAAAGAGCATGAGAATAAAGAATAGTGTAGAAAGAACAGGAATTAGATGGAGGAAAAAAGCAAAACTGACCAGCATGGTGTTGGAATGCATGTATGTTAATGCAAAGAGTGTTACAAATAAGGATGATGAGCTGCAGGCACAAGTTGTCTCATGGGTTTATGATATAATGGCTGTAACGGACACCTGGCTTAAACATGGGCAGGATTGGGAACTAATCATTCCTGGTTACAGTGTATCCAGGAGGGATAGGATAGGAAAAAAGACAGGATGGGGGATGGTGGCAGTATTGATCAAGGATAATATTACAGTTCTGTCGAGGGATGATATACTAGAGGGTTCAAAGACAGAATCTATTTGGTTAGAGTTAAGGAACAGAAAGGGAGCTGTTAAATTGCTGGGTGTTTACTATAGACCCCAAAATAGTGAGAAGGAGATAGAGGAGCAAATCTGTAGGTAAATTTCAGAGAAATGTAATAATAATAGAGCAGTAATAGTAAGGGACTTCAATTACGCTAATATATATTGAGGAAAAAACAGTGTAAATGGCAAGGAGGGTGAAGAAATCCTAAAAATGTGTACAGGAGAACTTTCTTAATCAGTATGTTTCTAGCCCAACGAGGAAAGAAGCAGTGCTGGATCTAGTTCTGGGGGATGAAGTAGGGCAAGTGGAGTGTGTTTCAGTGGGAGAACATCTGGGTAATAGTGATCATAATATAATTAGGTTTAAAGTAGTTATGGAAAGGGACAAAGAAAAATCAAAGGTGAAAATACCCAACTGGAAGAGAGCCAATTTCAGTGATTTGAGAAGGGATCTAGCACAGGTGGACTGGAAACAAAGACTGGTCTGGAAAACAATAAATGAGCAATGGCAGGCCCTCAAGGCGGAGATAGTTAGGGTACAAACCAAGCATATTCCTATACGGAGGAAAGATGGGGCATCCAAAGCTAGAGCTTCCTGGATAACAAAGGAAATAGAGGTTAAAATAAAACAGAAAGTGGAGGTTTATGACAAATGTCAGGTAGAGAATACAATAGAAAACCAGGCAGAATACCGAGAATGCAGGATATAAGAGCAAAGAATGAATATGAATAAACATTAGTGGGTAACGTAAAAGGGAACCCAAAAATCTTTTATAAATATAAAAAGTAAAAGGATAGCTAAAGGAATGGTGGGGCTGATTAGGGACAAAAAAGGACATCTTCTTGTGGAGGCAGAGGGTATGGCTGAGGTACTGAATGAGTACTTTGTATCTGTCTTCACAAAAGAAGAGGATGAAGTTAATGTTGCAGAAGAGGAGGAGGGAGTAGAGATATTGGATAGGATAAAAATAGATAGAAAGTTTAAATGTCACCCGATCCAGATGGGATGCATCCTAGCTTGCTGAGGGAAGCAAGGGTGGAAATAGCAGAAGCTCTGACCACAATCTTTCAATCCTCCTTGGATATGGGTGTGGTGCCAGAGTAATGGAGGATTGCAAATGTTACACCCCTGTTCAAAAAAGGGGAGAGGGATAAGCCTGGTAACTACAGGCCAGTCTGTCTAACGTCAGCGGTGGGAAAACTACTAGAGGCCATTCTCAAGGACAAAATTAATTCTCACTCGGAGAAGCATGGATTAATAAGGGACAGCCAGCATGGATTTGTTAAAGGCAAATCATGTCTGACTAACCTGATTGAGTTATTTGATGAAGTAACAGAGAGGGTTGATGAAGGTAGTGCAGTACATGTTCTATATATGGACTTTTAAAAGGTATTTGATAAAGTAACACATAACAGACATTCGGAAAATGGAAGCACGTGGGATTAAAGGGACAGTGGTAAGTTGGGTACGTAATTGGCTAAGGGATAGCAGGCAGAAAGTAGTGGTGAGTGGATGTTTTTTTGACTGGAGAGAAGTATGGGATCGGTATTAGGACCATTGCTTTTCTTGTTATATATAAATGACCTGGACTTGGGTATAGAGAGTGCATTTTCGAAGTTTGCAGGTGATACAAAACTTGGCAACATAGTAAATAGTGAGCAGGATAGCAGCAGACTGGTGAAATGGGCGGACACGTGGCAGATGCAATTTACTGTGGATAAGTGTGAAGTGATGCACTTTTGGAGGAACAATAATGGAAAGGCAATATAATTTAAATAGTACTATTTTGAGAGGGTGCAAGAGCAGAGGGACCTGGGGGTGCATATTTACATATCTCTGAAGGTGGCAGGGCAAGTTGATAAGATGGTTGAGAAAGCTAATGGGATACTTGGCGTTGTAAATAGGGACATTGAATACAAAAACAAGGAAGTCATGCTAAACCTTTACAAATCACTGCTAGGCATCAGCTGGAGTATTGTGTACAATTCTGGGCACCACACTTCAGGAAGGATGTCAAGGCCATGGAGGGGGTACAGAGGAGGTTTACCAGGATGGTATCAGCAATGAGGGACTTCAGTTATGTGGAGAGATTGGAGAAGCTGGAGTTGTTCTCCTTATAGCAGAGAAGGTTAAGGGGAGACCTAATAGAGGTATTCAAAATTATGAGGGTTTTTTTAGAGCAAGTAGCGAAAAACTGTTTCCTCTGGCAAGTGGGTCAGTAACCAGAGGTCATAGATTTAAAATAATTGGCATAAGAACTAGAGAGGAAATTAGGAGAAATTTTTTCACGCAGACGGTTGTTAAGATCTGGAATGCACTGCCTGAAAGGGTGGTAGAAGCAGATTCTATAGGACCTTTCAAAAGGCAATTGGACATGTACTTGAAGAGGATTAATTTGCAGGTTTATGGGGGATAAGTTGGGGCATGAGACTAAATTGGACAGCTCTTTCAAAGAGCCGGCACAGGCACAATGGGCCGAATGGCCTCCTTCTGAGCTGTAAAATTCTATCATTCTATGCTTTCAGTTCTACTCCGCGCCTTTCTACAGCTTTAAATACCTCCTCAAGACCCATCTTTTTGACCAAGCGCCCGTTCACCTCTTCTACTCTTTTCTTTCCTGGTTTAGCATCAATTTTCCCCATGCCTATTTGTGAAGTGCTTTGGGACTTTTTTATGTTAAAGGCTCTATCATAAATGCAAGTTATTGTTGCCATTATAGTTGGTATTTAAGAGCCTGTTACAATTGTCAGTACAATACAAAACTTGTGGTAGCAAAACTAACATTGCTTCACTGTAGAGACATTTATAATGGTGTGACTTAGATTACATGTTATCCAATTTCAAGAACGGCAGATTCCTGTAAAACAACAGGAATAGATGTGGGATTTTTAAGGGATTTGCAAAGTATGTGTTTCCAATCACACAACTGTTTTGGTGGCTGTAGAATATTCTTTGTTACTTAGTATCATCCAAGCCATTTTTGTAGTGATTTTCATTACTTTTTGTTGTTCAGTAAAATTACTTGGGAACCATACATAACCTAAGTAATCTTTCTTCAACACAATGGGTCATAATTTACCTTACACATGTGTGTAGCCCAACATTTCAATAACTGGTATTGGTAGCAGTTCATTTGAACCAATGCATTGCACATTAAGCAATGATAAAAATCAGCGATGTTGTACCTTTTCCAAGAAAACTCCAATTAGCTCATCATCCCTCAAGGCCAAACAAGGAAAACAAACCATGCCAGTAAGCTTTAACTTAACTGTTGCATATGGTTATGTTTCAGTACTTTTGGAATGGTTTACATTTTGTTGACAACAGTATTTTACAAGAGTATGAAATTAAATTAAATATATAGCAAAGAATACAAAACCTTTTGGTCATCCCTTTACGAGAAACTAACCCACAAGTGATATCTTACCTTGTGCTGTCAGACAGTATCACATTGACTCAAGGTTAAGAGTAAAATATTTCTTGTGCAATCTCAGACAAGGTTACACTGTAACCAAATCCTTTATTTTATCACACATATCCATTTTCAGCATGGAAATAAAAGGTTACTCTAAAGTACAGAATTGAACCTTCAATCTTTTAAAATGCAAAACAATCAACTGTTGACTTGCCCCAAGCAAAAATATGTTATTTAAACAGTTAAATATCTATTTTCTCCTTTCATAGTTGACAGAGGTGGGGGTTGAATAATATCCTCTGGCACAACCAAAGATTTGAAATGTCATGGATGCTGGGATGTCCACGACACCAATTTATTAATGTCACACACTCAAACAGAAAGTAATGAGACTCAACATGTGTCATATTTATACTGCAACACAGTCATTATGAAATTAACCCTAAGTTTCCTTTACACAGTGGAGAGTACCAAAGTGTCTTCTCTCACCTATAGTGATATATATTGATTGAGGTATAACCTATTGGTTTGACAGTAGGAGGATAGATTCAGTTCCTCAGTCATAGTGCTTTTTTCAGATTCTTATTTTAGAAATAAAACACTGGAAAACATGTTCATTTTTTAGAAACTAAATTACTTACAGTTTTGGCTACTTAACTGCGTCTAAGGACCAATTAGTTCCAGAGATGAAAGTTAAAATATGCTCTGCCAAATCACTGACTATTCTCAGCAGATATAATATGGAATCAGCTGATATTTTGAGGTTTAGTTTGTTCAATTCAAACAGACCCAAACTACAACAGCATTTATATAGCACCTTTAATGTAGAAAAAGAAAAATGTCCTAAGGTACTTCACAAAGGAACAGATGTTGACCTTGATGGGGAGTTAAGAGAGTAAACCAAATGCTTTGTTAAAGAGATAGGTATTAAGAAGATAAATAAGGAAAAAAGAACTTTCATTTATATAGTGTCTTTCATATCCTTACAATATCTAAAGCACCTTACTGCCAATGAACTACTTTTTAAAATGTAATCAATGTTGTAACGTGGGCAAACGCAGCACCCATTTTGCATAGAGCGAGGTCCCATAAACAACAATGAAATAAATGACCAGATAATCTGTTTTTGAAGGTGCTGGTTGAGGGATAAATGTTGACCAGGACACCAGGAGAACTCTCTCGCTCTTCTTCAAATAGTGCCATGGGATCTTTTCCGTCCACCTGAGAGGGCAGATGGGGCCTTGGTTTAACGATTCAGCTGAAAGACAGCATCTCTGACAATACGGCACGCCTACATTAGTGTAGTGCCGGCTTCGATTAAGGTGAAGAAGTAACAAGGCATATAGGGTTAAAGAGAGTGTTCCAGAGAGGAGGGCTAAGACGACTGAAGACTCTGCCATCAATGGTGGACATGATGTGGAGATGCTGGTGATGGACTGGGGTTCACAATTGTAAACAATTTTACAACACCATGTTATAGTCCAGCAATTTTATTTGAAGACGGCACCTCCGACAGTGCAGCACTCCCTCAGTACTGCAACGGGAGTGCCGGCCTAATGCCCAAGTCGCTGGAGTGGGGAAACATAGAAACATAGAAAATAGGAGCAAGAGTAGGCCATTCAGCCCTTCAGGCCTGCTCCGCCATTCAAAATGATCATGGCTGATCGTCTAACTCAGTAACCTGTTCCTGCTTTTTCCCCATATCTCTTGATCCCTTTAGCATTAAGAAATATATCTATCTCCTTCTTGAATACATCCAATGACTTGGCCTCCACTGCCTTCTATGGTAGAGAATTCCACAGGTTCACCACCCTCTGAGTGAAGAAATTTCTCCTCATCTCGGTTCTAAATGGCATACCCCGTATCCTGAGACTGTGACCCCTGGTTCTGGACTCCCCAGCCATCGGGAACATCCTCCCTGCATCTAGGCAGTCTAGTCCTGTTAGAATTTTATATGTTTCGATGGAGGGAGATGGGGATGCACAAAAGTCCATAGCCAGAGGACAGGAGGGGTGCATGGGTAGAGGATGTAAGGCTGGAGAAGATTGCAGAGATAGGGTAGGGTGAGGCTGTGGAGGGATTTGTAGATGAGGGTGCAGATTTTAAATTTGATGCATTGGGAGAAGGGAACTAGTGTAAGTCAGCAAGGAAGGGAGTGCTAGCTGAGTGGACAGAGGGCAGCTCAGGATGTTTTGGATGAGCTGGAGTTAATGGAGAATAGAAGTCAGGAGGTCAGCGAGAAGGATGTTGGAGAAATATGGGGACATTTTCTGTTCAGTGTTCAAGTGCACCAGATCGCCTGAGTGCAGAGCATATTGCAAAATCAGATGGGTCGGAGTACACGTCTGTAAAAGAACCTGCCCAAATTCCCTCCATTGATTTAAATGAATGGAAGGAAAATCGATGAGGGGGAGGGGTCCTTTACAGGCATATGCTCAAACCCTGTACAGCTTCCAATATTCACTGTGCTCAGGCGATCCAGTAAGACTGAGCGCAGATCCAGGAAAATCTCCACTATTGAGTGAAGAGGTGATGAAAGCATGGATAAGGTTTGAAGTACAAGCAGTTACAGGCAAAGGTGAAAGTAAGTAGTCTTGGTGATGCAAGAGGGGAAGGGAGACCCGAGGTTTCCTTGTGGGTCCCGGAGGAGCACTCCGGCTTTTCTTGACCCATAAGGAAACTAAAAAATTTTAAAACTTACTTTGCTGGGCCTCTTCTGGCTCTGGCTGCTGAACCTGGCAGGTTTTGCCTGTGGGAAGCCATCACAGCTCCTCAGCTTAGGCCTCAGGTTATAATGGCAGATGAGGCCCCTATGGTGACATCGAGGCCTGATCTGCATATTTAAAGAAGACCCTGCTGGCTTAGGGTTGGGTTGCCCCAGTGGGAGGGGAGTTAAAATTGAGCCCATAGTATTTTCTTTACCCACAGCAGGTAGGTTAATAAATATATTTGTTCCCCTCATGTACCACAAACACATCAATAAATAAATAAATCTCTGCATGAGTCACGAGGAAGAAGACACTTTCACCGAGAAACCAGCTGTTTGACCTTCCACATGTTATATTCTGTAGCTTTTCTTTTTAGCACACAGACTCTCTCTCACATACTCTCACAATTAACCATGGAAATCAGCTGGGTGTGGTTAAAACAACTACTTTTGAGCAGCCACAAAAGTGGTTTCATTAAGCCATGCCATCAGTATCAATGACATTATCAATAAGGGGACTGTGTATTTTCTCAGGAAACCAAAAGTCACAGAGATTATAATATAAAATTCAGATTTATCTGACCTGTATTCTATAAACTAAAGCCAGATTACAGCTTCCTCTTTTAACCAACAGTTTTTTTTTCAACTTTAAGCACAATTTTAAGCATTAATTTATAGTTCCACCTATATTTCTTTCGTGGTTAGATATATAAAATACAGAAACACGATATTCCTCTGAAAGTAGTCAGCAAAGATATTCACAGGTCCAGGTTAGACACGGCCTGTGGGGGCGGTCGCTCCGACTGTCTGCCTCTCTTCCATGGAATTCTCCGCGCCCTGGTGGCCCTGGAGAGGGAGCACACGGTGTCTGCCGGTACGCTTGAGGCTTTCCGCGACTGGTGGGCACCGCAGGGGCTGGAGTGCATCCTGGACCGATATAATAAAATTTTAATTTGACACTTATTTTGGGTTTATTGGTTTTCTGCACATGAACACAACCTAACCCCCCCTTCTTATAAAAGGGGGCCTAAAATACACAAAAAAAGAGGGAGAAAAAAGCCAGCAAAGATGATACTGCAGGGTTAAGGCCAGTCAGGAAATATGATACTTGAGGGTCAATTGCAGTTCGCAAGCAGAAAGTTCCAGCCAACGAGCCAGTGTACCTCTAAGTTGCAATAGGCCTTTGAATTCTGCAGCATCACCTGAAATTCATCCTACCAATCATAGGTGCTTCACATGCCTGGCACACACCTACATTAAGCTAATTAAAAACTCCACCAAATAATGGCACAGCTGAATGTTGTAATAGAGGGTAAACAAACATGATTTGTGGACCAGACTGAAGCATGTATGAGAAAATAGTGTGCAGCCAGTCAGCGTACTGCAGTAATGATGTGTGAGGACTTTGATAAGTTTTCATTTGTAAAGCTGGCAAAGAATACAACAATTTGCATTTATATAGTGTCTTTAATGTAGTAAAATGTTTCAGGGCATTTAACAGTAGCGTTATCAGACAAAATTTGACACCGAGCCTCATAAGGAGATATCAGGACAGGTGACCAAAAGCTTATTCAAAGAGGCAGATTTTAAGGAGCATATTAAAGGAAGAGAGAGAGTTAGAGAGATTTAGGGAGGGAATTCCGGAGCTTTGGGCCTAGACAGCTGAAGGCACCGCCACCAATGGTGGGGCGAAGGAAATCGGGGATGCACAAGGGGCCAGAATTGGAGGAACGCAGATTTCTCAGAAGTTTGTAGGGCTGAAGGAGGTCACAGAGATAGAGAGGGACGAGGCCATGGAGGGATACAGGGACTGTTGCAAAGTGAGATAAGTACAGTGAGATAATGACAAAATGTGTATCCATTTGGATCCAAAGGTTGATAGATTTTTTTTGTTCTTGGGATGTGGGTGACACTGGCAAGTCCACATTTTACGCTTATGTCTAGCTGCCTTTCAGAAGTTGGTGAGCCACCTTTTTGAACCCTAATTTCAGGGAGAAGATTTTGTCTGTGTGTTAGCTGTAGTGAAATCATACACCTGTTTAGAAAGCATAGCTTACAATTTTGCTACACCAAATGCACAGAGAAAATCTACCCCCTGGTGGTAAACTAAAATTCTGAGTCGCAGGAAATTCAGCCTTCACACTTAAATAGTAATTGTTGCCCATTAGCACCAGGATATTAGGGGCAAAAATCTATGGGCCCACTTCACAGGCAGAATTGAGGTGGTGTAGGCACCAGTGACTTCTACTCTGGACTCCACTGGAGTATCTGGAATAAGGTAGAGGTCACCTCATTTACATAAGTGGTGAACACCTTTGCCACTATGGTGCTTCTTTGGCACCGGCCAGAGTGGGGAGGGAGGGAAGTTGCTTTAGCCAGCTGCTCGCTGGCCAACGTGCCATTGTTGCCCAATTAGCCCCCTTCACATGGGAGCCAATATTTCTGATGGCGGGTGGTGAGGGAGGTCTAGGATGGGACCTAGATTGAACCCGCAGATAGGCCCCACTTCGCTGCTCCAACAACCTGAATGTCATCCAGGTCACTAAATGTTAGAGAGGCTGGGACAAAGGGAATTCCCAGCTTGGGAATTCCCTTCCTTCAGCCCCAGCACTTCTGACATCAGATGACATATTTGAGGTGTACAGAGGTTCTGCCTCAGCCAGCCCCCAACAGAAACCTTCCGCCTGGGCTGGGACCTGAGGTATCGCTGGAGCCATGCTGCACACCTGCTGATTTATGCCGGTAGAGCACTGTTGGCCCCATGGAAACTTCTGTATGTGTGATTGTCACCTTCATAAGTAGTAACTGCGAACACTTTGCCAGTTACAGAAATTATACTGGATATTGCACGTAATAAATTCCCAACCAATGACTCTCTCTACCTTTGTTTTGCTATTACCACCTCTAAATCAGAATAGATCAGTTTTTTTGTAACGTCTCTTTTCCTGAGAATATGTAAAGTAACATCCATATGAAAAAGTGGTTAGAAAATGATCTACTACCTTTGACACTGATCTTCATAATGAACTATAAATCTCTCTTCTGATATTGATCAGATTTGTTCACATTTTGGACTGTCAAAGAATCAAGTTTTAGCAAGGTTTGTTCTTAATCATGCATGGAAGGAAAGGTCAAATGTGTGGTACTCCTTTTAGAAAGCTAGGACAGTCAATTCTCATGGGGAGAAATTTTTATGCCTGTACACTGACACAGACAGGGCATTACAGACCGGAAAAAGGGGCAGAGATGCATTATGGCAGATCTCAGCCCCATATCTGGCAGGGTGGGGGCATTAATATCACATAATCATATATTCAGCATGTTTTTACAGCCTTTGTGAGAGTCCCATGTCACTTCCAAAATATAGTCATATAAGTGGGCATTCAGGGTGGTTAGGCACTGAGCTGCATATGGAAGTAAGTTTAAAGGGCCAAATAAGAATATTCTTTCTGATAGTTTTTAGGCCATCTTCATTTCTTTACCTTTTGTTCTAATGTCAGCTAGCTTGTCCTCAGCCTTGGTGCCAATTGATGTAAATATTTGTTTTTTGCCGTGAAGCACCGTTACTGGCACCAATGGGTTTCTTAGTGAAAATTCCCCTTATTTGATTGTTTGAAAGAAGAGTAGGACACCAGAGGTGCTCTGTGCCCACCCATCAGTACCTATATATCTGCATCTGCTGATAGAAGTGACCACACCTTGCTTTGACAGAACATTAGTGCATGCAAAGGCTCCAGCTCTCAAAATAGGTTATGCCACGGGAAGGTCTGATGGACTTCTGAGGCTTCCTCTGGTTGGAGGACCAGCACTTTCGACACACAATCTAACAGCATGGAAATGAAGGAGAGGAACCTAAAAGTGCCTCCTGCCTCATTTTCCTTTTGAAACACAAGTTGGGCAGTGATTTGGAGGTGCACCCATAGAAGCTGGCGGTAGCCCTACACATAGAATCCCTCAGACTGGGCATCTGAGAGAGGCAGACAGAAAGGCCAGGTAGAACCATTGGTTCCACTTGGACAGTAGCCAGAAGGCCCTACAGCCAGTGACCATTAGCATTTCTCAGTTCTGCAGCAATGGTTGCATTTCCTGCCCTGATTCTGGGTGCAGGCACCTGCCAGGTGGTGGGACTGCAATAGGGACATTTTGGGTTCATGCCATTGACCTGAACCCAAAGATGCAGGTGGCTTCAGGTAAACTCAGTACAACACCTGACTAACACCCCAATGCATGAGGGAGAGGAGTATTCATGCAATAAGTTTACCTTATTCTAAAATTTGTGCTAAACTGGTTTCACGCACAAATTCTACATGCTAGATTTGTTTCTTCATAGTTGCACATGGGTTTAGCAGTCTATTGCTTGGGTGAAGGTGGGAACACTTAAACTGAACATACAGTGAATGTCACTGTAATTATTTAGGATACTAGGACACTACACATAATACATTGTACAGAAGATATAAAGGCACCAATTTTATTTTAACAAAAAAAATTGTATCTGACTCCTGATGGTCATGGGGATGTTTGTTTCCAAGTTATTGAGGATCTAGAGAAAGTTGTTTCGCTGGTTGTACCCCAGCCGCAGTATTAAACATTGAATTCAGAAGATCTAGACCTGAATTTGAATGCAAAGTTCAAATATATTTCTCCATAGTGTCAAGAGCAAAATATGCTATTTGTTTTCAAATCAGCAGTATTTGGGTAATAGTGGAGAGCTTTGACTGCACTGCATGAATAATTATCATGCTTTTTTGGTTAAATAGTTGGAGATTGTAATTCTGGAGTGTAAATCTTGAAGCATTTGGCACTTCCTTAAGGTCTCCACAAAACTCAGATCAGAAGTGAAAAGTGCCTTTCCACCACACTATCTTGTGTCATTCATTTAAACAAATAAACATATATTCAGGAACTTCTTGGTATTACAAAATGGCTTTCACTTTAGTGGTTTCAACTCCTTAGGCATGTGTTCTGGCTATGCATATATGATCTGACTCCTATTCTGATCCTATCACTCTGCCTTCTCTAAAGGCAGAGTAACTCAGCCTTACATGAACATAGAAACATAGGAAGTAGGCTATTCAGCCCCTCGAACTAGTTCCATCATTCAATTAGATCATGACTGATCAGTACTTCAACTCCATTTACCTGCCTTCGTTCCATATCCCTTGATTCCCTTACCTAACAAAAATCTATCGATCTCAGTTTATCAAATTTAAATTGTCCCAGCATCCACAACCTTTTGGGGGATTGAGTTCCAGATATCCACTACCCTTTGTGTGGAAAAAGTGCTTCCTGATTTCACTGCTAAATGGTCTAGGTCTAATATTAAGCTTAGGCCCTCTTGTTCTGGATTCCCCCACCAGAGGAAATAGTTTCTCTATATCTACCCTATTGAATCCTTTAATCATGTTAAATACCTCAATTTGATCACCCTTCAACCTTCTAAACTCAAGGGAATACAAACCAAGTTGGTGCAACCTCTCCTCATTATTTCACCCTTTAAGCCCCGGTTTCATTCTGGTGAACCTGCACTGTACCACTTCCAAGGTCAATATATCTTTCCTGAGGTTTGGTACCCAAAACTGAAGACAGTACTCCAGATGGATTCTGACCAAGGCTCTGTGCACCTGTAGTATCACTTCCTCAGATCCTTTCATACTCCAAACATTATTCATCTTCATGGTAACCTTGATTGCTAAGCTTTAAATCATTTCTGCAGTTAAATCCACGTGCCTCCCCGTGTCCATTGTCAGAATAATATTGCAGAAATAAGTAAATCTGCATTGATGGAATGCTCAGCGGTGGGATTCAAATACATATAGTGGAAGACTGCCTGGATATAAATTATTCTATGTTTAATCTTCAGGATCTTAGAAGTCATCAATTTGGAGAATAAAATTGGACCTCGGTGCCAACTCTTGTCATGTTATGATTCCTGAGGACTGGGGTAAATTCTGGATATTTGAGTAGAAGCATTTTGTTTGCAAGTGAATGTTTTATGACCTTTGGCTTTTGAGTGTACCATAGATATTCCCTCTCTTAATGGCCAATAACTGTCTATTTTTTCAAACTGGTGTCAAGTTACTGTCTGTTAAGCAAATGGTATCTATATGCATCAAATGATCAAGTAACAAAGATAGACAGTGTACTTTCATTTGAAACAGTGGCCAATTATCAACAAAGCTGAATTCACAACTGACGTGATTAAAATAGACAAATTCTTCTCCATCCTACCACCGACCGCCACCCCCCCCCACCTCCCACCCCCCAAACCTCGGAGTCATAAATATTGACTGGTTAAACCTATAAATGTAAACAAATCATTCGGGGAACATTAATATTGTGACGGTAAAAGTATACCAAATTAAACATAACAAGGTAGCCCCTATTAAAAGGGGATAGGTATGCTGTCAACAGAAGTTAATGACATTTTTGTCTGTAAGATGGCGCTCTAGGTCAGAAAATAAACACAACAGAATTGTTTACACAATATTTTTTTAAAGTGGGGATGGAGTGAAATGAAATGTACCCATTGTAATAAACTCCAGTGAATTAGTCCATTGAATCCTAGGGCTGGATTTCCCTCCTCCCATTGGAGGAGGGGCAAGGCAGGACTTCCATCTGCTGCCCAACCCTGAACTTGTCATGACCCGTGCCCACCTTCCTGGGTCGAGGCTCATAAATTATGCAAGGTCCCTGTGACTGAGGAAGCTGGCTGCTATCAATGAAGAAAATGTGGGCAGTGGGACACATGCTGCAAAACCAGAAGTGGAGGGGACCAGCTTAAAGAGGGCAAAAAAGTACCGAAGAGCTGAAGATCAATTTTTATTTTACTCCTGGGATGGTGCCAAGGCCTAAAAAAGCAAGTTGTTAGAGCCTGAGGAGAAGGAGAGGCACCCACTACTGTGCCTTCTCCCTCTAAAGAGGGCATCAGCGGGCTGTTCACTACTGCCTCAAGGACTACCATCATCCCTCTCCTGGCAGTTCCTCGGGTCAGTGGAATCAGTGGTGGAAGGCAGGGAAACCAGCTGTGTTCCTCCCTGCAGTTATTTATAGAACACAAATTAATTTACAAGAATTTGAAAATGTAAACTCAATGACCAAACTGCTAAGTATAGCAATATTTCAAGTTTAAATTTGTGCCGTGACTTTGAACAGAGCAAAAAGAATTGTAATAGGATTTTGAGAATAACAAACTTTGGTTAATTTTCACTTTTACCACCTAGTCTTAACAGGGTGGTAATGGCCTAAAAATGAGGTCGGTAGCCTTACCGCCCTGTTAACACTGACGAAGAGGCTGGTGATATATTGAAAGAGGCCTATCGCTGGGTGCCCAAAGCGCTCACCTGTCTCAGCTGTTAGGCCTTTATTTAATATGCAAATTCCTGATTTGTATTCCTGCGGCACAAAGCTGCATGCTGGTACCACAAATTCGTAAAATCTATCCTATTATGTTCTCTTCTGTTTTCTCAGGAATAGAAGAGCCAGTATTCTCAAACAAGCCTGCACCAACCTTGGGGAGAAAGAAACTCCTTACAAATTTCATCTCTACCCTTTGACCTCAGCCTTCAGTACTGATGGCCTCTCAGGTTGCTTGCATGCAACCCTGATGCTCAGAAGACAGATGTGGCCTAGTGGTGTCTCAAGACTGGGATCGGGCTGGAATCAGGATGGACAATGGCTCTCCCCCAACCTCCCAACCTTACAAGAAACAAAGCAACAAATGGGAATCATACATGTTATTTTGGGATCAAAAGATACCTCCCATGATGGAGATACGATCAGTCTCCTGGTGATCTATGAAAAAGAAACCATGGAAATGTTTAGGATTACAAAGAATTCTGATGGAAGTGAAAGCCATACCTTTCTGGCATGGATTGAGGGCTGGTTGACGGGCAGGAAACGGAGAGTAGGAATAGATGGGTCTTTTTCAGGGTGGCAGGCAGTGACTAGTGGGGTACCGCAGGGATCAGTGCTTGGGCCTCAGCTATTCACAATAAATATCAATGATTTGGATGAGGGAACCAAATGTAATATTTCCAAGTTTGCTGATGACACAAAACCAGGTGGGATTGTGAGTTGTGAGGAGGATGCAAAGAGGCTTCAAGACGATTTAGACAAGTTGAGTGAGTGGGCAAATACATGGCAGATGCAGTATAATGTGGATAAATGTGAAGTTATCCACTTCAGAAGGAAAAACAGAAAGACAGAGTATTATTTAAATGGTGATAGATTGGGGAATGTTGATGTACAAAGGGTGTCCTTGTACACCAGTCACTGAAAGCAAACACGCAGGTGCAGCAAGCAGTTAGGAAGGCAAATGGTATGTTGGCCTTCATTGCAAGAGGATTTGAGTATAGGAGCAAGGGAGTCTTACTGCAGTTATACAGGGCCTTGGTGACACCACACCTGGAGTATTGTGTGCAGTTTTGGTCTCCTTACCTAAGAAAGGATATACTTGCCATAGAGGGAGTGCAGTGAAGGTTCACCAGACTGATTCCTGGGATGCAGGACTGTCGTACGAGGAGAGATTAGATCAACTCGGCCTGTATTCACTCGAGTTTAGAAGAATGAGAGGGAATCTCATTGAAACATATAAAATTCTGACAGGGCTAGACAGACTGGATGCAGGGAGGATATTTTGCTGGGCTGGGAGGTCCAGAACGAGGGGTCACAGTCTCAGGATAAGGGGTAGGACATTTAGGACTGAGATGAGGAGAAATTTCTTCACTCAGAGGGTGGTGAACCTGTGGAATTCTCTACCACATAAGGTGGAGGCCAAGTCACTGAATATATTTGAGAAGGAGCTAGATAGGTTTCTCAACACAAAAGGCATCAAGGGGTATGGGGAGAGAGCGGGAATATGGTATTGAGATAGAGGACCAGCCATGATCATATTGAATGGTGGAGCAGGCTCGAAGGGCCGAATGGCCTACTCCTGCTCCTATTTTCTATGTTTCCCAATTCATAGATGGAAAGCAGAATGTAAGTAAATACCATATTTCTGTTCTTCCTGTTTTGGTACTGTAGGTTATAGTTTTAAAATGAAAAGAATTTGATTTTATCTAATCCTCCAGAGTCCATAAAAACTGTTAAATTGGATAAAGATTCTACTTTACAAACATTTTCTACAACATCAATTTTACAATTCATTTCATTTACTGATAAAATAGATTTCCTGTTTATGGCTCATAATCTTCCCTTGGCAAAATGACCATAACCTTATTTGGACTTTATGATACTTTTCCTGACATCACTTTTTACACAAGAGACCAGCATCAATAGATCATGTGGCGCAAGGGTCCAGCTGTGGTTCTGCAGATGTCCTGCAGCTCTAGGAGTGGTGTTTGGATGCCTCCAACAATCCTCAGCACTCGGCTTTAGAGATTTAATTAATTTTGAAGGTTAACTCTGAAGCCGAATACACATCTTATTTCAATCGAGAAGCACGAGTCAACAAATTACTGTTAAAAAAAAGAGTAATTCCCAAAAATATATACAACAAACTTTCCTAAAATACCCTTTTATGATGCAAAAGTCATAAAACTCCCAGATTTTCAAAGCTTGGAATTTAAGAAAAAACCCAGTCAGAAACTACTGAGGTTCAGTAGTCTCAGGTTTCATAAATTGGTTCTGCAGAAAGTTTCTTGTTACTTATATTTTCACTGTTATAAATCTCGCTTTGTTGATGACTAAATGTGGGGTAGATGCCTACAGCCATACTAGTCTGAAAACGCCCGATCTCATCTGATCTCAAGAAGCTAAGCAGAGTCAGGCCTGGTTAGTACTTCGATGGGAGACCGCCTGGGAATACCAGGTGCAGTCGGCTTTTTGAAAAAAAAAATGTGGGGTAGATTGTAACTTTCACCATCGGGCGGTAAACTCGGCGTTGTAAGAGCAACTGCCCGCTTTACACCTCACCTGATCTTCCTTTCCATTAACCTCCATGGATAGGAAGATCGTACAGGGTAGAACGGGCAGCTGATCCTCAGTGATGAGTTCACTGCCTGGCAGTGAAAGTTAAAATCTATCCCAATTATGTTTAGTTCATTTGAAACAGTGAGAATTAAAAAAAAAATCTGTGCCATTTTCTCTTTGTGTTCATCATTGTCATTTTACAAAAATATAGTCATTTGCTACAAGAATTGCAACACCATGTGATCATCTCTGAAGCAACCACTTCCTGATTATAGAGATAACTTCACTGTTTATTTTCTTTACATGAGGATTTGTGTACTTTTTTTGTAAATAACCAAATAGCAACCCAGAGTTTGTTAAATAGACAAAATGGAATTTCCTTCACAAAAGCAGTCAGTGACAAAATTGGAAATGTGCAGCTATTTGATACTGGGAACCATTCTTGTTCTGCTACTGAGCTATATGGGTCAATTAAAAATTAAGGTAAATAGCTCTTTTTAATTCAAGTACTGTCCAATTATGACAGCAGAGAACAGTAAGAAAGTGAACTGGAATTCTTCAGCTATTTCAGATATTTTTGTATTCAAGATTAGAAGTTGGTTACATTTATCCTTGAACATCCAATTGGACTAATTGCACAGAAGCAAAAAGCTCCTTAAACCTAAGAACTCTATGTTATCAGCAGCCAAAATGCTGACATGCTGGGGGCAATCTTCAAGTATTGCCCAAAATGGGCACAAAGTGGGTGGGGTGTCCGCTCTGCCCTCTCAAAGCTGATGACCTGAGGTACATGTCATTTTGAGGTACATATCTCATCTCGATAGGGAAAATTATCAGTGCTATTCATCCTTGTAATTGGCAGCTGGCCCATTGGTTGGGGTGGGGGTGGGGGGTTGGAGGGCAGGAAATCAGGCGGGACTCCCATGATTTAAAGGCAGCGTGCAGCTCTTAAAGAGGAGGCGCCATTGTTGAATGCTGAACTACGGACTTGCTGCTGCAAGCAAAATGTCTGCTGCTAGAGCCTCCTGTTTCTCATACAGTGCCGAGGAGGTATTGGTGGAGGAGGTGTTGACCCCTGTTGACAGGTGCAGCGTGTCCTGCCAAATAGTCCAGCAAAAGTGGGCAGAGGGAGCAGACCACGTGAATGCCAGGAGTCTGATGCCAAGGAGCTGGCAGCGATAAAGGAAGAAATTCAATGATTTGACCAGAGCTGCTACGGTAAGACTCCCATTCACAACTTTCTTACCGCTGCACTGATGCTCAGGCTGCTGCCATTCAGGCTCTGGGCTCTAGGTTCTCCACAGGCTTCCAGAGTTTGCATGTAAGTGTGGAGAGGGGCTTCAGTGCTGTTACGGTACTCCTGCAGTCCACTCTCCCACATATCAGTGCGACTGCTGAGGCACAGCCCCATACAAATGTCAGTGGCACCATGGGAGAGGCAGTTGATGTCCTTTCTCAGGATGACAGTATGCCTACTACCCCACCAACCCCTCAACCAATGCCTGTCTTGGTGCCAGAAAGCCAGCTGAGCCAGGCTGCCCTGGCAGTAGCCGAGATGCAGCAATTTGCAACCAGACCCTCTTAAGTCTGAGCTTATCAAGGTCGCCAACTATGGCTATCTCAAGTGCTCTCTTTGGAGGCTCAGCAGTCTTCCACACTGCTACTGAAGCCACTGGAATCGTACCTTGTAGGAGCTCCAGAATAGATAGAAGAGCACTAAAGTCAGGCACTGGGAGCCTACACCATGGTGATCATTGACTTCTGGATGTGTTGATGGTCATAATCAATTAAGTCTTTTACAGAATTCTTGGTGTGCAAGAGTTTGTTTGGTGAGTATTTGTTGACCAGGCAATGTGATTTGACTGAAAGACTCATGCTGATGTTTGGCTTGAGTGTGGTCCTAAGGATAGTGGAGGGAAATGGATTGATGTTGGTAAGGACTGTTGGCGCAGGGGAATAGGAATTATTTAGCTGAACCGCTCCTTGATGACCTGCTGTTGAAGAGCTCTTGCAGGATAGATGGGCCTTGCTCTTCCTTTGTTTCTTTCTGTTCTTCATGCTCCTCCACAGGCAGCTCGATGGGTTGACCCGTTTGAATGGCAAAGTTATGGAGCATGCAGCACATGACGGCGATCCTTGAGATCTCGGGGGGGCAGTACTGCAGGATGCACCCAGACTGGTCCCAGGTTCCTGACAGGTGTGAGTCACATATGCAGGGGATAGGGGCCCTTGTTTCCAAGCAGCCAGCCTCTGACCTGATAGTCTGGGTGCCAGAGAGGAAGAATTGAGGACTGGCACAGGATGAAGTCATAAGGACAGCTTCCAGGATACCTGGCACAGGCCTGCAAGATGTGCTGCATGTCATCACACACCAGCTGCATGTTCAGCGAGTGGAATCCCTTCCTGTTCACATATAATCCAGGCTCTTGTGTTGGAGCACACAAGGTTATGTGTGTGTTTATCCATGGTCTGTACCTGGGGGAAGCCTTCAATCCTGGTAAATCCCAGAGCCCTGCTTCCTGCTTTGTGGCCTCCACAGGGGAAGGAGATGAAGTTGTTGGCTCTGGCAAAGTGTGCATCTGTCACCTGCTTGATGCAGGCATGCACAGCAGATAGTCTAATGTTGCTAATGTCACCTTCAGCGGCCTGGAACAACCCTGAGGCATAAAAATGTATGGCCACAGTTGCTTTCAGAGTCACAGGCAGGGAGGATCGTGGCCTGGAGTCGGGCTGTACTCGGTGCTGCAACAGGTGATATATCCCTGTGATGGCCTTCCTTAGTAACCATGATGTGGAGATGCCGGTGATGGACTGGGGTGGACAAATGTAAGGAATCTTACAACACCAGGTTATAGTCCAACAAATTTATTTTAAAATCACAAGCTTTCGGAGATTATCTCCTTCGTCAGATGAATGAATGAAAAGGTTCTCAAATCGCATATCTTATACTATGTTGGGACAGCATCACACCAATCAAAAGGTGTCGTTGTTATTCAAACAGGCCAGTCACGGAGAACAGCACGTCCCAGTACACTCGATATACATTGTGTCTTTTACACAGGCAGGCAGAAAGAAACTCAAAATGGCAGAGAGAGAGAGAGAGAGAATTATAAAAAACATATAAATTTTTTCCCCCTTTTTGCTGGTGGGGTTACGTGTAGCGTGACATGAACCCAAGATCCCGGTTGAGGCCGTCCTCATGGGTGCGGAACTTGGCTATCAACTTCTGCTCGACGATTTTGCGTTGTCGTGTGTCTCGAAGGCCGCCTTGGAGAACGCTTACCCGAAGATCGGTGGCTGAATGTCCTTGACTGCTAAAGTGTTCCCCGACTGGGAGGGAACCCTCCTGTTTGGCGATTGTTGCGCGGTGTCCGTTCATCCGTTGTCACAGCGTCTGCATGGTCTCGCCAATGTACCATGCTCCGGGGCATCCTTTCCTGCAACGTATGAGGTAAACAACGTTGGCCGAGTCACAGGAGTATGAACCATGTACCTGGTGGGTGGTGTCCTCTCGTGTGATGGTGGTATCCGTGTCGATGATCTGGCAAGTCTTGCAGAGGTTGCCGTGGCAGGGTTGTGTGGTGTCGTGGACGCTGTTCTCCTGAAAACTGGGTAACTTGCTGCGAACTATGGTCTGTTTGAGGTTGGGTGGCTGTTTAAAGGCGAGCAGTGGAAGCGTGGGGATGGCCTTAGCGAGGTGTTCGTCGTCATCGATGACATGTTGAAGGCTGCGGAGAACATGGTGTAGATTCTCCGCTCCAGGGAAGTACTGGACGACGAAGGGTACTCTGTTGGTTGCGTCCCGTGTTTGTCTTCTGAGGAGGTCTATGCGATTCTTCGCTGTGGCCCATCGGTACTGTCGATCGACAAGTCGAGCGTCATATCCCGTTCTTACGAGGGCGTCTTTCAGCGTCTGTAGGTGTCCATCGCGTTCCTCCTCGTCTGAGCAGATCCTGTGTATTCGTAGGGCCTGTCCATAGGGGATGGCCTCTTTGACGTGGTTGGGGTGGAAGCTGGAAAAGTGGAGCATCGTGAGGTTGTCCGTGGGCTTGCGGTAGAGTGAGGTGCTGAGGTGCCCGTCTTTGATGGAGATTTGTGTGTCCAAGAAAGAAACCGATTCTGAGGAGTAGTCCATGGTGAGTTTGATGGTGGGATGGAACTTGTTGATGTTATCGTGTAGTCTCTTCAGTGATTCTTCGCCGTGGGTCCATAGGAAGAAAATGTCGTCGATGTATCTGGTGTATAGCGTTGGTTGGAGGTCCTGTGCAGTGAAGAAGTCGTGCTCGAACTTGTGCATGAAAATGTTGGCATATTGGGGTGCGAATTTGGTCCCCATGGCTGTTCCGTGTGTTTGGGTAAAGAACTGGTTATTGAAGGTGAAGACATTGTGATCCAGGATGAAGCGGATGAGTTGTAGGATGGCGTCTGGAGATTGGCTGTTGTTGGTGTTGAGTACTGAGGCTGTTGCAGCGATGCCGTCATCGTGGGGGATACTGGTGTATTGTGCCGAGACGTCCATCGTGGTGAGAAGTGTTCCTGGTTCAACTGGTCCGTGGGTGCTGAGTTTTTGTAGGAAGTCTGTAGTGTCGCAACAGAAGCTGGGGGTTCCCTGTACGATGGGTTTCAGGATGCCCTCGACGTATCCAGAGAGGTTCTCACACAGGGTTCCGTTGCCTGATACGATAGGACGTCCGGGTGTGTTGGCTTTGTGTATCTTTGGGAGGCAGTAGAAGTCTCCCACGCGGGGAGTACGTGGGATGAGAGTGCGTAGGATGCTTTGAAGGTCTGGATCGAAGGTCTTGATCAGTTTGTTGAGCTGGTGGGTGTGTTCTTTGGTCGGATCTGCGGGTAACCGTCTGTAGTGTTCCTGGTTGTCCAGTTGTCGGTATGCTTCTTTGCAATAGTCTGTTCTGTTCTGTATGACTATGGCTCCTCCTTTGTCCGCTGGTTTGATGACGATGTTTCGGTTGGTCTTGAGAGCGTTGATGGCGTTGCGTTGTGCTCGGGTGACATTCTGGACTGTCTTCTGAGTGCGCCTGATGAATCTGGCATTGACGCATTTCCTGACAGCTTGGGCATACATGTCAAGCTGAGGGTAGCGACCCTCCGGAGGAGTCCAGTTTGACTCTTTCCTCTTCGGTTGCTGTACCGTGGATCCTTAGTAAAGCAGAGCCTCCTGACACACTGCTCCTTGCCGAACTGCAGGTAAGAATTTCTTGGCCTGTACATTCTAGTGGGTATGCTGGATGCCTAACAAGAGGCCTGATGCAAAATGGCATTGGGTGCATTCCCAGCATGGAATGGGCGGGCGAGGCCGTGACTCAATTTTCAGGTTCCTAACGTCCACATTATGAATGCTGAAACAAGCGGCAACCATTGAAAATTGCCCCGGCTATGTCTGAGATTATGGGCTCGATGTTACCAGGGCTGCGGGTTCGCGGCGGGAGGGCTATTGGGCGCGTGGGTAACGTGCCCGGTGAAATGAGTCAGCCCTCCGCGCGATCGTAGCCCAATTGGATCCACTTACCTTGTCTTCCGGGTTCCCCACTGCTGATCTGTGCGTCGGGCAGGCTGCGCATGCGCAGTAAGATCTGTCAGCTGGAGGAGCTCTATTTAAAGGGGCAGTCCTCCACTGACAGATGCTGCAACAAATAGAAAAAATTACAGCATGGAGCAGCCCAGGGGGAAGGCTGCTCCCAGTTTAATGATGCCTCACTCCAGGTATCAATAGATGGGGTGAGGAGGAGGGGGAGGACAGGGATCTTCCCCCCGGCGGGCGGGAGGAAGCGGCCTGCCTCTGCCACCAGGAAGGCCTGGCTCGAGGTGGCAGAGGAGGTCACCTGCACCACCAACATATCACGCAACTGCATACAGTGCAGGAGGCGCTCCAATGACCTCAGTAGGTCAGCCAAAATGAGTACACTTACTCATTCCCCTACACTCCATCTGCCACATCACCGCCCCCACCCCACACCTCCTTCTGCACTGCCAACACTACTCTGTCACATCACCCCTCATACCCACTCAAACCTCATCCTCATCTTACCTGCACTTACTCACCTCGCCAGTACTCATCCCACCACTACCACTCAACCCAATCCTCATACAATTTCATGGCTCTATCTCATACTCACCCTCTTGTGCATCTCTTTCACGGTCAGCCTCACTCAACCTGCCACTACCTGTGCTGCAGCCACAGGGCATGCATCATATATGTGCAGTAGGCAGCGTGAACATGAAGGGGATGCACAAGGGTGTCTGAGGGTTTGTCATGGTTGTTACTTATATTGAATTTCTGACCAACTCACATTACATATTATATTGGCACCACTACTGCCATTTCTTTGCGAATCTTGTCTGGTTCGTGCAATAATGCCCTTTCCTGAGGATCATTATGAAGACCCACAACTGATGCCACCCATTGTGTCACTGCAGAGTGGGTGTAGGTGTATTTGCAGGGCTCTTTTGTGCAGACGACTGAGAGACGTCGGCGATGTATTCGGTGGCAACCTGGAAGGATGCGGAGGAGAAGTTGTTGAGGGCAGTGGTGACTTTGACAGCGACAGGTAAGAAGATGGTGCTCAGGCCAGCCGGGAGCAGCTTGGCATGAAGGAGGCTGCAGATGTCCACGACTACATGTCGACTGACTCTGAGCCTCTGTGTGCACTGCTGCTCAGAGAGGTCCAGGAAGCTGAGCCTCGGTCTGCGGACCCTGTGGCGAGGGTAGTGCCCTCTGCGACGCATCTCTCTCTGCGGTAGCCCTCCCTCCTGCTGTACAGGTGGATGTGTCACAGTACTCTGTTGCGGAGCTCCACGTGTCAGAGGTGGATGGCGTGGATGGCGAGGCTGGTGAGGCTGTTCGCTCTCCGAGGACGTCATAACTGTAGCTACGATGGCCCCCATCCAGACGATGTACATTTGAGGGGGTCCGCAAGGTAGGTACATGTCTCTGGACCCCGGGGTAAGTGTCCAAGTTGGTGACTTTGATTGTCAGGAGGAGGGTGGTGGAGGCCAAACTTTGTCCCAAGTGACAAGAGTGGCCTCCTGCAATGAGTGAGGGTCTCCCCCCCCCACCTGTCAAATGGACCTTTGCAGCTGCCACAGGCCGACAGCTGCAACAGGTCC
Organism: Heptranchias perlo; assembly: GCF_035084215.1. Taxonomy (NCBI): domain Eukaryota; kingdom Metazoa; phylum Chordata; class Chondrichthyes; order Hexanchiformes; family Hexanchidae; genus Heptranchias; species Heptranchias perlo. Next base: position 81,346,433 of record NC_090326.1, read on the forward strand.
ATTTGAACTGGGAGTGTTTCCCCCAGTATGGGAAACAGTCCCAGTTTGCTATAAAATCCCTCCCCTCCTCACATAATCCCTTAATCAGGTCAGTTAATGACCTGAACAAGCAAGATAAATATTGTCAATTGGCATCCCGCTGGCTTTAATTGCCTGCGGGATTCCCACCAGCGGGGGCTACGCGCGCACGCCGGCGCGTCAGTGGGCGGGTTGGACCCGCTCCGGGATTCTCCAATTTTCAGAGCCGCCCCCCCCCGCCAGGAACGCACCCGATAGCGGGTGCTAAAATGATGCCCTATAACTCTACATATCTCAATAATAGGTTTGAGTTAGATATTCCTGCTAATAATGACCCTTTGGTGATAAATTGGCTGGGCATTAAAAGTGACTGGAAAATGAAAACTTGGGGCCCGATTTTACCAGGGGTGCGGGTTCTCGGCGGGTGGTCAATCGGGCGCATTTTCAACGCGCCCGGTGAAATTAGTGGGTTTTCCGCGCGATCGTAGCAGGCTCCTCCGGGTTCCACGCTGTTGATCTGCGCGTCGGGTGGGCTGTGCATGCGCAGTAAGATCTGTCAGCTGGAGGCGCTCTATTTAAAGGGGCAGTCCTCCACTGACAGATGCTGCAACCAACAGCATAGATGACTGCATGGAGCAGCCCAGGGGGAAGGCTGCTCCCAGTCTAATGATGCCTCACCCCAGGTATCAATACATGGGGTGAGGAGGAGTGGGAGGACAGAGATCTTCCACCCGGCGGGCGGGAGGAAGCGGCCCGCCTCCGCCACCAGGAAGGCCTGGCTCGAGGTGGCAGAGGGGGTCACCTGCGCCACCAACATATCGCCCACCTGCACACAGTGCAGGAGGCGGTCCAACGACCTCAGTAGGTCATCCAAAGTGAGTACACGTAGTCGTTCCCCTACACTCCGTCTGCCACATCACTGCCCCCACCCCACATCTCCTTCGGCACTGCCAACACAACTCTGTCACATCACCCCTCATACCCACTCAAACCCCATCCTCATCTTACCTGCACCTACTCACCTCGCCAGTACTCATCCCGCCACTACCACTCAACCCAATCCTCATACAATCTCATGGCTCTATCCCATACTCACCCTCTCGTGCATCTCTCTCACGGCCAGCCTCACTCAACCTGCCACCACCTGTGCTGCAGCCACAGGGCATGCATCACATATGTGCAGTAGGCAGCGTAAGGCAAACGTGTCGTGAGCATGAAGGGGATGCACAAGGGTGTTTGAGGGTTTGTCATGGTTGTTACTTATATTGAATTTCAGAACAACTCACATCACACATTATATTGGCACCACTACTGCCATGTCTTCGCGAATCCTGTCCGGTTTGTGCAATAATGCCCGGTCCTGGGTATCCCTATGAGGACCCACCACTGATGCCACCCAGTGTGTCACTGCAGAGTGGGTGTAGGTGTATTTACAGAGCTCTTCTGCGCAGACGACTGAGAGAAATCGGATATGTCCCCGGTTGCAGCCTGGAAGGCTGTGGAGCAGAAGTTCGGGAGGGCAGTGGTGACTTTGACAGCGACAGGTAGGAAGATGGTGCTCGGGCCAGCCAGGAGCAGCTCGGCATGAAAGAGGCTGCAGATGTCCACGGCTACATGTCGACTGACTCTGAGCCTCCGTGTGCACTGCTGCTCAGAGAGGTCCAGGAGGCTGAGCCTCGGTCTGTGGAAAGTGTGGCGAGGGTAGTGCCCTCTGCGACGCATCTCTCTCTGCGGTAGCCCTCCCTCCTGCTGTACAGGTGGATGTGGCACAGCACTCTGTTGTGGAGCTCCACGTGTCAGAGGTGGACGGCGTGGATGGCGAGGCTGGTGAGGCTGTTCGCCCTCCGAGGAGGTCATGACTGCAGTTACGGTGGCCCCCATCCGCAAGATGTACATCTGAGGGGGTGCGCAAGGTAGGTACATGTCTCCGGACCCCGGGGTAAGTGTGCAGGTTGGTGACTTTGACCGTCAGGAGGAGGGTGGTGGAGGCCAAACTTTGTCCCAAGTGACAGAGCGGCCTCCTGCAATGGCTGAGGGTCTCCCCCCTCCGACCTGTCAAATGGACCTTTGCAGCTGCCACAGGCTGACAGCTGCAGCACGTCCATTCGAGCTGGGAGTGTTTCCCCCAGTGTGTGAAACAGTCCCATGTTTATCAAAAATCACACATCAGAGATGCACGAGAGGGTGAGTATGGGATAGAGCCATGAGATTGTATGAGGATTGGCTTGAGTGGTAGTGGCGGGATGAGTACTGGCGAGGTGAGTAGGTGCAGTTAATGACCTGAACAAGCAAAGTAAATACTCTCAAGTGGCATCCCACTGGCTTTAATTGCCTGCGGGATTCCCACCAGCGGGGGCTGCGCGTGCACGCCGGCACGTCATCGGGGAACCCGGAAGTGGGCGGGATCGAGGCGCGATCCGGTCCCGCACCTGGATTTTGGGATTTTCGGGGCCCCCCCGCCGAGAACGCACCCGGTAGCGGGTGCTAAAATCGGGCCCTTGGAGTCAGTTACAAGTTGTGTCAGTTACAGTTACTGCCATAAGTAAGGTTTTTCCACTGTGACTGAAGCCTCCCAATTGGGGTGACACTGGGAAAATCATTCCAAGTATGTATTAGTAAAATTATAGGGAAGTCGTTGCTTTGTATTCCTTGGAATTTAAAGTAATAAATACATGGGGATTGAATTTCATCTACTGGTGTAATTCAGTCCTGAATGGCTAAGAACTGGTACAAATCACAAATTTGTATGTGTGCAAGCCTTAATTCTCTGCTAAAATGAGGTATGTGTGCATCTGTCTGTAGATGCAGGTGTGAAGGTACCAGCAGTTAGGCAAAGAATAATTATGGTTTAGTCTGACCAGCCTGGCTTCTCCCCATTGGTCTTCCTCTTCTTCCCATTAGAAAACCTATTGGAGGCACAATCGGAGCTGTAAGAGAAAAAGCAGAGAAAGGCTTCTGAAAACCTAAATTACAGCAGAAAAAAAACAACAAAAAAGAAAAGGCTGCAGAAATGGCCTGAAAATTGTTCATTAAATCTTCATACTCCACCTTTTGAACTTTATTTTTTATACAGCTCAGCACCTAGCAATGTTGGATTCCTGTTATATTTGGGTAGGAAGAACGATCCGTGAAATGCACGCAGAAACACCAGGAAGGTCATCGAGTCATAGAGTTATACAGCACGGATAGAGGCCCTTCGGCCCATCGTGTCCGCGCCGGCCATCAAGCCCTGTCTACTCTAATCCCATATTCCAGCATTTGGTCCGTAGCCTTGTATGCTATGGCATTTCAAGTGCTCATCCAAATGCTTCTTGAATGTTGTGAGGGTTCCTGCCTCCACAACCCTTTCAGACAGTGAGTTCCAGACTCCAACCACCCTCTGGGTGAAAAAGTTCTTTCTCAAATCCCCTCTAAACCTCCCGCCTTTTACCTTGAATCTATGTCCCCTTGTTATAGAACCCTCAACGAAGGGGAAAAGCTCCTTAGTATCCATCCTATCTGTGCCCCTCATAATTTTGTACACCTCAATCATGTCCCCCCTCAGCCTCCTCTGCTCCAAGGAAAACAAACCCAATCTTCCCAGTCTCTCTTCATAGCTGAAGCGCTCCAGCCCTGGTAACATCCTGGTGAATCTCCTCTGCACCCTCTCCAAAGCGATCACATCCTTCCTGTAGTGTGGTGACCAGAACTGCACACAGTACTCCAGCTGTGGCCTAACCAGTGTTTTATACAGCTCCATCATAACCTCCTTGCTCTTATATTCTATGCCTCGGCTAATAAAGGCAAGTATCCCATATGCCTTCTTTACCACCTTATCTACCTGTTCCGCCGCCTTCAGGGATCTGTGAACTTGCACACCAAGATCCCTCTGACCCTCTGTCTTGCCTAGGGTCCTCCCATTCATTGTGTATTCCCTTGCCTTGTTAGTCCCTCCAAAGTGCATCACCTCGCACTTTTCCGGGTTAAATTCCATTTGCCACTGTTCCGCCCATCTGACCAACCCATCTATATCGTCCTGCAGACTGAGGCTATCCTCCTCGCTATTTACCACCCTACCAATTTTTGTATCATCAGCGAACTTACTGATCATACCTTTTACATTCATATCCAAGTCATTAATGTGGACCACAAACAGCAAGGGACCCAGCACCGATCCCTGTGGTACCCCACTGGCCACAGGCTTCCAGTCACAAAAACAACCTTCGACCATCACCCTCTGCCTTCTGCCACTAAGCCAGTTTTGTATCCAAAGTGCCAAGGCACCCTGGATTCCATGGGCTCGTACCTTCTTGACCAGTCTCCTGTGGGGGACTTTATCGAAGGCCTTACTGAAATCCATGTATACCACATCCACTGCGTTACCCTCATCCACACGCCTAGTCACCCCCTCAAAAAATTCAATCAAATTAGTCAGACATGATCTTCCCTTGACAAAGCCATGTTGACTATCCCTGATTAATCCTTGCTTCTCCAAGTGGAGACTAATTTTGTCCTTCAGAATTTTTTCCAATAATTTTCCTACCACTGATGTTAGGTGGGTGCACATTGAAATTTTATCATCCTTAAGTTTCATATTTCATTCTAACTGTAAGAGCTTCTTGCTGATAGTTTTTCTCCAACTTGTAGTGCAAACATCCCACTCCACTCCACCCCATATATTGGCACGAGATGTAACAAAGATGCAAATCCTCTCTGATAGTGCAATTCAGTTTGTTTTGTTCAAATTTTCATTTAAAATAACATCACTTTTTAAAAAAGATATACCGAGTTCAAAAAATGAACTGCATTCAGTTCCTATATTAGATAAAATACAAAGACAAACACAAAGTTTGGATTTCTGGGTATATTTTCCCTTTCCCTTCAGCCCTTGCATTTCAAGTAGACAATTGTTACATACAAGTAGATAATTGTTAGTTTTAAATATTGAGTACAAATTATTGCTAACTTGAACTGTGTTCAGTCAAATTCCCCTCCTATTCATGGCATTGGCTCAGTAAAATAGGTTATTGTTGTCCTTGCTAGATACAGTTGTTGCTCTTCAGTTGAAGGAGTGCTGTTCTAGTGCTCAGAGGGTGATGGTGAAGCAGGAATCCTGGCAATTTCATAGAATTGTGAAAACTAGATGAAGGACAAAATCCATACAACACTGCTATTCAAGAAAGGAGGGAGAGAGAAAGAAATCGAGAAACTACAAGCCAGCTAGCCCGACATCAGTCGCTGGGAAAATGCTAGAATCTATTATTAAGGACATAGTGACAGGTCACTTAGAAAATCATAATATAATTAGGCAGAGTCAACACGGTTTTATGAAAGGGAAATCGTGTTTGACAAATTTATTAGAGTTTTTTGAGTATGTAACTAGCAGGGTAGATAACGGGAAGCCAGTGGATGTAGTATATTTGGATTTTCAAAAGGCATTCGATAAGGTGCCACATAAAAGGTTGTTACACAAGATAAGCGCTCATAGGTTTGGGGTAATATATTAGCACGGATAGGGGATTGGTTAACGGACAGAAAACCAGAGAGTAGAAATAAACGGGTCGTTCTCAGCTTGGCGGGCTGTAACTAGTGGGATGCCGCAAAGATCCGTGCTTGGGCCTCAGCTATTTACAATCTATATTAATGACTTAGATGAAGGGACGGGACCCAGTGTAATGTATCCGAGTTTGCTGATGATACATAGCTAGGTGGGAAAGTAAGCTGTGAAGAGGACACAGAGAGTCTGCAAAGGGATATAGACAGGCTAAGTGGGTGGGCAAGGTGGTAGCAGATGGAGTATAATGTGGGGAAATGTGAGGTCATTCACTTTGGTAGGAAGAATAGAAAAACAGAATATTTTTTAAATGGTGAGAAACTATTAAATGTTGGTGTTCAGAGGGATTTGGGTGTCATTGTCCATGAAACACAGAAAGTTAACAAGCAGGAACAGCAAGCAATTAAGAAGGCAAATGGTATGTTGGTCTTCATTACAAGGGGGTTGGAGTACAAGAGTACAAGGGGGTTGGAGTACAAGAGTAAGGAAGTCTTGCTACAATTGTACAGGGCTTTGGTGAGACCACACCTGGAGTACTGCGTACAGTTTTGGTCTCCTTCCCTAAGGAAGGATATACTTGCTTTAGAGACGGTGCAATGAAGGTTCACTAGATTAATTCCTGGGTTGAGAGGGTTGTCCTAAGAAGAGAGATTGAGTAGAATGGGCCTATAATCTCTGGTGTTTAGAAGAATGAGAGGTGATCTCATTGAAACATATAAAATTCTTAGAGGGCTTGACATTTGTAGATGCGGAGAGGCTGTTTCCCCTGGCTGGAGAATCTAGAACTAGGGGGCATAGTCTCAGGATAAGGGGTGGGCGATTTAGGACTGAGTTGAGGAGGAATTTCTTCACTCAGTGGGTGGTGCATCTTTGGAATTCTCTACCCCAGAGCGCTGTGGATGCTCAGTCGTTGTGTATATTCAAGATTGAGATCGATAGATTCTTGGACTCCAAGGGAATCAAGGGATATGGGATTGGGAGGGAAAGTGGAGTTGAGGTTGTAGATCAGCCATGATCTGATTGAATGGTGGAGCAGGCTCGAGGGGCCGTATGGCCTACTCCTGCTCCTATTTTTTATGTTCTTATGTTCTCTTGTTACTCAGAAACATTTTATGAAGTGTAAGAACAATAGTGAGCTTCCTATGATGCTGTTCATGGTGAGTTGGAGGACCGTTAGTTGGACTTGCCCTTGCCCATTTAATCTCCATGATATTTTGCACCGTAAATTGCTGGAAGTGCGAGATGGAAATAACATGGCACCCTCTACAGGACATCTGGGACCTGAGTGAACAGGGCAAGCAACTGTGTATCTCCTTAACCAATCAAATTGAAGGATTGTGAAATTAACAGTGCAAGGACTGAGAAGGAAGGGTAAGTTATAATGGTGAATTCAATGTTAAATCAGATACAGAAAGAGAAATAATGAGAGGGAAAGAAAGATTGGATTAATTTTTAAAAACAATTCCAACAATTAAAACCTGAAGGAATGAGACTCCACACTTGTAATAGTTAATTTTCAGTACCAGAGAGGTTGACGGGCAGTAATTATCACTTATCATATTGTTAAAATGGTACATCGACTTGAAATGATTTGATTTAACTTTCTGTGGCAAGTTTAGTTCGTATCTACTGCGTAAATACAGGAACTTTACGCCATTCAATGCATTTCAATGGTGAGGCAGACAGCAAGATCCCGTTTTCGCGAAGCTAACGGTGGAGCGGCGCAGCTCGGACAGCAACTTTTGGATTTCCACATTTAACTGCGTATCTGCCCTTGCCTGAAGTTGCTGTGCAATTTGCACATAAATAATGGTGAGCGCTGTTGGCCTCACCATTATTTTGACAGCAAATTCTGGGCCATTGATGTAAGTGATAAAGACTTCCACCTTGACAAGGAAATACTGAGGGGAGGAAAGATGACAATAAAGGATTACAGCACTGTACATTCAAAGAACGGAATATAATCAGTGAAATTGATTCTAAAGACAAAACCTTATTGCCTTTGTAGAATTGTGTCTGAAATTACTCTCATTATGGGATGTAAAAATCACACACTTTAAGCAAGGGATGGGAAGTTGGGGCTGAACCCAGTTCTGACAGGTTTCCGCCCCTTTCTGCCAGCGATCCAAAACTGTGACGGAACATCATTCGAAAAGACTGGTGATATGATGTCTCCCACCAGTAATCCTACTAGTTCTGCCTTTTCATGATGCAGGTGTACTCACTGCTTAACAGCATCAGTAAAGTCTAGAGTATTGTTTTCCAACACCAATCGATTGCAGAGCTGATATTTATTTTTTTTAAATTGCTTTTAGGGCTGGAGCAGCCAGCCCCGAGGTGGGAGAAGCCCAGAAAGTGCTGTTTATAAATGACCCCGTCCCCGAGATTCGGGATCAGGTCATTCCCAGTTCACACTGACTGTCTTGCATCATTGCACTTCTGGCAGTGCAATGGTCCACCAAGAATTTTGTGGTTTAGTTTCAATCATTGGACAATCTCAGCCTTTAAATCTTTGTTTATGTCTTTTATTCTTTAGCTATTCTTTTTTGATTTTAGGTGGTTATTATAGTAAGGATGTTAAATATTTACCAAACTGGTTTATATGTTCTACTAAGAGAACTACTTTATTGTAACATTTAAAATATCTGCAACTTACCCAGGATAAATCACTTTTGGCTTGAAAGGTAGAATTACAATAGATTTTACAATGCAGGAAAATGTAGCAAAAAAAAATCAAAAACAAAATGAAGGCAGATGCTTCTAGGAAACAATTCTAGTATCTTCAACGTTCACATTCCACAGAAATTTCTAAGCTCACCTCTACAAAAAATGCACTTTTGTGTATTTTAGTTTTCCCTGCAAGCAAGTCATGGAATATTGGATATTGCTTAAGTTATGACAAACTCAGGGCCCGACTACATTCTCAGTGTAACTATTTGTTTCTGCATGATTGAGGCATGGCACCAAATTGCAGAAAGTGATCCCCAAAACATTGCAACAATCCTAAAATCCCATGTAACAAAATTAAATGTTATTTACTCAGTTACATTAAGAAGCATTAGCCTTGTGTATAGGCCTATATTCAAGCTTGTTTTTGAGTTCTTGGTTGTTTTTTGAATTGTCAGCCTTCTTGGGACTATGTCAGCTTTTTCTAGTTTTTTGGTTGGCATGTTTGGTACTTGCTGAGTGGCTGTGAGGTCTGGGACCATCGGGAGTACTAGGCTGTGTTTGGGTGTCCTCAAAGGGGAGCACTCAAGGAGCGGTGTGAAGATTGGGAGAATTATGTAGATTGGAGGCCTGGGGGAATGGTTATTTTGAGTGAATGGGGGGATTAGGACTGGACAGTAAGAGTGTATTGAGGTGGGAATACTGTAAGTAGTTGCACTGGAGAGGAATAACAACAACTTACATTTGTATAGCACCTTTAACACAATAAAACTTGGTGTAGGAGCACTAAGTAGGGAGATGGGGGCTGGAAGCAGTCCAAGGTACATGGCCAGGCCTGAACATAGGCCCAGGTCTGAGTATTGGCTTATATCTGAGAACAGCCAGACCTGGAACAGAGTACTTTTATTGGCTAAGAGTACAATAACGATGGAATGCCAGAGTCTAAAGGTGACGAGAAACAGACTCAGAATGCAGAAAAAACACAGCTAAAGAACGAAGATGTTTTTGGCTGAGGAGCAACAACAATAGGAAGCATTTATATGATGTTTTGATGTAGAAAAATATCCCAAGGTGCTTCACAGAGGCATAGGAAAAAAAGTGGATGCCAAGCCAGAGAACGAAGATTATTCAATGATGTTCAAAGTTTTTTGGGCTGAGTTTTTGGCCTCTTATGACCTTCTACCTCAGGGCAATTAGGGATGGGCAATAAACGCTGGCCTCGCTAGCAAAGCCCACATCCCCCATGAACAAATAAAAAAAATACTAGTACTGGTAAGTCTTTTTCTTTCTTCTACATTTGTTTTTCTTTCTCTTCTTCTCTTCATTGTATATCTCCTCCATTTCTGTCTCCCTCCAGTGCCACTTGTTGTTTGCACTCACTTTTCTGCTTTAGTTCCCACCTTCACCTCTCACTTTTTTGGTTTCCCCTTCATTTCTTGCTTTCTCTCACTCCTTCACTACTCATTCTCTTTTGTTCCCCTCCTTCACTTCTCACTTCTTTTCATTCTCCTCTACCTCCTGTTCTCTCTGTCTCTCTTTCATGTCTCAGGAGGTCATTGGGCGAGATACAAATCTCTCAGGCGCTAAGAAGGTTCAAGACTTACTTAAAGCAGGCAGGCAGGGTAACATTTGGGTTGGAGGGGTGAGGGAATAGTTAGGCCTGGAAGCATTCAAGGTGTGTGGGCAGGTGGACTGGTAAGAACTTCAATTAACAAGAAGCGGGAACCACTTGAGCTGAGCAGGCGAATGAACAGGTAGCCAATAAGCACTCGAAGGGAGCAGATGGGCAAGCTAGCATGCTGAGAAGCACTTGATGATGGACAGGCCAGTCCAAAAAGCCCTCGGTACAAGCAAAAAGTGGGCGGGTAGTTTGGGTGGCACTTGGGGTGGACAGGTCAGAAAGCACTTAGGCAGAAAATGCTGGCAATGCATTATTCTGGAATCAGTCCACTGATTAGATGCTTTTTATGCCATGAAAAATGTTTTTAAAAAGGCCAAATTTATTCCTCTAGGAGCTGCAAAATGTTTAACTGACATTTTTTCTGGATAGCATGATATAGCTTTCTTCTTGAAATCACTGTTTTAAAAGATATTTTATCCAGCAAGTATAGTCTCCAGTGACTCTGCGTAAGCAGAGCAAATATTCCTCGCAATCTTGACTGACTTTTGTTGGCTGCTCCTATGTTGTAACATGACATCATTAATGGGGTATTTATAATAAACTACTTGCTTGCAAGGCATGTTACCAAGTTTGTACACAATGAAGAATGTAAAGGTAACATTGCATTGCTAATTGTATCTGCCCCTATTTTCTTTTAATTAATTCTGTAGTTAGATAAATAAATTTTGTACATCAGTAGTAGAAGTAGTAAACCAATCAAAAGACTATGCATTTACTACTTCTACTGCAACAACTTGCATTTGTATACTGCAGTTTCACATAGAAGACATCAGATTAAATGGTAGAAGAACTAAGAGTTGACAAAGCATGATCAAAAAGATAGGTTTTGAGAAAGCTTTTAAATGGGGATGGAAGTAGTAAGGTAGAGAGGTTTAGCAAGGTTAGGAATTTTAGCAAGGGGGTTCCAGAAGGTAGGACCAGATGGCTGAATGCTCTGCCATCAAGTGAAGAATGCTAGTTACGGAGAGTAATTCATGGAAAGACAGAGTTAGATGACTATGGGGTATAGGCTGAGGGAGGTTACAGAGGTGAGAGGGGCAAGGCCATCCAGCAATTTTTAAACAAGGACAAGGATATTAAATTTGGTGCATTGAATCAGCGGTAATCGGATAGGACAAAGGTGATAAATGGGATTTAGAGTAGGACAGGATGTAGGTGGCAGAGTTTTGGACAAGTTGGAGTTGTGTAGGGGAGGAGTTCAGGAGGATGATAAAGAGGGCATTCGAGTATTGAGTTTTGAGGTAACAAAAGTGTGGATAAGGATTTGCATGGCAGTGTAGGTGGGGTAGAAGCAAAGGCAGGCAGTGTCGCAGAGATGGAAATATGCTATCTCGGTGATGGATAGGTTGTGGGTTTTGAAGCTTAGGATTAACAGAAAATCAAGGTTGCATGTTATCTGATTCAATCTGAGTGAACAGCGGTGAGTGGGATGGAGTCAGGAACAATCGGTACTGAGTTTTTCAAGGGAGCCAAATCAGACGGTTTAGGTTTTCTTAATGTTCAACTGGAGACAGTTATGGTTTATTCATTATTTGATGTCAGATAGGCAGTCTAACACAGAGGTGGCTGTGAAATTGAGGGTAGTGGTGGAGATAAATAGAATCATAGAATGGTTACAGCACGGAAGGCAGACATTCGCCCAGTCGAGTCCATGCCAGCTCTCTACAGGAGCAATCCAGCTAATCCCGCTCCCCGCCCTTTCCCCGTAGCCCTGCAATTTTTTTCCCTTCAAGTACTTATCCAATTCCCTTTTGAAAGCTATGATTGAATCTGCTCCACCACCCCCTCAGGCAGTGCATTCCAGATCATAACCAATCACTGTGTAAAAAAGTTTTTCCTCATGTCACCTTTGGTTCTTTTGCCAATCACCTTAAATCCATATCCTCAGGTTCTTGACCCATCTGCCAATGAGAACAGTTTCTCTCTATCTACTCTGTCTAGACCCTTCATGATTTTAAATACCTCTATCAAATCTCCTCTCAAACTTCTCTGTTCCAAGGAGAACAACTCCAGCTTCTCCAGTTTATCCACGTAACCACGTAACTGAAGTCCTTCATCCCTGAAACCATTCTAGTAAACTTCTTCTGCACCCTCTCTAAGGCCTTCACATCCTTCCTAAAGTGCGGTGCCCAGAACTGGACACAGTACTCCTGTTGTGGCTGAACCAGTGTTTTATAAAGGTTCAACATAACGTCCTTGTTTTTGTACTCTGTGCCTCTGTTTATGAAGCCCAGGATCCCGTATGCTTTTTTAACCGCTTTCTCAATCTGCCCTGCCACCTTCAACGATTTGTGCACATATACCCCCAGATCTCTCTATTCCTGAACCCCATTTCGAATTGTACCATTTAGTTTATATTGCCTCTCTTCGTTCTTTCTACCAAAATGTATCATTTCGCAGTTCTCTGCATTAAATTTCATCTGCCACTTGTCCGCCCATTCCACCAGCCTGTCTGTGTCCTCTTGAAGTCTAACACTAACCTCCTCCCTGTTCACTACACTTCGAAGTTATGTGCCATCTGCAAATTTTGAAATTGTGCCCTGTATGCCTAAGTCCAAGTCATATATATATATATATTAAAAAAAAGCAGTGGTCCTAGTACTGACCCCTGGGGAACACCACTGTATACCTCCCTCCAGTCTGAGAAACAACCGTTCACCATTTCTCTCTTTTTCCTGTCACTGTCAATTTCGTATCCATGCTGCCACTGCCCCTTTTATTCCGTGGGCTTCAACTTTGCTGACAAGCCTATTATGTGGCACTTTATCAAACGCCTTTTGGAAGTCAACATATTTCAACCGCATTGTCCTTATCGATCCTCTCTGTTACTTCATCAAAAAACTCAATCAAGCTGGGTGTCGTCAGCATATATGTGAAAATTGACCATGACTATGGATAATGTCTCCAGGGGCAGCATGTAAATGCGGAAAAGGAAGGAGTCAAGGATGAATCTTAGAGCACGAAAATCGGGTGAAGTATAAAACAGGCTGCCGATTCACTATCAACCTTTTCCGCCTGGCGATAAAAGTTAAAATTACCCCTACTATCTTTAACACTAACCTCTGTAACTGGGCCATATGATTGGTTTTGGAAAACACAGGCTGGACACTCCAACTAATGTAGCCCTTATAGAACAAACCTGTATGCTACGGATTATTAGGAGTAATCATCTGTACACCAATAAACTAATTAACAGGTCAGCATGGATTCAGAAGGGAAGATCCTGCCTGATCAACCTCCTTATGTTATGTTCTCATCTTCACTCAGAGGGTTGTGAACCTTTGGAATTCTCTACCCCAGAGGGCTGTGGATGCTCAGTTGTTGAGTATATTCAAGGCTGAGATCAATAGATTTTTGGACTCTAAGGGAATCAAGAGATATGGGGATCGGGCGGGAAAATGGAGTTGAGGTCGAAGGTCAGCCATGATCTTATTGAATGACAGAGCAGGCTCAAGGGGCTATATGGCCTACTCCTGTTCCTATTTCTTATGTTTTTAACTTCTTTGAGGAAGTGACAAACAAAGTGTACTGTGGTAAGCCCTCTAATTTAGGCTGACACTCCAGTACGGTAGTGAGGGAGTGCTGTCTTTCAGATGAGATGTTAAACCGAGGCTCTATCTACCCTCTCAAGTGAACGTAAAAGATCCCATGGCACTATTTCGAAGAAGAGCAAAGGAATTCTTCCCGGTGTCCGGGCCAATATTTTATCCCTCAACCAACAATACTAAAACAGATTATCTGGTCATTGTCACATTGCTGTTTGTGGGACATTACTGTGCGCAAATTGGCTGAACATTTCCTAAATTACAACAGTGGCTACACTTCAAAAGTATTTAATTGGCTGTAAAGTGCTTTGGGGTGTCCTGAGGTCGTGAAAGGAGCTATATAAATGCAAGTCTTTCTTTTTTTAATGATTTGTTGTACCTCAACTTCCAAAAGACTTTTGATAAGGTTGCACATGAAAGGCTATTAATTAAACTCAAACCTGTGGGGATTCAGTGTAAACACAGGAAATGGATCAGAAACTGGCTGATGGATATGAAACAACCAGTATTCATGAGAGGAGTTATGTTGGAGTGGCGGTAAAGTACTGATTGGAGTGTCTCAGAGCTCGGTGGTGGGACGACTGTTTCTAATTTACATAAATAACTTGGATTCAGAAATTCAATGCAAAGTGGTCAAATTTGCAGATAATACTAAACTAGGAGGGACAGTGGAATTGAAGGAGGCAGCTCTGAGATTACAGAATGAGTTGAACAGACATATGTAAGTGGGCAGAACAATGGCAGATGAAATTCAATGCAGAAAAGTGTAATGTGCAACATATAGAAAGACAAAATAGATGTCATGTGTACTTTATAAATGGTGACAAAAAAGCTCAGTGAAGATGAAGAAGTCCGAGGAGTTTTAGTAGACTCAACACTAAGCATATCCAACCAATACAGAGCAGCAATCAACAAAGCCAATAGGATGATGAACTGCATAGCCAGAGGAGGTAATTATTAAACTTTATAGTATTCTAGTCAGACCGCACATCAAATACTGCATCCGGTTCTGGTTTACCAAGAAATGAGACATTCAAGCACTTGAGATAATGCAGAGAAGAACCCTGAGGATGATTCCTAATATCAGGGGTCAGAATTATGAAGAAAGATTGGAGGAATGGGAGGTTTTCAGTCTAGAAAGCAGGCATTTATCTGAAAGGTGACCTTTTAGAGGTATATAAGATTGTTAAGGGTATAGAAGAAGTTAATCCACAATAATACTTTAAATTAAACCGTGAGGGTATAATCAGGACATGGATTCAAACTGGTAAAAGGTAATTTCTGGATTGATGTCAGGAAATTCTCCACACAAAGAATGATCAACATGTGGAATAAATTTCCAGATAGAGTAGTAGAGGCATAAATCCTGGAATCATTTAAAAAGCAATTGGATGCTACAATGGGATCTTTCTCCACGGCTGAATCAGACGGGCCAAATCACCTTGTGTGTATGTCTGCTGTCACTCTTGTCTGCGTTTCTTCCTCCTGTCCTCAAAGTGGTGACTCACGCTGAGGTATGGTTCCACAGGAGCTGGGAGTATATTTTTTGTGTGTAAACCGAGGCTGGAAGCGTTGGCGTACAATTCCCCAAGGGCTTTTTAACTAAAGTATGTCGTCGTGTTTATTTTTTCCCCACCTGTTTCCCTCCTTTCCCCAACACAAGGTTATCTCTTCAGATAACTGAGTATTTCGATTTGCCCTCTAATCCTTCTCCTAAATGTTCTAACTATACGTGGCTGGAAGCAATATTATTTACAGCTCCCTGAGATTAGATTAGATCAGATCACGTAACGAAACTTCCCCTGATGTCCATACCGAGATTCTGCAAATTCAGGTGTGCCGCTTGGGCGCGCGCTGGGCACTCTGGGGATTGTAGTTCACGGTGGCGGAATGACATCACAGTTTAGCCCGGGGGTCCTGGGCGGTGCGGACTCCAAGTTCCACAATGCACCGGGCAGTGCTGCAGGTTGGTGGGGGGGACGGGACGTCGGGAGCGAGGTGCGGCTGGAACGTTCACCTGGAGGTTCGGAGTGTTCACCGCAGGCAGCGCGCGGGGAAGTAGGACAAAACTTTTCCATTCAGAGAAAAATTACTAATGTGGACATCTCATGCTCACAGAGGGCTTGTATCTGTTTGAAGTGTAGTTAAAATGGTAAGTGGGGTCGGCATTGGCATTTCTGAGCCTTTTTTTTTGGGGGGGGGGGAAACTTCCGCACTTTCTTGTTTCCAGACTTTGGGAGGAGAATTAATGATATTTCGATTATTGGAGAAACGAGGTTTATGTTATTTCATGATTTTGATTTAAAACTGTCACCAATTTTGCTGCATGTTACTCTTTTAAAAAAAAAGAAATAGCAACTCCATTTATTCAAATGGGATTGCTGTCTGGTTCTTTTGTGGTCGGAAATCTTATTGGTAACATAACCTTTCACATTAATAGTTCTGCATAAAGTGGAGTATATTTCAGTGTAATAAATACTGAAATAACACTGAGGCGATTTATTGTAAATGTGGGCATTTCAGACCTTTTGAAAGCTCAGTTCCGTACTGTCTGTTTAGACCGTGCCTTCGGCCACCTTCCTAAACTTTTCTCCCTCTTCCTGCCTGGATCCACTGGCTCTCTTTAAAATGCTTTGATTTGTACTTCTTAATGTGAGGTGCAAGTTAATTTTTTTCCCTGGAAAAAAATGGTATCCTGTTTGCTTTTGTGCCTTTTCAAAAAGAAGCCTACTTATTCATTGTTTTCCGGGTTCTTCGACTTTTTGGAACATTCTGATCTCACAGAAAACCAGATTGTGTCACTTTCCTTTGAAGTCCTGATGTTTCTTTACTGATGGATAGGAAAACGCTTGTAGTGCAGGACAGCATCAAGGTTCAAAGTAGTCGGACAGAAAAAAAATCTAAACCAAGGTCAGGTGACAGTCTCTAGATCAAAACCACAGCCATATATAGAGTTGTAAACAATTTTACAACACCAAGTTATAGTCCAACAAATTTATTTTAAATTTATTTTAAATTCCACAAGCTTTCGGAGGCTTCCTCCTTCGTCAGGTGAACGGTGTGGAAACCTGAGGAAGGAGGAAGCCTCCGAAAGCTTGTGGAATTTAAAATAAATTTGTTGGACTATAACTTGGTGTTGTAAAATTGTTTACAATTGTCAACCCCAGTCCATCACCGGCATCTCCACATCATATATAGAGTTAAGGGGGGAGGGAACTACGGTTCCTTCAGGATTTGCAGTAATGGTAAATATATAATCCACAGTGGTGATGGGTAAATATGTGCTTAGTCCCCTCGAGTCTGTGCTGTGCTGTGTCAAGAGAAGCAAGGGAGGAAATAGCGGAGGCTCTGACCATCATTTTCCAATACCCTCTGGCTACAGGCGTGGTATTGGAGGACTGCTAATGTTGTAGCGTTTAAAAAGGGAGAAACTGAGTAATTACAGGCCAGTCAGCCTGACCTCTGTGGTGGGCAAATTATTGGAAACAATTCTGAGGGACAGTACAAATCGTCATTTAGAAAGGCATGGATTAATCAAGGACAGTCAGCATGGATTTGTCAAAGGAAGGTCATGTCTGACTAACTTGATTGAATATTTTGAGGCGGTAACAAGGAGGGTCGATGAGGGTAACGCGTTTGATGTAGTGTACATGGATTTTAGCAAGGCTTTTGACAAGGTGCCACATGGCAGACTGGTCAGAAAAGTAAAAGCCCATGGGATCCAAGGGAAAGTGGCAAGTTAGATCCAAAATTGCCTCAGTGGCAGGAAGCAAAGGGTAATGGTTGATGGGTGTGTTTGTGACTGGAAGGCTGTTTCCAGTGAGGTTCTGCAGGGCTCAGTACAAGGTCCCTTGCTTTTTGTAGCATCTATCAATGATTTAGACTTAAAAGTAGGGACATGATTAAGAAGTTTGCAGATGATACAAAAATTGGCCATGTGGTTGATAATTAGGAGGAAAGCTGTAGACTGCAGGAAGATATCAATGGACTGGTTAGGTGGGCCAGAAAGCTGACAAATGGAATTCAATCTGGAGATATGTGAGGTAATGCATTTGGGGAGGGTAAACAAGGCAAGGGAGTACACAATAAATGTGAGGATACTGAGAGGTGTAGAGAAATGGAGGGACCTTGGAGTGCATGTCCACAGATCCCTGAAGGTAGCAAGACAGGTAGATAAGATGGTTAAAAAGGCATACGGGATACTTTCCTTTATTAGCCGAGGTATAGAATATAAGAGCAGGATGGTTATGCTTGAACTGTATAAAACACTAGTTAAGCCACAGCTATAGTTCTGCCAACAGTTCTGATCACCACATTACAGGAAAGATGTGATTGAACTAGGGAGGGCACATAGGAGATTTACGAGGATGTTGCCAGGACTAGAGAATTTAGCTATGAGAAAAGATTGGATAGGCTGGGGTTGTTTTCTTTAGAACAGAGGAGGCTGAGGGGAGATTTAATTGAGCTATATAAAATTGAGGGGCCTAGATAGTGGATAGGAAGGACCTATTTCCCTTAGCACAGGGTTCAATAACCAGGGGGAATAGATTTAAAGTAATTGGTAGAAGGATTAGGGGGGAGCTGAGGAAAAATGTTTCCACCCAGAGGCTGATGGGGGCCTGGAACTAACTGCCTGAAAGGGTGGTAGAGGCAGAAACCCTCATTGCATTTAAAAGGTGCTTGGCTGTGTATTTGAAGTGCCGTAACCTACAAGGCTATGGACCAAGAGCTGGAAAGTGGGATTAGCCACGATTTTTTGACCGAATGGCGACCTCCTGTGCAGTAAATTTCTATGATTGGAGGAGGACGGGATGATGAAAGGTGGTTTAACCTTTAGGATCTACTTAAATAAAGTATGGGGAGAGTGATATAGATCACTCTCCTGTGTTTATATTGCTGCCTTGTTCTAATCTCTGTGTAGGCCCATGGAAAATTCTTCAGGGTGAGGGTCTGTGAAGAATGTGTCACAACACAATTGCATGTCATGACAATTATATTAAATAACAGGTCAGGGAATTTGAGATTATGTTGCTTCTTTTACACGCACACGCAAGCAAAAGCCTTGGGATCATTGAAAAAACAATTGCATTCTACAATGGGGGCAGGCTCTGGATGGATGGAATAGGATGGGCTGAATAGTCGCCTTGATCCATAATTATCTTGTGTTCACACAAGTCTGCGTACTCGTGTAATATTTTTTCACAGTGGAAGCATGCTGATGCACTGAACTAGCTGAATGTATTTAGAAGGCTATAGGAGGATGTTAGCAGATCAGGACCCCTATGAAAATATTACGTTTCTCTTGCTGTCAGCTGTATGGAGGTCAAATTGTTTATGCTTATGAGTGCTGTCAACGGTACCAGCTCTATGCGTCAGCAATTATTGGCCTGCAGTAAGGTGAAAGTGCCTTAGAGGACGTGAATTGAACATATTTGAGTACCTGGGAAAAACAGATTGAGCAAGGGATAGTGTTTGATTTAAACACAATGAGGATGTAAGGCAGAGACAGTGTGTATAGACCTGGAGCTGAGTAATGAGAGAGGAAAGTTCAGATGACCACAATGGTATCAACTAAATAGAGGGATGAGCGGTTGTAGCAGAGAAAAGGATTGGAGGCTGGAGATGAGAGAAGGATTTGCCTTTTATGATCTGTCCAAAAATATGAAAGCTTTTGGAGTCTCCCCAGAAATGGTAGCTGTATTTGACAGACTTGGCATTTGTAGAGAGTTGTTGAAGGGAAAAGACATCTTTAGCACAGAAGAGGCATCCAAACTTCTTGGATGCAGCTATAGCAGGAGATATGAAAAGCACAAGATATCAGAGGAGATAGTGTGGCTGAGAATGTTAATAGAGGAAGAAGGACTATTGTTAGTGTCATCAAAGAGGTGGGATCTGTTGGTTACATTTGTGAGAAATGTAGAAACGGTGTCTTTAAAGAACTAAAAGAAACAAGATTTTCATCGGAACATTTAAAATCATGACAGAAATTTAACTGCCAAAGTACTGCTGGCTATGTACACTGAGAACATGTGATCTGAATAAAATTAATAAATGTAGAATGGGATCATCAGCAAAAAAGGGTTGGATGATTGAAGGAGATACTGGATGTTTCTTTGTCGAGCAACAGAGGATGGAGAGGTGGAATCTGGGAAAAGAAATTCAGTGTGTGGGGATATATGTACATTAGTGACTTCTCAGCCAGTAAAATAAATCCATCCTATGTAGTGTTGGGGGGGGTGGTGGTGTGGAGAGGAAGAGGAAACGAAGACCAAAATGGCAACTGTACATACAGTGAAAGAGCTTTTGTATGGAGACCACTGAGGTAAGGAGAACAAAAAAGAAAGGTACCGAAGGAAATAATAAATTAAAACTCTTATGGCATTTTATATGGTTAGCAGAGTGCCAAGAGAGTGGTGCTGAAATTGAGAATTGTGACCTGAGCCTTGCTGTCCCCATTTTACATTTACACAATGCTGTTGGTCCCTCGTGGGTTTATTTGAGGTTAATAAAGCAGGAAGCCCACGTTTTGTGCTGCCGTCGGCCATTCTCAAGGACCCACAAAAAGTCAGGTCCCAGATGTCATTGAAGATGTTCTATTGCTAATGTGCCTCAACCAGCTGGAGGATCATACGCCAGACTCCATAGCACATTAACAATGTGAAAACACTTTCAATCTAATGAAAAGAAACATGCAGATACGATTTGTTTTGTACCATGAAGCATACAAGCACTGAACATTGCTTTTCCAAGATTCTGTTGCACTGCTGTCATTGTTTCTGGTTTTCTGGTCTCTAACATCTTCAACTTTTGATTTTATATGTAGCACTTGCACTATTCACTGTTCCATGGCAGACATTACCTTCACTTGGCCACCAGAGATACACACGGTACTGATAGTGCCTGACAACATTTAGCAAAATTGGAGCAAATTTTTGGTGAGCAGTAATTCCTAGTAAACTAGGATTTCTATTATGCTGCCAGGCAAGTACAGCAAAAGAAAGACCTTGCATTTATATAGTGCCTTTTACAACCTCAGGACCTCCCAAAAGCTTTACAGCCAGTTAAGTACTTTTGAAGAGTAGTCGCCATTGTAACGTAGGAAACACAGCAGCCAATTTGCGCACAGCCCACAAACAGCAACATGATAATGACCTAGATAATCTGTTGATGATGTTGGTTGAGGGATAAATATTGGCCAGGGGATCTCCCCTGCTCTTCTTCAAAATAGTGCCATGGGATCTTTTACGTCCACCTAAGAGAGCAAATGGGGCCTCGGTTTAACGTTACATCTGAAAAACAGCACCTCCGACAGTGCAGCACTCCGTCAGTACTGCACTGGAGTGTCAGTCTAGTTCTTGTGCTCAAGCCTCTGGAATGGGAATTGAACAACTTCAGCTTGCATTATATCGCGCCTTTAACATAGTAAAATGTCCCAAGGTGCTTCATAGGAGTGTTATCAAACAAAATTTCACACTGAGCTACATAGGGAGGTATTAGGACAGATGACCAAAAGATTGGTCAAAGAGGTAGGTTTTAAGGAGCATATTAAAGGAGGAGAGAGAGGTAGAAAGGCGGAGAAGTTTAGGGAGGGAATTCCAGAGCTTAGTGCCTAGTCAGCTGAAGGCATAGCTGTCAATGGTGGAGCGATTAAAATCGGGGATGGGCAAGAGGCAAGAATTGGAGGAGCGTAGAGATCTTGTAGGGTTGGAGGAGGTTACAGAGATAGGGAGGGGTGGGGCCATGGAGGGATTTGAAAACAACAATGAAAATTTTAAAACCTGTAACTTTCTGACTCAGACGAGTGTGCTACCACTGAGCTACGGCTAACACCTTGCAAAGAAGAATCTCAACAATTAATCCAGGATTTATTGCATACTTGAGTTAGGAGACATGTGTCCCAAGTTCTGGCCATTTGTCCCTGGTTGGCTGGCTAGGAAGTTGCAGGGTAGCAATGGTTATGCTACGTTTGGACTTAATGTGCCAGAGCTAGGGAGGAGAAAATTGGCTGGGTCTTTGTTTCTGCTTGTTATTCAATGATACCTACTGAATGTGTATGGACGGAGCTGTAAAGGCTTTCTTGATCATGTAGCCTGCCAGCAGTCACTGTCCAGTATCACACCTGGATGAGGTACTGGAGGCTACTGCTGCCCATTACACTGTATCTCAATGTGAATTACCACCTTCAAGAGGATGGTAGAATTTTGAGTTTGGGGCAAAACTCTTTACTTGTCTTTGCATTATTGGATTGCAAGAGCTCTGTGCTTTGCCAAAATTATCTTTGTACTATAGAATACAAAAATATTGTTTTTGATGCCAGAATTCAAAAAGAAAACTTTTCCAACCTAAAATGTTGTTTCTGTGTTTTGTCATTCACTTAAAAATATGACGGTATAAATCTCAGGTTTCAGAACTGTACCAAAATATCATACTCCCTTTCCCCAAAGACGTCAAATTTGAAATTTGATTTTGCTCATCTATGAAAACCCATATCACAGCTTCAAGAGGTGAAAAGAAACTTGTTTTAAAACAACACTGCTTGATAAAACTGTCAGGTTATCATTCTTAAATACATCAAATACTTTTTAATGGCAAGAAAAAAAAGTTACGTTCTAATACACTGCTCGATTGTGCTGGTTCATTGAAGATTTTATGTTTGCGATCATGCAAATGAATTTTAACGAAAACTTTAACTGTAACCTAACAAGTGCATTTTGGGTGCAATTTTCCAATTGTGCCTAAAGTGGAAACTCTATCTCTTTCCCCCGCTCCCCCCAGCTCTTGCTTAAAATACAATTGTGTGCAAGGCCAATAATACAGCAGAGCTTCTCTTTAGGAATTGGTTTTGAGAAAAGTCTAAGGTGAATTATTTATTAGAACAAAATATTTTTTTGTTGTCTTTATTCACAAAATTGCTGTCTGATGTGTAATCTTTGGAATTTCAGGCAAATCACTGAATGACTTCATTGGGTTTTGATCCTGAAGTTGGTCATTTATCTGCTGGTCTCAAGACACCATATAAGGCAGGAATGTAATAACATTAAATAGTTTGTGCTGTCATATTTTGTTATTTAAAGGCTATAAACAATGCAAAATATGCATTTGTAATTCTGTTAACCATTTCTTTGCATTGGGGAGGTTATAATTGCCGTTCGAGGTTAAAAAAAAAGTTCTTTTTAGATCTCCACTTTTTAAGGAAGACATTCTTAGAATATCAAATAAAATATATTCAAGATACATAGGCATTTAGTAGTGATAATATTTTCAGTAGAAATAAGGAGAAACTGTACAAAGTGTAGAAGTTGTATGTATTTTTCATTTCTACAAAGGTTTGGAAAAATCAATGTTGGTTTTAATTCAATCCTTTTATGTAAGTCGGTTCTACTAGAAACTTAAGTCTTGTGATTTGATTAAGTGCTTTATCCATTTCAAAACTTAAAAAAAATACATATTTGGGCTGTCAAATTTATAGTTACTAAAACGGGGCAATGTTTTAAAATCAGGCAGCAAACAGTGTAAAATGTGTTGTGTCCTGAGAAAATCAACATCCTAGGCTGCACCTATTTTATGGCTCAAGCTCCAATTTCTATTTCTGTTTATTTTTTTGTTTAAAAGAATTTTCTCAACAATGTAATAGAAAAGTTTACCATATAACTAAAACAATAATACACTGAACCAATCTACTCATCCACAAAAATATAGACATCTGCGAATAGAAAGCTGTGCATAGCAAACAGCGTGGGCATTGGGCACATGAGGGCTTGTGAGCTTTGGCAGACTGGCCCACAAAGCGCATACAACTTAGTTCAATTTGCATTTATATTTCCTATTCACAGGTTTGTCCTGTTTGAATTTTCTGGACCTGGCGGTTTAGAAAGGTATATTCTTAATTGACTCATTGGTAGCTCAAAACTAAACCAGAATATCAAGATCTATTAGTATCAGCAATTTGAAATGTATGCAAAGTAATAGGAACATGGATTTGAACTTTATATGTGGATCACGAGGTTTCATGCTATTCATATAAGCGGCATGCAAAGACAAAAAGCTTACACTCTTTGCATACAGGATATAGGGCTTAAAATCGTAGGAACCAAATTGAGCTAGGTTTAATTGGAATGAGTCTAATTATCCAGACATCTATACATAGACTCTGAGATTGAGTTTGATCTTCAATTTTTATAAAAATAGTTGAAAAACTATGGTGCCTGCTACAAAAAAGGAAAGCCAGTTGTAGCAAACTAAATCTCAAGCTTGTCAGGCCTTTGGAATTAATATAAGGACTTTTTAAGTGTCAGGGTCAGCCCTATACATTCCATAGCTATGACCAGGGCCACTGTTTTATGGTAAATGAATAAATACACTTCTGTGTTTATAATTGATGTTTTGGGAATAACATTCCATGATTCCGTCTGTTTATGTTTAGCCTAATGGTTTAT
The DNA here is from genome assembly GCF_035084215.1 of Heptranchias perlo. NCBI lineage: Eukaryota > Metazoa > Chordata > Chondrichthyes > Hexanchiformes > Hexanchidae > Heptranchias > Heptranchias perlo. The sequence continues at coordinate 81,370,313 of NC_090326.1, forward strand.
GGAATGCTTTTCCACAGGGAACGGTTGAGGCAGAGACTGTTGCATCTTTTAAGGGAAAATTGGATAACTATTTGAAGCAGAAGATGATACAGGAATATGGGGAGAGTGTGGGCAGTGGGATTGTTTTAGATATCTCTAGCAAAGAGCCAGCACAGATACGATGGGCTGAATGGCCTCCTGTGACTAGGTCAAATTCTATTTTTATTATATGGGTTTGTAGAATTTTTTTCAATTTATTTTTTTCCTTCGTTCTCCCAGTCTCTTTCCCCATTTCAGTTTTGTGAATCATGTTCTGCAATTCTATCTATTTTCCATGAAAAATCACAAATCAGTGCTTTTGCCTATAATCAATGGTATTAGACTAGCTGGGAAAGCTACGGCCAGAAGGACATTGGCAGTATGACAGGAAAACGACCAAGTTTGAGAAACTTGTCCTGCATGCAGGCCATTTTCTAGGTATTCTGGAACCAGGTGGACAATAATGCACTTCAAACAATGATTCACCCACTGGCATTAACCAAAACAATATGCTTTGTCGAATATAGTTAATATCGATCAACAGGTTTTAAAGTCCATGCTTGATACCATCTAAGCGCTACTACCACATTTCTTACTCTTTGTAACCTTGCTAGTGTCCTGCATTTAAGGTCTCAATATAAAAATTACACTTTGATGTGCTGGTACCGTAACACTTTATCTATTCACTGACTGAATTACTGTTAGTAATCCTCAAAAAGCTCACCCTTGATCCACCTACCGCCTTATCTTTAACTTTCCTTTCTTAAGGCCCTCAAACATGTTATTGCCATGCCGTTCCTTGCCCATCTCTCCCAAAGCTCCCTGTTCGAATCCCTTCAGTCTTGCCTGACTTCTTTAATGTTTCCTATCTTCGCCCTCCATAAATTCCATCTTGTCCAAAGCTCACTGCACGCATCCTGTCCTGCAATAAATTCTGCTCATCCATCACTCTCATCCTTACTGTCCTGCATCAGATCCCTCCCCTGAATGCACTGAATATTAAATCCTCATGTTTGTCTTCACCTCGCATTGCTACCTGCTCCTCCAGCCTTGTATCCCACCTATATCCTTTGGTCGTCCCACTTATTTGAAACCGTTTCTTTTGACATTTTTGATTGCTGATGTTGCTGTATATACAGGCTGTCCTAATATGCGTATGGTACTAACTTCTCCGCTAGGATAGGTTGTCAGAATTACCTGTGATAAGTTGTCACCATAACCACTTTGACAATACAGACTGGGACCAACAAAAACAAAACAAAATGGCCATTATTGCACAAGCCAATCAATATATGATCTCAGTTCTGACTGGCTGTCACAATCAGCTATGACAAACTGCCACAAACTTTGCCAGTAAAAATTTGGACTAGCAGATAAATGCATTAAGGGCATTTGACAGTCCTTCCAGCATATGACCTCTCAGCTATGATAGGTTGTCACAATAACCAGTTTGACAACACTGAGAACAACAATATCATAAAAATAGTTAGGAGCAAAAAGCCTTTGTAAGTAACACACTATTGTTGCTCTGTGTCTGCATTGGTAACTTGCTTTCTATTTATAAGTAAAGTCTTCAATACACTACATTACTGCCCGTGCTATGTATAGAAGCAGCGGTTGAACAAAGCTTTCTCTGACAAAGCTTTGAATTTTCTTTGAATGGATTGCATACCTCCAATATTAGTGTCTCAGTAACTCAAGCGGGTCTATTCAAGATTTAATAGCCTCGATTTTAACCCCCTGACAGACGGGAGAGGGTTGGGTGGGGTTAAAATATTGGGATCAAGCAACCCGACCCCATTCCTGCCTATTTAAAAATTTAACAAACAGAATCAGACCATCGTCAAGTTTCCAGCAAAAGGCAGGCGGGTGCCCAATGAACATTCAAAAGTCACAGCCAGATGGCATAATTGGTGCGTGACTTAAATTTAACAGTGTGAGGGGGAGGCCTCTCTGAGATTCCCAACAGCAGATCCGAGGTGGGAGGTGCCGACTGGCCAAGGTAGGTGCTGAAGATCAACTCCTTTTAGCACTTCTTGTAGGCCAGAAGGAGCAGGAGTGCTCCCCACAGGCCTCACAAGTAAGCCTTTAGCCTCCCAGCCCATGTTGTGGCCCCATTGTTCTCTTTCTGCCCCCCCCACCCCCATGATGGCCTGATCGCAGCCCCACCCTCCATTGCACCCTCCCCAATGGCAGCCTGGAGCCTTCATACTGTACTGACTGCTGGCGACCAACCCCACAGGTATCCTGCCACTTGTTTGAGCGCCTGCTCACCGTTCAGCCTGTCAATTTGGCCGACTGTTGGGCAGGAGTCTGCAGCAGATTATTTAAACGAGGCCCTGGTGTTAAAATCGGCAGGGCCTCCACATCCCCGGCCTTGCCAGGTTTCCCCCGCACCCTCCCCGCCTCCCCGTCAATATCTGGGCTAATGTGTTATAATTGTTCCATTGTGTTACAGTTTTACTCCAGTATTAATGCAGCCTTTAAAGGCTGGAAAGGCCTCAAAAATCCATGAAAAAGTTCAAATTTTCTATTTTCAAAAAGCTTTTTGTAGCTTTCCAAAATTTTAGAAGTTAAATTAAATAGTTGGGATAATTTATACATTCAGTATATTCTATATCCTTTTTGGGAAGTTTGCTGAACATGCTTACGTAGCAGTTTTTGCTATTTTAAAGTCCAGTTGTATCACTGTATTTGATAAAAGGCTTTCATCATTGTTTCTTGCTTCAGTGATGGTTACTGTTTTATTCCAGCAAGCTTGTACTTCAAATCCTAACTGAAACTTCTTGGAAGTCACAAATACAGTTTAATTGTGTTACTTCTTGTTGAAATCAGAAGGCTTCAGTGCCTTTTAAGGTATAGTGAACAGCCAACGAGGTGATTGTCAAGGGACTGAAAGTCATAGCAGCATTTGAGTTGAACTTTCTACTTCAGGCCCAGAATGACAGTACAATCCCCACCGCTTATAGCGGGCGCGTTGGGGTCAACACGATTTGTCCACTACACGCAGTGGACACAGTAACCAAGAAAGCATGGGGGCTGGAGCTGTGGCACCGGCGAAGAGCTCGAGAAGCTGGCAAGAAGGGCTCGCAGGAGTTCTAGTGGCCCTGGGGGATTGGAAACAGTGAGGCTGCTGTTGCATATTTTAATTAGTACAAGCAGTTCCGATTACAGTCAGAGGTTGCGCAAACAGCTGCTTGAACTGCCCGAAATAGTCGGCATACGATTTAAACAGTGCCTTTATAATTGACATCTGTGGAAATGGTTAGCGCCATTTCCCCAGATATAGGCAGCTGTCCGGGATAAGCAGTGATGGTGTACGTGGTGGGGACTGTACGAAATCTGAGCTCATTACTTCCGTTTCCTTTTTTTTTCATCTTCCCCTCTGTCCTTTCTCTCCCATCTCCTCCACTTCCTGTCACCCAATCGTACCACCTTGCATTTATCCCCGCCCTATCCCAAATCTTCACTATTCCTCTGCCTTCCTATTCTCCTGCCACCATCTCAACCATGAATCTGCCTTGAATAAGCCCAAAGCTATCCCCTCTGTCTCTCTCAGCATTCTCCGAAGGGCCCATTGAGACACCTGTCGCTGCCTCCTTACAAGCCCCATCTGCTGCACTGCACCTCTCTCCTGCCCTCTTTTCATTATCCCTTAACCTCTCCTTCTACATAAACGCTCTTTCTCATATTCACAGCCTCTCACGCGACCTCTCCATTACTTTCATTTCAATCATAGAGGCCATCTCTGATCACTTCCGCATATCCCTCACCACTCCAACCCCCTACCACCTTCCAACTCCATTTCCTTCTGCGCCCACTCTAAAAAAACAACCTCTCCTCCAAGTAACTTAGAACTACACTTTCAAACCTCCAACTGTCTAGCCTTTGGCACTTCATTCACCACAATAGTTCTGCAGCTGTCAACCTACTCAATCATTCCCTCTCCTCTACCTTTGAAGCTTTCGTCACCATTAAAGCCTTTACTTTTCCTCCATCCTGTCCACAAAAAGCAGGACAAATCCAATCCGGCCAATTACCGCCCCATCAGTCTACTCTCAATCATCAGCAAAGTGATGGAAGGTATCGTCGACAGTGCTATCAAGTGGCACTTACTCATCAATAACCTGCTCACCGATGCTCCATTTGGGTTCCGCCAGGACCACTCTGCTCCAGACCTTATTACAGCCTTGGTCCAAACATAGACAAAAGAACTGAATTCCAGAGGTGAGGTGAGAGTGCCTGCCCTTGACATCAAGGCAGCATTTGATCGAGTGTGGCACCAAGGCGCCCTGGTAAAATTGAAGTTCATGGGAATCGGGGAAAATTCTCCAGTGGCTGAAGTCATACCTAGCACAAAGGAAGATGGAAGTGGTTGTTGGAGGCCAATCATCTCAGCCCCGGGACATTGCTGTAGGAGTTCCTCAGGATAGTGTCCTAGGCCCAACCATCTTCAGCTGCTTCATCAATGACCTTCCCTCCATCATAAGGTCAGAAATGGGGATGTTCGCTGATGATTGCACAGTGTTCAGTTCCATTCGCAACCCCTCAGATAATGAAGCAGTCCGTGCCCGCACGCAGCAAGACCTGGACAACATCCAGGCTTGAGCTGAAAGTAACATTCGCGCCAGGCAATGACCATCTCCAACAAGAGAGAGTCTAACCACCTCCCCTTGACATTTAACAGCATTACCATCGCCGAATCCCTCACCATCAACGTCCTGGGGGTCACCATTGACCAGAAACTTAACTGGACCAGCCACATAAATACTGTGGCTACAAGAGCAGGTCAGAGGCTGGGTATTCTGTGGCGAGTGACTCACCTCCTGACTCCCCAAAGCATTTCCACCATCTACAAGGCACAAGTCAGGAGTGTGATGGAATACTCTCCACTTGCCTGGATGAGTGCAGTTCCAACAACACTCAAGAAGCTCGACACCATCCAGGACAAAGCAGCCCGCTTGATTGGCACCCCATCCACCACCCTAAACATTCACTCTCTTCACCGGTGCACCGTGGCTGCAGTGTATACCATCCACAGGATGCACTGCAGCAACTCGCCAAGGCTTCTTCGACAGCACCTCCCAAACCCATGACCTCTACCACCTAGAAGGACAAAGGCAGCAGGCACATGGGAATAACACCACCTGCACGTTCCCCTCCAAGTCACACACCATCCCGACTTGGAAATATATCGCCGTTCCTTCATCGTCGCTGGGTCAAAATCCTGGAACTCCCAGCCTAACAGCACTGTAGGAGAACCTTCACCACACAGACTTCAGCGGTTCAAGAAAGCGGCTCACCACCACCTTCTCAGGGCAATTAGGGGTGGGCAATAAATGCTGGCCTTTCCAGCGACGCCCACATCCCATGAACGAATAATTTAAAAAAATCCCCGCTGATGTAGCCCCCATCTTCACTCCCTTAAGTCCCCCTCCCCACCCCCGCCTTCCTCCCCCTTAAGAGGGGGAGGAAGGCGGGGGTGGGGAGGGGGAGGAAGGCGGGGGTGGGGAGGGGGAGGAAGGCGGGGGTGGGGAGGGGGAGGAAGGCGGGGGTGGGGAGGGGGAGGAAGGCGGGGGAGGGGAGGGGGAGGAAGGCGGGGGAGGGGAGGGGGAGGAAGGCGGGGGAGGGGAGGGGAGGGGGAGGAGGGGAGGGGGAGGAGGGGAGGGGGAGGAAGGGGGGGGGAGGAGGGGAGGGGGAGGAAGGGGGGGGGAGGAGGGGAGGGGGAGGAAGGGGGGGGTGGGTGGGGGAAGGAAGGTGGACCAACTCTCATGTACTTGGGGTTATTTATAAGCTGGAATAAGATCCTAAGTTTTTTTTTTGAGCAAGCTACATGTATATATGATGGATTGACAAAGTATTTATATGCTATGTTGTGTTTAAAACACTGGTGTATAAGTCAGTTTGCAGGTCTTAATCCCACTGATGGATTATTTTTTCCCCAAACACTACTGCTTATACCACAACCGTAACCCACTGAACCTCCCAGATGTTGGGCTCACTTTGCCCTAGCTGTAGTCCCTTCCATTTCCTGTTCTTCTACATATTTGTATCACCTGACCCTTTATGACTATTGTTCCCCTGTTTGTCTTTCTTTATGCTTCTTCCTCCCTGCTGCTCTCTGTCTTGCCATCATTTTATTTGTCTATTTGTGAAATAAGCCTCCATTGACTCTAATCTCCAGACAGTAGGATAAATGCGATCAACACACCAAGCGTCCCATGTAGTACAAATATTTTAAGATTAACCATTATTTATAAAACAAATATATGCCGTAACAAAATATGTATTGGGAAACAAAATACAGGTGTGTCGCAGCAGTCTGTAGAAAATAAATCAGTTGATTCTTGTGTTACTTGGTTTAGGTCCATAATCTGCCGACTGTGTGCATTCTTCCTTCACACCCATGTCCTATACCTAACAATATTTGAACCTCTAAACTGGTATTACAGTATTAAAAGAAGGGCCATTTCCTTGGAGCAGAAACGGATACAAGCTCGAGTCCTCCATTAAATTTCTGATCTGAGGGTGGAAAGCTGGGTAGAATTATAGAATCATAGAAAGGATGCAGCATGGAAGGAAGCCATTCGGCCCATCGGATCCATGCCAGCTCTATGCAAGAGCAATCCAACTAGTCCCATTCCCTTGGCCTATCCCCATAGCCCTGCAAATTTTTTCTTTTCAAGTTCCTTTTTGAAAGCCATGATTGAATCTGACTCCACCCTCCCCACCCCCAAGCAGTGTAGTCCAGATCCTAACCACTCTGTTCTTTGGACAATCACCTTAAATCTATGCCCTCTGGTTCTTGACCCTTCCGCCAATGGGAACAGTTTCTTTCTATCTATTTTGTCCCGACCCTTCATGATTTTTAAATACCTCTAACAAATCTCCTCGCAACCTTCTCTGTTCCAAGGAGAATAACCCCAGCTTCTCCAGTCTATCCACGTAACTAAAGCCCATCATCCCTGGAATCACTCTAGTAAATCTCTTCTGCAACCTCTAAGGCCTTTGCATCGTTCCTAAAGTGCGGTGCCCAGAATTGGACACAATACTCCAGTTGTGGCCGAATCAGTGTTTATAAAGGTTGTACTTGGAGCAGGCCATTCCTTCACCTCGTTTTCTTTTCCAACTTTTCAAAATTATGCAAGGGTTCTCCATTAAGGAGTCACCTCCATTTCTGAGAACCATGTGGTTATCACCGTAGCCATGTGGTTTACCTTGCAGTGCATCCACTCCCGGACGTTGGTAAGATCAGTCTGTAGAAACCAATTTTTGATCATCTGATATTTTTTAATTACATTTTTGCTATATGTATGCTATATATTTTGAATGTCCCAATAAGGATGTGTTCCTTAATTCTGTTTTAAAACACTAAGTACTTCATACATGTCAATCCACAACTAAAACCTCTAAACAAGAGATAGCAAAGCATTTTAGAAGTGTAACTACCCTTTATATGAAGTATATTTTACATGATGTGGAGATGCCGGTGATGGACTGGGGTTGACAAATGTAAGGAATCTTACAACACCAGGTTATAGTCCAACTGTTTTATTTGAAATATTTTATTTGAATAAAACAGTTGGACTATAACCTGGTGTTGTAAGATTCCTTATATTTTACATGATTCATGTGGTGAATAATTTTTTTTGGGAGTGTGACTCAAAATTTGGAAACAATAGCAGATAGTGACACTAATTTACAAATAAAACTTATCAGGCTAATTCCACATCTTATTGGCATTTAACTCTGCATAGGTTCCTTAAGCTATATAGTTTAATGGTATAAATAAAACTGAATGTTTTGCATGTTTCACACTGTCTAGCCTGGGAAATAAAAGTGAAAGATAAGCAGCAAGCTTAGAACACCTCTTTGTTGATTTAATTGTCCATTATTCTGGAACCAACATTTTTCAAATTCTTGTAATTGTCTGCCACAGACATAGTTAATGTGTCATTGTGATAGATTCCATTGGAACAAAAGAAATAGGAACCACATTACTCATGGTACATTTAGCTCTGCACCAAGACATTGAATACTTCTCACTGAATATTCTTTGCATCTCATCCAGTTTATTTTTGACCAGCTGTTTTGTCCTATTTACAGTTGTAACTTTTCACTGCGCCCTTTAAATCCACCCTTGTCTACACTATTTCTGTTTGAAGTTAAACCCACATACTTAAATGTTTGAGGTTCTATTTTCCATGTATGCAAAAGACGCCCACTAATTTCCAATCTGAAATGTAGATGTACTGAGTTATATATTCGGCATGTTTAAAATCAGTGGAATGTCTAATACATTTCCAGAAGTACTTTGCTACCAAATTTTTAAAAAATCCTAAAGAAAGAAGACTGAAGGCTGATTTGTTTCCACAAACAATGAGGACATCCTAAGCTACATAAGGAACTCAAAGAACATTCCATATGTAAAACATCAAGGGGAGGCAGGACAAACCACAGATGTAGATCAGAACATTGCTTTAAAAGCCTACATGGTACACTCATCATTAAACATATTTCAGGAACAGGACATGCTATATTTTTATGTTGGCACTTATTTCTCTGTTGAGCATCTTCTTGGAACTCTCTCATTCCTCTCAGGCAGCATTTACACTACAACTTTAGCATCGATGTGGAGCGAAATCACTTAATAACAAACAAGCTACAGTTGTAATGAAATTGCAATGTTAAAGCTATGAAGCATTAGTGTAGCAGTTCTGGTGCATAAGAGTGTTGAAAGAAGGCATTCTCAGTATGGGACCAAATGCCTCTGTTATCAATTTAAAACTTATCAGCTGCATAATCTTGGTGCAGGGCTAGAGAGAATTTCACAAACTAGTGAGCTGAATCAATGGATCACCCTGGATCTAGTAACCTCCCTGGTAGTTGAGAGTCTTTTGCGCACCGGTAACTAGAAGTGCCATAATTTCCACTGGGGTACCCCAATTTCCACTGTAACTTTGGTGGAAGATCAGCAAAAACCCCAGAGAAATGGGATAAACAGCCACTTGCGTCGTTTTTCCTGACTTTCCAACGAAGTTACGATGGGAGATTGGGAGAACACCTGTGGAAATTACTGGCAAATGATTTTATAATTTAAAAAATGTTAAGTGTGTAATCCAGTCCATTTATATGAACTGGAAAACTGTCAGTGTCTTCTAACAAGAATCTTTCATTGACTTTTGTGGCCATTATCAAGGACAACCTGAAGATTCTGGATAAATGCAACTAGACATCAGTCTCCAATGCATTGTTCCATTGTGCAAGATCTCTGTTCTAGAGTATGAAGGGTATAATAGTGAGAAGACAGTTTTCCAAAAGGCTGAAGATGGTGGGATTTGAGTTCTCTAAAAATGCTCCTATTTTTAGCTACAATGACTGTATTTTTAGTTAACTTTGTGGGACTTTACGATTTCAGTTCTGGTGTTAGGCTCAAGTTGCTATGAAAAAATCCAAGCATAGGTGATGTGAAAAGCCTGATGGTAAATATAAATGCTCGTGATTCTGAATATCTTAGATTGTTTAGAATGCAGACAATTCCTGGTAATTGTGTACACATATTTAGGGGGAAAAAAACCCTGAAATGATGTAATGTTAAGTGACAACAGCACGCTTTGTTGAATGTTGTTTGAGTCCGTGATTCTGTTACATTTTCCTTGTACCATTGATGTAAGTAATGCAGAATCAACCTGCGTGGACGGTGAGGATTTGTTCTGAACTTGAACCTGTCAGTTACAATTTTTAGATCACAATCCAAGAGTGAGAGGCAGAACACCACAAGCAGAGAGGCTTAGTGAAGAAAAATATTCTTTGTTATTGTGCAGCTGGCTGATGGGAAGGCAGCCAAGCAAACAGAGGGGGGAGTGTTCCAAAGGGCGACACTCCACTTCATTTTTAGCAGGCTTGCAAACAGGCACTTCCACAGGAACGCCTTTGTGCTTAAAATGGGGGAGTGGAAGAGAGGTTCTCGAAAATCCAACTGACCTTTAACGATCCTGTTTTACTTATATGCTTTTTAATGTGATTTTTAAAATACATGAACTTTTGATCACACAGCTACTAAATTGTACTGCAGCACATTGTGTGTTCTATTTGAACGCTACACTACTGTCTGCTCCACGGCATCAAGCTGGAGTACCCTGATTCAGACAAGCTCCGTGCTGTCCAGCAACGCCAGCAGTCATGTCCTTACTTGTGTATTGTGCCTCTAGGTTGTCGGAATATTTACAACAACTTGGATTTCATTATGCTTCTCACATGGAGCTCAGAGTGCATTACAGGCCAGGGGGGAGAAAAGTGGACAGCGAGCATGAGAGCAAAATGAAAAACAGAAGGGTGTGAGAAAAGTGTGGTCATTGAGGAATATGAAGGAGGCTTTTGAATGCAGGGAAGGGGTGTGTGAGGCAGAGGGTGTTTGAGAGGATGGGTGCGGTGGCTGCAGTTGAAAGAACTGCTGTTGACAGCATGGAGGGAATGAGGAATAATCTGGTGTTTGGGGATGTGTGTGAGGTCATATGAGAAGAGATTGCAAAGGTAGGGTGGGGGAGCCCATGGAGGGATTTGAAGATGAACATCTCAAACAATTTAACAACTTACATTCATATAATGCCGTTAATGTTATAAAATGTCCCAAGACATTTCACAAATGGGCTGAGCAACATTGGGAGAGTTAACCAAAAGAACAGTGACAAATATAGATTGATTAAATAAAAATCTGGAATTAAAATACTAGTATCAGTAAGGATGGCCATGAAACTACCGGATTGTCGTAAAAACCCATCTGGTTCACTAATGTCCTTCAGGGAAGGAAGCCTGCCGCCCTTACCCGGTCTGGCCTATATGTGACTCCAGACCCACAGCAATGTGGTTGATTCTTAATTGCCCTCTGAAATGGCCTAGCAAGCCACTCAGTTGTAAAATCTCGCTACGAAAAATCATAATAAGAATAAAACCGGACGGACCACCCGGCATCGGACCACGAGGCACCGGACACGACAACGGCAAAACACCAAACCCAGTCGACCCTGCAAGGTCCTCCTTACTAACATCTGGGGACTTGTGCCAAAATTGGGAGAGCTGTCCCACAGACTAGTCAAGCAACAGCCTGACATAGCCATACTCACAGAATCATATCTTTCAGCCAACGTCCCAGACTCTTCCATCACCATCCCTGGGTATGTCCTGTCCCACCGGCAGGACAGACCCACCAGAGGTGGTGGTACAGTGATATACAGTCAGGAGGGAGTGGCCCTGGGAGTCCTCAACATTGACTCTGGACCCCATGAAATCTCATGGCATCAGGTCAAACATGGGCAAGGAAACCTCCTGCTGATTACCACCTACCGTCCTCCCTCAGCTGATGAATCAGTCCTCCTCCATGTTGAACACCACTTGGAGGAAGCACTGAGGGTAGCAAGGGCACAGAATGTACTCTGGGTGGGGGACTTCAATGTCCATCACCAAGAGTGGCTCGGTAGCACCACTACTGACCGAGCTGGCCGAGTCCTGAAGGACATAGCTGCTAGACTGGGCCTGCGGCAGGTGGTGAGCGAACCAACACGAGGGAAAAACTTACTTGACCTCGTCCTCACCAATCTACCTGTCGCAAATGCATCTGTCCATGACGGTATTGGTAGGAGTGACCACCGCACAGTCCTCGTGGAGATGAAATCCCGTCTTCGCACTGAGGACACCATCCAACGTGTTGTGTGGCACTACCACCGTGCTAAATGGGATAGATTCAGAACAGATCTAGCAGCTCAAAACTGGGCATCCATGAGGCGCTGTGGGCCATCAGCAGCAGCAGAATTGTATTCCAGCACAATCTGTAACCTCATGGCCCGGCATATTCCTCACTCTACCATTACCAACAAGCCAGGGGATCAACCCTGGTTCAATGAGGAGTGTAGAAGAGCATGCCAGGAGCAGCACCAGGCGTACCTAAAAATGAGGTGCCAACCTGGTGAAGCTACAACTCAGGACTACATGCATGCTAAACAGCGGAAGCAACATGCTATAGACAGAGCTAAGCGATTCCACAACCAACGGATCAGATCAAAGCTCTGCAGTCCTGCCACATCCAGTCGTGAATGGTGGTGGACAATCAAACAACTAACTGGAGGAGGAGGCTCTGCAAACATCCCCATTCTCAATGATGGCGGAGTCCAGCACGTGAGTGCAAAAGACAAGGCTGAAGCGTTTGCAACCATCTTCAGCCAGAAGTGCCGAGTGGATAATCCATCTCAGCCTCCTCCCGATATCCCCACCATCACGGAAGCCAGTCTTCGGCCAATTCGATTCAAGAAACGGCTGAGTGCACTGGATACAGCAAAGGCTATGGGCCCTGACAACATCCCAGCTGTAGTGCTGAAGACTTGTGCTCCAGAACTAGCTGCGCCTCTAGCCAAGCTGTTCCAGTACAGCTACAACACTGGCATCCACCCGACAATGTGGAAAATTGCCCAGGTATGTCCTGTCCACAAAAAGCAGGACAAATCCAATCCGGCCAATTACCGCCCCATCAGTCTACTCTCAATCATCAGCAAAGTGCTGGAAGGTGTCGTCGACAGTGCTATCAAGCGGCACTTACTCACCAATAACCTGCTCACCGATGCTCAGTTTGGGTTCCGCCAGGACCACTCGGCTCCAGACCTCATTGCAGCCTTGGTCCAATCATGGACAAAAGAGCTGAATTCCAGAGGTGAGGTGAGAGTGACTGCCCTTGACATCAAGGCAGCATTTGACCGAGTGTGGCACCAAGGAGCCCTCGTAAAATTGAAGTCAATGGGAATCAGGGGGAAAACTCTCCAGTGGCTGGAGTCATACCTAGCACAAAGGAAGATGGTAGTGGTTGTTGGAGGCCAAGCATCTCAGCCCCAGGGCATTGCTGCAGGAGTTCCTCAGGGCAGTGTCCTAGGCCCAACCATCTTCAGCTGCTTCATCAATGACCTTCCCTCCATCATAAGGTCAGAAATGGGGATGTTCGCTGATGACTGCACAGTGTTCAGTTCCATTCGCAACCCCTCAGATAATGAAGCAGTCCGAGCCCGCATGCAGCAAGACCTGGACAACATCCAGGCTTGGGCTGATAAGTGGCAAGTAACATTCGTGCCAGATAAGTGCCAGGCAATGACCATCTCCAACAAGACAGAGTCTAACCACCTCCCCTTGACATTCAATGGCATTACCATCGCCGAATCCCCCACCATCAACATCCTGGGGGTCACCATTGACCAGAAACTTAACTGGACCAGCCATATAAATACTGTGGCTACGAGAGCAGGTCAGAGGCTGGGTATTCTGCAGCGAGTGACTCACCACCTGACTCCCCAAAGCCTTTCCACCATCTACAAGGCACAGGTCAGGAGTGTGATGGAATACTCTCCACTTGCCTGGATGAGTGCAGCTCCAACAACACTCAAGAAGCTCGACACCATCCAAGATAAAGCAGCCCGCTTGATTGGCACCCCATCCACCACCCTAAACATTCACTCCCTTCACCACCGGCGCACTGTGGCTGCAGTGTGCACCATCCACAGGATGCACTGCAGCAACTCGCCAAGGCTTCTTCGACAGCACCTCCCAAACCCGCAACCTCTACCACCTAGAAGGACAAGGGCAGCAGGCGCATGGGAACAACACCACCTGCACGTTCCCCTCCAAGTCACACACCATCCCGACTTGGAAATATATCGCCGTTCCTTCATTGTCGCTGGGTCAAAATCCTGGAACTCCCTTCCTAACAGCACTGTGGGAGAACCGTCACCACACGGACTGCAGCGGTTCAAGAAGGCGGCTCACCACCACCTTCTCAAGGGCAATTAGGGATGGGCAATAAATGCCGGCCTTGCCAGTGACGCCCACATCCCGTGAACGATTAAAAAAAAAAGGAGGCTTTTAAAGGTGGGGAGGGAAGTATCGAGGCGAAGAGGTTTAGGGACGGCATCCCAGAGTGTGGGATCCAGATGGCCGAAAACTCACCCAGCAAATGAAGAATGCCAGAGGGATGCACGGGACTATAATATGCAGGATGGGTGTCGGGCTGAAGGAGGTTGCAGAGGTAGGAGAGATAAGAGGCCATGGTGGGGTTTATTATTGAGGGCAAACGTTTTATGGAATCATAGAAGTTTACAACATGGAAACAGGCCCTTCGGCCCAACATGTCCATGTCGCCCAGTTTATACCACTAAGCTAGTCCCAATTGCCTGCACTTGGCCCATATCCCTCTATACCCATCTTACCCATGTAACTGCCCAAATGCTTTTTAAAAGACAAAATTGTACCCGCCTCTACTACTGCCTCTGGCAGCTCGTTCCAGACACTCACCACCCTTTGAGTGAAAAAATTGCCCCTCTGGACCCTTTTGTATCTCTCCCCTCTCATCTTAAATCTATGTCCCCTCGTTATAGACTCCCCTACCTTTGGGAAAAGATTTTGACTATCTACCTTATCTATGCCCCTCATTATTTTATAGACTTCTATAAGATCACCCCGAAACCACCACCTCTCCAGGGAAGAAAGTCTCAGCCTATCCAACCTCTCCCTATAAGTCAAACCATCAAGTCCCGGTAGCATCCTAGTAAATCTTTTCTGCACTCTTTCTAGTTTAATAATATCCTTTCTATAATAGGGTGACCAGAACTGTACACAGTATTCCAAGTGTGGCCTTACTAATGTCTTGTACAACTTCAGCAAGACATCCCAACTCCTGTATTCAATGTTCTGACCAATGAAACCAAGCATGCTGAATGCCTTCTTCACCACCCTATCCACCTGTGACTCCACTTTCAAGGAGCTATGAACCTGTACTCCTAGATCTCTTTGTTCTATAACTCTCCCCAACGCCCTACCGTTAACGGAGTAGGTCCTGGCCCGATTCGATCTACCAAAATGCATCACCTCACATTTATCTAAATTAAACTCCATCTGCCATTCATCGGCCCACTGGCCCAATGTTAGGAGATAGGGACTCAGAGGAGGTTGAAAGGGTGGGATGATGGGTGTGCAAGGCAGAATGCTGGTGGCGGAATTCTTGACAAGTATGTGGCAGGAGGAGAGGATTCGAGGAATTGATTCTTGGGGTAACTAAGTATGGACAAGGTTTCAGTGGAATTGGGTACAAGGTGGGGCGAAGGCAAGCAATGTTATGAAGGTGGAAGTATGCTGTCTGAGGGATAAATGGGTTGTGAGTCTTGAAGCGTAGCTCTGGACACCTAAGTTGCATGCACTATCTGCTTCAACCTGAGTGAGTGGCATGGGAGTTTGAGCCAAGGGTCTGGAGTTCCAGCAGGAGTTGAATAAAATGGCTTTGGTTTTCCTGATGTTCAATTGGAGAAGGTTCTAGTTCATCCACAATTTGATGTCAGGTAGAGGGGGAGAATATCTAAGGAGAGGGAACAGTTTACAATGTTAACCAGCATGGGGGCCAGGAAGGGAAGCTGGGTGGTCAACAATTTAGAGGGCAGAAGGGGAGATAGGAGAGAAACTAGGAAATTCGCAGGTTCAAGGCAACTGCGGGGAGAAGATTTGGCTTGATGGGAAAGGGAGGAAGCAGCTGGGGCAGCGGAACAAATGGTCTCATATTTTTAATGAGAGAGAATTTCATGAGCTTACATCTAGTGGCGGGGGCAGTGGAGAGGAGTTTCAGGAGATGGTTGATAGTGGAGAAAAGAAGACTGAGTTATCTTTGCTCTCCAGGATGATCCTGGAGTAGTGAATGATTTTGGTCCAATAGCACTTGATGTGGCAAATGCAGGGCCAAAGTCTCGGCAGCTGATAGCTTGAAAGTGCAGTTGTAAGTTTTTTTTTTAACAGGGGTGGATGCAGAAGGCAGTAGTGTTGGAGGAAGGTAGGAGGCTGTGGATGGTGAGGGATACAAGGAAGTAGTCCTCATCTGTAATTGAGACCACAGGGAGTAGAGAGAGACTGTGTGAGAGGACAAGGTGGAAGAGGTGGCTGTGAATGTGAAGGTAGAGGTTTAGGGAGAAAATTAGGTAGTGAATTCAAAGGGCAAGATGAGTTGAGATAGAAATCATCAGCGCAGAAGTTGACCAGAAACTTAACTAGACCAGCCATATAAATACCGTGGCGACAAGAGCAGGTCAGAGGCTGGGTATTCTGCAGCGAGTGACTCACCTCCTGACTCCCCAAAGCCTTTCCACCATCTACAAAGTACAAGTCAGGAGTGTGATGGAATACTCTCCACTTGCCTGGATGAGTGCAGCTCCAACAACACTCAAGAAGCTCGACACCATCCAGGACAAAGCAGCCCGCTTGATTGGCACCCTAAACATTCACTCCCTTCACCACTGGCGCGCAGTGGCTGCAGTGTGTACCATCCACAGGATGCACTGCCGCAACTCACCAAGGCATCTTCGACAGCACCTCCCAAACCCGCGACCTCTACCACCTGGAAGGACAAGGGCAGCAGGCACGTGGGAACACCATCACCTCCACATTCCCTCCAAGTCACACACCATCCTGACTTGGAAATATATCACCGTTCCTTCATCGTCGCTGAGTCAAAATCTTGGAACTCCCTTCCTAACAGGACTGTGGGAGAACCTTCACCACACGGACTGCAGCGGTTCAAGAAGGTGGCTCACCACCGCCTTCTCAAGGGCAATTAGGGATGGGCAATAAATGCCGGCCTCGCCAGCGATGCCCACGTCCCATGAGCAAATAAAAAAAAAAATCTCAGGGAGAAACTCTAGGTGGGGATTGGGGGGTGGTGGAGAACAATTTTAAAAGACAGACAGGAGGCTGGAACAAGGTGAGGTGCTCAAAAGTGAAGTTATCAGAGGAGTAAGGGGAGCATCCAAGGTGTGATTCAATGATGAGGACTACACCGTGGAGTTTTGGTTGGGACAGGTAGTGGAAATTATATCCAGGTGGGAGGCTTCAGCAAAGGACCACCTGTGCGTCAAGTTTCCAACAGGACCAGGATGTCAATGCAGTCATCCATAATAAGATTGTGAATGGCAAGGGTGGTGTTCATGAATAAACAAATATTCTGGAAGGAAATGTAGACGGGGCAATAATCATAGAATCATTGAAGGTTACAGCACGGAAAGAGGCTATTCGGCCCATCGAGTCCGCACCAGTTTTATTCAAGAGCAATCCAGCTAGTCCCATTCCCCTGCCCTTTCCCTGTGGCCCTGCAATTTTTTTCCTTTCAAGTACTTATCCAGTTCCCCTTTGAAGGCCATGATTGAATCTGCCTCCACCACCCTCTTGGGCAGTACATTCCAGATCCTAACCACTCGCTGTGTAAAAAAGTTTCTCTTTGTCATCTTTGGTTCTTTTGCCAGTCACCTTAAATCTATGTCCTCTGGTCCTTGACCCTTCCTCCAATGGGAACAGTTTCTCTCTATCTACTCTGTCTCGACCCTTCATGATTTTGAATACTTCTATCAAATCTCCGCGCAACTGTCTCTGTTCCAAGGAGAACATCCCAGCTTCTCCAGTCTATCCACGTAACTAAAGTCTCTCATCCCTGGAATCGTTCCAGTAAATCTCTTCTGCACTCTCTCTAAGGCCTTCACATCTTTCCTGAAGTGCAGTGCCCAGAACTGGAAACAATACTCCAGTTGTGGCCGAACCAGTGTTTTATAAAGGTTCATCGTGACTTCCACACTTTTGTACTCTCTGCCTCTGTTTATAAAGTCCAGGATCCTGTATGCTTTTTTAACCACTTTCTTAACCTGCCCTGCCACCTTCATCGATTTGTGCACATATACACCCAGATCTCCCTGTTTCTGTACCCCTTTAAGAGTTGTGCCCTCTGGTTTATATTGCCATAATTGTTGATAATAGGGTTAATTTATCATTTATGACAATTGTAGCCAGTTAATTATAGCTGAGATCAGATGTACTGTGATGGAGTTTATCAATAACAACCACTGCAAAATTAAATTTTGCTTCCATATGTAAGCTGCCATTTTGAGGTCTGTATAAATGCTTAGTGTAAATATAATGACAGTAACCTGAGATTCACAACCTGCCAGCCAAATTTGGGGATTCATACCTTTTTGAATAGGACTGAGATTGTTATGCATACCCAATTAAATCTGTATACACTGTGAACTGTTCAGTGGATATCCAGTACAATAATAACAATCGGTCGATGTTTGTGATGAAGCATCAAATGTCTGTCAATTGCTGCTAGTGCATAGTATTGGCACAGCTAGAATAGTGTTCAGAATAAATTATCCATTGTTTTCTGAATGAGTGATCAATATTTTGGCCTTCCATCCATGTTACTTGCATGGTGCTCCTCTTATTCGTGTTTATGGGGATTTTAAAAACTGCCCTGCAACACTTTTATCTTTTCAGTGTATGTGCAGGAGAGTGCACCATGCGCTGTGGGGTATTAATAGGCTCCTGGGGATCCTGTGTATTTTTGGCAGGGATGGACAAGGATGCAGTAATGCAAGGCTGTATCAAAGAAATAGCTGGAGGTAGGTGTTGGGCATTTTGCAAAGTACAAACTAATACTGGTACTATTGCAGATTACAAAGGGTTGGGTTTCTGTTAGTTATCTTCTGACCCCTAGCTCAGTTCACCCATTGATTGTACAGGTGAGGTTGCAAGATTTACATACAGTGAAAGGTAATTTTTTCACGGGCTGAAAGCACTCTAAAGCTGCTCATAGCATGCGTTTTTTGACTACTTTTGAGTGGTTTTACCTCCAACTTTACTTGCAGAATGATTAACTGCAGGAACGCAGTGACGATGACCACGATATTTCTTCTTTTGATTATTGTTTTCCCAATCTGGGGAAATATACAGATAATCCTCACCTTTTTAGTTTGGTTATATAGTAACTCAAATGCAACAGAATCTCAATCACAGAAGCTTAAAAAATTTATATATAGTGAATAGGTATGTTGAAGCGCATTGCTTCCTCGCAATTGCAGTTTTATTGTCTCGTTACAGTGCAAGCTCAGTTGCAATTCCCTTCACTCAATGTCTTTCATGAATACTTGTTGGATATGTGTTCAGTTCCATTCGCAACCCCTCAAATAATGAAGCAGTCCGAGCCCGCATGCAGCAAGACCTGGACAACATCCAGGCTTGGGCTCATAAGTGGCAAGTAACATTCGCGCCAGATAAGTGCCAGGCAATGACCATCTCCAACAAGAGAGAGTCTAACCACCTCCCCTTGACATTCAACGGCATTACCATCGCCGAATCCCCCACCATCACCATCCTGGGGTCACCATTAACCAGAAACTTAACTGGACCAGCCATATAAATACTGTGGCTACAAGAGCAGGTCAGAGGCTGGGTATTCTGCAGCGAGTGACTCACCACCTGACTCCCCAAAGCCTTTCCACCATCTACAAGGCACAAGTCAGGAGTGTGATGGAATACTCTCCACTTGCTTGGATGAGTGCAGCTCCAACAACACTCAAGAAGCTCGACACCATCCAAGATAAAGCAGCCCGCTTGATTGGCACCCCATCCACCACCCTAAACATTCACTCCCTTCACCACCGGCGCACTGTGACTGCAGTGTGTACCATCCACAGGATGCACTGCAGAAACTCGCCAAGGCTTCTTCGACAGCACCTCCCAAACCCGCGACCTCTACCACCTAGAAGGACAAGAGCAGCAGGCACATGGGAACAACGCCACCTGCATGTTCCTCCAAGTCACACACCATCCCGACTTGGAAATATATCGCCGTTCCTTCATCGTCGCTGGGTCAAAATCCTGGAACTCCCTTCCTAACAGCACTGTGGGAGAACCGTCACCACACGGACTGCAGCAGTTCAAGAAGGCGGCTCACCACCACCTTCTCAAGGGCAATTAGGGATGGGCAATAAATGCCGGCCTCGCCAGGGACGCCCACATCCAATGAACGAATAAAAAAAAAGATGGTTTTATTTAATGTTCAGATGCTATAACAGAAGAACCAGAGGGCAAATGGTAGAAAATGAATTTATTAGGTTAAAATATGAGGTTGCACAAAAAGCAAAAGGAAACCATGAGATTACAGTTGTGGCGATTCAGCACTGAAAATAAGTGAGTTTTATTTTAAGGACAAAACCTTAGTGAATGTGGCTTTCCGCCTCAGTAACATGTTAATAACACTGGAGTAAAAAAAAACTGACCTGACCTTTCAAAAAAAACATGCAACTGAACAAAAGCTCTGATTAAAGGCCTATCATCACAGCAACTGCTTCAAGAAGACTGAATAAGTTAAATTCCTTTTTATAACACTGGATTTCAGGATTTTTATTACTGTTTTGCAATCACAGTTGACTTCATGTATTACATATGAAAAGTCATTACAATGGGAGTACAGTTGGACACGAATGCTGCAGCTGTACACAATATTCCATCAGCTGTACAGAAATAAGTTAAAGTATACAAAATTATACTTTTTGGTGGTTCTAGAAATTTTTAAAGGAGGGAATGAGAGAGGCAGACAGTGACAGAGAGAGTAAATGAAGGACAGAGAATCACAGAGATTGAGAAAGGCAGGGACAGATAATGACTCAACAACTGGGCAATGGACTGAGGTGGTGAGAATCCAAGGAACTTAGCTTCCTTTTCCTAGATGGGAGATTTCTGTGCATGAAATACTAGCCTTGTTATTGGACTAATTTAGAATTGAATACTCTTTTTTTAAAGTTCTAATTTTACAGTAGTAACATAAGAAATGCCAAGGACAGGAAAAGATTATTCAGCCCATCAAAGCTCAACCCACTAGTATCTTAACTATCCCATTATAGAAGTTAGCTCTGAGGCTTTGCCCCTCCTGTCTCGCCCAGCAAAATCCCCCAAAAATGATCACTCTTTGAGTGAAAAAGTTCTTCCTAATATCTGCTTTTAAATTTACTTTTCACTAATCTAATTTGAAGTAATATTCTGCGTTTACTTTCTCTATACCAGTTAATGTTTATATATCTTGGTGAGATCCTCGCTTAACTGCCTCCTTTCTGGACTGTGGAGCTTTAGCTTCTCTAGTCCTCACCCCTTTACAATTGGGATCAGTCTTGTTCCTTTTCTCTGTACCCTCTCCAATTCTTGTATATATTGTTGTGACATAACCAGAAACAAGCACAGTACTCCAAGTGCAATCTGACCAGTGCATTGTAAGACCTCTGTAGACCTGCACTGTATGCTGCAGGGGTCTCCAAGTATTTGTCTTTGTGCACTGCATAAGTGCATTCCATGGTGCCTCAGGGACCATATATAAAGTTTCAATCGGTGTTCTCATTGATACTAATCGATACTGATGTTCTGATTTAGGATTTATCCAACAATGTGGTAGCAAATCTAAGAACAGCCCTTTCCAAACCTCCAGGCCCACAAAGTTCAAACAAGGCAAGTCAACAAATAACAAGTGCAAATAGGACTGGATTATTTCAGTTTCGAGGGCCAGATTGCCAGGCTCAGAGGTCGCACGTTGTACACCCCTGCTCTATTATTCTAGCTACAAATGACAGGCTTGTGAGATAAATCCAAATCTATCTATCACACAGCAAAGCATTTCGAAAGTACTTCACACAATAAACTACTTTTTGAAATGCATTTACTTATGCTAGCAATATTATATATTGCACCATTCTATTCACTTTTAAAAATTCTTCCCTTACACTATCTAGACATCAAAAATAATAAAGACTCTAATAATACAAATTCCCCTTCTAAGTCTCCCTGTACCAATGCAATGTTTACAAGCTAAATATTCACCACCCATATCAGATTACTTTTAATGTGTAATCTTATCAGTGACATTCATTCCCCTTCAAGCACCCCAGAATGAATCAGAAGTAGAAACTGGCTGTGTTAAGGAATGCTAAATAATGGGGGGTG
Source organism: Heptranchias perlo (assembly GCF_035084215.1). NCBI lineage: Eukaryota > Metazoa > Chordata > Chondrichthyes > Hexanchiformes > Hexanchidae > Heptranchias > Heptranchias perlo. The sequence goes on from NC_090326.1 coordinate 81,392,159, forward strand.
TACATTATATATAAAGTTTTTATTAAAAAAGTATAAGCAAGACTTTTTTAATAAGAATTCCCACATGACCGATGTACCTTTGCTTAACTTTTTTTTTAAAAAAATGACCAGACAAACAGGACCCGTGCAATAAATGAGACCATTCTGTGCCCCAGTGGTGACTCCAATTTGAGTGCACTGATTATAAGGGCCGGAAGGTCATCGGCTGCCCAATGACTGTGCCCACTCATTCAACCTGGCCACCAGTTGCAGTCCCGCTGCACAGCTCATAGGTGGAGCGGGGCTGGGCCCCTGTTACCTGTGAATAGAACTAGATGCCCTGGATGCCCAGCTTGATGCACATGGAACACTGAAGCTACAACCTTGTTAACTGTCTGTCTTGCATATGTACCTCAATAGCTCCTCGGCCTGGAGAGCATTGGGATGGATTGCAGCATAAAGTGGAGCGACTTAAGTGATCTCAGATTGACAGTTCTTGAAGCCAGTGCACAAGCATATGTTGGAATTTCTGGCTGTTTGCTTGGAAAGTAACTGAATAGCAAATGTTAGTACAAAAAAATCAAATTGCTCCCAATATTAAATAAATATTTGGAAGTAATTTCAAGGCATTAATCATTCCCTAGGTATCCATTGTTTCTTGAACAATGAAAAATCATAATGCTTATTATATGTCTTTATCGTTGCTAGGACTAAATGAAAATGGCTCTTAGGACACATTCTCCTCGTCATGCACGCAGCAGGTCAGAAGGAACACTGATTGACCTGGATGAAAACCCATCAGCAAATAACATATTTCTAAAAGGTATTGAAAATTCATATAATGTATAATAAATGCTTGCTATAGTTCTGGTTTACTTCAGGCTATCTATACATCAGTTTTAGTGGATCGGTTCACTTTCTGTTGACTAAATATTTAGGGGTAGAAATTGGTATGCATTGTGCCCGTTGTTCAGGTGCAAAGCATTCCAATTTAGCAGTGGGATGGCCTGCACCCAATTGCCTCCCTTTCCTCCCCGCCCCCCCCAACCTTCAGGAGCTACCCGATCACTGCTGCCAGCATTGCAGCAGCCTGAAATTGATGTTCGCTTTGCCGCCAAGCTGCCTGGGGACACACAGTAGGCGTTCGCAGCTCGTCGGTCTACTTTAAATGAGGCTGGAGGCCTAATTTCGATCAGCGCTATGCAGTTTCTACCCCTTGGTGTCATTATTGAGAGATGGTCGAGTTGTGCCTTCTTTTGATTCTCTTGCTTATATATATTTACTGTCTTGCCGTTTGTTCTTTCAGGATTTTTTACCCACTTGTATTTTTTTCATCCTCTATAGATATCAGCAACTATCAAGAAATTTCACACGGGCAAGAGACTGATTCACTGAAAGACTGGAATGAATTGTTATTTGATCCTCCTAGCCATACAGATTCTCAGACCACAAATCCATTTTGGAATGGTTTGTCAGGATCAAACCCATTTTTAGATGAGATTGTCAAAGCAGGTGACAGTAAGGTAGCAAACCCAACATCTGTATTAAAGGAGGACCCACTGCTGCTGTTTGAAAATCCACGGGCTGCAGAGTCCATTGGTTCTTCAACTGACGAATTGGACATTGACCATCTAATCTATATTGGAAAACCTTTTGCCAAGCAGCATGGAAGGTGGAAAAGTGCTTCTGATATTTTGGATTTTTCAAACAAAGAAAAAATTGTTCCTCAGAATAATCGTCCAGTGAGCCAATTTTTGGTTCCAAATTTGGAATCATTTCAAAATGACAGAGAAGCCTACAAAATGGCATGGTTGAGCCATAGGCAACTAACTAGATCCTGTCTTGATTTGGATATGATAAGCCAAAACCCTGGCTGGGGCCAGACACAGGCTATTGAAACGCACATTGTCTGCAAGATGGACCATAAAGGGGGATCACTTCAGTTACCTGAATCGGATATAAGTGTCCATATACCTGAAGGTCATGTTCTACCAGGTGAAATCCAGGAAGTGACTATAAAAGCTTTGCTTGACCCACCTCAGGTGCTTAATAATGACCTTTGTACAACTATTAGTCCATTACTAGAGCTGAAACTGAGCAATTTCAACACAAAAGATTTTATTTCTTTAGAAATGAAGGTGACAGCTGAAGTGAAAACTGATCCTATGAGTCAAGTTATGACTGAAATTGTGTGTCTTTGTGGTGATAGTAAAGAGGGCCCTTTTGAGAAGATGCACAATCTTTATATATATAAAGATGTTATGCAAGTAAAGCTGGAAAATTTGAGTCCTTGTATGTATATTGTTGCAGCAGTTGAAGCTAAAACCATTCAGCCTCCAGCGTTGACAGTATGGGACTATCTTAACAAAATGATTACCATTGGAATTTACGGCCCCAAACACATTCACCCAGTTTTTACTGCAGTTTGCACAATTTTTGGTCACAATCAAGTCCCACAGAAACTTACAGATGTTAAGAAAAGCAATAAAAATTTGCCACCAGTCGTTCTTCAACTTTGGGGAAAGCATCAGTTTCAGTTAAATAGGCCACAAGATCTTGAAATTTCAATTTTTCCCAATGACCCAAAGTATGAGGTACAAGCAGCTGATCAGAACAAGCAAATTCAAAGAACATTGCTGAAAATGGGTAGCACAGTTCGGCAGCAATTTTCTTTGTCTATGTGTAGATCTGGAGAAGTTAATTCCTTTGAACTTGGAATTCAGGTTACAGGAGGCAACCAGGATGTAATAACACATTTCAGTGTCCAGACACCTATGCCAACAGCCAAGTCAAATGTGAAAAGACGTTTCCAGAGACGGAAGGAGCCGCTATCGGCCACCCCTTCACGTGAAGTACCATCTGTCAACTATCCCATGTTTAAAGAGAAGCTAATAAATATTCGTCAGTATGGAGTGGCACTGAAACCTGTGCTACGGCAACCAAAGATTGAGTACTTATTGGAATATTTTAAAGGTGACACTATTGCACTTCTTGGGTTGGACAAAGTCAAGGTAATAGGTCAAACAAGGATCAAAGAGTGGTATGTTGGTTTCTTACGAGGAAAGATTGGCCTTGTGCACTGCAAAAATGTGAAGGTGATTTCGAAGGAGCAGGTCATGAACTTTTCAGATGTAAAGGTTACAACCAAGATACTGCTTGATCAAATTATTATTCCTGCTAAGAAATTGACTTACATGTATTCATCCATCCGTACAATCATCGCAGAGAATATTTCCAATTGGAAGGCATTTGCTGAAGTGCTTGGATACACTGATCTCTCACTGGACGAAATTTGTAGGACACCTGTTGAGAGTGAATCAGAAAGTGTTGCATGTATACTAGAGAAGCTGAAAGAAGACTGCCACACTAGTGACAAGAAGATAAAGAGAAAATTTCTATATGAAATTGTTCTGGTAAGTAGTCCTGGTAAGGCAGTTACTTCACTGGTTCAGGTGATGTTAGAGATTCTATGGCATTTTCTAAATGTCTTCAACATTCTTCCCAAACCAAATTCAACAAAAATAAATTATTTGGTCCTTAATCTCATTGTTGTTTGTGGGACATTGCTGTGTGGAAACAGCAGCTGCATTCATTCACGTAACAGTGACTGTGCTTCAAAGCAATTCGTTGCATGTGAAGTGCTTTGAGATGTTTGAGAGATGTGCGAAAATGCTATACACTGCAAGTGTGCTTTCTTTTTGTATTGATGGAAGGGGAAAAAAAATTACATAAGCAAGTTGGTCAGATTTACACTATAGGTCTTAATGTTTTTCCAGTTTTATGTAATTTCTTGCAAAGCATCAATTGGAATCTGTACACTTCACTGTTGTTGGCTGAGTAAACTGTGATTTTGTTTACTTGATCTTAACTTCCTAAACACACTTGTTATAAGCCTGTTTATATTACAGACTGGACATAAGTTTTTCTGCTGTTCATCTGAAGATTATTTCTTGCTAAACCTTCAAAGTACCTGTATCAGTCATTTAATCCTCAAATAGAAGTCCTCAGGGCGGTGCACACCTTTGATGTCTATCAGTTGGTATCTCCGCTGGCAGCTACTGAGGGGAGAAAAACATCAAGTATAATTAAATGGTGACCGTTTTAAATAATCACCATGGGAATAATTACAAAGCAGTAATTGAGGATTTCAGCTAATGTCATAAACCATGACACAAAGCTCTTGTGGTGTATGATTACCATTTGAGAGAGTTCTCTAAATGTCCATTGTTCTCTGTGTGCTTGGGCTTTTAGTGTTCATTCTGTTCAATGCTCTCAATTAGGTTGACTATACAGTAAAATTTACTCCTGAGAGTGCAACCTTTGGGTGTTTGCCAAATCTCCAAGATTTTACTGAACTCTTGTCCTTCAATATTTTAACAACAAAACTCCTCCAATTCTTCAGCATTATGGATTTATTTACTTCTCTGTCAACGTACTGAAAATATATACTCAGAGTCATCATTACTTAGGCTTGTTTGGAAAAAAAATGTAAATTATTAGTGAAAATTGTTTTTTTTTTGATAAAGTATTGTATCTTAAGGTGAAAGATGTTAGAGTTGGGAAGTGAGACACTTTCCCACTTTGCCCAGCGTTAGGAATAGGATGGGTTAATTCTCCCTTATTTTGGCTCAACACAAGCCCTTTGCCCCAACCTGATAAACTCCCTGTTGCATAGTTGTAACCTTTGTATTTTAAACACCAACAAACCTTGTGTCCGCTGAGTGAAATTGCCAATTACTGATAAATTAGGGACAGCTTTGAGCTGTGGGCCCAAACCTAAGTGGAGAACTAACCTAAAGTCTAGGCTCAATTCAAACCTAGGTCCTAGAGGTGAAAGGATCGTATGATTTTATTTACTATGCACCCAATCCTCAAATTGCTTTAAAATTTTGCTCAAGACAGAAGGATTTATGTGTGGTCAATATTCTAACTCTTACAGGTGTTAATGGAGAAGGTAAGACCATCAGGATTTCCTTTCTGAAGAACTAGCTGATAGATTTTTGTATGAATATAGAAACTGCAGCATGGAAGCCAAATTCTAAAACTGTATACCCTTTAACATAGCACTTGCTACAATTGAGTTTCCAAATGTTGGGATTTCTCAATGTCTGTAAATGGCAGTGTTACTTGCAACAACAAAGCTTGTCTTGTGGATACTAATTCAGTTTTTAAAATGGGTTTACAGTGGGAGAGTTGGTTTCTTAAGGGTATTTCAAAAACAGCAATTAAGGTAATTAATGGGTGAGTGGATCCAACTAATTGTAGCCATGCTCCAGTTTCCACATACTGAATTGACATGTACACTTGTCAACTATAACAAAAACTTACATTTATATTATGCCTTTCATGTAGTAAAACATCCCAAGACACTTCACAGGAGCGTAATCAGACAAACATTGACACCGAGCCAAAGAAAGAGACATTAGGTCTGGTGACCAAAAGCTTGGTCAAAGTCATAGGTTTTAAGGAACATGTTCAAGGAGGAGAGTAAGGTGAAGAGGTTTAGGGAAGGAATTCCAGAGCTTAGGGCCTAGACTCTTGAAGGCATAGCCAGTAAGTTGAAGGAAGTGGGGCATGCACAAGAGGCCAGAATTGGAGGAATGCAGAGTTCTCGGAGGGTTGTAGGAGATTAGAGATAGGGAGGGGCAAGGCCATGGAGGGATTTGAACACGAGGAGGAGAATTTTAAAATCAAGGCGTTGTTGGTCTGGGAGCCAATGTAGGTCAGCAAGCACGGGGGTGATGGGCAAATAGGACTTGGTTCGGATACGGGCAGCTGAGTTTTGGATGAGCTTAAGTTTATGGAGAGTGGAAAATGGGAGGCCAACCAGGAAAGCATTGGAATAGTCTGGGGGTAAGAGAAGCATGGATGAGGGTTTCAGCAGCAGATGGGGCTGATGCAGGGGTGGAGACCGGCGATATTACGGAGGTCTTGGTGATGGAGAGCATATGGGTCAGAAGCTCAAGTCAGGGTCAAATAGGAAGCCGAGGTTGCGAACAATCTGGTTCAGCCTGAGGCTGTGGCCAGAGAGAAGGATGGAATCAGTGGTTACACAAATTGGGGTTGTATTCTTTAGAGTTTAGAAGGTTAAGGGGTGATCTGATTGAAGTTTATAAGATATTAAAGGGAACAGATAGGTGGATAGAGAGAAACTATTTCCACTGGTTGGGGATTCTAGGACTAGGGGGCGCAGTCTAAAAATTAGAGCCAGATCTTTCAGGAGTGAGATTAGAAAACACTTCTACACACAAAAGGTGGTAGAAGTTTGGAACTCTCTTCTGCAAACGGCAATTGATGCTAGCTCAATTGCTAATTTTAAATCTGAGATAGATAGCTTTTTGCCAACCAAAGCTATTAAGGGATATGGGCCAAAGGCAGGTATATGGAGTTAGATCAGCTATGATCTTATCAAATGGTGGAGCAGGCTCGAGGGGCTGAATGGCCTACTCTTGTTCCTATGTTTCCTGTGGTTAGAGATCAGACTTCATGGCAGGGGCCGAAGACAATGGCTTCGGTCTTCCCAATGGTTAATTGGAGGAAATTTCAGCTCATGTCTGACAATACATATGATGTGGAGATGCCGGTGATGGACTGGGGTGGACAAATGTAAGGAATCTTACAACACCAGGTTATAGTCCAACAATTTTATTTTAAAATCACAAGCTTTCGGAGATTATCCCCTTCGTCAGGTGAAACGAAGGGGATAATCTCATTCACCTGACGAAGGGGATAATCTCCGAAAGCTTGTGATTTTAAAATAAAATTGTTGGACTATAACCTGGTGTTGTAAGATTCCTTACATTTGACAATACATAGACAGTGGATGGGTCAAGAAAGGTGTGGTGAGGTAGAAACAGGTGTTGTCAGCGTACATGTGGAACCTGACTGTTTTCGGATGATGTCGCTGAGGGGCAGCATGTAAATAAGAAATAGGAAGGGTACAAGGATAGATCCTCGGGGGACTCCAGAGATAATGGTGTGGGAGGAGAACCCGTTGCAAGTCAAGTTTAGAACTGGTATAACTAGGCCAAATAATTTAGCCAACCCAGTAATAAAGTAACAAATGGCATTTTGCCTACATGTGATTATCAATATCTTTTTAGAGGAAGAGCAGGGCAAACAGGAAATTAAGAAAAATCTGATAGCCACCTATTTCAGTTAAAGCTTCTCCTTTGCTAAGGCAAGAAACATTATTTACTGGTCTGAGTAATTTAACACACATAGCGACCAGTAATACCAATTGTGGGTGCAACCTTTTCTGTTGCACCCACAAAAAAGGTTACTCATATTTATTGGTCATAGATAATGGTTAATTTTCTCTTGTTACGCTGGAATCATCTGAACTTTTCCCTGTGTGCTTAGTCAAAATTTCATGTGATGATTGCGATGTAAACAGTTTGAACTCTATTATGTACTAAATATGCCTACTCTGTGTATTGTATTGTCCTTCTTCATGAAACCTGTGCACTGCTTTTCATCCTGTGGCTATGTACGTGATGGGAGGTGGTGCCCTCTGTTCCTATTCTGGTACAAATACTGAGTTATACATCTAGAGATATGTGGCCAAACTCCTATCACAGACTTGCTGCTTGGAGTTCGAATGCCAGGCTCTTGGGCCACCTACTGTGGCCTCTTGACAGCATTTGTCTCAGGATATCCTTAAGATCAGAGAAACCTTCCCTCATAGTTTACTGTAATCTCTCTGAGACCGTCCTGACTGCAAGGCTCCTTTGGAGAGTACACCTTGTGAGCCACAGCATTTTCAAGCAATACCCCATGTTGCTTTGTCACTGGATCGCTGAGATGTCTGTTGACTGATATTCCTTCCACAGTAATGCTTGTTGATCCAGCACATTATATATGTCAGAGAAGGAAGGATTCATTTCTGAGATAGATCTCTCAATGTCTACAAGCCCCTTATCCATCATACTGTACATGGTATTAATGACACACTGTATCACGTTGGTGCTCCAACAGTCCTGCTCTGAATATCTTTCTACAACAGCAACTTGCACTTCTGTAATGCCTTTAAGATAGTAAAACGTCCCTATTCTAAAGATCTCCACTGTTCCTTATATCTGTAAAATGCTCCTTTCTTATTTCTGTAGGTACAGATTACAAGTTTCCTACCATGCACGTTTGGATTATAGAATGAATTGTGTGTTAGGGTCAATCAACTCATTTCCTGCTTGTTAAGGTGGGAAAATGTGATTGCTGCAGCTGAGCTCTGATTGGGAGGCTAACATTTCTGGATGGTGCATATTGCATTGGTGACACTGATTAGTAATGGCTACATTCTGATATTCAGAAATTGTGACATTTTTGTGTATAGTTTAACAGATGACACCCACCTTTTCATAGCAAAAATAAATCCATGTAATTTCAAAGATGTAGCTTTTTATTTGCAGCTTTTTGTATACGTTATGCAAAACAATGGCATCCTTAAGCTTTGTGCCATAAGGGGCTTGGTCGGAAGATGTGACCAAAAGAAATAAAACAAAATCAGAGATTTGCTTTTGAGATGCCCTGGGAGAACATAGTGACCCATATTCCTCAGCAATAACTGTGACAGGACTATGTGGAGCCGAAAAGGGCAATCTGCCCTGAAGTGAATATAGGTTGCATATTTAAAAATATTGAAAACCCAAGGAAAAATATTTGTTTTAAAAACATGCTTATCTTTTTAATGAGTTCAATGATAATACTGGAGTCATGAATATTTATCTTCTATTTCTCACAGCCAGCTGTATTTTATTTGAAATCTATCTTGTACTGAAAACTGGACAAAGGACATTCTTAATGATCAACTTCGGGCACTTGTTAATTCCAGATTTATCAATGTTATACTGGCATCCCACTTGATCCAACCACTGGCAGGTGGAAGGGAGGTGTTTAATTTAAAAATTTGGAACTGAAATATGAAAATATTTGTGTGATTAATTGTATATATTGTTTTGGCTAATTCGGGGTAGACTTGTCCATTTCCTGAAATTGCTTACTCTTGTAGGGGTACAAATCTATAGTGCCTTCCCTTGATGGCTATTTGTGTATAAACCGGGACCAAACGTGGCAGTAAGCTATTCAATAAGTGAGCTATTACAACTGAGCTTGAGCCTTTCATTACTTGGGGGTAAACTTTAACTCCCAAGAACAGGTAGGTTGGGGATGGGTGAGAGGTTAAAATAACAACTTTATGGATTGGGACTGAATCCCGGCTCCAACTCGCCCACTTCTGGGCTTAACCCAGGCCGGTTTGTCTGCGTGTGGACCGCCCCCACTTAAAGCCAGCGGGCCAATACTTAAAAGGGCAATGTACCTCATTGAAATACTTGAGGTACTTAATATTTTGTGTGTTGGAAAATTAAAATGAATTTAACCTTAACTGTTCGGGTTTCCCATCGCTTCCGATTCACATCAGGTGAAAGCAGGCAAGAAGGGCCGGGTCCATGAGGTGAGTGCCTTTATTGCACTGCTTGTAGGAGCAGGACTGCTTCACCCAGGCTCAACAAGCTCACCCGGTCGACGACCCCCGCGATTGCCCCCCCCCCACCCCTGACTCGTCACCTGACCCCCAGCGACCTCCGATCTTCTTCCTGGCTCCCCGTTCCTCACCCACTCTCCCCAGCCCATGATCCCTTCTTCCCTCCCTCCCTTCAATTCCCTCTGCGGCCTTCTTACCCAACAGCCAGCCAGTCTGTCAATCAGGCTGGCTGCCGAGTGCAAAACCCGGAAGTAAAATTGAGTGGCTTTATTAACCACCAACTTACCTTCCGGGCTTCACACCCAAAAATCTGCCTCCCCCCTGACCCCCGCCACCAAGCTCCCTTCCTGGCTGGAAGTGAAAATTCTGCCCTAAATGCATGCACTTCCAGCAAGAGTTACTCAATAACAATCAGGAGTCAAAACTTTGACTCTTTTCCTCACCAAGGCCAAGGCTGCCGCAGGGGCTGATGCAGATAAGGGATTGGACAGTTCATATCGTCTTCTGTTCATTAATCTTAAAAATGGCAAAGCTTACTTCAAGAACTGTCTTTTTTTGTCTGCAAATGTATTTTTTTATTTCCCCTCTGAAACGTTTTAGTGTTTTGATAGAGCTAAGGATTTTTTTGGCTTTATTTGTATAAATGAAAAGTTACACTCAATGTTTTTCTAAACGGATTGTTTTCCTTTCGTTCTTGGCTGGAGCTGTTTACTACCAATCATCTTTAGTCAGGGTGCTGTGGACTACTCGTGATTGATCAACAGGGAATTAATTTATAGTTGAGCAAACTGTCTGCCCTCCCCTTCCACTACAGTGTTTCATTGCCCCCTAGCTGCATCTTTGATAACTCATGAAATTTGCATTCAGTACATCATTTGTTTGTCATTTCTGTCATTTCTCCTCTGACTAAGGTTTAAATTCAGATGGGAAGGAAGTTTCGCCCCTCTGAAGGCTTTAAGTGTCCTATAAGAATTACTTTTTAGGCAGTCGCAGCGCAGTGAGTGCTTGTGAGTCTGCATAATGAAAATGCTAATTTAAAACAGTTTGTGCAAAATTAGCTCCAAGACAACAAAATTATGGGTGGTGTGGGAAATGGGAATGTTCACATTGATGTTACAGGGCTTATGGGGAAAGAGCAGGGGAGTGGGACTAATCTAGGTTGATAATAAGAAAACCTTGAACTTCAAACACATTTTTGTCCTTGTTATGGTCCAGGTTTTTAAGACACCATTTTGCTTTTAATAGTTGTACCAGACTCTCCATATGTGAGCATGCCCCTTATAATCTGGGCATCTGTGTCTTAGGCTTTTTGATTACACCTCTGTGAAGAGCCTTGGGATGTTATTACATGTTAACAGCACAATATAAATGCAAGTTGTTGTTGCATAGCACATGGCTTCCAATTACCTTATTATGCAATCACACCATACACTAGAATTTATATAGAACCCTGCTATGTTGTATCACTTTTAGAAATACTACAAGAACTGAATGTATAGGCTAATATTACGAATTGAATGCATTTATATTTAAATCATATATACAGAAGCTCTAAAACAATGACTGGAGCTACATACTACAAAAGTAAAAGACAATATTATTCCTATGCAGATAACTGAATAGTGTACATTAAAGAAGTACCTTTCCTTCTTCATACTCCTTCAATGCTACTGTGGACTTCAATAAACTGGAATGGTTTTTGGTGAAGACGTGAAAATAGAGTTGATTATTTTCAGCCCAAGGGAAACAGTCTTTTCTTGCTACTCGTAGTTGGTTCACCATCTATAGCTGTTTGTGGTACTCAAATTCTTGATCTTGAACTCTTAATGAAATCTCTATAGTAGGCTTAATCTTTGTTCTGCTAACTCTGTTGTTTTGTAGGGACTGTTAAAGCTTGATTGCCAAGGAATAGTGGCTCGTCTTGTTCAAGATGTTGTTATGCTCTCAGCAGCTGTGGAGCTCGGCGTTCGTTGGAGAGAGTTGGCAGAAAAACTATCCAAACTCTCAAAACAGCAAATAGATGCATATGAAGCGCCTCACAGAACTGGAAGTGGCGAAGTTAGTCAGGAGGTGGGTTGCCGCCTTAACAATTTAACAGTGTAGGTTGTGCCGCAATCCAACATTGATTTTTTTCATTTTTCTTGAACTCTTTTTTCATTCACTTTTTGTTTGTTCTTTTATAGACCATGTGGAAGCCAGCATATGATTTTCTTTACACATGGAGCATCAAGTTTGGAGATGGATACCGGGATGTACTGCAAGAACTGCAAAGCGTGCTGGATAAAATGAAAAACCCAATTACAAGGCATTGGAGACATCTAACAGGGGTTCTTATTTTGGTGAACTGTATGGAAATACTAAGAGCTGCTGCATTCTCCAGGCATGATGAGGAATGACTTATTTATATAAAACCATTAAGAAACCCAAGCACACCAAATCAATTCTTAACCTGTGAGGGAAAAAAGGGGATGGAAATAGAATTATTTTCTAAGAATACAATTATTTTTGTGCTAAATACAAAACAAAAGATGAGCTATAGGGTACTCGCGCGACTTGAAAATGGGTTGTGGTGATCTGAAAAATTATCAGCAACTTCAAGATTCGGTAATCATATTTTTTTCTCACAAATGTTTCCAGCTCAACGCTCACTAAGGTAATCTTGATTAAGGAAGCAGTTCAACATGTTTTGGAAAATACCGTGGTAGACGGCTGACTGCTTCATATTTTAATTTTTTTTCACTTTAAGATATGCTGCTTGTATTATTTTGGAAAGTGATAATCACATTCCAGTTAAGTTCTACCTGTCCCAAATGGTTTGAAATAATGAAAACAAAAACAAAAGGTCCTGTTGACCGTCATGATCATCAGAATTTAGTGACAATTGTAGAAGAAGGTATACTGTGCATCATGTACAGGGTTTATTTTCTAGGGCAGGTCTGGGGGCTGCCCCCACCCACCTCTCCCAAATTTTGATTTTTGACACTTTATTTGTTGCATTTACTAACATGTTGGAGTATATATATTTATGTAAATACTTTGATTTGTGTAGATTCATAGAGAATTATATCCCACCAAGCTCAACCAAACCCTATAATGAATTGTTGGGGTCATGTATAAACAAGATAATGCACTTATTTTTTGACTCTTGTTTCTTCCTGAACCACCATAATTTTTTGAGCCTAGGAATGACTGTAATATTTGTATGTTAGTCCTTGTCTGTTATTTTAATGCAGGTATTAAGGCATTTATTTTGAACTAGTTATTACTTCCATTAAAATAGCGGCAAAGGAATATCGTATGAACACATCAAGCATTTGTCTGAAAATAACCAATTTCTAGGCTTTGGTTTCAAAATGAATCACTGATGATATAAAATGTAGTATAAAAAATAGCTCTATGATCGATGTTTACGATCTTCAGAAGGTGACTGCACATATCACCTTGATCTGTGTGATTTGCCATCTCATGCTTTTGGATCTGATGTACTTCTGTGAATCCCATAAAGGAAGAGATGGTACATTCAGGTTCACAACTTGGAACTTCCATACTTGAGTTGAAGAATCTTTTCTCTCTATCCTCTTCATGTAATTATTCTCCTTTATTGATGGGTTACTCTTCAAAATTGGAGTTCAAAATTAAAAGTAGATCCATGATCTCATTGAGCAATGCTATATAGCTTCATCTGAAAATGTTCTGTCCTGAAAATATGAGGGTCAGTTTTACAAATTCATGTTCCTGCCATGGAGCTTTACACATCAAAAGCACATATCAACAAGTCCCACACTGAGGTCAATAAGCCCTGCAAGATTTCCCATCCCAGTATTGAACAGATAATCCTGTGGGCCCAAATTCCCAATGTAATTCTCATAATGTGCTCCCTATCGGCAAAGCTCTGTTCTGGGATTGCAAATTCTAAAATGAGTTCTAAGGAATATATGTGAAAGAGGATTATGCAATACTATGATAATGGAGATCAGGAATGAATGAGAATTATAATTTTGTGTTTGTGGGTGATGTGTTGATTAGGAATTAGAGTAATAGTGTTCAATCCTCATTCATAGTTTAGCTTCCAAAAATAAAAATTGAATATACTCCATGTACCCTCAATTACATGCTGCCAAAAAGTTAGTGTACTCTTGACATCAAAAATACACGGTAGGTATTATCCATATCCTCTCCACTGCACCCCTGATGATTACTACCAAAACTCCTAAAGTGCTGGATTCAACAGTGACTGAAATAAAGACTAAAAAAATAATTTCACAATGGGCTTGAGGTGTTTCCTTGAGCTAGTCTCTACTACCATGGTCTCAATGTATGGGAGTAGATATTAAATGCAAATGTGGCAATAAGAAAAATTGAGGAATATAGAGGTGTGGGGTAAACCTGGGGAGGAATGTGGCTTTTTTGCTATAGGTTATAGCTACTTTATTTTTCTTTCTTCCCCATTTCTTCCTTAGCTTACTGAATTCTGCACTGTTCTTAACTGAAAGGGCTGTCAGGCAGCCTGCTGCGTGACCTCTGATCTTCTGAAACAGTGAGGTGTAAGAGAGTGGCTTTTATTCTTATCAAAATAAAGTAGCATGGTGCCACATGTTACAAATGAATTATATGTTGACTTCTCTGTGTTGACCAAATATTTTGCAGTTAACCAGATACTTATTTTCCTTTACCATTTGTGTAGATATAAAAGTAAGTCCTTTTTAACTTATTTTCTGGTTATACTTCGGGACAGGGTCTTTCAGAAAGGGAATTGAAGCATTTTTATTTTGGCAGACATCAGTTTAATAAATGCATGTATGTTTCCATAAGAAAATAAGAATACCAGGATTGTCTCATGGTCAATAATCAATTTCCTATTATGTAACTCAGCTTTTTTGGGGCCATAAAATACTGCAGATTGTTTATGTGCAGTGCAAGGGACAATAGGGCTTATCTGGATTTTTTTTAAAGGTAACTTTTTTTTCATGCAAGTATTGTGCAACACAGAATTTTATAGGAAACAACATTATTTAGTTAAATACTGTTTGTCAATAAAAGTTTTCAAAATTATATTTAATCTGTAATTTATTTTAATGTAAATTGTATACAGAACTTATCCGTATTAAGTAAAACATTACTCTAAAACAGCAGTAGTCGGAGAAAGTAGAGATACAAAGAAACTACACAAATGCTTGCCATCAAACATGGCCTCAACATCTACCAGATCCCAATTACTGACCTGGCTATCGCAGAGCACTTCTTTACCACCTACTTCCAACCCCACTATCTTTACCCTCTGCCCCTAGAAAAAAACTTTTCCTCCACTCCCTTGCAACCAAACGTTAACTCCCAACTCTTATGTGCCTCCACCCACTATGATGACAGTGCTACTGATGACCTCCACAGCTTTTGATTCTGCCTTCAGTGCCCTCGTCAACCAAGCTGCTTTTGATCTCCTATTCCTTTGAAGCTATAGACTCAAGAACTCCATAACTGCAATTGCAGAACATTATCCCTTTTTGACTTCTCTCCAGTGTTTGACATGGTGAATCATGCCATCCTCCTCCATCACCTCTCCTCCTTCATAGGGCTGCGTTTGAGTATTTTCACCACTATATCATTACAGACAGCATATCTCCAGCACTGGCTTCCCCCATCTCCACACAGTTACTTCTGGTGTACCCCAGTATTGTCCACGGTTCCATCCTCAATCGCCTCCTTTTCCTCATTTACATGTTGCCCTTTGGGACATCATTCATAGGCATGGGGTTAAATGTATGCCATATGTTTCCATATGTATGCTGATGAGAATCCAGCTTACTTCCCTCGTTTCCACAATGACCTCTTCTGTTAGATTTCCAACTCAATGTTGTTGACGTTGAGCCAGAATTTCCTCCAGTTGAACAATGGAAACAATGAGGGTATTGCATTCGGTCCCAGTCAAAAACACTCCCCTTGCCGACAACGCTATCTCTCTCCCTGACTGCTCTTAGGCTGC
The DNA here is from genome assembly GCF_035084215.1 of Heptranchias perlo. Lineage (NCBI taxonomy): Eukaryota > Metazoa > Chordata > Chondrichthyes > Hexanchiformes > Hexanchidae > Heptranchias > Heptranchias perlo. The sequence continues at coordinate 81,407,599 of NC_090326.1, forward strand.
ACCAGGCAGTCTACAATTTGTGAGCTGCATAACACCCAAAGCTGAGTTTAAACCCCATATACTGGCTGCCACCAAAACTACGTACTCCACCAGTCCCCTCCACTCCTACCTCACTCTCACTTCAGACAAACCCTAAGCCGCACTTTTATCACCTCCCGATGCGATGACCAGGGCTTTTTGCCTCTACACTGGCCAGTCCATGATTTTTTTACCCATAAAATTAGTGGGCAGAAAATTGCACTTTGAGCACAGTAGCAGAAAATGCCAGTCAATTTCTTTAATGCTATCTCAATTGTCTGCCAAGATCCACATTCTGTAAACTCGTACTCATCCAAAATTCCCCCGATACCTGTCCTGCTTACCAATCACTATCCTTGTCAACCTACATTGTTTCCCTATGCATCAATTTGCATTCACATCGACTAATCCCTCAAAGGCTTTGCTCCACCCTTTCTCTGGCCTATTCCACAGGGTCCCTTCTTGAGTCCTATGTTACTTCTAACTTAGGCCTGTGCCTTCACCCTTCTCCTGGCAACGTTGTGACCATCATCCGTTTACTTCGATCCCTTTCTTAAAATGCCTTTAAATGTATTCTCCAAACTCCCTGACTCGATCATGACCTTGGTCACCCCTCCTAACTCCCCAACTTAAGAACATAACAACAAATAGGAGCAGGAGTAGGCCATACGGCCCCATGAGACTGCTCCACCCTTCAATCAGATTATGGCTGATCTTTAACCTCAACTCCACTTTCCTGCCTGATCCCCATATCCCTTGATTCTCCTAGAGTCCAAAAATCTATCTATCTCAGCCTTGAATATATTCAATGACTCAGCATCCACAGCCCTCTGGGGTAGAGAATTCCAAAAATTCAAAACCCTCTGAGTAAAGAAGTGCCTCCTCATCTCAGTCTTAAGTGGCCGACCCCTTATCCTGCGATTATGTCCTCTAGTTCTAGACTCTCCTGCCGGGGGAAACAGCCTCTCTGCATCTACCTGTCAAGCCCCTCAGAATCTTGAGATTCAATGAGATCACCTCTCATTCTTCTAAATTCCAGAGAGTATAGGCCCATTCTACTCAATCTCTCCTCTTAGGACGACCCTCATCCCAGGAATTAATCTAGTGAACCTTCGTTGCACCGCCTCTAAGGCAAGTATATCCTTCCTTAAATAAGGAGACCAAAACTACGCAGTATTTCAGGTGAGGTCTCACCAAAGCCCTATACAACTGGAGCAAGACTTCTTTACTCTTGTACTCCAACCCCCTTGCAATAAAGGCCAACATGCAATTTGCTTTCCTAATTGCCTGCTGTACTTGCATGCTAACTTTTTGTGTTTTTTGTACCAGGACACCCAAGTCTCTGCACACGAACATTTAGTAGTTTCTCACCATTTAGAAATATTCTGTTTTTCTATTCTTCTTACCAAAGTGAATAACCTCACATTACCCCACATTACACTCCTTCTGCAACCTTCTTGCCCACTCACTTAACCTGTCTATAATCCCTTTGCAGACTCTTTGGCCCCGATATGAGAGTGGAGGTGGAATGGTAGGAGGGGGGTTAATGAGCACGTGGGTAGCCCGCCCAATAAAAAATGTCCGCTCCCCACTCATTCACGATTCAATTGGTGCCACTTAACGTGGCTTCCAGGTTTGAACATAAGAACATAAGAAATAGGAGTGGGAGTAGGCCAACCGGCCCCTCGAGCCTGCTCCGCCATTCAATAAAATCATTGTAAACAATTTTACAACACCAAATTATAGTCCAGCAATTTTATTTTAAATTCACAAGCTTTCGGAGGCTTCCTCCTTCGTCAGGTGAACGATGTGAAAATGAAATCCTCGAAATGAAATCGCATTTATAATTCACAGAACAATGCTTGGTGATAACAGACAGTTTTTTCAACTGCACGTTGCCAAGGCAATCAGTGTGCAGACAGACAGGTGTTACCTGCCAGGTCTCAGAATATACAAATCACCAAAAAAAACAACAAACAAAAAAAAACAGAGATAGAGAGGTAGAAACATAGAAAAGACAGCAACTGACCCGTTATATTAAAAACAGATAACATTTGTTCGCTGGTGGGGTAACGTGTAGCGTGACATGAACCCAAGATCCCGGTTGAGGCCGTCCTCATGGGTGCGGAACTTGGCTATCAATTTCTGCTCGACGATTTTGCGTTGTCGTGTGTCTCGAATGCCGCCTTGGAGTATGCTTACCCGAAGGTCGGTGGATGAATGTCCATGACTGCTGAAGTGTTCCCCGACTGGGAGGGAACCCTTCTGTTTGGCGATTGTTGCGCGGTGTCCGTTCATCTGTTGTCGCAGCGTCTGCATGGTCTCGCCAATGTACCATGCTCTGGGGTATCCTTTCCTGCAACGTATGAGGTAGACAACGTTGGCCGAGTCACAGGAGTATGAACCATGCACCTGATGGGTGGTGTCCTCTCATGTGATGGTGGTATCTACTCCTCAGAATCAGTTTCTTTCTTGGACACACGAGGAGTGTACATATTACAGAGAGGGAGGTGCTGGAAGTCTTAACGCGCATCAAGGTAGATAAATCTCCGGGACCTGATGAAATGTATCCCAGGACGTTATGGGAGGTTAGGGAGGAAATTGCGGGTCCCCTAACAGAGATATTTGAATCATCGACAGCTACAGGTGAGGTGCCTGAAGATTGGAGGGTAGCAAATGTTGTGCCTTTGTTTAAGAAGGGCGGCAGGGAAAAGCCTGGGAACTACAGACCGGTGAGCCTGACATCTGTAGTGGGTAAGTTGTTAGAGGGTATTCTGAGGGACAGGATCTACAGGCGTTTGGAGAGGCAGGGACTAATTAGGAACAGTCAGCATGGTTTTGTGAGAGGAAAATCATGTCTCACGAATTTGATTGAGTTTTTTGAAGGGGTAACCAAGAAGATAGATGAGGGCTGTGCAGTAGACGTGGTCTACATGGACTTCAGCAAAGCCTTTGACAAGGTACCGCATGGTAGGTTGTTACATAAGGTTAAATCTCATGGGATCCAAGGTGAGGTAGCCAATTGGATACAAAATTGGCTTGACGACAGAAGACAGAGGGTGGTTGTAGAGGGTTGTTTTTCAAACTTGAGGCCTGTGACCAGCGGTGTGCCTCAGGGATCGGTGCTGGGTCCACTGTTATTTGTTATTTATATTAATGATTTGGATGAGAATTTAGGAGGCATGGTTAGTAAGTTTGCAGATGACACCAAGATTGGTGGCATTGTGGACAGTGAAGAAGGTTATCTAGGATTGCAACGGGATCTTGATAAATTGGGCCAGTGGGCCGATGAATGGCAGATGGAGTTTAATTTAGATAAATGTGAGGTGATGCATTTTGGTAGATCGAATCGGGCCAGGACTTACTCCGTTAATGGTAGGGCGTTGGGGAGAGTTATAGAACAAAGAGATCTGGGAGTACAGGTTCATAGCTCCTTGAAAGTGGAGTCACAGGTGGATAGGGTGGTGAAGAAGGCATTCGGCATGCTTGGTTTCATTGGTCAGAACATTGAATGCAGGTGTTGGGATGTCTTGTTGAAGTTGTACAGGGCATTGGTGAGGCCACACTTGGAATACTGTGTACAGTTCTGGTCACCCTATTATAGAAAGGATATTATTAAACTAGAAAGAGTGCAGAAAAGATTTACTAGGATGCTACCGGGACTTGATGGTTTGACTTATAGGGAGAGGTTAGACAGACTGAGACTTTTTTCCCTGGAGAGTAGGAGGTTGAGGGGTGATCTTATAGAAGTCTATAAAATAATGAGGGGCATAGATAAGGTAGATAGTCAAAATCTTTTCCCAAAGGTAGGGGAGTCTATAACGAGGGGGCATAGATTTAAGGTGAGAGGGGAGAGATACAAAAGGGTCCAGAGGAGCAATTTTTTCACTCAAAGGGTGGTGAGTGTCTGGAACGAGCTGCCAGAGGCAGTAGTAGAGGCGGGTACAATTTTGTCTTTTAAAAAGCATTTGGGCAGTTACATGGGTAAGATGGGTATAGAGGGATATGGGCCAAGTGCAGGCAATTGGGACTAGCTTAGTGGTATAAACTGGGCGACATGGACATGTTGGGCCGAAGGGCCTGTTTCCATGTTGTAACTTCTATGATTCTATGTATGCAGTATTCCAGGTGCGGTCTCACCAATACCTTATATAACTGCAGCAATACCTCCCTGTTTTTAAATTCTATCCCCCTAGCAATAAAAGCCAACATTCCGTTGGCCTTCTTGATCACCTGCTGCACCTCCATACTAACCTTTCGATTTTCTTGCACTAGGACCCCCAGATCCCTTTGTACTGCAGTACTTTACAGTTTCTCGCCATTAAGATAATAACTTGCTCTCTGATTTTTCCTGCCAAAGTGCATAACTTCACATTTTCCAATATTGTATTGCATCTGCCAAATCTCCGCCCACTCACCCAGCCTGTCTATATCCCCTTGTAGGTTGTTTATGTCCTCCTCACTCTCTACTTTCCCTCCCATCTTTATATCAAAGTTTGCAGATGATACGTTACACTCGGTCCCCTCCTCCAAATCGTTAATATAGATTATAAAGAGTTGGGGACCCAGCACTGATCCCTGCGGAACACCACTGGCTACTGGTTGCCAGTCCGAGAATGAACCATTTATCCCAACTCTCTGCTTCCTGTTAGATAACCAACCCTCCACCCATGCCAGAATATTACCCCCAATCCAGTGATTCTTTATCTTGAGCAGTAATCTTTTATGTGGCACCTTGTCAAATGCCTTCTGGAAGTCTAAATACACTACGTCCACTGGTTCCCCTTTATCAACCCTGTACGTTATGTCCTCAAAGAACTCAAGCAAATTTGTCAGACATGACTTCCCCTTCGTAAAGCCATGCTGACTTTGTCCTATTAAATTATGTTTATCCAAATGTTCCGCTACTGTCTCCTTAATAATAGACTCCAAAATTTTACCCACCACAGATGTTAGGCTAACTGGTCTATAATTTCCAGCCTTCTGCCTACTACCCTTTTTAAATAAGGGTGTTACATTAGCAGTTTTCCAATCCGCCGGGACCTTTGCCGAGTCCAGAGAATTTTGGAAAATTATTACCAAAGCATCCACAATCCCTACTGCCACTTCCCTCAAGACCCGAGGATGTAAGCCATCAGGTCCAGGGGATTTATCCGCCTTGAGTCCCATTAATTTACTGAGTACCAATTCCTTAGTGATTTTAATCGTATTTAGCTCCTCCCCCCCCCTAGAGCCCCCTGTTTGTCCAATGTTGGGATATTCTTAGTGTCCTCTACCGTAAAGACTGAAACAAAATATTTGTTCAGCATTTTTGCCATCTCCATGTTTCCCACCATTAATTTCCCAGTCTCATCCTCTAAGGGACCTACATTTGCCTTAGCCACCCTTTTTCTTTTTATATAACTGTAGAAACTCTTGCTATCTGTTTTTATGTTTTTGCTAATTTATTTTCATAATCTATCTTCCCTTTCTTAATCCTTTAGTTACTTTTTGCTGTCTTTTGAAGACTTCCCAATCTTCTAGCCTCCCACTAAGTTTGGCTACCTTATATGTCCTTGTTTTTAGTCGGATACTATCCTTAATTTCTTTACTTAGCCACAGATGGCTGTCATTTCTTTTACACCCTTTTTTCCTCAGTGGAATATTTTTTTTTTGAAAGTTGTAAAATAACTCCCTAAATGAACACCACTGCTCATGTACCGTCTTACCCTTTAATCTATTTTCCCAGTCCACTTTAATCAATTCCGCTCTCATACCATCATAGTCTCCTTTATTCAAGCTCAGTACGCTTGTTTGAGAACCAACCTTCTCACCCTCTAATTGGATATGGAATGTAACCATGTTATGGTCACTCATTCCAAGGGGATCCTTAACTCGGACATTATTAATTAGTCCTGGCTCATTACACAGGACCAGGTCCAAGGTTGCTTGCCCCCTTGTTGGTTGAGTTACATACTTCTCAAGAAATCCATCCCTAATACACTCAATAAACTCTTCCTCAAGGCTGCCTTGCCCAATTTGATTTGTCCAGTTAACATGATAGTTAAAATCCCCCATAATTATAGCTGTTCCTTTTATACATGCCCCGACTATTTCCTGATTAATACTTTTTCCAGCAGAGTTGCAACTATTAGGAGGCCTATATACTACGCCCACGAGTGTTTTTTTCCCCTTATTATTCCTTACCTCTACCCAAACTGTTTCATTATCCTGATCCTTTGTCCCAATATCATTTCTCTGTATTACAGTGATTCCTTCCTTTATTAACATAGCCACCCCACCTCCCCTTCCTTCCTGCCGTCTGAAAGCTGCGCTGCTGGTGGACTGCGCACCTGCACCACAGGCTGTCGGCTGGAGGAGCTCTATTTAAAGGGGCATTCCTCCAATGGCTTTTCCTGGAGCAAACACCCATATACCACCATATGGAGCAACACAGGGTTAAGGCTGCTCCAAGATTCAATGATGCCTCACTCCAGGTGCTATGGGATGGTGTGAGGAGGAGGAGGAGGGATCTGTTTGACAGGAGGAAGTGGCCTGCCTCTGCCACCAAGAAGGCTTGGCTCGAGGTGGCAGAGGAGGTCATGAGCAGCAGCAATATATCACGCACCTGGATCGAGTGCAGGAAGTGCTTCAATGACCTAACCAGGTCAGCCAAAGTGAGTACACTTATTGATTCTCCTACATTCCATCTTCCACATCACTGGCCCCACCGCCACCCCCCCCACCCCAACTCATTCTGCACTGCCAACACTACTCCATTACATCATTCCTCAAAACTACTTCAGGCTCATCCTCAACTTACCTGTACTTCCTCACCTCCCCATTAGTCACCCCACCACTACCACTCAACCCAATTCTCATCCAATGTCATGGCTTTATCTCATACACACCCTCTGAAGCATCTCTTTCACAGTCAGCCTCACCCAAACCAATGCATTCATCAGTTGGCCACTTTACCATCGCTCACTCAGGCGTCAGTTCTATCTCCCCTTCCAGGAGAAGAGAGTGCAAAATGCATGGGAGAGGGCGAGGACTGGAGGGGGGCTGTCACAAATCGTCGTCCTTACAGACGTGGAGCAGAAGATGCTGGAGCTTAGCCGCACCCTCGAGTGCCTGTCCTTTGGGGACGCCGAGGCTGGCAACTCACAAACGTCTGTTTTTTAAAATTCGTTCACGGGATGTGGGCGTCGCTGGCGAGGCCGGCATTTATTGCCCATCCCTAATTGCCCTCGAGAAGGTGGTGGTGAGCCGCCTTCTTGAACCGCTGCAGTCCGTGTGGTGACGGTTCTCCCACAGTGCTGTTAGGAAGGGAGTTCCAGGATTTTGACCCAGCGACAATGGAGGAACGGCGATATATTTCCAAGTCGGGATGGTGTGTGACTTGGAGGGGAACGTGCAGGTGGTGTTGTTCCCATGCGCCTGCTGCTCTTGTCCTTCTAGGTGGTAGAGGTCGCGGGTTTGGGAGGTGCTGTCGAAGAAGCCTTGGCGAGTTGCTGCAGTGCATCCTGTGGATGCATCTGGTGACACAACTTTAACATACGTCATACACAATGTGAATTGACGTTAATGTGCCTTGCCATCTTCAGCACCTCAGTATGCTCATCATAACATGACACATATGTGATGATGTTTAATATTGCTTTCTGTTCTCTTACAGGGCCTTCTGTGACCTCTGTGACGGTGGAGAGCGATTCCTCAGAGGACCTGCCAGCCCCTGAGGGTGCACCGTCACATCTGAGCGAGCCATCCACCAACACAGATACACACACCTCAGTGGGACTTAGTCCTCAGTTAGTTGGGTTGGCCCCTGGTGAGTTACCATACACATATGAGCACGAGCAAACGCTGGTGGCAGGGGCAGCTGCGGAGAGTCCGCGTTGGTGGGAGCACTCTTCTCCAGGCTCTGCTCTGCTGGACGTTGATGTGGGACCCTGGGAGCCATCCTTTAAAAGGAGAATGATCAAGGGACAGCAGCAGCGAGGTATTGGAACAGGTGCCACGTGCACTCTCCACAATAACGCAGAGGATGGAGGAGTCCAACTCCTGCATCAGTGGAATGGTGGCACAGGGACTTGAGGGAATCTCTGAGATAGTGTCACAGGGATGTGAGCAACTATCTGATATATGGTCACAGGTAAGTATGAGAATGTCTGCAATGGAAAAAAGGCTAGCCTCCATTGAGCTTCAAGCAGGGCTCACAAATTAGTCCATTCTGGCCCTGACACGGCCATTCGGACTCAGGCTGAACAACAATCTGCCGTCTTAAACAGGCAGACAGATACAGTAGTACTGGCCTTGCAAGGCATTACACACGTCCTCCAAACTGTTCTCCAGCAGGTGGAAGGAGTGATGTGGCCCTGGCCCAGGGGAGGGATGATGATGAAAGGGGACATTAAAGTGGGGATGCCACTCAAAACGCTCCCACGTCTCACCCATTGCCTCCCTCTCAACCAGTACCCGCAATGCTGCCTCCTCTCCAGGTGGCCGAGTCTGCCCCTGAACAGGTGCTGGTGGAGCAGTCTTTGGCAGGGCCCTCACGAGCTCCAGAACCCAGAGGGCGTAGGCCAAAAGCATCTAAGCAGTCAGGGCATAAACATGAGCAACCTGCCACTACCTCTGCTGCAGCCATAGGGGATGCACCATGTAGGAGTAGTTGTAAGAGAAAGGCAAAGGTTTTGTGAGCACAAAGGGTATAAACAAGGGTGTTTGGCAGACTGTCATGTTTTTCATTTATATTTAGTTTTTGTTAAAGTGACATTAAATTTTATGATTGTCACCACTGCTGTCAAGTCTTGCCCATTCTTGACTGGCTTTTGTGATAGGGCCCTTTCATGAGGTTCACCATGAACGGTGACACTTGATGCCACCCATTGGCTCACTTTACAGTGGGTGTATGTGTAGTTGCAGGACTATTTTGTGCAGGGAGGGGTGGGCAGCCTGGTGTGGGTGCTGCCCTTTCCAGGTGGTGTGAGGAATGGACTATTCACACTTTCTGATGTTAGGAGAACCATTCACATATCAGTGACTCCCTGGCCTCACAAGCAGCCAGGTGAGCCACTACTCTGCCCATGGGTTCCTCCTCCTCCTCCATGTGGGTGGCAGATGTGGATGGGGCCTTGTCAAGCAGCACCCGTCTCTGTTATTGCCCTCTGTGCTCTTGTGCAGATGCCTGTGGTGCAGCACTGTGTTGTGGAGCTCCAAATGGCAGAGGTGGACGCCGTACCTGACGAGGCTGGTGATGTTACTCGTCCTCTGATGTAGTGGTGAATGCAACCATGGCGCCTCCCATACTGACGGTGTGAGTTTGAGGGGGGTCCGCAAAGTAGTTAAATATGTGAACAGAAGAATTTTGAGTGGAAAATAAGAATTTTCAGTGGAAGCATAAAGATCTCGCAGCCAAAACTTTGTCCGAAAGAACTGAGTGCTCTCCTGCAATACGTGACCTTTTCTCCCCATCTGTCAAAGAAGCATTTGAATGTCCCACTGGCTGCTGGCTTAAACACGTCTGTTGCAACATGGAGTGTTTCCCACAGCACGGGAAACAAGCTGAGGATGCTTCAAAATCGCACCCCTGCCTCAATGTGGAGAAAATTAAGTAGTTCAACTACTTTAATTATCTAAACAACTGTGTCAAGTATCATCCCGCCGGCTTTAATTGCCGGTGGGACTTCCGCACTCGGGAGGCGGGCAAGCACCCAGACGTGTTAGTGGGGAACCCGGAAGTCTGCGAGTTGGAGCTGGATTCCGAACCCGAACGGGATTTCCCCGATTTTCGGAGCCCCCCCCCGCCCCCAACACACCTGCAATTTCCCTGCAAAATTGAGCCCTTTGTGTCCTCCTCACGGCTAACTTTCCCACCTAGCTTTGTATCAACAACAAGCTTGGATACATTGCACTCTGTCCCTTCATCTAAGTCATTAATATAGATTGTAAATAGCTGAGGCCCAAGCACTGATCCTTATGGCACCCCACTAATTACAGTCTGCCAACCTGAAAATGACCCGTTTATCTCTACTCTCAGTTTTCTGTCCGTTAACCAATCCTCTATCCATGCTAACATGTTACCCCAACCCCATGAGCTCGCTCTTATTCTTGGTGTCCATTTTTACTCCACTCAGATGCACTTTGGGACATTTTTCGAAGTTAAAGGCATTATATAAATGGAAGGTTGTTACTGAATGCTGGAAATGCAGTCAGTCAGCATCTGAAAGAGAAATGTCAGTTAATACTTGAGCAGGACCCTCATCAGCATCTGAAAAAGAAAGATATTTCTGATCAATCTGCAGTTGAAGTAGGTAAAAAGATTTTGCTAAAATTTTAAATAAAACATGATGCCTGAATGAGCAATGCATAAGCAAAGGCTTATGATAGTACTATGTCTTCATTGCTCAATTTCTCCTTTTTTCTTTTTGCAGCAGTTAAATGTCGTTTTTACCATAAATTTTAATGTATGTATTGCAATGAGACAGAAAGAGTTGAGAGAAAGTTGCTGTAATGCTACGTGATAGCATGGAAAGAGAAAGGGCATTTTTGCCCATCACATCAACACCTTCACTGATCCCCGTGCAGTCGGTCCTGTCAATAATTTCATTGTGTTCATTTATACTGAAGAAGGAAAACGCTACAGAATTCCTATGTGACCATCAAGATGGTCAAACACTTTACACCTCCATTATTCAACGCTGGCCAGTTGCTTTCTGCCGATGAGAGTTAAATGGTCCCAGCAGCAGAGAAACCATTGTATGCCTGAAATATTTGATCATCTATTTGGGCATAAGACCAAAAGTTATGAAGTAAAATTGTATATTTATCCAGTCCATTTTTCCTTTTGAAGGAATTAACACGATGAACTCCTTTTACTGGGAATCCATCCCACAGGGCTAGATAGAACTTCTGTAGACAAAAACAAAAAACTTCCAGTAACTAGTCTTGCTTCAGGCTTCTTAATTCTGCACTTGAGTTCTCTAGTTCTGTAAATAAATAAACTTTATACATCTTCGTTATATATGATTCTCATTTCCCCTCTCAGTCTTTTCAATGAAAATCACTTCAGTTCAGCAAGTCTTTCTTCATAGCTTATTATGTTATGTTTTTAGGCTTTACTTCAGATAGTTCTGTCCTGCTCTGCACCATAATCAGCCCTGTAAGCGAGAGTTTGCTCCCTTTGAACTTAATATGCGCAATATCTGATATTGTAGTCACCCAGGGCCAAACAAAAACTCTCATTACTGTACAAAAAACAGAAAATGCTGGAAACACTCAGCAGGTCAGGCAGCAAATTTGGAGGGAGAAACAGAGTTAGTATCAGGTTAATGAACTTAAATAAGAACTGAAAGATGTTAGAGATGAACAGTTTTAAAGCAAGTGCAGAGCCAGATAAAGGGGGAGGGTGGCAGGAAAAGAACTAAAGGGAGAGGTTTGTGATAGGGTGGAGGGCAGGAGTGATTAAATCACAAAAGAGATGATTGTGCTAGGCAAAATGAGGTGATAAAGAGACAAGTATTGAAACAAAAGGTGGGTCCAGAGGAGGTAGAAAATAGGAGCAGGAGGAGGCCATTTGGCCCTTTGAGCCTGCTCCGCCATTCAATATGATCATGGCTGATCCTCTACCTCAATACCATATTCCCGCTCTCTCCCCATGCCCCTTGATGCCTTTTGTGTCTGGAAATCTATCTATCTCCTTTTTAAATATATTCAGTGACTTGGCCTCCACAGCCTTCTGTGGTAGAGAATTCCACAGGTTCACCAGCCTCTGAATGAAGAAATTTCTCCTCATCTCAGTCCTAAATGTCCTACCCTGTATCCTGAGACTGTGACCCCTCGTTCTAGACCCCCCCAGCCAGGGGAAACATCCTCCCTGCATCCAGTCTGTCTAGGCTTGTCAGAATTTTATTCGTTTGAGTGAGATCCCCTCTCATTCTTCTAAACTTGAGTGAATACAGGGCAAGTTGACCCAACCTCTCCTCATACGACAGTCCTGCCATCTCAGGAATCAGTCTGGTGAAACATCGCTGCACTCCCTCTATGGCAAGTATGTCCTTTCTTAGGTAAGGAGACCAAAACTGCACACAATACTCCAGGTGTGGTCTCACCAACTGCAGTAAGACATCCTTGCCCCTGTACTCAAATCCTCTTGCAATGAAGGCCAACATACCATTTGCCTTCCTAGCTGCTTGCTGCACCTGCATGTTTGCTTTCAGTGACTGATCTACAAGGACACCCAGGTCCCTTTGTACATCAACATTTCCCAATCTATCACCATTTAAATAATTCTCTGCCTTTCTGTTTTTCCTTCCAAAGTGGATAACTTCACATTTATCCACATTATACTGCATCTGCCATGTATTTGCCCACTCACTCAACTTGTCTAAGTCACCTTGAAGCCTCTTTGCATCCTCCTCACAACTCACAATCCCACCTAGTCTTGTGTCATCAGCAAACTTGGAAATATTACATTTGGTTCCCTCATCCAAATCATTGATATATATTGTGAATAGCTGGGGCCCAGCACTGATCCCTGTGGTACCCCACTAGTCACCACCTGCCACCCCGAAAAAGACCCATTTATTCCTACTCTCTGTTTCCTGTCTGTTAACCAATTTTCAATCCATGCCAGTATATTACCCCCAATCCCATGTGCTTTAATTTTGCACACTACTTGTGTGGGACTTTATCAAAGGCCTTCTGAAAATCCAAATACACCACATCCACTGGTTCTCCCTTATCTATTCTACCAGTTACATCCTCAAAAAACTCCAGTAAGTTTGTCAAACACGATTTCCCTTTCATAAATCCATGTTGACTTTGTCTAATCCCGTTGATATTTTCTAGGTGTCCTGCTTTCACATCCTTTATAATAGACTCTAGCATTTTCCCTACTACTGATAGGCTAACCGGTCTGTAGTTCCCTGTTTTCTCTCTCCCTCCTTTTTTAAATAGTGAGGTTACATTTGCCACCCTCCAATCTGCAGGAACTGTTCCATAGTCTAGAGAATCTACAGAATAGGTGTACATGATTACAGCAGAATAGTAGAGGGGGAGGAAAGCATGGAAAATCTGGCAAAGAGACGGCTCCTATGATTCAGGAGTGCGGTGGAAGAAAAACAGTTAGACCCCAGGCTGAGTACCGAAAGGGGATCCCCGCCCCAAGGACCAGCCCGAACCTCCTCCACTCCCAGTGGCTCTGGTGCAGCCAACCTACATTACCAACACCTGCTGTCCAAGAGAAAATGGGAGCAGTGGTTAAGACCTAAAGTTGTTAAGCTCAATGTTAAGGCCAGTGGGCTGTAAGGTGCTTAGTGGAAAGATAAGGTGCTGTTCCTCAAGCTTGCGGTGAACTCAATTGGAACAGCTTAGGAGGCCGAGGACAGAGTGGAATGGAGAAGTAAAGTGGCAAGCAACCGAAAGCTCAGGGTCATCCCTGCTGACTGAACAGAGGTGTTCAGCAATGTAATCACCCAATCTGGTCTTCCCAATGTAGATGAGACCGCATTGTGAGCAGTGAATACTGTATGCTAAATTGTAAGAAGTACAAGTAAATAGTCCATTCACTTATTTAGTCCAAATTCTTTTGAATGCTACTGGTCTTGAACTTCAGCTTTCACGTGGATGCTGCCCTTCTCCATTGCCTCTCTGACCCCTCCACCGCCTCTGTGTTCTCAGACTGTTTGACATCCAGTCTTGGATGAGTTTTAATTTCCTCTAGCTTAACATTGAGAAGACCGAAGCCGTTGTCTTCAGCTACAAATCTGTACCCTCGCCACTGACTCCATCTTCCTCCTGGCCATTGTCTCAGGCTGAAGAATTTGTATTTATATAGCACCTTTCACAACCTCAGGATGTCCCAAAGCATTTCACAGCCAATGACGTATTTTTGAAATGTAGTCACAGTTGTAATGTAGGGAAATACAGGAGCCAATCTGAGTACAGCAAGGTTCCACAAATAGCAATAATCTAAATGACCAGATAATCTGTTTCAATGGTGTTAGCTGAGGAAAAAATATTGGTCAGGACACCAGGAGAACTGGCCTGCTCTTCCAAATAGTGTCATGGGATATTTTACTGTTTACAGCTTGGCATTCTATTCGACCTTGAGCTGAGCTTCTGACCCTATGTCCTCTCATCACAAGGACCACCTTTGTACATTTTTGTAATAGCACTTTTGTAATAGGGTCAAAATCCTGGAACTCCCTTCCTAACAGCACTGTGGGAGAACCTTCACCACACAGACTGCAGCGGTTCAAGAAGGCAGCTCACCACCACCTTCTCAAGGGCAATTAGGGATGGGCAATAAATGCCGGCCTCGCCAGCGACGCCCACATCCCATGAACAAATAAAAAATAAACCATTTCCGCCCCTACCTCAGCCCATCTGTCACTGAAATCTTCATTTATGGATCACCTCCAGACTCAACTATTCCAATGCTCTTCTAGCTGGCCTTCCATCCTCCACCTTATGAAAACCTTAGCTCATCCAAAACTCTGCTGTCCGATTCTACACCAAGTCTGGCTAATGCATTATCCCTGTACTCTACACTGGCTCCCAGTCCTCCAACACCTCAAATTTGAAATTCTCATTCTCTATTTAAATCACTTCATGGCCTCACCCCTCCCTATCTCTGTAACCTTTTCCAGTGCTACAATACCCCCCCTTCCCCACCAAAATCTTCATTACTCTGATTCCAGACTCTTGTGCATCTCCCACACATTTGTCAGCCATGCATTCTGTTGACTAGGCCCCACACTCTAGAATTCCCTCTCTAAATCCTTCCACTTCCAGAATTAACCACATAAGATGGGATTGGGGTCACATTTAGGCCAGATTAGGTAGGGGTGGCAGGTTGCCTTCTATGAACGACATTAGTGACCAGTATGGGTTTTTACAATGATGTAGTAGCTTGTGGTGCCAGCACAAAATTTATCTGGTTTATTGAATTCAATTTCACAACTTGCCATGATGGCATTTGAACTCAACCTCTGGGTTGTTAATCCAGTACCATAACCAACTAGACTACCATGTCTGTTAAAGAATGCAATCTAGAAGTTAAAACTGATCCTGATTAAAGGATAATTGGAATCAGTGTCTGGACAGCACAGAATTGTATTCTTCACCATAGAAGTATCTTTTCTACCTCTCCTGTAGCAAACAATTCCAAATTTATAACAGTGTTTATTGATCCTATTCAATTGCCTCTAAAATAACCAATAGATGGATTTGATAGACTTTAAATCAACCCCCACTGATAGACTCCTTTGTATTAAATTGTACCATGTTGCTGGGAGATGCATTTCCCTACAAAGATACATGTTTATACTTATCATTTCCACAGATGTTTAACTTGTCAAATGATTGGATAAAATGTTCAATTGAAAGCTACAAGAAGTTGACAGAAGAAAAAAGTTAGAATCAGTACACAACTTAAAATGATAATGAGCATAGATAATTACCATTTGACTTTCAAATATAGATTTCACAGACACATCATCAATATGAGGTCACCGACTACCCTCCAAACTGAAATTCTAGAGAAATAATTTGGATGCTCTACTAGCACTGGTTGGCTGTGGATCAGTGGTAGCAGTCTCACCTCTAGTTCAGCAAGCAGTGAGTTCAAGTCCCAGTACTGAGGGAGTGCTGTACTGTTGGAGGTACCATCTTTCGGATGAGACATTAAACCGAGGCCCGTCTGCCCTCTCAGGTGGTTGTAAATGATCCCATGGCACTGTTTCGAAGAAGAGCAGGGGAGTTCTCCCCATTGTGCTGGTCAATATTTATCCCTCAACCAACACCTAAAAACAGATTATCTAGTTATTATCACATTACTGTTTGTGGGACCTTGCTGTGCGCAATTGACTGCTGCATTTCCTACATTACAACAGAGACTACACTTCAAAAAGTACTTCATTGGTAATAAAGCATTTGGGACGTCATGATAGGTATTATATAAATGCAAGTCTTTCTTTCTTACTGGCAAGTATTTGAATTCTTTCCACTGAACCACCAGTTATGAAGTATTTAAAAAATAAGTTAGAAAGAAATTGGGACTTTTGTCATTGTGGTCCCAGCAATAGTTGAGAGTTGATGACAGGTTAAACTGAACTAGAAATGTGTATTCTGTAAATGAATCCAAACTGGCTTCTCAGATCAACCAGTTTTAAATTTGATTCATCACTTTTTTGGGGGGAAGCAGGGAGGCTGATGACAGGGAAGGAAATTGTAGTAGTTTCAAGTGTGTTGCTTTCACACAAGAATATACAAGATTTGTTTTCATGTGTGATAACAGATTGACCCAGAATCTCCTGGAAAGTTTCAGTGTATTGTGGCATAAGAATGACGATCCTTTGTTTTTTCCCTGAGGAAATTGGCGTGTAACTGATTTATGCTGAAACATCGCTACGTGCGCTGCTTCCGAGATGCGTCTGCCGAACCTGCTGTGGCTCATTTTCATAGGTTCCCCTCCCCCCCCATGCAAGAGAACAGCGCGTGAATTTACTGGATTTACGCAAATAATGTGCTGGCGTAGATTTACAGCCAAATATTTAGGCACAGCACGGCCCAAAGTCACTTGACATTATCGCAACTGAGATTTCTGGAGTTTGATAGTGATTTTCGTCGTGAAATATATATTTTTAACATTTTTTTACTGAGACCTGCATTACACGTAATCAAAGTGCTGTCAGTCAAAGTGCATCTGAAATTTTTCAGACCCCCAACCCCTACAAAGCATTCTGAAGGACAAAGCAGCTCGAATGGCCTTCCCAATGGGGATACCCATGTTCTGTATAATAATGAAAGAGGAAGAGAAGAGCGGAGGCAAGAAGCTCAGATTGAGGTGCCATGGCAGAAGAGAGCAACCCACTTACCATTACCCTTATCAATGGCACTGCACTTGACTTGCTTTATATCGGTTTTTATATTCCGGCAGAGGCAAATGAGCTCTACGTAAATTCCTGTCGACAAGATCAGCACAGAAACTGATGTAAATATCGGTATAATTTCTGTGCACAGGCGATCCAGGAAATTCGGGGTCATTGTGTTTATATAAAAAATATCGAAACATACATTTTTGCGCAAATTTTAAACAGTGTAGCATTTTGCCAATCCTAGAAATGATGGGGGTACATCTGCAGTGGAGGCCCTAAACGGGCAATGGGGGATTTGCTGCTCATATACGCCCTTTCTATTAACGTCAATGGAATGAAAAACTGGCAGGTGTATGATGGATGGCCGATCTGCTACTGCCCATTTTAGGCCCCCACCAAAGTTGAATTTTAACACCACTTTCTCTAAATTCAACCCATTTTTTCCAGTTAACATTTTAATAAGTGAGTATTATTTGATTATAAAATAGATGAAATAGTTGATAACACACAATCACTGGAGAATTTCTGCACAGATGATTGTGATAATGAATGCATGCAAAACACCCAAGCTCATTGACATCAAGGCAGCATTTGACCGAGTGCAGCACCAAGGAGCCCTGGTAAAATTGAAGTCAATGGGAATCAGGGGGAAAACTCTCCAGTGACTGGAGTCATACCTAGCACAAAGGAAGATGGTAGTGGTTATTGGAAGCCAATCATCTCAGCCCCAGGACATTGCTGCAGGAGTTGCTGAGGGCAGTGTCCTAGGCCCAACCATCTTCAGCTGCTTCATCAATGACCTTCCCTCCATCATAAGGTCAGAAATGGAGATGTTCGCTGATGATTGCACAGTGTTCAGTTCCATTCGCAACCCCTCAGATAATGAAGCAGTCTGTGCCTGCATGCAGCAAGTCCTGGACAACATCCAGGCTTGGGCTGATAAGTGCCAAGTAACATTCGCGCCAGGCAAGTGTCAGGCAATGACCATCACCAACGAGAGTCTAACCACCTCCCCTTGATATTCAACAGCATTACCATCGCCGAATCCCCCACCATCAACATCCTGGGGTCACCATTGACCAGAAAATTAACTGGATCAGCCACATAAATACTGTGGCTGCAAGAGCAGGTCAGAGGCTGGATATTCTGCGGCGAGTGACTCACCTCCTGACTCCCCAAAGCCTTTCCACCATCTACAAGGCACAAGTCAGGAGTGTGATGGAATACTCTCCACTTGCCTGGATGAGTGCAGCTCCAACAACACTCAAGAAGCTCGACACCATCCAGGACAAGGCAGCCTGCTTGATTGGTACTCCATCCACCACCCTAAACATTCACTCCCTTCACCACCGGTGCACAGTGGCTGCAGTGTGTACCATCCACAGGATGAACTGCAGCAACTCGCCAAGGCTTCTTTGCCAGCACCTCCCAAACCCGCGACCTTTACCACCTAGAAGGACAAGGGCAGCAGGTACATGGGAACACCACCACCTGCACGTTCCCCTCCAAGTCACACACCATCCCGTCTTGGAAATATATCGCCGCTCCTTCATCATCGCTGGGTCAAAATCCTGAAACTCCCTTCCTAACAGCACTGTGGGAGAACCTTCACCACACGGACTGCAGCGGTTCAGGAAGGCGGCTCACCACCACCTTCTCAAGGGCAATTAGGGATGGGCAATAAATGCTGGCCTTGCCAGCGACGCCCACATCCCATGAACGAATAAAAAAAAATATTTACTGTGTCTGAATTATAAATAGTTTAGATGCATATAAAAATACATTTAATGTTTCAACTACTGAGATTTTATTTTGTAACTAGATTTAGAATTGAAAACTGTCCGTTGGAACAGGTTAAAAACCCTGAAGTAATTGAAGATCCGTCTTGTGATGTTAAGATTCATTAAGATCTTACAAAAAGGTGTTTTACTGATTTGCATTATGTCTTTCACTGGATAATATGGTTACATTTCAGTTGCCACCCTTTGCCTAATTTTATGTGTAGTACTACTGAATGGGACCACATCAAAAATAAAACACATTGTAAGCATCTTGCAGTAATAACATGTTATTTGCAGTTGCACTGTATATTTGATAAAAGCCATTCAATAATTTTTCCATGGATGGAAATTTCATAAATTAATTATGTTTTACAATTGCATGTACAAGTGGGCACCTGAATATCAATATATTCTTCCCACTAAAGCTCTTCTATGAAATCTGCAATGTAGTGACACAAGATCAAGATACAGAAATAGGTTTTGCTTACTAGTGACAAAGTGAGACTTGGAAAAGATCTTTTTTGTGTTTTAATAATATGGAATGGAATACTCTCCTTAGTCATTTTCTGCCCATTAATTTTCAGGCAGGCCTTGGTTAGATATATTGTACAGCAAGCAAGCAGCCATGATCTAATTGAATGGCAGAATAGGCTCGAGGGGGCTGAATGGCCTACTCCTGTTCCTATGTTTCTACATTGCTACGTGATTTAGACAAAACCATTTTTATGACTTCCAGAATTAGAATTGTCTAAACTTCTTGATAAAATTTTAATACATTTTTGTTTGCTCAAAAACGTTTAAAGCAATTATTAACCTGCTATTTAAAGCAAGTCAAGGTAACATCTGGTCTGTCTTAATCTATAACCTGTTCCCTGAATATCAGGAACATGTTTAATATGTAATCTAGTTTTATGGAAACCGCATTAAAATACTTTAATAAATTAAAATATATTTGAATTGTCAGCAGGGTTTGTAAGGTATGTGTGTGGGAGAATAGGAAATTTTACATGATTTGATACTCTCTTATTCTAAAGACAAACATGGACATGTTAGTGAGTTATCAACCATTAATGATATAAATGTAGAATAATATAGTAATAGTTTGAAATTTTATTAATTAAGTGAATTTGCCACAAAATGTCTTTAGATTAACTTTCTACAATTTTTATGCAAAACATCTATTGATGAAGCCAATAGCAAAACAGATCATGGGATTTATCTTCTTATTTGTAATGGAAATGTCTTCCCTAAATCAAAGTAAAATATTGATACTGCAGCAATCAGTACTGTTCAAACACTCCCATCAAATTTTCCCTCACATCTCCATTGTCTAACAGTCCTGTATTTAACAGTTCAATGGCTACTGTGGACTGACTCACAGCTCTCTTTACAGTTCGCTGTTTTTCATCATGAACAACAGGGGTGCTGATCATAAATGCCTTGTTTAATTCTTCAAAAATTCTTTCTAGATGTAATCATTTTAAGTGAAGACAATGGCAGCAGTGTTATAGGTTTCTAAGGACTCTGTAATTTGATTATCACAGGCTCATTCCAATTGCCATCGTCCATCATCCTCTGTTTAGCTAATGGATCATCTCCATTGTTGCTCTGCAATGTGCTAACATGTGTGATTAAGTGACACGTTTCTTCTGACCTAAGACTGAAGCTATCGTACTGACAGCTGCGAGTATCTCAAGTGAACTGAGCTAAGGCAGCCTCAACATAGCTGAATCAGAAATGATCCCTTGGGTGGTGTTAATTTGCTGGAATTTCCTGTTATATGAAGAATGCACCTGAATCAACATATTTATATGCCACTATGATATTTTATTTATTTTAATTTGTGTATGTGCATCATGCCTGGACCTCACAAGATGCGCACTTCATGCTGCTGATCAACATGATAACCCTTGGAATTGTAATATAGTGCAACTTGATATTGTTATTGTAGTGACACACAATTTGTTTTCTGGGAGTTTCAAGAGACATATGTAATTATTTTCCAGTTTCAGTAATCCTTTCATTTAGTAGTGTTATAATGCAAATTTATGCTCTGGTGTTAGCATTAAAAAAATATTCTGTCAACAATCACAGTTAACTAGTTCTTCTCATGTATGCTAACACTAGTCACAATAGAGAGGATTTCTCTGGTCACTCGATATAGTGTTCGCAGATGTATTCAAAAAGATGTTTATGATTTTGCTACACATGGCGACCAGAACAATTCTTGCCCATCTGTTAATTTTCTTCTCTCACTATAAACTCTCCTTTTTAACCATCATCAAAGTTTTGTGTCTCCACAATTTCTGAGAAAAGAATTTCTAGCACCACATTTTGAAAACTTAAAATACTTTTGATACATTTAAAGTCTTCAGAAATCAATTTAGTTGAGCTTTGATCTGCCTTTATATTGCTTCAAAGTCAATTGTTGAATTCCCAAGACAATTGACTGTATTGTTTATTAACTTCAGTACCAATTCAGTTTGCTTTTCTCTCCACGGAAAATATACACTTAAACAGAGGTTAAAGTGGGTCAGAATAGTCTGGTACAGTGTCCTGGTTCTTGAACAATCAAACCTGATGGGTGTCCTTATTAATGGAAGACTTGTACATTCAGTCTTTTTTTCATTGGGCAATTACTAAAAGATTTGAGACTGTAATCTGAGCAAGCCTGAATGTTACACAATGTCTTGGGGTACAGTCTGCAGCCCGGTATGTAGGTAACACAATCCTGCTCCAGTCCGAGCTTGACATCGCTGCCCCTGCCAATAGAGCCCCGATTCCCACTACCACCTGGATCAGTTTGAGTATCAGTGAGTTAGAGTGTTTGTGTATAGTGTATCAAATCAAAGGTTGGTGAAAATTCTGAAGACATTGGGGAGACATTCACCTAGAGAATGCTCAGTTCCCAGGCGCAGTGAAGAGGAAATGGGGACAGAGACCCTCTACGTCAGGTCTCTACAACCACTACACTGCTCCAGGATTTCCTGGGCTTCCCCAAACTTATGTCATTGGGCCTGCACCTGCAGTAAGCACAGACCTAGCATAATCATTGAAATGAGGCAGGAGTAGGTGTTCCCAGCCTTCCATCTCACTTTCCTCTCACTTCACTTGTTTTAGGTACCCTAACCTGAAGAAATTTGGTGGTGGGGCTTATACTGGCACCCTCTGCAGGCCAGAAGATCTGCGGGGCCCAAGAGACAGCCCAAGGATCCAGACAGGCAAAAAGGTTGGTCATGTTTTTACATCCTTCACCCCTCAGTCTCTGCACCTTCTTGTGGCTGTTCTCCAGCAGCAGCGAGAAGGCCCTGAAGTTAGCAGTCAGAAGAGCAACTGTGGAAATCAGAGGCCTGCAATTCCACAACTGTTGCTGCTCTCAATCCCAGAACAAAGCCCTGTCATGGGGTAGACCTGTACCCAAAATGTCAGGAAAATCATGAGCATCTCTCCCGTCACTGGTGCAGAGTACCTGCTGTACGCTGTCCCTGTTGGACATCTCACTGGGGCCTCGAGAGGACAATCAGCCCTGGAGAAAGGAGACTTCATGAATGGTAAAGTGTCTATTTCCTGCTGACAGTCAAGCACCAAATATGTATTCTGCTGCAAATAGAATGTCAAATGCTTTAGGTGTAAAAAATGTGGACATTGACAATCTGGGTAAATGAGGAATAGCCAAATAGTAAATTGACCAAAAGAGGAAAATGATATTCTTTTATATCCAAGTAAGATAAATATATAAGGGAATATGTAAGTGTGGAGTGAGCCTTGGCTCAGTGATGGCATTCCTGCCTCTGAGTTGGAAGGTCATGGGTTTGAACCCCAATCGAGACAGTCCAAGTGAGCAGATTCAAGAGCTCTGAATACTGGCTTGACATCCAGCTGGATACTTGCATCCGATGCAAGTGGACTAGTGACCTCTCCTTTGCACTTAGTTGGTAGGGAGTTGTGAGTCAGGCTAATGACCTGTCCACTTAGACAGGGAATTTGTTACAGAAACAACCCAGAGCACGATCTGCTGGATGTAAAGCAGTGGAAGAAATGGGTTGTCTCGTGCTGTTCGGCACGGAAGAGAAAAAGATAGATAAGTGTCCTCGCCTGCGGTAAGATATGTGTCCTGCTTTAAGCGCAGATTGGAAAATTGTGGGCAATGTATCTGTGATTTTCTGATCCACACTTGCAACAGGCCAGATACCTCACCATGATGGTGAGCTTGGAAAATCCAACCTGTGTAATAACACACAACAAAACCGCTGTCGTTTGCATTTCCCCAGTTAGAATTTTCCACATATTCTTATAAGTATGTTTTAATTCACAGGTATACGGGTAATCACCAGCAATTAACATCTATAGTACTCCTTATATCATCTCACTGTAATTAAAAAATGTCTGTCTTTAACACCTCTCTCAAACCTTTAAAGAACAAGTTTCATTAAAAAAAAGTTTAAGATGAAGAGGTCCAGTCCTTCTCCTCCTTGGCGCTCAAAGACTGATCCCTCATCCTAGTATTCATTCAGTTTATAGGTACTTTAAGAAATCTGGTCTGTTTATCTTAGTCCACTGCAGCTATATTTTAAAGTATTGAAGAAATCTGTTCAGCAGCATTGTTATGGGTCCTTGTTTTTGCACCTCCATTCTCTCTGATTTGTTTGTAAGTAGTTTATCTTTGTATATTAAGTATTTTACATTATTTTATTAATCTGCATTTTATAAGTTTTAAGTCAGCAGTCCTAAAGGTGGGGTGAACAATAAATTATTGCATTTGACATAATAAAATGTCTTAGAGGTGAAAATAACCAGATTTTAATGGCAGAAGGGGTGAGATAGAAGAGGAGGCAGGCGATTGGACATAGGCAGTCGTGTGGATGTGGAAAGAAGGGTGCTAAGGTTAAAGCTTAGGGGCACACCCAGGAAGACCATGCAGGGGCAAGAGGACAACCCTTGGCAGGAGATATGCTGTTTTTATTGGAACAGACAGGAGTGTAGCCAGGCTAGGGCACTGCCAAGAAGGAGGAGCACAGAGGAGAGTTGACTTTGTTGAAAAACGCAAAGGATGGGAAGGGAAAACACTATGGCCACAGTCACAAAGAGCAATCTTGGTGCTGTAGGCGAGTTTAAAACTGGGTGGAAAGGATTCGAAGAGGATCAAATATTACAGGGCTAAGTCAAAGGTTACACAGCTCAAGAGGTGAGCATGCACCCCTTCTTAACAAATTTTACTTTAACCACTGTACTTAAAATATGTAACTTTATTGGGAAGATATTTATCAGAGTTGACTGTATAGAGTCCCACAAGAATGAATGACATCCCCTGCAAACATTCCAAACTGAAAAGTACTAGCACCTTCCTCCTGGATTCAGAGAGCATCTTTAGTTGCTGAGGTTCTCTTTCAGTTGCTCTATTGGCTTGGGGGCTGAACACAATCCCCTCTTTCATGGCTTTCCTGACATAATTAAATATTTTTCTGACTTTGTGCCAGCTTTGATTTAGTTCTGAAGAATGAGTTGTGCCATCATGTAAC
Organism: Heptranchias perlo; assembly: GCF_035084215.1. Lineage (NCBI taxonomy): Eukaryota > Metazoa > Chordata > Chondrichthyes > Hexanchiformes > Hexanchidae > Heptranchias > Heptranchias perlo. The sequence goes on from NC_090326.1 coordinate 81,431,779, forward strand.
TTTATTTTAGGTTTTTAATCAGGTCCATGAATTTTGGGGAAGCTAACAGTTTTGAGTATTATGGACTGTCCCACAACAATAGCCAACTCCTATTCTGTGAATCTGGCCTTTTTACTTTTGGCCATTTTCATAGAATCATAGAAAGTTACGGCACAGAAGGAGGTCATTTAGCCCATTGTTTCCGTGCCAGCCGAAAAAGATCTATCCAGCTTAATTCCACTTTCCAGCACTTAGTCTGTAGCCCTGTAGGTTACGGCACTTCAAGTGCATATTGACGTACTTTTTAAATGAGTTGAGGGTTTCTGCCTCTATCACCCTTTCAGGCAGTGAGTCCAGACCCCCACCACCTTCTGGGTGAAAAAATTCTCCTCAGCTCCTGTCTAATCCTTCTACTAATTACTTTAAATCTATGCCCCCTTGGTCACTGACCCCTCCACTAAGGGAAATAGGTCCTCCCTTTCCACTATCTATTCTTACTAACTCAGCAGCAGAGGCGACAATCTCCTTTCCTGCTTGTTCAGGTATTTAACTGTAATTATTGCAACTGTCTAATGATTGGATGCCTTAATTTGCTGTCAGCAGTAAGTTGAGACGTAATGGCTCAGAATATGTAGCATTAGCAGTTTGGCAGTAAATGTGCGTGCTTAATACCAAAACACTGTCTAAACTTCCTTTATATCCAACAGTGCAAAAATAGGACCCGTTTTCATTACTTTCACTTTATATAAACCTGCTGCTCAGAATTTATTGTTCTTAATTTGCTTGCCAAATATCGAGCGAAACAGATTAAGGAAACTCCATTCTGTCAATTTTAATTGTAAATATAAAGAAACGTTTGCAGTGAAGTCTACAAACAAAATACTTACTTTACCACATTTGGAAGTTAATTGGAATACTAAGTTCTGCTCTGGAAATGTGACTTATTCTCATCTCAAAACAGGTCCACTGAGAGCAGAAGCAAATGAATAAGGAATGGCTTTGCGGTCTGATCCCATGTTCACCGGAGACTGGACTAGCACTGGCAGAAATCAACTGAGCTGTGACACTTAAGCTGCCATTGATAAATGTCCTTCATTTACCCCCACCTTACTGGAACCAACAATCCCTTCAGTAGCAAGTTAGCAACTCCAACTCAATACTTCAGATGGTAAACATTGCAATGTTTTCTTTCATTTACATTCCACTTATTGCCAGTTTCAAAATAAAGTGTTTTATTCAATATGACATTAAAATCAGTCTTTACTTTTTAAGGCCTTAGGGTTAAACATTACCTGAGCATTTCCAAGTTATTCAAATAAATCTTATATGATGTAGTTTATAAACATTGGGGGGAATTTTATCCACCACCCCCCCCCCAACCCCACCCCGTCCGTCCAGCTGGAAACTGGACCGATGGGCAGTTAAAATGTCCCGTGCGACTTACCCCCTTCCCCCGGGTCCCGATTTTAACCTGCTCTTTTTAGCAGGCGAGCAGGACATCCCCTGGATAGCAACGGGGTCCAGCTTTAAATATGCAGATCGGGCTACGATAATGTCATCGGGGCCTGACTGCAATCACAATAAAGGCCGGTGCAGGGAAGCCCTCCGTGCTTTCCCGCCAAGCCAAATCTGTCAGAAAGAGGAGCACGGACCAAAAGAGGCCCAGGAAGATAAGTTTCTTTTCTTTTTTTTGTTTCCTTGAGGGCCAGAAGGAGTAGGAGTGCTCCTTTGGGCCCCACAAGGAAACCATGAGCCTCGCCTACCCTGGACTTCCCTCCCTCTCTGACCTTCCGCCCCCCTCCCAATCACTTACCTTAGTACTGGGGACCACTCCTTCAGGTCCCCACCCAAAATCCCGTTCTTTTCCGTAGGCCAGCTAGTGCTTTCCACTGGATTTGGGCAAGCGACTGATGGCAATCGTGCAGAGGAGGCCCAAGAGTTAAAATCTCCCGGGCCATACGCTGACCAGGGCCAGATGGCCTCTGTCCACCTTGACCCCCAATCGCACCAATCCCACTTTCCATTAAAATCACCACCATTGTTCTAGAACGTGTAGCCACCTGACTGTTAGAGGCATGGAACTATTGGTAGTGCTTTGAGAAGGTGCTCCATCAGTAGGCCAAATAAGCCTGCATTTCCAGTTTGTTACTGGTTGGGTGAGTTTACCATGTAGTTATGTCACCATCAAGGCATGTAGTATAGAGTCTGCCAGTCCCTTCTCTGGTTACAACAATGATAGCTCCTCTTTCCTTTTTCTTCCAATGTGGCCTAGCAAGCCAATCGGTTGTATCAGACTGCTGCAATGCAGCGGTTCAGGAAGAAAGCCCACCACCTCCTTCTCAACTGGAACTAGGGATGTGCAATAAATGCCGGCCTTGCCAGTGATGCTCACATCCCGAGAATGAATAACAAAAAATATCATGATCAATATAGAATCATAGAATCATAGATGATATAGCACTGAAGGGGGCCATTTGACCCATTGTGCCTGTGCCGAAAGACCTATCCACTCCCCTGCTCTTTCCCCATAGCCCTGCAAGTGTTTTCTTTTCAAGTATTTAACCAATTCCCTTTTAAAACTTACTATTGAATCTGCCCAGAAATGGACGCAGTTCTCCAACTGGGGCCTAACCAGTGATTTATAAAGGTTTAGCATAACTTTCTTGCTTTTGTACTCTATGCTTCTGTTTATAAAGCCAAGGATCCCATATGCTTTTTTAACAGCCTTCTCAGCTTATCCGGCCGCCTTCAAAGATTTGTGTACATACACCCCCAGGTCTCTTTGTTCCTGCACCCCGTTTAAAATTGTACCATTTAGTTTATGTTGCATCTCCTCATTCTTCCTACCAAAATGCATAATTTCATCTGCAATGTGTCTGCCTATTTCACCAGTCTGTCTATGTTCTCCTGATGTCTGTTACTATCCTCCTCACTGTTTACTACATTTCCAAGTTTCGTGTCATCTGCAAACTTTGAAATTATACCCTCTATACCCAAGTCTAGGTCGTTAATATACATCAAAAAGAGCAGTGGTCCTAATACGACCTCTGGGGAACATCACTGCAAACTTCCCTCCAGTCTGAAGAACAACCATTCACCACTACTCTCTGCTTTCTGTCTCTTAACCAATTTCGTATCCACACTGCCACTGCTCCTTTAATCCCATGGGCTTCAATTTTGCTAACAAGTCTATTGTATGGTGTATTATCAAACGCCTTTTGAACATCCATATACACAACATTAACCATACTACCCTCATCAACACTCTCTGTTACTTCATCAAAGAATTCAAACAAGATTTACCTTTAACCAATCCGTGCTGGCTGTCATTTATTAACCCATATTTTTCCAAGTGACTATTAATTTTATCTCGGATCATTGTCTCTAAAAGTTTCCCCAACACCAACATTAGGCTGACTAGCCTATAGTTACCAGGTTTATCCCTCTCCACTTTTATGAGAGTACAACCTAAAGATTCATGACTTGCAGCCTTCTCTGAAACACCATGTCCAGGGCTTCCTTCTCTTGCTTTAGCCTGCACTTCCAGAATATTCGTGGAACCTTCTTGAAGATTGATTCTGTTTATATCCCGCCTTCATCTTTTGTTTCTCATTGGAATTTAAGTTTAATCTCTCTCTGTCTCTTTTCCCACCCTATTTCCTTCTTGTACTTTCTACTCTACCTTCAGATTCCAAGAGATACAAATGTTTATTCTATTGTCCTTGATGCCTGCCTTAGTCCTTTTCAGTCTTCTGCAGCTAAGCATAGCAGTCCCTCACCTCACTGGACATTGTTGTAACATAAGCTGCAACAATACCCAACACTCCACGAATTGTACTGGATTAAAAAGAAAGCATGTTTTGAAGCCATGGCAGATTTAGATATTTCCTAAGAGAGTTGTGAGTACTGAAGGTGTCAGATTGATTTTCTACCACGGTCTGCAGGCATGCCCCTCCCCCCAGAAAATTTTGATCTTTGATATTTTACTTGGTGCGTTTTGAATATTTTGGAGTCAACTGCAATTCTGACTTTCAAGCCAAAAGTATTTTTTCCTGGAAGAGTAACAAATATTTTAAATAAGAAAATAAACTATTTATAAGGACTTTAATAGAACTTCAGAGTCTAGTTCTTTCCTTTGGGAATTTAACCCGACTGACAAGAACCCTGACACACCCTAATGCAAGTAGGGTCAGGATTTAACTGTCACAAACACCATATTTTGATGTTAACAGACTGGTCTGTGTGAAAACATAAAACTGTTGAAATATGGACAAGAGCACACTGAGTTCTGAATAGAGACTGTTAGTATAATATGCAGAAGGTTGACATGTACCTTAATTGGTTAAGAAACAGCTATGATTACTCTTTGGCAGACTTACCTAAATAACCTGGGCAGAATTTTGACGTAACATGGTGATAAATTTAGTGTAAAAGCAATGTTAAAAAGGGTATATTTTACAAATTCACACTTTATATATTGGGAATTAAGACACAGAGATCAGTGGGCCTCACAGGATAACTTTTAAAAGTAGTTGTGATGGCGTTCCTTCCTGAACCGTTGACATTGTCGCTCCTTTAGACATTCTGGCTGTCTTTTTCTCTATTTGAATTCCTTCCTGCATTCGGTGCCCTGAATTGCTTTTTTTCTTTCTCACTTTCACTCTGATGGACTCGACCTCTTGCACACATATTTCCTCTCAAACACCATTATCATGCATGTGCCAAAACTGGAAACTTCACTGGGGGCAGCTCTGAGCTGGCTCCTTTCTCATTTTGAAGTGTAAATGCAGACATGGTGAACACGGGTGCAAACACTATTGACCACATAAAACTTGGATGATCAGCATGTTTACATTTGCTGTCTCCTGAACTCTCCTAAGCATGATCATTTTCAAGAATTTTTCAACTTTTGGTAATGCAAAATCATATCTATCAACTCTAACTTCTTGAAATCACCATTCTTGACCATCCTGGTCAGCATTAATGTCAAGTCCTTTGCTGTCATGGATGACCTTAGATGATCCATCAATCAGCTCACTCATGTCCCTAATTTTCCAGACCTTTTCTTCTCTACTGCTAACTCGTAAGCTGTATCTGTCTCCTCCCCACTGGACTTTTCTGAATACTATCTCATATCTACCACTTGCAGGATATTCTGCAACAGATCACACTCTGTAAACCTGTCAGTCCTATCTTGTTTGGTACAAGCAGTCAGCCAGCTGGGATGGTCTTCAAGATTTTTTTATGCCTTTCCCTGACTCAAATGATGCTTTTACTTGTTTGACCCTTCTGTCTATGCCAGTGAAGTAACCTAAGTTGTTCTTCTGAGATCAATTATCCTGCCATTATATTATCTCGTAAAAATTCTGTGTCCTCATCTGGTGTCTTGATAACTCTGAAGGATTGTAAGCCAATTTTATTTGTAACTTCTGTAAATTCACTATTAGAGCTGATAGATGCAAATTTATGCAACTCTCTCCTGTCTAACCTTCTGTTCAGTAACATTAAATACCTTGCAGTCTCAATCATTTGTATAGTCAATAAATTCAAGTCTAATGTGATATTTGTTGGTACTTCCACATTCCTTCCATTAATTCAATACTCCAGATCTTCCTCCTATGATGGAGGGTCAAAACTTTCTCAGTTGCTGTATCAAGAATTTAATATTAAGCAGAGCCACTGTCAGCCCCAATACTTAGCAGCAATAATACCTTAAAGATGGACACTTAATTGGTACATCCAGGTACATCACATTCTAACCTTTAATGGTATTGGATAAGTTTCTTTCTTTCTATCAGCCAAGAGAGGACTTCTCCTTCTTTTACTCCAGCTATATATCCAGAAATCCAGTGAACACCTGCCCAATAATGGAGGTATGGAGATTCGGCCTTGGTTCTTGATATTTCAGAGAAGGACTGGGAATCTATTTGAATAGTCCCATGTAGACTAGCCACCTGTAACTATGTATGAGATAGTTCAAGATCCCCCTCTGAGTATATAATTCCTTTCAACAATAACATTGCTGGCACACATCCATTCTGAATGGATGTTGGAGAGGCTGTTTCGATTTCCCCTTGAATCCTGCCTAACTGGGCTTCTCTTTCCAAAAGAGGTAACACCATTACAGGAGCCTTGACTATCTTTGACCCAACTCTGTTTATTATGGCTCTTATTGGAGATCCACTTGATCCCAAAATGGGCTGTTTAACTGACATTTTGTTTCATTCCTGTCATGCTCTACCAAGTGGACTTGCCTTTGCCTTTCTAGAATAGTTTATTATTGGTGTATTACACTTTACTGCTGTTGTCTGGGATAGCCTCACAACACCTCCTGGTTGATGGGGCTCATGGTGGCAAGTAGGCTTCTAGGGAGCTATGTTCTGCCCTTCCACTTTGTGCAAGGATGGGTGATCATATATCTATCTGTCTGTATATAATTATCTGTGCTCCTCTTCTTTTAATTCAGAGTGGAAGGTGTTCCATTTTCCTGGTGTCTTTTCCTTTTTTCTTCTTTCTTTGCCTTTCCTCTAACATAGGGGGTAGCCAGATCAGGATATTCACAAAGGTGGCAATTATGTAATAGCTACATAACCTGTCTTTTTTCTTCCCTGATGCTGACTGACCTGCTGTGTATTTTCAGCATTTTCTGTTTTAGCTTAATGATATAATGGACCTTGGTAGATGGGAAGCGCTGTTGTAAACAGTCTGTAAATAAGTTTGTTAAAAGCCACAAAATGGTGAACACTGCTGGATGACACACAAAGATCACCACTGAGGTGAAAACAGCTCTAGAATTGAGTGGAATGAAATGGAAGATGGATGAGTGAGAAAATTGGAATATGGGGGAGTCAGCTAAATTCTGAAGTTGCTACAATTAAAGTTGTCTCAGAATCCTTCAGACTCACCAAGATTCCAGATGTGGATACAAAATCTTAAGACCAGAGAGTTTCAGAGTGCTAATGAGAAAGATGAAATATTGAGCTAAATGTCCATTTACTTTTTACAATCTTGGCTTATATTTCTGAAATGTGCACTAAGCTTGGTTGGAACATCCTAGGAAAATTTAATCTAATATTGTAAGTTTAACTGTTATTAATTTCTGCTGATCTAATCTTTAAATATCAGCCAACATAATCCAATGTCCCTGCACGATGGTGATGGGCTTTGAAGTGGAGCTAGTGCTTCTTTGAAACCTGATTTTGAATGGTAAATAAAATGTATCCTGGAAATGACTGTTGTCATAAGTTAGAGAGCCTGCTCTACTGAGAGAAGTAATATTGGGACTATGATATAGCATACTGTTTCCACTTACATTTGCGTGCTGCCAAATTGTTGATCAGAGAATGTGGTTTCTCAGCATTACAGCACTGAAAATATTAGATTTGTTCAGGTCAGTACTGCCAGCATAGCAGCAATTTAAATCACTAAGCATAACTCCATTACATCTCTTCCTTTACTTGAGTTTGAATAGACTGATATCGTCTAAACTGAACTATCCCTGCACTTCTTTCAAGTGTTTTGATAGATCACTCTTCCTGTTATTGTTGAACACTTAGGGGTGAAATTTGTCTTTGGCGGTAACGCAAAGCAGGCGATAACAAATCGGGGCTGCGGTAATGTAGTGGTTATACTACTGGGCTAATAATCCAGAGGCCTGGACTAATAATCTAAAGTTCATGAGATCAAATCCCACATGGCAGTTTGAAAATTTGAATTCAGTTTTAAAAAAATCTGGAAATAGAAAGCTGGTATCAGTAAAAAATTGACCACGAAGCTATCGGTTTGTTGTAAAAACCCAACTGATTCATTAATATCCTTTAGGGAAGGAAACCTGCTGTCTCATCCAGACTGGTCTGTATGTGACTCCAGTCCCACACCAACGTGGTTGATTCTTGACTGCCCTCTGAAGTGGCCTAGCAAGCCACATAGCTGTATCAAACCACTACAAAAAAAAACACAGACTGCAGCAGATCAAGAAGGCAGCCACCACCACCTTCTGAGGGCAACTAGTCATGGGCAATAAATGCCGACCTTGCCAGCGATACCCACATCCTGAGATAGATCTTTTTTTAAAGTACAGCTCCTTGTGCTGTGTATTTCAGTGGTTCTGCACATGAGTCAGTTCTGTACAGTGCTGTTGTAAGGAAAGGGCTATTCAGAATACGGCAGAATTTTGCAAGCTGACTTGAAGTGATTTGAGCCTTTGTTTGTTAAGTAGGGTAATATGATTCTTAAATTGTAATGCCTGAAAATAGCTAATTGACATTACAACTGCATAGTTGCATAACACTTCTAAGATGGTGACCATTGAACTTTTGAACTGAGAACTGACCGTCACAGTTTTAAAATGCTTGTATGAGGTAGTCAACTGATAGAGAATGTGTTTTATTGGGATAAGCTAATTAGAGATGTGCCAGAGAGCACTGATTCTTGAGCTTGATGGAACTGTAATGGTTGCAAGGACATTAGTTAGTCCTGCATGCGAAAAACATCTGTGAAAACATTATTTTTTTAATTAAAGTTTATGTAGTGTGGTCAGTGCTGAAGGATCCAAAATCAAAGAAAAGATTATCATCCACATGGTCGATCAGAAATTAAATGTAAGAAGAAAGAAATGTGTGATATGATAGTAAAAATAAGGAATAAAACTGATCTCATTAGCTCAACAGAAAAGGAGTGTGGTATTCAGTTTATTAACTGAATTATTGATAAGGTTTCTTATTAACTTCTCTTTATTAGGAGTTGTTTGTAACTGTGGTCTAACAATGTAATGTAGAGACATGCTGATGGTTAAATAGCAGGTGTAAGAGAAAGATATGAAAAGTACCGAATTATAATGAGAATTTGGAATCAAAGGATTTGATCAACCTGAATATAGAGCCCAGAACTGTAACTAGTTTTTTTCACCAATCATCAGGTGTGATTGTAAGTATTATATGATCAAATGTATGCATAATTCTGCATACTTAATAAATATGTGAACGCTTGACCTTAACATTATTAATTCTGAGGAATAGATAGAATATGTAATTATGTGAGCATAAACAAATGCATCCTCAAATACTGTTGTGGTTGTCTGGTTCTGCCTGCTTGTTTGAATGCAACTCCATGTTTGAAACCCTCCAATCAGGTTTTTGCCCTTGCTACAATACTGAAACGGCCCTTATCAAAGTCATAAATGACATCCTATGTGACTGTGACTGTGGTGAACTATCCTTCCTCATCCTACTCAACCTATCTGCAGCCTTTGACACAGTTGACCACACCATCCTCCTCCAACGCATCGCCTCCATCCTCTAGCTGGGTGGGACTGCACTTGCCTGGTTCCATTCTTATCCTTCCAGTCATAGCCAGAGAATCACCTGCATTGGCTTCTCTTCCCACTCCTGCACCGTTACCACTGGAGTTCCCCAAGGATCTATCTTTGGCCCCCTCCTATTTCTCATCTACCTGCTGCCCCTCGGTGACATCATCCGAAAACATGTCAGGTTCCACATGTACACTGACGACACCCAGCTCTACCTCACCACCACCTCCCTCAAACCCTCCACTGTCTCTGATTTGTCACTCTGCTTGTCCGACATCCAGTACTGGATCAGCAAAAATTTGCTCCTACTGAATATTGGGAAGACCAAAGCCATTGTCTTCGGTCTCTGCCACAAACTCCGTTCCCTAGTCACCGACTCCATCCCTCTGCCTGGCCACTGTCTGAGGCTGAACCAGACCATTCACAACCTTGGCGTCCTATATGACCCTGAAATGAGCTTCCGACCACATATCCGCTCCATCACCAACACTGCCTACTTTCACCTCCGTAACATCGCCCATCTTCACCCCGCCTTAGCTCATGCTGAAACCCTCATCCATGCCTTTGTTACCTCTAGACTTGACTATTCCAATGCTCTCCTGGCCAGGCTCCCATCTTCCACCCTCCATAAATTGAGCTCATCCAAAACTCTGTTGCCCGTATCCAAACTCGCACCAAGTCCCATTCGCCCATCACCCCTGTGCTCGCTGACCTACAATGGCGCCGGATCCGAGAACGCCTCGATTTTAAAATTCTCATCTTTGTTTTCAAATCCCTCCATGGCCTCGCCCCTCCCTATCTCTGTAACCTCCTCCAGCAATACAACCCTCCAAGATTTCTGCACCTCTCCAATTCTTGCTCCTTGCGCAGTCCTGATTTTAATCGCTCCACCATTGGCAGCCGTGCATTCAGCTGCCTAGGTCCTAAGCCCTGGAATTCCCCCCCTAAACCTCTCTGCCTCTCTATCTCTCTCTCCTCCTTTAAGACACTCCTTAAAACCTATCTCTTTGACCAAACTTTTGGTCACCTGCCCTAATATATCTTTATGTGGCTCGGTGTCAAATTTTGTTTGATAATCAAGCATTCGATAAGGTGCCACACAAGAGGTTGTTACACAAGACTAGGACTCATGGGATTGGGGGTAATTTATTAGCGTGGATTGAGGATTGGTGAACGGACAGATAACAGAGAATAGGAATAGGAATAAATGGGTCATTTTCAGGTTGGCAGGTTGTAACTAGTTGGGTGTCGCAAGGATCAGTGCTTGGGCCTCAGCTGTTTACAATCTATATCAATGACTTAGATGAGGGGCCCGAGTGTAATGTATCCAAGTTTGCTGACGATACAAAGCTAGGTGGGAAAGTAAACTGTGAGGAGGACACAAAGAGGCTGCAAAGGGATGTAGACAGGTTAAGTGAATGGGTGAGAAGATGGCAGAAGGAGTATAATGTGGAGGAATGTGAAATTATCCACTTTGGTAGGAAGAATAGAAAAGCAGAATATTTTTAAAAGTTGAGAGACTAAGAAATGTTGGTATTCAGAGAGGTTTAGGTGTCCTTGTACACGAATCACAGAAAGTTAACACGCAGGTACAGTAAGCAATTATGAAGGCAAATGGCATGTTTGCCTTTATTGCAAGGGGGTTGGAGTATAAGAGTAAGAAGGTCTTGCTGGAATTATATAGGGCTCTGGTGAGACCACACCTGGAGTACTGTGTACAGTTTTGGTTTCCTTACCTAAGGAAAGATATACTTGCCTTAGAAGGTTCACTAGATTGATTCCTGGAATGAGAGGGTTGTCCTATGATGAGAGATTGAGTAGAATGGGCCAATATTCTCTGGAGTTTAGAAGAATGAGAGGTGATCTCATTGAAACGTATAAAATTCTAAGAGGGTTTGACAGGGTAGATGCTGAGAGGCTGTTTCCCCTGGCTGGAAAGTCTAGAACTAGGGGTCATGGTCTCAAGTTAAGGGGTTGGCCATTTAGCACCAAGATGAGCAGGAATTTCTTCACTCAGAGGGTTATGAATCTTTGGAATTCTCAACCCCAGAGGGATGTGGATGCTGAGTCGATGAGTATATTCAAGGCTGAGATCGATAGATTTTTGGACTCGAAGGGAATCAAGGGATATGGGGATAGGGCGGGAAAGTGGAGTTGAGGTTGAAGATCAGCCATGATCTTACTGAATGGTGGAGCAGGCTCGAGGGGTCGTATGGCCTACTCCTGCTCCTATTTCTTATTTTCTTATGTCTTATAATCGATCTTGTGAAGCGCCTATGAAGGGTTTTGATAATGTGAATAGGGAAAGATTATTTCCTCTGGTTGGGGAGTCAGTGACAAGAGGCCATCGATTTAAAATTGTCACTAAGAGAGTGAGAAGAGAGGTTAGCAGAATTTTTTTTATAGAGAGTTGTTGTACCACAGAATGCTGCTTTGCCACAGAAAGCGGTTGAAACAGAGATCATTGCATTCTTTTAAAGGAAAAGTGAATAAATATTTGAAGCAGAAGAAGATACTGGGCTGCGAGGAGAGCTGGGAAATGGGATTGGTATTGAATTTCTCTAGCAAAGGCTCAGCACAAACACAATGGGCCCGATTTTACCAGGGGTGCGGGATCTCGGCGGGTAGGCCAGCAGGCGCGTTAAAAACGCGCCCGGTGAAATTAGTGGGTTGCCCACGCGATCGTAGCAGGCAACACACTAATTGGATCCACTTACCTGCTCCTCCGGGTTCCCCGATGCTGATCTGCGCTTCGGGCGGCCTGCGCGTGCGCAGTAAGATCTGTCAGCTTGAGGCGCTCTATTTAAAGGGGCAGTCCTCCACTGACAGATGCTGCCACAAACAGCAAAAATTACAGCATGGAGCAGCCCAGGTGGAAGGCTGCTCCCAGTTTAATGATGCCTCACCCCAGGTATCATTAGATGGGGTGAGGAGGAGGGGGAGGACAGAGATCTTCCCCCCGGCGGGCGGGAGGAAGCGGCCCACCTCTGCCACCAAGAAGGCCTGGCTCGAGGTGGCAGAGGGGGTCACCTGCACCACCAACATATCGCCCACCTGCATACAGTGCAGGAGGCGCTCCAATGACCTCAGTAGGTCAGCCACAGTGAGAACACGTAGTCTTTCCCCTACACTCCGCCTGCCACAACACTGCCCCCAACCCACATCTCCTTCGGCACTGCCAACACTACTCTGTCACATGACCCCTCATACCCACTCAAACCTCATCCTCAATTTACCTGCACCTACTCACCTCGCGAGTACTCACCCCGCCACTACCACGCAACCCAATCCTCATACAATCAAATGGCTCTATCCCATACTCACCCTTTCGTGCATCTCTCTCACGGCCAGCCTCACTCAACCTGCCACCACCTGTGCTGCAGCCACAGGGCATGCATCACATATGTGCAGTAGGCAGCGTAAGGCAAATGTGTCGTGAGCATGAAGGGGATGCACAAGGGTGTTTGAGGGATTGTCATGGTTCTTACTTCTATTGAATAAAAGAACAACTCACATCACACATTATATTGGCACCACTACTGCCATGTCTTCGCGAATCCTGTCCGGTTTGTGCAATAATGGCCGCTCCTGGGTATCCCTATGAGGACCCACCACTGATGCCACCCAGTGTGTCACTGCAGAGTGGGTGTAGGTGTATTTGCAGGGCTCTTCTGCGCAGACGACTGAGAGACATCGGGGATGTCCCCGGTTGCAGCCTGGAAGGCTGTGGAGCAGAAGTTCGGGAGGGCAGTGGTGACTTTGACAGCGACAGGTAGGAAGATGGTGCTCGGGCCAGCCAGGAGCAGCTCGGCATGAAAGAGGCTGCAGATGTCCACGGCTACATGTCGAGTGACTCTGAGCCTCCGTGTGCACTGCTGCTCAGAGAGGTCCAGGAGACTGAGCCTCGGTCTGTGGAACGTGTGGTGAGGGTAGTGCCCTCTGCGACGCATCTCTCTCTGCGGTAGCCCTCCCTCCTGCTGTACAGGTGGATGTGTCACAGCACTCTGTTGTGGAGCTCCACATGTCAGAGGTGGACGGCGTGGATGGCGAGGCTGGTGAGGCTGGTGATGCCGTTCGCCCTCCGAGGAGGTCATGACTGCAGCTACGGCGGCCCCCATCCGCAATATGTACATCTGAGGGGGTCCGCAAGGTAGGTACATGTCTCCAGACCCCTGGGTAAGTGTGCAGGTTGGTGACTTCGACCATCAGGAGGAGGGTGGTGGAGGCCAAACTTTGTCCCAAGTGACAGAGCGGCCTCCTGCAATGGCTGAGGGTCTCCCTCCCCCCCCACCCCACCTGTCAAATTGACCTTTGCAGCTGCCACAGGCTGACGGCTGCAACACGTCCATTTCAACTGGGAGTGTTTCCCCCAGTGTGTGAAACAGTCCCATGTTTATCCAAAATCACACACAGTCCCTTAATCAGGTCAGTTAATGACCTGAACAACCAAAGTAAATACACTCAAGTGGCATCCCGTTGGCTTTAATTGCCTACGGGATTCCCACCAGCGGGGGCTGCGCACGCACCCCCGCACGTCAGCGCGGAACCCGGAAGTGGGCGGGATCGAGGCGCGATCCGGACCCGCTCCGGGATTTCGGTATTTTCGGGCCCCTCCCATCGAGAACGCACCCGGTAGCGGGTGCTAAAATCGGGCCCAATAGGTCGAATGGCCTTTCTTGTGTGCTGAAAATTTTTATGGTTCTATGAATTTCAGCACCTGGCCAGTGAACATCTGGAAAGCCCCATTAATGAGGAAAGTGACATGGAAACAATTCTCCCGGGCTCCCCTATATTATTTCCGGAGTTTAAATGGTTGCTTATTGCACTTAAGAAATGTTAGTTAGTAGTATTGATTCTGCTGTTCATTGGATGGCTCACCATGTAGCATTAAAAAACATTGTAAAATAGGGCGTTAATGAGTGTGCTTTGTAATGCTCAGAAAAGCTTAGTTAACCCTTGATTAGCACATCAACAGTAATTTCTGGGCTTACATGACTTAAAACACTGCTAGTTTATAATCAACTATTTTTACACAGTCCACACTGAGGGCTGGAAAATCTAAGACCATATTTTAAGCAAGCAAAATGCTAAATGATAATAAGTTAACTGTTGTCAGGGAAGTTTATAAAATAACTTTTTCTTTTGATGATCAGCCCGTGTTTGAGTAATTAAGCTGTATTTCTGCCCTGCAGGCCTTTTTTAAAGTGACAAATAATTTAACCTCACAAATGAGTCTCGTGTGTAGCATTAGCTCTTCCCTGTAGAGAATTTATAATTAATTAAAATGAGGCAATGTGATTTGTAAGTGATTCTTGGGGATTGCTTTATTACACAGAGCTGACAAATAAAATATTCATGCAACGATATCATTTTATTTCAGTTTGTGCCCGAAATGTACATTTTTTAAAAAAGATTTTGTTACACATTTTGTTTGATGACAAATTAATACTGCTGTTATTTGTATTCATTGCCCATTAACTGAGATGTGTTTTCATTTCTACTTTAGGCATTACTCCAAGTAGAATAATTAGGGCTCCTTTGTCTTTTCTTCCATGGAAGAAATCTCTCAGCTTCTATAGTTCTATATAAGAATGTAACTGAAAGATATAGCAAATTTTAGGAGAAAGACAAAAAATATCTAGTTGTTGTTATAACAGTTTTACTAAGCTGCACTGGTTGTTACCTTCATATTACCATGCATTTCAATATCAGGTTGCTGTAATGCTTGAAGAATTTTACACTTACTGCTATAGTGATGGTCATAAGGTCATTGCTTTCAAAGAGAGGAATGTGCAGTAATATCTTAAATCAACAGAATGTGACATCTAAACTTTGAACAGCTATTTAATTCCTCTATTATTTTTAGTGCACTGGTTAACATGTTTGTATCAAATTCCTGTGCATGCTATTTCAACAAACTCATCAATCCATTTATTTTAAATAGGTTGGTGACTTTGTTAAAATCATAGAATCATAGAATGGTTACAGCACAGAATGAGTCCGTTCGGCCCATCGAGCAAGTGCCAGGTCCTTGTAAGAGCAATCCAACGAGTCCCATTCCCCCACTCTTTCCCCGCAGCCCTGCAAATTTTTTCCCTTCAAGTATTTATGCAATTCCTTTTTGAAAGCCACAATAGAATCTGTTTCCACCACCCTTTCAGGCAGCGCATTCCAGATCATAACTACTTGCTGCGTAAAAATGTTTTTCCTCATGTCACCTTTGGTTCTTTTGCCAATCACCTTAAATCTGTGTCCTCTGGTTCTCGACCCTTCTGCCAATGGGAACAGTTTCTCTTTATTTACTTTATCTAAACCCTTCATGATTTTGAACACTGCTATCAAATCTCCTCTTAACCTTCTCTGCTCTAAGGAGAACAACCCCAGCTTCTCCAGTCTATCCATGTAACTGAAGTCCCTTATCCCTGGAACCATTCTAGTAAACCTTTTCTGTACCGTCTCTAAGACTTTCACATCCTTCCTAAAGTGCGGTGCCCAGAATTGGACACAATACTCCAGTTGTGGCCAAACCAGTGTTTTATAAAGGTTCAACATAACTTCCTTGCTTTTGTACTCTACGCCTCTATTTATAAAGCCCAGGATCCCGTATGCTTTTTTAACTGCTTTCTCAATCTGTCCTGCCACCTTCAAAGATTTGTGCACATATGCCCCGAGGCCTCCCTGTTCGTACACCCCTTTAGAATTGTACAGACAAGAAATTGGTACAAATGTGTAATTAGTGTGTTAAAATAATGCGTACTATGTTCAATTCAACTTATAACTTTTCTCATATTGTTATAAATAGCAGGCTTTTAAAGGGACATTGTTATCCTGGTAAAATATTGGGATAGCCTGGATTCCTTGCTGGAAATAGCCCTAGTACCTCACCCACATCGCCATTATTAATGTTGGAGCCTTGATGATGACTATTAGCAGGCTTATCGACTGCAGTGGTCATCACAGCCAAATCTGATCCTCTCCTTGCCTGATGTTCATACATGCATGATTTCAGCTGAGGCCACCTGATAGCAATTGGAAATGGGAACCCTGCTGAACTTCCCCTCTGTGATTGAGGTTATTCTAATTATAGTGCACCTATCATCACCCTGGCTGAGGTCAGCTAATTCAACAGAGATCGGGGATGAACTGTGGACCTTCCTCATCTCTGTAGCTCAGCTACTCATCTTATAAGTGTGTTGAGCTATTGGGAAGCCTGAAAGAAGATACTTTCAAATTTTCTAAAAAAAACACATTTCTAGAAATTGAATCGTAATAGTTCTCACCAATGTAACTTGTGCACCTTTTATATCATAATATTTCCAAGCATTCAAATTGGTGGGTGTGGAAATTATCGGCAGGAATTTCCTTGGGGATTTTCCAGCTCTGCCGCTGTAACTTTGGCGTTTATATGTATAAACGGGGTTTCTGCTGAACTTCCTCCAATGTTACGGTGCTGGAGCAGGAGAAGTCCTGAGGAAATTCCCAGTATGCGTTTTCAAAAGGTGTTGTTCTAGAAAATGAGCCTGTCCAAAAAGTTCTGAAATGACTGTCAGTTCCACTTTTGCAAATAAGTCACAGGGATTATCAGATCTGAGTGATTCAAAATCTTTTAACACGAGCTGTTCTCCCATGGTGTTGCTCGTGGATAATCTGGTGTCTGGAGCTCAGTTTTGATGTTTAGTTGCTAACTTGGCCTGTGCCTTTAAGGCTACTCCTCCGGTACTCTTGGTGTCCAGTACTCATAGGTTTCAAGATCAATCAGAGTTTAACTGCTCTTCAGAGAGCAGATTGCCAGATGCTTGTAATTATCCAGCTCTAGATCAGAAAAAAATACATGTCATTCTCTTTTTTTTATTCCTTTTACATTTGGGAATGTGTTGTTTGGAGTGTAACTGATGCTGTCAAAACTTCTATATAGATAGATTCTAGCTGTGAGCAATAGGGCTATAACATAATATTGCAATTACTTTTTCCCCATATTCCCCTCTTTTGTCCTCACCTGAAACACTGACTTATGCTGAGGTACAGTTCTATAGGCTCTATAGTCTTCCAATACTTTACTGATGTGGACATTCTTTACATACAAGCCTAGGCAATAAGAATAAACAAGCTATTCACTTGTGAAGGTATCACAGCTAAGCTTGATCCTTTTCTCACCAGAAGTCCACACATATGCATTTTCCAGCAAGAATCTTTGAATAATGATCAGGAAAGGGAATTAGGACAATTCTAGCAGCCCTAGCTGAGATCACCTAATTCAGCATTGGGTTAGCCAAGGGCTTAAAGATAAGCACCTAATTAATTTTCAGGCTTAATGCTAAGGAGGTTTGTTCCATCCTCTAAACAGGAATGGTGCCAGGAACATTGATGCCACATTTTAGACTTCAGTTTTTGTATAATGTTAAGATGGCACAATTGTGTGTCACATATAATGTGACCACATTGCAATTATTTTTATAACGTGAGCAATTCAGTGAAAATCTTTTAAATTCCATGAGTTCAGATTCACAAAAGAGTGACGTTTGATAACATGGTGTCATAGAAGGTTATTCATGGTGTGTTAATGATGATGTAGGCCTTTCTGAAGTTACTCGACTAAAACATTGATACAAGAAACTAGTGTGGATCAAAGATAAACATTTTAGGGAAGGAATTACTGGCAAGTGGGTGTGTTACTATTGCTAGGAAGCAGCTGCACATTTATTTCCTGTTTCTGGTAATAGCCAATGGTACATATTTTAAGCTTAGAACATAAGAAGAAGAATTTTTAGGAACATGAAAAGATTTACAAAAATTAAGCAGTCATGCCCTGATTGATGTGATTTTACAGTGTTGGGATTCTGCCCCTTTGAGAACATAACTGGGGGAAAGTCTCTGAAATATTTTACTGGACAATGGGGTAATCAGGAATACTGGCCTAAACATTGGTTTGCGCCAGACTGCCAGAATGAACTAGATGCAGGAAACAATCCCTGCGCTGGAACAGGTAGGCCTGAGGCCAATCCAATATTACGCCTCAGGCCTCATTTAATTGAGACTGTGGAGCTGCGGACGCATGCTAGATGTCCCTGAGCAGCTCGCCTAAATAAGTGAGCACAGAATCTTCTGACCAGAAGTAATAGAATACATGAAGAAATGCTAACAGCTATTAAATAAAGTGTCAATAATAAATTAAATGAATTACTTTACCATTTGTGCTTAGTTTCTCTTTAAATTCCATTAAACTCACATGTTCTGTCTTTCCTGAAAGATCCTCTCCTATAAAATCATGTCTGCTGCTGCTGTCTGTCCATTTGAATTACTGTTTTCTGAAGGAAGTTTCCTTGTTCAATTTTTTTCTCTGATTTTACATTATCTTTATATGATTAGACTGCAAATGATAAGATATGTATGAGCTCATTCTACTTTAGCAAAGCAAATTCTGGTAGGGCATTTTGTGCTAAATGATTCATTGCCCTTATTTCATCCTTATTAATATCTACCTATAGTCATTTTAATTTTATAAAGTACTTGATCTGAAAATTTTAAAAGCAGTAATCTCGTTCAACATTAAGTTGCTAGTGTTTTTCTCTGATTTTACATTATCTTTATATGATTAGATTGCAAATGATAATGATAAACTGTAATGTAATGGTGATGTTACTGGACTAGTAATCCAGAGGCCTGGACTAATAATCCAAATAATGTAGGGGTAATTTTGACTTTGATATTGTAAAATGGGCGATATCAATTCAGCCACCTGTTAGAGCATGCCGGAAGCAGCACTAGGCATACCTGTAAACGCGATGCCAGCCTGGTGAATCCTCCTCCATCAGCATCCTGGGATCACTAGTGACCAGAAACTCAACTGGACCAACCACATAAATGTTGTGGCTATTAGAGCAGATCAGAGGCTGGGTATTCTGTGGCGAATGGCTCACCTCCTGACTCCCCAAAGCTCTCCACCACCTACAACCTACAAGCAACAGCACTCAAGAAGCTCAACACCATCCAGGACAAAGCAGTCCACTTGATCGGCACCGGATACACGAGCTTAAACATTCACTCCCTTTACCACTGGCGCACCATGGCTGCAGTGTGTACTATCCACAAGATGTACTGCAGCAAATCGTCAAGGCATTTTTTGCAGCAACTCCCAAACCCGCAAACTCCACCACCTAGAAGGATGAGGGCAGCAAGTGCATGGGAACACCACCGCCTCCAAATTCCCCTCCAAGTCACACACCATCCTGACTTGGACATAATCCTTCATCGTCAATAGATCAATATCCTGGAATTCCCTACTGAAATGCTCTGTAGGAGTACCTTCACCATACAGACTGCAGCAGTTCAAGAAGGCAGCTCACCATCAGTTTCTCAAGGGCAACTAGGGATGGGAAATCAATGCCGACCTTGCCAGCAATGCCTATATCCTGAGAATTATTATTTTTTTAAATTAGGGAAATCTGTAGCTTCTGAAGGGTTTATTTGTTCAGCTCTTGAAGTTTGACAATGATTTATATGAATTTTTCAAACAGTTAATTCAGGTGTTTGCAAATTAATCCAAAATCTGATTTCTTTTGATTATTCCATTATCTCTGAATGATCAAATAGTAAGAAGCAAAGTTAATTTACTTTGAGGCAACTGTTGCCCACCATCTTCAAATTGTTGAGAAGGAAAGGAAACCTTGCTCATCACTCGAGGATATGTCATTCTATTCATTGTCTATACCATTTGTTTAAAGAAACCCTATGGATTTTAGAGCAATTCAGCAGTTCCAAAGTACTCTCCAGGTTCTTGTGCTAATTGGAAACTATTTTCCAGAAACATTAGGTTAACATTCTGTGGTGAGCAGATGCATCAATCTAACCAATTATCTTTTCTGCTTTGCTTTGCTGGATATTCATCCAAAAAGCAACATTTGATCCACAGCTTTTAGCAAAGATTTTTTTTCAATTATAGTATAGGTTGTTTGAACAAATACAGTATAAAACTGAACAATGTAATTTTTACTCCTCTCCCCCCACTTTATGATTGAGCTTTTAGTGTCACTTAACAGTACTCTTGTATGACAAGATATTTGTTACTTTCCACAGTAAAGCAATTCAAAAGTCTGACACAGCAGAAGCTAATTGAGACAGCTGAGATAACATATTTTCTACAGCAAATGGTTGTAGGGAGATGAAAGTACCAGATCTCACCAGCATAGTTAATCTGATAAATTGAATAATCAAGATTTTTTTTTAACTGCAGATTGATTCTTGTAAGGAGTTTTTCACACTGGGTCCAATAAAGTCTGATAGTTCTGTTTTATAAAACCATGCTCTCTCATTCATCTTTCAGTGGAAGCTGACACTTTTAGAACAGCATAAATGAGAAACATTTTGGTCTCAGCATGTAGCTGAAGATAAAAGCAGAGCATCTTCTAATTTGTTGTGCTTTGGTAAATCAAATCCATCCACATCTTAATGAATTGCCGCTACTTTATAAACAAAATTGTTAATAGTAAGAAAAGTCCTTGTCACATGGGTCTCAATCACAATTATTCATATTATAAATTTTCAGTAGGTACCTGATACTCTCAGCTTGTTAAGTGCTCACAAGCCCTTAGTGCTAGATGAACATTCAGTAAGCTAACAGACTGCAAACACCTCAGATTAATGATTACACTTTACAGAAAAAAAAATACAAAGGAACTGAGCCAAGAGAAAGTGTGTAGCAATGAAAGGTAACTGTAACTGGAGCTGGAAGAGGGCAGTAGCCTGTGCCTAAATTGTAAGATGTCTTGATTCCAAACTAAGTGCATTAATAGAAATGTAAGAGTGCAATAATATCAGGACTCCTTTATTCACTACAAATGCATTTCCATGTTATAAAACACATCCAAGGTTAGCAGTAGAGTAATGTGGCTACAATTTCTGTTTTCGCTATAGCTGTGATTGACTAAGTGCCTTATATTTTAATATTGCCATTCAAAGCCCTCATAATTTTATAGGAGATGCTTTATCTTAATTTCACAGAATGTAGGGGAATTACTCAAATGTATAGTATGTGGGAACCATGCCATAGCTATACTGCAGTGCTAACATACATAAGATCCAATTCAGAGATAGATTTCACTTGCTATAGACTTGGGTACCTGCCACATTGCCCTCCATTCTGCCTGCCACAACCCTTATGGTACCGTACATCTGTTTAACCCATCCTCTTTGTAATAGGGGTCCACGGCCTCAATTACATCTCTAGGCCTGACTATCATTTGTTACCAAGTTTAAATGGAGTCTTGAACATAATCTGATACAAGAAAACAGCTATTACTCACACAGTTGACACCACATGCCATGCTGGGAATCATTCCGGTATACTATGTTTGAACCAATCTCAACAATACACGTGTATCACTAGGTTTATTTTGTTTGTGAGAAAGGCAATCATAAACCTTGATTGAAAGAC
The DNA here is from genome assembly GCF_035084215.1 of Heptranchias perlo. Classification (NCBI taxonomy): domain Eukaryota; kingdom Metazoa; phylum Chordata; class Chondrichthyes; order Hexanchiformes; family Hexanchidae; genus Heptranchias; species Heptranchias perlo. The sequence continues at coordinate 81,453,495 of NC_090326.1, forward strand.
AAATAAACCTCACAACCCATTAATAAGTTTATCCTTTCTGGATTAGAAAATCCTTTTCACTTGCAAAATAAACTGCCTATTCATTGTGCTGCGAATCTTCTGTATACAAAAGTATGATACCTTATACCACTTCCATAGTTCATTACACTATGGTTGCCAACAAGTTTTTAGCACAATAATCAAGTTTGACTCCTACCCACACATCTTTTGCTGACCTGAAGAAAATCCATTTTTCTGCTTTTTCTAATGAATGATAAAATTGTCTGCAAAAGGTGAGTTTTTACCAAATCAACACAAAGTGTGTGAATTGGAGCCTTAGTATAATTGGCCTGATCTTCAGTCTTGTTCTTTTGTTCATTCAATATAGTTTTACATGTAATTTTAATAATTTTAATGAAAATCCCTAAATAGCATGGCATAAGGAACTACAGCTAATTGAATATTTATTGCATATCTTTATGTACACCCGTTTCAAATTGAGGAATGAAGAGAGTTAGACTGAACAAAACTAACACTGCTGAATTTAATTCAACTATGCCAAGACAAACATTAATATCAAATATAGAGATCAACATAACCATTTATTGTGGTGTTGTCACATTTTGAGATTTCAGACTATGCCGCCTCAGGGGTTCTGTGCTACTATTGAGCAAAACTTAGCTTTCAAGGGATTAAATTCACAGGACAGCTGAGCTGGCAGGTATAGATTAGATTTAAGATCAGAACTCTGAACCAGCATGCTACGGCAATGAAAGATAGTTTAATATTCCAGTAACCATTCACACTTATTGCTGTTGCAGCAATTGTATTCAGTTGAGCTCAGCAGAGGTCATTGCCGAGTTAGGCTGGTGGATTCTGCTCTTTGCAAGGGATAGTCAGTTTGATTAAAAAGTTAAACCTGGGGTCAGGCTTTGAAACAGAGAGAGCTATGGAAGCTCGAGCCTGTCAGGCAGTAAAAGGCTGCGAGAAATATGGAATACAGGAAAAAGTAGTTAGAAAATTAGCTTTCATTCAAGCAAGACTTGAATGGGGTAGTGAAGACAACAACAACAACTACTTGCATTTATATAGCGCCTTTAATGTGGTAGAGCGTCCCAAGGTGCTTCACAGGAGCGTTATCAAACACAATTTGACACCGAGCCGCATAAGGAGATATTAGGACAGGTGACTAAAAGCTTGGTCAAAGAGGTAGGTTTTAAGGAACATCTTGAAGAAGGAGAGGTAGCGAGACAGAGATGTTTAGGGAGGGAATTCCAAGCTTAGGGCCTAGGCAGCTGAAGACACAACTGCCAATGGTGGAGCAATGAAAATCGGGGATGCACAAGAGGCCAGAATTGGAGGAGCGCAGAGATCTTGGAGGGTTGTAGGGCTAGAGGAGATTACAGATATATGGAGGGGCGAGGCCATGGAGGGATTTGAAAACAAGCATAAGAATTTTAAAAGCGAGGCGTTGCCGGACCAGGAGCCAATATAGGTCAGCGAGCACGGGGTGATGGGCAAACGGGACTTGGTGCGATGCATCATATAGTTTGTTAAATGGGCTATAGTTTGGTACATGTGAACCAGAAAGGCCTCGCAATGTATTTGGATCATTTAGTCAGATTTCCCTCGTCCTCAGCAATAATGACAACTCCTTTAAGCAAATCTTTGCTCCCTATGAACTGGTATATATCTTAAACCTCTACACCTCTCCTCCTTTAAGACACTCCTTAAAAACTATCCTCTTTGACCAAGCTTCTGGTCACCTGTCCTAATATCTCCTTCTTTGGCTCCGTATCAATTTTTTTTGATCTGATTACGCTCTTGTGTAGTGCCTTGGGATATTTTACTACATTAAAGGTACTATATAAATGCAAGCTGTTGTTGTTGTGTTTACGTCATTCCTCTGTTACAGTTACAGAAGCATTAATCTATTTACTTTAAATGGGTTAACATCTGTGCTAAACTAGGGGACAGAGGAAAGTTTGATAACTGCATTGTTTGTTTATTATTATTACCAATGGTAATTTCTATTCATGCCTGTATATGATGTGGTTAATAAGCAGATTATAACTGATCTATAATAAATGAGAGGAGCATGTTTATGCAAATTTTATCCCAATTTAATACTGTTTTTATTCTCTTTCCATATCTTTATTTCATCACCTTGATAGCAAGTATTAATCAGAGAAATTTTTATCTTTAACAGCAAATTTTGTACCTTAAAAGTCCTAGATGAAAGAGGCAGAATTTATTGCATTTGTTAATTTTATATCTGAGATTGATAGATTTTTGTTAACCAAAGGTATTAAGGGATATGGGGCTAAGGCGGGTATATGGAGTTAGGTCATAGATCAGCCATGAACTCATTGAATGGCAGAACAGGCTCAAGGGGCTAAATGGCCGACTCCTGATCCTACGTTCCTATGTTCCTACTTCTCATGGCAATGGTTCCTCGTCCTCTTAGGACAGAAGCCAGAAACCAAAGTAAATTAGAACTTGATATCTGGTTTTTTTGGGGAATTATTGTTTAGGAAACAGGCTGGAGGCTACAAAACTTGTTCCAAAGGAATCGCCTGAAGTTGTTTATCGGTAGGAGCTGAGTTAGCAAAGAGTTGGAGGCTGCACAGGTGCCCTAAGGGAGAAGCAATGCGGAAGAATGGAAGCTGATTTTCTCCCTGTTCCCAATGACCATTAGCATTGTTCTTCTTTTCCTGCTGTGGCCCTGTTTTCTTCGCCTGCTCACACAGAGAAGGTGCAATTAATAGTTTATAGGTCAGCAGCACTTTTCTTCCCTGGAGTTCCATTCGCACAACCTTGCAGTCTCACCTAGGTAAAAGTGACAGCTTCTGACAGAAGACTTCAAACACATCTTTATTTCTGCAAATGTAGCACCTAGAATGGACCAAGATAATGACAGATTAAATGAGTCAGGCTAGTCTTCTGTTGAAAGGTCTGTAACAAGAGAATATGCACATTAAAAACTGTGGTCGCAACAGCAACCATGGCCAAGTCTCGGGTTTCAGTTGTCACAGCATTTCTGGACTCAAGCTTTTATGTGGCTGAGCCCATCACAGCCTGCTGCTTATTTTAATCAATATAAAATAAAGCAAAATAATATTTAGACGCTGGCACATCTGAGTATGCAAAATTAAATGATCACAAAGAATCCAGAAGGCACTAAGTGGCTTCACACGTTTAACTGATCATAAATTGAAGAGCCAAAATGATTTCCAACTTGTGGCGAATTGAAGGTACAGGTCACTTTCCTGATTCATTGTGAACAAAATATTATTTGTACTTTGTGCTGTCCCAGCAATTTCTAAAGAAGCAATGTTGACTTCTTTGTCCCTTCCTTCATGAAACTGCAGCACTGAAACACTGCTCCTCTCCTTGTCCCCCTCCCCTCACACAAAGACACATGAACACAATGGGGTGAATTTGGTCTTTAGCAGTAGGACAATGGAACAGAAAATCAGGCAGGGTGTAAAATAGACTGCCAATTCGCTATCGTCCATTTTGCACTCCCACTGAAGACCATTTTCGCCCCCAATGGCTTCTAAGAAAAATCATTCTCTCAACTACAATGTGTCTATATCACAGTTTGTTGTAAAAGTGTAATTATCATAGTATCATACTATGTTACAGCACTGAAGGAGGCCATTCGGTCCATCGTACCTGTGCCAGCTCTTTGAAAGAGCTTTCCCCAAGGTCCTGTAAAGATTTCCCTTCAACTATTTATCCAATTTCCTTTTGAAAGTTATTATTGAATCTGTTTCCACCACCCTTTGAGGCAGTACATTCCAGATCATTACAACTTGCTGCATAAAAATATGTTTCCTCATGTCATCTCTGGTTCTTTTGCCAATCACCTTAAATCTGTGTCCTCTGGTTACCGACCCTTCTACCACTGGAAACAGTTTCTCCTTATTTACTCTATCAACACCGTTCATGATTTTGAATACCTCTATCAAATCTCCTCTTAAACTTCTCCACTCTAAGGAGAACAATCCCGGCTTCTCCAGTTTCTCCACATAACTGAAGTCCCTCATCCCTGGTACCATTCTAGTAAATCTCTTTTGCACCCTCTCTAAGGCCTTGACATCCTTCCTAAAGTGTGGTGCCCAGAATTGAACACAATACTGCAGCTGAGGCCTAACCAGTGTTTTATAAAGGTTTAGCATAACTTTCTTGCTTTTGTACTCTATGCCTCTATTAGTAAAGCCCAGGATCCCATACGCATTTTTAACAGCCTTCTTAACTTGTCCTGCCACCTTCAAACACCCCCAGGTCTCTCTGTTCCTGTACTTCCTTTAAAATTGTAGCATTTAGTTCATATTGCCTCTCCTCATTCTTGCTACCAAAATGAATCACTACACACATCTCTGCGTTAAATTTCATCTGCCATGTGTCTGCCCATTTCACCAGTCTGTCTATGTCCTCCTGAAGTCTGTTACTATCCTCCTCATTGTTTACTACATTTCCGAGTTTCGTGTTATCTGCAAACTTTGAAATTAAACCCTGTCCAGGTTATTAATATATATCAAAATCCAGAATAAAATATTATTAGCCAAATAAATTATATGCACTGTAAAACTGCAGTATAACTTGGTCTCAACAGCTCTCTAATTTTTGACCCTCAACTGCAATATAATGCAGTTAAAGGAACATAGGATCAGGAGTAGGCCATTTAGCCCCTCGAGCCTGTTCTGCCACTCAATTGGATCATGGCTGATCTGTGACCTAACTCTATTTACCCACCATCTTCCCATATCCCATAATACCTTTGGTTAACAAAAATTTATCAATCTCAGATTTAAAATTAACAATTGAGCTAGCATCAACTGCCATTTGCAGAAGGGAGTTCCAAACTTGTGCCACCCTTTGCGTGTAGCAGTGTTTCCTGACCTCACCCCTGAAAGTCCTGGCTCTAATTTTTAGGCTACGTCCCTAGTCCTAGACTCACCAACCAGGGGAACAGTTTCTCTCTGCCCTATCAGTTCCCCTAAATATCTTGAAAACTTCAATCAAATTACCCCTTAATCTTTTAAATTCCAGGGAATACAACCCTAGTTTGTGTCATCTCTCCTCATAACAATGCTTGGAGTCCAGGTATCATTCTAGTAAATCTACGCTGCACTTCCTCCAAGGCCATTATATCCTTCCTAAGGTGCAGTGTCCAGAACTGAACACAGTACTCAAGGTGTGGTCTAACCATGGCTTTGTATAGCTGTATGATAACTTCTGCCCCCTTGTATTCTAGTCCTCTAGATATAAAGGTTACCATCCAGGCTTGGGCTGATAAGTGGCAAGTAACATTCGCGCCAGATAAGTGCCAGGCAATGACCATCTCCAACAAGAGAGAGTCTAACCTCCTCCCCTTGACATTCAATGGCATTACCATCGCCGAATCCCCCACCATCAACATCCTGGGGGTCACCATTGACCAGAAACTTAACTGGACCAGCCATATAAATACTGTGGCTACGAGAGCAGGTCAGAGGCTGGGTATTCTGCAGCGAGTGACTCACCTCCTGACTCCCCAAAGCCTTTCCACCATCTACAAGGCACAAGTCAGGAGTGTGATGGAATACTCTCCACTTGCCTGGATGAGTGCAGCTCCAACAACACTCAAGAAGCTCGACACCATCCAAGATAAAGCAGCCCGCTTGATTGGCACCCCATCCACCACCCTAAACATTCACTCCCTTCACCACCGGCGCACTGTGGCTGCAGTGTGCACCATCCACAGGATGCACTGCAGCAACTCGCCAAGGCTTCTTCGACAGCACCTCCCAAACCCGCGACCTCTACCACCTAGAAGGACAAGGGCAGCAGGCGCATGGGAACAACACCACCTGCACGTTCCCCTCCAAGTCACACACCATCCCGACTTGGAAATATATCGCCGTTCCTTCATTGTCGCTGGGTCAAAATCCTGGAACTCCCTTCCTAACAGCACTGTGGGAGAACCTTCACCACACGGACTGCAGCGGTTCAAGAAGGCGGCTCACCACCACCTTCTCGAGGGCAATTAGGGATGGGCAATAAATGCCGGCCTTGCCAGCGACGCCCACATCCCGTGAACGAATAAAAAAAAAATGACATTTTAATGCTCTATGTAAATGGACCTCTAAGTATTAAGGGATATGGGCCAAAGGCAGGGATATGGAGTTAGATCACAGATCAGCCATGATCTTATCAAATGGCGGAGCAGGCACGAGGGGCTGAATGGCCTACTCCTGTTCCTATGTTCATATGTTCCTATAAGTCTCTTTGGACCTCCACTGTTTCGAGCTTTTCACCATTTAGAAAGTACTCTGATCTATCCTTTTTAGGTCCAAAGTGAGACCTTACATTTGCCTACATTGAAATCCATTTTCCAGTTTTGCCCATTCACTTAACCTATTAATATCTCTCTGTAATTTTATGCTTCCATCTACACTGCTTACAATGCTGCCTATCTTTGTGTCATTGGCAAACTTGGATACGTGGCTCTCTATCCTATCTAAGTCATTAATAAATACAGTGAATAGTTGAGGCCCCAACACAGATCCATGTGGGACACCACTAGTCACATCCTGCCAATTAGAGTACCTGCCCATTATCCCTACTCTCTGTCTCCTGCCACTCAACCAATTTCCTACCAGGTCAATAATTTACCTTCAATTCCATTAGTTTCAACTTTAGCTAACAGTCTCTTATGAAGGACTTCATTGAATGCCTTCTGGAAGTTCATCATAGACATTCATCGACATTCCGCTGTCCACTACTTTAGTCACCTCTTCAAAAAATTCGATCAGGCTCATCAGATGTGACCTACCCTTTACAAATCCACGCTGGCTCTCTCTGATCAGCTGAAAATTTTCAAGGTGTTCGGTCACTTTATCCTTAATTATAGACTCTAGTAATTTCCGGACAACAGATGTTAGGTTAACTGGTCTATAATTCCTTGATTTCCCTCTCTCACCTTTCTTATATAATGGAGTGACATGTGCAATTTTCCAATCTAAAGGAACAGTTCCTGAATCAAGAGAACTTTGGAAGATTACAGTTAGGACATCTGCAATGTTCTCACCTACTTCCTTTAAAACACTGGGATGGAAACATCTGATCCTGGGGATTTGCCACACTTTAGTGCCATTATTTTCTTCATTACTGTTAATTTGCTTACATGAATTACGGTGTGTTCCCGTCCCTGATTGAAAATTAGTTTCCTTAGGGTGTCCGGCATACTAGGATACACTCTTGCTAATGATATGATCAACATTATAGTTACTCAGTGCATCACAGTGGCCTTTCTATCCCTGAGGAGAACAATTGCCATTTTCTGGAGGAAATTTCAAGAAATTTATTTTTGAAGGAGTTTGATGCCATTTTTTGTTCCTGAGATATTGAGAGTAATTTTCACCTTCACAGCCATTTGGAAATAAATATCGGGAAGGTTCTATAACGGACAGGCGATCAGCTCAGCCAGTTTACCGCCCAAACAGTGAAAGTAAAAATCATCTCCATTATTTTGACATTATGTACAAGTGAAGTAATAGTTTTTCAGCAATAAAGTGATTTTTTTGTGATGTTTTTATAGAACAGATGTTGTCTTTATATCATGGACAACATCTGTATATCGTGCGCATGCAAACAAAGCTTGGCTACAAGCACCATATGGGCAATTTTCCTGGGCTTAGTGCCCAAATAACATCTGAGAAATGGTTGATCGACGTAGGAAAATGGAAGCTAAACCTTTTCCTCTATTCTACTCCTGAATCGCACTGCAGCTGAATTTCCTGCATGGCTTTTCTGTTTTTTTTTAACCTCGCTGCGCCTTAAGAGTAATATAAATTGCACACAAAGAAATGGCAGTGACCAGTACGCTTAGATTTCTGCTGTAGCATCATGAACAATTCAGGGGCAAACTGCTCCCAGAAAAATCTGGTGCTATAACTTCCAGAGCTGCTATTTCAGTGCTCTCTGTCTTAAAGGACAGGTTGGTATTGTCAAGATGGGTTTTAATTTTTGGCTTTTTGAATAAAAAATGGATTTGCTGTTTCTGGTACCTGTTGCAAAATGATGTTAGTCTTTTGCACTTAGTGATAGAGGTTGTGTTCAGTACTGTGCCAATTCCCCCCTCCCCCACCCTTTGCGACATTGGAGACAGATGAGGGGAAACAACCACAAGGTCCCTTGACAGCTGCTGAAGTCATTTGCCTGGGCCTCTCCTAAGCCACTAACACCTGTTTTTTTTACCACGGAGTAGGAATCCCCCCACCGTCCCCTCCCCATCCACTCCCCACCCTGCTCTCCCCGACTGTACAAATGCACCATACCACCTGGAATAAAATGAGAAGCCCCACAATCATTCCAGCACCGTCCTCTTACTCACCCACCATCATTCTTCAGCTCCACACTTGTGTTCTCTCTTCTTCCACCAACAGCATGGCACAACAGTGCCATCCTTTTACCATCTCCCTGCAAGGCTGAATGTATGGGCACCCAAACTGCTACTTGCAGTGCTGCTGCTATCTCAGCCAAGGCAGAGCTCATTCATCAGGGACGGAACGTTTAAATTAACATCAACACTACTGATGCACAAATCACAGATTCTGGTACACAAACATTAAATTAAACACTTACCATGAGTTATCAGAAACTAGCATTTTAAAAATCTTGCCCTATTCTCATGGGTCTCTCATGGGACTTTTACTATATCTGCCCCTTTAATGGTGCTGCTGCCTTTAAGGACCAAATTGCTTCCTGTTCTTCCTGTCCTCACTGGCACTGTGCCCAATAAATCACTTTCAGCCGCACCCGATGTCCACCTTCATTATAATGAGGGCCTCTAGGAAATCCAGGCACTCTATTTTTTTCCCGGAGCATAGCGCATTTCCAGTGCTCTGAGCTCACAGTGCCTCCGAAGAGTATCCACCCAGAAAAATCACCCTTCATATCTTAGCAATGGTCCCCCTTTACATCATAACTTTAATTGTCAATGACACTGGTTTAATTTAATTGATATAATAAATAATAAATAATAGTTAATTTGGAGAAAGTAATGAAATTGAAATTTAATTGAGCAATTCAGATAATGGTCAAAAACTGCTGAAGTTTCATTTGTACTGTTAATGGCAATGTCTCAAAGTCTTCATTAAGTTATGGTTCGATGGGCATACCAACTCTCAACCATCTATAATTCTATGTTTCTCTGCATGAAGTTTCTTACAATTCATGCAAATTTCTTGCTAGTAATGATTCCACAAAGGAGCCGAATACTTTTCCGGAATAACCTTTGGCACAATACGGAGGTTGTGTAATACCAGTCAAAACAATAGGAAATCCAGAAACTTCCACTCAAAGTAGGAATTTTGTCAATGGAAAATAAAATTTAAAATGGGCAGCCAATCTGATTGGATTTGTCCTGCTTTTTGTGGACAGGACATACCTGGGCAATTTTCCACATTGTCGGGTAGATGCCAGTGTTGTAGCTATACTGGAACAGCTTGGCTAGAGGCGCAGCTAGTTCTGGAGCACAAGTCTTCAGCACTACAGCCGAGATGTTGTCGGGGCCCATAGCCTTTGCTGTATCCAGTGCACTCAGCCGTTTCTTGATATCATGTGGAGTGAATCGAATTGGCTGAAGACTGGCTTCTGTGATGGTGGGGATATCGGGAGGAGGCCGAGATGGATCATCCACTCGGCACTTCTGGCTGAAGATGGTTGCAAATGCTTCAGCCTTGTCTTTTGCACTCACGTGCTGGACTCCGCCATCGTTGAGGATGGGGATGTTTGCAGAGCCTCCTCCTCCCGTTAGTTGTTTAATTGTCCACCACCATTCACGACTGGATGTGGCAGGACTGCAGAGCTTTGATCTGATCTGTTGGTTGTGGAATCGCTTAGCTCTGTCTGTAGCATGTTGCTTCCGCTGTTTAGCATGCATGTAGTCCTGAGTTGTAGCTTCACCAGGTTGGCACCTCATTTTTAGGTACGCCTGGTGCTGCTCCTGGCATGCTTTTCTACACTCCTCATTGAACGAGGGTTGATCCTTTGGCTTGTTGGTAATGGTAGACTGAGGAATATGCCGGGCCATGAGGTTACAGATTGTGCTAGAATACAATTCTGCTGCTGCTGATGGCCCACAGCGCCTCGTGGATGCCTAGTTTTGAGCTGCTAGATCTGTTCTGAATCTATCCCATTTAGCACGGTGGTAGTGCCACACAACACGTTGGATGGTGTCCTCAGTGCAAAGATGGGACTTCATCTCCACGAGGACTGTGCGGTGGTCACTCCTACCAATACTGTCATGGATTGATGCATCTACGACAGGTAGATTGGTGAGGGCGAGGTCAAGTAAGTTTTTCCCTCGTGTTGGTTCGCTCACTACCTGCCGCAGGCCCAGTCTAGCAGCTATGTCCTTTAGGACTCGGCCAGCTCCGACAGTAGTGGTGCTACCGAGCCACTCTTAGTGATGGACATTGAAGTCCCCCACCCAGAGTACATTCTGTGCCCTTGCTACCCTCAGTGCTTCCTCCAAGTGGTGTTCAACATGGAGGAGGACTGATTCATCAGCTGAGGGAGGGCGGTAGGTGGTAATCAGCAGGAGGTTTCCTTGCCCATGTTTGACCTGATGCCAATTACAGTGGGAGAACTCTCATGGAATTTCCAGATCTATGTCACCAGGTTATAACACTATATCATGTCATTGTTATGCCTTGTAACCCATGTTGGTGTGCTTTGCTACTGTACCACTTGACAACAAGAGTTAGATTCTGTCAGCTTGATCATTCCTAGAAAATTATGTCAATACAAGCTGTAAAATTGTGCATTATTCTTATGCTTATGATGAATACATTAGTAATCAACAATAAACAACAACTTGCATTTATACAGCGCCTTTAATGTAGTGAAACATCCCAAGGCACTTAATTGTGTTAAGTTATCACAGATACAGCTAATGTAACTTATCAGTTATATGCATTTTTAGCCTTATTACCTGTGCTGCAGTATAAAAATAAGAACTTTAACGTTAATGCCTTTCTGGATATTTGAGTCATTTATTTGTAGCAATGCCTCAAATGCCAAGAATTTACTGCAATACTTAATGTGGTTGCCTGTGAAGTTATGGACAGCCTCAAAAAGCATCCAACATTTCTAGTCAATCAGTTCGGCCTTATTTATTGCTCAAGGAAGTTTCTCTACTAGCAGTAGTTTTCTCTGTTTCTGCCATGCAGATAGTAAATTCCTATGTGTGTCATCACAGATCAGCCTTCACTGACCACTCAATGAGCTGTGCAATCAAATCTGTCACAGTGCATTGGAAATGGTTTGAAGATCAGGGAGAGCCGTCAGCCTAGAGGCAGGAGTGACCCGTACATTAGAACACTACTAAAACTGTCAGAATCTGCACTTGTTATAATTTTCTGCATAGCTCAACAAACTGCCTCCAGCTTGCTGCACACACTCTATTTTTGGTTGCAAATAAATCAGCATTAAATAAATGAGAATCTCTTAAAAAAAAAGACTGAGTGGACCAAAGCATGGGGGAAAAAGTGGTGTGTATTCATTTTGAAGTATGAGTGTGAACTGAATTATCAGTGGTTTATTTAATATTTATTATTTAACCTCAATTATTTTCCAAGGTTCACGCACACCTGCTACAAAATTGAAACTGTCATCTTGTTCTTGATTGTCGAAGCACGAGAGAGTGGATTGAATTCTCATACTAAATATGAGAATATACTCATAGTAAATTCAATTAAAAATAGTTAACACCAATGACAAACCCTTTAGAAATGTCTCCTGTATAAGAATGATTTATTTCCTTCCATTCTCTTATTCTTTGTGTTTCAGTCTTTTGTCTTCAAATTAAGCTCTTCTAATATTATTGTGTGGTGAGTTTGTATGAAATTCCTTTGTCTTTTATTTTAATGGAGGCACTAACTCATTTAAAATAAACAGGATAGTGTCTCTGTTAAAACAACAAGCAAAAGAAGGAATATGGAAGAAAGAGCCTAATTTCAAGCAATTAGTTCCTTTCATCTGTGCCTCATCTCTTGCTGATTCTCTCTTGGTTCTCTAGATTAGATTTTAATGCTTTCTGTCCAATTTTAAAAGGAAGGCAGATCTTAGGTGTATGAATTTTGCACTTGGGATTTTAAAAAAAAATTGCACCTGATGACCATCTTCTGTTTCATCCAGTTGCAGCTCATTTAAGATGAAACAGATATTTTCATAGCAAGAAGTTGTATATATTATTTGGTAATGATAAGGTACTCTGTTGATGCAGAAGTATTTGACAATGTGGTCACAAGGTACTCTAGTATCCAACAGATGCTTTTTCCATTGCAAAGGGACAAAACAATGAACCTTTTAAGTTCTGAGATCACACCCATGATGCTAATATATAAGCTATTGAGTACAAATAAATTCTTTGTTATTCTACTACATTACTCGGGAAGATATCTGATTCTGGATATTTAATACAAGATGGAAAGCTTTCCTCAGATGTAGTATGACTTGTGTGTCAGTTCTTTGCGTATGGCTCCCATGAAACTTGACATACCGTCACAGTAGGCAAATTGAGTGTGGCTGACAGAACTGCAATTGCCACATATTCACAAGACAGACAAGTTCCCCAGGAGGCAAATAACTCTCTAGCACTCAATTCATTCATGCTGGGTAGACTATTTGAACAATATGTAAATATCTTTAATAAGACCAGCAGATAGTGTCAGACAGAAAGTAGAAAATTCCCAAACTTCAAGCTTCCTCAGGGGAATAAGGAAGACGAAGGAGTTTACTAATGAAAAGAAACAAAAATTCCAGAGGATTTTGGGAGAAAGAATGGAATAAAATAGAAGAGTCAGTTTTCTCATCAAGCAGTGGATTTTCACTGGCGGCAGTGAGTTGTGACAGTTCTTTCATGGACGTGAAAGGCCCTTAGCTTATGGACACCACAACTATGAAGGGCTAAATTCTCAATTGCAATAAAAATCAGGTGGTTTCTATAACAGGCAGTGAATCCAGCACGCCAGCTATACGCCAGGTATGCAAGTTGAAAAGAGGAGAGCGAGCGGGAGAGCATGGATCGGCTGCTGACTTTGGATGAGCTGACAAAGGCTGTCCAGTCCTTCGAGAAGAGTCGAACTCCCGGAAGCGACGGCTTACCGGTTGAATTGTAGTCAGCTCTGTGGGACTGGTTAGACCCAGACCTACTGGAAGTGTACGGGGGTATGCTTCTGGCAGGCAGCATAACAGAGGCCATGAGGAAAGGCATCATCACCCTCATCCACAAGCAGAAGGGGGAGAGGGAAGAAATCAGAAATTGGCGACCCAATTCCTTGCTTAATGTCGACTACAAGATTCTGTCTAAGGCCACCTCCAACAGACTCAAGTCTGCTCTGGAGTGGGTGATCCACCCGGATCAGACCTGTAATGTACCCGGCAGGAAGATCTCTGATAGCCTTGCTCTGCTCAGGGATACGATTGCCTACGTGCAAGACAGGGGGTGAGCACCTGCCTCACCAGCCTGGACCAGGAGAAGGCCTTCGACAGAATATTCCACATGTACATGATGGACGTGCTCTCCAAAATGAGGTTTGGGGAGGGAATCCGCGATTGGATCCGACTGCTCTACGCGGACATCCTTAGCGCAGTCCTAATCAACGGGTGGGAGTCAGAGAGCTTTCCGATCAGATCTGGAGTCAGACAGGGCTGTCCTCTCTCCATGGTTTTGTTCATATGTTCTATCGAGCCATTTGCCGCATCCATTAGGAAGGGTGCAGGTATCGGTGGGTGACGATCCCAGACAGCGGAGGATCTCAGGTTAAGGCTTCCCTGTAAATGGATGACATCACTGTCTTTTACACCAATTAGCAGTCAGTCCACAGACTGATGGGCATCTGCGACCGTTTCGAGCTGGCCTCAGGGGCCAGAGTGAACCGAAGGAGGCGCGAGGACATGTTCTTTGGCAGGTGGGAGACCCGAACCTTTGTCCCCTTCACCATGATGTCAGACTACCTGAAGGTGCTGGGGATCTGGTTTGGGGGGCTCCAGGCCTGTCGCAAGAACTGGGAAGAGCGGGTCGCCAATGCCAAACAGAATCTTGGTACGTGGGTGGGGCACTCCCTCTCCATAACCGGCAGGAACCTGGTGATAAGGTGTGAGGTACTCGTGGTGTTGTTCAACATGGCCAAGTCTGGCCCATTCCCCACCGCTCCGGGGTCACAGTCACCCGAGCTATCTTCCACTTTGTCTGGAGATCCAAGGTAGAATGTGTCTGCAGGGACACCATGTAAAATCCTACAGACAAAGAAGGGAAGAACGTTCCCAATGCTGCTCTGATCCTGATGGCTACCTTTGTGTGTGGCTGCCTCAGGATGTGTGTAGAGCTCCAGTACACATACACCAAGTGACACTACGTGCTGAGTTTCTACCTGTCCACCACACTGAGAAGGCTGGGTCTGGCCACTCTAGCCAAGCAGATGCAGGACATCCCGTCCAGCTGGACCGTCCTCCACCACTTGTCCCAGGTAGAGAAGTTCCTGAGGAGGAACCCGTTCGACCACAAGGCCGTCAGACAGTGGTCGGCATGGAACGTTCTGACAGTCCTGCAGGAAAAGGAGAGGGTGGACCCGATTGGGCAGTTCCCCAACCAGACAGTCATGCTGTTTGGCAGAACGTCTTGTCGCCAGAACTGACCAACAGACACCAGGATGTAGCCTGGACGGTGGTGAGAAGGGCGCTCACAGTGTGGTCCTTCCAACACGCACGGAATCTCAGTGCCACCGCGAACTGCCCTCGAGGTTGCAGTGAGGAGGAGACAGTCGTCCACCTCCTGATGGGCTGCCCCTTCACGCAGAGGGTGTGGAGAGAGATCCGTTGGTATCTGTCCCGGTTCATCCCCAACAGCTTGGTAACACGGGACACTGTGCTTTACGGGCTGTTCCCCGGGACGCACACAGAGACAGGTATCACCTGCGGCTGGAAGACCATCAACTCGGTGAAGGAGGCCCTTTGGTCTGCCTGAAACATGCTGGTCTTCCAGCTGAAGGAGCTGTCCACGACCGAGTGTTGCCAACTGGCAGACTCCAAGGTCCAGGAGTACGTGCTGCAGGACGCACCGAAGCGAGGTGCGGCCTACGCAAAGGCTTTATGGGGAAAGGCCACTGTGTAAGACCACCCCACTTTGTATTGTACAGAATGTTTTAGAAGATATGTACTGTGTTTTGAATTGTAATAATGAGATCATAGTGTGTACGATCTGCATTGTATTGGTTCGAACTATATTGCTTGTAATTGTGTCCTTTTACATTGAACTGCTTGTATCTTAAAATTTTATGAAATTAAGTATATTTTGAAATATAAAAAGAAACGCAAGTTGAAAATGTATCCTGAGATTTCTTTTTGGTTAACCAGGGGTCTGACACACACAGAAACCAAAGGGTCTCCAAACCAAACTGCAGAGAAATTATTTTTGCCTGATTGGAGTGCACACTCTCTCCCCTCAGCAGCAGCCCCTGCTTACTTCAGCCCACACAACATCAATACAGATTGGCAAAAGCCAAGGCTTAGGAACCCACAATTATGCATAGGGTACTGCTGATTTTTTAAATATATAAAACAACATGCACATTTATTTAATATTAAGCAGGTAAATGGACAGTATTCAGTACAAACAATGTACTTACAGTAGTGAGATAAAATCACACAGAATATTAGCACAGAACACTGACAAGTCTCCAGCTGCCTTTCCAGCTAGGAATACCCAAACCAATAGGAGATTGACTTTCAAGCTTATTTGGAGCCAAGAAGAAATAAACTCAGTCCAGTGATAGGTCTACCCAACCAGGCTGGCTGGTTAATCATCAACAGACCCCGGGGGCACTGCGGATCTGTCTGCCTCAGGAATCAGATCACTGAGTCTGCCATGGAGGGTCAACCTGGTTCCACTCTCCCATCATTAGGCATGTCATCTTGGAGCCAACTTAACACCAAAGAGACTTCACTTACTTTCCCTGCAAGGAAGATGGTCACTAATTCATCAAGCTATGGGTTTTCTTATAAAAGTAAATTTTAGGAATACACACAGCTAGTGTGGAGCATGGACCCCCCTCTCCTTGGACTGAATATTGGGAATCTGGTCTAGAGGGTAACGGGTCCTGCAGGACTTTCCGTCTATTCCCCATGGTAGTTTCATTAGTTATTTATGATGGTTACTTTTGAGTTACTTCTAACACAGTTTACTTATGAGTATTTACACTCACTGACATTGCTGAGATAATCTATTTCGCAGCTGCATGGATGCCAGTTAACTTTAACTGGTCCTTTAAATGAACTCCGAAACATCATGTACTGCTGCATTATTTCACACATGTGAAACACCAGTTTTGAGTTTTGCATGAATGAGCTATTGATCCAGTCCGTAGTAAAATTACCAATGACATTGTAAAGGGACTCAAGAATGGAACAATGTAAAGATAAATGGGACGATTAACTGATCACCAGCATCATTGCGCTTTCCTGGGACTTCGCACAACAAGGATGGCCAGCTGACCTCAGCAGATAACTATAGTTAACATGGCTCCTTGGGTGTTTTTCATGAATGCAGGGAACATCGTGATTGACAGGAAGAGCGGAATATCCAGAGAGCAGCAGCTTTTAAAAGGCTATTGCTTTCATTGTAGCCCATGTTGTTCACTGCAGCAAATCTTCAAGGGCAAAAATGGAAGATTGCCATGGTTGTGCTTATGACCTTGTAAGGAGGTGTTCTAGTTATATTCACCTGTTGTGGTCAGTTGGTTAATGTAGACAGCCTAGATATTCGCCTGGAAGTGATGCTGCAGAGGGGAGTCACCATATTGCCAGCACATATATGATGGGCTGAAGGGCCTCCTTCTGTGCTGTATGATTCTATGATTTTGGACTGAGGGGAACCCTCCTCTGGTCTCCACGTGCAGCAAATATGGCAGGAGGTGGCAGATTGAGTTCATGCTGTCTCCCACATCCATTGGTCATGGGAGCAGATGAAAAAAAGTTGTCTGGCCTGAGGAAAAGTGTGAAGCTATAGCTAGCCAGAACTCACCAACTCTAATGAAGGACATGGCCATTGTATGTGTGCCACACTGTACTCTTAACCTGGTGTGGCATCAGTGAAGGAGCACGAGAAGCACTTACATAATCCTACACTTTACACCAACATTTCCATGCCCATATTGGTGCAGGGTAAGATTTGTGGCTAGAACTCAAAAATAGTTCTAATGTCTTACAACTTTTGCATATTATAGTCCCAAATCAAAATGGAAATACTTGAAAATACTGAATTGTCAATCATTCACATAGGGCTCAATTTTCAAAGTAAAAAACGGGTGGGTTGGGGGCGGGGGAGGGTGCATTGAAAATTGCCACCATTTCAGACCCGCCCCCAACACGCCTCCAACCACCCATTTTAGGTTTTCACCGGGGCGGGACGAGGGGCGGGCGACTAACCCGTTCCCAGGAGGCAAGTGGGGCCTTAAAACCTTTCAGGAAGGCTTCAGGCCTCCATTTCTCTACAATTCCCGATTTCAACGCTGGGGGGCTGGGATTCCCGGGCCTTCTGTTTTACGCCTCGTGAAAGGAGACGAGAAGACCCGAGACTAACAGGTAGGTGCCTAGAAAGACACAGCTTGTGGGCCCGGAGGAGCAGGAGAGCTTCCCCCATGCCCAACAAGCCTACCTGCACGACCCCCCAATGATTGCAGACCCCCGACCCCCCGATCGCAAATCCCCGACCCCCCGATCACGGACCTCCCGACCCCAACCTGGACCCCCCACCCCAATCCACTGACCCTGACCCCGATCCACCGACCCCCAACCCCGATCCTCCCACTCCGACCCCTGACTCCGATCCCCTGACCCCGATCCTCCCCCCCACTCCGATCCTCCCACTCCGGACCCTGATCTCCCCCCCGCCTTTCCTATCCTCCGACCCCCGACCCTCCCCCTCAACGATCGGGACCCCGCGATGACCCCCGATCCTGACACCCCCCTGTGACTGACACCGATCCCATTCCCGATGACTCGCGACGCTGTGCCAACCTATTCCTGCCTGTGCCCACCTATGCCCACATGTGCTCACCCATGTCAACCCATGTCCATCCGTACCCACCCATGTCCCCCATGCCCAGCCATGTCCCCTATCCATACAAACAAAGACTTACCTGCAGACTTACCTGAACACATCCTCTCCCTGGCTGGTCTCTCGTCCGACTGAGACCAGCCTGTCAATCAGCCGGTCAGTCGGACGGGAAACCAACAAAAAAATATAAAAGATGTCCTTATGTCAAAATTGTAAGGACGTCCCGGAAACCCGTACTAATGGGTTCTCCACCCTCAAATTGACCCCCCACCCACTTCCCAGCTCCGTTTTAAAATTGAGCCCATAATGTGGGAGGGGGGCTGGGCATTGGGATAGCACATTATCCTCTTCCAAATACTAACAGCTCTATGTTTGTAGGAAGACAACAAGGATGGGTGGCAGACCATCTAATCTGGGAAGACACATGGAGAGGCTGTCCTGCAAAGAGTTCGAATCGGTTGATGGTGTGAGCCAGAAAGATCTTGGAGGCTATTTTTTCATGAAGATAGTGCCCCTTTAATAAAAAAAACTGACATAAAATATTAAAACACATGATCAAAGTTCGTGCTTCTGCAAGTGTAACATTACGTGCAGCGTGAGCTTGAAATGGCTGTCAACATGCTGCAGCACAGTTTTCAGAACAGGCTGTATCTTGACTGTTTCAGTAACTAAGCCTACTGAAAAACACAAGAACATGGCAGCCCCACCTCTTTAAATTGGTACAATGTATAATTGTACGTTTAGTCTCTGTTTCAAATGAAATAGGGTCTATTTTATGGTTGTGGTGGCGTAGGAGTGAATCAGGCGCAGGCAGCTGGCAAACCTAGCTCACCATCCACTCCGATCTGCCTCACTTTCGTGCTAAGCACAGTTTTCCAGCAAGCCTTTTAGACCGGCCTAGACTGGTTTTACTGAAAAGGAACCACAGATTAAACTTAAATATTGGAATACGCTGAAATGTAACCTAATGAAATTTTCCACCCCCTTAGGATGAGATCAGGCTGAGTGACCCCTTTGCCCACCTGGAGTGGGCCTATAGGAAGCTCCAAGAGCAATGGAGCCCTTAAAGGCCCCATGGCTTTTTAGCCTTTTTAAAATTTCTATTCAGAATATGTTTTTAACACAGGCTTCTCTTAAATCTTTAAAGAAATATATTTTTGGCAAATTTCTTTTTTCTTTTTCTGAACTGTATGTCATTTTTATGTGGAATCTAATAGAGCCAAATATTGTCTGCTAATTCACCTGAAAGACAACTATAATTAAAGCATTTATAAAATTTTTGCAGATCGTGAAGACCTGAAAAAACAGAGGACATGAAAAGGGAATTATTACAAAACAAACTTTCAAGAGAGCTCAGGGAGTGACAAGGCATAGGGCAGACCCATGGCAGGCTACAAGACAAATTAAAATTAATGGTGGTGGTTGGTTTTGAAGCACCATAAATACGATGGGGTCGATTTTGATTTTGAGCGTAGGATGGGCGGGGCGACTATCATTCGCCCATGAGAAATCGTGAGAGTCTCGAACCATTTTGATGGTCAGGTCTCATTATCCTATCACAGGCAAACTGCCCATGAATTTCCTGGAGTTAATGAACAGTTTGCCAATGAGGAGGGTGGAATTTCCAGTGGGCCAAGTGTCATAAAAAGAGAGGGTACAGCTCATAAAGCGAGCTCAGAGATTAGCACTGCACGTGGCAATGATGGTGAGTTAGAGGGGTCTGCACAGGATGAAGTTCACATCACTAGTGGGCATGAGTTGGCAGTGGTGGAAAAGACAGCAGAGGACAGAGGTGGCCGGGGGGCAAGTCTGGGTCCAAGCATTGCTGAAAAGGGTGGGGATAAAGACGTTAATGCCCCAGCCTTCAACAGAAGGACCTTGGAATTGCACCAGCAGATAGAGGATGCATTGGACACCCTGCCAAGGAGGTGCCATATCATGGCTGAGAGTATGGAGGACTCCATCTCTACCATGTGTGGCATTCTGATGCAAGAAATGAGTTCTCTGCTGTCTATGATGGAGTGTGTGGTGTCCTCTATGGAAGTTGCAGTGAGGCCTACAATGCAAGAGCCCTTGTTACCACCAATGGTAGATTTGATAGAAGGCCAAACTGCTGCCATTTGAGCCATGGCCTCTCCTTCTGGAATTGTTGTTTAGCTGTGTTAACAGACTAGGGGATCGAATGGAGAGGGGATTTGATCGGGTCACTGACCTCCTGAAGTCTACTCTCATGCAGATCAATGGGAGAACAGATGATGCAGAGCCCTGTGGGAGTGGTACTGGTGCTGTGAGAGCTGCAGATGCTGCCCTCTCTCAGGAGGGCAATGTGTCTGCACCCTTGTCAGACCCTCATCCACTGATCACAAAGGTGCCACCAGGTCAGCTCTGCCAGACGGCCCGGCAGCAGCCGAGATGTGCCAGTCTGCAGCCGATCCCTCGCGTGATTTAATTTGTCTGGGCAGGGTAGGAGGACTGGGCTAGATGTGAGGGAAGGATAGAGTTGGTAGGTTTCGGGGGGGCTGCAGTTCAATGGAATCCCTGGTAGATCACTTGTCCTCGGTCTGCTCGCGCTACAAGATGGTTTCTGGTTTGCAGGTTCACCTTCTTCTTCCAGCTTCTCCTTGTCAGAGTCCTGCAAGACCTCCTGCTGCTCCATGCCCAGGTTCTGTCCACGATCAACATTGAAATTATGCAAGACACAGAATGCCACCACCATATGCCATACCCTTGGCGGCCTGTATTGCGGTGCTCCCCCCGTCTGGTCCAAGCATCTAGAGTGCTGCTTCAATAAAAGAAAGAAAGACTTGCATTTATAGAGAGCCTTTCACAACCTCAGAATGTCCCAAAGTGCTTTACAGCCATGAAGTACTTTTTAAAGTGTAGTCATTGTTGTAATATAGGAAACGCAGCAGCCAATTTGCGCACAGCAAGCTCCCACAAACAGCAGTGAGCTAATGGCCAGATAATCTGTTTTTAGTGATGTTGGTTGAGGGATAAATGTTGGTGAGGACACTAGGGAGAACTCTCCTGCTCTTCTTCGAAATAGTACCATGGGATATTTTACATCCACCTGAGAGAGCAGAGGGGACCTCGGTTTAACATCTCCTCCAAACAATGCAATGCCCCCTCAGTACAGCACTGAAGTGTCAGCCTAGATTTTGTGGTCAAGTCCCTGAAGTGCAACTTGAACCCACAATCTTCTGACTTAGAGGCGAGAATGCTACCACTGAGCCACAGCTGACACCTGACAACTGACACAGCTAACATCTATTCCAAAGATCTGTTCAATGATGTCTCGAGTACTCCCATGGCTATTGTTGTTGTGGTGTTTAGCGGGAAACTGTGGACACCGAAGTGTTGTCATGCTAACCTTATGGAAGGCATGGAAGGACATTTTTCAAAAATGAGCAGGTCATTTTTACCAAAATATCTTTAGCCTGCTTAATCTTCCAAAAGCAGCAGAAGCAAGTCCAATTCTTCTTTTAATGTCTTCCTCACAACTCCCATTCTCTGCCACTAACCCACCAAGGTATACAAACTTTTCCATCTGTTCAAATGCATCCCCTCCTGCTGTAATGTGTACATCTTTCAGATGCTTCCCAATTGACATGACCTTTGTCTTTTTTTTGTTAATGTGTAATCCAAATTTTCTATGCACCACGTACCTCACCAGTTAGTCTCTGCAAATCTGTTTTAGATGTTGCTATAAGGTCAATGTAATCAGCAAATCTGAAATTGTTTAAATCTTGCCACATAAAGAGACACCTCCAATATCATCCTATAGTGCAAGATTCATTACTGCTTCCATTACAAGATTAAATAAATCAGGTGACAGTGTGCACCACTGTCTCACCCGAAGTTGATCTAAACCATTCCGTTAGTTTCCTATCCATTCTAACAGCGCTCAGGGACTTGTTATAGATGTTTTCTACCAATCTGACAAGTTTCTCATGAATACCATATATCCTCAAGACATGCCATATGCTTCTCGTCATACACTGTCAAAGGCCTGCTCAAAATCTATGAAATTGTTGTAACAATGGATGCTGTGTTCTGAAAATTCCTCCGAAATCTGTTTTATCACAAACACTTGATCTATCGCACTTGGTCCTGGTCTAAAGCCAACTTGTTCTTCAAGCAGTACCACTTATAAGTATCTTTTCATTCTCCTATGCAGTGTCTTAGTAAATACTTCTCTGGATATCCTCTGTAATTGCTGCACTCACTCTTGTCTTCTTTTTTGAAGATTGGTACTATTATTCCCCAGTCTTCAAGTACTTGCTCTTCTTCACGAATTTCGTTAAACAGCCTTTGCAGCACTTTCACAGTATCTTCCTCACCTGCCTGTAATAATTCTGCAGTTATATTATCAATATCGGGAGCCTTGTTCTTTTTCAAACTATCAATAGAAATATTTACTTCAACTTCTAGGAAATCCAGCATCAATTCCCCTCCATTTGTACAGGGTGGTTTCTCCAGAATGGATTCATCCATCATGCTCTGTACATTATATAGATCTTCAGAATATTCTTTACACTGCTTGCTCCTCGCCTGCTCGTCCTCAATATCTGACCATTTAGGTGTTTCACTGTAGCCATTTTAAGTTTGTAAGATTCACTTATTTCTCTTATCTTCCGATACAGACACTGTGTTTCGTTTCTTTTGGCCTAATCTTCTGCTTCTTTGCACTGGCCATTTATCCGGTTGTTCATATCTCTGTTGGCTTTCAGCTATATTTCTCTGATTAACCTGTTGTATTCAGTTCTCATATTAGGACCTGCTTTTACGCTCGCCTTAAGCTTTCTTTGTTTTTCACTCAACTCCAGGACTTCTTCTGTTATATTCTATTATAAATAAATATAATTATAAATGTTTAATAGGCAACTGTTACAACACAATTTGTACTTGAAGTGATAACCATTGTAGCCAATGGATTTTCTATTTGGTGCTTTTAGATTTTTTGGTTCAACTTAAAATATTTGAATTTATTCTGAGATCAACCCCAACCCCGATGCAACTTAGGAGTAGGCCATTTGACCCTCGAGCCTGTTCCACCATTCAATTAGATCATGGCTGATCTGTACCTCAACTCTACAGTGCACACCCCTGAAGGAAACCAAAACTTGGATTTTCCAATCAGACCTGATGTTCCATGATGCTAGATCTCCGTCTATCTTTGCACCTGCCCCATTTTCCATTGTCATTTCCAGTGATTGCAAGAACATAGTTGGGTGATTCCATGCAACGGAATTCTGTATTTCTGTAATTTATGCCTCGTTGCTCTCTTGCCGATGTGTAAAATCGCTAGGCACTAGGGAGAAGGTGAAAGATTACCTAAATGCCCCAGCAAGCACATTGAGAGTATCAGTTTGAAGCTTCTCTCCATTTCCAGCCATTATTTCTCGACATTTTCTCACCATTATTTTAGACAGGGCACAGTGGGTTTACTTTTGGTAATTCCCCTTTAGCTTCACTTTTTGGAAGAAGAGGAGGAACAGTTGAACAATGCCAGGCTGGTCAGGCAGCACCAGAGATGTATGGCATCCATCCCCTGGTGCCCCCACACCACAATAGATAGGCAGGGGAACATGTACCTACATTTGTGAGTGCCTATGGGAACTTCACTTTACCAAGAAGGTTGTCACTGAGTTATTCTACATGCTGCAAGCAGACCTACAGTCCAACTCCACTAGAGGAATGGCACTGGCCACGTAAGTCACAGCCATATGTAATGTTTATTGTATGGGAACATACCGCACGGTCAGTGGGGACTGTCAGTAACATTAGCCAATCAGCTATGCACAGCTAATGTACACGCCAGCCTAGGAAATTAGCAAAAGTTGGCCAAAAGCTTCGAACAAAAGCTGATACGGCCCTAAAATGCTGACAACTCAAGCGTGGCTCTGACGTGTGGAAACATGTAGATACACGGGCTCTGGAATGTAAGCTGTAGGAGGAATAACATTCCATGGGCAGTATTTTAAGGAAGGAAAACACAAGAACATGAAAGCTTGAAGGGAGAAATCTAAATATTAAAGGCACAACATTGGTGTGGAATTACTGCAGGAACTGGAGACATGCTCCCCTGTAAAAGTTTGAATTTTTACATTAAAATGGTCCTTTCTGGTTCATTTTAAGCAATTTTATACTTCTGATGAATAGGTTTTTAATGTAAAAAATGGAAAATCAAAGTGACATTTTGATTTTCAACAGGCTAACTAAACCATCACTTACCTAAATGTTGGCTCAGTAGTCCATCTCCTACATCCCATTCACAAAGGCTCTCTGAACGCTCTGGATCGTCACAGAGCCACTGTGTAATTCCCCACTCTTTTATAGAAACACTCTCTTCCCCAATTCTCCCAATTCAAATTGGAACTCTCCTCCCTTTCCTTCTTCAACCCAGTTGATACTCTTCTTCCACTCCCTCAGTTCAAGCTGCCATTCTTCCCTTCCCCTCCCCTTCACAGTTACTGCTGGCACTCTCCCTCCCCACTCCCTCCAAATTAATTGGCGCTCAATCCAAGCTCTCAACTTCTCTCCTCCACCTGCAAAGCACTAGTACCGCTGCCTCTCTCCCTCTTCCCTTCATTACCATCCACTTCCCCACTTTCCTCTCCCCTTCAGTTCCCCCATCCTTTGCTCCTTCATTGCCATCCATTACCCCTTTGATTATAATCCATTTCCGTCTCCTTTTATTTCCATCCATCATCCCCCTCTTTGACTGCCATTTTAACAGGAATTAATACAACAGTTCTTGATGGTAGATATTCACACATTTTTTGATAAATGGTCCCGATCTGAAACATTAACCTATCTTGTCTCTTTCAGATGCTGATTGCCCTGTGCATTTTCAAAATTTTCTGTCTTTATGTCCATTTCTAGTTTTGACAGTTTTCCTTTTATCTCTTCTAATACATTCTGTTTCTCTTTATTTGATAGAAATATCTCATGTCATGGTACTCGAAAGTGAAATTGCTTGCACATGTACTGTTGCTGCTTGAAGGAAAATGTGAAGTGACAACCTCAATCCTTCTGTTACCCAGGCAGCTGGGCACCTAAGCCGAGTTTCTCACTGACACGGAAATAGGAACTTTAAAAAGATACTTCATGTTACACTCAGCTAGAGTGGGCTGTTTCTTTTAGTTTAACTTTGTGATCGTAATATATTGAGATGATTATTTCTCTGCTATATATAGGCACATTTGTTAGGCACAGGTGCACTGTTTTAAAATAGTCAAATCAACCAATGGATTTAATTTTCCCTGTATGCCATTTTAACACAGCGGTAATGGTTTTGCATGAACTCCTGCCTGCAGTGTTTTAACTCAGTCATTAACCCATTTAAAATAAAGTCTGTTAAAAAACACAAGTAGGAGTTTATGCAAACACATTAAGCAGTGCACTAAAAGGAGTGTACAGAAGAAATGAAACCCCCCAAGAAGGTGCACAATAATTTAAGCTCAAATTTAAAAATAAATGTGAAGATGATTTTTCCAAGTGATCAGATGTAGATTTCGTTGCATATTTATTTACATATTTTGGTCATTGGACACTTTTTGCTTTGAAATAGTCTGGAAATATATTATTGATCAAGTAGAAAAAACTTCACAGAGGAAGAAGTTCATTTAGATCAGTGGGGGAAGGTGAACATTGTTAAGCCCGTTTTACAGTTGATATCAAACTTAGCAGTGCAACGGCCCGTGCCCCATCTGCGCGTCCATTCAGGCCACTGCTAAACTCGTCAGGGTCTTTTTTTTAGGCGGCTCTGACCACCACCTGAAATGAGCGCAGGATTCATTTGAATATTGAAATGAGGGTCGTGCGCCAGTTTCAGCTCCCGTTTGTTAAATTCATTAAGACCAATTGGAGCTTGTGCTGCGGCAGCTGTGCTGAGTTTCTCCGGATCTACAGCGGTCCTTAAGGGGACCGTTGGAGGCCCTGGATGAAACCGTCAGGTTTTTAGATGTATCTCAACGTGGAGCTTGGAGGAGCATGAGTGCTTCACGTTAACACTGAGAGCCGCTGCCGTTGCTTTGCGCTCATCCTCCTCCCATTTGCCTCCCCCACTTGGATTTACCTGCGGACCACTGCCATCAAGACAGCCAGCCATAACTCGAACTGAGCAAAGCGGCGAGCTGCCTTCGGAGGCAAGGCAGGTGCTGGCAGCTCACCGCAATTATTAAAATGAGGCCCGAGCCTGAGGCGGGGGTGGCGCTGGAAGCATGCCATCAGTTGTGTGCTCGAAAATAGGCCATAACGAATTTCTGGGCCAGCATGTGTCATTGTGTGAAACACATCACAAAAATAAATACAGCACAATCCTGTGAAGAGGATAATGGTGTTTGTGAAGGGCATATTGGAATTAAATCCAAACACATAGAGCCAAAAAGACACAATAATATGCTTCTAAGGTGACTGCAAAACACAGGAAGCAGTTTAAATGTTTTTTTAATGTCTGCCTCTTACGCAAACATCCCTGGAAACTGCTGAACAAAGCATTCTCAAACCGCTGACTAAACACCATGAGAAGCATCTTTGTTGCTCTTACTGTCATTACAGCCTTACAAAAGACTACACAATGGTTTATTGTTCCAGTTGTAAGTAGATTTATTTATTTTAAAATAAAAAGACTTTGAGAGTGTAACCTTAATGTTCAACCGGCAGAAATATCTGCTGCTTTTTTCCTCATTTATGTGAAATATTTATGTTATACCTAGGCTAGAGTTTTTGCTGCTGCTATTTTGCAACATAGTTGAAGGGATCTTGTGTGCATTAAACTGTGATTTGACTTTCAGCCACAAAAGGTGCCACGCAGATTGCATTTAACAGAAAAATAATAATGAGTAACTCCACAAGTCTTTGTGGCTCCTGTTAATCTCCACGATCAGCAGTATGAAGTTACAATGAATGGTGTACAGTATTGAAATTAAGCAGAGATAATTCTGGTGCTATGGGAATTATGGGTGGAGGAGTTAAACATTTAATGTTCCTAATGAAGTCTATACCAGAAAGTAGAGAACAAGTCACAAGTTAATACTGCTTCAGATATTATAGATGTCAGATATCATAAAACACTAAGTACTGGAAAGCTGTTTATAATTGCTGTTTGGCAGCGTGTTGGGTGGCTATTACAGCTTTTACGTGCTAATTATCCATCAAATAATCGTCATTGTGTTGGGAGTGAGTTTACTGTCCAGTGTGATTGGGCTGTGTGGGCTATCTCATTAGTACACCTATCCATTGATAATTCTTCCTGTTCTGAAGTACTTTTTATGTGTCAAAAATTGACCTGATTGTTGTAACCATGTCACTATTTACATCCTCTCTATTTGATTGGTTAGAAGAAATTCTACACAAAGAGTTATTCGACCATGGAATACTTTGCCACAAGGAGAACTTGAGGCATCTTATTAGGGAAGAGTGGATAAGCAGAAAATGATATAGGGCTATGGGAAGTCGGTTTTGGATTGCTGTAGCTTTTAACCTGATCAAAAAGCCCCTCCTGAGGTGATTAGGTTATACTGTTCCTATCATGTTGAAGTGAAGCAATTTTAGGTGTACATTGTTGTGAAAGTGAAAGTTTGGGGTCGATTTTAGCCCCCAGTGAGTTTCAGATGGGCGGGGTGCAGGACAAGTGCAAAACCCACTTGCAAACCTAAGTTTGAGGCCTGATGAATTTTAACTCCTGGGCCTGTTCTGAATGCTGCCCGTTAGCTGCCCACCCACAATGGGTGGAAAGCAGCAGCTGGCTGGCAGGCAGGAGCAAAAGTTTGGGTGGCTGGAGGCCGCCAGCAGGCACCAAAGGGAAGCTCGCCGGCAAGCAGTTAAGTCATGGGGGAGTCTCGGAAGGGTCTTACGGGAGGGAAGGTGGAGATTCTGGAACAGAGGGGGACACAACTTTCCTTTTGGGACCTGGAGGAGTACTCCTGCTCCTAGTGGCCCTACAAAGGAAAGATTTCCACTTACCTTGGAGGGCCTCTTTGACGTCCTGACAGCAGCTGACCTGCCTTCACCTGGTGGGAAAGCTGTGGCAGCTTCCCTGCTCAGGCCTGAGTTAAAATGCAATCGGCAATTTCTGAGGCTCTCGCTGCTTCCGATGGATGCCTCAGCCACTGAACTGCAGTGAGCAGTGAAAATGGTGGCCAGTGGGATTCCAGTGGGAAAGGGAATGTTCCATTTTAAAGGCTCCTCCCACTCCATTCCCACCAAGTGGGGTGCATTAAAATTTCCCCCCTGTAACTCGATGTCACATCCCGATCTCACTTGCATAGAAGCCAAGTAATGTGAGACCACTGGAGGAGGCTGCCTGACACTGGTTCGTATTGGCTCCACAATAACTCCAGCCCAGTGCAAAGCAACATTGTAAAATGCTCAAGTGGTCCATTCAACCAACTGGAACTTTTAAAACTTTGTATGGAATGTTTTTAATGTTTGAGAGAATGGACAGTTCTGTGTACACTTCTAACATTAACAAGTAGCAACCGAGGGAACAGAGCTCTGTGCATGATTCCAAGAGCGCACGCACCAAGCTCTTTTGTAGCTGACTAATGAATAGGCAGGAGTTAATGTAACTCTGGTTGGCTGGCTGTACATTGCACTTCATTGATCATGATCTGAGACTGATTGCCCGAGTATAATTGCAGCCTCTAATTTGGGAAATGTGCTGGGTTATTAAAAGTAGCAATCTACTAAACTGATAAAAACACCCATCATTATATAAATGATTCTCTGCGCTTTGCTTTGTCACTAAGCCTCTCTGTGCACCGTTTGTCTATCACATTCGGACCAAATCTATCTGTCACTGTAATCCCAGCTTTGCCACAATCTTGAAAACTCAAACTTACTCAGCGGGCATTAGATTCAGTGGCCCCGGTTGGCCAATGTGCCTTTGTTGAGCCGGAATTTGTGATGGGGCTGGTCTATGCCAGGATTGCACTGGAGAAGTACCCCAGCATAGATTCCAGGGCACACTGAAGAAGTGCCCACCCACCCAGTGGCAGCCACATGCAAATGATGGAGTTAGGGTGTGGGTGATATAGAGGCAGTGGAAAAGGTTCAGAGGAGGGCCACAAGAATGATTCCCAGTTTAAAAAACCTTAGTTACTCAAAGAGGCTTAAATGGCTGGGTCTATTTACTTTAGAGATGCTTAGACATTGGGGTGACTTGATAGAGGTATGTAAAATAGTTAAAGGACTAGATTGTGTTCCTATTGATACATTATTTCAATTTGATAGATTGGGGAAGACCAGGGATCATGAATATAGGTTAGGCAAGGATAGGGCAAGGTTAGATGTTAGGCGGTTCTTCTTTTCCCAGAGGATAATAGACCTTAGGAACAAGTTGCCGGCTCGTGAGGTGACTGCTGACTCTCTGCAAACCTTCAAAAGAGAGCTGGACTAATTCCTGGCTGGGGCAGAGATCACATTTTAGAAAAGGTAGGTGAAATACCAGGCAATATAAGCATGGTCATCACGGTCCCTGGATTAGTTTTGGTCGCCTAAAGGGGTCAAGTAGGTATTTTGCAGATATTTTTTCCCTAGTTTACCTTGGGTTTTTATCTTTTTTTTGCTTCTCCCAGGTGCTTACATGACTGCTGGTGGGTAGGGGAGAGTCTAATCCTGATACAACAGACATGATGACTGTGTGGATAGGCTTAATAGACCAGATGGCCTTTTCCTGAATGTCATTTTCATATGTTTGCATGTTCGTTATTTCCATCTTCTCATCCACCATTGAGTTTGTGCACCACTGTTTAAAGGTGCAGTTTGCATCAAGGTGGAAGTATTTGGTTAAAGGGACACTTTTGAATTAAAATTTTTTAGTGGAGACTTTTGGCGATCGCTTGAGACTCACCGCAGGTATTGAAAACAAATTAATTGTTATACTCAGGAAGACTTCCCCTACATTCTGCATTACCCATGAAAAGAATTGTATTTTGAGAGAGATACTGAGCTACTTTGTGCAGGTTGCACAATTGACTTCCCAATGGGAATTCCACTTTATATGACGTATATGCTGGAGGAAGTGGAGAAAGAGCGGCAGCAAGAGGCTGTAAGGGAAGCCAGATTAATCAGGCAGCACCAGAGGAGAGCAAGACCATCCCAGAACAACCCATCCAGCAGACGCAGGCACACTCTTCAAGATCTTTCCAGAGAGCTGTCTCTCAGGAGGCTGTGAAGCTGTCGTGAAGTTTTGGAGGAGCTCTGTTCGTTACTGCAGCCAGAATCTGTAACCTAACTCCACAGCACACACTGCTCTCAGTATGACAGAAAAAGTAACCACAGCTCTCAACGTTTATGCCACAGGCTCATTCCAGGGAGCCACATGGGACTTTTGTCAACTCAGCCAATTTGCTGTGCACTTCTCTATAAGGCAAGTCACCAGTGGCCTCTTTTTATTTCAATTTATATGATTCAACAGTGCTCCCTGACAGGATGACTAAGAGGGCCATCATATTTTTCAGAATTACTGTATTCCCCAGGGTTGTGGGGGTTATTAATTGCACCCATATGCCATTGAGTACCACAAATGTAAACCCCTATATTTACACAAACCACAAAGGCTTCCATTCCCTAAATGCGCAGCTCATTTGCGATGACAGGCACGGTTTTTATGCTTCATCAGTCCAGTGTCTCAGCTGTATTTCAACAGCAGGAAAGGAGAAGGAGAAGGATGGCTGCTGGATGATAAGGGAAGCTCATTATCATCATAGGAACACAAGCGCTGCTAAGGAACCTACAATGAATCACACATAAAGACAAGGATAAGAATTGAGCAAGCCAATGAGATGCTCAAAGGAAGATTCCGGTGTCTGCATAGGTCCGAGGTTGCCTTGAAGTATACGACCAGCACCGTCTCGTTAATTGTGATAGCATGTTGTGCTTCACAACTTTGCCATCAGGAAAGGAGTAATGGGAGATGTTCCAGAGGCTGCCAGAGAGCCTGATGCTGCAGACCCAGCCCATGAAGAACAGCAAACAGGTGCAGTGGTATTAGCTGCTAGACAGCTGAGAGACAGACTTATTCAACGCACCTTCACGGTTAAATAGTGGACTATTATTTGGACGTCTCAGCCCATCAAAGATCTGCCTCCTCTCACCAACCTGTTTGTGGCCTAAGTAATGTTCCCAAGGATGGGTGAAACTAGAACTAGGGGGCATAATCTTAGAATAAGGGGCTGCTCTTTCAAAACTGAGATGAGGAGAAACTTCTTCACTCAGAGGGTAGTAGGTCTGTGGAATTTGCTGCCCCAGGAAGCTGTGGAATCTACATCATTAAATAAATTTAAAACAGAAATAGACAGTTTCCTAGAAGTAAAGGGAATTAGGGGTTACGGGGAGCGGGCAGGAAATTGGACATGAATTTAAATTTGAGGTTAGGATCAGATCAGCCATGATCTTATTGAATGGCGGAACAGGCTCGAGGGGCCGATTGGCCTACTCCTGCTCCTATTTCTTATGTTCTTATGTTCCTTGCTCCACACAGCTACCCATCACATCATAATCCTGAGCACATTACCTGTTCCCCATTACCATACAAGAGAAACATACACCAAACATTACATCAAATATTCCAGTGATTGCAACTATTTACAAAAACATTACTTGGTTTCACCACTGTATAAACCTCTTGCGACCTTGCAAGATTTTCTCTGCCCTATTCTAGCATTTGTTCTATATGTCACCTGAGGGCCTGGGGTCTGAGATGTAGATGGCTGTTGCAAAATATTGTGGGCCTCTTGGGATGGAAGTGGCCTATTTCTCAAGGTCCCCAAGTCCTGGAATGGACACGGGAAAGGCTAACTCTTTGTCACGGCTTCTTGGCAGTCAGGTTCTGCAACGGTGAAGACTTCTACAGGGACCTGATGGAGTGCTCCTCTGTGCTGCTCCCCTGAGGGGAAGCACACACACCAGCTTCTCCACTTGTACTGGGAACACGATTCCTCGTGGGGAGGTTCGCTAGTGCTGTGGGTGGGGGGGGGATTTAAACTAATCTGGCAGGGAGATGGGCACCAGGGTGTAGCATTGGAAAGGAGAAACAAGGTGCACAAAGGATTGGGAGAGAAAGATAGCACTAGGATAAGAAATAGTACAATATTAGGTGGGATCAGACTAAGAAAGAATACAAGAAAGTCTAAGATTGGTTTACGGTGCATGTGTGTAAACGCACAAAGTGTGTTAAACAAGGTTGGTGAGCTACAGGCGCAAATAGCCACATGGGAATACGATGTTGTGGCGATAACGGAGACTTGGCTCAAAAAAGGGCAGGGTTGGGTACTAAATATTCCTGGATACAAGGTGTTCAGGAAAGATACGGAAGGAAAGAAAGGAGGGGAGGGGTGGCAGTATTGATTAAGGAGAATATTGCAGTGCTGGAGAGAAAGGATGTCCTGGAGGGGTCAAGGACAGAATCTATTTAGTTACATTTAAGAAACAAAAGAGGTGCCATTACACTACAGGGTGTATTCTATAGGCTGCCAACTAATGGGAAGGATAAAGAGGAGCAAATTTGCAGGGAAATTACAGAGAGGTGCAAAAGCTATAGAGTAGTGATAACTGGGCAAAGAGGGGAAGGAATATTTGAAGTGTGTTCAGGATAACTTTCTTGACCAGTACATTTCCAGCTCAACGAGGAAGGAGGCATTGCTGGATTTGGTTTTGGGGAATGAGGTGGGCCAAGTGGAGCAAGTGACAATGGGGGAACATTTAGGGAACAGCGATCATAGTATCATACGGTTTAGAATAACTATGGAGAAGAACATGGACCACTCTAAGGTAAAAGTACTTAATTGGAGGAGGGCCAATTTCAGTGGGATGAGAACAGATCTGGCTCAGGTAAATTGGAATCAAAGATTGGCAGGCAAAACTGTAATTGAACAATGGGCAGCCTTTAAGGAGGAGGTGGTTTGGGTAGAGTCTAGGCACATTCCCATCACGCAGAAAGTGCAAATAAAGCCAGAGCTCCCTGGATGACAAAAGAGATAGAGTAAGATGAAGCAGAAAAAAGGGACGTATGACAGATGTCAGGTTGATAACACAAGTGAGAACCAAGCTGAATATAGAAAGTTCAGAGGGGAAGTGAAAAAGGAAGTAAGAGGGGCAAAGAGAGAGTGTGAGAATAGACTGGCGGCCAACATAAAAGGGAATCCAAAAGTCTTCTACAGGCATGTGAACAGTAAACGGGTAGTAAGAGGAGGGGTGGAGCCAATCAGGGACCTAAAAGGAGATCAACTCATGGAGGCAAAGGGGATGGCCGAGGTACTAAATGAGTACTTTGCATCTATCTTTACCAAGGAAGAAGATGCTGCCAGAGTCTCAGTAAAGGAAGATGCAGTTGAGATACTGGATGGGCTATAAATTGATAAAGAGGAGATATTGGAAAGACTAGCTGTACTTAAAGTAGATAAGTCATCCAGTCCGGATGCGATGCATCCTAGGTTGCTGAGGGAAGTAAGGGTGGAAATTGCGGAGGTACTGGCCATAATCTTCCAAACATCCTTAGATACGGGGATAGTGCCAGAGGACTGGAGAATTGCAAATGTTACACCCTTTTTCAAAAAAGGGCGTAAAGATAAACCCAGCAACTACAGGCCAATCAGTTTAACTTCGGTGCTGGGAAACTTTTAGAAAGGATAACCCGAGACAGAATTAACAGTCGCTTGGACAAGAGTGGATTGATTGGGAAAGCCAGCATAGATTTGTTAAAGGCAAATCATGCTTAACTAAACTGATAGAATTTTTTGATGAGGTAATAGAGAGGGTAGATGAGGGCAATGCAGTTGATGTGGTGTGTATGGACTTTCAAAAGGTGTTTGATAAAGTGCCGCACGGTAGGCTTATCATCAAGATTGTGGCCCATAGAATAAAGGGGGTAGTAGCAACATGGATACAGAATTGGCTAAGGGACAGGAAATAGAGAGTAGTGGTGAACTGTTGTTTTTCAGACTGGAGGGAGGTGTACAGTGGTGTTCGCCGGGGTCAGTGCTGGGACCACTGCTTTTCTTGATATATATTAATGACTTGGACTTGTGTGTACAGAGCACAGTTTCAAAATTTGCAGATGATACAAAACTTGGAAGGGTAGTAAACTGTGAGGAGGATAGTGAAAGACTTCAAGAGGATATAGACAGGCTGGTGGCATGGGCAGACATGTGGCAGATGAAATTTAACACAGAAAAATGCGAAGTGATACATTTCGGTAGGAAGAACGAGGAGAGGCAATATAAACTAGAGGGCACAACTCAAAAGGGGTACAGGAACAGAGAGACCTGGGGGTATATGTGCACAAATCATTGAAGGTGGCAGGGCAGGTTGAGAAAACAGTTAAAAAAACATACAGGATCCTGGGCTTTATAAATAGAGGTATAGAGTACAAAAGTATGGAAGTCATGATGAACCTTTATAAAACGCTGGCTCGGCCACAACTGGAGTATTGTGCCCAGTTCTGGGCACCGCAATTTAGGAAAGATGTGAAGGTCTTAGAAAGGGTGCAGAAGAGATTTACTAGAATGATTCCAGGGATGAGGGACTTTAGTTACGTGGATAGACTGGAGAAGTTGGGGTTGTTTTCCTTGGTTGTGATAAAATTTGATAGAGGTATTCAAAATCATGAAGGGTCTAGTCAGAGTAGATAGAGAGAAACTGTTCCCATTGGTGGAAGGGTCAAGAACCAGAGGACATAGATTTAAGGTGATTGGCAAAAGAACCAAAGGTGACATGAGGAAAAAGTTTTTACTCAGCAAGTGGTTAGGATCTGGAATGCGCTGCCCGAGGGAGTGGTGGGGACAGATTCAATCATGGCCTTCAAAAGGGAACTGGATAATTACTTGAAAGGAAAAAATTTGCAGTGCTATGTGGAAAGGGCGGGGGAGTGGGACTAGCTGGATTGCTCTTGCATAGAGCCGGTGCGGACTCAATGGGCTGAATGGCCTCCTTCCATGCTGTAACCTTTCTATGATTCTATGATTCTATTGGCAGAAGGGTCAAGAACCAGAGGACATAGATTTAAGGTGATTGCCAAAAGAAGCAAAGGTGATATGAGGGAAAACTTTTTACACAGTGAGTGGTTAGGATCTGGAATGCACTGCCCGAGGGGATGGTGGAGGCAGATTCAATATGGCCTTCAAAAGGGAACTGGATTATTACTTGAAAGGAAAAGATTTGCAGGGCTATGGGATAGTGCAGTGTTGTGGGACTAGCTGGATTGCTCTTGCATAAAGCCGGCACAGACTCGATGGGCCGAATGGCCTCCTTCCATGCTATTGCCTTTCTATGATTCTATGGTTACCAGCAATCAGTGGGAGAGTGGACCTCACAGAATCAGAAACAGCCTTTCATCCTAGAATCAACCGAATATCCTTTAGTTCCTCTGAGATGCTGCCCAGTATAATTTGCAATCCGATTGATAATGACCTCTCCAGATGATTCTCCCTAAGCCTGCAGTTCTTCATTCAATGCCTCCACATTGAGTTGACTGACTTGCCTGAATCTCTCATGAAGCAGGGGAAGGTTTGCAGATGTTCTTGGATCTTGGATGTTGGGAAAAAGCAAGGCAGTGAACTCCACTGCTATCCCTGCCATTTTCTGCACATCTTGGGAAAGGCCAAGCAGAACCTCCATCCGTGACTGGCACTCTGATATCATCTTTCTCTTCATGGCAGGTCCCCTGAGATCATCATCCACTTGCATTGCAACCAGCAGCTGACATGTTTTATGCCCCCACTCAACTGCATCAGGCTCCATTTTCACATCTGGATCGTGTGGCGTCTTTATGCTCTGTGTCTCACCATGTGTCCATTCCTCAACTACACTGTCTGTAAACTCGAGAGTGGGTGTCTCTGGGATGCAGAATGCAAGGGAGAGAATGAGTGGTCGCCAGTGTAGCAAGAGGTAGAGGGGACTGCAAGGTCTTGCTGTTCAGAAAACTTTTCTATTGCCTCCTGGCTTCTAGCCTCTGGAGGAAAATACTGTAATGTGAATTTTGGTGTGCTTACACAGCCTTTGTCATAATCAGCTAGTTTGTGGTTCTCTTGTGAGGAAAGTGGTAGCTGCAGAAGAGATTGAGGAATACATTGAAATATTAAATAAGCAAAGGTAATTCTCATAAACTCACTGAAGTCACAGAGACTCCCGCGTCTCTATCCCCAGTTGTCAGGCCAGAGTTGAAGCCAATTATTGCCATCCGTCCATTACCTGGCCCCTCCCTATCACTGCAATTTCCTTCAGCCCTACAACCATCCGAGAACTCTGCGCTCCTCCAATTCTGGCTTCTTGCGCATCTCTGTTTTCCTGCGCCCCACCATTGGCATCTTTGCCTTCAGCTGCCTAGGCCCCAAGCCTTAAGAATTCCCTCCCTAAACCTCTCCACCTCTCCATCTCTCTCCTCCTTTAAGACACTCCTTAAAACCTATTTCTTTGACCAAGCTTTTGGTCACCTGTCCTATATCTCCTTATGTGGCTCGGTGTTAAATTTTGTCTGATAATTGCTCCTGTGAAGTGCCTTGGGACGTTTTACTATGTTAAAGGCGCTATATAAATGCAAGTTGTTGTTGTTGTCACATCCTCTTCACGTGCTGATAAATCCTGGATGGTGTCGAGCTTCTTGAGTGTTGTTGGAGCTGCACTCATCCAGGCAAGTGGAGAGTATTCCATCACACTCCTGACTTGTGCCTTATAGATGGTGGAAAGGCTTTGGGGAGTCAGGAGGTGAGTCACTTGCTGCAGAATACCCAGCCTCTGACCTGCTCTTGTAGCCACAGTATTTATGTGGCTGGTCCAGTTCAGTTTCTGGTCAATGGTGACCCCCAGGATATTGATGGTGGGGGATTCGGCGATGGTAATGCCATTGAATGTCAAGGGGAGGTGGTTAGACTCTCTCTTGTTGGAGATGGTCATTGCCTGGCACTTATCTGTTGCAAATGTTACTTGCCACTTATCAGCCCAAGCCTGGATGTTGTCCAGGTCTTGCTGCATGCGGGCACGGACTGCTTCATTATCTGAGGGGTTGCGAATGGAACTGAACACTGTGAAATCATCAGCGAACATCCCCATTTCTGACCTTATGATGGAGGGAAGGTCATTGATGAAGGAGCTGAAGATGGTTGGGCCTAGGACACTGCCCTGAGGAACTTCTGCAGCGATGTCGTGGGGCTGAGATGATTGGCCTCCAACAACCACCATCTTCCTTTCTGCTAGGTATGACTCCAGCCACTGGAGATTTTTCCCCTGATTCCCATTGACTTCAATTTTACTAGGGCTCCTTGATGCCGCACTCGGTCAAATGCTGCCTTGATGTCAAGGGCAGTCACTCTCACCCCACCTCTAGAATTCAGCTCTGGGACTTATTAACATAGATGCAGCAAGCCATCTGATAAGGGCATCCAGAGGCTGCTTGCCCGATTCTGACCAGCGAATATCAGGTGGGGGGAGGCCGCCCAGGCAGCACTCAGGTAAGTGGTCAGGGGAGTTCGGGAGGGTTTTGCGAATGCAGAAGTGGGAGGAGCCTGGGGCGGCAGTGGCCTAAACTTTCTTCGTGGGGTCCAGAGGAGTTCCCTCACATGCCTGTTACCCACAATGCACTCCAGTATCCCTTACCCCGTGCAAGTGCCTGACATACAATCGGCAATCCAGCAGCCCTTCACTGGCTGTTGCCACCCAATATACAGCCCTGGTCCAATATCAGAAACAGGTCCAGAGTGCAGTTAATTATTTGAACGAGATATCAGATGAGGAGTTTTATAGACAGGAGTGAGTACTCCTAGGAGTGCTGTTTGAAGGCTGCATTATCTGATCGAAATGTTGGCATGTTATTCAGCAGTGGTGGGCCTCACAGCTGAGCCTATCCTGGCTTAACCCAATGTCCACACGCATGCACTTTCCAGAATGAGTCACTATATAGTGATCAGTGGAAGAAACACTGGTTGGTCTCCTTACCTAAGAAAGGATATACTTGCCATACAGGGAGTGCAACGAAGGTTCACCAGACTGATTACTGGGATGGTGGGATTGTCGTATGAGCAGAGATTGAGTAGACTAGGCCTGTATTCTCTAGAGTTTAGAAGAATGAGAGGTGATCTCATTGAAACATACAAAATTCTTACAGGGCTCGCCAGGTTGGTGCAAGGAGGATGTTTCCCCTTGGCTGGGGAGTCTAGAACCAGGGATCATAGTCTCAGAATAAGGGATAGGCCATTTAGGGCTGAGATAAGGAGAAATTTCTTCACTCAGAGGGTGGTGAATCTTTGGAATTCTCTACATCAGAGGGCTGTGTAGGCTCAGTCATTGAGTACATTCAAAACAGAGATCGATAGATTTCTAGATATTAAAGGCATCAAGTGATATGGGGATAGTGCAGGAAAATGGTGTTGAGGTAGAAGATCAGCCATGATTGTATTGAATGGCGGAGCAGGCTCGAGGGGCCGGATGGCCTACTCCTGCTCCTATTTCTTATGTTCTTATGTTTATCTCATCTCTAACTCAGGGATACTGAGGCCATCTGAACTGAAATCAGCTAACTCAACATGAGCCAGGGATGAAACGTGGGACCATACAGACATTTGGAGCAATGTGAGCAGGTAGAAAAATACGTCTGTGTGCCTCGCTGTAAAAATAGAGTAGATACTGAACCTTCATATTAAAAATGATATAAGAGTGTTTTCTTTCTTTCCCCCTATTGTCAGCTTGGCTCAGTGGTAGCACTCTTGCCTCGGAGCCAAAAAATTATAGGTTTAAGCCCCAATACGCACTTGCACACAAGCTCAGCTGACACGTCAATGTAGTACTGAGGGAATGTAGCATTACTGGGGATATCATATTTTGGATGAGATGTTATACCGAGGTCCAGTCTGCCTGCTCAGGTGGACGTAAAGATCGCATAGTACTGTTCGAAGAAGAAGGGAGTTCCCTTAATATTCTGGTAATATTCCTTCTTTCGCCAGATTATCTGGTTATGCATTCATTTGTTGTTTGTGGGACTTTGCCATGTGCAAATTGGCTGCTGTGTTTGCTTACATAACAGCAGTGACTGCACTTCAAAAATAATTCATTTGTTGTAAAGTAATTTGGGATGACCTGAAGATGTAACAAGGTGCCATATAAATGCAAGTTATTTCATTTTATTTTCTATTTCTCCTGTTCTCTCTTCTTTTCTCTTTCTTTTTCCCAGCCCACATCTCTTTTTTACTTCCCTCTTTTTTATCATCACAGACATCTTGCTGTAGGATTTGCTGATTCTGCTATTCAGCAGTATTTTCTTACTTTCATTCTCCAACAAGAGCAGGAGATTTTTGTGGAGGCAGAGCTATTCCAGATTCCAAAAAAATGAGAGCACTCCCTTAAAACAATAGGTCCTGTAGTGTCAAAACAAAACTTCACCTTGTATTTTGCTTGCTTCCATTACCTCATCATTCTTGCTGTCTAAAAGTAATTGAAAATATTTATCCAAACAACACACTGAAACTTTAGACAAAATGGGTGCATCATTTATTTGATGTACATGTCGCACCTAATATTGGCTTTCCACTGCAGATTCTGTTAATATGCTTTTCTGATCTATTTTTGTTCTGGTGGGATTATGGCAGAAGTGGTGTGAAATTCCTGTCGTATTTTCACGGGCTGAGAGAAAAATGTTTCATGATTTATTTATTTTTCCTGATTGATTGAACAAGAAAAATTCCAGTTGACCGGTCTGTGTAGTCAGTACTGCACTCAGCACTACTGCCAGACATTCCAGTGGTGCCTACATTACACAGTTGGTTAGGCAAATGATAACCCTTGACCTGCCATACTCTGCTGTATAAAAACAGGTTTCCAAAGATTATTTGTAGCCCAAGTGCTACTATTTTCACTTTTTGAATTTTTTACAAACCATTAATTTGTATCAAAAATAATTGCTTTTATGGATCAATCAAAATTTAAGTTAATCGTGGCCTAGTTGCTAAAGGCTAGCTGCAACACCTTATATATAATTGTTCTGACTGTGTGCTGGATCGCTTTGAACCATGGTCTAAAGAACACAGCGGTGATGATTGTCATTATTGAACATTGCCCCGTTAGTTAATGAACATGCCTTTGTAAAACTGCCTTTAATTTCCAACCTGTTTTGGATATTTGCATCTATCTCAGTATCCCCAGCACGGTTGACTGGTCGGACTGCTTCCTCACTTTGCTTGCCTCCCACCCAAAGTGGTCACATGAAATTCCACCATATAATGTACAAAGCCAAGGGAGATTGACTAGTGTTTGTATGATATATAAAGAGTTGATTTTCAGAAACATAACTAGTGCTGTATTTGTGTCAGCACTCCCAGGCTGGGAATTTCCTTGATGCCAGGCTGAGATCCACTGAGCAGCCTTTACGCCAGGTGATAGGAGGCTTAATGACCACCTAGCCAGTGGAAGTGAAATCTATCTGTGGATCCAGGCCTGGGTCTTGATCTGGACCTCTGAACAACTCTGACAGCCTTCCAGACTTTATAAGGGGGCTGGTAGGCCTTTTGAATTTTTAAATTTTGTCTGGAGTTGCCACCTTGTTTATGAGCGATGTGCCTCCTCTGCTTTTCCCACCCACCCTGCTCAGGTGGGTGCCCGGGATGCAGTCATAGTGACATGAGCACCCACCAGGATTTTTAAATTAGCGAATCTCCCACTGACCCTGAATATTCCAAAAGAGTCATGTTGTAGGTTCCTGGCAGGTCCATCCTGATACTTACAGCGGGATCAAAGATCTGAGGAATTTTGGGCCGTGGTTTTTTTTTTGCTCCACAGAGTCATGATTTTGTAGAACAGACCAATGCTGCATCAAGTAACTCCTTCAAAAAGGAGCTGAATAATATCTGGTTAGAAACATGGTTGGAGGTTATAGGACTCAGACGAACAAATGGTTCATGGAACATGATGGTTCCTGTGCTGCCTGCACAGCAGGGTCTGGTTGTTTGTGGAGGGCAACAAGCCATGGTTGGGGAGTACCTTCACCACATGGATTGCAACTGTTCATGAAGAAGGCCCACCACCACTTTCTCAAGGGCAACTAGCGATGGGCAATAAATGGTGGTCTTGCTAGCGATGCCCACATCCTAAGAATGAATTTTTTAATTTATGAAATTATGCTTAATACCTGTTCAGAATCTGGGAGTATTTATGTAGAACTTTCCTGGCTGTGGAGCATTCAGACGATGATCTCAGGGATCCTGCCAAGAAAAGACAAATGTTTTGTATAAAAAAAATTGTTAGTATTGGACAAAAATGGTGCAGTGGTTATTTAATATACAGATAATTAGAACTAGAACTAGAATCATAGAATCATAGAAAGGTTACAGCACGGAAGGAGGCAATTTGGCCCATCAAGTCCAAGCTGGCTCTAGGCAACAGCATCCAGCTAGTCCCACTCCCTCGCCCTTTCCCCGTAATGCTGCAATTTTTTTCCTTTCAAGTACTTATCCAGTTCCCTTTTGAAGGCCATGATTGAATCTGCCTCCACCACCCCCTCAGGCAGTGCATTCCAGATCCTAACCACTCGCTATGTAAAAAAGCTTTTCCTCATGTCACCTTTGGTTCCTTTGCCAATCACCTTAAATCTATGTCCTCTGGTTCTTGGCCCTTCCGCCATTGGGAACAGTTTCTCTCTATCTATTCTGTCTATACCCTTCATGATTTTGAATACCTCTATCAAATCTCCTCGCAACCGTCTCTGTTCCAAGGAGAACATCCCCAGCTTCTCCAGTTTATCCTCGTAACTAAAGACCTTCATCCCTGGAATCATTCTAGTAAATCTCTTCTGCACTCTCTCTAAGGCCTTCACATCTTTCCTAAAGTGCGGTGCTCAGAACTGGACACAATACACCAGTCGTGGTTGAACCAGTGTTTTATAAAGGTTCATCATGACTTCCATACTTTTGTACTCTATGCCTTTATTTATAAAGCCCAGGATCCCGTATGCTTTTTTAACCGCTTTCTCAACCTGCCCTGCCATCTTCAACAATTTGTGCACATATACCCCCAGATCTGTTCCAGTACCCCTTTTGAGTTGTGCCCTCTAGTTTATATTGCCTCTCCTCATTCTTCCAACCGAAATGTATCATTTCGCATTTTTCTGCGTTAAATTTCATCTGCCATGTGTCTGCCCATGTCACCAGCCTGTCTATATTCTCTTGAAGTCTATCACTATCCTCCTTACTGTTTAATACCCTTCCAAGTTTTGTATCATCTGCAAATTTTGAAATTGTGTCCTTTACACACAAATCCAAGTCATTAAAATATATCAGGGAAAGCAGTGGTCCCAGCACTGACCCCTGGGGAACACTACTGTACACCTCCCATCAGTCTGAAAAACAACCGTTCACCACTACTCTCTGTTTCCTGTCCCTTAGCCACTTTTGTAGCCATGTTGCTTCTGCCCCCTTTATTCCATGGACCATAATCTTACCATAAGCCTACCATGCAGCACTTTATCAAATGCCTTTTGAAAGTCCATATACACCACATCAACTGCATTGCCCTCATCTACCCTCTCTGTTACCTCATCAAAAAACTCTTATTGATTAGTCAAACATGATTTGCCTTTAACAAATCTGTGCTGGCTTTCCCTAATCAATCCACTCTCGTCCAAGTGACTGTTAATTCTGTCCCGGATTATCGTTTCTAAAAGTTTCCCCACCACTGAGGTTAAACTGACTGGCCTACAGTTGCTGGGTTTATTCTTACATCCTGTTTCTGAACAAGGGTGTAACATTTGCAATTCTCCATTCCTCTGGCATCATCCCAGTATCTACAAATGTTTGGAAGATTATGGCCAGTACCTCCACAATTTCCACCCTTAATTCCCTCATCAACCTAGGATGCAT
This sequence comes from Heptranchias perlo, assembly GCF_035084215.1. Taxonomy (NCBI): domain Eukaryota; kingdom Metazoa; phylum Chordata; class Chondrichthyes; order Hexanchiformes; family Hexanchidae; genus Heptranchias; species Heptranchias perlo. The sequence goes on from NC_090326.1 coordinate 81,496,428, forward strand.
CCCATCTGGACCGGGTGACTTATCTACTTTAAATACAGCAAGCCTTTCTAGTACCTCTTCTTTATCAATTTTTAGCCCATCCAGTATCTCAACTATATCTTCCTTTACTGAGACTGTGGCAGCATCTTCTTCCTTGTTTAAAGACAAATGCAAAGTATTCATTTAGTACCTCGGCCATCCCCTTTGTCTAAATGAGCAGATCTCTTTTATGGTCCCTAATCGGCCCCATCCCTCATCTTACTATCTCTTTACTGTTTACATGCCTGTAGAAGACTTTTGGATTCCCTTTTATGTTGGTTGCCAGTCTATTCTCATTCTCTCTCTTTGCCCTGCTTATTTCCTTTTTCACTTCCCCTCTTAACTTTCTATATTCAGTCTGGTTCTCACTAGTGTTATCAACCAGACATCTGTCATACGCCCCTTTTGTTTGTTTCATCTTACTCACTATCTCTTTTGTCATTCAGGGAGCTCTGGCTTTAGTTGCCTTTCTGCCTCATGGGAGTGTGCCTAAACTGTACCCGAACCATCTCCTTCTTAAAGGCCGCCCACTATTCAATTACAGTTTTGCCTGCCAATCTTTGATTCCAATTTACCCCGGCCAGATCTGTTCTCATTCCATTGAAATTGGCCCTTCTCCAATTGAGTATTTTTACTTTAGAGTGGTCCGTGTCCTTTTCCACGGCTATTCTAAACCTTATGATATTATGGTCGCTGTTCCCTAAATGCACCCCACTGACACTTGCTCCACTGGGCCCGCCTCATTCCCTAGAACCAAATCCAGCAATGCCTCCTTCCTCGTTGGGCCGGAAACGTACTGGTCAAGAAAGTTATCCTGAACACATTTCAAAAATTCTATATAAACTATATAAAGGAACTGCAAATTCTCTCCGAAGATGTGCGCCAGATGGCAGGGATATCAGCAGAGACCTATGCCATCCTTTGCAGCACTATTATAGAGGGTTTGTCTACAATGCAGAGCATCCTGGAGCAAGTGGTAAAGACTTACCTGCTGAAGGTCTCGGTCTAAGCCACAGTCTTCAGTGAGATTCTTTGTTCCAATCTTCAGGGTGCTTCTGCCCCTTTAAGGTCCCTTGTCAGATTTTGTGATGCTACAGCAGTGTCCACTTTGCAGCATGACTGGGATTTTGCTCTCCCCGCTGGCAGCAGGCTCCCTCTTGAAAGCGGGAATCGCACCGAGAGCTTGCTGTGCATCTCCAATGCGTCCTGACCCAATAAAATAGGTCAGGACTGGGGCAGACGCAGAGGAGTAAGTGGAAGCACCCCGCCATTGAAACTCTGCTCCAAAGAGTAGTATCCTGCGCTGGTCCCCTCAACTGCTTGAATGCCAATTCTTAGTTTTATGCCATTCACACAACTCATTACTTCTTAACAAGCCCTTAATCATCAAACTGTTAACACTGGTTTGTGTGTTAACATGCACAACTAATGTTATGTATAAGAGCAATTTCATTACCTTATTGTTAATACACAAAATGTCACATCTTAACGCACAGCTAACATGTGGGCTAGCTCTAATAGAGCAATTTTCCCCTATGTGCTGCATGCAAACCATAGCATTATTTATGGGAATACTTTACAGTCAATGCTGCCCAGTAGTAGTGTTTGAAGTTTGAGCAATCCGGGTTACTTGGAGAGTGAAGTCACTGTAGGCATATTGTTGACCTCCTTCCCATTCATGTGAGTTAAAAGATGTTTGTATCAGGGTTCAGGAACAGCTTTGCTAGTATTGTACACAGATGGGCCATACCAAGAAGAGGTAGAGGAGGTGAGGCAGTACATTCTTCTTTAGTGCATATGCTCTCCTCACTTGCTCATGTCTGTCTATAACTTATTTTAAATTTACTAATGTGTGGTTCATCAATTGCTAAGTGTCAAATAATTACTTCACCTCAGAGTTTTGAGTATTCAAGCAAACACCCTCTTTGAAAAAAAAGTGTGCATTGATTGACATCTGTACACAGGAGTTCATTGGGTAACAGATTTTTATTGTGTATAAATTGACTGTCCTTCCTGTCTTAATCCCTTTAGAGAGTCTTCAGGACCTTGACGATAGGCAGTGACAGTCCTGTATAGCGAGATCTATTCCAGTGTTTAGAACTCATCGAGTAGATCTTCCTGACTGCAATATTTGGCACGATTCTGATTTTGGCATCAGTTGCAGACTGATGTTTACCTGTAGCTGTCACCTGTCCATTCTGGTCACTTCTGACACTTCGGGACCTTGATGTGCAGCTGTGAAGCAGCCCTAAAAAAAAATGACCAGATGGAACTTGGACTGGGCGAAATTGGTCCCCATTGGTGTATGCTGCAATACTTTCAAGAAGCGTTTTAGCAGGTTCCAATTTTACACTTTTCAACAATTTTGTTTCCACTCGGGCACCTGGATAGTTTGTGTTGGTCTGGGTGCCTTAGCCTAAATTTACTAAACATGTCGACATCACATTGATGATAAGAACATAAGAACATAAGAATTAGGAGCAGGAGTAGGCCAATCGGCCCCTTGAGCCTGCTCCGCCATTCAATAAGATCATGGCTGATCTGATCCTAACCTCAAATCTAAATTCATGTCCAATTTCCTGCCTGCTCCCCGTAACCCCTAATTCCCTTTACTTCTAGGATTTTGGATTCTCTGGCATAACATCTGCTAAGAGAGTTTTGCTCTTCCTGACTGGCTCATGGTTTTCCTATTAAACATCTATTTGATTAAATTTGATAAATGGTGGATGAAGCACTGTAATACTCAAAATATGCACTCCCTTGTGGACTGTTCTTTCATAGCTTGGCATGTGTAGTGTGACAGAAAGGATTCATTATAATGGGAATTTGTAATGTGTATTTTGTAATCTAATAGCTCCCTCTGTTGGATGCTGCCAGTATAACAGCGATAGAAAAGCGCGGCTGCAGAAATTGGCTGACTGTTGTGCGGTACTTCTCCTTGTCCTGAAATTCCGCGGGAGTTCTCCCGGCCTCCCACTGTAACGTTAGTGGGAGAAGAGTGGAAGCCCCGGAGAAACAGACGTTTCCGTCATATCCCTGGGGGTTCTGTTAGTCTTCCGCCAAAGCTACGACGGAAGATCTCCCGCAGAATTTCAGGATCCTTGTATATCCGTCATTTTTAATGTCATTTTTTTTGTGAATTAAATAAAAATCCACATTTTTTTTGCTTAAAATATACTATTTTGTGCCATCCACAGAAAATATAACATTTTCAAAATAAGTATGGTACTTTAAAACCATTGTAATTTTAAATACCTTGATCCTCATGCGGTATTAAGGGGCTGGTTCCCTGACTAGAGAAAACCCATTTCCACAACATTCACCTGAGGAAGGAGGAAGCCTCCGAAAGCTTGTGAATTTCAAATAAAATTGTTGGACTATAACTTGGTGTTGTAAAATTGTTTACAATTGTCAACCCCAGTCCATCACCGGCATCTCCACATCATAGAGAAAACCCAGCAGTGCTCTCTGCATTGTGGTGCACACCCACCCTGGTGGAATGGCTGCTGACCTCGCCCGATTCAGCAGGGCAAATCCAGCTTAATAATTTTAATATGCTCCTTGCACTGCTTGAACTTTGCACAGGGAGCATTCTTCAGGGAGGCCCACTAAGTTGGGAGCATGCAGAAATTAATGGGCTGCTGCTCCAACTTAAAGAGATGCGACCAGTTAAGAATAAGTAGCCATATAGGAAGGGGAACAAATTACTGCAGCCTTTGAAAAGAATGACAATTGGTTTTAATTACTTGCCAGCCTTTCCAAAGGCTGTACGGTTGCCGGGAGGGGGAGAGGGGTGGAAGAAGTGACATAATGGAATGCAGGAGGTGGTGGCCAGACTGAACACTGTCTATCTAGAAACAAATGAAGGCAATGCCAGCATAACTTAACGGAACTGGCAACCTAAGACTAAATAACAGTACCATGTACATGCCTCAAAGCATAGCCCATGAACTGATTCCATGTTTACTCCATGCCCATGCCAAGCCTTCACACAATCTTACAGCTCTTAGATCCATACCCATATCACAGCAGGGAACATAGCCAAGATGCATTGCACAATGAAAGCCTAACCAAATTCATATCTTTCAAGGGCTTCAGATTGAGTACATGGTAGCAACTAGTGAACCCTAGGCTTTGAGAAATGCACCAGTGTGGGCCTGTCATGCTATTCAGTGGGGTAGGAGATGAAGGCGATGGCCATGCTGACCATGATGGTCACTTTTGTGAAGCATATGTGGCCAGCACAGTACCTGATATTGTAGAGCTAACCAGGACTGAGCCATAGGTATAATAATTAAGGGCGGTGGTGACCTTGGCTATCACCAGTTGTGCTGTCTCTATGTTGCAAGTTTGCCATAGGTGTCCTAGTGCAGGTGACAAGGTTCTGCCCTGCTGACCTGGAGTATGTGAAGCAGTTGTCCTGCACAATTGGCAAGTCAGTGTGGCAAGGGCTCCAGAATGGTCTGTGACCTGCTGATCTTCTTGACGTGCCTTCTTTTATCTTGCACCATCTCTCCAATGCTTTAAATGCAAGCTTACCTTAAGGATTGAGCAGAAAATTAATACTTTCATTAATAAAATTGAGAAATATGGAAAAATGTTTTACCAAGAACAGTGCACTAAAAAGGTACCTTGAACATTACAAAAATCCCTTCCAAAGAATTTCGATACCATTGAGCCTTCCTTGTGTCCATTCAAAATGGATACTCATAGAAAAAAAAGAGCAAACCCTGTGCAAATTGTAACTGATGTTCATTTAAACATTCTTGTATCAGATCTGGGGTTTGAGAGGCTTGTGCATGACCTGGAGGCCAGCACTTCAGCTCATTAATAACGGAAGAGGGGGAATTGCAGCCCTGAAAGAAATTAGCACGGGACCTTCACTCCCAATTCCCACTTCCCAGTGCATTGGTTGCATGTGGCACTCCCGGTCGGTGCACAGGACCAGGGAATCGGCCCTCAAATGTTCTACTGTGAAAACTGCAAATTTATATTCCTGATCTAAATTTTATCCAGCTCAGTAAACAAAGTACACCAATAAAACACTGCAAGAATGTTCTGGCATACCAAATGATTTAAAAAATGCTGATCTTATATTTAGAAGTATAAATATGTTATAATGTAAGCCTGATACTCATCGATAAACTCTGGAAATGCTGCTGTGCGCACTACGGGAAATTGAACTTACATTATAACAACAACAACAACTCGTATTTATATAGTACCTTTAACGTAGTAAAACGTCCCAAGGCACTTCACAGGACTGTTATCAAACAAAATTGGACACTAAGCCACATAAGAAGATATTAGAGCAGGTTACCAAAAGCTTGGTCAAAGAGGTAGGTTTTAAGGAACGTATTAAAGTAGGAGAGAGGTAGATAGGCAGAGGGGTTTAGGGAGGTAATTCCAGCGCTTAGGACCTAGGCAGTCGAAGGCACGGCTGCCAATGGTGGAGCGATTAAAATCAGGGATTCACAAGAGGCAAGAATTGGAGGAGCGCAGAGATCTCAGATGTTGTAGGGCTGGAGGAGGTTACAGAGATAGAGAGGGGCGAGGTCATGGAGGGATTTGAAAACAAGGATGAGAATTTTAAAGTTGAGGTGTTCCCAGATCGGGAACCAATGAAGGTCAGCAAGCACAGGGGTGATGGGTGAACGGGACTTGATGCGAGTAAGGATACGGGCATCAGAGTTTTGGATGAGCTCAAGTTTATGGAGGGTGGAAGATGGGAGGTCAGCCAGGAGAGCATTGGAATAGTCAAGTCTAGAGGTAACTAAGGTATGGATGAGGGTTTCAGCAGCAGGTGCAGATGAGCTGAGGCGGGGTGGAGACGGGCGATGTCACGGAGGTGGAAGTAAGCGGTCTTGGTGATGGAGCGGATATATGGTCGGAAACTTAACTCAGGGCCAAATTGAACGCCAAGATTGTGAACGGTCTGATTCAGTCTCAGACAACGGCCAGGGAGAGGGATGGAGTCGGTGGCTAGGGAACAGCACTTGTGGCGGGGACCAAAGGCAATGGGTTCAGTCTTCCCACTATGCCCCTAACCCTATTTAGGTGGTGGTGAGGTACAACTGGGTATCGTCAGCGTACATTTGGAACCTGATTTTGTGTTTTCGGATGATGTCGCCGATGGATAGCATTTAGATGAGAAATAGGAGGGGGCCAAGGATAGATCCTTGGGGGACTCCAAAGGTAACAGTGCAGGAGCGGGAAGAGAAGCCATTGCAGGTGATTCTGTGGCTATGACTGGATAGATAAGAATGGAATCAGGTGATGCAGTCCGGACTCAGAGAAAAATGAAGTGTAATATGGTAATAAATATTCTTATTTCATGAACACAAATGATTTCCTTCAACATTTGGGAAATTCAAGATTTATGATTCTCTCATGGATCTAAGTTATAAAAACAGAAGAAATAGACTTGTTTTCGATTGAGAAATTTCAAAGGGAAAATTTGCAGGGCTATGGGGAAAGTGGGGGGAGGTAGTCTAGTTTGATAGCTCTTTCAAAGAGCCAGCACAGGCACAATGGGCCAAATAGCCTCTTTCAGTGCTGTAAGATTCTATGAGAAAGAGAAGTTTGAAACTAGACATGAACCAAGTCTTTCAAATACTGAGATGCAGATGTAGGCTATTTGACTTGCACTGTGATAAAAGAACTAGATGATCCAACTACAGAATTAGTCATTCAGGTGCTGGGAATACAGTTGTGGGGGCCATTGACAAACATACTTGTTGGCAACTCTCTTCTTAACTTATCTCATAACAGCATATCAATGGGTCCCCTTGTCACAGCCATGAGGTGAGTAGGTCTATCTTCCAAGTCAGGGCTTTTGTTTTTGTTCTTGGGATGTGGGCACGCTTGTAAAGCCACAATTATTGCCCTTCTCTAGTTGCCCTCAGATGGTGGTAGTTGGCTTTCAGTTTTGAACCGCTGCAGTCCTTGTGCAAATGGTGCTCTTTGACACCCAAGGCCTGCCTGATGCGATATTCAGGCGGACTTGTAAATGGGTGAGCAGCCCGCCCGCCTGAAACAGGTGTAAGGCTGCTAAAATATATAACTGTAGGACCCCTTTGCGAAATTAGGGTACAAATGAGTGGAGCTTGCACCAAGCATACTCCATCCAGTTGTACCAAGTGGTGAGCAGCCTAACCAGTGATCTTTAAAGGGACCGCTGAACGCAGCTTAAAAAATGGCAAAGAAATTCTTAATTTTTATTTTTGTGGGCCCGGGAGAAGTAGGAGAAGAGGAAACTCCAGACCATTTCCTAGGCCCCCCCAGGATCGCCTTCCACCACCCCCCACCCCATCCCACACTAGACCTGACCTGCCAGCTGGCTGTCATGTGGGCCAACTGATTTCCCACCCTCTCCAACCAGCGAACTGCATGGGAGTGCCCACACCTCAGCTTGTTGACAACGGGGCCTGAAGCTGAATTTGACTCGGGTCTCAAATCGGCAGTGCAGAGCCCTCGCCCCACTGACTTTGCCTCCGTTTCGGCCAATGTTACAGAATGCAAATTACTCACAATGGCTTAGTCTGTGAAATGAAATGGTGTATTCATAGAGATTTTATAAAAAGAACAAATAAAAATAAACATTTCAATCTGGAAAATGTAAAAGTCAATAATTTGGAAAGAAAATACTGTATTGAAAATCTGAAAACAATATATTACAAATAGTTCTGGAGCTGGTAAGTTTCATTAATAGTTCATTTGGTAATGGAACATTAAAACCCTCAGGAATTTACCACCAGATGTTATAAATACCTATAAATTCATCATTTTGTAATTTAGGGAAAGAACTTTTAATAAAACTCCTCTTACCGTTAAATCCATATATCTCACTGGAAGAGATGTCAGTGAATATGACACCAGTAGGACAGATGATATGCTGATCAGTGATAAGAATAGGCACACAGTCAAAAGTAAAGGGGACGGAGCATGAGCTATGCTTTTGGTATGTTTAACTAGATTCAAATTTTTGAACAACAGTTTTTACATAATAGCAGACATCATTGCATTGCAGTCTGGGGTCTGTTGCTTATTTCAAGACTTGCCTGTTCATTTACGATCGCCGATCTAAATAGGCAAATTTAGGTAATTGGAGCTACTTATAATCTACAAAGGTCAATCAGAGGGCAGTTGTAATTGCTTGTAAATTTCAGGCTCCAGTTCAATGACTGGTTTTCTTTCTCTTTTAAGATTATTTGCATCTGCAATGAAATATAACACTTTAAAGTGTCATATCTGGAATGTGACCGATGTGTGCAAAGTGCAAGACTTATATTTATCTAAATAACAATATATTAAAAACCTTGGATATCCTCTTACAACCTGTCAAGTAAGAATTTCTTCCTGCAACATTTTCTTGTCACCCCTATTTTCCTTCATGCTTTTGCCTGCTTGTCATGTTTTTCTGTCATGATTAAACTTATACATTCACTTTACTTATCTTTGATTGAGTCCCCTAAGCCTGACCTCCAAGACAAGAAGTGCTATTGCTTACTTACCTCTGAGACCTCACACATGCATCTCTAAGATGTGTAGTGAAATGGTTTGTTCTCAACAGTACCATTCACTACGAAACTCCAAAATCCAGCCTCAGGATTCTCCCTGCCCCTCCCCACAACTGCCTCTTGTACTGTCTCATCCCACTACCAATGCCACCTATTCCCTCCGTGACTGGATACCTTCCTCTAAGATGCCTTGCCTGACGTCAAGCCCCACCACACAAATGCCTTCTTCCTTTGTAACCTTTTAAAAATTCATTCTCAGGATATGGGAGTTGCTGGCAAGGCCAGCATTTATTGCCCATTCCCAGTTGCCCTTGAGCAGGTGCTGGTGGGCCTTCTTGAAGCGCTGCAGTCCATTTGGTGAAGTTACTCCCACAGTGTTATTAGGTAGGGAGTCCCAGGACTTTGACCCAGTGATGATGAAGGAGCGGTGATCTATGTCCAAGTTGGGATGCTGTGTGACTTGGAGGAGAACACGGAGGTGATGGTATTCCCATATAGTTCAGTTCAGTTTCTGGTCAAAGGTGACCCCCGGGATGTTGATCGTAGGGAATTCGGCAATGGTAATACCATTGAATGTGAAGGGGAGGCGGTTAGACTTTCCCTTTTTGGAGATGGTCATTGCCTGGCCCTTGTGTGGTGCAAATGTTACTTTCCACTTATCAGCCCAAATCTGGATGTTGTCCACGTCTTGCTGAATGCGGACATAAGAACGTAAGAAATGGGAGCAGGACTAGGCCACACGGCCCCTCGAGCCTGCTCCGCTATTCAATAAGATCATGGCTGATCTTCGACCTCAACTCCACTTTCCCGCCCAATCCCCATATCCCTTGATTCCCCTAGAGTCCAAAAATCTATTGATCTCAGCCTTGAGTATATTCAATGATTCAGCATCCAAAGATTCACAACCCTCTAAGTGAAGAAATTCCTCCTCATCTCAGCCTTAAATGGCCGGCTCCTTATCCTGTGACTATGCCCTCTAGTTCTAGATTCTCCAGCCAGGACATGGACTGTTTCAATATCTGAGGAACTGCAAGTGGAGCTGAATACTGTGCAATCATCAGCTAACAGCCCCAAACCTGACCATATGATGGAGGGAACATCATTGATGAAGCAGCTGAAGATGGTTGGACTTAGGACACTGCCCTGAGGAACTCCTGCAGCGATGTTTTGGGGCTGAGATGATTGGCCTCCAACAACCACAACCATCTTCCTTTGTTCTAGGTATGACTCTAGCCATTGAAGAGTTTCATCCTGATCCCCACTGACTTCAGATTTACTAGGGCTCCTTGGTGCCATATTCGGTCGAATACTGCCTTGATGTCAAGTGCAGTCATTCTCCCCTCACCTCTGGAATTCAGCTCGTGTCCATGTTTGGACCAATGCTGTAATGAGGTCTGGAGCTGAGTGGTGCTGGCGGAACCCAAACTGAGCATCGCTGTGCAGGTTATTGGTGAGTAAGTGCCACTTGATAGCACTGCTGACAACTCTTTCCAACATTTCGCTGATGATTGAGAGTTTGCTGATAGGGTAATAATTGGCTGAGTTGGATTTATCCTGCTTTTTCTGGACAGGACTACCCGGGTAGATGCCAGCATTGTAGCTGTACTGGAACAGCTTGGCTAGAGGTGCCGCTAGTTCTGTAGCACAGGTCTTCAGCACTACAGCTGCAATGTTGTCGGGGCCCAAAGCCTTTGCCGTGTCCAGTGCATTCAGCCATTTTTTGATATCATGTTGAGTGAATCGAATTGGCTGAAGACTGGCATCTTTGATGGTGGGGACCTCAGAAAAAGGCCAAGTTAGATCATCCACTCGGCACTTCTGGCTGAAGATGGATGCGAACACTTCAGCCTTTCCTTTTGCACTCATATACTGGGCTCTGCCAACATTGAGGATGGGGATGTTCACGGAGCCTCCTCCTCCCGTTAATTGCTTAATTGTCCACCACCTTTCATGACTGGATGTGGCAGGACTGCAGAGCTTTAACCTGATCTGTTGGTTGTGGGATCGCTTTGCTCTGTCTCTAGCATGTTGCTTCTGCCGTTTAGCATGCATGTAGTCCTATGTTGTAGCTTCACCAGGTTGGCACCTCATTTTTAGGTACGCCTGGTGCTGATCCTGGCATGCTCTTCTACGCTCCTCATTGAACCAGGGTTGGTCATCTGGCTTGATGATGATGGAGGAGTGAGGAATATGCCAGGCCATGAGGTTAGCGATTGTGGTGGAATATAATTCTGCTGCTGCTGATGGCCCACAGCACCTCATGGATGCCCAGTTTTGTGCTGGTAGATCTGTTCTTAATCTATCCCACTTAGCACGGAGGTATTGCTACACAACAATGATGGAGGATGTCCTCGGTATGAAGACGGGACTTGGTCTCTACAAGGAATGTGCAGTGGTCACTCCTACCAATAACGTCATGGACAGATGCAACTGCGACAGGTAGATTGGTGAGGAAGACGTTAACTAGGATTATTCCCTCATGTTGGTTCTCTCACCAGCTGCCGCAAGCTCAGTCTGGCAGCGATATCCTTCAGGACTCAGCCAGCTCTGTCAGTGGTGGCACTACCGAGCCACTCTTGGTGATGGACATTGAAGTCCCCAACACAGAGTACATTCTGTGCCCTTGCTACCCTCAGTGCTTCCTCCAAATGGTGTTCAACATGGAGGAATACTGATTCATCAGCTGAGGGAGGGCGGTAGTTGGTAATCAGCAGGAGATTTCCTTTCCCATGTTTGACCTGAAGCCTTGAGATTTCAAGGGGTCCGGAGTCAATGTTTGTGGCTCCTGGGACCACTCCCACCTGACTGTATATCACTGGGCCTCCCCCGGTCACAACACCTGCCCAACCTCATGCCTCAAGTTCAACACCCCACCTCCGCCTCCCGAAATGCCAAACGCCAGGTATTCTCAAGCGTTTTCAACATTTTTAAAATCAAAACACAGTGGCCAAGAATGCAATTTTTGGCACTGTGGAAGAGGCCATGGTACTCAAGATCAGGTCAGTTTGAGTCAGGTTGTGACAGAGGGTGGGTTACAGTCATGGTGGGAGAGTAGGGAGATTTATTCTCCGAACAATGGGGAGTCTGTATTATTTAAAATAAACACTCAGCTGTGTTTTAAAAACAGGTTTCCTCAAGTCACTTCTGGGAAAACCCCTTTAAGAAATCCCTGTCTTCCAGGACCAGACTACCCAACACTGCTTCCCCCAACCGATGCAACTAGACCGCACCACCACCCCCCCACCCCCATATTAAGCATCTATGCCTTTATCTATCTCACCCCTATTCCCACAGTACTGTTAGTAGTCCAACCACAACCCCCCTTCCAGTACTCCCACACCGAGCAACACTCTTCCCAATGCCCCCAAAACCTGCTATTGCCCTATCAATGCTGCTACATCCACACTCCAACCTCGCACCACTTACACATCCAGGACTCCCCTGACTGCTGCCATACCCTGACATCCGTCCCTCACTCTTACTAGACTGTCACGTTACAAGGGAACATTCATAGAAGTTTACAGCATGGAAACAGGCCCTTCGGCCCAACATGTCCATGTCGCCCAGTTTATACCACTAAGCTAGTCCCAATTGCCTGCACTTGGCCCATATCCCTCTATTCCCATCTTACCCATGTAACTGTCCAAATGCTTTTTAAAAGACAAAATTGTACCCGCCTCTACTACTGCCTCTGGCAGCTCGTTCCAGACACTCACCACCCTTTGAGTGAAAAAATTGCCCCTCTGGACCCTTTTGTATCTCTCCCCTCTCACCTTAAATCTATGCCCCCTCGTTATAGACTCCCCTGCCTTTGGGAAAAGATTTTGACTATCTACCTTATCTATGCCCCTCATTATTTTATAGACTTCTATAAGATCACCCCGAAACCTCCTACACTCCAGGGAAAAAAGTCTCAGTCTATCCAACCTCTCCCTATAAGTCAAACCATCAAGTCCCGGTAGCATCCTAGTAAATCTTTTCTGCACTCTTTCTAGTTTAATAATATCCTTTCTATAATAGGGTGACCAGAACTGTACACAGTATTCCAAGTGTGGCCTTACTAATGTCTTGTACAACTTCAACAAGACATCCCAACTCCTGTATTCAATGTTCTGACCAATGAAACCAAGCATGCTGAATGCCTTCTTCACCACCCTATCCACCTGTGACTCCACTTTCAAGGAGCTATGAACCTGTACTCCTAGATCTCTTTGTTCTATAACTCTCCCCAACGCCCTACCATTAACGGAGTAGGTCCTGGCCCGATTCGATCTACCAAAATGCATCACCTCACATTTATCTAAATTAAACTCCATCTGCCATTCATCGGCCCACTGGCCCAATTTATCAAGATCCCGTTGCAATCCTAGATAACCTTCTTCACTGTCCACAATGCCACCAATCTTGGTGTCATCTGCAAACTTACTAACCATGCCTCCTAAATTCTCATCCAAATCATTAATATAAATAACAAATAACAGCGGACCCAGCACCGATCCCTGAGGCACACCGCTGGTCACAGGCCTCCAGTTTGAAAAACAACCCTCTACAACCACCCTCTGTCTTCTGCCGTCAATCCAATTTTGTATCCAATTGGCTACCTCACCTTGGATCCCATGAGATTTAACCTTATGTAACAACCTACCATGCGGTACCTTGTCAAAGGCTTTGCTGAAGTCCATGTAGACCACGTCTACTGCACAGCCCTCATCTATCTTCTTGGTTACCCCTTCAAAAAACTCAATCAAATTTGTGAGACATGATTTTCCTCTCACAAAACCATGCTGACTGTTCCTAATCAGTCCCTGCCTCTCCAAATGCCCGTAGATCCTGTCCCGCAGAATACCCTCTAACAACTTACCCACTACAGATGTCAGGCTCACCAGTCTGTAGTTCCCAGGCTTTTCCCTGCCGCCCTTCTTAAACAAAGGCACAACATTTGCTACCCTCCAATCTTCAGGCACCTCACCTGTAGCGGTGGATGATTCAAATATCTCTGCTAGGGGACCCGCAATTTCCTCCCTAACCTCCCATAACGTCCTGGGATACATTTCATCAGGTCCCGGAGATTTATCTACCTTGAAGCGCGTTAAGACTTCCAGCACCTCCCTCTCTGTAATATGTACACTCCTCGAGACATCACTATTTATTTCCCCAAGTTCCCTAACATCCATGCCTTTCTCAACCTTAAATACCGATGCGAAATAGTCATTTAGGATCTCACCCATCTCTTGTGGTTCCGCACATAGATGACCTTGTTGATCCTTAAGTGGCCCTACTCTCTCCCCAGTTACTCTTTTGCCCTTTATGTATTTGTAGAAGCTCTTTGGATTCACCTTTGCCTTATCTGCCAAAGCAATCTCATATCCCCTTTTTGCCCTCCTGATTTCTCTCTTAACTCTACTCCAGCAATCTCTATACTCTTCAAGGGATCCACTTGATCCCAGCTGTCTATGCATGTCATATGCCTCCTTCTTCTTCCTGACTAGGGCCTCAATCTCCCGAGTCATCCAAGGTTCCCTACTTCTACCAGCCTTGCCCTTCACTTTATAAGGAATGTGCTTACCCTGAACCCTGGTTAACACACTTTTGAAGGCCTCCCACTTACCAGACGTCCCTTTGCCTGCCAACAGACTCTCCCAATCAACTTCTGAAAGTTCCTGTCTAATACCATCAAAATTGGCCTTTCCCCAATTTAGAATTTTAACTTCTGGGCCAGACCTATCATTCTCCATAGCTATCCTAAAACTAATGGAATTATGATCACTGGTCCCAAAGTGATCCCTCACTAACACTTCTGTCACCTGCCCTTCCTTATTTCCCAAGAGGAGGTCAAGTTTTGCCCCCTCTCTAGTCGGGCCATCCACATACTGAATGAGAAATTCCTCCTGAATACACTCAACAAATTCCTCTCCATCCAAGCCCCTAATGCTATGGCTGTCCCAGTCAATGTTGGGAAAGTTGAAGTCCCCTACTATTACCACCCTATTTTTCTTGCAGCTGTCTGTAATCTCCTTACATATTTGCTCCTCAATTTCCCGTTGACTATTTGGGGGTCTGTAGTACAATCCTATCAACGTGATCTCTCCCTTCTTATTTTTCAGTTCTACCCATATAGACTCAGTGGGCGAACCCTCGGATATATCCCCTCTCACTACTGCCGTGATGTTCTCCCTAATCAAGAACGCAACTCCCCCTCCTCTCTTACCTCCTGCTCTATCTTTCCTATAGCATCTGTACCCTGGAACATTGAGCTGCCAGTCCTGCCCCTCCCTTAGCCATGTTTCTGTAAAAGCTATAACATCCCAGTCCCATGTGCCCATCCATGCCCTGAGTTCATCTGCCTTGCCCATCAGACTTCTTGCATTGAAATAAATGCAGTTTAATCTAGACTTCCCTTGGTCTTTGCCCTGCTTTCTCAGACCATCTGTCCGGTCATGTTTTGTACACTCTCCCTTACTGCCTTTTGTTTCTGTCACCACTTTACTTCCCACTGACTTCCTGCATCGGTTCCCATCCCCCTGCCACTTTAGTTTAAACCCTCCCCAACAGCACTAGCAAACACTCCCCCGAGGACATTGGTTCCAGTCCTGCCCAGATGCAGACCGTCCAATTTGTACTGGTCCCACCTCCCCCAGAACCGGTTCCAATGGCCCAGGAATTTGAATCCCTCCCTCTTGCACCATCTCTCAAGCCACGTATTCATCCTAGCTATCCTGTCATTCCTACTCTGACTAGCCCGTGGCACTGGTAGCAATCCTGAGATTACTACCTTTGAGGTCCTACTTTTTAGTTTAACTCCTAACTCCCTAAATTCAGCTTGTAGGACCTCATCTCGTTTTTTACCTATATCGTTTGTACCTATATGCACCACGACAACTGGCTGTTCACCCTCCCCCTCCAGAATGTTCTGCAGCCGCTCCGAGACATCCCTGACCCTTGCACCAGGGAGGCAACATACCATCCTGGAGTCTCGGTTGCGTCCGCAGAAACACCTGTCTATTCCCCTTACAATCGTGTCCCCTATCACTATAGCTCTGCCACTCTTTTTCCTGCCCTCCTGTGCAGCAGAGCCAGCCACGGTGCCATGAACCTGGCCGCTGTCACCTTCCCCTGGTGAGCCATCACCCCCAACAGTATCCAAAACGGTATACCTGTTTGAGAGGGGAATGACCACAGGGGACCCCTGCACTACCTGCCTGCACCTCTTACTCTGCCTGGTGGTCACCCATTCACTTCCTGCCTGTACTCCCTTTACCTGCGGTGTGACCAACTCGCTAAACGTGCTATCCACGAGTTTCTCTGCATCGCGGATGCTCCACAGTGAGTCCACCCGCAGCTCCAGCTCCGAGATACGATCGGTCAGTAGCTGCAGGTGGACACACTTCCTGCACACATGGTCGGCAGGGACACTGGTAGTGTCCATGACTTCCCACATCTTGCAGGAGGGGCATATGACGGGTGCGAGGTCTGCTGCCATGACTTGCCTTAGCTTAGTTACCCCTTTTAAATTACGTTGAAATTAGAAAATGTTAACTATACTAGGGACCTAGGTTCACTAAAAAACAAAACACTGCCTGCTATAAAACCTGTAGACCTTCCCTTTCTTATTACTTTACTTACAGTAAAATGGTAGAAATACTCACCTGAACCCACTCACCAATCAGCTGCCTCCCCTGTGCCGCGTCACTTTCTGACTGGTGACGTCACCCCGAACTCTGCCGCTGGTCTCAGAGCAACCCTCGGGTCGCTGCTCTTTATATTCCCGCTCTCCGGTCTCTCGCCTCTGGTTCCGCCCAGGTCCGCCGCCGCTTAGGTCTCGGGCCTCGGGTCGCTGCTCTTTATATCCCCGCTCTCCGGTCTCTCGCCTCTGGTTCCGCCGCCGCTCAGGTCTCGGGCCTCGGGTCGCTGCTCTTTATATTCCCGCTCTCCGGTCTCTCGCCTCTAGTTCCGCCCAGGTCCGCCGCCGCTCAGGTCTCGGGCCTCGGGTCGCTGCTCTTTATATTCCCGCTCTCCGGTCTCTCGCCTCTAGTTCCGCCCAGGTCCGCCGCCGCTCAGGTCTCGGGCCTCGGGTCGCTGCTCTTTATATCCCCGCTCTCCGGTCTCTCGCCTCTGGTTCCGCCCAGGTCCGCCGCTGATGCTGTTAGAATCCATTGGACAGGCTTATTTACATGCCATAAAATGCCTTGATAGCTTTTCTCAAGCCTGGACTTAATCATTATAGATTTTCCTAATAAGTCGACTGCTCTTCCAGCATAGTAATGTGATGAGTTCTGTATCTGAGCTGTTGGCTGGGATGTATGCAGTGCGTGATGGTGCATCCTCAGGAGCATTGTCCTCCTCCGAGGTGTCTTCCACAGTAACCTCTTGCTGCTGAGAAGGACCTAGAAGGGTAAAGGGACAAAAGTTAGGATGGGAGATAGAAGTTGGACATTCACAAGTAACAATCTTGAGAATGCATCTGGAAGTTGTGAAGCTTGCTGCATATTTTCTAAATTGAATGAAGAGATGCAAGTAATATGCAGACACCCTGCTTAGGTAAGCCGTCAGCCTCTCCTTCCCTAATGCTCATGACCTTGCCTAGGCCAGTGATTTCCAGGGCTTCTTACATTGCTGCATGAGGGCGATGATGCTGGGAACTGCTCCACCCATCTTGGTCCTTTCCCTGGTATTATCTGCTATCTTTTCCAGCAGGAAGAGATGGTGAAAGTTAGTAAATGTCTGTTGAAAAGGTAAGTGGAGATGTATGGTGCTTTTGCATATCATGGATGTGGTGAAAGATACAGAACAAGAGAGAAGGAATGAGGATGGGGAGTTGATGGCCGTGAAATTGGTCTTCCCCAGTAGCGTAAAACAGGCTCTTTGCGATCCACAGCCCCTTTTACACCGTGTCTGATTTTCTTTTCCATTGACTCGCTGTGAGTCTGTTTCACGCTACTGGCAGAAACTAATTTCACCCCCAATGAATGTAAAGGGAAGTATGTGCGATGTGAAGGGAAAAAGGAGCAGTGGGAGGAGTTGGTTGTTATGCAAGTGGTAGGATATGGGAAGAGAATGGTGTCAGTGTGTGGTGCAAGAGCGGAAAGGAAGAGGCAAGTGTGCTTGGAATAAGAAAGAGAGGTGTTGCTATGTGCCCTTGTGATTCTATGTTGAAGGGAGTGATGGAAGGATTGTTGAGTGGTGGGGGAGGGGGGTGAAAAGAGTGCTGTGAGGTATTGATGAGAGAGGTGGAGAGGTGAAGAGCTCTACTCATCCTTGGTGCTCTTGTGAGGTCATTGAACATCTTCCTACATTGAAGCCAGGTGCTGAGTTTGATGCTGGTGGCCCTGGCCCTGTCAGCCATCTCTGTCCAGACCTGCTTGACAGTGGCCTTGGGGATGCTTCTGTGAGTGCTGGGGAAAAATAACTCCCTCCTGGCTCTCACTTCTTCCACTAGGACCTCCAGGGAGGCATCAGAAACATGGTGGGGGGGGTGGGGGAGGGGAGGGAACCTTCTCTCAACTTCTTATCCAGATGACCTCTCCTTGGTGTTAGTCTGCCTCAATGATTGTGGATTGTTGTACTTAGCGGTGCGATTCAAAGGAGCCCTCCTGGAATGGAACTGTCTCACCGAACCCTTATCGTAGTTTTACTTACAACATTGACAGCTCTCGATGGAGTCTGTGATCTTTTCATTCTTCTTCTGTCTGATTTTTGAAGTGTAGTCATTGTTGTTTTGTAGGCAACTTAAACACAACAAGGTCCCACAAGCAGCAATGAGATGAATGACCAGATCATCTGTTTATAGAGGTGTTGGTTAATGGATGATTGTTAACCAGGACACTGAGGTACTGCACTGAAGAATCAGCCTAGATTACATGTTCAAGTCTCTGAAGTGGGGCTTAAACCTTCGGCCTCTGACTCAGGGGAAAGAGTGCAACCACTGAACCAAGACTGACACTTTTACTTCATAAACTGCAATTATATTTTAAATCATGATACTGTGACATAGTGATGAACACTCATAAGAATTACACAAATCTACATTAGCAGAGCCAACTCCACTTTTTATCTCTTATTGGAGTTAACCACTCGAATGCTGTGAGTGAGTTTGCTTGGTTTGATCTCCAAAGTGGACAATGAGAACCAGATGAAAGAAGAATTCAAAGAAAGACTTGCATTTATATAGCGCCTTTCACGACCTCAGGATGTCCCAAAGTGCTTTACAGCCAATGAAGTATTTTTGAAGTGTAGTCACTGTTGTAAATGTACGAAACACGGCAGCCAATTTGCACACAGCAAGGTCCCACAAACAGCAATGAGATAATGACCAGATAATCTGTTTGTGATGTTGGTTGAGAGATAAATATTGTCCAGGACACCGGGGAGAACTCCCTTGCTCCTCTTCAAATAATGGCATGGGATCTTTTACGTCCATCTGAGAGGGCAGCCTGGGCCTTGGTTTAACATCACATCCGAAAGACGGCACCTATGACAATGTAGCACTCCCTCAGCACTGCACTGAAGTGCCAGCCCAGATTTTATGCTCAAGTCTCTGGAGTGGGATTTGTACCTACAACCTTCTGACTCAGATCCATAGCTGACACATCAGGAAATGAATGGTTTAAAACTTAATATTTTAGAAAGAAAAGTAAAATTAAAACTCAAAAAAATAAAACTAGGGCCTAGAGATAATGGGAAAGAATAGAAATGGGGAGGAGCGGACAGAGATGATAAAATAAGCAGAATTAGATTCTTTCAGTTGAATTCATGCTTTAGAAGCTCAGTTTAGTCATTTAGACTTACTATTACATTAATAATACCGCTCTTGATATTTGACAAGCTTTATTACTGTAATATTAATGTTATTGTCAGCATTGCCATGTGTTAGCTCAAAAACAAGCAAAACTGGTTAGTCAAGGGAGACAGATGTTTCCTCTAGATCTGTCAGCA
Organism: Heptranchias perlo; assembly: GCF_035084215.1. Lineage (NCBI taxonomy): Eukaryota > Metazoa > Chordata > Chondrichthyes > Hexanchiformes > Hexanchidae > Heptranchias > Heptranchias perlo. Next base: position 81,515,897 of record NC_090326.1, read on the forward strand.
GTCTAAGAGTTAAAACAAAAATAATTTCAAAACACTTCTGACCAAAACTATAAATAGATATTTAAAAGAATACGCTTATGTAGAGGTTATTACCAGCAGTGTAAACATCCATTTAAAGAGAAAATAACATGTTTTGCAGTTATAACACTCAAATGTTATTGTAAAATATAAAATAGATCTAATATGCCTTTCTAATTCTCAAGTAGTTCGATACTAAAAGTCAGTGCTATTTTAGCATTTTGCAACAGTGTTGCTGAATAGATGTAATTGTGTCTGTTACACCTGGGATTGCAGCAGAGTTTAGATGCATTATGCAGGCTAAGCTCATAAACCTAAAAAGAAATTTTGTAGAGGACTTCTCTTCCTGGCATGTAGAATACTGTCTTTTACAACAGAAGTTTCTAGAATTTTGAAAGTTCCAACCAAAGCATTTTCACTTTGCTGCAAAAATCACGTGGTTTAGAGTATTTTAAAAAATGCCCACTATAATATAACCTCTAAGAGAACTGTTTCACATCCCTGGTACCAAAGCAGGCTTGACACTCAAATCCAGTATCCATGAAATATTGCACCATGGTAACTGAATGATTAACAACCTGCCTCTCACCATGTAGTAAACTCTCTTCCCATTGGCTCAATATGTAGTAGCATTGGCAAAGTCATGGGCGGGGTTAAATTCAGGAGCACCATTTTTGGTTGCAGCAGGGACATGAAGCAGGCGTTAGGCCCAGTGTTTGCATTTGCAAATGGCCTAACGACTGCTTCAAGCATGGGTAAAGGACGCCTCTTGTTTGTCCTTTTCCAATATGGTGGGTGGCGCACTTCAGGTCGGAAGTGTGCACATGGTTCCTGCCCACCATTTTAGCGCCTTAGGAGGAACATAGCACCTAAAAATTGGGCGCTGCTTGGCCCAATTTAACCCCCATGATATGTTGCTCAATTGCTCACCCTGTGAGCTGAGGCAAGAACCCTAACCATCTACATTCAGAAAGCTGGAAATTGTCATAATATGACTATTTAAAGTTATCACTAAAGCCTTTCAGAAGCCATTGAGTTTTTAATTTATTTATACACTCACTTTAATAACAAATTCCATAGCATTTACATCATTGTAAAGTGCAGCTTTATTACAGTTTTTCTTAATAAATGGCATTTATCGGGTTTTTAATGGCTTGATGTTGGTAATGATGTAAGACTGCAATGAACTGTGCATTCTGGAAATGAAAGCCATTTTTGAATAATAGATTACTAGCTTAGATGTTTTATGACAAAGAATGATCATGGTGGATATGGCCAAATTGCCAAAAACATGATCTGAGTTAAAATTATTTTTTATAGTGCATTCCACTGAATATTTTCAGTCAGCCAAATGGTTGTGAATTTGTAAGTTTTAATTTTGCGCATTTTAGGAATGGGAACTGTTATTGGTGAGGACTCAGGATGTTAGGTTGAGCAGGGAGCTCACAGTGGGGGAGGGGGGAAGAGTTGTCCCATTGAAAACTATGAGAATGTGAATGTCTAAATGAATATTATCCAGTCCTCTTCTGAACCTATGGTTTGTCAACAGGAGCACAGTCAGAGGGGCTATAAAATGTGAACATTGATATGTGAGAGATGGTAATGGGAAAATAGGAAGAAACCTTGGGGGAAATGTAAAACAATGATTGAACAAACATCCTAAATTATTAACACGGTGTATAATTTGGTAGTTGATTTACAAAAGTTTGAAAAACACCCACTGTAGTTGTGACCCAGCAGCAAATCCAATATATCTGCACCAAAATTAAACAAAACAAAAAAAAGAACAAGGTTAACTTTTATAAAATTATTCCATGAATGATGTAAATCATTATCTGATTTATATTATGCATGAATAAAATTGGACTAACAAAACATTTCTAGACAACGTATAATATAAAATGTGGCTTTGGATTCTTTGGATTTTCGGCACACAAGAGGCTAAAGCAAGAATGAGAAGAGTTAATTCATTACATCTCTAAACACTTCACCAGACAGTACTACACTTCAATCTGAAGAGATAAATGATATAGTAGAAATAAATATGGAAAGAATAGAGCCATAAATTAATCATAAACCGTTATTACAGATAATTAGTACCACAACTGTATAAAATATTGAGAGACAGGACCTTTTTATGGATTTTTGAGCTATTTTGCTAACTCTGCACCTTTCTTATTCTGAGGCATGACTATTGGGCAAAATTCCAATCCCAGTTTCATAATTTTCCAATCACCAACATACTACTAGTGGCAGGAAAGCAATCTGTATTTGTGTGCCCTATTCTATCATAACAGAGTTCAGTTTCCAAGGGCCCGATATCAGGAGGGAGGCGGGTTGGCAGCGGGGGGTCGACTGGGCGCATGGGTAACGCACCCAGTGAATTCGGGGTGCTCCACACACGATCGCAGCCTAATTGAAGGCACTTACCTTGGCTTCCGGGTTACCCGTTCTAGATCTGCGCAGCGGGCGCACTGCGCACCCTCATCACAGGCTGTCAGCAGGAGGAGCCCTATTTAAAGGGGCAGTCCTCCAAAGCTCCTCCTGTAGCAAACAACCAATTTTGGATCATGGAGCAGGCCAGAGGCAAGGCTGCTACAAGGTTCTCAGACTCCTCACTCCAGGTGCTGCTCGATGGGGTCAGGAGGAGGAGAGAAACGTTTTTCCCAGCGGACGGGAGGAAGTGGCCTGCCTCTGCCACCAAGAAGGGGTCTGGCTCGAGGTGGCAGAGGAGGCCATCAGCAGCAGTAACATCTCCCGAACCTGGGTCCAGTTCCGGGAGCGCTTTAATGACCTAACCAGGTCAGCCAAAGTGAGTATACTTACGCATTCTCCCACACTCTGTCTTCCACATCACCTCCACTACCACACAACTCCTCCTGCACTGCCACCACAACGCTCTTGCATCACTCCTCGCATCCACTCAGCCATCATCCTCACCTTGCCTGCACTTACTCACCACCCCAGTTCCCATTCGAACACTACCACACAACCCAATCCTCATACAATCTCATGGCCATGTCTCACACGCACCTTCCCATGCATCTCCCTCATGGTCACCTCCACCCACACCAATGCATGCAGTGGGTCACGATGCAACCATCACTCAATCACGCCTCTCTGTGTTTTGCCTTGATAGGAGAAGAGATGCCAGAAGGCCCAGGAGAGGGATGATGGCGAAAGGGGACATGGAAGTGGGGACGCCACTCAAAGAGCTTCCACGTCTCACCCGTTGCCCCCCCTCTCAACCAGTACCCGCAGTGCTGCCTCCTCTCCAGGTGCTCAAGTCTGCCCCTGCACAGGTGCAGGTGGAGGAGTCTTTGGAGGGATCCTCACAGGGACCAAAACCCAGAGGGCATCCGCGCAAAGCATCTCATCGGTCAGGGCATGGACAAGAGCAACCTGCCACTACCTCTGCTGAAGCCACAGGGGTAGCACCACGTAGGGGTTCCCATAAACGTAAGGCGAAGGTTTTGTGAGCACAAAGGGGATGCACAAGGGTGATTGACGATTTGTCATGTTTTTTATTTATATTTGTTTTCTTCCACATTCACAATAAATCTTATTATTATCACCACTACTGTCATATCTTGCCCATTCTTGACTGGCTTGTGCAATAAGTCCATTTCATGAGGTTCACCATGAACACGCACAATTGATGCCACCCATTGGGTCATTCCACAGTGGGTGTTTGTGTAGTTGCACCACTGTTTTCTGCAGGGGGCGGGGGAGGGGGCTGGTGTGGCCACTCCTCTGTCCAGATGGTGAGGACTGGACTCTTCACACAGTCTGATGCTAGGAGAACCGTTCACATATCAGTGACTCCCTGGCCTCACGAGCAGCCAGGTGAGCCGCTGTTCTGCCCATGAGTTGTTCCTCCTCCTCCTCGTCCTCCTCATCCTCAGCCTCCTCCTCCTCCTCAATATGGGTGGCAGATGTGGATGGGGCCTCCTCCAGTGGCACCCCTCTCTGTTGTGCCTTGTTGTGCAGGGCACAATAGATGACTACAATGCGTCCCACTCTGTGTGACGTGTATTGCAGTGCTCCTCCAGAACGATCGAGGCACCTGAAGCGCATCTTGAGCACCCCTATAGCATGTTCAATTGTAGACCTGGTAGCGATGTGGCTGTCATTATATCGATGCTGTGACTCGGTGGTGGGGTTCTTCAGAGGTGTCATAAGCCACGTGTGCAGGGAGTATCCCTTGTCCCCGAGGAGCCAGTCCTTGTGGGTGTTGGATGAGTGGAAGAGGGGCGGGACGTTGGACTCCCTGAGGATGAAGAAATCGTGGCAGCTGCTAGGGTATCTGGCGCACACGTGAAGGAATCTCTTGTGGTGGTCACAGATGAGCTGAGTGTTGACGGAGTAATAGCCCTTCCTGTTGATGAACAGTCCTGGCTCGTGTAGAGGTGCCCGTATTGCTATATGGGTGCAATCAATTACACCCTGCACCCGTGGGAAGCCAGCAACAGCATGGAATCCCACTGCCCTCTCCATCTGGCTGAGGTCATCCATGGGGAAGTTGATATAGTGCGAGGCCCTGCAGAACAAGCCGTTGGTGACCTGCCTTATGCACTCGTGTGCAGATGACTGAGAGACCCCGGTGATGTCCCCGGTGGCACCCTGGAAGGAGCCGGAGGCGACAAAGTTGAGGGCAGTGGTGACTTTGACAGCGACAGGTAAGAATATGCTGCTCGGTCCATCCGGGAGCAGCTCGTCATTAAGGAGGCTGCAGATGTCGGCGACCACCTGGCGACTGACTCTGAGCCTCCGGGTGCACTGCTGCTCAGAGAGGTCCAGGAAGCTGAGCCTCGGTCTGTAGACCCAGTGGCGAGGGTAGTGCCTTCTGCGAAGCATCTCTCTCTGCGGTTGCCCTCCCTCCGGCTGTGCAGGTGGATGTGTCACAGCACTGTGTTGTGGAGCTCCACGGGCCCGATTTTAGCACCCGCTACCGGGTGCGTTCTCGGCCGGGGGGGCCCAGAAAATCCCGAAATCCCGGAGCGGGACCGGATCGCGCCTCGATCCCGCCCACTTCTGGGTTCCGCGCTGACGTGCGGGGGTGCGTGCGCAGCCCCCGCTGGTGGGAATCCCGCAGGCAATTAAAGCCAGCGGGATGCCACTTGAGAGTATTTACTTTGCTTGTTCAGGTCATTAACTGACCTGATTAAGGGACTGTGTGTGATTTTGGATAAACATGGGACTGTTTCACACACTGGGGGAAACACTCCCAGTTGAAATGGACGTGTTGCAGCCGTCAGCCTGTGGCAGCTGCAAAGGTCCATTTGACAGGTGGGGGGTGGGGGGAGACCCTCAGCCATTGCAGGAGGCTGCTCTGTCACTTGGGACAAAGATTGGCCTCCACCACCCTCCTCCTGATGGTCGAAGTCACCAACCTGCACACTTACCCCGGGGTCCGGAGACATGTACCTACGTTGCGGACCCCCTCAGATGTACATCTTGCGGATGGGGGCCGCAGTAGCTGCAGTCATGACCTCCTCGGAGGGCGAACAGCATCACCAGCCTCACCAGCCTCGCCATCCACGCCGTCCACCTCTGACACGTGGAGCTCCACAACAGAGTGCTGTGACACATCCACCTGTACAGCAGGAGGGAGGGCTACCGCAGAGAGAGATGCATCGCAGAGGGCACTACCCTCGCCACACGTTCCACAGACCAAGGCTCAGCCTCCTGGACCTCTCTGAGCAGCAGTGCACACGGAGGCTCAGAGTCACTCGACATGTAGCCGTGGACATCTGCAGCCTCTTTCATGCCGAGCTGCTCCTGGCTGGCCCGAGCACCATCTTCCTACCTGTCGCTGTCAAAGTCACCACTGCCCTCCCGAACTTCTGCTCCACAGCCTTCCAGGGTGCAACCGGGGACATCCCCGATGTCTCTCAGTCGTCTGCGCAGAAGAGCCCTGCAAATACACCTACACCCACTCTGCAGTGACACACTGGGTGGCATCAGTGGTGGGTCCTCATAGGGATACCCAGGAGCGGGCATTATTGCACAAACCGGACAGGATTCGCGAAGACATGGCAGTAGTGGTGCCAATATAATGTGTGATGTGAGTTGTTCTTTAATTCAATAGAAGTAAGAACCATGACAATCCCTCAAACACCCTTGTGCATCCCCTTCATGCTCACGACACGTTTGCCTTACGCTGCCTACTGCACATATGTGATGCATGCCCTGTGGCTGCAGCACAGATGGTGGCAGGTTGAGCGAGGCTGGCCGTGAGAGAGATGCACGAGAGGGTGATTATGGGATAGAGCCATGAGATTGTATGAGGATTGGGTTGCGTGGTAGTGGCGGGGTGAGTACTCGCGAGCTGAGTAGGTGCAGGTAAGATGAGGATGAGGTTTGAGTGGGTATGAGGGGTCATGTGACAGAGTAGTGTTGGCAGTGCCGAAGGAGATGTGGGGTGGGGGCAGTGTTGTGGCAGGCGGAGTGTAGGGGAAAGACTACGTGTTCTCACTGTGGCTGACCTACTGAGGTCATTGGAGCGCCTCCTGCACTGTATGCAGGTGGGCAATATGTTGGTGGCGCAGGTGACCCCCTCTGCCACCTCGAGCCAGGCTTTCTTGGTGGCAGAGGTGGGCCGCTTCCTCCGGGTCGCCGGGGGGAAGATCTCTTTCCTCCCCCTCCTCCTCACCCCATCTAATGATACCTGGGGTGAGGCAATATTAAACTGGGAGCAGCCTTCCCCCTGGGCTGTTCCATGCTGTAATTTTTGCTGTTTGTGGCAGCATCTGTCAGTGGAGGACTGCCCCTTTAAGTGGAGCGCCTCCAGCTGACAGATCTTACTGCGCATGCGCAGCCCGCCCGAGTCGCAGATTAGCATCGGGGAACCCGGAGGAGCAGGTAATTCGCTCCAATTAGTGTGTTGCCTGCTACGATCGCGCGGGCAACCCACTAATTTCACCGGGCGCGTTTTCAACGCGCCCGCTGGCCTACCCGCCGAGAACCCGCACCCCTGGTAAAATCGGGCCCCACGTGTCAGAGGTGGATGGCGTGGCTGGTGAGGCTGGTGATGCTGTTCATCCTCTGAGGAGGTCATGAATGCAGCTAGCGGCCCCCATCCAGAAGATGTACGTTTGAGGGGGTCTGCAAGGTCGGTAAATGTGTCTGCACACCGGGGTTGAGGTTCCAAGTTTGTGAATTTTAGTGTTAGGAGGAGGGTGGTGCAGGCCAAACTTTGTCCAAAGTGACAGAGTGGCCTCCTGCAATGAGTGAGGGTCTCCCCCCTCACCTGTCAAATAGACCTTTGCAGCTGCCACAGGCTGGTGGCTGCAACACGTCTGTTTCAACTGGGAGTGTTTCCCCCAGTACAGGAAACACGCTCAGTTGAGATGAAAATCCCACCCTTCCTAAAATATCCTCCCAATCAGGTCTGCTAATGACCTGAAGTATCAAATTAATTGATTTAAGTAGGATCTGGGAGTCCCGCACGTGGGGGCTGCGCGTGCATCTAAGCGTGTCACTGGGGAACCCGGAAGTGGGCGGGTTGGCGCCGGGCTCTGGACCCGCACCGGGAATCCCCGATTTTCGGAACCCCCCCGCCACGAACCCGCCGGCTCAGACATCCAAAAATCGAGCTCCAAGAAGCACCTAGCAAGAGACGCCATTCCTTTTGGATTCAGGGGTGGAATCATTTATCTACCTAGAAATTACTGAGTCACACTTTGTTTCAAAGGCACATCAGCTCTCTAACTGGAAAGGGAATAGAATCACATAATGGGGTCTGGAGTAAAATCTGGATTTACAATTATCACAAAAATGAGATGGACCCAGTCAGGGGCCTTGTTTGACCATAGCCCTGCAAATGTTTTCCTTTCAAGTATATATCAAATTCCCTTTTGAAAGTTACTATTGAATCTACTTCCATCAGCCATTCAGGCAGTGCATTCCAGATCATAACAACTTGCTGTGTAAATAAAATTCTCCTCATCTACCCCCTGGCTCTTTTGCCAATTATCTTAAATCTGTGTCCTCTGTTTATCAACCCTCCTGCCACTGGAAACAGTTTGAAACAATATTTATGACATGAAATAGCGACACTTACTGAAGCAAAGGAATATTTATAAATACTATATCTTTGCATTTTCCTTCCTTCAAAACAAAAACATTTCCATGTAATTATAACCAAATTTCTGCCTTATTACTTTTCATATGCATTTATTGTTAGTGATTGTGTAATTTAATAAAGTTCTACTTCTTCAAGTTATGTATGATCTGAAACATAGCTGCAGTTCGAAACTTTGGGGTGAAATCTTTGTCTGGAGAACAATTTTATTTCACTTGTGGCCATCCCCCATATTGTTTCATTGAGGATCGAAAAGGTCTTATCCTTTTCATCTTTTGGTTAGCTAGTAGCACTCTCTGGAGTTTGTGGGTTTAAGCCTAACTCCTGGATGAGAGTACATAATCTAGGCCAACAGCACTCCCAAGGCAGCTCTGTATTATCGGAGGAACACTGAGGCCCTGTCGGGTTATTCAGTTGGATGTTAAAAATCCCATGGGATTCAAAAGGTCTTTTTTCACTTTCCGCGGTGGTGGCGGGGAGGGGTGCGGGGGAGGGAGAACTGGTGGTAGCAGATTGGCCTTACGTTATACACCAATCAGGCAGGGTGTATAACTGGTGAACGATCTGCTAACGCTGGTTTTCTGCCTCTGCTGAAAGTGAAAATTAAGCCTATTCTGGCCAACATTCCTCCCTCTAAACAACACCCTCAAAACAAATGAACTGGTTATTCATTTCATTGGTGTTTGTGGGATCTTGCTGTGTGCAAAATGTCTGCCGCATTTGCCTAAATAACAGTGAGTGTACTTCAAAGTAATTCATTGTAAATGAAGCACTTTGTGATATTTCTGGGAGATGAGATATAGGGCTCGATTTTAGCACCTGCGATCGGGTGCGTTCCTGGCAGGGGGGGGGGGGGGGGGGGGCTACGAAAATCGGGGATTCCCGGGGTGGGAGCCCGGCTCCAACCCACCCCATTTCCGGGTTCCCCACTGACGTGCTGACATGCACGCACAGCTCCCGCATGTGGGACTCCCGCCGGCAATTAAAGCCGGCGGAGTGCCACTTAAGGTATTTATCTAGATATTTCAGGTCGTTTAGAGACCTGATTAACGTGATATTTCAGGAGGGGTGGGATTTTGCAAACAACTGGGGCTGTTTCCCCTACTGGGGGAAACACTCCCAGTTCAAATGGACGTGTTGCAGCCATCAGCCTGTGGCAGCTGCAAAGGTCCATTGGACAGGTGGTGGGGGGCGGAGACCCTCACTCATTGCAGGAGGCCACTCTGTCACTTTGGACAAAGTTTGGCCTCCACCACCCTCCTCCTAACAACAAAATTCACAAACTTGCAGACTTACCCTGGTGTCCAGACACATGTACCTACCTTGCGGACCCCCTCAGATGTACATCTTCCGGATGGGGGCCGCCGTAGCTGCAGTCATGACCTCCTCGGAGGGCGAACAGCATCACCAGCCTCGCCGGCCACGCCGTCCACCTCTGACATGTGGAGCTCCACAACACATTGCTGTGACACATCCACCTGCACAGCAGGAGGGAGGGCAACCGCAGAGAGAGATATGTCACAGAGGGCACTACCCTCGCCACAGGGTCCACAGACCGAGGCTCAGCTTCCTGGACCTCTCTGAGCAGCAGTGCACACGGAGGCTCAGAGTCACTCGACATGTAGTCGTGGACATCTGCAGCCTCCTTCATGCCAAGCTGCTCCCGGCTGGCCCGAGCACCATCTTCTTACCTGTCGCTGTCAAAGTCACCACTGCCCTCAACAACTTCTCCTCTGCATCCTTCTAGGGTGCCACCGGGGACATCGCCGACGTCTCTCAGTCGTCTGTGCAAAAGAGCCCTGCAAATACACCTACACCCACACTGCAGTGACACAATGGGTGGCATCAGTTGTGGGTCTTCATTGTGATCCTCAGGAAAGGGCATTATTGCACAAACCAGACAAGATTTGCAAAGACGTGTCAGTAGTGGTGACAATATAATATGTTGCTCAGAAATTCAATATATTAAAAACCATGAGAAACCCTCAAACACCCTTGTGCATCCCCTTCATGCTCACGACACATTTGCCTTACGCTGCCTACTGCACATATGTGATGCATGCCCTGTGGCTGCAACACAGGTAGTGGCAGGTTGAGTGAGGCTGACGGTGAAAGAGATGCATGAGAGGGTGAGTATGAGATAGAGCCATGAGATTGTATGAGAATTGGGTTGAGTGGTAGTGGTGGGTTGAGTTCTGGCGAGGTGAGTAAGTGCAGGTAAGATGAAGATGAGCTTTGAATGGGTGTGAGGGGTGATGTGACAGAGTAGTGTTGGCAGTGCAGAAGGAGATGTGGGGTGGGGGCAGTGATGTGGCAGATGGAGTGTAGGGGAATGAGTAAGTGTACTCACTTTGGCTGACCTACTTAGGTCATTGCAGCGCCTCCTGCACTGTATGCAGGTGGGCGATATGTTGGTGGTGCAGGTGACCTCCTCTGCCACCTCGAGCCAGGCCTTCTTGGTGGCAGAGGCAGGCCGCTTCCCCCTGGGCTGCTCCATGCTGTAATTTTTCCTATTTCTTGCAGCATCAGTCAGTGGAGCACTGCCCCTTTAAATAGAGCTCCTCCAGCTGACAGACCTTACTGCGCATGTGCAGTCCGCCCACCGCGCAGCTTAGCAGCGGGGAACCCGGAAGAGCAGGTAAATGGATTCAATCAGCCTGCGATTGCGTGCAGGGCAGACTGATTTCACTGGGCGCGTTACCCACGTGCCCAATTGAGCCCCCGCCGCCATGGTAATATCAGGCCGATAGTGTTATATAGAAGCAAGGTTTTCTTTTATTTTAAATCAGATAGTGGCATAGATATAATAACCATATCAATGGAAGCTTGAATATCTTCATCAGCTTTTTCATTGGCTTTTTACTCTGGTCCACTGGTCTGGATAGTACATCAGTTGTGTACATAAATTTGTCTGGTGTATATGAAACCTTCAGTTCATACTGCTGTGGCCTTATCATCATCCATTGGATTTGCAAAGGAAAATCATTCAAACATTTCATAAATCGAGCAATTAGCGGTCTGTGGTGCGTTTCAACATTAACGGTAAACAAACTGGTTGAACCTTTCAAAAGCAAACATAAAGCCCAATTTTGTGAGGCTTCACTGGCGGCATGGAACCTGGCTGATAGCAAGCATGGGTATGAAGTCAGGCAACTGATCTTGTGCGCCTGATTTATTGCGTGCCTAAAAGAGGCAACGAAGCAGAACTATAATTTAAATACAAAAATTATTCAAATGAGATTGCACACTGAATTTGAGCAAAGCTCTGCTCACCACATGTACTTTACCCACATAAAAATGGGAATATGACAGTCCAACCGGCCTGGATTGCTTTAACTTAACCCCTTAAAGCATAGCTGCCATTGCCTGTGTTGGTGGTGAAATGTTTTTTTTTTGGTAGTGAGCATATATCTAACATCTTTCAAGGTTTTTTTTGCCTGTGCAGTTCTGAATTTTTGCAGAAGCCATCAATTTCCTAAACCACATTTTCCTGCAGTCTTGACAATTGCTGTTGCATTACAAGTTGCAGCTAACAAAGTTAGAAGGGTGGGAATCCCTTTGGGTGGTCCCATTTGTGCTGCATGGATTAGATGAGGATAATGATTTCATAAGGGGGCAACATTTTCAGGTTCAGTGATATTTCAGGATGTATGTTCACTCCTGTCAATACCCAAGGATCCATCTCTATAGATCCCAATAGTCCTATCTGTGTATGCTTGAAGAGAACTGATTTCACTTCCTCTGCCTCCCTGAGCCAAGCTATCTGCTGCAGGTTGACTTATAGACATGGCTAAAATGGTTCTTCCTGTAGCTGTGAAGGTCACATGCATGAAAATTCTATACAGCAGGATCCTTCCAGGCCACCTCAGTGGGCATTTTTCAGATAGGTCGGTCTGCAGTTTATACCTATGTAAAACAAGTGACTGATGCCAGGATTGCCAGGGGAAGCACCTTTATCACTTTCCCAATATAAAGAAGCAAAACTTTTAGCAGCTGGCATGCTTTCCAAGAATCCCATACATTATAGACAAAATCCATGTGACCAATGGACTCGACACATCAACCCTACTGCATACATAAACAGGAAGGGATACCACTCAGTAATTGTTAAGATGGCTGTTGACCACAGAAATATGGCCCTTATCCAGAGTGCACTCACAATGCTTTTATTATTCAGCAGTCCGTGACGCCTGCATTATTTGAAGGTCCTAAGAGAATGAATGATGCCTGTGGAAGACTAGGGCTATCCTTACAGCCATGGCTCATGGCACCAGTTTAAAACTTCCACTTTAAAGCTGCTGAGTGCAAACTCAATGAGGCCTATGCCACCAGCCAAGTTATTGTCAAGCCAACTATAAGGATATTAAAGCAACAATTCTATTGTTTGGACTGCTCAGGTAGGGTGTTGCTCTACAGTCAAGCTAAAGTCTATAAAATCATCACCATCTACTTTGTGCTGCACAATTGTTCCATCCAACAAAGAGCCAACAAGCAGCAGAATGATGAGAAGGCTGCAGCCCCACAGAAAGAGGCACTCTGTGATCAGGAACTACTTCTAGTAATGGAAACACCCTATTACTTATAAAAATTCATTCATTACTCCCCTGCAAGAACATACTGCACTGGGTGTCCCTTTTTCTGCCCAATATCTAGATAATGGGCCAGAACTTGAGCAGAGCGGCATGGCAATGCTCGCCACAGCTCCTGTGAATTAAATTAACGAATGTACTTACTATGGGCTCTGTGGCATTTACTTGCTTGATTTTGAACTTTAAAAAAATTGTGTTCAGCCTCTGAGCAGCGTAAGTTGATGCGCATGGAACAGTCTGTGAGAATAGAAGACACACACACAAAATCTGTCAGGGAGAGAAGTCACCCCCACAAGCAGGCAAGCAGACTTCATTCATTTAAAGTTAGTATTCTGGAAGTCATTGTAAATAAAAAAAAATATTTTTTTAAAATAAAAAGCCAAAGAAATAATTGAATTAAATTAAAGAGACAAAAGGGAAAAGTAAAAAAAAAAAAATTTTTTAATTTTTTTATTTTAATGGCCTGGCTCAAGCTCGATGAGCTGAATGGTCTCCTTCTGTGCTGTAATGATGGCACAGTTACATTTATGATTCTATGTAATAATTCTAAAAACTATTAAAATAAGGAATAATATGAGACTCCACATTTAAAAAAAATAACTTTTAGTTGTTTGGCAGTCATTAAGACTAACTACACTTTTAAAACTTAGTTTAGACCTGGCATTTTTAAACTTACCTGTTTAGTAGTGTAATTAGTTACTTTCCAGATGGGCAGATGAGCAAGTTTGTGATTTTTCATTGATTTCAATGATTGCACCGTGTGATGGCCTTTTAATTCAAAGCTGTCAAATCGCTGGCAAAGAAATAGGAGCAAGTTCATGATTTCTGTGTTTTAGTGCGCATGTGCAAACACGAGAACTTGCTCCTTCAATTCGTCATTAAAAACGCCGTTAAAATGTTGAGCTCCTCCGTTATTTCGGGAGCAAGTTCTGCCCCATTGATGGATCCAAGCATCATAACAGAAAATCCTTACTCCATGTACTGGTTACTGCAATACATCACATGCTGTCCTCTCTTCAAAAGGCAGACTGAATATATACGCTATCAGATCAAGATTCAGACTGTAAACCAACATACTGGTTTGAACAAGTAAACCAATAGTATACAGTATAATACAGTAAATATTACTCTTCACCATCCTCCTCACTACATAAAACATTAAAAAAAGCCACTCCCTTTCTGCCTGTACAAAGACTTTAAAACAGAAGCATACTGTGAAGCAGACTGCAGTCTCAAACTGGCTCAGTTTCCCTTCTAGTCAGCATAAACCTAAAATACAGAACCTTTTCTGTGGCCTGGAAAGCTGAAAACTGACTCTCCAATGCTTTCTTAGACAAACACACGTACAGAAATATGATTCACACCCCTTTGATGTTATATTGAAACAAAAGGTATAGACAACTGCATTTTTCTTAATTATGTTACATCAACAGCTATTCTTTGACAATGGCAAAGGTGCTTGTCCCCCTGTTTGATCTATCTGTGATAGTGGATCTAAATATTCCTGCACTCAGCCTACATTAACACATGAAACCACTGCCACCCTGATGTATATTAATTGACCTGTGCCTGCCATAATGTGTATTTTCTGTGCCTTCCAGAAAACGGCTCACAAAAGATCACAATTAGTCCTGGATGTACTGTTTCTAATAATAAAAGATTCCAATCGATGTAGACAAAAAATGCACTTTTGTCACACCCTGAGCGTGTGTAAAACTGGCACAAAGACAAAATTTCCTGTTTTCCACCCTGGAACACGGGACCCAATATCATCCCCTGAATTCCAAAATAAATTTGTGGCTTTGAGATGTTTAAATGACGTGATAAGGCACCACATAAATGCAAGATTTCCTGTTATTTCAAACTCAAAGCTCCTCCAGATTGAGAGGTTATAATTGGCAGCCTTGATTGCATGCTCAAATTCTGGGATGGGCCTTAAAACTATGATGCTTTGAGTCAGACACAAGAGTGGTACTAAATGGACTACAAACAAAACAAACAAAATAAATAAACAAAATGCATGAGAAAAGCAATTTTTGATAAATCAATTTATTTTAATTTTGAAGTCCAAGCATAGCAGCTTTAATTAGAAGTTACAGAACCAAACTAACTTAATAATTACTAATAACTGCAAGAATCACACAGCTGTAGCAGTACATGAATAATAAATGATTCATTGAACCCTATGGAACATTATGAAATCTGTTAAAAACAACAGAGATAGTGGAATATTGCTTTTGCTAAATTAGTCACTGGGGATTTGTTGTAATTTGCAATCTACTCTGTGTAACTTTTATTGACTAATAATAGGCAAAGGTTAACAGAATGTTGTTGCTTATGTACATAAGACATGTAGGGGTAATTTTATGACTTTGCCCTTGGAGTGGCGACTCTTTTCCACTGGCAGTGCATATCAGGTAGGTGCTGCATAGGAATTTCCAACTATTAATAAAATGGTTGGAAAATCATGTGCAGGATGTGCCCAAATTTCCTATATGCACTACTGGTAGACAAGGATATTGCTTCTATAAAGTATATGAATCTTTTAATAGAATCATTGAATGATACAGCTCAGAAGGAGGCCATTCGGCCCATAGTGCCTGTGCTGGCTCTTCGAAAGAGCTATTCAATTAGTCCCACTCCCCTGCTCTTTCCCCATAACCCTGCACATTTTCCACTTCACGTATTTATCCAATTCTCTTTTGAAAGTTATTACTGAATCTGCTTCCACCACCCTTTCAGGCAGTGCATTCCAGATCATAACAATATCAATTAGAACAGCCATTTCATTAAAGAAATTGCCTACAGTTGCAGTATGTGTTTCTGAAAGATCACCACAGTATAAGAAACTGTTATAACTTTAAATGGCTTCCTCATTGTAAGCAAGAATATTAGTTTTGTTTCACTCTTGCTTTTTTAAATAAAATAATACATCCTCTGCTGGTGTCCCTTTGCTGTCAGACCCCAGATTTGCCCGCTCGCATGTGATTTCCTCAGCTGCCCCTAGTGCCCCGATCAATATCTTGCTCCTGCCGTTATTGTCCAATGCTGTTCACTGATGCCAGCATTGCACCAGCTGGGTGGGTAGCTAATCACAGTAAAGTACAACAATCAATGTTAATTAAGTTTTAATTAAAGTATTAAAACTCAAATGAATAAAAAATATATATTTAATCAGGATATAAAAACCTGTCAATACTTTTCAAAGGATTTCACATTTATATTCAATAGAGATGATTGCAACAGGCTTGAGGGGTTTAACGGCCTACTCCTGTTCCTGTGTTTCTAAACTAGAAGAGGCTCTTTCTGCTGTTGACAATATTGGCTTTGGCTAACTCAATCACATAGAAATTTATTGTTACAAAATCATAGGTTCTCAATAGCACAAGTGATCAAATTTCCCAAACCATGAAGTGAAAAGGGGTGGTAGAAATCTGGAATTCATAGAATCATAGAATCATAGAAGTTACAACATGGAAACAGGCCCTTCGGCCCAACATGTCCATGTCGCCCAGTTTATACCACTAAGCTAGTCCCAATTGCCTGCACTTGGCCCATATCCCTCTATACCCGTCTTACCCATGTAACTGTCCAAATGCTTTTTAAAAGACAAAATTGTACCTGCCTCTACTACTGCCTCTGGCAGCTCGTTCCAGACACTCACCACCCTTTGAGTGAAAAAATTGCCCCTCTGGACCCTTTTGTATCTCTCCCCTCTCACCTTAAATCTATGCCCCCTCGTTATAGACTCCCCTACCTTTGGGAAAAGATTTTGACTATCGACCTTATCTATGCCCCTCATTATTTTATAGACTTCTATAAGATCACCCCTTAACCTCCTACTCTCCAGGGAAAAAAGTCCCAGTCTGTCTAACCTCTCCCTGTAAGTCAAACCATCAAGTCCCGGTAGCATCCTAGTAAATCTTTTCTGCACTCTTTCTAGTTTAATAATATCCTTTCTATAATAGGGTGACCAGAACTGTACACAGTACTCCAAGTGTGGCCTCACCAATGCCCTGTACAACTTCAACAAGACATCCCAACTCCTGCATTCAATGTTCTGACCAATGAAACCAAGCATGCCGAATGCCTTCTTCACCACCCTATCCACCTGTGACTCCACTTTCAAGGAGCTATGAACCTGTACTCCTAGATCTCTTTGTTCTATAACTCTCCCCAACGCCCTACCATTAACGGAGTAGGTCCTGGCCCGATTCGATCTACCAAAATGCATCACCTCACATTTATCTAAATTAAACTCCATCTGCCATTTATCGGCCCACTGGCCCAATTGATCAAGATCCCGTTGCAATCCCAGATAACCTTCTTCACTGTCCACAATGCCACCAATCTTGGTGTCATCTGCAAACTTACTAACCATGCCTCCTAAATTCTCATCCAAATCATTAATATAAATAACAAATAACAGCGGACCCAGCACCGATCCCTGAGGCACACCGCTGGACACAGGCATCCAGTTTGAAAAACAACCCTCTACAACCACCCTCTGTCTTCTGTCGTCAAGCCAATTTTGTATCCAATTGGCTACCTCACCTTGGATCCCATGAGATTTAACCTTATGTAACAACCTACCATGCGGTACCTTGTCAAATGCTTTGCTGAAGTCCATGTAGACCACGTCTACTGCACAGCCCTCATCTATCTTCTTGGTTACCCCTTCAAAAAACTCAATCAAATTCGTGAGACATGATTTTCCTCTCACAAAACCATGCTGACTGTTCCTAATTAGTCCCTGCCTCTCCAAATGCCTGGAGATCCTGTCCCTCAGAATACCCTCTAACAACTTACCCACTACAGATGTCAGGCTCACTGGTCTGTAGTTCCCAAGCTTTTCCCTGCCGCCCTTCTTAAACAAAGGCACAACATTTGCTACCCTCCAATCTTCAGGCACCTCACCTGTAGCGGTGGATGATTCAAATATCTCTGCTAGGGGACCTGCAATTTCCTCCCTAACCTCCCATAACGTCCTGGGATACATTTCATCAGGTCCCGGAGATTTATCTACCTTGATGCGCGTTAAGACTTCCAGCACCTCTCTCTCTGTAATATGTACACTCCTCAAGACATCACTATTTATTTCCCCAAGTTCCCTAACATCCATGCCTTTCTCAACCGTAAATACCGATGTGAAATATTCATTCAGGATCTCACCCATTTCTTGTGGTTCCGCACATAGATGACCTTGTTGATCCCTAAGAGGCCCTACTCTCTCCCTAGTTACCCTTTTGCCCTTTATGTATTTGTAGAAGCTCTTTGGATTCACCTTTGCCTGATCTGCCAAAGCAATCTCATATCCCCTTTTTGCCCTCCTGATTTCTCTCTTAACTCTACTCCGGCAATCTCTATACTCTTCAAGGGATCCACTTGATCCCAGCTGCCTATGCATGTCATATGCCTCCTTCTTCTTTTTGACTAGTGCCTCAATCTCCCGAGTCATCCAAGGTTCCCTACTTCTACCAGCCTTGCCCTTCACTTTATAAGGAATGTGCTTACCCTGAACCCTGGTTAACACACTTTTGAAAGCCTCCCACTTACCAGACGTCCCTTTGCCTGCCAACAGACTCTCCCAATCAACTTCTGAAAGTTCCTGTCTAATACCATCAAAATTGGCCTTTCCCCAATTTAGAATTTTAACTTTTGGGCCAGACCTATCCTTCTCCATAGCTATCTTAAAACTAATGGAATTATGATCACTTGTCCCAAAGTGATCCCTCACCAACACTTCTGTCACCTGCCCTTCCTTATTTCCCAAGAGGAGGTCAAGTTTTGCCCCCTCTCTAGTCTGGCCATTCACATACTGAATGAGAAATTCCTCCTGAATACACTCAACAAATTTCTCTCCATCCAAACCCCTAATGCTATGGCTGTCCCAGTCAATGTTGGGAAAGTTAAAGTCCCCTACTATTACCACCGTATTTTTCTTGCAGCTGTCTGTAATCTCCTTACATATTTGCTCCTCAATTTCCCATTGACTATTTGGGGGTCTGTAGTACAATCCTATCAAAGTGATCTCTCCCTTCTTATTTTTCAGTTCAAACCCATATAGACTCAGTGGGCGCACCCTCGGATATATCCCCTCTCACTACTGCCGTGATGTTCTCCCTAATCAAGAACGCAACTCCCCCTCCTCTCTTACCTCCTGCTCTATCTTTCCTATAGCATCTGTACCCTGGAACATTGAGCTGCCAGTCCTGCCCCTCCCTTATCCATGTTTCAGTAATAGCTATAACATCCCAGTCCCATGTACCCATCCATGCCCTGAGTTCATCTGCCTTGCCCATCAGACTTCTTGCATTGAAATAAATGCAGTTGAATCTAGACTTCACTTGGTCTTTGCCCTGCTTTCTCAGACCATCTGTCCGGTCATGTTCTGTACACTCTCCCTTACTGCCTTTTGTTTCTGTCACCATTTTATTTCCCACTGACTTCCTGCATCGGTTCCCATCCCCCTGCCACTTTAGTTTAAACCCTCCCCAACAGCACTGGCAAACACTCCCCCTAGGACATTGGTTCCAGTCCTGCCCAGATGTAGACCGTCCAATTTGTACTGGTCCCACCTCCCCCAGAACCGGTTCCAATGGCCCAGGAATTTGAATCCCTCCCTCTTGCACCATCTCTCAAGCCACGTATTCATCTTAGCTATCCTGTCATTCCTACTCTGACTTGCCCGTGGCACTGGTAGCAATCCTGAGATTACTACCTTTGAGGTCCTACTCTTTAGTTTAACTCCTAACTCCCTAAATTCAGCTTGTAGGACCTCATCCTGTTTTTTACCTATATCGTTGGTGCTTATATGCACCACGACAACTGGCTGTTCACCCTCCCCCTCCAGAATTCATACAAAGGTTGTAAAAATCTGGAATTCTCTCCCCAAAAGAGTGTGGATGCTGGGACAATTAGAGTTTTCAAGACTGAGATCAATAGATTTTTCTTAGGTAAAGATATCAAGGGATATGGTGCTAAGGCGGGCAAATGGAGTTGAGATACAGATCAGCTGTGATCTAATTGAGTGGTGGAGCAGGCTTAAGGGACTGAATGACCTACTCCGATTCATATGTTCCGAAGAACACATATCTTTTCATTTTTCTCGCAGTCATTTGGCACCTTAAATTATTTTTTCTCTGTTAGTCTTTCTGGTGCAACTTCCTTTAATAAAGAACCACTGCTTACACAATTTAAAATGAAGCTTTAGCTACTGTTTTGATGGTGCTTCTTCTCAATTCCACATTTTGTTTATTCTGCTATTGTATAGCATTACTGCTAGGTTGTTTGGGGTACTGTGTTTTGAATTGTATTTTTGTTTCATTAGAAACAAGACCTAAGTTTTCTATAGAAGTTAGAAGCAGAACCTGAGAACTGCTAATTGTGGTTGACTTCATGATCAAGCCGAAGGCAACTAAAGTGCCACCTCATCCAAAGTTTTGTGTCTTACCAACTGGTCAAAACTCATTTAATTAATGATAGCAAGCTTCTTGCAGTCTGAAATAAATTAACTCATTTTGATCACTGCATAGGATTAACCTGGGCTGAAGTGAGACAACATTAGACACTGAATTTAAAGTTCTTTCTAATGGCAACATAGAGGAAATCTGTCAAGGTACATTGATTCCGACAGACTCAGCTTGCCTCAGTTTTACAGTAAAAATAACAGCCCCAGAAGTTAGGATGCAGTTCAGGACTGGCAGCAGCAGCAATCAGCAAGAGTAGTAGTCTTAAGAAAGGTAGAAGTGGACGGAACATGAAGTAGGACTGTACAGCCATTACAACAGCAGAAGCCATTCAGATAGTGGGAAAGAAAGAATTTTTGTTTACTAGGCTTCAAATCAGTCAGTCATATTGAAGAGTCAGAATGTTATTTTTAGTTTAGACTAACTTTTTTGAGCACATAAACAAGATAAAAGAAAATCAGAAAGTACACTTGGAATGGACAAGCTAGTACCAGTTAGATTTTTCAACAAAGAAACCTGCACCTGACAAATCCATTGAAAGCACTTTATATGAAGTTTTCATCCAACTGTACTGACAGCTAATGCGGTATATGACCTCGGAATTATACTGTGGGGTAATTAGTACGAACATTTAAACCATTCAAGTGAAATTTCCCTCTCTGCCATTTTGGTGGAAGCATTAACCCATTTATTTTAAACAAAAATAATGGAGAGAATAATATCAGATAAACATCAGGGGTAATTTTGACTTTGGGAGATAGTGTAAATGAGCGATATCTGATCAGATCTCCTGATTTTCAGTTCCATTGACGTCCAAATTACACCCATCAAGTGTTCATACTTATTGGCACAGATTTTCCTGTAGCAGGGCATCTAACGGTGTCTGCTGTTAGTTAGACTTGCCCTTGCATGTTTAGGTTTTTATTTTTTTTTGCATGACAAGTTGCTGAAAGTGTGAGCTGATAATGTCACAGCGAGGGAAACAGGGCATCTAGGACCTGAGTGAACAGGGCAAGTAACAGAGTATCTCCTTAACCAATCAGATTGAAGGATTGTGAAATTAACAGTGCAAGGACTGAGCAGGAAGTGTAAATTAGAGTGGGTGAATTCAATGTCAAATCAGGAACAGAAAGAGAGGGAAAGAGAGGGATTGGATTAAGAGAGAGAAAAAAGGGACTGAAAAGAAAAGTAAAAAAAATTAAAAGTTTACATTTTACATTTTTAAATCTCCAACAACAATTAAAACCTGAAGGAATGAGACTCCACACTTGTAATAGTTAATTTTCAGTGCCAGAGATGTTGATTGGCAGTAATTAACACTTATCACATCATTAAAAAGGTATTTAGACTGGAATGGACAAGACTTAATTTTCTGTGGCGAGTTTAGTTCGTATCTACCGTGCAAATGCAGCAACTTCATGCCATTCAATGCATTTTAATGTTGAGGCAGACAGTGAGATGCCGTTTTCACGAAGCTAACGGCAAAGCGTTGCAACTCAGACAGCGTCTTTTGGATTTCCGCATTTAACCGTGCATCTGCCCCTCGCCTGAAGTTGCTGTACCATTTGTGCATAAATAATGGCGAGCAGCACTAGCCTCACTGTTATTTTGACAGCAAAATCTGGGCCAATATATCACAGTGTCATTTCAAGGTCTATGTTATTAGAAAGGGGAAAAATTATGCTTCATGCTGTCAAGCAAAAAAAAACAAACTGCTTCAATTATAATTCCCTCAATCAAGTTAATATGGTTTACAAAATTAAAATTACTTCCCCTTGTGTGAATTACAAAATTAAAATTACTTCCCCTTGTGTGAATTAATTTGTGACCTGATCCAAGCATAATTTTCATATGTAAAACATCACTTCCCATTCCTTTCTATTATATATAACATGTTTATGTTTATGGAAGCTTCAAATGTTCTTCACTTATTAATCTTAGTGCTTAGCAAATAGATTATTGCCAATCTAATCCATGCTAGATTTAGTTGCAGCAGTAATTAAAGGGGCTGAGCTACAATAAATTGATCATTGTTTATAAGCGGTCTGCAGGAACGTCAATCCTCCATCAAATATTTAGGGAAATTAATTTATCAAGATTCAATTGAGATGCCAGTGATCAATTGAATTCTACAATATGGTATAAACTCAGACCTTTTCTCAAGATAGGGATTAATTCTGTAAGACTAAATGCTGATCACATGAAGTTATAAACATCACATCGACCCTGGATAGATAGACTTTCTGCTGATCTTCGGCTGAAGTTACGAGAGCCGATAGGGACAACCCCTGAGGAAATTCCCACTGTTATCTGGTCATTCATCCATTTGCTGCTGCGAGGCCTTGTGGTATGCAAATTAGCTGTCTGCCTACATAACAGAAGTGACTGCACTTCAAAAATAAGCTATTTGGGACATTCTGAGGACATGAGAAGCGCTATGTAAATGCATAGTCTTTCTATTTGCAATGAGGCTCAAAAGCAATTTTTAACATGCAAAAAAGCCCCTCAAGTCTTAGCAGTGCAGATTAGAACATATTCATGTAACTCTCAGTGTGAAATGATTGTGCTACAGTCCTCAACCATGTTTTCTTTTTATGAATTAGCATAAGTGTTTTTCAGTCAGTTCCCAGGCAAAACTAAAAATAGACTCATTCTCAGCCATCATCAGGTATCTTGTCTTGTAAACTACTGTATAAGCAAAGAAGCAGGTATTTAATTCTACAAGTATCAAGACAAGTTCATAGAACCATCAGAGCTGAGGCAGCAGGTTAATCAAGCTGTCCAATTTGTAGAGTCCCACACAGTCAATATTCAGAATTAACTTAAGAGAGCTTGCTGCACAAGTCATGCAGTTCCATTAATCTGTTCCTGACATTTCAATGGATTTAATCTGAGTCAGCAGGACTCTTTCCAAGACCATACAATAACAGATGAAAGTTGGCATTTCTCAGTTTACATCGTGCTCCCTCAGCCAGTATTGTTTTCAATATATTGGAACCTTCACATACTCATTCCGGAATACTAATTGATGGTGCTCTTTAATTGTGGTGAGGATGGGAGCTCATCCAAATTCAGGTCCTTTTGAGTGAAATCCCTCTGTGCATTAGAGCTAACACACATGCTAAGTGTGCATTAATATCTAGTAACTTGGTATGTTGCCTTTAGTGGTACATTGGCACATTTTTTGCCTCTGGGAAATAATCCGCATTAAAACATATTGGGACAGAAATCGCTCCGAGTGACGAGGCAACGCTCACCGCAGCTCCAGTGAAATAAATTAACGAAAATACTTATTGCGGGCTCTGTGGCGTCGAATTACTTGAAAATTGTGTGCTATCAACCCAGCCTCTGAACAGAGCGAATTGCTGCGCAGCTGGAAAAGTGTGTGAGAGGAGAAGACACGCCCACAAAATCTGTCAGGAAGAGAAGTCACGCCCACAGATTCAGTCTGCATTGCTCAAGCAGGCAAGTATTCTGTATGTCATTATAAATAAAAATTGTATTTTTTTTAATAACAAGCCAAAGAAATAATTGAATTAAAGTAGAGACAGAAGGAAAAAGTAAATACAAAAAAAAATTAAATTTTTTAATTTAAAAAAAATTTAATGACCAAAAACTATTAAAATAAGGAGTAATATGAGATTCCACTTTTTTAAAAGTTAACTTTTAGTTGTTTAGCAGTCATTAAGACTTACTGCACTGTTAAAAGTTAGTTTAGACCTGGTATTTTTAAGCGTACCTGTTTGGTGGCGTAATTAGTTACTTTCCAGCTGGGCAGATAAGCAAATTGCCGCTTTTTCAGTGATTTCTCCGATTGCAGCGTGCGATGGCCCTTTAATTCAAAGCTGTCACATCGCTGGCAAACCAATAGGAGCAAGTTCCGGATTTCCACGTTTTATTGCGCATGTGTGAACGTTGGAACTTTGTTCTCCTCCTTAAGGGTAAGTTTTCTTACAATGAGTATGTTGCTTAAGGAGGAGAACAAACAAAGAGGTTTGATGGCATAATAAGGACAACCTGCTACTAACTAAGGCAGTGTGTCCACCACAGATGGCAGATTTACCTCAACCTCAAAAAGGTTGTGTGAAGAGGCTACGATCCATCAAGGAACTTACAGATGAATTGTACCATCTGCTGGATTCAAAGCTTCAGTCAAGGATCAACATCTGTACTGTACCGCTAATGGCGGTAAAAGTAATGATGATGTTCAACTTTTTTACTGCAGATTCCTTCCAGGAAAATGAAGCAGATCTGACAAGGATCAACCTATTTGTGTGCTAAGAGGAATTTCATCCCTAGTTTGACATTAGAAATCAGAACGTGGTGATAAATGGGGGGAAAAACTCTTGACTGGGAATGACTAATAGAGTTCCACAGGGATCTGATCTTATTACTTGCTTCGCACTAAATTATTTAGAAGACTGCACTTCTTTTAAATTTGATGATGGCATGGTAGGTGATGAGTATGATGGAGATTGATAGCATTCAAACAAATCTGACCAATTAGGCAGATGGACTCAGGAATGACAGCTGGTTTGATATAGATCGGCTATGGTGATGCACCTCTGAATGGAAAACACGGAACATACTTGCATGATGATGGGATATCAGTATGTAGAGGTAGAGAAAGAAAACAAAATACAGCTGTAATTACCAACCATTTACTGAAAATATCCAGTTAATGTGAAGCTGTTATCAGCTAATCAAACATTCAGATGTAATTCAAGGGCATTTGATAATAGGTCAAAACAAGTTATTCTTATTTTCTATAGAGCATTGTTGAAGCTATATTTGGAATCTTAAATGTACTTTTAAGCACCCGACCTTCAAAAGTTCAATAGTGTGTTAGACAAGGATTAATCAGGAGTGACAAGGATAATTTTGGGATGACATTATATAGAGAAAGTGGGTAAGTTTTCTTTTAGGAGTATTAATATTCCTGTTATTAATGTCGCTCTATGTGAAATCCTACCTGTTTTCTGGTGGTTGTAATCTGTCACTATTTTGTCATGCTGAAAATCTGGTCAAATCTGACTTCATTATGACAACGATGGGTTTAGACTTTGGAAGTGCTTAACAGCTGCTTAATATGTAAACCACCCGACGGTATTAACCCAGTTGCTCAGAATGCAGATCTGGGGCTTACTGTGTTTCAGTTGCATGCAAGAAAGGCCTTTGTCTGAATTTGTAGATGCAGTCTGGAGAGGAGAGAGACTTTGGGGGTGATTTTAAACCCCAAGAACGGGTAGTTTAGGGGTGGGTGGGAGATGAAAATAGTTGTTTTTTTGGATCACAACCGCAACATTTTTGGACTTGGCATTCCCAGTGGGAAGCCTGTACTTTTCCATGCCGATGTTAAACCCGGAAATAAAGCCGGGTTGCTATTTTCTGTCCCACCAGCCCCCAACCCACCCGTTCTTGGGGTTTAAAATCACCCCCTTTGTTTGGTGCAGCAGGGTCACCACCTCCAAGGCTACGTTCCAACATTCCTAGTATAGAGTTGGTGACAGGGTGACTATATCTTCCTGACCTCCCATGACCCTGGATGAAGTCAGGAAGTTCAATGACTTGCGCAAAAATACATGTGAGACAAGAATACTTCAAAATTGTGAGGCCATCTATGGTAAGTTTCTCGAAATGTAAGTTACCATGAGATAATGCTAAAAGGTGTTAGGAAATCATAAACTGTCCAGGTCCTGCTATCTTTTAACTAGATATTGGGCAGAAAAAAGTGCACTCCGAATGGTACAGGAAGTGAAGTCTGCCTATGGAGTGACTGGTGATACTGAATCGGAGAGAATATCTGGTGTAAATAACTGTGACCCACATATTAAATATAAAACACCATTCTACTCTAGGACTGTATTACTTTGGTCGCAGTCAAGGTTCGACTGCACAAACTACCGTTTAGAAACTCTGAACCATATGTTTACAATAAAATGAGTTTATTCATCTCTTCATCAGAGTTTTGTACTGCTTGATAACCCAGAGAACACAAATGATTCAATTTTTTGCAATATGAGTAGCTAAGATCATTAACAATGACATGCCAGATAAGTCAGAAGTGCATTTCTATGATGGTATTTTCATCATGTTAATGGACTCTTATTGCTTCAACTTCAGCCGCTGAGAACTCCTGTAACATTTATACACCAAAATGTAAAAGAAAATAAGATTACAATTGGTTTTGGCAAGAGATGAACAATCACAAGGCCCTTCCATTTCCCTTCTTCTATATTACAAAATGTTCAATAAAACCTACAGGATAATTTTAATCCTTGAAATTTCTTATTAAATCATTCTTACTGCAAAATTAGACTAACAAAAATATTTATCTTTTTCTCTATCTCTTTGGCCCAGAAGTTCGGCTGTGCAGTGCCTGTTTTTTGGGCGCTTAATGGCTTCCTAAGCATCAACTATACCAAGCTCATTATGAGGTAAAGGCGCACCGCCCATATTGGTAAAGGACAAAAAATCGACATGCAGTGCCCATGCCTGACACAGGCGTTAGGAACTTTGCATATGCAAAAATGGGTGCGCCCAAATTTCTAGGCCTCTACCTCTCCCTAATAAAAACAAAGTAACTAATGCATTTCCTGACATGTTGTTTATTTCTTTTTTGGTCTGTTGATAATATATTTTCTCAGCATTTTTAAGGAACCTACGTTATTGGCTAACTTGAACACGTGGAGTCATCATTAAACTACAGCTCACATCTGAGTAAAAGGGAATCAGGAAAATGGGCTCTATTTTCGCACCCTCAATCGGGTGTGTTCCTGGCGGGGGGCCTGCGAAAATCCGGCATTCCCGGGGCGGGTCTGGAGCCCAGCTCCAACCCGCCCACATCCGGGTTCCCCAGTGACGTGCTGACATGCGCGCGCAGCCCCCGCAAGTGGGACTCCAGCCGGCAATTAAAACTGGCGGGGTGCCACTTAAAGTATTTATTTAGGTATTTCAGGTTGTTTACAGACTTGACTAACCTGATATTTTGGGAGGGATGGGATTTTGAAATGAACTGAGACTGTTTCCCGTACTGTGGGAAACACTCCCAGTTCAAATGGATGTGTTGCAGCCATCAGCCTGTGGAAGCTGCAAAGGTCCATTTGACAGGTTGGGGGTGGAGACCCTCACTCATTGCAGGAGGCCAGTCTGTCACTTTGGACAAAGTTTGGCCTCCACCACCCTCCTCCTAACAATAAAATTCACCAACTTGCACACTTAACCCAGTGTCCAGACACATTTACCTACCTTGCGGACCCCCTCAAATGTACATCTTCCGGACGGGGGCCGCCGTAGCTGCAGTCATGACCTCCTCGGAGGGCGAACAGCATCACCAGCCTCGCCGGCCACGCCGTCCACCTCTGACTCGTGGAGCTCCACAACACAGTGCTGTGACACATTCACCTGCACAGCAGGAGGGAGGGCAACCGCAGAGAGAGATGCATCGCAGAGGGCACTACCCTCGCCACAGGGTCCACAGACCGAGGCTCAGCTTCCA
Organism: Heptranchias perlo; assembly: GCF_035084215.1. Lineage (NCBI taxonomy): Eukaryota > Metazoa > Chordata > Chondrichthyes > Hexanchiformes > Hexanchidae > Heptranchias > Heptranchias perlo. The sequence goes on from NC_090326.1 coordinate 81,543,557, forward strand.
TGGACATGTAGTCATGGACATTGCAGCCTCCTTCATGCCGAGCTGCTCCCGGCTGGCTCGAGCACCATCTTCTTACCTGTCGCTGTCAAAGTCACCACTGCCGTCAACAACTTCTCCTCCGCATTCTTCCAGGGTGCCACCGGGGACATCGCCGACGTCTCCCAGTCGTCTGCACAAAAGAGCCCTGCAAATACACCTACACCCACTCTGCAGTGACACAATGGATGGCATCAGGTCTGGGTCGTCATTGTGATCCTCAGGAAAGGCCATTATTGCACAAACCAGACAAGATTCGCAAAGACGTGGCAATAGTGGTGACAATATAATATGTTATGTGAGTTGATCAGAAATTAAATATAGGTAAACACCATGACAAACCCTCAAACACCCTTCATGCTCACAACACGTTTGCCTTATCTACTGCACATATGTGATGCATGCCCCGTGGCTGCAGCACAGGTAGTGGCAGGTTGAGTGAGGCTGACCGTGAAAGAGATGCATGAGAGGGTGAGTATGAGATAGAGCCATGAGATTGTATGAGGATTGGGTTGAGTGGTAGTGGTGGGATGAGTACTGGCGAGGTGAGTAAGTGCAGGTAAGATGAGGATGAGCTTTAAGTGGGTGTGAGGGGTGATGTGATAGAATAGTTTTGGCAGTGCAGAAGGAGATGTGGGGTGGGGGCGGTGATGTGGCAGATGGAGTGTAGGGGAATGAGTAAGTGTACTCACTTTGGCTGACCTACTTAGGTCATTGCAGCGCCTCCTGCACTGTATGCAGGTGGGCGATATGTTGGTGGTGCAGGTGACCTCCTCTGCCACCTCGAGCCAGGCCTTCTTGGTGGCAGAGGCAGGCCGCTTCCTCCCGCCCGCTGGGGGGAAGATCTCTGTCCTTCCCCTCCTCCTCACCCCATCCAATGATACCTGGAGTGAGGCATCATTAAACCTTGGCACAGCCTTCCCCCTGGGCTGCTCCATGCTGTAATTTTTCCTATTTTCTGCAGCATCAGTCAGTGGAGGACTGCCCCTTTAAATCGAGCTCCTCCAGCTGACAGACCTCACTGCGCATGCGCAGTCCGCCCGCCGTGCAGTGGGAAACCCGGAAGCAAAGGTAAGTGGCACCAATTAGCCTGTAATTGCGTGCGAAGCACACTGACTTCACCGGGCGCGTTACCCACGTGCCCAGTCGACCCCCCGCTGAGAACCCGCCGCCCTGGTAATATCGAGCCCAATGATTCTTCAGGATCCGTTTTTTTACAAATGTATGTTGGGGGTGAAATTGGGTGGTTTAGCACCCATTTTGTAGGTGCTGCGCGGACACCTAAGTCCCAAAAGTGGCGTCCGAGATGCCCGCGCACACTTCCAACGTGAAGTCGGCAGGACGCTGTATTGGTAAAGGGATTTGGGCAAACCTAATGACCGCTGGCAGCATGTAGAGTAGGGAGGTTATGACATGAATCAGTGTACAACACTGATTTGAAGGAGCTGGTGACAATTTGAAACTCCATGCTCCAGCCAACAGTTGAACAGGACTTAAACGGCATGAAGGAATCCCCACCAGCGCTATTTAAAGGAATCATGAAGTACTTACAGGTTAGATGCTGGATTATTTCTTCCTGCTGCTGGTGCAATTGTACATGTTTTTGGATGTTTCCTATACTTGGCTAAAGTTTCAATATTTTATAAAGAGTGGTCTGACTGGTCTTGCAGTACTTTTAGTGACATCTAAAATATAGTGCTGCAAAAAGTTGCTTCTAGACATGGGTTGCCTGGTAGGGCTCCATCTGGGAATTGAACATGACTGGGAGAATGAAGAGAGGCCACGCAGAGTAGGGCAAGCTGCTAAAAGAGGGAGGAAGAGGAGGAGGAGCAGGGCACTCAGCAGGAGGCGATATCTAAGGAGGGTCTTCAGGGACCAATTCTCTTACCTCAACTTCAGCGATGACCAGTGCATCAGACATCTTTGGTTCACTAAAGAGGTCATGACTGAAATTTTTCAACTGCTGCAGCCACAACTGCAGCCTCAAAGCAGGGCAAGGACAGCATTGATTGTGGCTATCAAGGTAACCGTGGCGCTTAATTTTTACAGCTCTGGCTCCTTTCAGGCTGCTGCTGGAGATATAAGCAACGTCTCGCAGTTTGCAGTGCACTGCTGTATAAGGGAGGTCACTGAGGCTCTGTACGCACTAAGAAACAGATTCCTCTCATTCCCTCTTGCCAGAGTCAAGCAGCAGGAGCAATCACAAGAGTTTGCTCACATTGCAGGCTTCTCCATGGTGCAGGGTGCCATTGACTGCACACACATTGCCTTGCCTGCTCCTCATCTGAACTCAGCCATATTCATGAACAGAAAGGGATTCCACTCCCTCAATGTTCAGCTGGTGTGCGACCACATGCAGTGCATCATGCAGGTCAGTGCCTGATATCCTGGCAGCAGTCATGATTCTTTCATCCTGCAGCATTCCTCTGTTCCACCTGTATTTCAACCAGCACGGCAAGTCAAATTCTGGCTACTGGGCGACAAAGGTTATCCCCACATGAAATTGTTCAAGACTCTGGTCAGGAACTCATGCACACATGCACAGCAGGCCTACACTGTGTGCTGTGCTGCCACACGGAACATTATAGGACACACCATAGATATCCTAAAGCAACGCTTCCGCTGCCTGGACCACTCTGGAGGAGCTCTGCAGTTCTCAGCTAAACGGGTATCATGATTTGACATTGTATGCTGCATGCTGTACAACCTCGTCAAAATGAGAGAACAGCCCTTGCTACTGCCTATCAGAGAACCTGAGCAAGAGGAAGAGGCAGAGGAATAGGAGGAAGAGGCGGTGGAGGAAGAGGAGGAGGAAGAGATGGAGGAGGAAGTGGAGGAGGAGGAAGAGATGGAGGAGGATGTGGAGAAGGAGGAAGTGCAGCAGGAAGTGGAGGAAGAGGCAGGGAGGCTACAAGGTAGACAGGTCCTATCTGCCAGGGCTCTGCATGATCAGATTATTAATGAGCGATACCAGTAACCTCAGCGACACCTCCCCATTCACCAACAGTTCCACACTCCTTACCTTTCCTCTCTCACATGACCATCAAATCATCCTTCTTATGATTACACATTGCTTCCTCCCGCAGTTCTTTGCAGAATTAAAAACCACCACCAAATGCAAATTCAAATCCAAATTTATAAATTAACACATGAAATGACGCAAACAAAATGAGACTATTCACCCCTGTGCATTCCCTTAGTGCCTGTTGCTCGTGTGCCTTTACCTTTCCTAGTGCTCCTACGAGGTACACCACCAGTGGCTGGAATATGGCTGGTGGAAGGCTGCTGACCTTCAATTGAGGAGACTGCAGATGGTTTTGGAGGATGACCGCGAGCAGCTCTGGGCCAGGAGGGCCTGGCTTCAGACTGCATCATCTCGGCCTGGACTGCAGCAGTCTGGCCTGGCTGGCTGACAGGTTAACAGCAAGGGCGATTTTTCAGACGTTCCTGGCGGCTGCCTAAAACAGGTGTTAGGCCCTTTACATATGTAAATAAGGGGCCTAATGCCTGCTATAGGCCCAGTCTGCTAAACTAGCTAGGCCTGCTCCACTCAAGAATCTTCAGCAGTCATCGGAGCTGAGTAGCAGCTGCAAACAAAAACATTCTTTTGCTTTGGAGCTGAGAGGCACAGGAGTGCTCCTCCAGGCTCCAAAGCACCCATGAGGGCTTCTACCAGCCTGTGAATGCCCGCCCCCCCACCCCAGGATGTAACTAAGGGCCGCTGTCAGTGAGGCAAATGGCCCAAAATGAATCCTCTGGAAATGGGCGAGCTGTCTCAGGAGATGAGACAGGCAGCTTGCCCAAATTATCGAAATGAGGCCCGAGGCCAAATTTTGGGTGAGCCTCAGGCCTCCCGATTGGGGCATGTGCTGTGTGCGAGCACCATTGGTTATGCACCCAAAAACGAGCCATGTCCAATTTCTACTCCTATGTTATCCAGGGTGTATAATCCCAGGATAATTCCAGCAGCGAGGGGGCGGGGATTAGAAAAGGGTCAGGACTCCGAATGACTGGGTTTCTGTCATTCTCGAAAAATCTGATCCATAAGACCATAAGAGATAGGAGCAGGAGTAGGCCATTCGGCCCCTCGAGCCTGCTCCGCCATTCAATGAGATCATGGCTGATCTGATTTATACCTCAACTCCACTTTCCCGCTCTTTCCCCATATCCTTTAACTCCCTTGATGATCAAAAATTTGTCTAACTCAGCCTTGAATGTATTCAATGACTCAGCCTCCACAGCTTTTTGGGGTAAAGAATTCCAAAGATTCACGACCCTCTGGGAGAAGAAATTCCTCCTCATTTCCGTCTTAAACGGGTGACCCCTTATTCTGAGACTATGCCCCGTCGAGGTGATGGGTGCTTCCACCTGCCTCAGTCACATTGCAGCATTAGTTTGGGTGTATGTCTGGGGGTGTTCCCAGTCTATCCATGAAATCCTGCTTGATGTACCCTTATGGCACAGTGGGACCTTCATCAGCTGAGAGCAGGCATGGATTCCATTCTGGACCTAAATGGGCCCCACAGTCACCACAGCAAACAGCAGTGGATCCCAGAGGGATTGATTCCCATTGAAAAAATAGCCTGATGTCACTGGGGATAAGTTCATAGGAATATTTCTACCTTCTTTGGTCTGAGCCACTTCTGTGTTATATTCTGACTCTGAATTTACACCAAAACTTTAGTGTAGATGCCAAGCAGAAATTGCTTTGCAATGACGTTAAACTTGCAGTGTAAATGTACCCTAACATACGTCCGATACAGTATATCTATCTGAAATATATTAAAATTCTTACATCTGAGCACTCCCCTTGTCAACTTTTTCCATTAGAATTTGCTATGTCTACATTTATAATGGAAACCGCCTATGTAAACTAATCATACTGTAATTAAACTCTCCTGCCAACTGTGGCATTGTGACACCTCAGATTCGCATCTTCCCTGCTCAGCCTGCACCACACTGTGCTCCAACCAAATCTACTTCTCTGCCTTCTAAATTGCCTCAAAGTTAAATTTTCATCCCCGTGCTTAAATCCAGAGCTCTACTGCCCGTATCCTATACCACACCAGGTCCCAATCACCTATCACACCTGTCTTTGTTGACATTCATTTGCTCTCAGTCTCTAACGTTTGCAATTTAAATTTCTCAAACTTGTGTTTAAATCACTTCATGGCCTCACCCCTCTCTATCTCTGTAACCCCCCATTAGCTCTACAACCCCCTGCCCCTAAACTCTCCGCTGTTTTCACTCTGGCCTCTTGTAGATCCCCCCAATCCTTCACCCCACCATTGGAGGCTGAGCCTTCAGTCGCTTTGGTCCCATGCTCTGGAATTCGCTCATTACCTCTCTGCCTCTTCATCACCTTCTCCTTCTTTAAGATCATCTTTAAAACCCACCTCTATGACCAAGCTTTCGGTCACTTCTCCTAATATCTTCTTCTTTGGCTCAGAGTCCATTTTTTTCTGATTACACTCTGAGAAGTGCCTTGGTATGTTTTTCTACATTAAAAAGTGCTTTATAAATGCAAGTTGTTGTTGTATTACGATCCAACTATAAATAGCCATAAATAAATTATAATATAAAATGAAAATATTATATAAAAATAAGGGCAAAATATATGACTTTGAAATGACAAATGAATTATATCTGTGTGCTTTGGTCCAAATATCCCCCGCCTTCTAACCCACCTTCATTTGAAGACTACACTTGGTCTTGACTTGCCATGTGCAACAGCACAAGAGATCAGTTCCTCATCTACCTATACATGCGGATGTGCTACTATATGTTCCATGGCATTTTTCACAATAAGTTCATCAATGAATTATAAAGCTAACGAAGCAGCAGGCACCAATGAATTAATAAATTAATACAGCAGTGGGCACCAGCAAATTAAATGGAGAAGTAGGCTGCAGTGAATTAAGAAATTTATAGAGCCGGGGGAACATTAATAAATTAATAAATTAGTGGAGTATCGGACACCAGTGAATCAGTACCCCCGTCCTACCCTTGCTGTCACTGCCTTGTTGACAAAAATTAACTTTCCTCAGTTTCACTGGGGGTTTCACGGTCAGAGGTCATGGGTCACAATATGGTGTCACGAGGCCCGAGGAGGCAAGCGCGAGGTGAGCCCTTTACCATAAGAGAGAACAAACAGGTAAGTGGGGGTAGGTAGGCCATAGCCCAAGTCCCAAAATCAGACGGCCTCCAGGTAAGGTGGGTGGGGGGGAAGGCCTGCAAATGGGCAGTGAGGTTCTGAATGCTGAAAATCAGTTTTTGAAAACCTGATTACCAGGGGAAATTTACCTGAAAATCAGGTAAAAACCGGAATGGCGGGCAGCCCCGGTGGACATGCCACAGCGCCACCAGTAGTGGGAGGTCTTCAGCCTTGTGCCACAGTGCCACGTAGTGGTCAAAGGGGCTGCAAGTTCAGCATAACACAATGTTGGCAGATGGATTTTCTATTTTAAAATTATTAGCATGCTGCTTAAAGGCTTTTCCATTATAAATATTGATATAAAAGGGTGACAGAAAATTGTGACAACAGGAAATAAGGTTTATGGACGAGAAGTGTACACCATACATAAGTTGCTCTCTTACACATACAAATTGTTCTAAAAAACACAATGGTAGATTTATGTGTTCATGTTACAGAAAGTGACATAGTATTAACATAAAACCATAGTTGTGCTGTTTCTTATGATGAGAGGTGATTGCCTACATAGTAACAACAATGATTTAATAACAGAGACTTCAAGAATCAAAGGACCGGCTCCATTCAGAGTTAAAAAAAATACTACCTGTAGGATTCCGTAAGGTAAGATGATGCAATGATTTTTTAAAATTGAACTTGGCATTATTTTCTTAAGTTACATGATGGCTGATTTGAAATTTTTCTGCAATATCATGTCCAACCTACAATACAGCAAGTGAATTATCCTTTTCTACCTCTTTACTACATCACGTGTCTAAAGGACTCTATTTTCCACGGCTCTTTCACCGTAACAACAGTCGTAGAATCCTCGTGGAAATTCGTCCCCCTTATATTTATGACGTGCATCTAATCCGGTAGTAAATACAACCAGTAGACCAAAATCACTAATTGAGCTAATTATTAGGAGGCCAATCACATTAGCTAAAATGCCATTTAGAAAAATTATTAACATTTGCTTCCTCTGACTTGTAAATCATACTTGGACCAGGCTTAAATATCATTGACAAGTTTTAATGCATTGAATATTGTTTGTACATGTATTATAAGCATATTGTACAGATGGATGATGAAGCATAATGAAATAGCACTAATGAATTTTATGCCCATGGTCAATATATGCGATATAATAAACAAATTGAAATATATTGTATTTCTACACCACTCATAACGAATGTTTAAAGAGAGATTGCATTTATGGAAATTTTTAATCCAAAATTTTTTTGAGATGGCTAAAGCTAAGTGCAGCTTCTACATGAACTTTCATAGGAAAGCAGGATTCGGAGGGCCTGCAGGAGTAAAGGAGATGGGGCATTCCAGGAATGCATACTGCAGGTGGAAGAGGTATTGTCCTAACAGGTTTCCAACTTATTTCAAAATTAGAATGAAGAGCTGATATTCAGAAGAAAAGAAGACATTGGAGAAACAATTGATTAAATGAGCTATTCAGTCAAATATTCAGGAGCAGTTTGCAGGTGGAATCATAGAATTTTACAACAAAGAGGGAGCCTATAAGACCCATCACACATGTGTTGGCTGTCTGAAAGACTATCCACTTAGTCCCATTCCCTTGCCCTCGTCAATAGAAAGAAAGTAAGAACTTTCATTTATATAGAGCCTTTCACAACCTCAGGACATCTCAAAGCATTTTATAGCCAATGAAGTATTTTTGAAGTGTGGTAACTGTAATGCCCTTTAAAATTTTTCTTTTTCAAATATTTATTCACTTCACCATTAAAAGCTACTAGCAATCCTCTAGTTTCAGACTTATTGAAAGTTTTTCCCTATTTACCTTATCAAAATCTCTCATAATTTTGAACACCTCTATCATCTCCTAACCTTCTCTGTTCCAGTGGAAAGAGCCCCATTTTTTCTAAATTCTTCTCCTAACAAAAGCTTCTGATCCCTGGTATCATATTCGTGAATTTTATTCATATCCTCTCCGTAACTTTGACATCCTTCTTGAAGTATAACTCACGTTGGTGCTCAGACATTACCAAGGCGTGAACTATGTATTGAAACAATTAAAGGAGGTCTACCCGCAAATATAGCAGTATTTGCATTTACACCCTTGGATAAGGAGCCAGAGCATTAAGGAACACCTTTAAAAGGGAGCACTCATCAACCTTCTGAAAGAAAAGTGGCAAAACAACTGGACAGATATTCTAACCGTGGCTTAACCAATGGTTTGTATACGTTTAATATTATTTCTTTGCTTTTGTATTCTAAGCTTCTATTTATAAATCCAAGAATGCCAAATGGTGTTTTTTTACAGCTTTATCAATTTGTCCCCCACTTTTAAAGATTTGTGTATCTGAATCCCCAAGTATCTCTTCTCTTCTACTCCTTTCAAAGTTTCACTCACGTTTCACCATTTTGTATATATTTCTTCTCCTTATTTTTCCTCTAAAATGTATCACCTCACATTTCTCTGCATTAAATTTTGCCAGGCATTTATTTGTCCAATCTACTCACCTGAGTATAGACCTGAAGTCACATACAGACCGCTTTACAGTTAACCATGCTCCCTGGTTTTGTTTAGTCAGCAAATTATGATATTGTGCCCTCTATACACAAGTCCAGAGAGAGGGGAGAAACTAAGAGAAAAAGAGAAAGAGAGAGGGGTGGGGAGAGGTAGGGTGGGGGGCGGTGGTGGTGGGGAGAGAGACAGAGAGGGAGAGAGAAGAGTAATGGTCCTAAAACTGGCTCTGATGGATACCATTACTTACATCCCTCCAGTATGAAAAACATCCTTTAACCACTACTCTCTGTTTTCTGACCTTTATCGAAGAAGCTTTGGTGAGTTGCTGCAGTGCATCTTGTAAAAAATATACACTACAGCCACAATGCGCCGGTGGTGAAGGGAGTGAATGTTTAAGGTGGTGAATGGGGTGCCAATCAAGCGGGCTGCTTTGTTCTGGAGGCTCAACACCATCCAGGACAAAGCAGCCCGCTTGATTGGCAACCATCCACCATCTTAAATATTCACTCCCTCCACCACCGGCGCACCGTGGCTGCAGTGTGTACCATCTACAGGATGCACTGCAGCAACTCGCCAAGGCTTCTTCAACAGCACCTCCCAAACCCACGACCTCTACCACCTGGAAGGACAAGGGCAGCAGGCACATGGGAACAACACCACCTGCACGTTCCCCTCCAAGTCACACACCATCCTGACTTGGAAATATATCACCGTTCCTTCATCGTCACTGGGTCAAAATCCTGGAACTCTCTACCTAACAGCACTGTGGGAGAATCTTCACCACACGGACTGCAGCGGTTCAGGAAGACGGCTCACCACCACCTTCTCAAGTGCAATTAGGGATGGCAATAAATGCTGGCTTTGCCAGCGTCGCCCACGTCCCATGAACGAATAAAAAAAAATCCAACTTCCTATCCATGCTACCATGTTCCCTTTAAAGGTACTGTGGCCTAGTAGTTATAATACTGGACTAGCAATCAGCGGCTGTTAGCTCGAATCCCACCATAGTAAATTGTGAAATTAAATTCAATAAATCTAGTAATTTGACAGCTTGCACCAAGAAAAAAAAAGATAATGAAAGCTGCCAGATTGTAATTAAAACCCAGCTGATTCACTTATATTCTTCAGGGCCCTACCTGGTCTACATGTTACTCCACACTCACAACATGTGATTGACATTTAATACCATCTGAAGTGGCTTGTCAAGCCACTGAGTTCTAAAAGGACCACTACAAAACATAACAATAAATAAAACATCAGACAACCCAGGCATCAGATCAGGAGCAGCACCAGGCACACCTTGAAAGAGGCACCAACCCAGTGATGCTACAACACCAGACTACCTGCATACTAAACACCAAAAGCCGCATGTTATAGACAGATTTAAGCATATTCACAGACAATGGATCAGAGCAAAGTTCATTGTCGGGAATGGTGGTGGAACAATCAGACAAAAAAGAAAGGAGGAGGCTCCATGAACATCCCCATTCTCAACAATGTTGAGATGATGTGGAGATGCCGGTGATGGACTGGGGTTGAAAATTTAAGGAATCTTACAACACCAGGTTATAGTCCAACTGTTTTATTTGAAAATCACAAGCTTTCGGAGGCTTTCTCCTTCGTCAGGCTTTCGGAGGCTTTCTCCTTCGTCCTCACTCAACTGATGAAGTAGAAAGCCTCCGAAAGCTTGTGATTTTCAAATAAAACAGATGGACTATAACCTGGTGTTGTAAGATTCCTTACATTCAACAATGTTGAGGTGCAGCAGGCAATTACAAGAGACAAGGCTGAAGTGTTTCCAAGCATTTCAGCCAGAAGTTCCAAGTGGATGATCAAACTCTGCCTCCTTCTGAGGTCCTACCACCATAGATGCCAACATCCAGCCAATTCATTTCACTCCACGTGACATTAAGAAATGGCTGTGTACACTGAATCAAGCAAAGGCTATGGGCCCTGATAACATCCCACCTGAAATGCTGAAGATCTGCTGCCAATCCCCTAGCCAAACTATTCGAGTGCATCTATGAGACAGTCATCGACCGCCAATATGGAAGATTGCCCAGGTGTGTCCTATCCATTGAAATCAGGACAAATCTAACCCAACCAATTACCATCCTATCAGCCTCCTTCAAATCATCATCAAAATGATGGAAGAAGTAATCAATAGTGCCATCAAGCGACACCTACTCAATGACACTCAGTTTGCATTCTGCCAGAACCCCATAGCTCCTGACCTTGTCATGGACACAAGAGCTGAAAACTAGAGGAAAGATGAGAGTAGCTGCCCTTGACATCAAGACAGCATTCGGCTGAATATGGCGCCAAGGAGTCCTAGGGAGAATCAATGGAAAAATGCTCCAGTGGAGTCATACTTGACACACAGAAAGATTGTCATAGTTGTCAGAGGCCAATTATCAAAGGCCTAGGACATCACTTCAGAAGTTCCTCAGGGCACCATCCTTGACCCAGCCATTTTCAGCTGCTTCATCAATATTCCTCCCTCTCTCATAAGGTTAGGAGTGGGTCCGTTTTCAGATGATTCTAAAGTGTTCTGCTCCATTCACAACTCCTCTGATAATGAAGCAGCCCATGCCAGCCTACAGGTAGACCCTTTGTCTAGTGTACATAGAAGGGTGTCTCTGGAGGAGGAAAGTGTATCTATGGGCAAGTCAGCTTACATCCTCTGACAGGGTAGAAAGTGAGAGAAAGAGAGAGAGAGAGAGAGAGAGATAAAAAGGTTACATAGGAACATAAGAATTGCTAGACGAAAAAAGATAAAGGTCCATCTAGTTTGCCTCCTACCATCCTGGTAGACGCATGATACAACGACATGGATTTGTTACAGCAGTAAAAATTTCATGGCTGCACTGACCAGATACAAACAGATATAAGTATGTCTCTTAATTGTACAAATTTTCCCAAGATCAAGGAGAACAAGCTAGTCCAGATACAGCTGCCATCACGGAAGGTGAAATGGTGGAGCAGAGGATCCAACAGGAGCGGATATTGGGGGTAATGTTTACCTTCGCCGGTTGGGTGGTAAACTGGCGGAGTGGATTGCCTGGCCATGATCAAACTTGCCCGATTTTCATGGTGATGAATGGGTCTGGGCCCCCAATGGACTTCTCTCTCTTCCACACTTTCCCACAGGAAGCAATGGTAGAGGCCTAGAGTTCCCCCGGGGAGGGAGAAAGAGACGGCCTTCTACTGGCTTCCTATCCCTCCACTCAATCCCAGACACTAACCCACTGAAGGCCTTGGTCTGAGTGGGAGCCTTCCTCTAAATTTCATGGAGTTTGTACCCCCTCTAAGGTCTCTTGCTGCCTCTTCCGGTGCTGCAGCGGTGTCTCCACTGGCATTAGCAGGCTCCCTCTTGATGGTGGGAATTCTGCTAGGAGCCTGCCATGCACAGGTAATGAGCTTCAACCCAGGAAAATGGGTCAGGGCTGGAGTTGATAGCAAGAGGCAGGCAGAAGTCCTGCCCTGCTGGTACTTTGCCTCAAAGAGAAGAATACACTCCAATATCTCTCTGTGGGATCCCCTCCCAGTTACCACCTTTCAAGGTTGAATAGCCCAAACTTTTCCAATGATTGCATCTAACTGAGTCCTCTAACACTAGGGATCAGACTTGTGACTCTTCTCCACACCGCCTCCATCAAAAACTCATAGCTGACAAATATTAAAATCATCAGTAGCAAACAATAAAACTACAGCTCTGCTGTTCTGATGACTACATTCACCATAACAATTCCATGGCTTGATTTGATACCAGGTAAATTGAAGAGTGTTATAAAAATAATTCAGAGGTCACCATCACTGCTGTTGCGCTATTTATTTTCGGCTTTATCACATGATTGTAGGTAACAAGCATAATCTAATCTAGATCACCTCATTTATTTAATCTTCATGCACCCATACATGGTAGAAGGCAACTGACTTGTAGTTTCACATCAAGTGCTGAAATGAACACAATTGCCCTTAGTTTGTAGTATGTCATTTCACATTGTGTTTTCTGGGATAGAAGTTAACGTGTATTTTTATTTAAATGCTGCTGTGTCATCAAAGTTGAAATAAAGTTTTGGTAAATGACGACTACAAAAGCTTCTGTTGGCAAATTTTCAATCTGCAGGAAGGGTATGTTTTATTCTCCTGGTAGGTTTTGAGGTTGGTTCAAATCATTAGGGCCAATTTTAATGTTAGGCGGACATTGGGCGGGCGGGCAGTGCAATCGCACCACCGGCACTATGTCCTCACCGACAGACCTCATTTCAATTTGTACAATGAGCTGCAGGCGCTGCACCGATGCTAACAAGCATCTCGCCATTCAGGGTGAGGGAATGCCTTCTGTTCCCACCCAGAGCTGAGGCAGAACTAATGACTTAAAGGGGGGAAGGCAATCACGGGAGGAGAGCATGGAATGGGCGGAAAAATCTTTAAAAATTTGAATCTTTGCCATTTTTCTTGAGCGGCCCACAGCAGCCCCTTTAAGGTATGTGGCAGAGTAGGCCAATTTCGGTTGGGAAAACCACATGTTGAAGGTTCCCGCATTGGTTCCTTCTCTATCTGTGTGGGTCTTTCTTATTTCCAGTTTCTATTAATGTAAGGAGAATGAGAAATGCAACGAGTTTCCTGCTGCCTACTTTTTCCTTCCTATCGCCTCCCAGGGTCTAGGATAAGTTATATATTGCATAGACTGAAAAAATATTTTGCAAGGAGAGGGAGAACAACATGTAGGATCCAATGACGTAGGTAAAGAAAGGCCCAAAGTCCTACAGGATGAATGCAGATTAGGAAACAAGTTTAGAAGCAGGATTTTACAGATGATAATTTCAGGATTACTTCCCCAGTCATGCTTTTGAGTAGGGACATTAGAGAAATCAATGTATGGTTAAAGGTGTGGTGTCAGGAAGAGGGATTCTACTTTATTGGACATTAGCAGCAGTTTTGGGACAGATGGGAGCTCGTCTGTAAGGATGGGCTACATGTGAACAGGAAGGGAGCTAATGAACTGGAAAATGGTTAAGTAAGGACGTGATGAAGTATTTAAAGTAGGAGAGGGGCTAGAAAAATAAAACTGACCAGCATCACCTAATAGTGAAGGAAGAAATAGATGAGGATAATGTTCATACAGAAAATAACTTAGTAAGAGGGATATGAAGTAGAGGAATTAAATCAAATGGACTAGTTGTAAGTGGGGAAGACTGAAATAAAGGTAGGGGATAGCTGAGATTAAAAAAATCATGGGACAAGGAATAGTGTTAAAAAAAACCAAAAAGGTTAACATGTCTGTACTGCAATGTGCAGAGTGTGGGAATTGTAAGCAATTATTTTACAGGAAGATCTAGACTTTATAGCATTAATAAAATCCTGGCTGCAAAACAGACAAGAATGGAAAATTAACATATCAGATATACTATATTTCAGAGGGATAGAAAAATTAAGAAAGGAGGCGAAGTGTCAATAGGGGTAAAATAAGGGACTACATGCTGCAGAGAAGATTGATGTGGACAAGGGTTACAGAGTCAATCTGGTGGAAGCTAAAAGATAAAAAAGGGCTTATTATATTAGTTGGGAGTGTATTACTGCCCTCCAAATTGTGGGAAGGAAATGGAAGTGGAAATCTGCAGTTAGATTAGAGACATGAGTAGAAATAACAAAATTATTGTTCTGGGAGATTTTAATTGTCCACTTATTGACTGGGTCAGAGAGGGAATAAACAGAGAAAAAGGATGGAATTCCTATAATGTGTGCAGGGCTCCTTTCTCAAGCAGTAGGTTAAAAGGCTTACAAGGCCGAGGCATTGCTAGATCTGAATATAAGTAATGAGATAGATCAGGTAGATGAGCTAAATAAGGGTGAGCACCTTGGGAGCAGTGACCACAATATCATAAGTTTTAAAATGCAAGTAGAAATGGAAAAAGCCAATACACAAACCATATTACCAGATTGGATTCGGGCAGATTTCAGAAAGATGTGGAGTGAGCTAGTTGAGATGAGATGGAAAGTAAAATTGGTACACAGGACTGTAGAGCAATGTGGGGGTGTTCTTAAAAAAGAAATTGCAAAGGTGCAAAATAGGTATATTCCATTAAAAAAGAAGGAAACCACTAGTAGGCCGTGGATAAATAAAGGGGTTAGAATTCAATTAAAATTGTAGCGGGCCGATAAGGACTATAATAATAATAATATTATAATAATAATGTAAAAACTAAAGGAGCATATGAAAAAATAAAAAAAGAGGTTAAGAACATAAGAACATAAGAAATTGGAGCAGGAGTAGGCCAATCGGCCCCTCGAGCCTGCTCCGCCATTCAATAAGATCATGGCTGATCTGATCCCAACCACAAATCTAAAGAACACAAGAAGTCGGAGCAGGACCCGGCCACATAGCCCCTGGGCCCTCTCCGCCACCCACAGGGCATTGACCGATCCGAACTCAGCTTCATGTCCAATTTCCTGCCCGCTCCCCATAACCCCTAATTCCCTTTACTTCTAGGAAACTGTCTATTTCTGTTTTAAATTTATCTAATGATGTAGCTTCCACAGCTTCCTGGGGCAGCAAATTCCACAGACCTACCACCCTCTGAGTGAAGAAGTCTCTCCTCATCTCAGTTTTGAAAGAGCAGCCCCTTATTCTAAGATTATGCCCCCTAGTTCTAGTTTCACCCATCTTTGGGAACATCCTTACTGCATCCACCCGATCAAGACCCTTCACAATCTTATATGTTTCAATAAGATCGCCTCTCATTCTTCTGAACTCCAATGAGTAGAGTCCCAATCTACTCAACCTCTCCTCATATGTCCGCTCCCTCATCCCCGGGATTAACCGAGTGAACCTTCTTTGTACTGCCTCGAGAGCAAGTATGTCTTTTCTTAAGTATGGAGACCAAAACTGTATGCAGTATTCCAGGTGCGGTCTCACCAATACCTTATATAACTGCAGCAATACCTCCTTGTTTTTATATTCTATCCCCCTAGCAATAAAAGCCAACATTCCGTTGGCTTTCTTGATCACCTGCTGCACCTGCATACCAACTTTTTGATTTTCTTGCACTCGGACCCCCAGATCCCTTTGTACTGCAGTACTTTCCAGTCTCTCGCCATTAAGAAAATAACTTGCTCTCTGATTTTTCCTGCCAAAGTGCATAACCTCACATTTTCCAATATTATATTGCATCTGCCAAATCTCCGCCCACTCACCCAGCCTGTCTATATCCCCTTGCAGGTTTTTTATGTCCTCCTCACTCTCTACTTTCCCTCCCATCTTTGTATCATCTGCAAATTTTGATATGTTGCACTCGGTCCCCTCCTCCAAATCGTTAATATAGATTGTAAAGAGTTGGGGACCCAGCACCGACCCCTGTGGAACACCACTGGTTACTGGTTGCCAGTCCGAAAATGAACCATTTATCCCAACTCTCTGCTTCCTGTTCGATAACCAATCCTCCACCCATGCCAGAATATTACCCCCAATCCCGTGATTTTTTATCTTAAGTAATAATCTTTTATGTGGCACCTTGTCGAATGCCTTCTGGAAGTCTAAATACACTATGTCCACTGGTTCCCCTTTATCCACCCTATACGTTATATCCTCGAAGAACTCAAGCAAATTTGTCAGACATGACTTCCCCTTCATAAAGCCATGCTGACTTTGTCCTATTAAATTATGCTTATCTAAATGTTCCGTTACTGTCTCCTTAATAATAGACTCCAAAATTTTACCCACCACAGATGTTAAGCTAACTGGCCTATAATTTCCAGCCTTCTGCCTACTACCCTTTTTAAATAACGGTGTTACATTAGCAGTTTTCCAATCTGCCGGGACCTCTCCTGAGTCCAGGGAATTTTGGAAAACTATCACCAAAGCATCCACAATCCCTACTGCCACTTCCCTCAAGACCCTAGGATGGAAGCCATCAGGTCCAGGGGATTTATCCGCCTTGAGTCCCATTATTTTACTGAGTACCATCTCCTGAGTGATTTTAATCGTATTTAGCTCCTCCCCCCCGAGAGTCCCCTGTTTGTCCAGTGTTGGGATATTCTTAGTGTCCTCTACTGTAAAGACTGAAACAAAATATTTGTTCAGCATTTTTGCCATCTCTATGTTTCCCACCATTAATTTCCCGGTCTCATCCTCTAAGGGACCTATGTTTGCCTTAGCCACCCTTTTTCTTTTTATATAACTATAGAAACTCTTGCTATCTGTTTTTATATTTTTTGCTAATTTCTTTTCATAATCTAACTTCCCTTTCTTAATCAATCCTTTAGTTACTTTTTGCTGTCTTTTGAAGAATTCCCAATCTTCTATCCTCCCACTAAGTTTGGCTACCTTATATGTCCTTGTTTTTAGTCGGATACTATCCTTGATTTCTTTACTTAGCCACGGATGGCTGTCATTTCTTTTACACCCTTTTTTCCTCAGTGGAATATATTTATTTTGAAAGTTGTAAAATAACTCCCTAAATGAACACCACTGCTCATGTACCGTCTTACCCTTTAATCTATTTTCCCAGTCCACTTTAATCAATTCCGCTCTCATACCATCATAGTCTCCTTTATTCAAGCTCAGTACGCTTGTTTGAGAATCAACCTTCTCACCCTCTAATTGGATATGGAATTCAACCATGTTGTGGTCGCTCGTTCCAAGGGGATCCTTAACTAGGACATTATTAATTAATCCTGACTCATTACACAGGACCAGGTCCAAGGTTGCCTGCCCCCTTGTAGGATCAGTTACATACTGCTCAAGAAATCCATCCCTGATGCACTCAATGAACTCGTCCTCAAGGCTGCTCTGCCCAATTTGATTTGTCCAGTTAATATGATAATTAAAATCCCCCATAATTATGGCTGTTCCCTTATTACATGCCCCGACTATCTCCTGATTAATACTTCTTCCAGCAGAGTTGCAACTATTAGGAGGCCTATATACTACGCCCACTAATGTTTTTTTTCCCTTATTATTCCTTATCTCCACCCAAACTGTTTCATTATCTTGATGCTTTGTCCCAATATCATTTCTCTGTATTACAGTGATTCCTTCCTTTATTAACATAGCCACCCCACCTCCCCTTCCTTCCTGCCTGTCCTTCCTGATTGTTAAATACCCTGGCGTATTTAATTCCCAGTCGTTGTCACCCTGCAGCCATGTTTCTGTAATGGCCACAAGATCATACCCATACGTAGTTATTTGTGCCGTTAACTCGTCCATTTTATTACGAATGCTACGTGCATTCAGATAAAGAACTTTCAAATCTGTTTTGTGACGCTTAGTTCCTGCTTTTTCCTTTTTTAACACTTTACCTATTACTCCATACCTTCTGTCCCTTCCTGTTACGCTTTCCTCTCTCTCCCTGCTCAGGTTCCCAACCCCCTGCCACTTTAGTTTAAACCCTCCCCAACAGCACTAGC
Organism: Heptranchias perlo; assembly: GCF_035084215.1. Taxonomy (NCBI): domain Eukaryota; kingdom Metazoa; phylum Chordata; class Chondrichthyes; order Hexanchiformes; family Hexanchidae; genus Heptranchias; species Heptranchias perlo. The sequence continues at coordinate 81,561,694 of NC_090326.1, forward strand.
AAACACTCCTCCTAGGACAGCGGTCCCGGCCCTGCCCAGGTGCAGACCATCCGGTTTGTACTGGTCCCACCTCCCCCAGAACCGTTTCCAGTGTCCCAGGAATTTGAATCCCTCCCCCTTGCACCATTCCTCTAGCCACGTATTCATTTGAAATATCTTGCTATTTCTACTCTGACTAGCACGTGGCACTGGCAGCAATCCTGAGATTACTACCTTTGAGGTCCTATTTTTTAATTTACCTCCTAACTCCCTATATTCTGCTTTTAGGACCTCATCCCCTTTTTTACCTATATCGTTGGTGCCTATGTGCACCACGACAGCTGGCTGTTCGCCCTCCCCCTCCAAAATGTTCTGTAGCCGCTCCGAGACATCCTTGATCCTTGCACCAGGGAGGCAACACACCATCCTGGAGTCTCGGTTGCGGCCGCAGAAACGCCTGTCTATTCCCCTTACAATTGAGTCCCCTATCACTATAGCTCTGCCACTCTTTTTCCTCCCAGCCTGTGCAGCAGAGCTACCCGTGGTGCCAGGAAGTTGGCTGCTGCTGCCTTCCCCTGATAAGTCATCCCCCCCAACAGCATCCAAAGTGGCATATCTGTTTGAGAGGGGGATGGCCACAGGGGACCCCTGCACTACCTGCCTGCATCTCTTACTCTTCCTGGTGGTCACCCATTCACTTCCTGCCTGTATACCCTTTACCTGCGGTGTGACCAACTCGCTAAACGTGCTATCCACGAGTTTCTCTGCATCGCGGATGCTCCACAGTGAGTCCACCCGCAGCTCCAGCTCCGAGAAGAGGGGGATAAGGAAAGCTGAGAGGGAGTATGAGGAAAAAATATCAAAAAACTTCAAAAGGAACACTAAAAAGAGAAGTAGTAAAAGCAGCGTGGGACCCCTGAGAGGAAGGGATTGTCAATTTGTTGATGAGGATCAAAAAACGGTGGAGATATTTAATAAGCATTTTGCATTGGTCTTTACTAAAGAAAAGGATGTTAGTGAGGAGGTGAATCCTGAAGCGGTTGAGAACGAAATGTGCGATCTTATGATGGATAAAAGGAAAATTTAAAATAATTTGGTTAGGCAAAGCACCAGTTCCTGACAGGATACATCCAAGGATCATGAGAGAAATGAAGGAGGTAATTGCTGAGGCCGTAAAGATTATATTTCAGGGCTGTATTGAGTGTGGGATGTGTGCCAGAAGACTGGAAAGTGGCCAATGTAGTACCTATTTTAAAAAGGGAGACAGAACTAATCCGGGTGATTACAAGCCAGTTATCTTAACAATAATGAAAACAGAAAATGCTGGAAACACTCAGCAGGTCAGGCATCATCGGTGGAGAGAGAAACCAAGTTAACATTTCAGGTCTGTTTTTATTTCAGATTTCCAGCATCTGCAGTATTTTGCTTTTGTTTCAGTTATCTTAACATCTGTGGTAGAGAAAATTGTAGAGTATTTAATTAAGGATGAAATTATCATGAGGTAAATGTTTATTTTCACTGCCTGGGTGGTAATCTGGCAAGAGTGGATCGTCCACCCATTGTAGATCCCGCCCAATTTTCATTTAATTGAAATCACTGAAATAAAAATCAGGCAAGTTCTACAATGGATGAGCAATCCACTCCACTGGATTGGAACCCAGATGGTGAAGACAAAAATTTACCCCCATGTATTCAGATAAAGGGAAAATAGTTAGAAGTAGCCAGCGCAGATTTCAAAAGGGACGATCGTACTTGATAAACCTCAATTCCTTGAGCAAGTAACAGACATGTTGGATGGGGAAATGCGATTGATGTAGTCTACGTGGACTTTCGGAAAGCCTTGGACAAGGTACTACATGTGAGATTATTAGAGAAAATTAAACGGTATGGAATTAGGAAGAGGATAGGAAACTGGATTAAAAATTAGTTAGAAGGCAGAAAGCAGAGAGTAGGAGTTAAGGAGAGTTTTCCAGAGTGGTCAGAAGGTAGTGGTGTCCCACAGGGTTCATTTCTAGGGCCACTTCTGTTCACTGTGTATATCAATGAACTGAATATAGACCAAGAGGGAATAGTGTTGAAATTTGCAGATGATACCAAAATAGAAGGTCTAGTTAAAGGAAGCTGCAAAGGGATATTGTAAGGATGGGGGAATGGGCTAAAAAATAGCAGATGGAACTCAATGACAGTAAGTGAGAGGTGATACATTTTGGTTAAAAAAGAACAGCAGTAATTATACTCTAAATGGAAGTAGGCTCGGTGCTGTGGAAAAGCAGGGAGATTTTGGAGCATACATTAAAGGGATCACCTTAGGTTGATATGGCCGTAAAAAAAGCTAATGGAATTCTAGATTTATCAGAAGAGGTATAAAATATAAAGGCAAGAGGTAACGATGAGCTTACATGAAACTTTAATAAGTCCTCAGTTAAAGTATCATGTGTATGTAGTATTGGGCTCCACATTTTAGAGTGGCTACAATCCAGATTCACTAGGATACTGCCTGGTGTGAGGAAATATAATACGAAGAAAGGCTTGAAAAATTGGAGCTTTTACCATTAAAACAATACAGATTATGGGGTGATCTGATAGAAGTGTTTAAAAGAAAGGATGGGACAGGATAGATAGAAGCAGACTGTTTCCAGTAGTTGAGGAGTCTAGAATGAAGGGCCATAGTTACAAGATTAAATGTAAGATATTTAGAACAAAGAGCAAGAGAATTTCCTTACACAGAGAGGTGAGAGGTTGGGGAATTCACTTCCAGGTTCAGTGGTTGAGATGGAAACTATAGGGTGAATTTTAGCTCCTGTCAGGAAACCAGCTGGAAGCACAGGCCACAACTTTGGGATTCTCTGTGGGAGGCCCAGCTAACATTAACTGCCAGGCATCATCTAAAGCCATCGGCCAGCAACCTCTTTATGCCCATTTCGGCCGGGCAGCTGGCCGGCTGCCAGCAGTCAAAGATCGGGTGACCCAGAGGCTTCTCACTGGCACTTGGATAAGTAGTGGAGCAGTTCGACAGGGTCTTGAGGGTGAGAAGTGGGAGGTGGGGGGAGTCTGGCACAGCAGAGGCCCAGACTTTCCTTGTGGGGTCCTGAGGAGCACCCCTGCTCCTCTTGTCCCGAGAAAGATAAATTTAAAGCTTACCTTTGAGGGTCCCCGCTTCGTCCCCGACAGATGTTACGGAACGGGGTAGCAATGGTGGGAGCCCTGTTCCATGCCCCGTTAAAATGCCATTGGTGTCCAATGTATGTCATAGGATCTGGAGTAGCATATATTAATGAGGCTCCTGACTGAGTCATCTGCTGGCCAAAACAGCGGGGTTAAATCTTCTGTGGGGCAGAATGGAATGGAAAATAGAGACACTTGATTTTTAAAGTTTTCGCCAGGCAGAGGGAGTTAAAATTTCCCTTTATGTCAACATTGAAGGTTAGATTGTATAGGTGGATGAAGGAACAGGGAATAAAGGGATATGGGAACAGGGTGGGTAAATGTGATTGGGACTATTTGTTGATGCGGACTGGTTTGGCCAAGTGGTCTGTTTGGTGTTGTAACTTCTATGTATTTCTATGACAGATGGTAAGTGTTATATGACACATGATAAATGGGTTGTTCCACACCAGCAAAACACTTGCCTTAATTAGAGCTTGTCCTGATCAAACTGGAATAACTGAGAAAAGTGCAAGATTCTGAGACCTGTATTAAACTTACACCAGCTGATTTTACACTGGTTTTCTACTGTGATAGTGACACCATCTCCCAATGCAGGGGTCTTTTGCAGCCTGCCGCAACCCCAAAATAAACTTTTCAGGTCAATGACCTTGCATTAGAACTCAGTTCTGATGGAAGGTCATCGACCTGAAACATTAATTCTGTTTCTCTCTCCACAGATGCTGCCTGACCTGCTGAGTGTTTCCAGCATTTTCTGTTTTTTTCAGATTTTCAGCATCCGCAGTATTTTGCTTTTGTCCCCAAGTAAATTTGTTTAATTCACTAAGTCCTGTAGTCTCGTCTGTACTTATGCACTTTGTGAAAATGATTTCCAACACTTCATTGGACCACCCCTGTTTGTGCAGGAGAATGCACGGTTTACATATATAGCTAAAACGAGTGATATGGGGGGGGGTTAGTGGGCAAGCGAGAATTCACCCCAAGACTTTTAGTAACCTGCAGTTAATCCATGGATAGAACAACAGCTAATGGCTAGTTGCTAAATGCATCTCTTTCTGTGGTACTGGGCCATACAGAATGGGGGGATTGTGTGGTGAGGGAAGGTTTGTTGGTATGCTGCAATTAGCCTCAGGTCCCTGGTTCGTGATAAGAAATATTAGTGAGAGCTGTTGTTTCTGATAGCAATCCAGTAACTTCTACAATACAAGGTTGGGCTTAGCTGTGCTGGAACGTATGATGGAATAGCCCACCACCACTCATTGTTTAGCCTCATGAATAAAGAATAACAATTGGCGGAAGTCGGGGAGGGCAGCTGCCTGCAGAACTATCAACCAACAAGAAGAGAAAGATAAGGGGAGAAAATTGCAGGACAAATCATAAAAAAGTAAAATAAATTAAACAACAGTGACAGCATGTGTACTGGAATTTTTTTATCCTTTCAGAAGATTCTACTGATGTTTGTTTTGAGTTTTCTGCTGTGTAATTTCCAGATCATTTGAGATCTAAATAACATGGAAGTGAATGAAAACATCTTGCATTGTATGACAGACAGGCAAATTGCAAAGCTTTCTGTCTCAGCAAGTGTAGCACTGAAATTTTGGCAAGTTCTGCCGGTGTAGATAGGCTTCCAAATTACAGTAATCTTGCAGTAACGGAGAGTGGCATTGTTTAATTTGCAATTCCTTTTGACTTGCTTTATTCATGCATTTCTTAAAACTGTGTCAGCCTACATAGCAGTCACTTCTGTTCACAGTAATGCATTGTATTAAAAGTGCTTCTTGGTGTTTATGAGAGGTCCTAAATAAATGATTTTTCTTTGCCTTCCCTTTCGTTATAACATTGGGTTAGATTTTCTCGCTGACATTCCTGGATAGACAGAAATGTCATCAGTCAGCTAGGCAAGTATTTATAGCATGGGTACACTGAAGGGTCAGCAATCTTACTGAACGTCTCCTCCAATTCCACCCCCCCAACACAATCACACCAATGGCATGAATCTGCCATCAAAGCACACATAGAGACCACCAGTTGCCTCTGGCAAGTGGGTCAGTAACCAAATGTCACAGATTTAAAATAATTGGCAAAAGAACTAGAGGGAAAATAAGGAGAATGTTTTTCACACAGAGGGTGGTTAAGATCTGGAATGCACTATCTGAAAGGGTGGTAGAAGCAGATTCCATAGGAACTTTCAAAAGGCAATTGGACATGTACTTGAATAGGACTAATTTGCAGGGTTATGGAGGAAAAGCTGGGGTGTGGGACTAAATTGGACAACTCTTTCAGCAGCATCTCGAAAACCTGTGACTTCCACTAGACAGTCAACGGCAGCAGGTGCATGTGAACACCATTGCCTCCAAGTTTCCCTCCAAGTCACACATCATGGACATATATTGCTGTTCCTTCATTGTAGCTGAGTCAAAATCCTGGAACTCCCTACCTAACAGCACTTTGGGAGTACCCTGACCACATGGACTGGAGAAGTTCAAGATGAAGGTTCACCATCCCCTTCTCAAAGGCACCTAGGGATGGCAATAAATGCCGGCCTTGCCAGTGACACTCGCATCCCGAAAATGAATTTTAAAAAGTACAGAAGCTTGAGACTGATCTTACCACTTAATTTATCAACATTAGCATTGTTGGAAGCCTGTGGTTAGAAGCCGTCCTCAGCAAGACAGGCACCGATGAGGTGAACTCCCTGGGATCTGAATTTTGTGTGCTTACTGCCCCGTTTATCGGCATGAATGGATGGCAGCAGGACAAAAACCGCAAACAAAAATTGCAGTGTTTCTGCCAAAGGCCTGCTCATTGCAATTTTGTAAGGCCAGTGTTCCCGTCGGAAACGGGTGAGAATCTAATAAATATATTTAAATTATGGTGTTATGATGTGATTAGGATTCAACACCATTTTCATGTGAGTCAGCACTGCCACCGCTGCTCCCTAAATGCCCCCACAAATCATGGATGGTACAGGGGCAGGAAACAGCCAGTTACAGTCGTATTTACCCCTCAGGGCACTCACCTGCTCTAATTTAAATTGCTGTAAACATTTGGAAGACATCTTGCGTGTGTTTCTCAGTAGTTTCTAGGTGCAGAATTGCCTTTTTGTATTGCTCATAATGACTGGACAACCTTCAAGAGGCTTAAGTGTGTATTGGCAATGGTTTTTCTCTGAAAATGTGAATCCTTTTAGCCATTCCATTCTGACTAGAGGAAGAAAAGGAAGAGGAACAGCAGCAACAGGTGGAAGGACAACATGGAGCTGCAGCTGCAGGCAGAGCACAGAGATGAAGGAGGGCTCGCAGACAACCTTACCCTGCCAATAGGGTGTTACATACTGGCACTTCTCAGAGGAACTCTGCATAAGGAGGCTGTGCTTCTCCAGGAAGGTCATCCCAGACCTGTGTCACCTCCTGCAATAAGACCTGCAACCCACTGCCATACCTTATACTGCATTGCCTGTTGAAGTCAAGGTTACTATGGCCTGCACCTTCTTTGTCTCCGGCTCCTTCCAGGCTGCAACGGGGGATATCAGCAACATCAGTCAATCTTCAGTTCATACTTTCATTAAGCAGGTGACTAATGCTTTGTTTACTAAAGCAAACAACTTCATTATGTTCTACATGGACAACCGGAAGCAGAAGTATGGGGCTCTTGAGTTCATGCAGATTGCAGTCTTCCCCCAAGTCCAGAGCATCATTGGCTGCACACACGTCACCATGAGTCTACTACCTTCATGAATCGCAAGGGCTTCCACTCCATTAATGCGCAACTGGTGTGTGATCACCAGCAGTGCATCATAGAGGTGGTAATGGCCTGTCCAATATATTGACGAATTGCTAGTGTGCAAAGACATTTTTCTTTTGAAGTCTGGACCCCTAATGTCTGCATCTCTCTCCTCTTCAGGAGAACCAGGACCCGAGCTTACTCTCTGGAGCGTTGTTTCCAGGACTGTCCTTCCCACTTGCACTCATAAGGAGTAGCAGATGAGTGGCAGTGCAGTGCAGCCCCAAGGTGTGTGTGTGTGAGCTAGAGAGTTAAGTGGAAAGAGTAAAGAAAGGGTAAATGGCCAAACAGCCTGCAGTGCGTGGCCTCTCGCCTCGCCCTCTACAATGCTGCATGTGCGATGGAAATAGAAATCAGGAGAGCGGTATAATGGGCAGCCGATCCAATATCGCCCATTTACACTATTGCCAAAAGTTAAAATCCCCCCCCCTCCCCCAGAGCTGAAAGGTTACTATTTAACCTATCATTCAGCATCTGAAGAATCTTATTGTGAAATAAATAACTCGAAAGAATTTTAAAGTTCAGAAATTTGGGATCATTTAAATTCAAATAAAAGAATTATGAGCCAAATCTTCTTGGAAAATAACGGCGCAAATCGGCGAGAAAACTCAGGGGATTAAGAAATATGCCGTGAGTTGCAAACCTCCAGAACTTGCTGGTCGATTTACACCACTCCACCATTTGCCTTGTACAAATGGCAGCTCGCCATCAACCTCTCCGTTATTTTTAAGAACTTGCTCGATTTGCACATTAATTGGCCATTAAATTTACCGCAGAACGTTAGGGCTCATAATTAATAGAGTAAGTACCCTTTTAACGACGTGATAATTGCTAATGGAATGCCAATCAATTTCTCCAACCCTGAAACGGAACAATTTAAACTAATGAGTCTTATTCCTGCATGTAGTAAATTCTTCTTAGAGATTTCTAAAATTTAAAATTAAGATTTTAGAATTTTTTTTCTTACTTTTCCTTTCTGTCTTTTTTTCTCGCTCTCTTAATCTAATCTTTCTTTCCCTCTCTTTATTTCTCTTTCTGTATGATTTGACTCTAATTCACCCTGCTTGTCCATCATTCCTCTATTTCTTTCTCAATCCTTAAATCTCATTGGTTAAGGAGATACACTGTTGGTCCCATTGTTCACTAAGGACCCAGATGCCCCTCTATCAGCTCGCACTTCCAGCAAATTATGGCACAAATTATATTTGAGCTGAAGGGTACAGGAAAGAGTCTAACTAATGGCGAACAGCATGAGATGCCCCACTCCAGCAAGATTTGGCCCAATATATTACAATCCGTACGATTTAGTAACATAATAACCCTTATGCTTTATGTCAGGCTGATGTTTTCCAGGAGAGTAGTTACAAATTACAGTGAGTGGCTAATTAATTGAGGGTTGTGATTGAGTGATGATCATGGCAATAATTATTTAAATACTGTCTCTCCATGTTTATGAATTTATACAATGCCTGTGGCAAATGTTTGGAGAAATTTCATGTCACAAAACCATGGAACCTGTAAGAGAAAACACCTCGTTTTCTGCTAAGTGGAACTTTGCCTTAAAACTGCATCTGAACTTTTTGACTTCATTCAAAATTATTACCTGAAAATCAATAATTATAGGCTATCACAATGACTTCAGAGCGTGATGCGATGAGTCAAGAGCACCCTACATAACAATAGTGATCTCCCATCAAAGAATGAAAAACATAATGATTTTCTTCCTTCGTGGGTGTCAAGAGAAATGAGTTAAAGGCCGTTAATTCAGTAGGCTTAAGAAAAGATAGCTTAATGTTTTAGGTACAGACTGATGTACTCTGCATTTCCAGCATTAACATGAAATGTATGGCAACAATTAACATATGGCTTTTAACACAGTGACAGATAATACTTTTTTTGATGCAGTAGATCTAAAAAATCAACTGTTGTCAGCTACATTGCACACAAATGTGAATCAAAAATATCAAAAACACTTTGAATGGCTGAAATTTGAGTTCATTGGACAACCTTAAGATGAGGGAATATGTAATGTTAGGGTAGTGTCCAATCATAATGTACATAAACAAGGTACTCAGTACATAGGAACATGAGAACAGGAGTAGGCCATTTAGTCCCTCGATCCTGTTCCGCCATTCAATGAGATCATGGCTGATCTGTGACCTAACTGCACATACCCACCTTAATACCCTTAATCCCTTTGGTTAACAAAAATCTATCAATCTCAGATTTAAAATTAACAATTGAACTAACATCAATTGCCATTTGCAGAAGCGAGTTCCAAACTTCTACCACCCTTTGTATGCAGAAGTGTGTCCTAACTTCACTCCTGAAAGTCCTGGCTTTAATTTTTAGGCTATATCCCATAGCCCTAGACTCCCCAACCAGTGGAAATAGTTTCTCTTTATCTACCCCATCAGTTCCCTTTAATATCTTGAAAACTTCAATCAAATCAACCCTTAATCTTCTAAATTCCAAGGAATACAACCCTACTTGTGTAATCTCTCCTTGTAATTTAACCCTTGGAGTCCAGGTACCATTCTAGTAAATCTACGTTGCACTCCCTCCGAGGCCAATATATCCTTCCTAAGGTGCAGTGTCCAGAACTGAACACAGTACTCCAGGTGTGGTCTAACCAGGGCTTTGTATAGCTGTAGCATAACTTCTGCCCCTTGTATTCTAGTCCTCTAGATATAAAGGCCAGCATTCCATTAGCCTTTTTGATTATTTTCTGTACCTGTCCATGACTTTTTAATGATCTATGTACATAAGTCTCTTTGGAGCACCACTGTTTTGAGCTTTTCACCATTTCAAAAGTACTCTGGTCTATCCTTTTTAGGTCCAAAGTGGATGACCTCACACTTGCCTACATTGAAATCCATTTGCCACAGTACATAAAAGAAAAGAAAGGATGGAAGCTTTTTTGTATCACTTAAATTTATTCCTGGCCATCACCTCTTTTGAAGGTAATTCTCATTAAGTCACACTGACTGACACTGAATCAATTGTTTCTGTAAACTCTCCTCATAATTTTATCCATTGCCTGTTGTAGAATCTAATGAGTGGGCAGCTATAACTTTATCAATTCACTGACTCTATCACATGTTTAGCCATAAGAGGCCTTAAATTAAGAATTTCATCAATTTATTCCCAAGCAATACTTCCATAACAGTCATTCTATAATTTGCTTGCAGTATTGTCTTTTTCTTTCCCTACATTGCAGTATTCTATCTGATTAACATGTACCACTCCGAGTCACTTCTAGTTTTTGCCTGCAGGCAGTTCAATCTGATAAATGACAAGTGATGTATACCTTACTGCCAATAACATAAGTACCGAACCAAGTGGGAAAGGACTTCTTGGTGCTTTTAGCATTCTGGCAGTAACAACATAAAATAGCTTTTCACCATGTCATACTCAGTCTCACAGGCTTTTTCAAGATGAGTTTCTTATTGCAATAATTTTGCAGATGACAACCAGGAAAGCAATCTTTTTCACATGATGAAATTAGTCACTATGGGAATTGTTTCCAGTTTCCAACATGGGTTTAAATAGCAGCAACAGTCTTCTGAAAGTGGGCCAATTAAAGGCTTTTTGGGTGGACTGTTCGATTTAACTGTATGTTACATTTTGGACTTTTACCTCACTTGTTAAGTAAAGGTATCAAGGGATATGGAGCTAAGGCAAGTAAATGGATTTGAGGTACAGGTCAACCATGATCCAACTGAATGGCGGACAAGGCTCAAAGGGCTGAATGGCCTACTCTTGTTCCTATGATCCTCACATACTTGTGTCAAGTGCCAAAGATTACACAAGTGAATGAGCCCTCACTCCATGTGAACCAGATTGTGCCTTTACCTGCCCAGTATCTGGATAACTGTGGCGCGTCCACGGGTAAAATATAAAACTCTTTTCACTTTTCAGCTTACTGGATATGTCCACATGTGATCACCTTGACTTCAGAAAGCAGTAAAATAAAAATTCTATCAGACTGAGGCTAAACTACAAAACACATTTTTAACAATGTAAATAAATGAGACAGAAAAAATCTGATCTTTCCCATTGTAGTTAAGAGAATCATCACATCACTCACTGATCTAGCTGATATCTGGTTACACAAAAAACAAATCACACTAACCGTGGCCCTCAATGCTAATATTGCAAGATAGAGCACATTTATCTGCCATTGAGCAAGTTATCCTTCTCCCATTGTTGAACTGGCAGTTTTTGGCTCCATTACCTTATGCAGAGCACCATGTCAGGTATTAAATTACTCTTTGCATGAATGAGTGCTTCCTTTCAGCAGGTACCTGGCTCATGGTACGTGTGGAACAATACCCAGCAAGAGTCAGTTTCCTCAGGAGACAAGGCTCATGTTTCAAAACAGAAAACATTGGAGACTATGGCGAAGTTGATAGAAAGCAATTTATTGATTGCTTTTAGTGAGCGCTAAATGTGTTTGCTTTGTTTCCCTCTTGAAATCTCTGTAGAGAGGGAGAGGCGAGGCCATGGAATGATTTGAACACGAGGCACATCTATTCATAATTTTCACCTTGCCAATCACTTAGAAACAAAACGCATTTATGAGATAAAACTGAATGACAATTTGTGACTCTGCAGATGAAATTCTCCAGGTGTTTTTTTTGCCCTTCCCCCCAAAATGACTATTATTTGTGAAAAAATGCAGATGGCATTCGAAATCTCATTGCCAGGTTCAATTCCCGTAAAATTTAAATCAAGCAGCTAACTCTTTGTACTTAACATGAATGAAAGTGAAAGCACCTTTTCCAAAGGAAAATGATAGGATCATAGGAACAGGAGAAGAGCATTTAGCCCCTCGAGCCTGTTCCGCCATTCAATGAGATCATGGCTGATCTGTGACCTAACTGCACATACCCACCTTAATACCCTTAATACCTTTGGTTAACAAAAATCTATCAATCTCAGATTTAAAATTAACAATTGAGCTAGCATCAACTGCAATTTGCGGAAGAGAGTTCCAAACTTCTACCACCCTTTGTGGGTAGAAGTGTTTCCTAACTTCACTCCTGAAAGTCCTGGCTCTAATTTTTAGGCTATATCCCATTGTCCTAGACTCCCCAACCAGCGGAAATAGTTTCTCTCTATCCCATCAGTTCCCTTTAATATCTTGAAAACTTCAATCAAATCACCCCTTAATCTTCTAATTTCCAAGGAATACAACACTACTTTGTGTAATCTCTGCTTGTAATTTAACCCTCGGAGTCCAGGTACCATTCTAGTAAATCTACGTTGCACTCTCTCCGAGGCCAATATATCCTTCCTAAGGTGCGGTGCCCAGAACGGAACACAGTACTCCAGGTGTGGTCTAACCAGGGTCTTGCATAGCTGTAGCATAACTTCTGCCCCCTTGTATTCTAGTCCTCTAGATATAAAGGCCAGTATTCCATTAGTCTTTTTGATTATTTTCTGTACCTGTCCATGATATTTTAATAATCTATGTACATGGACCCTTAAGTCTCTTTGGACCGCCATTGTTTTGAGCTTTTCACCATTTCAAAAGTACTCTGGTCTATCCTTTTTAGGTCCAAAGTGGATGACCTCACACTTGCCTACATTGAAATCCATTTGCCACAGTACATAAAAGAAAAGAAAGGATGGAAGCTTTTTTGTGTCACTTAAATTTATTCCTGGCCATCACCTCTTTTGAAGGTAATTCTCATTAAGTCACACTGACTGACACTGAATCAATTGTTTCTGTAAACTCTCCTCATAATTTCATCCATTGCCTGTTGTAGAATCTAATGAGTGAAATCTTCCACATTTCAGGGAATACAACTCCAGTTTGTGTAATCTTGTCTCGTAATTTAACCCTTAGAATCCAGGTATCATTCTAGTAAATCCACGCGGCACTCCCTCCAAAATATGAAGGCCAGCATTCCATTAGCCTTTTTGATTATTTTCTGTACCTGTCCATGACGTTTTAATGATCTGTGTACATGGACACCTAAGTCTCTTTGGACCTCCACTGTTTCAAGCTTTTCGCCATTTCAAAAGTACACTGAACTATCCTTTTTAGGTCCAAAGTGGATGACCTCACACTTGCCTACATTGAAATCCATTTGCCACAGTTTTGCCCATTCACTTAATCTATGAATATCTCTCTGTAACTTTATGCTTCCATCTACACTGCTTACAATGCTGCCCATCTTTGTGTCATCAGCAAACTTGGATACATGGCTCTCTATCCTGTCATCTAAGTCGTTAATAAATACAGTAAATAGTTGAGGTCCCAACACAGATCCACGTGGAACACCGCTAGTCATATCCTGCCAATTTGAGTACCTGCCCATTATCCTTACTCTGTGTCTCCTGCCGCTCAGCCAATTTCCTAACCAGGTCAATAATTTGCCCTCAATTCCATGAGCTTCAACTTTAGCTAGCAATCTCTTATGTGGGACTTTACCGAATGCCTTCTGGAAGTCCATATAAATAGCATCCATAGACATTCCCTTGTCTACCACTTTAGTCAGCTCTTCAAAAAATTCAATCAGATTCGTCAGGAATGACCTACACTTTACAAATCCATGCTGGCTCTCTTTGATCAGCTGAAAATTTTCGAGGTGTTCAGTCACTTTATCCTTAATTATAGACTCTAGTAATTTTCCGACAACAGTTGTTAGGCTAACTGGTCTATAATTCCCTGGTTTCCCTCTCTCACCTTTCTTAAATAGTGGAGTGACATGTGCAATTTTCCAATCTAAAGAGACGGTTTCTGAATCGAGAAAACTTTGGAAGATTATAGTTAGGACATCTGCAATGTTCTCACCTACTTCCTTTAAAACCCTGGGATGAAAACCATCTGGTCCTGGGGAATTGTCACTCTTTAGTGCTATTATTTTCTTCACCACTGTTAATTTGCTTACGCTAATGGTGAGTCCCCGTCCCTGATTCAAAATTTGTTTGCTTGGGGTGTCCGGAATGCTATCCTCTTTCTCTACTGCAAATACTGATGCAAAGTAATTATTTAACATGTTCGCCATTTCCTCATTTTCATTTACAATATCACCATTATCAGTTTTTAAGGGGCCCACATTGCTCTTGACCACCCTCTTTTTCCTAATATAATTGTAAAATATTTTTGGGTTGATTTTGATATCCCTTGCAAGTTTCTTTTCATAATCCCTTTTCATAGCTCTTACTATCTGTTTTGTCACATTTTGCTGTTCTTTGTATCTCTCCCAGTCGCCAGGATTTGCATTTTTGTATGTTTTTTCTTTTAGTTTTATGTTGTCCCTTACCTCTTTTGTTCCTTGCCTTTTTTGTTTTTTTTTGGCCCTTAGGAATATAAACTGGTTCTGTATCACGTCAAATTCTTTTTTGAACACCTCTTAGTGATCTTCTTGTCCATATACAGATTTTCCCAGTTTACTGTGGATAGCCTCTATCTCATCCCGTCAAAGTTGGCCTTACCTAAATTTAGAATCTTAGTAGCTGTTACAGGTTTTTCCCTTTCAAACACAACGTTGAACTCGATCATATTATGATCGCTATTAGATAAATGTTCACGCACCATTATGCTGTTAACTAAATCTGGCTCATTATTCATTATTAAATCTAATATGGCCTCCCCCCTTGTTGGTTCTAGGACATATTGTTCCAGAAAGCTGCCCTGAACACACTCAAGAAATTCGCTACCTTTCTGACGTGAGCTCGTCTGCTTATCCCAATCTATATGAAAGTTAAAATTCCCCGTTAAAATCACTCTGCCTTTGCTGATTGGATTTAAATAAGTGATTTCACACAACAGACACAAAAAAATAAGGGTGGAAGAAAATAAAGTACTCCTGAAAACAAGCTTTCAATTTTCTTTTTCTTGTTGGACTGATTTCAATTCATTATAGTTTAGTGGTTTCAGAGGAACAAAATCTGAGAGAATGCAAAATCACTGGTCCATTTACCTTGTATCTCCCTTCATCTGCTTTTTCTCAGATAACACACATGCTGGAGTGTATTACATGGCAATGACGAATTTTAAAATGGAGACTTTGCCGGACCAGGAGCCAATGTTGGTCAGCGAGCACAGGAGTGAAAGGTGAATGGGACTTGGTGCGAGTTAGGATACAGGCAGCAAAAAATGGATTTCTTAATACAACCTTTCTCAGCAGCGCTCCTAACAGTGATCCTAACATGACAGTACTTTGGATTTAGGTTGTGATGTGACTCTTGAGTGATACAGTGTGAGCACTCTGGAGAAGGTAATCTCATATTGCTTTAATGTGACACTTCATGGAGTACAACTCCAGTGCAATGTCAAAAATGGTTTAAAAATTGCTCAGTCACCACCAACCTGACAACACTGAAGGACTGACAATCCTCCTGTACCCGTATTGATATTGTGCCTCTTCCTGATTCTTCTTAGTCTGACATCCAATACTGGATGAGCAAAAAGTTCCTCCTACTAAAGCCATTGTCTTCGGTCCCTGCCACAAACTCCGTTCCCTAGTTACCAACTCCATCCATCTCCCTGGCCACTGTCTGAGGTGCTACAACCGTCAGAGATCTCTGTGTTCCTCCAATTCTGGCCTCTTGCGCATCCCCGATTTTAATCACTCCACCATTGGTGGCCGTGCCTTCAGCTGCTTAAGCCCCAAGTTCTGGAATTCTCGCCCTAAACCTCTCTGCCTCACTACCTCTCTCTCCTCCTTTAAGACGCTCCTTAAAACTTACCTCTTTGACCAACCTTTTGGTCATCTGTCCTAAGGTCTCCTTATATGGCTCGGTGTCAAATTTTGTTTGATAATGTTCCTGTGAAGCACCTTGGGGCATGTTACTACGTTAAAGGCACTATATAAATGCAAGTTGTTGTTGTTTTTGTTGTTAAAAACTCCATTTTATAGCAAACAGAGATCTTCTTCAGGAAACTGAAGCAGCAGCCTTATGGAACATGTCCAAACCGCACAGAATCTCAAGGCCTCTCCATGGCTGGTACAAGCTGGAGTCGTGAAGACAGTTATCTTTTCTTCACGTAGCTGTGACCTGGTAGACAAATCTATCTGTCTTACAACCATTTAACGAGTTGCTTTTATCTGTCCTCTAGATGCAATCAGACAGGCATCTTACGCTACGTCTTAAACCCATCATAAACGTAGATGAGTGAACACCATTGATCTTGCAGCATAGAGACAGCAAGTCTCTAGAATGC
Source organism: Heptranchias perlo (assembly GCF_035084215.1). Taxonomy (NCBI): domain Eukaryota; kingdom Metazoa; phylum Chordata; class Chondrichthyes; order Hexanchiformes; family Hexanchidae; genus Heptranchias; species Heptranchias perlo. The sequence goes on from NC_090326.1 coordinate 81,577,802, forward strand.
TTAGCTAATGGAAGTTAATGTAAACAAGGGGGTAAAGTTCACGGAATGCAGGACATGAGGTAATGGTGCAGCTAAGGGATAAAAGCGAGAAACTTAGGAACTTCCAGGGCTGATCACCCTAGCACTCAGCTCAGTGACTGTAATGTGAGGTCTTCCGCAGCCTTCGCAACACCGGATGTGTTGTCTCTGAGTATCAATTCCTCTAATAAATTTATAAGCATTAACTCCAGCGTCCAGCACTCTCATTCCTGGCACATGGGCAAAGAAGGCAGGCTTTCTCGAAACCAACAATCACAACATATTGTACCACACGGTATATACTGCAGTGACATCAAGTTTTATTTTACAGCATGTTAGAAAGAGTAATATATCCAATTTATATTATAACATTGAATTTTGTTTTACTAACATCCAGTGATATATAAATTATATATTTTTATAATAAAAATGCTTGTCTTGTGGAATCTATACATTGATTTCTTATGTAGCTTCATCTAGTCTTCACTCCTCTGATTGCAATCATTTTATCTGTTTTAAAAATGCTTACTTTAAATACAAATAATGAATGCTGGAAATACACAGCAGGCCAGTCAGTACCTGAAAAGAGAAAAGGCAGATTTTGATGTTTCGGGTATATTTCCTGTTTCCAGGAATACTGCTTGAAGAAGCTCTGTTTTCCATAAATGCTTATTATTAATATACCACATGGATAAAACTGTTCCTTAACCAGATAACATTTGCATATGTAATTAATTTGAATACACTACATTGGGGAAAAATACAGCCATATTGAAAACACTCTCCATTTTCCAAGGCACTTGGGAAAATATGGGTTAAGAAATGAAAGCCAGCACAGATTTGTTAAAGGAAAATCGTGTTTAACTAACTTGATTGAGTTCTTTGATGCAGTAACATAAAGGGTTGATGAGGGTAGTGCAGTTGATGTTGTGTGTACGGACTTTGAAAAGGTTTTTGATAAAGTGCCACATAATAAACTTGTTAGCAAAGTTGAAGCCCATGGGATTAAAGGGGCAATGGCTGCATGCTTACGAAATTGGCTAAGGGACAGAAAGCAGAGTAGTGGTGAACGGTTGTTTTACAGACTGAAGGGAAGTATACAGTGGTGTCCCCCAGGGGTCGGTGTTGGGACCACTGCTCATTTTGATATATATTAATGACCTGCACTTGAGTATAGAGGGTATAATTTCAAAGTTTGCAGATGACTTGAAACTCGGAAATGTAGTAAACAGTGAGGAGGATAGTAACAAACTTCAGGAAGACATAGACAGACTGGTGAAATGGGCAGATGAAAGTTAACGCAGAGAAGTGTGAAGTGACTCATTTTGGTAGAAAGAATGAGGAGAGGCAATATATAATAAATAGTACAATTTTAAAGGGGGTGCAGGAACAGAGATACCTGGGGGTGTACGTACACATGTCTTTGAAGGTGGCAGGACAAGTTGAGATGGCTGTTAAAAAGGCATACAGGATCCTTGCCTTTGTTGGCATGGTGCACAAAAGCAAGAAAGTTATGCTAAACCTCTATAAAGCATTGATTAGGCCCCAGCTGGAGTATTGTGGCCAATTCTGGGTACTACACTTTAGGAAAGATGTCAAGGCCTTAGAGAGGGTGCAGAGGAGATTTACTAGAATGGAACCAGGGATGAAAGACTTCAGTTTCGTGGAGAGACTAGAGAAACTGGGATTGTTCTCTTTAGAGCAGAGAAGGTCAAGGGAAGATTTGATAGAGGTGTTCAAAATCTTGAACGAGTTTGATAGAGTGAATAAGGAGAAACTGTTTCCAGTGGCAGAGGGTTGGTAACCAGAGGACACAGTTTTAAGGTAATTGGCAAAGGAACCAGAGGCGACGTGAGGAAAAAAATTTTATGCAGCGAGTTGTTATGATCTGAGAGGTACTGCCTGAAGGGGTGGTGGAAGCAGATTCAGTAATAATTTTAAAAAGGCAATTGGATAAATACCTAAGGGGGAGAAATTTGCAGGGCTATGGGGAAAGAGCAGGGGAGTGGGACTAATTGGATAGCTCTTTCAAAGAGCCAGCACAGACACGATAGGCCAATTGGCCTCTGTCCGTCCTGTATCATTCTATGATTCTATGATTCTATATCACAAGTATCACTATCCAGCTTTCAGCTATAAAGCAGACTAACCTTAGGACTTTGGAAACTACACCCAGGCTGAAAGTGTTATCAAAAGTATCCAACCAAATTAACACAATAGACTAAAGCGGGGGTCACCATTTTTCCAAACGTCAAGAGCCACAAAATAATTGTGCACTGACAAAAGAGTTACAAGTTTTTGTTCACAGCAGAAAAGGTTTGATTTCTCCAAGTGTACAGATATCCTGCCAGCTTATTCTATTCTGCCGGCTGTTGTGCATCATGAGAAGAGATATCCTAGGTCTGGATTTTGCAGTTCCTATGCGAGATGAGGAAGCAATTTAAGTTCAGGGAGCTCACCTTCAGATTCATTTAATATCCAAGTTCTGCACATAAACCACAGAACAGTGAGTCATTTAACAGCCTCATCATCAATAGACATTTTAAAACTGTTTCTTAAAGATCGATAAGAATACTTAAAGTTCTGAGTATCAACCCATGCTAATTAAGCACTGAAATATTTAAGTACTAAACCCCAAGACAACTTTCAGCCCTGTTATTAGCCAATGTGATGAGCCCAGAAATTAACCCAGAATTAACAAAGCTCATTTTATTGTCCTCATGTTAGGCACATTGTGAAGGAGGCAAACAATAGTATTGGGGAAGGAAAGAGCCAACTTAGGGTGCATTTACACTACAGGGCAGATTGCCCTTTTACTGCCCTTGGACAAAGAGAATCACCTGGGCACAGCAAATGAAGGAAAATTGGGTGGGGAGGATCATGTGCCCAAAATGGAGCCTTTCTGAATTTCCTCCAAAAATACTGACAAGTAAAATCAAGGAAAACCTAAAGATATTTTATAAGTATATAAAAACCAAGAGGATAACTAAGGAAAGAGTAGGGCATGATAGAGACCAAAAATTTAACTATGTGTGGAGACGGAAGATGTTGGTATGGTTCTTAATGAATACTTTGGGCCCGATATTACCATGGCGGCGGGTTCGCAGCGGGGGGCCGACTGGGCGCGTGGGTAACGCGCCCGGTGAAATCAGTCTGCTCTGCACGCAATCGCAGGCTAATTGGAGCCACTTACCTGTGCTTCCGGGTTCCCCGCTGCTAAGCTGCGCGGCGGGCGGACTGCGCATGCGCAGTAAGGTCTGTCAGCTGGAGGAGCTCTATTTAAAGGGGCAGTCCTCCACTGACTGATGCTGCAGGAAATAGGAAAAATTACAGCATGGAGCAGCCCAGGGGGAAGGCTGCTCCCAGGTTTAATGATGCTTCACTCCAGGTATTATTGGATGGGGTGAGGAGGAGGGGGAGGACAGAGATCTTCCCCCCAGCGGGCGGGAGGAAGTGGCCTGCCTCTGCTACCAAGAAGGCCTGGCTCGAGGTGGCAGAGGAGGTCACCTGCACCACCAACATATCGCCCACTTGCATACAGTGCAGGAGGCGCTGCAATGACCTAAGTAGGTCAGCCAAAGTGAGTACACTTACTCATTCCCCTACACTCCGTCTGCTACATCACCGCCCCCACCCCACATCTCCTTCTGCACTGCCAACACTACTCTGTCACATTACTCCTCACACCCACTCAAACCTCATCCTCATCTTACCTGCACTTACTTACCTTGCCAGTACTCATACTGCCACTACCACTCAACCCAATCCTCATACAGTCTCATGGCTCTATCTCATACTCACCCTCTGAAGCATCTCTTTCACGGTCAGCCTCACTCAACCTGCCACTACCTGTGCTGCAGACACAGGGCATGCATCACATATGTGCAGTAGGAAGTGTAAGGCAAACACGTCGTGAGCATGAAGGGGATGCACAAAGGTGTTTGAGGGTTTGTCATGGTTATTACCTATATTTAATTTCTGATCAACTCACATTACATGTTATATTGGCACCACTACTGCCACGTCTTTGCGAATTTTGTCTGGTTTGTGCAATAATGCCCTTTCCTGAGGATCACAATGAAGACCCACAACTGATGCCACCCATTGTGTCACTGCAGAGTGGGTGTAGGGGTATTTGCAGGGCTCTTTTGTGCAGACGACTGAGAGACATCGGCGATGTCCCCGGTGGCACCATGGAAGGATGCGGAAGAGAAGTTGTTGAGGGCAGTGGTGACTTTGACAGCGACAGATAAGAAGATGGTGCTCGAGCCAGCCGGGAGCAGCTCGGCATGAAGGAGGCTGCAGATGTCCACGACTACATGTCGAGTGACTCTGAGCCACCGTGTGCACTGCTGCTCAGAGAGGTCCAGGAAGCTGAGCCTCGGTCTGTGGACCCTGTGGCGAGGGTAGTGCCCTCTGCGACGCATGTCTCTCTGCGGTTGCCCTCCCTCCTGCTATGCAGGTGGATGTGTCACAGCACTGTGTTGTGGAGCTCCACGTGTCAGAGGTGGACGGCGTGGCTGGCGAGGTTGGTGATGCTGTTCGCCCTCCGAGGAGGTCATGACTGCAGCTACGGCGGCCCCCATCCGGAAGATGTACATCTGAGGGGGTCCGCAAGGTGGGTAAATGTGTCTGGACACCGGGGTAAGTGTGCAAGTTGGTGAATTTTGTTGTTAGGAGGAGGGTGGTGGAGGCCAAACTTTGTCCAAAGTGACAGGGTGGCCTCCTGCGATGAATGAGGGTCTCCGCCCCCCACCCCCACCTGTCCAATGGACCTTTGCAGCTGCCACAGGCTGATGGCTGCAACATGTCCTTTTGAACTGGGAGTGTTTCCCCCAGTACGGGAAACAGTCTCAGTCAATTGCAAAATCCGATCCCTGCTAAAATATCTGGTCAATCAGGTCTGTAAACAACCTGAAATACCTGTTCAAGTACTTTAAGTGGCCGGCGGGAGTCCCACATGCGGGGGCTGCGCGCACATGTGAGTGCGTCAGTGGGAAACCCGGAAGTGGGCGGGTTGGAGCCGGGCTCCAGACCCGCCCCGGGAATCCCCGATTTTCGCAGCCCCCACGCCACGAACACACCCGATCGCGGGTGCGAAAATCGAGCCCTTTGCGTCTGTCTTCACAAAAGAGGGGGACAATGTAGACATTGTAGTTAAGGAGGAGGAGTGTGAAATATTGGATGGGATAAACATAGTAAGAGAGGAAGTATTAAGGTGTTTAGCATCTTTGAAAGTAGATAAATCGCCAGGCCTGGATGAACTGTATCCCAAGCTGTTAAGAGGAGCAAGTGAGGAAATATCGGAGGCTCTGACCACCATCTTCCAATCCTCCCTGGCTACAGGCATGGTGCTGGAGGATTGGAGGACTGCTAACATTGTACCGTTGTTTAAAAAGGGAGAAAGGGATAGATCGAATAATTACAGGCCAGTCAGCCTAACCTCGGTGGTGGGCAAATTATTGGAAACAATTCTGAGGGACAGTATACATCATCATTTGGAAAGGCACGGATTAATCCAGGATAGTCAGCATGGATTTGTTAAGGGAAGCTTGTGTCTGACTAACTTGATTGAATTTTTTGAGGAGGTAACAAGGAGAGTTGATGAGGGTAGCGCGTTTGATGTAGTCTACATGGATTTTAGCAAGGCTTTTGAAAGATCCCACTTGGCAGACTGGTCAAAAAAGTAAAAGCCCATGGGATCCAGGGGAAAGTGACAAGTTGGATCCAAAATGGGCTCAGTGGCAGGAAGCACAGGGTAATGATCTTAACCACCTTATCTACCTGTCCTGCTACCTGTGACTGGAAGGCAGTTTCCAGTGGGGTTCCGCGTGGCTCAGTATTAGGTCCCTTGCTTTTTGTGGTATATATTAATGATTTAGACTTAAATGTAGGGGCCGTGAATAAGAAGTTTGCAGATGATACAAAAACTGGCTGTGTGGTTGATAGTGAGGAGGAAAGCTGTAGACTATAGGAAGATATCAATGAGCTGTGCAGAAAAAAGGCAAATGGAATTCAAGCCGGAGAAATGTGAGGTAATGCATTCGGGGAGGGCAAGCAAGGCAAGGGAATACACAATAAATGGGAGGATACTGAGAGGTGTAGAGGAACAGAGAGACCTTGGAGTGCATGTCCACAGATCCCTGAAGGTAGCAGGACAGGTAGATAATGTGGTTAAGAAGGCATATGGGATACTTTCCTTTATTAGCCGAGACACAGAATATAAGAGCAGGGAGGTTATGCTAGAACTGTATAAAACACTCGTTAGGCCACAGCTTGAGTACTGCGTACAGTTCTGGATACCACATTACAGGAAGGATGTGATTGCACTTGAGAGGGTGCAGAGGAGATTTACGAGGATGTTGCCAGGACTGGAGAATTTTAGCTATGAGGAAAGATCGGATAGGCTGGGGTTGTTTTCTCTGGAACAGAGGAGGCTGAGGGGAGATTTAAAAGAGGTTTATGAAATTATAAACGGCCTAAATAGAGTGGATAGGAGGGACCTATTTCCCTTAGCAGAGATGTCAATAACCAGGGGGCATAGATTTAAAGTAATTGGTAGAAGGATTAGAGCGAGCTGAGGAGAAATCTTTTCACCCAGAGAGTGGTAGTCACTCACTACCTGAAAGGGTGGTAGAGGCAGAAACCTTCATCACATTTAAAAGTACTTGGATATGCACTTGAAATGCCATAACCTACAAGGCTACAGACCAAGTGCTGGAAAGTGGGATTAGGCATGATAGCTCTTTTTTGGCCAGCACAGGCACGATGGGCCGAATGGCCTCATTCTGTGCCGTAAATTTCTATGACTTGGAAGACTGAAGCCATTTTCTTCGGTCCCCACCACAAACTCCGTTCCCTAGCAACCGACTCCATCGCTCTCTCTGGTCACTATTTGAGGCTGAACCAGACTTTTCGCAACCTTGACATTATATTTGACCCTGAGCTGAGCTAGCGGCCCCATATCAACTCCATCATCAAGACTGCCTACTTCCTCCTCCGTAATATCACCCATCTCTGCCCCTGCCTCAGCCCATCTGCTCCTGAAACACTCATCCATGCTTTTGTTACCTCCAGAATTGACTGTTCCAATGCTCCCTGAGCCGGTCTCCTAGATTCTACCCTCTGTAAACATCAGCTCATCCAAAACTCTGCCACCCGTATCCTAACTCGCACCAAGTCCCATTCACCCATCACCCCTGTGCTCGCTGAGCTACATTGGCTCCCAGTCCAGCAATGTCTCAAATTCAATATTCTCATCCTTAAATTCTCATTCAAATCCTTTCATCGTCTCACCCCTCCCTATGTCTGAAACCTCCTCCAACCCTACAACCTTCTGAGAACTCTGCATTCTTCTAATTCTGCCCTCTTGCGCATCCCCGATTTCCTTCACTCCACCATTGACAGCCATGCCTTCAGCTGCCTAGGCCCTAAGCAATGAATTCCCTCCCTAAATCTCTCAGCCTCTCTACTTCTTTCTTCTCCTTTAAGACGCTCCTTAAAACCTATCTCTTTGACCAAGCTTTTGGATACCTGTCCTAACATCTCCTTATGTGGCTCGGCATCATATTTTGTTTGATAATGCTCCTATGAAGTGCCTTGGGACATTTTACTTCATTAAAGGCACTATATAAATGCAAGTTGTTGTTGTGTTATGCTATGTTTTCCTACCGAGTGACTGTGACAGAAGTAGACATCAAACTGGAATAACATCACGCCGAGTCTAATGCAAATAAAATAGCGGTTAAAGGTGGTACAGTATTTCAAACAACATGGTGGCCTTTCTTTTTCTTTTTTGCTTTCTTAGGAAGTGAGGAACAGAATGCCGTCACCTCTGGTGTTCCAGATCACGCCAGCACCTCACAACGCCCTGCGTCAATATTACCACCTCTGCGAAGCACCAGCACTTAATATTTGAGTGTTCGCAGCAATCACTCAACCAGGTAGTAGGCCACAATCCCCAGAATGTACCAATGTCCTCAGTATAAGATCCCTACGAAGAAAACTCCCAGGATGCAGATTAGGGTGGAGTCTAATGACTGCCACATTTTGGAGCTAGCAGGGTGGGGGAGTGCACATCAAAATTAGATTGACAGCAAGACTGGCCATTCAGAGAGCAAACCAGCTTACAAACTGGTGAGCCAGTCACCACTGCAAGCTATGTTTCCTCCTGACATCTATCTGGTGATGGAAAAGGCCTGACAATTAGCAGCACTAAAACCTGGGCAAAGAGAAATACTAAGCCAATGAGACAGAATTTTCTTTAAAAAAAACTACAAAATAAATTATGTAATACATAAGAACATAAGAAATGGGAGCAGGAGTAGGCCATACAGACCTTCGAGCCTGCTCTGCCATTCAATATGATCATTGCTGATCTTTTACTTCAACTCCACTTTCCCGCCCTATCCCCATATCCCTTGATTCCCTTAGTGTCCAAAAATCTATCGATCTCAGTTTTGAATACACTCAAGGACTGAGCATCCACAACCCTCTGGGGTAGAGAATTCCAAAAAATCACAGTCCTCTGAGTGAAGAAATTTTTCCTCATCTCGGTCTTAAATGGCTAACCCCTTATCTTTAGACTATGACCACTAGATCTAGACTCTCCAGCCAGGGGAAATAGCCTCTCAGCATTTACTGTCAAGCCCTCTAGGAATTTTATACATTTCAATGAGGTCACCTCTCATTCTTCTAAACTCCAGAGAATATAGGTCCATTCAGCTCAATCTTTCCTCATAGGACAACCCTCTCATCCCAGGAATTAATCTAGTGAACCTTCATTGCACCGCCTCTAAGGCAAGTATATCCTTCCTTAGGTGAGGAGACCAAAACTGTACACTGTACAAAGTTTTACATAGCATTTGCCTTCCTAACTGTTTGCTATACCTGCATGTCAACTTTCTGTGATTTGTGTACAAAGTCACCCAAATCTCTCTGACTACCAATATTTCTTAGTCTCTCACCTTTTAAAAAATATTCTGTTTTTCTATTCTTCCTACCAAAGTGGATAATTTCACATATCCCCACATTATATTCCATCTGCTGCCTTCTTGCCCACTTGCTAAAGCAGTCTATATCCCTTTGCAGCCTCTTTGCGTCCTCCTCACAGCTTACTTTCCCTCCTAGCTTTGTATCATCAACAAACTTGGATACAGTTGAGGACTTCAGATAACATAAAAACCAGGTAATGATCAAATTTGATAATAATTTGGCCATCCAAAGCATTGGCAAATAGAAAAACAATATGTACCTGTAGGCCCATGCGTATACACAGATGCAATGCAGTGCCAAATAGAATAACAAAATGTACTTGAAGGTTTATTAGTATGCACAGAGGCAATCTTGCCAACTAGAATTCAACCTATGATATGCAAGGAGGTCTCAGGGGGTCAATATTAATTTAGAAAATGTTTTACCGACTGAGGACATCATTTTATCTTATCTTGCAGTTTGAATAATGCATGGAAAGTATTTTCACATCTCGGTATATCTGAACTGTAATGATGTACTGGAAAAGCATTAACCCACTATGGAGTTACATCCATATTCCATATGTATGTTGGCTCCCTACTTATTCAGTGCATTTGCAAATTGTTATATCAGCAGCAAAAGCCCAGAGATTGTCCATTTACTAAATCAATATGCAGTTGGCACAGAATGAGAATAATTATAATAATGTGTGCAGGACTGACTTAATATTAAAAAACCTGCTAAGCAGGTTTCATTATATTTGTAAACAGTAACTGCGTTTTCTTTCTCTTAATGTGAATTATTATATTACATATCTGCAGTGGGTGGATGGATATTAAATATTTTTATATTGTATGCTTAAAAATAAGTTTCTTACATTCCTTACCTGCTTACAAAGGATATATTTTGAAATGGAAATCATTTTATCTATAAAACTATGGTATAATTTTCAAATATATTAGCATACCTTTGAAATTATTATTGAAATACTCCTGCTGAATCTGTGAATAAATCATAGCTATTCCAATTATTTTGCCACCGTTGCCTGTACCTCATTTTTGTTTTAATATTTGTTTTTAAATCCTTTTCTGCTTTAGTATTTATTTCATTTCCACAGGAGGACAGGAAATCAAGGCCACTGTATTTGGCTCCACCACAGCTTTCAGTCCTAACCCCTAGAGTGGGAAATTTCTGTCTCCCTGGGTCAGCCAATTGCTTACGTCTTTAGCTTATTTACTGTGATGCTGTAGCAAACTCTAATGCTACAGTAATAAAACTACTAAATTGTCAGGAGTAAACTTATTGTTGTAATATTATCCTTAACCTCCATCCCCAAAAGACCCTAAAAATGAAATTTAAGAAAGAATTTAAAGAAAATTTCTGAATGCCCAGTCCCGACATGGAGCCTTGTCCACCAGGAGCATACATCAAAGAATTGTGGGGAGTGTGCTGCGGTTATATAATATGCTCTCCTGGTGAGCAAGGCTCTGCGTCAGAAGCATGCATTTGTAAAATTAAACCTTTTAATTCTGCTTGCTTTATTGTGCACTCATCCCATTGTGTCTCTTTCCTCCTCTCTTTCTGTCTTTTTAAAAAATTTTAATTTAACTTTCTTTATAACCTAATCTATCTTCTTTTTCTTTATTTAATTTTCCTGAAAAACAAATTATACACACTTTCACTTACTGGGCCCGATTTTAGCACCCGCTACCGGGTGCGTTCTCGACGGGGGGGCCCCGAAAATCCCGAAATTCAGGTGCGGGACCGGATCGCGGCTCGATCCCGCCCACTTCCGGGTTCCCCGATGACGCACCGGCGTGCACGCGCAGCCCCCGCTGGTGGGAATCCCGCAGGCAATTAAAGCCAGCGGGATGCCACTTGAGAGTATTTACTTTGCTTGTTCAGGTCATTAAGTGACCTGATTAAGGGACTGTGTGTGATTTTGGATAAACATGGGACTGTTTCACACACTGGGGGAAACACTCCCAGTTGAAATGGACGTGTTGCAGCCGTCAGCCTGTGGCAGCTGCAAAGGTCCATTTGACAGGTGGGGGGTGGGGAGACCCTCAGCCATTGCAGGAGGCCACTCTGTCACTTGGGACAAAGTTTGGCCTCCACCACCCTCCTCCTGATGGTCGAAGTCACCAACCTGCACACTTACCCCGGGGTCCGGAGACATGTACCTACGTTGCGGACCCCCTCAGATGTACATCTTGCGGATGGGGGCCGCCGTAGCTGCAGTCATGACCTCCTCGGAGGGCGAACAACATCACCAGCCTCACCAGCCTCGCCATCCACGCCGTCCACCTCTGACACGTGGAGCTCCACAACAGAGTGCTGTGACACATCCACCTGTACAGCAGGAGGGAGGGCTACCGCAGAGAGAGATGCATCGCAGAGGGCACTACCCTCGCCACACGTTCCACAGACCGAGGCTCAGCCTCCTGGACCTCTCTGAGCAGCAGTGCACACGGAGGCTCAGAGTCACTCGACATGTAGCCGTGGACATCTGCAGCCTCTTTCAGGCTGAGCTGCTCCTGGCTGGCCCGTGCACCATCTTCCTACCTGTCGCTGTTAAAGTCACCACTGCCCTCCCGAACTTCTCCTCCACAGCCTTCCAGGGTGCAACCGGGGACATCCCCGATGTCTCTCAGTCGTCTGCGCAGAAGAGCCCTGCAAATACACCTACACCCACTCTGCAGTGACACACTGGGTGGCATCAGTGGTGGGTCCTCATAGGGATACCCAGGAGCGGGCATTATTGCACAAACCGGACAGGATTCGCGAAGACATGGCAGTAGTGGTGCCAATATAATGTGTGATGTGAGTTCTTCTTTAATTCAATAGAAGTAAGAACCATGACAAACCCTCAAACACCCTTGTGCATCCCCTCCATGCTCACGACACGTTTGCCTTACGCTGCCTACTGCACATATGTGATGCATGCCCTGTGGCTGCAGCACAGGTGGTGGCAGGTTGAGTGAGGCTGGCCGTGAGAGAGATGCACGAGAGGGTGAGTATGAGAGAGAGCCATGAGATTGTATGAGGATTGGGTTGAGTGGTAGTGGCGGGATGAGTACTGGCGAGGTGAATAGGTGCAGGTAAGATGAGGATGAGGTTTGAGTGGGTATGAGGGGTGATGTGACAGAGTTGTGTTGGCAGCGCTGAAGGAGATGTGAGGTGGGGGCAATGTTGTGGCAGACGGAGTGTAGGGGAAAGACTACGTGTTCTCACCGTGGCTGACCTACTGAGGTCATTGGAGCGCCTCCTGCACTGTATGCAGGTGGGCGATATGTTGGTGGCGCTGGTGACCTCCTCTGCCACCTCGAGCCAGGCCTTCTTGGTAGCAGAGGCAGGCCGCTTCCTCCCGCCCGCCGGGTGGAAAATCTCTGTCCTCCCCCTCCTCCTCACCCCATCTGATGATACCTGGGGTGAGGCATCATTAAACTGGAAGCAGCCTTCCCCCTGGGCTGCTCCATGCTGTAATTTTTGCTGTTTGTGGCAGCATCTGTCAGTGGAGGACTGCCCCTTTAAATAGAGCGCCTCCAGCTGACAGATCTTACTGCGCATGCGCAGGCCGCCCGACGCGCTGATCAGCAGTGGGGAACCCGGAGGAGCAGGTAAGTGGATCCAATTAGTGTGTTGCCTGCTACGATCGCGCGGGCAACCCACTAATTTCAGCGGGCGCGTTTTCAACGCGCCTGCTGGCCCACCCGCCTAGAACCCGCACCCCTGGTAAAATCGGGCCCACCGTCTCTATTCTTCATCCTTCCTCCTATCCTCCATGAAACAGTGGTAATGTGTAAGGGTGAGAGGAAGCATCTGATTGGAAGAGTTGAGTACTGATGGAAAGAGTTTGTTGGTATGTGGGGGATGGGAGGTGTAGTGCATGGTGCAGTTGGTAGGAGACACCACTTGACAGTTGACCTCACTCACCTTGACCACTCATGTCAAAGCATTGAACTTCTCCCTGCACTGCATCCATGTTCATGATGCTGTGCGCCTTGCATTGACTTTGCCCCTCGCTGCCTCCCACTGTCTTTTGAATATATGTCTGGAGGGCCTCTTGCCCCCCCCCCCTGCCATCGCGGATATAGGATGTCCCTCTTTCTGTCCACCTCTTGCACCCAAAGGGCCCGATGTTAGCAGAGCTGCGGGTTCTTGGCGGGGGGGGGCGAAATCAGTCAGCTCCGCGCGCGATCGTAGCATAATTGGATCCACTTACCTGGTCCTCCGGGTTCCCCACTGCTGATCTGCGCGTCGGGCGGGCTGCGCATGCGCAGTAAGATCTGTCAGCTGGAGGAGCTCTATTTAAAGGGGCAGTCCTCCACTGACAGATGCTGCAACAAACAGAAAAAATTACAGCATGGAGCAGCCCAGGGGGAAGGCTGCTCCCAGTGTAATGGTGCCTCACTCCAGGTATCAATACATGGGGTGAGGAGGAGGGGGAGGACAGAGATCTTCCCCCCGGCGGGCGGGAGGAAGCGGCCTGCCTCTGCCACGAAGAAGGCCTGGCTCGAGGTGGCAGAGGAGGTCACCAGCACCACCAACATATCGCCCACCTGCATACAGTGCAGGAGGCGCTCCAATGACTTCAGTAGGTCAGCCAAAGTGAGTACACTTACTCTTTCCCCTACACTCCGTCTGCCACATCACCGACCCCACCCCACATCTCCTTCTGCACAGCCAACACTACTCTGTCACATCACCCCTGATACCCACTCAAACCTCATCCTCATCGTACCTGCACCTACTCACCTCGCCAGTACTCATCCCACCACTACCACTCAACCCAATCCTCATACAATCTCATGGCTCTATCTCATACTCACCCTCTCGTGCATCTCTTTCACGGCCAGCCTCACTCAACCTGCCACTACCTGTGCTGCAGCCACAGGGCATGCATCAGATATGTGCAGTAGGCAGCGTAAGGTAAACGTGTCATGAGCATGAAGGGGATGCACAAGGGTGTTTGAGGGTTTGTCATGGTTGTTACTTATATTGAATTTCTGACCAACTCACATTACATGTTATATTGGCACCACTACTGCCATGTCTTCGCGAATCTTGTCTGGTTTGTGCAATAATGCCCTCTCCTGAGGATCACCATGAAAACCCACAACTGATGCCACCCATTGTGTCATTGCAGAGTGGGTGTAGGTGCATATGCAGGGCTCTTTTGCGCAGACGACTGAGAGACATCGGCGATGTCCCCAGTTGCACCCTGGAAGGATGCGGAGGAGAAGTTGTTGAGGGCAGTGGTGACTTTGACAGCGACAGGTAAGAAGATGGTGCTCGGGCCAGTCAGGAGCAGCTCGGCATGAAGGAGGCTACAGATGTCCACGACTACATGTCGAGTGACTCTGAGCCTCCGTGTGCACTGCTGCTCAGAGAGGTCCAGGAAGCTGAGCCTCGGTCTGTGGACCCTGTGGCGAGGGTCGTGCCCCCTGCGACGCATCTCTCTGTGCGGTAGCCCTCCCTCCTGCTGTACAGGTGGATGTGTCACAGCACTGTGTTGTGGAGCTCCAACGTGTCAGAGGTGGACGGCGTGGATGGCGAGGCTGGTGATGCTGTTTGCCCTCCGAGGAGGTCATGACTGCAGCTACGGCGGCCCCCATCCGGAAGATGTACATCTGAGGGGGTCCGCAAGGTAGGTACATGTCTCTGGACCCCGGGGTAAGTGTGCAGGTTGGTGACTTTGATTGTCAGGAGGAGGGTGGTGGAGATCAAACTTTGTCCCAAGTGACAGAGTGGCCTCCTGCAATGGGTGAGGGTCACAGGCTGACAGCTGCAACAGGTCCATTTGAACTGGGAGTGTTTCCCCCAGTGTGGGAAACAGTCCCAGTTTTCTATAAAATCCCACCCCTCTGCACATAATCCCTTAATCAGGTCAGTTAATGACCTGAAGATGCAAAATAAATAGCATCAAGTGGAACCCCGCTGGCTTTAATTGCCTGCGGGATTCCCACCAGCGGGGGCTGCGCGTGCACGCCGGCGCGTCAGCAGGGAACCCGGAAGTGCGCGGGTTCGAGGCGGGCTCCGGTCCCGCTCCGGGATTTCCCTATTTTCGGGGCCCCCCTGCCAGGAACGCACCCGCCGGCGGGTGCTAAAATGCTGCCCAAAGTCTCTAGTGCATCAGCAGAGAACCTTGGTGCATGCACTCTCACAGGCCTGGTACCAACTCAGATTGACAGATTGGTGAGGTCTGGTGTGCTGATTGGAGGACGTGGGATTTGGTCGGGCGCAACCTTTATTCAATGTTTTAACATAACTCATCAGTGTGTAAACATAGGGATGGGATCTGCATCTTTGTTTTACGTGTGTGATGTCTGATCTCTGTTCAGACTCTGTGCAGATAGTAGACTGTTATTTTCAGCAAAAAACAGGTACCAGCTACCTTTAAGAGATTTCTAAGAAATATCCTCCCTTTAAGAGATTGAGCTCCCTCTGGTGGTGGAAAGTGTGAATTGCATTCATTCCACGTGCAAGGCCTGGAATGGAACGCTGATTGCAGGTTAGTGCTCCCGTGGGTGGTAACTTGCGTCCTGCCTGCGCAGGGTCCGTCAGGCGCGGGGTGGTAGTGCACCACGCATTGCGCTACCACCGCCCAAAACGGACCCTTATCAAATTTTTCCCCGTACATTTTCTTAAGGCAACAAAAAGGAATAAAAGTGTAAATAATTCGAGACTACCAGCAGAGATACTGGGTTTCCTTAGTGTGTGAAAGATGCATAATTGACAGGACTCTGAATTATAAAGTTTCCTCACAAAAGTAAATAAACCTTTTAGTGTACAGCAATGGAAGTAATTTTATGTGAATTAAGCATCTGTTATTGAAGTTTGAAACAGATATTGCTGAAAAAAAGTTTGTTTTAAAACGTGCAATTCTGTTGAATTATTTTGTATTTGATGAATAACATTAACTTTAGTGCTTCCTTTGGCAATAACGATCAAGTATGCTATTGTTCTATGTTATTGTGATGTGACAAAGATAATTAACTTTGGAAGGTACATGGCCACGGAGAATTCAGTGGGTGGTTCAGACTATGATGATTTTCATTTTTGTTGCCATTGAGTACCGCTGACAGAGATTGTGCTAATCCCAGCAACTGTGGTGCAACAAAAACCACACACAGAGCTTTCCTTTGTGCTATCGTAGCAGAAAATGTTGTAAATGGGTCTTTGTACAAACATTTTTAACATTGCTATAAGCAACGAACAGAGAAAGAACCTTTCCACTCGTGTGATATCACGTTGACAAATGACATCTACCTGGAATTATCCTTTAATTTTCTTGGGGTAACAAATCTACATTAAAATTCAGTTTGGTGTAAACAAGTTCAGTTGACAACATACCGTAAGGCTTATGACTAAAATATGACATGACCAGCAGTGTGGTGGGCCAAATATCATGATTTATGATCATAATTTATTTGTGCCTTTGGTGCTCGTAAGTTATCCGTTTAGCCTTGTTTGTGGAGGTATTTCTGTTTCACTCTTCCCATCCTTCATTTGTAACATACTTCCTTGGTTACCCATTAAGAATTTGGTATGAAACATGTATCTTGGGCAGATAGGATTTCTTTTAGAAGCACACTTACTCACTTGCAGAGTAAAGTACTACATGAATCACTTCCGTTGCTGTTTTGTTTTACAGACAAAATAGTTTTGTTTAATTTCAACTACTGTCTGCCTTAAGTCCCAAAGCATGTGAAGTACATTAGTCTATGGAAGCTTGAATCAGACTCACATTAATTGATTGGCTCTGTCTCAGTAGTAACATCAAGACACAATCCAATAATGAGCCTGGGCAAAGGAAGAAAGGGAAATATCATAGCAGTCAGCTCTGAAAGGTACTGTAATCTCTGAGCTGAACAAATACACTCATCAAGACATTTAGAAGGATTAGAAACCTATCTTTACCACCTGAAGGAACTGCACTGACATTGGCTATCTCCCAACAAGCTTTATCAATGCTCAGAGTTTCCATAGGTAGTTCTCACTTCTTATAAACCAAAATTTACCAGCTCCGATTTTCCTAAGTGCACTCCACCGGACGTGATTGGAACTCAACCTGGATTTCTGAGCTCAGGTCGTTAGCATTGGCTTCACACTCCCCTGATGCAGACTGGTCTTTTGGTAGGGGCCTGCACTCAGGATCCGGGGCAAAAATCCACCCATTGCTGCAGACATGAGAGGCCTGCAGCAGCGGTAATAGCCACTGTCCAAATACAGCAGCCAAAAGACCTGCAATTCCGATCCATGTCCTGCTGATCCGATAGAAGGAAACCACTTGGCTTCTGGCTGGCCTCCCAGTGGCACTCGCCCCGTTCAGATTCTCCGACCTGCCCCCGTTCAGGTCCTCCAAACTAAATCACATGGCTGCCCCATATTTGCTCTTGCTCCAAGTGGAAGTGCTTTGCCCCAACTTGGGGGAGCCCTAGAAAATCCCTCGACAATGTTAAGCGGATGGATACCCTGAGTCATCAGCTTCTGCCCCTCTGCCCCTTTTTCCTTTTCTGTGCCCCTGAGAGCTGAGCATTCTCCACGTGTACAGGAGAGCTAAATTTGCCCCACAGTCTTACACAGGGAGTGAATAAAGTTAGCAGGCCGTGGTATTAACAAGTACCCTTGCAAAGAGATTTCATATTGGAAGATGCCTGAGATGCCAACCATGTGCTCCTGATGTCTTTGATAGACATAAAACTAGCTGTCAGACCATATTATTCAAGCTAAACTACCAGGCAAATTTATTACAATTAAGATATTCACACAGAGCAAAATGAATACAGCAGATCAATGTTACACTTGGACACAACTTATTTATTGACTTAAATGGCTTTTCAGAATTTTCATATTTCCTTTCAATGATTTCTTACCCTGGGTACATGTCTCTGTGTCCACAGAGCTCTGACTCACTGTCATCACACAGAAATACAGGAGAACTGAGTGAACCAAACATTTTAGGGATGCTACCCTGATGTAACCCTCACTTCCTCTGAAGTGGAAGCCTGTGTACAAAGGAATGTACAGAACTGGAACAGATCATTGTGGTCCATCCGACTAGTCTCAATGTCTTGAAAATATCATTTCCTATGATTCCCCTCGTACCATTCTATCAGCTTCTTCAAAGAACACCACTAGTTCTGATGAAAGGTCATCAATCTGAAAATTTAACTCTGTTTCTCTCTCCACAGATGATGCCTGACCCGCTGAGTGTTTCCAGCATTTTCTTACCTTACTTCTTTTTATTACCAGTTCTTTCTCAAAGCACTTTGGAATTTCCATCTGGTATGACACCCCTCAATAGTTATGGCAATCACAGACAACAAGCCTCTTACAGTGGCAAACTTGCTCATGTTGTATTTTCAGAAACCAAATTAGATTTTGCTTATAGGCAATAACTTAAATGGAGGTGAGTAATCTCCTCATGAGCTAACTGATATTCTCCAGACAACAAGAACAACAAGTTGAGGTTATATGGTGCCTTTAATATATAAGACATCTCACTTTTTTTACAAAGTAATAATAAAGGGAACAGATACTGAGCCATGGGAGAGAGGTTAGGAGAGGCTAGGTTGGAAGGGTTGGATTTGATGTGGTTTTGAAAGGAGGACAGAGAAGCAGAAAGGGAGAGAGTTTTAGCGAGGAAGCTCCAGAGAGTAGGGCCAAGGCGACTGAAAATGTTGCCACCAATAGTGGATGATGGGAGGGGGTGCACAGGAGGCTAAAGTCTGAGGAATAGAGGATGTACAACTGAAGAAGGTTGCAGAGTTAGGGAGATGTAAGGTCATGAAGGAATTTGAAGACAAGGACAAGGATTTTAAATTGGATGCTTTGAACAGTGGCAAGCTAGTGTAGGTCAACGAGTGGGACTTAATGCAGGACAACGTGTGTCAACTGCATTTTGGACTAATTATAGTTTGTGGAGGGTGGAGAAGCCATCGCTGTAGATGCGGTGGCTTTGTCCAGATAGGTATGAATGGAACCACACAAAGGTAGTTCTGTGGAGATTGGCAATGGAGGAGAGCATGGCACGGTCAAATGTGTCAAACACTGCAGAGATGTCAAGGAGGATAAGAAGGGATAACATATCAGTCACAAATTTAGACTTTGGTAAGGGCTTTTTAAGTCCTGTGAGATGAGTAGGAACCATTTTGTTTCAAATTCATGTTTTAAATTCATGATACATTGACCGAGTTACAATTTCATACGAACAAGATAAAGTAGAGAAATACAGGTGGAATGCATTCATACTTTAAAAATCAAAAAAGTACAATTGTAGAGTTAAATCTCCATGACATTGCCTCTTGCATATTTTAGCCCTATCAAAATGTTATACATATTTCTTGAAATACACCTGTTATAATGCTTGGTAAACTGTGGCAGGGCTGATTAAGGATTGCTTTAAGTGGCAAATTATGGATTGCTTGAATGGATTGATAGATTTCTGAAGAAAATGTGAGGGCTCCAGTGGAAGGTCAGCATGTTTGCTACTGTTAAAAGTCAAACCTTAATTATTTTAGAAGTGGGTGAAAGCAGTTGAAAGCTTTTACAGCGTTTCCTTCATTTGCTCTGATTCAGTTTTTATTAAAGAACAAGCAGGCTTGTCTAAAAAGGGAGCTAAGTGCAAAAACATGTTTGAGAACAAATTCTACTCATGGTTGCCCATTTTGCACCTGAAAAACAGACGGCCAGCAGTTGAAAATCAGGGGTGGGGGCACCTGGGCCATCCCTGTGACGCCCAAGGCCCACCTGATGCGATATTCAGACGGGCCTGTAAATGGCTAAGCAGCCAGCTGCCTGAAACAGGTGTAAGACTGCTTAAATATGCAAATTGGAGTTTTACACCGATTGTACCAAGTGTTAAGCAGCCTAAAGTCCTTAAAGGGACTGCTGTAGGCTGCTAAAAAAAGCTATTTATTTTTGTGGGCCCAAGAAAAGCAGGAAGGCTTCTCTTGAGCTGCAAAAAAACTCTGCCCGCTGCCGGTGCTTTTAAGGCCTTCCCTCGGAATCACCTCTCCCCCTCCCACCCTCCCCATTCCCCCTCTCCCTCCACTCTCCCCCACCCTTCCCCCAGAGCCAACCTGCTGGCCAGCTTCGCGCATTGCATGTCTGTAGTTACCCAAAGAGTTATTGAGTTACAGGAGTGAATTCTCCTCCATAATCCCACCCAAAATTAGATGGGATCACAACAGGGAATCAGGCAAAATTCAGGTAATGAGGCTTCCCACCACCACACTGCCCCGACTAAAATTTCCCTCTCTATCACTGCTGGCCACTCCTTTCCTGACCACTGCATACCAGCCTCCAGCAATATGCTGGGTCCCTATTGAGCTGGGGAAGTGGGAACTCCTAGTGTAGCGAGTCCCCACCCCAGCTCTACCCCCGTTAGTATCCTAGGCTGTGTTAGGGACAGGCAGAGTGGAACCCTCAAGGATATTCACGGACTTCATCTGTTGATGAAAACCACAAATGCAAGAAAAAAGTGTTGGGAAAATGTCCAAACTGTGACAAAGGTATCAATTTTCAGGCAACTGATGAGCTGCAGCCTTTAGTGAATAAGCGATATGAGGACATGGTTATTGTGGATGAGCCATTAATGCTGGCCAGCAAGCTGCATCAGCAGATGAATTGGCATATTCTTCAGCTGAGCTCCAGCACTGCTACTGTTGAAATGGCTTAGGAGCAATGATAACTTCCCTTTTTGCTTGTCCTCTGAAGTGTTGATGCTTCCCTGCAGCTTACAGGAAAGCTATGGTCCTTCGTTAGTACTGTTTCCATTCTTATCTATCCAGTCATAGCCAGAGAATCATCTGCAACTGCTCCTCTTCCCGCTCCTGCACCGTTACCTCTGGAGTCCCCCAAAGATCTATCCTTGGCCCCCTCCTATTTATCATCTACATGCTGCTCCTTGGCGACATCATCAGAAAATACAACGTCAGGTTCCAAATGTACACTGACGACATCCAACTTTCCCTCACCACCACCTCCCTTGACCCATCCACTGTCTCTGATTTCTCAGGCTGCTTGTCCGATATCCAGTAGTGGATGAACAGAAATTCTCTCCAATTGAATATAGAAAAGACCAAAGCCATTGTCTTCTGTCCCCGCCACAACTCCTTTCCCTAGACACCAACTCCATCCCTCTCCCTGGCCACTGTCTGAGGCTGAACCAGACCGTTCACAACCTTGGCGTCCTATATGACCCTGAAATGAGCTTCTGACCCCATATCCGCTCTATCACCAAGACCGCTTACTTCCACCTCTGTAATATCACCCGGCGCCGTCCCCGCCTCAGCTCATCTGCTGCTGAAACCCTCATCGATGCCTTTGTTACCTCTAGACTTGACTAATCTAATGCTCACCTGGCCGGCCTCCCATCTTCCACCCTCAATAAACTTGAGCTCATCCAAACTCGCACCAAGTCCTATTTACCCATCACCCCTGTGCTCACTGACCTACATTGGCTCCCGGTTCAGGAACGCCTTGATTTTAAAATTCTCATTTGTTTTCAAATCCCTCCATGGCCTTGCCCTCCCTATCTCTGTTACCTCCACCAGCCCTACAACCCTCTGAGATCTCTGCACTCCTCCAATTCTGGCCTCTTGCGCATCCCCAGTTTTAACTGCCCAACCATTGGCAGCCGTGCTTTCAGCTGCCTAGACCTTAAGCTCTGGAATTCCCTCCCTAAACCTCTTTGCTTCTCTACCTCTCTCTCCTCCTTTAAGACGCTCCTTAAAACCTACCTCTTTAACCAAGCTTTTGGTCACCTGTCCTAATATATCCTTATGTGGCTCATTGTCAAATTTTGTTTGATAACGCTCCTATGAAGTGCCTTGGGGCGTTTTACTAAGTTAAAGGTGCTAAATAAATGCAAGTTGTTTATTTAGGACCTTTAACTTAGTAAAACTTGTTGTGACTGCCAGATAGTTCTCAATAATCAAAGGTGACAATCCTATAGGATGCCACTGATGTCATTGTCCCGTGGCTTGTAAAACTAGCCAACCTACTGTCCGTGATGAGGGTCAACAGATCTTTCTGACCGAACCACCATGTAATGTTTAAAACATGCTGACTATACAAGAAATGTAGGTACCTGTGTGTGTGAAAAGACCACTGAGTGCTTAAGTTGCTTAAGATACAATCCTTTTAATGTGAAGTGTCACCCTGTGTAATGTATTCCTTCTGAAGGGTGCTCCTCTAGCTCAAACTTGAAGTGCTTCCTGGCCCAAGGATGTGCAAAGACTATTATATTTGTGGGCAGGCTTCTTCCAATTGCTTGCCCACCTTTTGAGCTACAGTTTGCACCTGGCCACCCCTAAGCTTCAACATGTGCATTACTTTAGTATCTGGGCTATGGAGAAGGTACAGAAGAGATTTACTAAGATAATACCAGAGATGAGAAACTTTAGTAATGAGGAGGGATTAGTGAAATTGAGGCTTTTTCAGTAGAACAGAGAAAATTAAGAAATCTGATAGAAGTGTTCAAAATTCTGAGGGGTTTCAACAAGGCAAAAAGGAAAAATTATTTTCAGTAAAAGATGAACCAGTAATCAGGAAGCATGAATTTAAGATCATCACCAGAAGAATGAGGAGAGGTGATGGGAGATTTTTTTTTTGCACAGAGAGTAGTTAGGACATTATATGCAATTGTGAGGAATGGGACGAAATAGATATCTCTATCAGAGAACCAGCACAGGTGAAATGAGCCAAATGGCCTCCTTCAGTGCTGTAATATTCTATGAGCTGTCTATTAATTCACTGAAACCATAATCAACAGAACAGATCAAAGTTCTGCAATCCTGCCACATCCAGTCACAAATGGTTGTGGACATTTAAGCAACTAACGGGAGGAGGATCCTCCATGCAACCCCCATCCTCAATGATAGCAGAGCCCAGCACGTGAGTGTAAAAGACAAGGCTGAAACATTTGCATCCATCCTCAGCCAGAAGTGTTGAATGGATGATCCTTCTCAGCTTCTTTCTGACGTCCCCACCATCATAGGTGCCAGTCTTCAGCCAATTCGATTCACTCCAAGTGAGTGCACTGAACATAGCAAAGGCTACGGGTCCCAACAACATCACAGTTGTAATGCTGATGACCTGTGCTCCAGAACTAGCCATGCTTCTAGCTACAGCTACAACACTGGCATCTATTTGCCAATGTGGAAAATTGCCCAGGTATGTCCTGTCCACAAAAAGCAGGACAAATCCAATCTAGCCAACTGCTGTCCTATCAGCCTACCCTCAATCATCAGCAAAGTGATGGAAGGAGGGCATCAACAATGCTATCAAGCGACATATACTCACCAATAATCTACTCACTGATGCACAGTTTGGGTTCCGCCAGTACCACTCAGCTCCAGACCTCATTACAGCTTTGGTTCAAATATGGACCTACTAGAGCAAGTCGGAGGCTGGATATTCTGCGGCAAGTGGTTCACCTCCTGACTCCCCAAAACTTCTCCACCACCTACAAGGCACAAGTCAGGAGTATGATGGAATAATCTCCACTGGCCTGGATAAGTGCAGCTCCAACAACACTCAAGAAGCTCGACACCATCCAGGACAAAGCAGCCCACTTGATTGGCAGCCCATCCACTACCTTAAACATCCACTCCCTCCACCACCTGCACACCATGTCTGCAGTATGTGCTATCTACTGGATGCACAGCAGCAACTCGTCAAAGCTTCTTCAACAGCACCTTTCAAAACCCGTGACCGCTACCATCTAGAAGGACAAAGGCAGCAGGCGCATGGGAAACACCATTTGCACATTCCCCTCCAAGTTACACACCATCCTGACTTGGAAATATATCACTATTTCTTTGTTGTCCCTGGGTCAAAATCCTGGAACTCCCTACCTAACAGCAGTGTGGAAGAACCTTCATCACATGGACTGCAGCAGTTCAAGAGGGCGGCTTACCACCACCTTCTCAAGGGCAACTAGGGATGGGCAATAAATGCTGGCCTTGCCAGCAATGCCCACATTCCAAGAATGAAAAAAAATGATGGTATTAGATCCTTCCAAGACTGCAGGATCCGTCTGTCAGATCGGCATGTTTGCAGTTCATAGATGTATCCAGCAAATGAAAGATATTGGGCTGAATTGTCCTCCCATTGGCTGGTTAGTTGTATTGTAGGTTTGCTACCAAATTTGTGCAGCTGTTTCCTGCAAGTAGAAAAAAAGATGAGAAGTTAAAATTGTCAGGAGGGCAAACAATGATTGTCAAGTGACATCACACAACTCGCAAAAGCTGTGATTAGATGTATATGGACCATGCAGCTATAATGAGACTAAAGGTTTTTTTAGGGATGAATCCCTTTAAGCATGTGAGTGGATAAGAATTACAGGTATCATTTGCTGATGGAAACTGTATGCTGCTGTAGAATGATAATGCATGGTGAGCATTCAAAGGACTGTTAGGTTGTATGAGGGGGAAGAAACATTTTGTACCATGCATAATTTGGACAGTAACATCATATAAGGTACTAATGGTTAACCTTATATTGACTGACTTGGTGAGGTCCTGAAACTTTTTCCTGGATTTGAGAAAAGGTAGGTCGTGCCTGACAAATCTGATTGAATTTTTTGAAGAGGTGACTAAAGTAGTGGACAGGGGAATGTCAATGAACTTGCAGAAGGCATTTGATAAGGTCCCACATAAGAGACTGTTAGCTAAGATAGAAGCCCATGGAATCGAGGGAAAAGTATGGACTTGGTTAGGAAGTTGGCTGAGCGAAAGGCGACAGAGGGTAGGGATAATGGGTAAGTATTCATATTGGCAGGATGTGACTAGTGGAGTCCCGCAGGGATCTGTCTTGGGGCCTCAATTATTCACAATATTTATTAACGACTTAGATGAAGGCATAGAAAGTCTCATATCTAAGTTTGCCGATGACACAAAGATTGGTGGCATTGTAAGCAGTGTAGATGAAAACATAAAATTACAAAGGGATATTGATAGATTAGGTGAATGGGCAAAACTGTGGCAAATGGAATTCAATGTAGACAAATGTGAGGTCATCCACTTTGGATCAAAAAAGGATAGAACAGGGTACTTTCTAAATGGTAAAAAGTTAAAAACAGTGGATGTCCAAAGGGACTTAGGGGTTCAGGTACATAGATCATTGAAGTGTCATGAACAGGTGCAGAAAATAATCAATAAGGCTAATGGAATGCTGGCCTTTATATCTAGAGGACTGGAGTACAAGGGGGCAGAAGTTATGCTGCAGCTATACAAAACCCTGGTTAGACCGCACCTGGAGTACTGTGAGCAGTTCTGGGCACCGCACCTTCGGAAGGACATATTGGCCTTGGAGGGAGTGCAGCGTAGGTTTACTAGAATGATACCCGGACTTCAAGGATTAAGTTACAAGGAGAGATTGCACAAATTGGGGTTGTATTCTCTAGAGTTTAGAAGGTTAAGGGGTGATCTGATCGAAGTTTATAAGATATTAAGGGGAACGGATAGGGTGGATAGAGAGAAACTATTTCCGCTGGTTGGGGATTCTAGGAGTAGGGGGCACAGTCTGAAAATTAGAGCCAGATCTTTCAGGAGTGAGATTAGAAAACATTTCTACACACAAAGGGTGGTAGAAGTTTGGAACTCTCTTCCGCAAACGGCAATTGATACTAGCTCAATTGCTAAATTTAAATCTGAGATAGATAGCTTTTTGGCAACCAAAGGTATTTAAGGGATATGGGCCAAAGGCAGGTATATGGAGCTAGATCACAGGTCAGCCATGATCTTATCGAATGGCGAAGCAGGCACGAGGGGCTGAATGGCCTACTCCTGTTTCTATGTTCCTATATTGCAGCCAGCTACTCTGCACGTTGTTCTCCACACTGATACTGACATGTACTGGTACATCCTGCCAAACTATCTGTACAATTTTCCTGTGTGGACGACAGCTAGGAACCAAGGGGATCAACTTCCTCTGCCACATTTGCTCCAATAAGACTTCCATGGAAGCAAGCAGATCTCTTGGATAATATGGTGCTGCACTAGCTAATGCTTCCATTTGACCATAAATTGAATGGCTGTAATTCTTGTGAATTCAAACAAAAGACTGCAGCTTCCTTTTAAGCAGCACTGGATAGGCTGCCCCACAAGCAGCAAGCTCCCAATGGGAGGTGTTATTCATGCCAAGAGCTTTACACTTATAAAAATGAGGCTGACCCCCAAAAGTTGATCAGGATTAACAATCTCTCATTCAGACTGCTGCCAAGCCAGTGCACCCAAAGAATCAACTGGAATATTCACCCCCTATCTCTGATCCCTTGATTCTGCAAAGCTGTTTCAGTGTCATAGCCAGTTTTATTCGGCATGTAAGAGGTGCTGAACAGCTCACATGCTGATTGGTTGATTTTTGGCTGCACAGGAAGGTAAACTAGTGGTTAAGCAAACTGGATGGCACAGTCCATCAGGGTTACACTAACAGCTGTTAATTCATATTAATTGTTTACTTATTAGTGGCATTGTTTCCAACTACTCCAAAAGTGAAGTAATTATAGAATTAGGACTGTTTGGATAAACTCAGTAACAGGATATTAACATCAACAGTAATTTATTCCAAGATGATTCTCTTATGATTTTCACTTGCTTTCCCCAGAATGGTGTGTACACACCCATCTGCAGACCATAACTTCCAGAATTTTTTTTTGGTGATTGACAGCAAGACTTGCTACTCACCAGAGCACACCAGGACTTGTTTTTAAGCTCTAGCCCTTCCTGCACTGCAATACATTGATGGAAAATTACTGCAGATTAAAACCACCAGGAAGCCAATGGGGGGCAATTTTCACCTTCACCACCTGGGCAGTCATCTGGCGGAAAGGATCACCTGCCCATCAGTTGGGTTGTACAATGGGTGGGTGATCCACTTCACCAGATTACTACCCAGGTGAAAATTGGACCCATTATTAGAAGCAGATACGGTAATTTGAATTTGTTTTTTTATATATATGCAACATCAAAAACAAGGATGAATTCTTCAACATTCTCTGAGGTAATTTTGAAAGCAAAAATGATGGATAGTATACATTAACTGACCTCCTGTAAATACTGCTGGAGGAACAGGAGGAGAACTGAGCAAACATATAGCTGAGGAGAAAATCAGCAAGAAAGTCTCGGAGGAGGTAATTATATTTGTATTCAAAATGATTTGAACAGCTATATTTTTTACTTGTTTATATTCAAAACTCAAGCAACCATTGTTCACAGAAATAAGTCTATAAGATACACAGCAGCAACTCTTCATCAGTACCTCCCAAACTTGCGATCTCTACCGCCAGAAGGACAAGGGCAGAAGGCACTTGGGAACACCACCACCTGCACATTCCCCTCCAAGTCACACACCATCCTGACTTGGAAATATATCACCGTTCCTTCATTGTTGCTGGGTCAAAATCCTGGAATTCCCTATCTAACAGCACTGTGGGAGAAACTTCACCACACGGACTGCAGTGATTCAAGAAGGTGGCTCACCACCACCTTCTCAAGGGCAATTAGGGATGGGCAATAAATGCTGGCCTCGCCAGCGACATCCACATCCCATGAATGAATAAAAAAAAGTAGTAAGTTTTGAAAGGACTGTATTATTATCCAAGTTTGGACTGAGATTCTGACAAAAGTCCAGTTTCTATTTAAATAGAACATTTTCTAACACTTTGGGGGAGATTTTGTCTCGGGGTGGGAGGACCGAGACGAGCAATTAACCCACCGGCCCTCTGCAGTATGAGGCACGGAAGATTTTAACTATTGGCTCTCATTTAAATGGAGCTGGTTGGACCCCCGGCCGGATCCATGCCCCGGGTGGCAGGATTTCAGGAGGCAGGAGGCCGTACCGAGGGAAAGGTCCTCAGCACTAAGATAAATCATTTTGAGGTTGTTCTAACAGGGATAGCGGTTGGAGGGGGAAGAAACCCTAACACAGGGGAGGCCAAAGGTTTCCTTGTGTACCCTGGAAAAGCATTCCTGCTCCTCCTGGCCCAAATAAAAAAAACTTTAAAAAATTTAAAACCACTTACCTCACTGGGCATTTCTGGTCCTCGATGCTGCTCCGGGCTGGCAGAGCCTGATAGGCAAGGCATGGCTGCCCCACCGCTCAGGCCGCAAGCTCAAATTGCAATCAGGCCCCATTTGATGTCATCAAATGAACTCACCCGATTTTCATTTCATTGAAATCTACAATGGGAGGTTGATACACTCCACCAGGCAGCGAAGATGAAAATTTACCCTAAAAAGTTACAAAATTTACAAGAAAATGATTAAATGTAGCTATACATTGCCTCTAACAATGCTTTTAGTTCAAGACTTGTCCTTCTCTCAGAAGCCTGAAGCTTGAGCTCATGGGACTTCCCAAAAATATCACGCTGTCAGCTCAAATAAAGTACTAAGATAGTAGCACGCTAGAACACCCAACAAGCCTTGAAAGTCTCATATCTAAGTTTGCCGATGACACAAAGATTGGTGGCATTGTAAGCAGTGTAGATGAAAACATAAAATTACAAAGTGATATCGATAGATTAGGTGAATGGGCAAAACTGTGGCAAATGGAATTCATTGTAGACAAATGTGAGGTCATCCACTTTGGATCAAAAAAGGATAGAACAGGGTACTTTCTAAATGGTAAAAAGTTAAAAACAGTGGATGTCCAAAGGGACTTAGGGGTTCAGGTACATAGATCATTGAAGTGTCATGAACAGGTGCAGAAAATAATCAATAAGGCTAATGGAATGCTGGCCTTCATATCTAGAAGACTAGAGTACAAGGGGGCAGAAGTTATGCTGCAGCTATACAAAACCCTGGTTAGACCGCACCTGGAGTACTGTGAGCAGTTCTGGGCACCGCACCTTCGGAAGGACATATTGGCCTTGGAGGGAGTGCAGCGTAGGTTTACTAGAATGATACCCGGACTTCAAGGGTTAAGTTACGAGGAGAGATTACACAAATTGGGGTTGTATTCTCTGGAGTTTCGAAGGGTAAGAGGTGATCTGATCGAAATTTATAAGATATTAAGGGGAACGGATATGATGGATAGAGAGAAACTATTTCCGCTGGTTGGGGATTCTAGGAGTAGGGGGCACAGTCTAAAAATTAGAGCCAGATCTTTCAGGAGCGAGATTAGAAAACATTTCTACACACAAAGGGTGGTAGAAGTTCGGAATTCTCTTCTGCAAACGGCAATTGATACTAGCTCAATTGCGAAATTTAAATCTGAGATAGATAGCTTTTTGGCAATCAAAGGTATTAAGGGATATGGGCCAAAGGAAGGTATATGGAGTTAGATCACAGGTCAGCCATGATCTTATCAAATGGCAGAGCAGACAAGAGGGGCTGAATGACCTACTCCTGTTCCTTTGTTCCTATGTATGAGTGTATAAAAACAATCTGTGGAGAAATCTCCTAGCATGCAATGGTGTAAGCAATTTCTGAAGACAACTTCCAGTATGCACCAACATAACATGACCATGTTTAAGCAATTTGTGGAGAAAATGCCTCGCACGAATCCAGTGTGACTATGTGTAAGCAATGTGCACGACAGTCTTCCTTCTGAGTCTAATGAACCCAACCATATTTCAAAGCTTTTTTTTTAATGATTGACAGCTAAACCAGTCATTGACAGAGCATGGCAGGATTTGCTGGTGTAAATTCTGCCCCCTTTCCCCCCATCATATGATGATAGAGGCATTGCTGAGAGATGCCTTTCTTCATAGCGATGATTGTTTGTAAAGTCATTGAATTTGTTCATTTTTTAAAACATCAGCACAATGATAAAACATACATTTTTGAACTCTTTGAAGTAACTATATTTAAGGAGTTATTTCTGCAACTACACTTGATACCTTAATTATCTAACTACAAAATGTGAGGGAACAAATATACTTCATTTTCAGTGGCGATGTGCACCCTCTCCTACCCTAGCAACCCCACCTCACCACATGATAACCTTCAACTCACAGTGTACAATGCCATCGGAGATCTGCTGGTAAACTTCATCGGGAAGACCAAAGTCATCATACTCTGTTCCCTCCAAAAACCTTTGCTCCTGACTCCATTCCTTTCCCTGGGTACTCATTAAATCACACTCATAACTTTAATGTTTAGGGATACGGTACTGTAGTGATTATGTTACTGGACTAGTATCCCAGAGGCCTGGAATATAATCCAGAGAACAGCAGTTCAAATCCCAACATGTTTGAGAATTTGAATTAAGTTTTAAAAAATCTGGCAATAAAAATCTGGCAATATAAATCTATAGCATAAACCCAACTGCTTCACTAAAGTCCTTTTAGGGAAGGAAACCTGCCGCCCTTACCCAGTCTGGCCTATATGTGACTCCAGTCCCACATCAACATGATTGACTCTTAACTGCAATCTGAAGTGGCTCAGCAAGCCACTCAAATGTATCAAATGAATATTTTTTTAAATTAGTTGAAATATGCAAAATTATTCACTAAATCATATTTAATATGGATTACCTCAGAGGAATTTTTCAATTATGTGGTAGTGGTGCGCACCAGTTAGATTCTTCTGCAAAGATACCCCCAGAAGGAAACAAAGTTCAGGGATTGACAGATGTGCTCTGCTTAGTGTCTGCTTGCTACATAGAGTCCTCGCTGCTTCTTGGTTCTCAAAACTAGAATTCTTCTGATCTTGTCAGCAATACACTGCAGTTGTAGAACTCAACTGCCAATGACACCAGGGGGTAAATTTTAACCGGGAGCCAAGAAGAGGGCGGGATGGGGGGGGGGGGGTGGGGAGAGTTCCTGATGGGAAACCTGGATTTTGACATAAGGACATCTTTCATTTTTTTTTGTAGGTTTCCTGCCCGATAGGCCAGCCTGATTGACAGGCTGGCTGTCAGTCGGATGTGAGAGCAGCCAGGGAGCCCATCAGGTAAGTCTTAGATGGGGGTGGGTGGGGGTCATCGGGAGGTCAGGGGTCATCTGGGGTCATGGGTCATCAGGGGTCAGACATTAGAGAGTCAGGATCATGGGGTGGGGGGGAATGTTGGAGATCATGGGGAGGGGGGGCGGTGTCGGAGCAGGTAGGCTTGTTGGGCCTGGAGGAAGCACTTCTGTTCGTTCTGGCCCACAAGCAGTGCAATAAAGGCATTTACCTGTTGAGCTGGGCCTTCTCGCCTCCTCTTATGTGGCGTGAAGGAGAAGGCCTGGGAATCCCGGGCCCCAGGAGTGAAAAATAAAAAAGCTGTCAAAATGGAGGCCCGCAGCCTCCTCATAAGTTTTTACTGAGCGACCTGCCTCCTGAGAGCGGGTTGGTCGCCTGCCCCTCGACCTGCCTCCGTTAAAACCGACAGTGGTGGGTTGGAGGCGGGTTGGGGTCGGATTTTATTTTTTTACAATTTTTACCTTCCCACCCGCCCCCAACCCACCCGTTCGTAGGGTTAAAATTTACCCCCAGGATTCAAGCTGCAATTACACACTTCTAAAAACAACTCTACTTACTGCCCCAACAGGGATTTTTTTTTGTGGCATTTAAAAATTATTGATGTTATCTCTTTCAATCATGCAATAAACTGACTGAAGCAAAATAACACCTAATTTTGTTGCAGTTCTTTATTTTTTTCCTCCAAATTTGAAGGATTTGTAGCACTAAGAGACAGAATTTGTTTCTTGTAGTCACTAACACAGGTTAGCATGTGTTAGACAGGCCACTTTTCCATCACAATCAGCTGCCAGTACGGTGGGATTTAGGCCCATGTGGTGATCCATCTTAAGTCTGTCTTCAGTACAGTATAGCTGACTCTGCACTTAATTGTAGTTTTAGAATGGGCAGTTTTGATATTCATCGGCACTTATTTGCTTTCATTCCAGAGAGAATTTCCTAAGTATAAGTACATCAGGTTTACCATAACCAGATTTATTAAGGAACAGATGGCACAATTTTACCTGAATCCCTGACTGAGTCCCTTTTACAGTGTTTAGCTTTTTGGCAGTTGACTGTAAATTCAAAAGTGCTCAGGGACCTTCAATAATGTGAGCAATGTGCATAGGTACTCCTGGCAAGAGTTTTATTCCGATAGTTCCCTGTAGAATGAATTAACTAAAGCTGGCAGACGTTTCTGAAAGGAAAAATAGTTACCCACAGCTCTCAAAGCTGTACATCCCATTTATGCTGAGTCCTGAAGCTGTCTCTCAGTTCAAAGTTGATGTTTCCTGTCTTAGTAGAACTGTCTTATTTTTGATGCTGGATAGCTACCCCAAAACTGTAAGCAGCAAAATAAAAAAAATACTACAGACACTCCTGCAGTCACCTATCCTTCTGACCAACAATTTGTCTTCATTTACTGCAGTGATGTCAAAAGGAAAATGACAAATGCCCGGATATGAGCACATGCTCACATTATAGGGGGGATTTTAGCTCTCTTTGCCTGGCAATAACTGGGCGGAACAGGAGTTATAATTAAGACGGTCCACTTACTCTTCTTATACTACCCTGCGGCTATTTTAAAGCCAGGTAGCTGAAGTGTCCACCTGAGTCAGGTGAAATAGTCATGAGTTTATGCAAATTGGAGTCCTCTCACTTCGAGAGTGCTCCAAAGCCAATTTTATGGCCTACTGGAGCATATGCTGTGCTCGGTAGAAGCTGCCAGACCAGAAGTGCAGACCCTCCAAGGTAAGTAAAAAAAATTATTTTTGTGGAGCTGGGAGGAGCAGGAGTGCTGCTCCCAGCCCCACTAAGGAAATTTGAGCCACTCCCATCCCCCTCCCCCCCCACCACCTCCTCCCTCCCGGTACCATCCCAAATCTCCCCAAACCCCCACCCTCGCCCCCAGACTTCCCTTACTGCTGGTTGGGTGGCCTCTCGACTGTCCGATATTACACTGGCCCGAGCCAGGCGAGCTGCCTCTGTTTGGGACAGGCAGCTGGCGGACTCCAATTAAATGAGACTGGGGCTCCCGCTGCACCTCCCGGGTCCGCCCACGTGTTATGCCAGCCGACCGCCTGAGAGTTAAAATTCCTGCTTATGTATTTGTGGGTTTCTGCACACATTCACAAATATAGAAATGAAAGGTGTAAGTTTATTGTTTTGATTTTCAGCTGTCATTGCCAGAAGTGACAATTGTGGCAATTAAGAAAGAAACTGCTGGGACAATTATACAATTTATGACCTATTATAACTGACTAGTCATTTAGAAAAGAGATAGATCATCCTGTGTTAGAATGCACGTTCCAAATGTATTTTTAAATAATTTATTTTAATTGCTAGTTTTTTTTTGTACTTGAACTTTCTCAATGGAAAGACCACTAGACTGGATGAAGAAGAGCAGGGACATTCTCAGTGTCCTGGCCAACAATTATCCCTTAACCAACATTACCTGAAACAGAATAACTTGTCAATGATCTCTTTATTGTTTATGGGACCTTGCTGTGCACAAATTGGCTGCCATGTTTGCCTACATAACAACAGTGACTGCACTTGACTATAAAGTGAAGAACTTTGGGACGTCCCATGGACGTGAAAGGCATTATATAAATGCAAGCATTTCTTTCTATTTCCAAAATAGTTTTATTGATGAAACCCAAAGTTTTACAAAGCTTTTACTTCATTTTTGGACCCCATAAAGCACCTATTTGCACACAGTTTATTTGACCCATTTATTTTCACCCAAATTCTAGAAAATAAATCAGAAGGCTTAGTTAGGTAAAAGCCATTATGAAGCTCATTCTGGAACTTTTCTGTTGGCCATAAAGCAGTGAATATTGCCGAAAATTTACAAAAGCTGGAGAACAATTTTAATGAATTTGAAAACGTTGGTTATCAATTAAAAAAAACATCTTGGTAGTCACAAGTTGTCAATCTCCCACAATAGCTAGACTAAAAGAAATACAAATAACAAGGTAAGGCACAAGAAGTTCCAAATGTTGAGGCAGAGAAGGAGGACTCCTGAGGTCAATTCTCCTCCCAGCAGGATCGGATAACATTGTTTCTGTTGTATTAATCGCTTTAACATGTTGAAATTACTGGGCTGTTTTTTAATTTATAAAGCCAATTTTCAAATACTTTTTTCTAACATCGTTACCTTAACTCTCCCATATTCTGGGGGCACAATCTTAAATTAAAATGAGCACAATCTTGACCATATTCATGGTCTCATGTACCTTAAAAATATTGATTCCTGTAATGAGTTATGAACTCTGAAAATGACAAATTTTTCATGATAATCCCAAGTTGCGATTAATACAACAGAAACAATGTTATCCGATCCTGCTGGGAGGAGAATTGACCTCAGGAGTCCTCCTTCTCTGCCTCAACATTTGGAACTTCTTGTGCCTTATCTTGTTATTCGTATTCCTTTTAGTCTAGCTATTGTGGGAGATTGATAGCTACTAGATCTAATCAAGAGGTTTGATAACTGCCAGATCTAACCAAGGACTCCTCCCTTATCTTGTTATTCGCAGCCTGTCAGTATAGCTATTGTGGGAGATTGATAGCTGCTAGATCTAATCAAGGATTTCTTGGTCTGTTTGAAAAGCGTTCTGGGATACTTAGCCTTCTCCAATAATGTAAAATATCTAAATAAGCAAGTATAGGCGTTCTAAGCTATATCTTACACCTCTCAATATTTTAAAGACCTGGATCATATATTCTCTCAATCGTCTTTTCTCCACTGAAGACTAATTTTACTGTTTGAGTCTCTCTTTGTAACATATTCATGTTGTCTTTTTGCTGCAATGTTCTATACAAGTACTCTGATTCCATAAAGTTATTCAAGCAAAACTTCAAGATATCCACATCACCACATCTCCAGTATTCAGCTGTCCTCCATTGGCTACCTGACCCCAGCAGTAAAGGACTCATTGAGTCCCATGTTGATTAATTCTTTTAAAAATAGGTGTAAGTATCTGGATAGGGATGATATTGAAGGATAAATTGATAAGGTGTGGACTGAAATGATCAAATACTCCACAGATAAAATAGTTAATTTGCTGCTGGGGCCAGGATAGTGGTGTCGGTAACACTAAACAGAGGTAAAATGGTCCTGGACAGGGAACAAAGCAAATTCAGATAGTTATCCTCAATGCACTTTAGCACAACAGTAAGCAGTCAAATAGCATCATAAGCAAATGCTCAGTAATAGATCTCTTGCTTGTTTTCTTGGTTGAAGTTAACATGTGATGTAAGAGAACCATAAGGACGGGAACAGTGGCAAAATAGCTTAAAAGTTGGAAAATAGGCTTCACTTATGACTCAGCAGGTAAATGCACCAGGTGGTGTGGTACTGAGCTATAAAGACAGGAAGGTCCCAGGTTCGGTCCTCGACCTGTGTTGATTTAGGTATGGATGTGATCCTACAATTGGCCTCAGTGTCCCTGGGCTATAGAGGGGGGAAATCAGTCAGGGTCATCATACCTTTTGGAAACTGTATATGTAGACGTTAGCTGAGGATAGGAATGGACTTGGCTGTGATATCCTTCATTTACAAAAATAGCTTATCATATTCATAGTTCATTGCCACACATAACAAATGGGCATTTAGTTGGGAGACCAGAGAGTTGCTAACACCTATTGAACCATATCTCAGCATGGTAACTGCCTTCAGGAATGATAGGTGAAAATGGGAAAAATGATTTAGCAAACATATAAACTTTTACTGCAGTAATGGAGGCAGCTGGTACTGGTACCATGACATAAGCATGGAAAGAAATGGTGAGTTGCCCTAAGGCCTTCAGTTTACTGGGACAAAACTGGAAGATCGAAAATTAAGCTCAGGTCAGAGACCGATGAGACAGGTCTCCCCATGGACTGGTGCTAGACCTGACTGCCTATTTATTGTTTTATCACTGATATCATTCTAATAGTTTCTGCTTCTATGCTATTCCAGTTGAAAAACCATCCAATTAAATGTTTCGTTGACACAATGCACATCATCTGGCATGTCACCATTCACCCAAATCTGCCATTCTCACAAATTCCTGAAATCTATCACAGAAAAATAGGACAAAGTATTCTTTGCGGGTCTGATAAATGAAAAGAAAATATGCTACTGCAAAGTTATGGTCCTACACATAAAGTATCAATTATTGTATGTTATCTCAGATATTTCTCTGGGCGAGTCATTAACAAAATTGTGGAGGTAGGTTTTTGTGTCAGAAAGTTCTCATCCATAGTTAAATTATCATAAAAAGAAACAAATGTAATTGCTCAGACATCTTATAATAAGCTGAACTATTGGCAGTTCATACCTAATGAGGCCTATCCCTGTAGGTGTTTTCTCCTGATCTCTTTCTTTGATGAAACAAGATTATGTATTGTGTAATTGTAGTATTTAAACAGATGATTATTCAGCCAGCAAACCTCCAGTCAGCTTAACATTGCATATTATTGAGTCATAGTTACAAAAGCAGCTGCTGCTCCCACAGCTGGAGAAGATCTCCTCTATAAATTGTGCAGTGAAATTGTAAACATGTTCTTCATACACAGACTGAGGCTGAAAATCCTCAGTCCCAATGATGGTCCTGGGACGTAAGTCAGGTGCATGAGGCTCAATGGAGGCAGAAATTCTGGGGGGACCCAGGAATGCCAGATCTCTGCTCAAAAATCCAGCAGCTTCCACTTTGCGCAGGGGCCGAGGGCAAGTGCAATTTCTGTCTGCCCCAAACATGACCTTAGAAATCAGAGAGGGCAGGGTCCGGGGAGAGAATTCCCATGGCAGGAATTTCTCCTCCCCCAGCCTCCCTTCTGCCCAGTGACAAGGATTTTGGGATGAAATTTGGATATAAGGTCTGCTCAGCAGCAGAAGTGGCACCAACCTCAGGGTCCAGGACGAGACCCCCATAAGAATTCCGGCTCTATGATTCATATTGCAGCCTTATAAAGGGGGCTGATGAAAATATTCTTTGCTGGTAGCACGGCTGGTGAATGAGCAACTTGTCAATACTGCTTTTCCTGCCCCCGCCCCCCCACCCACAGTAGGCACGCACAAGATATTTAAATCATTTGAACCAAGCGGCAAGGACAGAAGCAGAGGTTATCAGCACCAACTCTGCTGCACTTATGGTGGCAGAGTGGAGCAGTGGGTTTTCAGCCCCATTTACAATTTCTTTCCATGTAACATTCCCTACACTAACATAGAAACATAGAAAATTGGAGCAGGAGTAGGCCATTCGGCCCTTCGAGCCTGCTTCGCCATTCAACATGATCATGGCTGATCCTCCATCTCAATACCTTATTCCCGCTCTCTCCCCATACCCCTAGATGCCTTTTGTGTCTAGAAATCTATCTAGCTCCTTCTTAAATATATTCAGTGACTTGACCTCCACAGCTTTCTGTGGTAGAGAATTCCACAGGTTCACCACCGTCTGAGTGAAGAAATTTCTCCTCATCTCAGTCCTAAATGTCCTACCCTGTATCCTGAGACTGTGATCCCTCGTTCTGGACCCCCCAGCCAGGGGAAACTTCCTCCCTGCATCCAGTCTGTCTAGCCCTGTCAGAATTTTATACGTTTCAATGAGATCCCCTCTCATTCTTTTAAACTCGAGTGAATACAGGCCTAGTCATCCCAATCATTCCTCTTACGACAGTCCTGCCATCCCAAGAATCAGTCTGGTGAATCTTCGCTGCACTCCCTCTATGGCAAGTATATTCTTTCTTAGGTAAGGAGACTAAATCTGCACACAATACTCCAGGTGTGGTCTCACCAAGGCCCTGTATAACTGCAGTAAGACATCCTTGCTCCTGTACTCAAATCCTCTTGCAATGAAGGTCAACATTCCATTTGCCTTCCTAACTGCTTGCTGCACCTGCATGTTTGCTTTCAGTGACTGGTGTACAAGGACAACCAGGTCCCTTTGTACATCAACATTTCCCAATCTATCACCATTTAAATAATACTCTGCCTTTCTGTTTTTCCTTCCAAAGTGGATAACTTCACATTTATCCACATTATACTGCATCTGCCATGTATTTGCCCACCCACTCAACTTGTCTAAATCACCCTGAAGCCTCTTTGCATCCTCCTCACAACTCACAATTCCACCTAGTTTTGTGTCATTAGCAAACTTGGAAATATTACATTTGGTTCCCTCATCCAAATCATTGATATAGATTGTGAATAGCTGGGACTCATGCACTGAACCCTGCAGTACCCCACTAGTCACCACCTGCCACCCCGAAAAAGACCCATTTTTTCTTACTCTCTGTTTCCTATCTGTTAACCAATTTTCAATCCATGCCAGTATATTACCCCCAATCCCATGTGCTTTAATTGTGCACACTAGCCTCTTGTGTGGGACTTTATCAAAGGCCTTCTAAAAATCCAAGTACACCACATGCACTGGTTCTCCCTTATCTATTCTACCAGTTACATCCTCAAAAAACTCCAGCAGTTTTGTCAAACACAATTTCCCTTTCATAAATCCATGTTGACTTTGTCTAATCCTGTTGATATTTTCTAAGTGTCCTGTTATCACATCCTTTATAATAGACTCTAGCATTTTCCCTACAACTGATGTTAGGCTAACCGGTCTGTAGTTCCCTGTTTTCTCTCTCCCTGCTTTTTTAAATAGTGGGGTTACATTTGCCACCCTCCAATCTGCAGGAACTGTTCCATAATCTATAGAATTTTGGAAGATTACAACCAATGCATCCACTATTTCCATGGCTACCTCTTTTAGTACTCTGGGATGCAAATTATCAGGCCCTGGGATTTTTCACTACTTCAATTAGAGTTTACGGGTGAATATTTCCTCTGCGCACTAAGTGTCTTCTTACAAATGGCTCGCAACAATAAAATACGCATTTGTATAATGCGTTGAACATAATAAAACATCCCAAGCTGCTTCATATAGGAGAGAGCAGACTGAGAAGGAACAAAAGAGTCAGGAGAGTGGACCAAATGCAAGTCAAAAAGTTTGGTTTTGAGGAGGATTTAAAGGTGGGGAAGTAAGTAGTAGGGTGAAGAGACTTAGGAAGAGAATTCTAGAGGGTAGGCAATAGATGGCTGAAAAGTCTGCCATCAGCTGAAGAACGATGCTGAGAGGATGATACCCCTCAAGGGGGTATAGTCTCAGAATAAGGGGTTGCCCAGTTAAGATGGAAATGAGGAGGGATTTCTTCTCCCAGAGGGTCAGAATCTTTGGAATTCTTTACTCCAAAAAGTTGAAGAGGCTGAATCACGAATCCATTCAAGGCTGAGTTAGACAAATTTTTGATCAGCAAGGGAGTCAAAGCATAGGGGGAAAGGGCGGGAAAGTGGAGTTGAGGTAAAAATCAGATCAGCCATGATCTCATTGAATGGCGGAGCAGGCTCGAGGGGCTGAATGGCCTACTCCTGCTCCTATCTCTTATGGTCTTATGGTCTTATGGCCGGGGAGGGGGGGTGGGTGAACGCACAGGATGCCAGAGTTAGAATACTCATAGGCCTGTCACAGGACTTGATGAATTGCTGAGGTAGGGTGAAGTAAGCCATGGAGAGATTTGTCAACAAAGCCAAGGATTTTGAATTTGGTACAGTGGGGGAGAGGGAGCCAGTGGAGGTTAATAAGGACAGGATGGCTGGATGAATAATGCAGGACAGGAATTAGGGTGATGGACTTTAGAACAAGTTTTTGTTTGTGGAGCTTGGAAGGTCAGGGGGAAGGGAATTGGTACAGACAAAATCTTCCCCACATCAGTTTTAAATATTACTTTTATGTTGGATTAAAAATGACTGAGAACCATAAAATCAATAATAGATGTTACCTTGCATTATTTGAGGTGAGATATACTTTCATGCCAATTCTTTATTTAGTTACCAAGTTATATGAGACAATTTCAGGTACAATGATACATAGGCAGATTGCTAGGGACAATTTAGTGCATTTATTTTTAGTAGTGGAGATTGACAAACAAAAGTTCAAGTTTCTATACTTATTTGCTATGATTTCTGCTCTTTATAAAAGTCTCCTGAGTCTTTAATTGAGAGGAATTGGGGCTGAAGAGCACGGGTAAACACCATGACCCTGAAATTCTGCGAGGCTACCACAGGTCTCACACCTTAACCCAGAAACCCTTGAGAACCAATAGAAATGACCATTTTCAGCTATTGATGCCATTTTTCTGGGGTTTCCATCAATCTCCCACCCAAGTTGTGATGGAAGACAAGTGGTAACCCCACAGAATTTCAGGGCCCCTAATTAAACCTCGATTTTGTATTGTCTATCTCCACTAATAAAAGATTTATTACAATAGGAAATTTCTCCCTCACATAGAAGTTGCTTTACCTCTGCCCTCATCACAGAAAAAAATGGACCCTTTTAAAGATTGCTTACTTAGCATTGCAGGAAAATACCTTCTAATTAAAGAGCTGCTCAATGTATGTTGCTCTCTGCACAATCCCACAGGTTGCTACTCAGAAATACATTTGGAAAAGGATCTTATTCAAGCAGTACTGGCAAACTTCTAACTTGACATGTTTCTTTTCACTGAGTTTTTTTAAAAAGAGAGTTGTCACTGTTTTCAAGTAAAGAGAATATCGGCATGTCACAAACCATTGTGATATCACACACAAGCAATAAGATAGTTTCTTCATAATTTGGTGGCTCCTTTGATACAAATTATGTTGATTTGCTGCATATTTACAAATCATCATGGAAGAATCTATATTAACGATTTGGAGGAGGGGACCAAGTGTAACATATCAAAGTTTGCAGATGATACAAAGATGGGAGGGAAAGTAGAGAGTGAGGAGGACATAAAAAATCTACAAGGGGATATAGACAGGCTGGGTGAGTGGGCGGAGATTTGGCAGATGCAATACAATATTGGAAAATGTGAGGTTATGCACTTTGGCAGGAAAAATCAGAGAGCAAGTTATTATCTTAATGGCAAGAAACTGGAAAGTACTGCAGTACAAAGGGATCTGGGGGTCCTAGTGCAAGAAGATCAAAAGTTAGTATGCAGGTGCAGCAGGTGATCAAGAAGGCCAATGGAATGTTGGCTTTTATTGCTCGGGGGATAGAATATAAAAACAGGGAAGTATTGCTGCAGTTATATAAGGTATTGGTGAGACCGCACCTGGAATACTGCATACAGTTTTGGTCTCCATACTTCAGAAAAGACATACTTGCTCTCGAGGCAGTACAAAGAAGGTTCACTCGGTTAATCCCGGGGATGAGGGGGCGGACATATGAGGAGAGGTTGAGTAGATTGGGACTCTACTCATTGGCGTTCAGAAGAATGAGAGGCGATCTTATTGAAACATATAAGATTGTGAAGGGGCTTGATCGGGTGGATGCGGTAAGGATGTTCCCAAGGATGGGTGAAACTAGAACTAGGGGGCATAATCTTAGAATAAGGGGCTGCTCTTTCAAAATTGAGATGAGGAGAAACTTCTTCACTCAGAGGGTAGTAGATCTGTGGAATTTGCTGCCCCAGGAAGCTGTGGAAGCTACATCATTAAATAAATTTAAAACAGAAATAGACAGTTTCCTAGAAGTAAAGGGAATTAGGGGTTACGGGGAGTGGGCAGGAAATTGGACATGAATTTAGATTTGAGGTTAAGATCAGATCAGCCATGATCTTATTGAATGGCGGAGCAGGCTCGAGGGGCCGATTGGCCTGCTCCTGCTCTTATTTCTTATGTTCTTATGAAAAACATTGCCAACTACTTTTCAGGGCAACAATACTCCTTTAGCATTATATCAGAGCCCTGGAAAGGTTCGCCAGTTTTCTTCAATGAATGATATATGTGTCTTCACTCACAGTCACTGCCAGAATTTGTAGCTCCCGCCTCCTATCTACCAAATGATATGACGTGGAGATGCCGGTGATGGACTGGGGTTGACAATTGTAAACAATTTTACAACACCAAGTTATAGTCCAGCAATTTTATTTTAAATTCACAAGCTTTCGGAGGCTTCCTCCTTCCTCAGGTGAACGATGTGAAAATGAAAAAAAAATCGTTCACCTGACGAAGGAGGAAGCCTCCGAAAGCTTGTGAATTTAAAATAAAATTGCTGGACTATAACTTGGTGTTGTAAAATTGTTTACAAATGATATGACCACCAGGAAGAACTGGGTATCCATGTCATTGCAGGTTCAGAAGTGGGGTCATTGCGAGAAAACCTTGGAATTGTCTGTACCAATTTACAAAGGGCCAATGATTTGCAGTGACAAACATTTTGGCAGGTATCGCCATGTAGCTTTCCAGCACCACATCTTCCAAGCTCCCCATAGTAAGTGCCCCAGACACACCCATACTAGCATGGATGCCTGTTAACATTATGATAATTAGTTGACTCCATACTGACCCTGGATACTATGGTAGGGTCAGGAGCGGAGGTCAGTGGTGCCCGGTCTTTTTTTTTATATTCGTTCATGGGATGTGGGCGTCGCTGGCGAGGCCGGAATTTATTGCCCATCACTAATTGCCCTTGAGAAGGTGGTGGTGAGCCGCCTTCTTGAACCGCTGCAGTCCGTGTGGTGAAGTTTTTCCCACGGTGCTGTTAGGAAGGGAGTTCCAGGATTTTGACCCAGCGACGATGAAGGAACGGCAATATATTTCCAAGTCGGGATGGTGTGTGACTTGGAGGGGAACGTGCAGGTGGTGTTGTTCCCATGTGCCTGCTGCTCTTGTCCTTCCAGGTGGTAGAGGTCGCGGGTTTGGGAGGTGCTATCGAAGAAGCCTTGGTGAGTTGCTGCAGTGCATCCTGAGGATGGTACACACTGCAGCCTCTGTGCGCCGGTAGTGAAGGGAGTGAATGTTTAAGGTGGTGGATGGGGTGCCAATCAAGTGGGCTGCTTTATCTTGGATGGTGTCGAGCTTCTTGAGTGTTGTTGGAGCTGCACTCATCCAAGCAAGTGGATAGTATTCCATCACACTCCTGACTTGTGCCTTGTGGATGGTGGAAAGGCTTTGGGGAGTCAGGAGGTGAGTCACTCACCGCAGAATACCCAGCCTCTGAACTGCTCTCGTAGCCACAGTATTTATATGGCTGGTCCAGTTAAGTTTCTGATCAATGGTGACCCCCAGGATGTTGATGGTGGGGGATTTGGTGATGGTAATGCCGTTGAATGTCAAGGGGAGGTGGTTAGACTCTCTCTTGTTGGAGATGGTCATTGCCTGGCACTTATCTGGCGCGAATGTTACTTGCCACTTATGAGCCCAAGCCTGGATGTTGTCCAGATCTTGTTGCATGCAGGCTCGGACTGCTTCATTATTTGAGGGGTTGCGAATGGAACTGAACGCTGTGCAATCATCAGCGAACATCCCGATTTCTGACTTTATGATGGAGGGAAGGTCATTGATGAAGCAGCTGAAGATGGTTGGGCCTAGGACACTGCCCTGAGGAACTCCTGCAGCAATGTCCTGGGGCTGAGATGATTGGCCTCCAACAACCACTACCATCTTCCTTTGTACTAGGTATGACTCCAGCCACTGGAGAGTTTTCCCCCTGATTCCCATTGACTTCAATTTTACTAGGGCTCCTTGGTGCCACACTTGGTCAAATGCTGCCTTGATGTCAAGGGCAGTCACTCTCTGGAATTCAGCTCTTTTGTCCATGTTTGGACCAAGGCTGTAATGAGGTCTGGAGCCGAGTGGTCCTGGCGGAACCCAACTGAGCATCGGTGAGCAGGTTATTGGTGAGTAAGTGCCGCTTGATAGCACTGTCGACGACACCTTCCATCACTTTGCTGATGATTGAGAGTAGACTGATGGGGCGGTAATTGGCCGGATTGGATTTGCCCTGCTTTTTGTGGACAGGACATACCTGGGCAATTTTCCACATTGTTGGGTAGATGCCAGTGTTGTAGCTGTACTGGAACAGCTTGGCTAGAGGCGCAGCTAGTTCTGGAGCACAAGTCTTCAGCACTACAGCTGAGATGTTGTCAGGGCCCATAGCCTTTGCTGTATCCAGTGCACTCAGCCGTTTCTTGATATCACTTGGAGTGAATTGAATTGGCTGAAGACTGGCTTCTGTGATGGTGGGAATATCGGGAGGAGGCCGAGATGGATCATCCACTCGGCACCTCTGGCTGAAGATGGTTGCAAACGCTTCAGCCTTGTCTTTTGCACTCACGTGCTGGACTCCGCCATCATTGAGGATGGGGATGTTTGCAGAGCCTCCTCCTCCCGTTAGTTGTTTAATTGTCCACCACCATTCACGACTGGATGTGGTAGGACTGCAGAGCTTTGATCTGATCCGTTGGTTGTGGAATCGCTTAGCTCTGTCTATAGCATGTTGCTTCCACTGTTTAGCATGCATGCAGTCCTGAGTTGTAGCTTCAGCAGGTTGGCACCTCATTTTTAGGTACGCCTGGTGCTGCTCCTGGCATGCTCTTCTATACTCCTCATTGAACCAGGGTTGATCCCCTGGCTTGTTGGTAATGGTAGCGTGAGGAATATGCCGGGCCATGAGGTTACAGATTGTGCTGGAATACAATTCTGCTGCTGCTGATGGCCCACAGCGCCTCATGGATGACCAGTTTTGAGCTGCTAGATCTGTTCTGAATCTATCCCATTTAGCACGGTGGTAGTGCCACACAACACGTTGGATGGTGTCCTCAGTGCGAAGACGGGATTTCATCTC
The DNA here is from genome assembly GCF_035084215.1 of Heptranchias perlo. Classification (NCBI taxonomy): domain Eukaryota; kingdom Metazoa; phylum Chordata; class Chondrichthyes; order Hexanchiformes; family Hexanchidae; genus Heptranchias; species Heptranchias perlo. Next base: position 81,622,338 of record NC_090326.1, read on the forward strand.
CACGAGGACTGTGCGGTGATCACTCCTACCAATACTGTCATGGACAGATGCATTTGCGACAGGTAGATTGGTGAGGACGAGGTCAAGTAAGTTTCTCCCTCGTGTTGGTTCGCTCACCACCTGCCGCAGGCCCAGTCTGGCTGCTATGTCCTTCAGGACTCGGCCAGCTCGGTCAGTAGTGGTGCTACCGAGCCACTCTTGGTGATGGACATTGAAGTCCCCCACCCAGAGTACATTTTGTGCCCTTGCTACCCTCAGTGCTTCCTCCAAGTGGTGCTCAACATGGAGGAGGACTGATTCATCAGCTGAGGGAGGACGGTAGGTGGTAATCAGCAGGAGGTTTCCTTGCCCATGTTTGACCTGATGCCATGAGATTTCATGGGGTCCAGAGTCAACGTTGAGGACTCCCAGGGCCCTCCCTCCTGACTGTATATCACTGTACCGCCACCTCTGGTGGGTCTGTCCTGCCGGTGGGACAGGACATACCCAGGGATGGTGATGGAAGAGTCTGGGACGTTGGCTGAAAGGTATGATTCTGTGAGTATGGCTATGTCAGGCTGTTGCTTGACTAGTCTGTGGGACAGCTCTCCCAATTTTGGCACAAGTCCCCAGATGTTAGTGAGGAGGACTTTGCAGGGTCGACTGGGCTTGGTTTGCCGTTGTCGTGTCCGGTGCCTAGTGGTCCGATGCCGGGTGGTCTGCTGCATTTATGGCAGCGCAGCAGGCTTAAGAATTTTCAGGGGCCCCTTTAAATTTACTAGTTCTTGAGGAGATGCCTGGCATCCATTCAAGGGATAATTTTAACTTTTGGCGGTGGTTGAAACCGGCTGGTAATGGATCGGCTGCTCGTTAAACACCCCACCTGATTTTTCTTTCCACTGCCGGTTTTCCACCACTGCTGACAGTTAAAATTAACTCTTCACTACCTGTCCACATGGTTCAGCTGAGAATTCAGTTGAGCAAGAATCAATCATTCATTCCTCCATTTGGTGGTGCCATAGGTGGATGCTCCAACATAAATTGTTAGTTTGCCGCCTCAACACATACGTGTAAAGTAAAAATACAGGAAAGATATTTGGAATTTGCACTCCTGGGGCCACATATCGGGAATTCGGACCTGGTGACCAGTGTGCCCCAAGAAATTTTTTAACTCTTAAAATTTACCCAAAATGATAACCAATATATAGACATTTAAAAAAAACAATAACTCGTATTCACATTTTGCAGGAATGTGCACAGAGTAAACTGTTTAATGACATTCTGTACCTGAGCTATTTTCAGGTTTTTTTTGGGTCAATTATCTAAATCAGACAAGAAAAATACTGTCCTCATCAAGATCAAGAGAAGAACTGACTCCAAAACCAAACAAGTAAACCAATGGAATGTTAACTGCTGCTTCAGACAATCCATGGTCAGCATGAGAAAAATATTATTTGAAATGAAGCCAAGCCTCATTTGTCTGAAGTTGCATTTAAAAGGTTGTCATTTTTTAAATACTGCCTGACAAGACAATGGTTGTAACCACCAAGGGCATGATTTTAGCCCAGGAGCAGGGTGGAATTCCTAACAGGAAACCCGGAATTCCCGATTTTGATGTAAGGACATTAATTTTATCTTTTTTGCCAGTTTCCCGCCTGCCGGCCAGCCTGATTAACAAGCTGGCTCTCAGTCAGACAGGAGAAGATGTGATCAGGTAAGTGACCAGGAAGAGGATGTGATCAGATAAATGTTAGGTAGGTGGGGGGGGAGGGGTTACTGGAGGGGGGGGTCGGGAGTCAAGGTGGGGGGAGGGTCAGCCATTGGGAGGGGGTCAGTCATCGGGAGAGTTAATCATCAGGGGGGGCGTTTGGGGGTCACCTGGGGGGTTGTGTCAGTCATCAGGGGGCTGTCAGTCATTGGAGTGGTGGGGTCAGTAATTGGGGCGGGTCAGTCATTGGGGGGGGTTGGGGCTCATCGTGGGGTCGGAGATCGTAGGGGGGGGCCGGAGATTGTGGGGGGGGTAGGGGGTTCAGAGATCGCGGTGGAGGTCGGAGATCGTGCAGGGGTTCAGAGATCGTGGGGGGTTGCTGCAGTTAGGCTTGTTGGGCCTGGGGGAAGCACTCCTGCTCCTCCGGGCCCACAACCTGTGCTATAAAGGTACTTACCTGCAGTTTCAGGCCTTCTCGCCTCCACTCGTGGCATGAAGGAGAAGGCCCAGGAATCCCAGCCCCCAGGGGCTAAAATCAAAAAAGCTTTGAAAATGGAGGCTTGCAGCCTCCTTAAAAGCTTTTACTGACCGACCCGCCTCCAAAGAGCGGGTTCGTTGCCCGCCCCTCGTCCCACCTCAATTAATATTAATTAGGAAATGGGCAGGTTGGAGACGGGTTGGGGGTGGGTTTTAGATTTTTGTAATTGTTACTACACCCCCCACACCCTCCCCCCCTCCCCCGCCAACCCACTCGTTTTTCCAGGCTAAAATCATGCCCCAGGTTAATTCAGGATACCGCCACTATGTACATGGAGTCAGAAAAAAATGACACAATTATCATTCTGAATACAATGAAAGATATGGTTCAGGTCACACCTTTAAAACTATTCAAAACTCCAATTTTTTTTTAAAAATAGCTCAATTTCTGAAAGAACATTGTGTTTATATAGCAAGGGGCCAAAACTCCTGTGGTGGGAGGGGGTCCATCATAGGCAGATCTCCTATGGGGTGCCAGGAACTTGGGGCAGAACCTGGATTCGCTCCATCCTAAGTTCCAATGGGAAGAGGGCAGAGACTTTATTGCATGTTTAGGAGTGTTCGAAAGCTACCTCAGCAATTCCGCCCAATGCGCCACTCAATAGGCCCAATGAGATATACATCACTGAGAACTGGCCTAGGTCCCACATTGAGCCTTAAGAAAGCCCCAAGGTTGCATCAGTTACCCTTTAAATGATGGCTCTTTGCAGTCTTAGGATCATTTGAAAAATTATAGGTCTTTCTTACTTTAGCCCTTCCTGGGTCTTGGTGTACCCTTGTTAAGTGGCAAGGTGGGCAGCTCTGTTGTGCCTCTATAGGAATGGGCTGCCCACCCCAAATGGTAGTGGTTGTTGGAGGCCAATCATCTCAGCCCCAGGGCATTGCTGCAGGAGTTCCTCAGGGCAGTGTCCTAGGCCCAACCATCTTCAGCTGCTTCATCAATGACCTTCCCTCCATCATAAGGTCAGAAATGGGGATGTTCGCTGATGACTGCACAGTGTTCAGTTCCATTCGCAACCCCTCAGATAATGAAGCAGTCCGAGCCTGCATGCAGCAAGACCTGGACAACATCCAGGCTTGGGCTCATAAGTGGCAAGTAACATTCGCGCCAGATAAGTGCCAGGCAATGACCATCTCCAACAAGAGAGAGTCTAACCACCTCCCCTTGACATTCAACGGCATTACCATCACCGAATCCCCCACCATCAACATCCTAGGGGTCACCATTGACCAGAAACTGGACCAGCCATATAAATACTGTGGCTACGAGAGCAGGTCAGAGGCTGGGTATTCTGCGGCGAGTGACTCACCTCCTGACTCCCCAAAGCCTTTCCACCATCTACAAGGCACAGGTCAGGAGTGTGATGGAATACTCTCCACTTGCCTGGATGAGTGCAGCTCCAACAACACTCAAGAAGCTCGACACCATCCAAGATAAAGCAGCCCGCTTTATTGGCACCCCATCCAGCACCCTTCCCCCAATTTGAAATGAGGTCAAAGTTCTGAAGGGTCAGCATCTGGAGGTCTTACTTCTCACTTCTGCTGGCGAAGCAAGGACCCAGGAATTTCCTGGATGTCCTAACGAGCTCCACAGTCAATGAAATGCTTATTGAAGTGTATTTAACTGTTGGAATGTAGACAAACATGGAAACTAGGTTTCTGGGGCAAAAACATTATAGTTCCAGCGTCAGGGCAGGAATTTGAGATAAACCAGGGTTACACCCACTCTAAAATAAATGCTAAATTCCAGTGGAAGTGGGTGTTGGCAGAAGATGTGCCCACCACCAAATTGATGCATTTATGAAAACGACAGGATAACGAGGGTAGTGGAAATCTGGAACTCACTCCTCCAAAATGCTTTGGATGCTGGGTCAATTGAAATATTCAAGACTGTGATCGATAGATTTTTGTTAGATAAGGGTATCAAGGGATATGGATCAAAGGCGAGTAGTGGAGTTGAGGTGCAGATCAGCCATGATCTAATTGGGTGGTGTAACATGCTCAAAGGGCTAAACGGCCTACTTCTGTTCCTACATTCCTATGTTCCTAACATGCCTGCTCTGGTGTGGTCATTATAATTCTTCCTGCATTGCGAAGAGGTTTTGTGTGTGGCGGGGGGGTGGGGAGGGGGGGGTCAGAGAGCTGGCATTCACAAACACCTACCTCCACAAAGTGCACATCGCACACTTGGCGGGACTTCAGCCCCCCAGCTTCAAACAACCTGCCCCGCCTGTACACTATCTCCAATAGGAGCACATCCAGGTCAGACTCCCTGAAGTTTGATGCTTTTCCTTCTCAATCAGGTTGCCTGCTTCCTTCAGTTTTGCCATTGCCTCTTTAAATAGCAGTAGTTTTTTTCCATCCTGTCTTTGCCTCTCCAGCTATTTCCTGGCTCTAGCCTCCATCCAGCAGCCATTCAGGGTACACTTTGGGCTTAATTCCCGCATTTTTTCAATGCCTCTTCCCTCTCTCTCTCTGGAGTATCCGGGCATTTATGGCTAGTTTTACAGAGCCTGCACATCTCTCAGTATTTAAATGATCTGACCCCACAATTTACGGTGGAGTCAATACCATGACATAATGGCAGGCTTCCAATAGTGAAATGCCATGATCAAAATGTCAGCCCGATAGTTCTAATGCAGAAAACTGGTGAACTTTTCAGTCACAGTACCCCCTGACAAAATAGACACATAATTCACAAAGTGTGCTTTATGTACAACTATTTCTCTCTGTCTGATATAGTGAACTGAAACATATTTAAGCTTTCAGTGAATACACAATATGATACAATTGAGAGTTTAAGTTTGTTATAAATAATATTTTGTTTTTCAACCCTTTCGAGCGTTTTCATTACCTTTGTTTTGATAATTGGTTTGCAGATTTGTCGGCTGTTGCCACAGACTAAGCTCTTTTGATCATGGGGATTATTTTAATCTAACCCGCCTGGTAGGAATCTGATGGGATAAAATCGGCTGCCCATTTTACACCATGCTCAATTTTACTTTCCAGGGACCTGGGCAAGTTATTGGACTCAGTCAGCAACCTCTTTAGGTGCAGCTTGCAACTGTACTTTTCAGTCCAAATACCTTCCATTTGTGCAATTCCTGCAGCAGGATCTCCAACTCTTCAGCATCAAATTGGGCAGTGATGCCTATGTGTTTTATCGTGATCAATCACTTCACTTTTCTCTTCCCACCACAACTTTTCCTTTACTAGCTAGCTGTAGCCCTTTGATAGCTATATTGCCTCACTATGAAATAATTCATACAAGCATTGAAATATTAGATATGCCTGCAACTTAATTAATGACAAGCTCATGTCCCAGTGAATTCTTCGTATAACTACTTGTTTTCAAATGTCATGGGCAAGATCATTGAATTTTGGTTTTCACAGAAAAATGGACCAAATTGCAGAATGTGATTCTCATAACACTGATACAGGTCCTGGAATCCCACGTAATAAAAATGGAATTTAACTAATTCACTCACCTTAAAACAATAGCCCTGGTCACAGGCTTAGATTTATGGCTGATTTGAGTTCTTAGTTGCACTTTGAGTTGACAGTTTTTTGAGGCTGTTGTAAATTTTGGCAAGGTTCAATCCCCTATAGTTGAGTGCCTTTGCTTGTGCATAACAGTATTTTTAATATTTGATATTTATACAGTTATTGAAGTGCAAAGGTTTCCTATCGACTGAACTTCATTTCAAATAAAGCTTATTTATGTCAAACAAATACTTGTTGAAGATTCCTAGTTTCATCAGTGCTTTAAATGGAAATTAAAACCAGAGTAGTACAGACCAGTAGTTGTGCATGTGTTTTTAAAAAAATCTATTTGTACAACACATCTTTGTTAAGAAATATAGTTTGATGTTAATTCTGTTTTGAAAACTTGTTTAAACCAGTCCTTTATTTGTGGCTTAACAAATTTTGTGAATTCATCTCACCTCTTGTCCGGTTTTGAACTTGATCTAAACTTGGCAACCCCACTCATGCCATCCATGCCGTTTCTCTAATGTTGACCACTCCGCACCACTGATTGGAGCCTTTCATGAGTTCTCCTTCCTGAAGCTGGGTCAGGAAGGATTTGGTGCCAGGATTTGAAGCTGTCGCGTGCGAAGTCCTGCTCTTGCAAACCATGAACTCTACTTCTGCATTTTCTCCCAGGTTGCCAGCAGCAGCTCCCAGGAGATCAATCATCAATTTCGTGGACAATCTGGGCAGTTGGCAACCCTACATGGCATACAACAGGGTTAAGAAGCACTACTGAGAAACCCATGCATATACAAGGGTGCTTATTGTGCAATGCTTTGGAGTCTTATAATGTCACACTTGAGAGAGTCATTAGCATGGAAAATAGCGATGGGCTACAGATTATAAGTGGGGTGAACAGGGACTTGAAGATGTGGCTGCCACATTCTTTACTGGAACTTCAACAATATCAAGGTTGAAATGTCATGGTGGCAACGTTGAATGTCCCTTCTGCATGTCCTTTGCACTCCTAATAATGCCCTGCAACTTACTGAAAAGTTATGGTCCTTTACTGGAGTTGATGGCTGCCAAGTGTTACCCACCAATCAAAGCCAACATTCCCTTGGGATGGCACTCATCTCATTGCTCCTGGTTGCTGGTAAAGAGCTAGCCATCTTGCTGTCTCTGAGAGTTAATATGTGTCTATCTATCACATCCAAGAATCCAGATGCGGTTTAATATACATGGTGACTGTAAAGGAAGTGCCGACGCTGGTGTATGTTAAGGGGGGAGGCATCAGATGCTTAAAGTATGATTGTTTTAATGTGACAGGTCTCCATATGCTCGCATTATGTGGCATGTATTCTGTCTTACAAGTGTTCGTCTAGCTCTATCTATAAGTGCTTCCTAGCCCAAACTTCACACACAGCCATCTACCAGATGAAGAAATAGGTGGTATGTCTGTGTGCAAACAATCCTGACGGCCCTGCTCCGAGACTGAATGTTGTTACATCGAGCCACATCGAGTCTACAGCATAGAAACAGACCATTCGGCCCAACTGGTCTGTGCCGATGTTTATGCTCCACACGCGCCTTCTCCCTCCCTACTTCATCTAACGCTAACAGCATACCCTTCAAGCCCTTTCTCCCTCTTGTGTTTATCTAGCTTCCCCTTAAATGCATCTATGCTATTTGCCTCAACTACTCTTTGTGATAGCGAGTTCCACATTCTTACCACTGTAAGGGTAAAGAAGTTTCTTCTGAATTCCCTATTGGATTTATTAGTGACTATCTTATATTTATGACCTCTAGTTTTGGACTCCCCCACAAGTGGAAACATTTTTTCTATGTCTACTCTATCATACCCTTTCATTATCTTAAAGGCCTCTATCAGGTCACCCCTCATCCTTCACTTTTCTAGAGAAAAGAGCCCCTGCCTGTTCAGCCTTTCCTGATGAGTATACCATCTCAATTCTAGTATCATCCCTGTGAATTTTTTTGCACCTTCTCCAATGCCTCTATTTCCTTTTTATAATATGGAGACCAGAAATGTGCACAATACTTCAAGTGTGATCTAACCAAGATTCTATACAAGTTTAACCATAACTTCTCTGTTTTTCAATTTTATCCCTCTAGAAATGAACCCCAGTGCTTGGTTTGCCTTTTTGTGATCTAACCAAGATTCTATACAAGTTTAACCATAACTTCTCTGTTTTTCAATTTTATCCCTCTAGAAATGAACCCCAGTGCTTGGTTTGCCTTTTTTATGGCCTTATCAACCTGCGTCGCTACTTTTAATGATTTGTGTATCTGTACCCCCAGATGCCTCTGCTCCTCTATCCCATGTAGACTCTTATTACCCAAGCAATATGTGGCCTCCATATTCTTCCTACCAAAATGTACTACAAAATGCACTTATCTATATTGAAATTCATTTGCCAACTACACGCCCATTCTGCAAGTTTATTAATGTCCTCTTGCATTTTGATGGATTCTTCCTTTGTATTAACTACACTCTCCAATTTGGTGTCGTCCGCAAATTTTGAAATTGTATTTCTGATGCCCGAGTCCAAATAGTTAATGTAAATTGCGAACAACAGTGATCCCAGCACCGATCCCTGTTGATGCAGAGCAGTGCAAAGTGGACATTTGCTCAGAACTCTTGTAGGTGTTTGCAGTACAATCACTTACTTTTGTCACGTTTTTCATGTCCCCAAATGTTTTTGGAACCTCCTTCATTGTCCTTGTTGGAGAACACCACACTGATGCTGACTAATCTGTAGCGCATTTGGAACATTTCCTATTTTTACTCCTTATGCTCAAATTCAGTTTAATGTTTATTCCGTATGGTCACCTTCATTGGAAACAAAAGGATCTCTGATTTAAGAGGAGTAGCAGAAGAAACAATTGAGTCAAATTTGAGTAAGGCACTCCTGTTGAATGTCAAGACAGAAAAAAATGTAGCACAACTTTCAAATCAATAGTGTAGGTTTGAGTTTCATCTAAACACTTGTCCAAAACTCGAATTTTGGAAGTAGGTGAGGGTGGAATTGCCATCATTAAAATAAAGATTACCGTAGTTGCCAACCAATAGTAATTTAAAAGGCACCTTTCCCCCCACTAAAGTCTTCCTAGCTTTGTGAAGACCTGTCCACAGAGGGAAGTCAATATTGTTTTCCATTCCCTCCGGCTTGAGGTCTCATGATAAAAAACAGAAATAGTGAATATAGGAAGATAATAGGCCTGAGTCAAGAAGGGTAAGGATGTGGAAGGACATTGGGCAAAAAAGAACAGGGAGATCAAGAATGACAGAATTTACATGACAGAAATAGGCATAACTTAGTTTAAGAGGGAGTGAAGAATCGGAGAAACAACAAACTATGATGACAAAAATACATACAGGAGAAAATATCATTTTTTAGAATATATTTTAAGGGGAGTATGGGTAAATAAAGTGTAGTATGTTCACTTGGTGCAATGTTAAGGGCCCTTAGTGATGAGCCACTGCGCAAATCTGCTGGTTTGTGTTTTCAGCAATCACTGTATGAAATTGTTATTAATTTTCCACTAGATGCTCAGAGAAATTGGGTCACTTTCTCTATTAATTCACCGTAAACTCTGCTCATGTGACAATCAGCTGGATTATACTGATGTTCTTGGAAACAGCTGAATACTAAGAAATTGGTACAAAATTTCTCCTCAGAAAGACAACTTATAATGGGAGTTTGAAGTGAATTGATTCCGAGAAATAATTGCAAATAAATTTGCAGGGAATGGAAGTATTGCTCTGAAAGTTAAATGTTTGCCGTAGCAAAATCTAGTAAAATGCTGCGGAAATAGCACAACATATAATAGTGAGGGCTGGAATTACAGGCAATTGCCCACGTGCAATGAGAAAAAAGCAGTTGTATTGTACAGGCTGATGGGAGCCTGGTCCGACCTAGAGTGTGCAGTGGTGGCACAGACCTAAGTTATACTATCGCTCATAGGTTGAACATTTTCAGTGATTCTAAAGTTAGTTTCAGTAAATGCAGAATTATATAATGTGCGATTACACTCTGGAGTCCATCAACATGAAATACACAGAACCTAAAGCTCAGAATTGTATCATAGAACAGTTGTCAGAACAGTTTCTCAGTTATTGGGGCACAAAATATTTGAGGAAAAAAACTGACTTGGTATTATAGGGCTGCTTAATTAGCATTGTAAATTCGATGGAAGATGCTTATTTATGTATTTCAGATTGGAAATTCTTAAAACAAAAACTTTCACAAGTTTAACCTGGCATGATCTCAGGAACAGCAGAGGGACCATTATAAACCATGGGGATATTGGGCCAACTGGTCTTTTCCTCTTCCTAAAGATGATGCTTTTGTATTGAAGTGCATTTGAAATTATTTTTCTTTCCACTGTGTTTCACCCATTCATACACATTATTGTACATAAGTAATCAATAATTGTTTAGGGCATGCATTGCTTAACAACTTAACAAGAAGAAATAGTGACATTTTAAAGATGGTTGTAAGCTGGAGGATATGGTGTTTTATAACAATAGAGCTGTTTATGCCTTGTAGGGAATAACATATGACAACTGATTTACAGTGACTCAATAAATCAAATTCCATTTTTACTAAATGGATTTCTTGGACTTTTACTTGTGTTTTGGATTGAATTCCACAACTCTGTCCATGCAATGAAGGCTGTAAATGAGCAGTCTTTATCATATATTTAATTTTTATCCTTTACCAATTTTAAAACTAAGAATGCACAGTAGGATGGAATGCAAGATGTACTAGTTAGGGTTAGATATTTGGGACAGAATTTTTTGAGGCCCCTAGCAACCCATGAGGTCTCACATGTAGCTGGTGACATATTGTATAACTACAGGTACTTTGCCTGCGATTTGCTTGCCTTTAACATTAGTGGGCAGAAGATTGTGGCCAATGAACCTGCAGTTTTCTGATCTCCTGCCCACTGTGAGGTCTCACTGGTGGCACAGGTCTTCAAGATGTTCTGACCTAGATATTTAGTAGCATTGTAGGGTTTGGCTACATTGAGGGTGGTCCTCCACTTTGGTAGTACTGTGTATGGTCTTGGGCTTTGGTAGCACCGAAGAATGGTCTTGGACTGTGGCAAAAACTGCATTGGGTGGGGGATGGGATCCTTTTGCCTGGAATCACTGTCGAGGGACAACCTGGGGTTTGGTAGGACAGTGGAGGTGGATCCTGAGTTTTGGAAAAAGGGGGTGGAATGTAGGGTTTGGCTCACTGATAGATTCCTGGTGATTATCAACAATGAGGGGAAGGCGTTTTTCTGACAGCACTGGAGGGGATGGGGAAATCCCAAGTCTGGGAAGGTGGCACATCATCAACTATTCCGCATTCCTCCGGTTCCCTCATGCTCTGTGTATCACCCAGTGCCACATCTTCACTACCACTATCTAATCCCCTAGGTGAATTGTCTCTATGGAACTGTTGTATCAGGACGTCAATGGTTTGCTCAATCAGAACCCTTGTTATTGCATGGTTCTGATTATATTGGTGTTCCGCGTCTGTGCCCAGGTTCCCGACAGGAGTCATGAGCCAGTTGGTGAGGGAATACCCATTGTCTCTCAGCAGCCAGTCTGCCATCCGATCGTCTGGGTGAAACAGAGAGTGTATTGAGGATTGGCGCAGTATGAAAGCATCATGACAATTGCCAGGAAACTGGGCATGATTTGTTGTCTGCGGTCACAAACAGGTCGAACACTGAACAAATAGAATTTTGTCAAGACTGGTACTCTATTCTTAAGAGTACTAATCTTAAGAAAAGAAACTATTTCAGGAAATGCTATTAGGAAGTCACAAACATCAATAACAAGTATGATGTTTTTATTTTGATGTTCTGTCTTACCCTTCTGAAGTTAAAACTTTCAAATCAGTTGTGCTTGGTATTCCTTTATCTCCACTATGACCACTCTCCCTGTCCTAGTCCAAGGTGTGTTTTCCTGTTCTAATCCTCAATTTTACCTTCCGTTAAACATGAAAGTATTTTGTTCTATTATTATAAATAGATTTACCACAGCATTGCTTATGTGTATTCTGGGCCTATAGCACAGTTCATAATGCTTATTGCAGCCCCAAGGCACCCTAAGTATGTAACAGTTTGCTATCCTTGTAATACAGTAAATTTACAAAAGTATTCAACAGTTTGTTAAATGATTCCATATTTTTTGCCTCCAGTACCCTACCCAGAAATGCTATCCATCTGTTAATCATTCTTTTGGTGAGGGGCATCCTAAATGTTTCATTAGTTTGAACCCGGACTCCCTTGCCCTACTGTGATGGGTTAATTTGAAGTAATTTTAAGGATTTACCTATCTCACACCATTTATTGGGGCTGATAAGTGGCAAGTAACATTCGCACCAGACAAATGCCAGGCAATGACCATCTCCAACAAGAGAGGGTCTAACCACCTCCCCTTGACATTCACCGGCATTACCATCGCCGAATCCCCCACCATCAACATCCTGGGGGTCACCATTGACCAGAAACTTAACTGGACCAGCCATATAAATACTGTAGCTACAAAAGCAGGTCAGAGGCTGGGTATTCTGCGGCGAGTGACTCACCTCCTGACTCCCCAAAGCCTTTCCACCATTTACAAGGCACAAGTCAGGAGTGTGATGGAATACACTCCACATGCCTGGATGAGTGCAGCTCCAACAACACTCAAGAAGCTCGACACCAATACAAAGCAGCCCATTTGATTGGCACCCCATCCACCAGCCCAAACATTCAATCTCTTCACCACTGGTGCACTGAGGCTGCAGTGTGTATCATCCACAGGATGCACTGCAGCAACTCGCCAAGGCTACTTCGACAGCACATCCCAAACCCGCGTCCTCTACCATCTAGAAGGACAAGGGCAGCAGGCGCATTGGAACAGTCTCCACCTGCACGTTCCACTCCAAGTCACACACCATCCCAACTTGGAAATATATTGCTGATCCTTCATCGTCGCTGGGTCATAATCTTGGAACTCCCTACCTAACAGCATTGTGGGAGAACCTTCACCACACGGACTGCAGAGGTTCAAGAAGGCGGCTCACCACCACCTTCTCAAGAGCAATTAAGGATGGGCAATAAATGCTGGCCTCGCTAGCGATGCCCACATTCCATGAACGAAAAAAAAACATATAATGTCAGTAGCCTAGCCTGCCTTCAAGGCTGAAAAACCTAAGGCTCTCCAATCTTTGCTTATAACTCAGTCCTCTGGGGCTAGGGATCAGGCTTGTGACTCTTCTCTGAACTGCCTCCAAAACGTGAATGTCTTCCCTGTGTCTTGATGACCAGAAGTGGACACAGTATTCAAGATGTGTTCTAACCAGAACATTGTGCAGTTAAGCCTCGCCAGGGGTGTTGTCAGGGATATACACCATAGCCACTTTCTGAACTACATCTATATTCACTTTTAAGCTGCTTAAAACGGAGGCATACACTGTGAGAACAATTTCAGATATCAAAATAGGGAGGTGCTAAAGCGAGCAGTGCAGTACAGCAGTTTCCTGTCCCTTGCACCCTTGTTTTCAAAACTTCATGGTGGTGCTGCACACAGCTGTCAGAGAGGCCCTGCAGATAGCATTCATTTAGTCTTTATGAAAAGCAGAACTACATCTGGCGTTTAGTAGGGAGATTTATGTTAAACAGCAGAAAGTGTTTACTCTTTTCCTTCAGGCCTACTACAGCTCCCATCTTTAAGTTTTCCTCCAGACATCGTCTAGGTCTTGAGCTCCCATCCAGCGCTCTCCTCCAGAACCAGAGCTCTCCTCCAGAACCAGAGCTCTCCTCCAGATCCAGAGCTCTCCTACAGATCCAGAGCTCTCCTACAGATCCAGAGCTCTCCTCCAGATCCAGAGCTCTCCTACAGATCCAGAGCTCTCCTCCAGATCCAGAGCTCTCCTCCAGATCTGGAGCTTTCCTTCAGATCCAGAGCTCTCCTCCAGATCCAGAGCTCTCCTCCAGATCCAGAGCTCTCCTTCAGCTTTTAAGCTCTCCACTAACTTCAAAATAATCACTTAAATGTTGTTTTCCACAAAGGAAAATGAAACATCAACAAGCAAGCCAGCTTTAAATGTGGGTTAAGAAAAATTGAAATGTATCTGAGTTTTATGATTCATGTGAAGGCAGAAAGTGATCGAGACATGGAAGCCTGGATCTTTCACTCGGTCATAATGCCGGCAGAAGTGTGGTGTGGTGGGACTTCAGCCAACTGCAAGGATGCATTCCTGACCCTGACTGAGTTTCCAGGATCAGGGATGTTTAAATAAAGTGGCCTGAGAATGGTTGCAACAGGCCTCAAAGGAGTGACATGGCATAACGTGGTTGGCAGGCTTGGGAAGTTCAAGAGAGGCAGAATTTTTAAACGATTGTCAAGCTGGGGAGTTTAATCAATTGTCCCATGATCAATTCAACTCCTTTCGGGGAATTTAAAGTTTAAACCACCCCCCTGCCCCCCCACCCCCTTGCTGCACATGGCAATGGTGGATGCCAGGGGCACAAGCAGCCTCTTGCACCCACTGTTGGAAGTAACTGCAAATATATCATACTGAAAGCCAGCAAAAAGATGAAGAAAGAGACATAGCTGATTTCATGTAAAAATCAAGAAGCACTACGATTCCAGAGCACACTTCGGAACATGTGAAATTGCAGAATAAAGGAGGGCAAAGATGATGTAGAACAGGATAAAGGAAATAAACAGAGGCCACAGATGTAGCCACTGAGGCAGTTTTCAGGATTGTTTACAAGCTTGCAAAAAGGATGCATCGCAACTGATTGTCATTGACTACAAGAACTAGATGGAGCTGCAGCAGCCAAATAATATTAACCTGGGAATCATCCTGCAAACACGACATGATGCAATATCTGTTGTAAATGGCAAAGAAAATCACTTACAAGCTTGTGATATCTTCATCAAAGCCGTCAGTGCCGATCGATAAATCAGCGATTCTAAGTAAGAAGGCAGAGCTACTACGCATAAAGGCTGAAATGGGAGACAAGGAACTCTATTTATACATTCCTGAACCTCACTGAGCTTGAGGCATAAACTGCTGAAGCCACTGAATCAGCGTCTCAAACTGCTTCAAATTAGCTGTTTTCCATGAGCACTATCTAGAAGAAAACTGGGTGTCATTCATCAGTGACGGGGAAAGTGTAATGCTCGGGAGAAAGTCAGGAGTGGCAAAAGGGCTTTGTGAATTAGAAATGACTTCTTTTCACATGGCATTGCCAGAACCATCATCTTGAGCGGATGCATGACGTTTGCAACATTAACCATTTCAAAACCTTTATGGTAAGCATCCACAGCCTCTACTGTCAGTCCAGCAAGAACCAGTGTGAACTAAAAGAAGCATTTGTGTTCCAGGCATCAGTCATGGTGAGAAGGAAGCATGCCACCTTTGTCACCACTTTCAGTTAGATGCACAGCAGGCCATCAGTGACATGAGGGGCTTTCTGTAGAAACCACAGAGTGAGGCCAGTGATCTCAAACCTCTCCTGGCATGTGTCAAAACCCTTGCATACAGCACAACTGAGTGTGAGAGACTATTCAGCCTAATGAACAATATTGGAGCAGACCTCAGATCAGCAGTTAGTCTTAAGCACTGCAAGTCTTATGTTTATAAACTTGAAGTAGGCCACCTCTTTCCTGTAGGGTCTCAAGGAAATAAGCACAAGGAAGCAAATGACACAAGGTCAAGGTGATGTAGGCAGCCATCTTATGATGAAGACTGTAAGGCACTGTGGCAGTTGTAATAAAAAGAATGTCATGCATAATTTCTTGTCTGAACTGATTTGGAAGATAAGTGAATAGAAAATAGTTATTTTAAGAAAAAACACGGTAAATTTGTTTCGATCTCTAATTTGTTTCACAAAATAGCTGAAGGGGCAGTTGTTCAATGATTCATTCTGAAATTTTAAAAAAAGATTTTATTGCTCTAGCAAAGTATAATTTGAAAGAAGTCAAGAAACTAACAGATAATTACCTCAACTTACAAGAGTCACCATTGCAGTTATTTCTTCAGTTCAGTGGTTTCTATTACCTTGTATAAACAATTGTATAATAAATTCTGCTGCTAAGTGCTGTAAAGTGCATGAATTAAAATGTCTAAGGTCACTATTTTCTGGGGGACTTGCCTAGATGTACAGCTTGATCCCCAAAATTTTCATTCTTGACACTTCATTTGGTGCATTTGTTAATATGCTCACTTCTAAAATTGCCACTAAAGAATACAATACAAAATGAGCAAAATGGAATGTCAGTATACCTATTTGTAAAATTTGCAACTTTAACGTCACTTTTCTGACTTGCACTGTACTGTGTTGGCTATATAGTTCAGCATTCAATTTGCTTTATTGATTGCTGCTTTAATGTTTGGAGATGTTGGGGTAGATTTCCCCCCTCCCCCGCCCCCCCCCACCGAGCAGCAGGCAAAAGTGAATCAAGAGCATAATATCTGACTTACACTTACAATGTTCCAAAAAAATAGGTTCCAAAATCATTGTGGTTCTAACCAGAACATTTAAGCTGGATTTCTGATATGTTACATGGACAAAGACTTTCAGTTCTTCCAGTGACACCTGCATAGGATGGGTTTGGAGCACAGCAGCAATGCAAACAAGGTGGGCGGGCTCGACTTTTTGATGTCATCAGATACCACCAGAAGTGGGGATGGGCTCTTCTTCCATTGCCAACCCCCACCTCCCGCAACCCAATCCCCACCCCGTGCAGGTGGCACTGGAAGAAGTGGAACTGGTAGGATGACATCATCCATCAGAAATCCCACAAATCTCATCTCACCTCCAATGTTAAGTTCACCCACATGATGCAGGTGTACTTGTGCACCAGGACCAGATCCTGGTGGAAGGGGAGCCCGTAACTTGAAGAAATCTCCGAGTAATTCATTGCCATTTGAAAAGTAGAAACTGAGAATTTCTTTCATTTCTTTTTCTTTTTTTGAGTCTTCTTTGACCAGAATGGCTGGCCATGTAACATAGTGGAAAGGTACCACTGTTAAATTCCTCCACCTGGTATACTTTATCATTTCAAAGATGCGAAGTTGTTTCTGAGACAATTATCTTAGAATACTAACAATAATGATACTGAAGGAAACCAAATAGCCTAGACCTCCCTCTCCCCGTCAAATAGAGATGCAGATGTCTCTAAACAGCTTAATATGTTGTTTGCCCCCCTTAAAAAACTAACTAACTAAAGTTAATCTTTAAATTACATTGATCTCTGTTTCTGAGTCATGTCCACAAAAAAGAACCGAAATGCTTGAGCCATGATGGAGCTCTGCCTTTCATCTCAGCCTTCATTGTGACTATGCTTAATGGAGCCACTAAAGACAAGGGGTATATATCAATTTCTGTGATGAAGAGAAACTATTCAATATATGGAGATTCCAGTCTGAGACCAAGGTGAAAGAAAGGAACTCCTCATTATGCTGATTGTGCACTTCTTCACCCACACAGAAAATATACAGTATACTGAATTCAATAGTAAAATTTATCTAAATGGGTACCACATTACCCAATGATAGAATAATAGACTCGGAAGTCTCTATATAAGGAAGATTAGTGTTGCCTTCAGCAGACTTAGAAAAAGACTAAGGAGTCAAAATGGTATTAGACGGCAAACTAAAATCAAATTCTATTTTGTGGTCATGCTAATGTTCTGATCTATAGCTGTGAAATGTGGACAATGTTTTTGTAAGCACATCAAAAAAAACAAGATAAGTTCTATGTGAGGTGCTTCTATGTCATTCTTAACATCAAATTGCAAGACAAGATCCCTCACAATGACATCTTGCCCAGAGCAGAAATAACTAGGATTGAGGCTATGCTGGTGAAGGCACAAATGAGAAGGGTTATGTACGTGATGAGAATGTCAGAATAAATTCCTGTGGTGGTCAGCAAAAGCACTGACTCCAATGCATACTAAGGACAGAGTAAGGTGGAGAATTGCAATCTATGAAGGAGTTCAGTAAATCAAAGAAACTACAATTGACAATATCTGTGTGTGGCTGTGTGACAGTCAGTCAGTTCAACAACATGACACAATTTCTATGGTACTAACCACAAGTTGAGGGGAAGTCTCCAGTTTCTCAGTCTCCCACTCTCTCATTGCTCTCTTGCCTAAATATATCTAAGGGGCTCCTTGAATGGAGTCAAAGTTTAAATTTATTTGGATTCCTGTCTGTATGGTTCCACTCCCACTGATAAAGACCATTTTATATTGCAACCATTGTATTGGGATATTGCAAGTACATAGAGTGGTGACAATGTCACACAGCTGCTCAGCTTCCCAGACATACTGCATGTTTCATCATCCAGCCAGGTTGACTTAGAAACATTCTTTGTCTAAACTCCTTTTAAGAATTTTTGGTGCATGCACTCATCACTGCTACTTTCCCCAAACAAAAGTATCCATATTCCTGTTAAGCGTTCATTGTCCCATACCATGCCACTGCTACACTGGTTAATATCCTGGTTATTATGGTTCAGCAGACAAGGATTGATAGTTCATCAGGACAGACTTTCTTTCATGTATATTGTAGCAGATCCTTATTATGCTCACACTTTTGGTATACCTTAACAGATTTCTTCTAGTTTGGTAGCACCTTCCTTATATCTATCCAGATCCTGCAGGTTTGGAAACAGTTTTGACCATTTTTTCTATTCCCTCCCAGGCCTTCTACACCAGATGTTTCTGGGGATGGAGCATTTCCTTCCTTTCCCCTATGATGCACTTCCAACTCCTGGTCATCATTGTCTTTGCCTTGCACACTCAATGAGACAATAAAATTGCATAGTAAACAGTTTCCCTCGCCTACCGTCCATTATTTCAGAGGTTTAAATGGTTGCTTTGCACTGTTAACAGGTGATGGCCATGCTAATTGATCCTTTCACTCCACTGGATGACTCATTCTGTAGATGTTATAGCATTGCTCCTGAAACAGCAAAATCGCAGGCTAAGGTGCATTTTTAGTAAAGTTTGAAAAGTATAAGCAGTGGTCAATTAATTCTTGAATAGTGTTCAAACAGCAATTGTTAGGCTGTAGTAAACAAAGCAATCCCTCCCTCCTTGTTAACTAACACAAACCTACGTACACCCTCAATATGTTTGTAACAGGGCGAGAAACGGATAACCTTTAGCACTCGCACAAATAGTGTTAATGCTGGTACAGCAAAGGGAAAAAGTTGGCTCCTTAATTTTTTTGCTGAGGGTCGATATTGGCAAGTTAATAATGTCCCATTAAAACAACTATAACACTTGTATTTATACAGCATCTTTAATGTAGAATAAACATTCCAAGGTGCTTGACAGAGGCGTAATCAGACTAAAATTGATACAAAGCCAGAGAAGGAGATATTAGGAGAGGTGACTAAAAGCTTTGTTAAAGAGGTGGATTTTAAGAGTTTTAAAATAGGCATTAAAGAAGAGAGAGATGGAGAGGCAGAGAGGTTTACAACAACAATAACTTGCATTTATATAGCGCCTTTAATGTAGTAAAACATCCCAAGGCACTTCACAGGAGCATAATCAAACAAAATTTGCCACCGAGCCACGTAAGGAGCTATTAGGACAGGTGACCAAAAGCTTGGTCAAAGAGGTAGGTTTTAAGGAGCGTCTTAAAGGAGAAGAGGTGTAGAGGCAGAGAGGATTAGGGAGGGAATTCCAGGAGGGAATTCCAGAGCATGGCTGAAGACACGGCCACCAATGGTGGGACAAAGGGAGGGTTGATGCACAAGAGCCCAGAGTTGGAGAAACAGGGAGTTTGGGGTGGAAGGGCTGGTGGAGGTTATGGCGATAGGGAGGAACAAGGCCACAAAGGGATTTAACACCAGGATGAGAATTTTAAATTTGAGGCTTTGGGGGAACCAGGAGCCTATGTAGGTCAGCAAGGACAGGGGTGATGAGTGAGCAGGACTTGGTGCAGGTTAGGATATGGGCAGCAGAGTTTTTGATGAGCTGAATTTTATGGAGGGCGGAGGAAGGGAGGCTGGCCAGGAGAGCAATGGAATTGTCGAGTCTGGAGGTGAGAAAGGCATGGATGAGAGTTTGTCGGAGGTGAGTGTTGTTATTGAGGCAGGCAATGTTACAGAGGTGATGGAGAGGAAGTGGGTTCAGAAGTTCAGGTCGGGTGGATTAGGACCGGGAGGTGGGCAACAATCTTGTTCAACCTGAGAAAGGGTTTTTAAAAAAAACTTGTGGAAATATGTTCATTGATTTGAATAACGTGCAGGTTAACGTTTTACCGGAGTTCTGCTATTGCTACTCATAAACTTTGCATCCATCCAACCAATAAAGCTATCAGGTCGCTTTATGTGATGCAGATATCTTCGGTGAGCAGCCGATCGAAAGCCTGACTATGTTTAAGCAGCTGTGAGGTCACAGATACAAAGCGAGAGACGAGCGCCGTACGTTTCTCCTGGAAGAAAGGTGACATCTGATTTGCCCGCGCACAGTAAATAACACTTTGGACAGCCTCCACAGTAATAAGACTCCTTGCACTCAGCAATGAGAGGATGATATTACCTGATCTGGCTGTACGTGTTTTCTTTCCATCAGATTGGAAGGTTGATTGAAACCAATGGAGGTTTTTTAAAGATATTATATATATATAATTTTACAGTTGTTGTTTATTTTCAATTGTTGGTCAGGCGTGTTGGTTAGTATTTCTCGGGAGAATGCTGGTGGGAGCACCATGTGCACCAGGAGTCAGATCATTGCCAGTCTCTTCGTGCTTTCTGCTATGGAAATAGGCTTCGGCATCACCAGCGTGGCTTTGGGCGCTGTCAGCATCGGGAGGAGCCGGGCTCTCCAAGCCCAGCTCGGAGACTCTTCACCGGTATGGAGCGGTGTTTGTGTACGTTGCAAACTGTTTCTCCTGGATTTCTTGTACCGCGTTTAGTCTCGGTTTGTATTTCGTACATGGACTTGCACAAGGGTAGTCAGGTAGATATGGGGGGCATTTAAAGCCCGGTTGGGTCTGTTCTATTTTAACTTACGCTTATAAAAATTTAAAATAAATATTAATTTGGAAAGGGAAGTGCTGTAACCGAGTCTGCGGAAGGAACAAGTATTGTCAACCATGCGTTTCAATTACATTACAATTTTATTTATTGAATTTAAACAATTTGGGAGTTTTACATTTATTTTTCATGTAAAAGTAGATGGCATTGTATAATTTTAAAAGTGGCTACTACAAGTCTCACGCACCTTGTGTAGTTCAAACTTAAAAGCGGGGCAATGCTCTCCCGCAGTCTCACACAGAGACAAGCCAGATAAGCGTGGGTAGAAATTGGTGCACACTAAAATACGGATTTTATTTGTAGTGTTTGAGTAATATCACAAAGAAATAATAACAAACGTAGGTCCTGCCTGGGACAGCACCTGAAACCAAGCTAAAACAGCCCTGATTGTCAGTCTATCCTCTTCCATCTAACCAGAAAAACAATATAATACATCCGTAATATTTGCTGGGAATATCTTGGATTGTACGTCTCATTTGAAAACTGCTGTTTATGGATAAATCGGCGTCTTGTGAACTTTTGCTCCGAGCATAATTTGATTGACATGAATGACCACTTTCCGCTTTATTTTTTTTTGAAGTTTAAACATCTGGAAAAAGACAGGATAATAACTATTAGCCCAGATACGAACTGTTTTTTAAAAAAAACTCTAACCGAATTGACATGGGTTATTCAATCAAAGCAGAAACAACATCGCTACTGGTCTAAGTCGTGTTGCAACGGGGGTGGGTATGTGATTTCTCATCTGTGCTCAACAGAGCCCTCGCTTGACGTCTTCATTGAATAGCTGAGCAAATTGGTGTGCAAACAGGGAGCAAGCTTTAACGATTATTGCATTATTCTCTGTTCTGTGCTACACAGAATCGGATGTTATTCGGTCTGAACTGTGCTACTCCTTTCCATCTATTGAACAGAATGTGAATTATTTCATATATTTGGTAAATTATTTTTGGAACAATTTTGTTTCAATTGATGTTTAAATATGAAGTGCTACGAAACAATTTTTTGGCGAGGGGAGGGGGGCTGGGTTTTCACTTGGGGAGCGGGTGATGGAAAAGTTTTCAAGGCTCTATAAGTTATCCTGTTAAATTATCATGGGGGAAGGGGAAGGATAGTTTCAAGACACAAAAGGCTGAAATATTTAAAGGTTCTTTAATGGGCTTATAATGTTTATTCTAAGGACCGCAATCATTGTCTGCTGTGAAGGGCTGCAGTTATCCTATGGCACCACTCTTGGATTGGTTACTATTGGCAGCGAGCAATATCTGATTTGTAACGCCTGGTTGAAATTACACTCCCATGCGCTTACACGTGAACAACTCAACACATATTTAACCTTTTCAGACCAACCCACAGCATCTGGTTTCTCCCATTTTTGAAAAAAAATACCCTGGTCAAGTTTACAATGTGCCCAGGAATTCCAGCAAATTCCCCCGCCACTTTTTAAACCTGGCATCTTTCATATGTCAATTCCAAGGTGACACAGCTTTCCCAAGGGCCTCTCACAACCCTGCGCTCCAGACTGAGACCCGATTCCAGAGTTATATTGTCACCTTTGTACCCTTGGAAACTGCGCCCTAAAACAGCCACTTGGCTGGTGAGAAGTGGCAGAGGTGAATAGTTATATGCCTGTATCAAGCGCAGACTTGGTATACAACAGCATGTTGAAAACACAACTACCTCTCTACACTTGTTAGATTCTTTAAACACAATGAAATCGTAGATTAGAGTATTGAAATTGCTTTGAATTATATTTTGTGCGAAAGATCTTTTTCACTCGCGGGTCATATCGAACAGGTAGAATTTATTTTAGTGAAATGATCCTTATATCACTAATACAAAACTTACATTTACGCACTATAAGGTAAAATATTCAATAGGGGATAATTACTGCGATGTAGTCTCACAATCACAATAGGGAATACAATAATGAAAAATAATATTCAGAACAAAATAGTTACATTGTATGAAGTTTTATTAACGTCGACAGTACAAAATCTATTCCTATTTTCTGGTATCAAGTTTTTAAAAATCTAATATGTCTTTTCCTCTTTACAGTTTTTAATCTGTGGAATATGTGGAATTGTCTGCGCCAAAAAGAAATCTGGTCTCATAGTGAGTGATTTTATTTTTTAAAATATTCAGCATCAGTAATACAGTGTTACTGTCAACAGCCAACACGACATTATTTCGCCGTCACCGCTGATTCCAATGTAAATGCGAAGTGACTAACAAGCGTTCATTATTTTTCTTCATTCACTTTCCACACATTGAATTATTCTGTGGAAAATGCTTTTGTATTGAGTAGTTGTACTAATTTGAAATTGATTAGTTTCACCTTTGGTATGGAATTTAGATTTTATAATAAAACAAACATTCTGCTGTGGCTTATTTCATTAAAAAGTGAATAGAAGGCAAAAACAGATGTTACAATTTTTCTGCCGTATTCTGATTCATGTTTATGCTTGCTTGACGCTGCAGCAAAGCTAGGTTTGCAGCCGATACAAACCATCTAGCAAGTAGATCTGTAATATTTCGAGATTTTTAGGTAAATACCGATTATATAGCACGGGCCTTTGATAGTGAATTGGAAATTATTATAATAATAATGCAATTTCTAGATAGCTATATAAAAGCAAAACGAGATTATTTTACCTAAGTAATGTCGGCAACAGTGCCAGATTCCTGATATATATAAAAGTAATAGTTGTGCTTTTTTTGAAAAACTGTTATAATACAAATATTTGGCATTTGATATATTAATTTTCTAAAGTAATTGCTTGTAAAAGCCTCAAAGGTACATTTCTTTGAATGATGTAACTGCTTACCTGACATAACTCTGCGCTCTCTGGGTAGATTCATATAAAGCAAATGGATTTTTAGTACAATAAAAACGGCACTGAAAAATACTGACTTTTAAAATAAATAACATATATTGTGATGAGAAATAACTAAACTGTATCCACAGGGATAAATTCTCCATGTCCATATAAACAGGGAAGATAAACAAATATAATTTTGTCTTTTATGAACTGGTCAGATATTTTGGTCAAAATCTTTTCAAAAGTAGTTACATTTCCCAAAATGCAACTTCAATGCATCAGTGAACCTCATTATTATGGAGAGTGTTTATTTCGTGTATTTTTTCATAAGCATTCCTTGAATCAGAATTCTGTCTCATAGACATTGGAGATTACCTGTTGATGAGAATGAAGCTTTTCTTTTGGGGCTGGCATTTGTCCCAATGGGAGGTTTCTGATAGTTTATTGGAAGATATTCCTCTTTAGCAGCAAATGTTGCTAAAAATCGGAAGGGAATTATGGGCAAAAGAACTGTTGTAACTATTTAATAAAGGATCATTCTGCTTCATTTATAAACCTGCTTTAAATACTTTTTTTATCATCATATCAAACAGTAGAATATCTATTTTGCCTTCTAATTTTATTTCTAGTTTGCTGATGTTGGAGATTGATTTTAATCCTTCCTGTCTCCTGCCAGATGATATTATTTTCTGCCTGTTGTATCTGTGGACTGATCGGAGGAATATTAAATTTTCAGTTTCTGCGGGCAGTAGCAAAAGGGACATCATTCACTTACCCCATACATGTTGCTTCCATGTCAATGGCATGCCTGGGCATCGTGGGCTGCACACTGTCTGCCTGGCTCACCTGTCGCCTAGCCAGCAACGAGCAGCAGAGGATGTTCCTGGAAAGAGACCATTCACTGCACCACTCCCACGAAATGACAGACAAAGTATGTAACATTTTGCAACTGAGAATGTTTGATATACGTGGATTTTATAAATGTTATTTTTATTTTCTCAACACTACAGTAAGGTAGTAGGTTCAAAACAAAGTAATAAGGATTTACTATTAGAAATTTATATTTAACTTTGAAATGCTTAGTTCCCTAGGAATTGCTGTTCAATAGTATTTTTAGGAAATTTAAGTTATTTTACAAAGTCCACTTTATATTACTATAGCAATGGTATAAGCTGGCTGATCTTTGAATCCAGTAACTGCATATATAAGGTCTCGTCAGAAAAATCCATTAAATCCAGCTAAAGTCTGTGCATATTGTGGTTAAAGAAAATCAGTATCATTACAGGAAACCAGTCATAGAATTTTACAGCATAGAAAAAGGCTTGTGCAGCTACTTAATCCCATTTCCTTATCCTTTAATTGCGAGTGTATTATACTTAAATCAAATAACTGTTAATGTATAGGAATCATTTTTTTCCTGTCATCCCCATTTTTTAGTTTTCTTTCCTCAGTTTTTTGGGTTCCCTTCAGCATTTATTCTTCCATTGAGAGGGCCAACAGGAGAACTTCACCATTATGACTCCTTCCGACCTTCTACTCAATATCATCCTTTACCAGGATTTAAAAACTGTGGTATTCCTGGCCTCCCTCAGCTTTCCTTTTCTTTTAAAATTTATAGGCTCTTTACACTCAAACTTTGTGTCACCTAACCATTACTTTGTCTTGATTTATGTTGACTTCTCCTACTGTTTGCAACCTTGTGGTGTTCTGCCCTACAGATCTTGGTCTTTGACCTAGGTTTCTCAATTTAAACAAAAAATAGGAATTTTGTAAGAGTGGCACAGGTTGGCTTGCCCTCTGATTGTTTCCTCTTTCCTTGTGCAGAATCACCACACTTTGTTCAGTGCCTCCTACTGACAGTCCGGGTGAGATTGGTAATTCACCATGTGAGGAATCGCAGGTGAGACTCCTAATCCCACCACTGCATGGCATGGCACATTGCTTAGCTTCCTTTGTATCATCCAAAGAACTAACCAACCAATCAGTTGATAATCTAGCCATTATAAATGCTGACCATGATACAGACCTTCCAAGTCACAAGGGTGCCATCATGTTTTGAGTTTAATTTCCTTTCATCTTATGTGTAAGCTGTACTGTGCTCTGGTCAGACCACACTATGACTACCCTATCCCAGCCTAGCCCAGTTCTAGCCAAAACAATCAAACCCTGGAGGCGGTGTAAAGAAGGCCCACAGGATTAATCCCCATCATCAGGAGTCTTGGGTTATGAGGAAAATTTGGAGAAACCTGTATGAACCAATGTGTCAAGATTGAAGTAATTTTATGATTGATCAACTTTAATTTTAGTGTAACTTTTTGTTTAAACTATAAACAAATGTTCTATTTTGTTGTAAGTGAAATATATATTAAGTGGTCAGTTAGAGTTGCTTAGATGTACATATGGTGGGATTGTACTAAACATTAGAAGATTATAAAGGCTGTATTTGGTCAGAGTTAACTAATCAACAACAAAATCACAGGAATGCATGGTTTTGAAACACGTGGGTCCTGAAAGTGATCATTAACAGTAAGGACAAAAAAAATCAGCTAATTATGACACACCTGCAATAATATTTTAATGCTTTGCAGGCAGCTAATGAATCAATGAACTGGTGTAAATATTGACAGTTTGTTTATCCAGCTCCAGAGAGTACTACAACTAAATTCCTAACAATTGCACTAGAGTTTGGCTTGGCCTCAACAAAGAAAATCTTGGTTTAACGATGATGTTCTGCAAGCTCTCTTGAATTTTGCAATGGAATGTTGTGAAGATATTTCTGGCAGGGAAGGACAGCACCCAAATATACAAGGGCGGTTGTGAACTTTGTTTCAACTACTTCAAAAACACAAAAGTACGGTGTGAATATTGCTATAGTATTTGAACATTTGACATATATGCACATAATGGAAATTTATAATCATAAAAGATAAATGCTAAAAGAGCTGTAATAACAGAGCAATATTAACAAGTAATTATTAGAACTGCAAATTACAGAGTTATGCAAATTACATTATACAAGCCATTAAAGGAGAAAGCACTTTCCATGGGCCAATTCACCATGTCTCAATCCTAATTATTTTTATGTTTGAAGGCAAACCCAGCACATAATAGGAGGGCAGTAACTGCAACAGGTGATGGACTCCAGAACATAACAAACTAACCCTATATGAGGAGGCCACTGTCAAGCTATTCAGGAGGGAAAGCTTGAAAGGCATAAGGTCTGTGGAGCTTGGAGGCCGCGTATAAATAATGGTACGTCCTATAATCAAATATTCTATGATTTGCACAGTTATATGAACATGTCCATACACACTGGTTGTACCTAAGCATATCATACAGCATCTGAAAACAATACAATACCCAAATGGAAACATCTGCTTATTTACTCATAAAGCACTTTACTTTCTTCATAGAGCAAGAACAATCCAGTTGCACTCGAGCTGAACTAGAGAGGAACACTCATGAGAACATCTTGCATCACTGTCTACATTTGAATCAGTCACCAGCACAGACCTCATGGTAAGTAGATGTTAAGGAGGAACATTGATAGAGTGATGGCAACTAGCACTGGTGATGAAGTGCAGCAGTGGTTGTGGTTGATGAGGGGCTGATTGATGCAGGGCAGAAGTTCAGCATACTGAATGTCCCTCCTGAGTCATTTGGAATCACAGATCTTATTGTGCTGCTTTGAAGGCAGTGAAAGGAGGTCGGAGTAATGTGGAGAAGTCTAACATTTGGATATGCAATGCCACCTCTCACATGAATGACGTTATGGAGCAGCAGTTGTCTGCACTGCCATCTGCCATTGAGCATCTGCAGTGGAGGCCTTAGTTAAGAAGGTCATAGACCCAGTAGGTACATCTCTTATGTATGCCCCACTGCTGCTATGGAGGCTTTGGGGTCCAAACTCCAAGAAGCAGTCATAACCAGCTTTAACTCTCTTGAACAGTTATAAGCAACCATGAGGGATGGATTCCAAGACCACATAGATGCCTACTGTTCTATACTCAAACTGATCATTAGGCATGATGAGGAGGTGCCCTCTAGCAGTGGCATTTATGGAATAGCGCAATAACAGCTGGTTGGTGTACACGTGAGTGGCAGTTCTGTGCTGATGCATAGTTCTGCACGAGATGGTAGCTGCCACTTCAAAAAGGAATGAACCAACACCCAACTCTCGCAAAGGAGATCCCTAGCTCTGCTGCATCAAGGTTGATTGCACTGACATGAAATTGCAGTGCAGACAACTGCTGCCTTCTGTATCCTTTGGAGCAGGTCAGTGAGCTATAAAATCAGCCACCAGTGCTACTCCTTCATCTTGGAGAGCATGTAGCCAAAGGTATATATACAAACAAGATGAAGCACAAGAGACAAATGCATCAGCAAAACAAATGAAACACATACAGCAAAATTGAATAAAATTTATTCACCTTCACTATACTTTGGAGTCTGTTATTCCTTTATTGTGCAGAAAAGAAAGCACCAGTTGTCCAAAAGTAAACTGAACAGAACACATGCAGCTCTCTGCAAGAAGTAAAAAGGTGAAGCAAATAGTAATTCATAACTTATAAATTTGTCTAATAGAAAATAATAACAAGAATTGTTGTGGAGTTAGAAGCCAACAGCTTAGAATGTCTAGTGAGAAAATGTCCTTGCATGCACAGAACTCCTCTCCCAGAAGTTAAAATGTAAATGTTCATAGAACATGATTAACAGTGACAGTACTGTTTAAACATTTACATTAATTCCAGTAGGTTTCAGAAGTGCTGGGAGATCCATGGTCCGCTGGGCACATTTTGTACCTATTTTGATACTGCACTGGAATTGCAAGTGGTGTGAGACTGTCTGCTTCAGGGAATCGCTCATTGCTTCTGAACAGAATCTGGTCAGATCCTGATTCAGGATTTAGTGTAGCTGCAAAGTGGAAAGGATCACTGCAGTTTTGTCATAACCTACAAGGAATAGTGGTTTGCCCATATTGCAATCGAGCAAAGTAACACAATAGACATGATTGACTCAAGGTAAAAAAATATTTACATACCATGAATGATATAAGCTTCATGGGTGGAACTCCCCAAGTCTCCACACCAGGTGCAGGGTCCTACATGCAGCAGAGGTCTTGTCGGAAAACCAGTGGTGCATTGCCCAGGATTTTCCCACCATTGACATTAATAGATGGAAAATCACTGGTAATGCACTCGTGATTTTCTAATGAGCAGTGCACTAGGCCCCGCTGGTAGCATGAGGCCTCGGAAAATTCTACGCCACATTTGTAATGATGTTTACCTACCGCTTTAGAAAAGTTACATAAGATACAATTAACTTCTGTTTGTTTTCCTCTCCCCAAATCCCTTTATTCACAGTTAGCTACATTGTAAAATATTTTAAATGCTTTATTTGTTTACTCTTCCCACCTCAGTTCTTTTTTCCTTTTTCTCAGTTATTTATGTGATTATAAAATAGTCATAAGATTTTCTCCCCTTCCAGTGGTGGATTTGTCATTGGTGTAGCACTGCCCTGGAAGGTTTCTCGCACTGTCAAGTCTCCAGTGTATATCACTTGAGCAGTGGTCATTCAGAATGGCCTAGGAATGGCTGGCTAACCAATTTTGGCTGTGTTTCAAGATCAGCATCAAAGTACACATGGCAAGAGAAGGCTTTTCTCAGTTATGTTAGAAATCAGAAAACAATTAAGGATAGCATTCATTCTTTTTTGGGATTTGCCGGAGTAGTTATGTATGAAAATAAATATATGGCTGATGAGCTTAATACATATTTTGCATTTGTTTTCACTTCTTAAGATGATACCACATGATGATAATATTACAGAGTAGTTGTGTAACTAAAATGTCTTCGTTGGAAGTGACTGCTGAAATGCTTTGGCTAAGATTAATATGCTTAGGCTGATAATGCTGCAGGACCTACTGCCCTTTATTCCAGGGGTAAATGGGGGATGTGATACGTGAACCACCAGTTCAGGTAGTCAGTAGCTCATTGAGGTATGGATTAATCCCATGGATTGGATGATGGCTCATGGGGTCCTATTATTTAAGAAAGGGAACAAATCAGATCCTGGAAATTGTAGACTTCTGTTTAACTTCGGTAATGAGGAAACTGTTGGAAAGCATTATACAGAATGTGATATATGATCATGTTAAGAGTTTGGAAGTTATTAGTGATATCCATCATGGCTTTAAGAAATGCAGGTCCTGCATCACTCATTTGTACAAAACATTAGTTAGACCACAGTTAGAGTACTGTGTGCAGTTTTGGAGTTTTGGGTAACCCTTTGTGGAAAAGAAAATTGAGACCATGGAGAGGATCCAATGTAGATTTACCAGGGATGGAAAACTATAGATATAAGAAGAGACTTGAGATAATGTGCTAGAAATTGGGCCATGTAGTGCCCATTGTTTCGGTGCTACACGGCCTCTTGAAGTGCCAAGATGGCTTCTTGGCTGCGCATGCACATTTCCAGCGTGATATAGGTATTAGCGCATGTGCAAATCCCGAACGCCGGCAGCATGTAAATTAAGGAGAAAATGCGTACAATCAGTGTGCAAAGCTGATTTAAAGTGATAGACACCATTTTGGACCTTAACGCTCAACTCAACGCACAGTCTTAACCACGCACACCTGAACATGCCTTAGAGTGCCTGGAGGACACCTGACAATGTGGAAAATTGCCCAGGTATGTCCTGTCCACAAAAAGCATGGCAAATCCAATCCGGCCAATTACCGCCCCATCAGTCTACTCTCAATCATCAGCAAAGTGATGGAAGGTGTCGTCGACAGTTCTATCAAGCGGCACTTACTCACCAATAACCTGCTCACTGATGCTCAGTTTGGGTTCCGCCAGGACCACTCGGCTCCAGACCTCATTACAGCCTTGGTCCAAACATGGACAAAAGAGCTGAATTCCAGAGGTGAGGTGAGAGTGACTTTCCTTGACATCAAGGCAGCATTTGACCAAGTGTGGCACCAAGGAGCCCTAGTAAAATTGAAGTCAATGGGAATCCGGGGGAAAACTCTCCAGTGGCTGGAGTCATACCTAGCACAAAGGAAGATGGTAGTGGTTGTTGGAGGCCAATTATCTCAGCCCCAGGACATTGCTGCAGGAGTTCCTCAGGGCAGTGTCCTTGGACCAACCATCTTCAGCTGCTTCATCAATGACCTTCCCTCCATCATAAGGTCAGAAATAGGGATGTTCGCTGATGATTCCACAGTGTTCAGTTCCATACGCAACCCCTCAGATAATGAAGCAGTCCGAGCCTGCATGCAGCAAGACATGGACGACATCCAGGCTTGTGCTGATAAGTGGCAAGTAACATTCACGCCAGACAAGTGCCAGGCAATGACCATCTCCAACAAGAGAGAGTCTAACCACCTCCCCTAGACATTCAACTGCATTACCATCGCTGAATCCCCCACCATCAACATCCTGGGGGTCACCATTGACCAGAAATTTAATTGGACCAGCTATATAAATACTGTGGCTACAAGAGCAGTTCAGAGGCTGGGTATTCTGCAGCGAGTGACTCACCTCCTGACTCCCCAAAGCCTTTCCACCATCTACAAGGCATAAGTCAGGAGTGTGATGGAATACTCTCCACTTGCCTGGATGAGTGCAGCTCCAACAACACTCAAGAAGCTCAACACCATCCAGGAAAAAGCAGCCCGATTGATTGGCACCCCATCCACCACCCTAAACATTCACTCCCTTCACCACCGGCGCACAGTGGCTGCAGTGTGTACTATCCACAGGATGCACTGCAGCAACTCGCCAAGGCTTCTTTGACAGCACCTCCCAAACCCACGACTTCTACCACCTAGAAGGACAAGGGCAGCAGGCACATGGGAACAACATGACCTGCATGTTCCCCTCCAAGTCACACACCATCCCGACTTGGAAATATATCGCCGTTCCTTCATCGTCGCTGGGTCAAAATACTGAAACTCCCTTCCTAACAGCACTGTGGGAGAACCGTCACCACACGGACTGCAGCGGTTCAAGAAGGCTGATCACCACCACCTTCTCAAGGGCAATTAGGGATGGGCAATAAATGCTGGCCTTGCCAGCGAAGCCCACATCCTATGAACGAATAAAAAAAAAGCATGCAGCATACCACCACAACCTCGCCATCATGAGGGACCAGCCTTTGCCACTGATGATCGGAGAAGACCCTGAGGCAGAGGCGGAGGAGGAAGAGGGGGAGGAGCCGTAGGAGGAAGTGGAGGAAGACGCAAGGGTGCAACAGGGACCATACATCTTGTCTGCAAGGGCTCTGCATCCTTGCCTGATCCGTGCCCACTATCAATAATGTCAACTACATCCCCCAACTCACCAACAGTCCTACACTCCCCACCTTTCCGCACCTACAATACCATCAAATCACCCTCCATCTGATTACAGATTGGTTTCCCCCTCAGCTCATCGCACAAATAAAAACCACCACCAAATGCAAATTCAAAGTTACATTTATTGATTAACAAATAAAATGATGGTAACGGAACAGAACTATTCACCCTTGTGCATTGCCTTAGTGCCTGTTGTTTGTGTACCTTTACCATCCGAGTGCTCCTACGAGGTGCTTTCCCTGTGGCTGGAGCATGGGTGGTGGGAGGCTGCTGACCTTCAATGGAGGAGCGTGCAGATGGCCTTGGAGGATGACCTCGAGCAGCTTTGGTTCGGGAGAGCCCGGCTTCAGACTGCACCATCTCAGCATGGGTTGCAGCAGCCTGGCCTGGTTGGCTGATAGGCAACAACAGGGGCACTGGCGGAGTGGCAGGGGTGGGAGCAGGAATGCTGTTGTCCTGAGAGAGGACAGCAGGTCCCACTGCCATAGCGCCACTGCCACTCTCCTGGGACGGCGCCTCAGCAATCCTAGTGATCAGCTGGAGAATGGATTGCTGGAGCGCTGTGACGCCCTGGAAGCCCTGTTCTACAGTGGTCCCCAGAGCCACGATAGCAGCAGTCTGAGCTTCCATTGCAGCAGTCTGAGCAGCAACCGTAGCTTGCAGACCTTTGATCACACCGGTTTGTGCTGCAATGGAAGCCACAACATCAGCCATCAGACGCTGCTGAGAGGCTGCACGGAGAATGAGGAAGCCGGAAATGGGGCGTGCTCAGCGCACGTCATCGGCAGCCTGCACCTCTTAAAGATGCAGGTGCACATTTTAAATGGGACATGTACAGTCCACTGAGAGGAGGGAAAGATGGCTGCAAGGATGGCAGGACCGGCGCGAGAGAGGGCCCCATGCTTCTCCGATGATGCACTGGAGGCCCTGGTGGAGGGGGTGGATGAAAGGAGGGCCAACATGTACCCGCAGTGTGGCAGGAGACCCTCCAGACCCCAGCTCCGCAGGCATTGGGAGACTGTGACGGGTAGTGCTGGCTGCACGGAGCTATCGTGATAATTAGCA
This sequence comes from Heptranchias perlo, assembly GCF_035084215.1. NCBI lineage: Eukaryota > Metazoa > Chordata > Chondrichthyes > Hexanchiformes > Hexanchidae > Heptranchias > Heptranchias perlo. The sequence goes on from NC_090326.1 coordinate 81,655,349, forward strand.
GGCAACATGTAGGGGCTGTCGGCCGCGGGGTGTTAGTGGATCCGCTACCTGCACCCGAAAAGCGGCCTTATCGAATTTTTCCCCCGATGGATCTATTTCCACTCAGAGAAGGCTAAGAGGAGATTTAATAAAGTTTCTTAAAATTATGAAAGTTTTGGTAGAGTTAAAAAGGAAAACTATTGCCTCTGGTTGGGATGTCAATTTAAAATTGTCATTGAGATGAGGAGAGAAGTTAGGAGAAATTTGTTTACACAAAGGATTTTTGGAGCCTGGAATGCTTTGCCATAAGGAGTGGTTGAGGCAGAGACCTTTGCATCTCTTAAAGGAACATTGGATAAATATTTGAAGAAGGGAAAAATACAAAGATATGGGGAGAGAGTGGGGCAGGGCATTCATTTTGGATTGTTCCAGCAAAGAGCCTGCACAGACACAAGGGGCCGAATGTTCGTCTTCGGTGCTGTAAACTTCTGTGGTTCTATCTGATTGAGTCCTTTGAAGAAGTCACCAGGATGGTGGTGAAGATAGTTATCTATATGGTTCTTTACTGAAGCCTTTTTGAACTATTAGAAAAAATGAGATCACACGATACAGCTATTACATTAGGTAGGTTGCTGGTTGAAATCACATAAGTAAAGGATTGTTGATGGAAGTGGAGCCTGATTACAAGTGGAGTTCCAGAAGACTGTGATTTAGGACCATTGCTATTCACTGTTTTCATTAATAATCTAGAGGAGGATTTGAATAGAACCATTCTTACATTTGCAGATGATACAAAAGCATGTATGATGTTTAGCAATTCAGACCATACCAATAGGTTCTAGAACAATTTAGATAAATGCGCCCCTGTGTGATAGATATCACTTAAGTGGACAAGTGAAGTGTCATGTAATTGGGGTCAGGAAAACTCCATGCCTCTATATACCATGTAGCAGTTCTCGTTAAAGGTAATGGATCAAGAGAAAAACCTGGGAGTAACAGTTGATCACCTGTTAGTGGTAGATAAGCAATGTGAGGTGCCTATAAGAAAAGCATTGGTTTTAGATTATATTACTAGAGGCCATCAAGTACGAAACTAAGTGAACTATACTTGGACTATATAAGGCTTTGATATGTCTGTACTTGAAGTATCATGTCCAGCTTTGGTCCCTTCAGGATATCAATGCTCTCGAGAATGTAGAGAGGAGGGTGACTAGAATTATACCAAAGCAGAGTTTTTGGATATGAGGATAGACTCCAAGAGTTAGGGCTTTTATTTTGGAGAAACACAGGTTTAGAGAGGGTAATATTGAAGATTTTAAAACGATAAAGGGATTGGACACAGTCAGTTTGGATAGGCTATTTGAAATGTATAGAGATGGTCAGAATAGAAGTCATACCTCTAAAACCTCTAAGACAGGAGAAATCATAATGGGGAATAAGGAATTGGCAGAGACATTAAACAAATATTTTGTATCTACCTTCACAGAAGAGGACACAAAAAACATTTCAGAAATAGTGGGGAACCAAGGGTCTAATGAGAGTGAGGAACTTAATGTAGTTAATATTAGTAAAGAGAAATTAATGGGACTAAAAGCCAACAAATCCCCTGGACCTGATGGCCTACATCCTATGGTTTTAAAAGAGGTGGGTGCAGAGATAGCGGATGCATTGGTTGTGATCTTCCAAATTCCCTAGATTCTAGAATGGTCCCATTGGATTGGTAGGTAGCAAAAGCAACATCACTAATCGAGAAAGGAGGGAGAGAGAAAACAGGGAACTACAGGCCAGTTAGCCTGACATCAGTAGTCGGGAAAATGCTGGAATCTATTATTAAGGACGCGGTAAGGGGGCACTTAGGAAATCATAATATGATTAGGCAGAATCAACATGGTTTTATGAAAAGAAAATAGTGTTTGACAAATCTACTGGAAGTTTTTGAGGATGTAACTAGCAAGGTAGATAAAGTGGAGGTAGTATATTCGGATTTTCAAAAGTCATTTGATAAGGTGTCACACAAAAATACAAAAGGGTGTTACACAAGATAAGGGCTCATGGAGTTGGAGGTAATATATTAGCATGGATAGAGGATTGGTTAACGGACAGAAAAGAGAGTAGGAATAAACGGGACATTCTCAGGTTGGCAGGCTGTGACTAATGGGGTGCCGCAACAATCAGTGCTTGGGCCTCAGCTATTTACAATATATATTAATGACTTAGATCAAGGGAGTGTATTGTATCCAAGTTTGCTGATGATACAAAGTGAGGTGGGAAAGTAAGCTGTGAGGAGGATACAAAGAGTCTGCAAAGGGATATAGACAGGTTAAGTGAGTAGGCAAGAAGGTAGCAGACGGAGTATAATGTGGGGAAATGTGAGATTATTCACTTTGGAAGGAAGAATAGAAAAACTGAATATATTTTAAATGGTGAGAAACTATTAAATGTTGGTGTTCAGAGGGATTTGGGTATCCTTGTACATGAAACACACAAAGTTAGCATGCAGATACAGCAAGCAATTAGGCAGGCAAATGATATGTTGGCCTTTATTGCAAGGGGGTTGGAGTACAAGAGTAAGGAAGTCTTGCTGCAATTGTACAGGGCTTTGGTGAGACCACACCTGGAGTACTGTGTACAGTTTTGATCTTCTTACCTAAAGAATGATATACTTGCCTAAGAGGCGGTGTGTCAAATGTTCACTAGATTGATTCCTGGGATGACAGGGTTGTCCTATGAGGAGAGATTGAGTAGAATGGGCCTATGCTCTCAGGAGTTTAGAAGAATGAGAGGTGATCTCATTGAAACATGTAAGATTCTGAGGGGGCTTGACAGAGTAGATGCTGGGAGGTTGTTTCCCCTGGCTGGAGAGTTTAGAATTAGGGGGCATAGTTTCAGGATAAGGGATCGGACATTTAGGACTGAGATGAGAAGAAATTTCTTCACTCAGATGGTTGTGAACCTTTGGAATTCTCTACCCCAGAGGGCTGTGGATGCTCAGTCATTGAGTATATTCAAGGCTGAAATCATTATATTTTTGGATACTAAGGGAATCAAGGGATATGGGGATTGAGCGGGAAAGTGGAATTGAGGTTGAAGATCAGCCATGATCTGATTGAATGGCGGAGCAGGCTCGAATGGCCTACATCCATCAAAGCTGTGGCAGGGGGTTGGGAACCTGAGCAGGGAGACAGAGGAAAGCATGTCAGGAAGGATCAGAAGGTATGGAGTAAAAGGTAAAGTGTTAAAAAAGGAAAAAGCAGGAACTAAGTGTCACAAAACATATTTGAAAGTTCTTTATCTGAATGTACGTAGCATTCGTGACAAAATGGACGAGTTAACGGCACAAATAACTACGTATGGGTATGATCTTGTGGCCATTACAGAAACATGGCTGCAGGGTGACAACGACTGGGAATTAAATATGCCAGGGTATTTAACAATCAGGAAGGACAGGCAGGAAGGAAGAGGAGGTGGGGTGGCTATGTTAATAAGGGAAGGAATCACTGTAATACAGAGAAAAGATATTGGGACAAAGGATCAGGATAATGAAACAGTTTGGGTAGAGGTAAGGAATAATAAGGGGAAAAAAACACGAGTGGGCGTAGTATATAGGCCTCCTAATAGTTGCAACTCTGCTGGAAGAAGTATTAATCAGGAAATAGTCAGGGCATGTAATAAGGGAACAGCTATAATTATGAGGGATTTTAACTATCATATTAACTGGACAAATCAAATTGGGCAGGGCAGCCTTGAGGAAGAGTTTATTGAGTGTATTAGGGATGGATTTCTTGAGCAGTATGTAACTGATCCTACAAGGGGGCAAGCAACCTTGGACCTGGTCCTGTGTAATGAGCCAGGATTAATTAATAATGTCCTAGTTAAGGATCCCCTTGGAATGAGTGACCATAACATGGTTACATTCCATATCCAATTAGAGGGTGAGAAGGTTGGTTCTCAAACAAGCGTACTGAGCTTGAATAAAGGAGACTATGATGGTATGAGAGCGGAATTGATTAAAGTGGACTGGGAAAATAGATTAAACGGTAAGACGGTACATGAACAGTGGTGTTCATTTAAGGAGTTATTTTACAACTTTCAAAAAATATATATTCGACTGAGGAAAAAAGGGTGCAAAAGAAATGACAGCCATCCGTGGTTAAGTAAAGAAATTAAGGATAGTATCCGACTAAAAACAAGGACATATAAGGTAGCCAAACTTAGTGGGAGGATAGAAGATTGGGAAGTCTTCAAAAGACAGCAAAAAGTGACTAAAGGATTGATTAAGAAAGGGAAGATAGATTATGAAAATAAATTAGCAAAAAATATAAAAACAGATAGCAAGAGTTTCTACAGTTATATAAAAAGAAAAAGGGTGGCTAAGGCAAACGTAGGTCCCTTAGAGGATGAGACCGGGAAATTAATGGTGGGAAACATGGAGATGGCAAAAATGCTGAACAAATATTTTGTTTCAGTCTTTACGGTAGAGGACACTAAGAATATCCCAACACTGGACAAACAGGGGGCTCTAGGTCCACTGGTTCCCTTTTAGGGGGGGAGGAGCTAAATACGATTAAAATCACTAAGGAATTGGTACTCAGTAAATTAATGGGACTCAAGGCGGATAAATCCCCTGGACCTGATGGCTTACATCCTAGGGTCTTGAGGGAAGTGGCAGTAGGGATTGTGGATGCTTTGGTAATAATTTTCCAAAATTCTCTGGACTCAGCAAAGGTCCCGGCAGATTGGAAAACTGCTAATGTAACACCCTTATTTAAAAAGGGTAGTAGGCAGAAGGCTGGAAATTATAGACCAGTTAGCCTAACATCTGTGGTGGGTAAAATTTTGGAGTCTATTATTAAGGAGACAGTAGCGGAACATTTGGATAAACATAATTTAATAGAACAAAGTCAGCATGGCTTTACGAAGGGGAAGTCATGTCTGACAAATTTGTTTGAGTTCTTTGAGGACTTAACGTACAGGATGGATAAAGGGGAACCAATGGACGTAGTGTATTTAGACTTCCAGAAGGCATTCAACAAGGTGCCACATAAAAGATTATTGCTCAAGATAAAGAATCACTGGATTGGGGGTAATATTCTGGCATGGGTGGAGGATTGGTTATCTAACAGGAAGCAGAGAGTTGGGATAAATGGTTCATTCTCGGACTGGCAACCAGTAGCCAATGGTGTTCCGCAGGGGTCGGTGCTGGGTCCCCAACTCTTTACAATCTATATTAACGATTTGGAGGAGGGGACTGAGTGTAACATATCAAAGTTTGCAGATGATACAAAGATGGGAGGGAAAGTAGAGAGTGAGGAGGACTTAAAAAACCTACAAGGGGATATAGACAGGCTGGGTGAGTGGGCGGAGATTTGGCAGATGCAATACAATATTGGAAAATGTGAGGTTATGCACTTTGGCAGGAAAAATCAGAGACCAAGTTATTATCTTAATGGTGAGAAACTGGAAAGTACTGCAGTACAAAGAGATCTGGGGGTCCTAGTGCAAGAAAATCAAAAAGTTAGTATGCAGGTGCAGCAGGTGATCAAGAAGGCCAATGGAATGTTGGCTTTTATTGCTAGGGGGATAGAATATAAAAACAGGGAGGTATTGCTGCAGTTATATAAGGTATTGGTGAGACCGCACCTGGAATACTGCATACAGTTTTGGTCTCCATACTTAAGAAAAGACATTATTGCTCTCGAGGCAGTACAAAGAAGGTTCACTCGGTTAATCCCGGGGATGAGGGGGTGGACATATGAGGAGAGGTTGAGTAGATTGGGACTCTACTCATTGGCATTCAGAAGAATGAGAGGCGATCTTATTGAAATATATAAGATTGTGAAGGGGCTTCATCGGGTGGATGTGGTAAGGATGTTACCAAGGATGTGTGAAACTAGAACTAGGGGGCATAATCTTAGAATAAGGGGTGCTCTTTCAAAACTGAGATGAGGAGAAACTTCTTCACTCAGAGGGTAGTAGGTCTGTGGAATTTGCTGCCCCAGGAAGCTGTGGAAGCTACATCATTAAATAAATTTAAAACAGAAATAGACAGTTTCCTAGAAGTAAAGGGAATTAGGGTTTACGGGGAGCGGGCAGGAAATTGGACATGAATTTAGATTTGAGGTTAGGATCAGATCAGCCATGATCTTATTGAATGGCGGAGCAGGCTCGAGGGGCCGATTGGCCTACTCCTGCTCCTATTTCTTATGTACTCCTGCTTCTATATCTTATGTTCTTAATCCATAGGCAAAGGTTGGGTTAGATGCGAGGAAATATTTCTTTTTGCAGAGTCATCACTGTATGGAACAAATTGTTAAGGCAAGTGATGAGCAAAGAGTCACAACAGTACTTAATCCATGTTATGACAAAAAGTGCAAATTATTTTCAAGTTGCAAACATTCCCAATTCCCAGAGAGTCCTGATACTACTCCCAATCAGGAGTTTCAAGGTAGCTCAGAAACTAACTTGAAGGAATCACTTTGGCTCTGCTTTAGCTCCAATTTAAGACTTCCCACTTGAATGTCACATAAGGACTCCCTTTCAGAATTGAGATTGCTGGCAACACTGTTATTTCTTCCGAACTTTCCACCTTTGACCTTACAAGAGAATTTGTCTTATTGCATCAGTGGTGTCGTACACTCATTGCTTTTCAATACTAGTAATTTGCTCCTCATGTAGGCAGATACCTCATCTGGATTTAATAACATTTTTCACAAAAAAAAACAGCCAAATATATATTTATATAAAGTGGCCACTCAGTAGTTTTGAGGTTTAAATGCAGCTGAGATTAATTTGTGACTATTTACAGCTCTGTATTCCAGCCCTGAATCATCTTTAATTTTTTTTGTGTTCCTTGTTCCCGAATCTTTGTTTAAGGCATTTATTTTAAGACTTTTTTCCCCAAATTTAGAGCTTCAGGTGAATCTTGTAACTTTCTCTCAAAACAGTACTGTAGTCCCATAATAGGAATTATTTCAACAACAGGGATGTTTTCTAGTTATATTTCTAGCACCGAAATGATGATTGAAGTAAGAGTGAGTACGGGAAATTGGAAGAAATTAGACTAAAAAAAAAAGGAAAAATATCACTTTGGAAGAAACTGAAACTCCAATTGGCTGAATAAATCCCAACATGATGGACAATTTGTCCAGCACACTCTGATTTCTTTTTGCAAAACTGTTTTGACTAAAATTACTTACTTCATGATTGACAGTTATTATTAAACTCAAAATAAATTGAGAGAACAAAAGATTTGTGCTATATCCCTTGAAATTACATTGTGTTTGTACATTTAAATGTTTAGCACATTCACATGAAATTCCTTTGTGCCATATTTTAAGTGGGGCATTAACCCATTTATTTTCAGTGCATTTCCCAGAAAGGTGAATACTATCTCACATGAATGACATGATCGGCACAAAGACAATTGATTAGAATGGTTTTTGATAAGAAGGCATTCTCAAATTTGGCACAAATTAAACGATCAAAATTAGAGGGAAAAACTATTTCATGAGTCGTGGAAGATTATTCAACAACAACTTGCGCCTTTAACATAGTAAAACATCCCAAAGCGCTTCATGGGAGCGTTATCAAACAAAATTTGACACTGAGGCACATAAGGAGATATTAGGAAAGGTGATCAAAAGCTTGATCAAAGAGGTCGGTTTTAAGGAGCATCTTAAAGGAGGAGAGAGAGGTAGAGAGCGGAGAGGTTTAGGGAGGGAATTCCAGAGCTTAGGGCCTAGGCATCTGAAGGCACGGCCGCCAATGGTGGAGCGATTAAAATCGGGGATGAGCTAGAATTGGAGGAGTGCAGAGATCTCGGAGGGTTGTAGGTCTGGAGAAGGTTACAGAGATAGGGAAGGGCAAGGCCATGGAGGGATTTGAAAACAAGGATGAGAATTTTAAAATCGAGGCATTGCCGGACTGGGAGCAAATATAGGTCAGCAAGCACAGGGGTGATGGGTGAACGGGACTTGGTGCGAGTTAAGATATGAGTTTTGGATGAGCTCAAGTTTACGGAGGGTGCAAGGTAGGAGGCTGGCCAGGAAAGCATTGGAATAGTCGAGTCTAGAGGTAACAAAAGGCATGGATGAGGGTTTCATGGCATGAGACACCTGACCAGTCATCTAGGTCTGTCATGATTTCAAAGATCTCCAGAGAATAAATCAGGGTAATGACCGATATACTTTTGTTGATCAAGAAACCAGTATTAATTGGAAGTAACAAATCTTTGCTAGTTGAGGACTGAGAAGGTCAGCAGAAGTGGTTGCCAGGTTGGTAAAATGATTATCCAGATTTCTGAGAAGTGACAGCATACAAGAGGTGTATGGTGAAGTTCTTTAAGGTGTTTGTGAGAACAACAATCATAATTTCCCAATGCAGAATATAGTATTTACAATGAAAGCCCACAAATGTCGACCAGTCTGGATGGATGGCAACACTGATTAGCTGTATTTTGAGCTGATAGTTCCCTCTGGAAATCATTGCATTAATTATCTTGGGTTTGGTACAAGAAGAAACCTATTGAGCAGTTTCTGGTTGAGGACAGGACCAAAATCATATTAAAATTTTGGGCTGAAAAATAACATACTGACACTGACTTTGATATGCTGAGTAGTCAGAAAGAGGCAGCCCAACTGCTAGCTCCTGTTCCAGAGCCAGGACATGTTCTTAATATGGAGTGCTCTGAAGTTCTTCTTAATTGGTTTGAAAATAAAAATAATGCCTCATTTCTTCATAATCGAGTTCAAAACATAAAAACATAGAAAATAGGAGCAAGAGTAGGCCATTCGGCCCTTCGGGCCTGCTCCGCCATTCAAAATGATCCTGGCTATTCGTCTAACTCAGTATCCTGTTCCCACTTTTCCCCATATCCCTTGATCCCTTTAGCATTAAGAAATATATCTATCTCCTTCTTGAATACATCTAATGACTTGGCCTCCACTACCTTCTGTTGTAGAGAATTCCACAGGTTCACCACCCTCTGAATGAAAACATTTCTCCTCATCTCGGTTCTAAATGGCATACCCCGTATCCTGAGACTGTGACCCCTGGCTCTGGACTCCCCAGCCATTCGGGAACATCCTTCCTGCATCTAGTCTGTCTAGTCCTGTTAGAATTTTATATGTTTCAATGAGATCACCTCTCATTCTTCTAAACTCTAGGGAATATAGGCCTAGTTGACCCAATCTCCCCTCATACGTCAGTCCTGCCATCCCAGGAATCAGTCTGGCAAACCTTTGTTGCACTCCCTCCATGGCATGGACATCCTTCCTCAGATAAGATCAAAACTGCACACAATACTCCAGATGTGATCTCACCAAGGCCCTGTACAACTGCAGTAAGACATCCCTGCTCCTGTACTCAAATCCTTTTGCAATGAAGGCCAACATACCATTCGTCTTCCTAACTGCTTGCTGCACCTGAATGCTCGCTTTCAGCGACAGGTGTACAAGGACACCCAGGTCTCGTTGCACCTCCCCTTTTCCCAACCTATCACCATTCAGATAATACTCTGCCTTTCTGTTTTTACAATCAAAGTGGATAACCTCACATTTATCCACGTTATACTGCATCTGCCATGTTCTTGCCCACTCACCCAACTTGTCTAAATCACATTGGAGCCTCTTTGCATCCTCCTCACAGCTCACTTTCCACCCCAGCTCTGTGTCATCTGCAAACTTGGAAATGTTACATTTAGTTCCCTCATCCAAATCATTGATAAATATTGTGAATAGCTGGGGCCCAAGCACTGATCCCTGCGGTACCCCACTAGTCACTGCCTGCCACCGGAAAAAGACCCATTTATTCCTACTCTCTTTCCTGTCTGTCAACCAACTCTCAATCCATGCCAATCCCATGTGCTTTAATTTTGCACACTAACCTCTTGTGTGGGACCTTATCAAAAGCCTTCTGAAAATCCAAGTACACCACATCCACTGGTTCTCCCCTATCTATTCTACTAGTTACATCCTCAAAAAATTCCAGTAGATTTGTTAAGCATGATTTCCCTTTCATAATCCCATGCTGACTTTGTCCAATCCCATGAATGCCTTCCAAGTGTTCTGTTATCACATCTTTTATAATAGACTCTAGCATTTTCCCCACTACTGATGTTAGGCTGGTCTGTAATTTCCTGTTTTTTCTCTGCCTCCTTTTTTAAATAGTGGGGTTACATTTGCCACCCTCCAATCTGTAGGAACTGTTCCAGAGTCTATAGAAATTTGGAAGATGATCACCAATGCATCCATTATTTCCAGGGCCACTTCCTTTAGTACTGTGGGATATAGATTATCAGGCCCTGGGGATTTGTTAGCCTTTAGCCCCATTAATTTCCCTAGCACTGTTTTTTTTACTAATACTGATTTCCTTCAGTTCCTCCCTCTCACTAGACCCTTGGTTCTCCAACATTTCTGGCAGGTTATTTGTGTCCTCCTTTGTGAAGGCAGAACCAAAGTATGTGTTTAATTGTTCTGCCATTTCTTTGTTCACCATTATAATTTCCCCCATTTCTGACTGTAAGGGACCTACATTTGTCTTCACTAATCTTTTTCTCTTGACATATTTATAGAAGCTTTCACAGTCAGTTTTTACGTTTCCTGCTAGTTTACTCTCATACTCTATTTTTCCCCTCTTAATCAATCTCTCTGTCCTCCTTTATTGAATTCTGAACTGTTCCCAATCCTCAGCCTTGCCGCTTTTTCTGGCAATTTTATATGTCTCCTCTTTGGATCTAATACTATCCCTAATTTCTTTTGTAAGCCACGGTTGAGCCACCTTTCTTGTTTTATTTTTGTGTCAGACAGGAATGAATAATTGTTGTAATTCCTGCACATGTTCTTTAAATATTAGCCATTGCCTATCCACTGTCATCCCTTTTAGTAAAGTTCCCCAATCTATCATAGCCAACTCGCACCTCATACTTTCGTAATTATCTTTATTTAGATTCAGGACCCTAGTTTCGGATTCAACTACTTCACTCTCCATCTTAATGAGGAATTCTATCATGTTATGGTCACTCTTCCCTAAGGGACCCCACGCAACAAGATTGTTAATTAATCCTTTCTCATTGCACAATACCCAGTCTAGAATTGCCTGTTCTCTAGTTGGTTCCTCAACGTATTGGTCTAGAAAGCCATCATGCACACACTCTAGAAATTCCTCCCCCACAGTATTATTGCTAATTTGGTTTGACCAATCTATATGTAGATTAAAGTCACCCATGATTATAGTTGTACCCTTCTTGCATGCATCTCTAATTTCCTGTTTAATGCCCTCCCCTACATCTCCACTACTGTTTGGGGGCCTATAGACAACCCCCACCAACGTTTTCTGCCCCTTGGTGTTTCTTATCTCCACCCATACAGATTCTACATCGTGATTTTCCGAGCCAATATCCTTCCTCACTATTGCATTGATTTCCTCTTTTACTAACAATGCTACCCCACCTCCTTTCCCTTTTTGCCTGTCATTCCTAAATATTGAATACCCCTGGATGTTCAGTTCCCATCCTTGGTCACACTGCAGCCATGTCTCTGTAATTGCAGCTATATCATAACCGTTAATATCTATCTGTGCTGTTAATTCATCTACCTTATTGCGAATGCTCCGCGCATTAAGACACAATGCCTTTAGACTTGTCTTTTTAAGGTTGCTAGTCATCTTAGTTTTATTTTGCACTATGGCCCTATTTGTTTTTCCAGGTTCTTTTTAATGAGTTGAGGGTTTCGGTCTCTACCACCCCTTCAGGCAGTGAGTTCCAGACCCCTACCACCCTCTCGGTGAAAAAAAATTTCCTCAGCTCCCCTCTAATCCTTCTACCAATCACTTTAAATCTATGCCCCCTGGTTATTGACCTCTCTGCTAAGGGAAATAGGTCCTTCCTATCTACTCTATCTAAGCCCCTCATAATTTTGTACACCTCAATTAAATCACCCCTCAGCCTTCTCTGTTCCAAAGAGAACAACCCCAGCCTCTCCAATCCTTCCTCGTGGCTAATATTCTTCAGTCCTGGCAACATCCTCGTAAATCTCCTCTGTACCCTCTCTAGTGCAGTCACATCTTTCCTGTAATGTGGTGACCAGAACTGTACACAATACTCAAGCTGTGGCCTCACTAGTATTTTATACAGTTCTAGCATAACCTCCCTGCTCTTATATTCTATGCCTCGGCCAATAAAGGAAAGTATTCACTTTCTGTGCAGTTCCTCACCTCCCCATTTGTGAACCCACCACTCCCACTCACCCCAATCCTGATGCAATGTGATGAATCTGTCTGATACTCGCCCTCTGATGCATCACTTTCATTGGCAGTCTCACCCAAAGCAATGCATCCATTGGGTGACCACATCACTTTCACTCAGTCACACATCTGTACTTTCTCCCCTTGTGGAAAAGAGCGCAAAATGCCCGGGAGAAGAGTAGGACTGGAGGGGGGCCACCACAAATAGTACCCCGACAGAAGCGGAGGAGGAGGCCTTGGAGCTCAGCTGCATGGTCGAATGCCTGGTCGTTGGAGATGCTGAGACTGGCAACCCGCAAATGGTTGGTGACAGGACTTTAACATCCTTCACACACATCATGAATTGATGTTATCAGTGATTGACCCGTTGCACACCTCAGTATGCTCATTGCAAACTGACTTCTGCGATGCTTGTCAATATTGCTTTATGTTTTCTTCCAGGGAGTTCAAGGATTGATGAGGAGACACACACCATGGAAGAAGGCGATTCTTCAGAGGAGCTCCATTCCTCTGAGGGCGCAGCATCACATCATATCCAGCCATGCACCAGCGCAGATACTGGCACTTCAGTGGGTCCTGTTAGGCAGATAGTTGGGTTGTCACCTGGTGATTCACCACTCACAGGTGAACACGAGCAGACACTTGTGGCAGGGGCAGCTGTGGAGAGTCCGCGTCGGGGGGACACATGTCTCCAGGCTCTGCTCAGCTGGACACAGATGCTGAACCCCGGACGCCATCGTTGAGTATGAGAATGATTGAGGTACAGCTGCACCTTTGCGAGGTACTGGAATACGTGCCACGCACACTCTCCATAATAGTGTAGAAGATGGAGGAGTCCAACTCCAGCATTAGTGAAACGGTGGCACAGGTAAGTGCGGGAATGTCTGCGATGGAGAGAGAGAATGGCAGTCTCCATTAAGCTTCAAGCACTGCTCTCTAATGTGTTCATGCAGGCCATGACAACAGCCATGCAGACTCTGGATGGCAGGCAGATAGATACTTTAGCCTGGCCTTAGAATGCATCACAGATCTGCTCCAAGCTGTTGTCCAGCAGAATGATAGGAGTGATGTGGCCCAGGAGAGGGATGATGTAGAAAGGGGACATGGAAGTGGGGACTGCACTCAAAGCACTCCCACATCTCACCCGTTGCCCCCCCTCAACCAGTACTGCCTCCTCTCCCGATGGCCGAGTCTGCCCCTGCACAGGTGCAGGTCGAGCAGTCTTTGGCGGGGCCCTCACGGGCTCCAAAACCCAGAGGTCTTAGGCCGAGAGCATCTCAGCAGTAAGGGCTGGGATCTGAGCAACCTGCCACTACCTCTGCTGAAGCCACAGGGATGCATCACATAGAAGCAGTAGGAAGAGGAGGTCAACCATTTTGTAATCACCAAGGGAATGAATAAGGGTGTCTGACGGAATGTCATGTTTTTCATTTATATTTCTTCTTGTTAAATGCACATTAAATGCTATAATTATCACCTCCACTGCCACATCTTGTCCATTCTCGAGTCCCTTTGAAAGCGCCTTTTCATGTGCTTCATCATGAACGCCAAGACTTGATGGCACCCATTGGGTGCGTTTACAATGGATGTATGTGTGGTTGAAGGACTGTTTTTTGCAAGCCAGGGAAAAGGTGGGGGGGGGGTTTGGCTGGTGTTGGTGATGGTGGTTGTTCCAGGCGATCTCAGTAGTTCATTATCTTCAGTTTGTAGATCTCCTTATGAGAACCTGTTAGATATGAGTGAACCCCTGGCATCTCGAGCAGCCACGTGCACCACTGCTCTGGTGATGGGTTGCCCATCTTCATCCTCTTCCTCCTCCTCGGCTTCTTCAATGTTGCACATCGAGAGAGTTGAAACATACTGCCCTCTCAGTCTGGCTGATGTCGTCGCAGGGGAGGTTATGTAGATAGATACCCGGGCAAACAAGCCATCTGTCACCTGTAGTATACACTTATGTGCAGACGACTGAGAGACCCTGGAGATGTCACCGGTGGTGCTCTGAAAGGATCCGGAGGCGAAGAAATTGAGGGCAGTGGTGACTTTAACTGCGACGGGCAATGTGTGGCCACCAGGCTCAGCTGGGAGCAGCTCTGCATGAAGGAGCGTGCAGATGTCTGCGACCACCTGGTGACTCAATCTGAGCCTGTGTAGATACTGCTGCTCAGAGAGGTCCAGGAAGCTCAGCCTTTGCCTGTGGACCCTCTCACGTCGGTAGTGCCTCCTGCATCCTTGGTCCCAGGATATAGGGAAAAGGTGGGAAAGTGGAGTTGAGGTAAAAATCAGATCAGCCATGATCTCGTTGAATGGCGGAGCAGGCTTGAAGGGCTGAATGGCCTACTCCTGCTCCTATCTCTTATGGTCTTATGGTCCCTCCGTCGGTCCCCTCTCTGCTATTCTGCAGGTCGTTGTGGCACACCTCTATCTTGTGGAGCTGCAACTCCCAGAACTGCCCGCCGTGCCTGCCGCGGATGGTGATGTGCCTCCTCCTCAGGGGCACTGTAGAATAAATCCATTGCGCCCCCCCCCACTCCCATTCTGAAGTTGTCAGTTTGAGGGAGTCCAAAATGTAGATAAATATGTCTGAACACGAGAATTCTGAGTGTGAACCAAGAAATCTCAGTCTAAACGCAAAGAACTCCCAGCCAAATGTTTGTCTGAGAAAACTGATTACCCTGCTGTAAAAACTGTCCTTTTATTCAGATGTGTCAATCACTGGCTTAAAGGTTCAAATGAGGGCAGACTGCAACTCGCCTCCGTTTCCATGGCATGATTCAGAGGCCACGGGAGACATGTTCAGAAGTTAAAATGTTTGTGTGTGTCAATACACTAAAAGTTAACAGGATTAAGTACTTTAAAGACCTAAATTTGCCTTTAAATATCGTTCCACCGGCTTTAAGTGTCAGTGGGATTTCCGGGTGTCAGAAGCGCGCGCGCATCCAAACACATCTGGGTCAATCCTGGAAGTGGGCGGATTGGAGCCGGAATGCGGTCCAGCTCTGAAAATGGAGTATTTTTACTACCCACCCGCCCCTAACTCACCCATTTTTGGGGGTTAAAATTTACCCCTTAGTACTTCAGCTTCAACTCAGCCCAGAATGATGGGATGGATTTCTCTCTGCTGGCGATAATATAAGGGTCCTACATGAATGGAGTTTGGACAGTCCTAACCAAATTCACGATCATTGTTATCAAAAGCACATCCTGCTTGTAATTCAGTATAAATTGGCTATAAATTGCTAATCTCATTTACAGGATGACTGGTGTGACGATGGCATGGAGTACAGGGAGTTCTATACAACAGCTGGCCACTTAGGATGGCTTAATTGTAACACTGAACGCCAAAAGTAGAAAAGTGTTTCATTTTTGAATATTAATATTCATGAGCTCAAGGTTTCATGGAGAAAAAATGAAATTCCAAAAAAATATACTTAAGGAGATTTATATTAAAACGCAACTCATCATAACTAGAAGCCTTGTCCAGATACAGCTTACTGGATCTAAATTAAAATGTTAGAAAATAATTAATTGGAAAAGTGATAGAAGTAGAAGGAACATTATTGAAGAGAAGCTTTTGATTACATCACCTTTCTTGTGGAGGGTTTCCATAGAATTTTTATCTTATAGGTCAATGGAGGGAAGTTAGGGCAGTCCATCACCTTTGAGAAGATTTTGATTAGTTTGATGGATTTCAATTCAGTTAATGGATCTGGACCTGAGTGATAGCAATACTGACATATTGGGCCCAATATTAGGAGGGCGGCGGGTTCACAGCGGGGGGGTCAACTGGGCGCGTGGGTAAGCCCAGTGAAATCGGGGTGCTCTGCACGCAATCGCAGCTTGATTGAAGGTACTTACCTTTGCTTCCGGGTTTCGCGCTGGAAAGCTGCGCAGCGGGCAGGCTGCGCATGCGTAGCATAGGCTGTCAGCTGGAGGAGCCCTATTTAAAGGAGCAGGCCACCAATGCTCCTCCTGCAGCAAACAACCAATTTTGAACCATGGAGCAGGCCAGAGGAAAGGCTGCCCCAAGGTTTTCGGACTCCTCACTCCAGGTTCTGCTCGATGGGGTGAGGAGGAGGAGGGAAATCCTTTTCCCATCTGATGGGAGGAAGTACCCTCCCTCCACCACCAAGAAGGCCTGGCTGGAGGTGGCCAAGGAGGTCACCAGCAGCAGCAATGTGCCACGAACCTGGGTGCAGTGCAGGAAGAGATTTAATGACCTAACCAGGTCAGCCAAAGTGAGTATACTTACGCATTCTCCCACACTCCGTCTTCTACATCACCTCCACCACCACACAACCCCTTCTGCACTGCCACCACAACGCTCTTGCATCACTCCTTACATCCACTCAACTATCATCCTACCTTGCCTGCACTTACTCACCGCCCTGGTTCCCATTCGAACACTACCACGCAACTCAATCCTCATACAATCTCATGGCTGTATCTCAAACGCACCCTCCCATGCATCTCCCTCACGCTCAACCCCACCCACACCAATGCATGCAGCAGGTCACCGTGCAACCATCACTCAATCACGCCTCTGTGTTTTGCCTTGATAGGAGATGAGATGCCAGAATGCCCGGGAGAGGGCAAGGACCGGAGGGGGCCCGCCACACCAGATGGCATTAACAGATGCGGAGCAACAGGCACTGGAGATAAGCCGCACGTTGGAGTGCCTGTCCGTGGAGGATGCCAAGGCTGGGATTGCACAAGCAGCTGGTGACAGAAAGCTAACACTCAGCACTCATGATAGCGAATGAACTTAGCATCACTTGGCATCTGCAGCACCTCAACATCTGTCCACATGCTTAATATTGCTTTCTGTTCTCTTGCAGGCCCATCTGCGAGCGCCGTGACCGTGGAGGGTGATTCCTCAGAGGACCTGCCGGCCTCTGAGGGTCCATCGTCACATCTGAGCCAGCCATCCACCAGTGCAGATACACACACCTCGGTGGGTCCCCTTCCTCACTTAGTTGGGCTTGTACATGGTGAGTCACCACGCACATGTGAGCACGAGCAGACCCTGGTGGCAGGGGCAGCCGTGGAGAGTCCGCGTCGGTGGGAGCACTCTTCTCCAGGCTCTGCTCAGCTGGACCCAGATGCTGAACCCTGGGGGCCAGCCGTGAAAAGGAGAATCATCGAGGGCCAGCAGCACATTGCCGAGGTACTGGAACAGGTGCCACGCGTACTCTCGACAATCGCGCAGAGGATAGAGGAGTCCAACTCCTGCATGCATGGAATATTGGCACAGGTACAGGAGGGTACCTCCGAGATAGTATCGCAGGGACGTGAAGGCATCTCTGAGATAATGTCGCGGGTAGGTGCAGGAATGTCTGCGATGGAGGAAAGGCTAGCCTCCATCGAGCGTCAAGCACGGCTCAACAATGAGTCCATTCAGGCTCTGACAACGGCCGTTCGGATTCAGGGTGAGCAACATTCTGCCGCCTTAAATAGGCTGACAGATACTTTACAACTGGCCTGCCAAGGCTTCATACAAGTCCTCCAAACTGTCGTCCAGCAGGGTGGAAGGAGTGATGTGGGCCTGGGCCACGAGAGGGATGATGGTGAAAGGGGACATGGAAGTGGGGATGCCACTCAAAGCGCTCCCATGTCTCACCCATTGCCCCCCTCTCAACCAGTACCTGCAATGCTGCCCCCTCTCCAGGTGGCCGAGTTTGCCCCTGCACAGGTGCAGGTGGAGTAGTTTTTGGAGGGGCCCTCACGGGCACCGAAACCCAGAGGGCGTCCGCGCAAAGCATCTCATCGGTCAGGGCAAGGACAAGAGCAACCTGCCACTACCTCTGCTGAAGCCACAGGGGTAGCACCACGTAGGGGTTCCCGTAAACGCAAGGCAAAGGTTTTGTGAGTACAAAGGGAATGCACAAGGTTGCTTGACAATTTGTCATGTTTTTTATTTATATTTGTTTTCTGCCACATTCACAATAAATCTTATTATTATCACCACTACTGCCACGTCTTGCCCATTCTTGACTGGCTTGTGGAATAGGTCCCTTTCATGAGGTTCACCATTAACACGCACAATTGATGCCACCCATTGGGTCATTCTACAGTGGGTGTTTGTGTAGTTGCACCATTGTTTTCTGCAGGGGGCGGGGGAGGGGGCTGGTGTGGCCGCTCCTCTGTCCAGGTGATGAGGACTGGACTCTTCAGACAGTCTGATGTTAGGAGAACTGTTCACGTATCAGTGACTCCCTGGCCTCACAAGCAGCCAGGTGAGTCGCTGTTCTGCCCATGGGTTGTTCCTCCTCGCCCTCCTCAATATGGGTGGCAGATGTGGATGGGGCCTCTTCCAGCGGCACCCCTCTCTGTTGTGCCATGTTGTGTAAGGCACAACAGACGACTATAATGCGTCCCACTCTGTGTGACGTGTATTGCAGTGCTCCCCCAGAATGATCAAGGCACCTGAAGCGCATCTTGAGCAGCCCTATAGCCTGCTCAATTGTAGACCTGGTGGCGATGTGGCTGCCATTATATCGACGCTTTGGCTCGGTGGTGGGGTTCTTCAGAGGTGTCATAAGCCACGTGCGCAGGGGGTATCCCTTGTCCCTGAGAAGCCAGCCCTTGTGGTGTTGGGTGAGTGCAAGAGGGGCGGCATGGTGGACTCCCTGAGGATGAAGGACTCGTGCCAGCTGCCAGGGTACCTGGCACACACGTGAAGGAATCTCTTGCGGTGGTCACAGATGAGCTGAGTGTTGATGGAGTGATAGCCCTTCCTGTTGACGAACAGTCCTGGCTCATGTGGAGATGCTCGTATTGCTATATGGGTGCAATCGATTACACCCTGCACCTGTGGTAAGCCAGCCACAGCGTGGAATCCCACTGCCCTCTCCATCTGGCTGAGGTCATCCATGGGGAAGTTGATATAGTGCAAGGCCCTATGAAACAAGCTGTCAGTGACCTGCCTTATGCACTTGTGTGCAGATGACTGAGAGACCCCGGTGATGTCCTCGGTGGCACCCTGGAAGGATCCGGAGTCGAAGAAGTTGAGGGCAGTGGTGACTTTGACAGCGATAGGTAAGAAGATGCTGCTCGGTCCATCCGGGAGCAGCTCGTCATTAAGGAGGCTGCAGATGTCCGCGACTACTTGGCGACTGACTCTGAGCCTCCATATGCACTGCTCCTCAGAGAGGTCCAGGAAGCTGAGCCTCGGTCTGTGGACCCTGTGGCGAGGGTAGTGCCTTCTGCGACGCATCTCTCTCTGCGGATGCCCTCCCTCATGCTGTGCAGGTGAATGTGTCACAGCAATGTGTTGTGGAGCTCCACATGTCAGAGGTGGACGGCGTGATCAGCAAGGCTGGTGATGCTGTTCGTCCTCTGAGGAGGTCATTACTGCAACTACGGCGGCCCCCATCCGTTAGATGTACATTTGAGGGGGTCCGCACACCAGGTTTGAGGTTCCAAGTTGATGAATTGTAGTGTTAGGAGGAGGGTGGTGGAGGCCAAACTTTGTCCAAAGTGACAGAGTGGCTTCCTGCAATGAGTGAGGGTCTCCCCCTCCCCAACCTGTCAAATGGACCTTTGCAGCTGCCACAAGCTGATGGCTGCAACACGTCCATTTGAACTGGAAGTGTTTGCCCCAGTACGGGAAACAGTCCCAGTTGTTTGCAAAATCCCCCCCTCCTAAAATGTCATGTTAATCAGGTCTCTAAACGACCTGAAATACCTTAATGATTACTTTAAGTGGCGTCCCGCCGGCTTTAATTGCCGGCGGGAGACCCACATGCGGGGGCTGCGCGGGCTCCAGACCCGCCCCGGGAATCCCCGATTTTCGCAGCCCCCACGCCACGAACGCACCCGCTTGGGGGTGTGAAAATCGAGCCCATTGAAACAAACCTTAATATGCTTTTTGGACATGTAAAATGTACTATCCATAGTCATTTTTATAACTCGTGGGTATTTAATCAAGATTTTTTTAAAATGAGCATGAGTACAGTGTTTGTGGTTCTGTACTATAGTGAGATTTTAAACCTTTCAACTGATCTGGTCTATCACCTAACAGATTTTCCTGTGTAAATGCATAAATGAACATTATATAAATAACTATTCACCTGAGGTTCCATTGGAGAAGGAACATTAAATATCTGTATTTTGTGCTTGGAATAATTGTTGGGTTGTGTAGCACTGTTGCTCAATATAGGTCATGTTTCTATATCTACTGCTGCTACGTGCTGTAGTGCTATCAATGCTATCACACAAGGGTCCAATATGGATCTGACCCATATAAGAACTGGATTAAAAATAACAAACAAAAGGAAAGTCCAAATTGTGGGAAATCAGGTTCAATTACATTTTGTTCTTAGCTGATATTTGGATGAAAATCATAGAGAAAATAAAATCTTTTCCTGTGGTAGCTACTACAATTGTTACAAAATTTAAAGTAGAATTGAGGAGTTCTTGACTTTCATTAAGTCTGACATTTTAAGTACTCTTTTACTTTCTGCATCAAGACTTGAGGAAGGATTTGTAAAATGTTATGTTTGCAAACTGTTATTAAAATAGGATGTACTAACATTTTTTACAAAGCCCAATAAATAGAGAACATCATGCAATTTTTATTGCATTTTTCTTTATATTTAATCTTAAGACTCTTCCTTTAAGTAAGATTTGATTTTTAATGGATCTTTTAATGGTTCGCCCTAGAACAACAAAAGTTATGAAAGGATAACTGCAGAAATTAATTATTGCCACAAGTTGTTGCTAGTTGTTTTAAGTTATACTCTGTTGCAATGTATGGCAGTTAAAGAGCACTACACCAAATAAAATCCAATCAAATCAATGGGTGAAGAGGATGTTACACAGAATGACATGGAAATTACAACATTGAAATAGGTCATTCGATCCACCAGTCCATATTGGTGTTTATTCTCCACAGGAGCAGTATGCCTGCCCCATTCCTTCAATCATCTATTTAACCTATTCTTAAAAGTTGGCATGATCTTTGCTTCACTCACTATTTCCGGTAGTGCATTCCATAGCCTCAACCCTCTGTGTAAAACGTTTATCCTGCTCTCTATCCTAAATCTCTTATATTTTCTCTTATATTTATGTCCCCTCATTCTAGACCCCTCAATCACTTGAAATAGTTTGCTTTTATCTAATCTGTCTCATCTTGTTATAATTTTAAACTTATCTATCAAATCATCTGTAATTTCTTTTCTAATGGAAACAGTTCCAGTCTTTCAAGTCTTTCTTTGCATTTTTATTACTCCTTACCAGGATCCTAGTGAATCAGGTCCCAGCACTCTGTTCTTCTTTAGCTTAACTAACTACTCTCATTTTATCCTTTTATCTATTATAATATCTCTCATCTCACTTTACTCAGGATTTACTTCCTCCCCAATATTCTTCTTTTGTAAACACTGATGCAAAGTTCTTGAAATTGTTTGTAAGCCTGTCCTCATAGTCCTTCCTTGCTTTCCTTATCCCCTTCTTAACCTCATTCCTTAATTTCTTGCATTTGCTCTTATTTTCATGATTTGTATCATACTTATAGGCTCCATATACCCTCTCGTTCAATATTAGTTTTTTCTAACCACTTTATCCACTGTATCCTGAAACATGAAGTTGTCTCCTTTTCTAATGCTAAATATTTATTGTGCAACTTTGCAATAATCTTTATATAAATATCACATTGTTGATCTACAATCTCCTGTGCCAATTTCTCTTCCCACCTCACCTCAGCTAGATCATTCATCTGTTTAAAATTTGGCCTGTTCCAGTCTGGTGCATCAGTTCCTGTACTAACCCTTTCCCTTTCTATTTGGACCTTAAACCTTATTATCTTGTGGTCACTACACCAAGATGTTCACCCATATTTATTTCATCCACCTGATTTATCTTGTTACTCATAACTAGATCTAGCAACTCCTCTTATAGGCATACCAACAAACTGCGTGAGGAAGGAGCCCTGCACATATTTTAGGAATTACACTCCCTTTTCTCCATTTACTCCCTGTCCTAAACAATGAGGAGATAATCCAAATCCTCCGAGAACAATATATTTTTTTTAAAATCCTACTCATCTCCATGATCTGTGTACAGATTTCCTCTTCCATCTCCCTTCAACAATTATTGGGTCTGTAGTACAACCCCACTAATGTAACAATCTCTTTTTGTGCACATTAGCCTTTTATGGCAATAATGTCACTCCTCCTTTCCTACATGTTCAGTTGCTCCTCAAAATATTATAACTCAATATGTTTATTCTCCATTCCTGCACAATCTATATCTTCCTGTGACATAATGGCTTCTAATTCCCCAGTTTATTTCCCACACTCTGAGCATTACTATACATGCACTTTACCATTTCTGTGCTCATATGTTTAACGTTATTCCTTTCCCCTTGATTTTTTTTGTCCAAGCTAACACCCCATTCCTTTATCTCAGCCTTTTCCCTATTTATAACTGGTCAATTTGATTTTACTCATACACTCCCTTCTTCCTTCTGCATGCTATCGCTTTTGCTAATCTTTTTTTTATTTGTACATTAACCTCATTAGGGATGGGCAATAAATGCTGGCTTTGCCAGCAATAACCACATCCCATGAACGAATAAAAAAAAATCTATTTCTACCTTCTGTATTTGCTGTCCCCAATTGCTTTTATTTTCCCTGCTACCCTTCCTTCCTAGAGTGTTGATGACTTTAAAATTCTGTTATAGGCCTTGGAACGCTCCACTGACCTAATCATTCACAAAACAAGTGTTCTGCTGATTAAAGACTTGATTAATACCCATAAAAGCCACTTTGTACAAAGATTTTATTAACAGAGGATTTTAGTTAAACAAAGAAAGGGAGAGAAGTTGCTGTAAAACCCTGTGAACTAAAAGTATATTCTGCATATTTACATCAAATTGGATTTATTGTTCAAGAATTTATCTGAAAACTGCAGTGGACCATAGCTCCATTTTTCTACTTTATTACAAGCAGGAATTAAAGTAATCAAGCTTTTTTAAAGAGAGCTCTTGAAAGTGCTATCCATTATGAAGCGAGTAAAGTGAAAAGAATTTGCAGGTCATTTCAAAATAGCATGGCTTCTTTACTTATATTGCTGATCTCTGCTATTGGCACCTGAATTCCTCCCTCTCCCAGAGCCAAAATCTATGGGAAAAGAGTTGAGGTCAGCAGGCAGGTTTACTTAGCTCCAAAATAAAAGCAGAAAATATTGGAAACTCTCAGCGTGAATGGAAGCATCTGTGGAGAAAGTTAGGGTTAAACCTGAAATGTTAACCCTATGTTACTTTCTCCACAGATGTTGCCTGACCTGCTGAGATTTTTCCAGCATTTTCTGTTTTTATTTCAGATTTCCAGTATCTGCAGTGTTCTATTTTTTGTTACTTAGCTTCTATTTGTGGTCAGGGAAACACTACAAAAGCCTTATATATTCTATATTGTTAAGTGGGTTCCAGTGGGTTTTACAATTAAATAAAAAGTGACAAAAAAAAATGAAAGATTATATAAATGAAATGCACACTTACCCAACCAGAATTAGAATATAAACAGAAAATGGCATGAATCTCTGCTTGAATCATTTTTCTAAAACTCATGAACCTGATGTAGACATGCAAGCCATAAATTCACTGCTGTCTCATTGAGTTGGTCCTACTGAACGTTATGTCCAACAGGGGTTTGCTATATTTTCTCAGTATTAGTAATAGTTTTTCTATAATGGATATATTGGTCTGACTTATTGTGGAAAGCTATCCTCTCCTCTTCCTCCCCTTCCCAAAAGTAACCAATGTGACTAGTGCTTTTCTTTTTGAAAGAATTGCACATTTTTCAAATCACAATTCAAAATAGCAACAAAGTCACTGCATACATAGAATCCCACATGCTAAACCATGAGATACTGCTGTTACTAAATGTGTTAACAACCTATTATTACTTTATCCATACACATTTACTATCTTTTGATTGAATTAATAGCTGCATTTTGATTTTTCCACCCAATGTTGTTGTCTCTACTATCTTACCCAGCAGCTTATTCCATCCAATAAGTTAACATTTTTTGAATAATATATTCTCTCTGAATATCTGTTTTAAATGCCCTTTTTGTTCACTTACATTTACATCCTTTGGTTCTTCTTTCCTGGCTTTTCCTACTTTAAACCATTTAAACTATTTAATCTTTTATGTACCTGCCTAACAGCACTGTGGGAGAACCTTCACCACATGGACTGCTCACCACCACCTTCTCAAGGGCAATTAGGGATTAGGGATGGGCAATAAATGCTGGCCTTGCCAGCGACACCCAATCCCATGAACGAATTTTTAAAAAAGACGCACGCCCCCCCCCCCCCTCTCCTCCTCCACAACACATTGCTTTTAGGCTACAGAGCTAGAACTTTTCTCATCTATCCCATGTACATTTGGACTCAGTCTTGACGCTCTTCCCTGCATATATATATATATATATATATATTATAATGTGTGTGTGTTTTTGTGGCGTGCAGTATTCCGTGTGATCTGGCCAGCACATTGTAAGGCCTTAGCATAACCTTTGATAACCTGCACTATGTTGGTTGGGGGCGGGTGGAAATGTAAAAATGTAAAACCCGACCCCAACCCGCCCACTTCTGGTTTTAACGGAGGCGGGTCAGGGGGCAGGCGACCAATCCACTCTCAGGAGGCATGTCAGTCAGTAAAATCTTTTAAGGAGCCTGCGGGCCTCCATTTTAACAGTTTTTTTATTTTAAACTCCTGGGGGCCGGGATTCCCGGGCCTTTCGCTTCACACCACGTAAGAGGAGGCAAGAAGGGCCGGATCAACAGGTAAGTGCCTTTATTGCACTGCTTGTGGGCCAGGAGGAGCAGGAATGTTTTCTTCAGGCTCAACAAGCTTACCTGGCACAATCCAACATACGCGATTGGCTGACGCCCCCCCCTCCCGCGCCCCCCCCCCTCCACCATGTCCAACCACCCCCCCCACAATCTCCAACCATCCTCCATGATGTCCGACCTGCCCCCCCCCAATGATCTCCGATGCGCCCCCCCCCCAATGATCTCCGACGCAGAACCCCCCAGGATCTCCGACCCCTCTCACCACGATGTCCGACCACCCGTCCCAATGTCCAGCCCCAACCACCCCCCCCCCACACACACACTGTTGTCCCACTGACCTGTCATCCGCTCCCTGACTGCTTTCCTGTCCAAACAGGCAGCCAGCCTGTCAATCTGGCTGGTTGTTGGGCAGGAAACCTGCTGAAAAAGTTTAAAAGACATCCTAATGTCAAAATCATCAGAACATCCTGGAAACCCATACTTCCGGGTTCCCTGTCTGGAAATCCTCCCTCCCGCTCTCTTCATGACCCCGAGTAATTATCTGGGCCTATGTATCAGCATTTTCTTAGGTTTTAGAATTCCTTTGTTATATTGTCTAGATTTTGAAAATACTTCCAGGTTCTTTTCTTTGTCTCAATGTTTATTCAATTCTATTTGTTGTATACTTATGATGAATTATTTTTTGTTGAATCAATGTGCAATACTTAGCATTATTATTGTTAAATTTTAATTGGCATCTGATGGCAGATTACAAAACCAATCTGCTGCCCACTTTGTTTTAACTGCTGTTCCTATTTTAGCGTTGTCAGCAAATTGAAAAGCTTACATTGGTTTCAGTACCAAGGTCATTACTGTAGATTAGAAACAACAGTGGCCCAAGAACTGACCCAGTGGGACTCCATTCAGCATCTCTGTATTGCATCTCATGCATACTCTCTGGGTTTCTACCTTTTAAACAACTTCGTATCCAGTTCCAGCTGCTATTCTGAAT
Source organism: Heptranchias perlo (assembly GCF_035084215.1). NCBI lineage: Eukaryota > Metazoa > Chordata > Chondrichthyes > Hexanchiformes > Hexanchidae > Heptranchias > Heptranchias perlo. The sequence continues at coordinate 81,681,358 of NC_090326.1, forward strand.
TCCTGTGGCTTCCAGTTAGAACACTTTATATGGAGCCTCGTTAAGGTCTTTCTGAAAGACCAGACAAACTATACTATATCTTAGGAAGTTCCATATCTATTTGCAATGTCCTCAAAAAATCAGGCAGGATCTTCCCCTTCTAAAGCCACACTGGCTGTTATTTATTAAGTTACAAAGAATGTATAGCACAGAAACAGGCCATTCGGCCCAACAGGTCCATGCCGGTGTTTATGCTCCACATGCATCTCCTCCCACCCTTCTTCATCTAACCCTATCAGCATATCCTTCTATTCCCTTCTCCCTCATGTATTTATCTAGCTTCCCCTTAGATTCATTTATACTAGTTGCCTCAACTACTTCTTGTGGTAGCGAGTTCTACAATCTTACCACTCTCTGAGTGAAGAAGTTTATCCTGAATTCCCTATTGGATTTGTTAGTGACTATCTTATATTTATGGCCCCTAGTTCTGGTCTCCCCCGCAAGTGGAAACATCTTCTCCACGTCTACCCTATCAAATCCTTTCATAATCTTAAAAACCTCTATCAGGTCACCCGTCAGTGTTTTTTCTAGAGAAAAGAGCCTCACCCTATTCAATCTTTCCTGATAGGTATAACCTCTCATTTCTGGTATCATCCTAGTAAATCTTTTTTGCACCTTCTCCAGTGCCCCTCTATCCTTTTTATAGTGTGGAGACCAGAACTGTTTGCAGTACTCTGTGTGGTCTAACCAAGGTTCTGTACAAGTTTAGCATAACTTCTCTGCTTTTCAATTCTATCCCTCTAGAAATGAACCCCAGTGCTTGGTTTGCTTTTTTATGGTCGTATTAACCTGCATTGCTACTTTTAGTGATTTGTGTATCTGTACCCCTAAATCCCTCTGCTCCTCAACCCCATTTAGACCCTTATTTTCCAAAGAGTATGTGGCCTCCTTATTATTCCTACCAAAAATGTACCACCTCACACTTATCTATATTGAATTTCATTTGCCAATTACACGCTCACTCTGCAAGTTTATTAATTTCTTCCTATATTTTGTCGCAGTCCTCCTCGGTATTAACTATACTCCCCAATTTGGTGTCGTCCGCAAATTTTGAAATTGTACTTCCGATTTTCCGAGTTTATGTATATGGTGAACAACAGTGGTCCCAGCACCGATCCTTGTGGAACACCACTTCCCATCTTTTGCCAGTCTGAGTAACTATCTTTAACCCCTATTCTCTGTTTTCTGTTTTGTAGCCAGCTTGCTATCCATTCTGCTACTTGTCCCCTGACTCCACATGCTCTGATCTTAGTCATGAGTCTACTGTTGTTAAAAAGGCATTCCTCTAGCTTATTTCATTATTTTACCTGCTGTTGATATTAGGCTAATGAGCTATAGTCGCCTGGGTCAGATTTCTCACCTTTCTAAGTGTTACAGGTAATTTGTTTGCTTGCTTCCAATTCTGTGGAATTTTACCAGTGCCCAATGATTCTATCAGAAGGATAGCTAGTGCCCCATATCAATTCCTTCAGGATGATAGCTAGGGTGCCAGACTGATTCCTTCAGAACAATAGCAGTTACCCACTGATTGCCTCTCTAGTCTCCTTCAGCACCCTGGCATACAGGTTATCTGGCCCAAGGAATTTGTGAGCTATGAATTCTTTTAACTTACACAGAGTGCTCAATTTTGAAATGGTGGTGGAATGGCAGCGGGAGGGTGTAAAGGTGTGCGTGGCAAACCTGAATTTTTAAAAAAACTTACCTTTTCCGACACGACCGCGATGTAATTTATGGTGATTAATGTTGTTTTCGGGTCTCACGACTAGCAGCCAGCCTGATTGTCAGGCTGACTGCTGACAGGAGCTGTAATGTCAAGGCGGGGGCGGGGGGGAGAGAAAGAGAGAGAGAGAGAGAGACGTCATCCGGTGCTGGAACAGAGAGTGGAGGGCGTTGAAGATCGGCGGGGGTGGGAGAGGAGGAGATCGTGGGGGGGGGGGGGGAGATCGTGGCGGGGGGGAGAGGGAGACATCGGGGCCGGAAAGGGACATTGGAGAGGGAGACATCAGGGGCTGAGAGGGGAACATCGGACATCAGAGCAGGGGGGTGCAGGTGACATCGGTGGAAAGGTAGGTTTATTTTGTTAATTTTGTGCAATGGTTTTTTATTTAATTTATTTCATTTATTTTTGCCTGATCCAGCCCTTCAGGCGGGAAAGCCACCCAGATAAGTTTAAAATCGTTTTAGCTATCTACTATGTCAGAAATAAAGTGCCTTTAATATCTCAATGAGGTACATTTGGTTCTTTATCATCCCGCCGGCTTTAATTGCCGCGCGCACACAAGTCCGTCTGTGGGAAACCCGGAAGTCGGCGGGTTGGGGCCGGCTTCCTCACCCGCTTGGGATTTTCCCGATTTGTGCAGCCCCTCCCGCCCCCAATGCACCCGCAATTTGATTTGAAAATCAGGGCCAGTATTTCTGCCATACTGACTTGAAAATCTTCTAGGAAATTACATGATTTAGAAAAATGGGATAATAAGGTAGTGTTGCTGCCTTTGATGAATACATCTAGTAAATATTCATTTCATATATTCTAACTGTTTTACATTTACAGTTTTGTTGCTATTTTATCTTTTAGAATACTAACTTTCTGTCTAACTGCTTTCAGTTATAATACTGAAAAAGTGTTTCAGTAGTGTGCTTAACATCTTTTGCTATACTCATCTCTGGGGCATTTTTTGCAGGTCTCATTTTAGTCTCTTAACTTGCTTTGCAAATTCCTATAACCCTGCTAAAATTTTCCACTTTGTTTTTCTTTGTAAACTTCGTATAGTTTGTTTTTCTTTCTTACTCCCAATTTAATTGCCATATTCATCCATTTAAAGGACTATGGGGTAAAATTGGATCTTGTTGCGCCTGCTCTGCGGGCATAAAATGGGTACAATAAGGCCCAAGTACGGAGACCAACGTCCTGCGCCTAAGGACGCCTGAAAATGTCCAACCTGAAATTAGGTCGGGCCATTTTCAGGAGTTCCTAGCAGCCGCCTAAAACAAGTGTTGGGTCCTCTCCCCTCCATAACTAATTTAAATTAATCATAATTCCTTCTACATTAATATCTAATCTCTCAGATCCTGCTGTTTAGATGCATTAAGAACATAAGAAATAGAAGCAGGAGTAGGCCATATGGCCCCTCGATCCTGCTCCGCCATTCAATAAGATCATGGCTGATCTTCAACCTCAACTCCACTTTCTGCCCAATCCCCATATCCCTTGATTTCCCTAGAGTCCAAAAATCTATCAATCTCAGCTTTGAATATACTCAATGACTCAGCATCCACAGCCCTCTGGAATAGAGAATTCCAAAAATTCACAACCCTCTGAGGGAAGAAATTTCTCTTCATCTCAGTCTTATATGGCTGACCCCTTATCCTGAGACTATGCCCCCTAGTTCTAGACTCTCCAGCCAGGGGAAGCAGCCTCTCAGCATCTACCTTGTCATGCCCTCTCAGAATCTTATATGTTGCAATGAGATCACCTCTCATTCTTCCAAACTCCAGAAAGTAGAGGCCCATTCTACTCAACATCTCTTCATAGGACAACCCCCACATCCCAGGAATCAATCTAGTGAACCTTCATTCCATCACCTCCAAGGCAAGTTTATCCTTCCTTATATAAGTAGACCAAAACTGTACACAGTACTCCAGGTGAGGTCTTACCCTGTACAGTTGTAGTAAGACTTCCTTACTCTTAGACTCCAACCCCCTTGCAATAAAGGCCAAAATGCCATTTGCCTTCATAATTGCCTGCTGTACCTGCACGCTAACTTCTTGTGTTTCTTGTACGAGGACATCCAAATCTCTCTGAATACCATCATTTAGTGGTTTCTCACCATTCAAAAAATATTCTGTTTTTCTATTCTTCCTACCAAAGTGAGTAAGCTCACATTTCCCCACATTATACGCCATCTGCCACCTTCTTGCCCATTCACTTAACCTGTCTATATCCCTTTGCAGACTCTTGGTGTTCTCCTCACAGCTTACTTTCCCACCTAGCTTTGTCAGCAAACTTGGATACATTACACTCGGTCCCTTGATCTAAGTCATTAATATAGATTGTAAATAGCTGAGGCCCCAGCACTGATTCTTGTGGCACTCCACTAGTTACAGCCTGCCAACCTGAAAATGACCCGCTTATCCCTACTCTCTTTTCTATCCGTTAACCAATCCTCTAACGATGCTAATATATTACCCCCAACCCCATGAGTCCTTGCATAACAGCCTTTTATGTGGCATCTTATCGAATGCCTTTTGAAAATCCAAATATACTACATCCACAGGTTCCCCTTTATCTACCCTGCTAGTTACACCCTCAAAAAAACTCTAATAAATTTGTCAAACACGATTTCCCTTTCATAAAACCATGTTGATTCTGCCTAATTATATTATGATTTTCTAGGTGCCCTGTTACCACTTCCATAACATGGGCGGACTGGCCATATGAGAAATTGAGGGATTTCCCAAGTCCTCCATGAATGATTCCACAACGCAGTATTAACAGCGACCACTTTTTCCCGTGAGAATCTCAAAGAATCCCGCGATCTTTTGGCGAAATCCTGTGCATCAAACTAGTTATTCCTCCACGCAAAAAGAAACTCCTCCCACTCTCTGCACTAACCCATCTATTGTCTCCTTAGTTGTTTCAATCTCAGCTCCTGATAGACAAATCAGTACCCTGTTAACTTTATTTTTACAATAGAAGTTACCATTCACAAATTATCCCTTAGACTATCCTACCTTCCATATCATCAATACAATTTTCCCTTTCTTCTTTTTCAGTAACACTCCTAGTGCTTTGCAGTGCCTGAAATCTATTTGATACCCTTATTTCCTCTGTTACTCTAGTGTTCTTCTTGCCTTTCTTATCTCCTCTTCCTACTATAACCCAATCTCTGTCTGCTCTGCTGGCCTCATTTTCCACTATATCACTTCCCTAACATACTCTTCATGCCCATCCTCCAGTTGAGTTTAATACCAGCCACATACCATTATTAGTGTTTTAGATTCACCAATTCCTGTGAGTATAAAAAGATACATTTTAATTCTGTAGTAACACCAAACTAACATTTTGTTTTATTATTTTCATGTACAGGACATCCCAGATAACCTAAGCAATGGAATGCCACAAATTCTGCAGAACGGAAGACCAACATGATAAAAAGAATCCTTCACAGAGAAAGACTTTTACAGCAATTTAACTCTGCATGACGAATGTGATACTTTTACATACCCTGCAATTATTAATGCCAAAGTCTGGAGTTCAGGTTTTAACAAGACCATCTGATGAACACTGACCACTACCTGTTGCTGGAACCATCAGAGTGGCACTGCATTCTCAAGGACACTACTATGGAATACTAAGCACTGAGTTTTCAGGAAGATGTTTAGGAGATTCAAAGAGCCAGGTGTGTCTCTGTTAAGAAACGTTTTGTGAGAAATCAAAATCTTTAAGAAACATCACTCAACAGACTTTCCAAGAAGCATGCAAGAAGCAATTATCCTTAGCTTTCAAAGAAAGCACTTAACTTGAAAGATCATTGATATTCAAAAGTAATTTTTATGGAATGCTAACAATACTAAAACAAAACACTCTCCAAGTTACTTTATTTATGTTGAATGCACTAAAAATATGTACAAAATGAGTAAGAGATGGACAATATAACAACTATTTGTTGTTTAATTCTATATTTAAAAATTATGAATCACTATTTTTCTATAAATGTTGTTACGTCTTCATAACAAATAACATGGTAAATAAACATTGTGCCATCAGCCTACAATTTGGTTTCTTAAACTTGTTTTTCTCTCTCTTACAATGTAAAATTAGTCCTGCCTTGTTTGTGGGGAATTAATAAGATAATGATAGGGTTTTTTCATATACTCATTTGAGTAAGGGTTTGTTTATCCATATTATCTCCAATTGTGCACTCATTTTGCTGTTGTGTAGTTGCTTCTTTCTGCTGGTGCACATTGATACGTGCATTTGATGCAGATGAGACTGAAAAATGATTTCAGATTACAGCAAAAATCAGAAGAAGAATGCCGATTTACAAATCTTGTAGAATGAAATATTTACTATTGGCACAGGAAATAACTGTGAACCAGCCCGGCTAGTCTGAGAATGAAGTCTTCTGCTCCCACTACAATCTGCAAAAAGGAGGTGTGATTTCTGTTTCTGTGAGGGGGCCACATCAAATTTGGTGGTATAAATTTATAAATACTGTAATTTACTGCAAAATAACTGTTTGCTAAATAGTATGACAAATATTGGTACCTGATTCTAAATACCATTCATTAACCTTCTGATCAACATTAATAAATATTAGTAAATTTATTCAAATATGCTTGTTGTGGTTCCAGTTGCGTGCTTTGCTACTGTGCCACACAGACCAGGGCCAGGAATTTCCTTGGAGCTGCTCCTGCTCTGTCGCCGTAACTTCACCGGAAGTGCAATGTAAATTGTTTACCTGTGTAAACGAGGTTTCTGCCACACCTCCGAAGATATGGCAGCAGAGCGGGAGCACCTCTGAGAAAATTTCCGGCCCAAGAATTTTTCCGGTTCCATATCTGGATTGAGCTGTGTCAGCTGATTTCAGCCAAGACTGAGGTAGGGGTGCTACAATTGGCCTCCAAATCCCTGGACTAGGAAGGAATAAAAATCAGTCACGATTCCTGCTGCTGTTTATTCAGTGACTATAGCTGGGTAGTGTGCATTTGTGAATGTAAGGTGAGGACGTGATCAAGCTGGGCTGTGATATCCTTTTTATGGCCAAATAGTCTGCAATCATCTGTCAACACTTACCGTCTACCCTCAAACATAGAAGTGTAGTCACATGGTCAAAGTACTCAAGGGCCACTAGCAACTGTGGATCTGCAAAAGTAAATATTAAGGTTAAAGCATGTTGTTGAGGCAGATAAGAGGGAACTTTACTTTGTACTTAGTTTTCCAAAGTGTTTGATGCTTCCACTGGGTGACAAAGATAGAGGAAGAGTATGGTTTCCTTGTGCTGATATTCCTTGCTTTAATGCGTACAATAATTCAATTCTTCCAGCTAAAAATGTAAACAAATACATACCTTTTAAGAGTAAAGAAATTGCAGAAATGGATTGTTTAGCAGGGAGCTGCACTACAACTGCCACATTTTAAAAAATCAGTGCGAGAGGACTGACCTGGTGGAATTACCAAGAAGTATGATAGTGAGAGAGCTGCTTAACAATTGAAGTGATCAAATTTGTTGAAGTAACCTTGGAAAACAATTTGTTAATTCAGCTACCTCAGTAACTCCTACGAACCAATTTCCCCTTCTCTCTCCCCCCATCCCACCCTCCCCCATATATTATCAGGATTGAGTTTAAATGAAAATCTGTAGTAGAAATGAATAGAAGAAAAAACATAGCACATTAAAAATAACCATAAACTTTTTTTAATAAAAAGGTGATGCTCTTAAAAACATTTAATTTATGTTTATAAATAGTTCAAAAATGTGTTTTACAATCTCAACAAAGATACAGATGAACTTTGCACATGTGTCAAATGTTAGATTATCTTTGCTACTTCAATATTGAAAAAGCTATCAAATAGGAAACTCCTGAATAAATAGCCAATGGGAGTTTACATACAGAGAGCTAATCACTATTATAAATTGAATATGCAGTTGTACATATTAACTATATTAAAAATATAAAAGATCAGAATGAGAACATACCATTCGCCCATTGAAGCTTGTCCCTCTAGTATATTTTTAAAAATGTTCTCAGGATGAGGGTGACACTAGCAATTGCTTTTTTTATATAACTGAGTGGTTTGCTAGGCCACTTCAGAGGGCATTAAGAATCAACCATATAGTGCGCGACTAGAATCACAAGTAGAGCAGCCCAGGTAAGGGTGGCAGGTTCCCTTCCCTAAAGGACATAACTGAACCAGTTGGATTTTTACTACAATCCAGCAGCTTTCATGGTTGTTTTTTCTGGTACCAGCCCAAAAATAACCAGATTTATTGAATTCAGTTTCACAACTTGCCATGGTGGGATTTGAACCTCTAGGTTTTTAGATCTCTTTCTAAGTCTTCCTGTGCCAATTTAAATCCACTAATTTTTTCACATTTATATTTATCCATATTAAATTCCGCTTGCCTTATGTCTGCCCAGATGTACAACAGATCTATATCCCGGTTACGAATTCAAGTCTGTCGTAGATACCTTCTCCGGTTCAATGGAGTCATTCGCTCCTGTAAACAGTCTGAGTGTCTTTTATGGAAGTTGACTCACATGTCCTATATCTGCTTGTAAGATAGCATAGCCCAGGGATGTAACAATAGCATCCCCTTGTGATCTGGATCATATATTCACGTCTTTCACACGTACGTCTCTTTAATGTTTCCAAAGGTGCACCGAGTTAACACCAGATGAGGCAAAGAGCAACTATTCATCCTCGGTAATTTAAATCTCCTTCTCAACTCACCTTTCCCTCTCTCCAGCCATCCTGTCCTCCCTAAACAGCTCCCTCCATATAAACTCTCCAGCCCTACTCAAGGTTACCCCGTTGACCTTGCCATCTCACATGGCCTCTCTACTTCCATGGTCTCGATCACAGACAAATCCATCTCCGACCACTTCCTTGTTTGAATTTCCACAATCGGTTTTCTGCCCCTGCCACAGCACTGAAACGGCTCTAATCAAAGTCACACATGTCATCGCCTGTGATTGTGACCATGGTGCAATATCCCTCCTCAACCTCTCTGCAGACTTTGACACACTCAACCACACTATCCTCCTTCAACATCTCTCCTCCATTATCCAGTTCAGTGGGACTGCCCTTGATTGGTTCCATTTGTATGTATAATAATCATAGCCAGAGCATCTCCAGCAATGGCTTCTCTTCTTGCCCACACTGTTACCTCTGGAGTCCCCCAAAGATCTATGCTTGGCCCTCTCCTCTTCCTCATCTACATGTAGTTCTTTGGCGACATCAAGTGCAGTCATAGGGTCAGCTTCCAAATGTATGATGATAACACACAGCTCTACCTTTACTATCTCTCTTGGCCCCTTCACTACTTCTGTGTTGTCAGACTCCTTGTTCAACATCCAGTCTTGGATGAGCCACAATTTCCACTAGTTAAACATTGGAAAAACCGAAGCCATTGTCTTCGGCCACCTGCCACTAACTCCACACCCATATCACCAATTCCTTCCCCCTCACTGGCCACTATCTCAGGTTGAAGCAGATTGTTTGCAACCTCAGCATCCTATTTGACTGTAAGCTGACCTTCCAACCACATATCCTCTCCATTACAAAGACTTCCACAACTGTAATATTGCCGGCTTCCACCCCTGCCCCAGCCCTTCTGCTGCTGAAACTCTCTTCTTCATCTTTGTCACCTCCAGAGTCGATTATTCCATTGCTCTCCTATTTTGCCACACATCCTCCATGGACTGTTAACTTCAGCTCATCCAAAACTCTGTTGCATGTATCCTACCAAGTCCCGCTCACCTATCATGCCTATCCTTACAGAATCATAGAATGGTTATAGCACAGGAGGAGGCTGTTTGACTTATCGAGCCCATGCCTGCTCTTTGTAAGAGCAATCCAGTTAGTTCCATTCCTCTGCTCTTTCCCCGTAGCCCTGCAAATTTTTTCCCTTCAAGTATTTATTCAATTCCTTTTTGAAAGCCATGATGTGGAGATGCCGGTGATGGACTGGGGTTGACAATTGTAAACAATTTTACAACACCAAGTTATAGTCCAGCAATTTTATTTTAAATTCACAAGCTTTCGGAGATTTTCTCCTTCCTCAGGCAAATGTTTCAAGAGCTCCTTGAAGCCTACGCATTTATACATATAGAACAATACATGGTGTTTACAGACTGCCCCTGCAACTGCCCGTTGCCAAGGCAATCACCGTGTTCAGACAGAGAGGTGTCACCTGCAGAACCCCCGAATACACATTCAACAAAAAAACAAACAGGGAAAAAAAACAGAGAAAAAAAACACAGAGAGAGGCAGAAACATCCGGAAGGCAGAGAAAGCCATGATTGAATCTGCTTCTTCCACCCTTTCAGGCAGCGCATTCCAGATCATAACAACTCGCTGCGTAAAAAAGTTTTTCCTCATGTCGCCTTTGGTTCTTTTAACAATCACCTTAAATCTGTATCGTCTGGTTCTCAACCCTTCCGTCAAAAGGAACAATTTCTCTTTATTTACTTTATCTAAAACCTTCATGATTTTGAACACTTCTATCAAATTTCCTCTTAACCTTCTCTGCTCTAAGGAGAACAACCCCAGCTTCTCCAGTCTATCCACGTAACTGAAGTCCCTCATCCCTGGAACCATTCTAGTAAATCTTTTCTGCACCCCCTCTAAGGCCTTCACATCCTTCCTAAAGTGCGGTGAACGGAATTGGACACAGTACTCCAGCTGTGGCCAAACCAGTGTTTTATAAAGGTTCAACATAACTTCCTTGCTTTTGTACTCTATGCCTCTATTTATAAAGCCCAGGATCCTGTATGCTCTTTTAACCGCTTTCTCAACCTGTCCTACCACCTTCAAAGATTTGTGCGCATATACCCCCAGGTCTCTCTGTACTTGCACCCCCGTTAGAATTGTACCATTTAATTTATATTGCCTCTTCTCATTCTTCCTGCCAAAATGTATCACTTCACACTGCTTGTGTTGAATTTCATCTGCCATGTGTCCGCCCATTCCACCAGCCTGTCTCTATCCTTGTGAAGACTATTACTATCCTCCTCACTGTTTACTACACTTCAAAGTTTTGTGTCATCTGCAAATTTTGAAATTGTGCCCTGTACACCTAAGTCCAAGTCATTAATATATATCAAAAAAAAATGTTGACCTATATTGGCTACTAGTCCCCCAATGCCTCAAGCTTAACATTCTCATTCTTGTTTTTCTTGTGCTTGGCCTTGCCCCTCCTCATCTCTGTTTTGCCTCCAGCCCCTCTTGGAGCTCTCTTTTCCTCTGATTCTGGCCTTTTGTCCATCCCCTTTTTTTCGCCCCACCATTGGTGGCTGTGTCTTCACCAATCTAGGCTCCTCTGCCTTTTTACCTTCTTCTTCTCCTTTAAGATCCTCTTTAATCAAGCTCTTTGAGCAAGCTTTTGGGTTGGATCTGCTCATATTTCCTACTTTGGCTCAGTATCTATTTTTGTCTGATTATGCCTCTGTAAAATGCTTTGGGACTTTTTTTCTGCGTTAAAGATGTTAAATAAATGCAAGTTGTTGTTGTTTTTGCCATTGTCTCCATCTGTCTGTGATTCTGCCCCAGATTAGGTAGTATAAACTTGGGGAGGTGGCTCACTGATTCTAGTCTCCTGAGATCCAAACTAAATGAGCAGAAGTGTAAAAACATCAATTCAGGAGACTATTCTTCACCTGCAACAGAGAGTAATGGTAGGCTGGTCAATCCTATGTTAATCAGCAGCTGTTCTTTCAGCCAGGTTACCAACCACTCTGTATCAAATTGCTTGTCATTTCTATAGAAGTAAAATCACCATACTAAGTAATAACTCACTGTAATACATACGATAAATTGATTGCCGTAACTGCAATTATTAGACAGACTAAAATATGGGCCACTTCATGGTGGTAGAACACATCACCCATAAGGGGAAAAAAATCAATTGGGAGACCAGTTAGCCTAGATTCTTCTGATCAGCGCTATTTTGGCCCCCGCAGTAACTTATTTAAGATAAAGAGGTTACAATCAGCATTAAAATAAGGACAAACAGTAAATCTAGGCTCTTGTCTCTTACAAAGTATGTCACCTATTGACCAACAGAAAGACAAGTACTGACAGGGTGCTCAAAGAAATCTATGGTGCATGCCATGAAGCACTCTAAACTAATGGAGGATAATTAAGGCTGGGGAAAAATAAATAATTTTTTAAAAAATCATACTAAATGTTGAAACAAGGATGAGGGGAAGGGAAACAGTATGAGACTGATAGGGTTGAATAGCCGCCCAAATAAAAAGGGAAGTGAGACGGATGGTCAATACTGGTATAAATTATTGGGAGTTCCTTGGAGCAAAGAAGTCGAAACATGTCAATTGACTGGTATTGTGTAGATGCAAATTGGGTATCACTCAAGCCCAGAAAAAATATACATAAGAAGAAGATAGTCCCGTTGACTGTTAAATTAGATCTGACCTTGTTACTTGCAAAGACAATCAGAGCAATCAAGTAAAGGGGAAGTAAACAAGGACACTGTAATCTGTGTAAGATCAAGTTTGATGGGAGGAATATCAGACATAATTTAAGTAAACAAAGATACAGCAATCTTTCAAAGTCAGTTGTTTTTAAAATAGTGTTTGAGTGGCGAACAGAGACTTTCAGTCTATGTATATTAAATAGATTTCGGTAGGCGTGTCCAAGTATAAGGAAAGGTAACATAAAAAGACCATGCTTTGCTGTTAGTTTGTAGTACAATACTGAAGATGATGTCTCTACTGTACCCAGAGACAGACTGGAATTAAAGAACGCATATCTACATTTGATTGTATTCTGTTTAATAAAAGGAGTGTAAGCCAAAAGTCGAATTCACTCTTTCTTTGACAAACAATTATTTTCACCATTTAAGGAGACTCTCGTACACATATTCTTTAACTTTGGCGAGCCAGCCCTGGCCTTTTCTTGTGTGCTTTTCGAAAACACCTTGGGCGGTTGACACCAGACAGATAGTGAAGACCTACATCACCACGGACTCAAGCTAGACGAGCTCTGGGGGAGAAACGGCCTACAATACCTACAGTCAATAAACGTGGGACAGCTTCGTGAAACCACAGGACTTAGGAAAGAGAACATATTTTACGTGTGAGCAGTACTTAAATAAGAGCGTAACAAACGTAAAGTTGTATAGTGTTATAACGTGATAGTGGCCGGGATACTACTATACTAGTTATACAGTCCTCAACCTCTATAGATATCATCAAGTTATAGTCCAGCAATTTTATTTTAAATTCACAAGCTTTCGGAGGCTTCCTCCTTCCTCAGGTAAACATTTACCTGAGGAAGGAGGAAGCCTCCGAAAGCTTGTGAATTTAAAATAAAATTGCTGGACTATAACTTGGTGTTGTAAAATTGTTTACAATTGTCAACCCCAGTCCATCACCGGCATATAGATATCACGGAAGGGGAGGTTGTTGTATGCAAAACTTTGAAAGGAGACTGATCACCTCCAAATAAGCTAAATCCAAGAAGGAAAAGGCTATTCTGCTAGGATGGCAGAAAGAGAAATAGGAAATAATGATGGCTGGATGCCATGGGCGATGGAATGGGCTCAGAAGCATTGTGATGCAATTGGCTTGTCTGGCCTTGTCTTTCTTTTCTGTTTTGTTTCTTTCCTGGCACTTTGCTGCAGATTCGTAATGAGGGTTGTTTGTTTTGTTGTCAATATTAAAACAGCCTATAAAGAATTGTGGGGGATCCACCCCGATAACAAGGACAGGGAAGTAATGCACAAACTAGGGGAGGAAAGGACTGCAAGGAAAAGTGAGCAGGAATACGGGTCGCCGCTTTGTCCCTCGAACACGGGGTAGGAGCGGAGTCCAGTTCAGATTCCAGTGGGGACGACCCCATCCCTCGAACATGGGGTAGGAGCGGAGTCCAGTTCAGATTCCAGTGGGGACGACCCCATCCCTCGAACACGGGGTAGGAGCGGAGTCCAGTTCAGATTCCAGTGGGGACGACCCCATCCCTCGAACACGGGGTAGAAGCGGAGTCCAGTTCAGATTCCAGGGGGGACGACCCCATCCCTCGAACACGGGGTAGAAGTGGAGTCCAGTTCAGATTCCAGTGGGGACAACCCCATCCCTCGAACACGGGGTAGAAGCGGAGTCCAGTTCAGATTCCAGTGGGGACGACAGCATCCCTCGAACATGGGGTAGAAGCGGAGTCCAGTTCAGATTCCAGTGGGGACGACCCCCTCCCTTGAACACGGGGTAGAAGCGGAGTCCAGTTCAGATTCCAGTGGGGACGACCCCCTCCCTTGAACACGGGGTAGAAGCGGAGTCCAGTTCAGATTCCAGTGGGGACGACAGCATCCCTTGAACACAGGGAAGAAGCGGAGTCCAGTTCAGATTCTAGTGGGGACGACCCCCTCCCTTGAACACGGGGAAGAAGCGGAGTCCAGTTCAGATTCCAGTGGGGATGACCACATCTCTCGAACATGGGGAAGAAGCCGAGTCCAGTGAGGACAGCCCCATCTAGAGATGGGAGGAAGGGGATCAAAGGGAAACCATCAGATTGGAACGGGAGGAGGAGAATGGTAGTAGTCAAGGGGCAAGCTCTCCGTACAGTAGTAGCATTAGTAGTACTGGTGCAAGAAATGTAAATCATGTGTCTGGCCACACCCAGTCTCAAACAGCGGGGGTGTGTGGATTCCTCCTATTGTAACTAAGTGAGCTTGAGTTAGAGGGGACACGGATACGTCCACAGGACGAATGACATACTATTATGATCAGCAGGTCGATAGGAACTCGACCCTTACTGAGCTATGTGCACTAGGGGAGCAAGTAGCTAGGTATGAGGGTATAGGAGATCTGACCCAGATGCTTATTAAAGTACGGGCACTGCAACGGTCCCATGCATTGACTAATATGATGCATGCTGGTTGACTCAGGCGACTTTACCTCCAAGTGTCACCTTACCGGATCAATTAACGGTCGGTCCACATTGGCTGGATCATGACGTACAAATGTGATTAGTCTGTGAAGCAGTGAGCCATCGTGTGGTGGCCGACATGAGCAAAATAATAGATCATAAGCCAAAAGACGAGCATCCCACTCATTATCTCAGGACCTTCTTGGAGGTATATAATCGTAATAGAGGAGACAACCCATGGGCTGCCCTTAATAAAAATGAACCCACATTCTGGGGTTTGATTATAAGTAAATATAAGCAGAAGGTTAGTGACGCCTGTGGCCATTCGCTTCGACAATATGCAATAGACTTGACCGCCACCCAACCTCGGCCTGACATACACCAGGACATTCAAGCCTCCCCTTTGGCCTGGTATGAGGCCAAGCAGGACCTCCCGCCATTGAAAGGAGGTGCCACAAAAAAGGCAGCCCCAATTGTTCCCAGCGAAGGAGCACCAAAGTAATTTCTGCAATTGTGGTAAATTTGAGCATTTCTCCGAGGATTGCCGGCAGCAAAAGATGCGTGATAATTGTGGTAAACCAGGCCACTTAAAGGGACAGTGCTGGGCTAAGGGAGGTGGGGCCTATGAGCAGGGACCCAAGCAACAGAAGTTCGCCACCTCCTCAGCCAAACCTGTGGAGGACAGCGAGTCCTACCAGAAGATGTGGGATGATGGCTCTGACATTTCCCTTAACCCCTTCAAACCCCAATCACAGAGCGAGGCCTCGGTAACCGCGGTGAGTTAGCCCAATTTTGATGAAGAGGTCAGATCCTGTGTCCCTCTCTTGGGCCAAGACCGCCAGGACACCTTTTAGTAGACACGGGTGCTGGTTGCTCCATTACTCACCACAAAGACCTTCCATCTGGTGGGCAGCGCCTCCACCTTACGGGGGTCGGAGGAAGCAGCATCTCGGCTAAGGTGACTGTACCTCTCCCGTTAACAATCGGAGAGGCAGCATTTGAGTTACCGCTATGTATGGTTTCTACTCATGAGGGGTCAATATTGGGAGCTGACGGAATTAGGAAAGGGAGATTGATTATAGATGTAGCCAACCATGTCATTTGGCAGGGACCCGATCCACCCCATGATACCCATGTACCCACTATAATCTCTGACGTACATTCCATGTATTTGGTTAAAAAAAAAGGGGGATTATGATGTGCACTAGTTATTACGAACATCTGATGATCGCCTTTCAGAAATCCTCTGGAGGCATCAGGCTGTCTGGGCACAACATAAGAATGACTGTGGCAGAGCAGCTAATATAGAGGTAGCAGTAAATGGGGATGATCCCCCACCTCCAGAAACAATACACCTATCCCAAGGACGCAGAGCAAATGACAGGGGAAGTCATCGAATCATTGCTGAAATGGAGAGTTTGTGAACCTGTGCGTCCCAGAACAATGCTCCTATTTTGGCCATTACGAAAGCCGGATGGCTCATGGCGACTGACTATCAATTATCATCAGCTAACTAAGTCTACTCCCCCAGCGACTCCGCTGGTGGCTAGCCACCCGATATGATGTCCAAACTAAGGGGAACTGCCATGGTATATTCCACATTAGATATCTCTAATGGTTTCTGGAATATTCCGGTGCGCCCAGATAGCCAGTATAAATTTGCATTCACTTTCGGAGGACAGCAGTACACCTGGGTGGGATTGCCTCAGGGATTGCACAATTCACCTACACTGTTTCATAAGACCATAAGAGATAGGAGCAGGAGTAGACCATTCAGCCCCTCGAGCCTGCTCCCCCATTTAATGAGATCGTGGCTGATCTGATTTTTACCTCAACTCCACTTTCTCACCTTTTCCCCATATCCTTTGACTCCCTTGCTGATCAAAAATTTGTCTAACTCAGCCTTGAATGTATTCAATGACTCAGCCTCCACAGCTTTTTGGGGTAAAGAATTCCAAAGAATCGCGACCCTCTGGGAGAAGAAATTCCTCCTCATTTCCATCTTAAGGCGACCCCTTATTCCTGAGACCATGCCCCCTAGTTTTAGTGTGTGGCAGATATGTTGCGATCCTGTTTACAACCAATTGATATGATTCAGTATGTAGATGATCTATTACTTCAGTCGGAATCCATGGAGGAACATTATATCCTGGAAGAGGTTTTGGGTCTTCTACAAGGAGCTGGATTTAAAATCAACCCTCGAAAGATGGCATTAGCACACAAGACCTTTATATTTCTAGGGGTAAAAATCAAGGAGGGCGGTAAGACGCCTGGC
Source organism: Heptranchias perlo (assembly GCF_035084215.1). Taxonomy (NCBI): domain Eukaryota; kingdom Metazoa; phylum Chordata; class Chondrichthyes; order Hexanchiformes; family Hexanchidae; genus Heptranchias; species Heptranchias perlo. Next base: position 81,698,280 of record NC_090326.1, read on the forward strand.
GCCACTAAGGTTAAGCTTATAGCCGATCTGCCACAGCTCCACACGGTAACGGCACTGCGGTCCTTTTTGGGAATTGTTGGATTCTGCAGGGAATTTATAGAAGGGTTTAGTGAAATAGCAGCCCCACTGTACCAGCCATGCGGACTCAGGGTGAACAACATTCTGCTGCCTTAAATAGGTAGTCAGAAACATTAGCGCTCGCCTTACAAGGCATCGCACATGTCCGCCAAACTGTTGTCCAGCAGAGTGGTAGGAGTGATATGGCCCTCCTTCAGGAGAGGGATGATGACGAGAGGGGACATGGAAGTGGGGACTCCACTCAAAGCACCCCCACATTTCACCGGGTGCCCCCCCTCAACTGGTACCCGCAATACTGCCTCCTCGCCAGATGGCCGAGTCTGCCCCTGCACAGGTGCAGGTGGAGCAGTCCTTGGCGGGACCCTCATGGGCTCCAAAGCCTAGAGGTCATAGGCTGAAAGCATCTCATCAGACAGGCCAAGGATCTGAGCAACCTGCCACTACCTCTGCTGCAGCCACAGGAGATGCACCACTTAGAAGCAATAAGAAGAGGGAGTCTAAGGTTTTGTAATAACCAAGGGTGTGCACAAGGGTGTTTGACATTTATGATTGTTTTTTGTTAAATGCACATTAAATGTTATAATTCTCACCATCGCTGCCGCATCTTGCCCATTTTTGAGTCCCTTTTGTGAAAGCGTCCTTTCATGTGCTTCAGCATGAATGCTAAGACGTGATGCCACCCATTGGGTGCGTTTACAATTGGTGTATGTGGTTGTAGGACTGCTTTGTGCAACCTTGGTGGGGGGGGGGTGCGGGGGCTGGTCATTCCAGATGGTCTGAGCACTTGACTATCTTCACTATGCAGATCTTCCTATGAAAATCTATCAAATATGAGTGACACCCTGGCATCACAAGCAGCAGGTGAGCCGCTGCTCTGCCGATGGGTTGCCCTTCGTCCTCCTCCTCCTCCCCATCTTCTTCAATGTTGATGGCAGGTGCGGCTGCTTCATGAGCGCATGGGACCTCATCCAGCAGTAACCCTCTCTGTTGAGCGATGTTGGCAGGACGCAACACCCGATTATTATTCTACACATCCTTGCCGGTGAGTACTGAAGGGATCCCCCAGACTGATCCAGGCACCTGAAGCACATCTTCAGCATTCCAATGGCTTGTTCAATGACAGACCTGGTCATGATGTGACTGTCGTTGTACCGCTGCTGTGCCTCGTTGGTGGGGTTTCTCACAGGTGTAATGAACCACGTCTGCAGGGGGTATCCCTTGTCTCCAAGGAGCCAGCCCTTAAGTCTGTCTTGTGTATGGAAGATGGCTGGGATGTTGGATTCGCGCAAAATGAAGGAGTCATGGCAGCTGCCAGGGGAATTTGGCCCACACCTGCAGAAACTTCCTTCAGTGATCATAAACCAGCTGAGCGTTGATGGACTGATATCCCTTTCGGTTGATGAACAGAGACACTCAGTCTATGTATATTAAATAGATTTCAGTAGGCGTGTCCAAGTATAAGGAAAGATAACATAAAAAGACCACGCTTTGCTGTTAGTTTGTAGTACAACACTGAAGGTGATGTCTCTACTGTACCCAGAGACAGAATGGAATTAAAGAACGCATATCTACGTTTGATTGTATTTTTGTTTCAACTGCTCTCCATGCCGAATTTAATAAAGGAGTGTTAGCCAAAAGATGAACTCACTCTTTCTTTGACAAACAATTATTTCTGGCATTTAAGAAGACTCTCGTACACGTATTCTTTAACATTAAAAAAGGAGAAAATAAATTAGAAAGGGGTAACACCAATAATCAATATCCCCAGATATCAATGCAGCTTGATCAGCAGAATGGTGTACCTGTATTTCATAGGTCACTAAATTAAGTTGAAGATAATTGAATTGAATAATCTCATGGTTGTGAAATCAATAGTGCTGTCTGCACTACCATCTTAGTTTTCCTGCATCACACAGCAGGGCAATTTGATACATGCAATTTTTTTAAAAGCTGTCAAATCTAAAATATTATTAGCTTTATTTTACAATAATAGCCATTAAAATGTCAACCCACAATCACTATATCTTCTCTTACTGATTGAATTTTATTAAAAGTAAGCATAATATACTCAAAGCTGTGGTTTGGTTCAAGATCTGATGTTAATGTCTGCCAGATCAGTTCTAGTTAGCTTGCTAATTATTTGTGTGATATATAAATTGTCAGCAATTCTTTTTAAAGGAACATGAAATTTTGTGCAGATTCAACTTTAATTGAAGTTACATCACAAAAGTGAACTGAATGAATTGCTCGAGTTCATTGCGGAAGACAATTTATAATGGCTTTCCACACTCTTTCTCGTATTCCAATCCTGAGGCACTTAATGTGTAATCCTGTAATTCACCACTTCAGTGATGAATCTGCTTGTGGCACACTTTGGAATTTTGTTTACCATTTTTCCACAGAAAGTCAGATTTTTAAACAGGAAATTGCCAGGATTAGCTTTCGGCATCCTCAGAAGAATATGGGAGGGCAGTTAGGAGTAATTTCATTCCAGGTGTCAGCCTTGGCTCAGTGGTAGCATTGTCACCTCTAAGTCATGATGTGGAGATGCCAGTGATGGACTGGGGTTGACAAATGTAAAGAATCTTACAACACCAGGTTATAGTCCAACAATTTTATTTGAAAATCACAAGCTTTCGGAGGCTTTCTCCTTCGTCAGGTGAATGTGGGAATCCTTGAACGTTTCGCATTTATATTCAGAGAACAATACCTGGTGATTACAGATAATCTTTCCAACTGCCCGTTGTCAAGGCAATCAAAGTGTTCAGACAGAGAGGTGTTACCTACAGGACCACCGAATATACAAACGGCCAGAACACAAGACAGAGAGAGAGAGGGAGAATCATCCGAAAGGAAGAGAAAGACAGAGAATGACCCATTGTATTAAAAACAGATAACTTTTATTCGCTGGTGAGGTTGCTGTGGCAGGGTTGTGTGGTGTCGTGGACGCTGTTCTCCTGAAAGCTGGGTAATTTGCTGCGAACGATGGTCTGTTTGAGTTTGGGAGGCCAAACAGACGAGGCAACGGAACTACGCTGCCTACATGAAAACCAAGAGCAGGAAGCCACGGCAACCTCTGCAAGACATGCCAGATCATCGACACAGATACCACCATCACACGAGAGGACACCACCCACCAGGTACATGGTTCATACTCCTGCGACTCAGCCAACGTTGTCTACCTCATACGTTGCAGGAAAGGATGCCCCGGAGCATGGTACATTGGCGAGACCATGCAGACACTGCGACAACGGATGAACGGACACCGCGCAACAATCGCCAGACAGGAGGGTTCCCTCCCAGTCGGGAACACTTCCGCAGTCAAGGACATTCAGCCACCGATCTTCGGGTAAGCGTTCTCCAAGGCGGCCTTCGAGACACACAACAACGCAAAATCGTCGAGCAGAAATTGACAGCCAAGTTCCGCACCCATGAGGACAGCCTCAACCGGGATCTTTGGTTCATGTCACGCTACACATAACCCCACCAGCGAATAAAAGTTATCTGTTTTTAATACAACGGGTCATTCTCTGTCTTTCTCTTCCTTTCGGATGTTGGCCGAGTCACAGGAGTATGAACCATGTACCTGGTGGGTGGTGTCCTCTCGTGTGATGGTGGTATCTGTGTCGATGGTCTGGCATGTCTTGCAGAAGTTGCCGTGGCTTCCTGCTCTTGGTTTTCATGTAGGCAGCGTAATTCCGTTGCCTCGTCTGTTTGGCCACCCAACCTCAAACAGACCATAGTTCACAGCAAATTACCCAGCTTTCAGGAGAACAGCGTCCACGACACCACACAACCCTGCCACAGCAACCTCACCAGCGAATAAAAGTTATCTGTTTTTAATACAACGGGTCATTCTCTGTCTTTTTCTTCCTTTCGGATGTTTCTCCCTCTCTCTCTCTGTCTTGTGTTCTGGCCGTTTGTATATTCGGTGGTCCTGTAGGTAACACCTCTCTGTCTGAACACTTTGATTGCCTTGACAACGGGCAGTTGGAAAGATTATCTGTAATCACCAGGTATTGTTCTCTGAATATAAATGCGAAACGTTCAAGGATTCCCACATTCACCTGACAAAGGAGAAAGCCTCCGAAAGCTTGTGATTTTCAAATAAAATTGTTGGACTATAACCTGGTGTTGTAAGATTCTTTACACCTCTAAGTCAGAGGATTGTGTGTTCAAGCCCCACTTCAGAAAATTGAGCACATAATCTAGACTGACACTCCAGTGCAGCAGGGAGAGAGTGAGTAGGTACCGTCTTTCAGGTGAGATAAGTGAATATAAAAAATCTCACTGAACTATTTAAAGATGTACCGGAGAGCTCTCCCGGTGCCCTAGCCAAAATTTATTCCTTAACCAATTTCACTGAAATGGAGGGGATTTTAACCGAAAGTAGGTTTTGGGCAGGGGGCAGGGTGAGAGTTGAACTCCAGTGGCATTATAAATGCCTGAAACAGGTGGAAAGAGGCAGCTGGCCACCTGCCAGCAGGCAAAGATAAGTCAGGGCGGGAGGGTTCGACACAGTCTCACAGGTGGGAACGGAGGGAGCCAAGGGCAGCAAAGGCCCAGACTTTCCTTGTTAGGCCAAGAGGAGCACTTCTGCTTCTCCTGGCCCCACAAAGATAAGTTTAAACTGACCTTTGAGGGCCCCTGCTTCTTCCCCGACAGGTTTTAATGAGTGGGGCAGCTGTGGCAGGTGCCTCGCTCAGTTGGCGGTAAAATGCCATCAGGGTTCGAGCGATATTGCGGGACCCTGATTTGCATGTATTAATGAGGCTCTGCCTAAAAAAGGGCTCAGTTAAAGTGGTGGCAGGCAGGAATGAAGCAGGAGTGTGGCAATAAGTTTTCAGAGGCAATTTTAACTATGTGGCTGCCCAGTTCCCACCAGGCAGGGTAGGTTAAAATCACTCCCAGAAGATCTGGTCATTTATCTCATTGATGGTTGTGGGACCTTGCTCCGTGCAAATTAGCTGCTTTGTTTTCCTATACTACAACAGAGACAGCATTTGAAACTTCTTGATTAGCTGTGACACTCTTGTGAGAGGCTCTATATAAATGCAAATCCTTTTTTACCTCTATTTACGTCAAACAAAGTGACCCACTGATGTAGGAAGTGTAACATCTCATTATTTTTATATTATTATTCAAAGACAAGTTATATTGATTGGAATAAGTACATTTGATCATAATTGTTGCTTTGTATGTTTACTTGCTATGAAATAAAGCAACTAAATGAATTGTACCTGGCCGCATCTTACCACATGTTTTCTCGGTGTGAAAAGATTTGAAAGGTGCGTGGGACACGTGAGAAAGACATGAATATCTGCTTCAGATCACAACGGGGTACTATAGTTACACCCATGGGTTGTGCTATCATATAAGTAGATATTGGGTAGTATTTATGGGTGTCTGACACTAATGAACCTAAGAAGGTACTTACAGCAGACCTAAATTTGTAGCAGCTTGGAAGGAGCTTTTCCAATTTTTTTGCCATGTCAGCGGTATTGAGCCATTTTTAACAGAGACAAAACTGTGAAGGCTTTGAAATTTAATTTCTTTTAATAATAATCGGCATAAGTAGGTGAAGTAAGATGGATTAAATTCTGCATTTTGTTTAAATAATCAAGAGAAATACTGACATGACCGGATGATGCTAAGTCTTCAATGCAGCATGTCAATAAGTTTGTGTCAAATACACTTCACTCATATCTGGGAACCAGGGTGGAAAACCAACATGATAATGCAATATGTTATTAGCTTGCTACACTTGTGTCACTGTTCACTTTGGGGCAGGCCACATAAAACTTATTTCAGGAGGAAAGCATTATCATTTTCACCTATGAAATAGAAACAGAATTTCTGGATGGGTAAGGAAACATTCTTGACTGTCAATAAACTATGTACCCATGTATCTTATGCAGGTACAACTTCCAGAGGAGGTCCAGGTGGCTATGACTTTGTGAAGACTGGGAACATATTGTGAGTTCTGCACACTTGCACATTTGTTCATTGTTGTACTGTCTACTGAATGTGTACTTGTGTACAAAGTGAGCACAGCAATAGTTGAAGTGATGCAATTGCAGTTCATCACAGAGAAGAACAAACAAGCCCTCATGAAAACTGGCGGAGGAGACATATCTGGGTCCCAGCCCATTTTATGCTTATTCCCTGGCACTCCCATAGGGCAGCTGGATTGCATAGAAAGGCCCTAGATTTTCAACCCCTATATTTACACTGCAGTAAGGGATTTGCGCTTTGGCTATGAAACCACCAGTTCCTGAGGGTTGCAGTTTTGGGTCCCAAATGCACTGATTTGACTCTACATTTACCTTTAGAATTGCAGCAAAGCACAGACCACTTTGTTGCATCACTATAGTTAGACCATAAAATGCACCCATAGAAATTTCTACGGTGCACAGGCTGTTTGCTGTTCGCGCCAATGAGGACTATAACTGAGTGGTTTAAAGCACTAAAATAAAGTGATGACTGGGTAACTTGACTCCTTGTAAATCTAATGACCTCATCAATGTGGTATGTTACACAACATTTACTGTAGCCTCTTGCATCTCATGAATCTGACTCCACGAGTAAATAATTCCCAACAAATGCAACTGAAATAAACAGAGCTATTACTGTAACTAGTTCATCATGACCCATCTGCAAAGCCTGCCCAAGGGCCTTATGTTTTTAAAAAGCTTATACAGATGTATAATTTAAAAGATAATTTCAGTCCATAGTTGCATATTCTTCATTATCAGAAAATGTTGATGGGTTCTGACCCTCCAAGGCTATCTATAAGTCAAACCAAATCATCACAACAGGCAACAAATGGGTTACCAATGTTGTTTGTCAAGGGGAGAATCTAGCAATCAATGCTTCTTTCAAGAATGAAATCATAAAAAAATTAAGATTACTGTTAACATTTGTCTTTCGGATGTGACGTTAAACCGAGGCCCTGTCAGCCCTCTCAGGTGGACATAAAAGATCCCTTGACACTATTTCGAAGAAGAACAGGGGAGTTCTTCCCGGTGTCCTGGACAATATTTATCCCTCAACCAAGAACACTAAAACAGATTATCTGGTCATTATCTTATTGCTATTTGTGGGACCTTGCTGTGTGCAAATTGGCTACTGCGTTTCCTACATTATAACAGTGACTACTCTTCAACAGTACTTCATTGGTTGTCATTTGTTGTAAATTCCAACTATGCAACAATTCTAACCTATGGTTAGAATGTGGAACATGCTACCACATGGAGTGTTCAAGTGAATAGCATAGATTCATTTAAGGGGAAGCTAGATAAGTACACGAGGGAGAAAGGAATAGAAGGATATATTGATAGGATGAAGTGAAGTAAGGTGGGAGGAGACTTGTGTGGAGCATAAACACCAGCATAGATCTGTTGGGCTGAATGGCCTGTTTTTGTGCTGTACATATTATGTAATAATATCTATGAAGAACTAAAGGTTCTCTTGTTTAATTATTTGATATTAACAATGTTGGTAGAGTATGTATACTTTGTAGATCGCACAACAGTGAAGTCTATGCCAGCATTTTGTATTGTTAAGCGAATAATTTTTAAAAGGCTTCATGATAGCAGAATTCATTGTTGAGAATAAAAAAGAATGAAAATTAACCTAACATGCCTTCTAAGCTTTTTGACAATATTTACTATGTAAATGCCTCAATCATGCCATCTGGTGGAAGTTTTGTGATGAATTAACAAAAAATATTCTTTGCCAATTTTCTCAACAACAATAACAACAACTTGCATTGATATAGCGCCATCACCATACCTGGGTATGTCCTGTCCCAGCGGCAGGACAGACCGACCAGAGGTGGCGGTACAGTGATATACAGTCAGGAGGGAGTGGCCCTGGGAGTCCTCAACATTGACTCTGGACCCCTGAAATCTCATGGCATCAGGTCAAACATGGGCAAGGAAACCTCCTGTTGATTACCACCAACCACCCTCCTTCAGCTGATGAATCAGTCCTCCTCCATGTTGAACACCACTTGGAGGAAGCACTGAGGGTAGCAAGGGCACAAAATGTAATCTGGGTGGGGGACTTCAATGCCCATCACCAAGAGTGGCTCGGTAGCATCACTACTGACCGTGCTGGCCGCGTCCTGAAGGACATAGCAGCCAGACTGGGCCTGCGGCAGGTGGTGAGCGAACCAACACGAGGGAAAAACTTACTTGACCTCGTCCTCACCAATCTACCTGTCGCAAATGTATCTGTCCATGACAGTATTGGTAGGAGTGACCACCGCACAGTCCTCGTGGAGACAAAGTCCCCCCTGGCACTGAGGACACCATCCAACGTGTTGTGTGGCACTACCACCGTGCTAAATGGGATAGATTCAGAACAGATCTAGCAGCTCAAAACTGGGCATCCATGAGGCGCTGTAGGCCATCAGCAGCAGCTGAATTGTATTCCAGCACAATCTGTAACCTCATGGCCCAGCATATTCCTCACTCTACCATTACCAACAAGCCAGGGGATCAACCCTGGTTCAATGAGGAGTGTAGAAGAGCATGCCAGGAGCAGCACCAGGCGTACCTAAAAATGGTGTGCCAACCTGGTGAAGCTACAACTCAGGATTACATGCATGCTAAACAGCAGAAGCAACATGCTATAAACAGAGCTAAGCGATTCCACAACCAACAGATCAGATCAAAGCTCTGCAGTCCTGCCACATCCAGTCGTGAATGGTGATGGACAATTAAACAACTAACGGGAGGAGGAGGCTCTGCAAACATCTCCATCCTCAATGATGGTGGAGTCCAGCACATGAGTGCAAAAGATAAGGCCGAAGCATTTGCAACCATCTTCAGCCAGAAGTGCCGAGTGGATGATCCAACTCGGCCTCCTCCCGGTATCCCCACCATCACAGAAGCCAGTCTTCAGCCAATTCGATTCACTCCACGTGATATCTAGAAACAGCTGAGTGCACTGGATACAGCAAAGGCTATGGGCCCCGAAAACATCCCGGCTGTAGTGCTGAAGACTTGTGCTCCAGAACTAGCTGCTCCTCTAGCCAAACTGTACAAGGACAGCTGCAACACTGGCATCTACCCCACAATGTGGAAAATTGCCCAAGTATGTCCTGTCCACAAAAAGCAGGACAAATCCAATCCGGCCAATTACCGCCCCATCAGTCTACTCTCAATCATCAGCAAAGTGATGGAAGGTGTCGTCGACAGTGCTATCAATCGGCACTTACTCACCAATAACTTGCTCACCGATGCTCAGTTTGGGTTCCACCAGGACCAGTCAGCTCCAGACCTCATTACAGCCTTGGTCCAAACATGGACAAAAGAGCTGAATTCCAGAGGTGAGGTGAGAGTGACTGCCCTTGACAGCAAGGCAGCATTTGACTGAGTGTGGCACCAAGGAGCCCTCGTAAAATTGAAGTCAATGGGAATCCGGGGGAAAACTCTCCAGAGGCTGGAGTCATACCTAGCACAAAGGAAGATGGTAGTGATTGTTGGAGGCCAATCATCTCAGCCTCAGGGCATTGCTGCAGGAGTTCCTCAGGGCAGTGTCCTAGGCCTAACCATCTTCAGCTGCTTCATCAATGACCTTCCCTCCATCATAAGGTCAGAAATGGGGATGTTCGCTGATGATTGCACAGTGTTCAGTTCCATTCGCAACCCCTCAAATAGTGAAGCAGTCCGAGCCCGCATGCAGCAAGACCTGGACAACATCCAGGCTTGGGCTGATAAGTGGCAAGTAACATTCGCGCCAGACAAGTGCCAAGCAATGACCATCTCCAACAAGAGAGAGTCTAACCACCTCCCCTTGACATTCAACGGCATTACCACCGCCGAATCCCCCACCATCAACATCCTGGGGTTACCATTAACCAGAAACTTAACTGGACCAGCCATATAAATACTGTGGCTACAAGAGCAGGTCAGAGGCTGGGTATTCTGCGGCGAGTGACTCACCTCCTGACTCCCCAAAGCCTTTCTACCATCTACAAGGCACAAGTCAGGAGTGTGATGGACTATTCTCCACTTGCCTGGATGAGAGCAGCTCCAACAACACTCAAGAAGCTCAACACCATCCAGGACAAAGCAGCCGATTGATTGGCACCCCATCCACCACCCTAAACATTCACTCCCTTCACCACCGGCGCACAGTGGCTGCAGTGTGAACCATCCACAGGATGCACTGCAGCAACTCGCCAAGGCTTCTTCGACAGCACCTCCCAAACCCGTGACCTCTACCACCTAGAAGGACAAGAGCAGCAGGTACATGGGAACAACACAACCTGCACGTTCCCCTCCAAGTCACACGCCATCCCGACTTGGAAATATATTGCCATTCCTTCATCGTCGCTGGGTCAAAATCCTGGAATTCCCTTCCTAACAGCACTGTGGGAGAACCTTCACCACACGGACTGCAGCGGTTCAAGAAGGCGACTCACCACCACCTTCTCAAGGGCAATTAGGGATGGGCAATAAATGCCGGCCTCACCAGTGACGCCCACATCCCATGAACGGATAATAATTTTTTTTTTTAAATGCAGTAAAACGACCCAAGGTGCTTCACAGAAGTGATTATCAAACAAAATTTGCCACCGAACCACATAAGGAGATATTACGGCAGTTGACCAAAAGTTTGGTCAAAGAAGTAGGTTTTAAGGAGCATCTTAAAGGAGGAGTGAGAGGTAGAGAGGCAGGGAGGTTTACGGAGGGAATTCCAGAGCTTAGGGCCTAGGCTGCTGAAGGCACCAATGGTGGAGCGATTAAAATCGGGGATGCGCAAGTGGCAAGAATTGAAGGAGCGCAGAGATCTTGGAGGATTGTAGGGCTGGAGGAGGTTACAGAGATAGGAAGGAGCAAGGCCATGGAGGGATTTGAAAACAAGGATGAGAATTTTAAAATCGGGGCATTCCTTGACCGGGCACAGGGGTGATGGGTGAACGGGACTTGGTGCGAGTTAGGATACGGGCAGCAGAGTTTTGGATGAGATCAAGTTTATGGAGGGTGCAAGATGGGAGGCCGGCCAGCAGAACATTGGAATAGTCAAGTCCAGAGGTAACAATGACATAGATGAGGGTTTCAACAGCAGATGAGCTGAGGCAGGGGCGGAGACAGGTGATGATATGGAGGTAGATGTAGGCGGTCTTGGTGATGGAGCGGATATGTGGTCGGAAGCTCATCTCAGGGTCGAATAGGATGCCGCGATTGCAAACAGTCTGGTTCGGCCTCAGACAATGGCCAGGGAGAGTGATGGAGTTGATGGCTAGGGAACAGAGTTAGTGGCGGGGAATGAAGATAATGGCTTTGGTCTTCCCAATAATTAGTTGGAGAAAATTTTTGCTCATCCAGTACTGGATGTCGGACAAGCAGTGTGTCAAATCAGAGACAGTGGAGGGGCCGACGGAGGTTGTGGTGAGGTAGAGCTGGGAGTCGTCAGCACACGTGTGGAACCTGACGTGTTTTGGATGATGTAGCCGAGGGGCAGCATGTAGATGAGAAAGAGGAGGGGACTAAGGATAGATCCTTGGGGGACTCCAGAGGTAACGGTGTGGGAGCGGGAAGAGAAGCCAATGCAGGTGATTCCCTGGCTACTACTGGATAGATATGAATGGCACCAGGCAAGCGCAGTCCCACTCAGCTAGACGACGGAGGAGAGGTGTTGAAGAAGGATGGTGTGGTCAAAGGCTGCAGATCAGGGATAGTTTACCATGGTCACAGTCACATAGGATGTCATTTGTGACTTTGATAAGGGCCATTTCCGTACTGTGGCAGGCGCGGAAACTGATTGGAGGGATTCAAACATGGAGTTATAGGAATAATGGACACAGATCTGGGAGGACTTTCAAGGACTTTGGAGAGGAAAGGGAGGTTGGGATGCAGTTCCACCAAAGCCAGATGCCAGCCAGTATCACACCCATGTGGCCAATTTGCATGTGGATCTTGGCAGGTATAGTCAAGCAGTAATGCTGAGACAAAATTTATTGAATGATGCATGTAGCTACTTTGTGAGTAACTACATTCTTACGTAATATAAATCAGCCGCTGTACTTTTCTTTATAACTCTCAATCCCAATCTGAAGCAGATACCACAACTCTACAGAGAAAACAAATTATTAACAAATTATTCAAATTCATACTTTTATTAACTAATTATTCAAATTAATTGTGACTTGCTAATTTTATACTCAAAACACCTTTAATTTCCACAGGAGTTCTTCCAATCTAGGGCCATAACTTGGGTGGAAGATCAGGAGAACCTCGTGGAAATTCTGGACTGCATCTAAGTTGGGTTTCAACATTACAACAGGTAAACAGAGAACAGAGATAAAAATAGCACTGTAGTGCTATAATATTGTACTAGGAAATGATACCACTCATGTAAGACATGATATTATCAATAGGCCATAAAATTATCAACTTCCTATTACTGAAGAAAATTTCAATCTTAAAAGAGATTATGATAGCTCCAATGGGATCATTGAAAATTGACATTAACCATGATTTGATTTATAGCAGACTTCATCATATGTGAACAAGTAATATATATATATCTGAAAAAAAGTAAAAATGTGGCTTTAAATAAAAATATTTGCTTTTAGTTAACGTTTAATCTGAAGGCATGCAGAAAATGCATTTAAAATATCAAATACTTTATTTGACTAAAGAGAGGCATCAGTGAGAACTATAGAAATAGGGCATTATAGGCATTGTGTTGGTGAGGGGAACTAGAGGCCAGTGGGTAGGGAAAGTGAAGCTGGAGACAGTAGAATGGGACGAGGGAAGAGAGCAGGATCAGAGAAAAAAAACAGGTGGGAAGTTCAATAATAGGAACATTTTACTATTATTCTTTCCAATGTAACCCTAGGGTTCAAAAGCTGCCTGCTGTTTTTCATAGAATCATAGAAAATTTACGGCACAGAAGGAGGCCATTCGGCCCATTGTGTCCTCGCCAGTCGAAAATGAGCCACCCAGCCTAATCCCACTTTCCAGCACTTGGTCCGTAGCCTCGTAGGTTATGGCACTTCAGGTGCATATCCAGGTCGTTTTTAAACGTGATGAGGGTTTCTGTCTCTACCACCCTTTCAGGCAGTGAGCTCCAGACCCCCATCACCCTCTGGGTGAAAACATTTCTCCTCAGCTCCCCTCCAATCCTTCGACCAATCACTTTAAATCTATCCCCCCTGGTTATTGACCTGTCTTGCTCTTGCCTGACTATGGATCCACACCCCAGTATAGAGTTGTCCTGAGAAGCTAACGTTTTACAATAGCTTCTGGCTAGGCCCTTTCTGTGGAAAAATAGATAAAGAATTCTGAACCATGACAAAAATACAAATAAGCTGTTAAATTGCAGCTTTTGAAAACTTCGAACGTTGCTCGGATCTTCCTGGGATACACCTCAGCCTCCTCTCCGATCCAAAGAAAACAACCCCAACCTATCCAATCTTTCCTCATTGATAAAATTCTCCAGTCATGGCAACATCCTCGTAAATCTCCTCTGTACCCTCTCTAGTGCAGTCACATCCTTCCACCTGGTGGTTTTTGTGCCACCTGGTATCATACAGCCCAGAGACTCTAGATGGCACTGCAAGACAAGGCCACAATTGAATCCTGAGATTTAGTTAATTGCGAAAAATCAAGAGACAATTCTATCCAATCATAATTAACTTGCACAGGTAAATGAGGCATTCAAGCATGTGCTCAAAATGTTAACTTTGAAGCTGCTTTTATGTGATCACTATTTTGAAACAGTTAGATCAATGGTGGGTACTACAGATACAAATGCAGCCTATAATTACCATAAATCTCATGATATCAATGGAAATAGAGATCAGGAGAGATGTAAAATGGAGTGCCGATTTGCAATCACCATTTTACATTATTGCACAAAGTCAAAATCTATGCCAGAGCAGTGGAAATCTAGAACTTGATCCTCCAAAAGGCTGTAGATGCTGGGTTAATTGAAATTATTAAGAATGAGATTGATAGATTTTTGTTAGATAAGGGTATCAACGGATATAGAACAAATGTGGGTAAAAGGAGTTGAGGTACAGATCAGCCATAATCTGATTGAATGGTAGAACAGGTTTGAGGGGCTGAACGACCAACCCCTGTTTCTATAATTGTGCCCAATTATCTCTTGAACCAATTTATACATTCCACTTCACTGTCCTTCCCTGGTAATTTATTCCAAAATTCAGTTTGACTTCCCTTTTTACTATTAAGTTTTAACTTTGCAATCATGCCAAGAAAGCCAAGTATATCAGTGTACTCTTATAAGCATAATGTGTACCAACCATCAGCTTTTTAAGCTGAGAGTGGGCTTGTCAACCCATGTGTCAGTTTGCCAATGTTTCACAAGAATAATCATGTTTTCACTCGCATTAGAAATTGCCAATAGGAGCCAATTCAATCAGTTGGAAGACACAGCTGGAGATTATCAGAATCAATCAGATCAGTTGGAGGGTAGAACTGCAGAACTAAAGGCTGTTAGAACCAATTTGTTCTTCCACGTTGATTGTGGAGAAACTTGAGTTGCAAAAGTTTTGAGATGGTATGGATTGTAAGAGTCACAGATATAGATGCTTTTATTTAGTGTTTGTTCCCATGAATTTGGGTTGGCTGTAGACACCCTTGAAAATTCAGTGGTGTCAGTCACTCCTACAATTGGTCTGAGCACCTAACTTTTAGGGAGGTTGACTCCCACTACCTTATATACTTGTATTTGTACCAGATCTGTGTCTTGTGCATGAGCACTCCTTCAACCTCCCTGAAGGTGAACTGAATTAACAGTAAATGAGGTGACGTTTGATTCAATTCCTTAAGCTGCTTTATTCCACTGGAAGGTAAAATGTACAGAGTAAACAGGTATGACCAGAGTCACTTAGTTGGTAAAATTTGTGTTCACAATGTTGCAAAAATGAAGAATAAGTGTTACTATCCCACTTTGCTGGGCCATCTTAGTTAACTTAAACAGAATAACCTCTCTGCAGTCTGTCCTATGAACTCGGTGGAAATCCATCCTGCCTCTCTGTAGACTCCTGGTTGTTCCAACATTCCTGCAGCTCTTCCCTGCCTGACTGCCTTTTTGGTGTTTGGGTTCTGTTTTTTTTTAAAAAGTCTCTCTCACAGACCAACCAAGATCAAAAGGGTTTTCCACGCACTGCGGTGTGAGGGGTCTTTCTGAATACCCAGATTATGCTACAGGATCACCCATTGTTAACTGTCAACTTCCCATTTTGCATATAAATTTGCTCTTGTCTGACTATGGATCCACACCCCAGTGTAGAGTTGTCCTGAGAAGCTAACATTTTAAAATTGCTTCTGCCTATAGATAAAGAATTCTGAACCATAACAAAAATACAAATAAGCTGTTAAGTTACAGCTTTTGAAAACTTTTAACATTCCTCAAAAGAACTTATAGGAACAGGAGTAGGCCATTCAGCCCCTCGTGCCTGCTCAGCCATTTGATAAGATCATGGCTGATCTGTGATCTAACTCCATATACCTGCCTTTGGCCCATATCCCTTAATACCTTTGGCTGCCAAAAAGCTATCTATCTCAGATTTAAATTTAGCAATTGAGCTAGTATCAATTGCCATTTGCGGAAGAGAGTTCCAATCTTCTACAACCCTTTGTGTGTAGAAATGTTTTCTAATCTCACTCCTGAAAGGTCTGGCTTTAATTTTTAGACTGTGCCCCCTACTCCTAAAATCCCCAACCAGCGGAAATAGTTTCTCTCTATCCACCCTATCTGTTCCCCTTAATATCTTATAAACTTCGATAAGATCACCCCTTAACCTTCAAAACTTCCTGGGATATGTCCTCCTGATGTCCTTTATGAAGGATTATTTTCATCAAGACTAGTTGCAGCTGTTTTTTGAGATACATAGGTGTGAGTGCATTAATTGGCTTCATTGAGCTTTCCTGTTACTGTACTGGTGGAATTGACAGGGTTTGGAAATAAAGGAGACGGAACTCATTGTAATGGTCCCAACACCGAGCCCTGATGTAACTCCTCCAATTTCACCCCCAGTGGGTGCGTATTAGTCTTGGGTGGTAGCGTGAAATGGGGGATAATAAATAAGCAGCCCCATTTATACCCTACCCAATTTTCTTCTCCACTGCAGTCCCTTCAAAAAAGTATTTTATTGGCTGTAAAGTGCATTGCGCCAACCTGAGGTCATGAAAAGCGCCATATAAATACAAGTCTCCTCCTTTATATTAGAGGAACCGACATCCGTGGGGAAACATGAGAAGTGATATTGATAATCATTAAGAGTATAAGAGATTGCAAACTCCAATCTCTTGGTAATAAATGATCAGGTGCATCTGAGACCACAAAGTTCGGCTCCACATGCCTGTTCCTGGAAATCACATTTTATTTTATTTTACTTTAAATGATTGAGTTGTGTAATTTTTATTTCCTGTAGAGGAAAATAAACAACTTGTAATGATATAATGCCTTTAAAATAGAAAAATGGCCCAAGGTACATCACTGGTGTAATCACAAAAATGGATGCTGGCTCAAAAAAGGAGATATTAGGAGAGTTGACTAAATGCTTGGTGAAAGAGGTGAGTTTTATGGAGGGCTTTCAAGGAGGCAAGGGAGGTGGAGAGGCAAAGGGTACAAGAGTCTGGTGTCAAAGGATAGAGAGTTTGGGGTGGGGGGGTTGTAGGCTGGTTACAGAGATAGAGATAGAGATATGGAAAGGCAAGGTCAAAAGGGATTTCACCATGAGGAAGAGTTTTTTTTTACATTTGAGGCATGAGCCAATGTAGGTCAGCAAGGACAGGGGTAATGGGTGATCAGAACTTGGTGTAGAATACGATATGGTCAGCAGAGTTTTGGAAAAGCTGATGTTTATGAAGGGTGGAGAATGGGTGGCTGGCCTAGGGAGCTTTGGATTAGTCAAATCCTTAACACAAAGATTACTGTAGGTGATAATACTGGACCAAAGCTTAATGTGTTCTTTTGGCACTGCGCTATGTGTTATTTTAATGGGAGGATATTAATTCATTTAGAGAAGTTCATACAACAATTTTTATTTTAATACTTTAAATATCTCTAACCCTTCCAGCAGAAACTAGTTTAAGCTTGAAAAATAGACTCTAAAATGCTGGAACATGCACAAAATAAAATGTCAAAACTGTAAACTTTCTGAGCAGAGGCATACCATCAGATCCCTATGAAAATAAATTTCCCACATTCAGTACTCACATTCTTCTTTAGTGATTTCTATATCATCCCTGGTACCATTCTAGTAAGTCTCTTCTGCACCCTCTCTAAGGCCTTGATATCTTTCCTAAAATGTGGTGCCCAGAATTGAACACAATATTTCAGCTGAGGCCTAACCAGTGTTTTATAAAAGTTTAGCATAACTTCTTTGCTTTTGTACTCTATGCCTCTATTAATAAAGCCAAGGATCCCATATGCTTTTTAAACAGCCTTCTCAACTTGTCCTGCCACCTTCAAAGATTTGTGTACATGCACCCCAGATATCTCTGTTCCTACACTCCCTTTAAAATTGTACCATTTAGTTTATATTGCCTCTCCTCATTCTTCCTACCAAAACGTATCACTTCACACATCTCTGCGTTAAATTTCATCTGCCATGTGTGCCCATTTCACCAGTCTGTCTATGTCCTCCTGAAGTCTGTTTCTATCCTCCACATTGTTTACTACATTTCCGAGTTTCGTGTCATCTGCAAACTTTGAAATTATACCCTGTAAAACCAAGTCCAGGTCAATAATATATATCAAAAAAAGCAGTGGTTCTAATATCGATCCCTGGGAAACACCATTGTATACTTCTCCTCAGTTTGAAAAACAACCTTAGTCAATTTTGTATCCACGCTGCCACTGTCTCTTTAATCCCATGGGCTTTAATTTTTCTATCAAGTCTATCATGAGGAACTTTACCAAATGCCTTTTTAAAAGTCCATATGCACAACATCAACCACACTGCCCTCATCAACCCTCTCCATTACTTCAAAGAACTCAATCAAGTTAGTCAAACATGATTTTCCTTTAACAAACCTGTGCTGACTTTCATTTATTACTCCATACTATTCCAAATGCCAATTAATTTTGACCCAGATTATTGTGTCTCAAAAGTTTATTAACTCTAAAGTCTATTTTTTCCACAATGTAGACATCTCTAGCTACTCCATCTTGTGAGAAGAAATAAGTTCTGCAGAAGTAAAATCTCCAAAGCATCCCACTGATTAAAATGTTATCATTTGTTGATCTCCCATGGCATCGTGTGACGTTTTGGCTGTGAACCCTTCAGTAGAACTTATTATAAATGTGGGCATAGGAATTTACAATGGAAAAGTTAACACAAAAGTGTGACAAAAACGTAACAAAAAAGTAAGGCTTTGCAGACAGAAAGTATGCACGAAGGAAATACTTTTTAATCTGTTATTATGTGGAGATGCCGGTGATGGACTGGGGTTGACAAATGTAAGGAATCTTACATTTAAATGTAAGGAATCTTACAAATGTAAGGATTATCCCACACTCACCTGACGAAGGAGAAAGCCTCCGAAAGCTTGTGATTTTCAAATAAAACAATTGGACCATAACATGGTGTTGTAAGATTCCTTACATTAATCTGTTATTGATATGGATATCTTTTAAAAGCCTCTTAAAAATTCTGACAGTTGTGCAATGTACGCCAATGAGTCTTTAACTAAAGACAAGGGTTTGAGGAAAAGACAGAAAATTGCACGCCATAGTTGCGAAAAAAATTTCCGCTCTGCTCCACACGCACAGAATCAGCTGTCAATCAGGGGCTCACTCCCGCACCGCCCGCACATGACCGGCAGGGGGCGGGGGCTCACTCCCGCACCGCCCGCACATGACCGGCAGGGGGCGGGGGCTCACTCCCGCACATGACCGGCAGGGGGCGGGGGCTCACTCCCGCACCGTCCGCACATGACCGGCAGGGGGCGGGCACTCACTCCCGCACTCGACGGGCAGGGGGCGGGGGCTCACTCCCGCACACGACGGGCAGGGGGCGGGGGCTCACTCCCGCACATGACCGGCAGGGGGCGGGGGCTCACTCCCGCACCGCCCGCACATGACCGGCAGGGGGCGGGGGCTCACTCCCGCACATGACCGGCAGGGGGCGGGGGCTCACTCCCGCACATGACCGGCAGGGGGCGGGGGCTCACTCCCGCACCGTCCGCACATGACCGGCAGGGGGCGGGCACTCACTCCCGCACTCGACGGGCAGGGGGCGGGGGCTCACTCCCGCACACGACCGGCAGGGGGCGGGGGCTCACTCCCGCACATGACCGGCAGGGGGCGGGGGCTCACTCCCGCACACGACCGGCAGGGGGCGGGGGCTCACTCCCGCACTCGACCGGCAGGGGGCGGGGGCTCACTCCCGCACATGACCGGCAGGGGGCGGGGGCTCACTCCCACACACGACCGGCAGGGGGCGGGGGCTCACTCCCGCACACGTCCGGCAGGGGGCGGGGGCTCACTCCCGCACACGACCGGCAGGGGGCGGGGGCTCACTCCCGCACTCGACCGGCAGGGGGCGGGGCTCACTCCCGCTCATGACCGGCAGGGGGCGGGGGCTCACTCCCGCACACGACCGGCAGGGGGCGGGGGCTCACTCCCGCACACGACCGGCAGGGGGCGGGGGCTCACACCCGCACTCGACCGGCAGGGGGCGGGGGCTCACTCCCGCACTCCACCGGCAGGGGGCGGGGGCTCACTCCCGCACACGACCGGCAGGGGGCGGGGGCTCACTCCCGCACTCGACCGGCAGGGGGCGGGGGCTCACTCCCGCACTCCACCGGCAGGGGGCGGGGGCGGGGGCTCACTTCCGCACTCGACCGGCAGGGGGCGGGGGCTCACTCCCGCATTCGACCGGCAGGGGGCGGGGGCTCACTCCGGCACTCGACCGGCAGGTGGCGGGGGCTCACTCCCGCACTCCACCGGCAGGGGGCGGGGGCTCACTCCCGCACTCGACCGGCAGGGGGCGGGGGCTCACTCCCGCACTCGACCGGCAGGGGGCGGGGGCTCACTCCCGCACTCGACCGGCAGGGGGCGGGGGCTCACTCACGCACACGACCGGCAGGGGGCGGGGGCTCACTCCCGCACTCCACCGGAAGGGGGCTCACTCCCGCACTCGACCGGCAGGGGGCGGGGGCTCACTCCCGCACTCGACCGGCAGGGGCCGGGGGCTCACTCCCGCACTCGACCGGAAGGGGGCGGGGGCTCACTCCCGCACTCCACAGGCAGGGGGCGGGGGCTCACTCCCGCACTCGACCGGCAGGGGGCGGGGGCTCACTCCCCAACTCGACCGGCAGGGGGCGGGGGCTCACTCCCGCACTCGACCGGCAGGGCGCGGGGGCTCACTCCTGCACTCGACCGGCAGGGGGCGGGGGCTCACTCCCGCACTCGACCGGCAGGGGGCGGGGGCTCACTCCCGCACTCCAGCGGCAGGGGGCGGGGGCTCACTCCCGCACTCGACCGGCAGGGGGAGGGGGCTCACTCCCGCACTCGACCGGCAGGGGGCGGGGGCTCACCCCCGCACTCCACCGGCAGGGGGCGGGGGCTCACTCCCGCACTCCACCGGCAAGGGGCGGGGGCTCACTCCCGCACAAGACCGGCAGGGGGCGGGGGCTCACTCCCGCACACGACCGGCAGGGGGCGGGGGCTCACTCCCGCACTCCACCGGCAAGGGGCGGGGGCTCACTCCCGCACTCGACCGGCAGGGGGCGGGGGCTCACTCCCGCACTCGGCCGGCAGGGGGCGGGGGCTCACTCCCGCATTCGACCGGCAGGGGGCGGGGGCTCACTCCCGCACTCGACCGGCAGGGGGCGGGTGCTCACTCCCGCACTCGACCGGCAGGGGGCGGGGGCTCACTCCCGCACTCGACCGGCAGGGGGCGGGGGCTCACCCCGGCACTCCACCGGCAGGGGGCGGGGGCTCACTCCCGCCCACGACCGGCAGGGGGCGGGGGCTCACTCCCGCACACGACCGACAGGGGGCGGGGGCTCACTCCCGCACACGACCGACAGGGGGCGGGGGCTCACTCCCGCACACGACCGACAGGGGGCGGGGGCTCACTCCCGCACACGACCGACAGGGGGCGGGGGCTCACTCCCGCACTCCACCGGCAGGGGGCGGGGGCTCACTCCCGCACTCGACCGGCAGGGGGCGGGGGCTCACTCCCGCACTCGACCGGCAGGGGGCGGGGGCTCACTCCCGCACTCAACCGGCAGGGGGCGGGGGCTCACTCCTGCACTCGACCGGCAGGGGGCGGGGGCTCACTCACGCACACGACCGGCAGGGGGCGGGGGCTCACTCCCGCACTCCACCGGCAGGGGGCTCACTCCCGCACTCGACCGGCAGGGGGCGGGGGCTCACTCCCGCACTCGACCGGCAGGGGGCGGGGGCGGGGGCTCACTCCCGCACTCGACCGGCAGGGGCTCACTCCCGCACTCGACCGGCAGGGGGCGGGGGCTCACTCCCGCACTCGACCGGCAGGGGGCGGGGGCTCACTCACGCACACGACCGGCAGGGGGCGGGGGCTCACTCCCGCACTCCACCGGCAGGGGGCTCACTCCCGCACTCGACCGGCAGGGGGCGGGGGCTCACTCCCGCACTCGACCGGCAGGGGCCGGGGGCTCACTCCCGCACTCGACCGGCAGGGGGCGGGGGCTCACTCCCGCACTCGACCGGCAGGGGGCGGGGGCGGGGGCTCACTCCCGCACTCGACCGGCAGGGGGCGGGGGCTCACTCCCGCACTCGACCGGCAGGGGGCGGGGGCTCACTCCCGCACTGGACCGGCAGGGGGCGGGGGCTCACTCCCGCACTCCAGCGGCAGGGGGCGGGGGCTCACTCCCGCACTCGACCGGCAGGGGGCGGGGGCGGGGGCTCACTCCCGCATTCGACCGGCAGGGGGCGGGGGCTCACTCCCGCACTCGACCGGCAGGGGCCGGGGGCTCACTCCCGCACTCGACCGGCAGGGGGCGGGGGCTCACTCCCGCACTCGATCGGCAGCGGGCGGGGGCTCACTCCCCCACTCGACCGGCAGGGCGAGGGGGCTCACTCCCGCACTCGACCGGCAGGGGGCGGGGGCTCACTCCCGCACTCGACCGGCAGGGGGCGGGGGCTCACTCCCGCACTCGACCGGCAGGGGGCAGGGGCTCACTCCCGCACTCCAGCGGCAGGGGGCGGGGGCTCAATCCCGCACTCGACCGGCAGGGGGCGGGGGCTCACTCCCGCATTCGACCGGCAGGGGGCGGGGGCTCACTCCCGCAATCGACCGGCAGGGGGCGGGGGCTCACTCCCGCATTCGACCGGCAGGGGGCGGGGGCTCACTCCCGCAATCGACCGGCAGGGGGCGGGGGCTCACTCCCGCACACGACCGGCAGGGGGCGGAGGCTCACTCCCGCACACGACCGGCAGGGGGCGGGGGCTCACTCCCGCACTCGACCGGCAGGGGGCGGGGGCTCACTCCCGCACTCGACCGGCAGGGGGCGGGGGCTCACTCCCGCACTCGACCGGCAGGGGGCGGGGGCTCACTCCCGCACTCGACCGGCAGGGGGCGGGGCCTCACTCCCGCACTCGACCGGCAGGGGCCGGGGGCTCACTCACGCACTCGACCGGCAGGGGGCGGGGGCTCACTCCCCCACTCGACCGGCAGCGGGCGGGGGCTCACTCCCGCACTCGACCGGCAGGGCGCGGGGGCACACTCCCGCACTCGACCGGCAGGGGGCGGGGGCTCACACCAGCACTCGACCGGCAGGGGGCGGGGGCTCAATCCCGCACTCGACCGGCAGGGTGCGGGGGCTCACTCCCGCACTCGACCGGCAGGGGGCGGGGGCTCACTCCCGCACTCCAGCGGCAGGGGGCGGGGGCTCACTCCCGCCCTCGACCGGCAGGGGGAGGGGGCTCACTCCCGCACTCGACCGGCAGGGGGCGGGGGCTCACTCCCGCACTCCACCGTCAAGGGGCGGGGGCTCATTCCCGCACACGACCGGCAGGGGGCGGGGGCTCACTCCCGCACACGACCGGCAGGGGGCGGGGGCTCACTCCCGCACACGACCGGCAGGGGGCGGGGGCTCACTCCCGCACTCGACCGGCAGGGGGCGGGGGCTCACTCCCGCACTCGACCGGCAGGGGGCGGGGGCTCACTCCCGCACTCGACCGGCACGGGGCGGGGGCGCACTCCCGCACTCGACCGGCAGGGGGCGGGGGCTCACTCCCGCATTCGACCGGCAGGGGGCGGTGGCTCACTCACGCACTCGACCGGCAGGGGGCGAGGGCTCACTCCCGCACTCGACCGGCAGGGGGCGGGGGCTCACTCCCGCACTCGACCGGCAGGAGGCGGGGGCTCACCCCGGCACTCCACCGGCAGGGGGCGGGGGCTCACTCCCGCACTCCACCGGCAGGGGGCGGGGGCTAACTCCCGCACTCGACCGGCAGGGGGCGGGGGCTCACTACCGCACACGACCGGCAGGGGGCGGGGGCTCACTCCCGCACACGACCGACAGGGGGCGGGGTCTCACTCCCGCACACGACCGGCAGGGGGCGGGGGCTCACTCCCGCACTCGACCGGCACGGGGCGGGGGCTCACTCCCGCACTCGACCGGCAGGGGGCGAGGGCTCACTCCCGCACTCGACCGGCAGGGGGCGGGGGCTCACTCCCGCACTCGACCGGCAGGGGGCGGGGGCTCACTCCCGCACACGACCGGCAGGGGGCGGGGGCTCACTCACGCACTCGACCGGCAGGGGGCGGGGGCTCACTCCCGCACTCCACCGGCAGGGGGCTCACTCCCGCACACGACCGGCAGGGGGCGGGGGCTCACTCCCGCACACGACCGGCAGGGGGCGGGGGCTCACTCCCGCACTCGACCGACAGGGGGCGGGGGCTCACTCCCGCACACGACCGGCAGGGGGCGGGGGCTCACTCCCGCACTCGACCGGCAGGGGGCGGGGGCTCACTCCAGCACTCGACCGGCAGGGGGCGGGGGCTCACTCCCGCACTCGACCGGCAGGGGGCGGGGGCTCACTCCCGCACTCGACCGGCAGGGGGCGGGGGCTCACTCCCGCACTCGACCGGCAGGGCGCGGGGGCTCACTCCCGCACTCGACCGGCAGGGGGCGGGGGCTCACTCCCGCACTCGACCGGCAGGGGGCGGGGGCTCACTCCCGCACTCGACCGGCAGGGGGCGGGGGCTCACTCCCGCACTCGACCGGCAGGGGGCGGGGGCTCACTCCCGCAATCGACCGGCAGGGGGCGGGGGCTCACTCCCGCACTCGACCGGCAGGGGGCGGGGGCTCACCCCGGCACTCCACCGGCAGGGGGCGGGGGCTCACTCCCGCACTCCACCGGCAGGGGGCGGGGGCTCACTCCCGCACACGACCGGCAGGGGGCGGGGGCTCACTCCCGCACACGACCGACAGGGGACGGGGGCTCACTCCCGCACACGACCGGCAGGGGGCGGGGGCTCACTCCCGCACTCCACCGGCAGGGGGCGGGGGCTCACTCCCGCACTCGACCGGCAGGGGGCGGGGGCTCACTCCCGCACTCGACCGGACAGGGGGCGGGGGCTCACTCCCGCACGACGACCGGCAGGGGGCGGGGGCTCACTCACGCACTCGACCGGCAGGGGGCGGGGGCTCACTCCCGCACTCCACCGGCAGGGGGCTCACTCCCGCACACGACCGGCAGGGGGCGGGGGCTCACTCCCGCACACGACCGACAGGGGGCGGGGGCTCACTCCCGCACTCGACCGGCAGGGGGCTCACTCCCGCACACGACCGGCAGGGGGCGGGGGCTCACTCCCGCACACGACCGACAGGGGGCGGGGGCTCACTCCTGCACACGACCGGCAGGGGGCGCGGGCTCACTCCCGCACACGACCGGCAGGGGGCGGGGGGCTCACTCCCGCACTCCACCGGCAGGGGGCGGGGGCTCACTGCCGCACTCCACCGGCAGCGGGCGGGGGCTCGCTCCCGCACACGACCAGCAGGGGGCGGGGGCTCACTCCCCCACTCGACCGGCAGGGGGCGGGGGCTCACTCCCCCACTCGACCGGCAGGGGGCGGGGGCTCACTCCCCCACTCGACCGGCAGGGGGCGGGGGCTCACTCCCGCACTCCACCGGCAGGGGGCGGGGGCTCACTCCCGCACACGACCGGCAGGGGGCGGGGGCTCACTCCCCCACTCGACCGGCAGGGGGCGGGGGCTCACTCCCCCACTCGACCGGCAGGGGGCGGGGGCTCACTCCCCCACTCGACCGGCAGGGGGCGGGGGCTCACTCCCCCACTCGACCGGCAGGGGGCGCGGGCTCACTCCCCCACTCGACCGGCAAGGGGGCGGGGGCTCACTCCCCCACTCGACCGGCAGGGGGCGGGGGCTCACTCCCGCACTCGACCGGCAGGGGGCGGGGGCTCACTCCCGCACACGACCGGCAGGGGGCGGGGGCTCACTCCCGCACTCGACCGGCAGGGGGCGGGGGCTCACTCCCGCACTCGACCGGCAGGGGGCGGGGGCTCACTCCCGCACTCGACCGGCAGGGGGCGGGGGCTCACTCCCGCACTCCAGCGGCAGGGGGCGGGGGCTCACTCCCGCACTCGACCGGCAGGGGGCGGGGGCTCACTCCCGCACTCGACCGGCAGGGGGCGGGGGCTCACTCCCGCACTCGACCGGCAGGGGGCGGGGGCTCACTCCCGCACTCGACCGGCAGGGCGCGGGGGCTCACTCCCGCACTCGACCGGCAGGGCGCGGGGGCTCACTCCCGCACTCGACCGGCAGGGGGCGGGGCTCACTCCCGCACTCGACCGGCAGGGGCGGGGGCTCACTCCCGCACTCGACCGGCAGATGGCGGGGGCTCACTCCCGCACTCGACCGGCAGGGGGCGGGGGCTCACTCCCGCACTCGACCGGCAGGGGGCGGGGGCTCACTCCCGCACTCGACCGGCAGGGGGCGGGGGCTCACCCCGGCACTCCACCGGCAGGGGGCGGGGGCTCACTCCCGCACTCCACCGGCAGGGGGCGGGGGCTCACTCCCGCACACGACCGGCAGGGGGCTGGGGCTCACTCCCGCACACGACCGACAGGGGGCGGGGGCTCACTCCCGCACACGACCGGCAGGGGGCGGGGGCTCACTCCCGCACTCCACCGGCAGGGGGCGGGGGCTCACTCCCGCACTCGACCGGCAGGGGGCGGGGGCTCACTCCCGCACTCGACCGGCAGGGGGCGGGGGCTCACTCCCGCACTCGACCGAGTGGGCGGGGGCTCACTCCCGCACACGACCGGCAGGGGGCGGGGGCTCACTCACGCACTCGACCGGCAGGGGCGGGGGCTCACTCCCGCACTCCACCGGCAGGGGGCTCACTCCCGCACACGACCGGCAGGGGGCGGGGCTCACTCCCGCACACGACCGACAGGGGGCGGGGGCTCACTCCCGCACTCGACCGGCAGGGGGCGGGGGCTCACTCCCGCACTCCACCGGCAGGGGGCTCACTCCCGCACACGACAGGCAGGGGGCGGGGGCTCACTCCCGCACACGACCGGCAGGGGGCGGGGGCTCACTCCCGCACACGACCGGCAGGGGGCGGGGGCTCACTCCCGCACTCGACCGGCAGGGGAGGGGGCTCACTCCCGCACTCGACCGGCAGGGGGCGGGGGCTCACTCCCGCACTCGACCGGCAGGGGGCGGGGGCTCACTCCCGCACACGACCGGCAGGGGGCGGGGGCTCACTCCCCCACTCGACCGGCAGGGGGCGGGGGCTCACTCACGCACTCGACCGGCAGGGGGCGGGGGCTCACTCCCGCACTCCACCGGCAGCGGGCGGGGGCTCACTCCCGCACACGACCGGCAGGGGGCGGGGGCTCACTACCGCACACGACCGGCAGGGGGCGGGGGCTCACTCCCGCACACGACCGACAGGGGGCGGGGTCTCACTCCCGCACACGACCGGCAGGGGGCGGGGGCTCACTCCCGCACTCGACCGGCACGGGGCGGGGGCTCACTCCCGCACTCGACCGGCAGGGGGCGGGGGCTCACTCCCGCACTCGACCGGCAGGGGGCGGAGGCTCACTCCCGCACTCGACCGGCAGGGGGCGGGGGCTCACTCCCGCACTCGACCGGCAGGGGGCGGGGGCTCACTCCCGCACACGACCGGCAGGGGGCGGGGGCTCACTCACGCACTCGACCGGCAGGGGGCGGGGGCTCACTCCCGCACTCCACCGGCAGGGGGCTCACTCCCGCACACGACCGGCAGGGGGCGGGGGCTCACTCCCGCACACGACCGGCAGGGGGCGGGGGCTCACTCCCGCACTCGACCGACAGGGGGCGGGGGCTCACTCCCGCACTCGACCGGCAGGGGGCGGGGGCTCACTCCCGCACACGACCGGCAGGTAGCGGGGGCTCACTCCCGCACTCGACCGGCAGGGGGCGGGGGCTCACTCCCGCACTCGACCGGCAGGGGGCGGGGGCTCACTCCCGCACTCGACCGGCAGGGGGCGGGGGCTCACTCCCGCACTCCAGCGGCAGGGGGCGGGGGCTCACTCCCGCACTCGACCGGCAGGGGGCGGGGGCTCACTCCCGCACTCGACCGGCAGGGGGGGGGGGCTCACCCCCGCACTCCACCGGCAGGGGGCGGGGGCTCACTCCCGCACACGACCGGCAGGGGGCGGGGGCTCACTCCCGCACTCGACCGGCAGGGGGCGGGGGCTCACTCCCGCACTCGACCGGAAGGGCGCAGGGGCTCACTACCGCACTCGACCGGCAGGGGGCGGGGGCTCACTCCCGCACTCGACCGGCAGGGGGCGGGGGCTCACTCCCGCACTCGACCGGCAGGGGGCGGGGGCTCACTCCCGCACTCGACCGGCAGGGGGCGGGGGCTCACTCCCGCAATCGACCGGCAGGGGGCGGGGGCTCACTCCCGCACTCGACCGGCAGGGGGCGGGGGCTCACCCCGGCACTCCACCGGCAGGGGGCGGGGGCTCACTCCCGCACTCCACCGGCAGGGGGCGGGGGCTCACTCCCGCACACGACCGGCAGGGGGCGGGGGCTCACTCCCGCGCACGACCGACAGGGGACGGGGGCTCACTCCCGCACACGACCGGCAGGGGGCGGGGGCTCACTCACGCACTCGACCGGCAGGGGGCGGGGGCTCACTCCCGCACTCCACCGGCAGGGGGCTCACTCCCGCACACGACCGGCAGGGGGCGGGGGCTCACTCCCGCACACGACCGACAGGGGGCGGGGGCTCACTCCCGCACTCGACCGGCAAGGGGCGGGGGCTCACTCCCGCACTCCACCGGCAGGGGGCTCACTCCCGCACACGACCGGCAGGGGGCGGGGGCTCACTCCCGCACACGACCGACAGGGGGCGGGGGCTCACTCCCGCACACGACCGGCAGGGGGCGGGGGCTCACTCCCGCACTCCACCGGCAGGGGGCTCACTCCCGCACACGACCGGCAGGGGGCAGGGGCTCACTCCCGCACACGACCGGCAGGGGGCGGGGGCTCACTCCCGCACACGACCGGCAGGGGGCGGGGGCTCACTCCCGCACTCGACCGGCAGGGGGAGGGGGCTCACTCCCGCACTCGACCGGCAGGGGGCGGGGGCTCACTCCCGCACTCGACCGGCAGGGGGCGGGGGCTCACTCCCCCACTCGACCGGCAGGGGGCGGGGGCTCACTCCCCCACTCGACCGGCAGGGGGCGGGGGCTCACTCACGCACTCGACCGGCAGGGGGCGGGGGCTCACTCCCGCACACGACCGGCAGGGGGCTGGGGCTCACTCCCGCACACGACCGACAGGGGGCGGGGGCTCACTCCCGCACACGACCGGCAGGGGGCGGGGGCTCACTCCCGCACTCCACCGGCAGGGGGCGGGGGCTCACTCCCGCACTCGACCGGCAGGGGGCGGGGGCTCACTCCCGCACTCGACCGGCAGGGGGCGGGGGCTCACTCCCGCACTCGACCGGCAGGGGGCGGGGGCTCACTCCCGCACTCGACCGGCAGTGGGCGGGGGCTCACTCCCGCACACGACCGGCCGGGGGCGGGGCTCACTCACGCACTCGACCGGCAGGGGGCGGGGGCTCACTCCCGCACTCCACCGGCAGGGGGCTCACTCCCGCACACGACCGGCAGGGGGCGGGGGCTCACTCCCGCACACGACCGACAGGGGGCGGGGGCTCACTCCCGCACACGACCGGCAGGGGGCGGGGGCTCACTCCCGCACACGACCGGCAGGGGGCGGGGGCTCACTCCCGCACTCCACCGGCAGGGGGCGGGGGCTCACTCCCGCACTCCACCGGCAGGGGGCGGGGGCTCACTCCCGCACTCGACTGGCAGGGGGCGGGGGCTCACTCCCGCACTCGACCGGCAGGGGGCGGGGGCTTACTCCCGCACTCGACCGGCAGGGGGCGGGGGCTCACTCCCGCACACGACCGGCAGGGTCGGGGGCTCACTCCCCCACTCGACCGGCAGGGGGCGGGGGCTCACTCACGCACTCGACCGGCAGGGCCGGGGGCTCACTCCCGCACTCCACCGGCAGCGGGCGGGGGCTCGCTCCCGCACACGACCGGCAGGGGGCGGGGGCTCACTCCCCCACTCGACCGGCAGGGGGCGGGGGCTCACTCCCCCACTCGACCGGCAGGGGGCGGGGGCTCACTCCCCCACTCGACCGGCAGGGGCCGGGGGCTCACTCCCGCACTCGACCGGCAGGGGGCGGGGGCTCACTCCCGCACTCCACCGGCAGGGGGCGGGGGCTCACTCCCGCACACGACCGGCAGGGGGCGGGGGCTCACTCCCCCACTCGACCGGCAGGGGGCGGGGGCTCACTCCCCCACTCGACCGGCAGGGGGCGGGGGCTCACTCCCCCACTCGACCGGCAGGGGGCGGGGGCTCACTCCCCCACTCGACCGGCAGGGGGCGGGGGCTCACTCCCCCACTCGACCGGCAGGGGGCGGGGGCTCACTCCCCCACTCGACCGGCAGGGGGCGGGGGCTCACTCCCGCACTCGACCGGCAGGGGGCGGGGGCTCACTCCCGCACACGACCGGCAGGGGGTGGGGGCTCACTCCCGCACTCGACCGGCAGGGGGCGGGGGCTCACTCCCGCACTCGACCGGCAGGGGGCGGGGGCTCACTCCCGCACTCGACCGGCAGGGGGCGGGGGCTCACTCCCGCACTCCAGCGGCAGGGGGCGGGGGCTCACTCCCGCACTCGACCGGCAGGGGGCGGGGGCTCACTCCCGCACTCGACCGGCAGGGGGCGGGGGCTCACTCCCGCACTCGACCGGCAGGGGGCGGGGGCTCACTCCCGCACTCGACCGGCAGGGCGCGGGGGCTCACTCCCGCACTCGACCGGCAGGGGGCGGGGGCTCACTCCCGCACTCGACCGGCAGGGGGCGGGGCTCACTCCCGCACTCGACCGGCAGGGGCGGGGGCTCACTCCCGCACTCGACCGGCAGGGGGCGGGGGCTCACTCCCGCACTCGACCGGCAGGGGGCGGGGGCTCACGCCCGCACTCGACCGGCAGGGGGCGGGGGCTCACCCCGGCACTCCACCGGCAGGGGGCGGGGGCTCACTCCCGCACTCCACCGGCAGGGGGCGGGGGCTCACTCCCGCACACGACCGGCAGGGGGCTGGGGCACACTCCCGCACACGACCGACAGGGGGCGGGGGCTCACTCCCGCACACGACCGGCAGGGGGCGGGGGCTCACTCCCGCACACGACCGGCAGGGGGCGGGGGCTCACTCCCGCACTCGACCGGCAGGGGGAGGGGGCTCACTCCCGCACTCGACCGGCAGGGGGCGGGGGCTCACTCCCGCACTCGACCGGCAGGGGGCGGGTGCTCACTCCCGCACTCGACCGGCAGTGGGCGGGGGCTCACTCCCGCACACGACCGGTAGGGGGCGGGGGCTCATTCACGCACTCGACCGGCAGGGGGCGGGGGCTCACTCCCGCACTCCACCGGCAGGGGGCTCACTCCCGCACACGACCGGCAGGGGGCGGGGGCTCACTCCCGCACACGACCGACAGGGGGCGGGGGCTCACTCCCGCACTCGACCGGCAGGGGGCGGGGGCTCACTCCCGCACTCCACCGGCAGGGGGCTCACTCCCGCACACGACCGGCAGGGGGCAGGGGCTCACTCCCGCACACGACCGGCAGGGGGCGGGGGCTCACTCCCGCACACGACCGGCAGGGGGCGGGGGCTCACTCCCGCACTCGACCGGCAGGGGGAGGGGGCTCACTCCCGCACTCGACCGGCAGGGGGCGGGGGCTCACTCCCGCACTCGACCGGCAGGGGGCGGGGGCTCACTCCCGCACTCGACCGGCAGGGGGCGGGGGCTCACTCCCGCACACGACCGGCAGGGGGCGGGGGCTCACTCCCCCACTCGACCGGCAGGGGGCGGGGGCTCACTCACGCACTCGACCGGCAGGGGGCGGGGGCTCACTCCCGCACACGACCGGCAGGGGGCTGGGGCTCACTCCCGCACACGACCGACAGGGGGCGGGGGCTCACTCCCGCACACGACCGGCAGGGGGCGGGGGCTCACTCCCGCACTCCACCGGCAGGGGGCGGGGGCTCACTCCCGCACTCGACCGGCAGGGGGCGGGGGCTCACTCCCGCACTCGACCGGCAGGGGGCGGGGGCTCACTCCCGCACTCGACCGGCAGGGGGCGGGGGCTCACTCCCGCACACGACCGGCAGTGGGCGGGGGCTCACTCCCGCACACGACCGGCAGGGGGCGGGGGCTCACTCACGCACTCGACCGGCAGGGGGCGGGGGCTCACTCCCGCACTCCACCGGCAGGGGGCTCACTCCCGCACACGACCGGCAGGGGGCGGGGGCTCACTCCCGCACACGACCGGCAGGGGGCGGGGGCTCACTCCCGCACTCCACCGGCAGGGGGCGGGGGCTCACTCCCGCACTCGACCGGCAGGGGGCGGGGGCTCACTCCCGCACTCGACCGGCAGGGGGCGGGGGCTCACTCCCGCACTCGACCGGCAGGGGGCGGGGGCTCACTCCCGCACACGACCGGCAGTGGGCGGGGGCTCACTCCCGCACACGACCGGCAGGGGGCGGGGGCTCACTCACGCACTCGACCGGCAGGGGGCGGGGGCTCACTCCCGCACTCCACCGGCAGGGGGCTCACTCCCGCACACGACCGGCAGGGGGCGGGGGCTCACTCCCGCACACGACCGACAGGGGGCGGGGGCTCACTCCCGCACTCGACCGGCAGGGGGCGGGGGCTCACTCCCGCACTCCACCGGCAGGGGGCTCACTCCCGCACACGACCGGCAGGGGTCGGGGGCTCACTCCCGCACTCGACCGGCAGGGGGCGGGGGCTCACTCCCGCACTCGACCGGCAGGGGGCGGGGGCTCACTCCCGCACTCGACCGGCAGGGGGCGGGGGCTCACTCCCGCACTCCAGCGGCAGGGGGCGGGGGCTCACTCCCGCACTCGACCGGCAGGGGGCGGGGGCTCACTCCCGCACTCGACCGGCAGGGGGCGGGGGCTCACTCCCGCACTCGACCGGCAGGGGGCGGGGGCTCACTCCCGCACTCCACCGGCAGGGCGCGGGGGCTCACTCCCGCACTCGACCGGCAGGGGGCGGGGGCTCACTCCCGCACTCGACCGGCAGGGGGCGGGGGCTCACTCCCGCACTCGACCGGCAGGGGGCGGGGGCTCACTCCCGCACTCGACCGGCAGGGGGCGGGGGCTCACTCCCGCACTCGACCGGCAGGGGGCGGGGGCTCACTCCCGCAATCGACCGGCAGGGGGCGGGGGCTCACCCCGGCACTCCACCGGCAGGGGGCGGGGGCTCACTCCCGCACTCCACCGGCAGGGGGCGGGGGCTCACTCCCGCACACGACCGGCAGGGGGCTGGGGCTCACTCCCGCACACGACCGACAGGGGGCGGGGGCTCACTCCCGCACACGACCGGCAGGGGGCGGGGGCTCACTCCCGCACACGACCGGCAGGGGGCGGGGGCTCACTCCCGCACTCGACCGGCAGGGGGCGGGGGCTCACTCCCGCACTCGACCGGCAGGGGGCGGGGGCTCACTCCCGCACTCGACCGGCAGGGGGCGGGGGCTCACTCCCGCACTCGACCGGCAGTGGGCGGGGGCTCACTCCCGCACACGACCGGCAGGGGGCGGGGGCTCATTCACGCACTCGACCGGCAGGGGGCGGGGGCTCACTCCTGCACTCCACCGGCAGGGGGCTCACTCCCGCACACGACCGGCAGGGGGCGGGGGCTCACTCCCGCACACGACCGACAGGGGGCGGGGGCTCACTCCCGCACTCGACCGTCAGGGGGCGGGGGCTCATTCCCGCACTCCACCGGCAGGGGGCTCACTCCCGCACACGACCGGCAGGGGGCAGGGGCTCACTCCCGCACACGACCGGCAGGGGGCGGGGGCTCACTCCCGCACACGACCGGCAGGGGGCGGGGGCTCACTCCCGCACTCGACCGGCAGGGGGAGGGGGCTCACTCCCGCACTCGACCGGCAGGGGGCGGGGGCTCACTCCCGCACTCGACCGGCAGGGGGCGGGGGCTCACTCCCCCACTCGACCGGCAGGGGGCGGGGGCTCACTCCCCCACTCGACCGGCAGGGGGCGGGGGCTCACTCACGCACTCGACCGGCAGGGGGCGGGGGCTCACTCCCGCACACGACCGGCAGGGGGCTGGGGCTCACACCCGCACACGACCGACAGGGGGCGGGGGCTCACTCCCGCACACGACCGGCAGGGGGCGGGGGCTCACTCCCGCACTCCACCGGCAGGGGGCGGGGGCTCACTCCCGCACTCGACCGGCAGGGGGCGGGGGCTCACTCCCGCACTCGACCGGCAGGGGGCGGGGGCTCACTCCCGCACTCGACCGGCAGGGGGCGGGGGCTCACTCCCGCACTCGACCGGCAGTGGGCGGGGGCTCACTCCCGCACACGACCGGCCGGGGGCGGGGCTCACTCACGCACTCGTCCGGCAGGGGGCGGGGGCTCACTCCCGCACTCCACCGGCAGGGGGCTCACTCCCGCACACGACCGGCAGGGGGCGGGGGCTCACTCCCGCACACGACCGACAGGGGGCGGGGGCTCACTCCCGCACACGACCGGCAGGGGGCGGGGGCTCACTCCCGCACACGACCGGCAGGGGGCGGGGGCTCACTCCCGCACTCCACCGGCAGGGGGCGGGGGCTCACTCCCGCACTCCACCGGCAGGGGGCGGGGGCTCACTCCCGCACTCGACTGGCAGGGGGCGGGGGCTCACTCCCGCACTCGACCGGCAGGGGGCGGGGGCCTACTCCCGCACTCGACCGGCAGGGGGCGGGGGCTCACTCCCGCACACGACCGGCAGGGTCGGGGGCTCACTCCCCCACTCGACCGGCAGGGGGCGGGGGCTCACTCACGCACTCGACCGGCAGGGCCGGGGGCTCACTCCCGCACTCCACCGGCAGCGGGCGGGGGCTCGCTCCCGCACACGACCGGCAGCGGGGCGGGGGCTCACTCCCCCACTCGACCGGCAGGGGGCGGGGGCTCACTCCCCCACTCGACCGGCAGGGGGCGGGGGCTCACTCCCCCACTCGACCGGCAGGGGCCGGGGGCTCACTCCCGCACTCGACCGGCAGGGGGCGGGGGCTCACTCCCGCACTCCACCGGCAGGGGGCGGGGGCTCACTCCCGCACACGACCGGCAGGGGGCGGGGGCTCACTCCCCCACTCGACCGGCAGGGGGCGGGGGCTCACTCCCCCACTCGACCGGCAGGGGGCGGGGGCTCACTCCCCCACTCGACCGGCAGGGGGCGGGGGCTCACTCCCCCACTCGACCGGCAGGGGGCGGGGGCTCACTCCCCCACTCGACCGGCAGGGGGCGGGGGCTCACTCCCCCACTCGACCGGCAGGGGGCGGGGGCTCACTCCCGCACTCGACCGGCAGGGGGCGGGGGCTCACTCCCGCACACGACCGGCAGGGGGCGGGGGCTCACTCCCGCACTCGACCGGCAGGGGGCGGGGGCTCACTCCCGCACTCGACCGGCAGGGGGCGGGGGCTCACTCCCGCACTCGACCGGCAGGGGGCGGGGGCTCACTCCCGCACTCCAGCGGCAGGGGGCGGGGGCTCACTCCCGCACTCGACCGGCAGGGGGCGGGGGCTCACTCCCGCACTCGACCGGCAGGGGGCGGGGGCTCACTCCCGCACTCGACCGGCAGGGGGCGGGGGCTCACTCCCGCACTCCACCGGCAGGGCGCGGGGGCTCACTCCCGCACTCGACCGGCAGGGGGCGGGGGCTCACTCCCGCACTCGACCGGCAGGGGGCGGGGGCTCACTCCCGCACTCGACCGGCAGGGGGCGGGGGCTCACTCCCGCACTCGACCGGCAGGGGCGGGGGCTCACTCCCGCACCTCGACCGGCAGGGGGCGGGGGCTCACTCCCGCACTCGACCGGCAGGGGGCGGGGGCTCACCCCGGCACTCCACCGGCAGGGGGCGGGGGCTCACTCCCGCACTCCACCGGCAGGGGGCGGGGGCTCACTCCCGCACACGACCGGCAGGGGGCTGGGGCTCACTCCCGCACACGACCGACAGGGGGGCGGGGGCTCACTCCCGCACACGACCGGCAGGGGGCGGGGGCTCACTCCCGCACACGACCGGCAGGGGGCGGGGGCTCACTCCCGCACTCGACCGGCAGGGGGCGGGGGCTCACTCCCGCACTCGACCGGCAGGGGGCGGGGGCTCACTCCCGCACTTCGACCGGCAGGGGGCGGGGGCTCACTCCCGCACTCGACCGGCAGTGGGCGGGGGCTCACTCCCGCACACGACCGGCAGGGGGCGGGGGCTCATTCACGCACTCGACCGGCAGGGGGCGGGGGCTCACTCCCGCACTCCACCGGCAGGGGGCTCACTCCCGCACACGACCGGCAGGGGGCGGGGGCTCACTCCCGCACACGACCGACGACAGGGGCGGGGGCTCACTCCCGCACTTCGACCGGCAGGGGGCGGGGGCTCACTCCCGCACTCCACCGGCAGGGGGCTCACTCCCGCACACGACCGGCAGGGGGCAGGGGCTCACTCCCGCACACGACCGGCAGGGGGCGGGGGCTCACTCCCGCACACGACCGGCAGGGGGCGGGGGCTCACTCCCGCACTCGACCGGCAGGGGGAGGGGGCTCACTCCCGCACTCGACCGGCAGGGGGCGGGGGCTCACTCCCGCACTCGACCGGCAGGGGGCGGGGGCTCACTCCCGCACTCGACCGGCAGGGGGCGGGGGCTCACTCCCGCACACGACCGGCAGGGGGCGGGGGCTCACTCCCCCACTCGACCGGCAGGGGGCGGGGGCTCACTCACGCACACTCGACCGGCAGGGGGCGGGGGCTCACTCCCGCACACGACCGGCAGGGGGCTGGGGCTCACTCCCGCACACGACCGACAGGGGGCGGGGGCTCACTCCCGCACACGACCGGCAGGGGGCGGGGGCTCACTCCCGCACTCCACCGGCAGGGGGCGGGGGCTCACTCCCCGCACTCGACCGGCAGGGCCGGGGGCTCACTCCCGCACTCGACCGGCAGGGGGCGGGGGCTCACTCCCGCACCTCGACCGGCAGGGGGCGGGGGCTCACTCCCGCACACGACCGGCAGTGGGCGGGGGCTCACTCCCGCACACGACCGGCAGGGGGCGGGGGCTCACTCACGCACTCGACCGGCAGGGGGCGGGGGGCTCACTCCCGCACTCCACCGGCAGGGGGCTCACTCCCGCACACGACCGGCAGGGGGCGGGGGCTCACTCCCGCACACGACCGACAGGGGGCGGGGGCTCACTCCCGCACTCGACCGGCAGGGGGCGGGGGCTCACCCCCGCACTCCACCGGCAGGGGGCTCACTCCCGCACACGACCGGCAGGGGGCGGGGGCTCACTCCCGCACACGACCGGCAGGGGGCGGGGGCTCACTCCCGCACACGACCGGCAGGGGGCGGGGGCTCACTCCCGCACTCGACCGGCAGGGGGAGGGGGCTCACTCCCGCACTCGACCGGCAGGGGGCGGGGGCTCACTCCCGCACTCGACCGGCAGGGGGCGGGGGCTCACTCCCGCACACGACCGGCAGGGGGCGGGGGCTCACTCCCCCACTCGACCGGCAGGGGGCGGGGGCTCACTCACGCACTCGACCGGCAGGGGGCGGGGGCTCACTCACGCACTCGACCGGCAGCGGGCGGGGGCTCACTCCCGCACTCCACCGGCAGGGGGCGGGGGCTCACTCCCGCACTCCACCGGCAGGGGGCGGGGGCTCACTCCCGCACACGACCGGCAGGGGGCTGGGGCTCACTCCCGCACACGACCGACAGGGGGCGGGGGCTCACTCCCGCACACGACCGGCAGGGGGCGGGGGCTCACTCCCGCACTCCACCGGCAGGGGGCGGGGGCTCACTCCCGCACTCGACCGGCAGGGGGCGGGGGCTCACTCCCGCACTCGACCGGCAGGGGGCGGGGGCTCACTCCCGCACTCGACCGGCAGTGGGCGGGGGCTCACTCCCGCACACGACCGGCAGGGGGCGGGGGCTCACTCACGCACTCGACCGGCAGGGGGCGGGGGCTCACTCCCGCACTCCACCGGCAGGGGGCTCACTCCCGCACACGACCGGCAGGGGGCGGGGGCTCACTCCCGCACACGACCGACAGGGGGCGGGGGCTCACTCCCTCACTCGACCGGCAGGGGGCGGGGGCTCACTCCCGCACTCCACCGGCAGGGGGCTCACTCCCGCACACGACCGGCAGGGGGCGGGGGCTCACTCCCGCACACGACCGGCAGGGGGCGGGGGCTCACTCCCGCACACGACCGGCAGGGGGCGGGGGCTCACTCCCGCACACGACCGGCAGGGGGCGGGGGCTCACTCCCGCACTCGACCGGCAGGGGGCGGGGGCTCACTCCCGCACTCGACCGGCAGGGGGCGGGGGCTCACTCCCGCACTCGACCGGCAGGGGGCGGGGGCTCACTCCCGCACACGACCGGCAGGGGGCGGGGGCTCACTCCCCCACTCGACCGGCAGGGGGCGGGGGCTCACTCACGCACTCGACCGGCAGGGGGCGGGGGCTCACTCCCGCACTCGACCGGCAGGGGGCGGGGGCTCACTCCCCCACTCGACCGGCAGGGGGCGGGGGCTCACTCCCCCACTCGACCGGCAGGGGGCGGGGGCTCACTCCCGCACTCGACCGGCAGGGGGCGGGGGCTCACTCCCGCACTCGACCGGCAGGGGGCGGGGGCTCACTCCCGCACTCGACCGGCAGGGGGCGGGGGCTCACTCCCGCACACGACCGGCAGGGGGCGGGGGCTCACTCACGCACTCGACCGGCAGGGGGCGGGGGCTCACTCCCGCACACGACCGGCAGGGGGCGGGGGCTCACTCCCGCACTCCACCGGCAGGGGGCTCACTCCCGCACACGACCGGCAGGGGGCGGGGGCTCACTCCCGCACACGACCGGCAGGGGGCGGGGGCTCACTCCCGCACACGACCGGCAGGGGGCGGGGGCTCACTCCCGCACTCGACCGGCAGGGGGAGGGGGCTCACTCCCGCACTCGACCGGCAGGGGGCGGGGGCTCACTCCCGCACTCGACCGGCAGGGGGCGGGGGCTCACTCCCGCACACGACCGGCAGGGGGCGGGGGCTCACTCCCCCACTCGACCGGCAGGGGGCGGGGGCTCACTCACGCACTCGACCGGCAGGGGGCGGGGGCTCACTCCCGCACTCCACCGGCAGCGGGCGGGGGCTCACTCCCGCACTCCACCGGCAGGGGGCGGGGGCTCACTCCCGCACACGACCGGCAGGGGGCTGGGGCTCACTCCCGCACACGACCGACAGGGGGCGGGGGCTCACTCCCGCACACGACCGGCAGGGGGCGGGGGCTCACTCCCGCACTCGACCGGCAGGGGGCGGGGGCTCACTCCCGCACTCCACCGGCAGGGGGCGGGGGCTCACTCCCGCACTCGACCGGCAGGGGGCGGGGGCTCACTCCCGCACTCGACCGGCAGGGGGCGGGGGCTCACTCCCGCACTCGACCGGCAGGGGGCGGGGGCTCACTCCCGCACTCGACCGGCAGTGGGCGGGGGCTCACTCCCGCACTCGACCGGCAGTGGGCGGGGGCTCACTCCCGCACACGACCGGCAGGGGGCGGGGGCTCACTCACGCACTCGACCGGCAGGGGGCGGGGGCTCAGTCCTGCACTCCACCGGCAGGGGGCTCACTCCCGCACACGACCGGCAGGGGGCGGGGGCTCACTCCCGCACACGACCGACAGGGGGCGGGGGCTCACTCCCGCACTCGACCGGCAGGGGGCGGGGGCTCACTCCCGCACTCCACCGGCAGGGGGCTCACTCCCGCACACGACCGGCAGGGGGCGGGGGCTCACTCCCGCACACGACCGGCAGGGGGCGGGATCTCACTCCCGCACACGACCGGCAGGGGGCGGGGGCTCACTCCCGCACACGACCGGCAGGGGGCGGGGGCTCACTCCCGCACTCGACCGGCAGGGGGCGGGGGCTCACTCCCGCACTCGACCGGCAGGGGGCGGGGGCTCACTCCCGCACTCGACCGGCAGGGGGCGGGGGCTCACTCCCGCACACGACCGGCAGGGGGCGGGGGCTCACTCCCCCACTCGACCGGCAGGGGGCGGGGGCTCACTCACGCACTCGACCGGCAGGGGGCGGGGGCTCACTCCCGCACTGGACCGGCAGGGGGCGGGGGCTCACTTCCACCACTCGACCGGCAGGGGGCGGGGGCTCACTCCCCCACTCGACCGGCAGGGGGCGGGGGCTCACTCCCGCACTCGACCGGCAGGGGGCGGGGGCTCACTCCCGCACTCGACCGGCAGGGGGCGGGGGCTCACTCCCGCACTCGACCGGCAGGGGGCGGGGGCTCACTCCCGCACACGACCGGCAGGGGGCGGGGGCTCACTCACGCACTCGACCGGCAGGGGGCGGGGGCTCACTCCCGCACACGACCGGCAGGGGGCGGGGGCTCACTCCCGCACTCGACCGGCAGGGGGCGGGGGCTCACTCCCGCACACGACCGGCAGGGGGCGGGGGCTCACTCCCGCACACGACCGACAGGGGGCGGGGGCTCACTCCCGCACTCCACCGGCAGGGGGCGGGTGCTCACTCCCGCACTCGACCGGCAGGGGGCGGGGGCTCACTCCCGCACTCGACCGGCAGGGGGCGGGGGCTCACTCCCGCACTCGACCGGCAGGGGGCGGGGGCTCACTCCCGCACTCGACCGGCAGGGGGCGGGGGCTCACTCCCACACACGACCGGCAGGGGGCGGGGGCTCACTCACGCACTCGACCGGCAGGGGGCGGGGGCTCACTCCCGCACTCCACCGGCAGGGGGCTCACTCCCGCACTCCACCGGCAGGGGGCGGGGGCTCACTCCCGCACACGACCGGCAGGGGGCGGGGGCTCACTCCCGCACTCCACCGGCAGGGGGCTCACTCCCCCACACGACCGGCAGGGGGCAGGGGCTCACTCCCGCACTCCACCGGCAGGGGGCGGGGGCTGCACTCCACCGGCAGGGGGCGGGGGCTCACTCCCGCATACGACCGGCAGGGGGCCGGGGCTAACTCCCGCACTCCACCGGCAGGGGGCGGGGTCTCACTCCCAGCACACGACCGGCAGGCGGCGGGGGCTCACTCCCGCACTCGACCGGCAGGGTGCGGGGGCTCACTCCCGCACACGACCGGCAGGGGCGGCGGCTCACTCCCGCACTCGACCGGCAGGGGGCGGGGGCTCACTCCCGCACTCGACCGGCAGGGGGCGGGGGCTCACTCCCCGCACTCGACCGGCAGGGGGCGGGGGCTCACTCCCGCACACGACCGGCAGGGGGCGGGGGCTCACTCCCGCACTCGACCGGCAGGGGGCGGGGGCTCACTCCCGCACTCGACCGGCAGGGGGCGGGGGCTCACTCCCGCACTCGACCGGCAGGGGGCGGGGGCTCACTCCCGCACTCGACCGGCAGGGGGCGGGGGCTCACTCCCCCACTCGACCGGCAGGGGGCGGGGGCTCACTCCCGCACTCGACCGGCAGGGGGCGGGGGCTCACTCCCCCACTCGACCGGCAGGGTTGCGGGGGCTCACTCCCGCACTCGACCGGCAGGGGGCGGGGGCTCACTCCCGCACTCGACCGGCAGGGGGCGGGGGCTCACTCCCGCACTCGACCGGCAGGGGGCGGGGGCTCACTCCCGCACTCGACCGGCAGGGGGCGGGGGCTCACTCCCGCACTCGACCGGCAGGGGGCGGGGGCTCACTCCCGCACTCGACCGGCAGGGGGCGGGGGCTCACTCCCGCACTCGACCGGCAGGGGCGGGGGCTCACTCCCCCCACTCGACCGGCAGGGGGCGGGGGCTCACTCCCGCACTCGACCGGCAGGGGGCGGGGGCTCACTCCCGCACTCGACCGGCAGGGGGCGGGGGCTCACTCCCGCACTCGACCGGCAGGGGGCGGGGGCTCACTCCCGCACTCGACCGGCAGGGGGCGGGGGCTCACTCCCGCACTCGACCGGCAGGGGGCGGGGGCTCACTCCCGCACTCGACCGGCAGGGGGCGGGGGCTCACTCCCGCACTCGACCGGCAGGGGGCGGGGGCTCACTCCCGCACTCGACCGGCAGGGGGCGGGGGCTCACTCCCCCACTCGACCGGCAGGGGGCGGGGGCTCACTCCCGCACTCGACCGGCAGGGGGCGGGGGCTCACTCCCGCACTCGACCGGCAGGGGGCGGGGGCTCACTCCCCCACTCGACCGGCAGGGGGCGGGGGCTCACTCCCCCACTCGACCGGCAGGGGGGCGGGGGCTCACTCCCCCACTCGACCGGCAGGGGGCGGGGGCTCACTCCCGCACTCGACCGGCAGGGGGCGGGGGCTCACTCCCGCACTCGACCGGCAGGGGGCGGGGGCTCACTCCCGCACACGACCGGCAGGGGGCGGGGGCTCATTCCCGCACTCGACCGGCAGGGGGGCGGGGGCTCACTCCCGCACTCGACCGGCAGGGGGCGGGGGCTCACTCCCGCACTCGACCGGCAGGGGGCGGGGGCTCACTCCCGCACTCCAGCGGCAGGGGGCGGGGGCTCACTCCCGCACTCGACCGGCAGGGGGCGGGGGCTCACTCCCGCACTCGACCGGCAGGGGGCGGGGGCTCACTCCCGCACTCGACCGGCAGGGCGCGGGGGCTCACTCCCGCACTCGACCGGCAGGGGCGGGGGCTCACTCCCGCACTCGACCGGCAGGGGGCGGGGGCTCACTCCCGCACTCGACCGGCAGGGTGCGGGGGCTCACTCCCGCACACGACCGGCAGGGGGCGGCGGCTCACTCCCGCACTCGACCGGCAGGGGGCGGGGGCTCACTCCCGCACTCGACCGGCAGGGGGCGGGGGCTCACTCCCGCACTCGACCGGCAGGGGGCGGGGGCTCACTCCCGCACACGACCGGCAGGGGGCGGGGGCTCACTCCCGCACTCGACCGGCAGGGGGCGGGGGCTCACTCCCGCACTCGACCGGCAGGGGGCGGGGGCTCACTCCCGCACTCGACCGGCAGGGGGCGGGGGCTCACTCCCGCACTCGACCGGCAGGGGGCGGGGGCTCACTCCCCCACTCGACCGGCAGGGGGCGGGGGCTCACTCCCGCACTCGACCGGCAGGGGGCGGGGGCTCACTCCCCCACTCGACCGGCAGGGTTGCGGGGGCTCACTCCCGCACTCGACCGGCAGGGGGCGGGGGCTCACTCCCGCACTCGACCGGCAGGGGGCGGGGGCTCACTCCCGCACTCGACCGGCAGGGGGCGGGGGCTCACTCCCGCACTCGACCGGCAGGGGGCGGGGGCTCACTCCCGCACTCGACCGGCAGGGGGCGGGGGCTCACTCCCGCACTCGACCGGCAGGGGGCGGGGGCTCACTCCCGCACTCGACCGGCAGGGGGCGGGGGCTCACTCCCCCACTCGACCGGCAGGGGGCGGGGGCTCACTCCCGCACTCGACCGGCAGGGGGCGGGGGGCTCACTCCCGCACTCGACCGGCAGGGGGCGGGGGCTCACTCCCGCACTCGACCGGCAGGGGGCGGGGGCTCACTCCCGCACTCGACCGGCAGGGGGCGGGGGCTCACTCCCGCACTCGACCGGCAGGGGGCGGGGCTCACTCCCGCACTCGACCGGCAGGGGGCGGGGGCTCACTCCCGCACTCGACCGGCAGGGGGCGGGGGCTCACTCCCGCACTCGACCGGCAGGGGGCGGGGGCTCACTCCCCCACTCGACCGGCAGGGGGCGGGGGCTCACTCCCGCACTCGACCGGCAGGGGGCGGGGGCTCACTCCCGCACTCGACCGGCAGGGGGCGGGGGCTCACTCCCCCACTCGACCGGCAGGGGGCGGGGGCTCACTCCCCCACTCGACCGCAGGGGGCGGGGGCTCACTCCCCCACTCGACCGGCAGGGGGCGGGGGCTCACTCCCGCACTCGACCGGCAGGGGGCGGGGGCTCACTCCCGCACTCGACCGGCAGGGGGCGGGGGCTCACTCCCGCACACGACCGGCAGGGGGCGGGGGCTCATTCCCGCACTCGACCGGCAGGGGGCGGGGGCTCACTCCCGCACTCGACCGGCAGGGGGCGGGGCCTCACTCCCGCACTCGACCGGCAGGGGGCGGGGGCTCACTCCCGCACTCCAGCGGCAGGGGGCGGGGGCTCACTCCCGCACTCGACCGGCAGGGGGCGGGGGCTCACTCCCGCACTCGACCGGCAGGGGGCGGGGGCTCACTCCCGCACTCGACCGGCAGGGCGCGGGGGCTCACTCCCGCACTCGACCGGCAGGGGGCGGGGCTCACTCCCGCACATCGACCGGCAGGGGGCGGGGGCTCACTCCCGCACTCGACCGGCAGGGGGCGGGGGCTCACTCCCGCACTCGACCGGCAGGGGGCGGGGGCTCACTCCCGCACTCGACCGGCAGGGGGCGGGGGCTCACTCCCGCACTCGACCGGCAGGGGGCGGGGGCTCACCCCGGCACTCCACCGGCAGGGGGCGGGGGCTCAC
This sequence comes from Heptranchias perlo, assembly GCF_035084215.1. Lineage (NCBI taxonomy): Eukaryota > Metazoa > Chordata > Chondrichthyes > Hexanchiformes > Hexanchidae > Heptranchias > Heptranchias perlo. The sequence continues at coordinate 81,742,380 of NC_090326.1, forward strand.
TCCCGCACTCGACCGGCAGGGGGCGGGGGCTCACCCCGGCACTCCACCGGCAGGGGGCGGGGGCTCACTCCCGCACTCCACCGGCAGGGGGCGGGGGCTCACTCCCGCACACGACCGGCAGGGGGCTGGGGCTCACTCCCGCACACGACCGACAGGGGGCGGGGGCTCACTCCCGCACACGACCGACAGGGGGCGGGGGCTCACTCCCACACACGACCGGCAGGGGGCGGGGGCTCACTCCCGCACTCCACCGGCAGGGGGCGGGGGCTCACTCCCGCACTCGACCGGCAGGGGGCGGGGGCTCACTCCCGCACTCGACCGGCAGGGGACGGGGGCTCACTCCCGCACTCGACCGGCAGTGGGCGGGGGCTCACTCCCGCACTCGACCGGCAGTGGGCGGGGGCTCACTCCCGCACACGACCGGCAGGGGGCGGGGGCTCACTCACGCACTCGACCGGCAGGGGGCGGGGGCTCACTCCCGCACTCCACCGGCAGGGGGCTCACTCCCGCACACGACCGGCAGGGGGCGGGGGCTCACTCCCGCACACGACCGACAGGGGGCGGGGGCTCACTCCCGCACTCGACCGGCAGGGGGCGGGGGCTCACTCCCGCACTCCAGCGGCAGGGGGCGGGGGCTCACTCCCGCACTCGACCGGCAGGGGGCGGGGGCTCACTCCCGCACTCGACCGGCAGGGGGCGGGGGCTCACTCCCGCACTCGACCGGCAGGGCGCGGGGGCTCACTCCCGCACTCGACCGGCAGGGGGCGGGGGCTCACTCCCGCACTCGACCGGCAGGGGGCGGGGGCTCACTCCCGCACTCGACCGGCAGGGGGCGGGGGCTCACTCCCGCACTCGACCGGCAGGGGGCGGGGGCTCACTCCCGCACTCGACCGGCAGGGGGCGGGGGCTCACTCCCGCACTCGACCGGCAGGGGGCGGGGGCTCACCCCGGCACTCCACCGGCAGGGGGCGGGGGCTCACTCCCGCACTCGACCGGCAGGGGGCGGGGGCTCACCCCGGCACTCCACCGGCAGGGGGCGGGGGCTCACTCCCGCACTCCACCGGCAGGGGGCGGGGGCTCACTCCCGCACACGACCGGCAGGGGGCTGGGGCTCACTCCCGCACACGACCGACAGGGGGCGGGGGCTCACTCCCGCACACGACCGACAGGGGGCGGGGGCTCACTCCCACACACGACCGCAGGGGGCGGGGGCTCACTCCCGCACTCCACCGGCAGGGGGCGGGGGCTCACTCCCGCACTCGACCGGCAGGGGGCGGGGGCTCACTCCCGCACTCGACCGGCAGGGGGCGGGGGCTCACTCCCGCACTCGACCGGCAGTGGGCGGGGGCTCACTCCCGCACTCGACCGACAGTGGGCGGGGGCTCACTCCCGCACACGACCGGCAGGGGGCGGGGGCTCACTCACGCACTCGACCGGCAGGGGGCGGGGGCTCACTCCCGCACTCCACCGGCAGGGGGCTCACTCCCGCACACGACCGGCAGGGGGCGGGGGCTCACTCCCGCACACGACCGACAGGGGGCGGGGGCTCACTCCCGCACTCGACCGGCAGGGGGCGGGGGCTCACTAGGGGGCTCACTCCCGCACACGACCGGCAGGGGCGGGGGCTCACTCCCGCACACGACCGGCAGGGGCGGGGGCTCACTCCCGCACACGACCGGCAGGGGGCGGGGGCTCACTCCCGCACACGACCGGCAGGGGGCGGGGGCTCACTCCCGCACTCGACCGGCAGGGGAGGGGGCTCACTCCCGCACTCGACCGGCAGGGGGCGGGGGCTCACTCCCGCACTCGACCGGCAGGGGCGGGGGCTCACTCCCGCACACGACCGGCAGGGGGCGGGGGCTCACTCCCAACTCCCCCACTCGACCGGCAGGGGGCGGGGGCTCACTCACGCACTCGACCGGCAGGGGGCGGGGGCTCACTCCCGCACTCCACCGGCAGCGGGCGGGGGCTCACTCCCGCACTCCACCGGCAGGGGGCGGGGGCTCACTCCCGCACACGACCGGCAGGGGGCTGGGGCTCACTCCCGCACACGACCGACAGGGGGCGGGGGCTCACTCCCGCACACGACCGGCAGGGGGCGGGGGCTCACTCCCGCACTCCACCGGCAGGGGGCGGGGGCTCACTCCCGCACTCGACCGGCAGGGGGCGGGGGCTCACTCCCGCACTCGACCGGCAGGGGGCGGGGGCTCACTCCCGCACTCGACCGGCAGGGGGCGGGGGCTCACTCCCGCACGCGACCGGCAGTGGGCGGGGGCTCACTCCCGCACTCGACCGGCAGGGGGCGGGGGCTCACTCCCGCACTCCACCGGCAGGGGGCTCAGTCCCGCACACGACCGGCAGGGGGCGGGGGCTCACTCCCGCACACGACCGACAGGGGCGGGGGCTCACTCCCGCACTCGACCGGCAGGGGGCGGGGGCTCACTCCCGCACTCCACCGGCAGGGGGCGGGGGCTCACTCCCGCACACGACCGGCAGGGGGCAGGGGCTCACTCCCGCACACGACCGGCAGGGGGCGGGGGCTCACTCCCGCACTCGACCGGCAGGGGGCGGGGGCTCACTCCCGCACTCGACCGGCAGGGGGCGGGGGCTCACTCCCGCACACGACCGGCAGGGGGCGGGGGCTCACTCCCCCACTCGACCGGCAGGGGGCGGGGGCTCACTCACGCACTCGACCGGCAGGGGGCGGGGGCTCACTCCCGCACTCCACCGGCAGCGGGCGGGGGCTCACTCCCGCACACGACCGGCAGGGGGCGGGGGCTCACTCCCGCACACGACCGGCAGGGGGCGGGGGCTCACTCCCCCACTCGACCGGCAGGGGGCGGGGGCTCACTCCCCCACTCGACCGGCAGGGGGCGGGGGCTCACTCCCCCACTCGACCGGCAGGGGGCGGGGGCTCACTCCCCCACTCGACCGGCAGGGGGCGGGGGCTCACTCCCCCACTCGACCGGCAGGGGGCGGGGGCTCACTCCCGCACTCGACCGGCAGGGGGCGGGGGCTCACTCCCGCACACGACCGGCAGGGGGCGGGGGCTCACTCCCGCACACGACCGACAGGGGGCGGGGGCTCACTCCCGCACTCGACCGGCAGGGGGCGGGGGCTCACTCCCGCACTCGACCGGCAGGGGGCGGGGGCTCACTCCCGCACACGACCGGCAGGGGGCGGCGGCTCACTCCCGCACACGACCGGCAGGGGGCGGGGGCTCACTCACGCACTCGACCGGCAGGGGGCGGGGGCTCACTCCCGCACTCCACCGGCAGGGGGCTCACTCCCGCACACGACCGGCAGGCGGCGGGGGCTCACTCCCGCACACGACCGACAGGGGGCGGGGGCTCACTCCCGCACTCCACCGGCAGGGGGTGGGGGCTCACTCCCCCACACGACCGGCAGGGGGCGGGGGCTCACTCCCGCACTCCACCGGCAGGGGGCGGGGGCTCACTCCCCCACACGACCGGCAGAGGGCGGGGGCTCACTCCCGCACTCCACCGGCAGGGGGCGGGGGCTCACTCCCGCACTCGACCGGCAGGGGGCGGGGGCTCACCCCGGCATTCCACCGGCAGGGGGCGGGGGCTCACTCCCGCACTCGACCGGCAGGGGGCGGGGGCTCACTCCCGCACTCCACCGGCAGGGGGCGGGGGCTCACTCCCGCACACGACCGGCAGGGGGCGGGGGCTCACTCCCGCACTCCACCGGCAGGGGGCTCACTCCCCCACACGACCGGCAGGGGGCGGGGGCTCACTCCCGCACTCCACCGGCAGGGGGCGGGGGCTCACTCCCGCACTCCACCGGCAGGGGGCGGGGGCTCACTCCCGCACTCCACCGGCAGGGGGCGGGGGCTCACTCCCGCACTCCACCGGCAGGGGGCGGGGGCTCACTCCCGCATACGACCGGCAGGGGGCCGGGGCTAACTCCCGCACTCCACCGGCAGGGGGCGGGGTCTCACTCCCGCACACGACCGGCAGGCGGCGGGGGCTCACTCCCGCACACGACCGACAGGGGGCGGGGGCTCACTCCCGCACTCCACCGGCAGGGGGCGGGGGCTCACTCCCGCACTCGACCGGCAGGGGGCGGGGGCTCACTCCCGCACACGACCGGCAGGGGGCGGCGGCTCACGCCCGCACTCGACCGGCAGGGGGCGGGGGCTCACTCCCGCACTCGACCGGCAGGGGGCGGGGGCTCACTCCCGCACTCGACCGGCAGGGGGCGGGGGCTCACTCCCGCACTCGACCGGCAGGGGGCGGGGGCTCACTCCCGCACTCGACCGGCAGGGGGCGGGGGCTCACTCCCGCACTCGACCGGCAGGGGGCGGGGGCTCACTCCCGCACTCGACCGGCAGGGGGCGGGGGCTCACTCCCGCACTCGACCGGCAGGGGGCGGGGGCTCACTCCCCCACTCGACCGGCAGGGGGCGGGGGCTCACTCCCGCACTCGACCGGCAGGGGGCGGGGGCTCACTCCCGCACACGACCGGCAGGGGGCGGGGGCTCACTCCCGCACTCGACCGGCAGGGGGCGGGGGCTCACTCCCGCACTCGACCGGCAGGGGGCGGGGGCTCACTCCCGCACTCGACCGGCAGGGGGCGGGGGCTCACTCCCGCACTCGACCGGCAGGGGGCGGGGGCTCACTCCCGCACTCGACCGGCAGGGGGCGGGGGCTCACTCCCGCACTCGACCGGCAGGGGGCGGGGGCTCACTCCCGCACTCGACCGGCAGGGGGCGGGGGCTCACTCCCCCACTCGACCGGCAGGGGGCGGGGGCTCACTCCCGCACTCGACCGGCAGGGGGGCGGGGGCTCACTCCCGCACTCGACCGGCAGGGGGCGGGGGCTCACTCCCGCACTCGACCGGCAGGGGGCGGGGGCTCACTCCCGCACTCGACCGGCAGGGGGCGGGGGCTCACTCCCGCACTCGACCGGCAGGGGGCGGGGGCTCACTCCCGCACTCGACCGGCAGGGGGCGGGGGCTCACTCCCGCACTCGACCGGCAGGGGGCGGGGGCTCACTCACGCACTCGACCGGCAGGGGGCGGGGGCTCACTCCCGCACTCGACCGGCAGGGGGCGGGGGCTCACTCACGCACTCGACCGGCAGAGGGCGGGGGCTCACTCCCGCACTCGACCGGCAGGGGGCGGGGGCTCACTCCCGCACTCGACCGGCAGGGGGCGGGGGCTCACTCCCGCACTCCACCGGCAGGGGGCGGGGGCTCACTCCCGCACTCGACCGGCAGGGGGCGGGGGCTCACCCCGGCACTCCACCGGCAGGGGGCGGGGGCTCACTCCCGCACTCGACCGGCAGGGGGCGGGGGCTCACTCCCGCACTCCACCGGCAGGGGGCGGGGGCTCACTCCCGCACACGACCGGCAGGGGGCGGGGGCTCACTCCCGCACTCCACCGGCAGGGGGCTCACTCCCCCACACGACCGGCAGGGGGCGGGGGCTCACTCCCGCACTCCACCGGCAGGGGGCGGGGGCTCACTCCCGCACTCCACCGGCAGGGGGCGGGGGCTCACTCCCGCACTCCACCGGCAGGGGGCGGGGGCTCACTCCCGCACTCCACCGGCAGGGGGCGGGGGCTCACTCCCGCATACGACCGGCAGGGGGCCGGGGCTAACTCCCGCACTCCACCGGCAGGGGGCGGGGTCTCACTCCCGCACACGACCGGCAGGCGGCGGGGGCTCACTCCCGCACACGACCGACAGGGGGCGGGGGCTCACTCCCGCACTCCACCGGCAGGGGGCGGGGGCTCACTCCCGCACTCGACCGGCAGGGGGCGGGGGCTCACTCCCGCACACGACCGGCAGGGGGCGGCGGCTCACGCCCGCACTCGACCGGCAGGGGGCGGGGGCTCACTCCCGCACTCGACCGGCAGGGGGCGGGGGCTCACTCCCGCACTCGACCGGCAGGGGGCGGGGGCTCACTCCCGCACTCGACCGGCAGGGGGCGGGGGCTCACTCCCGCACTCGACCGGCAGGGGGCGGGGGCTCACTCCCGCACTCGACCGGCAGGGGGCGGGGGCTCACTCCCCCACTCGACCGGCAGGGGGCGGGGGCTCACTCCCGCACTCGACCGGCAGGGGGCGGGGGCTCACTCCCGCACACGACCGGCAGGGGGCGGGGGCTCACTCCCGCACACGACCGGCAGGGGGCGGGGGCTCACTCCCGCACTCGACCGGCAGGGGGCGGGGGCTCACTCCCGCACTCGACCGGCAGGGGGCGGGGGCTCACTCCCGCACTCGACCGGCAGGGGGCGGGGGCTCACTCCCGCACTCGACCGGCAGGGGGCGGGGGCTCACTCCCGCACTCGACCGGCAGGGGGCGGGGGCTCACTCCCGCACTCGACCGGCAGGGGGCGGGGGCTCACTCCCCCACTCGACCGGCAGGGGGCGGGGGCTCACTCCCGCACTCGACCGGCAGGGGGCGGGGGCTCACTCCCGCACTCGACCGGCAGGGGGCGGGGGCTCACTCCCGCACTCGACCGGCAGGGGGCGGGGGCTCACTCCCGCACTCGACCGGCAGGGGGCGGGGGCTCACTCCCGCACTCGACCGGCAGGGGGCGGGGGCTCACTCCCGCACTCGACCGGCAGGGGGCGGGGGCTCACTCCCGCACTCGACCGGCAGGGGGCGGGGGCTCACTCCCGCACTCGACCGGCAGGGGGCGGGGGCTCACTCACGCACTCGACCGGCAGGGGGCGGGGGCTCACTCCCGCACTCGACCGGCAGGGGGCGGGGGCTCACTCACGCACTCGACCGGCAGAGGGCGGGGGCTCACTCCCGCACTCGACCGGCAGGGGGCGGGGGCTCACTCCCGCACTCGACCGGCAGGGGGCGGGGGCTCACTCCCGCACTCGACCGGCAGGGGGCGGGGGCTCACTCCCGCACACGACCGGCAGGGGGCGGGGGCTCACTCCCGCACTCGACCGGCAGGGGGCGGGGGCTCACTCCCGCACTCGACCGGCAGGGGGCGGGGGCTCACTCCCGCACACGACCGGCAGGGGGCGGGGGCTCACTCACGCACTCGACCGGCAGGGGGCGGGGGCTCACTCCCGCACTCCACCGGCAGGGGGCTCACTCCCGCACTCCACCGGCAGGGGGCGGGGGCTCATTCCCGCACACGACCGGCAGGGGGCGGGGGCTCACTCCCGCACTCCACCGGCAGGGGGCTCACTCCCCCACACGACCGGCAGGGGGCGGGGGCTCACTCCCGCACTCCACCGGCAGGGGGCGGGGGCTCACTCCCGCACTCCACCGGCAGGGGGCGGGGCTCACTCCCGCACTCCACCGGCAGGGGGCGGGGGCTCACTCCCGCATACGACCGGCAGGGGGCCGGGGCTAACTCCCGCACTCCACCGGCAGGGGGCGGGGTCTCACTCCCGCACACGACCGGCAGGCGGCGGGGGCTCACTCCCGCACTCGACCGGCAGGGTGCGGGGGCTCACTCCCGCACACGACCGGCAGGGGGCGGCGGCTCACTCCCGCACTCGACCGGCAGGGGGCGGGGGCTCACTCCCGCACTCGACCGGCAGGGGGCGGGGGCTCACTCCCGCACTCGACCGGCAGGGGGCGGGGGCTCACTCCCGCACACGACCGGCAGGGGGCGGGGGCTCACTCCCGCACTCGACCGGCAGGGGGCGGGGGCTCACTCCCGCACTCGACCGGCAGGGGGCGGGGGCTCACTCCCGCACTCGACCGGCAGGGGGCGGGGGCTCACTCCCGCACTCGACCGGCAGGGGGCGGGGGCTCACTCCCGCACTCGACCGGCAGGGGGCGGGGGCTCACTCCCCCACTCGACCGGCAGGGGGCGGGGGCTCACTCCCGCACTCGACCGGCAGGGGGCGGGGGCTCACTCCCCCACTCGACCGGGAGGGTTGCGGGGGCTCACTCCCGCACTCGACCGGCAGGGGGCGGGGGCTCACTCCCGCACTCGACCGGCAGGGGGCGGGGGCTCACTCCCGCACTCGACCGGCAGGGGGCGGGGGCTCACTCCCGCACTCGACCGGCAGGGGGCGGGGGCTCACTCCCGCACTCGACCGGCAGGGGGCGGGGGCTCACTCCCGCACTCGACCGGCAGGGGGCGGGGGCTCACTCCCGCACTCGACCGGCAGGGGGCGGGGGCTCACTCCCGCACTCGACCGGCAGGGGGCGGGGGCTCACTCCCGCACTCGACCGGCAGGGGGCGGGGGCTCACTCCCGCACTCGACCGGCAGGGGGCGGGGGCTCACTCCCGCACTCGACCGGCAGGGGGCGGGGGCTCACTCCCGCACTCGACCGGCAGGGGGCGGGGGCTCACTCCCGCACTCGACCGGCAGGGGGCGGGGGCTCACTCCCGCACTCGACCGGCAGGGGGCGGGGGCTCACTCCCGCACTCGACCGGCAGGGGGCGGGGGCTCACTCCCGCACTCGACCGGCAGGGGGCGGGGGCTCACTCCCCCACTCGACCGGCAGGGGGCGGGGGCTCACTCCCGCACTCGACCGGCAGGGGGCGGGGGCTCACTCCCGCACTCGACCGGCAGGGGGCGGGGGCTCACTCCCGCACTCGACCGGCAGGGGGCGGGGGCTCACTCCCCCACTCGACCGGCAGGGGGCGGGGGCTCACTCCCCCACTCGACCGGCAGGGGGCGGGGGCTCACTCCCCCACTCGACCGGCAGGGGGCGGGGGCTCACTCCCGCACTCGACCGGCAGGGGGCGGGGGCTCACTCCCGCACACGACCGGCAGGGGGCGGGGGCTCACTCCCGCACTCGACCGGCAGGGGGCGGGGGCTCACTCCCGCACTCGACCGGCAGGGGGCGGGGGCTCACTCCCGCACTCGACCGGCAGGGGGCGGGGGCTCACTCCCGCACTTCTGCGGCAGGGGGCGGGGGCTCACTCCCGCACTCGACCGGCAGGGGGCGGGGGCTCACTCCCGCACTCGACCGGCAGGGGGCGGGGGCTCACTCCCGCACTCGACCGGCAGGGGGCGGGGGTTCACTCCCGCACTCGACCGGCAGGGCGCGGGGGCTCACTCCCGCACTCGACCGGCAGGGGGCGGGGGCTCACTCCCGCACTCGACCGGCAGGGGGCGGGGGCTCACTCCCGCACTCGACCGGCAGGGGGCGGGGGCTCACTCCCGCACTCGACCGGCAGGGGGCGGGGGCTCACTCCCGCACTCGACCGGCAGGGGGCGGGGGCTCACTCCCGCACTCGACCGGCAGGGGGCGGGGGCTCACCCCGGCACTCCACCGGCAGGGGGCGGGGGCTCACTCCCGCACTCGACCGGCAGGGGGCGGGGGCTCACCCCGGCACTCCACCGGCAGGGGGCGGGGGCTCACTCCCGCACTCCACCGGCAGGGGGCGGGGGCTCACTCCCGCACACGACCGGCAGGGGGCTGGGGCTCACTCCCGCACACGACCGACAGGGGGCGGGGGCTCACTCCCGCACACGACCGACAGGGGGCGGGGGCTCACTCCCACACACGACCGGCAGGGGGCGGGGGCTCACTCCCGCACTCCACCGGCAGGGGGCGGGGGCTCACTCCCGCACTCGACCGGCAGGGGGCGGGGGCTCACTCCCGCAATCGACCGGCAGGGGGCGGGGGCTCACTCCCGCACTCGACCGGCAGTGGGCGGGGGCTCACTCCCGCACTCGACCGGCAGTGGGCGGGGGCTCACTCCCGCACACGACCGGCAGGGGGCGGGGGCTCACTCACGCACTCGACCGGCAGGGGGCGGGGGCTCACTCCCGCACTCCACCGGCAGGGGGCTCACTCCCGCACACGACCGGCAGGGGGCGGGGGCTCACTCCCGCACACGACCGACAGGGGGCGGGGGCTCACTCCCGCACTCGACCGGCAGGGGGCGGGGGCTCACTCCCGCACTCCACCGGCAGGGGGCTCACTCCCGCACACGACCGGCAGGGGGCGGGGGCTCACTCCCGCACACGACCGGCAGGGGGCGGGGGCTCACTCCCGCACACGACCGGCAGGGGGCGGGGGCTCAATCCCGCACACGACCGGCAGGGGGCGGGGGCTCACTCCCGCACTCGACCGGCAGGGGGAGGGGGCTCACTCCCGCACTCGACCGGCAGGGGGCGGGGGCTCACTCCCGCACTCGACCGGCAGGGGGCGGGGGCTCACTCCCGCACACGACCGGCAGGGGGCGGGTGCTCACTCCCCCACTCGACCGGCAGGGGGCGGGGGCTCACTCACGCACTCGACCGGCAGGGGGCGGGGGCTCACTCCCGCACTCCACCGGCAGCGGGCGGGGGCTCACTCCCGCACTCCACCGGCAGGGGGCGGGGGCTCACTCCCGCACACGACCGGCAGGGGGCTGGGGCTCACTCCCGCACACGACCGACAGGGGGCGGGGGCTCACTCCCGCACACGACCGGCAGGGGGCGGGGGCTCACTCCCGCACTCCACCGGCAGGGGGCGGGGGCTCACTCCCGCACTCGACCGGCAGGGGGCGGGGGCTCACTCCCGCACTCGACCGGCAGGGGGCGGGGGCTCACTCCCGCACTCGACCGGCAGGGGGCGGGGGCTCACTCCCGCACGCGACCGGCAGTGGGCGGGGGCTCACTCCCGCACTCGACCGGCAGGGGGCGGGGGCTCACTCCCGCACTCCACCGGCAGGGGGCTCAGTCCCGCACACGACCGGCAGGGGGCGGGGGCTCACTCCCGCACACGACCGACAGGGGGCGGGGGCTCACTCCCGCACTCGACCGGCAGGGGGCGGGGGCTCACTCCCGCACTCCACCGGCAGGGGGCGGGGGCTCACTCCCGCACACGACCGGCAGGGGGCGGGGGCTCACTCCCGCACACGACCGGCAGGGGGCGGGGGCTCACTCCCGCACTCGACCGGCAGGGGGCGGGGGCTCACTCCCGCACTCGACCGGCAGGGGGCGGGGGCTCACTCCCGCACTCGACCGGCAGGGGGCGGGGGCTCACTCCCGCACACGACCGGCAGGGGGCGGGGGCTCACTCCCCCACTCGACCGGCAGGGGGCGGGGGCTCACTCACGCACTCGACCGGCAGGGGGCGGGGGCTCACTCCCGCACTCCACCGGCAGCGGGCGGGGGCTCACTCCCGCACACGACCGGCAGGGGGCGGGGGCTCACTCCCGCACACGACCGGCAGGGGGCGGGGGCTCACTCCCCCACTCGACCGGCAGGGGGCGGGGGCTCACTCCCCCACTCGACCGGCAGGGGGCGGGGGCTCACTCCCCCACTCGACCGGCAGGGGGCGGGGGCTCACTCCCCCACTCGACCGGCAGGGGGCGGGGGCTCACTCCCCCACTCGACCGGCAGGGGGCGGGGGCTCACTCCCGCACTCGACCGGCAGGGGGCGGGGGCTCACTCCCGCACACGACCGGCAGGGGGCGGGGGCTCACTCCCGCACACGACCGACAGGGGGCGGGGGCTCACTCCCGCACTCGACCGGCAGGGGGCGGGGGCTCACTCCCGCACTCGACCGGCAGGGGGCGGGGGCTCACTCCCGCACACGACCGGCAGGGGGCGGCGGCTCACTCCCGCACACGACCGGCAGGGGGCGGGGGCTCACTCACGCACTCGACCGGCAGGGGGCGGGGGCTCACTCCCGCACTCCACCGGCAGGGGGCTCACTCCCGCACACGACCGGCATGCGGCGGGGGCTCACTCCCGCACACGACCGACAGGGGGCGGGGGCTCACTCCCGCACTCCACCGGCAGGGGGTGGGGGCTCACTCCCCCACACGACCGGCAGGGGGCGGGGGCTCACTCCCGCACTCCACCGGCAGGGGGCGGGGGCTCACTCCCCCACACGACCGGCAGGGGGCGGGGGCTCACTCCCGCACTCCACCGGCAGGGGGCGGGGGCTCACTCCCGCACTCGACCGGCAGGGGGCGGGGGCTCACCCCGGCACTCCACCGGCAGGGGGCGGGGGCTCACTCCCGCACTCGACCGGCAGGGGGCGGGGGCTCACTCCCGCACTCCACCGGCAGGGGGCGGGGGCTCACTCCCGCACACGACCGGCAGGGGGCGGGGGCTCACTCCCGCACTCCACCGGCAGGGGGCTCACTCCCCCACACGACCGGCAGGGGGCGGGGGCTCACTCCCGCACTCCACCGGCAGGGGGCGGGGGCTCACTCCCGCACTCCACCGGCAGGGGGCGGGGGCTCACTCCCGCACTCCACCGGCAGGGGGCGGGGGCTCACTCCCGCACTCCACCGGCAGGGGGCGGGGGCTCACTCCCGCACTCCACCGGCAGGGGGCGGGGGCTCACTCCCGCACACGACCGGCAGGGGGCCGGGGCTAACTCCCGCACTCCACCGGCAGGGGGCGGGGTCTCACTCCCGCACACGACCGGCAGGCGGCGGGGGCTCACTCCCGCACACGACCGACAGGGGGCGGGGGCTCACTCCCGCCCTCCACCGGCAGGGGGCGGGGGCTCACTCCCGCACTCGACCGGCAGGGGGCGGGGGCTCACTCCCGCACACGACCGGCAGGGGGCGGCGGCTCACGCCCGCACTCGACCGGCAGGGGGCGGGGGCTCACTCCCGCACTCGACCGGCAGGGGGCGGGGGCTCACTCCCGCACTCGACCGGCAGGGGGCGGGGGCTCACTCCCGCACTCGACCGGCAGGGGGCGGGGGCTCACTCCCGCACTCGACCGGCAGGGGGCGGGGGCTCACTCCCGCACTCGACCGGCAGGGGGCGGGGGCTCACTCCCGCACTCGACCGGCAGGGGGCGGGGGCTCACTCCCCCACTCGACCGGCAGGGGGCGGGGGCTCACTCCCGCACTCGACCGGCAGGGGGCGGGGGCTCACTCCCGCACTCGACCGGCAGGGGGCGGGGGCTCACTCCCGCACTCGACCGGCAGGGGGCGGGGGCTCACTCCCCCACTCGACCGGCAGGGGGCGGGGGCTCACTCCCCCACTCGACCGGCAGGGGGCGGGGGCTCACTCCCGCACTCGACCGGCAGGGGGCGGGGGCTCACTCCCGCACTCGACCGGCAGGGGGCGGGGGCTCACTCCCGCACTCGACCGGCAGGGGGCGGGGGCTCACTCCCGCACTCGACCGGCAGGGGGCGGGGGCTCACTCACGCACTCGACCGGCAGGGGGCGGGGGCTCACTCACGCACTCGACCGGCAGGGGGCGGGGGCTCACTCCCGCACTCGACCGGCAGGGGGCGGGGGCTCACTCCCGCACTCGACCGGCAGGGGGCGGGGGCTCACTCCCGCACTCGACCGGCAGGGGGCGGGGGCTCACTCCCGCACACGACCGGCAGGGGGCGGGGGCTCACTCCCGCACTCGACCGGCAGGGGGCGGGGGCTCACTCCCGCACTCGACCGGCAGGGGGCGGGGGCTCACTCCCGCACTCGACCGGCAGGGGGCGGGGGCTCACTCCCCCACTCGACCGGCAGGGGGCGGGGGCTCACTCCCGCACTCGACCGGCAGGGGGCGGGGGCTCACTCCCGCACTCGACCGGCAGGGGGCGGGGGCTCACTCCCGCACTCGACCGGCAGGGGGCGGGGGCTCACTCCCGCACTCGACCGGCAGGGGGCGGGGGCTCACTCCCGCACTCGACCGGCAGGGGGCGGGGGCTCACTCCCGCACTCGACCGGCAGGGGGCGGGGGCTCACTCCCGCACTCGACCGGCAGGGGGCGGGGGCTCACTCCCGCACTCGACCGGCAGGGGGCGGGGGCTCACTCCCGCACTCGACCGGCAGGGGGCGGGGGCTCACTCCCGCACTCGACCGGCAGGGGGCGGGGGCTCACTCCCGCACTCGACCGGCAGGGGGCGGGGGCTCACTCCCGCACTCGACCGGCAGGGGGCGGGGGCTCACTCCCGCACTCGACCGGCAGGGGGCGGGGGCTCACTCCCGCACTCGACCGGCAGGGGGCGGGGGCTCACTCCCGCACTCGACCGGCAGGGGGCGGGGGCTCACTCCCGCACTCGACCGGCAGGGGGCGGGGGCTCACTCCCGCACTCGACCGGCAGGGGGCGGGGGCTCACTCCCGCACTCGACCGGCAGGGGGCGGGGGCTCACTCCCGCACTCGACCGGCAGGGGGCGGGGGCTCACTCCCGCACTCCACCGGCAGGGGGCGGCGGCAGGTTTGCGACAACACGTTTCTGCCCGTGCTGCTTTACGGGAGGCCCTGCAACATGGCGAACCCGGTCCCAGAGTCCGAGTCCGAGTCCGCCGCTCTGACCCGCCGACCCTCGCTGCCGGCCGCTGCTCCGGGGCTCGGCCGTCAGCTCTCCTTTCTCGATGCCTGTTCCCTCATCAAGAGCCCGTACTCGTGCTTGGTGGTGGACACCTACAAGAGGCACATCGCCCTCTCCCCCATGTACCTGAGCCGCAAGAGGACGGGCATCGAGAGGCAGCTGAAAACAGAGCTCCTGAGGTTCTCCGAGAGGTGAGAGCGGGGGGGAGGGGAGGGGGGGGGGGGGGGGAGGGGAGGGAGGGGAGGGGGGGGGGAGAGGGGGGGGGGGGAGGGGAGGGGGGGGGAGAGAGAGAGAGGGGAGGGGAGGGGGAGAGGGGGGGGAGAGAGAGAGGGGAGGGGGGGGGAGAGAGAGGGAGAGAGAGAGAGAGGGGGGAGAGAGAGAGAGAGGGGGGGGGGGAGAGGGGAGGGGGTGGAGAGAGAACGGGGGGGAGGGAGTGAGGGGGAGGGAGGAGGGGGGGGGGGTCTCCCGCGCTGTTCTTTGAGACGTAAAGTGTGTCACACTTTTAAAAAAAACTCAATCCAACTTAATTGCTGACTTTAAATTTAATTTACATCTAGTCTTCGATAAGTCGCAAATTGCTCCAGTTAAGCATCGGGAACCACCAAAACCATCGTCTTCGGCCCCCACTATAAACTCATGCCCGACCACGCTCGGTTTGAACCAGACTTTTTTTTTATTCGTTCATGGGATGTGGGAGTCGCTGGCGAGGCCAGCATTTATTGCCCATCCCTAATTGCCCTTGAGAAGGTGGTGGTGAGCCGCCTTCTTGAACCGCTGCAGTCCGTGTGGTGAAGGTTCTCTCACAGTGCTGTTAGGAACGGAGTTCCAGGATTTTGACCCAGCGACAATGAAGGAACGGCGATATATTTCCAAGTCAGGATGGTGTGTGACTTGGAGGGGAAGGTGCAGATTGTGTTGTTCCCATGTACCTGATGCCCATGTCCTTCCAGGTGGTAGAGGTCGTGGGTTTGGGAGGTGCTGTCGAAGTAGCCTTGGCGAGTTGCTGCAGTGCATCCTGTAGATGGTACACACTGCAGCCTCTGTGCGCCGGTAGTGAAGGGAGTGAATGTTTAGGGTGGTGGATGGGGTGCCAATCAAGCGGGCTGTTTTATCTTGGATGGTGTCGAGCTTCTTGAGTGTCATTGGAGCTGCACTCATCCAGGCAAGTGGAGAGTATTCCATCACAATCCTGACTTGTGCCTTGTAGATGGTGGAAAGGCTTTGGGGAGTCAGGAGGTGAGTCACTCGCTGCAGAATACCCAGCCTCTGGCCTGCTCTCGTAGCCACAGTATTTATATGGCTGGTCCAGTTAATTTTCTGGTCAATGGTGACCCCCAGGATGTTGATTGTGGGGGATTCGGCGATGGTAATGTCGTTGAATGTCAAGGGGAGGTGGTTAGACTCTCTCTTGTTGGAGATGGTCATTGCCTGACACTTGTCTGGTGTGAATGTTACTTGCCACTTATCAGCCCAAGTCTGGATGTCGTCCAGGTCTTGCTGCATGCGGGCTCGGACTGCTTCGTTATTTGAAGGGTTGCAAATGGAACTGAACACTGTGCAATCATCAGCGAACATCCCCATTTCTGACCTTATGATGGAGGGACGGTCATTGATGAAGCAGCTGAAGATGGTTGGGCCTAGGACACTGCCCTGAGGAACTCCTGCAGCAAAGTTTGCAACCTTGGTGACCTATTCAACCCTGAACAGAACTTTCGACCCCATAT
The DNA here is from genome assembly GCF_035084215.1 of Heptranchias perlo. Classification (NCBI taxonomy): domain Eukaryota; kingdom Metazoa; phylum Chordata; class Chondrichthyes; order Hexanchiformes; family Hexanchidae; genus Heptranchias; species Heptranchias perlo. The sequence goes on from NC_090326.1 coordinate 81,758,296, forward strand.
CTTCTCCATCACAAAGACCTCTGTCACATGTGCTTCCACTCCTACCTCAGCCCATCTTCTGCTGAAACTCTCATCCATGCCTTCCTCACCTCCATGCTCTACTGGTCAGCTTCCCCATCCTCCATAAGCATTACCCCATCCAGAACTCTGCTGCCTGTATCCTATCCTGCATCAAGTCTGCTCACCCGTTGCTCCTGTCCTTGCTGATCCACTTTGGCTCCTGGTCCTCTGATGTAAAATTAGCATTCTTGTGTTTAAATCCCTTCATGGCCTAACTCCTCCCTACTTTTGGAAGTTCCTGCAACCCCTCTGCTGAATTCTATGTTCCTACGACTTTGGTCTCTTGTGTTTAACCCCACCCTCTGCCCAACTATTGGTGGTGCCTTCAGCAATCTGGGCCTTGTGCTCAGTAATTCCTTCCTTAAACCCCACTGGTGCTCCACCTCCTCCTTTCAGAGCATGGAAGCAATTTTAATTTTTGGCAGTGGGGTGAAATCGGCAAATACAAATCGGCCACTCATTATACATTCCACACAATTTTCAAAATGTTAACTCCTGTTTACGCCATCGCCAAAAGTTAAAATGATCCCCCTGTATGGGGCAAACAAACTCCCACCCACAGATAGCTTGAAGACTCTTAAATATGGTGATGTGCTTTTCTGCATATCTCACCAAAACAAAATCCGGTTACGTTGTGGTACCTTTAGTACTGATTACTCCATTTTCTTCAATCACCTTTCCTCTATTGTCACCTTGGGGAAGTACTCTTGCACACTTCTAATTCTGTCTTGTCCCATTGTAATCACTAGTCTCTCACAGTTTCTTCTCCCATGGTCGTCTTCTCCATGTCTCAGGCGCCACCCTTGGTGCCCACTTATCATCTACATGTTGCCCCTCAGTGATATCATCAGCTTGCATGTGTGCAGCTGACATCTAGCTCTACCTCTGCCACCACCAGGAATGTTGCTCAACTATCAGACTGCTTTTCTGATCCTGATGAGTCATGGTTTCCTGCAGCTCAACATTGACAGTATTGGAACCGTTTTGTTTTGTTCTCGGCAGCACCTTTATGGTCTGACTCAATCACCCTCCCTAGCTGCCCGCCTAGGGTGAACAGAGTGGTTTGCAATTTTAGCATTCTGTTCGATCCTGAGCTGACCTTTAAACCCAGTATTAAGACCATCACCAAAATTGCCACCTTCCATCTGCAAAATGTTGCCTGCTCACTGCTCCACTGCTGCCGAAACCTTTATCCATGATTCCACTACCTCAATTGATTTCTCAAAATCTCTCTTGTTGGACTTGCCACCTGTATCCTTGATAAACTTCAACTCTTTGGCCAGAGCCCTCATCCACAAAATCTCCTACACAACCATTACCCCTGCCCATGCCAAGCTCCATTGGCTTCTTGTGTCCCAGTGAGGAAGTCATTCAGTTGTACAGAGCCTTGGTCAAACGCCATCTGGAGTACTGGCTTCAGTTTTGGGCACCACACCTCAGGAAAAATATATTGGCTTTAGAGCCGGTACATTGTAGAGTCACCAGAACGATACCGGGGCTTAAAGGGTTAAGAACAGGTTGCATAAAATTGGCTTGTATTCCCTTGAGTTTAGATGGTTGAGGGCTGAATTAATTGAGATCTTTGAAATGATAAAGGGATTCGATAGGGTAGATACAAAAACTATTTCCTCCGCTGGCGGAATCCAGAACAAGAGGGCATGAGATAGATAGATAGATAGCTTTTTGGCAACCAAAGGTATTAAGGGATATGGGCCAAAGGCAGGTATATGGAGTTAGATCACAGATCAGCCATGATCTGATCAAATGGCGGAGCAGGCACGATGTTCCTATAATAAAAGGATTTTATTATAGGAACATGTTCCTATGTTCCTATAATAAAATTAGAGCTAGGCCATTTAGGAGTGAAATCAGAGAGTGCTTTTTCATGCAAATAATAGTGGAAATCTGTCCCTTCCTGCAATTTTTCACCATACCTGCTGTGTGCAGCAAACACCCAAACATCCTGAACCTGTCCTTAGCCTCTGGATAGGATATCTGCTAGTGAAGTATCAACTTAATGAAGGAATAATGAGATTGCTCTTTTTAATTGATAGGTTTAAATAATAAATACATTGCACAATCTCTGTTCCTATGCTTTGTAATTGTTATCTGTACCCTGTGACTAGATCGATCCTTTGAGGTCAGTTTTAAAATAAATGTGTATAGTTCTATACTTTTGTTTCAACTCTGATTCTATAACTCCAGCTTCTCCGGTCTATCCATGTAACTGAAGTCCCTCATCCCTGGAACCATTCTAGTAAATCTTTTCTGCACCCCCTCTAAGGCCTTCGCATCCTTCCTAAAGTGCGGTGAACGGAATTGGACACCATACTCCAGCTGCGGCTGAAACAGTGTTTTATAAAGGTTGAACATAATTTCCTTGCTTTTGCACTCTATGTCTCTATTTATAAAGCCCAGGATCCCGTATGCGTTTTTAATCGCTTTCTCAACCTGTTCTGCCACCTTCAAAGATTTGTGCACATATACCCCCAGGTCTCTCTGTTCCTGCACCCCTTCAGAAATGTACCATTTGGTTTATATTGCCTCTCATCGTTCTTCCTGCCAAAATGTATCACTTCGGACTTCTCTGCGTTAAATTTCGTCTGCCCATTCCACCAGCCTGTCTATGTCCTTCTGAAGTCTATTACTACCCTCCTCACTGTTTACCACACTTTCAAGTTTTGTGTGCCATCTGCAAATTTTGAAATTGTGCCCTGTACACCCAAGTCCAAGTCATTAATATATATCAAAACATACATCTAGTGTATGGATTATTTCTATATAACAGTCGTGAGATTATTCAGATAATATAACCTGATCGAGTGAAAGCTGAGTAACTTATATTAATCTGTGATTAGATTATTGATTTATTGTGTCAGCTTTGGCATCTGAGTCGCAAGGTTGTGGGTTCAAGCCCCACTCCAGAGACTTGCTCCTATTTTCTATGATTATGTGCTCAAGAGTAGGCCATTCGGCCCTTCGGGCTTGCTCCACCGTTCAAAATGATCATGGCTGATCGTCTAACTTAGAACCTAATTTATGCTGATACTTCAATGGAGTACTGAGGGAGGCGCGGTCCTTCGGATGAGACATTAAAAGGAGACCCTGTCTGCCTTCTCTGGTGGATGTAAAAGTTCCTATGGCACTTATCGAAGAAGAGCAGTGTCCTGGCAACATTTAAAACCGATTATCTGGTCATTTATCTCATTGCTGTTAGTGGACAAATTGGCTGATGCATTGTCTACATTACAACAGTAACTCCAATTCAAAAGTACTTCATTAACTGTGAAGCGTTCTGGGGCATCTTGAGATCGTTGAAGGGACTATATAAATACAAGCTCTTTCTTTTTTCATAACATTTTGGAAATCAACTGTTGATTTTCCACTTGGGAAAAATTTGAAACGATTCATGTTTTGATTTCTTTTGGTGTAGACATCACGTGGATATCTGCAGCTGGGAAAAAACCCAAAGTGCAATAAAATTGCCCTTACGATCTGTGCTGCATATGTTATAATTAGATATGTGAAGTTAATTAAAAGGCAGTAACTTTATCTTGGGTTCAGATAATTATTCAAGATCACAAGAGTTTCAATTTTGTGGTCTCTGATCTCATCTGGACCCCTTAATGAAATTATTGCATGTAAGTTAGCCTATGAGTATTATTCTCTGTATAATTCACGTTAACTTTTAATTAGATGTGGTTTTGTGAATAAAGATACCATCCGGTTTAGTATTAAACTGTATCAAACAGAAGATCCAGGTGTGATTCCCAGTCTGTAGTGAGTTAACTGCTCTCAGCAGGAAGCAGTAGGGTTACTACAGTTGGCCCAGCACTTCTAATCGAGAGAGGAAAAAAAAGACACTGCTGGAAAAGGCCAGTATGTAAGTGACAGGTCAGCCTGTTATGATGCCTTTCACAGTAGAATATCCTGCAGCCCCTCTCTGTCTCAGCTCATGTGATGAATGGCCACTTAGGTGAGGTAGCACAAGACTGCTGATGCCTATGAATCAGTACTCCACTCTTGGAAGAGATGGGGAGAATTTTTGTTTTGTTTATATTTTTAAAAAAACCTTTTAATTGGACACAACACCCTGACCTGTGGTTACTTCCACAGATCCCATCAGTGCTGCTCCTGTGTCCCAGAAGATGTGCTTGATGACCCAGCCAAAACTGGTGAAACTCATTCTCTTGGGTAAGCTGAAGGCAAAAATCACTTTGAGACTGGGAATCGTGTCGTCTGTGGAGTCTTATGTAGCTACCCTGGCACACTTACAATTTCAGTCACGGCTGAACATTTTGTAATAGTTGGAAGTAGATAGTTTATACTTTAAAATCCATTGTGTGCTGCACCTTCACTCAGCTTTTTATAATTTTATAGTAGTACTCAGGAAAAATAATTCCAGCAATTTCCATTTCAATAAGACCTTTGTTTTGTTCAGATAGGAGTTCAAATGCTTTTTTTATAAATCAACTCATAAGTATTCATTGCAATTATACAATTATTATGCATTAAGTTTGTACCTAGCAAATTCCATTGCAAAGATTGTGTAACCTCTTTAACGTATTTGTTAGTCTGCAGGGTGTCCCAATTGCTTACGATAAAGTCAAATTAGTTGGTGAATTAGCCGACATCTATGATGACCAAGGATATATACATCTCAACATTGAAGCAGACTTTGTTATCTTCAGGCCTAAAACTGGACAGAAGCTGGTGGTAAGTTTTAGTTTAATTGGAGAGGAAAAAAAGCTTGACAAGGGAACATATTGCAGGCCATGAGAATGCAGAAAGACTTGGACAACATGGATACAAGGAATTTTTTTTTAAAAAATCATCTGATTTAGAACCAAAGGATACTTGAGAACAAGATTGAAATTGTAGGCCTCGAGCAAGGCCAGATATTGGCAGGAAAGTAGGTGTTTAGAATAGACTGCCATCAAAATTAGTTACTACTATAAAGTTGTTAGACAAGCACTTGGTTGTGAGAAGGATCGAAGATTTTTGGGAGTCCTGTGCTGAGTATTGGCATATAATATATGGAATGAGACCTGTTGGGGTTAGATAATGTTAGAATGAAATCCCAGACTTTTCTGCTTAACTGCTTGCGGGCTTATGGTGGAATCACCATTTTGAAATCCTATCTCCAAAATTATTCGTCTCCATCAGGAGATTAAGTAAATTGAGGAGAATGCATAACCGTGCTGCTGGTTCATTGAAAAAAATGACTCAATTTGACAAATGGGCTTTTCTCTTCTTGAATAGATATGTATTGTAAAATCTTGTGCTGACCCACCAAGCTGCAATTAATAATAGTGCACTGAGGTTCTGGAACACAAAGTGGTGAGATAGAAGGTTCCCTACTGCATTTTGACTTGTATTCAGTCCAGCAGCTCCTAGTCATCTAAACGGAAGCAAAGTTCGAGAGAAATGCTGTGTTAATTTCACATAACTCCCAGTGGCTAGTTTAAGAGCAGAGGCAAAAATGTGGGAACATGTCTGCTGCCTTCCCTTCTGGTTGGAGAATGTTACCTGGCAAAGGGTTTTAAGGTGGCAAGCAGTCACTGTCAAAATTAGAATGGAGTAAAATAGAATTAGTGTTTGTTTAAAAAAGGTAGGCTTTCGTCAAGTGAATCATTTTTATAGTTTACTGGTTTTTCAGCATATGGACTTAATGTGAAAATGGCACAGCTTCTGAGGGAATGCAGATTTCATAGCATTGGAATAATCAAGTCTGGAGGTGACAAAAACAAGGATGAGGGCTTCAACTGCAGAAGGAACTGAGGCAGGAGTGTAGGCCAGCGATGTTACGGAGGTGGAAGTAGACGGTATTTGTTTTGGAGAGTGTATGGGGTCAGAAGCTTAGCTCGGGGTTGAAAAAGATGCCAAGATTGCGAACAGTCTTGTTCAGCCTGTGACAGTTGCTGGGGAGAGGGGTGGAATCAATGGTGAGGGTACGGAGCTGTGTTGGGGGCCGAAGATGATTTCTTTCGTCTTCCCAATTTTTAACTGGAGGAAATTGCGGCACATCTAAGACTGGATTTTGGACAAGCAGTCTGATAACAAAGGCCATGGACAGATTGAGAGAGATGGTGGAGAGGTAGAGCTGGGTGTTGTCAACCTACATGTGGAAGCTGACCCTGTGTCTGCAAATGATATTGCCATGGGGCAGCATGTAGATGAGGAAGAGAAGGGAACCAAGGACAGATCCTTGAGGGATTCTGAAGTTAATGGTGCGTTGACGGGAATAGTAGCCACTACTGGAAATGTTTTGCTAACGATCGGACAGATAAAAGTGAAACCAAGTGAGGGCATTCCACTGAGCTGAAAAATGGAGGAGAGGTTTTTGAGAAGGATGGTGTGGTCAACAGTGTCAAAGTCTGCAGAGCGGTCAAGAAAGACGAGGAGGGATAGTGCACCATGGTCGCAGTCAGAGGACGTCATATTTGACTTTGGTTAGGGTCATTTCAGTCCTGTGGTAGGGACGGAAATCTAATTGTAGAGATTCAAAAATGGAGTTGCAGGAAAGATGGATATGGATTTGGGAGCCACCAAAGCGGATAGCATTGGTTGTCCATTTAATAATTAAAAGTGCAGCTCAGCCAGTTGGTGTTTCCGCAGGTTTGAACTGCAATAAAACTAACGTCATTAGGAAAATTTGTCAACACTGCTGGATGAGGTGTCCTTTTGGTGGAGGGAAATTGATACAGGACTGTTCTGGTAATCTTAAGTGCTTGAGAAAACTTAGCCAGATTATTCTGACTCCTGGCTGAAAGGAAGTATGGTGATGTGTTACCTCAATGAAGAAAGTCTGTGCGTACAACAGAACAAATATATTTGTCTTAATTGTAACCTTTAGTAGGCACAATTGGTGATATTTTGTCCAGTTTGTAAAATGAATCTGCTTGCCTTTGAGGTCTAAAAAAATTAAAACAAATAATCAAAACAAAATTATTTGCTCTGCAGCAGATCCAGCCTTTTATTTTTTTCAGGTAACTACCAGCATCCTTCAGTAAGGAGGGCAGAATAATCTGGGCCATAGAATCATAGAAGTTTACAACATGGAAACAGGCCCTTCGGCCCAACATGTCCATGTTGCCCAGTTTATACCACTAAGCTAGTCCCAGTTGCCTGCACTTGGCCCATATCCCTCTATACCCATCTTACCCATGTAACTGTCCAAATGCTTTTTAAAAGACAAAATTGTACCCGACTTTACTACTGCCTCTGGCAGCTCGTTCCAGACACTCACCACCCTTTGAGTGAAAAAATTGCCCCTCTGGACCCTTTTGTATCTCTCCCCTCTCACCTTAAATCTATGCCCCCTCGTTATAGACTCCCCTACCTTTTTGGGAAAAGATTTTGACCAACTACCTTATCTATGCCCCTCATTATTTTATAGACTTCTATAAGATCACCCCTCAACCTCCTACTCTCCATGGAAAAAAGTCTCAGTCTATCCAACCTCTCCCTATAAGTCAAACCATCAAGTCCCGGTAGCATCCTAGTAAATCTTTTCTGCACTCTTTCTAGTTTAATAATATCCTTTCTATAATAGGCTGACCAGAACTGTACACAGTATTCCAAGTGTGGCCTTACTAATGTCTTGTACAACTTCAACAAGACATCCCAACTCCTGTATTTAATGTTCTGACCAATGAAACCAAGCATGCTGAATGCCTTCTTCACCCTATCCACCTGTGACTCCACTTTCAAGGAGCTATGAACCTGTACTTGCTATGAACCTGTACTCCTAGATCTTTGTTCTATAACTCTCCCCAACGCCCTACCATTAAAGGAGTAGGTCCTGGCCCGATTCGATCTACCAAAATGCATCACCTCACATTTATCTAAATTAAACTCCATCTGCCATTCACTGGCCCAATTTATCAAGATCCCGTTGCAATCCTAGATAACCTTCTTCACTGTCCACAATGCCACCAATCTTGGTGTCATCTGCAAACTTACTAACCATGCCTCCTAAATTCTCATCCAGATCATTAATATAAATAACAAATAACAGCGGACCCAGCACCGATCCCTGAGGCACACCGCTGGTCACAGGCCTCCAATTTGAAAAACAACCCTCTACAACCACCCTCTGTTTTCTGTCGTCAATCCAATTTTGTATCCAATTGGCTACCTCACCTTGGATCCCATGAGATCTAACCTTATGTAACAACCTACCATGCGGTACCTTGTCAAAGGCTTTGCAAAAGTCCATGTAGACCACGTCTACTGCACAGCCCTCATCTATCTTCTTGGTTACCCCTTCAAAAAACTCAATCAAATTCGTGAGACATGATTTTCCTCTCACAAAACCATGCTGACTGTTCCTAATCAGTCCCTGCCCCTCCAAATGCCTGTAGATCCTGTCTCTCAGAATACCCTCTAACAACTTACCCACTACAGATGTCAGGCTCACCGGTCTGTAGTTCCCAGGCTTTTTCCTGCCGCCCTTCTTAAACAAAGGCACAACATTTGCTACCCTCCAATCTTCAGGCACCTCACCTGTAGCTGTAGGCTTTTATAAACACTGTCAAACTGTTAAGAATGCAATGAATGCCCATGCCTTTTAAAATGGCACATAAAATTAGAAGCTTTTTTTGTTCATCCTTAGAATATGGGGTTTGCAGTGTAAGTTAACTTTTTTTTATAATTTTCAAATAAAATAACTGCACTTGTTGTCATTTGTATAATGATATTAATGTGCATGATGACAGTAGGTTAGTCGCTTCATGTACTGAAATTTTTCAGGGTGTTGTGAACAAAGTTGCTCCAAGTCATCTTGGCTGTCTGGTACACGGGTGTTTTAATGCTTCGATACCCAAGCCACATCATGCAAATGGAATTTGGCCAGGCTTTGCAGTGTCGGTGGGAGATAGCCTGAAGTTTGAAGTTGTTCAGTTGGATGCTGATGTCGCTGGTGTACTGTGCATTCGAGGACGGTTGGATAAAAGGTAACTACACTAAGTTATTTAGTGATGAAATATCATATGAGAATTGAATGGGAGGATGCTAATGCTGCAGTGATAGATTTGAGTTTTCAATACAGATCAGACTTGGCTCATAGGACCTCGTAATTTGTGTAAATCATTTGGCTGAGATTCCTTTTGAGTGGAAACTAGGAGAATGCCTGCTTTTCGCCATAATTAATGACCTAACAAAATTGCTTTCTCAGAAATGGCACTTTTCAAAGCCGCAGCTTTCCGCGATTTCATTAGGTCATTAAGTACAGAGAACAGGCATTCTCATCATTTTTTTGTTGTGGAACTTCACCCTTCCCATACAACTGTAATAGCTTTATTATTAAACAATTATGGTGATTATAATTTCATCTACCCTACAGTCCATAGCTTTATAAGAAGCAGGTGTGAATGCAAAATCAAAAATTTGATAAATGTATAAAAATCTGTCATTAAAATTAATTTGCGCCTTGTGTGGTAAATTGAACTCCCAAAAGACACATGTATGTCTGTCAGCTCTATCTGGATTTGTTTTCAATGGTGTAATAGCTTCATTAGACAGTGCATGCAAGATTCTAAGGTGCCTGGATTCAAAAACTATTGCCACTTGCTAACTTGGGTACTATAGGGATGTGTAAATTAAATACCTCTAACATTTATAGGGTAGCTTCATCTACACCACAAGCCATTTTGGCATGTCAACAATGGAAGGGTTTGGACAGGTTGTTGTCTTGATCAATCTTGGCTTGCCAATGTGAACAAAATAATTGTGGGTGGGGGATGGGGAGGCGGCAGCTGAGAGGAGACGGAGCAAGAGGAGAGGACTTTTGCCATTGTGAATAATTGACCATTCATTGAAAATTCTATACAAACTTTTAGTGACCAGTTTATGACTTTTCCAGATTTTTTTTACAGCATCCAGCTCAGTTGCTAGAATCCAGGTTCAACATGAAATGCCAATTCTCCTTAGTATGAGACCAAGTGATATGCTGTTTATGATGAAATGATTGATCAGTCCATTATAGAAGATGATATAGAATAATACCCTTGCACAGTAATTTTGATATTGTACTGAACAAGCTTTTTTGCTTCATACACACGTTAATTATTTAACTAAGGTTGGAAATCTATTGTCGAAAATGAGGGCCATGTCTTTTATGAAATCATCTGATCACAACTGTATTGAAATAGAATATTGTGTAATAATGTTTTATTCTGGTACAGCCCTAAGTTGATAATTTCTTACCCAATAAAAACTATACAAGAAGAGTAGATATAAATTGCAATTGTTAATGACTCTGAGGTATACTGATGACCAGGGATACAGTAGTGTAGTGGTAATGCTACTGGACTAATAACAGTCAAGTTCAAATCCCACCATGGCAGTTTGAGAATTTTAATTCAGTTGGGGGAAAAAAAATCTGGAGATTAAAAGAAAGAGCTGGTATCAGTAAAAGTGACCATGAAGTGCCCAACTGGTTTACTAATGTCCCACACCAGCGTCATTGGCTCTTAACTGCCCTCTGAAGTTATACCAAATGCTACTCAATGGTTCGAAAAGGCTCACCATCACCATCTCAGTGTGTGTACGGGTGGGCATTAAATGCCGGCCGTGCCAGTGACGCCCATATCCCGAGAATGAATTTTTTTTTAAAGCAAGTTCACTTTTCTGATTGCCAGCGGACAAAGTTGCACTCTGAAGGATTTGATTGTGGTCAATGCACGTTATAAGCCAGGCAGAAAAGATTCTTAGCAGAATGCTAACAAGTTCATAACTCAAGATTCACAGTAAACTCAAACTTTTATGCTACAGGATTTGTTATTGGCTCATTTGTTTACCAGTTTAACCATATGGAAATTATTATTGTTGATGGGAAGCATTCAGGCCTGCTATTTAATTACAGAATATTGAACATCTGCTACAATGGGTCCCATGCTAGCCATGGAACAAAGCCATTGGGAGCACAAAAACTTGGATGAGTTTACTTATTGTCATGTGACTGAGTTATGATCAAAAACCAAAAATGTTGGTCTCTGTATTGATTTATTTGGTGTATACTTAAATGATTTGTTGCTTTAAATTCCAGTGTGCAGGCAGCATATGGTGTAGATTCTGAAGAACCACTAGAAAAGAACAGTGAAGAACAAGATGATGGTAAAGCAAGTAAGAAGAAAAAAAAGAAGAAAAAACAGAGAGATGAAGAATGTGCCACAGAAGGGACAGCTGAAGAGGCTATGAACTGTGAGATTTCAGTTAAGAATCTTCACAAAGGTGGAATGGGAAATGCTGAAATAATTTTAGACGGTAACAAATCCAAGAAGAGAAAGCAGAGGACTAAAGAACCAAATGCAAACACTGAACTCGATGGAAGGGATGCCAATGATTACCATAGTGACAATAAAGCAATTAAGAAAAAGAAAAGAAAATTGTCTGAGGGTGATTCAGAGGCCACTGATTATGCACATGAACTAAAACGCAAAAAAAAGAAAAAAAGTGATTTAACAGTTTAAAAACTGCTTTACCAGAATACTGCAGAGTTTTCCTTAGCACCTCTGTGGAAATGTGAGAAGGAAGACCATTTCATCCTGATATACAGAAAGGTTCTCCGGAATGCTGTTCGTTATTATACTTAGACAATTTTAAACTTTTTTGTTCTGTCTGCAGCTGCAATAGAAAGAATCATCTTACTAGTCATTGAGTTTATAACGGCCTAATATGAAACATTTATACCATACAATTGCCTGCTATTATACTGTTTCAAACATGAGAAACAAAAGTTACTAAGAAATATAGGAACCAAAGGCTGTCGTGAAATTAATTGGAAAATTGTGTATTTCTTTGCAGAAGATTCCTATGCCCTGCATTTTTATTTTGAAAAGTCACTCATTATCATACAGTTCATTTGTACTAGGTTGGACATGCTGTGCTGAAACAAATATTAACTGTTCTATGCCAAAAAAATTGAATATGTTTGCTGCAGTGATGTTTGTGTTACAAATAAAGGGGCATTTGGCTCAGAATGAAATGGAGATGGAGTCAAATGTTAAGTAAATGATTCAGTGATGTGATTTTAATAGTTATTATTGGGTTATGACTGAAGAAACATTCTTAAAAAGCTGTGTGTAACTCCTTGTGCTGCTGTGAATGGTTGTCTCTTGCACTATTTATATATTTTACAAGTATCTTAATACTGCTATAAATTTGTGATCTGTGTAAAGGCATTTAAAAATAGTTATTTTATTATCCAAACTTTACAGCTTGCTCTTTGAAAATTGTCCCCGAGTCTGCTGTTTACTAGCAACTTTATTATCCAATAGTTCCATCCAATCATTCTGAACCCACTGTACATTGCATGTAGCATTTCACCAATACAAATGTTGTTTTTCCTGTCTGTTACTGTTTAAAGTCACCGTATCTGGATGTTGGGAGAAATCAGGTGACTGTGCACAGTGCTTTCCACATTGGCACAGTATTTATCTTCAGATGTTCCAGGCTATTTTGCAATGGAAAAGGGAATCACCACTGCACCCAGTATATCTTATTGTCTACTGGAGACCACTTTTACATGGGTATTCTTTCTCTTCCTACTCTTTTTAAAATGCCTTTAACTGTCAGTTGAGATTTTATTTAGCAAAATGCTCTTTACTGAGTTCCTTACAAAAATAAATTATGTACAGTGAAACCATATCAGAATGAGTTATGTACATTGTGGCCTTTTCCTCATATTTCTACAATGTTTTTAATTTTGAGTAAAGTCTGTATTGAAATGGCAATCGGCTGTTCAATTACAGTGATATGAACCAGATCAAGCAGTTTTTGCTTAGTCAAAAACAAAATCCAGACCCATTTGCAGTGTTGCCTCTCATTGTTTAGTATATTGGAAGTAATGTGCTATAGGAAAAATCACACTGTAGCCAGTACACTTTATATTGTGTTATATGTGCTGTGGTACTCTTAATTCACCTCAAATTGCCTCCCATCACCACCATTGGCAGACCTGTACCCACCCAAATATTATAATGCTCAAAAAGTTTGAAATGTAACAAGTTTAGAAGGACAGAATCAATAATTGGTGTTTTTCACAGTTCATGTAGAGATGGTACAAACATGTCACATGCCAACCATCACAGATTGCTAGAATCCCAGTGCAATTACTGCTGTACTCAAGATATTAATAGGCAGATGGTTTAATTGTAACTTCTGTGTCTCATGCTGTAAGAAACAAGTGACTACAAAAGAAAATTGTGATTATGCACCTCAAATAAAGCTTTATTTTGTTGAACCATAGTGTATGTACCTAAGTTAGATCATCAATGATTTTCTTTTCATTTATGAGAAACAGTATGACCTGTAAAAGTATGTGCATTGCTAAAACTTGCATAATTTCCACTACTAGACTATACGTACACAACTTTTCTGTATATTAAATAAGTACTAGTGTATTGAGCAGAGCTGGATGCAACGATACCTGTGTGACACTTGTGACTTTAACAAGGTCTCAAGTTATGTTTTTAGTTCTGCTGAGATTTTGCAGCAGACTGACACATTAATTTATTGCTTAGTATTTAAAATGGCTGCTCTGGTTCAGTTGAATGTTGCTTCTTAATGCAGATGCTGCATTTGTTGTCTGGTAGCTGTTGGCAGAAGATGTAATTTGTAGTCATGTGATGGAAATTCTGCCTCTGAGCCCAAGGCAACTCTTGGGCTCAGGAAGTGTTAAGTTTTATTTCAAACTAGCAGAAGAGAGTCTAGTTATCCTAGGGATTGTTCCAAAAAGCCGGCAAGTTTTTTTTCACTTAATTTTTTTTACTCGCTTGTTCGTTCTGTTTGGCCTGGAGGGTTGGAATGGTTGTAGCAATGTTGACTCATTGGTGGATAAATTCTTACCAGACCACGCAAAGTTGTTACTATTAGCAACTTGCTATGTGTGCAGATTAAGAGGAGCTGGAATTTAAATTTCATGGGCATGATTTTAACATTGAAAAACAGGTGGGTTGGGGGCGGGGTGACATTCAAAAATCGCAACTATTTCAGACCCGCCTCCAACCTGTCCACTTCCGGTTTTCAAGGCGGGATGAGGGACGGGCGATCACCCTGCTCCCAGGAGGCAGTTTGGTGATTAAAACCTTTCAAGGAAGTTGCGGGCCTCCATTTTTTGCAGAGTTTCTGATTTCAACCCCTGGGGGCTGGGATTCCTGGGTTTCCTCCTTTGCACCACGTGAGAGAAGGCCCAAAACTAACAGGTAAGTGCCTTTCTGGCGCAGCTTGTGGGCCCAGAGGAACAGGAGTGCTTTCCCCAGGGGGAACAAGCCTACCTGCAGCGATCCTTCCCCCTCCCCCCAACGGATTGCAGACCGCCACGATGACCCCTGATCCCAACACCCAGCGATCATGGATCCCTGATCCCGCTCCTCCCCCCCCCCCCCCCCCCCCCCAATCCAAACAATCAAAGACTCACCTGGACACACCCTCTCCCTGGCTGCTCTTCTGTCTGACTGAGACCAACCTGTCAATCAGGCCGGTCAGTTGGACGGTAAACCGACAAAAAATAAGACGACGTCCTAACGTCAAAGTCGTAAGGACGTCCGGGTAACCCGTACTAACGGGTTTCCCGTCCGTAATTTGACCCCACGTCCCCTTCCCGGGTCATGGTCAAAATCATGCCCCATATGTCTTCCCCTCTTCACTGCTCCATACTGTATACATTTGTGGCTTTGGTCTTTGGATCCATGGGGATCCTTTGGATATGGTGGAGTTTCAACAAAACCCAATGGCTTGATTCAGTGGATCCAAACACCATAGCAGACTGTATGAATCTTCACAGTTGGGAATGTTAGTATGTTGGCATGCTACTACCAATAATTTTATCTTGAGGTTTTTAATAAGTGAATTGATAAAGGAGAATTTAGGTAGGATAGAACAGCAAGATTAATGGGATTGGTTTATGGATGGTTAGGCAGGTAAAAAAAATAAAAGTAAGCAGAGAACATTAAAATCAAAAGCTAAAAATAAAGGAAGACATAAAAAAGCTGTCTTTTGTGTTCTTGTGGGGACCTGATTGGTCCATGCTGAACAAATGACACCACAGATTAATCAACGTTACACGTTCATTGTGGTGCTGGCATACTGACATACAATATTATTGATATGGACGCAAGATTTTTAATAACATACTAGTGAATCTTCTGTGGCATTGCTTGTGGTTAGACGACATGGTGTGGTGATTTTTGTCTCACTACCGCTCAGTTTTTCTGGGTGAAAGAAAGAGGTATGTTTTTAAAAAAAAACTCACCGCTAGCTTCTCACCCATGACTTACCTGACAGCAGGCCTCGATTAGGATGTGTTTAGGGCCAGATGCAATTTTGATCTTCCATTGTGTGGAGAATGCTTAAAACTAGCTTTTCCAGTGATTTTTGTGGGACCAGGTGGATGCGCATCCTGGCCTCACAAAAATCCTCTTGCCCACTGCCAGATTCTCCTTGTCCACATCCCGCATGCCCCGCCCACCCCGGTCATGTCCACACCCTGTTAATTGGAAACTTCATGGTCAGTTCCGCAAAGGAGCTGCTGAATTTCCCACTCCCCACTGGATCAACGAGTTGCCTGTTAGCTCTCGTTCAGCACCAGCAGTTTGCTGTACTTATTAAAATGGACCTGCCCTCCATCCGATATCATCAGGTGGACGGAGCAGATACTCCACCCACTGCACAGCCAATGAATGCTGAAGACCAAAATTGCCTCCAGTATATCTTGCAGCTGTGTGGTAACAGGTTGAGTGGTTACAAGTGGTTACCTCTGGAACAAGCAAGAATAACAGGAGTTCTTGTAATAATTTGAGGGAACAGAACCATCCTGCACAAGAATAGTCGGTGGATCTCCTGTGCTATTGTAGTCTCTCTCTTACCTGCTTCTGTTATCTCTGTGATCTTTGATCTTTAGGAATCCCTAGCCCTTTTGACTCCTCATTCTCTATCCAGTATAGATTCTATTGTCTCACATTTTGCATCAACATCAATTAAAAAACTAACTTATGATTCACCCAGTAATCTGAGTACTTTCCATATGGTACATGGTGAATTAGCACATGTCTGAGACCGAGAACTCTTTCCAAAGAATGTTACCTCCGTGAAATGATCTGACTTCCCGGGCCCGATTTTACCAGGGGTGCGGGTTGGCAGCGGGTGGTCAGTCGGGCTCGAGGAAAACACGCCGTCGAAATTGAGTGCGTTGCGCGCGCGATCGCGGGATGATTGATGTAATTAGCCGGCAGTTACAGGTTCTGCGCTTCTCAGCTGCGTGCCGGCGGCCTGCGCATGCGCATTGACGTCTGAGCGATGGTGGCGCTCTATTTAAAGGGGCAGTCCACCAAATCCCCTCCAGCCACAAACTATACTCCATCAAGGATGGAGGAGCACAGGGGTAAGGCTGCTCCCCGTTTCACAGACCACGCCCTCCAGGTGCTTCTGGACGGGGTCCGCATGAGGAGGGAGATGCTGTTCCCCACAGATGGAAGGAGGTGCCCTGCCAGCGCCACCAAGAGGGCATGGGAGGAGGTGGCCACTGAGGTCACAAGCAGGGGAAACACCACCTGCACTTGGATTCAGTGCCGCAAGAGATTCAATGACCTCACCAGGTCGGGGAAAGTGAGTACACTAACGCACTCTGCGTCACTCCGTCTTCCACATCACCTCAAACACCTCACAACCCCATCTCCACTGACAGCACTGCGCTCCCGCACCAATCCTCACAGCCACCCAACTATCATCCTCACAGTGCCTGCACGTACCCACCGTCCCTGTCCCCACTTGACCACTACCACACACCCCAATGCCCATACAATGGGATGGCCATGTGGCACACGCATCCTCCCATCCATCTGGCACACGCTCAACCCACTCACACCAATGCTTGAAACGTCTCACATTGTAATCATCACTCAATAACGTTTTTGTGTTTTGCCCTCACAGGAGAAGAGGACCAGGAACGCACGCGATAGGGCACGCACCGGAGGGGACCCGCCACACGAGGTGGCTCTGACAGTCGCCGAGGTCGAGGCGTTGGAGATCAGCCGCACGCTGCTATGCCTGTCGATGGCGGATGGCGAGTCTGGTTCTGGCGAAACGGCCGGTAAGGGAAAGCTGGCACTCATCACTCATGATCGCGAATGATCTTAGCATCACATGGCATATGCCACACCGCCACATTTGGTCACATGCCTGATATTGCCCTCTGTTCTCTTGCAGGGCCGTCTGCGATCGACGTTTCCGTTGAGGGCGATTCCTCAGAGGACATGCCCGTCTCTGAGGGTCCATCGTCACACATGAGCCTTACATCCACCAGCGCAGATACACACACCTCGGTGGGTCCCCCCCCTCAGTTAGTTGGCATTGCACATGGTGAGTCACCGCGCACACGTGAGCATGAGCAGACCCTGGTGGCAGGGTCAGCCGCGGAGGGTCCGCGTCGGTGGGATCACTCTTCTCCAGGCTTTGCTCAGCCGGACCCAGATGCTGAACCCAGGGGGCCACCTGTCAAAAGGAGAGTCGTCGAGGGGCACCAGAACATTGCTGAGGTACTGGGAGAGGTGCCACGCGCACTCTCCACAATCGCACGGAGGATGGAGGAGTCCAACTCCTGCATGAGGGGAATGGTGGCACAGGTGCAGGAGGGTATCGCCGAGATAGTGTCGCAGGGACGTGAAGGCATCTCTGAGGTAGTGTCACGGGTAGGTGTGGGAACGTCTGCGGTGGAGGACAGGCTAGCCTCCCTCGAGCGTCACGCACAGCTCACCAATGAGTCCATCCAGGCCCTCACAACGGCTGTTCGGATTCAGGGTGAGCAACATTCTGCCGCCATCAACAGGTTGACAGATACATTGGAGGTGGCCTTGCAAGGTCTCACCCACGTCATCCAAACTGCCGTCCAGCAGAGTGGAAGGGGTGATGTGGGCCTTGGCCATGAGAGGGAAGATGGTGAACGGGGAAATGGAAGTGTGGACGCTACTCAAGGCGCCCCCACATCTCACCCGTTGCCCCCCTCTCAACCAGTGCCTGCAATAGTCCATCCTCTCCAGGTGGCCGTGTCTGCCCCTGCACAGGTGCAGGAGGAGCAGTCTGTGGAGGTGCCCTCACGGGCACCGAAACCCAGGGGGCGTCGGCCCAAAGCATCTACCCGGTCAGGGCACGAACAGGAGCAACCTGCCACCACCTCTGCTGGAGCCACAGGGGTAGCACCACGTAGGGGGTCCCGAAAACGAAAGCCTAAAGTTCCGTGAGCACACAGGGATTGCACCAGGGTGTTTGTCTATTTGTTTTTTTTTAATTTCCACTCTTTGAATGTCACCACAAAATAAACTCACTTTTTCTCACCAATGCAGCCACCTCTTGTCCATAATTCTGCGGCTTGTGCAATATGTCCCTTCCGTGCGCCTCATCATGACGACGACCACCCCGTCCCACCCATTGGGCATAATACAGTGGGTGCAGGTGTACAGGCACCACTCTTCTGTGGAGGGAGCCTGTATGGACCCTCGTCTGTGCACGTTATGACATGTGAACGCCTCACACAGTGTGATGTTAGGAGAACCGTTGGCATATGAGTGCCTCCCTGGCCTGACGAGCACGCAGGTGAGCCGGTGTTCGGCGCATGGGTCATTCCTCCTCCTCTCCCTCTTCCTCCTCCTCCTCCTCCTCATTGTCGTCCTCAATGTGGGTGGCGGGTGTGCATGGGGCCTCCTCCAGCGGCACCCCTCTCTGTAGTGCCATGTTATGCAGGGCACAGCAGACAACTATAATTCGTTCCACTCTGAATGGCGTGTATTGGAGTGCTCCCCCGGAACGATCAAGGCACCTGAAGCGCATCTTGAGCAGCCCTATAGCCTGCTCAATTGTAGACCTGGTAGCGATGTGGCTGTCATTATACCGACGCTGCGGCTCGGTAATGGGGTTCCTCAGAGGTGTCATAAGCCACGTGTGCAGGGGATATCCCTTGTCGCCGAGGAGCCAGCCGTTGCCGGCGTTGGGTGCGTGGAAGAGGGGCGGGACGGTGGACTGCCTGGGGACGAAGGCATCGTGGCAGCTGCCAGGGTATCTGGCGCACACGTGTAGGAATCTCTGGCGGTGGTCACAAATGAGCTGGGCGTTCATGGAGTGATACCCTTTCCTGTTGATGAACAGCCCTGGCTCATGTGGAGGTGCCCGTATTGCTATGTGGGTGCAATCGATTACACCCTGCACCCGTGGGAAGCCAGCCACATCATGGAATCCAACCGCCCTCTCCGTCTGGCTGTGCTCATCCATGGCGAAGTTGATGTAGGTCGAGGCCCTGCGGAACAACCCATCGGTGACCTGCCTTATGCACTTGTGTGCAGACGACTGACAGACCCCGGTGATGTCCCCCGTGGCACCCTGGAAGGATCCGGAGGCGAAGAAGTTGAGGGCAGTGGTGACTTTGACGGCGACGGGTAAGAAGATGCTGCTTGGTCCATCCGGGAGCAGCTCGTCATTGAGGAGGCTGCAGATGTCGGCGACTACCTGGCGAGTGACTCTGAGCCTCCGTATGCACTGCTGCTCAGAGAGGTCCATGAAGCTGAGCCTCGGTCTGTAGACCCTGTGCGGAGGGTAGTGCCTCCTGTGACGCATCTCTCTCTGCGGATGCCCTCCATCCTGCTGTGCAGGTGGATGTGCCACAGCACCGTGTTGTGGGGATGCACGTCTCTGAGGCGGACGGCATGGACTGCGAGGCTGCTGAGGCTGGTCATGCTGTTCGTCCTCCGAGGATGTCAACGCAGCACCCATCTGGCAGGTGTAGGTTTGAGGGGTTGTGCACGCTAGAAAAGTGTGTCCTCGCACAGGGGTTGCCCTTCCACGCCGGTGAATCTTCTTGCTTGGAGGAGGGTGGTGGAGGGCAGGCGTTGCCCAATGTTACGGAGTGTCCTCCTGCGTTGGTGAAGGCTCTCCCCCCCACCTGTGGAATGCACCTTGTGGCTGCAACACGTCCGTTGAGAGTGTGAGTGTTTCCCCCAGTATGGGAAACAGTCTCATTTCACTGTAAAATCCCACACCTGTTAAATAAACAGCTCAATCAGTTCATTTAATGACCTGAAATACCAAGATAAATACACTCAAGTGGAACCCCGCTGGCTTTAATTGCCTGCGGGATTCCCACCAGCGGGGCCAACGCACGCACCCCCGCACGTCAGCGCGGAACCCGGAATTGGGCGGGATCGAGGCACGATCCGGTCCCGCTCCTCGAAATCGGGATTTTAGAGGCCCCCCCGCCGAGAACGCACCCGGGACCGGGTGCTAAAATCGGGCCCCTTGTCTCCCAACATACCAAATTCAAAATCCTTGTCTTCATTTACAAATCTCACCAAGGCCTTGCTTCACCCTATCTCTGTAACCCATCCACCTTATGTCCAAGATCCCTGATTCTGATCTTCAGTCATTTCTTCACCTCCTGGCATTCCTTACTTAGAAAAGCTTTCATTTGTCTCGGTCTATCCTCTAGAAGTCCCTCCCTAGATCTCTTCATCGTGGTACTTTCCTCTTGCTTGTAAAAGCCTTCAAATAACTATATCTTTTGAACCATACTTTTGGTCAATTTTCTTATCCTCCCATATGTGAAATGCCTTGAGATATTTTATTATTCAAAAGTATGTTCAATTTATTAATTGTGCAAATGCAAGTCATTTAATTCTTATGAATTAATTGAGATGAATCAACGGTGCGTAAAAAGTTCATTATTGCAGTGTATGATTTTATGAGTCAATAGAGCTGTAAAAAGGCTGCCAATTCGCTATTACCTGTTTTACACTATTGCAAAAAGTTAAAATCTACCCCAATATCTTTGCATAAGATATTGTGGATGCAGATAATTTGCCTGACTGGCTTATTTAGTGTGACTACACCCTGCACAAGTCTGACAAAAATACTACACAATGTAAATTGTGAATGTTTGCATTTCAATGAACACACATAACAACTCATGTACTTAATGTTCAGTGACAGCTGGGAAGGGCCAACTTGGGTATGAAATTGGGAAAACGTTGAGAGTGATGGTGTAGGTCATGTGTTACAGTGGAAATAAGTCTGAGGGCAAGGACCAAGTCTGAAAACAGAGTTGGTTCTGAAATACCAGCCAGCTAATCACTTGCATCACATCTAAGTCAGTACATTGCTTCTATCAGTGTTCTAGTGTAGCCATGATGTGGAGATGCTGGTGATGGACTGGGGTGGACAAATGTAAGGAATCTTACAACACCAGGTTATAGTCCAACAGTTTTATTTGAAAATCACAAGCTTTCGGAGGCTTTCTCCTTCGTCAGGCTTTCTCCTTCTCACCTGACGAAGGAGAAAGCCTCCGAAAGCTTGTGATTTTCAAATAAAACTGTTGGACTATAACCTGGTGTTGTAAGATTCCTTACAAGTGTTCTAGTGGACAACTTGACCTTTTCAAAACTTAACACCAGGTCCTACTAAAATACATTTACCTTTCTGGTTTACATGCAGAACAAGTTCCCCTTCATCCACCAAACTTCAACCACCAGTGACAAACTTTTGACAAGATTTTTTTCTTTTCTGGTTTCACCATTTGCCTTTTAGCACTTTACCCACAGAAGACCATTTAAAAATAATAATTTGGGGAGTAAATTTATAACAATTGTAGAAGAGCATTTCAGGAGCGGCACCAAGCATACCTTATAATGGGGTACGAATCTAGTGAAGCCACTACACAGGGATACCTGCATGCCAAACACCAAAATCAGCAGGCTATGGACAGAGCTAAGCAGATCCACAACCGATAGATCGAAGCAAAACTCTGTAGCCCTACCACATCCAGTCGAGAATGCTGGTGGACAACCAGGCAACTAACAGGAGAAGGAACCTCCATGAATATCTCCATCCTCAACCATGATGGAGCCCAGCATGTGAGTGGAAGAGATAAGGCTGAAATCAAGTATCTTCAGCAAAAAAATGTAGAATGGATGTTCCTACTCAACCTCCTTCCGAAATCCCCACCATCATAGAAACCAATGCCCAGCCGATTTTGTTCACTCTAAGTGGCATTAAAAAGCAATTGAGTGCACTGGACAAAGCAAAGGCTATAGGCCCTGACTACATCCTGGCTGTGCACCAGTACAGCTATGACACTGGCATCTGTTCAACAAGGTGGAAGATCGCTAGTTATTGTATCCACACACAAAAAATGATAAGACTAACCTGGCCAATCATCATTAAAATGATGGAAGGAGTCACCAAAGATCCCTCCTCCCAATCATTAAAATGATGGAAGGAATCACCAAAGATCCCATCAATCAACACCTACTCACCAATAACCTGCTCACCAACACTCATTTCGGGTTCCCCAAGAATCAGTCATTTCCAGTCCCCATGCAAAAGCTGAATGTCAGAGGAGAACTGACAGTAGCTACCCTCAATATCGAGGTAGGATTCGACCGGGGATGGTGCAAAGAAGCCCTAGCAAAACTGAAATTATTGGGGGGGTCAAAGGGAAAACCGTCCAAAGGCTGAAGTCATACCTGATACAAAGGAAGGTTGTCAGAGGCCAATCATCACAACCCCAGGACATCACAACAGGAGGTCCTCAGGGATGCGTCCATGGCCCAACCATCTTCAGTTGATTCATCAATTACCATCCCTCCATCATAAAGTCAGGCATGGGGCTATTTGCTGGTGATTTCACAGTGTTCAGCTCCATTCAGAGCTCTTCCGATGATGAAGTAGCCCATACCAGCCTACAGCAGGACTTGGATAACATCCAGGCTTAGGCTGACAAGTGGCAAGTAACATTCGTGCCACCTAAGTGCCAGGTGATAACCATCTCAAACGAGAAAAAGCCCAACTACCTCTCCTTGTTCATCAATGGTACCACCATTCATGAGGTCCCCACTATCAAAGTCCTGGAGGTCATCATTAACCAGAAACTGATCTGCACCAGCCATATCAACACAGGGGCTATAACAGCAGGGCAGAGACGGGGAACTCTATGACAAGTGGCTCACTAGTTTGCCTTCCACTAAAAAGAAAATAAATTAATATTAATATCATTTCTACTTTTTGCCACAAGGTGGAGTATTGGTTCAGAAAGAAAATCTGCTGTAGTTAACTTTTTTAGGTGCCTTTGTATATAAAATGTAGATGTCAGAGAGGCTTTGAAGGGTCAGGAGGTGAACCACTCATCACAGCGTACTCAGCCTCTGCCCTGCTCTATTAGCCATGGTATTGATACGGCTGGTCCAGTTAAACTTCTGGTCAATGGTGAACCCCCAAGATGTTGATGGCGGGGGAGTCGATGATAGTGGTCAAAGAGAGGTGACTTGGTTTACTGTTGTTCAAGTTGGTCATAAGTGGTGTGAATGTTACCTACCACTTTTCAGCCGAAGGGTAGAAATTGGACCTTGTTACGCCCATTTCACAGCTTGCACCCTAAGGACACTTGAAAAACATGCGACCCAAAATTGGGTCAAGCCATTTTTCAGGCATCAGTAGCAGCTGCCTAAAACAGGTGTTAGCCTACTTGCTTAGGCTAACCTGGGCCTAATGCCTGTTTTAGGCCCCCTCTCCCGAATTGGGCTGCCCCAACTGGAGCAGGCTCTGCACAGGTTTTCTGGACTAGCCAGTGGCCGCCACCGAAAAGGTATGTGAATTTTTTTTAAATTGACGTGGAGCCAGAGCGGAGCAGGAGTGCTCCTCCCGGCTCCACAGCACTCCCGACGGCCGCCATCTCCCTCCCCCAGCTGTCCTTCCCCCCCACAGGACTTACTTGAGGGTCCCTGAAATTGGATTCTTCAGTCGCCTGAGCTGTAAATGGAGGCACGAAAGGTGGCGGCAACTCAGCGCGATTATGTAGACAAGGCTCGAGGAACAATTTGTCACGATCCTTGGGCCTCTATCTTGGGGCACAGGATGGGTGCAAGGATCATTCCTTGTGCCAATTTGACACTTCGAAACTGGCATAAACTATTTTCTAATCTCAAGCCTGGACGCTATCCAGGTCTTGCTTTAGGCTGGCATGGCGTGCTTCATTATCAGAGGAGTTGTGAGTGGAGCTGAACACTGGAGAATCGTCAATCACTCTTGATCTTACAACAGAGGGAAGCTCATTGATGAAGCAGCTGAAGACGGTTTAGCTGAGTATTTGTACAATAGGAACTGATTCAAAGAGTTGCTTCAATTTGAAAGTTCAAGAATGTCTGGTTTATATGATAGAAAATAATATTTCCCGCAAAAATCTGACTAGCTAATAGGCAGTCCAGTAATATGAAAAGCAGCAGCAGATAATGCATCGTTTTTCATTCATCTTTCGAAAATAGCTCAGTAGTTACAGGTCTACAACACTGGACTTTTAACTAGAAAAACTGAACTCAAATCTCAGTCTTGGCTTATAGATGCATTTAGGTTTCAGCTTGGGCTCAGTTTGCCAGTATTGGCTTGGGTATCTGAAGAGCAAAGGGATAACTGGTTCAGGGAGGAGGGCCCTTTTCCAAATCAATCAAGCAAGCTTTCTGCCAAGTCCATCATGCAACAGCATTTTTTTTTATTCGTTGATGGGATGTGGGCATCGCTAGCAATGCCAGCATTTATTGCCCATCTCTAATTGCCCTTGGGAAGGTAGTGGTGAGCCGCCTTCTTGAACCGCTGCAATCCGTGTGGTGAAGGTTCGCCCACAGTGCTGTTAGGAAGGGAGTTCCAGGATTTTACCCAATGACAATGAAGGAACGGCGAAATATTTCCAAGTCAGGATGGTGTGTGACTTGGAGGGGAACGTACAAATGGTGTTGTTCCCATGTGCCTGCTGCCCTTGTCCTTCTGGGTGGTAGAGATCGCGGGTTTGGGAAGTGCTGTCGAAGAAGCTTTGGAGAGTTGCTGCAGTGCATCCTGTGGATGGTACACACTGCAGCCACTATGCACCGGTGGTGAAGGGAGCGAATGTTTAGGGTGGCAGATGTGGTCCCAATCAAACGGGCTGCTTTGTCCTGGATGGTGTCGAGCTTCTTGAGTGTTGTTGGAGCTGCACTCATCCAGACAAGTAGAGAGTGTTCCATCACACTCCTGACTTGTGCGTTGTAGATGGTGGAAAGGCTTTGAGGAGTCAGGAGGTGAGTCACTCACTGCAGAATACCCAGGCTCTGACCTGCTCTTGTAGAAACAGTATTTATGTGGCTGATCCAGTTAGGTTTCTGGTTAATGGTGACCTCAGGATGTTGATGGTGGGGGAATTCAGCGATGCTAATACCGTTGAATGTCAATGGGAGGTGGTTAGACTCTCTCTTGTTGGAGATGGTTAGACTCTCTCTTGTTGGTGCGAATGTTGCTTGTCACTTATCAGCCCAATCCTGGATGTTGTCCACGTCTTGCTGCATGCAGGCACGGACTGCTTCATTATCTGAGGGGTTGCGAATGGAACTGAACACTGTGCAATCATTAGCAAACATACCCATTTCTGACCTTATTACGGAGGGAAGGTCATTGATGAAGCAGCTGAAGATGGTTGGGCCAAGGTCACTGCCCTGAGGAACTCCTGCAGCAATGTTCTGGGGCTGAGATGATTGTCCTCCAACAACCACTACCATCATCCTTTGTGCTAGGTATGACTCCAGCCACTGGAGAGTTTTCCCCCGGATTCCCATTGACTTCAATTTTACTAGGGCTCCTTGGTGCCACACTCGGTCAAATGCTGCCTTTATGTCAAGGGCAGTCACTCTCAGCTCACCTCTGGAATTCAGCTCTTTTGTCCATGTTTGGACCAAGGCTGTAATGAGGTCTGGAGCCGAGTGGTCCTGGCGGAACCCTAACTGAGCATCGGTGAGCAGGTTATTGGTGAGTAAGTGCCGCTGGATAGTACTGTCGACGACACCTTCCATCACTTTGTTGATGATTGAGGGTAGACTGATGGGGCGGTAATTGGCCGGATTGGATTTGTCCTGCTTTTTGTGGATAGGGCATACCCGGGCAATTTTCCACATTGTCAGGTAGATTTTTTTAAATTTTTTTTATTCATTCATTCACGGGATGTGGGCGTCGCTGGCAAGGCCGGCATTTATTGCCCATCCCTAATTGCCCTCGAGAAGGTGGTGGTGAGCCGCCTTCTTGAACCGCTGCAGTCCGTGTGGTGACGGTTCTCCCACAATGCTGTTAGGAAGGGAGCTCCAGGATTTTGACCCAGCGACAATGAAGGAACGGCGATATATTTCCAAGTCGGGATGGTGTGTGACTTGGAGGGGAACGTGCAGGTGGTGTTGTTCCCATGCGCCTGCTGCCCTTGTCCTTCTAGGTGGTAGAGGTCGCGGGTTTGGGAGGTGCTGTCGAAGAAGCCTTGGCGAGTTGCTGCAGTGCATCCTGTGGATGGTGCACACTGCAGCCACAGTGCGCCGGTGGTGAAGGGAGTGAATGTTTAGGGTGGTGGATGGGGTGCCAATCAAGCGGGCTGCTTTATCTTGGATAGTGTCGAGCTTCTTGAGTGTTGTTGGAGCTGCACTCATCCAGGCAAGTGGAGAGTATTCCATCACACTCCTGACTTGTGCCTTGTAGATAGTGGAAAGGCTTTGGGGAGTCAGGAGGTGAGTCACTCGCCGCAGAATACCCAGCCTCTGACCTGCTCTCGTAGCCACAATATTTATATGGCTGGTCCAGTTAAGTTTCTGGTCAATGGTGACCCCCAGGATGTTGATGGTGGGGGATTCGGCGATGGTAATGCCGTTGAATGTCAAGGGGAGGTGGTTAGACTCTCTCTTGTTGGAGATGGTCATTGCCTGGCACTTACCTGGCGCGAATGTTACTTGCCACTTATGAGCCCAAGCCTGGATGTTGTCCAGGTCTTGCTGCATGCAGGCTCGGACTAATTCATTATCTGAGGGGTTGCGAATGGAACTGAACACTGTGCAGTCATCAGCGAACATCCCCATTTCTGACCTTATGATGGAGGGAAGGTCATTGATGAAGCAGCTGAAGATGGTTGGGCCAAGGACACTGCCCTGAGGAACTCCTGCAGCAATGCCCTGGGGCTGAGATGACTGGCCTCCAACAACCACTACCATCTTCCTTTGTGCCAGGTATGACTCCAGCCACTGGAGAGTTTTCCCCCTGATTCCCATTGACTTCAATTTTACTAGGGCTCCTTGGTGCCACACTCGGTCAAATGCTGCCTTGATGTCAAGGGCAGTCACTCTCACCTCACCTCTGGAATTCAGCTCTTTTGTCCATGTTTGGACCAAGGCTGTAATGAGGTCTGGAGCCGAGTGGTCCTGGCGGAACCCAAACTGAGCATCGGTGAGCAGGTTATTGGTGAGTAAGTGCCGCTTGATAGCACTGTCGACGACACCTTCCATCACTTTGCTGATGATTGAGAGTGGACTGATGGGGCGGTAATTGGCCGGATTGGATTTGTCCTGCTTTTTGTGGACAGGACATACCTGGGCAATTTTCCACATTGTCGGGTGGATGCCAGTGTTGTAGCTGTACAGGAACAGCTTGGCTAGAGGCGCAGCTAGTTCTGGAGCACAAGTCTTCAGCACTACAGCTGGGATGTTGTCGGGGCCCATAGCCTTTGTTGTATCCAGTGCACTCAGCCGTTTCTTGATATCAAGTGGAGTGAATCGACTTGGCTGAAGACTGGCTTCTGTAATCCCCGGTGGAGCTATCGGGAGGAGGCCGAGATGGATCGTCCACTCGGCACTTCTGGCTGAAGATAGTGGACAGAAATGTTTGTGGTTGAATAATATTGGCTTGTGTTTGTGAACTATAGTTGACTGTGCAGTTAGTTTATATTGTATAAAACAAGTCTCAAAGTTATGCTAATGTTCATAAGCTGTTTGAACTGAACTCTCACAAATTAGGTCATTACCCAAATCTCTTTATAAAATGTCAGCGCTATAACCCTCTCCACAGTATCCATTATTCTTTCGAGCCCATGTAATTATTCTGAGGATACACCGTAGATTTTAGAAAAGGTGAACCAGCACTTTTCAATGAAAACAATTCATATGTGCAATGAGGTACTCAATAGATCTTGTAAGTACATATTGATTTATGGTTTTATGATGAATTGTAAAATCAATCAAGTTTTATTGCCTGGATACTAGGAGTTCGTTCCTCGAACTGAGCCATCTAAACATTTGTGGATGTGATCTTTCACGTTAAGGTTAATCCTTCGTGCTTGGTGCCAATATCTTCCCTTAAACATTATTTCTTCTTGAACGGTTTGAGCCTAAATTTCAGGCGATATTTCGCACATGCAGCAGAAGTCATGGCGAAATGAAAATGTACCTCGTGCACATCCTCACAAATAATTTTTCTTGTGCTTTAATACTTTTTGGCTAGACTATCTCCAACTTGATTAAAATGTAGTTTCGGCATGTTTTCCTTCCCTCTTGCACTTACAGTCGGGATTCGGATCAGGAAATAGACCAGGTTTATTTTCTGTTCCTTTGATAGGGTCGTTTAGAGTAGATTATGAAATCCTGGTGGGCGTTGAACTTTCACAGATACCAATCTTTTTCTAACCCACGGAGAAGAAACGTACATTTCTCTTTGCTGCCATTACATGGATTTACAGAATAACAGGAGCAACGGACAGGTAACGTGGACAACAGTTTAAAGGGCAGTAATTTAATGAGCCTGGTCACTGACCCATTGTACAGAAAGTTAGTTTCCCCTTACATCAACAACCAGTGCGATAGGAGAGAGAAAGGCATCATAAATAGTCACAAATTGATTGACGTAATATTGGCATCGGCTCTAAGCAACCACGGTTTATTGAAATGTGTTGCTGTTTTGGATTTGTAAATTTTCCAAAAAGATGGTTATCCGCAATAAATTTAGGGGTTGCTGGTGGAACCAACCGTATTGTGAAATATTTTTTACTGGAAGGAGGGATTAACATTATTCAGAAATCAATGAATTCTTTTGTCTTTTGTTCAGCACATTTTTTTCTGGAAACGTGAAGGGAACTTTGCTATGCATCTAAACAACAATCTGGGAGCACATTAAAAAATTATGGGCCAGATTTTGCTGTAAAAATATTGGTGAGGCCGTGCAAAAGCTCATAGAAAGTCTATGGGAAAGTACAAGTCTGGCACCGTTCGTTCATCGCTCACAGCAAAATCCAGCCCTATGTGTTGTCAGGATGTGGACGGCGCTGGCAAGGCTGCATTTATTGCACATCTCTAGTAGCCCTGAGAAGGTGGTGATGGTGGGCCTTCTCCTTGAACGCTACTGTCCTTGTGGTGTGCTGACAATGTGTGTAAAATAAATTCACCCTTGTAAATGGAAAACACCACCCCTAACCTTGAACACATACACCTACAAAAAAAAATGTGTCATTAAAATGAAATGAACCAATTGCAATATGCAGTGGTGGCTGTTGAGAAATTGTAACACCCAGAAAAATAATGAAATTAAAATATATATAAGAAAAGTTGATATGCTATCTGTGGTGGAGATGGAGATCACCTTGTTTCGAATGATAACCTTTGAACATTAGGGCTGGGAAGTTCCTCAGAGCTGCTCTAGCAGCGTTACTTCACTGCAATATGGCGGAAACCATGTTTACTTCCGGCAAAAAAAACACTGGAGCAGTGGGAGCAGCTCTGAGGAATTTCCCGGCCTATATCTTCTTGTGTGGAATTTTAGCTGCACCAAATTTGGTAAGTTTAAACTGGTTTCTGTAAACTGTCTTTGTTTGCTTGTGTGTGTGGGGGGGAGGGGGGAGGGGGGTGGAGGAAGGTTGTACCAATATATATATAATTACAGATCAATGACAATGGAAATTCTCCCCTGGCTCTGAAAACCTTTGATTGACCTGAAAGCTTATGTAACTATAGCTAATCTAGCTGTGGATCCTTTAATGGCAATGATTATTTTATTTTGTAGATTCCAATCAAATAGATGTCAAAGAATGTGAGTTTGTAGATGGACCATTGAAAATAAAGCCTGCATGTCACAGGCGAAGTGCCTTGACTTACAAACCAGTGGGAAGCAGAATGCTGTTCTTTGGACTAACCAGATTATGTCTCATCAAGGCATTAATTGGGTATGCAAGACCTGAATTTCTATTTTACTCTGCTGATTTAATTTACTTCTGTGTATAATTCTTTTTTACAATAAATATGTGATCTGTCAGTGTGGTGTTTTCCACCCATAGGAGAGGTCAGGAGTATGATGGCCTGCAATCTATAACTGACTGGTAAAAGGACAGATTGTTAGTCCTGAGGTACACTATATTCCATTCGCTACATACATAAAAGTACAGCACGTCGGCTAATAGAAGCTGCCTTTTGCAGTAAGCATAACTAAAAAATAGGGACATGGGTAAAATTGTATAGCACTAAGATAGACCAACTGTAGACAAGCATACTGGTTGTGGAAGTGAAAACACTCCATAGCAAAAGTTTGCTTTAGATTTGTAAATAGCAGACAGACTGCACCATGAGATGTAACCCATTGAAAAGATATAGCCACTCCAGGTCAAGATGTCATACAATTAAGAATCATATCCTGGGGAACATAATAACTGCTTATTTGCTGTAGCACCTACAGATACAGCTGTGGCAAGTTTAACAAATATTTCTAGTAAAGATCTTTATGAATACCTCCCATAGCCACAATTGTATGTACTCTCTAATATATTATTGTTGCCGCTGCAATGCATGCTATGTATAATCCAGCGAAAATCCTTTCCACTTGCTGGGGTTGATTTTGACTGCCTTTGCTTGGTGTTAACAGAATGGTAATGGCATCAAAATGGGGTCGGTAGCCTTACTGCCGCGTTAACACTGGCACTGCGGCTGGCTCCATTTTGAAAGAGGCCTACCGCCGGGGGTCCAAAACGCTCGCCTGTTTCAGGTGATTGGCCTCTTTTAATATGGAAATCGGGTTCCTATGACGTAATTAGGACCACGATTGCCATTTTAGATTGAAACTGGTCAGAGCTTGTCCAGTGCAGGTTCCGACCAGTTCCACGGGCGATGAAACCAAAGAGGTCTGCTAAAGGTAAGTGTTGATTTATTTTTGTGGGCCTCAGAGCAGCAGAAGTGCTCTTTCAGGGCCCTCAAAAATAATCAGGGCCGCTGATGCCCTGGGACCCAGACCGTCCGTAATCATGGAACCCCCCCCCCCCCCACCCACATCCCCAGCAACTTACCTTGCTGGTGGCCGGCTAGGCCGGATCTTGAGACCTCAATCTGGTGAAATGCCTTTTTGATGTCCCGCAGCCCGCCTGCCAGATTTAAATGAGGCCAGACCTCAAAATTGCGGGGGCCTCTTTGCCGCTGGAATGGGCGGCTGACCAGTGCGCTCCGCCATCCAAAAGTCAAAATGGACCCCTGCAATCCCATCTGCCTACTTGAAATTCATCGAGCATGACCTTCCCTGAACAAATCCACGTTGACTGTCCCCACTGAGCCCACACCTTTCTAAGTGTTCACTAATGTTAGACATTAGTATGGTCTCTAGGTGTTTACCTATTACCGATGCCCACAAAACTATTCTGGTCGGTGAAGGCAAACGATCCCTCCAAGAATGTCTTCCCCGGAACCAATGGCCTGATTCATTTTTTTTACTTTGCTCTTGTGGGCAGCACTGACAAGGCAGTATTTATTTCCCATCCCTAGTTGCCATGGGCATTAAAAGTCAGCCATATAGGGTGGGACTGGAGTCACTTGTAGGTCAGGCCGGGTAAGACTTGCAGGCCTGTCCCTAATGGACATCATTGAACCAGTTGGGTTTTGTATCACATGTATCGCCATCGGCCAGGAGTAAGCAATTAATTTATTTTTGAAGCAGCAGAATTGTCTCAATAACTTCATTCTTTTTCATGCATAAGACCATTGCCTTTTTTTGTTCATATTTGAGTAGTTTATTTTTTCTAGTTGGACAGCTGTATACATCATGATTTTTGTTTTGTTAATCAGGAAAGCAGAGTGCTTTTATTGCTGTTGCCCAAATAAACATCAAACTGTTCACTAATACTGTACAGTTTTGTTTGAGTAACAATGCTTTTATGCCAAGACAAAATGCCTCATTTAACTTTGGTGTCAGGTCACGTCAATACATAGACATCCGTGCCAGATAATTTCAGTTTAGTGAGACCGATGTGCTGTTTGCATAAATGCACACATTGGTCCCGCGGTTCCAAATCACATGACTGGGAGGGGCAAGGCCACGGAGGGATTTGAAAACAAGGATGAGAATTTTAAAACCTGGTCTGAATAACTCAGTATTGCACCACTTGGTTTATTCACCCATTAAATCTTTGAGGTTTACTCACTCAACCAGGAGGAACTAGAATAGATCAGCTCTCATGGGAGAATTCAGATCATAAGTCTGTTGCCAATTTGAATTACTATGGTAGAGCAGATACCATAGTAACCGTCAAAAAGGAATTGGATATATACTTGAAAAGGAAAAATTTGTAGGGCTATGGGGAAAGAGCGGGGGAGTGGGACTAATTGGATAGCTTTTTCAAAGAGCCGGCACTGGCATGATGGGCTGAATGGCCTCCTTCTGTGCTGTATGATTCTTTGACCCCGTGATTGGTCCACACCCACCCCCCCATAGGATGCTGGACCCACCCCCCCCACGATTCCCGATGCTAGACCTCCCCTGATCCCCGATGCTGAACCCCTCTCCCGATGCTGGCTGACCCCCTCCCCCATTCCCGTGCTGGCTGAACTCCTCCCCCAATCCCCGATGCTGAACCCCTCCCCCTATCCCCGATGCTGAATCCTTTCCCCGATCCTGATAATGGCTGAACCCCTCCGCCGATCCCGATGCTGGCTGACCCCCTCCCCCATTCCCGATGCTGGCTGAACTCCTCCCCGATCCCCGATGCTGTACCCCTCCCCCGATCCCCGATGCAGAATCCTTTCCCCGATCCTGATAATGGCTGAACCCCTCCCCCGATCCCCAATGCTGAACCCCTCTCCCGATCCCTGATGCTGAACCCCTCCCCTGATCCCAAAGCTGGCTGAACCCCTCCCTCGTTCCCGATGCTGGCTGAACCCTTCCCCATTCCCGAAGCTGCCTGAACCCGTCCCCATTCCCGATGCTGGCTGAACCCCTCCCTCAATCCCGATGATGGTTGAACCCCTCCCCCGATCCCGATGCTGGCTGGACCCCTAATCCCAATGCTGGACCTCCCCCCCCGATGTCATCCATGTTCCCCATCCCCCCTCCCCCACCCTCTGATTTGTTCCAAGGCCCACAATCTCACTCTCCCCCCTGCACCCCTCTTGATTCGCGGCTCCTTTCCCTTCTGACAGGCAGGTAGCCCATCAATCTGCTGCATGGCGCGTGGGAAACCCAGAAGCACAAACACTCACCTGCAATTAAGTTGCGATTGCAGATTGTGACGCACTCATTTGGCTTCCACGTTCCCCATGGAGTATTTAGGGTCAGACTGGGTTCCCGGCTCCAAGTTAAAATCATGCCCATTATCTCTTGGGGAAAATACAAGACTACGATTCACAATATAGGAGACTATTTAGGCCTCTGATCTCAATGATAACAAGGCCGCTTATTAAATAAAGGAATCTTGTCATGCTAGTCCCATACTGGTGCCAGTCAATTGCTCATTTTGATCACATTCAGGCATCCAAAGGAGCTCTGGATAGGCACCTTCAGTTTCCTGTTCTCACTGGGTTTAAATTATTCCTTTGTTGCTCACAGATGTGAAGTGCACAGCATGTGGCCACCACATGGGGAACAACATGTTTGATCTTAAGATGTTTGAACACCACTTGCCACCATGCCTTCAGTCATCTAAAAATTCCCTCAACCACCATTCGAGTACTGTGCACGCTGTTGAGGCGCTACTCAAACTGTAACAAACAGAGAACATCACTAACCATTGTCAGTGTAACTTCTCAGATGTTTCAGATGTTTACACAAGAAAAACTGGAAGGCCAGCAATGATAATACGTGCACAATAGCAGATTTACAGACGGAACCAATTTGATATATACCTTAGGAAACAAAAAAAAGAAAGGCACACTTGAATGTAAATAGTGCCATTTCACATTTCTAATAAAGATCTAATGATTCTTTATGTACACTGAATTGTGGTGATTTCTGTAGGCAAACATGAGGCAGCCAAGATGTTCACAGCAAGGTCTATGAGCAGCAAATGAGATGAATCACCAACTAATCTGTCTTTCTTTGGTGGTGTTACGTGAGGCATAAATATTGGCTGGGACACGAGGTGAGTTCCCTGCTCTTCTTCGAATGGTGCCATGGGATCTTTAGCATCCACCTGAATCAGCAGATGAACTAATTTCCTCTTTATCTTGACACTATATTTTCCCCCCTTGTCCAGTCCCTACCCACCACATCCATGATTTTTCTGATGCCCACTGCCACTTTAATGAATTCTGGTTTCCTGAATCCCCATCTCCTTTTCACTATGGACCTCTACACCTGTATCCTTCACCTGGTTGAGAATTAGGCCTTGCTTGTCTTCCCAACTAGTCCACCACCACCCTCCTCTGCCTGGCTGAACTTGTTCTCACATTCATAGAAGGTCACAGCACGGAAGGAGGCCATTCGGCCCATCGAATCCGTGCCGGCTCAATGCATGAGCAATCCATCTAGTCCCACTGCCCCGCCCTATCCTGTAGCCCTGCACATTTTTTTGTTTCAAGTAGTTATCCAGTTCCCTTTTGAAGGCCACGATTGAATCTGCCTCAACCACCCCCTCGGGCAGTGGATTCCAGATCCTAACCACTTGCTGTGTAAAAAAGTTTTTCCTCATATCACCTTTGGTTCTTTTGCCAATCACCTTAAATCTATGTCCTGTGGTTCTTGACCCTTCCACCAATGGGAACAGTTTCTCTCTATCCACTCTGTCTAGACCCGTCATGATTTTGAACACAATTGAACAATTTTTTCTTTAACTCCACTCACTTCCTCTAGATAAAAGGTATCTCTATGAGAGCCTGCATGGTTCCCAGTTGTGTCTGCATTTTTGTACGATAGTATGAATACTCTGTTCAAGTCCTTCTCAGGTCCCCTCCTTAACCTCTTTTTCCATTTCATCGATGAGTGTGTTGGTCCTATTTCCTGCTCTCACCCTAATTTACAAAATTTCATTAATTATACTTCAAATTTGTAATCCTACTTTACCTTTATGTGGTCCATCTCTGACTCTTCCCTTCCCTTCCCAGAGTTCTCTCTATTGCTGGGAATGGCTTTTCACAATCTCCATTCCTTTCTCCCAGTTTCTTCGCCTCTGCTGCATTTGCTCTAATGATGCCACCTTCCTACCAGAGCCTCCAAAATGTCCTCTTTTTCCTATGCTGAGGATTTCCCTCCATTGTGGCACACAGGACCCTCAGCCTGGTTCATCCCATTTCTCGTGAATCTGTCCTCACCCCATCCACTCTCCTCCCCCCTACTCCCACATAATTGTATTAGGGTCCCCCTGATCCTCACCTTCCCCCTAGCAGCCTCCACATTCAACAGATTATCTTCCATCATTTCTGCCATCCCCAACACGATCCTACCGCCTAAATACATCTCTCCCCTCCCCACTCCACTTTCCAATTAGATTGTTCCCTCTGTGACATCACTACTCTACCACCAGCTCTCCTTCCCTTGGCACATTACCAAGAACTATTTGCTTGTGTAGAGGGTAAATGCCAACATGGACTGGTTGGGCCAAATGACCTGTTTCCGTGTTGCAACTTCTATGTATTTCTATGTATAAACGCAGAAGATCGACAGCACCTCTCAAACCCACGACCTCTACCACCTAGAAGGACAAGGGCAGCAGGCACATGGGAACAACACCACCTGCACGTTCCCCTCCAAGTCACACACCATCCCGACTTGGAAAAATATCGCCATTCCTTCATTGTCGCTGGGTCAAACTCCTGGAACTCCCTACCTAACAGCACTGTGGGAGAACCTTCACCACACCGACTGCAGTGGTTCAAGAAGGCGGCTCACCACCACCTTCTCAAGGGTAATTAGGGATGGGCAATAAATGCTGGCCTTGCCAACGACGCCCACATCCCATGAATGAATTAAAAAAAAGATGCAACACCTGCCCATTCACCCACTCCTGGGCCCCAAACAGTCCTTCTGGGTCAGTCAGCAATTTATGTGTACTTTGTTCAAGAAGGCGGCTCACCACCACCTTCTCAAGGGCAATTAGGGATGGGCAATAAATGCTGGCCTTGCCAGCGACGCCCACATCTCATGAACGAATTTTAAAAAAACTTTCTGGAACCTGGTATACTATATTTGATGCTCTACATTGGGAAACCAATCACAAATTAGGTGATCACTTTGCCAAACAGCTCCATTTTGTTTGTAAGTGTGAGCCCGAGGTCCCTGTCGCTTGCCACTTCAATTCTTCGTCCCACTTCTATTCTGACCTCTCTGTCTTTGACCTCCTACATGGTTTCAATAAAGCTCAAAGCAAGCTTGGGGAATAGCATCTTTTTCTTGCTAATAGGCATTTTGCAGTCCTTAGGTCTTAATGTTGACTTTAATAACTTCCAACCTTAACTATAGCTCCCACTTCCTCTTTGAGGTGCTGGCGATGTGGGCTGGACAGATTGGTGCTTGGGGTAGGGACTCTCTGCCAGGACACAGAACTGGCAGGGTGATCTGCTCTCTTCATGTCAACTTGCTGTTTTCTTATCCCAGGCACCCAGGCAATTGTAGCCTGCTCCTCTTTGGCGGTCTTTTGTGCTTCTATTTCTTCTTGCCTTTGTCCCCACCTTCTGAGAAGTTCACATGTTCTCTGTGTCTCTTAAATGTCCTTAATTTATTTAATTTCTCTTTAATTATGCTTCCTGTTGTCCCAATGCTAATATCAGTTCTATCATTTAATCACCTCCTGTTTTCCACTCTTGGGGGTTGATTTTGAGCATCCTTGCCTGGCATTAGTGGGGCGGTAGCATCCTCAAAATGGGCTTGGTAGCCTTACTGCCCTGTTAACACCAACGATGTGGCCGGCTCCATTTTAAAAGGGGCCTACCACCTGGTGTCCAAAGTGCCTGATTCAGGCGTTAGCCTTTTAATATGGCAATCGGGGGTCCAATGACATAAATAGGATGTGGGATGGGTGTGCTAGTGTTCCCAAGGAGGAAAGGGCTGGACAGCTTGGTGCTTAGGAATTGGTCAGAGCCTGCGCAGTGCAGGCTCCAATCAGTTCCATGCACAATGGAAGAGAAGAAGCCGTCTGAAGATAAGTGTTCAATTATTTTTGTGTTGCTGCCGCCCTGGAATCTCCACTCTCTGTTCTTGCCACAGATGCTGATTGTAACATAGGAACTTAGGAGCAGGAATAGGCCATTCAGCCCTTTGTGTCTGTTCCACTATTCAATTAGATCATGGCTGATCTGTATTTCAACTCCATTCACCCATCTTTGCTCAATATCTCTTGATACTCCTACCTAACAAAAATCTATCTATCTCAGTCCTGCCGAATGCTTCCAGTATTTGCTGTTTTTTTTTCAGATTTCCAGCATCTGCAGTTTCTTGTTCCGTGGTTTAATGTGTCATCTGAAAGACAGCACGTCCAAATAATGCAGCGCTCCCTCGGAGCTGCACAGAAGTGTCAGGAGAGATTATGTGCTCAAGTTCTGGAGTGTGGCTTGACATAGAAACAAGAGAACAAGAGTGCTCCCAATTCAGCCAAGCTGAGTGAAGGCCTCGTTAAACCGACCAAGATTATTTAATTTAGTCCCACAGCGGATTCAGTGGCTTTCTCACAGCCCCCCTCACCGGTAATGCTGCTC
Organism: Heptranchias perlo; assembly: GCF_035084215.1. Taxonomy (NCBI): domain Eukaryota; kingdom Metazoa; phylum Chordata; class Chondrichthyes; order Hexanchiformes; family Hexanchidae; genus Heptranchias; species Heptranchias perlo. Next base: position 81,796,086 of record NC_090326.1, read on the forward strand.
ATCTACGGCAAAAAGGTGTAGTTGTATGTGGATGGCCTGCTCTGTAGGACCTGACTTCTTAAAGATGTTTAGCAATTTTTATTGTCAGTGGGAAAGTTTTTCTTTGCTTCATGATATTGCTTTCTCTGCATTTTCATTGATGCATTAATTTTTGTTGCTTCAGTCTAATTCTTTTTGCATTGCATGGCTTGGCTTTTATTTCTTATTCTGGTTCTTATGAGTTTCGCTTCCAGTTCCGATTTCACTTGCAGCAGCAAAAGTAATGCAGGATGGGAATTCCTTTGGGATTTCAACTGTGCTTTTAGATTTCGAGGAGGAATAGAGAGCCAATTTTCCTCCACCCTGCGCCCAAATAGCAGCTGAAAAAATCAGAGGAAAAATGGATACTATGGGGGAAATTGTCACTAGCGCTGCTGGATGGAAACAAGCTGTTAGCACCCCCAAAATGGTAAGGAAAAGCTTACTGTCCCGTTATCATTCCCAATCCGGCGGACACCACCTTCAACGTGGTAGGTCCTTATACATCTTCACATAGTATAAGGGCCCACTACTGGTTGGGCAGAGTGCTCTAAATTCCCAATATGCATCCTGTAGTGTGAAACTCCAGTCCGGGAACATTGAAGGTGAAAATTTATTTCAGTTATAACTTTGAATTATTATTTTTTATAATAATAATTTAAAGGCGAGTAACAGAAAGTGGCTGAGTTATTCTTTCAAAGACAGAAAACTTAAGAATAATTTTGAAACATATAAAATGTTTGTGTTTCACTACATCATGACCACTGCTATGTCACAAAAAATAACAATTAAATTCAACATTCAGTTTTTAAAAAAAAGGCCTGAAGAGGGCAAATGGTTAAATTATCTGTAAATCTTTCAGCAAACTCTTTTTTATAAGTCTCGGACACTCCATATAAAATGCACATGATTTCCTTTCAGACTACACTCAGGATTTGTTTTCTTTGGAAGAAGTCCAACTTGATTGAAATCATCATTTCGGTTTCTGCTCTTAGTTGTAACTATAGTTTGAGCCTTGGCTTTGGGCTCCATTAAACCAGCAGTTCTTTTTTTTTCTGGTCACATTCAGACTGAGAAGGAACTAGGTGCATAACCACAGTAAAAGGTTATCCGTTTGCAAACACTACAACAAAACCATCTGAGAAAGTCTTTAATGGTAATAGCAGCAAGGGCAAGGAATCACGGCTGATTGATACATCAGTCAGTGGCGTTCATCTGCTGAACATTTTTCCAGCTTCTATTTCCCCTCATTTTCAGTGTATTTTATTTTCTGCTCAGTCTCTTTAGTGTGGCACATTACTTCCTGATGGGAGGGTGGGGAAGTGATCTGCTCTCAGGCTTCTGTCAGTACCACTTTTGATCTAAAATCTAGAAGGTGAATGGGAGCTGCCTGGGGAGAATTTCCCTTAATTTTTCACTCTTCCTGTCTGTGGGAAAGCAGATAAACTGTCACAGAAATCCAGAATTTGCTCTGTAGAGTTTCATCGGCATCAACTTGTGTCATATCGATCTGGCACACATTTCGGAGAACAAATATCTTGTAGTGCTGTATTGCCATTCAGATATTTTTAACAGGCAGATCAATACATTTTTAACCTTTGTTGCTTTCTTTCCATTTTTTGTAGATACATCACTTTCACTATGCAGCTAATGAGGTGAAGCGATTCAAAATGTTAATAGAATGTTAGGATGTGCTGCCGGGATCATAGAATATAGAGGTCTGATTTGCCGAATGTGCTCCTGGTGCAAAGCTTCGCCTGGTGAGACCGTGTGGTTGATTTTTACTTCTGGGTGGGAACATGGCCTGGCAAATGGCCAACCTGTCTGTGAGCAATAGCAGGGAAGCTTGGCCGATTTTATTGGTCGGACCTCATTAACATGACGCTTCCAGACTTCCCGACCAAAACTGCCTGGAAGTCAGCAGGAAGTGGGTGCCTGGCAGTTAAAATACGGCAACTCGAGGTCGCTGCTGGGAATCCAGGGAAACAAGGTAAGTGCATCGGAAGGCTCGGGTGGGAAATCATGATCGGGGGAGGGGAAACACTCGGGACAGGGGAGGCCCAAGGTTTCCTGCACTCCTGCTCCTCTTGGCCCACGAGGAATCTGTAAAAAATTGAAAACGCACACACCTGGACCTCTTCTGGCCCTGGATCCAGATCCCTACAGCTTTGGCCTGGGAAGCCACGACTGTTCCCCCGCTCAGGCCTCAGATAAAAATAGCAGTCAGACCCCAATGAAATTATCAGAGCCTGATCTGCTTATTTAAAGATCTTACGACACCAAGTTATAGTCCAACAAATTTATTTTAAGTTCCACAAGCTTTTGGAGGCTTCCTCCTTCCTCAGGTGAACGGTGTGGAAACACCATTCACCTGACGAAGGAGGAAGCCTCCGAAAGCTTGTGGAATTTAAAATAAATTTGTTGGACTATAACTTGGTGTTGTAAAATTGTTTACAATTGTCAACCCCAGTCCATCACCGGCATCTCCACATCATATTTAAAGATCGGCTTCGGGCAGTGTCCTTGCCGCCTCCAATTTAAAATTGTAGTCAATCAGATTGGGACAGGAATGGAGTGGGTAAGTCCCCACTCTATTTTAACTGCCCCCCCCACCCCCACCGTCTGATTTCTACAGGGTGGAGGGGGGGCCGAGTTAAAATCGACCAGAAATTCATGCACGCTCCTTGTTCATGATGAACGGAAAATTGTAGACAATGCATCTACGATTTGCTGATATGCACTCTCACCAGGTGAGGCTGTGTACCAGGAGCATGTTTGGAAAATCTGCCCTTGAATCTACAGAAGTTATATTAAAAGAGCTTACAATGCACTAGTCAGACCACACACAAGGGTTTAATTTCCTCTGTGCATTATTTTTAGCGTGCTGGTTAAATGTCTGCATTAAATTCCCATGTTCACTATTTTAACACAGCTGTTAACCTGTTTAAAATAAATGGATTAATGATTGCATTAAAGTAGTGCAGACAAGAATTTAATGTGATTGCATTGAATAGAGACCTATAAAAAGTGCACCAAGGGAACAAATCCCTTAGAGTACTGTGCCCAGTGTCCATGCCTGAGAAAGGATACGTAAAAATGTGACAACATTGATCCTAAGCATAAAGGGGATGAATGAAGATTAGAAAGGTTTAAAGCTTTCCAGTCTAGAAAGAGGATGGTTAATGTACTTCATCAAAGTACATAAAATATTAAATGATAAAGATAAACCCCAGATTATTACTTCAAAGTACACCAAGGAAGTAGGACCAGAAAAACATCTTTACTCAGAGAGTGAAAAATGTTTGGAATAATCTGCCAAGCAGGGCACTGGAGACAGCAGTGATGGGTTTATTCACAATCCAGTTGATGCTATGACGGGAGAGTTAAGGTAGATGGATGTGTTTTATCATCTCTCACTTTCCTTATGCTCTCATCTAAGAGTAGATTCCCTGAGTGCTCACATTTGGCTATATACCTCTCCTGCTGCAAGGGCACCTCGCAAAATTGCACGTCCACTGCTTGCGATTTTCTGTCTATTGAAATGAATGGAGAGAAAAATCACTGGCCCACAATTTTCTGACGAACACTCACAGTGCGTGAGGTGCCTCGCCATGTGCACAAACTCGAAAATCGACCCTGTCATTTCCTCTTAGTTGTAAAATGGGGCAACTTTGAATGGTCCCTCACTGAACTTTTAGAGTTAAAGCAATTGGCTTCAAGTAAGGTACATGTTGGTAAACAGACTCTGTCTTTATAAAATGTGCCTGAGTCAGGCTTGAAAAATAGGGTCTACAATTCATTCTGCAGAGTAACAACATGTTTGCTACTTTCACTGCAGGGAATAGGCTTTATTGGTCTTTCATGAGTCGCCCGTGTTAATCCCAAGTTTGGAAAATGGATAAGACTGATTTACCTAACGATTTTCTTTCCTTTCCCACTGAGCAAGCGGCTCCCCTTTGCTTGGTACCTCCCTTTGAGGGACTGGTTTAAATCAGAATCTCGTTGTGTGGGGAACTGTGGACTTGACTGCGCTACACTATTTCTGTTACAGTGTGTTAATACATCAATATGCTGCACACTGGGATTCCTGTTTATAATATACTTTTTTTACATCCAGTCTATTAAATTGGTCCAGCTCTGTGAACTGTTTGAATGCAGCCAGAAATGCATTCTCTTACATCCCGTGCTCAGATGCCCCTAGAGCTCCCAAAAATCTATCCCACTACCTCATTCTACCTGCTGACCCTTGGTGATATGATCTGTAGGCACAGGGTTATCTTCCACATGTGTGTTGGAGACACGCAGTCCACTCTCTCCACCGTTTCCCTCAACCCCACAAGTGCCACTGTTCTGTCAGATTGCCTGTCCAACATCAAGTCATGGATGAGTTAAAATTTCTTGCATCTGACATTGGGAAAACAAAACTTATGAATTTCAGCTACCACCATAAACTCAACTCCCTTGCCATTGACTTCAGACCCTCATTGGCCACTCACTAAGGCTGAACCAAATCGTACAAAATCTCGGCATTCTGTTGAACCCAGAGCTGAGCTACAGACCCCACATCCTATCCATTACCGAACCATTTCCACCTCTGCAACATTGTCGCCTTCTACCGCTACCTCTGCCCTACCATTACTGAAACCCATAACTTCACTTATGTCACCTCTAGACTCCAAGGGCTAGAAATTAGGCCGTCTAGCGCCTTTTGTTTCAGTGCTGTGCGGCCTCCCGAACATCCAAGATGGCATCTTATATGCACATGCACGCTTCTAGTGTGTCGTGCGCTCGACGCCATCTTGGTAAAGGATTTAGCGCATGTGCAAATAACGAACGCTGGCAGCATGTAAAGTAAGGAGAAATTGCGTTCGGTCAGTGTGCAACACTGATTTAAAGTGACAGACACCATTTTAGGACTTAACGCTCAACTCAACGCATTGTCTTAACCACGACCATCTAAACATGTCTTAGGGTGCCTGGAGGACCCCCGCCAGCACTATTTAAAGGGACCATGCAGAATTTACAGGTTAGTTGCTGGATTATTGCTTCTGCTGCCGAGACATTTGTAACTGTTTTTGGAGGTCTCCTATGCTTGAATACTAGGACGAGGGGACATAGCCTAACATTTAGAGCCAGGGCGTGCAGGAGTGAAGTTAGGAAACGCTTCTACACGCAAAGGGTGGGAGAAGTATGGAACGCTCTTTTGCAGACAGCAGTTCACGCTAGCTCAATTGTGAATGTTAAATCTGAGATTGATAGAGTTCTGTGAACCAAGGGTATTAAGGAATATGGGGCTAAGGTGGATATATGGAGTTAGGTCACAGGTCAACCATGTCTCATTGAATGGTGGAACAGACTCGAGGAGCTAAATGCCACTGCCGCTTGCTGCCTCCTGTTATGAGCCACTTTCTCCTGCAAGAAAGCGGGTCGTGTGTCTGGGTGATGTGCCTGTCATGGTTGAATAGCTGCCAGTATGTGTGGCCTGTGAGTTGTGGGTGGGCGGCTTGAAACAGTGGTAATGTGTAAGGGTGACAGGAAGCATATGATTGGAAGAATTGAGTACTGATTGAAAGAGTTTGTTGGTATGTGGATGATGGGGGGTGTAGTGCATGGAGCAGTGGATGCAGCTAGTGGTGCAGTTGGTAGGAGATGCCACTTGACAGATGACCTCACTCATCTTGACCACTCGTGCCAAAGCTTCTTCCTGCACTGCATCCATGTTCATGATGTTGTGCGCCTGGCATTGACTGTGTCCCCCGCTGCCTCCCACTGCCTTTTGGGCATATGTGTGGAGGGCTCTTGCCCCCCCCCCCCCCCCCGCTGATATAGGATGTCCCTCCTTCTGTCCACCTCTTGCACCAAGGCCTCTAGTGCATCAGCAAAGAACCTTGTGCATGCACTCTCGCAGGCCTGGTACAAACTCAGATCGGCAGATTGGTGAGGTTTAGCATGCAGATTGGAGGATGTGGGATTTAGTGGTTGGCAACCTTTATTCAGTGTTTTAACATAACTCATCAGTTTGTAAATATAGGAATGGAACCTGCATCTGTGTTTTACGTGTGCGATGTCTGATCTCCGTTCAGACTCCGTGCAGACAACAGATTCTTATTTTTAGCAAATGACAGGTACCGGCTACCTTTGAGAGATTTTGGCAGCGAGACAACCTGCCTTTAAGAGATTGGGGCTCCCCTTGCTGGTGAAAAGTGAGAATGTCCTTGAATCCTTGTGGAAATTCCGATTTGCAACGCTGCTGTCGGGTAAGTACCGAGGCTGGAAGAACATTTTGTCCTGCCTGCAGAGGAAGCAGCAGGCGTGGGTTAATCGCAGTTCACAGTATCCGTGCCCCATTTCTGGCCCTATCCAATTTAACCCCCAATTTCTCCAACGCCTCTCCAACCTTCACCCACCATCAACTTCAATTTGTCCAAAATACATCTGCCCATACCCTGAATTGGAATAAGTCCCATTTTCCCATTATTCCTGTCCGCATTGACCTACATTGACTCCCTTTTGAATTTAAAATCCTCAACTTCAAATCACCTTGTGGCCTTGCCCCACCCTATCTCTGCAACCTCCTCCGGCCTTACAATTCTACCCACAGCCTCTGATTCTCTGACTCTGGCCTTTTAGGCATCCCCCTCCACTGGTAGCAGAGCTTTCAGCCTCCTTGGTACTACTCCCACAAACACCCTCCCGAAACCATTTTGTCTCTCCACCTCTCTCTTCATTTTGAAAGACCTTCTCAAAACCCATCTTATTGATAAGCTTTCAGTCACCACTCCTAACTCTCTCACCATGGTTTAGTGTCCAGTTCTGCACCTATGTTATTTATTGTTACCCCCTCCTCTATAAAGTGCCAATGGTATGTTTTCTATGTTAAAGGCGCTATACAAATGAAAACTGTTGTTGCTGCAATTCTCCCCCCCCCCCCCCCCACACAAAACTAGATAGATGATCTATTTCTTCCGTTGTAAGCTCAAACCAGCTGTGATAACCTTTCTCCTATACACATCACCACAACATCACTGAATGAGGGCAGCACATATTGATCTGGTGAAACCATTTTGTTATCTAATCTCAACTTAAGGCTCATGAATTTCCCACACTTCAATTTCTAAGTTTATGATGCAATGTAAATTGTCTCAGCCTCAACTACTTTTGCTGGAAGTCTGTTCCACATATCCTCTGTGGGAAAAACAGAGACCTTTTGTTTCAGTTGATGGTGGCATTTATACTGCAGAGTGGGCCAATCCAAGCAAACTTTTACATAGCAAACAGTTCCACAGAATGCATATGTTGCTGGGAATTATACTTAAAGGATAATTAATTTATTCATTTTATTTGTTGTGCATAATAATCAGTAAATACATCTTTTGCATGCAGAGTTCTGCTCCTGTTGTTACCATGAGATCAGGAGGTATTAGACTAGCTGACTAAGAATAGCATCTGATATCAGTATCTAGATTGACCCTAACAGACATATGATGCAAAAGGCCAATAAAGGTGAAAGAAGTTTTTGTAAAAACAGAAATTGCTACAAATGAACGGCACATTGTTCTGCATCTTAAAGAGAAAAATAGGTTAACATTTGGTTTAATTCTTCATCAGAGTGATTCAAATGGAGCAACACACCTGAAAAATTAATCTTTTCAACCTTTCTTTTCTATTTCAGATGCTGACCGACCTGTAGCGTATTGTGAGCATTTTGTACTTTTATTTTTAAATTTCCAACATTCATAGTTTTCCTCTTTATCGCTAAAGAACTTCTTTCTGCTAAAAGGAGTTAAAAAAAGAAATTCTAAAGAAGATTTGACTGTGAAGGGCTATTAAAATCCCTGTAGGCTTCACCTCTTTAAGATTTACTTCCAGCTGTCCCAGGCAATGCACCTGACTTTACACAGTTATCCTGTTGCCTGACACAAACAAGATTCACTGCAAACTGCAGCCTGTGTGCAGCTTACCTTGTCTGGGCACTGCGACTACAAACCTTTCAAGACTGTGTTTTCTATTAGCATCCCAGACTGATGGAGCTGTGTTTATTTAGCTTAGAATGCACAATGGCCCACACAAATGCACAAGCATTCTAACCATCATAATGTGTTGATTGATAACAACCAAGTAAGTGAGGCTCCTCAACTTCTTAATACATCTAAGTATTATTGCCAAAAAAAAATTCTACGTGTAATTATTTTGTGCTTTTGTTCCACCAGATGGAAACTCACTACTGGATTGATTTTAGGCAGCTTGGCATTTTTATTGAAGAGCCCTCTTAGATAGTTGAGTGCTCACTCACAAAATGATTGCTATAGTGTGGGAGCTGTTGACATAAATCTGTTATAACGGAGGCTGATGTACAACCTCATATAAGAATGCTGTTGGCATATCACTGCAGTAAAATTTTGACACGAAACAGATACCGGTACTTATTAAGTCCAAGAAATACAGAACAAAGACTGCAGAGCTACAGTGGTATTTAACCCTTTTAGTTAATGGTTAAGATGGAGTTTGTCAATCGGGAGTACTCACCCCCAACCTGCTTGTATAACCTTTGATTCCATGTTTGCAACAATTGACCACACCCACAATCATTAAAATCCTCCAAGTACTTGTTCAAACTCACATAATGAGGTCAAGGAGCAATTTATTAATGTTTCAGAAAATATGACAAGCTCATGTAAATGTTGCAATGCAGTTTTTTTTCAAAAAACACTTGTCTAAATCTAAAAAACTTTCCATTAACATACAACATAAAACGTGTTAACCCATGCAATAGATCTGTATCCCCACTGGCAAATTCCCATGAGGGAGTCTCCTCCTTAAATAAACACTGCAATTCAACAAAGTAAAGTCACTCCTGACAATTTCATCCGAACTCCAAGCCCAACTCTAGCCCTAATTCTAAACCTAAATCTGACCCTAATCCCGAATTTCCCAATCCTAATTTGGGATGATTTTAAACTGGGGCAGACCTGTAGGAGACAGATTTCCTGACACTAGCAGCAGCAGGACCGGGCACAAGGCTGTTAGGGACAGCAGAAAGGTCAAAAGGAGTAGCAAAACTGTGAGTGGGGAGCAATAAAGCCAGCAGGAGAGATAGTAGGGTGGCGGAATCCAAGAGGGTTGGCAGTGACATGAAGAAACCTGATAAAAAAGGTCAAAAAGATAAAGTTATTTGCACTTTTAACAGGAAACCATTGATCTGGGAATGTGTGAGGTTAGTCTGGAGAACCAGAAATGCAAAAATCTTTTCCTAATCTTCTGAGATCCAACAGCCAACAAAAAAGGGCAAATTTGGAAATTTTGTGAGAAGATTAAGAACTAGTACTGTAAAGTAAACAGCAACTAAAACTGAAATGGCATCCTGCTCCATCCTGGCCTCTTTGCAACCCTGGCTTTTAACGATTTCTTTAATGCAATGTAAAATAATTTCCTCTCCAACAACATATTCCCATTACATACATATACTAACCAAAAATTGGCAAGTGTCAGGTGATCTTGCACCTGTAAGGATTTTTTTAGTGCCTGAACTGCAGGTTAAAAAAATAGTAGTTTTCAGAAATAAAAATAGAAAAACGCTGTAAATGCTCAGCAGATTGATCAGCATGTGAAACTGAAAAACAGGTTGATGTTTTGGGTGTGACTTGTCATCAGAATTGATGAAGGCATACTGTTCTGATGATGGATCGCCGGATGAATTTTCTGGTCCCGGTCAGTGCTCAGGCAGTGGGACTGACGTGCAGCAGATGATTTCAGTGCCCGCGATCCACCTGGCCGACCCTGCTGAAATTTCCAGGGCCAATTTTACAATGTCTGTGCTGCCGGTACAGAACCTTACCCAATGGTAGTGCCTATCGGAAATTTGGACGTGCGCTGTCCACAATGTTCTGGCCATTAGATTTAGTGCTTGGAAGAGCATAGTTTTCAAATACCCACTGGTGGCAGGCGATGTTCTCTGCCAATAGAGCAGATTTATAAAATAACCCCTACTGTGTGAGCTCCTGGCATGGAATGCACCTAATACTGAGAAATTGCAAAGTTGGGAGGAGCAGAATTGCATGTGTTTCTAAAACTATCATTTTGCAAATCTGAATGTTCTATATCTCAAATCAGAAGTAATATCAGATTTTGTCCAGAGATGTGACAAAAGGAACTTTAATTTAAGATAGCTATTTTTTTTTAAAATGGAAAAATCCAGTGCTGGAATTATTGTGCGTGTGGGAAGCAGGCTATTTGAGTAATAAATGTGAAGTAAATACCCATATTTATCAACTAATCATTAATGCATAATTTACTACCAGCAAGTTCATTAAATTCCAATCTCCATGAGCTGTTCAATTTAATATGTTTCAATTGGGACACTGTGACACTGAAATAAACCCTAATATTACAGTCATAAAAGCAACTCAGATGTCAGGAGTAGATTTATTATTGTAATAATACACATAAACCACAAAAACACACACTTAATAAACACATTCAATTAAAGTAAAGATATTTAAAATTATAATTCTGTTTGCCACGTTATCAGTATAATTTCTGTTCTCTCTTCCTTTACCATTTTACTTTTTTGACTTTCATTTTACTTTATTTCAACTTAATCTTTTCTCCATACTGTCTTTCTTCTAACAAAAAACTTTAACATATTTTGTTACCAATCTCTTCTTCTTTCCAGCTTCCACAACTTATTTTGGAGGCGGGAGCAGGTTTCAATAAGTGGGTTTTGATAGGCTGATAAAAACAGGCAATCAAAACCCAGAAGAGTAGCGACTGATGTAGTCACATCATTGACTACATGACAGATGCTGGCGAATGAGAATACTTGTTGGGCAGCCTATAGAAGTGCACGTCCAAAGAAGTCAACTTGTCTGCTGACACTACAGGAGCAATTTTAACCTAACTCGCCCATCAGGAAACTGACAGGATCGGGTGCCACACTAGTTTTACACCCCACTCGATTTTACTCTACATTGAAGTGATAGAGAGTAATATTGGGTGGGGTGTAAAACCGGCATTCCACCCGATCCCGTGGGTTCCCCGCCCCGCGAGTTAGGTTAAAAAAAAGCCCTAAAGGTGAAATAATCCAACTAAATATTAGGTAAAATCATAAAACTTAAACAGCTTAACAACCAGAAATGAACCACTTAACCTTTGGTAACGAGTCAGGTCGAATTTCTGGCGGTAGAAACAGAAGCAAAATAGCAAGTAAAACCACATTTCAGGTAGCACAAACTTCTTATTACATAAAGGAACGAGGAAATACTTAGCTCAAATAGAAGTATACCGACATATAGAGAGCAGCAGCTTCCTGAGTTACACATTTCCCCCCAACAATAAAATTTCAAAAACAAAGACATAGAGGACTGCAGAAAACAGCTTAATAAATTCAAAAGGTGGCTGGAGTGCAGGTGGCCCATAATAGGGTGTGGAAAGCATTGCCAAAGTGGAGCTGTGCTACCAAGAAAATTACTTTTTCCGGCAGTAAAGGAGAATGCTCATACTTTACCAACTGGGAGTAAAAGGTTGCATGGCATTTGGTTTTGTTATTTGTTTGCTACATTGCACATTTTTCACTCTTCAAAAATAACAACCATAAGTAATTGGGAATTCACTGCTGACCCCAGTGGACTTTCTGGAGTGAGGGGAAGGTTCCCTACTTTGCATTCCAACGGGAAACACTTGTGCCATTTGGGCGTCCGTCCACTGATGAGTCAGCTTACCGCAGAGGTGGTTGCCGGGTACGGTGGAGGAGTTACTGGGTTCTTCCCCCGCCTTCCCCGCAGTAAGAAGACTTTTTAAAATTCCTTTGTAAGGGAAACACTTGAAAAAGAATCAAATCTTTGGGTGTCCAGGCCACGATCTCAGTGTGGAACCCTCGTGGAACCCACAGCCACCATTTCGCCGTTTGGTATGCCTCGTACTGCCACCAATGATCTGCCGCTCCTCCGAGGCTGGTGCTGCAGGAAGCCCTGGCGTTCAGAGTCCTCACCCTACAGCACCATCCCCTCCTATGTCTTGACTTTGGGGCAGACAGGAGCTCCAGTCCCACAAGGCCAAGCAGGAATTCCTATTCAAGGCCAAGACCTGGTATTTCCGGGTCCTGGTCTAACAACAACAAAAACAACTTTTATATAGCGCCTTTATCATAGTTAAATGTCCCAAGGCACTTCACAGGAGTGATTATCAAACAAAATTTGACGCTGAGCTACATATGAGATGTTAGGACAGGTGATCAAAAGCTTGGTCAAAGAGGTAGGTTTTAAGGAGCTTCTTAAAGGAGGAGAGAGAGGTGGAGAGGTTTAGGGAGGGAATTCTAGAGCTTGGGGCCTAGGCAGCTGAAGGCACAGCCACCAATGGTGGAGCAATGAAAATCATGCATGCGCAAGAGCCAGAATTGGAAGGGTGCAGAGATCTCGGAGGGTTGTAGGGCTGGAGGAGGTTACAGAGATAGGGAGGGGCGAGGCCATTGAGGGATTTGAAAACAAGGATGAGAATTTTAAAACCAAGACATTTCCGGACCAGGAGCCAATGTAGGTCAGTGAGCACAGGGGTGATGGGTGAACGGGACTTGGTGCGAGTTAGGATACGGGCAGCAGAGTTTTGGTTGAGCTCAAGTTTACGGAGATTGGAAGATGGGAGGCCGGCCAGGAGAACATTGGAATAGTCAAGACTAGAGGTAACAAAGGCATGGATGAGAGTTTCAGCAGCAGATGAGCTGAGGCAGGGGCGGAGACGCACGATATGTGGTCAGAAGCTCATCTCAGGGTCAAATAGGACACCAAGGTTGTGAATGGTCTGGTTCAGCCTCAGATGGTGGCCAGGGAGAGGAATGGCTTTGGTCTTCCCAATATTTAGTTGGAGGAAATTTTTGCTCATCCAGTACTTGATGTCGGACAAGCAGTGTGACAAATCAGAGAGTGGAGGGGTCGAGAGAGGTGGTGGTAAGGTAGAGCTGGGTATCGTCAGCATACATGTGGAACCTGACATGTTTTCAGATAGTGTCACCAAGCAGCAGCCTGTAGATAAGATATAGGAGGGGCCAATAATGGCTCTACAAGTGCACTCCGACTGGAAGGCCACATATTGTCAGTTTCATTGTAGAGCAGACAGAAAACATTTATATAATGTTCATTATCCATCTGCATAATGCAAAGTTCTGTGATCAAACACATAGTACAGTGTCTAAGGCTGCAGACTTGGAAAAAAAAAAATCAAATGATTTAAAATCCAAATTCGTACGCTCATAAATCATACTGCCATATCTGTAAGGATAGTTCATCTACATCCACAAACCATGACTGATCCCTCGGGAAAATAGCCATCGTTGTTTCTGAGAAGCAGGATAAAAACAAGGGTAAAGAAGAAGAGAAAGGGGTGGGACACCAGACAATATGGAATGGTATTCAACAGCAGAATGGTTTGAGGCACTGAGCCAACAAAAAAGAAAGCCGTGACTACCACGTCAGGGTCCTTCACAGCCTGCTTCATAAAAAGAAAATGTTTTTTGTTTTGCCTGGAAACATGAATTGATCCATGAGCCAAAGAGCCAGTAGCTGTCCCCTCGAACCCATATCATAGAATCATTGAATCATAGAAAGTTATGGCACAGAAGCTGGAGCTCAAAGGTAGTAATCTCCGTATTACTCCCGGTGCCATCCGCTAGTGAGTATAGAAATAGGAGGATAGAGCAGATGAATGCATGGCTGGAGAGATGGTGCAATAGGGAGGGCTTTAGATTCCTGGGGCATTGGGACCAGTTCTGGGGAAGGTGGGACCTGTACAGGCCGGACAGGTTGCACCTCAATGGAGCTGGGAGCAATGTCCTCGGGGGGAGGTTCACTAGTGCTGTGGGGGGGGGGGGGGAAGGGGAGTTTAAACTAATTTGCCAGGGGTGTGGGCACCAGGATGTAGCAATGTAAAGGAGAAACAAGGGGCACAAAGGATCGGGGGACAAAAATAGCACTAAAGCAAGTAAGAATATAGTTTTAGGTGGGATCAGACTAAGAGGGTGTACAAGAAAGTCTAAGACTGGTTTGCAGTGCATGAAGCTTGGTAAACAAGGTTGGTGAGCTACAGGCGCAAATAACCACATGGGAATACGATGTTGTGGCGATAACGGAGATCTGGCTCAAAAAAGGGCAGGGTTGGGTACTAAATATTCCTGGATACAAGGTGTTCAGGTAAGATAGGGAAGGAAAGAAAGAGGGATGGGGGTTTGGCAGTATTGATTAAGGAGAATATTGCAGTGCTGGAGAGAGAGGATGTCCTGGAGGGGTCAAGGACAGAATCTATTTGGTTAGAGTTAAGAAATAAAAGAGGTGCCATTACATTACTGGGTGTATTCTATAGGCCACCAACTAGTGGGAAGGATATAGAGGAGCAAAGGGAAATTACAGAGAGATGCAAAAGCTATAGAGTAGTGATAACTGGGGACTTCAACTATCCTAATATAGACTGGGATAGTAATAATAATATAAGGGGCAAAGAGGGGGAGGAATTTTTGAAATGTGTTCAGGATAACTTTCTTAACCAGTACGTTCCGGCCCAATGAGGAAGGAGGCATTGCTCGACTTGGTTCTAGGGAATGAGGCGGGCCTAGTGGAGCAAGTGTCAGTGGGGGAGCATTTAGGGAGCAGCGATCATAGTATCATAAGGTTTAGAATAGCTATGGAAAAGGACACGGACCGCTCTAAAGTAAAAATACTCAATTGGAGGAGGGTCAATTTCGGTGGGATGAGAACAAATCTGGCCCGGGTAAATTGGAATCAAAGAGTGACAGATAAAACTGTAATTGAACAGTGGGCGGCCTTTAAGGAGGAGATGGTTCGGATACAGTCTAGGTACATTCCCACGAGGGGGAAAGGTAGGACAACTAAAGCCAGAGCTCCCTGGATGACAAAAGAGATAGTGAGTAAGATGAAAGGGAAAAAAGGGGTGTATGATAGATGTCAGGTTGATAACACAAGTGAGAACCAGGCAGAATCTGGAAAGTTCAGCGGGGAAGTGAAAAAGGAAATAAGAGGGGCAAAGAGAGAGAATGAGAATAGACTGGTGGCCAACATAAAAGGGAATCCACAAGTCTTCTACGGGCATGTAAACACAGTAAATGGGTAGCAAGAGGAGGGGTGGGGCTGATTAGGGACCATAAAGGAGATCCACATATGGAGGTAAAGGGCATGGCTGAGGTACTAAATGAGTGCTTTGCATCTGTCTTTACCAAGGAAGAAGATGGTGCCACAGACTCAGTAAAGGAAGATATGGTTGAGATACTGGATGGGCTAAAAATTGATAAAAAAGAGGTACTTGAAAGGCTAGCTGTACTTAAAGTAGATAAGTCACCCATTCCGGATGGGATGCATCCTAGGTTGCTGAGGGAAATAAGGGTGGAAACTGCGGAGGTACTGGCCATAATCTTCCAAACATCCGTAGATACGGGGGTGGTGCCAGGGGAGCGGAGAATTGCAAATGTTATACCCTTGTTCAAAAACAGGGTGTAAGGATAAACCCAGCAACAACAGGCCAATCAGTTTAACCTCAGTGGTGGGGAAACTTTTAAATACGATAATCTGGGACAGAATTAACAGTCACTTGGACGAGTGTGGATTGATTAGGGAAAGCCAGCATGGATTTGTTAAAGGCAAATCGTGTTTAACTAACCTGATAGAGTTTTTTGATGAGGTAACAGAGAGGGTAGATGAGGGCAATGCAGTTGATATGGTGTATATGGACTTTCAAAAGCCGTCTGATAAAGTGCTGCATGGTAGGCTTATCATCAAGATTGTGGCCCATGGAATAAAGGGGGCAGTAGCAACATAGATACAGAATTGGCTAAGGGACAGGAAACAGCGAGTAGTGGTGAACAGTTGTTTTTCGGACTGGAAGGAGGTGTACAGTGGTGTTCCCCAGGGATCAGAGCTGGGACCACTGCTTTTCTTGATATATATTAATGACTTGGACTTGGGTGTACAGAGCACAATTTCAAAATTTGCAGATGACACAAAACTTGAAAGGGTAGTAAACAGTGAGGAGGATAGTGATAGACTTCAAGAGGATATAGACAGGCTGGTGGCATGGACGAACATGTGGCAGATGAAATTTAATGCCGAAAAATGCTAAGTGATACATTTCGGTAGGAAGAACGAGGAGAGGCAATATAAACTAGAGGGCACAACTCTAAAAGGGGTACAGGAACAGAGAGATCTGGGGTACATGTGCACAAATCATTGAAGGTGGCAGGGCAGGTTGAGAAAGTGGTCAAAAAAGCATACGGGATCCTGGGCTTTATAAATAGAGGAATAGAATACAAAAGTATGGAAGTTATGATGTACCTTTATGAAATACTGGTTCGGCCACAACTGCAGTATTGTGTCCAGTTCTGGGCAACGCACTTCAGGAAAAATGTGAAGGCCTTAGAAAGATTGCAGAAGAGATTTACTAGAATGATTCCAGGGATGAGGGGACTTTAGTTACATGGATAGACTGGAGAAGCTGGGGTTGTTCTCCTTGGAATAGAGACGGTTGCGAGGAGATTTGATAGAGGTATTCAAAATCATGAAGGGTCTAAACAGAGTAGAGAGAGGGAAACTGTTCACATTGGCAGAAGGGTCAAGGACCAGAGGACATAGATTTAAAGTGATTGGCAAAAGAACCAAACGTGACATGAGGAAAAACTTTTTTACACAGCGAGTGGTTGCCCAGGGCTGGCGGGGCTGGGTGGCGGTGGTGGGGGTGGTGGAGGCCAATTCAATCATGGCCTTAAAAGGGAACTAGATAAGTACTTGAAAAGAAAAAATTTGCAGGCTACAGGGAAAGGGCGGGTGGGTTGGACTAGCTGAATGCACCGAATGGCCTCCCTCTGTGCTGTAACCTTTCTATGATTCCAGAAGGAGGCCTTTCGGCCCATCATGTCCATGCCAGCCAAAAAAGAGCGATCCAGCATAATCCCACTTTACAGCTCTTGGTCCGTATCCTTGTAGGTCATGGCACTTCAAGTGCACATCCAAGTACTTTTTAAATATGTTGAGGGTTTCTGCCTCTACCGCCCTTTCAGGCAGTGAGTTCCAGACTCCCAACACCCTCTGGGTGAAATAAATTCTCTTCAGCTCCCCTCTAATCCTTCTACCAATTACTTTAAATCTATGGCCCCTGGTCACTGACTCCTTGGCTAAGGAAAGTAGGTCCTCCCTATCCACCCTGTCTAGTCCCATCATAATTTTATATTCCTCAATTAAATCTCTCCTCCACCTCCTTTGTTCCAAAGAAAACAACCCCAGCCTATCCAATCTTTCCTCATAGTTAAAATTTTCCATCCCTGGTAACATCCTGTGTACCCTCTCTAGTGCAATCACATCTTTCCTGTAATGTGGTGACCAGAACAGTACACAGTACTCAAGCTATGGCCTAACCAATGTTTTATACAGTTCTTGCATAACCTCCCTGCTCTTATATTCTATGCCTTGGCAAATAAAGGAAAGTATCCCTTATGCCTTTTTAAACACCTTATCTACCTGTCCTGCTACCTAGCGATCTGTGGACATGCACTCCAAGGTCCCTTTGTTCCTCTACACCTCTCAGTATCCTCCCATTTATTGTGTACTCCCTTACCTTGTTTGCCCTCCGCAAATGCTTAACCTCACACTTCTCCGGATTGAATTTCATTTGCCACTTTTCTGCCCACCTGACTGGTTCATTGATATCTTCCTGCAGTCTACAGCTTTCCTCCTCACTATCAACCACACGGCCAGTTTTTGTATCATCTGCAAGCTTCTTGATCAAGCTGGCTTCAGACAGCTGCATAAAGGAACTTTGTTTTTATACCAAAGTATGCAAATTGACTGGCCTCAGACATCCTTCATGTTAAGTTGACTCAGTTGGTAGTACTCTTGCCACTGATTTAATAGGTTATGGGTTTAAGGTCTACTCTAGGATTGAAGCATACAATCTAGGTTGACATTTTAGCACATTATTGAAAGGGTGGGCATGTTGTACTTTGCATGAGATGTTAAACCTACTTCTGATTCAGGTGGACATTAAAGAGCTTATGATATTACTCAAAGAAGAGTATGGCGAGCTCCCAGTGCCCTGGTTAAAATTCCTCCCTCAACTAACACCACGAAAAGTAGATTAACTGGTCATATATCTTACTGCTGCTTATGGTATCTTGTTGCATTTATAATGGCTGCTGTGATCACCTACATTTCACTTTAATAATGGGGCTGATAATGTGACATCCCAAGTGTCGCTGCACATTGGTTGCTACTTTATGAGGTACTGAGGGCTGCTCACCACCATGCTCTGCATTGAGTACCATAATGGACTCTGAAAGCACAGTAGGACAACGTGCTTCCCTCATGTTGGGATACTTTTCTTAAAGTGGCCTGATTTGTTTGGACTTGCTTGGGTAGATCATGACTTTATGTGATAGTATAAAACATGTGACAGCGAGCCCGTTGAAGTCAATGGAAATAAAAATCGGGAGAGCTGTAAAACAAACTGCCGATTCGCTATCACCCGTTTTACACTATTGCACAATCTACCCCACTGTGAGTAACTTCTATGTACTTTCCAGCTATTTCAGTGCTTCTTTACTGTTTAGCTGATTTGTTGTTTTGCCAGAAACTAATTTAAAGCTGCATAACATCTGCTAGCTCTGCCTGTTTCCCAGAACCTTTCATTGTGTATATGAAGTGCTTTGAGATTTTTCTGTAAGATTTGAAAAGGTGCTGTATAAATTTAAGTCTTTTTTAAATATTCCTTCATCATCTGACAGCCAGCTCAGCAGGGTTGTTAGGACGGTCACAAATGTCCCCTTAGCTGATGATCCTCTCAGACAGTGAAGCTGCAAAAGATCCTTACACTGAAAACGCCTAGTAAAAATTCCACAATTTATCTTTTCTATAAATATAAGCAGTAGTGAAATGAATTGCGAACCCTTTCTTTTTAAGCAGTAAAAATATAAATATTGTTTATTTATCTTTTTTGAAGACTTGTTGAATAAAAAGTAATTTCACATTAATGTTGCATCTGGGTCATTTTCTCAATGGAAGGCAGGTTACCATCTGAAAATAATGGGCAATAGTTTCATCTTTAGCAGAAAAGGGTTAATAACTTCTGTAGACTTTAATGGCTGCCAATTAAAATGGTGGATGAGCATGATTTCTCCTGGGTAATTTTGTGAAACCTAAGTTGGAGAATCATTAGAACTTGCATCTTGATACACCTGTAATGTCCTTCCACAATTTTCATGCAGGTAAATTGATCGACAAAAGGTTTGGTATGAAATGATATGAGGGGGAGTTTTAAATCGTGAGTGGGAGGCCAGCGGGATACACAGGACCCTTGCCCAGGAGCAGCAGTGGGAGGCCTGGTCTATTTTAATGGGCGGGCCTTATTAACATCATGTCGGCTAGCTGCCCACCCCGAAAAGGCGTCCTGAGGCAGCTCGCCTGATTTGGGTCTATGAAAATCTAGTGGTTTGGAGGCTGCCATGCAGGGTTTGGGTTTTTGTGGGTCGGAAGGGGGGAGCTCGTGGCAGCAGTGGCCCAAACTGTGTTTGTGGGGCCCGCAGGTGCATTCCTCTTCCTCTGGGCTCCTCGAAGATAAGTTTTGCACATACCTTAAAGGTTTTACTGAGTGGGGCATCCACGGCAGGTGCCCTGCTCTGTAGGGGGGTCCTATCTATATGAATACTATATTTCCATTTATCATAATTATACAGCAATTGCCTTATTTACTTACAAGAAATGTAAAGTTTTAAAAAAATATCTTTCAGCCAAATTTGCTAAATTACTTTTTGCGGAGGAATGTTGAAATGCAGTTGCTTCTGGGTGTTCCAACATTTGTGCCTTGGATCTTTCACAGACCTTGTGCTGTTTGATTATGTTGGAATAATTATTTCAACAAGGAAATGCTTTGGTGCTTTTGAACTTTGCCTGTGGTTAAATTTGCTGCGTTTGACATAGTTGTGCTGCAAAGGTACTTAGCGACGTGGCGTTGTACTGATTCAGTGCTGGGAACTGTTTTGTTTGGCTGTTATTTAGCATTAAATTAGAATTGGTGTTGGGCGGATATTATGAGACAGCTATACTCATACTTCTGAGAGGGACTGGATGGGAAGTTTAAAGAAGTTCCCGTACAATATCAGTAGGGATTTGGAGCTATTTTAATTAGTCAGTGAAAATATTTTGATGTTAGTTGCTACGTTTTAGCTACACTAAGTGTTCTTTGGCATTACAACGTTGCTTAGGAGATTGTAATAGTCCCAGAACTTCTCAAGTACTTAGCTTATTATCTACAAAGAAGGTAGCTTTTTCCACAACAGTGTTACTGCTTAAACTTGGCTCATTAATTATAAATGCTTCCATTGTCATAATTGACCACCTGCATTCTGTAAGGGCATTAATACGTCTTGTTAAAGCTTCCCTAATAGATCAGAAACCTACAGGGTTCAATCCCTCATTTGTGCTGATTTCAGCTTTCTTGGATTAAAGAAGAAGAAATCTGTGAGCTCCTGAACAAGATTCAATGACCCCTGCTAGAAATTCATGCATGTACACAGCAGCTGAGGACAGGATCAGGTTCAATTGTAATATCCCCCTTCGTAAAGTAACCTGTCAACACTTAGTGACAAAATTCACACATGAATATTGGTCACTTAGTTGAGGTACTACAGGCCACTTAGTACTCATGGAACTTTATGCCAACAAGGAGTCAATGGGGTGTCCTGTTGCATGTCCACAGGCAGCTCTCTGCTAAGCGGATTTAAATTTTGGGCTGCTATGTTGCTGGCAGCAGTCCTCTGGTAGGTGGGGGGGGGGGGAAGGTGATAGTGAGGGGGTCGGTAATGGTCTTCAGTCTGCAGTGGAGCTGGTAGAAGTGCTCCTGCCCCACCCGGCTCAACATTCAGGTAAATATTATTTTTTAAAACTTACCTATTTGGTGGCAGACTCCAGCGGTCCATTTGAGGAATACTGACAGCCCAATTTTGGGAACAGGACCTGAAGAAGGCATAACGTCTCCTATTTGCATATGCAAGGGGCCTAACACCTGCTTCAGGAATGGGCCCTGGACGCCTATACTTCAGCCTTTAACAATATGGTGGATTACCGGCACGGACATGCACGCGCCTGCCACCCACCATATTGGATGCTTAGGAGCCTGTGCTCCACCTTTAAAACGGGTGCAGCGCCAATGAATTTCTAGGCCAATACTTTAAAGGGAGGTGAGAACAAGTAGAGAAGTAATAAAAAAGCAACTCTTATAAAGCTATTGATAGTCTCCCAGAATTAGAAAGTTATGTTTGTAAATGTGCAGCAAATTTTGATTTTCCTCCCCACAATTGTTTGGTTTCTCTATTTCCCGATTACTCTCTTAATATTTGTTTCTTTCGAGTATTTGTTTTTTTTCTTCAACTCAACATTTGAGATTCTTCTGAGTTTGGAAAACATTGCTGTGAAAGTAATATATCAGACTATCCTGGCTCTTTAATGGACCATTTTCATGATTATACCACCAACAGGGGATTATGGGTTAACCATAATTCATTCTTGTAAAACATTTTGGAAAGTTGGCAGGAATAGATAAGATGGAGTGAATGAGAAGAGGATGAAATGAATAGGTACTATTAGAAGGTCGCAAAGGGAATAAAATGTGAAAGGAAAATTCAACTAACAAAATAAATAGCAAAAGACCATTTGAAGAAACAACAGTGTCTAAATTCAACATTGTTGTGCCTGTTTTACGGGTGTAAAATGGCCACAACTATAACCAATTTAGCAGCACAGAGGCCCGTGTCCAATTTGTATGGGCATTTGGGCCACTGCTAAATTGGCTAGGGTCTTTTTTTAGGCGGTCGAGTGCAGGCTTCATTTCAATATTGAAATGCACCCAACCATCAGAAAATTTTGATTTTTGGCAGTTTCATATTATTTGATGCATTTTTCCTGCATTTTGGAGTAGACAGATCTGGGGTAAAGTTTACAAGTTAGTGCTCCAAAAATGACACGTGGATATACCCAGGTCTAATAGATTACATGCTGTCAAAACGTAAGCCTATTCTTGGTTACAAAAATAATAAGTGTGTTTACTCAGTACACTACACCCTGCATTAGGATTAGCAGAATGCAAATTGTGCATAAAAGGAGCAGTAATTCTGTGATTTTGAATTAATTGAGGGACATTAACTTTTGCCCACACTCCTAAGCTATTTGTGGAACAATATATTTCTAACATAAACTCAAAGACCCAGTGTGTTTGCTTTATTTTTGCTAGTGAACTGATTGTTAAGGCAGAAATTAACATGGAATGTGCAAATTTATTTGGGATTTATTTTATTCCCACATCACGATAATGTCTCCAATTTAACTCTGGCATTAAAGCAGTGGACACAGCTGGCAGAATTCCAATAGTGAGCAGAGCCGGACATGTTGTATAAAGGTTTTGTTTTGGTGGATTTGGCAGCATAAGCATCAGATCAAATTTGTTAATACTAGTTTGGAAGAAGAACAGCTACAAGCCATGCCAGGACACCACGGGTCACAAGGCTTGAGGCCATAGGAGGGGGACTTACAAGACTCGCTACTGCTCCTTGTCGCATGAGTGCTGCTGGTGTGACCTGACCTCATGAAGGGGAGGTGCTTAAGGAGGTCGTGCCTCAAAAGAGAGTGTGATCCCTGATCTATGTCAGCTTCTGGAACAAGACCTGCAATATCTGGATGGAAGTGAAAATGATCACTGCACTCTACTTCAACAATTCAGGGTGCATCCAGGCCAATGGGTGACATCACTCAGATCACGTGATAAGTATTTCACTGCTGTGTTATTGAGTCAACAAATGCCTTCTCCACTACGTGTCAGCATATGTCAAATTCAACAGCACCATGCAGCACCAGCTGAAGTGGTAAACCCAATTTTACCCGATGTATGCACAAGGTGCCATTCATTGCACAATACCAGTTATGCCTTCAACAGACAGAGTCACTGCTCCCTTAACAGTCAGATGAAATTTAGCCACCAGCAAAAAAATTATGTAAACCAATACTCATTTTCTGAGCCATTCTCATGATGCATCTTGAACCAAGGATTCCCCAACTGTTTGAGGAGGAGAACAGAATGCAAGATTTTCTGAGATATCACTTACCCATTTCAAATGTGGATTATGACATGAGTGAAAATGTGCAAAGTATTTAATGCTACTGCGCTGTCCTGTGCTTCATAATTCATACACTGCATTCTTTCTTCTGTACTGTTCCTAATTGCCCCCCTGTTTGAAAGGAGGATTCTTCAGAGGTCTTCTGAGGACCTGATTGTGATTCCCCTGGCTGCTTACCTCTACATGTTACAGGCCCAAATGGTCCTACCTGTGCCCAAGAAATAGCTTGTGCTATTCCAGCTGTAGGGACTGCGTGCTTTGGGGTGCTTCTCGCATTCTCGCTTCTGAGTCAGAAGGTTGTGGGTTCAAATCCCACTCCCAGATTCAAGCACATAATCTAGGCTGACACTTTAGTGCAATCGTAGCCCCATCTGCCTGTTCAGGTGAACATTAAAAATCCAATGGCACTATTTGAAGAAGAGCAGACAGTTCTTCTGGTGTCCTTACCATCACCACCAAAATAGATTAACTGGTCATTCAACTCATTGTTGTTGGTAGGACCACGCTGTGCACCAAATAGCTGGGACACTCACCTACAGAACATCAGTGATAGCACTATCATTGTATGTCAATGGCTATAGGATGTTTCTGAGAGTTGTGATAAGATGCTGTATAAATGCAAGTCCATCCTTCCATCCTTTCCTTGTTCACTTGCCTAGAGGTAGGGAATGGCAGTGACATGAGAACCACGGGCTCGATTTTAGGGTCGGGTTACCTGCGGGTTTCCAGCGGGGGGGCCCCGAAAATCCCGATCTCCGATCACGTGACCGGATTCGGACGAAATCCCGGCCACTTCCGGGTACCGCGCTGACGTGCGGGGCTGCGCGCGCAAGCCCCGCTGGTGGGAATCCCGCAGGCAATTAAAGCCAGCGGGGTTCCACTTGAGAGCACTTAACTTGCTCGTTGTGGTCAGTTAATGAGCTGAAGCAGCTGTCAAAAGAGGAAGTGTGGGATTTTACGTTCAAAGCAGTCAGTTTCCCACACTGGGGGAAACAGGACCCTTCAAACCAGGCGTGTTGCAGCCAGCAGCCTGTGGCAGGTGCCAAGGTGCGCTCCACGGGGGAGCGCCCTCACCCACGCAGGAGGCCACCGCGTCACATAGGGCAACCCCTGCACCCCACCACCCCCCGGCCAAGCCAGAGGACAGACCGACACGAAACCGCAGCCCCAGTCCGAGGACCCACACACCTACCCTGCACAACCCCTCAGACCAACACCTGCCAGTTGGGTGGTGTGTGGACACCCTCGGAGGACGAAGAGCATGACCACCACCAGCAGCCTCGCAGTCCACGCCGTCCGCCGCAGAGACGTGGATCCCCCCAACACGGTGTGGTTGCACGCCCACCTGCACAGCAGGAGGGAGGGCTACCGCAGAGAGAGACGCGTCGCAGAGGGCACTACCCTCGCCACAGGGTCCACAGACCGAGGCGCAGCTCCCCGGACCTCTCCCAGCAGCAGTGCACAGGGAGGCGCAGATTCGCTCGGCATGTAGTCGTGGAGATCTGCAGCCTCTTTCATGCCGAGCTGCTCCTGGCTGGCCCCAGCACCAACTGCTTACCTGTCGCTGGCAAAGTCACCACTGTCCTCCACACCTTCTCCTCCGCATCCTTCCAGGGTGCAGCCGGCAACACCGCCGATGTCTCTCAGTTGTCTGCGCGGACGAGCCCTGCAAATACACCTGCACCTACTCTGCAGTAACACGATGGGTGGCATCAGTGGTGGGTCCTCATAGTGATACCCAGGAGCGGGCATTATTGGACACAATGGACAGGATTCGCGGAGACATGGCAGTGGTGGTGTCAATATAATGTGTGCTGTTTGTTGCTCTGAAATTCAATATGGGTAACACCCATGACAAACCCTCAGACACCCTTGTGCACCCCCTTCATGCTGACGAGACGTTTGCCTTACCCTGCCTACTGCACATATGTGATGCATGCCCTGTGGCTGCAGCACAGGTGGTGGCAGGTTGAGTGAGGCTGGCCGTGAGGGAGATGCACGAGAGGGTGAGTATGGGATGGAGCCATGAGATTGTATGAGGATTGGGTCGCGTGTTAGTGGCAGGATGAGTACTGGCGAGGTGAGTAGGTGGAGGTAAGATGAGGATGGGGTGTGAGTGGGCATGAAGGGTGATGTGACAGAATAGTGTTGGCGGTGCTGAAGGAGATTTGGGGTGGGGGCAGTGTTGTGGCAGACGGAGTGTAGGGGAAAGACTTCGTGTTCTCACTGTGGCTGACCTACTGCGGTCATTGCAGCGCCTCCTGCACTGTATGCAGGTGGGCGATATGTTGGTGGCGCAGGTGACCCCCTCTGCCACCTCGAGCCAGGCCTTCTTGGTGGCAGAGGCAGGCCGCTTCCTCCCGCCCGCCGGGGGGAAGATCTGTGTCCTCCCCCTCCTCCTCACCCCATCTGATGATATCTGGGGTGAGGCATCATTAAACTGGGAGCAGCCTTCCCCCTGGGCTGCTCCATGCTGCAATTTGTCCCATTGGTTGCAGCATCTGTCAGTGGAGGACTGCCCCTTTAACTCGAGAGCCTCCAGCTGACAGATCGTACTGCGCATGCGCAGCCCGCCCGACGCGCAGGCCAGCGCCGTGGACCCCGGAGGAGCAGGTAATTGGATCCTATTAGTGTGTTGCCTGCTACGATCGCGTGGGCAACCCACTAATTTCGCCGTTCGCGTTTTCGACGCTCCCGGAGGACCACCCGCTGGGAACCCGCAGGCCTGCTAAATTCGAGCCCCACCTGTCTGTTCATATGTTTCTGTATGCATGCAGCTCCTGGAGACTGAGACCTGACTGAAGACCTTGATCTCCTTGTGCAGATTGCACTGATGAGAGGTCTCCAAATTCTTCTTTGATGGCTGATACTTATGTGATTCCAAGTGTAACAAAAACTGTCTTAATCACAAGTTGGAGTGTCAAAACCACCCCCTAAATATCATCAGGGAGATCATCACTGATAGATTTTCCAATTGTGTTTGTCACCTGCATACTTGAGGTTTCCCCTGAAAATTAGTTAACCACTCTGTTAAAATAGTGAAGAAAGAAATGCATTAATCAGTGCATTCATATAATATGCAGAGAAATTAAATCTATCATCAATTAGTGACCGTTTTGTACTTGGATCCATATCCACTGGGAACTCATTTCAAATAAGACCCTTTCAACCAACAGACAGAAGACTTTCTTCCTATGCATCTGAGAACAATCTGAACCAAATAGCCTCAGATATAAAGCTTGCATGTAACACACTGTGCCACTCAATACCCTTTATGCCCTCTTACTGTCACTTAACTTTGTCACTTTTTGAGTTGAGCCACTTTCGTATGGACTATGTACCATACTGAGAACTCAACCGTTTACAGTATTCCCCTGACATTTCCAGTAAGTGGATGTATTATTTATAGTTGGATCATGTGAATGTATGAACATTGGAAAAGGATGGGAAAAGGCCTGCCCCATCGTGATATGGTGCATCCACATAATTTGCACACCCCTTTACCATGTGAACTCCTGTGAGAGGCAAATAAACAAGAGGAAAAAAGACTATGGCCAAGTCTCTGACCCCCTAAGGCAACAAAACTCCTCAAAGATCCTCTAACTCCACCACTTCTTCAATTTTTCTGACATTATTATCATTCTTGGGTAAGATCCCGAACAATGCAGCAGATCCTGATCATCTTCAGTGATGTGAAACTTAGGAGATACATCATTTGATCAGAATAATGAAGAGAATCTGAAGTAACAGAAATGGTTGATAAAGGTAGTGTAGTAGATGTATATATACGACTTTCAAAAGGCATTTGATAAAGTACCACATAACAGACTTATTCGGAAAATAGATGCACATGGGATTATTGGGATGGTGGTAACTTGGGTACATAATTGGCTACAGGATAGCAGGCAGAGAGTAGTGGTGAACGGATGTTTTTTTGACTGGAGAGAAGTATGCCTTGGGGTCCCCCAGGGATCGGTCTTAGGACAATTGCTTTTCTTGCTATATATAAATGACCAGGACTTGGGTATAGGGAGTACAACTTCAAAATTTGCAGGTGATACAAAACTTGGCAACATAGTAAATAGTGAGGAGGATAGTAGCAGACTTCAGGAGGACATAGACAGACTGGTGAAATGGACGGACACATGGCAGATGCAATTCAATGCAGATAAGTGTGAAGTGATGCACTTTGGGAGGAACAGCATGGAGAGGCAGTATAATCTAAATGGTACTATTTTGAGGGGGGTGGAAGAGCAGATGTACCTGGGGGTACGTATTCACAAATCTTTGAAGGTGACAGGGCAAGTTGATAAGGTGGTTAAGAAAGCGTATGGAATACTTGGCTTTGTAAATAGGGAATTGAATACAAAAACAAGGAAGTCATACTAAACCTTTACAAATCACTGGTTAGGCCTCAGCTGGAGTATTGAGTAGAATTCTGGGCACCACACTTCAGGAAGGATGTCAAGGCCTTGGAGAAGGTAAAGAGGAAGTTTACCAGGAGGGTATCAGGGATGAGGGACTTCAGTTATGTGGAGAGAATGGTGAAGCTGGGATTCTTCTCCTTAGAGCAGAGAAGGTTAAGGGGAGACCTGATAGAGGTATTCAAAATTATGAGGTATTTTGATAGAGCAAGTAGGAGAAACTGTTTCCTCTTGCAAGCAGAGGTCATTGATTTAAAATAATTGGCAAAAGAACTAGAGGGGAAATGAGGAGAAATTTTTTCACACAGAGGGTTGTTAAGATCTGAAACACACTACCTGAAAGGATGGTGGAAGCAGATTCCATAGGAACTTTCAAAAGGCAATTGGACATGTACTTGAAGAGGACCGATTTGCAGGGTTATGGGAGAAAAGCTGGGGTGTGGGGCTAAATTGGATAGCTCTTTCAAAGAGCCGGCACAGGCACGATGGGCCAAATGGCCTCCTTGTGTGCTATAAGATTCTATGATTCTAATGCAGCAGATCTTGGTCACCTTCAATGATGTGAAACCTAGGAGATACATCATCGGAACAGAATAATGCAGCTAATATAACATGGTGATTTTAATCCACTATCCAAGAAGAAGCATTTGGAAAATAAAGAAAACCTCCAACCTGATCATCAGTAATGTTTAATGATTTTTACCCATTTGTTGGCCAGCCCAGCACCATTACTATCATTACATAATATTTTATAATGATTAAAATCATACATTTTGTAATACAGTACCAATGGATTTTATCTTGAAAGTGCCTCAGTTTGCAGGATTCTAGAAACATATGTAATGACATCGAACATTCGGCACCACTCACTGTTTCCATCCAGTGTCACTCTCAAATCAGTATTTATCTTCAGTTATCACAAAATTCCCAGATGGTAAGCTCATGGCACACTCAACATCATGAGCTCACTCAACATCATCAGAGAGATATATGGATACAGGGAAGAAGGCAAAATCATAAGCTGTCAGAATGGGCTGCTCTTATGTATCTCCCAGTGGCTAGTCCAAGAATGATATTGGCAGAGCTCTTGTCGGCTACCATCTGCTTGCCCTCCAATCCGGAGGGTAAGCTGTAGAGAGCAGCTAAAAATAGAGCACATTAGAAATCGGGGAACAAAAGAGGGTGTTGCAGTGGGAGTGCTAACACTCAGTATCATGGAGTCCAATCCTCCAATTCACTACATTTGTGTTCACAGCCATAGCTCTCTCCAAAATGGCTGGATGGAGGCAGACACTTCCTCACAAGGAGGGAGAGAAAAATAGAGCATTGTCACCAGATCACTCTCCGGCACATCCTCATCGTCACTTCAAGAGTGGGATTGGTGGAGGCCTGGAAACATATCTCCCAGCCACAGAAAGTGCCAGAGAAGAACAGTAATCAAAAAAACCCCAGGCTAATATACATTCAAAAAAGAGGGGAAAATTCAGTCGAAGATTAATAATCAACAAGTAAGTACTGGACTTTCTCTTAATTCCTTACCATCTATACAAGGGCCATTACTGTCCAATGAGATTCATTGGCAATCCTGTGGCAACCAGTCTGACAAACTGTAAGTATCGTATCTGCTGACTAGTATATGCTCCAGTCCAGATACACAAAAATATCATCACTGAGTGTGGAAATGACAAAAGGGATGCCATTCTATATTTTAGGGATTATTCATACCAATGACATAATGCCAAAACACACCACTAATTTTATCAATCAAATGGCAGGTTTTAGCAGAAATAGTGACAAGCCAATCTAATTTTTGACCAAATAGTTTTCTTCAAAATGTAATTTACAAAAAGATTTTTGACAACTGTGTTTTATATTTTGCCTGGACTTATTGAATGAACTTGTCATTCAGAAAGAAACCTGCAGTTTGCAGCCACAGAGTCCCTCTTTAAAATGAGTTATTTAGAACTGATGGGGTTATTGAGATACAGAAATCCGAGTGGATGAAAGTGATGTTTCCTGTGGAGCTCCTTTGATTGGTTTGGTAGAGTTCATGCTCTGAGCGCAATCTAATATTAAACCTGAGTCAATGGTTTACCTACACAGCAGGCCCAGGCTATGTGTTGCTCCCTGTGAGCAGTATTGCATTCTGAAAGAATCCAGATTAGTTTACAAAATTTCCTACTATCATTATTTGAGGTTTTTAATTAAGTGTAAACCCCAGTCCATCACCGGCATCTCCACATCATGACTTTAATTAAGTGGGCATCTATTTCACATAGATTTACCATGATAAGCGATAAATTACTACATATCAGGTTGGATTTCCAGTGTATTAAGCTCATAAAAGACTAGAATGGAAATGCAAATTATTAACAACTGAAAAAAGTGATAACAAAGCCAGTGTACAAATCTCAAGGGCGTAAAGTTACACATGTATTTTTTTTATATGCTGGCTGAAGACATTGGTGAATAAATTACTCCTGCAGGTTTACAGAACATGAAAACTTACAAAAGATGTAAATTATTCTTAGATCTTATGGTATATTTAGATCAAGTTCTTCAACATGCCATGTTGTCAGTCCATAGATAGTACTAATCAATCATTGTAATGCAAAATGCAGTGATTTGATTATATGTACATAGGAACATAGGGATGTACAAAACTGGAAAAGACTTAAGGCCTTGATATTCATGGGGAGGCAGAGAGGAAGCAGGGGTGCGTGTCAGTGGCCTGGAAACCCGGAAATACCAGGAAGGAGGAGGTCCTGCTGAATTTAACGGCAGGACCTCATTAGAATTTTTTACTCCGTTTCCCATCTGGCAGCTGGCCATATTGAAAGGCTGGTTGGCTGCCAGTTGGGAACGCCTGCGGTAGAAGGCAGGTCCCCGGCAATCGAGAAGGTCAAGGGTCAGTGGGGGGGGGATTTTGGAGCACGGCAGCAAGGAGGGAGAGATCGCGGTGGGGGGGAGACGTTACGGGAGGGGAGGCATCATGGAGGGGAACATCATGGGGGGAGAGATCACGGGGGGAGATCGCGGGGGGAAAAATTGCGCGTGGGAGACATCGCGGAGGAGACATCAAGGGAGGCAGACATCATGGGGAGAGATTGTGGCGAGGAGAGATCGTGGGGGGAAAGATCGCAGGGGGACGACATTGGTGGGGGGAAAGTTGTGTGGGGGGTCGGCTGATCGCGGGAAGGGAGAGATCGGGGCAGGTTTGCTTGAAGGGCTGGGGGAAAGCACTCCTCCTCCTCCTGGTCCATACGCAGTGCTGGAAAAGCACTTATCTGCTGGATCTGGCAGTTCACGCCTTCCTTCAGCTGTCGGGAAACTCGGCCGGCCAGCGTTACATTTAAATGGCTGCCAAAATCTGAGGAACTCAGCCTCATTAACATATTACAATCACTGACCTGCCTCTCCAGAGCTCGATGCATGACCACCCTTTGTCTCCTATAATGCAGCCAACTGCCAATCCATTTAATAATGGACTAATTTCTGATACTGTATTAAAAGACCTGCTGATATCTAGATAAGCAATGTCCACAGAGATCCCTTTATCCACAAGCTCCGATACCTTCTCAAAGAATACTAATAGGTTTGCCAAGCATGAGCTTCCCTCCATAAAGCCATGCTGACTTGTCCTGAAGACTTCATACTTCTTTAGATGATTCACAATACCCTTATTCACAAAGCCTCTAACTTTCTAACCATAACAGATGTCAGGCTTGCCAGCCTGTAATTTCTAAGACAATCTTCTTGACCGTTTTTTTAAAGATAGGGATTATGTTCCCTTTTTTCCAATATTTTGCTACAATTCCCAATTCTAATGATTCCCTACAGAACCCCACCAAAAAATGACCAATTTTGTTGGCCATTTCCTCGAGTTTGGACGACAATGAGGTGAAGGAAGAGGGTCTGCGCAAAAGAACATAAGAAATAGGAGCAGGAGTAGGCCATACGACCCCTTGAGCTTGCTTCGCCATTCAATAAGATCATGGCTGATCTTCGACCTCAACTCCACTTTCCCGCCCAATCGCCATATCCCTTGATTCCCCTAGAGTCCAAAAATCTATCTATCTCAGCCTTGAACATATTCAACGAATCAGCATCCACAGCCCTCTGGGGTAGAGAATGCCAAAGATTCACAACCCTCTGTGTGAAGAAATTCGTCCTCATCCCAGTCTTAAATGGCCGCCCTCTTATCCTGAAACTATGCCTCCCAGTTCTGGACTTTCCAGCCATGGGAAACAACCTCTCAGCATCTTCCCTGTCAAGCCTCCTCAGAATCTTGCATATTTCAATGAGATCACCTCTCATTCTTCTAAAGTTCAGAGAATATATGCCCATTCTATTCAAACTCTCCTCATAGGACAACCCTCTCATCCTAGGAATTAATCGAGTGAACCTTTGTTGCACCACCTCTAAGGCAAGTACATCCTTCCTTAGATAAGGAGACCAAAACTGTACACAGTACTGCAGCTGAGATCTCTTCAAAGCCCAATACAATTGTATTGAGACTTCCTTACTCTTGTACTCCAACCCCCTTGCAATAAAGGTCAATATGCCATTTGCTTTCCTAATTGCTTGCTGTGCCTGCTTGCTAATTTTTTGTGTTTCTTGTACGAGGACACCCAAATCTCTCTGAACACCAACATTTAATAGTTTCTCATCATTTAAAAAATATTGGGGGATAAATTGGATAAGGGTCCATTCTGGGCGATAACACCGCGCGCCTGATGGACCCTCGGCAGACAAGACACAAGTTTGGACCCGAGGGAGCACTTACCTGCAATCAGCGTTCCATTCCAGGCCTTGCATGAGGAATCAATGCAATTTGCACTTTCCACCACCAGAGGGTGCTCCATCTCTTAAAGGGAGGATGTTTCTTCGAAATCTCTTAAAGGTAGCTTGTACCTGTCATTTGCTGAAAATAACAGTCTACTGTCTGCATGGAGTCTGAACAGAGATCAGACATCACGCATGTAAAACACAGATGCAGATCCCATCCGTATGTTTACACACTGATGAGTTATGTTAAAACATTGAATAAAGGTTGCACACTACTAAATCCCACATCCTCCAATCTGCACGCCAGACCTCACCAAACTGACGATCTGAGTTGATACTAGGCCTGCGAGAGTGCATGCACCAAGGCTCTCTGCTGATGCACTAGAGACCTTGGGTGCAAGAGGTGGACAGAAGGAGGGACATCCTATATCCGCGGGGGTGGGGGGGTGGCAAGAGGCCCTCCAGACATATACTCAAAAGGCAGTGGGAGGCAGCGAGGGACGAAGTCAATGCCAGGCGCACAGCATCATGAACATGGATACAGTGCAGGAGAAGTTCAATGCTTTGACATGAGTGGTCAAAGTGAGTGAGGTCAACTGTCAAGTGGCGTCTCCTACCAACTGCACCATGCACTACACCCCCCATCCCCCATATACCAATAAACTCTTTCCATCAGTACTTAATTCTTCCAATCAGATGCTTCCTCTCACTCTTACACATTACCACTGTTTCAAACCGCCCACCAACAACTCACAGGCCACACACACTGGCAGCTATTCAACCATGGAAGACATATCACCCAGGCACATGTCCCACTTTCTTGCAGGAGAAGGTGGCGCATATCAAGAGGCAGCAAGTGGCCGTGGCGTTTAGCCCATTGAGCCTGTTCCGCCATTCAATTAGATCATGGTGGACCTGTGACCTAACTCCATATACCCATCTTAGCCCCATATCCCTTAATACCCTTGGTTCACTGAAATCTATCAATCTCAGATTTAACATTCATAAATGAGCTAGCATCAACTGCTGTCTGCAGAACAGCGTTCCAAACATCTCCCATCCTTTGCGTGTAGAAGCATTTCTTAACTTCACTCCTGCACGCCCTGGCTCTAAATGTTAGGCTATGTCCCCGCATCCTAGTATTGAAGTCTAGGAGACCTCCAAAAACAGTTACAAATGTCTCAGCAGCCAGAGGCAATAATCCAGCCACTAACCTGTAAATCCTGCATGGTCCCTTTAAATAGCGCCGGTGGAGGGTCCTCCAGTCACTCTAAGACATGTTCAGATGGTCAGGGTTAAGACTGTGCGTTGAGTTGAGTGTTAAGTCCTAAAATGCTGTGTATCACTTTAAATCAGCGTGGCACATTGATAAAAGCAATTTTCTCCCTACTTTACATGATTCCAGCGTTCATTATCTGCGCCTGTACTAACTCCTATACCAAGATGGTGTCGGGCCCCACGTCACGCAGGAAATGTGTGTGCGCATCCAAGACACCATCTTGGATGTCAGAGTGGCCGTGTAGTGCCTAAACAATGGGCACTACACGGCCCAATTTAGCGCCCATTCTGTTTTTCTATTCTTTCGACCAAACTGAATAACCTCACATTTCCTCATATTATACTCCATCTGCCACCTTCTTATCCACTCACTAAACCTGTCTATGTCCCTTTGCAGACTCTTTGTGCTCGATTTTCAAATGAAGGCACGGTTGCGTTGGGGGCGAGGGGGCAGTGAAAATCGGTAAAATCTGGAGCGGGTAAGGAACCCAGCTCCAACCCGCCGACTTCCAAACGCATCTGTGTGTGCGCGGGGTTCTGGAATCCGGAACTAATATTTAAAGAAGCAAATGTACCCCATTGAGGTACTTAAGGTACTTTATTTGTTACATAGTGGGTAGTTAAAACGATTTTCAACTTACCTTGGCGGCATTCTAATGGTTTCCGATTCATAAATAAATAAATTAAATTAAATAACATTTCACAAAGTTAAGAAAATAAATAAACCTACCTTTCAAATGATGTCACCTGCACCCCCCTGCGCCGATGTCTTACCCCCCGATGTCTCACCCCCCAATGTCTCTTCTCTAATGTCTCACCCCCCAATGTCTCTTCTCCAATGTCTCACCCCCCCGATGTGTCCCGATGTCACCCCCCCACCGACGATGTTCATTGTCCCCCCATCTTTGTGTCCCGCCCATCTTTGTCCCTCCTCCCGATCTTTGACCTCCCCCTCCGATCTTTGGCCCGCACTCTGATCTTTGTTCCCCCCCCTCCCCATTCTCTGCTCCAGCGCCTGATGACGTCTCTCTCTCTCTCTTTCTCCCCACCACCCCCACTGGGTTGCAGCTTCAGTTGACAGCCAGCCTGCCAATCAGGCTGGCTGCCGGACGCGAAACCCAGACACAAGATCAATGAGCATCAGTTACCTCACGCTCACATGGAGAAAGGTAAGTTTTTGTTATTTGGGTTTGCCGCGCATCCATTGACCACCCCCCACCCCCCCGCCCCCCCCCCTGCGCTGCCATCTCACCACCCTTTTAAAATTGAGCCCTTTCCTACCGAACTTTGTATCGTCAGAAACCTGGATACATTATTTTAGGTCCCTTTCTAAGTCATTAATATAAATTGTAAATAGCTGAGGACTGAGTACTGATCCTTACAGCACCCCACTAGTTTTTTTTTCGTTCATGGTATGTGGGCGTCGCTGGCAAGGCCAGCATTTATTACCCATCCCTAATTGCCCTTGAGAAGGTGGTGGTGAGCCGCCTTCTTGAACCGCTGCAGTCCGTGTGGTGAAGGTTCTCCCACAGTGCTGTTAGGTAGGGAGTTCCAGGATTTTGACCCAGCGATGATGAAAGAACGGCGATATATTTCCAAGTCAGGATGGTGTGTGACTTGGAGGGGAACGTGCAGGTGATGTTGTTCCCATGCGCCTGCTGCCCTTGTCCTTCTAGGTGGCAGAGGTCGCGGGTTTGGGAGGTGCTGTCGAAGAAGCCTTGGCGAGTTGCTGCAGTGCATCCTGTGGATGGTACACACTGCAGCCACAGTGCGCCGGTGGTGAAGGGAGTGAATGTTTAGGGTGGTGGATGGGATGCCAATCAAGCAGGCTGCTTTGTCCTGGATGGTGTCGAGCATCTCGAGTGTTGTTGGAGCTGCACTCATCCAGGCAAGTGGAGAGTATTCCATTACACTCCTGATTTGTGCCTTGTAGATGGTGGAAAGGCTTTGGGGAGTCAGGAGGTGAGTCACTCGCCGCAGAATACCCAGCCTCTGACCTGCTCTTGTAGCCACAGTATTTATATGGCTGATCCAGTTAAGTTCCTGGTCAATGGTGACCCCCAGGATGTTAATGGTGGGGGATTCGGCGATGGTAATGCCGTTGAGTGTCAAGGGGAGGTGGTTAGACTCTCTCTTGTTGGAGATGGTCATTGCCTGGCACTCGTCTGGCACGAATGTTTGTTGCCACTTATCAGCCCAAGCCTGGATGTTGTCCAGGTCTTGCTGCATGCGGGCACGGACTGCTTCATTATCTGAGGGGTTGCGAATGGAACTGAACACTGTGCAATCACCAGCGAATATCCTCATTTCTGACCATATGATGGAGGGAAGGTCATTGATGAAGCAGCTGAAGATGGTTGGGCCTAGGACACTGCCCTGAGGAACTCCTGCAGCAATGTCCTGGGGCTGAGATATTTGGCCTCCAACAACCACTACCATCTTCCTTTGTGCTAGGTATGACTCCAGCCACTGGAGAGTTTTCCCCCTGATTCCCATTGACTTCAATTTTACTCGGGCTCCTTGGTGCTACACTCGGTCAAATGCTGCCTTGATGTCAAGGGCAGTCACTCTCACCTCACCTCTGGAATTCAGCTCTTTTCTCCATGTTTGGACCAAGGCTGTAATGAGGTCTGGAGCCGAGTAGTCCTGGCGGAACCCAAACTGAGCATCGGTGAGCAGGTTATTGGTGAGTAAGTGCCACTTGATAGCACTGTCGATGTCACCTTCTATCACTCTGCTGATGATTGAGAGTAGACTGATGGGGTGGTAATTGGCCGGATTGAATTTGTCCTGCTTTTTGTGGACAGGACGTACCTGGGCAATTTTCCACATTGTCGGGTAGATGCCAGTATTGTAGCTGTACTGGAACAGTTTGGCTGGAGGCGCAGCTAGTTCTGGAGCACAAGTTTTCAGCACTACAGCCGGGATGTTGTCGGGGCCCATTGCCTTTGTTGTACCCAGTGCACTCAGCTGTTTCTTGATATCACGTGGAGTGAATCGAATTGGCTGAAGACCGGCTTCTGTGATCTTGGGGCTATCGAGAGGAGGCCGAGATAGATCATCTACTCGGCACTTCTGGCTGAAGGTGGTTTCAAACCCTTCAGCCTTGTCTTTTGTACTCATGTGCTGGACTCTGCCATCATTGAGGATGGGGATGTTTACAGAGCCTCCTCCTCCCATTAATTGTTTAATTCTCCACCACTATTCACGACTGGATGTGGCCGGACTGCAGATCTTTAATCTGATCCGTTGGTTGTGGAATCACTTAGCTCTCTCTATAACATGTTGCTTCCGCTGTTTAGCATACATGTAGTCCTGTGTTGCCGCTTCACCAGGTTTGCACCTCATTTTTTTTAGTTACGCCTGGTGCTGCTCCTGGCATGCTCTTCTACACTCCTCATTGAACCAGGGTTGATCCCCTGGCTTGTTGGGAATGGTAGAGTGAGGAATATGCCGGGCCATGAGGTTACAGCCTGCCAGCTTGAAAATGACCCGTTTATTCCTACTCTCTGTTTTCTGTCCGTTAACCAATCCTCTATCCATGCTAATATATTACCTCAACCCCATGAGCCCTTATCTTGCATAACAACCTTTTATGTGGCACCTTATCGATTGCCTTTTGAAAATCCAAATATACTACATCTACTGGTTTCCCTTTATCAACCCTGCCAGTTACATGCTCAAAAACCTCTTAATAAATTTATCAAACACGATTTCTCTTTCATAAAAATGTGTTGACTCTGCCTAGTCATATTATGATTTTCTAAGTGCCCTGTTACCACTTCCTTAATAATGGATTCCAACATTTGCCTGACGGCTGACGTCAGGCCATCTGTCCTCTAGTTCCCTGTTTTCTCTCTCATTCCTTTCTTGAAAAGCAGGGTTACATTTTCTACCTTCCAATCTGCTGGGACCATTCTAGAATCTAGGGAATTTTGGAAGATCATAACCAAAGCATCCACTATCTCTTTTAGAACCCTGGGATATAGGCCATCAGGTCCAGGGAATTTATCGGCTTTTAGTCCCATTAGTTTCTCCAGTACTTTTTCTCTCCTGATATTAATTACTTTAAGTTCCTCACTCTCTTTAGCCCCTAGGTTCCCCACTATTTTTGGTATGCTTTTTGTGCCCTCTACTGTGAAGACAGATACAAAATATTTGCTTAGAAAAGGCCAGAGTCAGAAGAACGGAAAGTTTGTGGAGGGTTGTAGGCCTGGAGGAGGTTACAGAGATAGGAAGGAGCGAGGACATGAAGGGATTGAAATACAAGGGTGAGAATTTTAAATTGGAGGCACTGGGAGACCAGGAGCCAATATAGGTTAGCGAGGACAGGGGTGATAGGTGAGCAGGACCTGATGCAGTATAGGATATAAATTTCAGTGGTAGATGGGCTGAGGCAGGGGGAGAGGTGGGCAATGTTACAGAGGTGGAAATAGCAGTCTTTGTGATGGACAGTATATGGGGTTGGAAGCTCGGGCCAGGGTCGAATGTGATGACTAGATTGCGAACAGTCTGGTTCAACTTGAGACAATTGCTGAGGAGGGGGATGCAATTGGTGGCAAGGGTACGGAATTTGTGACAGGCACTGAAGACAATGCCTTCAGTTTTCTCAATGTTTAACTGGAGGAAATTGCAGTTCACCCACGTCCAGCGTGTCAGATAAGCAGTCTCTCAATACAGAAGAGAGCAGGAGTTGAGAGAGATGGTGGAGAGATAGAGCTGGGTGTCGTCACCATACATACACAAGCTGATGCCATGTCTGTGGATGATATCGCTAAGGAATACCATATAGATGAGGAATTGGAGAGGCCAAGGATAAAGCCTCGGATAATTTCAGAGAAAACAGTGTGGGGTGCAGGAAGAGAAGTTATTGCTGGAGATCCTTTTGCTATGATTGGATAGATAAGACTGGAACCAATCGAGAGCAACCGACTGAACTGGACAATGCAGGAAATGCATTGGAAGAGGATGGTGTGGTCGACTATGTCAAAAGCTGCAGAGAGATCAAGGAGGATGAGTAAGGATAATCCACCGTGGTCACATTCACAGAGGATGAGTAAGGATAATCCACCGTGGTCACATTCACAGAGGATGAGTAAGGATAATCCACCGTGGTCACATTCACAGAGGATGAGTAAGGATAATCCACCGTGGTCACATTCACAGAGGATGAGTAAGGATAATCCACCGTGGTCACATTCACAGAGGATGAGTAAGGATAATCCATCATGGTCACATTCACAGAGGATGAGTAAGGATAATCCATCATGGTCACATTCACAGAGGATGTCATTTGTGACTTAGGTTAGGGCCATTTTGGTGCTATGGAAGGGACGGAATTCTGATTGGAGAGATTCAAATACAATGTTGTGGGAAAGATGGGCATGGATTTGGGAGGCAACAATACGTTCAAGAACTTTGGAGAGAAAATGGAGGTTGGAAATGGGGCGGTGGTTTGCAAGCACAGAGGGATCGAAGGTGTTTTTTTTGAACGGGTCGGGGGCTAATGTCTGCAGTTTTGAAAGGAGGGACAGTATCTGAGGAGAGTGAACCAATCTTTGAGGAGTGGGTGTAGTGGGCAAGATGAGCTCGGAAAGACCAAGTTGGGAGATAGGAGAGAAAGTAGAGAAAGATGAAGATCCAGGGTTAAAGCAAGGCGGTTTTGTCAAAAGAGAGTGAGCGCTTGATGTGGTCCAGCCAGATCTGGTGATGGATGGCTAAACCAGTTGCGCACCAGATATGGTCATGTCTGTGCCCCTTGAACTTGAGGGAGTGAAAATGGGGGCCATACCGGGGGGATCGACATGAGTGGGAGAGAGTAAAGGTTTGCTGGAGACAAAGACATCAAAGGTGGATGTAAAGGATAATTTGAGCAGATTGATGGCTGCAGAAGTATTGTGATGAATGGTGGGCCAAAGATACTGCACCAGATTTGATGGAGGACAGCCAGAACTAGTTAATGACACCCTCATGATATGCTGTAACACATGATCGAAGGGGTGATCGAGCATCTGGGCAATCACCTCTTCTGATGGATTAGCAACAATGCTGCAAAATCCTCTAATGTTTGAATTAGGACAAGTTTTGAAAGCTATGAAGAACAAGGAACATTTCTCAAATAGACATAAGAATGATAACTGAATAGAAATGTATAATCTCTGCTTTACATGGCCTTTGAGATCCCTGTGGTCTCATCTTTCAGACCTACCTTCTTGTCCTCACTTCCCAACACAATACAGAGAGTTGTTTATCTTTAATCAAAGAGTTCACACAATAGCTCACAGAATAGCTCCCATACTTATAATGATGAATGTAAGGATTTTGTCTTTAAAAATATATTTAGTAATAATCCAGATAGAATTTTAATATTAATAGCAATATGACACAGAAATACAAGTTATTATCTTGGTAGAGTGCAGGAGAATGGGCTTCAAATGACAGCTTCAGTTTTATAAATTCAAATTAGTATGCTCATAATATAGTGAAAATATTGTAAATGTATTACTGCTTGAAGTATGTCAAAATTCTCATGATTCTGTTGGGAATTTTAGTTTGATTACATGCACATTAAAACTCTGCACTTTAATTTAAACTTTCCAATCAGGAAAAATTATTAAGTAAGAAAGCTGATGACACTGAGATCAGTCTTAATTGAAAGGCAAGGGTGAACCTTGCCGCTTTCAGACAACTGCACTCACCGGATATAAAAGTGTTAATTGAAGTAGCCTAGCTCTCCAGTGTATGCTAGGCTTTCCAGACTATTTCATTGCTTTGAACCTGGAACATGAAAGAGAGGTATTTATTAGAGGCTGCAGTTCGTGTAACTTTGTTCAGTTTGCTCCTGGTCTGAAGATATCATTAGCCTCGCACTCCCCTAAATAATGAGACTTTAGGGCTGTCTCATTGAACAAGTCCAGCACACTTGTCCAATTTCAACTGCAAAAGGTCATAAAAGTTAAGTGTTCCAGCAGCAGACTGACTTCAGTGGTAACCTTCAAAGGCTTTGCGTTTGTTCAGGGTTGATAACTTGGATTTGGAGATATCAAAGGGACTGCAATGCAACTTTTTACATCAAGACTCTTTTGTTCTATCTAGCATTTCAAACTGTTTCTTTCCCCAGAACATATAGGGACTAAATCCTCCACATAGTCTGTTGTGATATAATTCAATCAATTTTGCTAAAGCTGGCTTCATTATAGTAGTAACGCAATCCTTTGACTTCAATCTGCATTAATATCTAAAAACCAGTTGCTTAGTAAAATCCTCTGAAGGGTTTCAGAAATATTCTTATAAAATCCTGTTAGGTCACTAAGAGAGTAAAAATACCAAAGAATGTTGGAGATAATTTCTTTTTCAGGGAAAGGGCCAACATTTTCCCACCTAATGTGTACATGGATTTCTTGATATGTCAATCCCATTTAACCAATTAGTACCTTGACAGTCCACAGATCCTGTTACCTGATTTCTTTTATTCTTAGGCTTTGCATGATGATTAGGCCTAATGCCCAAAAATATACAGATTCAGAGAAACATTCCAAGTGTATCCATCCACTCAACCTGTACTGTTCCTTTACAAAAAATATGCATGTCATATATTTCTGATCAGATTTATGATTTTAAAAAAGTCAGGGTGGATTTTCCTGGCCCCACTCTGCCCCAGCACTGGATTGGAGCAACACAGCCGAAGTGTGCTGCTCCTGTCTAGGTCCAGGAGTGCCAATATTTCCTGCTTCAGGCCATTTACATGGTACATGGATATCCCTGGCACAGGCCTGCCCTCTGGCAGAGCCTAGTAATGGCAGAGGAGGAAGGAAATTTGAGTGTGGCTTAGGGTTGCCAACTCTGATTGGAGGCATTCCT
This sequence comes from Heptranchias perlo, assembly GCF_035084215.1. Lineage (NCBI taxonomy): Eukaryota > Metazoa > Chordata > Chondrichthyes > Hexanchiformes > Hexanchidae > Heptranchias > Heptranchias perlo. Next base: position 81,837,600 of record NC_090326.1, read on the forward strand.
GGAGGTTTGCTCATGTTACGTTCTGATCACGTGATGTCTGACCAGGTGACCTCTGATTACACGACATCTGACCAAGTGATGTCGGACCACGTGATGTCTGACCATATGGTGTCTGACCACGTGGCATCCAATCACGTGGCGTCTGATCGAAGGATGTCTGATCATGTGACGTCTGCAAATGTTACTGCATTTACCTTATAAAAATTGGGTCCCTGTGGTTTTGCTTGTGGTTATGGTTTCACGCCAGCAACTGTTGTGCGAGAAGTTCTGAAAACTTGGAAGCCACCGTCAAGCAGGCGAGGAGGGAAAACCGAGGGTGTGGAAGAGGGGAAACCGAGGGTGGGGAAGAGGGGAAACCGAGGGCAGGGAAAAGGAGAAACCGAGGAAAGGTGAAGAGGGGAAACCGAGGGTGGGGAAGAGGGGAAACCGAGGGTGGGGAAGAGGGGAAACCGAGGGCGGGGAAGAGGGGAAACCGAGGAAAGGTGAAGAGGGGAAACCGAGGGTGGGGAAAAGGAGAAACCGAGGAAAGGTGAAGAGGGGAAACCGAGGGTGGGGAAGAGGGGAAACCGAGGGTGGGGAAGAGGGGAAACCGAGGGCGGGGAAGAGGGGAAACCGAGGGTGGGGAAGAGGGGAAACCGAGGGTGGGGAAGAGGGGAAACCGAGGGCAGGGAAGAGAGGAAACCAAGGAGAGGGAAGAGAGGAAACTGAAGGCGGGGATGAGGGGAAACCGAGGGTAGGGAAGAGGGGAAACCGAGGGCGGGGAAGAGGGGAAACCGAGGAGAGGGAAGAGGGGAAACCGAGGGCGGGGAAGAGGGGAAACCGAGGGCAGGGAAGAGAGGAAACCAAGGAGAGGGAAGAGAGGAAACTGAAGGCGGGGATGAGGGGAAACCGAGGGTAGGGAAGAGGGGAAACCGAGGGCGGGGAAGAGGGGAAACCGAGGAGAGGGAAGAGGGGAAACCGAGGGCAGAGAAGAGGGGAAACCGAGGAGAGGGAAGAGGGGAAACCAAGGGCGGGGAAGAGGGGAAACCAAGGGCGGGGAAGAGGGGAAACAGAGGGTGGGGAAGAGAGTAAACCAAGGGCAGGGAAGAGGGGAAACCGAGGGCAGGGAAGAGAGGAAACCGAGGGTGGGGAAGAGGGGAAACCGAGGGCGGGGAAGAGGGGAAACCGAGGGCGGAGAAGAGGGGAAACCGAGGGCGGAGAAGAGGGGAAACCGAGGGCGGGAAAGAGGGGAAACCGAGGGCGGAGAAGAGGGGAAACCAAGGGCGGGGAAGAGGGGAAACAGAGGGTGGGGAAGAGAGTAAACCAAGGGCAGGGAAGAGGGGAAACCGAGGGTAGGGAAGAGGGGAAACCGAGGGCGGGGAAGAGGGGAAACCGAGGGTAGGGAAGAGAGGAAACCGAGGGCGGGGAAGAGGGGAAACCGAGGGCGGGGAAGAGAGGAAACCGAGGGCGGGGAAGAGGGGAAACAGAAGTGGGGAGGAGAGTAAACCAAGGGCAGGGAAGAGGGGAAACAGAGGGCGGGGAAGAGGGTAAACCGAGGGTAGGGAAGAGAGGAAACCGAGGGCAGAGAAGAGAGGAAACTGAGGGTGGAGAAGAGGGGAAACAGAGGGTGGGGAAGAGGTGAAATCGAAGGCGGGGAAGAGGGGAAACTGAAGGCAGGGGAACCATTCGCAGAGTGGAAACAAGAGGTGGGAGGAACTTTGATTCCACCAGTAACTAATAGTAACTCACTGAAATTGCACCAATTACTAATATTAATACTGATTAACCTCATAACCAACAGGACTACAATAATTCACTGATGTAAGAATCTATCAAATAAGCTAGGCACATGGGATTTTCTAACACTGATACTCTATATGTAACTGGTAGCAATAGGTGTAAGGCCCCGATATCATACATGTAATTAACAGTAATCCCGTAACCGACTGATATTCACTGGGTGGTTCCCCAGTCATTGCCATTTTTAATAAGCCCGAGCTCTCTCCCTGTTTTCTTGGAGTCTGGTTTGGACTCAGAGTCTGTGTAAATCTGAACTGGGAGCCTCAGTCAGAGCCAATCTGTACTTGTACTTCACATGTCAAAACCGGCTGACACAGACTGACCTGAACCAAACCGAGAGATTGCACAAAGGGCAGCGGGTTCAGTGTTTGGGGCACTTCTCACGGGGCACATCATCCTAAACTCAGCTCAGCAACAACATTTCTAAAGTACTTCCTGGGGTCAGACTCAATAAAGGAGAGTTTTCATAAGAACATAAGAACATAAGAAATAGGAGCAGGAGTAGGCCACATGGCCCCTCGAGCCTGCTCCGCCATTCAATAAGATCATGGCTGATCTTCTACCTCAACACCATTTTCCTGCACTATCCCCATATCCCTTGATGCCTTTAATATCTAGAAATCTATCGATCTCTGTTTTGAATGTATTCAATGATTGATCCTCCACAGCCCTCTGGGGTAGAGAACTCCAAAGATTCACCACCCTCTGAGTGAAGAAATTTCTCCTCATCTCAGTCCTAAGTGGCCGACCCCTTATTCTGAGACTGTGACCCCTGGTTCTAGACTCCCCAGCCAGGGGAAACATCCTCCTTGCATCTACCCTGTCGAGCCCTGTAAGAATTTTGTATGTTTCAATGAGATCACCTCACATTCTTCTAAACTCTAGAGAATACAGGCCTAGTCTACTCAATCTCTCCTCATATGACAATCCCACCATCCCAGTAATCAGCCTGGTGAACCTTCGTTGCAGTCCCTCGATGGCAAGTATATCCTTTCTTAGGTAAGGAGACCAAAATTGTACACAATACTCCAGGTGCGTTCTCACCTATATAATTGCAGTAAGACATCTTTACTCCTGTACTCAAATCCTCTTGTAGTAAAGGCCAACATACCATTTGCTTTCCTAATTGCTTGCTGCATCATTTTATTTGCTGTAAAAGCTCTAAATTCTGTGCTGTAATGATTATCATTTCGTAAAATGATAGACATTACAGCATAGGAGGAGACCAATCAGCCCCGGTGCCTGTGCCAGCGCTGGTGCTCTCTCCTGTAACCCCATTCCCCCCAGATCCTTTTATATTCCTCCTTTTTAGATATTTATCCCATTCCCTTTTAAATGATGTTCTAGTCTCTGCCTGAATAGCCACTTGCGGTGAAGTATCCCATGATCTAATAGCCCTCAGTTCAAAAACCTTCCTTCTTAGTTCTTCCAGTGAGAATCCTCAGTTTCCATCCCCTTGTTCTCCATTCACCCACCAGTGGAAACAATCTTTCACTGTTTATCTACAGTAAAGTCCCAATGTTTTGCTCAGTCCTTCACGAGCTGCTCCTCTCAGCACTGCTCCCATTCATTACATTGCTGATGCTGCTCCCGGCTCTGGAAAAAATGCTGGTCCCCACCCCACCTCAGTCTTCCTGTCTCTATCCTCACTCAAGTTCCATTTCCCAATCCCAATCTCCCTCTTTCCCCTGCCTGAGCCCCAATCCTCTGACCCCTCTTCCACAGTCTCCCTCTCTTCCCTTGACCCTGCACCCCAACCCCCATTCCAAAGTCTCCCTCTATCCTCCTGAGCATCCATCTCCTATTCCAGTCTACCCCGCTCTCTCCCAAGCCCCAAACAGGTGGGCTAAGGGACGGGTGGAGGTGGGCAATGTTACAGAGGTGAAAGTGGGCAGTCTTTGTGATGGAGAGAATATGGGGTTGGATATGGGGTTAAAAACCACACTGAGATTGTGAACAGTCTGGTTCAACCTGAGATGATGGCTGGGAAAATGAAGCAGGAAACCAGGAACGCACCTTCCTGCCTCTTTAGCATATCTGCAGAGGGCCTGTATAGATCCAGCTCTGCCTCCCCAGGGAAGCTTTGGAAATCCTGGAGCAATGTAAAAGGGACGAGGATCCAAAGAAACTGAACTTTGCAGCTGAACAAATGGGTGTTCCCCAGGCACAATGATCAGGAAAACATGCCCTTTCACTGCAGGAATACACTTCTAAGCCTGATTTTAACCCTTCGGCCCAATGAGAACAGGACATGCAAGGGGTTAAAATCACGGTAATGTCCTTGCCTCTGCGTTTGTACCAATCCGCTGATTTTGCTCCTGGGTTCTGGGAGGTGTGTGAGACCCTCGTGACAGGCAGGCAGGCGAGGGCTTCGAAAATATTCAAAAGTCGGTGTTTGATGATTTAATTCGGACCCCAATGCAAATTTAACCTTGGGCTGCGTAAGTTGCACACTGTGCTGACTACTCCAGGAAGCTGCCACGCGGATCAGATCCAGAAGAGACCCAGGTAAGTTATGTTTTACATTTTTTAATTGGGGAACTGGCCAAGCATCCCATGTCGGAAGGGACAAAAGCAGTGACCAAGTACATCAGCTCCAAGTAAAACTCTTCAATGTACTGAAAAAACCCCTGCACACCCACAATAATTTGGTTTAATGCGTGTTTAAAACTTATCTCTTTGACCAAGCTTTCGGTCACCTGTCCCAATATCTCCTTCAGTGGCTCAGTATAATGCTCCTGTGAAGCATCTTTGGATGTTTTACTACATTAAAAGGTGCTACATAAATGCAAGTTATTGCTGTTGCTTAGAATTCAGCAGTACACAAATAAAGTTGATGCAGTTGAAAATTTTGCACAGATTCTATTATACCCATATAGATTGGCTAAGTTCAGCTATTCTTTAGAAAGTTGGCATTATGACTAAGATGAGTTTACCTTTCTTCACACATTGTGGCTTTCCCTAAAAATATCCTCCATCTGGGGAAATATGGTAGTGCCATCGTTGGGGGAGAGGTCAGCTACGATAACCTCTGGAGAATACAGTAGGGATTAAGGGTTAAATCCTGTTGCAGAGGCAATAGAAAGAGCATTTGTATCTTTCAGTAGGCAGACTGTTTACACTTTAGTGTAATTAGGCCAGGAAGAAACATTAAACTGTTTTATTTCTCAAACAGCATGTGAATATACAGAACAACAGTTATGATCATACTCACTTAATTCAATCAGTACAACTTGTCTTTGTGTAATATAAAATAATGAACATGCTATGTTTCCCCACATCAGTGGATCATCTTGCTTGGCAAACAAAATAACTTCTAATTATCTTCCTGCATCTTAACTTTCTGAGTCTGAGAAAAGCCTACTCTATCAGCATTCTGTCTAAAAAGCTGAGTGTCAGAGTGTTATTGTTCCTATTTTGTCTCCCTGTATTCACAACCAGAGGGAATGGTCTATGCCAGACCACCCTGGTTGAACACCCAGGATCAGGGACTTAGCAACATAATGGGTGTGAGGTATTTATTGATTATCAAGAAAAGATAATGATTACTTATTGATCTCAGTCTGTGGGGAAACAACTTTGATGCCTAGCTCATTAGCTTTTTAACCATCTTTCATCTTAGTACTTTTTAAAAACTTGTGGGATGCACATTGCTTTAAAAATATAACATTTAAATGTGACTCTTTTCCAATCCTTTCTGTGGAAAAATTGGTTAAAAAATCCTTACATGTGACAGTGGTTCAGAAGACGGCCGGGTGAATTACTTCAGCAGCTGTCAGGAATGCTTGTGGTTGTTTCTGCTCAGCTACCACAAATAAGCCAAATCACAAAAGTGGGGGCTGGTACAATACTAAACACTGCGGTTAATTTTAACTTTGGCAGTGGCGTAAAATGAATCATATCAATTTAGCTGCCCATTATACACCACACCCGATTTTTCTTTCCAATAAAGTCAATAGAAGGGAAAATCGGTCAGGGTGTAAATTGTCACTATTTCCATCATTAAGTGTAAAAGAATAACAGCATTCAGCAACAGATACTAAATCAACAAAAACAATTCTTATTAAAAAAGGTGAAAATAAAGATCTTTCATGGCAATATCAGCCTGTCCCTTAAGACAGATAGAAGCTAAATGGCAGCTCAGGAATCAGTAGTTCCAGTTTTTTATGGGGGCAGTCTGCCCTTAAACTGCACCCAGTGCTATTACAGGAAATCTGTGTCCAGAGCCATCTGACATTCATTTGTATGTAATCTGCATTACAGCACCCTCTTCAAGTGCAGCCTGGTGCAGCCATGAGAAAAGTCACACAGGAAATTCAGAGACAGTTTTATTCAGGAGCAGAATGAGGGCAAAGGATTAGCATCCAATTTCCTTGTGCATATCATCCGTTTTTCATGTGCTATTTGGATGCTGTACCCAGGAAAATCTACCCTTTGGTTGGGAACTATGTGCTTAACCATCTGAGCTCCCAGCCCCTTTCTTCCCATTACCCTGTTCCTGTAGAATGCCCAATAAAATTTGTGGTGGGCTCTGATCCCAGGGAAAATATACCTTTCAGATACCTGTTCAATGAGCTAAACACTAAACAGACTAAGAACGAATAGCTGAATATCAGATAAATAGCACTGGAGAGTGAATGTTGCAGCACTGAATTGTGAACTAACACAAGATGATAACCAGATCTGGCTTTACCAGAGTCATTAAAATCACCAACTACTGCCATACTTTCTGAAATGTCTATCAACAAGGTGAGAAAATGATCCTTTCCTTGGCTGTCATTGTCTGCCTGTCTGTTCATACATTCATTTATCAATTGATCATTTCCTCACTTTACTTCTTAACCATCTTGGTCTTTTGTTCAGTTTTTCATTTGCCACTACTGACAACTCAACTCAAGAGCAAGTCAGCTAAGAAGGAATTTCCTTCTTGAAAGGAAGTTCAGGATATTATGCCATTTGTTTCTATGTCACTGCATTTCATTTAAAGTAAAAGTTATTTTCCTTATAAATACATGTTTCAGCTCCATTGCACCATTGTGATGCACTTTCCACCCTGTAAGTCCTTTAGTCTACAACACCAATCACTCATCAGCCATCCATAGTCACACTGAAAAAGCTCCCTGAATGTGTTAATCCTTTTCTTAAAAGATGAAACATATATGCCCTTTTACTTTAGTAAAACATTGTTATGACTAGGATCTTCTCAATGAGGTGTCAGCTATCAAAGGTTTTGTTTTAAAAAATGTATAGTTTTGTGTTTTACAAGTTAATCAGGTGGCTTAAAAGTAACAGAATATATCCAGCAACGTTGGTAACCATGGAAAATTAATGTTCTGAGCAATTCCACTGAACAGCAACTTTATTGTTATTGGAAAATCATACTTGCTAAAAGGAATTTCCTGCATTTCCCACCTTCTTGCCCTGTACTCTCCTTGCCTTGTCTTCCCCTCCAGTTATTTTTCTTTTTTGCAAGCTTCGCTGTCAATCTTTTGTTCTATCACTTTCATTTTTCTCTCTTCCATTTCCCGTTATTTTTGCTTCTCCTTGCTATTAGCTTCCAAATTTCATTCTTTCTTTTCTGCCTAGATTTTCTCCTCTTCTTTTCATTCTTTTCTTTCTCTGATCTCTGTCACCTATTTTTTTCCCTCGAGTTTTTTTTAAATAAAAGAACAAAAGCAGTTCTATTAAAGAATCACACGTGAAAGGTTAACCCATCCTCTTCCAGTTCAGATGCTGACTGGCTTGGTGTGTATCTCCAGTGTTCCTTGGGGTTTACTTCAGATTTCCATCTTTCAGAGTTTTCTTTTTTCAGTCTTATATTTCTTTACTACTACTTAAGCTAGGACATTTGAATCATTTATTATATATAAATACAAGTTTTTATTAATAACAATAATGATGGATGGCTAAAAGTGAAGTATTTTGGTAATTTGGGGGCTATATTTTAATCATTCCTGAATACGATTTTATCTAAGTTCCCCTGGACGACCTTGCTGACACTGATTTATAGTACTGTCTCTGAACATGGTGCTGTAGATGATGAATTAACAGTTTGTTCTTGAGGTGTCTGTGCCTTGTCTAGCCCAATCACCAGCTATAGACTCGACATTCATAGTGGTTTGGCACAACTTGAGCATACCTTGATGTCATTTTACTGAAAGTAAATCAGTTTGCTGACTCACTGTAAATATCTGTACATTTTTCTTCAGACACAGAGCCATATATTTTTTTGAACTGGGATAATTATGGAATATTTTAAATGTGGTGAATCCCAGTTGTTTATGTCTTTGACTGTTGTAGTTAAAAACACATCTTGAAGGACTTACAGCTTTCTATGATTCCATATCTGTTGTTCAGAAACACTGCAGGATCCGACTGTGGATAAGTATGATAACTTGCAGGATATTTCCCTAAGGGCATTTTTTTTAACAAGCCTCTCATTCCATTACTCTGTGTGTTCTTGCACACACACTGCAGAGGGCAATGTATCTAATACCTTAAAGACCAGTATACACTTTCATTTTTTGCTTGTTTAATGCAGAGGAATTTTATGCAAATGTTACAATCCCTGTTACTTAAAACCCACACAGTTGTTTTAATTAAAAAAGGTGACATATCGATGGAACTAAAGAGAAGAACCTATTGAAAATTTGGGTTGTGGTGTCATTTATTTCAAAGATTTTTAAAGTTCCACAGTTGAGATCATTTTCAGCAGTGCACTGTTTCCATACTTGCACTGCTCATCATTGCTATTTTTACCTGAGTTCTATCAATAGTCAGGAACCCAATAATGAATTGCAGAGGCCAGTAGTAGAATCATAGAATCATAGAAGTTACAACATGGAAACAGGCCCTTCGGCCCAACATGTCCATGTCGCCCAGTTAATACCACTAAGCTAGTCCCAATTGCCTGCACTTGGCCCATATCCCTCTATACCCATCTTACCCATGTAACTGTCCAAATGCTTTTTAAAAGACAAAATTGTACCCGCCTCTACTACTGCCTCTGGCAGCTCGTTCCAGACACTCACCACCCTTTGAGTGAAAAAATTGCCCCTCTGGACCCTTTTGTATCTCTCCCCTCTCACCTTAAATCTGTGCCCCCTCGTTATAGACTCCCCTACCTTTGGGAAAAGATTTTGACTATCGACCTTATCTATGCCCCTCATTATTTTATAGACTTCTATAAGATCACCCCTTAACCTCCTACTCTCCAGGGAAAAAAGTCCCAGTCTGTCTAACCTCTCCCTGTAAGTCAAACCATCAAGTCCCGGTAGCATCCTAGTAAATCTTTTCTGCACTCTTTCTAGTTCAATAATATCCTTTCTATAATAGGGTGACCAGAACTGTACACAGTACTCCAAGTGTGGCCTCACCAATGCCCTGTACAACTTCAACAAGACATCCCAACTCCTGCATTCAATGTTCTGACCAATGAAACCAAGCATGCTGAATGCCTTCTTCACCACCCTATCCACCTGTGACTCCACTTTCAAGGAGCAATGAATCTGTACTCCCAGATCTCTTTGTTCTATAACTCTCCCCAACGCCCTACCATTAACGGAGTAGGTCCTGGCCCGATTCGATCTACCAAAATGCATCACCTCACATTTATCTAAATTAAACTCCATCTGCCATTCATCGGCCCACTGGCCCAATTTATCAAGATCCCGTTGCAATCCTAGATAACCTTCTTCACTGTCCACAATGCCACCAATCTTGGTGTCATCTGCAAACTTACTAACCATGCCTCCTAAATTCTCATCCAAATCATTAATATAAATAACAAATAACAGCGGACCCAACACCGATCCCTGAGGCACACCGCTGGACACAGGCATCCAGTTTGAAAAACAACCCTCGACAACCACCCTCTGTCTTCTGTCGTCAATCCAATTTTGTATCCAATTGGCTACCTCACCTTGGATCCCATGAGATTCAACCTTAAGTACACAAACTGTTCACTGCTGTACAAGTTCCCTGGTGTGAAGATTTGAATATATTTATGATAGATAGCTCTAGGAGGGAACTTTTGTTCCCAAATTTTCCCCATCTCTAATGAAGACAGTGATTCATTGCCAGGGAATGGCTCACGATACTGATATTTCACTCAACTAGCTATTTTTCAGGCTATTCAAACATGGAGAATCTCACAGCCCAGCCCAGCCCAATCCTGTTCATATTTAGTAGTCACACATGCACACTTTCCAGCAAGAGTTACAGGATAGTTATTACCCGGTTCATTTTTTTTCTTTCCGTAACCTGGACTTGATGGAGCCAATTTTAGGGCCTCCAGTACTGCCCCTTGATTGAAGCAAGTGTTTCACGAGGGAAACAATTTTATCAGACATGAATCCTGAGAAGCTACCTGTATACCAAAAACATTGTGGGCCATTGCAGCTTTAAGAAAGGATCACTTGAGAGCCACAGAAACCAAAAGATTTCAAACATACTCTTAATTATATACTTACCATAAATGCTTACTATCTATACATCTATTCAGCAAGAATTTGCTGTAAAAATAACAGTGAAGCTAATAGCGCTCACGTTATTTATGGTTAAATGGTACAGCAACTTCAGGTGAGGGGCAGATACGCGGTTAAATTTGAATATCCAAAAGTTGTCCGAGTTGCGCCGTTCCGCCATTAGCTTTGCGAAAATAACATTTCGCTGTCTGCCTCACCATGAACATGCAATGAATGTCATGAAGTTGCTGTATTTGCGCAGAAGATATGAACTAAACTCGCCGCAGATATTTAGGGCTAGTAATTTGTAATGTAAGTACCCTTTTAACTACGTGATAATTGTTAATTACTGCCAATCTATCTCCCTGGCTCCAATAATTAACTATTACAAGTGTAGTGTCTCATTCCTTCAAATTTTGAATTTTTTCAGGGAGATTTTAAAAATGGCAAATTTTAAATTATTTTTTTTTCTTACTTTTCCTTTCTGTCTCTTTTTTTCTGAATCCAATCTTTCTTTCCCTTCCTTTTTTTCTCTTTCTGTACCTGATTTGACATTGAATTCACCCCCTTTAATTCACCCTCCTTCCCTGTCCTTCCTGTGTTTATTTCCCAATCCTTAAATCTCTTTGGTTAAGGAGATACTCTGTTGCTTGCCCTGTTCACTCAGGTCCCAGATGCTCAGTATCCCTCGCTGCACCATTATCAGCTCGCACTTTCAGCAACTTAGTGGGAAAAATTGTTTTGAGCTGAAGGGTGCAATGGCAAGTCTAACTAACGGCAGATGCAGTTAGATGCCCTGCTACTGCAAAATCTGGCCCATTAGAATATAATAGATCCAAGTCAAAGAATGATCTGGTGCCTCAATGCAAAAAGGTACTTTGTACTATCATTTGACCTTCCACTCATTTCCCTACATTACAACAGTGACTACACATGAAAAGAATTTCATTAGATGTGAAGTGTTTTGGGACGTCCCGTGATCGTGAAAAGCTCTATACAAAGGCAAGTTTTTTCTATGTTTCTTTCTATCAATCATTTACGTAGATCACAACTTTTGTAATAAGCACTCATTGACATCAATCTAAAAGATATAAGATAGCATAAAATATAGTTAAATACTGTGAATCCCAAAAATAGAAATTAATACAGTGAATGTTATTTTAGAAATTAGATAGGAGTTAAAGTAATGAGAAAGTTGGGGTTAAGATAGCATGCATTATCTACTTATGCTGCTTTTGTGTAGTTTATTAGAACATCAAACCTCTCGATTATCATTATCTATCTCAAATACTTATCCATACTTATATGATTCTTAACTGCCCTCTGAAATGGCCTGGCAAGCCACTCAGTTGTAAAATCTCGCTAAAAAAAGTCACAATAAGAATAAAACCGGACGGACCACCCGGCATCGGACCACTAGGCACCGGACACGACAAAGGCAAACCAAGCCCAGTCAACCCTGCAAAGTCCTCCTCACTAACATCTGGGGACTTGCGCCAAAATTGGGAGAGCTGTCCCACAGGCTAGTTAAGCAACAGCCTGACATAGCCATACTCACAGAATTATACCTTTCAGCCAATGTCCCAGACCCTTCCATCACCATCACTGGGTATGTCCTGTCCCATCGGCAGGACAGACCCACCAGAGGTGGCGGTACAGTGATATACAGTCAGGAGGGAGTGGCCCTGGGAGTCCTCAACATTGACTCTGGACCCGTTGAAATCTCATGGCATCAGGTCAAACATGGGCAAAGGAACCTCCTGCTGATTACCACCTACCGTCCTCCCTCAGCTGATGAATCAGTCCTCCTCCAGGTTGAACACCACTTGGAGGAAGCACTGAGGGTAGCAAGGGCACAGAATGTACTCTGGGTGGGGGACGTCAATGTCCATCACCAAGAGTGGCTTGGTAGCACCACTACTGACTGAGCTGGTCAAGTCCTGAAGGACATAGCTGCTAGACTGGGCCTGCGGCTGGTGGTGAGCGAACCAACACGAGGGGAAAACTTACTTGACCTTGTCCTCACCAATCGACCTGTCGCAAATGCATCTGTATTGGTAGGAGTGACCACCGCACAGTCCTCATGGAGATGAAGTCCTGTCTTCGCACTGAGGACACCATCCAACGTGTTGTGTGGCACTACCACCATGCTAAATGGGATAGATTCAGAACAGATCTGGCAGCTCAAAACTGGGCATCCATGAGGCGCTGTGGGCCATCAGCAGCAGCAGAATTGTATTCCAGCACAATCTGTAACCTCATTGCCCGGCATATTCCTCACTCTACCATTACCAATAAGCTAGGGGATCAACCCTGGTTCAATGAGGAGTGTAGAAGAGCATGCCAGGAGCAGCACCAGGTGTACCTAAAAATGAGGTGCCAACCTGGTGAAGCTGCAACTCAGGACTACATGCATGCTAAACAGCGGAAGCAACATGCTGTTGACGGAGCTAAGCGATTCCACAACCAACGGATCAGATCAAAGCTCTGCAGTCCTGCCACATACAGTCGTGAATGGTGGTGGAAAATTAAACAACTAATGGGAGGAGGAGGCTCTGTAAACATTTCCATCCTCAATGATGGCGGAGTCCAGCACGTGAGTGCAAAAGACAAGGCTGAAGCGTTTGCAACCATCTTCAGCCAGAAGTTCCGAGTGGATGATCCATCTTGGCCTCCTCCCGATATCCCCACCATCATAGAAGTCAGTCTTCGGCCAATTTGATTCACTCCATGTGATATCAAGAAACAGCTGAGTGCACTGGATACAGCAAAGGCTATGGGCCCCGACAACATTCCGGCTGTAGTGCTGAAGACTTGTGCTCCAGAACTAGCCGTGCCTCTAGCCAAACTGTTCCAGTACAGTTACAACACTGGTGTCTACCCGACAATGTGGAAAATTGCCCAGGTATGTCCTGTCCGCAAAAAACAGGACAAATCCAATCCGGCCAATTACCGCCCCATCAGTCTACTCTCAATCATCAGCAAAGTGATGGAAGGTGTCGTGGACAGTGCTATCAAGTGGCACTTACTCACCAATAACCTGCTCACCGATGCTCAGTTTGGGATCCGCCAGGACCATTCGGCTCCAGACCTCATTACAGCCTTGGTCCAAACATGGACAAAAGAGTTGAATTCCAGAGGTGAGGTGAGAGTGACTGCCCTTGACATCAAAGCAGCATTTGACCGATTGTGGTACCAAGGAGCCCTAGTAAAATTGAAGTCAATGGGAATCAGGGGGAAAACTCTTCAGTGGCTGGAGTCATACCTAGCACAAAGGAAGATGGTAGTGGTTTGAAGGCCAAGGACATTGCTGCAGGAGTTCCTCAAGGCAGTGTCCTAGGCCCAACCATCTTCAGCTGCTTCATCAATGACCTTCCCTCCATCATAAGGTCAGAAATGGGAATGTTTGCTGATGATTGCACAGTGTTCAGTTCCATTCGCAACCCCTCAGATAATGAAGCAGTCTGTGCCCGCATGCAGCAAGACCTGGACAACATCCAGACTTGGGCTGATATGTGGCAAGTAACATTCGCACCAGACAAGTGCCAGGCAATGACCATCTCCAACAAGAGAGAGTCTAACCGCCTCCCCTTGACATTCAACAGCATTACCATCGCCGAATCCCCCACCATCAACATCCTGGGGGTCACCATTGACCAGAAACTTAACTGGACCAGCCATATAAATACTGTGGCTACAAGAGCAGGTCAGAGGCTGGGAATTCTGTGGCGAGTGACTCACCTCCTGACTCCCCAAAGCCTTTCCACCATCTACAAGGCACAAGTCAGGAGTGTGATGGAATACTCTCCACTTGCCTGGATGAGTGCAGCTCCAACAACACTCAAGAAGCTCGATACCATCCAGGACAAAGCAGCCTGCTTGATTGGCATCCCATCCACCACCCTAAACATTCACTCCCTTCACCACCGGCGCACAGTGGCTGCAGTGTGTACCATCCACAGGATGCACTGCAGCAACTCGCCAAGGCTTCTTCGACAGCACCTCCCAAACCCGCGACCTGTACCACCTAGAAGGACAAGATGAGCAGGTACATGGGAACAACACCACCTGCACGTTCCCCTCCAAGTCACACACCATCTCGACTTGGAAATGTATCGCTATTCCTTCATCGTCGCTGGGTCAAAATCCTGGAACTCCCTTCCTAACAACACTGTGGGAGAACCTTCACCACACGGACTGCAGCGGTTCAAGAAGTTGGCTCACCACCACCTTCTCAAGGGCAATTCGGGATGGGCAATAAATGCCGGCCTCGCCAGCGACGCCCACATCGCATTAACGAATAAAAAAAACACCTTACAGTAACTAAACTAATTTCAAAAATAACTGATTGGATAATAACTTACAAATCACAATGTTGCCTCTGATCAATCAACAGTGTCAGTTGTCAGTACAAAGTTTAGGACATAACCCTGCCTTCTGAACCTATAAACATTCTCAAAGTCAGTGACGGCGTATTCTGTTTCCTAGCGGTCTGCAGAGGCTTGTCTCAGTGGGCTCAAAATGGTTGCTGCTTTTATTTATTCTGGGCTTTTTTTTGATTGGGGGGGGGTGGTGGTGGCAGTTATAGAGTGATATTCTACCTCTTTTTGTTTAGTTCTGTGTTGGGAGAGAAAAAGAAGGGATTATTCTGTCAATTAATGAAAAAAAAAACATATTTGCTGAGAGTTTTCCAGTGACACTTCATGGTTCTATAATTTGAGAGGGATAGTCAGAGGCTACAGGCTCAAATAGCAGAAAATCCCCTCAACAAGCATTATACAATTATATTACAAATTGCTATAAAATGGTAGATGCAATTTTTATGTCTTCGTTATGGTGCAAGTCTCATTTCCAGTAGCATATCCTCAGCTTCGTGAAGAAAGCAAGATTGTGGCTGGAAGGATTTTCAAAAAAATATTTGGGGCAATTTAATTTGTTCCTTGTCTGTTCCCTGTTATTGGTGGTTATTTGCTGACAGCATGTTTTTGATTGATAGTTTCTTGAACTTCATGACTGATGGTGTTCCTCCTTTTCCCATTTTAATTTATGTGTTCAACTGTGATTTGTTGCTGTTTTAGGAATATGACATTTGAGCCAATCAGGTGCAAGTGTGACAGAGACATTGACACGAATAAAAAAAATAATGGGCTGTGGCCTAAGTTATGTGCTATCAATCGGCAGTCGGCTTTATTCTATTGTCTGTGCAAACCAATAACACTATGAAAAAGACTGCTGATGGAGGAAATAATGAAAATTGTTTTATGTTAAATGACTGCTACCCAGACAGTAGTGTTTATCATTTTAGATAGATTATGAATTATTTGTTTCCAGATGCTTTCTTGTTTGTTAGAAGCTGGAACTTGTGAACATATTGACACAGTAGCCTGATACACCACAACATGATGTGATACACATCCCTTATTAATAGAGATACGTAAGAACATAAGAAATAGGAGCAGGAGTAAGCCATATGGCCCCTCGCGCCTGCTCCGCCATTCAATAAGATCATGGCTGATCTTCGACCTTAACTCCACTTTCCCGCCCGATCCCCAGATCCCTTGATTCCCCTAGAGTCCAAAAATCTATATATCTCAGCCTTGAACATATTCAACGACTCAGCATCCACAGCCGTCTGGAGTAGAGAATTCTAAAAATTCACAACCTTCTGAGTGAAGAAATTCCTCCTCATCTCAGTCTTAAATGACCATCCCATAGAAATCTATTCAATTAAGTTACTTACGTGATCTTCAAATCTCCTTTGAAGTGTTAACAAAGTCAGTCAACTGATTTAATACATAGAGGAAGGAAGTGGGCAAATAAGTATCATTTCACTGATATTTTTGTATATATTAAGATACTCTGCCAATGCTTTGAAATGTGGAGAAGGGAATGGTCTTTTGGTTTTGTGTGATATTAATCTTTTTCAAAATATCCTAAAGGGTGCTGTTTTAGATTTATTGATATTAGCACTAAATTCTTGCATATGCTTTGATAGATTTCACCCATACAATAGTGTGGTTTTTAACATCCATTTATTTGCTATCAGTATATTTTTATCACTGTATTGCAACATTTGCAGAGAATCTGAAAAAATATGTTTGCCTACAAAAAGCATTATAAAAATAGAACAGTTTGGTATAAGACAAAACATATTTCCTCACTCATAGAATGGGACTTTTATTTAACATATGTTTGAAACTAAAATTAAGAGGTAACATTTGACAATTAAGGACTCCAAATACTGAAGTCATTATATACGAGCCACAAACTGCTTGAGCAAAATTTACGTATTGATTCCACTCATTCTTATTCAAAGAGAAAAAGGAGACAAAAACCACAAAGCTTAATAACAACACATCAATTATTAACATCTGTGCAGCAGTGATGCTTTAGTTATCTAGGGGGAGCAATGTATCTTTAAATATATTTTTTTCATACAGTTGTTGTCTGGATGTTAAAGGAACGGCATCTTCATAGATCAGAGTGCTTAATAAAACCTTTGTTTTTGTTTGGAAAGACGAGCTGTGTCTCAGTTCAGTGTTGGTAACATCATTTGCAGTTAGAATGATGATCCTTTTTGCTAAGATTTATATCAATGCATCATAGAATCATAGAATCATAGAAGTTTACAACATGGAAACAGGCCCTTCGGCCCAACATGTCCATGTCGCCCAGTTTATACCACTAAGCTAGTCCCAATTGCCTGCACTTGGCCCATATCCCTCTATACCCATCTTACCCATGTAACTGTCCAAATGCTTATAGAATGTATTATTGAGAAAGCAGGAATAGGCTTGACAAACATAAAGGAAATGCCCTTTTAAAAATATTCTTGATCTGTTATCTATTATTCCAAAAACATTTTTTTCTCTTTCTCTCTCTTTGTTTTTCTGTGTTTTTTCATTTTAGAATTGTCAGAGAGAAAAAAAAACTGAGAGATGGGAGAGTTACAGATAACCTTTCCAATTGAGACAGCAACCATATGGTATCAGAAATGCGAAATAAGACAATAACTGTTTTTCTGAATTACATAGGATATTAATCATGGAATTCTGAGACGAGTTGGTACAACTTGCTAGTGACCATCTCTTAAGATTGCTTAATGTGGCTCTCACTATATACAGTACTTAAAGAGTCCACAGCTTTAGTTAAGCAGCTGGAACAATATAGCCCATGATCCTTGGTAGCTGAACATGTCAGTACAAAAGAACCCCACACTGGACAATAGGGCTAGTGTATATAGCAGACCAGGGGCTGGCTTTTCATTTGATTTACTCTTCCCCCATTTTTGGGCAGTTTTGGGGTTCAAAACTGAGTAAAATGGTGAAGTAATGGACATCGCCTCAACTACATCAGATATCTTCTCTAGAAGTACATCATTTCCCTTAAATGGTGTTAAGTGGGTATAGTAACCACCCTGCATAATTATCCCCAGTGGAAAAGAAAATCAGGCAGGATGTAAAACGGGTTGTCGATTCGTTGTCATCCATTTTGCGCAACCGCAGAGAACAATTTCACTCTCAAAATGTTTTGTTTTAACAATATGGTTTTCCAAAGGTTTGGCTTTGAGCTGAATAGGCTCAATAATAGCTCATAGTGCTCGGCCTGTCCCAATCCTGGTGCAGGCCTGCCCCTTGGCGACTGTGGGACTAGCTGCTGACCTCAGGCCTTCTGGATTTTGTTTTCCAAAAACATCCAGATCTCCAGGCATCAAAGAACTGTTGGGAGGCTGCAAGAGAAAGGCGTCATTTACCCTTTCAGCCTCCTATTTCTTCCTGCCTGACTCCCTCAAATCCACTGATCTGAGGGGATCCCGGGCACAGTGCCCAATGGCAGCTTCTACACATGCCCCTGGATATGGGAGCTCTTGGAACAGTAAAATAAGGTAGGCAGGCTCTTTCAGCTTCATTTCCATGGGACTGTTGCAGGCGCAGGCTAGGTCTGCCTCTTAGAGGAAGACTCAGAAATCCTGGGGCTAAGTAAAGGAGGTGGAGACCCTGCATCACTGATCTCCACCCACTTATTCCTGACCTTTGCACTTCTGGACTAGGTGTTTCCTGGTTGTTGAACCCAAGAAAATTGGCCCTTTAAGACTTTAAATAATGTTACTGTGTATTTTACAATATAAAAAACTATCCACAAAAATCCATTAGCCCTGTCAAACTCAATCCTCCCACAAACAATGTACTATTTTACCCTTTCATGGCTTCTACTCAATCTGCTGAGGGACACAACTAAACTACAGGTAACACCTCCAAGGAAATTCCAGGAAAATACGTTCAATAATCCATTCACTTTCATGCAAGGGCTCATGGGGTTGGGGGTACTATATTAGCATGGATAGAGGATTGGTTAAAGGCCAGAAAACAGAGAGTAGGGATAAACGGGTCATTCTCAGGTTGGCAGGCTGTAACCAGTGGGGTTCCGCAAGGATCGGTACTTGGGCCTCAGCTATTTACAATCTGTATTAATGACGTAGATGTAGTGACTGAGTGTAATATATCCAAGTTTGCTGACAATACAAAGCTAGGTGGGAAAGTAAGCTGTGAGGAGGATACAAAGAGTCTGCAAAGGGATATAGACAGGTTAAGTAAGAAGGTGGCAGATGGAGTATAATGTGGGGAAATGTGAAGTTATTCACTTTGGTAGGAAGAATAGAAAAACAGAATATTTTTTAAATGGTGAGAAACTATTAAATGTTGGTGTCCAGAGAGACTTGGGTGTCCTAGTACAATAAACACAAAAAGTTAGTATGCAGGTACAGCAAGCAATTAGGAAGGCAAATGGCATGTTGGCCTTTATTGCAAGGAGGTTGGGGTATAAGAATAAGGAAGTCTTACTACAGTTGTACAGGGCATTGATGAGATCTCACCTAGAGTACTGCGTACAGTTTTGGTCTCCTTATCTAAGGAAGGATATACTTGCCTTACAGGCGGCACAACGAAGGTTCACTGGATTAATTCCTGCGATGAGAGGATTGTCCTAGGAAGAGAGGTTGAATAGGATGGCCTGGAGTTTAGAAGAATGAGAGGTGATCTCATTGAAACATATAAGATTATGAGGGGGCTTGATAGGGTGGATGCTGAGCGATTGTTTCCTCTGGCTAGAGAGTCTAGAACTAGGGGGCATAATCGCAGGATACGGGGTCGGCCATTCAAGACTGAGATGAGGAGGAATTTCTTCACACAGGGGGATGTGAATCTTTGGAATTCTCTACCCCAGAAGGCTGTGGATGCTGAATCATTGAACATATTCAAGGCTTCAGTGGATAGATTTTTGGACTCTAGGGGAATCAAGGGAAATGGGGATTGGGCAGGAAAGTGGAGTTGAGGTTGAAGATCAGCCATGATCTGATTGAATGGTGGAGCAGGCTCGAGGGGCCATATGGCCTACTCCTGCTCCTATTTCATATGTCCTTATGTTCATATTTTACAGAATCTAATTTTTCAAAATGTTATGGCGCAGCAATCGTAATATAATTTTTCAAAACTACAAAAACAATGTAATTAAATTGATATTCCCCTCATTAAGGTCACGATCGCAGATTGCAACCCCCAACTTAACTTTTGGGTTTCGCGTCCAATTATTTTCCCCCTTTATCATTAGCAGATTATTTCTGTAACTTTCCCTTCTCTCTGGACATTAAGATGCATCACAAAGGAAAAAATAAGAGTAAACCAAAACATTTGTTTTAAGCAAACGTACCAGCTGTTCAATGAGTAATGATGCCTCACTGCACTTTTGGAGACTCGTCCACTATTGTTTGGAGGAATCCAAAGTAAAGAAGTTTAGAAAATATAACAGATACAGTCCAGAGATCAGTTTAGAGATTGGTACTTGCTCAGTTTCAATAAAAAGCACAAAGGGCTAGCATGTGATGTTTTGTTTCAATGGACGCAAACGTTTGCACAAAACTGCAACAATACTTTTAGTCTTAACAGGTCTGGTTATTGTAAACAATTTTACAACACCAAGTTATAGTCCAGCAATTTTATTTTAAATTCACAAGCTTTCGGAGGCTTCCTCCAAGCCTCCAAAAGCTTGTGAATTTAAAATAAAATTGCTGGACTATAACTTGGTGTTGTAAAATTGTTTACAATTGTCAACCCCAGTCCATCACCGGCATCTCCACATCAGGTCTGGTTAGTACACCATATTGTTTAAAGAATGGATTTGTT
This sequence comes from Heptranchias perlo, assembly GCF_035084215.1. Classification (NCBI taxonomy): domain Eukaryota; kingdom Metazoa; phylum Chordata; class Chondrichthyes; order Hexanchiformes; family Hexanchidae; genus Heptranchias; species Heptranchias perlo. The sequence goes on from NC_090326.1 coordinate 81,858,022, forward strand.
CTAATACATGGCAGCTACAGGGAAACTTAAAAAATGAGCCACTTAAACTAAACTTCTGAATATATACCATATCACCATCATTCATCAACTCTGTTACATCCTCAAAGAATTTCAGTACATTTGTTGAATATGTCACATCTTTCATAAACTCAAGTTGGCATAGAATTATTGGGGTAGAAATGAGTCTAGACCTGTTTTTGGGCCCAGACTCAGTGTTGCACGAGCAGCGTGCACCCAAACAGAGAGGCTCGAGGCCGGCTCGAATTGGGCCTCAGGCCTCAACTAAATATTGTGGACAAACTGCTGGCTCCTGATGCATCTCTACAGACAGCTCGCTCTTCTGCAAGATTGAATTGGGAGGCAAGAAAGGTCAGCGGCAGGGGGGCCGATTGCAGCAGACAACCAAGAATTTGTGTGGAAACAGATCCTTAGCCACCACTTAGGAATGCCATCAACGTTCTCTCAATCCCTTAACCTCTCCAAGCCAAGAAATGAGAGCTTTCTGTAAATTGGAGCCCAAAGTCTCAACAATTGCATTCATCCAGAGTTCTAAGGTTGGCAGAAGGAGCACAGAATTTTTCTTATTCAGCTAGGGCCTGCATAAGTGCTCACAGAGCATTGCCTTACACAGACAGAAGAGTAGGCCGTAAGATTTTAAGAACAGTTTTTCCACTTTTGCAGGCAGCATTGAGGCTAGCTGCATCTCCGCGCTACAGCTAGCCTCTAAGGTCTGTGCAGCAAAATCTATTCCTAGGGGAGGCCCCAAGCCCACCTCCAACATGTAAACTGCCTCAAGGCTAGTGATCAGCTGAGATCAGGGGCAGATCTCCGTAGCGAAGTCCCGCCCCATCCCCAGAGATGTATCCCAATCAATGAAGGGCAGAAGATCCAGCACAATATTTCTAACACATAATAATGCACAGTTCAACTTTAATTATTATTTTTGTTTGTCATCCAATGTTAATCAGCAAATTTACTCCGTTCACACTCTGCATTAATTTTTCCTGTCATGTCACCGAGAAGAACTCATGGTTGTCATGGCAGTGAAGGTCATGTAATGCAGGGTTCCTAATAAGATAATGTTGCTGATGCTTACCAGACTGTTTAATTAGCTCCACCTCCTCTTCAGCAACACAGTGCCTAAATCCCAGTCCTCAGTTAGGCTGGCAACATAAATAAGCTGCCAAAGATGCCACAATACTGCGCCATTATTCATTCTCCTCTTTCAGCTACTGCCCATTGACATTCTATTCAGGTCTTCTCATACAGGAATCCAACATCCTATAGAGAATGGAAACCTTTATTTTGCTTCATGGTTGGCATGATTTTTTATAACACATTTTATGCAAAAATATTTTTAGCGCTGTCACTAATACAATAACATTGTTACAGTGATGTACAGTATCTCAATGATTCTTTCCTATTTACTTGTTTGTTTACTTGCTATGACTCCATGGGGGGAATTTTCACCCCCAAGAACGGGTGGGTTGGGTGCGGGTGAGTAGATAAAATAATTGATTTTTTAACGCGACCGCAACCCGGCTCCAACGTGCCCACTTCCAGGTTTAACAAAGATGCATTTAGATATGTGAATCACTATAAGACGTTCATTTTGTCTTTTTAAATTGAATTTCACAAACCTTTAAATTTAACGTCTCCAGCGCGGGTTTCCCGGGGCTCGTGAAACTCGCAAGTGGGAAGGGCTGGATCACCAGGTAAGTGCCTTTATTGCACTGCTTGTGGGCCCGGAGGAGCAGGACCATTTCCTCTAGGCCCAACAAGCAAATCTGCTGCGATCAGACCCCTGCAATCGGCCGACTAGCCCCCGCGATGTCTGAGACCCCCTCCGATGTCTGAGACCTCCCCGATGTACAAGATCCCCCCTCCAGCGATTTCTGAGACCCCCCCCAATCTTTGAGATGCCCCGATGTCCAAAACCACCCTCCCACGATGTCCGAGAGCCCCCCCCAATGTCTGAGACCCCCCAATGTCTGAGGCCCGGCGATTACCGACCCCAACCCCTAACTGCACAAATATAATTATAAACATTTGTCCACCTTCCAACCCTTCTTTTAGGTACAGCACAGGAGGAGGCCATTTGGCCCATCGTGCCTGTGCCAGCTCTTTGAAAGAGCTATTCAATTACTCCTACTCCACTGCTCTTTCCCCATAGCCCTGTAAATTTTTTCTCTTCAAGTATTTATCCAATTCCCTTTTGAAAGTTACTATTAAATCTACTTCCACCACCCTTTCAGGCAGTGCATTCCAGATCATTACAACTCGCTGCGTAAAAAAATGTTTCCTCATGTCGCCTCTGGCTCTTTTGCTGATCACCTTAAATCTGTGCCCTCTGGTTACCAGCCTGTCTGCCACTAGAAACAGTTTCTCCTTGTTTACTCTGTCAAAATTGTTCATGATTTTGAACACCTCTATTAACTCTCCCCTTAACCTTCTCTGCTCTAAGGAGAACAACCCCAGCTTTTCCAGTCTCTCTACATAACTGAAGTCCCTCATCCATGGCACCATTCTAGTAAATCTCTTCTGCACCCTGTTGAAGGCCTTGACATCCTTCCTAAAGTGTGGTGCCCTGAATTGAACACAATACTCCAGCTGAGGGCGAACCAGTGTTTTATGACGGTTTAGCATAACTTCCTTGCTTTTGTACTCTATACCTTTATTAATAATGATGTGGAGATGCCGGTGATGGACTGGGGTTGACAATTGTAAACAATTTTACAACACCAAGTTATAGTCCAGCAATTTTATTTTAAATTCACAAGCTTTCGGAGGCTTCCTCCTTCTTCAGGTGAACGTTGTTGGAAATGTTTCCAACAACGTTCACCTGAGGAAGGAGGAAGCCTCCGAAAGCTTGTGAATTTAAAATAAAATTGCTGGACTATAACTTGGTGTTGTAAAATTGTTTACATTTATTAATAAAGCCCAGGATCCCATATGCTTATTTAACAGTTTTCTCAACTTGTCCTGTGCACCCCAGGACTCTCTGTTCCTGCACCTCCTTTAAAATTGTGCCATTTAGCATATATTGCCTCTCATTCTTCCTACCAAAATACATCACTTCACACTTCTCTGCGTTAAATTTCATCTGCCACATGTGCCCATTTCACCAGTCTGTCTATGTCCTCCTGAAGTCTGTTACTATCCTCCACATTGTTTACTACATTACTGAGTTTCGTGTCATCTGCAAACTTTGAAATTATACCCTCAATACCCAAGTCTAGGTCATTAATATATATCAAAAAGAGCAGCAGTCCTTATACTGACCCCTGGGGAACACCACTGTATACTTCCCTCCAGTCTGAAAAGCAACCGTTCAACATTAATCTCTGTTTTCTGTCCCGAAGCCAATTTTGTATCCACGCTGCCACTGTCCCTTTAATCCCACGGGCTTTAATTTTGCTAACAAGTCTATTGTGCAGTACTTTATCAAATGCCTTTTGAGAGTCCATATACAGAACATCGCTTGTAGCGATCTCCCTCCTGGCATCCGCTCCCGAGCTGCTTTCCCGCCCAGCAGGCAGCCAGCCTATCAATTAAGCTGGCTATCGGGAGGGAAACCTTTTGAAAAATGTTAAAGCAGGTCCCACCATTAAATTCAGTAGGACCTGCGGGAAACCCATATTTCAGGGCCCATGTACATATTTCTAGAAATATTTATCCACTAACCTGATGGAAGTGCCCGGAAACTCCAGTCTCCCTAGGGTGATTATTTCTTTTTTACTTCATGGACTGTGATGCAAAAAAACTCCCAATATTACAGTAATAATGCTACTCAAATGTCTGAAGTAGCAAAAAAGGAGTTTGTATTTACATAGCACCTTTTACATCTTTAAGATGTCCCATATTACTTTGCAGCCAATGACTTATTTTTTAAGTGCAGTCACTGTTGTTTTGTAAGAAAATACAGCAGCCAATTTGCACACAGTAAGGTCCAAAATTAAGCAAAAAAAGTGACGGTTTCAACTTAGCTCCCAGTTTTCAGCCATTTTTAATGAAATCTCCATCAGCATTTGTGAAAGAAAACAACCCATAAGAGTAATACAGGATTGGACTCGCTGTGGTGGCCCCACCCCTGAGCTGAGATATAGGGACATGATTTTAGCATGGCGGCGGGAATTCAGCGGTGAGTAAATAGTCGCATGGGAAACCTGGAAATAATTTTAGCCCGTCGGATTGAGCGATCGAAACTCAATTGAAAGCACTTAATTTTACTTCTGGGTTTTGCATCTCCGAGCTGCTCTGCGGGCGTAGTGCGCACCCACATGACGTGATGTGAACTCGAGCATTTAAAGGGCCAATGCAAAAATTGATTTTGAAGGAGAAAGAGAAACGGAAGGGCATAGAGCAAAGGCAGCACCCAGGTTCATCGACACATCCTGCTGCTTCTCGAGGGCAATTAGGGATGGGCAATAAATGCCGGCCTTGCCAGCGACACCCACATCCCGTGAATGAATAAAAAAAAACATCCCTTGAGGTTCTACTGGCTGGTGTGCGAAGCAGGAGGGAGGTGCTGTACCCAGCTGATAGGAGGGAGAAACCTGCTTCTGCCACCAAGAAGGCATGGCTGGAGGTGGCAGAGGAGGTGAGCAGCAGGAGCACAGTGCCCAGGTCTTGGCTGCAATGCAGGAAATGTTTTGATGACCTAACCAGGTCTGGAAAAGTGAGTGCATTTTTTGCTTCCCCTACCTCCTGTGTTGTTGAACTGCCCCCCCGCCCCCCACCACTCTGTGTTGGCAGGCCTACTCCATCAGATCACTCCTCACACCCAGTTAAGTTTCAGCAGCAATCATCCTTCACTTTCTATGCACTTCCTCAACTGCCCATTTATTCACTCACCACTGCCACTCACCCTAATCCTGATGCAATGTGATGAATCTGTTTGATAGTCACCCTCTGATGCATCTCTTTCATGGGCAGCCTGACCCAAAGCACTCCATTCATAGGGTGAATACGTCACCTTCAGTCACTCACAGGTCTGTTCTTTCTTCCCTTGTAGGAAATGAGAGCGCAAAAGGCAAGGGAGAGGAGCAGAACTGGACGGGGTCGCTGACAGATGTGGAGGAGGAGGCAGTGGAAATAGGTTGGACTGTTGCATGCCTATCCATCGGAAATGGAGGGACTAGCAACCCGCAGATGGCTGGTGACAGAACTTTAACATCTTTCACACACATGATGAATTGGTTTTATCAATGATTGAACTCTTCCAGAACTCAGTATGGTCATTGGAAAGATTGTTACTTTTCTGACGAATGATTAATATTGGTTTCTGTTGTCTTCCTGGGCCTTCATGCCTTCAACAACAATCAGCTGAAATGGAAGAAAGCGATTCCTCAGAGGATTTCATTCCTTCTGAGGGTGCACCGTCACATGACATACAGCCATGCACCAGTGCTGATACTTGCACTTCGGTGGGTCCTGTTAGGCAGATAGTTGGGTTTTCACCTGGTGATTTACCACTCACAAGTGTGCACAAGCAGACACTGATGGCAGGCCCAGCTGCGGAGAGTCCGGGTGGGGAGGGCGCACTCCTTTCCAAGCTTTGCTCAGCTGGACACAGATGCTGAACCCCTGGAGCCATCATTGAGAATGAGAATGATAGAGATACAGCTGCACCTTTTCGAGGTACTAGAAAAGGTGCCTTGCACACTCTTCTCAATAGCAGAGAGAATGGAGGAATCCAACTAGTGGATTGTTGTCACAGATAAGTGTGGGAATGTCTGCAATGGAGAGAGTGTCAGCCTCCATTGAGCTTCAAGGACGGCTCTCAAATGAATCCATGCAGGCCTTGACAACGGCCGTGTGGACTCTGGAAGCCAACATGTCTGCTGCCTTCAACAGGCAGACAGATACTTTAGCAGTGGCCTTAAAACGTGGCACATCTGCTCACCAGCCTGCTATCCAGCAGAGTGGTAGGAGTGATGTGGCCCTGGCCCCATAGAGGGCTGATAGCAAAAAGGGACATGAAAGTGGGGACTCCACTCAAAGCGCTCCCACGTCTCACCCATTGCACCCCCCCACCCCCCAACCAGTACAGCAATGCTGCCTCCTCTCCTGATGCCGAGTTTGCCCCTGCACAGGTGCAGGTGGAGCAGTCTTTGGCGGGGCCCTCGCGGGCTCCAAAACCCAGAGGGCGTAGGCCGAAAGCATCTCAGCAGTCAAGGCAGGGATTTGAGCAACCTGCCACTGCCTCTGCTGAAGCCACAGGGGATGCACCACGTAGAAGCGATGGGAAGAGGAAGGCAAAGGATTTGTAATTCACCAAGGGGATGCACAAGGGTGTTTGATGAAATGTCATGTTAATTTATATATTGTTTGGTTATGCCACATTAAATGTATTAATTATCACCACCACTGCCACGTCTTGGCCATTATTAAGTCCCCTTTTTGAATTCCCTTTCATGTGCTTCATTATGAATGCCAAGACATTATGCCACCCATTGGATGCGTGTGCATGGTTGAAGGACTATTTTGTGCAAACGGAGGAGGGGCGGAGGGGGAGGTTGGTGGTGGCGGTGGTGGTTGTTCCAGGCTGCCTGAGTATTTCAAAGTCTTCAATTTGCAGATCTCATTATGAGAATCTGTTAGAGATGAGGGAATCCCTGGCATCACGGGCTGCTCTGGTGATGGGATCCCCATCTTCATTTTCCTCCTCCTCGTCCTGGTCCTCATCCTATTCTTCAATGTTACCACCAGATGTGGATGCTTCATGAGCGCATTCGAGCTCCTCCACCTGTATCCCTCACTGCTGAGCGATGTTGTGCAGGAGGAAACACACGACTATTATTCTGCACATCCTCGCTGGTGAGTACTGAAGAGCTGCCCAAGATCGATCCAGGCACCTGAAGCGCATCTTCAGCACTCCAATGTCTTGTTCAGTGACAGACCTGGTGGTGATGTGGCTCTGGTTGTACTGCTGCTGTGCCTTATTGGTGAGGTTTCTCAGAGGTGTCATGAGCCACGTCCGCAGGGTGTATCCATTGTCTCCACGAGCCAGCCCATTTGTCTGTCTTCTGTGTGGAAGAGAGCAGGGATGTTGGCCTTGTGCAAAATGAATGAATCATGGCAGCTGCCAGGGAATGTGGCCCACACTTGCAGAAATCTCTTCCAATGGTTGCACAACAGCTGTGCGATGATGGAGTGATATCCCTTTCGGTTTATGAACAGTCCTGGCTCATGTGGAGGTTCTAGGATTGGTACATGTGTGCAATCAATTGTGCCCTGCACCCATGGGAAGCCAGCCAGAGAGTGGAAACCCACTGCCCTCTCAGTCTGGCTGATGTCGCCGATGGGGAAGTTGACGTAGTCGGATGCTCAGGCAAACAAGCCATCCGTCACCTGTTGTATACACTTATGTGCAGATGACTGACACACCCTGGAGAGGCCTCCGATGGCATCCTGGAAGAATCTGGAGGCGAAGAAATTGAGGGCAGCGGTGACTTTAACTGCGACGTGCAATGCATGACCACCAGGCCCAGCCGGGAGTAACTCTGCATGAAGGAGGCTGCAGATATCTGCGACCACTTGGTGACTCAATCTCAGCCTGCGGAGGCACTGCTCCTCAGAGAGGTCCAGTAAGCTCAGCCTCTGTCTGTATACCCTCTCACGTCTAGCCTCCTGCGACCTCAGCCCCTCTGTTGGTCCCCTCTCTGTTGTTCTCCAGGCCCTTGTTGGGCACCTCAGTCTCCTGCAGATCCCAGAACTGCACGACATGCCTGCCACGGATGGCGATGTGCCTCCTCCTCAGATGTACTGTGGAATACATCCTGTGTGTCCACATCCTGAGCATGTCAGTTTGAGGGACTCCAAAATGTAGGTAAATTTGTCTGAACACAAGAATTCTCAGTCTCAACAAAGAAATCTCAGTCTAAACACAAAGAACTCTCAGCCAAAGATTTGTCTGAGAGAACTGAGTGCCCACCTGCAACACCTGACCTTTTATTGAGATGTGTCAATCACTGGTTTAAAGGGATAAATTAGCTGCTGCTGCAACTCACCTCCATTTCTATGGTGTGTTCCAGAAGCCACGGGAAACACGTTCAGTAGAAGTTAAATTCGATTCTGTTGCAGAATCCACATAAAGTTAATTACCTTAAGTCTTTCAAGTACCTAAATTGGCACTTTAAATATTGGCCCGCCCTTCCGGGTGTCTGTTGTGTGCACGCATCCTAACGCACCTGGGTTAAACCCGAAAGTGGGCGCGTTGGAACCGGGATGCAGACCTGCTCCAAAAATCTACTGCCCACCCACCCCCAACCTAACCATTCTAAGGGGCTAAAATTACCCCCATGCTGTCTAGTCTCATACAATAGTCATTGACTAGGCCTGGCAACTGATAAGATGGCCACTTTTGTGAGATATTAGAGAGCTGCTGACAACCATGGAATCACACACCATCAAGCGACACAGGCCCTAAAATGCACTCACTTATTTTAAATGGGTTAACACCACTACTAAAATATTGGAGAGAAAAAGTACCGACAACACATTAAGTGTTTGTATTCTTACATCCTACAGTGTAAGTTGAGGGGTATATAAGAGTGCAAAAGACAAGGCTGAAGCGTTTGCAACCATCTTTAGCCAGAAGTGCCAAGTGGATGATGCATCTCGGCCTCCTCCCGATAGTCCCACCATCACAGAAGCCAGTCTTCAGTCAATTCAATTCACTCCACGTGATATCAAGAAATGGCTGAGTGCACTGGATACAGCTGTAAGAATTCTGGGAATTCCACCTTTTCCCTGAATATGTAAAACTTTGGCCATTGACCAAAATCCTAAGATGGAAGGATAGGTGAGAGGTCACCAGACGAATCAACAACACACACAGTGCAATGTGGGAGAATTACTGCTTCAGACATGTCTCTGTTTTAATGCAAAACCTACAGCAGGTGGTCAACGATCAGAGAGGCAGTAGGTCATTGAGAGAGGCAACTGCTCCAGACATGGTGGGGCTATGTCTTTGTTTTAAAGCAAAACCGATCAACACCTAGGATGTGGGATGAAAAGGAAGCTTTGTCTGGCAAGTGCTCAACAAATCGGAATGAACAATGGCCCATCGAGAGAAGCAATTGCAATATGATGAGAGACCATCAAAAGCCATCAAAGATTCTTAAGGACTTTGTAAGAACTGTTTAAACAGGCATGGAAGTGCCTCATTTAAGTGACGAAGACCATTGTAAGAGAGGTGCATATAAGTGGAAGCTCGAAACCCCTCTCCCTCTTGTTTTGCAGTCTTGCTTTTGCTCTCTCTTGTTCTACTCCTCTTGTTCTGCTCTCTTGCTTTTGCTGTCTCTGGTTCTTGCTTCTTATCTCTTTTCCAGCTCTCTCTCTCTCTTCCTCTTAGTTCCTGCTCTTCTTTCTTTTTTATTCTTCACCCGAGCTCTCCAGGGAGGAGAGAAGCTTCCAGCGAAACCAACGAACCCTACGTGAGAGAACCGGTCAGCCAGACCTTTTTTTTTTATTCGTTCATGGCATGTGGGCGTCGCTGGCGAGGCCGGCATTTATTGCCCATCCCTAATTGCCCTTGAGAAGGTGGTGGTGAGCTGCCTGCAAATGCAAAGGATTGGTGAGCCTCGACCATACGTGTGTGTATGTGATAGGTGTCTCCAGGGTTTCCACCAACCTCTTAGTTTAGCGGGATGAAGTACTGTAGTGGGTGTGTATAACTCAATGTACTGTGTAGGACCGTTTGTATCGTTATTTTCTTCATGTTGACGGTATAATAAAACCAACTCAATTCCAATTCAATTCAAACACCGAGTTTGTGTGTTCTCTGTGCTATTCGGCTACGTGATCCATCACTGGGTGCATTACCGTAAGTCCCGTTTTCCTGAACCCCCGATCCGTGAGGTATAAGTGTTCCTTGGCTAGACCAGGGACCAGATATCTGCACCAATCAATAGGGCGAGAACAACCCCAGAACATCCTACACAGCAAAGGCTATGGGCCCCGACAACATCCCAACTGTAGTGCTGAAGACTTGTGCTCCAGAACTAGCCGCGCCTCTAGCCAAACTGTTCCAGTACAGCTACAACACTGGCATCTACCTGACAATGTGGAAAATTGCCCAGGTATGTCCTGTCCACGAAAAGCAGGACAAATCCAATCCGGCCAATTACCGCCCCATCACTCTACTCTCAATCATCAGCAAAGTGATGGAAGGTGTCGTCGACAGTGCTATCAAGCGGCACTTACTCACCAATAACCTGCTCACCGATGCTCAGTTTGGGTTCCACCAGGACCACTCGGCTCCAGACCTCATTACAGCCTTGGTCCAAACATGGACAAAAGAGCTGAATTCCAGAGGTGAGGTGAGAGTGACTGCCCTTGACATCAAGGCAGCATTTGACCGAGTGTGGCACCAAGGAGCCCTAGTAAAACTGAAGTCAATGGGAATGAGGGGGAAATTTCTCCAGTGTCTGGAGTCATACCTAGCACAAAGGAAGATGGTAGTGGTTGTTGGAGGCCAATCATCTCAGCCCCAGGGCATTGCTGCAGGAGTTCCTCAGGGCAGTGTCCTAGGCTCAACCATCTTCAGCTGCTTCATCAATGACCTTCCCTCCGTCATAAGGTCAGTGTTTAGTTCCATTCGCAACCCCTCAGATAATGAAGCAGTCCATGCCCGCTTGCAGAAAGACCTGGACAACATCCAGGATTGGACTGATAAGTGGCAAGTAACATTCGCACCAGACAAGTGCCAGGCAATGACCATCTCCAACAAGAGAGAGTCTAATGACCTCCCCTTGATATTCAACGGCATTACAATCGCCAAATCCCCCACCATCAACATCCTGGGGGTCACCATTGACCAGAAACTTAACTGGACCAGCCACATAAATACTGTGACTACAAGAGCAGGTCAGAGGCTGGGTATTCTGTGGCGAGTGATTCACCTCCTGACTCCCCAAAGCCTTACCACCATCTACAAGGCACAAGTCAGGAGTGTGATGGAATACTCTCCACTTGCCTGGATGAGTGCAGCTCCAACAACACTCAAGAAGCTCGACACCATCCAGGACAAAGCAGCCCGCTTGATTGGCACCCCATCCACCACCCTAAACATTCACTCCCTTCACCACCGGCGCACCATGGCTGCAGTGTGTACCATCTACAGGATGCACTGCAGCAACTCGCCAAGGCTTCTTCGACAGCACCTCCCAAACCCACGACCTCTACCACCTAGAAGGACAAGGGCAGCAGGCACATGAGAACAACACAATCTGCACCTTCCCCTCCAAGTCACACACCATCCTGACTTGGAAATATATCGCCGTTCCTTCATCGCCGCTGGGTCAAAATCCTGGAACTCCCTTCCTAACAGCACTGTGGGAGAACCTTCACCACATGGACTGCAGTGGTTCAAGAAGACGGCTCACCACTACCTTCTCAAGGGCAATTATGGATGGGCAATAAATGCTGGCCTTTCCAGCGACGCCCACATCCCATGAACTAATAAAAAAAAGATGTAATTTTCTGCTCCTGCTGGGAACGCACATTGGAAATTTGGGTGAACATCCAATTTTCTGATCAATAATTTAAATGGTCATAAAATTATATGCAGCATGCTCCCAAATTTATGATATGCACTCCAGCAAGTAAGTGAAGTTGGGAAATTACCCTTATAGTTCCCTTGGGACAGGAAGTGAGAAAATAAGGAAAAATCTGTTGGAAAAATAAGTTTACTTCTGTTTTGCCAGTCTTTGCTTCCCCTCTCCCTCTATTGTCTCTTCTTTATGCACATTTTTCTTTGGTAATTAGTACTTCAAATTTTACTTTACAATATTATTGATTACTTAAATGCCCTATCCTATTCTTTTTTAATTTTAATTTTGTCTTATTTACTACATAAATACTCTATTCTAACTTTTATTTTATTTTTACTTATTTATTTTAAATTGAAATATATTTCCTATCTGCTTTTCTCGGCCTCTGCCATCCTTCCCTTCTGGATCTGGTTCTAATCCACATATGTTTTTAATCAGTCCCTGACCAACTGAACATCAGCTCCAAAGGGCAGTTTTTTTAGGCCAGTCATGGGGCTAAACATTGGAGTTTGACCTGGTCACATCACTGGAGTGAGCAGGTTGAACCATCATGCTAAATTCTGGCTGGCGTTTGGAAGATTGACTAGGCCTGAGCAACTGATAAGATAAATTTTGGCCCATTTGTGCCACCAACATATCCATTATATTCCAAAGTAGATCTTGTTAAACTAGACCAATGAAGTCTGTCCCTGTAACGTGTCAGCAGACATAAAGGTGCATTTATGCTCCAGCGACCTATTTGAAACCAGTAGCTGCAGTTTGGGTTTCAGCCAGACAGGACCCCGTTTACATCAATCCCGAACCGTTTTGCAGATTGGGTTTGCCATTGCATTGACTCCACATGGTGTCAGACCGAAGCAATGTGAGAATGCCCCTCCAGGAAGCCTTACTCTGCTTCTCTCCAGAGTCAAGTTGGGCCATAATTCTGGATTTATGTTGTAAGCTTAACGTAGGTGCAAAGCTGAAATTGCTTTGCACCAAGGCTAAAGTTGTAATGTAAATGCACCTGCAAATCCTCTCTTCTTCACCTCATCTCCATTTATGTGCTGATCCTTGTTTTGTCTCTATCTCGTCACAGGTAACGAATTGACTCCTGTGTTACTGGGACTCTCACCCATTGATAATAAAGAACAGTTTGTTATTGTTGGAATAGATGGGAACCATATAATATTAAGAAATCTTGTAACTGTGAAGTGTGATGCTTGTAAACTAGACAAACAGTGCCTAAGCAGCTTATTACAATGCTGCTGAGAATAAACAAATACTCCTTAGTCTTTGTTAAAACATACCAATTAGTACTGCACTAGTAATGTTTGAGGTTGTATTAACTAAGTCAGTGCAGTTTATGGCTATTCTTCATTTTAATGTATTACCATTTATACTTTTGCATACTATTCATATATATTTATAAACAAATGATTTGCCCTTCAAGCTCAGTTTAATCCTGGATTTAACCCTACTCAAGGATACAAGAATTTTTAGAAATACAAAAGAGTAATAGGGTGAAATTGGGCTGTGTAGTGCCCGTCTTTAAAACCGAGCCGGGAAGGGGGTGGGTCAAATTGAGGACGGGAAACTCATTAGTGCGGGTTTCCCGGATGTCCTTACAATTTTAACGTAATGAAGTCTTTTTTGTTTTTGTCTATCCAGCCAAGGGGGAGGACGTGTTCAGGTAAGTCTGCAGGTAAGTCTTTGTTTGTATGGATGGGGGGAGGGGGAACAGAGGGGCATGGATGGACACGGGAGGCATGGGTGGGCATGGGGGGGCATGGGGGAATGGGGGCATGGGTGGGCATGGGGGCATGGGGGTATGGTAGGCACAGGGAATGGGTGGACACGGCATGGGTGGGCCTAGGTTGGCATGGGTGGACACAGGTTGGCATGGGGTCGTGAGTCATGGAGGAGGGATCGGGGGTCAGTCACGGCAGGGGTGTTGGTATTGGGATCATCGTGGGGGTTCGCGATCATCTTGAGGGGGAGGATCAGGGGTCGGGGGATTGGGGTCAGGGGTCAGAGGATCAAAGTGGGGGGAGGATCGGGGTCAGGGGTCAGGGGGAGGAGCGGGGTCAGGGATCGGTGGTCCATGATTGGGGGCCGGGTGTCAGCTATCATTGGGGAGTTGGTGCAGGTAGGCTTGTTGGGCCTGGGGAAGCACTCCTGCTCCTTTGCTCCGATAAGCTGTGCCTGTCTAGGCACCTACCTGTTAGTCTTGGGCCTTCTCGCTTCCTTACACAAGGCGTAAAACAGAAGTTCTGGGAATCCCGGCCCCCCGAGGTTGAAATCGGGAAGTCCAGAAAAATGGAGGCCTGAAGCCTCTTTGAAAGGTTTTAAAGCCCAACCTGCCTCCTGGGAGCAGATTGGTCGCCCACCCCTCTTTCCGCCTCGATGAAAACCGGAAATGGGTGGGTTGGAGGCCGGTTGGGGGGTGGGTCTGAAATAGTGGCAATTTTCAATACCCCCCGCCCCCAACCCACCCGTTTTTGACTTTGAAAATTGAGCCCCTAAGTTCCAATTGGGAGTGCGCAGGACACCATCTCACCATCTTGGTAAAGGTATTTGCATGCGCGCACCTAACAACCACTGGCAGCATGCAGAGTAGGGAGATTGTGACACGGATCAGTGTGCAACGCTAATTTGAAGGCAATGCTGCTATTTTGGAACTCCACACTCCAGCCAATGTCCAGTCTTAACCTCACACAGCTGAACAGGACTTAAAGGGCATGAAGGACCTGTCCCCCCCACCCCCACCACCGGTGCAATTTAAAGGGATCATGAAGTACATACAGGTTAGTTGCTGGATTAGTTCTTCTGGCTGCTGGTGCAATTGTACATGTTTTTGGAGGTTTCCTCAATTGGATAAAGTTTCAATACCGTACAAGGAGACTGGTCTGGCTGGTTTTGCTATACTCTTTATGTCATTTAAATTATTGTACCAAAAAAAGTTGCCTCGGTTCACAGAAGAGGTTGTGACTGAAATTTGTCAACTGCTGCAGCCACGACTGCAGCCTCAAAGCAGGGCAAGGACAACATTGTCTGTGGCTGTCAAGGTGACCGTGGCGCTTAATTTTTACAGCTCTGGCTCCTTTTAGGCTGCTGCTGGAGATATAAGCAACATCTCACAGTTTGCAGTGCACCGCAGTATAAGGGAAGTCACTGAGGCTCTCTGTGCAATGAGTGACACATTCATCTCATTCCCTCTTGTTGGAGACAAACAGGAGGTGCGAGCACAAGGTTTCGCTCGTGTTGCAGGCTTCCCTGTGGTGCAGGGTGCCATTGACTGCACACACATTGCCTTGTGTGCTCCTTATCTGAACTCAGGCATATTCATGAACAGAAAGGGATTCCACTCCCTCAATGTGCAGCTGGTGTGCGATCGCAGGCAGCACATCATGCAGGTCAATGCCCGCTATCCTGACAGCAGTCAAGATTCTTTCATCCTGCAGCTGTCCTCTGTTCCACCTGTATTTCAACCAGCACGGCAAGTCAAAGGCTGGCTACTGGGCCACAAGGGTTATCCCCACATGAAATGGCTCAAGATTCCAGTCAGGAACGCATGCACACGTGCACAGCAGGCCTACAAGAGCCATGCTGCCACATGGAACATCATAGAACACACCATAGGTGTCCTCAAGCAATGCTTCCACTGCCTGGACAGCTCTGGAGGAGCCCTGCAGTATTCAGCTGAGCAGGTATCAAGATTTATCATAGTATGCTGCATGCTGCACAATCTGACATTATAAGGGAACAGCCCTTGCCACCACCTATCAGACGAGAACCTGAGGAGCATGAGCAAGAGAAGGAGGGGAAAGTGCAACGAGAAGTGGAGGAAGTGGAAGGGAGGCTACAACGTGGACAAGTCCTGTCTGCCAAGGCTCTGTGTGATCGGACTATTAATGAGCGATACCAGTAACCTCAACTATCCCTCCCCATTCACCAACAGTCCCACACTCCTTACCTTTCCTCTCTCACGTGGCCATCAAATCATCATCCTTATGATTACACATTGCTTCCTCACTCAGCTCATCGCAGAAATAAAAGCCACCACCAAATGCAAATTCAAATCCACTTTTATAAATTAACACATGAAATGACGCAAAAAAATGAGACTATTCTCCCTTGTGCAGTCCCTTAGTGCCTGTCGCTCGTGTGCCTTTTCCTTTCCTAGTGCTCCTACAAGGTGCAACCCCAATGGCTGGAGCATGGATGGTGAAAGGCTGCTGACCTTCAATTGAGGAGACTGCAGATGGTTTTGGAGGATGACGTTGAGCAGCTCTGGGCTGGGAGGGCCCGGCTTCCGACTGCACCATCTCGGCCTGGACTGCAGCAGTCTGGGCCGGCTGGCTGACAGGCAACAGAGGTGGCGTGGCAGGGGTGGGAGCAGGAATGCTGTCATCCTGAGAGAGGACAGCAGGTTTGTATTCCATGGTGCCACTGCCACTCTCCCGGGGCGGCACCTCAGCAATTCTGGTCATCTGTTGGAGAACCGATTGCTTGACTGCCGTGATGCCCAGGAAGCCCCTTTCAACAGTGGCACCCAGAGCCACGATGGCAGAGCTTCCAAGTCTGAGCTTCCAAGACAGCAGTCCGACCTTTGATGGAAGATGTGTGTTCTGCAATGGAAGCTATGACATCGGTCATCAGACATTGTATCATGGTGGGTTCCGCAGGTGTGCTGATGGAGGTGACCACCAGTTCCATGTGGGAAAGGATGGGCTCCAAAGCCCTGTGCCAAGTTGGAGCTGGACTCCTCCAAGCTCCTTGCCATTGAGCGCAGGCTTTCTGGCAGGCTTTCCAGTGCACCAAGCATTTGGTGGTGTATGCCCATCAGCCTTCTTCTGTAGCCTGGCTCATCAAAGTCCTCTGCAGCAGTACTAGTGTGTGACCTCGCCCTCCGGCGAGCTGGCACCTGTGGTACCCGTTCCCCCCACCCCGGCTCCTGCACACTTGTGCCCAGTATCTCACCACGTACAGATCCCCCCTCTAACCTAGCCTCTAAAGGACGCGCAGTATCAATCTCTGAGCTGGTGGCTGCGAGTGTAAGATCGAGTGACGGTGTGTCTGCATCATCACTGTCATTTTCCTCTGCCTCCTCTGACTGGGCCGGTTCCAGTTCTTGGGTATCTGAAATGACAAAGGGACATGGGTTGAGTTGTGGTGAGGGGAGAGGAGAAAGTAAGATGTGCGTGTTCACATCATCTGCAGCACATGAGTCAGAAAAGATTGTGGGATGAGGGAGAAGTGGGAAGCGAGAAGGAGGATTAGGTATGCAGAGACCCTCATCATCGATACCTCCAGCGCCGCCAATGGCCAGGCCTCAGCGATGGCCCTTCCAATGATGGCCTGCACTGTCTCCTTCATGGTGGTTAAAACGTGTACGCGTGCTTATCCTCCTCCATTTGTTTGTTGCTGCCTCTTGTTTTGCACCACCTTCTCCTGCAAGAAAGAGGGAAATGGTTCAGTGAGTGTGCAAGATATTTGGGTGATATGGCTGTCATGGTTGAATAGTGTGTGTGAACTGTGAGTTGTGGGAGTGAGGCTTGCAACAGCACTAAGTGTGTGAGGGTGAGATGAAGCATATGATTTGAAGGGTTGAGTACTGATTGAAAGAGATTGTTGGTATGTGGGTGATCGGCGCTCTGGTGAATTGAGCAGTGGATGAGGCTAGTGGTGCAGGTGGTAGGATATGCCACTTGAAACTTGAACTCACTCACCTTGACAACTCGTGTTAAATCACTGAACTTCTTCCTGCACTGCATCCATGTTCTTGGAGTTACGCTCCTAGCATTTACCTCCTCTGCTACTTCCTCCCATTGCCTCTTGAACATATGCCTGGCGGGCCTCCTGCCCCCCTGTGGATGCAGGATGCCCTCCTTCTCTCCATCTCTTGCACCAAGGCCTCTAGTGCATTATCAGAAAACCTTGGTGCACGTTCTCTCGCATGTTCAGCCATTCCTCAAAGTATCAGTTTGAGTTTTCAAACAACTCCCACCATTTCTTGCAGCCACAATGCACCTCTCCTTTAAGAGGTGTAGGCTGCCTTTAAGAAGCGCGAGCCACTCAGGATATCGGGTCTCCTGCTGATGCATGCAGCCAATCAACAGCGCAGGTAGCGCTGGCTGCATGCAGCAATCATGGAAATCAGCAGGCAGCACCAATTTAACATGCTGCCTGCAGCATCCCAGCGGACTGTGAACCCCGTGCCTGTTTTCGGGGGTTATCCAATTTACCCCCAATTTCTTTTTAAAAGTATCTGGAAATCAGAAAGACTTACAAGGCTTCACGGGTGCGCATTTGTGGCATTCTCTTAATAAGTCAGCTCAAGAAGAAGTAATATAGGGCTGATTTTCCTGGGTGGGATTCGGGTTAACTTGGGCAATGTATGCGCAATAGACTGGAGGAGTGTTGCACCCGGGGAAGTAATTTTGCGATGGGATTTCCTGTTGGCCCTCACCAGCACAATGGGGCAGACTTTGGATGCACGTGAAGGTGCAGAGCTCCTAGCTGACGGGAAATTCAGGCATATATCGGGCTGATCAGTGGGGCATTGGGCGGAGGCCAGAAGCAAATTGGATTAAGTGCTGCCTAAATTTTAACAATGAGGCAGGACCTCAGCGGTGGGGTGAGGCGGGGGGGGGGGGGGGGGGGTCAATAAGTGCGTGGTCCCAAGCGATTGCGATTCAATTGAAGCCACTTAACTGAACTTCCGGGTTTTGCATCCTCAAGCTGTGCGGCGGGCCTACTGTGCTCCTGCATGACGCATTTAAAGCCCACTATTTAAAGGGCCACTTCAACAATACATTTTGAAGGAGAAAGGAGGAAACATGAGTATGGAACGCCCTAGACCAAAGCCTGCACCTTTCTCAGACACTGCCCTGGAGACATTCCTGGCCGCTGTCAGAAACAGGAGGGAGGTGTTATACCCACTGAACAGGAGGAAGAAATCTGGTTCTGCCACAAAGGCGGCGTGGCTGGAGTTGGCAGAACAGGTAAGCAGCAGGAGCACGGTGCCCGGTTGTGACTGCAATGCAGGAAGAGATTTAATGACCTAACCAGGTCAAGAAAAGTAAGTACAGTTACTGATTCACCTGCATTCTGTGGTGAACATTACTCCCCCCTCCCCCTCACACTACCCTGAGAAGCCTACTCCATCACATCACTCCTCACACCCACTTAAGGCTCAGTGTCAAGTTGTCTTCACTTTCTGTGCACTTCTTCCCCCCCCCCCCCCCCCATTTGTGCACCCACCTCTCCCACTCACCTCAATCCTGCTGCAATGTGAGCAATCTGTCTGATATTCGCCCTCTGATGCATCTGCTTCGTTGTCACCCTGACCCAAAGCAATGCATTCATCAGGTGACATCATCACCCTCACTCACTCATATGTCTGTACTTTCTCCCCTTGTAGGAGAAGAGAGTGCAAAATACAAGGGAGAGGGCGAGGACTGGAGGGGGGCTACAAATAGTGACCCTGACAGAGGTGGAGGAGGAGGCCTTGGAGGTAAGCCGCACGGTGGAGTGCCTGGCTGTCGGGGATGCCGAAACTGGCACCTCGCAAACGTCTGGTGACAGAACTTTAACATCCTCCACACACAACATGGATTGATGTTATCGATGATTGACCTGTTGCACATCTCAGCATGCTCATCGCAACATTACATCTGTGATGATTATTAATATTGCTGTATGTGCTCTTCCAGGGGCTTCACGGACTGAAGACAAGGACAAGGGCGATTTCTCAGAGGAGCTCCCTGTCTCTGAGGGAACACCATCCCATCTTAGTGAGCCATGCACCAGTGCAGATACTCACACCTCGGTGGGTCCTAGTAAAGAGATAGTTGGGTTGTCACCTGGTGATTCGCCACTCACAAGTCAGCACGAGCAGACACTGGTGGCAGGGGCAGCGGTGGAGAGTCCGCGTCATTGGGCGCACTCCTCTCCAAGCTCTACTCAGCTTGGCACAGATGCTGAAATGGCCATCCTTGAAAAGGAGAATGATAGAGTTACAGACACACCTTTGCGATGTACTGGAAGACGTGCCACACACACTCTCTGCGTTAGTGCAGAGGATGGAGGAGTTCACCTCCAGAATTAGCGGACTGGTGGTGCAGGTAAGTGCGGGAGTGTCTGCGATGGAGGGAATGGCAGTCTTCATTGTGCTTCATGCACGGCTCACAAATGAGTCCAATCAGGCCCTGGCAATGGCCGTGCGGACTCTGGATGCCAACATGTCTGCAGCCTTAAACAGGCAGACAGATACTTTAGCAGCGGCCTTACAACACTCAAGAAGCTCGACACCATCCAGGACAAAGCAGCCCGCTTGATTGGCACCCCTTCCACCATCCTAAACATTCACTCCCTTCATCACCGGCGCACCGTGGCGAAAAGGGACATGGAAGTGTGGACGCTATTCAAAGCGCCCCCACGTCTCACCCGTTGCCCCTCCCTCAACCGGTAACCACAATGCTGCCTCCTCTCCAGATGGTCGAGTTTGCCCCTGCACAGGTGCAGGTGGAGCAATCTTTGGCGGGGCCCGCATGGGCTCCGAAACCCAGAGGGCGTAGGCCCAAAGCATCTAAGCAATTTGGGTATGAATCTGAGCAACCTGCCACTACCTCTGCTGAAGCCACAGGGGATGCACCACGTAGAAGTGGTAAGAAGAGGAAGGCTAAGGTTTTGTAATCACCAAGGGTGTGCACAAGGGTGGCTGACAGAATGTCATGTTTTTCATTTATATTTGTTTTTTGTTAAATTCACATTAAATGTTATAATTGTCACCACTACTGCCGCATCTTGCCCATTCTTGAATTCTTTTTGTGAAAGCACCCTTTCATGTGCTTCATCATGAACGGCGAGACTTGATGCCACCCATTGGGTGCAATTACAATGGGTGTATGTGTAGTTGTAGGACTGTTTTGTGCAACCTGGGGGTGGGGGGGTGGCGGTGGTCGTGGTGTTGGTGGTTGTGGTGGTCATTCCAAGTGGTCTGAGTACTTGACTATAGTCACTTTGCAGATCTCCTTATGAGAATCTATCAAATATGAATAACTCCCTGGCGTCTCAAGCAGCAGGTGAGACGCTGCTCTGCCGATGGTTCGTCCATTATTGTCATCCTCCTCCTCTTCCTCCATGTCTTCTTCTTCAATGTTGACGACAAGTGCGGCTGCTTCATGAGCGCAAGGGACCTCATCCACCAGTAACCCACTCTGTTGAGCGATGTTGTGCAGGACGCAACACACGACTATTATTCTACACATCCTCGCCGGTGAGTACTGAAGGGATCCCCCAAATCGATCCATGCACCTGAAGCACATCTTCAGCATCCCTGTGGCTTGTTCAGTGACAGACCTGGTGGTGATGTGACTGTCGTTGTACCGCTGCTGTGCCTCACTGGTGGGGTTTCTCAGAGGTGTCATGAGCCATGTCTGCAGGGGGTATCCCTTTTCTCCAAGGAGCCAGCCCTTAACTCTGCTTTGTGTGCATGGAAGCGGGCCGGGATGTTGGATTCACGCAAAATGAAGGAATCATGGCAGCTGCCAGGGAATTTGGCACACACCTGCAGAAATCTCTTCTGGTGGTCACAAACCAGCTGCGCATTGATGGAGTGATATCCCTTTTGGTTGATGAACAGTCCTGACTCGTGTGGAGGTGCTCGGATTGCTGCATGTGTGCAATCAATTGCGCCCTGAACCTTTGAGAAGCCGGCCAGAGAGTGGAAACCCACTGACCTCTCAGTCTGGCTGTCATTGTCGATGGGGAAGTTGATGTAGTTGAAAGCCCAGGCAAACAAGCCATCTGTGACCTGTCGTATAGACTTATGTGCAGACGACTGAGCGATCCTGGTGATGTCACCGATGGCGCCCTGGAAGGATCTGGGGTTGAAGAAATTGAGGACAGTGGTGACTTTATCTGCGACGGGCAATGCGTGCCCACCAGGCCCAGCCAGCAGTAGCTTTGCATAAAGGAGCCTTTGGTAACTATGTATGAACACAAGGGGGGAAATTTTGATAAGGGTCGATTTCAGGCGGGGGTAGTGCGATGCAGTAGTACCCCGCGCCCGATGGACCCTACACAGGCAGGACGCAGGTTTCAAACCACCCGAGGACTTACCTGCAGTCAGCCTTCCATTCCAGGCCTGGCACGTGGAATCAATGCAATTTGCACTTTCCACCACCAGAGGGAGCTCAATCTCTTAAATGGAGGCTGTTTCTTCGAAATCTCTTAAAGGTAGCTGGTACCTGTTATTGGCTGAAAATAACGGTCTACTGTCTGCACAGAGTCTGAACGGAGATCAGACATCGCACACGTAAAACACAGATGCAGGTCCCATCCCTATGTTTACACACTGATAAGTTATGTTGAAACAATGGATAAAGGTTGGGCACTACTAAATCCCACATCCTCCAATCTGCACACCAGACCTCACCAATCTGCCGATCTGAATTGGTACCAGGCCTGCGAGAGTACATGCACCAAGGTTCTCTGCTAATGCACTAGAGACCTTGGGTGCAAGAGGTGGACAGAAGGAGGGACATCCTATATCTGCGGGGGATGGGGGGGCAAGAGGCCCTCCAGACATATACTGAAAAGACAGTGGGAGGCAGTCGGGGACAAAGTCAATGCCAGGAGCACAGCATCATGAACATGGATGCAGTGCAGGAAGACGTTCAAAGCTTTGACATGAGTGGTCAAGGTGAGTGAGGTCAACTGTCAAGTGGTGTCTCCTACCAACTGCACCACGCACTACACCCCCATCCCCCACATACCAACAAACTCTTTCCATCAGTACTCAACTCTTCCAATCTGATGCTTCCTCTCACCCTTACACATTACCACTGTTACAAGCCGCCCACTCACAACTCACAGGCCACACACACTGGCAGTTATTCAACCATGACAGGCACATCATCCAGACACATGTCCCACTTTCTTTCAGGAGAAGGTGGCGCATATCAAGAGGCAGCAAATGGCAGTGGCATTTAGCCCGTTGAGCCTGTTCCGCCATTCAATGAGATCATGGTGGACCTGTGACCTAACTCCATATACCCATCTTGGCCCCATATCCCTTAATACCCTTGGTTCACAGAAATCTATCAATCTCAGATTTAACATTCACAAGTGAGCTAGCATCAACTGCCGTCTGCAGAACAGCGTTCCAAACATCTCCCACCCTTTGCGTGTAGAAGCATTTCTTAACTTCACTCCTGCACATCCTGGCTCTAAATGTTAGGCTATGTCCCCTAGTCCTAGTATTGAAGTTCTGGAAGCCTCCAAAAACAGTTACAAATGTCTGGGCAGCCAGAAGCAATAATCCAGCCACTAACCTGTAAATCCTGCATGGTCCCTTTAAATAGCTCTGGTGGGGGGTCCTCCAGGCACGCTAAGACACGTTCAGATGGTCGGGGTTAAGACTGTGCGTTGAGTTGAGCGTTAAGTCCCAAAATGGTGTCTATCACTTTAAATCAGTGTTGCATACTGATTAAAGCCATTTTCTCCCTACTTTACATGATTCCAGCATTCGCTATCTGTGCCTGCGCTAACTCCTATACCAAGATGGCGTCTGGCACACGTCACACAGGAAACGTGCTTGGGCATCCAAGACGCCATCTTGAATGTTGGAGAGGCCGTGTGGCGCCCAAACAATGGGCGCTATACGGCCCAATTTAGCGCCCAAGAATCCTGAGTATGAACAAAGAAATCTCAGACTTAGCACAAAGAACTCCGAGCCAAAGATTTGTCTGAGAGAACTGATTGCTCAGCTGCAAAAACTCACCTTTTCTTCACATGTGTCAATCACTGGTTTAAATGTCCAATTGGCTGCTAGCTGCAACTCACCTCCGTTTCCATGGCATGTTTCAGAGGCCACGGGAGACACGTTCAGGTTGAGTTAAAATCGTTTGTCTGCCTCAAGCCACAAAAATTTAATTTAGTTAACTACTTCAACTATCTTAATTGCCCCTTTAAATTTCATCGCCAGCGGGACTTCCAGGTTTCAGAAGCTCGTGCACCCAGATAGGCCTGGGTGAAACGCGTTGTTTGGTGGGTTGGGGCCGGGATTTGATCCCGGTCCAAACTTTTGTCATTTTTACTGCCCCCCCCGGCCCCAACCCACCCGTTCTTCCAAGTTCAAATTTAGGCCGTTAACTCTGTTTCTTTCTCCACAGATGCCGCCTGACCCGCTGAGTATTTCCAGCAGTTTCTGTTTTTACTGCAATATCATTGTTTATTGGTCTGAGGCTATTAGAAGAAGGTAAGTGAGTGTTTTGGCTGCTCCTCATGGTGCTAAACTTTCAAAATTAAAGGCACTTGAAGGTTTTATATAAAATGTTTTGCATGTATTTGTGACCGAAGTCTGCCCTGGAATGCAAATGTTCTTTGCGGGTTTTAAAATTCCATCCCCTAATAATGTTTTTCTGATTCTCTGGCAGGATAGGATGATAGCAGCATGAAGAGGAAGGCAAAGGGTACTTAATGCATTTAATGAGACGGGAGCTGAAGTGCTACTATAGGCTGTGGAGAGGCAGATGGAAGTGCAGTACCCTACATCGGGCAAAACAGTGTCAAAAACAGCTGGGAGCAATGCATGGCAGCAAATAGCGGAGGAACCGACCCCTAGCACCATTGTCCAATGCACTGGATGCCATGCTAGAAGAAGTTCACTGACCTCTCCAGAGTGGGTAAGGTAGAGCACTGGCTGACTATTCTTCTCACCAGGGAGAAGATGGCTATTGTGTGTACCTCAATACATTCTGCCCGTCACTATCTCTCTTCTTTTGCAGGAATCCTGAAAGCCTCCTGACTTAACTCTTCCAAATTTTCTTTCAGCATCACTTATTCTCTTTGCACAAGCATGACCCCTGCTAAAAGTTCCCAAGCTTGAATACCTCCTCATCCCCTTCTGACAAGGGCTTCTGCAATGTCACTTCTCAGTATGTTATAACCCTGATCCCTGTTTCAATTTTTAAAGGTCAAAGCAAGCCACAAAAGAAGGCCACACTTGGCAACTGGAGGCAAAGAGGTATCCATAAGTGACCACACCCACTTTGAGGAGGGGACTATCTCCATCCAAGAACATTGAATCCTGAAGATTACGGGGCATGGAGAAGCAGGGGGGCAAGTCCCAGCAAGGAATTAGTATCCCAAGGCTTCTTCCAGAATGTTGCAATATAACATGCTACCGGAAGGACTCTCACACACTTTCCAGGACCACTCAAACCATGTAAAATGCTTGCCTATGACACGTTAGTATAACCATTCTAAGCTCTTCTTTGGCACATTATCCTTTTTGTGTCCTTTTAGGATCTTCTTAGGTTTCCAGAACCAGCCCCTCCTGGTACTCGCCTGACAACAGCCCCAGGAGAAGTAGCAGTGCACCTGGCACCCCATCATCCCACCAGCTCAGATACATCCCTCTTACGAGGTTTAGATAGATAACAGGAGGGCAGCATAAATGGTGAGTCACAGATCACTGATGGAGCAGGAGCAGGCGAAGGAAGAGGAGCAGGGAGCTCCGTGCCGAAGGGTGGGGTCACCTCCCTCCCCAGTTACTGAAGCCAGGGAATCAGGATATCAATCAGAGAGTGAGACAGAGTTACAGCTTTCTGAAGCTTAAACCCCATTTTTCATTCGCTAGACCAAAAATATTAACCTTTCTTGACAACAGCAGACTGTCCCTTTAAGACAGAATGCACCTAAATAGCCATAATTTGCCCCTGAACTGCATCTAGCACAAGAGCAGGAGGTCTGGGTGCACAGGCCTCTGACTCATCTGCATGCAACTTACATTGAAAGAAAAGAAAAAACTTGCGTTTACATAGTGCCTTAGAATCATAGAATCATAGAAGTTTACAACATGGAAACAGGCCCTTCGGCCCAACATGTCCATGTCGCCCAGTTTATACCACTAAGCTAGTCCCAATTGCCTGCACTTGGCCCATATCCCTCTATACCCATCTTACCCATGTAACTGTCCAAATGCTTTTTAAAAGACAAAATTGTACCCGCCTCTACTACTGCCTCTGGCAGCTCGTTCCAGACACTCACCACCCTTTGAGTGAAAAAATTGCCCCTCTGGACCCTTTTGTATCTCTCCCCTCTCACCTTAAATCTATGTCCCCTCGTTATAGACTCCCCTACCTTTGGGAATAGATTTTGACTATCTACCTTATCTATGCCCCTCATTATTTTATAGACTTCTATAAGTGCCTTTTATGACCTTAGGATGCCTCAAAGCACTTTACTGCCAATGAAGTACTTTTGAAGCCAGGACACGGGAGGACATCCCTGCTCTTCTTCAAAGTAGTGCCATGCCTCTGAGAGGGTGGACGGGGGCCTCGGTTCAACGTCTCATTCAAAAAATGGCACCTCTGACAGTACAGTGCTCCCTCAGACCTGCACTAAAGTGACAGCCTAGTTTATGTACTCAAGTCTCTGGAGTGGGACTTGAAGCCATAACTTTCTGACTCAGGGATGAGAGTGCTACCACTAAGCCAATACACCCTCTTCCGGCACAGTCAGGTGCAACCACCTGAAAAGCCATACAGGAAGTTAAGCTGCAGGTGTAAAATGGGGGCCAAGGATTTGTACCCATTTTTACTGTGAAAAATGCCTGTTCTTTTAGCACCAAAACCCATGAAAATCGGCCCTATACTGTGGCCTGTAAAAGGCGGGCAGAATGGTAAACTGTAATACTGAGTTTATCACTGAGGGAAAAGTATGACTAACCCAACTATAATCCTGAAATCTAACCATTCAATTTCAATGTATTGAAGCACAAACTCAGGTTCAGTTCTTCAGCGTGCAAAAATATCATATTAACTTACAGAAATAACAGACTTCAATATCCTCTGTACTTAATATAAACAAATACACATTCATATAACAAATTTTTGTGACACAGTAAGCATTACAGCAGCAGGGCTAATTACAGATTCCATGTAGAGTTTCCATTCTAACAATAACAAAATGTACAAAAATACTTCTTGAACCTTTGATTAAACATTCAGACAGCTGATCCTAGCACAGCCAAATCACAGTGTGCGGAATGAGCCACCATGCATGGAATCTAAATAGTCAGTAATTATATTCTGAAAGGCATCTGTATGTGTGTTACCTTTCATTGCATCTGGCAATTAACTGCTTTCCCTCGTTACATTGCAACTTTGAAGTAGAAAGCTGATTAATCAGTACATTCAACTTGTTTTTATATTGGAATTCACAATTACATTTAATTTGGTACAAATCACCAGACTATTGCAGTTTTAATTGATCTGGAAATTAGGAATGTTTTCCCAGCTTCCAGATCTTACTCAAATTAATAGAAAATACAGGCAGAGCTTCTTAATGGGAACACTGTGTGTCCAGTATCCCCTTTATCCAATTGTTCCTATTAAGCAAAGTGCAAGTTGTGTATGGAATAATGTCCATTTGAAAGAGTGTGCCCATTAGTTGCTGCATATTGCATGGTACAAGCAGACAATATTATGTGTTGAAGATGTGATTCTCTCTATCTGAGCAATTTCCTCCTCTTTGCTTAAACATTGTACACCATCCTGGCTGAAGGATCTCTGACAATGTCTGGTTGCCCGCCAGTACATGTGTGATCTGACTGATTCTCTGCTGATGAGGAAGAGCCTGGACTCTGGTCACCCCTTCCTCACGATGGTGTGGATCAGATCAGCAACCCAGAATTTGGAGATCATTATTATTTTATTATGCTCCATCATGTACAATTACCCAACCAAGAAGTTGTTCAGCCAATCATTTCCACAAGAATGTTCTGCATTATGTTTCTGCAGCTATGTTATTATCTTTCATTTTAGTACATCTGCACCTCTTGCTCTCTCTCAATTAGGCACGCAAGTGTGGTCAAAAATAACTTTTTTCACCACAGAAGTGGCTTAATTATGGCCAGGCTAACACTGCAGGTATTAAGTAAGCAGATTGTCTGAAAATAGACATTTTCGCAGCAGACCTAAAGTTAGAGATATCAAAGAATCTGGGGCCTAAATTCCTTAGTATCCCAAACCGGCCACAATTATGGAGGAGCACAGTGACGGCACACCAGAATAAATTTGTCCTTGTGCCTCGTTAGAATAAATCAGGCAAGCTGTGGACATCAATCAGGCACTCTAGTGCAGCTCGCCTGTCGGGGCCTTACCAATTTTGCCCCGTGTCGAGGCCCAAAGATAAGTCCGGGAGGGAGGGAAAACCGATCGGGGGGAGGAGGAGAGGGCAAGGGTGGGCTTGCAGTGACTCTCAGTAGTTCTGAGGAGCCAAAGGAGCTTCTGCTTTATCCGACTTCATAAAGTACAAAAAAGTTTCAAAGCATCTGGGCTATTTTGAACGCATGCTCTGGGTCTTGAGCAGCCTAACCAGCACTCCGAACAATTTAGCAGCGGCTCTAACACCTGTGCAGATCGAACGTGGGCCTTTGCACTGCTAAATTGGTTATCATTGTGCCCGTTTTAGGCCCCTAAAATCGGCACAACCATGTTAAATTTAAAACCCTCTTTCTCACAGTTCCTTCCATGCCTATGTTTAGAGCAAAATTAAAACAAATTATAGTGCCTTTCAAAGGTTAACAAAGAAAGAAACTGAACTCAGCTGGTTTATCTACAGATATTAGCCAGGAATTTCCTCGGAGCTGCTACATAAATGGGGTTTCTGTCGCACTTCTGGCAAAGTTATGGTGGCAGAGTAGAAACAGCTCCAAGGAAATTCTGGGCCATTTATCAAGGAAACTGTTCCATTGGGCTAGATTTTTTTTATAGTGAGGATAAAAAACTTAAGAAAATATTAAACTAACATGTGTCATCAAACATCTCTGCAATATTACTTAAAGTTGCTAAAGTGGTCTTGCTTATATACCATATCTAAACTCAATACTTTCTTTCTAGGATTAGCCTCCATACTCAAATAATGGTACAATTTTTCTGTTCTTGTTTTTGTGTTCCTTCTCAGATACACATAAATTAAAGAGATTCAATCACCCAAACCGTCCAGAACATAATACAAAATAAACGATGCAAGATTTCACTGCCTATTATCCTCAACTATCCTCTGCTTAATCTGCTCTGTAACTGGCTACTATGAGACCTTTGGCTTCTTGCGCATCCCCGATTTTAATCGCTCCATCATTGGCAGCCTTAACTTGAGCTGCCTAGGCCCTAAGCTCTGGAATTCCTTCTCTAAACCTCTCCGCCTCTCTACCTCTCTTCCCTTCTTTAAGACACTCCTTAAAACCTACCTCTTTGACCAAGCTTTCGGTCACCCGTCCTAATATCTCCTCATGTGGCTCGGTGTCAAATTTTGTTTGATAATTGCTCCTGTGAAGCGCCTTGGGACGTTTTACTACGTTAAAGGTGCTGTATAAATACAAGTTGTTGTTGTCGTTGTTGTGGACTAGGGGAGTGGACCATTGTGACTTTTTCCCCAGTTTTTCTTCCCCTATTGACCAAGCTGAAATTGGTAACTCACCCAAGATACTTTTGACTTTGTGTGATAGTGTAAAATGGGTGATAGCGAGTCAGCAGCAGTCCATTATGAGTTCAATGGACATAAAAATCGGGAGAGATGTAAAACTACTGTCGATTCACTATCACCCATTTTACACTATCGCACAAATTCATAATTACCCACATCATATGGAGAACTACAGGTACAGAAATGTGTCCTACCATGCTAAATTACAGTGTTGGGCAGAGCAATGAATTATTCTACCAAACTAAAAAACATATAATAAGTAACTTTAAATATAAAAAAGCATGATTCTAAATCACGCGGTGCAAAACAATAAAATTGTTCAGGTGCATTTACACTGGAAGTATCTGAGCATTAAAGAAAATCACATCTTTATTGTTAAGTTTGAAAATTGTCATAAGTTTGAGACTTAAATTGCATCATAATCTTAACTTTACGACATATATAATTTCAAATAAAAACAGTGGAGTTTTTTTTGAAAATGGTTCCATTACATACAAGTGAGCTCCCTTTGAATCATCAAGTCTTTAATGCCCTAGCATTCTGTTATTTCTCACCCTATGCCACTTACTCCTATTTTAGAAGTTAGAACAGTCAAATCCGTTTACTTATGAAACATTTTATTATTCCAATTTTATCCCCTCGTTTTTTAAAGACAGTGTCAGGAGCCTTTTGATATCTCATCAAGAATAGATCACACCTCAAGGACTCAGCAGCAGCAACACTGCCTTATTAGATTTACCAGAATTTAATTCAAATATCAATGCAAATGACACAGTACTTTGAAACATACTTTCAAACATCAATTCTGTATTAGTACTACCCAACAGTATAGAATTTAAAAATCCAAAGTGTTGGCCATAAAATCCATTACAGATATCTAGAGTGAATTAAAACATGACATATTGCAACTTAGATTTCAAATGTCATGATTTGCAACTTGCAAATGTCATGTTGCAACTTAGATTTCAAATGTCATTAACCAAAAGTTAATTGCATAGCAGTTACTGGAAATGCTTATGTATTGTCATACGTTTAATACACAGGTACTTAAACAATTCTGCAAAAAATGCAGGCATTTTATGAGAGCTACTATAATCTGTCACCTTTCAACATTTTACTTTAAAAATGTTATATTCAAACGAGTTTACAATCCAGTTACAAAAATAGATGATGAACTGGGGATTGAGTGGGAGTTACAGCGCCGTCTTTTCATGTCTAGGACCTAGGCTCAACTCCAGTCCAGACGGAGAGAATGAAAACTTCCTCCCTCTAATGGCTGTTCAAGGTGTCAAGTGAAATGAGCTTGAGCTGCTTCAACCCGATTGAGAGTGAACAAGAGTGCACGGCAATAAATTATCATCACAATTTGGCATCAATTGACATTAAATTTAATAAATCTTATTCATAGAGGTCATTTGGATGTTTTGAGACAAATACAAAATTTCACATTAGTGCATTTAGAAATTTGGAGATGGCCAATTGTCAAGGTAAGAAAGGGGACTGGAAATGCTGTATTGCACTTTGACCAATGCTGGGGTAAGAATTCCTCTGGTCACTATGTGTAACAACATCATAAATGCATTTTATCTCTAAAAGAAGACATTTATGATTTCACAAGATAT
The DNA here is from genome assembly GCF_035084215.1 of Heptranchias perlo. Classification (NCBI taxonomy): domain Eukaryota; kingdom Metazoa; phylum Chordata; class Chondrichthyes; order Hexanchiformes; family Hexanchidae; genus Heptranchias; species Heptranchias perlo. The sequence goes on from NC_090326.1 coordinate 81,888,683, forward strand.
AACAGAGGAATTTTCACAAACAATGTCAGTATGTTTAGGAGCGAGTGGAATTCTCATCCCATTATGTCAGATCAGGGAGTTCTTGACAATGTCACTGATCACAAAGGTTAACTGCTCTCCAGCATTGTCATTTATTACATTCGTGAGTACACATGCACCTGAAAAAAATGTGAAGCAAAGGAAAGGAGCCATCCACCGTCATCAATTTTGCAGTGTCGGCTTTTAATTTCATTTGTAGTTACAAGTAATCATTTGTCTCAAGTTACGGTACTTCAATAATCTGAACAGTCAGCAGAGGGTGCTTTGCACCATGAAACTGTACAGTGAATGACAAATAGTACCCATTTTCCTTCAGTATCCCACTCTTACTACTTATAGTTATTTTGCTGCTCCATCATTGAAAAGTAACTGATTGATGGGTATCAGATAAATATATTAATTAGTGAAATTATTATTCATATATTCAGATACATTTAGCTTCCTGGTTATCTGTGTTAACACCATAATAAATAAATCCCAGTTTATTTAGAATTTGTTAATTGAACTAAAAGTCAAAAACACATGTAATCACTGGTTTCATTATTGCTGTATGTAAGAATGCAGTATCATGTCTAAACTAATTGTATGTATACAATACAGTGCCAGAACACCAATTCCAACCTCTATTGGGCCTATGCTACAACATACCAATACTGTCTGTGTTTACAATAAAGCACTATTTCCCTACTGTGCTATTACCATACTGTAGATGATTATAAAGCACTATATCCATGCTGATTGCATGTATATAAGACTACAGCATACCTACACTGTCCTATTATCACACTGTATTATTCCTATACTTACTGCATATATAAAGCATTGAAGTATTACCATTCTGCTTTTACCATATTCCACCAACGACCATGCATATGCATCAATGCCCTCATGAGGAGTTCAGTATGACATATTACTGAGAAATTTCAGACCTAATTTTCCCTTTTGGGGCTCAGTTACAAATTGGGCTTCAAAAGCAGGGGTGGATTTGAATGAAAGGTATCCCTGAGTTGGGAGTGTACTGCCTTCTGAATGGGATACAAGTATTCTTGCTGCTGTCATGAAAACACACAAAACATGGATGGATCTGCTGTTCATAAATGCCTCCGAAAGGGAAGATGAGTAACAAAATGTTGCTCATCCCAATATCTCTACTATTATCCCATTTCCATACACGATAAGTGTTAAAATCATACCAGAGCGAAGTTTGATACAACCGTATATCCAAGTGTCCAATGGATGGTTGACATTTCAATTATACACCAGAAAAATGATCAAAGATGTGCAAATTGAACAGCCTGTCAATGCAATAACATTGAAGGCAAGGCACTGAGTGTGCAATGTTTTAAACATTGCTTTTTCATTTTTGGTACCTGGGTTTAATTCTAAGCTAGGCTAACGGGATGAAAGTCTCCTCTGTACACATGCTGTAAGGCTCCCATCTGAAGTGAGTTTGAGCAACGTCAGCCTAGTTTCTAAGGATGGGCCCAGAGTACAAAACAGCCCTTAATTGGCACTAAATTGATAATTATATTCAGAAAGGCCACAGGATGGCTGGTGTGGGAATGGAAAAATATAAGACTGGTGCAGTAAAGGGTAGTCTTCTGAATCTGAGGTTAAGCTTTACACTTGTTACAATCTCATGTTTTTTTTAGAACTGCCCTCTCTCCCCATAGTCTAATAGTTGCTTACTTCCACCTCTGTAATATTGTCCATCTTTGCCCCTGCCTCAATCCATCTGCTGCTGAAACCCCCATCCATGCTTTTATTACCCCAAGATTCAACAATTCCAATCTCTCCTGGCCGGCCTCCCATCGTCCACCCTCCATAAACTTGAGCTTATCCAAAATTCTGTTGCCCGAATGCTAACCCGCACCAAGTCCTGTTCACCCATCACCCCTGTGCCTGCTGACATACATTGGTTCCCAGTCCACCAACGCCTCGATTTTCAAATTCTCACCTTCATTTTCAAATCCCTCCATGGACTCACCACCACCCCCCAACTCTGCAACCCTCATCCAGCCCTGAATCCCTCTGAGAACTGTGCGTTCCTCCAAAACTGGCCTCTTGTACATCCCCCACTTCCTTCGCACCATCATTGGCGGCTGTCCCTTCAGCCATCTAGGCCCTAAGCTCTGGAATTCCCTTCCCAAACCCTCTTTGCTTTTCCAACTCATCTCCTCTTTTAAGATTCTCCATAAAACCTATCTCTTTAACCATGCATTTGGCCACCTGTGCTAATGTCTCCTTCTTAGACTCGGTGTCAATTTTTGTCTGATTACACTCCTGTGAAGTGTTTGGGATGTTGTACTACATTAAAGGTGCTATACAAATGCTTGTTATTGTTGTTACTGCTCCTATCCATGGACCTTGTCCCCTACAATCTGGCATTTTCTACATACTCTATACTCACAGAGATGCATAGCCTACCATAACCTGGTTAGGAGATTGGTTCGGCGGTAGAAGACAGAGAGTAAGGATAATGGGTGTGTACTTGAATTAGAAGGAAGTGACTAGTGGTGTCCCACAAGGGACTGCACTGGGGCCTCAACTAATCACTATATTCATTAATAACTTAGATAATACAATAGAGAGCCATATATGCAAATGACGATGCAAAGATTGATGGCATAGTAAGTAGTGTAGATGAGAGCTTAAAATTACAAAGAAACATTGATAGATTAAGTGAATGTGCAAAACTGTGGCCGATGGATTTCAAAGCAGGTAAGAGTGAGGTCATCCATTTTGGACCAAAAAAGGATAGATCCGAGTATTTTTTAAATGGTGAAATGCTAGGAACAGTGGAGGTCCAAGGGGATTTAGGGGTCCATATACACAGATCACTAAAATGTGGTAGTCAGGTACAAAAAAATGATCAAAAAGGCTATTGGAATGTTAGCCTTTATAGCTTAAGGGCTAGAATATAAAGGGGAGGAAGTTTTGCTACATCTATACAAAGCCCTGGTTAAACCACATCCGTGTACAGTTCTGGGTGCTGCACCTTAGAAAGGATATATTTGCCATGGAAGGAATGCAGCGCAGATTCACCAGAATGTTACCAGGGCTCGCAGGGCTCATTACTAGGTTCCTTGCTTTTTGTGATATATATTAATGATTTGGACTTAAATGTAGGGGGCATGATTAAGAAGTTTGCAAATGATACAAAAATTGGCCGTGTGGTTGATAGCAGGAAAGCTGCAGACTGAAGGAAGATATCAATGGACTGGTCAGGTGGGAAGAAAAGTGGCAAATGGAATTCAATCCGGGGAAGTGTGAGGTAATGCATTTGGGGAGGGCAAACAAGGCAAGCGAGTACACAATAAATGGGAGGATACTGAAAGGTGTAGAGGGAGTGAGGGACCTTGGAGTGCATGTCCACAGATCCCTGAAGGTAGCAGGACAAGTAGATAAGGTAGTTAAAAGGCATATGGAATACTTTCCTTTATTAGCCAAGGCATAGGAGCAGGGAGGTTATGCTGGAGCTATACAAAACACTGGTTAGGCCACAGCTTGAGTACTGTGTACAGTTCTGGTCACCACATTACAGGAAGGATATAATTGCACTAGAGAGGATACAGAGGAGATTTACAAGGATGTTGCCATGACTGGAGAATTTTAGCTATGAGGAAAGATTGGATATGCTGGGGTTCTTCACTTTGGAACAGAGGAGGCTGAGGGGTGATTTAATTGAGGTGTGCAAAGTTATGAGGGGCCCAGATAGAGTGGAGAGGATAGCAGAGAGGTCAATAACCAGGGGGCATAGATTTAAAGTATCTTAGAAGGATTAGAGGAGAGCTGAGGAAATTTTTTTTCACCCAGAGGGTGGTGGGGGTCTGGAACTCACTGCCTGAAAGGGTGGTAGAAGCAGAAACCGTCAACTCATTTTAAAAGTACCTGGATGAGCACCTGAAGTGCTGTGACCTACAAGGCTATGGACCAAGTGCTGGAAAGTGGGATTAGGCTGGGTGGCTCATTTTCGGCTGGCGCGGACACAATGGGCCGAATGGCCTCCTTCTGTGCCATAAATTTTCTATGATTCTATGATACTAAGGGTTAGATTATGAGGAGAGATTATATAAACTAGGCCTGTATTCCCTGGAATATAAAAGGTTAATTTGATTGAGGTTTTTAGTATTTTGAAAGGAATTGATGGGGTAGATAGACAGAAACTTTTTCCGCTGGTGGGTGAGTCTAGGACAAGGGGACATAATCTTAAAATCAGAGCTCGGCCATTCAGGAGAGAAGTTAGGAAACACTTCTTCATGCAAAGGGTGGTAGAAATGTGAAACTCTCTCCCACAAAAAAGCAGTAGATGCTAGCTCAATTAATGATTTTAAATCTGAGATCGATAGATTTTTGCTAGCCAAGGGTATTAAGGGATATGGAGGCAAGATGGGTGGATGGAATTAGGATACACATCAGCCATGATCTTATTGAATGGCGGAACAGGCTCGAAGGGCTGAATGGCCTACTCCTGTTCCTATGTTCCTACGTAACCGAGCAGTTAACAACTATCCCCCACCTGCAATAATTTATTTACTGGATTGAACTGGATTTCACTTCACTGTATCAAACCTTCTTCATCAACAATTTGCATTTACTATAGTGCTTTTAACATAGAAAAAACATCTCAAGGAACAAAATGTAGATTTTACCATACAGGTTAGAGGTTAGAGGTTGGTAGACAAAAGCAATTAATATCTTTGTTTACAGTTGCTGGGAAATTCCTCGGAGCTGCAGTTCTGGTGAATTAACACTAGCAGAGCAGGAATAGCTCTGAGGAATTTCCCGGCCCATTGAATAATAATATGAAGCACAGAAATTGGCAAATACATAATAGTACAACGTGTAAACATAATGGGCCATGATATGCTGTAGCAGGGCATCTAATAGCGTTTGCTGTTAGTTAGGCTTGCCCTTGTATGTTTAGGTTCTTATATTTTTTGCATGGCAAGTTGCTGAAAGTGTGAGCTGATAATGTCACAGCGAGGGAAACAGGGCATCTGGGACCTGAGTGAACAGGGCAAGTAACTGTGTATCTCCTTATCCAATCAGATTGAAGGATTGAGAAATAAACAGCACAAGGACTGAGAAGGAAGTGTAAATTAGAGTGGGTGAATTCAATGTCAAATCAGGAACAGAAAGAGAGGGAAAGAGAGAGAAAGAAAGATTGGATTAAGAGAGAGAGAAAAAAGGCAGAAAGGAAAAGTTAAAAAAAAATTAAATTTAAAATGTTACATTTTAAAATCTCCAATAACAATTAAAACCTGAAGGAATGAGACTCCACACTTGTAATAGTTAATGTTCGGCGCCAGAGAGGTTGACTTGCAATAATTAATACCTATCACTTAAAAGGGTACTTAGACTTGGCTTAACTTTCTGTGGCAAGTTTAGTTCATTTCTACCGTGCAAATACAGCAACTTCATGTCGTTCAATGCATTTCAATGGTGAAGCAGACAGCGAGGTGCCGTTTTTGCAAAGCTAACAGCAGAGCTGTGCATTTCAGACAGCAACCTTTGGATATCCGCGATTAACTGCTCATCTGCTCCGCACCTGAAGTTGTTGTACGATTTGTGCATACATAACGGCAGGGCGCATTAGCCTCACCGATACTTTAACTGCAAAATCTGGCCCTTAATTAAAACGCCAATAATAGTTAATCTGTAGCACTTCATAACAGCTTCAGATTTAATTCAAAAATATCAGCAAATTTAATGAACAAAGCTCTGGTTTCTGCCCACCAAACTCAGTCTGTTTCATAGTCTCAAAAATCTTCTAACGGCGATATATTTCCAAGTCAGGATGGTGTGTGACTTGGAGGGGAAGGTATAGGTGGTGGTGTGCCCATATGCCTGCTGCCCTTGTCCTTCTAGGTGGTAGAGGTCGTGGTTTTGGGAGATGCTGTCGAAGACGCTTTGGCGAGTTGCTGCAGTGCATCCTGTGGATGGTGCACACTGTAGCCATGGTACGCGGTGGTGGAGGGAGTGAATGTTTAAGATGGTGGATGGGATGCCAATCAAGCGGGCTGCTTTGTCCTGGATGGTGTCGAGCTTCTTGAGTGTTGTTGGAGCTGCACTCATTCAGGCAAGTGGAGAGTATTCCATCACACTCCTGATTTGTGCCTTGTAGATGGTGGAAAGGCTTTGGGGAGTCAGGAGGTGAGCCACTCGCCGCAGAATACCCAGCCTCTGACTTGCTCTTGTAGCCACAGTAATATAACTGGTCCAGTTTAGTTTCTGGTCAATGGTGACCCCCAGGATGGAGGATTCAGTGATGGTATTGCTGTTGAATGTCAAGGGGAGGTGGTTAGACTCTCTCTTGTTGGTGAAAATCATTGCCTGGCACTTGTCTGGCACAAATGTTACTTGCCACTTATCAGCCCAAGCCTGGATGTTGTCCAGGTCTTGCTGCATGCGGGCTCGGACTGCTTCATTATCTGAGGGGTTGTGAATGGAACTGAACACTGTGCAATCATCAGCGAGAATCCCCACTTCTGACGTTATGATGGAGGGAAGGTCCTTGATGAAGCAGCTGAAGATGGTTGGGCCTAGGACATTGCCCTGAGGAACTCCTGCAGCGATGTCCTGGGGCTGAGATAATTGGCATCCAACAACCACTATCATCTTCCTTTAATCACCCTGGCATGCCTTCTTTCATACAATATCACTGAAACAGACTTTGATTCTGATCAAAAATCAGAAAACTGCTATAGGGTTTACAACTTCTGCTTTTAATTCCTCAGGGTCGATTTTCATTTTGGGGTGACTGAACGGCACAGCGCGCCAGCCGACTGCCCGTACCTGCGTCAAAGAGGCGGCCACAATTTTAACATTAACATCGGACCGCCGAGCTGCAGGGCACCAGATGGGCATTGAGATGCAGCTTGCTGGACTGAGTCCTCCCAATATTGGGCTGCCCTGGCCGCCAGCAAAGTATGTGAGGTGGGGGGCGGGGGGAGGTGGGGGGGGGATTCGCAATCACAGAGGATAAATTTGTGAATATCCAGAAAGATATGAAAATGTTGTATGTCTGCATCAAACCCGTTCTTTTTGCATCAGAGCAACAATACAGCTAATCAAGGAAACAAAAGAATTCGATTTATTGATCAAAGGCAGAATCTGATCTTTATGCAAATCAAACAAATAATTAGAACATTCCTACACTCTGCATTTAGCTGTGCTGTACCTGTCTTGAGGGTGCTTGATTCTGACACTGTAATATAGATTTTCCTCTTTTGACAGTGTTGTGGTTATTGTTGGGTTTCAAATGGAACCGAATGGTTTACATCAAATTTTCTAGGTCAACTCATTAGCACAACGTCAGATCGGAACATAGGAACATAGGAACAGGAGTAGGCCATTCGGCCCCTCGTGCCTGCTCCGCCATTTGATAAGATCATGGCTGATCTGTGATCTAATTCCATATACCTGCCTTTGGCCCATATCCCTTAATACCTTTGGTTGCCAAAAAGCTATCGAACTCAGATTTAAATTTAGCAATTGAGTTAGTATCAATTGCCGTTTGCGGAAGAGAGTTCCAAACTTCTACCACCCTTTGTGTGTAGAAATGTTTTCTAATCTCACTCCTGAAAGGTCTGGCTCTAATTTTTAGACTGTGCCCCCTCCTCCTAAAATCCCCAACCAGCAGAAATAGTTTCTCTCTATCCACCCTATCTGTTCCCCTTAATATCTTATAAACTTTGATCAGATCACCCCTTAACCTTCTAAACTCCGGAGAATACAACCCCAATTTGTGTAATCTCTCCTCGTAACTTAACCCTTGAAGTCCGGGTATCATTCCAGTAAACCTACGCTGCACTCCCTCCAAGGCCAATATGTCCTTCCGAAGGTGCGGTGCCCAGAACTGCTCACAGTACTCCAGGTGCGGTCTAACCAGGGTTTTGTATAGCTGCAGCATAACTTCTGCCCCCTTGTACTCTAGTCCTCTAGATATAAAGGCCAACATTCCATTTGCCTTCTTGATTATTTTCTGTACCTGTTCATGACACCTCAATGATCTATGTATCTGAACCCCTAAGTCCCTTTGGACATCCACTGTTTTTTAACTTTTTACCATTTAGAAAGTACCCTGTTCTATCCTTTTTTGATCCAAAGTGGATGACCTCACATTTGTTTACATTGAATTCCATTTGCCACAGTTTTGCCCATTCACCTAATCTATCAATATCGCTTTGTAATTTTATGTTTTCATCTACACTGCTTACAATGCCACCAATCTTTGTGTCATCGGCAAACTTAGATATGAGACTTTCTATGCCTTCATCTAAGTCGTTAATAAATATTGTGAATAATTGAGGCTCCAAGACAGATCCCTGCGGGACTCCACTAGTCCCATCCTGCCAATGTGAGTACCTTCCCATTATCCCTACTCTCCGTCCCTTTCGCTCAGCCAACTTCCTAACCAAGTCCGTACTTTTCCCTCGATTCCATGGGCTTCTATCTTAGCTAACAGTCTCTTATGTGGGACCTTATCAAATGCCTTCTGGAAGTCCATATAAATAACATCCATTGACATTCCCCTGTCCACTACTTTAGTCACCTCTTCAAAAAATTCAATCAGGTTTGTCAGGGACGACCTACCTTTCACAAATCCATGCTGGCTCTCTCTGATTAACTGAAAATTCTCGAGGTGTTCAGTCACCCTATCCTTAATTATAGACTCCAGCATTTTCCCCACAACAGATGTTAGGCTAATTGGTCTATAATTCCCCGGTTTCCCTCTCTCTCCTCTCTCCTTTCTTAAAAAGCGGATTTAAAGAGCAGTTGAAGAGAAAAATTGTATGTAAGTCAAATCTAAAGGCATGGTCTTACATTAGAAAAGAGAACAATTCTAAAGGCCTCAGGAGAGACATAAAAGGCATCTAAGCCCATTATTAAGGATGAAGGACAAGGAGTCTAAGAAGTGACAGATGAAAATGAAGGGGAAAAAAACACAAGATGCAGGCAAGTGTCTGCAGCCCATCACCTGACCTCATGTTTGATGTCTGCTGACACAAAAGTGGTGCTGCATGACATGGTAATGAGGAGGGCTGCCCTCTGTGCCACTCCACTGTACCATCCCCTTAGATCAGTATTGCAACACTCCTGCAAGAAGGTAAGCCAAGTCTCAGGCTGTAGCTGACAATTATTGTCTATTCTCAATGATGGCGGAGTCCAGCACGTGAGTGCAAAAGACAAGGCTGAAGCGTTTGCAACCATCTTCAGCCAGAAGTGCCGAGTGGATAATTCATCTCAGCCTCCTCCCGATATCCCCACCATCACGGAAGCCAGTCTTCGGCCAATTCGATTCACTCCACATGATATCAAGAAACGGCTGAGTGCACTGGATACAGCAAAGGCTATGGGCCCCGACAACATCCCAGCTGTAGTGCTGAAGACTTGTGCTCCAGAACTAGCTGCGCCTCTAGCCAAGCTGTTCCAGTACAGCTACAACACTGGCATCCACCCGACAATGTGGAAAATTGCCCAGGTATGTCCTGTCCACAAAAAGCAGGACAAATCCAATCCGGCCAATTACCGCCCCATCAGTCTACTCTCAATCATCAGCAAAGTGATGGAAGGTGTCGTCGACAGTGCTATCAAGCGGCACTTACTCACCAATAACCTGCTCACCGATGCTCAGTTTGGGTTCCGCCAGGACCACTCGGCTCCAGACCTCATTACAGCCTTGGTCCAAACATGGACAAAAGAGCTGAATTCCAGAGGTGAGGTGAGAGTGACTGCCCTTGACATCAAGGCAGCATTTGACCGAGTGTGGCACCAAGGAGCCCTAGTAAAATTGAAGTCAATGGGAATCAGGGGGAAAACTCTCCAGTGGCTGGAGTCATACCTAGCACAAAGGAAGATGGTAGTGGTTGTTGGAGGCCAAGCATCTCAGCCCCAGGGCATTGCTGCAGGAGTTCCTTAGGGCAGTGTCCTAGGCTCAACCATCTTCAGCTGCTTCATCAATGACCTTCCCTCCATCATAAGGTCAGAAATGGGGATGTTCGCTGATGACTGCACAGTGTTCAGTTCCATTCGCAACCCCTCAGATAATGAAGCAGTCCGAGCCCGCATGCAGCAAGACCTGGACAACATCCAGGCTTGGGCTCATAAGTGGCAAGTAACATTCGCGCCAGATAAGTGCCAGGCAATGACCATCTCCAACAAGAGAGAGTCTAACCACCTCCCCTTGACATTCAACGGCATTACCATCGCCGAATCCCCCACCATCAGCATCCTGGGGGTTACCATTAACCAGAAACTTAACTGGACCAGCCATATAAATACTGTGGCTACGAGAGCAGGTCAGAGGCTGGGTATTCTGCGGCGAGTGACTCACCTCCTGACTCCCCAAAGCCTTTCCACCATCTACAAGGTACAAGGCACAAGTCAGGAGTGTGATGGAATACTCTCCACTTGCCTGGATGAGTGCAGCTCCAACAAGAAGCTCGACACCATCCAAGATAAAGCAGCCCACTTGATTGGCACCCCATCCACCACCCTAAACATTCACTCCATTCACCACCGGCGCACAGTGGCTGCAGTGTGCACCATCCACAGGATGCACTGCAGCAACTCGCCAAGGCTTCTTCGACAGCACCTCCCAAACCCGCGACCTCTACCACCTAGAAGGACAAGGGCAGCAGGCGCATGGGAACAACACCACCTGCACGTTCCCCTCCAAGTCACACACCATCCCGACTTGGAAATATATCGCCGTTCCTTCATTGTCGCTGGGTCAAAATCCTGGAACTCCCTTCCTAACAGCACTGTGGGAGAACCGTCACCACACGGACTGCAGCGGTTCAAGAAGGCGGCTCACCACCACCTTCTCAAGGGCAATTAGGGATGTGCAATAAATGCCGGCCTTGCCAGCGGTGCCCACATCCCGTGAACGAATAAAGAAAAAAAAATGTATGTGCTAACCTTATGCTCCATTGTAACTGCAGGTATCCTTGCAGCAGAGTGAAGGCCACTGAATCTACTTCTCTGCTGACCCAGATTCTGAGAAGACACTTCCCATGGAAGTTGCCAAGTAGGAATGCAATGGTCTGCAGAAATGGTTGATGGCATCTTGGATTATGTGGTTAATCAAGCAATGCTAACTCTTAATCACCCTCACATACCTTCTTTCATACAATATCACTGAAACTTGGCATAGTGGTCATGAAAATCCATGGCTGTTCCACTTGACTCCCACCATAACTTTAACAGGAGTCTACTGGAGCGGCTGGAAACTAAACAGGGACCCAGGTACGCCGAGTCTCAGCCTTTTGTCAAAGAATGCAGATAGACTTGCGGGGGCAGAGCCTCTACCTGCCCCAAACAAAGCCATCATCGTAAGATGGGTCAAGACTGGGGATGGAGACTCCAAATGTTGTGAGTTCCTGCACTCGGGCTTTCAGAGGGACCCAATGTTTGGTTAGAGAAGGTAAGCCTTGTCAGCTTAAGTGAGCTTGACCACCAGTGATTGTAAGGCCCACCTAGGGCCTCGACCTTTGACGATTTAGCATTCACACCGTTTTCTAATAATCTTTAAAGCAGCCACTTTATAATATGGGGCACGGGTACACCCCTCATTTGTTTCCGGCAGGGTGATCTTGTACATCCATCTCCTCTGGGCAGACAATCTTTACACCGAATTTCCAGCATTATGGCAATGGTGGGAACCCCATATGTAACCCTAGTGTTGCCGGATAAATTAGTGGACTTCCCCTTGATCTCATGAACTTTGGTGCAGTCAGCAGCAGAGAGCTTGGGCAGCTGCATCCTGAAACTTACGCTGGGATGTGCCCCCCCAACGTGGATTTTTGGGACCACTGTGATTGGGCTGCTTACAGTGAAGCATCTAACATTATAGTTAGTTCAGGCGTTCACATATCTTAATGATGCCATTTGGGTTTGCGATGCCAGGTTCCTTTGGGAAGAGGAGATTCTACAAGCACTAATGATCTGCGATGCAGGTGTGCGAGTTTTGGTAGGTGGGCACAGTGCATCTCTTGTACATTCCATAGGTCCTCTTCTTCTTCCAGACATGCATCTATCCAGTAGTTATACTGGTCGATCAGGAGAACCAAGGAAATTCCCAGCATAAATCATTTATATCCATTGGTACAAAGATTCACGAGAACCTAAATGGGATTAGGAGAAACATAAGAATAATTTTAGAGAGATCCCTAAAGTAGCTGATTCACTGATCTTCCTGGTCTCATGAAATTTTCTATCACGTTGATCAATGGACGTTGTGAGGCAGTGCTCAGTAGCAGGGACATGACTGGAATGGAGATTAGTGTTCTTCTGCCTGCATATTCTGGTATGAGGACACCAGTGGGTGGGTGCAGAGTAACTGTGGTGTAGCTTGACCTATCTGGCATCCCCCTGTTGCTCCTCTTCAAAAAGCAGAGCTATAAGGGAATTTCCAATGGAAACACATAATAGCACTCTGGCAGCAGGAATAGAAAGAAAGTCGCACCACAGCAAGTGCCACAAAGGCTTCTCAAAGACCTCAATGGCAGCAGAAACAGAGCAAAAAAAGAGAAAAGCTCCAGCAGCGGCCTGACCGTGTAGCAATCCTACTCTATTAGTCTCGTTACACTGATTTTCATGTGGAGTTGAGTGCTTAGCAATTCTAAACGCCCAGTTTATATGGGCCGGGTAAATGAAACAGTGTTTTAAAAAAACGTTTCTTTAATTCATTCTTGGGATATGGACATCGCTGGCAAGGCCAGCATTTATTGCCCATCCCTAATTGCCCTTGAGAAGGTGGTGGTGAGCCGCCTTCTTGAACCGCTGCAGTCCATGTGGTGAAGGTTCTCCCACAGTGCTGTTAGGTAGGGAGTTCCAGGATTTTGTTAAAAGGTTGGAAGTGAAAGAAAAACATATGAATTATGTCATGACATCATCATGCATTTATTTACAAGCATTTGTCTACAAACTGACAGTTGCTTCCTGCAGCCAGCACGTATCTGATCAGAAGATCTAATGGGACAGGAGGAGAAATTGGCAGCATTGTGAATCTCACCCAATTTCATCAGATTCATCCTTATCTATGCCCAAAACATAAGGCAAACCCAATTGGAAAATCTACTGCCTTGTATCCAATAAAGACTCCTGGACATGGGAGCCTGAATGGAATTTTGGAACCAGAATCCTGGCTGTGACTCTGCACTGGAGAATAACCATCCTTGCAATACTCGAACTAAACTGCATAGTAACATCCAGCAAATACAGGTAATTGAAGCAGCGGGCAGCGAGAAATGGTAGACACATGCTGAAAAGTGAATGAACCACTCTTACCTCAGTGCTCCAATAGTATTTACATTCCTGCTTCTGTCACTTGATGAATGGATACCAGGGGAATTCCCTTTAATGTGGCTAACATGCTCATAAAGGACCTGTTAACTGACCCTTCATGATGGACATCTTGGTGATAAAGTACAGAAATTAAATGTGCTGAATGACTACTGCTAGCTACAAACTTTTCAGTGCAACCCCTGCGAGTTCCAGTGTGAGCCAAATTCTTGTTGATTTAACAAAGAAATATTTGCAAAGAAAAGAAAAATAATATTGTGGGTATTTAACTTAATTTAATTTTAGCCTGGAATCAAATATTATCACAAAACTATGAAGAAATTTATATGTTCACATTAAGTCGTCTGTTGTAATTAACTTAGAATTTAATTCTATGATGCAGCTTATCATTTACAACTGTGAAAAATATATGAGTTTTCTATTATATTCTTCATGATGATTTATTTTCTAAATTTCTACTACTAATTACCTTAATTCATAACATTCTCAAAATAAAATAAATAATTCTGATCTTATTCATCTGGTTCTACTTCTCGTTTTGATGCAGAAAAATTACAGCAATGCTCATGGACAGAATGTGTAACAGGGGATGTTCACACTCACAGTGGGGTAATTTTAATCTAACCCACTCCGCATGAATGGAAAGTAAAATCAGGTGGGCTGTAAAACAGGCGGTTGATGCAATTCCGTCAGTTTCCCGCAAGGCGACTTAGGTTAAAATTACCCCCATATTGACATAACTTTCATAGAGATGTATCCAGAAAGCAATTCAGAGACCACACCCTTCGCCCACTCCCCCTCCACCCAAGCCGGACAGTTCAAAGTCACACCACCTTGGAACCGATTACACTTGGTTCAAACTAATATTTGCTCACATTCTCTATTTTGGCTTAAAGCGAAGGAGAATGACTCCTGCCAGAATGTGATTTTAACTCTATCCAGCTGGCAAGAACTGGTCAGTAGAGTCCCAAAAATCACAGCAATTCACCTGCTGCCCCGTTCCCGCTCAGTTCCTGGCTGCTGCCATTTTGGTTGCAGCCTCCAAATGGGAGGCCTGTTTCAAGCAGGAGCCCTGCTTTAGTTATATGTTAATCAGGTTCTATGAGCTACATAGGACCCTCACTCAATTTTGAGGCACCAATGGACAGGGTGTTTGCTGCACGCTGGTCCCAAAAAGGTAGGTTTTAATTTTTTATATATGCTTCCGGGGCCAGGAGGACCATAAAAAATTCATATCTCTTTCAAAGTTGTAAATGAAATGTGAGGCTCCTCCTGGCCCCACAAAAATCTTCCGGCCCACTGCTGGCCCATTCGTGACCCCCATCTGCAATCGCCTCGTCCCCAGGATAACATTTTCAGCTCGGCCCCATGTCTCTTTCCCAGATTCTCGCACTTAACCTGCAGTAATTTATGGACCCTCAAGAGTGTAACTGTTGGGTAAGGTTTAACACCAAGATTCTACAAACTTTAACATTTGTAAAAAATGTATTTTTTTAGGAATTTTGCATTAACATTCCATTTAGATCTATTTCAACACATAGAGAAACATTACAGTACTTCCAAAGCTAAAGTGGGCTTCTATTTGCTGTGTTATCTATTCACTTTCTGAACGTATTTTGTTTGTTTTATTTAAAAAAAGATTATTTCCTTTAATTTTTATTTATGTATTTTATTATGGCTTGTGTTTACTAATAATAATTTATCATTAATTTCATTAAAGTAATCCTCTTTCTATTTGAGATGGATTTCAATTTATTTAGCAGATGTTTCCTCTCAGTTAAAAAGCCACAGGAGATGATGTCTGACATATATGAGGGCTTACGAAAAGCATTAATCATTCCCCAGCTGGGGCAGTTCATTTTGAGTAGTGTGAAAAACAAGTACAACATAGTCATGAATTAGAGTCATCCCATGGCTTCAGAGCACTTCAATTCTACTAACTTGGAGTTTGTGTGCTTGAGAAAAATATTTTACCAAGTATTCAGTTACAAGAAAAACCCCAGCTTTGGAATGAAAGAGACGTGCACTTTAATCTCTTTTAGATATGTTCATCTACATGTATTTTTACGTAAAAATCATTTTTATTTTACTGGAGCCCAGTTAGAAAACTAGTCACATTGAATTGCAGCAGCCGTGTTCTGATATGAGTCATTCCCTGTGATCTCCACCTCAATGATTGATAGCCTGAGTCTGGTCACATCATAGCTGCCAAATTTCTTTATATCGCATTGAGAACAGTCCAAGAACAATAAAATAGATTTTTTAAATTGCTAAACAAAATATATTGACAAATGCTATTTATTAATACAGATATGAGCCTAGAAATTGGATCATACAGCGCCTGTTTTTTAGGTGACATTCGGGCACTGAAGGGCTTGATATGGCATGTGGTGTGTGCGTGCTCTTTACGGGTATGCACTGCACGCCATATTGGTTAGGGCACCCTGTAGTTGTCCAGGTCACCCGCCTGAAGCAGGCATAAGGAGGCCCACTCTCTATGCATAACAGCTCTCTAACACCTCTTTCTGGCCTCTTTCAGATATTGCACCATGCATGCTGCAGCCAATTTTCTCAAGCAAACCAACGGTCTTTGAAGGGACTGCTGGAAACTGCCACCCAAAAGATAAGTAAAACTTTTTTACTAAGTTAAATGTGGAGCCAGAAGGAGCAGGTAGGTCCAGTGCTGGCATTTTCTTTGCAACCAGTGCATTACATCTTGGGGCTCAACTGATGTCCCCAGCACGCCGGTCAGGATCAATTTGATGTGGTCCTCTTGCTCATTAGTTTCAGCGTAGTAGTTCATGGTTGTCGCTGGGTATGCACCCAAAGTTGGGTGTGAACAAATTTCTAGGCCATGTACTTTAATAGCTAACATGTACTAACGATATAAAGGTGCTGTAAATATAGTTTGGCATAATTTTCCATTCTGACAGCCCTAATCACAACTCTTTCTGCCTTATTGCAATTTCTGTTTTTTTATCTAAATTTGCAGCAAATGATACTCAAATTCCCTGATTCCATTCCTATGCTTCTATCACAATGCATCCCAGTGATATACAAGTTCAAGGCAAATTATTTAAATAAGCTGTATTTTAACCCAGTCACACTGCAGGTAAAAGATATCCCAACTGCGCAGCAGAATCAGGCATTCAGTGTTAGGGCGGTCTGTGGGGCATAGTGGGTTAGTTGGTTCATGTTTGAGACTAGAGTTCAAATCCAACCCACACCAGTGGTTTTAAGAGCCCTATGTGCAATGAGGCTAGGCATGGGTGCTCAAACTGGAAAAGTGACCTTTTCAACAGCACTAAAGTCTCTCACCTTGAAGAGCCAAGAAAAACATATTTTTTTTAAAAAGGGAATAAACTTCAAATTCAATGAAAGCTCCTCCTCTCCAATAGCTGATAAAGTTGAAATGGTATGAGTTGAGCAGGTTCAAACCAGTTCCAAGTGACCATGTTTTCACAACAAAAGACCCAGAATTCAACATGAATTGGCATTAATTCTCACTCAATGCTAGCTTCATTTAGCCATAAGGATGACTAGTGCAGGAAATGGAAATGTCATTTGGCTCATTGGAGCAGGGAGGCACTTTTTTGAGATTACAGTTCAAACACATTCGTTACAACATCCAGTCCCTATAATTACATTTTGGGCAATGGAGCAAATTGCTCCTAACTTAGAAATTCTTGGTGCAAAGTTACATCTTTGTTTTGTTTTCCCTCTAAAGAGCAGCCTTGTCTGCCAATTGTCCTTCCTATTCTGCTCCACGCTTACAAAGCTCTAGGGCAAATTTAAATTTCCATCCCGCTGTGAAAGAAACTTTTCCCTCATGCCCACAACAGCAAAAATAATTTATGGGTGTAACTCCGTATTTTTAAATTTATTATTTTTGTTGCACTGTGAGAACTTACAGTCTAACATGCTTTTAATATTACCTAACCTTTTAATGCTGTCCACCCAAACAAAATCCTGATACAGAATCAAAAGGGCAGTGATTCAGTCACAAATTTTGACTAGCATCTAAGGTAAAGAGCTATTAAAATAAGATCAGATACCTTGGCAGCATCATAGGGAGAGTTCTGAACAGAACTGAACTTGTTCTATACCTGGTATAGGAGAGTTCAATACTGACACTGAATGTTACATTCCCCCCACCAACCCCCAGCTCTGCTTCCCTCTCAAAAAGTGGAGTAAATAAACCTTTTAGTAGTTAAATTTATACTGAATTTCAATGGATTGCCAATAAAAAGGACTGATGTAAATCTTAATGAACTATATACAAGAAGCTTGACACCATCCAGGACAAAGCAGCCCGCTTGATTGTCACCCCATCCAGCACCTTAAACATTCACTCCCTTCACCACCGGCGCACCGTGGCTACAGTGTGTACCATCTAAAAGATGCACAGCAGCAACTCACCAAGGCTTCTTCGACAGCACCTCCCAAACCTGTGACTTCTAACACCTAGGAGGAAGGGCAGCAGGCGCATGGGAACAACACCACCTGCACGTTCCCCTCCAAGTCACACACCATCCCGACGTGGAAATATATCACCGTTCCTTCATCGTCGCTGGGTCAAAATCCTGGAACTCCCTACCTAACAGCACTGGGGGAGGACCTTCACCACATGGACTGCAACGGTTCAAGAAGGCGGCTCACCACCACCTTCTCAAGGGCAATTAAGGATGGGCAATAAATGCTGACCTTGCCAGCGAAGCCCACATCCCATGAATGAATAAAAAATATATTAAATACAAACTAAATCTTATGATGATTCAACAATAATATCAATTGACAAATTTTTTTAATGAATTCACTTAATATTTATTTATGAGTTTGTAATATTTTTAAGGACTGTACAGTTTGTAAATGAAGAGAGGAAAAGGAAATATAATGCAGTGTTTCTGGTTATGATCTGCTGACTAGAAGCCAGGGCTATTATTGTTAAAGCAGAGCAGCCTTAGGCCTGTTACCAGGGATTAGCCAACTAAGTGACTCAAACTGACCCAAGTTTATTGAACTCAGTGCCAGCGACTGTACAGTCACTAGTTCCTGAATATAAATCAGTGGGAAAGGAATGCACTTGTCATTCTGTATGACTGTATCAAAATTAAGCATTTTTCATTTTGTACAACTATATGAATGACTACATTTGCTACCTTCATTGTTTTGCCCTTTGCTTTTCCTCCATCCCCCGTTTGAACAGAGCTGCTGAAAACTGTACAGCCATTACATGTGGAAGTTTGTGACAAACAGAAATTAGACCAGTTTCTACCCACTGGAATGGATTCACACATCCAGCGAGTATACCATAGAACACAGGATATTGATAACTATGTATTCACCTTGTAAAAGAACTGATTTTAGCCAGATGGTTACAATGTGCTGAATCACCTGGCTACAGCGGTAGACTACAGTAGGGCAGCAACAAATCATACGATTCTATAATTGCACTAAATCTCTGCTCGCCATATAAAAATGCATGGTGAACCCACAAGTTTTAAAAATCCATGGAAAATATTCATCAAATTTTGTTTTTGTTTGGCCTCCAGTACTTCACCAAATTGTTTCCTTGACATTGTCGGGGGGGGGGGGAAATTTTAACTACCCCCCTAGTTGTCAGCCAGTGGAGCGGGTGGGCTGGCTGGCCAGCCGATCCCTCCGGCAGGGACCCGGTACATTTCGAAGGCCAGGCCTCATGGCAGCCTATGATGGCAGATTCCCTCATTATCTCAGCAGGGACTGGAGGAGATCAAAGTTGTGACCTTCCTGATATCCATGGCTCATCTAGTCTCTGACTAAACCCATTTAGTGTGCTTCACTGTTTCCTAAACCAAAAATACACTTTTCAGCTATGTATAGTCCATTGCTCACAATTACTCATTTCCAGAGAGAGAGAATTGACTTAGACTGGTAATTGTGGTAGTGTGGGGGGGTGGGGGGCTGGGGTGGTGGTTGGGGGGAGGTAGATTCCTGTGTAGGTCAATGTTAAATGGGGCTTTCCCTTGCTCGAGGAATCCTCTGGTATCTGAAACCCCTGCATTAATTAAAGGCGCTTTATCTGAATGCACAAAGCATTTGTAACAAGATGGACGAATTAGTGGCACTAATAGAGATAAATCGGTTTGATCTGGTAGCCATTACTGAAACGTGGTTGCAAGGTGACCAAGGTTAGGAACTAAATAAGACCATAAGACAATAAGAAATAGGAGCAGAAGTAGGCCATTTGACCCTTCGAGCCTGCTCCACCATTTAATGAGATCATGGTTGATTTGATTTTTACCTCAACTCCACTTTCCTGTCTTTTCCCCATATCCTTAGACTCTCTTGCTGATCAAAAATTTGTCTAACTCAGCCTTGAATGCATTCAATGTATCAGCCTCCACAGCTTTTTGGGGTAAAGAATTCCAAAGATTCAGGGAGAAGAAATTCCTCCTCATTTCCGTCTTAAACGGGCGACCCCTTATTCTGAGACTATGCCTTCTAATTGCCTACTTCTTTGCACTGCCATATCAAATGTCATATTTTGTTTACAGTGCCGTTCCTTCTCCATGCCATTCATCTAAAAGGTTAGTATTTTAAAACAATCTGATTGTAAGGGAACATCTTGCAAATAGTGACCAGAATAAGATTGAATTTGATATTAGGTTAAAGAGAGAGAAAGTTTTAAATTTAAGTAAAGTAAACTTCGAAGAATAAGAAATAAATTGACCACTGTAAATTAGGCTGAGCTGTTAATGGGTAAACATACAGGCAAACAGTGGGAAGTATTCAAAGAAGTTTTTAGTACAATACAAAACCAGTACATAGCCTTAAAAGGCAAAAGCTCCACTCATGCAGTTAAGCAACCATGGTCAACATACGAGGTAAGAGACAGTATCAAGCTAAAAGAAAAGGCTTACAAAATGCAAGGAAAAGCAGAAATCCAGCAGACTGGGCGAGCTATAAAAAGCATAAAAGGGATACAAAGAAATAAGAGGTGCAAAAAGGGAGTATCAAAAAAACTTAAAGGCGATATCAAAGGTAACAGTAAAAGTTTTTATAAAAATATATTAAGCGAGAGTGATGAGGGGGTATGTATGCCCATTAAAGATAGATGCAGGTGATACTATAATGGATAATAAGGAAATGGCAGACTTGTTAAATGAATACTTTGTATCTGTTCTCACAGTAGAGTAAGAGGACAAAATACCAATGGTACAAGAGAACCTAAAAATAATTCAATGGGAAGAACTTACTTGATTTAATATAAGTAAGTAAATAATAATAGAAAAAATAATAGGACTTAAGGTACACAAATCTCCAGGACTTGATGGTTTCCACCCCAGGTGGCAAAATTGGAGATGCATTAGTCATAATTTTCCAAAGCTCTCCAGATTCGAGAATTGTTCCTTTGGATTGGAAAATGCAAATGTCACTCCATTAGTTAAGGAAGGAGGGAGGGAGAAACCAGGATTCACCAAAATTATACCAGGGCTTAAAAGGTTAAATTATGAGGCCATGCTCATAGTATCATAGTAGGTAGAGCACAGAAGGAGGTCATTCAGCCCATCGTGCCTGTGCCGGCTCTTTGAAAGAGCTTTCCAATGAGTTCCATTCCCCTGCTCTTTCCCCATAGCCCTGTAATTTTTTTCTCTTCAAGTATTTATCCAATTCCCTTTTGAAAGTTACTACTGAATCTGCGTCCAACACCCTTTCAGGAAGTGCATTCCAGATCATTATAACTTGCTGCATAAAAAATGTTGCCTCATGTTGCCTCTGGCTCTTTTGCCAATCACCTTAAATCTGTGTCCTCTGGTTACTGACTTGTCTGCCACCGGAAACAGTTTCTCCTTATTTATCAAAACCATTCATGATTTTGAACACCTCTATTAAATCTCCCCTTAACTTTCTCTGTTCTAGGGAGAACAACCCCAGCTCCTCCAGTCTCTCCAAATAACTGAAGTCCCTCATCCCTGGTACCATTCTAGTAAATCTCTTCTGCACCCTCTCTAAGGCCTTGACATCTTTCCCAAAGTGTGGTGCCCAGAATTGAACACAATACTCCAGCTGCAACCTAACCAGTGTTTTATGACGGTTTAGCATAACTTCCTTGCTTTTGTACTCTATGCCTCTATTAATAAAGCCAAGGATTCCATATGCTTTTTTAACAGCCTTCTCAACTTGTCCTGCTTCCTTCAAAGATTTGTGTACATACCACCACCCACCCCCCCACACCCCCACCTCTGATCTCTCTGTTCCTGCACTGCCTTTAAAATTGTACCATTTAGTTTATATTGCCTCTCCTCATTCTTCCTATCAAAATGTATCACTTCACACTTCTTTGCATTAAATTTCATCTGCCATGTGTCTGCCCATTTCACCAGTCTGTCTATATCCTCCTGGAGTCTGTTACTATCCTCCACATTGTTTACTACATTTCCGAGTTTCGTGTCATCTGCAAACTTTGAAATTACCCCCTCAATACCCAAGTCTAGGTCATTAGTATATATCAAAAAAAGCAGTGGTCCTAATACTGACCCCCGGGGAACACTACTGTATACTTCCCTCCAGTCTGAAAAACAACTGTTCACCACTGCTCTCTGCTTTCTGTCCCTTAGCCAATTTTGTATCCACGCTGCCACTGTCCCTTTAATCCCATGGGCTTTAATTTCGCTAATATGTGGCATAATCTTGGCTTATATTTCCTTACGTTGATGGGTCATTTAATTGAGATCTTTAAAATGATAAAGGGATTCAATAGGGTAGATACACAAAAACAATGTCCTCTGGTGGGGGAATCCTGAACAAGAGGGCATAATCTTAAAATTAGAGCTAGGCCATTCTGGAGTGAAATCAGGAAATACTTTTTCACACAAAGTATAATGGAAATCTGGACTTCTGTCCCTGAAAAGGTTATGGTCCTGGGTCAATTGAAATTTTCAAGACTGAGATCGACACATTTTTATTAGGTTAGGGTATTAAGAGATATGGATCAAAGGTGGGTAAATTGAGCTGCGGTACTAATCAGCCATGATATAATTGAATAGGCGCAAGGGGCTGAAAGGCCTATCCCTGTCCCTATGTTCAAATGAAGCAGTATAAATGTTGTAAAGCTCTAATAAATCTCAAAGGCATTTATTGTTGTCAGTCAGGTCATGAATAGAATGTTTAAATTACATTATACCGATATTAAGATTTAAAATCTAAAATTCAAATTCAAAATTCTGACCCTTTTGTTTAAATCCCTTCCTATCTCTAGAACCAGCTCCAGCCCAACAACCCTCTGAGAACTTTGCATTCCTCCATCTCTGGCCTCTTGTGCTTCCGAAATCTCTTCACCCCACCATTGGCAGTTGTGCCTTTAGCCATCTAGGCCCTAAACTCTGGAATTCCCTCCCTACACCTCTCAGCTTCTCTACCTCCCTCTCCTGCTATAAGACCCTCCTTAAAGCCATTTCTATGACCAAGCTTATAGTCACCCCACTTAATATCTTCTTCTTTGGCTTGGTGATTTTTGTTTGATAACCATTCTGTGAGGTACCTTGAGACGTTTTTCTACGTTAAAGGTGCTGTGTAAATGCAAGTTGTTATTATTGTATTAAAGGGATGAACAAGCAAAAACTTTCCCGTTTGTGATATCTTGGGCACGATTTTAAAGGAAATCTGCGGGTGTGATGGTGACGGGGGGAGCAAAGAAAATCAGTTCTTTTTTGGAAAGGGCAGGAATCCCGGCTCCAACCCGCTGAAGAACGGGCACGACTAGAGTCATCTGGGTGCGTGCACCCTTCCCACAAATGGAAGTCCTGCCGGCAATTAAAGCCGTAAAATGTATTAAATTTATTAAAAATATTTAAAGCAGTAAATTAAGTACTTAAAGTACTTGAAATGTCCATAAATCCAATTAACAATGTAGGCAAGCGATTTTAACTGTGCCTCAAAGTGTTTCCCGTGCTGTGTGAAACATGGCAGCGGAAAGTAGTCGGATTTCAGCCGGCAGCCATTTGGACATTTAAATCCCTGTTTGACGGATGGGGATAAAAGGTCAGTTGTTGCAGCAGGGCACTCAGTTCTCTCAGACCTTGTTTAGACTGAAAATTCTTGGTTTCCACTCAGAATTGTACTGTTGACACATATTTACCAACTTTTCGCCCCCTTCAAACTGACACCATCAGGAAAGGGGGGGCGCAATGACTGCATTCACCACTACATCCGAGGATGAGGAACATCACCATCCTCACCAGGCAAGGCGTGCACTTCTGCCACTTGCAGCTCCACAACACAGTGCTGCCCCACAGGCACCTGCACAAGAGCCTTTAGCCAATCTGTTCCAGTACAGCTACAACACTGGCATCCACCCGACAATGTGGAAAATTGCCCAGGTATGTCCTGTCCACAAAAAGCAGGACTAATCCATTCCGGCCAATTACTGCCTCATTGTCTACTCTCAATCATCAGCAAAGTGATGGAAGGTGTCGTCGACAGTGCTATCAAACGACACTTACTCACCAATTACCTGCTCACCGATGCTCAGTTTGGGTTCCGCCAGGACCACTCGGCTCCAGACCTCATTACAGCCTTGGTCCAAACATGGACAAAAGAGCTGAATTCCAGAGGTGAGGTGAGAGTGACTGCCCTTGACATCAAGGCAGCATTTGACCGAGTGTGGCACCAAGGAGCCCGAGTAAAATTGAAGTCAATGGGAATCAGGGGGAAAACTCTCCAGTGGCTGGAGTCATACCTGGCACAAAGGAAGATGGTAGTGGTTGTTGGAGGCCAGTCATCTCAGCCCCAGGGCATTGCTGCAGGAGTTCCTCAGGGCAGTGTCCTTGGCCCAACCATCTTCAGCTGCTTCATCAATGACCTTCCCTCCATCATAAGGTCAGAAATGGGGATGTTCGCTGATGATTGCACAGTGTTCAGTTCCATTCGCAACCCCTCAGATAATGAATTAGTCCGAGCCTGCATGCAGCAAGACCTGGACAACATCCAGGCTTGGGTTCATAAGTGGCAAGTAACATTCGCGCCAGGTAAGTGCCAGGCAATGACCACCTCCAACAAGAGAGAGTCTAACCACCTCCCCTTGACATTCAACGGCATTACCATCGCCGAATCCCCCACCATCAACATCCTGGGGGTCACCATTGACCAGAAACTTAACTGGACCAGCCATATAAATACTGTGGCTACGAGAGCAGGTCAGAGGCTGGGTATTCTGCGGCGAGTGACTCACCTCCTGGCTCCCCAAAGCCTTTCCACCATCCATAAGGCACAAGTCAGGAGTGTGATGGAATACTCTCCACTTGTCTGGATGAGTGCAGCTCTAACAACACTCAAGAAGCTCGACACCATCCAGGACAAAGCATCCCGCTTGATTGGCACCCCATCCACCATGCTAAATATTCACTCCCTTCACCACTGGGACACTGTGGCTGCAGTGTGTACCATCTTAAGGATGCACTGCAGCAACTTGCCAAGGCTTTTTCGACAGCACCTCCCAAACCTGTGACCTCTATCACCTAGAAGGACAAAGGCAGCAGACACATGGGAACAACACCACCTGAACGTTCCCCTCCAAGTCACACATCATCCCGATTTGGAAATATATTGCCGTTCCTTCATCATCGTTGGGTCAAAATCCTGGAACTCCCTTCCTAACAGCACTGTGGGAGAACCTTCACCACACGGACTGCAGCGGGTCAAGAAGGCGGCTCACCGTCACCTTCTCAAGGGCAATTAGGGATGGGCAATAAATGCCGGCCTTGCCAGCGACGCCCACATCGCATGAACAAATTTTAAAAAAGAGCACGGAGGGCAAAAACAGAGAGAGCAATGTCATAGGAGGCACTACCTTTGCCACAGGGTCTACAGACCGAGGCTCAGCTTCCTAGACCTCTCTGAGCAGCAGTGCATACGGAGGCTTAGAGTGAGTCGCCAGGTGGTCGCAGACCTCTGCAGCCTCCTTCATGCTGAGCTGCTCCCAGCTGGGCCTGGTGGCATCTCATTACCCATCGCAGTTTAAGTGACCACTGCCCTCAACTTCATCACCTCCGTATCATTCCAGGGTGCTACCGGTGACATCACCAGGGTCTCTCAGTCGTCTGCACACAAGTGTATAAGGCAGGTCACCAACAGTTTGTTTCACAGAGCCTCGCAGTACGTCAACTTCCCCATGGACGACCTCAGCCAGACGGAGAGGGCAGTGGGATTCCATTCTGTGGCTGGCTTCCCACATGTACAGGGTGCAATCGATTGCACCCATATAGCAATCAGAGCACCTCCACACGAGCCAGGACTGTTCATCAACAGAAAGGGATATCACTCCATCAACACTCTGCTCGTTTGTGACCACCGCAAAAGATTTCTTCACATGTGTACCAGGTTCCCTGGCAGCTGCCACAATTTGTTCATTCTGAGGGAATCCAACATCTCAGATCTCTTTCACGCAACAAACAGCGTTAAAGGCTGGCTCCTCGGGGACAAGGGATACCCCCTGCACACATGGCTCATGACACCTCATCACCGAGCAACAGTGTCGATACAACGACAGCCACATTGCCACCAGGTCTATAATTGATCATGCGATAGGACTGCTGAAGATGCGATTTCAGTGCCTCGATCGTTCTGGGGGAGCGCTTCAATACACACCTGACAGAGTGGGTCGCATTATAGTCGTGTGTTGTGTCCTGCACAACTTGGCGCAACAGAGAGGGGTACCGGTTGAGGAGGCCTCATGCCCTCATCCACCATCCACAGCCACAATGAACATGGAGGAGGTGCAGCAGCAGCAGGAGCAGCAGCAGGAGGAGGCGGAGGAGGAGCAGGACGACAAATCCATGGGCAGAGCAGCGGCTCACCTGGCTACTCGTGAGGCGAGGGACTCATATGTGAATGGTTCTCATAAGATCACAAAGTGAGAATAGTCCAGTCCTCACATCACCTGGAAAGACCAGTGCCAATATCAGCCCCACACCGTCCCCCGCCCTGCACAAAACAGTCCTGCACCTACACATACACCCACTGTAAAATGACCCACTGGGTGGCACCAAGAGTCGACTTTCATGATGAAGCACGTGAAAGGGCGCTATCACAAAAGGCAGTCAAGAATGGGCAAGACGTGGCAGTAGTGGTGAGAATGATAACATTTAATGTGATTTTAACAGAAACAAAATATAAATGAAAAACATGACAGTCTGTCAGACATCCTTGTGCATACCCTTCGTGATCACAAATCCTTAGCCTTTCTCTTCCTACTACTTTTACGTGATGCATCCCCTGTGGCTGCAGCAGAGGTAGTGGCAGGTTGCTCATGTCCATGCCCGGACTGCTTAACGCTTTCGGCTTTCGCCCTCTGGGTTTGGAGCCCGTGAGGGCCCTGCCAAAGACTGCTCCACCTGCACCTGTGCAGGGGCAGACTCGGCCACCTGGAGAAGAGGCAGTATTGCGGATACTGGTTGAGAGGGGGGGGGAACGGGTGAGATGTGGGAGCGCTTTGAGTGGCGTCCCCACTTCCATGTACCCTTTCACCATCATCCCTCTCCTGGACCAGGCCCACATCACTCCTACCACCCTGCTGGAGAACAGTTTGGAGGACATGTATGATGCCTTGGAAGCCCAGTTGTAAAGTTTCTGTCTGCCTGTTTAAGGCGGCAAAATGTTGTTCACCGTGAGTCCGAACGGCCATTGTCAGGGCCTGAATGAACTCATTTGTGAGCCGTGCTTGAAACTCAATGAAGGCTAGCCTTCTCTCCATCGCAGATATTCCCACAGCCACCTGCGACACCATCTCAGACATTTCCGCAGTTACGTGCGACACTATTTCAGACAATTCCTCACATCCCTGTGACACTACCTCAGAGATTCCCTCCAGGACCTGTGCCACCATTCCACTAATGCAGGAGTTGGACTCTGCCATCTTCTGCGCTATTGTGGAGAGTGTACGTGGCACCTGTTCCAGTACCTCGCAAATGTGCTGCTATCCCTCGATCATTCTCCTTTTAAAGGATGGCTAAATCTAAACGAAGGATCCTAAATCTAAACAAAGGAAACTACGAAGGTATGAGGAGTGAGTTGGCTATGATAGATTGGGAAGCTTCATTAAAAGGCATGACGGTGGATATGCAATGGCTAACATTTAAGGAACGAATGCATGAATGGCAACAATTATACATTCCTTTCTGGCACAAAAACACAAAAGGCAAAGCAGCCCAACCATGGCTAACAAAAAAATTAAGGATAGTATTAGATCCAAAGAGGAGTCATATAAAGTTGCCAGAAAAATTAGCAAGCCTGAGCATTGGGAGCAGTTTAGAATTCAGCATAAAAGGACCAAGAGGTTGATTAAGAGAGGAAAAATAGAGTATGAGAGTAAACTTGCAAGGAACATAAAAGTGGACTGTAAAAGCTTCTACAAGTATGTAAAAAGAAAAAGATTTGTGAAGGCAAATGTAGGTCCCTTACAGTCAGAAACAGGAGAATTTATAATGGGGAACAAGGAAATGGCAGAGCAATTAAACAAATACTTTGGTTCTGTCTTCACGGAAGAGGACACAAATAACTTCCCAGAAATGCTAGGGAACCAAGGGTCTAGTGAGAAGGAGGAATTAAAGGAAATTGGTATTAATAAAAAAATAGTGCTGGAGAAATTAATGGGTCTGAAAGCCGATAAATCCCCAGGGCCTGATAATCTGCATCCCAGAGTACTAAAAGAGGTAGCCATGGAAATAGTGGATGCATTAGTTATCATCTTCCAAAATTCTATAGATTATGGAATAGAATCGTAGAATCATAGAAGTTTACAACATGGAAACAGGCCCTTCGGCCCAACATGTCCATGTCGCCCAGTTAGTTCCTGCAGATTGGAGGTTAGCAAATATAACCCCACTATTTAAAAAAGGAGGGAGAGAGAAAACAGGGAACTACAGACTGGTTAGCCTAACATCAGTAGTAGGAAAGATGCTAGTCTATTATAAAGGATATGACAACATGACACTTAGAAAATATCAATAGGATTAGACAAAGTCAACATGGATTTATGAAAGGGAAATCATGTTTGACAAACCTACTGGAGTTTTTGAGGATGTAACTGGTAGAATAAATAAGGGAGAACCAGTGGATGTGGTGTATTTGGATTTTCAGAAGGCTTTGATAAAGTCCCACATAGGAGGTTAGTGTGCAAAATTAGAGCACATGGGATTGGGGGTAATATACTGGCATGGATTGAAAATTGGTAACAGACTGGAAACAGAATGGGTCTTTTTCAGGGTGGCAGGCAGTGACTAGTGGGGTACCGGAGGGATCAGTGCTTGGGCTCCAGCTATTCACAATCTATATCAATGATTTGGATAAGGGAACCAAATGTAATATTTCCAAGTTTGTTGATGACACAAAACTAGGTGGGATCATGAGTTGTGAGGAGGATGCAAAGATGCAATTTAGACAAGTTGAGTGAGTGGGCAAATACATGGAAGATGCAGTATGATGTGGATAAATGTGAAGTTATCCACTTCGGAAGGAAAAACAGAAAGGCAGAGTATTACTGAAATGATGATAGATTGGGAAATGTTGATGTACAAAGGGACCTGGGTGTCCTTGTACACCAGTCACTGAAAGCAAACATGCAGGTGCAGCAAGCAGTTAGGAAGGCAAATGGTATGTTGGCCTTCATTGCAAGAGGATTTGAGTACAGAAGCAAGGATGTCTTACTGCAGTTATACAGGGCCTTGGTGAGACCACACCTGGTCTCCTTACCTAAGAAAGGATATACTTGCCATAGAGGGAGTGCAGCGAAGGTTCACCAGACTGATTCCTGGGATGGCAGGACTGTTGTATGAGGAGAGATTGGATCGACTCGGCCTGTATTCACTCGAGTTTAGAAGAATGAGACGGGATCTCATTGAAATATATAAAATTCTGACTGGGCTAAACAGATTGGATGCAGGGAGGATGTTTCCCCAAGCTGGGGGGTCCAGAATGAGGGGTCACAGGCTCAGGATACAGGGTAGGACATTTAGGACTGAGATGAGGAGAAATTTTTTCACTCAGAGGGTGGTGAACCTGTGGAATTCTCTACCACAAAAGGCTGTGGAGGCCAAGTCACTGAATATATTTAAGAAGGAGCTAGATAGATTTCTAGACACAAAAGGCATCAAGAGATATGGGGAGAGAGCGGGAATATGGTATTGAGATTGAGAATCAGCCATGATCATATTGAATGGCGGAGCAGGCTTGAAGGGCCGAATGGCCTACTCCTGCTCCTATTTTCTATGTTTCTATGCCCCAGGGGTTCAGCATCTGCATCCAGCTGAGCAGAACCTGGAGAGGAGTGCACCCACCACACCACTTTTTTTTTATTCGTTCATGGGAGCGTTGCTGGCGACCTGCCACCAGTGTCTGCTCGTGCTCACTTGTGTGTGGTGACTCACCAGGTGCCAATCCAACTAACTGAGTACTAGGACCCACCGAGGTGTGAGTATCTGCGCTGGTGGATGGCTCACTAAGATATAACGGTGCACCCTCAGAGGCCGGGAGCTCCTCTGAGGAATCGCCCTCTCCCGTCACTGCGGTCGTTGAACGGCCTGTAAGAGAACAGAAGGCAATATTAAGCATCATCACAGATGTGTCATGTTGCAATGAGCATACTGAGATATTCAACATGGCAATCATTGTTAACATCAATTCATGTTGTGTATGATGAATGTTAAAGTTGTGTCACCTTTGGGCTGCCAGTCTCAGCGTCCCTAACGGACAGGCACTCGAGAGTGCGGCTGATCACCAGGGTCTCCCCCCCAACCTCTGTGAGGACCTCTATTTGTTGTGGCTTCCTCCAATCCTCGCCCTCGCACATGCATTTTGTGCTCTCTTCTCCTAGAAGGAGAGAAAGTACAGAAGTGTGAGTGAGTGAGGGTGAAGTGGTCAGCCGATGAATGCATTGCTTTGGGTGAGGCTGACCATGAGAAAGATGCATCAGAGGGTGAGTATCAGGTAGAGACATCACATTGGCTGAGGATTAGGATGAGAAGTAGTGGTGGGGTCACAAATGGGGAGGTGAGGAAGTGCTCAGGAAGTGAAGGTAAGTTGAGGATATGCCTTAAGTGTTTGTGAGGGGTGATGTGATGGAGTAGTCTTGGCAGTGCACAATGATGTGGGAGTGGGGAGGGGGGGTGCGCTGATGTGCACCATGGAATGCAGGACAATCAGTAAGTGTACTCACTTTTGCTGACCTAGTTAGGTCATTGAAATGCTTCCTGCACTGGACCCAGGTGCAGGATATGTTGTTCCTGCTGGTGACCTCCTCTGCCACCTCGAGCCAGGTCTTCTTGGTGGCAGAGGCAGGGCAATTCCTCTTGTTGGCCGGGTAAAATAGTTCCCTCCTCCTCCTCACCCGGGCCAGCAGCATCTCAAATGAGGCATCGCTGAATCTTGGAGCAGCCTTGTCTCTGTGCTGCCCCATTGGGTCTTCTTGCTCTTTGCTCCAGCAAAATCCATTGGAGCAATGGCCCTTTAAATCTGGACGCTGCAGCTGACAGCCTGTCATGCAGGTGCGCAGTCCTCCCGCTGCGCAGCATTTGGATGGCAAACCCAGAAACAAGATTAATGGCCACCAATTAAGTCGCGATCGCGCAGGGAACGGTAAGTTTTTATTATTCGCGTTTGCCACGTGCCCATTGACCCCCCCCCCCCCCCCGCTGTCCCACCGCCTTATTAAAATTGTGTCCCTTATGTCTAATGTGTTAAATTGAGAATATCCCATCCCTATCGAGCAGGCTATATGTGAACTGGTCCATATATAATGTTATCATTTTGGACAGTATTGCAGCTTGATCAGGGGTCTACCAATGCACCTGCCTGCTTCAGGCAGTATGCCCCTTTTAATATGCAAATTGGAGTTCTAAGGCATACGTAGGACCCCAATTGCCATTTTAGGAGAGAATTGGTCAAAGCATGCGTTGTGCACGTTCTGAACAGTTTTACTGTGGGCACAGCCAAAGAGGCCCCAAATAGGTAAGCTTTTAAATTACTTTATTGGGGCTAGGAGAAACAGGAGTGCTCGTCCGGACCCCACAAAAATAATGTGGGCCGCTGCCGCCCTGAGCTCCCCTGCCTCTGACCCGCTCCAGGATTTGCCTTGTTGCTGACCAGGCAGTCCCCGGGCTTCTCGATATTGCAACAGCCCGAATTTTGTGAGCTGCATTAGGACGTCCCTTACCTCCAAATGTTTCAGGAAGACAGTATTATTATTGCAGCAAAATTTTTTTAAAAAGCAAAATTCCGCCCTCCCCCCCACCAAGAATTCTGCAGAATGAACTAAGAAATATCTGGTTCTGTACATTTCTCAACATGCTCATTTATTACATTGAAAATTAGGTGGTTGCATAAAATCCCTTTTTGCAGATATTTCATGCTATAAGAAGTGTGATTATTTTGAAAGTTAAAATTGTCTTTCACTGACTTCAAGGATTAACAATGCCCATCAAATCTGAACCATTCACTCAACCCTAGCACTTGAACAATAAAAGCCTTGGAAGGGACATGAAGGAAATGATCATTTTAATACAGAAATACCAAACATTAGTGCAGTATTTGAAATGGTAATTTTACCCTGTAGTGATACAGCACAGGAGGCCATTCGCCCCATCGTGCCTGTGCCAGTGCTTATGTCTTGATTGAGAAGTTGACTGATATAGAAACTAATGTTTAAAGCAGATGCCGTCTATCACCTTGAGCCATCCTGCCTTGCCACGTTGCTCTCTTTATGTATGAGCCCAGCCATACTGTGTTTCTTCAGTTTTACTAATGACGTTTGGAAGCAACAAAGACTTCCCGCATGAACTGTGATCTCAGTGACACAGAGCGCTTTCTGCGCTAGCTCAGGAAAATATACATCATGCTTTTGGCTCCACTGACACAGAAGCTTTGTTAGCTGATGTTTTTAAATCTGCTTCTCTATGAAGATCATTTGCAAATGTCGGTCTCCAATGTTTGTGATCAAGAATGATACACTGTCACAGCCTAACTCCAGCAGTTATAGGGTTTGCTCCACTGGATAAAAGAATTACAGCAGATCATCTCATAGCATTTACAAAGCTTTGTGGAGGAAGTGATCCATTATGGCACGAGGTTACAACAGCATACATTGTTACCAACAGCTGGATTGCTCAAAACTAACAGAGATGTTATTTTCCCCTCCCCATTTTACGCCCTCCTGTCCAGAAGATGGTAACTTACATTGGGGTAGGCTTCAACATGCAATGCACTCTGACCAAGAAACAATTCTTCATGTGTTAGGCCAGACATTGGGGGGCAAATTTTAACCCCCAAGAATGGGTGGGTTGGGGGCAGATAGGGAGTAAAATACTCCATTTTCAGAGTGGGACCGCATCCCGGCTCCAACACGCCCACTTCTGGGTTTAACCCAGGCACATTTGTGTATTGAACACTTAAAACAAATTTAACCTTACTCGTTTGGGTTTCCCATCGCTTCCCATTCACATCAGGTGAAAGCAGGCGGGAAGGGCCGGGTCCATGAGGTGAGTGCCTTTATTGCGCTGCTTGTGGGCCCAGAGGAGCAGGAGTGCTTCATCCAGGCCCAACAAGCTCACCTGGCCGACAGGAACCCCATGATCGGCCACCCCCTCCCCCCAACCAATGGGGACCCCCCCACCCCCGCTGAGGCTAGAACGCCCCCCGATCTCCATTGCTGGCTGACCTCCCCCCACCCCCCCCGATGTCCGATGCTGGCTGACCTCCTCGATGTCCAATGCTGCCTGACAACACCCCCTCTCTCGATCCCTGATGCTGGCTGACTGCCCCCCACCCCCCCCAATGTTGTCCTCGTCCTCCCACCTCCCCCGCTCTGATTTTTTTCCAAGCCCGGTGATCTCTCTCTCCCTCCCGCCTCCCTATTTGATTTGCAGCTCTTTTCACTGCCCCAACATGCAGCAAGCCTGTCAATCAGACCGCCAAGCACGAAACCCAGAAGTGCAATTTATTGGCTTTATTAAGGTCGTGATCTCAGATTGCGTCTACTTACCTTCCGGGTTTCGCACCTGGAAATCTCCCCCCCACCCCCCACCCCCGCTCCCATCCAGGCTTTCAATTAAAATTTACCTCTGGGTCTCAGCTGGCTATTTTACATAATGTGCATCACAGCAAAGCCTCTCTCTGTCCTTACTTGGGCCCTGAAATTTCTCAAGTTGCTATCCCAGCAGTTACACCGGGATCACACCCACTGGTGCCTTTCAGTGCCAACCCCACTGGAGTGAGTTACAAGGGACAGGTGGGCACAAGCACCATCTCGCGCCAACCGTAGCACTCGCCTACCCGTGACTGCTGGAAACTCCGCCGCCCACCTGTCCTTGGGGAGAGGGATTCCCCTGGCCATGCCACTCCTGCTCAGTGGGCCGATCTGTCAAAAATCTCTTTGTCTTTTGGGTTCCGGTGGGCCCCTGTGGAGACTGATACGCCTCACTTCATTTGGCGTACCAGCCTCCATTAATACATCAGTTCCCAGTCCAGTTTAAGGAGCAGGAACTGCCAGTGTAGGGAATTCCTGCCCTTGGCTCCATCCCCTGGCCATCACTTGCCTTGTAAGGGACTGACAGATGTAACCAGGCAACCAGCAAATTCATGGAAATAGCAGAGATCTGTCTTGACTGGGTCCCTGCCATTTTCCTGGGGGGTTCTGTCACAGTTATGGTGGGAGATTGTAAGAATTCCTGAGAAGTTATGGAGACTTGATGTCCATAATAAACGTTTTCTGGAATGGATTGCTACAGAACAATCAGGCCCAGAGGCGCTTGCTAAATGTTCACTTTCCTATCGGAGGGGCCCTGAGGCCAATTGTTGTGCATCCACTGTTGGCCCAGTTGAGATCAGCTAACTAACACAGACCTGAGATGAAAGCGTGATTGTCATGTTCAGCTGAGTAAGGCTCAGCACCATACTCCGCAGTGTATCCATCCACTGACCAATTGGGAGAGCCCTCAATACCGATAAAAAAAAATCCCAAAGTATAAAAATGGCTACCAGTGAGCCACTTATGAACTTTGGGATTTTTTTTCTTCGGATATCTGGAGTAAAAAGATTGCTTGCTGGAAGGCAGCATACTGATATAATAAAATCTTTTGTCAGGTCGTTTCTTGGCTCATCAGTGAAGTTGTGAAGTACGGATTTGACAACTTGTATTACCACATAATTTCTTAGCACCATAGTTGGCTGAAACAGAGGATGAGAACAAGTTAGTGGCTGTGATTGTCCTGACAGCAATTTGTAAATCGAAAAATCACATAGCAAATGCACTTAATTTTTACTTATTTTTTAAAGCTAACATACTGGGAAGATACCAGCGTTTGGATTGTAACAGCTATTTCTGTAATTTATCACTGGGATATTCCTTTAATGACAGGGGCTCTTGACTAAAGCTGAGTTGTATTGAGACATAAACTAAACAAGCAGTATATTGTGAAATAATCAACAAAGAGAAGGATCAAAAACACAT
Organism: Heptranchias perlo; assembly: GCF_035084215.1. Classification (NCBI taxonomy): domain Eukaryota; kingdom Metazoa; phylum Chordata; class Chondrichthyes; order Hexanchiformes; family Hexanchidae; genus Heptranchias; species Heptranchias perlo. The sequence goes on from NC_090326.1 coordinate 81,923,511, forward strand.
GCTTATTGCTTTCTAACTGCAAGGGGCTGTCATTTGAAACCACACGCATCGTAACTGTATATTGTACAATGCAATGAAAACTGTACTGCTGTGATAAATAGGACAAGGGTCAGGTACTGGAAAGGTTTTTGTTTATTACTATGGCTCTTAATTGCAGGCTGTGAGTGACATTAAGAAGACTTATGGAAACAGACTGAAAACAACCAATGCTGTACCAGTGCTAGGAAATTACAGTTTACAACTCATTTTGTGCAGCAAAAATAAAGAAGGATAAGTGCATACCTTCATAATTGTATATAAAATTTTGGGGAAAGTTGCATAATTAAAGAGGAAGGAAAGTCTAGGAGGAATAATTTGTGATTAAAAAGCTGCTTTTTCTATCTAGAAAAATATGTACAATAGAACCACACTGTACTGAACTACAGCCTTCAGAGATCGGATTTAGTGAAAGTCTCCCAGGCACAGTGACTCACTCTCCGGCATACAAATATTTGTGGTGATATTTAGCAAGCCTGAAATACTCCTCGGCTCAACTGTTTGAATTTTACAGGCATGGGAAGTTTTCTTCCCTCATTGGTGGATTTATCCATTAGACTAGTATAATTCTAACCAAATTCTAATCAAACCCAGTGGCATAACTGGCACAACAAACATCAAGGCAAATACAGAGTATTTCCTGCTGGGCCATGAGTGGCTGGGAAGTCTTCAGTAAATCAACAGCTTCAATTGGCTGGAGTTAGATATGGTGAGGTCCTACCATGCAACTCTGACGTTGCCAAATTTCCACCATATCGAATGGGTTCCCTGAATTAGTTTGAATGGATGAGATTCTACTGTAAGAATAGCTTTGAGTGCCAATCAGGCTCCCTATTGCAGCTTGCCTGTCGGGGTCTTGGCAATTTCGCCTCTCACCAAGGCCTAGAGGTGAGTTCGGGAGGGAGGGCCAAGCATGGGCCGGCAGCGACTCACAGTTGTTTTGTGGAGCCAGGAGGAGCCACAAAATACTAAAAATTTTCCGAGTTTTTGGGCCTTTTTTTGAGGGGCGTCCTGTGGCCCCTTTAAGGACCATCAATTAGGCTGCTCAAGACTCAGAAATGCCAGTCGGAGCTTGCGCATTCCAACGAGGGCAAACAAATTTAGGAGTCCAGATCTGAAATGAGCTCAGGAGCCTCATTTCAATATTGGAATGAGGTCTGCTTTCATTTCAGGCCCCGACCAATTTAGCAGTGGCCCGAACTCCTGTGCAAATCAGGCACGTGCCTCTGCACTGCTAAATTGGTTATTGTTGCGCCTGTTGTAGACTCATAAAATGGTCACAATGATGTTAAATTTGGACCCCAATATACCTGGTACATTAGGGCTGTAATGCAATAGAAACATAGAAACATAGAAAATAGGAGCAGGAGTAGGCCATTCAGCCCTTCGAGCCTGCTCCGCCATTCAATATGATCATAGCTGATCCTCTATCTCAATACCATATTCCCGGTCTCTCCCCATACCCCTTGATGCCTTTTGTGTCTAGAAATCTATCTAGCTCTTTCTTAAATATATTCAGTGACTTGGCCTCCACAGCCTTCTGTGGTAGAGAATTCCACAGGTTCACCACCCTCTGAGTGAAGAAATTTCTCTTCACCTCAGTCCTAAATATCCTACCCCATTACCTGAGACTGTGACCCCACCACTCCCCCCAGCGAGGGGAAATATCCTCCCTGCATCCAGTCTGTCTAGCCCTGTCAGAATTTTATATGTTTCAATGTAATGCATAATATATTATTGTCATGGCCATTGATTTACCATGACAAGAATATATTATGCATTACATTGAAACCGAGTGCAGGAGTCGTGATGCGTGATTAACCCACGCCCGATCATTGAGATGCAGGCAACACATAAGGTTCGTGCTGCCTGATAATCTGCATGATTGCTGCGTGCAGCCAGCGCTATCTGTGCTGTTGAGTGGCTGCACACACCAACAGAGGGCCCAACGTGGGGCATGGCCAGCAGTACTTAAAGGCAGTCTGCGCCTCTTAAAGGGGAGGTGCACTGTCAATTCAATCGGTGGTGGAAGAAATATCTAATGGCTGAACCTGCAAAACAGTGTGCACCTAGGTTCTTGGATGACGCACTAGAGGCCTTGGTGGATGAGGTAGATGCATAGAAGGCCATCCTGTACCCGCAGGGTGGCAGGAGGCCCCTCCAGACACCAGCTGCAGAGGCAGTGGGAGGAATTGGCATTGGAAGTGAATGCCAAGAGCATGCCAGGAGCATGGAAAAAGTTCAACGATTTGACACGAGCGGTCAAGGTGAATGAATTCAAGTATCAAGTGGCAGATCCTACCAACTGCACCACTGCTCCATGCACGACATCCCCCGTCACCCATCCACCAACAAACGCTTTCCATCTGTACACAATGCTGCACTTCGGATGCTGCATCCCACCCTCACATAGTACTACTCTTGCAATCCACACACCCACAACTCACAGGTCACACATACTGGCAGCTATTCAACTATGACAAGCACATTACCCAAACACCTTGCAGGACACTCACTGACATACTTCCCTCTGTCTTGCAGGAGAAGGTGGCATATAACAGCCGAAAGCAGCAAAGACCTGGGAGAGGACAGGCACGCCTACACACCCTCACCCTCATAGGGGAGACAGTGCTGGGGATCATTGAGCGGGCCGTCGCTGAGGCCCTGGCCATTGGCAGCGCTGGAGGTCTCGACGATGAGGGTCTCTGCATACTTAATCCTCCTTCTCGTTTCCCACATCTCCCTCATCCCAGAATCTTTTCATGTGCTGCAGATGGTGTGAGCACGCACGTCTTACTTTCTCCACCCCTGCCCCACAATTCAACCCGTCTCCCTTTGTCATTGCAGATTCCCAACAGCTGGAACCAGTACCGTCCAAGGTGGAGGAGGAAGAAGACAATGATAATGAAGCCACACCATCACTTGATCTGACACTCACAGCCACCAGCTCAGAGACTGAAACTATATGTAGTGTACAGACTAGGATAGAGGAGGGATCTGTACATGGTGAGACATTGGGCACAAGTGTGCAGGAGCTGGGGCGGGGGGAATGGATTCCACAGGTGCCAGCACGCCGGAGAGTGAGGTCACACACTAGTACTGCTGCAGAGGAGTCAGATGATGACTTCGATGGGCCAGGCTACAGAAGACGGCTGATGGGCGTACACAACCAAATGCTTGGTGCACTGGAAAGTCTGCCAGAAAGCCTGCGCACAATGTCAAGGGGCATGGAGGGGTCTACCTTGAACTTGGCACAGGGCTTTGCGCAAAGCTTGGAGCCCATCTTTTCCCACATGGAACAGGCGGTCACCTCCATCAGCACATCTGTGGAACCCACCATGATGCAGTGCCTGATGACCAATGTCATAGCTTCAGTTGCAGCACAAACATCTACCATCCAAGGTCTGACTGCTGTGTTTGGAGCCCAGACTGCTGCTAACATGGCTCTGGGGACCACTGTGGAACGGGGCTTCCAGGGCGTCACAGCACTCCAGCAAACTGTTCTCCAGCTGATCACCAGGAGTGCTGGGGCCCCACCCTTTGCAAGTGACAGTGGCGCCATGGCAGTCGGACCTGCTGTCCTCTCTCAGGATGACAACATTCCTGCTCCCTCCCCTGCGACTCCACCAATGCCCTGCTGTTGCCTGTCAACCAGCCAGGCCAGACTGCTGCAGCCCATGCCGAGATGGTGCAGTCTGAAGCCGGGCCCTCTCGGCCCAGAGCTGCTGGAGGTCGTCCTCCACGGCCATCTGCACGCTCCTCCAATGAAGGTCAGCAGCCTTTCACCAGCCATGCTGCAGCCACTGGGGATGCACCTCATAGGAACACTAGGAAAGGAAAAGGCACATGAACAACAGGCACTAAGGGAATGCACAAAGGTGAATAGCCATTTTGTTTGCGTCATTTCATGTGTAAGTTTATAAATTTGTATTTGAAGTCTCAGTTGGTGGTGGTTTTTGTTTCTGCGATGAGCTGAGGGAGGAAGCAATGTGTAATCATAAGGAGGACGATTGGATGGTCATGTTGGAGAGGAAAGGTGAGGAGTGTAGGACTGTTGGTGACTCAGGAGGTGTCGTTGAGGTTATTGATATCACTAATTAATAAGGTGAGCACGCAGAGCGCTGGCAGACAGGACCTGTGCACCTTGTTGCCTCCTTGCCTCTTCCTCCACATCCTCTTCCGTCTCCTCCTCCTCCTCTTCCCCTGCCTCTGGCTCAGGATTTTGCTGGATAGGTGGTGGAAAGGGCTGTCCTCTCATAAGGGCGAGGTTGTGCAGCATGCAGTATACAATGAATCTTGACACCCACTCAGCTAAGTATTGCAGGGCTCCTCCAGAATGGTCCAGGCAGCAGAAGCATTGCTTTAGGATGCATATGGTGTGCTCTATGACGTTTCGTGTGGCCGTATGGCTTTCATTGTAGGCCTGCTCTGCACGTGTACGTGAATTCCTGACTGGAGTCATGAGTCATCCTCTCATGATGGAATAGCTCTTGTTGCCTAGTAGCCAGCCTTTGACTTGCCGTGCTGGTTGAAAGATAGGTGGGACATTGGACTGTCGCATAATGAAGACATCACGACTGTTGCCAGGATAGCGGGCATTGGCCTGCATGATGTGCTGCATGTGGTCACACGCCAGCAGCACTTTGAGGGAGTGGAACCCCTTTCTGTTCATGAAGATGACTGAGTTGAGATATGGAGTCCGTATGGCAATATGAGTGCAGTCAATGGCATCCTGCCCCATAGGGAAACCTGCAATCAGGCAAACCCTCTTGCTCGCACATTCTGCTTTTTTGTCAAGAGGGAACTTTATGAATCTGTTCTGCAACTTGTACAGTACCTCAGTGACCTCTCTTATGCAGCAGTCCACTGCAAACTGCGAGGTGTTGCACATATTGCCAGCAGCAGCCTGAAAGGATCCAGAGTCTGTCGCTGTGAAGCACCATGGTTACCTTCACAGCTACAGACAATGCTGTCCTTGCCCTGCTCTGAGGCTGCAGTTGTGGCTACAGCAGTTGACAAATCTCCATCACGACCTCTTACGTGAACTGCAGCCATCGGATGCACTGATTTTCACTCAGGTTGAGGTAAGAGAATTGGTCCCTGAAGGCCCTCATTGGATATGGCCTCCTGCTCAGTGCCCTGAGCCTCCTCCTCCTCATCCCTCTCTTCGCAGCTTGACCTGCTCTGGGTGGCCCTTCTGCATGCTCCCAGTTTTTTTTTGTATTCGTTCATGGGATGTGGGTGTCGCTGGCAAGGCCAGCATTTATTGCCCATCACTAGTTGTGTTCAATGCCCGGCAGGAGCACTATCAGGTTACCCATGGTTGGCAGAAACCTTGTTCAGAACATTGTTTTAAATGCCACCAATGGTAATGCAGGACCTGCCAGACCACTCTCTGTATAAAATTGCAACTTTCTCCAAGTATAGGAAGCTTCAACAAACACATATAATTGTACCTGCAGCCAAAAGCAATAATCCAGCAACTAACCTGCAACACCTGCATGACCCTTACTGGGGGTCCTCCAGATGTCCTGTTCAGTACGACCTGTTCAGCTGTGCATGGTTAAGACAAAGTGTTGGCTGGAACGTTGAGTTCCAAAATCGTATCTGTCCCTTTAAATCAGCGCTGCACACTGATCTACCACATATTCTTCCTACTTTACATGGTGGCGGTGTTCGTTATCTGTGCATGTGCAAACGCCTTTACCAAGATGGCGTCCAGTGTACGTCATGCTAGAAGTGTGCGTGTGCATTCCACACGCCATTTTGGGTCCTTAGGAGGCTGGGTAGGGCCTACACAACGGGCGCTATGTGGCCCAATTTATAGTCCCTGATCTTTTGGTGTTCTGGGATTGAATTCCACATCTATGTCTATTTTTCTGTGACAATCATAAATGGATGGAGTTAATTATTATAATAATATAAACCTTTATCTATGTATTTAATTTTTATCTCAGAACTTTTTTTTGAAGCCAAAGATACATAGGAAGATTGCAAGCACCATGTAGCAGATTCAAGGTAGGTATGTGGGATTTAGCACTAGTGGGAGAGGTGTTTATGGGGCTTAGCAGCAGTTGTGGGGGGTGCTGAGCTTTGGTGGCATTGGGGTGGTTCTAGATAATGTCAGTAATGTGTAAGAGGAACCTAGACTTGGTATCACTGGGAGGGTGGAATGTGGGGTTTGGTTTACAGGGGATTCCTGGAGCCTGACAGTACATAGGACCATAGGAACAGGAGTAGGCCATTCAGCCCCTCGTGCCTGCTCCGCCATTTGATAAGATCATGGCTGATCTGTGATCTAACTCCATATACCTGCCTTTGGCCCATATCCCTTAATACGTTTGGTTGCCAAAAAGCTATCGCACTCAGATTTAAATTTAGCAATTGAGCTAGTATCAATTGCCGTTTGCGGAAGAGAGTTCCAAAGTTCTACAACCCTTTGTGTGTAGAAATGTTTTCTAATCTCACTCCTGAAAGGTCTGGCTCTAATTTTTAGACTGTGCCCCCTACTCCTAAAATCCCCAACCAGCAGAAATAGTTTCTCTCTATCCACCATATCCGTTCCCCTTAATATCTTATAAACTTCGATCAGATCACCCCTTAACCTTCGAAACTCGAGAGAATACAACCCCAATTTGTGTAATCTCTCCTCGTAACTTAACCCTTGAAGTCCGGGTATCATTCTAGTAAACCTACGCTGCACTCCCTCCAAGGCCAATATATCCTTCCGAAGGTGCGGTGCCCAGAACTGTTCACAGTACTCCAGGTGCGGTCTAACCAGGGTTTTGTATAGCTGCAGCATAACTTCTGCCCCCTTGTACTCTAGTCCTCTAGATATAAAGGCCAGCATTCCATTTGCCTTCTTGATTATTTTCTGTACCTGTTCATGACACTTCAATGATCTGTGCACCTGTACCCCTAAGTCCCTTTGGACATCCACTGTTTTTAACTTATTACCATTTACAAAGTACCCTTTTTTGATCCAAAGTGGATGACCTCACATTTGTCTGCATTGAATTCCATTTGCCACAGTTTTGCCCATTCACCTAATCTATCAATATCCCTTTGTAATTTTATGTTTTCATCTACACTGCTTACAATGCCACCAATCTTTATGTCATCGGCAAACTTAGATATGAGACTTTCTATGCCTTCATCTAAGTCATTAATAAATATTGTGAATAATTGAGGACCCAAGACAGATCCCTGCGGGACTCCACTAGTCACATCCTGCCAATGTAATTACCGACCCATTATCCCTACTCTCTGTCGCCTTTCGCTCAGCAAACTTCCTAGCCAGATCCGTACTTTTCCCTCGATTCCATGGGCTTCTATCTTAGCTAACAGTCTCTTATGTGGGACCTTATCAAATGCCTTCTGGAAGTCCATATAAATAACATCCATTGACATTCCCCTGACCACTACTTTAGTCACCTCTTCAAAAAATTCAATCAGGTTTGTCAGGCACGACCTACCTTTCACAAATCCATGCTGGCTCTCTCTGATTAACTGAAAATTCTCGAGGTGTTCATTCACCCTATCCTTAATTATAGACTCCAGCATTTTCCCCACAACAGATGTTAGGCTAACTGGTCTATAATTCCCCGGTTTCCCTCTCCTTCCTTTCTTAAAAAGAGGAGTGACATGTGCAATTTTCCAGTCTAGAGGGACAGTTCCTGAATCGAGAGAACTTTGAAAGATTATAGTTAGGGCATCCGCAATGTGCTCACCTACTTCCTTTAAAACCCTGGGATGGAAACCATCTGGTCCTGGGGATTTGTCACTCTTTAGTGCTATTATTTTCTTCATTACTGTTGCTTTACTTATGTTAATTTTATCAAGTCCCTGTCCCCGATTCAATATAAGTTTTCTTGGGATTTCCGGCATGCTATCCTCTTTTTCTACTGTAAATACTGACGCAAAGTAATTGTTCAACATGTCTGCCATTTCCCCATTGTCAATGACAATATCCCCACTTTCAGTTTTTAAGGGGCCAACACTGCTCCTGACCACCCTCTTTTTCCTAATATAACTATAAAAGTTCTTTGTATTGGTTTTGATATCCCTTGCGAGTTTCTTTTCATACTCTCTTTTTGTAGCTCTTACTATCTGTTTTGTGACCCTTTGTTGATCTTTGTATCTTTCCCATTCGCCAGGATCTGTGCCATTTTTTGCCTTTTTGTATGCCCTTTCCTTATGTCTTATACTGTCCCTTACCTCTTTAGTTGTCCATGGCTGTTTTTTTTGGCAAGTAGAGTTCTTGCCCCTCAGGGATTTAAACCGATTCTGTATCACGTTAAATGTTTCTTTAAACATTTCCCACTGATCATTAGACGTTTTACCCATTAACAGATTTGTCCAGTTTACTGTGGACAGTCTCTGTCTCATCCCATTGAAGTTGACCTTGCCCAAGTCTAGAATCTTAGCAGCTGATTCACTTTTTTCCCTTTCAAACACTACATTGAACTCGATCATGTTTTGATCGCTATTGGATAGATGTTCCCGCACAGTTCAGCCATTAACTAAATCTGGTTCATTACTCATTACTAAATCTAGTATGGCTGCCCCCTTGTTGCCTCTAGGACATACTGCTGTAGAAAACTATCCCGGACACACTCAAGAAATTTACTACCTTTCTGACAGTTGCTAGTCTGCTTTTCCCAATCTATGTGAAGACCCTATTAAGACCACTATGCCTTTCTTACACGCTTGTCTAATCTCTGCATTTATACAATCTAGCACTTCAGAGCTGCTGCCAGGGCTCTTATATACAACTCCCACTATAGTCTTAGATCCTTTCCTATTTCTCAATTCAACCCATAATGTCTCTGTTGGCTGGTTACCTCTCGTTATATCCCCCTTTATCATTGAAGTGATTTCATCTCTAATCATTAAGGCTACTCCTCCCCCTCTTCCATTTTCCCTATCTCTCCTGTAAACCTTATAACCTGGTATAATTAGTTCCCAATCCTGACCATCCTGCAGCCATGTCTCAGTAATAGCTATCATGTCATACCCTCCAATTTGAATTTGAACCTGTAGTTCATTTAATTTATTCCTTATAATCCGTGCATTTATATATAGAACTCTTAGTTGGGCCACACACCCTAGCCTGACCTTCAGCTTTGATGCTGGGTTAATCGCCTTACGCCTTCTAGTTTTTACTTTATCTGTCGTGCCTAAAGTACACTTTCTTTCCGCTGCTCTACGCTTTTCCCTTTCACTTGTTCTTGAACAACTGTTTGTACTATTTGTATTGTAAATTTCCCCTGGGTCTTCCCCTCTCTTGCTGCTCTCAACTTTATTCCCTTCTGACTCCCCGCTCAGGTTCCCATCCCCCTGCCATTCTAGTTTAAACCTTCCCCAACAGCACTAGCAAACACCCCCGCGAGGACATTGGACCCGGTCCTTCTCGGGTGTAACCCGTCCCGCTTGTACAGTTCCCACCTTCCCCAGAACCGGTCCCAATGTCCCAGGAATCTAAATCCCTCCCTCCTACACCATCCCTGCAGCCACGCATTCATCCTGTCAATTCTCCTGTTCCCTGTCTATTCTCCTGGGGTATCCTAGAGTCTAACAGCAATAGGCTGGATGTTCTGGGATATAGTAGCATTTTTGAGAGGCTCCCAGAGCATAGGTCTGAGGCACTAGGGTTTGTCAGCAGTAGGGATAGAGGGTTACATGATGTGGTAGTAACAATTGGGGAGAGATCTGGAGATCGGGGTACAAACTGCACTTGGGAAAGATTTTGGGGTCTGGTAGCACTGGGGAGCGGTGTCAGGCAACAGCATCAATTTGCATTTCTACCGCACCTTTAATGTAGTAAAACATTCCAAGGTGCTTTACAGGAGCGTAATCAGATAAAAAAACTGACACCGAGCCAAAGAAAGAGTCATTAGGACAAGTGACCAAAATCTTGGTCAAAGACGTAGTTTTTAAGGAATATCTTGTAGGAGGAGAAAGAGGTGGAGAGGCAGAGAAGTTTAGGAAAGGAATTCCAGAGCTTAGGGCCTAGACAGCTGAAGGCACGGCCACCAATAGTGGAGCGAAGGAAGTCGGGGATACACAAGAGGCCGGAATTGGAGGAATGTATAGTTCTCGGAGGGTTGTAGGGTTGGAAGAGGTTACAGAGATAAGGAGGATTGAGGCCATGGAGGGATTTGAATACGAGGATGAGAATTTTAAAATCTAGGCATTTGGGGACTGGGAGCCAATATAGCTCAGCGAGCACAGGGGTGATGGGTGAATGGGACTTGGTTCAAGTTTGGATATGGGCAGCAGCAGAGTTTTGGATGAGCCAGGAGAGCACTGGAACAGTTGAGTCTGGAGGTAACAAGAGCACAGATGAGGGTTTCACCAACAGATGGGCTGAGGCAGGGGCAGAGACACGTAATATTATGGAGTTAGAAGTAGGTGGTCTTAGTGATGGAGAGGATATGGGTCGGAGACTCAACTCAGGGTCAAATCAGATGTCGAGGTTTCAAACAACTTGGTTCAGCCTGAGGCAGCATGGGGGAAGAGATTTTCTGAGTCTGGGACCTTTGAAGAGAGGATTCCTGGGAAGATTAGGGAGTGTCCAAGGTTTGATAGTAGTGGAGGAGTTTAGGCATATGGCAGCACTGCGGCCATGTTATCCAGGTCTCAAGCCCTGTACCTGAGCAATCCACATAGGTGTGATCAAGGCGTATCTTCTTTTGTCTTCCTGCTGGCTGCATTGCTGCAATTGCAAATATGTAGTCCTCTCAGGTATAGGTTGCAAATGTGAGATGAAAAGATTGAAGTAATCAAGAAGATAAAGAAGATAGGGCCGTCGCACACGTGCAAATCGCTTGGGTTCAGGTTGTTCATGCACAACAAAAGGCAGTTGGGAAGGTTAGATGTCATACATACATGATGGAAGATGGAGAAAAAATGGCAAAAAGATCAGAAACTATGCATGAATAGACTGCGAGATCAACAGCTGCACATATGCCATACGCAACACGGGAAAGAGGGAAAAAGGACAGAAGGCTATCTCTAAAGAATAGTAAAAGATGATTGCACCCCATACTACAATTCCATGCTTTGATAGATGCTGAGACCTCTGAGAAAAATACTAAGAAGCAATTCAAATGTGGAAAATAGAACTGTACAGTTAAATTGAATGGCCTTGAATATCTTGTGGTCAGCCAGAACGGTCGGAAACTAGGCTGGGACCTGAATATGCCAGATCCTGGTCTTATGCAGAAGTATCCTCAGTAGCCTGATGGGAGCAGAGCCTTCATCTGCCCCAAACATTGCCTGAGAGGACTACACATTTGCAATTGCAGCTAAGTAGCCAGCAGGAAGACAAAAGAAGATACGCCTTGATCACACCTCTGTGGATTGCTCAGGTACAGGGCATGAGACCTGGATAACATGGCCACAGTGCTGCCATATGCCTAAACTCCTCCACTACTGTCAAACCCTGGAAGCTCCCTAATCTTCCCAGGATGCGTGGGAACTCCCTATGTCAGGAGCTCCCCAGCCCGAAGCCTTCACTGGGAACTGGCATATGGTCAGTGGAGATATGACTGGTCTGACATCCTCAACTTGTTCCACCTGGACTTTCCATCCTTATACCAATTCCAAGCTTCCCAGATGCTCCCATGCCATCTTCCACCTTCGGCATGATAATTAAGGGATCCCATGAACTTTGGTGGTGTCAGTAGCAAAGCTCCTGAGCAGACCCATCCTGGCACTTATGCCGGGCTGCACCATCCCATAATTATATTAGAAAATTGACTTTGAATTTATATTTCACATGGTTGGAAAAAATGAGGATTGAAAGGATTTCAAGAAAGAGTACTTGAATGATTTGATTGGCTGAGCTTTTGCTCTCTTATGTTGGTAGACTTTGCTGATTTGTTCTTGCATAAAATGCAAAGTAGTTCCAGGCTGTTTATTCTCAATATGATTGTTGATTTGTCATTTGAGGTACTCTTGAATTATGATTTGTTACTGATTTATGAATATGAAATTTGCATGAATCAGGCATAAGTATGGCACAGAGATTTGCTTTAGACAGTGTGTGACATCTGGGGGGGAATTTTAACCCCCAAGAATGGGTGGGTTGAGGGCGGGTGGGAGGTCATAATTGCAGGTTTTTAAATCGAACATCGAGGGGGGAGGAGCGCAATCACGGGGGATCGATGGCGGCAGGTAAGCTTACTAGGCCTGGAGGCAACTCTCTTGCTCTTCCTGGTCCACAAAGCAGTACAACCCGCAACCCAGCTCCAACACGTCCACTTCTGGGTTTAATGTGGGCACATTTGGATGTGTGCAATGAACCCACTGGACGAGGTCGCATAACCAATTAGTGCCGGCGGGTATGTATTTAGCATGGCACTTAATGTCATGAAGAGACGTTAAGTAGCATTCTTTTAACTGAATGAGAATTAACTTTAAATTTAATGCCTCCAGGTCGGCTTTCCTGGGGCTCATGAATCTCACCAGGTAAAAGGAGGTGAGAAGGCCCGGTTCATTCAGGTAAGTGCCTTTATTGCATTGCTTGTGGGCCAGGAGGAGCAGAAGTCTTTCCTCCAGGCACAATAAGCTTACCTGCCACCATTGGGCCCCCACGATCAGCCGACCCCCCTTCCCCACAATGTCCGAACACCCCCTCCTTGCGATTGCTGGTTTCTTAACCCCCGCGATTGCCAAGTGCTTACCTCCTCTGGCGATCACCATGTTCTTACCTGCACCCGCACGATCGTCGAGTTCTCACCTCCCCCCCTCGATTGCCGAGTTCTCACCTCCCCTCACCGTGATCGCCCTCCCTCCATCCAACCCCAATCAGGCTGGCTTCCGGATATGGAACACCAAAGTAATATTTTACATAGAATTACATAGAATCATAGAATCATAGAAAGGTTACAGCACAGAAGGAAGCTATTTGGCCCATTGAGTCCGTGCCGGCTCTACGCATGAGCAATCCAGCTAGTCCCACTGCCCCGCCCTATACCCGTAGCCCTGCACATTTTTTGTTTCAAGTACTTATCCAGTTCCCTTTTGAAGGCCATGATTGAATTTGCCTCTACCACTCCCTCAGGCAGTGCATTCCAGATCCTAACCACTCGCTGTGTAAAAAAGTTTTTCCTCATATCACCTTTAGTTCTTTTGCCAATCACCGTAAATCTGTGCCCTTTGGTTCTTGACCCTTCCGCCAATGGGAACAGTTTCTCTCTATCAACTCTGTCTATACCCTTCATGATTTTGAATACCTCAATCAAATCTCCTCTCAACCTTCCCTGTTTCAAGGAGAACAATCCCAGCTTCTCCAGTCTATTCACGTAATTTAAAGTCCCTCATCCCTGGAATCATTCTAGTAAATCTTTTCTGCACCCTCTCTAAGGCCTTCACATCCTTCCTAAAGTACGGTGCCCAGAATTGGACACAATACTCCAGTTGTGGCCAAACCAATGTTTTAGAAAGGTTCATTATGACTTCCTTGCTTTTGTACTCTATTCCTCTATTTATAAAGCCAAAGATCCCGTATGCTTTTTTAACCACTTTCTCAACCTGGCCTGCCACCTTCAACGATTTGTTCCTCTACCCCTTTTGGAGTTGTGCCCTCTAGTTTATATTGCCTCTCCTCATTTTTCCTACCGAAATGCATCACCTCGCATTTTTCCGTGTTAAACTTCATCTGCCATGTATCCGCCCATGCCACCAAAATGTCTATGTCCTCTTGAAGCCTATCACTATCCTTCTCACTGTTCACTATCCTTCCAAGTTTTGTGTCTGTAGAGCACTGAAACAGGCCATTCAGCCCAACAGGTCCATGCCGATGTTTATGCTCCACATGAGCCTCCTCCCTCCGTACTTCATCTAACCCTATCAGCATATCTTTCTATTCCTTTCTCCCTCATGTGCTTAGCTAGCTTCCCCTTAAATGCATCTATGATATTTGCCTCAACTACTCCTTGCGGTAGCGAGTTCCACATTCTAACATTCTAGAGAAAAGAGCCCTAATAGGTGTAACCTCTCAGTTCTGGTATCATCCTAGTGCATCTTTTTTGCACCCTCTCCAGTGCCTCGAAATCCTTTTTATAATATGGAGATCAGAACTGTGCACAATACTTCAAGGTTCTATACAAGCTTAACATAACTTCTCTGCTTTTCAATTCTATCTCTCTAGAAATCAACCCCAGTGCTTTGTTTGCTTTTTTTATGGCCTTATTAACCTGCATTGCTACTTTTAGTGATTTGTGTACCTGTACCCCAGACCTCTCTGCTCCTTTACCCCATTTAGACTCTTATTTTCCAAGCAGTATGTGGCCTCCTTATTCTTCCTACCAAAATATACCACCTCACACTTACCTATATTGAAATTCATTTGCCAATGCTATTGAAGTTTATTTCCTTCAATTGAGTTGCGATCGCAGATTCCGACATGCTCACTTCACTTCCATGTTTCCCGCTCAAAAAATCTACAAAACCTACCCCCCCCAACCCCCGCACCCTTCCCAGCTCCAGGTAAAAATCATGCCCCTAAAGTGTGACAGGTGTGCATGTACATAACTTTTTTTATAATAATGTATAGATTCAATCTTGTTATCAGTTAAATATTAATATATGAGGTATATTTTTAGAAGAATTACATGAAAACCAGGCCATTGTGGATCTGATCTTAATGTGAAACCTTGCACCCTTTCAATGGCAAATTCAGGTCCTGCACAAAGGCTTGAAGCAATGCTGACTTATTGTTGCAAAGTTACTTCTGATTTTTTTTCCCAGAATACTTAATGAATTCAATCATTTTTATTCCCCAAATTCCTCACCTTTGAGGTGTTTTATTTAATGAAAATAATAATGCAGTAATGCAGCAAGTGGTTGTTAACATCTAGAGGAAATCTTCTTCCCACTGTACAGTTTGTTCACACAACACTGGTTTGGGCTACTGGAATAGTTAAAAGCAGATCACATAGCGTTAGCTTGTTTTGTTAATGCAGGAGCATGGTTATCTTAAGAACACTCAGGTCATAATTTTGGCAAAATCTGAAGGGGCTGCTGCTTCCCATAACTACTGCTTTTTGTTCCATCTGAGATAGAGATAGGTTTGGCTTCTTCACTAACCGAACAGTGGTGCAAGAACAAGATTAGTAAGCCAGTATTAACTTTGATATTCAGCATGATCTCAACTCCCTTCATGTTTTCCAAAGTAAGACACAATCTAAAGTGCACAGCTTCACATGATGGGAGAGCATATTGGGAATTTGGGCAGGAGTCAGTTTGCCCAAATAGCAGCATGCATGATTTTCCATCCATTATTTCTATCAGCTCATTAATATCAGCAGCTGTTGTGCAGCATTTGCAGTGGTTATAAGAGAGCTCCTTGAGTTCAGCACTGATTCTGGAATTGTGTGACTCTCTCTTGCAAATTGTTTCCAGGAGCTAATTTGTCTTAAGAAGTTTTTATTTTTGATACCTGAAAAAGAATGACAAGTCCAAGAAATTGTAATGATTTAGGCATGCTAATATGTACTTGAAAGTTATTTGATGGATGATTCGTAAAATGTCCTTTACTCTAATACACTGCTTGGCTTAGCTTCCTCTTGATTGCAGTCCAACACACGTCCCCTTCGCCATTCAAATAATTAGGCCCCAATTACATATTAGTTACAGATGCACATGGCCTTTCTTTACAAAGACAACATAGTTGGGGTGCGTGTACTGATGAAATTATACCAATGACTAATTCCCTCTCAGTATACTCCGTGTGAGCTTAACCAGTACTTGATATGATGCCATAATGAAGCTAGTGTTGTCAACTGTGCCATAAGCATCTAGAAAGTATGCAAATGTGTATTCATATGATGTTTGTTTGTTATTTTGTCAGAGGTGTTAACCCATTTAAAACAAATAACCTTCGTGCCAGACAAGTGCCAGGCAATGACCATCTCCAACAAGAAAGAGTCTAACCACCTCCCCTTGACATTCAACGGCATTACCATTGCCGAATCCCCCACCATCAACATTCTGGGGGTCACCATTGACCAAAATCTTAACTGGACCAGCCACATAAATACTGTGGCTACAAGAGCAGGTCAGAGGCTGGGTATTCTGTGGCCAGTGACTCACCTCCTGACTCCTCAAAGCCTTTCCACCACCTACAAGGCACAAGTCAGGAGTGTGATGGAATACTCTCCCCTTGCCTGGATGAGAGCAGCTCCAACAACACTCAAGAAGCTCAACACCATCCAGGACAAAACAGCCCGCTTGATTGGCACCCCATCCACCACCCTAAACGTTCACTTCCTCCACCACTGACGTACTGTGGCTGCAGTGTGTACCATCCACAGGATGCACTGCAGCAACTCGCCAAGGCTTCTTCGACAGCACCTCCCAAACCTGCGACCTCTACCACCTAGAAGGACAAGGGAAGGAGGTGCATGGGAACACCACCACCAGCATGTTCCCCTCCAAGTCACAAACCATCCTGTCTTGGAAATATATCGCCGTTCCTTCATTGTCGCTGGGTCAAAATCCTGGAACTCCCTACCTAACAGCACTGTGGGAGAACCTTCACCACACGGACAGCAGCGGTTCAAGAAGGCGGCTCACCACCATCTTCTCAAGGGCAGTTAGGGATGAGCAATAAATGCTGGCCTTGCCAGCGATGCCCACATCCCATGAATGAATAAATTTCTTTTTTAAAGCAAATGGATTAACGCCTGCATTAAAACAAGGAACAGAGCAAGGTCACACAATCATGCTAAGCATTCATCCGCCAATGTTACAAGCGATAATTTTGTAGGCTATAATCCTTTATCTTCTCATTTTTACAAGATAAATTTGTAAGTTACTTAAAGTAAAAAAGAAGGAACTTGCATTAGATGTAGTGCCTTATTACGTCCCAAAGCACCTCACAACTAATGAATTAATTTTGAAATGTAATCGCTGTTGTTGTGTAAGCAAACACATTCCTCCCTCAATTAATACACCCAAAACTAAGTTAACTGGTCATTTGCTGTTAGTGGCACCTTGCTGTGCACCGATTGGTTGCCACCTTTAACTACATGACAACATTGACTACATGTCAAAAAGTAATTCACTGAATGTGAAATGATTTAAGACAACCTGAATATGTGATAAGACATGATATAAATGCAAATTCTTACTCTCTCTAACTAGAAATTAAAACACAGAACTTACTATATTAATGGTACAAATAGTAACTAAATTGGCAGCCATACTTAGAAAGACCATAAATAAGGCTTGTATGGGAATTGGAAATGTCATACTGGGGTTCTCTCCTGCTTGACTTGGCTTCCTCAGGCACACAATTGAAACATTGTGGAAGGAAATTTTATACTACAACTGAACTGAGCTGGTCAGTCCTGCGATCCATCACCTTGACAAGACAAGGAAAATCACCACAATGTAATGTAAAATACAGTCTCATTTCTGCAAAAGATGTTGGGCCCAAAATTCTGGAATGAAGTGGCATGGATGTTCACCCCATATGAGCACATACATGCCATGATGATAAGAGGTGGAGGTGCATTGTCCCTTTAAGTGAAATGTCCTTAAAGATTAACAGAAGTCATTTTGATGGTGTTTAAGTGTTTTGAGAGGTTGCCCTTTGGATTAATGATACCCAGGTTATGAGAGATGAAGAGAATGATAGGTAAGGAGGTGAATGAAAGCACTCTGTGTGGTAGAGGTTATGTATTGATACCAGTGCGTAGACTTCTCTTAACTACCCTTGTGAGATCATTGAACCGCTTTCTGACAGTGTGATAGTTATTGGGGTGGTGCAGGTCGCACTAACTGACTCTGCTACCTCACTCCAGACAGCCTGCACCACCCTTTTTTAGGGCTTCCTGTCCCCATTGCCCAACACTCTTGCTCTTCTGCCCCTCACTTCTACCAAACGGAATCCCACAGATGTGTCTAAGAACGTGAGCTTTTCCAGCTGCTGACATTCCCACCACCCCAATCCTGCTGCTTCAGAAATTCTTGCAGAAAGGTGATACTGCTCTTTAACTGGCTGCAGCCTTTTAAAAGCTGCGCCAAAACTGTATTTCCCTCTCTTCCAGTGCTATTACTGCTTCAAAACTGCTCTGCATTGCAAATGAATGCTGTAGGAGGAAATTGAAGCAGGTTAGTGGCAAATTCAAGCGGGTGGTCAATATTCCCACTTTGCCATTAACGCAGCAAAGGGAGGAGAATTTAACCTTAGGTTTTTGATATATATATATAAAATAGGTTTATAGGGGTAACTTTTATAATTTACTGCTCCCAACATAGAGTTTCAATGTGATGGTTGTGCATATTGGGAACTTGGGTGTTGAAGTCATGCCCAATTCATGGCCCACATAAGTTTCTGTCCATTAAAATTAATGGATTAAAAACCGGGCCCAGTGATTAATTTTAATCTAGTCAATTGAGCATGGTGAGGTGTTCTCGCTACATTGCGACTGGATGGCATAATCAGCCCCATAGCTTACAAATGCAATCCATCAGATAAATCAATTGAGCCATTTGGGTACCTAGACGTAAGTACTTCACATTCAAAGAACAGACATTTGGGCAGTGAAATTCCTCTTTGTCCACTTTTCCACAAGTGTTTGTCTTCCAAAAGTGCATTTTTTAAAATTACTTTTTAGTATCCTGTCAGGAATGCACAGGTAGATGCAGTTTCTGAAAGTTCGAATCCATTAGTATGGACAATAATTAATACACAACTGGGTGGCCTATCCAAAAGCAATTATAATAATGCTAATATAACTAACTAAAATCCAACTTAATAGGTATGAATAGTGCACTGTATTAAGCCTCTATACTACAGGATCTTTCCAGGCCACTGCAGGGGATATCTGTCGAATCAACCAGCCTTCTGTTTTTAAATGCATAAAACAAATAATAGATGCCGTGTTTGCTGGGGCAAAACCTGATGGGTGAAGTTGTCACATCATTCTGTGAGCAGACTCTCTGCTGTGCACAGTGGGCGGGCATTTCTGACACAGCAAAAACTATCACAAGATCAAGAATAGGAGCCAGCATTGGCAGCCAGAGACCATGAAGGAGCGAGAAATGGCAACCAGGGGCCATTGTGGAGCTAGAACGTTAAGAGTACTTCAGGGAATGGCATGATGGTGACCCTCTAATAGGTGATCATGATCCCCAATGGATGGTAACCAACAAGTTGAGAACTATTGTCCTAGGGTTTTCGACACCTTTAAATAGGTTATAAACTTAACAGATATATAAGAGTAGCTTGCCATGGATTAGCCGTGACTCACTGGTAGCACTCTTGCCTCAGAGCCAGAAGGCCATGGGTTTGAGACCCACTCCAGAGAATTGAGCACATAATCTAGGTTATAAATTCAGTTCTGTACTGAGCAAGTGCTGCACTGTTGGAGATGCTGTCTTTTGGATGAGATGTTAAACTGAGGCCCCATCTGCTCTCTCAGGTGGATGTAAAAAATCCCGTATCACTTATCAAAGAAAAGCCAGGGAGTTCTCCCATTGTCCCAGTCAACATTTATCCCTCAACTAACATCACTAAAACAGATTATCTAGTCATTTATCTCATTGCTGTTTGTGGAACCTTGCTGTGTGTAAATTGGCTGCTGTGTTTCTCCACAAAACAACAGTGACTGCTCTTCAAAAAGAACTTCATTGGCTGTAAAACATGTTGTGATGTCCTGAGGTCATGAAAGGTGCTATAATAATGCAATTTCTTTTCTTTCTTTATAGCACACTTCTGGTTGAAATTCCCAGTGTTACTTGTCATGCTAGCCTATTAGATGGATGATTGTGTGCGAACTGCACTCTTTAATATTAGTTTCTTAGATTAAAAACACTCATCTGGCAATGTCTTCAATTTGATAGACTTTGTTATAAAATGTGGATCATTCCAGTAATCTCACAACTGCACTTATTGAAAGTGTCTTATGCTTCGGTAAACCTTTGTTACCTTTACCTTCTGCTTATGGTCAATGTTTCACTGTTGAGTTGAAGGTGGCAGTAAAAAAGTCTGAGTGTAATTTTTTAACAACAGAAGTGCTGCTAGCAAAATATTAAAGTAAGTTCTTACCTTTGAACCTAAAACATGCATTAGGTCTTCTGAATGTTAACATTGAGTGGCATTGTGCAAAAGATACTTGAATCAGTACATAGAAACAGACTTTGCTATAGCAACAGTTTTAATCCTTAAAGTAATCAAGTTTCACCCTCTTCTGTAGTCTTTTAAACATTAGGGCTCCTGCTATTCTTTCCTCAGATCACAATGCTAGGATACAGCTATTATTTTCCTCCATGGGATAGTCCATTCATTCAAGCAAGCAATATCTTTTGCTGTTTACACTCAGTAAAGGGAGTTCAGGGGGTCACAGCTCAGAATCTAATATTGTCACAATGCTAAGAGCAGGGCAAAGTGGCAATAGGCAAAAGGATTTGAAATGAAAGTAACCTAGGAAGTTATTGCTGCGTGCTTATCCCATTAAAGTGTTTAATCCTATTTTTAAAAAGAAATCAGTTACTATCCTGTTGGAGGTTTGCACAACATTTAATATATTTCTAGTTGGAGGGTAAGTTAAGATGTGACATTAATTTCTCTTACCTGTCACACAAAGCTATATTTAACAGATATTTAGTGTAACTGCATTTAATTCTGTTCACATTAGGGTTTTGTTTCAATGATTGTAACTGTAAGACTTTCTCAATGTATATTTAGCTCCAGATAAACACATACCATGTCCAAACATTAATCTGATCCAAGCATTGAATTCCATTGTATTAAACCATTTCCTATTCATTCCCATTGCTTAGAATTCTTGACCCAAGCAAAACATTTGAATACAAAATCCTGATCCAAGCATAAAATGTTCCACAATTATCCAGTTTCTAAAGTTCAGCATATTAACTATAGCCAACATACTGCCAAATTTCACTTAAAGACAGCAGCATCGTTTAAACCGTTATATTAGTTAGGTGCTTTCTATTGTTTTGTTTGAACTCACAGTTAGCTAGGCTGTGGAACATTTTTGTCAATTGACTGTTTTGATTTGCAATTGGCTTAACTTTTTGATCAAAACAAAATTTGGATCCAAGTACAACATGTCTTGACAAACTAGAATTATAAGGGTGCAAATGTACCAGAAACGGACCTCTGTGTCTGATTCTCCAATCTGCACCTAGCCTCGTCTCGCAAAATTACCCCAATATATCTTTTGATGAACTATTAACCAATTGAACTACCCACTCGAGCTGAGGCTCGCAGAATTGAACTTATTTAAATTAGGAAATAGAAAACGTAAATAGAACATAATTTAATTTATTAAAATGCTGAGTAGCATGGGTAACACAGCTGTAAACTTCCTGTGCCACAGGTTAAGAAGAACAAGATTAAGAAGGTCAACATTTGCCTACAAGATTGGTGCGGGAAGGAAGGAGTCAAATTCTTGGGATGTTGGAATGAGTTCTGGAACAAGGGAAGGCTATACAGCAAGGACCAGCGTTCACCAATGTCCTTGCGGGAAGGGTAAATAGAGCAGTAAGGGAGGATTTAGATTTATATGACAAGAGGTGGGGAATGTGTAGGTTTGAAACTAGGGAAGTAGAGCAGGATTAATCAAGCTGTTGGAATTGAATCAGAAGGCTTAGCTAAAACAAACAGTGAGAAAATATTATCAGAAAAAAGAGGTCATGAACTATTTAGAGATAAACAATGAGAATTTCCTTGGGGGTTCTCCCTATCGACCGCTGTAACTGTTTACATGGTGTATCCGGGGTTTCTGCTGAAGGTATGATGGCCGATCGGGAGAACCACAGTGGAAATTCCAAGCAAAAAAGTGTTATAGAAGGAGGAAAGGATGTCCAAAAATTAAATGAGAAAGCTAGGGAAGAAAATAAGAATCAATAGTAGAAGAAATTGGAGTCAACATTGAGTGGTATGTATGTGCATATGTAAAGCATGCAAAACAAAACTAGACTGTTAAAAGCATTAATAACTATGGGAGATTGGATATAGTAGCTTTTAGTGGAGATATGACTTAGGTTCCTGGTTATAACATTTTCAAAAGAGATAGGGGGTGAAAAAGGGGTGGGCTGGGTGGCAGTATTGGTAAATGATTCTATCACAGTGTTAGAACATAAGGATGTCCTAGGGGGTTGTGTTAAGACAGAATCCATAAGAAGAAATTTAAGAAATACGAATGGAAATGGTACAATTCTTGGTGTGCATTACCAGCCACCAAACAGTGGACATGACATAGAGGTGAAGACCTATAAATGATTCAGTGAAAATATGTAAGAAGAAAAGAGCAATGAAAATGAATGATTTTAATTATCTTATAATTGATCAAAACAAAGATAATGTATGTGATTAAAATGGGGAACACTTTCTGGAAGATATTAAGTTAGGAGGGACAATTATGTAGATGGGAAATTACAAAGGGACATAGACAGATTAAGTGAGTGGGAAAAACTGTGGCAGATGAAGTTTAATATGGGTAAGTGCGAGGTCATCCACTTTAAATTCAAGAAAGACAAATCAGAATATTTTCTGAATGGTGAGAGACTAGAAACTGTGGAGGAGCAAAGAGGTTTGAGTGTCCAGATACATAAATCACTAAAAGCTAGTGCACAGGTGCAAAAAGTAATCAAAAAGGCTAATGGAATGTTAGCCTTTATTTCAACATTCCTGGATTATAAAATTGTTCAGAGCTTTAGTCAGACCTCATCTGGAGTATTGCGTTCAGTTCTGGCCACCGCAACTCAGGAAGGATATATTGGCCTTGAAGGGGCACAGTACAGATTTACCAAAATTATACTAGGGCTTAAAGGGTTAAATTATGAGAACAAGTTGCATAGTCTTGAGTTGTATTCCCTTGAGCTTGGAAGGTTGGCAGTGATCTAATTCAGGTATTTAAAATGACAAAAGGATTCTACAGAGTGGATACAGAGAAGCTATTTCCTCTGGTGGGGGAATCCAATACAATCTTAAAATTAGAGCTAGACCATTCAGGAGTGAAAGCAGGAAGTCAAAAGACTGTGGATGCTGGGCCAATTGAAATTTTCAAGACTGAGATCGACAGACTTTTATTAGGTAAGGGTATCAAGGGATATGGATCAAAGATGGGTAAATGGAGTTGAGGTACAGATCAGCCATGATCTAATTGAATGGTGGAACAGGCTCACAGGGCTGAATGGCCTACTCCTGTTCCTATGTTCCTACATACAGGACTGCTTCCTAGATGAATATGATTCTACTACACCAAAGAAAGAAGCTTGATTTAGTTCTGGGAAATGAAGTGGGAAAATAACTCATGTATGAGTAAGAGAAAAATTGGGAAATAACAAAAACAACATTGGTTCAATGTAAGAATAGAAAAGGAAAATGAAGATAAGGATGCTGACTGGAAAAAAGGTAATATTCTGCAAAATAAGAAGGAATGTGCCCAAATTAACTGAGTAGAAAAGTGAACAAACAGGTTGGCAGATCAGCAGTGGGAAATCTTTATATATGAGATGGATAGAGTACAAAATAAATATATTCTTATAAACAGTAAAGGGGGTGCATCAAAGAATAGAATTACTTAAATAAATAGAGATTAAAACTAAACTGAGGCATATGATAAAGTTTAGGTTTAAATTCTAAAAAATATTTAGGAGAAATATAGAAATTGCAGTGGGAAGATGAAAAGGGAGATTAGAAGAAATAATTGAAAATATGAAAAAAGGCTAGCAGATAATATAAAGGGAAATAATAAAGGATTTTTAAGCCTATCCAAAAAGTAAAGACATCATCAATGTACAAATTGTGCCAGGGGACTGAAGAGCAGCCGATGTAACACTTTTGTTCAAGAAGGAAAGAAGGATAAACCAAGTAACTACAGACCAATCAGTCTAACAAGATAAAATTGATGAGTATTTAGAAATGCACAGATTAATAAAGGATAGCCATAATGCATTTTTAAAGGAAAGATATGTTTAACAAATTTAATGCAGTTTTTTTTTAGAAGTGACTGAATGAATAGATAAAGGGAATGCAGTAGTTGTATTGTATATGGATTTTCAGAAGGCACTCAATAAGGTGTGACACAATAGGCTTGTTACAAAACTTCAGGTGCATGATATAAGAGGAAATGTAGCAGCATGGATAGAAAGTTGGTTGATGAACAAGAAAACAAAGATTTAATGGAAAATGGGTGATGCTAGATCGGAGGAAGATTGGGACTGGTGCAACCCAGGGGTCAATGCAGAGGACACCTTTGTTCGGAGTTAGATTTCGGCATAGGAAATGCAATCTCTAAACTTGCTGACCACACAGTGGCTTGGCAAACAGTGAAGAGGACGGTAAAAGACTTCAGGAAGATATAGACAGGTTAGCAGAATGGACAGACAGGTGGCAAATGAAATTTAAAGTGGATTAATGTGAGGCAATACATTTTAGGAAGAAAAACAAGGAATGGGAGTATACACTCAAAGGAAAGATGCTGAGGATGAACAGAGACACCTAGGAGTTGAAATACCTAATTTCCTTGAAGTATAAATACAGGTAAATTCATTGCCCAAAGTAGATAGCTCATAAAATAAATATTCTAGAATCAGTTTTCCCTGATATTGCTTATTGATTTCCATCTATTGCTTTTTCTAACTGAGAATGTGAGTAATCAACTCTTTGGTATCCTATACTTTCATTGAAGTGCCTTACTATTTGCTCCAAATCGAGTTCACACAGAGATGAACAGCCATTACTGAAAATATTTTGTGAAATCATAACTGTTTTACCTCCCAGAAGTGATCTGAGGCAGTCTACTCACAGGTTCAACAGTCCTTTTATTTAATTCTGTCATGAGAATATTTTAGGTATGGATTAATTAAGGATTGACTTAGTTGGGCATTTTCTGTGCTTTCCTTGCATTTGGTTCTGAAATGAATGTTTTTGACGCCCTTCTGGTGGATTCAGTTACTGTATGAGAGGGCAATTGATTTCAATTTAATTTATAGTATAATGCTGTAATAGGTTTAAATGCATGCTATTCACTTCATTTCCAGCAACATGAAAAATTCTCAGCGGAATCATTGACATTTCAAGGTTGATTTTCTTCCTTCCCCCTCCCCTCCTCCAGGCACAAATCAGGCAGAGTGCATCCAAAGTTTGTGGACAATGGTCAGAAGGCCTCTAGCCTCAAAGATCTAATGACAGACCTGAAAAGTGAAAGGTACTTAACTTTGAACTGAGGATTGGGAGCATTTTAGAATTCAGCAAAGGAGGGCCAAGAAATTGATAAATAAAGGGAAAATAGAATATGAGAGTAAACTAGCGAGAAACATAAAAACGGACTGTAAAAGCTTCCAATGGTATGTAAAAAGGAAAAGACTGGCGAAGGCAAATGTGAGTCTCTTACAGACAGAGACGGGAGAATTTATAATGGGGAATAAGGAAATGGCAGAGAAATTGAACAAAATCTTTGTGTCTGTCTTCACGGAAGGAGACACAAAAATCCTCCCAGAAATACTAGAGAATCAAGGGTCTGGCAAGAATGAGGAACTGAAAGAAATTAGTATTAGTAAAAAAATAGTACTAGAGAAATTAATGGGACTGAAAGTTGATAAATACCAAGGACCTGATGATCTACATCCCAGGGTTTTGAAAGAGGTGGCTATAGAGATAGTGGATGCATTGGTTGTCATCTTCCAAAATTCTATAGATTCTGGAACAGTTCCTGCAGATTGGAGGGTAGAAAATGTAACCCTACTATTTAAGAAAGGAGGGAGAGAGAAAACAGGGAACTACAGACCTGTTAGCCTGACATCAGTAGTAGGGAAAATGCTAGAATCTATTATAAAGGATGTGATAACAGGACACTTAGAAAATAATAATAGGATTTGGCAGAGTCAACATGGATTTTTGAAAGGGAAATCTATTGGAGTTCTTTGAGGATGTAACTAGTAGAATAGACAAGGGGGAACCAGTGGATGTGGTGTATATGGATTTTCAGAGGCTTTCGATAAGGTCCCACACAGGAGGTTGGTGAACAAAGTTAGAGCACATGGAATTGGGGGTTATATACTGGTATGGATTGAGAATTGGTTAAAAGACAGAAAACAGAGAGTAGAAATTTTTCAGGTTGGCAGACTGTGCCTAGTGGGGTGCCACAGGGATCGGTGCTTGGGCCCCAGCTATTCACAATCTTTATCAATGATTTGGATGAGGGGACCAAATATAATATTTCTAAGTTTGTTGATGACACAAAACTAGGTGGGAATGTGAGTTGTGAGGAGGATGTAAAGAGGCTTCAAGGGGATATAGACAGGCTAAGTGAGTGGTCAAGAACATGGCAGATGGAATATAATGTGGAAAAATGTGAAGTTATCCATTTTGGTAGGAAAATCAGAAATGCAAAGTACTTTTTAAATGGTGAGAGAGTGGGAAATGTTGATGTTCAAAGGGACCTGGGTGTCCTTGTACATGAGTCACTGAAAGCTAACATGCAGGTGCAGCAAGCAATTAGGAAGGCAAATGAAATGTTGGCCTTTATTACAAGAGGATTTGAGTACAGGAGTAAAGATGTTTTACTGCAAGTATATAGGGCCTTGGTGAGACCACACCTGGAGTATTGTGTACAATTTTGGTCTCCTTACCTAAGAAAAGATATACTTGCCATAGAGGGAGTGCAACGCAGGTTCACCAGACCGATTCCTGGGATGGCGGGATTGTCGTATGAGGAGAAATTGAGTAGGCTAGGCCTGTATTCTCTAGAGTTTAGAAGAATGAGAGGTGATCTCATTGAAACATGCAAAATTCTTACAGGGCTCAACAGGGTAGATGCAGGGAGGATGTTTCCCCTGGCTGGGGAGTCTAGAAGCAGGGGTCACAGTCTCAGAATAAAGGGTAGGTCATTTAGAACTGAGATGAGGAGAAATTTCTTCACTCAGAAGGTGGTGAATCTTTGAATTCTCTACCTCAGAGGGCTGTGGAGGCTGAGTCATTGAGTACATTCAAAACAGAGATCGATAGATTTCTAGATATTAAAGGCATCAAGGGATATGGGGATAGTGCAGGAAAATGGCGTTGAGGTAGAAGATCAGCCATGATCTTGTTGAATGGCGGAGCAGGCTCGAGGGGCCAGATGGCCTACTCCTGCTCCTATTTCTTATGTTCTTATGTTCTTTTTGGGTCCTCCATGGCCTTTCTCCTTGTTATTCTTTTCTCTTCTGATCTGAGGGGTTGGGAGTGGGGGGGGGGGAGAAGTTATGATTTCACAAAATATTTTCAGTAATGACTGTTCATCTCTTTAGTTGGTTCTTGCCATCTGCTCATTTGAGTATATAAAAATTGCAATTGGTCGGCTTCAGGAGGCTCCAGGGCAGATAAGTAACCTGGGAAATTTTAACTGTCCACTTGTCTGGTTTCCACCAGGCAGATAGGGTTAAAATCAACTCCATTGTCTTTTCACTCCTGGTACTTGAATTTGGATCCAGTCTAGAGCGATGGGACAAAACCCTCCTCTCTCTACGGCCTGTAAGGGTTTTTTATGAAATGAGTTTGGACGTCTCAGCCCAGCTCCTTGTAGGGGTGATTCTCCAGCATAAAACAGCGAACAGTTCAGCAATATTTGGGTCTTTACTAGCAATTTCACTCAAGGAGGCCAAAGGGATGCTTAGAGTGGGAAGAGAAAAAACTTATGCAGATGCAGCAAGTCTTCTGAGATTGGTGATGAAGATTGTTTTGAAAGATGAGTTGAGGTACCTTTATTCTTCAGCTGTGCAATATCTGACCTTGATAGTAACACTCTAACAACAACAACTTGCATTTATATAGCACCTTTAATGTTGTAAAACATCCCAAGGTGCTTCACAGGAGCATTATCAAACTAAATTTGACACTGAGCCACATACGAAATATTAGGACAGGTGGATCAAAGAGATAGGTTTTCAGGAGCTTCTTAAAGGAGGAAAGAGAGCTAGAGAGGCGGAAAGTGAAAATATATTCCATTCCTCTCACCCAGATGAGTTTGAAGTAATCTGAAAAAACAGGTGAAGAAAAGTTATCAAGTAAAAGCCAAAAGCTAAGGAGCAGCCTTAGTCTCGCTTGTCCTTGCTCCCAGTTGGAAGAGAGTAGCACATATGTGAATCATTCAAAAAGAATTAAACACTAGGGAAGAGAAAAGAGTAAAACATCAATAGACTAATTGTAAATGTGATTTTTAGTCAATCAATCAGATAACTATTACTCTTACAATGCTGGACACACTTCATTAGCATCAAGACATCTGAGGTGTACCGTACAAATAGTCACCCTGTGGTTTAAATTATTGAGTAAACAAAGAAATGGTAACATCAGTAAGTTTGCTTTTGTTATCTTCGCTTACAACTCAGGTGAAGGAGATTGTTTCTTTCAGTGGGGCAATGTTGGCACATTCCCCTGACAATGTGCTAATTGCCATATATTTGGCACTTTCAATTGAATGCTGGTCTGTGTGCTCACTGCATCTGTGTTCACATACTCTCTGCATCAGTCAGGGGGCCTGCTCTGGATTCTGTCAGCTCTTTTTAAGACAAGGTTTTTAGGAGCATAACCAAACTCTGTGCGGTTAGAATCAGCTACTCCCCAGAGAAGAGCTGGGCAAAACCCTGCCTTTCATTAACAGTTTAAAAGGGGATTGACTGGTAACTATTTGTTAGTCTAGTGATATGAGGTTTGCAAAAAGTGTGAATGCATGTGGCTGTTGATAAATTGCTACACACAGAGCATCACTAATAATTTCTGTCAACTGAGAGTAAAATGGCAGTATATGCTATATATTGTTCCAAAAATAACATTTCCTGCTAAAGCATAGGCCACTGTACAATGACAGATTGGAATCAATCTTACCGAAGTGGATATGAAGAGCTATTCTAAGTAAAACAGCTTGAACTCGAGCAGGAATATTATTTCCAGTAAGTTGTGATTTTATGTGGTTTCCACCACTCCGAGCCATACTAGAACACGTTCCAAATCATAGCTTTAACGGTCTTGTATTTGGAACAAAAAATGGAAAAAAATGTTTGTGCTATTCATATTATCATATCATTTTTCAACAAAGACTAACATAGATGCAAGTAGCCACAATGGGCCCGATATTAGGAGGGAGGCGGGTTGGCAGCGGGGGGTCGACTGGGCGCGTGGGTAACGCACCCAGTGAATTCAGGGTGCTCCGCACGCAATCGCAGCTTAATTAACTTGGCATCCGGGTTTCGCGCTGGAAAGCTGCGCAGCAGGCGGACTGCGCAGGCGCATCATAGGCTGTCAGCTGGAGGAGCCCTATTTAAAGGGGCAGCCCTCCACTGACTGATGCTGCAGAAAATATGCAAAATTACAGCCCAGGGGAAAGGCTGCTCCCAGGTTTAAAGATGCCTCACCCCAGGTCTTACTGGATGGGGTGAGGAGGAGGGGGAGGACAGAGATTTTCTCCCTGGCGGACGGGAGGAAGTGGCCTGCCTCTGCCACCATGGAGGCCTAGCTCGAGGTGGCAGAGGAGGTCACCTGCACCACCAACATATCGCGCACCTGCACAGTGCAGAAGGCGCTTCTATGACCTAAATAGGTCAGCCGAAGTGAGTACACTTACTCATTCCCCTACACTCTGTCTGCCACATCACCGCCCCCACCCCACATCTCCTTCTGCACTGCCAACACAACTCTATCACGTCACTCCTCACACCGACTCAAAGCTCATCCTCATCTTACCTGCACTTACTCACCTCGCCAGTACTCATCCCACCACTACCACTCAACCCAATCCTCATACAATCTCATGGCTCTATCTCATACTCACCCTCTCATGCATCTCTTTCACGGTCAGCCTCACTCAACCTGCCACTACCTGTGCTGCAGCCACAGGGCATGCATCACATATGTGCAGTAGGCAGCGTAAGGTAAACGTGTCGTGAGCATTAAGGGGATGCACAAGGGTGTTTGAGGGTTTGTCATGGTTTTTACTTATATTTGATTTCTGATCAGCTCACATTACATATATTGTCAGCACTACTGCCTCGTCTTTGAAAATCTTGTCTGGTTTGTGCAATAATGCCCTTTCCTGAGGATCACTATGAAGACCCACAACTGATGCCACCCATTGTGTCACTGCAGAGTGGGTGTAGGTGTATTTGCAGGGCTCTTTTGTGCAGACGACTGAGAGACATCGGCGATGTCCCCGGTGGCACCCTGGAAGGATGCGAAGGAGAAGTTGTTGAGGGCAGTGGTGACTTTGACAGCGACAGGTAAGAAGATGGTGCTCGAGCCAGCCGGGAGCAGCTCAGCATGAAGGAGGCTGCAGATGTCCACGACTACATGTCGAGTGACTCTGAGCCTCCGTATGCACTGCGGCTCAGAGAGGTCCAGGAAGCTGAGCCTCGGTCTGTAGACCCTGTGGCGAGGGTAGTGCCTTCTGCGACGCATCTCTTTCTGCGGTTGCCCTCCCTCCTGCTATGCAGGTGGATGTGTCAAAGCACTCTGTTATGGAGCTCCACATGTCAGAGGTGGACGGCGTGGCCGGCGAGGCTGGTGATGCTGTTCGTCCTCCGAGGAGGTCATGACTGCAGCTACGGCGGCCCCCATCCGGAAGATGTACGTTTGAGGGGGTCCGCAAGGTCGGTAAATGTGTCTGCACACTGGGGTAAGTGTGCAAGTTTGTGAATTTTCTTGTTAGGAGGAGGGTGGTGGAGGCCAAACTTTGTCCAAAGTGACAGAGTGGCCTCCTGCAATGAGTGAGGGTCTCCCCCCTCCACCTGTCAAATAGACCTTTGCAGCTGCCACAGGCTGATGGCTGCAACACGTCCATTTCAACTGGGAGTGTTTCCCCCAGTACGGAAAACAGTCTCAGTTGAGTTGAAAATCCCACCCCTCCTAAAATATCATGTCAATCAGGTCTGCTAATGACCTGAAGTATCTACTTAATTAGTTTAAGTGGCATCACGCCGGCTTTAATTGCGTGCATGTAAGCGCGTCACTGGGGAACCCAGAAGTGGACGGGTTGGAGCCGGGCTCCGGACCCGCACCGGGAATCCCCGATTTTCGGAGCCCTCCCGCCACGAACCTGCCGGCTCGGAGGTCCGAAAATCGAGCCCAATATGATCGATATATGTGGATGTATAACTATGTCTTGGTATATTTTATATAAATTATAAACAGTATATAGATGATGGATAGATAGATAGATAGATAGCAAGCCAGGCAAACAGATACAGACAGTAAACCACTTTGCAATTCTGTTTTTGACACCTGTTCAAAAAGTGTTATAAAGAATCTGTTTTGAATTTATTCTCTATTGGTGGCTGAGTTATATGAAATTCAGAGAAAATATCGTTCACAATAATTTAAATTTATTTCGCACTGAACAAAATCATGAAAGTAAAAAGTGCTGGTGGTATATCAGTTCATGCTTGCCACCTTCCGTATGCTGGTTCATTACTCTCACCTGTTGCAATGTTGGAGCAGTGCTGAGGCAGGATCTTCTATATATGGGAAGGAAGGGAATATCAGGAACAAAACCATCCCATGCTGTTCTCATGCACTTTCCAGCTGCTGCTTTCACAGTGGAATTGGCAGAGGTCTGGGAGCATTGATACTCAAGTGAGCTGAGGAACAGATTAATAGGATATAAATTTATGTTCACGGTTACACATGCGTTGAGTTCCCAATCTTAGATGAGGGAGGGGGAATCAGAGGGTGACCCAACCAAGGCTACTTTAAAGCACTTTCCAGTACCAGGCCAAAGTCTAAAGACAGGTTTCTTGCCAGTCTCCTTGGCTGGTGAATGTTAAGTGAGTCAGGGAGAGGTAAAGGAAGAGGGAAGAAGTAAAACAAATCAAAATGTGCAGAAATATTGCTAAAGTAAGAAAGTCAGCAGATCAGCACCCAATTTAGTTAAGGAGCAAACTCTGTGCAGAATTTAAAAATATTGTGTGCATAACTTTTATGGTAAGTCTGAGAACCCAACTGCACGTCATATTACAGAAAAGATGTGATTGCACTAGAGATGGTGTAAAGGAGATTTACGAGGATGTTGCCAGGGCTGGAGAATTTTAGCTATGAGAAAAGATTGGATCGGCTGGGGTTGTTTTCTTTGGTACAGAAGAGGCTGAGGGGAGATTTAATTGAGGTATATAAAATTATGATGGGACTGGATAGAGTGGATAGGGGGACCTATTTCCCTTAGCAGAGGGGTCAGTGACCAGGGGGCATAGATTTAAAGTGATTAGTGGAATGAGGAGAGCTGAGGAGAATTTTTTTCACCCAGAGGATGGTGGGCAACTGGAACTCACTGCCTGAAAGGGTGATAGAGGCAGAAACCCTCAACTCATTTAAAAAGTACTTGGATGTGCACTTGAAGTGCCATAACCTGCAGGGCTACGGACCAAGTGCTGGAAAGTGGGATTAAGCTGGATAGCTCTTTTTCGGCCAGCACGGACACGATGGACCGAATGGCCTCCTTCTGTGCTGTAACTTTCTATGATTCTTTGATTCTATGTCTTAAAATTGGACATATTACATTTTCAGTAAACAGAAAGGCACAAAAGAATTAAAGGGTTTGATACCAATTATTTTTTGTGAAAGTTTCTACCAAAGTACTGAAGTGTTCATTAAAAATATTCAACATTCCAATTTGCGTACTCGTCTGGTCTGCTTTGTCAAGTACAGTTAAGACTTGGCAAAATGAGTTACAAGCAAAATCATTTGACATCAGCATATCCTGTACAGACCTGCAAAAGTCATTTGATACAGTGGAGCATAATGGATCATGGATAACTATTGAGATCTTGAAGCAAAGGTTTTGATGCCTTGAAAGGTGTGCAGTATAATCTGGCAAAGTTCTCCCAGATCATTGTAGTCAGTTGTCTCTTGCACAGCTCCGCCTTCCAAAGAAACATTGGCCAGGATTTTGATTTGGAGCCCGAAAGGAGGCGGAGGTTGAATCACGGACAGGAAACCCGGAAGTACGGATTTCCCGGACAGCCTTACAATTTTGACGAGAAAAGATCGGATAGGCTGGGGTTTTTTGCTTTGGTACAAAGAAGGCTGAGGAGAAATTTAATTGAGGTATATATTTTTTTTTTGTCGGTTTGCCGTTCGACAGGCCGGCCTGATTGACAGGCTGGCCTCAGTCAGACGGGAACAGAGCAAGGAAGAGGGCGCGAAAAGTTAAGTCTTCAGGTAAGTCTTAGATTGTATGGGTGGGGGGAGAGGGCAATGGGTGAGTATGTGTGGCATGGGTGCACACAGGGGCACTGATGGGCATGGGGCATCGATAGGCATGGGGGTAACAGGGGTAAAGGGAGTCAGTCATCGGTGGGGGGGAGGGCATGTCAGTCATCGGAGGTCAGTCACCAGGGGAGTCAGTCATGGGGGGTGAACAGGGTCAGTCACCGGGGATCAGTCACCGTGGGGGGGGGGGGGCAGGATCAGGGGTCATCGCGGAGATCCGCGATTGTTGGGAGGGGAGTGGGTCCGCAATCGTTAGGGGTGATTGGAGATCGGCGGGGGGGGGGAGGGGGTCCATGATCGTTGGAGGGGTCGCTGCAGGGAGGCTTGTTGGGCCTGGGGAAAGCACTCCTGCTCCTTCGGGCCCACAGGCTGTGCCAGAAAGGCACTTGCCTGCAGTTTCGGACATTCTCGCCCCCTTTCATGTGGCGGGTTGAAGGCGGGTTGGGGACAGGTCTGAAATTGTTGCAATTTTCAATGCCCCCTCCACCCCCAATCTACCCATTTTTCACAGTTCAAATTCTGCCCATTCATGGAGTAGATGAATGAGGAGACCCAGTCACATCCAATGGCAGAAGAGGATTGTTCTAAGTTTCAGGTCGGCACTAGACATTTTCTCGGATTCAACATCAGCGGTCCCTCCCATGAGCAGACCCCATATCCCTTACGAACAGTTGTTTACTTATACTTTCCAATATCTAGTCATATGATAAATGAAAGGAATCTTACAACACCAGGTTATAGTCCAACAATTTTATTTTAAAATCACAAGCTTTCGGAGATTATCTCCTTCGTCAGGTGAGTGAATGAATAAGAGGTTCTCAAATCGCATATCTTATATTAGGCTGGGACACCATCACACCAATCAAAAGGTGTCGTTGGTGTTCAGACAGGTTAGCCACGGAAAACAGAAGGTCCCAGTATACTGAATACACATTGTGTCAAATTATACAGACAGAGAGAAAGAGACCCAAAAGGCGAGTAGTGGAGGCGTGGGGATGGCCTTAGCGAGGTGTTCGTCGTCATCGATGACATGTTGAAGGCTGCGGAGAACATGGCGTAGCTTCTCCGCTCCGGGGAAGTACTGGACGACGAAGATTCCTTACATTTGTCCACCCCAATCCATCACCGGCATCTCCACATCATAGTCATATGATAGCGTGACCTGTGATCGTAACAATGACATCTGTCATTTTGTGTGTTGGAAACTGTAATCTCACACATGCCTTTCTCCTGTCTTCTAGAAGGCAGATTGATAAACACTCTAGTGAGACTAGCTGGTTTATTTTATATATAAATATTAACAGAGTACAGTTTACAATGAATTTCAATCTAATTTGCAACACTGCTTTTAACAGAAAATAACAAAGTACGCCATACTATCCCTGTTAACAGGTTAAATTCACTTTACATGCTGGCAAATACCTGAAAACTAATTGGCCAAAACTTTAGGAACAGAGTTCTCTCCCTCTGTGTATGTTCCCTAACTTCAACTTCTGCAGACCGTGTTCTTGACCAGCTAGACAGTAAGCCAAAGAGCTGGCCTCTCGGGTGAATCTTCTGTCCACTTGCCGATGTCAAGGGGGCGGGATGACTGGGGGAGCTCCTGGGCTTTCCTGGGAATTCCTCCATTTATGCCCCTATTAGGCCCAACAGAATTCCTGTCAGCAGAGAGTTGGCTAGAGTTCAGTTTAGGGCCTCGTGAAGGTCCCAATCACCAACAAGCCAAAGGTAATTACTTCCAAAACCTTTTAAACAGAGACTATTATCTCCTTTAAGAGCTGAAGGAAATAATTACCTCCCATTATCCACTGCTCAGGAATGGTCCCTCTCGCGTGTGCCACAGCAAGTTATGTCAATGGATCGGGACAGGTGTTTCTGAAACACCTGACAGGTGGACCCACCTGCCCCAAATATAATAATGACCACATCTACACAATTTGGGATGAGGCCTATGGTTGTCTCCATGGGCTGTCGGGCCCTTCATTCCACCGTATCTATGGTGACGTACTGGGACTCCCAGAATCTCAACCCCATAATATCTAAGGCATAGCTAATGCCTTACTTTGACAACCCTCCTGAGCCCAGTAAATGTCTCACTCATTTGCTTCCAGGTTCAATACACGTATTATGTTGCAATAACTCTGCCACCTTTATCTAGCCATTGTACATATTTGTGAGGATTGGATGCTGATTTTGAGCTCCAATCAGACCTATCATTGGAATAGGGCAGCCACATTCAGTGATAAAAACAGAAAATGCTGGAAACACTCAACCTCAGTGGAGAAAGGAAGGTAAGGTTAATGTTTCATTGACCTGAAATGTTAACCCTACCTTCCTTTCTCTGCAGATGCTGCCTGACCTGCTGAGCATTTCCAGCATTTTCCGGTTTTGTTTCAGATTACCAGCATCTGCAGTATTTTGCTTTCAGTGTCATTCAGTGACCAGACTTGAGAGCTCCTGCTGCAGGAAGTCCTGCCACAAATGGTCTCTCTATTTGTTGGAGAGAGCAATCCAGCAATAAAGAGCATGGCCAGACCCCCATGGCTGGAGATGACGGATCATGTCAATGCAGTCTCACCTGGTCCAGACACAGGGGCAGGTGAGAAAGGAATTTTTTGGCCTGTGCAAGGTTGCCAAGGTAGGTGTGCAACGTGTAGCAAGCTTCTTCATTGCTGCTCACCATCACAGAGGGAGAATGAAGGAAACTTTGCCAACTGCTGATCTTTGTAAATGCACAGGCAACCTCATTTTTTCTGCTCCACTGTGCCATGTTGCATATCACATTGATGCCCATGTTGGCCATTAAATTGATCAAGTATAAAGCACCACGGACAAGACCAGCACAAGGTTCCTCACAGCTATATGATCACATAATCATATAAGTTGGTTCTTGTCTGAGGCACTTTGATAGAACTCATTTCCTCCTTCTTACATATATGTCTTTTATATCTGCTTCAGGACAGAAGAGAAGATTTCTAATGAGGACCATCGACATTATGGAATTGGAAGCAATAAAGGGAATGGGAGAGGATAAATTTAGAGGCCTTGCTCAAACTCATGCTGAGCATCCTTTGCATTTTGTTGCTTATCTTTTTATCTCCTCATTCATTCATTCCCCCTCACGCAGGTTCACAAGCATTTCGTGCAATCTCTTGCAATCTTTTGTTTTTCTCCTGCTCCTCCAGGTGCCCAAGAGGAAGAGGCAAGCGAGCAAGCCACAAGTAGATATCAACCGAGCACCTCACAGCACCCTGTGACATTCACTTCTACACTGACAAGCACAATCATAAATATATTCATTTTAGAGGGGGGATCTGTTAATGAGTTGCAGGAGGGAACACTTGATGAAGCACTGAGCATAATTGAGGAGGACAAAGTGCAGCTGGAATTGCAGGGGACACAACCTACTTGCTGGAGAGTCCACTCAAGGCATTCTTCAGCTGCTGTGCCCAGCTATTCAAATCTTACAGGGCCCGTCTGAAAATATTCTTTGGTGGCTCAAAATCAGCACTTTGTGGAGTCATTTGAGATGTGTGTCATGCAACCTGTACAGCTGGGAAATGTCCATGGAGGAGTCCACAACTCATATCTGTGGAGTGCTGACCACCTGACCAAGCTTTAGAGCACCATGGAGAAGGTAGCTACTAAAGCACCCTGTGCAACAAGCTCCTAAGCATAGTTTTAGCTTTTTTCACAAAAGCGTTAACTGATACTATGGAGGCAATGAGGTCCAACCTATGGATTCATCAGCGATAGCCTTAACACAGGGCTTCAGCTACCTCATTGCTGCCAATTGGTATGTTGGGAGTTGGCTTGGATGATAGTGATGTTTCTCAGGACAATGACACATATCAACCTCCCTACACCCCACTCAAATGATTACTGTTGAGTCAACGATAGTATAAGTCCAGGCAGCCACTTCTTCACCAGCTGTGACACCTTCATTTGCAGAGCCATGTGCTGAATCAGCAGAATGAGAGACTAAGAGAATTCCCTTCCTAGGTGCATGAATTGATACCCAGCAGCCATCCACATTAATTCCTGTTCCCACTGGGGGAACATTTAGAAAGAGCACAAGGTTGGTAAGGAGAAGACACACACCTTACACTTAGAGACACTGCTAGGAGACAAGGGATATATACTCCACACATGGCCGATGACACCCCTCTACAATCCCACCACTCCTGAGTAACACAGGTACAGTAAGAGCCATGGGACCACCAAGAACATCATAGAACATGATGTGGAGATGCCGGTGATGGACTGGGGTTGACAATTGTAAACAATTTTACAACACCAAGTTATAGTCCAACAAATTTATTTTAAATTCCACAAGCTTTCGGAGGCTTCCTCCTTCCTCAGGTATTTTCCACACCACCTGAGGAAGGAGGAAGCCTCCGAAAGCTTGTGGAATTTAAAATAAATTTGTTGGACTATAACTTGGTGTTGTAAAATTGTTTACAATCATAGAACATACCCTTGGTATTTTGAAACAAGGATTCAGGTACCTTAATCACTCTGAGTGTTCCTTACAATATTGCCCAGATAAAGTGGGCCATGTCATTGTACTTTGTTGCATTCTGCGCAACCTGGAAATGCAAAGAGAATTGGAATTGGAGTAGGCACAGCAACAAGAAGAGACGTCATCAGATGAGCAAGAATTGGATGAAGGTGAGGGAGAACCACAAGAAGGTGAGCCAGTAGAATGCACTGCCTGGACTAACTGGATTAAGGGCAAAGACATTTGCTCGAGCACCTTCCAAACAGCATGGCAGGATACTTGACCTAGCCTTCAATAACTTTTGACCTTCCTCAGTAACGCAAGTTGAAGGGGGAATTCATTGCACATGTAGCTAAATATTTTTAAAAACTAAGCAAATGATTTTAAGCAATTTCAGTTATTGATTAATTATTAT
Source organism: Heptranchias perlo (assembly GCF_035084215.1). Taxonomy (NCBI): domain Eukaryota; kingdom Metazoa; phylum Chordata; class Chondrichthyes; order Hexanchiformes; family Hexanchidae; genus Heptranchias; species Heptranchias perlo. The sequence goes on from NC_090326.1 coordinate 81,961,686, forward strand.
CTCTGCCAATTTTTACCCCTTGCACAGATATAGCTCCATGGGAATATGTTGCCTATCAGTACATTGCCCAACTGGCATTATATGTGAGACTTCACAGTGAGTGTCAGCAGGCTATTTAACCATGAGGGACAACATAGCCAAGCCCAATCTTATCCTCACCCAACATCCATACACAGAGTCCACAAAGGTAAGTACAGATGAACGGAGCCATTTCGTTCATCTAACTCATCCTTCCATTAAAATGCTATGATTTTCTCATCAGAACAAAGCACAAGTGAAGTTCAAATTTAACTAGCATTCAGATACCAGTGAGTAGAGGCTGGCCAGAGAGTGACATGAAGCATATGGTAAGGTCTGGATTTTCCTCCATTACCCTGTCCCAAATCGGGCAGGATTGCAAGGGAAATCAGGCATTGAGGCCTACCACTACCTCTCTGCTCCAGCCTCAATTTTTCTCTCCCCATCCTCACCAAGACCACCAGTGGCCACTCCTTCCATGCTTGCCACATATAAATACAGGTGGGGAGGCGGGTCCTGGGATCCCGACATAGTTTCCTGTCGTCCATCCCTGTTTCCTCTGTTCCCTGGTGCCACCAGGTGAAGCCTGGCAGTAGGCCCTGGAGTAGTGACAGGAAGGCTCCAAAGTCTCCTGCTGGAGCGAGGGGGTCTTGTACTGGCCGCTTCTTCTTCCAATTTGTCCCCTCCTGCACTTACCTCCTGAAGGCCTGGGACACTTGCCCTAGACCTTGGGGCTTTTCTGCTACTTTAACACGGCTTCCGTCTCTTCTGGTGCTGCAGGTGGCATTTTGCTTGGGCCAAGGGCTTCTGTTTGCTGGCAGGTATTCTGCCACGAATCCACCATCAATAGTTAATGACCAAAACCAGGAAACAGGGCTGGGGTCATGGTGGGATCGTGATGGCAGACGTAAGTCCTGCACCAACCCTATAGGAATATAGAAACATCGAAAATAGGAGCAGGAGTAGGCCATTCAACTCTTCGAGCCTGCTCTGCCATTCAATATGATCATGGCTGATCCTTTATCTCAATACTATATTCCCGCTCTCTCCCCATACCCCTTGATGCCTTTTGTATGTAGAAATCTATCTCCTTCTTAAATATATTCAGTGACTTGGCCTCCACAGCCTTCTGTGGTAGAGAATTCCACAGGTTCACCACCCTCTGAGTGAAGAAATTTCTCCTCATCTCAGTCCTAAATGTCCTACCCCATATCCTGAGACTGTGACCTCTATGGCAAGTATATCCTTTCTTAGGTAAAGCGACCAAAACTGCACACAATACTCCAGGAGTGGTCTCACCAAGGCCCTGTACAACTGCAGTACGACGTCCTTGCTCCTGTACTCAAATCCTCTTGCAATGAAGGCCAATATACCATTTGCCTTCCTAATTGCTTGCTGCACCTGCATGTTTACTTTCAGTGACTGGTGTACAAGGACACCCAGGTCCCTTTGTACATCAACATTTCCCAATCTATCACCATTTAAATAATACTCTGTCTTTCTGTTTTTCCTTCCTAAGTGGATAACTTCACATTTATCCACATTATACTGCATCTGCCATGTATTTGCCCACTCACTCAACTTGTCTAAATCGCCTTGAAGCCTCTTTGCATCCTCCTCACAACTCACAATCCCACCTAGTTTTGTGTCAACAAAAGCAAGATCTAGCCCTATCACTCAGGTCTGGTGGTTATGTTGCTCCAAGTAGTCACCAGGCTCAAACTGGTAACTGTAGTATGACAATGGTCTTAATTACATACATAAAAATTACAACATGGAAGCAGGCCGTTTGACTCAACCAGTCCTTGTTGATGTTTATTGTCCACATGAGTAGTAGTCCTAATCTCATATGTTTACCCTGTCCCCATTTCCCTTATTCCTTTTTCTTTCCACTTCCTATATAACCTATTCTTAAATGTTGACAAGGTCCCTGCTTTAATCACCAACATTGCTAATCAAGGTTATGCATAATTGACTATAATCTTAATATTAACACTGCACATAGCTGAAGTCTGATTCAGCTGGTATAAAAACATTTTATGGACCTGATATGCAAGTCACTTGAGCCTTCCCTGCTCACTTCTCAGCTCTCAAACCTCCCCCACCCGCATCCCTTAGCTTATAATCTAAATATTTTTGCTAGACCTAAGCATAGGAAATTGACAACGTTTGATTTGATGTATGTTTTATTAGACTGCTTTTTCAGTGGTTGGAAGGGAAAGCACTTCACAAGTACTAGAAGGTCAGTGCGTGAGTATTGAATGGATCCTCTGTTCTTCTGGTAGAAATCAAATGAATAATTTCGCAGCATTACTTCAGAATTTGGCATTGCTAGCTTTGTTCTTTGGCATGCCAACTTCAGCAAATGTATACACTTGCAATAAAAAAAAGAAAAACAAATGAGTTCAATCGGGTTGCTTTATTCTTTCCATTCATAAAATGCCAAAGCTTAAAAAGAATGATGCTGGAGCGCTCATAAATTGACCAGTTTACTCAGTGTAACAAGAGGGAATTCAGCAAAGAAAATAAACAGGTCCCCGGGTTGCTCAGGACTAACCTGCTAGTCAGACAGTTTCCCTCTAATTTAGTTCAATGTGCGTGTGTGCACTGGTAACGGTGAAGGGGTCAGAGGAACTGAAGGCTCGTGGGATTCCTAGGACTCCCACAGCCACAAGCACAGCTGTGCAAACAGTTGCAGGGCTTTGGCAGGGTGGGCTGGTGAATAAAGCTATGACTGCTGAGAATAAAATTGACATATATACCCCCAATAAAACCTGTGCCTGACAGATGTATAATTCTTTCACTCGGCCAGGATTCAAGTAACGCCTTCATAACCGTAAAATATTGCAATAATTTCAATGGAATTACTTTAAAGTATACTTAAGGTGTCCCTGATGTCCAGCAAAACTATCAACAATAATAGGTGGAGATGAAAGTCATCGATTAAACAACTGCATTCATGCAGTTTGTCTTTTAACTTACCTTGTGTTCACCTAACTACTATCCCAAACTACTATAATCTATATAGCCTCGATCATGTATACCGGAAGCAGCTAACACTGACCCTCTTATCCAATAGACCCAGCCCTGACCTAAGCATCTAAACTGAAGCAGTGACCAGAGCAAGGAGCAGCCCTACTTCGAAGGCACTCATGGCATTGAGGTTCTTTTGTGGTCTGTAGCTTTCCTTTCTGGATCCATAGCTTGTCTGGTAGTTGGGCTGAATGGCTAAGCCAGGATCCCTGAGACTGCGTCTCTACTGGCAACAGGCCAGTCCAAAATCCTGGCAGGCAAAGAGGCTCACACTCTGATTTCTGGACCTTTCCACAGAAGGGACCCTGCTGTTCAGCATGAGAAGCGTTGTTCCTAAGGTTGATCTGCGAAGGGGGAGTTGGGAACTCGTGCTTGTATCCTCATACCCTCCACGACATCTGTTCCAGGTTAAGGCAGCGTGGCAGGAAACTGGCAAGCTTCTAATCACAAGACACTCCAACCCCTTTATGGCTTGAGGTGGCTTTCAGTCCTCCAGATGCACCCCCAACCCTTCAGCTTGATTTTTAATAAAACAGGGAAGAAGGAGCTAGCAGACAATGCATGACTTTCCTTGAGGGGGTCCCAGCCAACAGGCCAGCTCCATTCTGCATGTTTCCGTGTGGTCCTCATGGTGGCAACCATCTTGTGGAGAACAAAAACACTGGCCACAAGTCATCATTACTCATTTTTGCCAATACAGATGCAATATGTGTGCATTCATTGGTGTCCTTACGTATGTCTGATTAACAGCATTCTAGTCACACATCAGGTCAGTTAGTTAAGAGAGAATCATATTAAAATATCATTTTTACAGCAAACTATAATAATATTAATATTAACCACATTATACAACTAAACCTTGTCATATTTTAATGCGATTTCAAAAAATATCTTGCATCAATCATTGCAAAATGTTTAGTCTAGAAGAAAGGAAATAAATAATCACTTGTTGATATATGACAATTCTTTAAGACAAGAATAAAAATGGAAATTGTGGGTTGAATTTTCCTCTTTGGAGGTTTTCCTGCTGCAAGTTTGGTATAGTGGGCCTTCTGCCTGCCAGTAACGTCTGCTGTTGACCCCGTCTTTATTTTCTAGGTATAGCATATAGGGGGATGAGGGAGCGAGCAGATAATTGCAGCCGCTGCAGAATTTAAATGTCTGCAGCAACGTATAGGGCCTAACATCACCGGGAACAAGAGAGGAAGAGGAGAAGGCAGTCCAGGCCAAATACCGACACACTAATCAGCACAACATCAGCAGCAGGGCAGAGAGCCTCAAAGTTTACAGATGCCTCCAAAGAACTTCTCTTCAGCAAGATTGAGGAAAGGAGATTATTAAAGGGAATAGAATGGAAGGAGTTGACCCTAGTAGTAAGTACCCCCTCCTTAATCCCTTGAACAGCCACTAATTACCATCAAAAGTTTAATGACCTTACTGAGTCAGCAGAGATAAGAAGAGTGAGACCTACCTTCCAGGAATGCATTTGTTTGGCAGTTACAATCACCTTTGCCTCATTGTGTAGCACTGCATAAACAGCTTTCCATTAATCTCCTGGAGCAGCCATTGCCTCCTTTACACTTCCAACCTTCACCTCCAACTGCACCTTCACTCTCTGCCTTGCATGAATGAACCCCACTGACAGCCTCAACTGGTACAAATTAGCTTGATTCTTGTACCTCTCATCACCCCTTTGTGGTCTGTCCTCTGATACCTGGTTGAACTGAATCTTATGGCAACCAGAGGGCATTTGTACTGGCTGCTTTCTTTTTGAAGGAGAATTGAGTACAGAACCACCAGGGGAGTGACACCCTCAACCTTTGCGTTCTCAATGACATTTGAGGAGGAAACCTTGGAGCTCCTGGGGAGGTACATGAGAGAGGATGTGAGAGACAGGGGAGTTGGAGAGCAGGTGCCAACTGCTAGTTCAACTTTACATTTAGCTTTTCTTCCTTCTCAAAGTGCCAGCTGTGTCTCAGTGGTAGGGCTCTTGCCTCTGAGTCAGAAGGTTGTGGGTTCAAGCCCAACTCCAGAGACTTGAGCATATAATCTAGGCTTACACTTCAGTGCCGTACTGAAGGGGTGCTGCACTGTCAGAGGTGCTGTCTTATTGAATGAGATGTTTGGTCTGCCCTCTCTTGGACGTAAGAAGTACAGGGGAGTTCTCCCAATGTCCTGGCTGATAAATATCCCTCAACTAACATCTCTAAAACTGATTAACTGATCATTATCTCATTGCTGTTTGTAGAAGCTTGCTGTATGCAAATTGTCTGCCGCGTTTCTCTACATTACAATTGTGACTACACTTCAAAAGTACTTAATTGGCTGTAAAGCACCTTGGGATGTCCTTAGATCGTGAAAGGCGTGATATAAATACAAGTTCTTTCTTTTCATGCTGCTGCACCACACATAATGTGAGAATGAACTATAAAATGGAGCCCTGATGTCACTCCTACAGCAATTCACATTCCAATTTAGCTCCTCTGCAGCCCATTCTTAACTCTCTTGTCCTATTCTAGATTTGCCAATCCATCAGCAATCAGAGGAGTAAGGTAAGCAACATCCTGGCTCGCTCTTTCAGGCCCACCAGAATTCATCGCCCAAATCATCATTCTCCCTCTCCCTCCCAAACGCCAGCCCAGAGACATGCACCTTGGACGGCAGCAGATAGCAATGCAGAGAGTAATACATAGAGTGATGTGCAGAGCACAAGTGAGCAGCAGGACCTAAGGTTGGACAATGAGGAAACAGATGTTATTGGCTGAAAAGTCAGGAGATGTCAGTCCTCCACCAATGAGTTTCAGGACCCACATCTTAGGGTTCAACATTTAAAAGAAGCATATTGAAGAGCATCAAGCATATGTGTAGGCATTGGGGAAGATCTTCCAGGATGTGCAGTACGTGAGAGCTCACTTGGAGGAGTCCAGCAGCTGCATCTCTGGCACTATGAAATGCTGATGTCACTCCTACAGCAATTCCCACTCCAATTCAGATCCTCAACAATTTACTCTTGTGTCTTTTCTGGTCATATTCGAGATGTGCCAACCATCAGCAATCAGAGGAGTAAGGAGCATCCAGGCCCCTCTGTATGCAGCATTGCAGACCACCCTGGAGCATGTGGCTACACCAGGAAGGTCTGCAGCACAGGTCCCTACAGTGGAGGTCATAAGACCATTCATATCTTACTAACATGCATTATGTAAAGAATCTTACAACACCAGGTTATAGTCCAACAATTTTATTTGAAAATCACAAGCTTTCGGAGGCTTCCTCCTTCATCAGGTGAATGTGGAAATCCTTGAACGTTTCGCATTTATATTCAGAGAACAATACCTGGTGGTTACAGATAATCTTTCCAAATGCCCGTTGTCAAGGCAATCAAAGTGTTCAGACAGAGAGGTGTTACCTACAGGACCACCGAATATACAAACGGCCAGAACACAAAACAGAGAGAGAGAGGGAAATACATCCGAAAGGAAGAGAAAGACAGAAAATGACCCGCTGTATTAAAAACAGATAACTTTTATTCGCTGGTGGGGTTACGTGTAGCGTGACATGAACCCAAGATCCCGGTTGAGGCCGTCCTCATGGGTGCGGAACTTGGCTATCAATTTCTGCTCGACGATTTTGCGTTGTCGTGTGTCTCAAAGGCCACCTTGGAGAACGCTTACCTGAAGATCGGTGGCTGAATGTCCTTGACTGCTGAAGTGTTCCCCGACTGGGAGGGAACCCTCCTGTCTGGCGATTGTTGCGCGGTGTCCGTTCATCCGTTGTCGCAGTGTCTGCATGGTCTCGCCAATGTACCATGCTCCGGGGCATCCTTTCCTGCAACGTATGAGGTAGACAACGTTGGCCGAGTCACAGGAGTATGAACCATGTACCTGGTGGGTGGTGTCCTCTCGTGTGATGGTGGTATCTGTGTCGATGATCTGGCATGTCTTGCAGAGGTTGCCGTGGCAGGGTTGTGTGGTGTCGTGGACGCTGTTCTCCTGAAAGCTGGGTAATTTGCTGCGAACGATGGTCTGTTTGAGGTTGGGTGGCTGTTTAAAGGCGAGTAGTGGAGGTGTGGGGATGGCCATAGTGAGGTGCTCGTCGTCATCGATGAAATGTTGAAGGCTGCGGAGAACATGGCGTAGTTTCTCCGCTCCGGGGGAGTACTGGACGACGAAGGGTACTCTGTTGGTTACGTCCCGTGTTAGTCTTCTGAGGAGGTCTATGCGATTTTTCGCTGTGGCCCATCGGAACTGTCGATCGATGAGTCGAGCTTCATATCCCGTTCTTACTAGGGCGTCTTTCAGCGTCTGTAGGTGTCCATCGCGTTCCTCCTTGTCTGAGCAGACCCTGTGTATTCGCAGGGGGATGGCCTCTTTGACATGGTTAGGGTGGAAGCTGGAAAAGTGGAGCATCGTGAGGTTGTCCGTGGGCTTGCGGTAGAGTGAGGTGCTGAGGTGCCCGTCTTTGATGGAGATTCGTGTGTCCAAGAAAGAAACTGATTCTGAGGAGTAGTCCATGGTGAGCTTGATGGTGGGATGGAACTTGTTGATGTTATCGTGTAGTCTCTTTAGTGATTCCTCACTGTGGGTCCATAGAAAGAAAATGTCGTCGATGTATCTGGTGTATAGTGTTGGTTGGAGGTCCTGTGCAGTGAAGAAGTCCTGCTCGAACTTGTGCATGAAAATGTTGGCGTATTGGGGTGCGAATTTGGTCCCCATGGCTGTTCCGTGTGTTTGGGTAAAGAACTGGTTATCGAAGGTGAAGACATTGTGATCCAGGATGAAGTGGATGAGTTGTAGGATGGCATCTGGAGATTGGCTGTTGTTGGTGTTGAGTATTGATGCTGTTGCAGCGATGTCGTCATCGTGGGGGATACTGGTGTAGAGTGCCGAGACATCCATCGTGGTGAGAAGTGTTCCTGGTTCAACTGGTCCTTGGGTACTGCGTGGGTACACACCCACCAGCTCAACAAACTGATCAAGACCTTTGATCCAGACCTTCAAAGCACTTTGGGTAAAGAACTGGTTATCGAAGGTGAAGACATTGTGATCCACAACATGCATTAAGCCTTGTATCCCCATCACCATTGTCCGTACCATTGTTCCAATGACTTCCCACATACCAGGGAATTTACTTTTAGAATTTCATCCTCACCTTGAAATTCTCTACAGCCTCATCCATACCTGGCTCTGTGATTTCCTAGCCCTAGGTACCTGCACACACCCTCTCCAACATCAGCTTATTTCTCATTCTCCATTTCCTGTACTCCACCATCAATAGCTACTCCTTCAGCTACCTTGACCTCATCCTCTAGAACTCTGTCCCTCAATATCTCTGTCCCTCAATACCATCGTCCTCACTGCACTCAACAGCATTTTCAGCTATGTTTTTGCCCTTCCTGACTCTCTTGCCCTTCTTTTCCCCCCTTGCTCGGTGTCCACTTACTATCCACCATCCTGTGAAGCACTCTGAGATGTCTCTCTGTATGGAACAAGCACTAAGGAAATGCAAGTTTTTGTTGTTGCTGTGTGTATGTGTAGAAAATGAACAGCAATCCAAATAGGAGATGCTGCTGATTTTTGATGTATTTGATATCAAACTGTGGTTTTTAAATCTTGGTTTTAGTCACACAATACAAAAGAAGAAGACAATTAGTGAGGCTCAACTAGCTAGATGGAATAAGAACTGTCAATTAAAGGATGCAACACAGGATGGGCATGAACCAGTGGCCACTTGGTGGAGTGAAGAGATATGGATAAATAGACAGCAGTCTGGTTTGACAAGGATGAGCTGTTATTTTCAATTTTTTAATGGAAAGATAATCAGAAATGATGATGTCCAACTGCACTTTGATAATATAAACAGAATATATAGCAGGGAACTTCTGAGTGCCAAGCACATTGCACTGATGACCCGAATTTTCAAACACAAGCAAGAGTTTATGCTGATGAGTCACATGTTGAATATTTTTGTTGCTTGATTGTCTTCCTTTGTGTATCATTTGTTTATTTTAATGGAATACTATTTACACGATTAACACTACACTATGATATTGGACTTTTAAAAAGAATTATACTTAGTGAAAAATAATTGAGGTAATGCACCTTCAATCTATTCAGACTTCCTCCATTTTGAGGTCTGTGTCAAGTACAGTAACAGAAGCCCCAATTTGAACTCAGGACAGGAGGCGAGCAGGTGGGGGCCGGGCGATCAGAGGCTTAGGCAAGGGGAAAACCGCCCTGACCTCGGCAGCATGAGATCTTAACTCTCGGACCTAAGTCAGTCTTCAGCCCGAAATCGGTGGGAAGTGGCAGCTCGCTGGAAGGAAAGAGCGGAATGTCGGGTGGCAGGTGGTTGCTGTCGGGAACGGAAGCAACAGTCCCCGCCTCTCAGGTAAGTCACAGGGAGGGGATTTGGGGAGCGGGGGGAAAGTGGAGTGGAGGCCTGGGGCAGGGAAGGCCTAAACTTGCTTTGTAGGGCCCAGAGAAGCACTCCTGGCCCCACAAGGAAATTTTTTAAAAAGTAAAAACTTTCCTTTTTGGGTCTCTCCTGGCCCCGACTCTTCTTAGAATCACAGTATTTTAGAATCTTACAGCACAGAAGGAGGCCATTCAGTTCGTCATGCCTGTGCCAGCTCTTTGAAAGATCAATCCAATTAGTCCCACTCCCCTGGTCTTTCCCCATAACCCTGCAAATTAGTCCTCTTCAAGTAAATATCCAATTGCCTTTTGAAAGTTCCTATGGAATCTGCTTCCACCACCCTTTCAGGTCGTGTGTTCCAGATCTTAACAACCCTCTGTGTGAAAAAATTTCTCCTCATTTCCCCTCTAGTTCTTTTGCCAATTATTTTAAATCAATGACCTCTGGTTATTGACTCACTTGCCAGGGGAAACCGTTTCTCCTACTTGCTCTATCAAAACACCTCATAATTTTGAATGCCTCTATCAGGTCTCTCCTTAACCTTCTCTGCTCTAAAGAGAACAATCCCAGTTTCTCCAATCTCTCCACATAACTGAAGTCCCTCATCCCTGATATCATCCTGGCAAACCTCCTCTGTACCTTCTCCAAGGCCTTGACATCCTTCCTAAAGTGTGGTGCCCAGAATTGAATATTCCAACTGAGGCCGAACCAGTGATTTGTAAAGGTTTAGTATGACTTCCTTGTTTTTGTATTCAATGCCCCTATTTACAAAGCCAAGTATCCCATACACTTTCTTAACCGCCTTATGAACTTGCCCTGTCACCTTCAAAGATTTGTGAATAAACACCCCCAGGTCCCTCTGCTTTTGCACTCCCCTCAAAATAGTACCATTTAGATTATAATGCCTCTCCATGTTGTTCCTCCCAAAGTACATCACTTCAAACTTATCCACATTAAATTGCATCTGCCATGGCTCTGCCCATTTCACCAGTCTGTCTATGTCCTTCTGAAGTCTGCTGCTATCCCCCTCACTATTTACTAAGCTGCCAAGTTTTGTATCATCCACAAACTTCAATATTATACTCCCTGTATCCAAGTCTAGGTCATTTTCAGTCTCTTCTCTCCAGTCAAAAAAACATCCATTCACCATTACTTTCTGCCTCCTATCCCATAGCCAATTATGTACCACCATCAATCTAATCCCACGTGCTTCCATTTTCCGAATGTCTGTTATGTGGCACTTTATCAAATACCTTTTGAAAGTCCATATATAGAACATGTACTGCACTACCTTCATCAACCCTCTCTGTTACTTCATCAAACAACTCTATCAACAATTTGCCTTTAAAAAATCCATACTGGCTGTCCCTTATTAATCCATGCTTCTCCAAGTGAGAATTAATTTTGTCCTTGACAATGTAGTAGTTTTCCCACCACTGATGTCAGACTGACTGGCCTGTAGTTACCAGGTTTATCCTCTCCCCCTTTTTTGAATAGGGGTGGAACATTTGCAATCCCCCAGTCCTCCGGCACCACTCCCATATCGAAGGAGGATTGAAAAATTGTGGTCAGAGCTTCCCACTAGGTTGGCCTGACGGGAAAGCCACAGTGGCTTCCCCGCGCAGGCCTTTGGTTAAAATAGCAGTCGGGCCCTGGTGACATCATCGGAGACAATCTGCATATTTAAAGCAGGACCCCTCCGGTTTCTGGCAGGTGTCCCTGTAGTTTGCTCATAAGAGTAGGCTAAAATTGAATCCGTTTCCAATGGCTCCCTCTCCTCCTCATATGCAAAGTATAAGGGTATGCTAAATTCTGCAGACAGGGGTACTAGTCACCGCAAGCAGGGCCCCAGTACAAGCTGCCTTCCAATACAAGCTTAGGGTTTGCAAATTCTCAATCAAACTCCAAGATCCAAAGGCCTACAAAGATACAGTATTCTTCCAAGGAACTTACTGCCTGTCCCTTTAACAGTCTGTGCCATTCTCCTGCAGCCTTGGTAGCCTCAGTGCTCAGTTTTCATGGGACTGTCTGCACTTGATCCGTGGCAGAACAAAAACAGACTTTCCTGACATTATGGGCTCAATTTTAAAAGTAAAAAACAGGCTTCAGGCCTCCATTTTTAACTAATTCCCGATTTCAACCCCGGAGAGCTGGAATTCCCGGGCCTTCTGTTTTACGCCTTGTGAAAGGAGGCGAGAAGGCCCGAGAATGCAGGTTAGTGCCTAGAAAGGCACAGCTTGTAGACCCGGAGGAGCAGGAGTGCTTCCCCCAGGCCCAACAAGCGTACCTGCACTGAACACCAACCCCACACCAATCGCGGACCCCCCGATCGCAGACCCCCCACCCCCCGATCACGGACCTCTGACCCCGATCCTCCCCCTCTGACCCCGACCCCGATCCTCCGACCCTGACCCTCTGACCCCGACCCCTGATCCCGATCCTCTGACCCCGATCCTCCGACCCCGTTCCCCCGACTCCTGACCCCGATCCCCGATCCCAACCCCCCCTGTGGTTGACCCCCGATCCCATCCCCCATGACTTGCGACCCCCATGCCCACCTATGCCCACCCGTGCTCACCTATGCCCACCTATGCCCCTTGCCCACCCATGCCCCTTGCCACCTGTGCTCCTTGCCCACCTGTGCCCCTTGCCCACCTGTGCCCCCCGCTTCCCCCCCAGCCATGCAAACAAAGACTTAACCTGCAGACTTATCAGCAGACGTCCTCTCCCTGGCTGGTCTCCCGTCTGACTGAGACCAGCCTGTCAATCAGCCGGTCAGTCGGACGGGAAACCAACAAAAAAAAATGTCCTTACGTCAAAATAGTAAGGACGTCTGGGAAACCCGTACTAATGGGTTTCCCAACCTCAAATTGAACCCCCCGCCCTCTTCACGGCTCCATTTTAAAATTGAGCCCTATATTATTATTCATGTTTTCATTGCACAGAATTTTAAAAAATGTATTTGTTCCCTTTTTGTTCGGCCATGTTTCCTCCTCCACCCAGGATTTGGGCCGAACCAGCTGAACAAGGCCTCTGAACTCTGCTTTCAGCAGTGAGTTTGTCCTGCGAGATTTTTCTTCACCCTTGAGGTGAGGCACTTTTAACTCTTATCTCAAATCCAGCCAAAAACTGGTGAAAGCAGGTGAATTAGGATGACTAGGATTCATCCTCATTACCCATGAAACCAACCTGGGAATCCAACATTCTGGAACTACTAATCTGGAGAATTTTTAATAACATTTAAACTCGGCCACGAAAAGACTAACAAACCATAGATCAACAATTATTATGAATCTAAACTGACTGGACATTTTCCCTCAGCAATATCAAATTTATATAATTAAAAAATAATAGGGCATTATTAAAACATTTTTAAATTATTATTCCTTTTTTATTTTTCAGCTTTCATAACTATTTCAACCTGTCACTGAAATCAAAGATGGCTGCGATCCAAAGAGAAGAGAAAAAAAGAAGTTAAACCTGAAATTACTTGGCCCTTCTGGTGCACTCCCACCACAACACTGGTGGGAGTGTAGCAGAAGGCCCTGGGCTTTGGCTGGGACACGGATGTGTTGGGTTCTGGCCCACACTGGAAGAAGTACCTTTCCCTGTAGGCTGGGACTTATAATGGAAGGAAAAAATTGCATCAATGCTGCAAATCATTAATCTTGACAACCATTTGAACATGATTGATGAACAAAGCAGAATTAAAACTTTTTTTATGCAACTCTCCTTCCTTTTATTGGCACTTTTGCCAGTTCTGGATATATTTCTCAATATTGCATTCATCCCATCTTGATTTGTTCGTAAATTGTCAAAATTGTTACCATTTTGCACAGAAACATTAATAAGCATTTGCACTTCTCTTGAAACAGATATAGCACCAATTTTCACTGCGGACGAGGGGTCATGTGGGGTTGGCGCTGATGCCTGACACTCGCCCCAGCTCGCCAATGTGAGGTCCAGGCTGATTTAACTCCCGAGCCTCACTGAAATACACCAGACGTGACCCCTGCCTGAACCCGGCATCGACGACAACAGGCTAGTGGGCGGGGTATCAGGATAACGCGGCAGGAGGCTGCGGTCAGGGTCCCCGGCAGTCAGGTAAGTGATGGGGGGGTGGATGATCACAGTCGGGGGAGGGAATCCCAGGGGTCTAGGTTTCCTTGTGGGCACTTTTGCTCCTTCTAGCCCACGAGTAAACCTTTTTTGAAAGAATTACTTCGCTTTCCAGCCCTCTTCTGGGCCTGCTGCTCCTCCGTGCCCAGTGTTCGTGGCAAGTTCGGCACCAGGCTCCGAATTCAGCTGTCCAGAATTAAAATATAGTCGGTGTCTGAATCATCAAACGCCGACTTTTGAATTTCGACGAGACCCTCGCCTGCCTGAGGAGTGGGCCTTGCTGGCTGGCCAGAACAGGCCTCTTAAAATGGCACGCGGTGCGAGACCAGCAAGGATTCGGGTGAGTAAGTCGCTGCAAGGATTTTAACCCCCCCAGCACGCCCTGTTCTCATCAGGCATGGGGGGTTAAAATTGGGCCTATGATAACTGAAATAGTTGTCTGAATTTTAATAAGTGAAATTTATTCTTGTTTGTTTATTTGTCTGTGTATGTGTATGAAGGGAAAACAGTATCAGAGAAGGGGACACTTTTCTACTTTATATCCAGTGTATACAGTTGCATCACTCCCACTATACAGCTAAGTAAAGAATATGGAGATATAAAGGGAGAATTTCCTCAGAATTTCTCCTGCTTTGCTATCGTAACTTCGGTGGCAGTTTGATGGAAAACTCAATTAAGTGCGTAAACGGGGTTTTAGCTGAACTTCCGTTGAAGTTGCAGTAGTGGTATAGGAGAAGCTCTGTGGACGTTCACTCCCATAGTCACCTTAATATCAGCGTAAATCAGGCACTGGACAAATTGGCACCAGATGTAGATGCCACTTGACTAAACGTGATTGGGTACAGACCTCTCACCCTTGACTAAGCAGCTAGCTTATACCAGGAGAGAAAATCCTTTTATTGGATTGACAAGGAAGGCGGGCCTCGACCCCACCAGTAGATGGCCAGAATCAGATATGTCATGTTCACCAGACCAAATTGCATACCTAGGTCATGACCTCCCTTCTGAGCTTCAGCCTTACCATGCATGATCCTCTCTCTTCGCCCAGGTAGCTGACTTCGTTGTGATACATCCACCATTTGCGGTAGTTCTTTGAATTTGCAGCAGCTGTGCCCTCTGAACTTCCGGACCACTCAATACCGTCTGTTCCTGCTGCATCAAGAGATCCCAGTAATGACCATTGAGCCCATACTGTGTGCTAGAAAACTCCTTTCAACTGACCGACACCAGGTCTGATCTGGAGTTCATTTCTCGCTTTCTTTTTTATCCCCTCACCTCGCTTCTCTTCTCTGAGTAATTCTACATAAGTGGGCTGAATGTTCAGGGCTCCCACGCGATGGAAATGGAACGGTAGTGACCTGAAAATGGTATAGGAACTTACCATCCTGTTTCCGTTGTCGCGGTGGCCGTCACCATTTTGCTGGGATCCACCGAGTAGGCAGCTCAAGCAGCTACCTGAAGTGGACATCTAGCTGATTGAAATATTTAAATCATGGTCCTATGATATCAATAGAACTCTGATGCCATTTGTGCACCATGCACACTCCAGCCGGTATCAGCTGCCTGTTGGGCCGAAGAGGACATGAAAGGTAAGCAAGACTTCATTTCTGGGGGGACAAGAGAAGCAGGAGTGCTTATCCAAGTACCAGAAAACTAGCTTGGGCTACTTCCACTTCAGCTCCCTACCGAAGAGATTGGGGCCCCCGCCAGGCACCTACCTTCTTTGGGCCCAGTGTTTGGCCAGGTCACTCAATAGTGTGGTGGCCCAGAGCTGGTGGACTGGCACAAGGCTTTCTGGCAGCAGCCCGCCGGCCCGATGCTAATGATGCCCATTGCTCAAAATGGACTGGACCTCCCGCAGGGACTATTGGGCAGACGGCTGGCGCATTCCGATGGTCAGTGAAGTCCACTCTAGCATTTAATTTGACGTTAACAAGTAAAATGTTGTTCCAAATTTTCATGAACACCTCTTACGAGGGGAGGAAGAGTCAGAGTACTAGTACAAATAGACAAATAGTGCAACTGCTAGGCTCATTTGGTAATGCTCTTGCCTCTGAGTCCAAAGGTTGTGGGTTCATGCTCCTCTACAGACTTCAGACCATAATCTGAGTTGAAACTTTAGTGCAGTACTGAGGGAGTGCTGCATTGTCAGACGTCCTGTCTTTCAGATGAGACATTAAACCAAGGTCCCATCTGCCTGCTCAGATGGATGGAAAAGATCCCATTGCACTATTTGAACAAGAGCTGGGAGATATCCTGGCCACCATTCCTGCATCAACCAAAACCACCAAAACAGATTATCTGGTCACTCATTTACTGTATGTGGGAGCTTGCTGTGTAAAAGTCAGCTACTGCATCTGCCTATGTAACAACAGTAACCACACTTCAGAATTAATCTTCGGTTGAAAATCTTGGGGATGTGATAAAGTGCTATATAAATGCAAGTTCTCTCTATTAATGCATTCTACCTGCAAAGCTTTTTACCATTTTTGTCAAAATTAACCCCAAGATGAAAATGCATGATGACTTACCTTCAAGCAGCGTTAAAAACTAGGCCTGACATGAGGATTCTAGGAAATGTGCACTTTCCACCAGCAGGGGGAGCCCCAATCAATTAAAGGGAGGATGTCTCTTAAAATCTCTTAAAGGTAGCTGATACCTGTTATTTGCTAACAATAACAGTCTGTGGTCTGCAGGGAGTCTGAATGGAGATCAGACATCGCACACGTAAAATACAGATGCAGGTCCCATTCTTATGTTTACAAACTGTTGAGTTATGTTAAAACACTGAATAAAGGTTGCGAACCACTAAATTCCACATCTTCCAATCTGCATGCCAGACCTCACCAGTCTGCCAATCTGAGTTTGTACCAGGCCTGCGAGAGTGCATGCACCAAGGTTCTTTGCTGATGCACCAGAGGCCATAGTGCAAGAGGTGACAGAAGGAGGAACATCCTATATCCGCGGGGGAGCTGGTGGGGGGAAGGCAAGAGCCCTCCAGACATATGCCCGAAAGGAAGTGGGAGGCAGCGGGGCACGCAGTCAATGCCAGGCGCACAGCACCACAAACATGGATGAAGTGCAGGAAGAAGGTCAATGCTTTGACATGAGTGGTCAAGGTGAGTGAGGTCAACTGTCAAGTGGCGTCTCTTACCAACTGCACCACTAGCCGCATCCACTGCTCCATGCACTACACCCCCCATCACCCACATACCAACAAACTCTTTCAATCAGTACTCAAATCTGCCAATCAGATGCTTCCTCTCACCCTTACACATTACCACTGTTGCAAGCCGCCCACGCACAACTCACAGGCCACACACACTGGCAACTATTCAACCATGACAGGTACATCAGCCAGACACACATCCCGCTTTCTTGTAGGAGAAGGTGGCACATAACAGGAGGCAGCAAGGGGCAGTAGCATTTAGCCCGTCGAGCCTGTTCCGCCATTCAATGAGATCATGATTGATCTGTGACCTAACTCCATATACCCGCCTTAGCCCCATATCCCTTAATAGCCTTGGTTCACAGAAATCTATCAATCTCAGATTTAGAATTCATAATTGAGCTGGCATCAACTGCTGTTTGCAGAAGAGCGTTCCAAACTTCTTCCACCCTTTGCGTGTAGAAGCGTTTCCTAACTTCACTCCTGCACGTCCTGGCTCTAAATGTTAGGCTATGTCCCCGCGTCCTAGTATTCAAGTCTAGGAGTCCTCCAAAAACAGTTACAAATGCCTCAGAAGCCAGAAGCAATAATCCAGCAACTAATCTGTAAATCCTGCATGGTCCCTTTAAATAGTGCTGGTGGGGGGGTCCTCCAGGCACTCTAAGACATGTTCAGATGGTCGTGGTTAAGACTGAGCATTGAGTTGAGCGTTAATTTCCAAAATGGTGTCTATTACTTTAAATCAGTGTTGCACACTGAATCCATTTTCTCTTTACTTTACATGCTGCCAGCGTTCGGTATTTGCGCATGCTCTACTACTTATATCAAGATGGTGCCCGGCCCACATCACGCTAGAAACATGTGTGCACAGCGAAGGTGCCATCTTGCACTTCATGAAGCCGTGTAGCGCCGAAACAATGGGCGCTACACGGCCCAATTTCTAGCCCATACTTTTTCCATATAGTTATCTTTTTTCATTCACGGAGCCAGCTAAACTTAGTAACAACTTAAATCCTTTCATGAAGAAAGCAACTTAATAATTTTTGAGATTTTTTAGACCTTGTGACTATATCAGTTTTGTCTCCAGCAGTGTGTTCAGGTGAATCTGTCTGGTGCCTTTCGTATGTGGAGTGAATCACCACATTCTCTAGAGAAACTATAGGACAATTTAGCACGTATTACTTGGTATTTGGTTTACTTGGTATTTGCAGAGTGACCAACATTCTTAATAGCCAGATTAGTTGGGATAGATATCTACTTTCATCTAAAGGGGAAAAAAATCATATCTGTAGAGCACTAAAATAAAGTTCATTACTCTAGGACATTCACAGAAAATATAGACAAGCTAGATGCAAGTCTACTGTCCCATGGTAATAGAAATAGTTTTGGATATTGGATGATTAAATTCATAAGTGAAAAAGTTAACACAGTAATTATAGAAATATTGATCCCAGTCTGTATTATTCCATAAAACTACTGAGGCATTTTTTAAATACCATCTCTCTACTATTACTAATGAAATTTCCTACTAACTATATATAACCTAATTAAGAAAATGTAATACAATACACTTGCAACATCACAAACTGCCTTGTATTCATTTCATTTTTTAGACAACTTGTAATAAGTAGGGTTAAATCATCTGATTTTCCTTTTTCTCTACCAAACTGTCATAAATTTGTCTATGTTTATACAATGTTAAAGTTTTAATACTAATTTGATTTAGGGCATCGGGAATTATAAGGATTCTTACAAAGTACCTAGTAAAAAGTCACATTTTAATCTTTTTAGCTGTTACAGGCAATGTTGATTATAGCACACATTTTAGATCATTTAAGGACAAAGAGTTGTCTCATCTGTCAAAAAAGAATATGATTTTTTTTTATACAACAATCTCTAATAATCAAATTCTGGCTTCTGGTAATGTGTATCACTTTACATTTTGATATGTTAAATAACTATACTTAGAGAAGACAAGAAATCAAAGATCCAGTTGCAAGCCTAACAGTCTTGATGAGACAATTTGGCCCTCTATACAATTCTTTCATCATCATCTCCATGAATTTTGATGTGACACTGAGATGATTACACAATGTCATGAATGTTGCTTAAAGCAGAAAAGGAGCTGATATGGTTCCCTTGAGACGACCTGATTTAACCTTGTGCAGCACGCTGAGATCTGAGCATTATGAATGATACTGCATTTCCTGTTGAATAGGAAATCGGAAATCAACTGTGAGGCATTCAACATTCATTCCACTTGTTTATAGTTTAGGCAAAAGTCAAACACTAAGCCTGTTTTTGAAAATTCTAGAAATGTCACATCAGCAGAGTTAGCGGCTTCATACAGATTCAGAATTCAACTCCATTTACTTGAATCTCTCCGTTTTAGGCTCTTAATTGTGTCAAGTGCCAGTCTCTGGCTGATGGGTAAGCAGCCAACCCATGATGGGCCTCTGCTGATACCACTCTAGAAGTTACTATAAAACCTACTACTAGAAAGCCTAAGGGGATTTATTGACTGATTTCCCCTCCCTTCCTGTGGGGAAGCACCTGACAACCCTGCTATAATTAGGAACTCATGTCATGGGTCATAGGGGGCCATATTTTCTTCTGTTCACTAATTTTAGAAAAAAATAGAGGGCCCTGGATTTCTGTGGGCCTAATGCACCGCCATAAAAAGGTTAAGGCAGAACATCCGGCAGCCCACCAGTTGCACCCCTGACCCTGTCCCACTTTCTGGAGTCAGGGACATTTGCTTAATTTGAGCAGACGCCTGCACCACTTGTGCTACAGCTTGGTTTTTCACTGTGGGGGTGGGGGGGGGGGAGTGGTTGGTGGCTGAGCAACATTGGGGGAGCTTGATATGCTTGCCAAAGATTTGTTGTTCTTGTAGTATTCTTAGAATCCCTCTCTCATGCTTGCCTACAGCCATTCTCCAAGTGAGGTGAAGCTGTCAGTGACTGTACTTTGAAGACTGGACCCTTCATGGGAATAGTGGGAGTATTCACAAGAGATATTGCTACTGTATCTATGGTCTACGCAACTGAGTTCATTACTGCCACTGCTGTTACCTGTTGCTGCGTGGCAGACAGCAATGAAAACAACCATTCCTCAATTATAACACATATTTGGATGTTGGGCGGGAGTCGGGCAGAATGGCTAAGAAAAAGGCCAGGACCTGGATATGCCAGCTTCTGACCTGAATTGGAATTTCCCGCTTGGCCTCGTTAGAGGCAGAGCCTCCACCTGCCCCTTACAAGGCCACTAATGTAGAAGAAGTGGGGCTGGGGACTAGGGCCAGGGGTCAGAGGTCAGGGGTGGAAACACCCTATGCTGGGAGTTCCCACTTCCCTGGCCCATATTGAATCCAGTGCATGTTTGGACACTGGTAAGTCCAGTTAGATAAGGTGTACCTGCCTCCAAAAGGGCACAAATGTGTCAGATCAGAGTGTCCAGGTCAGAGAAGCAGCCTGAACTCCTGAAGATGGAATTTTTTTTAAAAACTCAGTATCAGCCCTCTTATAGGAAGCCAAAGGAGTTTCTGACAATGTGAAACAAGTGGGCACCCAAAATGTGCCCGTGATGCTGCAGGTGAAAACAAACCAGATGCCCTCCTATTGATCTCCACATACTCCAGTGGGGTCAATGCTGGAGGCAACAATCCCAACGTAGCTGCCAGGATCACATCCTGTGGATTTTCAGTCCTGAAATATTTAACAATTCTTATTTTCTTAGTGCCCATTTAAATTCTGTGCTCCTACTTCATATTAATATTCAAGCCTTACCCTGGTGCTCTTTTTAGGTGACTTCCTGCCAGTTACTGACACATGTTGACTCTATCACTGGCTTTCTCATGTGAAGATGATCTATTCTGACAAGTTGGTGGGCATTATCCTCCACTGAAATTCTTCTCACATTTCCAGATTACAGTGGTAATGGGCTTTACAAAGTATTGTTGGTCCATTTGCCACAAAAAACATACATTTCTCAGTTGTATGAATCAAATGTTTGATATTTCAACTGGTTAAGTGATTAATAAGCTGCTTCAGCTGTGTTAAAGGATCATTATTGCAGGTGTGTTTTGATTGGCTGTTTCTGTTTTGTTATCACTAACAAAATCCCATTTTCAGGAATTGCAATATTCTAGAACTGCCGAGTTCACAACATTTTTAGTAGGTTATTAATTTCAATGAAAAATGGGCATTTCTCCTCCAGCAGATGAAAATATGGTTCCAGAACTCTTGCTAATGTTCAAAGAGCAAAAAAAAATCACTTTCCTGACACTTATGCTCTGAAGAGACCCATACATGAGTAGAACAGGAGGGAAAAAGCTTTAACTGGTGGCATTCATGCTTGGGTGACAGAATAGGAGAATAGAGAATCGTAAAATCATACAGTGCAGAAGGAGGCCATTCGGCCCATTGTGCGTGTGCCGCATCTGTGAAAGAGCTGTCCAATTAGTTGCATATCCCTGCTCTTTCCCCATAGCCCTGCAAATTTTCATTTTCAAGTATATATCCAATTCCCTTTTGAAAGTTACTGTTGAATTTTCTTCCATTATCCTTTCAAGCTGCGCATTCCAGATCATAACAACTCGCTGCATAAAAATATTTTTCCATATCTCCCCTCTGGTTCTTTTGCCAATTATCTTAAACCTGTGTCCTTTGGTTACCAACCCTGCTGCCAGTGGAAACAGCTTTTTCTTTATTTACTCTATCAAAACCCTTCCAAATTTTAAACACCTCCAATAAATCTCCCCTTATCCATCTCTGCTCTAAGGAGAACAATCTGAGCTTCTCTAGTGCCTTCATGTAACTGAAGACTTGCATCCCTGGTATTATTCTAGTGAATGTCTTCTACATGCTCTTCAGGGCCTTAACTTCTTTTCTAGAGTGTGGTGCCCAGAACTGGACACAATGGGGGTGATTTTAAACCCCAAGAATGGGTGGGTTGGGGGCGGGTGGGAGTTGAAAACAATTGTTTTTTGGGTCGCGACCGCAACCCGGCTTTATTTCCAGGTTTAACGTCAGCGCCTAAAAGTACAGGCTTCCCACTGGGAATGCAAAGTCTGAAAAATTTGCAGTTGTGATCCAAAAAAACAATTATTTTCAACTCCCACCCACCCCCCAACCCACCCGTTCTTAAAATCACCCCCAACATTCCAGCTGAGGCCTAACCAGTGATTTATAAAGGTTTAGCATAATGTCCTTTCTGCCCCATTGTCACTGCTGAGATGACAGACAGGAATTTAGTAGTAGTAGTAGCAGCATAAGTTTCTTACTTATGAAGGGTGTTAAGGCCTTGGAGAGGGTGCAGAGAAGATTTACTAGAATGATACTAGGGATGAGGGACTGCTTTTGCACTCTATATTGCTATTTATAAAGCCAAGGATCCCATATGCTTTTTGCCCCGAAAGTAATATCTACTGGATTCCAAGATATCAAGGGTACAATTTCAGAGAGTTTGCAAGATATTCAGGATACTCTCTCCCAGGGATTAAGAGAAATTAGCAATTCCATAAGATCTGTTTTTACACAAATCAATGGCAACTAATATCCTGATCCCATGCCTTGAGGGAGAACAGGAAATGGCTCTGAGGATTCTGTCTTTCCTTAGGACAGAAGCACCAGAGAGTTATTTGCTTAGTCCTCTCAGGTGCCTTCACAGATGGGAGAAAATCAGCAGGCCAAGACTGTGGCGATTCCAAGCTCAGAGAAACACTCTGTTGCAGATCCATCCCAAGAATCTATGGCCCTGAGATGAGGGTCCTCTCTGTCCCAAGAGGCTTATATTCGTATAGAGCACCTGTCACAATTCAGACCCCCAGGCCCTCAGGGGCAACTTAGAAGAAGTGTGGAAAAATAAAAGTCATAAGAGGAGTGCACAGTGATGAGCCTAATTGATTTTTCAGCTATAAAGTTCCAGAGACCTTTAATAATTTTGTTGACAGAAATATTGTTACGATATTCATGATTTTTTTTGTAGAATACATAAAATTGCACAGGATCTGAAAAAAAATGGACTTGGGGACTCTCCTGGGACTTCTGCTCTTAATGATGAATGGAGTGTTCTGAAGTGTTGTACATTTAAATTATGTGGAACATCCTGGTTGTTACAGATGTTATATAGCTACAACATGATCAGACATTACTGAAAGTCTCTCTGATAAGTTTGTCTCATAGCTCTATCCCGGAAACTGTCTGTGATCCTGCTGTATTCTCCTCATGTCCAAGTTCCTCAGTCTCTGGAATTCAGCTTCTGGCTTCAGTCCTTTCTTCACAAATCTCAAAATCCAGACACTTATGAAGAGTGAAATAGTGGATGACACAGCAGGCCACCATAACTCACAAAGCAACATTGGGAGCGTACTGTCGGAGGTGCCGTCTTTTGGATGAGTTGTTAAATCGAGGGCCCGTCTACCCTCTTGGGTGGACATAAAAGATCCCATGGCACTATTTTGAAGAAGAGCAGGAGAGTTCTTCCGGTGTCCTGGCCAATATTTATCACTCAACCAACACCTAAAAACAGATTATCTGGTCATTATCATATTGCTGTTTGTGGGACCTTGCTGTGCTCAAATTGGCTGCCGTGTTTCCTACATTACAACAGTGACTACATTTCAAAATACTTAATTGGCTGTAAAGCGCTTTGGGATGTACTGAGGTCGTGAAAGGCACTATGTAACTGTATGCTGTTTCTCCTCTTACTGTAGGGAGTGCCCAGACCTATTCAGGCATCTGAACTTTTGCTTCAGCGTAAGAACATAAGAACATAAGAAATAGGAGTAGGCCATACAGCCCCTCGAGCCTGCTTGGCCATTCAAATAAGATCATGGCTGATCTTCAACCTCCACTTCACTTTCCTGCCTGATCCCCATATCCCTCGATTCCCTTAGAGTCCAAAAATCTATCGATCTCAGTCTTGAAAATAATCAACGATTGAGCATCCACAGCCCTCCGAGGTAGAAAATTCCAAATATTCACAGCCTTCTGAGTGAAGAAATTCCTCCTCATCTCAGTTCTAAATGTCCGACCCCTTATCCTGAAACTATGCTCCCTAGTTCTAGACTCTCCAGCCAATAGCCTGTTCAAATTTAACTCTCAAATGTGGATGTGAGCCTCGTTTTAGCATTGCTCTGATTTATTGGTGGTCCTTCTAAATGGTGTTAGAAGCATATGACAAAAGAAGGCATACGAGATACTTTCCTTTATTAGCCAAGGCATAGAATATAAGAGCAGGAAGGTTATGCTAGAACTGTATAAAACATTAGTTAGGCCACAGCTAGAGTACTGCATACAGTTCTGGTCACCACATTACAGAAAAGATATGATTGCACTACAGAGGGTACAGAGGAGATTTATGAGGATGTTGCCAGGACTGGAGAATCTTAACCATGAGGAAAGATTGGATAGGCTGGGGTTGTTTTCTTTGGAACAGAGGAGGCTGAGGGGTGATTTAATTGAGGTGTATAAAATTATGAGGGGCCCAGATAGAATGGATAGGAAGGACCTATTTCCCTTAGCAGAGGGGTCAATAACCAGGGGGCATAGATTTAAAGTAATTGGTGAGTTGAGGAGAATTTTTTTCACCCAGAGGATGGTGGGGGGTGGGGGGGGTCTGGAACTCACTGCCTGAAAGGGTCGTAGAGGCAGAAACCCTCATCACATTTAAAAAGTACTTGAATATGCACTTGAAGTGCCATAACCTACAAGACTATGGACCAAGAGCTGGAAAGTGGGATTAGGCTGAATAGCTCTTTTTCAGTCGGCATAGACACAATGGGCCGAAAGGCCTCCTTCTGTGTCGTAAATTTCTATGATTCTATGAATCTGTGACGTCACGGTAGTATTTGATACACCTTAGCTGGGAATTTCCTTGGAGCAGTTCATGCTCTGCTACCATAACCTCACTGGAAATGCGGCAGAAACCCTGTCTTTCCGCGGCACTTCCAGTGAAGTTATGGAAGCAGAGCAGGAACAGCTTCAAGGAAATTACAGGCCCTTGTTTCCAAGAACCCAGCCAGCAACTTCTCCTTGGTTCTGAAATAGTGCAGGGACACTGGATTACCAAAGAATGAATGAATTGTGGCAGCTGCATGCATATTGGGTTTTGATATGCAGAAGTCTGTGCCTTTAGCCATACACTAATAGGACATTAAGGGAGTGAAATCCTTTTTAGTTCACATAATGGTATGGGTTGACAATAAGGGCTCCTATGACCACAACAGTGCGATCTATAGCTCCAAACACGTATGGAAACCTTGCGATCAAATAGAAATTAACGGCCCGATCACTCATTTGTTTTGACCCTACATTAAATGTAACGATCTGGACTGCCCTGGCAAACAGTGCATTAATTACCCGCCTTATGCAAGAATGGACATAAAATTGACTGACCAGGCAGAAGTGACCTGTTGTCCCTCAGAATGATCCATGGCCAGGAAATTAAAAGTTGTATTGACTTTCTGAGCCACTGTAAGCACTGTTTTGGATCTTAATGAAGTTTGCAGATCTTGCTGTAAGATAGATCAAAGCAATTCCAGGGCTTCTGGGCTGAACTGCAGCCCCCTTATACATAACTCCAGGGATATATTCAAGTAAGATCTTCTGGGCCTATACATCTGGTGGCCGGGTATCTTTGAGAGATCGTCTGGATCTCCTGCAGTGCTGCAATATGAACTTGGTATCTTGGCTTCTCTGTTATTCCTCTTCTTCTTTCTCCGATGTATATATCATAAAGAGGAAATCCCTCTTGGGAAACCCATACTGCAGCCTTACAATATATTTTAGGAAAAGTTCCCAAATGAATAACAGGCTGGAGGAAGATTTCCAAACAAAGCTAGGAGCATCCAAAAATAAAGAGGCAAAAACATTTTTGACAAAAGGCCGATCCAAAGTGATTATTTGTATCTAACAGCACAATGAAACACAACAATTTATCTTTAGCCGTCCTCTGCTTATGTTCCAAGAAATGGGAGGTTTTTAGGGCAGAAATGATGGGACAAAATCGAGCATACAAAATTCACCTGCAGGAAAAGACCAGCTGGTCCATCAAGCCTGCCCCACGCCACGATGGTAGGATCATCATGGCTAAACACTGCTTGCCTACCCAGACCTCCCCCCTTCACCACATTCCCCCCCTCCCCCCACTCCCGCAGCCATGTAATCTCCAGGGAGAGGCAAAAAACAGAAAAAACCCAAGGGACAATAAGGGAAAAAATACTCTGTAAAATTCCTCTCCGACCCCCTTAGGCAATCGAAACCAGTCCAAAAGATCAGATGGACCGATTGTTATCTATAAAGACACTTACCTTCTGTATGATGCAATCTCTGCCCCAGTCAGGAACTGGACCAGCTCCCTCTTGAAGGCAGAGAGTCAGCACCCACCACACCAGCTGACAATGTATTCCAGAGGCTCACTATTCGCAGCGAAAAGAAGAACCGCCTAACATCCAGTCTATTCCTACTCTTCCATGGTTTAACTCATGTCCCCTGGTCCTCCCCAATCTGTTAAACTGGAATAATCTATCAACTGGGACACTATCCAGCCCTTTAATTATTTTATAGACCTCTATCAGGTCACCTCTAAGTCTACGCTGCTGTAAAATAAATATAAAGAATCTTACAACACCAGGTTATAGTCCAACAATTTTATTTTCAAATAAAATTGTTGGACTATAACCTGGTGTTGTAAGATTCTTTACATTTGTCAACCCCAGTCCATCACCGGCATCTCCACATCGTAAAATAAATAGTCCAAGGTCCATGAGCCTATTTGAGCAGCTGAGATTCTTTAAGCTAGGAATCATTTCTGCAGCTCTCCTCTGGACCTTTCCAAGACCACTATATCACCCACCATGTGGGAGGACCAAAACTGAGCACAGTACTCCAGGTGCAGTCTGCCAAATTGGTGTCCTTTAATGTCATCCTGCCCTAGACCCATCATTTCCATGGCTGCACTCTTGCTAGTACGGTCACAGCTTATACAATCCAGCCTTGATATTAACTTAATGCACCTGGCAGATATGGGGCAGGTTCGGCTCGGAAGCCCGTTTTACACCCGCCCGATTTTATACTCTATTGAAGTCAGTGGAGCATAAAGTCGGACATGCTTGAAAACAGGCGTCCTAAGTGAACCCGTTCCATTCTCGCTGGGCCGGTTATGTAAAAATCAAGGTTTCCCTCATTGCCAGTGGAATTTAAGGTAGAACATAAATGGGGTAAATCTGGAATATTCCTCTTCTCCCCAAAATCTGACTCTCCACAGATGGATCATCCAGGTTCATGCCCTGCCAAGGCATAGGGTCACTTTGCCAGCAGAAGAGTGGTGGAGCGGACCCTAAGCCCACCTGAGTGGACAGGCCCTGACCCCATCCCATACACAGGTTAGGTACATTGCACCGATAAGAGTGCATCAGCAGTGCCCATCCCAAAGAGCAACCAGAAATACCATTGCAGCCTGGAGAGGGCCGAACAGTACTGAAGGTTTTCAGCACTGATTGGTGCCAGCAGGGACATTATCTGCAGGATCGACTAGCCTCTTGCGGCAGGATGTTTAGGCCTTATGCTCTCAGCTGGCGAGAGGTCCATTGAGGCCTACTGAGGGCATTCCAGGCACAATTCTCAGAGTAGCCCGGGAACTCCCCCAGACTAGTCCCCTTGAAATAGGAATATTGGACCATGCCTTCCCCCCCAACTGGAAATTGGTGGAATGGAAAACATGGACCAAAATCCTGTTGGAACCTGGTTCGGCCCTATTTTCCTATCCCCCGTGGGGCGATCCAGCTCAATTTTGCCCGGGTGCTTGTAAGAATTTCAGGCTCAGAGATTCACTGTTGATAAAATAAAGTGATATATACATTTTCACTGGCTGATTGCATTGCTGCGAACTTAGGGAAGTCACAGCTCGATGTATGGAGTGCTGCTCACCAGCCTCAGAACACCATTGAGATTTTATCTGTTACAGTGTCACAGAACAGTTTACTGAATGGCTTTGTCTCATTTCAACATTCTCATTTCAACATTTTTTTTCGAGGTTTTCATTTTCACATCGTTCACCTGACGAAGGAGGAAGCCTCCGAAAGCTTGTGAATTTAAAATAAAATTGCTGGACTATAACTTGGTGTTGTAAAATTGTTTACAAAAATTCAACATTCTAGGATTCTTGCATTTAGTTACTGTGTAATATTAATAGTTTCCTCAAGTTCTTGAGATGACCCTCTTGTGAAGCAATTATAATGAAGCCATGTCGGCTGCACTCTGACATTGGGGCAATTTTAACCCCACCCGCCCGGCAGAAGTTGGGTGCGTAGGCAGTTAGAATTGCTCAGTTACTTACCCGCCCCGGAGCCACAGGGAATGGATTGTTCTGAATTTGAACCTGCTCTACTGAGCAGGCGGCAAGGACACTTGTCCAAAGCTGGCAGAGCTCTTCTTTATGTATGCACATCTGATCCCAATGGTGTCATCAGGACCAGACTGCAATTTTAACTGGACGGCCTGAGCGGGAAGCTGCATTGGCTTTCCCTCCAGATAAAGCAAGCGAAGAAAAGGAATTGAGGCCAGAAGAGGAACTGAGGCCAGAAGATGCCCAGAGTGCCCCTCCCACCCCCACAAGGAAAGCTTATGTCTCCCCTGCCGCGGACTCCCTCCCCCACGAAATCCCCGGAAAGCTACCTACTTGGTGTCGGCAGGTGTCCTCTGGGCTGTGTGATTGTCCACCGCTTCTCGCCCACAACAGGTGGGAAGTCCGCTGGCTGGATTTAAATGAGGCCTGGACTATTTTAACACCCGGACCTCATTTCTGGAGCAGCGGTTGAGTTTCTAACTCACACCATTACTCACCTGCCCAAAACCCAACAAGAGTTTAACAGATCGCTCTTTATGTATTTTCGTAATCTTGTACAGTTTCTTAGATTGATGGGATCAAAAACAAATCTCTATTCTTTAATTTTCACTGGGTTTAGTGTGTTAGTGAATGCTGTGGAAAGTAAGTGTAGATCACCATGGTAAGTTTGCTATCTTAAGCTCGACGTTGGAGAAGATAATGATTGGGCCAAAATGCATGGAGGTTAGATGCAGAAATTAAGTACAAAGGTTAGGTATGATGGCTGAGTGTGAATTCTTCCACACAGCTAAATTTAATTTTACTAATGCAGATACCTGCCACTGTGCTAATGGTTTCTTGCTCCAGTACTGTAAAGAAGTGCTAGCAACAATGCAGCACAGCTAAAACAAAAGGAAAATATCAAAAACTAACACTGTGGAACCATTCAGCTTAGATTTTAAAATGGATGTGGAATTCACTCAGGAAGTATTAGGTTCTGATAGTCGGCAGCATATCAAACATTCCCTGACACTAGTCTTAATCTCAGCTGCCACAGAACATATAATTCCTCACCAATGAGCAAAAATATATTTAAAAATTCAAAAAAGAAATCCTTTAAAGCCAACAGCCATGACATGTCTAAATTCTTAAAATTTTCAAATGTCATGCCTAAATAAGGCAGGCCGAGAGGATTCCTCCATTTGAATGAAATGTATTACAGGATAAAATCATCATTGCTGTGAAGAATAAAAGATGGAGGTGACTTTCACCCAACCTCTCATTGGCAAATATTTTAATCTGTAGACTGACGCGTTAACCGCAAAAGATACAGGGGCCAAAATCCATGGAGAGGTGCATCCCAACGTAAATGCCAGGATCTGTCCAGCTCAGACCGTCACTACTGAATCTGCCAAAGTTTGCAGGGTCAGTGGGAGGTCCCTTTATTTGAATGGCAATGGCAGGCAGCCTATGCCACCAGGTACCCACTCATCAAAGAAGCTGCAAGGGATTCCCGCCTGGACCCAGGTGGGGTCCACTTCCACCACTCGGTGGCCACCACCACTATTGATATGCCAGGTCCATCTGAGAGCCAGGGACGCAGGAACTTGCAGCTTTGGGAGTTCCTTCTTCTTCCTACACTGCTGTCCATGTAATGGGTGACTGGAAGTGCACTGGAAGGTGCATCGATTTTCGGATCCACAGTTTCTTTTTAGCAAACTGATGTACATTTTTTTTAAAGTAAGGGAATTGTCAAAGTTCTTGAAAGTAAAACAAAAAAAAGCAATGGGAAAAGAAGCCAAATTAATAACTGCAGATGAATTAGACATCACTTTAACGGAATTACCTCATAGCTTCAACCAACTTGAACCACAAACCACACAATTGCTCATGAATTCCATGTGGTTAATCAATATTTTAGAATGTGAAGAAGCAGAACAACCAACACTGCAATAGGGAGGTAGTCTGATATTGATGGGGAAAAGTATTTACAGTAAACAACTTAGCCAAACCAGAATCCAAACTGGAGCAAACCCACGAGACAGCTGACTAATTAAACTGAAGGCATTTGAGATTAAAGAAAACCCTCAATGAGACCCAAAGTACAAAAATATCTGTCTCAACTTTATCTGGAATCAATGTAAAAAACACAGAGAAAAATGTTTTGGTGCAAAAATAAAGTAATAGGTTTGAATAAATTACCAAGGAAAGGAAAAATAGCTAATATAAATATTTCAACTACCAAACAAACTCACTGAACAGTGTCTACTGCCTCAGGATATGACTCCAGAGTAAAGCATGTAAAGCTTGTGGTCACCAGGGAGATGGTTACAGAGTTGTGCCATCTCTTGCCACCCCAGCTCAAGGGGCAATCCACTATGAGTACAGCTTTTACAGGGTCCTTCCATGTGCTGTGGGGAACGTGACAGAAGAGGGCCATTCTCCAGTGTACTGATGCATCTAAAATATTACCGAGGCTCTGCCGATGCAAATTCCTCACTATGTCTACTTTGGTACTAAGTGACAGAGCAAGGATCAAGCAGAAAGACTTCTTTGGTATTCAAATTTTGCACGGGCGCATGGCATCATCAATTGCAAATAAGCTTTTAGTGAGGTTCCATCACGTAAAGTGGTGCCAAGTGAAAAAAAATATTATTCAATGTGCCGACAATGTGTGATGTCAACGTCACTTTATTTCCAGGTACCCTGGGAGTCACCATGACTCTTACATTCTACGACAACCCAACATTCAAGAAGTGTTCCAGGGAAATAGCTGGGTAAATGAATGATTCTGTTGCTTAGATAATTCAGGAGCACCTTCCAGAATGCTGCAGAGTGGACATGCAAAGTAGTGATGACGTAAATTGGTGCATGTTGCATAATGTGGCAATACAGAAAGGCATCAGCATGCTGAAGATGGATGAGCAGAACCACATTAGAGATGAGCAGGACAAAGAGGGACATAATGATCTTGGATTATAATAGACAGATCCCTCAAGACATCAAGCCACTGTCTGGCAACTATCAAAAAAGCAAATAGGATGTTGAGTTGGATGGAGAGTAGATCAAAGAAAGTAGTCCTACCGTATGATATGTAGCATTCATCAGGCTCTACCTAAGTATTGTGTGGAGTTATGGAACCCACACTACAGAAAAGAAGTACCTGAGCTGGAAAAGGTGAATAGGGAACTTACTAAGATGATAAGGGCGTTGGAGAATAATGCAAGGATCTTGGGAGTAGATTTTCACTTTCAGCGATGGCAGAAAACGGGCGGTAGTTGATCACTCACCCATTGTACACTTCGCCTGATTTTCCTTTCAATTGAAGTCAATCCATTACCATCCCTTTACCACCACTGCTGAAAGTGGAAATCAACCCTTGGCACTCTTCTCATTGGAAAGAAGATTTAATTGAAATATTCAAAATAGTAAGACTCAGTAAACTATTTATATCAGCATGAGAAAGCAGAATAAGGGGATAAGTTTAAGCTGAAGAGAAGTTGATTCAGATGAAAGGCAAGGGAAGATTACCAACAGGATAGTTTGTTATTGGAACAACTTACCAATGGAGGTTGTAGACGAAAGTAGTTTTATATACCTTGAATGCAAAATTGCGCAAGTATTTTGAGAGAAATACTTTATTGGATGCAACTGTTTGGACCATGGAAAGGCAAACTACATGGAACTATTGGCCTTGAATTTCCACAGGCTTTTCAGGTTACTATAATCATGGTGGAAGGCACAGGAAATAGGTCAGGACTCATATCAACATGGTCCCAGGCTTCACTGCCAATTTCATTCAGTCTCATCTCATTGAATATATCCCACTTGATATTAAACAGAACAACCTTATATCCTGATAAAGAGTTAGTGGGACTTCCAAGATTTTGAATGTGTGACCATTCAGATTTTAAAAGGAGCTGTCAGTCAAATACAAGCTGAAACAATCTCACAGCATTGTTTAAGTTTAAATTATTCCTCTCCCCAAACTGTAACTGATGAAGCCTGCAATTAATTCATGTTTAGTTAATCAGAAAGTTGATTAGTAATTTGATAAACAGGTGTTTATTCAGTCAATTACTAACACCCCAACAGTACAGAACAGCTTCAGCTGCTTCATCAATGACCTTCCCTCCATCATAAGGTCAGAAATGGGGATGTTCGCTGATGATTGCACAATGTTCAGCTCTATTCGCAACCCCTCAGACAATGAAGCAGTCCGTGCCCACATGCAGTAAGACCTGGACAACATCCAGGATTGGGCTGATAAGTGACAAGTAACATTCGAGCCAGACAAGTGCCAGGCAATGACCATCTCCAACAAGAGAGAGTCTAACCACCTCCCCTTGACATTCAACGGCATTACCATCGCCGAATCCCCCACCATCAAGATCCTGGGGTCACCATTGACCAGAAACTTAACTGGACCAGCCATATAAATACTGTGTCTACAAGAGCAGGTCAGAGGCTGGGTATTCTGTGGCGAGTGACTCACCTCCTGACTCCCCAAAGCCTTTCCACCATCTACAAGACACAAGTCAGGAGTGTGATGGAATACTCTTCACTTGTCTCGATTAGTGCAGTTCCAACAACACTCAAGAAGCTCAACACCATCCAGGACAAAGCAGCCCACTTGATTGGCATCCCATTCACCACCTTAAACATTCACTCCTTTCACCACTGGCGCACTGTGGCTTCAGTGTGTACCATCCACAGGATGCACTGCAGCAACTCGCCAAGGCTTCTTCGACAGACCCTCCCAAACCTGCGACTTCTGCCACCTAGAAGGACAAGGGCAGCAGGCACATGGGAACAACATATCTGCATGTTCCCCTCCAAGTCACAAACCATCCTGATATGGAAACATATCGCCTTTCCTCATCGTCGCTGGGTCAAAATCCTGGAACTCCCTACCTAGCAGCACTGTGGGAGAACCTTCACCACATGGACTGCAGCGGATCAAGAAGGCTGCTCACCACCACCTTCTCAGGGGCAATTGGGGATGGGCAATAAATGCTGGCCTTCCCAGCGACGCCCACATCCCATGAACAAATTTTAAAAAAGCATGCTCCAGTAAGAAATTTGTTTGCTTCATCTGGTCACATGCATGTCATTTTACAGTTTGGCAACATGTAAGTGCACAATGACATGACAATATCAGGAAATATTGTACAATTAGACCATGCATAGCTGATGGATCTGATTATCTCTTGAGTGAACCTGCTCCATCACATCATTAAAAAAAACAGCCACCCTCCCCTTATGGCTCTAGAATGGAATCCCTGGAAATCCATTCCATGAGCAACTTTGGGTTCATCATCTAGTTTTTCTGTGACTAATATATTATCAAATGCAGGGTTGGATCCTAAGGAAATAGCATTCCCTTTACTCCGTTACTGTTTTATATATTTTAGAGTAGCAAACAGAAGAGTACCTTATTTATTTATATGTTTTTAAAAATTTATACCTTGGCACTACATTATGTTGTAATGAGGTTAAATATATTTGTATACAATTTTGAATTACATTATTTACATGTATTATTTCTCTTGTCTTCTGATTAAGCATTTTATTATTGTCTCTTCTTTGTTCAGTGTCCGACTTTCTTCTCCAAGCCAATTCATCTTTCCTAGTACATGTACATATTGGAAGACCAAAATATGTTTTCTTTCCACCTCCTTGAATGCAATGTTTACACCTTGTGATTGTTCTCTCTTGTCTGTGACTCTTGCTATCTGAGGGGACATAGATGTAAGATTAAATGTAAGAGATTTAGGACAAACAACAGGAGAAAAGTTTTTTACACAGAAGATTGTAGGAAGTGGTATGCAATACCAGAATTAGTGATTGAAGCAGAGACCATGTCACCATGTAAAAATAGGTTATATAGGTAGTTAAAGGAAAGGAGATAAAGGAATAAGGGAACAGGGCAGACATTTGGGATTGGGGCTACTGCTCACTACTGCCAACATGGACTGGTTGGGCCAAACTGCCTGTTTCTGTGATGTAATTGCTATGTAATTCTTTGTAATATTCACATAGAAGTTAGTTTGGCTTGTGGTATTTTCAACACACGAGTTACTTTGCAGATCTGTTTCATTTGCAACCATTTCCAAGGCATCCATTCAGAATTATGCACTTATTTGATGCAAATAAGTTGGTTGCATATAATGAACCAAGAACAATGTTGGAAATTAGTAATGCTACGTGATACAACAATAACAACTTGTATTTATATAGCGCCTTTAACGTAGTAAAGCGACCCAAGGCACTTCACAGGAGTGATTATCAAACAAAATTTGACACTGAGCCACATAAGGAAATATTAGGACAGGTGACCAAAAGCTTGGTCAAAGAGATAGGTTGTAAGGAGCTTCTTAAAGGAGGACAGAGAGGTGGAGAGGCAGAGAGGCTTATAGATGGAATTCCAGAGTTTACCTCACCATTAGAGCAAATGATGTGGCATGGCGTGGCATGACAAGACACACCATGTAAATCCAAATTCCTTCCCTTGCCGTAATATAGCACAATTTTCTATTTGAATACTGAAATTTTGCATAAAACATCATGGAGGTCATGAAAATGCTGGATTCAGCAGATCTGAGTTGCTTTTTTATCTTCACACTTTTCCCGTGGAGAATAGTGTGAAGTAGTGGAAGGATTAGCAGGCTGATTAACAGTTTGACAGGTCACAGTGTAAACACTCCTTCCATGGCTATAACCACCTTATACCAGCTGATAGAGTGTTTAGTTTTATATAGCGGGAGGGTTTTATGGGCTCCCCCGTCACATACGTTAAAGAAGGGCCACCCACACCCACGAGTGTCCCGATGGCTGTTAACCCAGAATCCAGAACCGGAGCTGCAGTCTCTACTTGCTGGGACGGTCTGGATCGGGGTTCAAAACTTGCACCTTTTGACTCAGAGACAGGAATGCTACCACTAAGCCAAAGGCCTGCTCCTAGCAGATCTGACTGATGATAAATCATTTTTTCTAATCATAATTCATCAGTGTAATATAAAATCTTGTTTTATATCATAAATTCTGCCATAAAAAAAGATAACCTGAAACATATTAGCTGAAGTATTCCAATATTGTAAAATATAACTCAATTGTGACTTTGAGTACTGATGCTGTACGGCATCTCAGAGTTGCATTGCTTCAGTTAATTGGATCCCCCCCTAATAATTAGCTAAATTGGATTTTAATCTACCAGCAGTAATCATTTATCGCTGTTAAAGCTATAGTGAAAGTGCAGAGTGGTGTTAACAGCTCTCAAAGTACCTTCAAAGTAGCTTTGCAGTAAGATTACCAAAACTCTGAATATCCTATTATTTACATGTTAAAGTTCGTATAAGTCTTCTCATTCTTATTATTATAAGAGGTAAGCTAAAAACAAAGTATGTGATGACAGGTTGTAGGGTGCGATTTATATTCCACTTATGGTGCTGACCATAATTCACTTGAGAATTTGTTGGTCATGAGTTTTAAGGTCAGGCCATTTGTGGGATATAAATCATATCCTACAAATTTCTGCCCATGTATCCTCTCAGTCATAAATTGTTTACACGATATTGTTAGAAATTAATGTTTTCCTTGTCAAAGTATTGTTGAATTATAAATACATTATGCACCTTTTGCCCTAGCATTGAATTATTACACTATAGTATTTGTCTGACATTCTTTGCTAATACTTTAACAGGGGAAGCATTAACCTGTACCAACACAACATAAACAGCCTCCATTTGATGAGTCCTATTTGTATTATGATATGTCTGTTCAGAGCGTGATAGTTTTGAAAGAGATACAACAGAATCAAAAGCAGCATTATTTCAAAAGCATCAATATTCCTTTTTAAAGCAAATAGAACTGGAAAAGAGTTTAATTTTTTTTCCTGAAAGGGGGAACATAGCTTTTCCAAAGGTTAATTAACATGTTTCTCCATGGAAGGTGCCATGGTTTATTTTCTTAGCGCTGTCTTTGATGGGAACTCACGGAATGGACTGAGAAAAGGGGAAGCCAATTATAAGCTGATTTGCTAATGTTATTTTTTTAGAGTTAAACACCACTTTCAGTTACAATGCCGCTGGCACCAGGGCTGTCAGTTCCCTGAATGCTTTCATATGAAGGCCTGTCATAGCAAACAGACTGTTTGATGGTTGGACTCCTCAGGGGGGTAGCAAAACTTGACAGGGCTTTAAAACAGCTTTTGCAGCTATAGCTCCAAAAATCCTGAAAGCCCGTTGATATGGTGGGAAAAGAAGTAAGACATGCAGGTTATAAATAAACTCTTTTATAGATGGCAACAGTATTATAGAAACTTCAAAGGCTAGGCCTAGGGAAGTTAGGTCAATCTGTACTCCCTTTCCTCGGACAGTCATTTCATAAAACTCTCACTATAGCATTGCTTTAATTAAACTTTTATTAGACTTCAGCTTTATTGTGTTAGTTGTGATCTTCTTTGTGATTCTTTTTAAAAGATAGCTGCAACGTAGCTATTGCAGTTATGTGTTTGCCAAAGCTAACAGGGAGAGAGAGATGGGGGAGGGGGACTCAGCCTGGCTTTACTCCAGAGTACATTGGGACTGCAGACTTCACTCACATTGGCTGTCATAGCTTTTCCAAAGCAGCACTGACCCTCAGGCCGTGCTCAATGGGTCTACGAGACAGTGGGAGAGGATCAAATACTTTTTATGTACTGTCAAATACTGTACTTCTGTGGAGGCTTTAGTTTGCTGCACAGTGTACGTTTAACAGTCCTGTATCCAGCTGCTGACATTCTCAAGTGGCTGCGCTTCAAACTCAATCTTAACATCAATAAGAACATCCCAACTCAGACGTATATGCTTTATGATGTAAAGCTTATGGCTGGCTTAGAATCAAGGTTATAAATTTTACAGACCGCCTTAGCAATTGTGATCAAACAGAGATCCATCCCAGACTGACCTATTAAAATGACAATGAGAAAGTACCAAATAAGGGATGAGTGTGGCTTCAGCAAAATAACCATTGGAGCAACTTTCACACGTCATTTGTGCTGGTACTTTTGATTATAATACTTTCCAGAAAGAAAGCTTTAAAAAAAAAATTCTTCCCAGTTCCTGTCTGTGGTCAACAAGAGCAGACAATCCTGCCCTTGTGTTGGACTTCAAATGTTGCTGAGAGGGATACAATTATTTGTGACAAGTGGAAAATCTTCCTGTAATTGAGTTTCTATTTGCATACAGATTTCCCCATTTCACTAGTGTCCACTTACAGATGGCATGCTGTGATAATATTATTTCCTTCCTATTTATCAAATGTCTTAATCTGTTTTCTTTACTAGACTACTGATCTTTAAGGCTAAAAGGCCCAAGTTGGGACATTTTTAAAGAGTGGAGGGGGGAGGGAACAAGGAGAATTTGTCTTCTTCAACAGTACTTCCTCTCTTCTCTAGTTAAAGGGTCAGTTGGCAACTCCAGATCAAGAGATAATACAAACACTGTGACTGATAAGGTTTGTCTGCAGACACGTTTACAAGTTACAGTACTTAAAAACAGGAGGGCAAAGTTTATTGGCCAGAATTCAGGTTAAAGTTATCCCTTGAATTGCTTTTGATGTTGATGAATGTAAATGAACGTGCAAAGCCTGAAGTAGGTCATAGCGTGAATTAAGCAAGAGAACAGAGAAGATGGAAGGAGGGTCACTCTTAATTTTTAAGGTATTTTCTTGACCCTTCTCTTATAAGTATGCTTCATATCTATTAAGCCATTTCAATTTTATAAAATGTAATAATTACCTTCTTCTTGCCTTGAAAATTAAGAAGCAAGATCTTAGAGCTTATTAATGGTATTTCTGAAACTTGAATCCAGAAGATCAAATAATGAATTAGAGCAAAAATGTAAGGAATATGCAGGACACTTAATTTGAAAAAAATGCTTCATTGTCAAACAGCTAGCATATAAAACACTTTTGTTCTGCTTAAAGACACAAATTCCAACCTCTAAAATGCATTTTGGTATTAGTGTACTGAAACAGAAATTGTGTCTGGAACGATGATATTGTATTTAAAATAATCCAGCTGCATGTGTTACCTCAGCCTAAGTTAAAGAGTCATGCAGTGTATAATGAAACAAAAAGTCTGCCTTGGTGATAACATTTATATACCTCTGATTAATAACCTATGCAGTTGTGTCAACATTTCTTCTTCCATTTTTGAAAACATATGGGGGGAATAAAGTTGGATCAGGCCTGTTTTTGGGTGGAGGTAGCACAATCCGCTATTACCCCGTGCCCAATGGCCCCTGCGCAGGCAGGACGAGACTTTTGACTCGCCTGAGGACTTACCTGCAATCTGCATTGGAAATCAGCGTTGAATGAGGATTCCATGCAATTTGCTCTTTCCACCAGCAAGGGGAGCTCCAATCTCTTAAAGGCAGGCTGTATGTTAGAAATCTCTTAAAGGTAGCTGGTACCTGTTATTTGCTGAAAATAACAGTCTGCTGTCTGTACAGAGTCTGAATGGAGATCAGACATTGCACACATAAAGCACAGATGCAGGTCCCATCCATATGTTTACAGACTGATGAGTTATGTTAAAACATTGAATAAAGATTGCACACTACTAAATCCCACATCATCCAATCTGCATGCCAGGCCTCACCAATGTGTCGATCTGAGTTTGTACCAGGCCTGTGAGAGTGCATGCACCAAGGTTCTCTGCTGATGCACCAGAGGCCTTGGTGCAAGAGGTGGACAGAAGGAGGAGGGGTGGGGGGGGGCAAGAGGCCCTCCAGACATCTACCCAAAAGGAGGTGGGAGGCAGCAGGGGATGAAGTCAATGCCAAGCGCACAGCATCATGAACATGGATGCAGTGCAGGAAGTTCAATGCTTTGACATGAGTGGTTAAGGTGAGTGAGGTCAACTGTCAAGTGGTGTCTCCTACCAACTGCACCACACACTACACCTCCCATCCGCCACATACCAATAAACTCTTTCCATCAGTACTCTACTCTTCCAATCAGATGCTTCCTCTCACCCTTACACATTCTCACTGTTGCAAGCTGCACACCCACAACTCACAGGCCAAACACACTGGCAGCTATTCACCATGACAGGCACATGACTCAGACACACGCCCCACTTTCTTGCAGGAGAAGATAACGCATATCAAGAGGCAGGAGTGGCAGTGGCATTCAGCCCCTCAATCCTGTTCCGCCATTCAATGAGATCATGGTGGACCTGTGGCCTAACTCCATATGCCCACCTCAGCCCCATTTCCTTTAATACCCTTGGTTCACAGAAATCTATCAATCTCAGATTTAAAATTCACAATTGAGCTAGCATCAACTGCCGTTTGCAAAAGAGCTTTCCAAACTTCTCCCACCCTTTGCGTGTAAAAGCATTTCCTAACTTCACTCCTGCACGTTCTGGCGCTAAATGTTAGGCTATGTCCCCGCATCCTAGTATTAAAATTTAGGAGACCTCCAG
Source organism: Heptranchias perlo (assembly GCF_035084215.1). Taxonomy (NCBI): domain Eukaryota; kingdom Metazoa; phylum Chordata; class Chondrichthyes; order Hexanchiformes; family Hexanchidae; genus Heptranchias; species Heptranchias perlo. The sequence goes on from NC_090326.1 coordinate 82,001,237, forward strand.
AAACAGTTACAAATGCCTCAGCAGCCAGAAGCAATAATCCAGCCTCTAACCTATAAATCCTGCATGGTCCCTTTAAATAGCACTGGTGGTGTTCCTACAGGCACTCTAAGACACATTCAGATGGTCGTGGTTAAGACTGTGCGTTGAGTTGAACGTTAAGTCCCAAAATGGTGTCTATCACTTTAAATCAACGCTGCACACTGATTGTATCCATTTTCTCTTTACATGCTTCCGGCGTTCGTTATCTGCGCCTGCGCTAACTCCTATACCAAGATAGTGACTGGTGCACGGCACGCTGGAAACATGCATGCGCAACCAAGACGCCATCTTGGCACTTCAGGAGGCCGCGTAGCGCCGAAAAAATGGGCGTTACACAGCCCAATTTAACGCCCATGCTATTTTCAAACTTTTCAGTCCATCCTTCATGCCCGCAGAAAACTCTCCGTACATTCCTGGGAAAGTCAACCATTGTAAATGACCACACGACATTACCCAAGGTCTTATCTACACAGGTTAGAAGATGGAGAAGTGTGACATTTAACAAGCCAAGTACTCACCCCCTCTATCTGGAGTCTAGGGGGGCAAAATTGGGTCGTTTAGCACCCATTTTGTAGAGCCTAAGTCCCGAAATTGGTGTCCGAGATGCGCACACACACTTCCGACGGGAAGTGCGCAGGATGCCATCTTGGTAAAAGGGTTTGCGCACACACCTAACAACCGCCGGCAGTATGTAGAGTAGAGCGATGGTGATGTAAATCAGTGTGCACCGCAGATTTGAAGCAACTGGTGACATTTTTGAATGCCACAATCCAGCCAACGTCCAGTCTTAAACCTCACACAGCTGAACAGGACTTAAACAGCATGAAGGACTCCCCACCAGCGCTATTTAAAGGGATCATGAACTACTTACAGGTTAGTTGCTGGATTATTTCTTCCGGCTGCTGGTGCAATTGTACATGTTTTTGGACATTTCCTATACTTGGCTAAAGTTTCAATATTTTATAAAGAGTGGTCTGACTGGTCTTGCGGTACTTTTAGTGGTATTTAAAATATAGTGCTGCAAAAAGTTGCTTCTAGACATGGGTTGCCTGGTAGGGCTTCCTCTGGGAATTGAACATGACTGGGAGAATGAAGAGAGGCCACGCAGAGCAGGACAAGCTGCTAGAAGAGGAAGGAAGATGGGGAGGAGCAGGGCACTCAGGTGGAGGCCATATCCAAGGAGGGTCTTCAGGGACCAATTCTCTTACCTCAACTTCAGTGATGACCAGTTCATCAGACGTCTTCGGTTCACTAACTGACTGAAATTTGTCAACTACTGCAGCCACAACTGCAGCCTCAAAGCAGGGCAAGGACAGCATTGTCTGTGGCTGTCAAGGTGACCATGGGTCTTAATTTTTATGGCTCTGGCTCCTTTTAGGCTGCTGTTGGAGATATAAGCAACATCTTGTAAATTTGCAGTGCACTGGGAGGTCACTGAAGCTCTCTATATGAGAAACCTCTCATTGAGAAACAGGTTCATTTCATTCCCTTTTACCAGATACAAGCAGGAGGAGTGAGCACGAGGTTTTGCTCTCATTGCAAGCTTCCCCATGGTGCAGGGTGCCAATGACTGCATGCATATTGCCTTGTGTGCTCCACATTAAACTTGGCCATATTCATGAACAGAAAGGGATTCCACTCCCTCAATGTGCAGCTGGTGTGCGATCACAGGCAGCACATCATGCAGGTAAATGCCCGATATCCTGGCAGCAGTCATGATTCCTTCATTCTATGGCAGTCCTCTGTTCCACATGTATTTCAACCAGCATGGTAAGTCAAAGGCTGGCTACTGGGCCACAAGGGTTATCCCCACATGAAATGGCTCGTGACTCCGGTCAGGAACGCACGCATACGTGCTCAGTAGGCCTACAATGACAGCCATGCTGCCACAAGGAACATCATAGAACACACCATAGACATCCTAAAGCAACGCTTCCGCTGCCTGGACCAGCAGTATTCAGCTGAGTGTGTATCAAGATTTGTCATAGTATGCTGCATGCTGCACAACCTGATATTATAAGGGAACAGCCCTTGCCACCACCTATCAGGCGAGAACCTAAGCAAGAGGAAGAGGCAGAGGAACAAGAGAAAGAGGCGGAAGAGGAGGAGGAGGAAGAGGCAGAGGAGGAACAGGAGGAAGTGCAACAAGAAGTGGAGGAAGAGGCAGGGAGGGAGGATATAATGTAGACAGGCCCTGTCTGCCAGTGCTCTGCATGATCAGATTATTAATGAGTGATACCAGTAACCTCAACGACACCTCCCCATTCACCAACAGTCCCACACTCCTTACCATTTCTCTCTCACATGACCATCAAATAGCCCCCCTTATGATTACACATTGCTTCCTCCCTGAGCTCATCATAGAAATGAAAACCACCATAAAATGCAACTTCAAATCCACTTTTATAAATTAACACATGAAATTATGCAAACAAAATGAGACTATTCACCCTTATACATTCCCTTATTGCCTGTCGTTCGTGTGCCTTTTCCTTTCCTAGTGCTCCTACGAGGTACATCCCCAGTGGCTGGAGCATGGGTGATGGAAGGCTGCTGACCTTCAGTTGAGGAGACTGTAGATGACCTTGGAGGATGACCTCGAGCAGCTGTGGGCCAAGGTTTTCCAGTGCACCAAGCATTCAATTGTGTTCGCCCATCAGCCTTCTTCTGTAGCTTGGCCCATCAAAGTCATCATCTGACTCCTCTGCTGCAGAACTAGTGTGTGGCCTTGTTCTCTGGCGAGCTGGTACCTGCAGTATCCTTTCCCCCCACCCTGGCTCCTGCGCACTTGTGCCTGGTGTCTCACCACATGCAGATCCCTCCTCTAAAGTACACGCAGTGCCAATCTCTGAGCTGGTGGCTGTGAGTGTAAGATCGAGTGACGGTGTGTCTTATCACCGTCTTCTTTCTCTGCACACTCGGAACATTTGGATAAACATAATTTAATAGGACAAAGTCAGCATGGCTTTATGAAGGGGAAGTCATGTCTGACAAATTTGCTTGAGTTCTTTGAGGATATAACGTACAGGGTGGATAAAGGGGAACCAGTGGACGTAGTGTATTTGGACTTCCAGAAGGCATTCGACAAGGTGCCACATAAAAGATTATTGCTCAAGATAAAGAATCACTGGATTGGGGGTAATATTCTGGCATGGGTGGAGGATTGGTTATCTAACAGGAAGCAGAGAGTTGGGATAAATGGTACATTCTCGGACTGGCAACCTGTAGCCAGTGGTGTTCCGCAGGGGTCGGTGCTGGGTCCCCAACCCTTTACAATCTATATTAACGATTTGGAGGAGGGGACCGAGTGTAATATATCAAAGTTTGCAGCTGATACAAAGATGGGAGGGAAAGTAGAGAGCGAGGAGGACATAAAAAACCTACAAGGGGATATAGACAGGCTGGGTGAGTGGGCGGAGATTTGGCAGATGCAATACAATATTGGAAAATGTGAGGTTATGCACTTTGGCAGGAAAAATCGGAGAGCAAGTTATTATCTTAATGGCGAGAAACTGGACAGTACTGCAGTACAAAGGGATCTGGGGGTCCTAGTACAAGAAAATCAAAAAGTTAGTTTGCAGGTGCAGCAGGTGATCAAGAAGGCCTACGGAATGTTGGCTTTTATTGCTCGGGGGATAGAATATTAAAACAGGGAGGTATTGCTGCAGTTATATAAGGTATTGGTGAGACCGCACCTGGAATACTGCATACAGTTTTGGTGTCCATACTTAAGAAAAGACATACTTGCTCTCGAGGCAGTACAAAGAAGGTTCACTCGGTTAATCCCGGGGATGAGGGGGTGGACATATGAGGAGAGGTTAAGTAGATTGGAACTCTACTCATTGGAGTTCAGAAGAATGAGAGGCGATCTTATTGAAACATATAAGATTGTGAAGGGGCTTGATCGGGTGGATGCGGTAAGGATGTTCCCAAGGATGGGTGAAACTAGAACTAGGGGGCATAATCTTAGAATAAGGGGCTGCTCTTTCAAAATTGAGATGAGGAGAAACTTCTTCACTCAGAGGGTGGTAGGTCTGTGGAATTTGCTGCCCCAGGAAGCTATGGAAGCTACATCATCAAATAAATTTAAAACAGAAATAGACAGTTTCCTAGAAGTAAAGGGAATTAGGGGTTACGGGGAGCGGGCAGGAAATTGGACATGAATTTAGATTTGAGGTTAGGATCAGATCAGCCATGATCTTATTGAATGGCGGAGCAGGCTCGAGGGACCGATTGGCCTACTCCTGCTCCTATTTCTTATGTTCTTATGTTCCTCTGACTGGGCAGATTCCAGTTCTTGGGTATCTGAAATGACAAAGGGACACAGATTGAGTTGTGGTGAGGAGAGAGGGGAAAGTAAGAAGTACGTGCTTACACCATCTGCAGCACCTGAGTCAGAAAAGATTGTGGGATGAGGGAGAAGTGGGAAGCGAGAAGGAGGATTAGGTATGCAGAGACCCTCATCATTGATCCCTCCAGCACCGCCAGTGGCCACGTCCTCAGCGATGGCCCTTCCATGCCACGTGCTGCCTGCATCGCAACAAACGGGCGTGGGTTAATTATGCACCGCGATCCCAGTGCCCGTTTTTGGGGTTTATCCAATTTAACCCCAACACCTTCGGCAGAGGGAGGGAGAGAAGAAAATTGTAGAGAATATAAAAATAATCATAATTCTTTATCATTGATTTTTCAAAACAGGTCCTGATGACAAGACGCCCTCCTGAAGGAAGGGAAATGCAGTGTGGTGACATTGCATAGCTGTGTCAAACTTCTGTTGCTAGTCAGTATTAAATGAGATGAAATGGGTGTCAGTGCTGACTGATGCTTCAGTCAGATATATGATACACCTGACGGCAGCACAATAACCACCTATATTAGATTGGAAGGAGGCAGAGCCAAGAAAATTGAGTGTGTGGATAACCATGCTTGTCACTGACAGTGCCAGCCTTGTTGTATAGGTTGGTTGCAGAAATCCTTGCAACAAATGCCAAGGCTCTCTGCTGACTTGCAGCCTATGGTCATTGCCAGGTAGGTATGTCAGGACCTACAGATGTGGTTTGTGATATTAAGGTGGGTGCAGCCAATATCGCTCTGGTGCCTTCTAATCTCCCTGTAATGCCTTCTTTCATCTTGTACTGCTTAAAGCATGAGATATCATGATTGGGATGCTTTCAGAGCAACCATTTGAGGGGGAGTCCAAAACTAGGGACCATAAATATAAGATAGTCACTAATAAATCTAATAAGGAATTTAGGAGAAACTTCTTTACCCAAACAGTGGATAGAATGTGGAACTTGCTACCACATGGAGTAGTTGAGGCGAATAGCATAGATCAAGGAGAAGCTAGATAAGTACATGAGCAAGAAAGGAATGGAAGGATATGCAGATAGGTTCAGATGAAGTGGGGTGGGAGGAGGCTCCTGTGGAGCAGAAACACTGGCATAGACCTGTTGGGCCAAATGGCCTGTTTCTGTACTGTCAATTCTATGGAATTCTATATATGTAATTCTATGTAAGCTAACAGTGACTTGCCAAGTGGCACTGTACCTGTGTAGCTTCCAGTCAGGTGCAGTGTTGCATTCTTTGGTGGTATGAATGTTGATATTGTGGAAGCCACTTTACAGATCCTGTCTTTTTTAAGGATTTTCTTGTTCCATTGAACTCTTGGGAAGAGTTATTGTATCAGTTTGTCATGATATCGGCAACCATGATTCTGCTCCTTTTCTCATTAAGTAAACATTTTCTCGATGGTCTGATCCACAAAAGATAGGAAAGAATACACGGAACATGCGTTAAGAAAAAAAAGAATTACTACTCCCAACATTACTTGAATTTTTTTCAAAACCATGAAAACAAACTTTCAAAATTCTTTCCTTCAGTACCTTTTAATTGGAACTTTTACCACGTTCCCTTTAATGCCCGTTTGTAACGGGTGGGACTTTTAGCCAAATATCGGAAATTCTAACAGTGAAAGTGTGTGCAATATTTTTCTTTCAATGAGTTGATGTCCAGGTTTATGTTGGCATATATGTAATTTCTCGTCGGATTTTCTTTGAACTAGAAGGAAAATATGAACCAGCTGAGGTATTGATTTATTGTTTAAAACATATCTTTCACTATCAACCTATTATACATAATTTTATAAAACTGCAGAATTACAGTCTCATCTCACTGAATATAGACCACTATTTATGTAAAATGGCATAGTTAGTTATTGTTCCTATTAGGCTGTGGCAAACATTTACTTTAGTTGAGCACAAAAGCCCTTAATCGGTTTCTGTAAACAGAATAGACCTTTAGTTTTGAAATAAAATGGAACACATTTCTGTCATGGTGAGCATTACATCATCTAATTATGACAATAATTTTCATCCCTAACTATTTTATTCCTTCTCAAAAGAAACAGAAAGAGAGGGTCACCCTACACTAAAACAATTCCTCTCTTTGGTAATCTTTATTTTTGGAGAACAGTAATCTAAACTACCCATTAAAAACATTTTTTCCTTGCATGACATATTTATTTAGTTTTAAATGATTACTATTACTATAGATCTTTATTTCCATTTGTTTTCATTTATTTAATTTTACAATGTCCTTGACTCTCATTTTATGAATAATGTCCAGCAGCTCAAATTTCCCAAGCTATCAAAAACAATTACCCCAGTTCAGGGAACCTAAAAAAGAGAACTAATTGGCTATACATCTTTGTAAGCACACTTTATCCCTCCAAGTTGTTACCTCATTTCAGTTTCAGTGGTTTCCATAGTAAGGTACTAAACATGATTGAGCACCCTCAGTCCACTGGACACTTGGCAGTAAGAGACAAAGCACTTGTTGACAGCCCAGGCACAAGGAGTCACAGGGCCTAACCTCTGGATTATTCAAATATACAGTGGCACCATATTACGTCTGTTGGTGATGATTTAGCAAATATTTTGCTAATTAAACAAAACCTGCCTGAAGGGCTTACAAAAAAAATCTAGAATGTTACGGGGAGTGTGCAAAACAGGGGAAAATACATTTTGTAGGGATTTGTACTATATTTTTATTCTTCTAATTGGAAGTGAGGGAAAGACAAAGATTTGTTTTGGGCTGTTGCTTAGTTTCTGACTAATAAACAATCTTACAGGATTGTGCTTTGAATTCCAATAACAGCCATTGTAATGGGCCATTTATCTTTTAATGTATTCTTGAGCCCAATGAAGAAATGCAGAGGTCATCAGATGTCTGTGTATGAAGCCTGGTTCTAATAGAATTAGGATCAAATTCTTCCAACTTATAACCAGCATGTAACCATTTTAATACTGTGTGTATGACATCCATTCCATATGATTAGTGACCCAAGGTAATTGAATTCTTCAACTGTTTCCAGTTGACCTTGACCGCCAAAATCAACTATTTAGTTACCTGTGTGAACTGTGCAGGTTGTATTGGTGTAAGAACTGTGTTTTCTTTATTCATAAGAGGCCCTACATATGCCTTCTCTCCACTAAATGTATTTGTCAACTTCATGGGTTTAAAATACTAGCATTTCAGGAGCACTGCCTCACTGAATTTGCCCTATGGTTTATTTGCTCCAGTACAAATGAATGGTGGCGTACCTACAGCTTGAGTTACAAGCCAGTTGCCCCCATTACACTTTCAGTGTAATTACTCGATTTCATATTCATAGGCTTATATTCAAAGTTGTTTTTGGCTTATTAGGGGCAATTTTCAACCACTGCCCACCCATCAGAGGAAAAGAGGGGGAGGAACCTCAGCCACACCTTGGACAGCCAAGGCCCACTTGTAGCAGTTTTCAGGCAAGCCTGAAAATGGGCGCACAGCACACCTCGCGCGGGTGGCTCTTTAAGTATGCGATCCGGGGTCCTACGTTGTTGTAGGAACCCGACAGTAGTTTTGAAGTACAAGTGGACAGAGCATGCACTGTGCACACTCTGTCCATTTGTGCCAGGTGGTGAGCTGCCCAAGCATTTGTCTTTAAATGGACTGCTGGTTGATGCTCTGCAAAAGGGCCTCAAACCTCTTTGCCTCTCATTTTTGTGGGGGACTGGGAGAAGCAGGGGTTCTCCTCCTGGCTGCACAAAAACACTGTGGCCTGCTACCAGCCTGTGTTCTGCTGTCTCCGAGGTGGGCTCCCCCTTCAGGCCAAAACTGCTGGCTCAGAATGGGGAGCTGGCCGATTTCCTGCCCTCACACAATCGGTGAGCTGCGGCAGAGTGCCTGTTTGGGGCCTGCAACTTGCCAGCTACATTCAGATGAAGCCTGAGCCTGAAAATGGTCGGATCCTCCCGACACCTGCTTCGAGCGATGGTGAACACACTTCCCGACACCTGCTTCGAGCGATGGTGAACACACTCCACCTACTTTGCGCTCGTTTTTAGCTTTTTAAAATAATTTGTAAGTGTTTTACAGTCTTTAATTGTTTGAGAATGGAAAATGAGAGTGTGTGTCTATGAGCATCCAGAGGACGTAATCCATCCTGTAGCTCTGCTCCTGAAGTAATTAATTGAATGCAGTGGAGCTATGCTGTCTCATTTGGTGGAAGTATTCCTGTGAAAAATTGTGCCAACTGAACAACACTATAAATGCAGGATGAAAACTTAATAGTTTACTGTGGTGACAATGAATATTCCAGGACACTTGGTACTGAAATGGAAAAACAGAGCTAATTGAAACACCAGGGATAAAAGATTGCTTTAGTCAGCTTCTTCGACAGCACCTCCCAAGCATGCGACCTCTACCACCTAGAAGGACAAGAGCAGCAGGCACATGGGAACAACACCACCTGCACATTCCCCTCCAAGTCACACACCATTCCAATTTGGAAATATATCGCCGTTCCTTCATCGTCGCTGGGTCAAAATCCTGGAACTCCCTACCTAACAGCACTGTGGGAGAACTTTCACCACACGAACTGCAGCGGTTCAAGAAGGCAGCTCACCACCACCTTCTCAAGGGTAATTAGGGATAAGCAATAAATGCTGGCCTCGCCAGTGATGCCCACATCCCATGAACGAATAAAAAAAAGCTCATGAATCCCTATTCCTGTTTGAAAAATGCTGAAATATCCATTACAATTAGTACAGGGTGGCCAGGTTAGAAATGTGGATTACTACCATTCATACTTGCTGTCTCAGATATTCAAATCACTTCCTTTTGATAATCTATCAATAAAGAAAATGAAATGACTGAGTGAGATAGAACCATAGAAAGGTTATAGCACAGAAAGAGGCCATTCGTCCCATCGAGTCCACGCCGGCTCAATGCATGAGCAATCCAACTGGTCGCACTTTCCCAACCTATCCCCATAGCCCTGCACATTTTTTCGTTTCAAGTATTTATCCAGTTCTCTTTTGAAGGCCATGATTGAATTTGCCTCAACACTCCCTCGGGCAGTCCATTCCAGATCCTAAATGCTCGCTTAGTAAAAAAGTTTTTCCTCTTGTCACCTTTTGTTCTTTTGCCAATCACCTTAAATCTATGCCCTCTGGTTCTTGACCCTGCCGCCAATGGGAACAGTTTCTCTCTATCTACTCTGACTAGACCTTCATGATTTTAAATACCTCTATCAAATCTCCTCTCAACCGTCTCTGTTCCAAGGAGAACAATCCCAGCTTCTCCAGTCTATCCATGTAACTAAAGTCGCTCACCACTGGTATCATTCTAGTAAATCTCCTTTGCACCCTCTCTAAGGCCTTCACATCCTTCCTAAAGTGTCGTGCCCAGAACTGGACACAATACACCAGTTGTGGTTGAACCAGTGTTTTACAAAGGTTTTGTAAATATCTAACCCATGAGCTGATTTATTTTTCAGTAAATACTCAAGGCCAACAGCCATATTTACCTTTTTTTTCACAAAGTGTTATTAGACCGCACCTGGAGTACTGTAAGCAGTTCTGGGCACTGCACCTTCGGAACGACATATTGGCCTTGGAGGGAGTGCAGCGTAGGTTTACTAGAATGATACCAGGACTTCAAGGGTTAAGTTACGAGGAGAGATTACACAAATTGGGGTTGTATTCTCTAGAGTTTCGAAGGTTAAGGGGTGATCTGATCGAAGTTTATAAGATATTAAGGGGAACAGATAGGGTGGATAGAGAGAAACTATTTCCGCTGGTTGGGGATTTTAGGAGTCGGGGGCACAGTCTAAAAATTAGAGCCAGACCTTTCAGGAGCGAAATTAGAAAACATTTCTACACACAAAGGGTTGTAGAAGTTTGGAACTCTCTTCTGCAAACGGCAATTGATACTAGCTCAATTGCTAAATTTAAATCTGAGATAGATAGCTTTTTGGCAACCAAAGGTATTAAGGGATATGGGCCAAAGGCAGGTATATGGAGTTAGATCACAGATCAGCCATGATTTTATCAAATGGCGGAGCAGGCACGAGGGGCTGAATGGCCTACTCCTGTTCCTATGTTCCTATGTTCCTAACCCTATTTTTTGTGAAATTTAGCTACGACAAATCAAAATGATGGCTGAGTGCAATTTTCCTATAGGTGATGTTGTGAAACCCCTTCTTCATTGGCTAGAACAATAAACAATATCCAGTCACAATGCACCTGTGATAATGCTGTAACCAGACATTGCTTCCGTTTGTACTCCTGCTCAATGTTGCTAAAATGTGTACATGAAAATTAATCAAATAAAATTATTTCTTAAGGATAATTAAATACTTGTTAAAGGAAAATCAAGATAAACCTTTGTACTGAGTAGGGGAGTCATAAACACAAAGATTGAGTTAATTGCGCATGATAATGCCCATATGAAGAAAGAGCAAGATTTCAAATTTTAACCACAGCACTGGCAGAAGTGAACAGAACAGTCGGGGGTGGGGGGGGGGATAATTTTGAAATCAATGGAAATGAAAATTGGAGTGATGTATACTATCGCCCAAAGTTAAAATTGCCCCCTAGAGTTTCATCCACACAGTATGGGTGCAGCAGCCATTGCTGCTTCTGTCATAGTGCAGCAGCAGCTCACGGAGAGGCCTGGTAAAAGGTGCACAGAACAAAATACACAAGGCTCAGAATTTGTAACAACAGATCCAGCTATCTGGATGTCATTGAGGAGCAGTGTATGAGTAGACTAGGGGCCAACAAGGAGGCTGTGATTGAGGTGTGCTACTTGCTCCATGATCACCTGTAGTGAGTCAACCATCGACATTACAAAACCAATGGTAATAAAGGGAACTACTGCCCTGAAATTTTATGTTATAGAGCCATTCCAGACATCCACAGGAACATCAGAGGAGTCAGTTGCTCGGGTATTGATTGCTCCAATAAGGATGAAACCCTGATTAGTCTCACCCCCAAATATAAACTGTTCCAGCAGCTGTTCCAGTACATCTACAACACTGGCATCTACCCGACAAAGTGGAAAATTGCCCAGGTATGTCCTATCCACAAAAAGCAGGACAAATCCAATCCAGCCAATTACCGCCCCATCAGTCTACTGTCAACCATCAGCAAAGTGATGGAAGGTGTCGTCAACAATGCTATCAAGTGGCACTTACAATAACCTGCTCACCGATGCTCAGTTTGGGTTCCGCCAGGACCACTCGGCTCCAGACCTCATTAAAGCCTTGGTCCAAACGTGGACAAAAGAGCTGAATTCCAGAGGTAAGGTGAGGGTGACTACACTGAATATCAAAGCAGCATTTGACCGAGTGTGGCATCAAGCAGCCCTAGTAAAATTGAAGTCAATCGAAATCACGGGGAAAACTCTCCTGTGGCTGGAGTCATACCTAGCACAAAGGAAGATGGTAGTGGTTGTTGGAGGCCAATCATCTCAGCCCCAGGACATCGCTGCAGGAGTTCCTCAGGGCAGCGTAGGCCCAACCATCTTCAGCTGCTTCATCAATGACCTTCCCTCCATCATAAGGTCAGAAGTGGGGATGTTCATTGATGATTGCACAGTGTTCAGGTCCATTCACAACCCCTCAGATAATGAAGCAGTCCGTGCCCGTATGCAGCAAGATTTGGACAACATCCAAGCTTCAGCTGATAAATGGCAAGTAACATTTGCGCCAGACAAGTGCCAGGCAATGACCATCTCCAACAAGAGAGAGTCTAACCACTTCCCCTTGACAGTCAACGGCATTACCATTGCCAAATCACCCACCATCAATATCCTGGGGGTCACCAATGACCAGAAGCTTAATTGGACCAGCCACATAAATACTGTGTCTACAAGAGCAGGTCAGAGGCTGGGTATTCTGTGGCCAGTGACTCTCATCCTGATTCCCCAAAGCCTTTCCACCATCTACAAGGCACAAGTCAGGAGTGTGATGGATGAGTGCAGCTCCAACAACACTCAAGAAGCTCGACACCGTCCAGGACAAAGCAGCCCGCTTGATTGGCACCTCATCCACCACCTTAAACATTCACTCCCTCCACCACCGGCGCACTGTGGCTTCAGTGTGTGCCATCTACAAGATGCACTGCAGCAACTCGCCAAAGCTTCTTCGACACCACCTCCCAAACCCGCGACCTCTACCACCTAGAAGGACAAGGGCAGCAGGTGCATGGCAACAACACCACCTGCACGTTCCCCTCCAACTCACACACCATCCCGACTTGGAAATATATCGCCGTTCTTTCATTGTCGCTGAGTCAAAATCCTGGAACTCCCTACCTAACAGTACTGTGGGAGAACCTTCACCACTCGGACTGCAGTGGTTTAAGAAGGTGGCTCACCACCACTTTCTCGAGGGCTATTAGGGATGGGCAATAAATGCTGGCCTTGCCAGCGATGCCCACATCTCATGAATGAATTGAAAATAAAACACTTCAGCAAGGAAGCACCAGCTGCATCAGGAAAGGCAGCTACAGCCTTACCTCACTGCTCGCTCCCGAAGGTATGGAGCATCTTTCACTGCATGCATGGAGCCATTTGTGTGCCTGCCAACAGTATGTGACCTAAATAGGAAGAGATATTCAATCAATGTATAGCAATTAATTTTCTTTCTCCTATTCCAGCATCAAGAGTACTGGAATGTTCATTGTTACCATTGTAAACTACCACATTTTCATCTTGCATTTATAAAGTGCTTCGGATCACTGCAGCATTGAATATAGTCATTAGATATAAGTTTCACAGAAATATTTCCACCAAATCCACTTGTTCATTCATAGCATTAATAAGCATGGTGTAGATTTTATGTCCACATTATGATCAAAAGCTTGCTGACATGTGCAAATGTTCAAAAGTTATCATTTTGAAAACAATGCAAAAATATTGTTGAAAATCCCAGCCTATAGTTTCAAAATCTTTCTTCTGCCTCTAATTATATGTGTGTGTGGGCCTAATGGTATGATCTTTGGGCAATTAAAAACATTAGAAAAATGCAGAAAGACAAGGGGATAATAAACTGCAGCAAAGAATCACTTACGAGTCAAACCACAGAACAGACTGAGGACTTTTTGTTTGCTGTCTTCTGTATATTGCATGTTAAAGCCTGTAATATTTCCATTGCAAAGCAATCCATTACAGATTGTGATTAGAAACAAATATGCCATGAAGAGCAATGGACTTATTGGGGGTAATTTTGACTTTGGGTGATCGTGCAAAATGGGGGATATCAGATCAGCTGCCTATTATACATCTCTCTCAATTTTAATTTCTATTGATTTAATGGATTGATCCTCTCCTTCTGGACACCGTGGTAAACTGGTAGGCAAGATATTCCATTTCAGATGCCAAATAAATGAAAGAGAAAGTTGGGGCTGGGGATTCAGACTGGGAGGAAGTGGGTGGAGGATTTGGAACAGAGAGGAAACGGGGAAGTGTGATGGGATCTGGCTTCGGTATGCGAAAAACAGGTGCTGCTGGAGGTCTAGGAAGAGAGTGGGCAAGGGCTGGGTCTTGGGAGTAGTATTAGTAGATGGACGCTGGGAGATCTAGCTTTGGAAGCACCCAGGTGGAGGCTGGGCTGTGGGACAGGGGAAATCGGGCCTGGGACCACTTAGCATGGTTAAGCTGGGGCATTAGATTGCAGACTGCCAGCAGGGTGGGAGAACTGGAGGGAGTTTGGATTTGGGGATACAGAGGTGGAGGTTCTAGGTAGAATCTGAGAGAATTGGAGGTTAGAATTGGTGTAGAGTTTGGGGGTCATACTCTGGGTTTCCCCATTGCTGTTTTTTTCTTCTCCCAGTATTTCAGTCACAGTCTCTCCATCCTGTTATCCTTCTTCTTCCTTGTCACCTGCTACATTATTGCAGCCATTTGCGGGAAGCACAGCGGAATTCTGTTAAACTTTTCATGAACTGGAATCTTATAAATCTTCATGCCTGAAAAAAATCTACACTTCTATATATAATCTATGTGTATATACATTTTAAAATAGAAAAAAAGGCCGTAGGCGCTGCAGAAAATGTCTTTTCAAATCACAGGAAATTGCTAAGGTGTGATTTTTTTTTTATGAATATGAAGATTTGCTGCATAAAATTTATGATCTTCTTCACTCTCCTTATTTACTTGTTAAATTATTAGCTTGGCTTTGTTTGTAGCAATGTTCCACGTCAAAAGGTTGTGGGTTCAAGCTCCCCTCCAAGAGTTGAACATATAATCTAGGCTGCATTGTCAGGTACTGCTGTTCAGATGAGACGTTATATTATCACCTGTTCTAACAGCTCAGGTACCATTTGAAAAGAGCAGGAAATTCTATTGTGCTGGCCAACATTTCTCGCTCAATCAAATTCAAGCCCCACTCCAGGGATTGAGAACATAATCTAGGCTGACACTTCAGTGCAGTACTGAGGGAGTACAGCATTGTCACAAGTGCCATCTTTTGGATGAGCTGTTAAGTCAAGGCACTGTCTGCCTGCTTAGCTAGACATAAAATATTTCATGACACTATTCAAAGAAGAGCAGGAAGTTTTCTCCACATCCTGGCCAACATTTATCCCTCAACCAATACTACCAAACACAAATTAACTGGATGTCTATCACATTGCAATTTGCAAATTGGCTGCCGTGTTTGCCTACAAAACAACAGTGACTACACTTTAAAAGTAATTAATTGGCTTTGAAGCACTTTGAGATGTCCGGAAGATTTGAAGGACGTGATAGAAATGCAAATTCTTTCTTTCTTATGTAAAGTGCTTTGAGATGTTTCCAGGAGACATAATAAGACACCATGGGCTAGAAATTCGGCCGTGTAGCATCTGTTGTATCGGTGCTACGCAGACTCCCGAAGTTCAGAAATGGCATCTGGAATGCGTGCCGGCAAATTGTTAAATAAGGAGAATATGCGTTAGATCAGTGTGCAACGCTGCTTTAAAGGCATAGACACCATTTTGGCACTTAACGCTCCAGCCAACGCACAAACACCTGAACATGTCTTAGACGCCCTGGAGGACCCCCCCCACCAGCGATATTTAAAGGGACCATGCAGGATTTACAGGTTAGTTGACGGATTATTGCTTTTGGCTGCTGATGCATTTGTAACTGTTTTTGGAGGTCTCCTAGACTTGAATACTAGGACGAGGAGATGTAGCCTAACATTTAGTGCCAGGACTTGCAGGAGTGAAGTTAGGAAACGCTTCTACACGCAAAGGGTGGTAGAAGTTTGGAATGCTCTTCTGCAAACAGCAGTTGATGCTAGCTCAATTATTAAGTTTAAATCTGAGACTGATAGATTTCTGTGAACCAACGCTATTAAGGGATATGGGACTTAGGCGAGTATTTGGAGTTAGTTCACAGATCAACCATGATCTCACTGAATGTCAGAACAGGCTTGAGGGGCTAAATGCCACTTCTGCTTGCTGCCTCCTGTTATACACCACCTTCTCCTGCAAGAAAGCAAGAAGTGTGTCGGTGAGTATTCTGCAGGATGTCTGGGTGATGTGCCTTTCATGGTTAAATAGCTGCCAGTGTGTGTGACCTATGACTTGGTGGTGTGCGGCTTGCAACAATGGTAATGTGTGAGGGTGAGAGGAAGCATCTGATTGGAAGAGTTGAGTACTGATTGAAAGAGTTTGTTGGTATATGGGGGATGGGGGGTGTAGTGCATGGAACAGTGGATGTGGCTAGTGGTGCAGTTGGTAGGAGATGCCACTTGACAGTTGACCTCACTCACCTTGACCACTCATGACAAAGCATTGGACTTCTTCCTGCACTGCATCCATGTTTGTGGAACTATGTGCCTGGCGTTGACTTCGTCCCCTACTGCCTCCCACTGCCACTTGAGCATATGTCTGGAGGTCCTCTTGCCCCCCAATGCGGATATAGGATGCCCCTTCTTCTGTCCATCTCTTGCACCAAGGCCTCTAGTGCATCAGCAATAAACCTTGGTGCACGCACTCTCTCAGGCCTGGTACAAACTCTGATCTGCAGATTGGTGAGATCTGGCGTACAGATTGGAGAATGTGGGATTTAGTGGTGCGCAACCTTTATTCAATGTTTTAACTTAACTCAACAATTTGTAAACATAAGGACGGAACCTGCATCTGTGTTTTACATGTTGTGACGTCTGATCTCCGTTCAGACTCCGAATCTTACATTTTGCAAAGAGTTGCAGGTTGCCTTTAAGAGGTGCGAGCAACTCACGTGATATTTGGGCCTCCCGGTTGCTGGTGAGAAGTGCGAACCTGGTGCAAACATCATGGCTAGGCTGGCATGCTGCACTGCATTAAAATGATGAGGTAAAGTGACCAGATAGCACAAACGTCTTGGCACGAGTGTCTCATACTGTCTGCATCAAAATGACTGGGCAGGGTTAATCGCGCACCACGATGCCCGCATCCGGATTCGGGTGTTAACCAACTTAACCCCCATATATATGCAAGACTTTCTTATTGTATGCATACCTATCAGTTCTCACTTCCAATGATTGCTATTTCTTTGTGAACAATATGAATAACTGCAGTGTAAAAAATCCACAAGTTTTCTAGCCCTCAGGTTTGGACTCAAAACTGGCTGCAACCTTTCTCTCTTTTCCTTACCAGCCACAGAGATCTTTCAAAAGCTGGAAATCCAGAAATGGAGTTTTCCAACGTAGGCAAAATGGGAGTTTTGTTTCTGGGAGGCAGCAATGCAGAAAGGACTGAAGCTCCAAGACTGCTTCATAGTGCCTTGCGGCAAATGTCAAAGAAGTGGGTTTTAAGGAACGCCTTAAAGGAGGAAATGGAGGTGGAGAGGCGGAGAGGTTTAGGGAGGGAATTCCAGAGCTTGGGGCTTAGGTGGCTGAAGGTTTGGCCGTTAATGGTGGGCCAAAGGGAGGAGGGGGAGATGCACAAAAGACCAGAGTCAGAGGAACAGAGAGCTCTGGAGGGTTGTAGGGCTAGAGCAGGTTACAGAGATCAGAAGGGGCAAGTTCAGGAAGGGATTTAATCACGAGGATGAACATTTTAAATTGGATGCATTTGGGGAGCCAGTGACGACAGGGGCGATAGGTGAATGGGAGCTGGTGCGGGACAGGATAAGGGCACCAGAGTTTTGGATGAGCTGAAGTTTATAGAAGGCAGATGATCAGAGATGGGACAGGACAGCATTAGAAAAGTCAAATCTAGAGGTGACAAAGGGTTTTTTAATGACAGTTGAGCTAAGGTAGGAACACGGGTAAGCAATGATAGAGAGGTGGATCTGATGGGTTAGAAGCTTTGCTTGGTCGAATAGAATGTCGAGATTACGAACAATCTGGTTCAGCCTACGGCAATGGCCAGGGAGTGAGATGGAATTGGTGGCGGGGTGCAGAGTTTAGGGTGGGAGCCAAGTTTTCCCAATGTTTACTTGGAGGAAATTGCAGCTCATCAAAGTGAATGTTGGACAAGCAGTCTGACAACATAGAAGCAATTGAAAGGTTGACAGGTGTGGTGGGGAGGTAGTGCCAGGTACTGTGA
Organism: Heptranchias perlo; assembly: GCF_035084215.1. Lineage (NCBI taxonomy): Eukaryota > Metazoa > Chordata > Chondrichthyes > Hexanchiformes > Hexanchidae > Heptranchias > Heptranchias perlo. The sequence goes on from NC_090326.1 coordinate 82,019,122, forward strand.
GCATACGTTTCAAACCTGACCCCATGTCTGTGGATGATATCGGCAAGGGACAGCACATAGATAAGGAAGAGTAGCGGGCCAAGGACAGATCATGGGGGACGCCAGAGGTAACAGTGAGGGGACAGGAAGAGAAACCATTGCTGGAGATGCTTTTTTTTATTCATTCATTTGAGGGACGTGGGTGTCGCTGGCAAGGCCAGCATTTATTGCCGATCAGAGAGGTAAGAATAGAACCAAGCAAGGACAATCCCACTGAGCTGGACAATGGAGGAGAGCCATTGGAGGAAGATGGTTATGTTCGACTATGTCAAAGGCTGCAGAGAGGTTGAGAAGGACAAGGAGGGTATATACGCCATGGTCACAGTCACAGAGGATGTCAATTCTGATTTTGATTAGAGCCGTTTCAGTGCTGTGGAAGGGACAAAAACCTGATTAGAGAGATTCAAACATGGAGTTGCAGGAAAGATGGGCATGGATTTGGGAGGTGAAAATAAGTTCAAAACCTTTGGAGAGGAAAGGGAGGTTGGAGATGGAGTGGAAGTTTATAAGGACAGAGGGATTGAGGGTGGGTTTTTTGATGATGGGGATTTTGAAAGCGAGGAAGAGAGAGAACCATTTACAATGTCAGCTAGGATGGGCCAGGAGGGAAATTGAGTGGTCAGTAGTTTAGTGGGAAAGGGGTCAAGAGACCAGGAGGTGAGTCTCATGGGCAAAATGAGCCTGCAGAGAAAGCTTGAAGGAAGATAGGAGAGAAACAAAAGAAAAATATGAGTTAAGGCTAGGGCATGGAGGAGCCTGGGCAACGAGAATAGGGAAAATCAACAGAGGAAGCTGACTGGATGGTCTCAGTTTTAGTGATAAAGAAATCCATGAGCTTAGGGAGAATTGAGGTCCTGCTCAAAGCCTGAAGTCCCAGGAACGAAACAGAGTATAAGCCCACATTCACTGAGAGAGGGAATGTCTAGGCCAGTGAAAGCTTTGAACTTATGGGCCAGAAATTGCTTTAAAAAGAATGGCGAGCTCAACAGCACTCACCGTTGTAAGTGGCAAAATAAAAGAGCAAGTTCCAGCGTCTGCACACGTGCAGACAAAAGTCCAAATCCGGAACTTGCTCTTCCTGGTTTGCCGGTGATCTGATAAGTTCACCTTAAAGGAATATCGTCGGCTACAATCAATAAAATCAACAGGCCAATGCCAACTTGCTCTTCTGCCCAGCTGGAAACTAACTAATATCGTCACAAAACAGATACGCTTAAACATATTAGGTCTAAACTAAGTTTTAACAGCACGGTAAGTCTTAATAACTGCCAAACAATTAAAAATTAACTTTTAAAAATTGTGGAGTCTCATATTACTCCTTATTTTAATAGTTTTTGGTCATTAATAAAAATTACATTAAAAAATTGCTTTAAAAAATTTTCCCTTCTGTCTCTTTAATTTAATTCAATTATTTTTTTGGCATTTTACATTTTATTAAAAAAAACATTTTTATTTACAATGACATTCAAATACTAACTTTAAATGAATGAAGTCCACTTGCCTGCTTGAGCAATGCAGGCTGAATCTGCGGGCGTGACTTCTCTTCCTGACAGATTTTGTGGGCGTGTCTTCTCTTACACACTTTTCCAGCCACGCGGCAACTCGTTCTGCTCAGAGGCTGGGTTGATAGCACACATTTTTTTAAAAATTCAAATTCAAGCAATTTGATGCCATAGAGCCCGCAGAAAGTAAATTTGTTCACTTCATTCACAGGAGTGGCAGTGACCGTTGACTCACCACTCGGAGCGATTTCTGGCCCATTATTGTGCAGATTAATCCTAAAGTTTACTCCTGGTAATCGATTCCATTATTTTGCACAGAATTGAATACGACTAATGGGTCTGCAGTGACCTGCATCTATTTTGTCACCCTTTTTGAATATGGGAACCATATTGGCCTATTTCCAAAGTCCTGGTACCTTCTCAGTGTCCAGTGACTCCCTCATAATGATTGCCAATGCCTCACAAATCTGCTTCGTAGTCTCTCTCAGCACTCTGGGATAAATACCATCTATCCATGAGGATTTATTTGTTTTGAGCCCTTTTGACCAGTATAGGACTATTAATCCTCATATCTTCCCTTGTAAATACTAGGAGGAAGTAATCATTCAGAATATTTACTATTTTGTACTGATCCTCAGTTTTCAGTCCATTTGCAGCTTTTATGGTTTTCACCTCTTCTCTAACCATCCTCTTACTGTTGTAGTACTGAAATAATTTCTTACTGTTATGTTTTGCCTTTGCAACTATGCTTTTTTCAAGGTCTCTCTTTGCTCCTCTCGTCACTATTTTAATATGTTTCTCATGTTCCTATATTCACCCCAGTGAACCCTTTCTCCTTGTTGGACTTGCAAAGATTTTCCTCTTTATTTCACTTTTAATTTGTTTATTAAGCCATTTAAGGTCACACTTGTTTAGTTTGAGCTTGCTAATTCTAGGTACGTACTTAACCAGCATTCTCAGCATTATTCATTTAAAGGTATTCCATTTTTCCTCTACTGAGGTGTTGCTGAATATCCTCTTGCAATCTATCTGCTTCAGTTTTTCCCTCATTTCTTTGAATTTATTCCTTTCAAAGCTTTTTGCTAACTTCAGTCTTTAGTATTTCTGACTCCCAGATCATGTTGAAATTGATAATTCTTTTGTTACAGTCCCCCAAATGTGCTACAATTCCATTTCCCAAATGTTGTCTGGATCATTAATGAATGCCAGGTCAAGAATACATCCTGTGGTTTTCTTGACACATTGGCTCATGAAGGAGTCATGCATGACATTCACCAACTCTAATTCTAAAGCACTTGGGTTTTCCCAGTTTATATTTGGTTTATTGAAGTCTCCCATTAAAATAAATTTCCTGTTCTTACATACCCCTTCTATCCCTTTCTATCAAGGTGTCAGCTGTGGCTCAATGGTAGCACTCTCACTTCTGAGTCAGGTTCTTGTGGGGTTCAAGTCCATCTCCAGAGACTTGAGCACATAATTCAGACCATCTTTTGAATGAGACGTTGAACGTCTGCTCTCTCAGGTGGACATGAAAGATCCCACAGCTCTATTCGAAGAAGAGCAGGGGAGTTCTTCTGGTGTCCTGGACAATATTTATCCCTCAACCAACATCACTAAAACAGATGGTCTGCTCATTTATCTCATTGCTTTTTTGTGGGACCGTTCTGTTTGCAAATTGGCTGCTGCGGTTCCTACATTACAACAGTGAATACACTTCAAAAGTGCTTCATTGGCTGTAAAGTGCTCTGGGACGTCCCGAAGTTGTGAAAGGCACTATATAAATGCAAGTTCTTTCTTCTTTCTTTCTCTACATAAAGCAAATAGTCTTCCTTCTTATTCTGACCCAGTGGTCTGTGGTTTACCCCTAGTCCTAGCTTAGATTTTTTTAGCATTAGAGACATCTAAACAGAGTACTTCATTTTGTAACTTATCCTTTCCCACAGGATCAACTTCATTTACCTTCAAAGTTTCCCTGGCATATAAAGCTAATGCACCTCCTTTTTTATCTACTTCATCTTTTTTTGAAAACTCTAGGGGTGAAATTGGACCCCATTGCACCCGTTTCACAAACGTGATATGGGTGCAGAGGTCCAATTTAGGTAGCCAACCTCCTGTGTTCAAACAGCCAATGATATATTGGTTTGGTTGCTGTAGAGGTGTCCCTGGCGAATGCCTAAAACAGTCTTAAGGCCCTTTGAATATGCTGATAAGGGGTCTTTCGTCTGTTTGATTTAAGACCCAAACCGGAAATTGGTTTACCCTCAGGCCTGCTGCATTCAGGATTATCTGGTGTACACGCAACTTAACTGGTGGTCCTTAAAGGGACCGCTGGAGGCCACCACCAAAAAGTTAATTTAAAAAAAAATGTACCGACCTGAATGCGGAGCCAGGAGCAGCAGGAATGCTGCTGGCGGCTCCACATTAAGGCCGCTTCCGCCCCCTCCCGATTATCTCCCCCACCCCAAATTTAACTGAGGCCCTCAGGAGCCGTCCCAGCTGGATTTAACCATGTTTCTGATATGCCTACTGCTGTAACATTGTAGTTCTGCCACAACAGCTTCCAGTTCCTGTATCTTATTTTTAATGCTTCTGGCATTATGGCATCTTATTGTAAATTTGGAACATGGGTACTGGCGTAGGCCATTCAGCCCATTGAGCCATTCAATTACATCTTGGCTGATTTGTATCTTAACTCCATCTACCCGCCTTGGTTCTGTAATCCTTAATACCCTCCCCGAACAAAAATCTATCAATCTCAGTTTTGAAATATTCAATCGATCTAGCCTCAACAGTTTTTTGGGGGACAGAGTTCCAGATTTCCACTATTCTTTGTTTGAAGAAGTGCTTTCTGACATCACCCTGAACGGCTTCACTCCAATTTTAAGGCTATGCCCCCTTGTCCTGGACTCTCCACCACAGGAAATAGTTTCTCTCTATCTACAATATCAACTCCTTTGATCATCTTAAACACATCAATTAGATCACCTCTTAATCTTCTATATTCAAGGGAATATAAGCATAGCCTATGCAACATGTTCTCATAATTTAACCCTTTTAGCCCCGTTATCATTCTGATGATTCTGCACCTGCACCCCCTCCAAGGCCAATATATCCTTCCTGAGGTGCGGTGTCCAGAACTGAATGCAGTACTCCAGACTGGGTCTAACCAGAGCTCTGTACAACTTTAACATAGCTGCCATTTCTTTGTATTCCAGCCCCTTGATATAAAGGCCAACATTCCGTTATCCTTTTAAATTATTTTTTGTAGCTGTCCGCCGTACTTGGACCACTAAATCTCTCTGCTCATCCACAGTTTCTAACTTCTCGCCATTTAGAAAATACTCTGATCTATATTTCTTAGGTCCAAAGTGGATAACCTCGCACATTCAAAGTGCCTCTTTTCATTACCCCAGTTTCTATGTTTTTATGGTCTCCGGTTCCTGTATGACTTTCTCAATTTCTGTGTCCATACCCGCCATTTGACGACCTTCTACTTTACAATCTGCCACTTTATTCTGCATGTTCAGAGGGAAACTCTCTGGAAAGTTGAGATTACGTGCTACTTATTTATTTCCCTATTAGTGATATGTGATCGTGAGTTTAGTGCTTCTTACCTAGCGATTCTCCTTGGTGATAGTGCATTGCGTTGACCCAGCTATCCTATCTGAACACTTCTTTTGAGTGCTTTCCCAATAAGGAGTATTGGGTGCTAAGTCTCTGTTGTAGTCACTTGGGATTGAGGTGTTCCTGTATTTCCTTGTGCAGGATCATGACATGGCCCCGTAACTGATCCCAGCACATCCACCGCTGCTGTGGCTGGCTGGTCCTGCCCACTTTCTGTCACTTGCACAGGAGAGCTGGATGAGCCAAAAGGAACACTGCCCTGTGAGACAGCAATCTCATCGAGGCATATGCCATCCATATCCCTGCTGATGTACACTCCCTCAGCGTGGCCACTGATCTGCATGGAAGCTGACCTGACGGCAGCAATGAGGCCAATGAAGCTCGATATGTCTCCGGCATGTTGAAGACTGAAAAGAGGGCTTGTTGTACATTTGGGTCCAAAACTTTTATCGCAATTTGTGAGCGTTCACGAGAAATGCTCCCATGATGCTTAGGACCTCTGCCACTGGGCCTCTGATGTGGAGATGCCGGTGATGGACTGGGGTGGACAAATGTAAGGAGTCTTACAACACCAGGTTATAGTCCAACAGCTTTATTTAAAATCACAAGCTATCGGAGGCTTCCTCCTTCGTCAGGTGAGTGTGGGATTCCATAAAAGGTACAGCATATATAGTCAGAGAACAATGCCTGGTGATTACAGATAATCTTTCCATGGTTTTTTATTTCATTTATTTCATTTCTTTTTCCCTGATCTGGCCCTTCGCGCTTGGTTTCACCAGGCGTGAATCAGAAGCCGTGGGAAAGCTGCCCAGGTAAGTTAAAAATCATTCTATCTAATATGTCACAAATAAAGTGCCTTAAGAACCTCAATGAGATACATTTGGTTCTTTAACTATCATCCCGCCGGCAATTAAAGCCAGCAGGACTTCCGGATTCGAGACGCCCGCGCACACACAGGTGCATTTGTGGAAAACTCGGAAGATGGCAGGTTGGAGCTGGCTTCCAAACCCGCTCTGCATTTTTGCAATTTTCACAGCCCCCCCCCCCGCCACCATTAAGTTTAAAATTGAGCCCCAAATCTTTATTTATACTAACCACATATTAGCAGTTATGTATGTTTTAATCTGCTAAATACTTCCTGATGATTTTATAAGTTGAAATTGATAAAGTAACAGAAAGGTGCAAAACAGTAATTCAGGGTATATACTGCAGTCTTGGAATCAGCTAACACTGTTATTATGTTAAATATTAATTTTGAATGGAAAAATAAAACAACCAGCTCCAGCTCCTATACTTACTGTGCAATGCAACGTGTCTCCGGACTCCAATATAAGGTTCAGATCACCAAAAATAGCTCGGTAACCCTTAGATTTCTTCCACATTCATAAGCTGACTGATACATATTCTGAGCTGCAGTTCGAGCTGAACAATTTCACTCAAACCTATTGAAGGGCTTTTCTACTTTCAGGAAGATTGTCGCTCAAAATTTATTAGTGTCCAGAATGTTGAGGTCAATGTAAAGGTCAAATATTATAATTTCACAAACCCAACCAAATTTGGATTTATTAGCTGCCCTCAAGTAATTCTGAACTTAATGAAAAATGTTTTAGCCCAAATTTCAAAATCAGCATTGAAGAGGAATATGGGTCTTTAGGCCTTAAACAAAGGGTTTTCAACCGTGCTTCAATCGAACTTATATTCTTTGTCTCATAGAATGTGTTTCTTCTCTTGCCTACAGAAAAGCTCACGCTACATCTTCTTTAAGGGAATTATGAAATTCTAGTGAATGCTCATCCTCCTTCTTACTGACCTCTCTTAATGCAAATAGCATTATCACCTTTCTAATCACCTCTAACATTATATGTTTCTCCCATTCCACCATTTGAGTAAATGATACCTTGAGTAGTTCCAGTCGTTCATCAAAGTTAGTAACCTTATCCTCCTTCATGGTTTCCTCTGAGTGATACAATTTGTTTTAAAAAGTTCTAAATATTCTATTAATTCCCTCTCATCCTGTGCTACCACCCCTCTCCATCCCTTGTTAATTGCTGATAGTTCCCATTTCCTAAATTGAGGCCACAAGTTTTCCCATTTGTTTTCAACATGGCTTATTTAATTAATATTTAACTTATGCAAGGTTTCTATGTATCTCTCCTTCTACATGGACTGACTCGGAAATCCCATGGAACCATTGAACTACCGGAATGCCATGGGATGATACTTCCATCCACTGCTTTCACCTGTGGATGGGGTCATTTATATAATCGGGATGGATGTCCATGCCAGAAGTAGTGCAACAGAGGCCTTTGTTCCCAGCAGAATCTCAGAGCAGCACCCTGCCAAAGAAAAGGGTACATTGTCTCCCCCGAAGATATAGAAAAACCATTTAGTATTGGTGATCATTCCATCTATTGGGGTCTTCAAAAGACTGCTTTCCGCAGATGTACCTTCGACCTCTTACTATACCTATCAGAGGTGTTTATGCCAGAATTTCTGGGTTAGCCTGGAATGTCCACTGAAGTGCCCCCATAGTGCTGTCACAACATGAATGGGGCAGACAGAAGAACCCCTCTCCCCAATTGGAATTTCTTGGTTAGTTTAAATGCGGCAGAAACACAGCAGATTCAAGTTCTGCCCCAAATTGCAACCCCCGAGCCACAGCTCCGCCACATTTATGCCCCTTCCCCCCGAATTAATAACATTTAATTATTTCTTCTAAACTGTCCTTCTCCTGGTTCTCATTCCCATTTCTTTTTATAAGTAGATCAATCAGCCAGTTACATGTTTCCCAAAGGATTCTTCGGAAATGAACTGACCTTTGTTTTCCATTTCTTTTGACAAAATGTAGACATCTACCTTCCTCCTCTGTTCTGGGATTTGGTTCCAGTGTTTACCATAGCAAAGCATGATCCAAAATGGTGATGTGCCCATTTATATACCCAGGACAAAGCTCGCAGAGTCTAAGAGGTTAAAAGGCAATAAATCCCGAGTACATCCCCTGCACTGATAAAAAGCACTGCCTATCTTTCGGATAATATTATAAACTAGTAGATTTCCCTTGGGCTTGCTCATAGTAAGTAACAGGTTTTATAAGAACAGGAGTATTATGTGAAGTATTATAATCAGAGATACTGCCATATGCATTTAAGGTAATCCTGGTATCTGACAGTATTGGAATGGAGTCTTAGGGTGTAGCAGGACTTTGAGGTGGGCTCCCAGGGTCTGGGAGCAGTGCAATGGGAGGTTCTATGAATTCTGGGACAGGTGTGGGATCTGGGATCATTGGGAGAAGAGTTCTGGTACCTGGGGCCTTGGGGAGGAAGTTCTCAAGTTCTAGGAGCATTGGGGGAATTATGGGATTAGGGATCACTGGGATTGTGGTGTAGGAATTTGTGATCACTGAGAGGCTGTCACAGTATCTTTAAATAGGGAAGAGGAAGTCTGGGGAGGGAGATCCTGAGGTCTAGCTGGACTCTGGATGGGCCTGTTGGGATATGGCAGTATGGGAGAACAGGGTCCAACACCCTTGTGAGCTGGGGGCTCAAACTGGGAAAATGGGACCCAAACTGCCATTGGCTCCTTTCAATCCATCGGGTCCCCACACCCATGTGTTCCCGCATGTCAGTTTTCCCATCATCAGTCAGTTTCTATCTTTATGTTCATGCCTTCAAGCATTTAAGCATAAGTTTTCTGCTTGCTAAAATGAATGGACAGAAAATCATGGCTTGCAGGCGACCTGGGTGTGTTCCAGGAGCGCACTATTAGAGCTCGCTGACTTATGCAGTCTCTAATAAACATAAGTTTCCATGTAAAAGTACAAATACTCCATAAAACCCTCTAAGTTCATCATTTATGCAGTTTACAAGTTTTTACATAAAAAGTGTTGAATCTCAAAAATGGTTTCGGGGTATTTTTTACTGAATATAGACATTCAAAAATAATAATTAACTAAAAAAAAATCCATTCTCTACAAATGATCTCTGCTTTCTTTTCTAACCATCAATAAGAATAACCCACAAACAACTGTTTTTATTCACACTTCTGTCTCTCGCATGATAATACTGTTTTTTGTTCACATGTATAGCTTCTGTTTATTCTGTACGGAGTTCATAATAGAAAAGTACAATTGTCATATATTTATATAAATTCATCACTTGCCTGAAATAAAAGCTTTGCGAATTAAATCTCCATTTTCTTTTGAAGTATTTTGGAAAAATTAAACAAACTCTCAAATCCTCACAGCATAAGGGAACACATCCCTCTACCTTTCTATGCCTGTTCATGCTCAGATTGTATGCTGGGAAATTCTGCAAGCTGTGTATGCTCAGAATGTACAAATATGATTGAAAGCTCTCTTTTACCTATTGTGAGGTAAAAAATATTTAGTTGAAGCCCAGGCTTTTCAGACAGGCTGAGGCCTTCAAGTAAAAACTTTAATGAAGATGTTAAAAGCAAAGAAAAGAAAGAACTTGCATTTATATAGCGCCTTTTACAACCTCAGGTCATCCCAAAGCACTTTACAGCCAATGAAATACTTTTGAAGTGTAATCACTGTAGTAATGTAGGAAACGCTGCAACCAATTTGCACACAGTAAGGTCCCACAAAGAGCAATGTTTTAATGACCAGATAATCTGTTTTTAGGGATGTTGGTTGAGGGATAAATATTGGCCAGGACACCAGGGAGAACCTCCCATCTCTTCATTGAAATAGTGCCATGGAATCCTTTACATCCACCTGAGAGGCCAGACAGGGCCTCAGTTTATTGTCTTAACCGAAAGACGGCACCTCTGACAGTACAGTGCTCCCTCAGTATTATATTGGAGTGTTGGCCTAGATTATGTGCTCAAGTCTCTGGAGTTTGACTTGAACCCACAACCTTCTGGCTCAAAGAGTGCTACCTCTAAGCTACAGCTGATACCTCACAAAGACACAAAAGACAATTCAATGGATAAATTTAATCATGCTAATGCAAAATATGTAATTTTTAAAATTGTTTGTTTTGGTTAAAGCCTTATTTTGGGAATTAGAAATTTCAGTTAATGAGAAAAAAATGGCAGATCAAAATTAATCAGATGAAGGTTGATACATCTGCTCCACAATGTTATCTGCTGGCCACATAGTGTAACTACAGAGTCACAGGCTGCCACATTAATGGAAAATCCTTTTAAGAATATGACAGGACAGGTGTCACCAGATGTGGACACAATTAATATTGAAAATCCTGATTGCATTGTTTACACAGAATGTTTGAATGGAAATGCTGTTTTTAATAATATGTTAATATAAATTAATTGGTATTGATAGTGATTCTGCCACCAAAATGCAGAAAATATTTTTATTCCATTCTTTCTTTGCGAGTTGCAATCTAGATGACATTGATTCTCATCCTCTTCATAACATGAGAGGGACGATGGGAGCATAACATCCTACCATGGCACCACTAAAATAAACTCAATTCAACACCGCCCTAAGATAAGTTTAGAAGGACTCCTAATGCTCTGCCCAAACATCTTGCCCCTCCCTTATCCTTCCCAGTCCCAGTAGCAACAAAACATCCTGAATGTCAAGTATGCAACACCATCAAATATGGTTCCTTAGTATAGTGGTTATGGCACTTTGACTGGCAACCCAGAGGTCCAACTTGGCAAGTTCTGAATTTACACCATGGAAAATGGCAATCAAAGCTGTCAGGTTGTCATAAAAACCCAACTAATGTCTTATGTGTGACTCCAGTCCCAGAATATGTGGTTGACTCTTAATGGCCAAGCAAGCCACTCAGTTGTAAAACAAGTGCTCCAGAACTGAACCATTAGAAAAGTATTGAATGGGCCAATCAGCAATGATCCAGTCATCAGATCAGAACAATCAGGCAATTTCAGCCCAGCCAATCTTCAAAAATCTTCACTAACATCTGGGGACTCGAGCTGTCCCACAGGCTAGTCACGCATCAACCTGACATAATTGTGCTCACAGATTTTTTCTTCAACAGCACTTCCCAGCCCCATAAACTCTACCATTGAGAAGGACAAACAGACGTATCATGGGAACACTATCACCTCCATGTTCCCCTTCAAGTCACACACTTTCATGACTTGAACATATATCATCATACCTTCACTGGACCAAAATCTCAAAGTTCCCTCCCTACCACCATTGCAGGAGTACCGTCAGCACAAGGACTGCAGCAGTTTAAGAAGAATGGGCAATAAATGTGGCCTTGCCAGTGCCGCCTACATCCTATGAAAAAAATATGGCTATGCTAACAACTCCACGTATTAGTCTACAAACATAATGCAAATACTCAAACAAGAATGTAAATCAATGTGAAACTGAAAAACAGTTAGAAAAAACAGTAAATAATCACAGGAAAGATAGAAGTGAAGGAGACTGATGAGAAATTTCATGATCCTTTCATTTTGAAAGAAAGTCCAGTCAAAGTGGGAGTGAGCACAGGAAAGTACAGCCAATGCATCTAAAGTAGGTCAAATGAATAAACATGAAACAATGAGATGTGATTTGCTCTGAGTCAATAAAGCCCGGAGCTTGGAAGAAATAAAAATTGTTCAAGTAAACATAAGTGTGTACTTCCTAGATTTATTTCACATAAAAATGTGATTTATTTGGGAGGGAAGAGATTTATTTATTGTATGTAGTATGAGAAATTATATAGTGCTGTCAAGAGAACTTTCATTTAATCATCTTTCATACAGTGCATATCTTACAAATAACAGAAGAGAGCCAGTTTTAATTTTGTTTGGGGACATCACTGTTTGAGGATGAGGTGGTTTACTTGGTGGAATCAGCAATATAACTTCTGACTGAATTTAAGAAGAAGAATGTGAGTTAGTTGTCATTAAAGTGTGATGATTAAGGTTTGTGCTTTCAAGTGTTTCAGGTTCAGGTGTCATGAAATGCAGAGGTTCAGTCCAGGGAATGTGTCATCAGTGTGCAGTCTAAGAAGTGAAGCTGCAGCATATGAGCTGCACTAGTAAGAGCCTTGTGTGACACTTACTAATATATTCCCAACAGAGAAGTGAGCCAATAGCTATGAATGAATCTTATACATTTAAAATCATGAACGATTCCTCTTATTCCTGTTATGTGCCTAACAAATTACATGGAGTAGCTTCCCAATTCCCTTACTTCTGACCTCTCTTTGGTGCAGCATGTTAGCCCGCTAATGTGTTATACAACCAGGTCAACTTCCAATATTAATTTAACAGGGGTCTAAATTGTACGTTGTTGCGCCCACTTCTGAGGCATGGATCCATTTTGTGTGTGAAAACGCCTAATTTGCTGAGTTTTAACCTCGACCAGGAAGTCATTGCCTTAACAGACAAGAAGCATGCTGTGGAAGTGCTTTTTAAAGGGATACTAAAGGATAATCTCTGTTTCAACTTGATAGGCTGCAGGAGAATGTTATGGTAATTTTAGACGGCATTTTTGGCTATTGATTCACTGAGCTGAACTCGAGACAGTGATTTTTAGGAGTTCTTGCACTCTGTCATAGGAGTGCCTTTCCAATATTATTGGAGCACGGGTATTCTGTTTTGCCTGCCTTTAGGGCTGTGACATGAGGAGCAGGGGTGGCGGCAGCTGCAGCAAGGAAGGTTGCAGAGGACTACACAGGCTGCCAGAAGAGAGGCAAAGGAAGGAAGGGCTGAGAAAGGCCTTACACCAGGAGGGAGTACAAGAACCGTATCTCCTACCTCACCTTTACAGGGGAACAATGTGTCTGGCCAGGTGGCTCCAGTTCTTCAGGGAGACTGAGCTCTGCCACTTGCTGAATCATTAATTGGACTCCAACACCAGGGCATCCACAGCACTGCCTGTGGCTGTGAAGGTCATTGTGACTTTTATGCATCAGGCTCCTTCCAACATCCAGCTGGTCACATCGGTAATCTCTCAGTTTGCTGTGCACACTGCAATCAAGGAGGTCACAGATGAACTGTTTGCTAACCGCCAGGAAATTCATTACCTTCCCAATGGAGGCTGCCATGGCTTTGCGAGAGTTAGCCGATATCTCAGGTGCAGGAAATCATTGATTGCAGCTGTGTGGTCCCATACAAGTCAAAGCCCTCTACTATAACAGGAAGGGATTCCATTCCTTAACGTGCAACTTGGCTGCGACCATAGGCAATGAATTACGCAGGTCTGTGACCTGGCTGTAGTCATGCTGCCTTAATCCTGCGCCAGTCCTCAAAACACCCTCTTTTCCATCTAGACTAGTGGGTGTCAGGCTGGCCACTTGGGGACAAAGGCTATCCCTGAACACTTAGCTCATGACTCCTGTCAGGAACCAGGATACAGACATACAGCAAGCATATAATGAGAGCCACACCAGAACGAGGTCTCTCTTAGGGCAGAGCATCAGGCTCCTCAAGCAAAGATTCCGATGCCTCAATTAGATCTGGAGGTATGTTTCAATATAGCCTGGAGCGAGTGTCAAGATTACCAATGTGTGCTGCATGCTGCACAACTTCACCTTGGAATGGGGGCAAGCATTGGAGCCACAAAAGCAGAAATAAATCGAGGAACAAGATGAAGGTGATCAGGAAGCTGAGGCTGCAGTGAAAGAGCAAGGCCCAGCAGTGCTGCCAGCTGCCTTAGTAGTCCTTGTCAAGTCATTGAACTTTTTCAGCATTGCTGCCTGGTCCTTGGAGCAATGATTTTGATGCTGACCTGCTCTACCTGCAGTTACCCCACAGCCAGTTGGGACACCTTCTTGCGCTTGGGTGGAAAGATGTCCCTCCTCCTGCATCTCCAAAGATGTATCTGCAAAGCAGGGAGCCCTTCCTGCGTCTCTTCTACCTGCCATTTCAATGAAGCTGATTGCAGCCACAGTGAACCCCCCCACCCCCCCCTTTAAGAGGTGCTGGTGCCTTTAACTGATGCCCATGATGTCCGAATTCTGGCCCCTCCCCTGTTACACAAGCTGCCAATGAAGAGTATGAGTAGAGCTGGCAGCTCATTTATTTCATGATAAGCAGGCATGGGATCCAATTTAGTGCTGCCTGCGAGCCCATGTGAAAGGCGCACCATCGGAATGGGCCGCCCATTTCGCCCCCGTTTTCGGGTGATAACCGAAATTTGGCTCCACAGAGCCTAATATTAATAAGGATCATGTACCAGTGACTTTGGTATTACTGACATCCACTAAAAATAATTTCTTGCATTCAGATCTCAGCATTTACTATTTGCACCAGGAAAACCTTCAATTACTGCCATTAGTCATACTGATAATGTCACTACTAATATTTGTTCGGGATTTAATGCTTGTCATTTGACCGATATAACCTTCAAAATTAGCAGGGTTTAAGTTAGGGCAGCATGAATGATATCTTCCAAATATAAAATGGAATAACAAGTGCTGTCAAGGGTACTTATGATGCATCCATGCACTGTCTGTACCCCTGCATTTAGGCTAGACAGTGGAGCCATACTAATTCATATTGCCCTTTAAGCACATTTGACCCCCAGCCAACTCATTAGGATGACAAAAATGAAGAATGACAATTGAGACTAAACAGGTCCTCTGATGGATCAAGAACAAAGTGTAAGTGCAGTAAAAGCACCATATTTACTGCCTGATACTGGGCCTTTGCTCTTAATCCTAGGCAACTTGTTAAAAAATAACTGGTTAGTGGTTTCCTGTCATCATCCTCAATCCTTTTATTTTAATATCCTTTCCCACTATGTACTGGACTACTGCTATCACGATGCCTGTGTTTGGATTAGAAGTTCTAATGGCACTGATGCAATTATTCTAATCAAGCTGAGGATATTGGCTCTTTTGGAGTTTGGCCTCATTGCTTATCCATACAAGTGGAGTATGGGTTCATTGTGTTCTGCCAGCCTGTTATCCATGAGGCCAATCAGGGTACAACATTACTTTGCAATCAACAACCCACTGTTAGTCTGTGCTTAAAACCTTAAGTATGGTTTTATATATATTTGCTATAATTACAGCCCCTCACAGAGTTTGCATACGATATAGACATCAAATTACAACACTGATTTCTTCAAATTGCTGCTTTCTACATGGATTTTTCAGCAAGCTTGTGACAGAGGTGCCATGGTGCACTTGGAGCCAGCTGGCAGGTCAAGTCGGAGGGGGGAAGGGGAAAGAAGGATGATCCTGGGGAGGACCTCGAATGGGCCGGCAGCGGGCTGGAGATTTTTTGCGGACCCAAGGAGGAGCACTCCTGGGCTCACAAAAATAAAAACTGAAAATTTCCTGGGCCTTTTAGTGAATTGCCTCCAGTGGTCCCTTTAAGGATCGCTGGTTAAGCCATTCAACGCCTGGTACAACTAGGCAGAGTGTGCACAGCGCACGCCCCGTCCATTTGTACCTGAATTTCACATCTGGGATCCTACAAGAAAAACGGGCGGTCATGAATTCATTTTCTCTCCTCAAGGAGGCTCATGAAGATGTGACATTTGACAGAGGAATCAACGTCCAGACCTTACATAATGCTGTTGAGGTGGGGGAGCATTTCATATTCTTGATTAGGATTATGCACAGAATCATCTCTGGGAAACATTATATAAGTTACAAAGTCTCACCAAACAAACAAGGAGAGGGGATGGGGTGGGGGGGACAGATGAGCCAAAGAGGACAAGTACTAGCCCACCAATATCCCTGCCACACTTCAAGGACAAGGGTCAGCAGGACAATTTGCTGCTTTCTAACAATGTCCATGATACTGCATATTCTGGTAATGGTCAGTGACATGATAATATTACATATATTATGCAATTTGGCAGGAGGCCAAATTGATGGAGTGGGCGAGTGGGGGGGGGATGGGGAGGGGGCTTCATAGTTAGACCAACCACTGACCACACTGAGCAGTAGTCATGATCAGAAAAGTATTTACTTACAGCACTGAATGCAACTGGTAGAAGATCTTTTGAGTCTATAGAAGGCCATTCTGTGGCAGATGGCAGTTCAATTGTCACTTTTAAATCTGAGATTGATAGATTTTTGTTAACCAAAGATATTAAGGGATATGGGGCTAAGGCAGGTATATGGAATTAGGTCACAGATCAAGCATCACCTCATTGAATGATGGAACAAGCTCAAGAGGCTAAATGACCTACTCCGTTCCTATGTTCCCAAGTAGATGTGCTGTCACACACCATCCTGATTTGGAAATATATCACCGTTCAAAATCCTGGAACTCCCTACCTAACAGCGCTGTGGGAGAACCTTCACCACACGGACTGCAGTGGTTCAAGAAGACAGCTCACCACTACCTTCTCAAGGGCAATTAGGGATGGGCAATAAATAGAATCATAGAATCATAGAAGTTTACAACATGGAAACAGGCCCTTCGGCCCAACATGTCCATGTCGCCCAGTTTATACCACTAAGCTAGTCCCAATTGCCTGCACTTGGCCCATATCCCTCTATACCCATCTTACCCATGTAACTGTCCAAATGCTTTTTAAAAGACAAAATTGTACCCGCCTCTACTACTGCCTCTGGCAGCTCGTTCCAGACACTCACCACCCTTTGAGTGAAAAAATTGCCCCTCTGGACCCTTTTGTATCTCTCCCCTCTCACCTTAAATCTATGTCCCCTCGTTATAGACTCCCCTACCTTTGGGAAAAGATTTTGACTATCTACCTTATCTATGCCCCTCATTATTTTATAGACTTCTATAAGATCACCCCTCAACCTCCTACTCTCCAGGGAAAAAAGTCCCAGTCTATCTAACCTCTCCCAATAAGTCAAACCATCAAGTCCCGGCAGCATCCTAGTAAATCTTTTCTGCACTCTTTCTAGTTTAATAATATCCTTTCTATAATAGGGTGACCAGAACTGTACACAGTATTCCAAGTGTGGCCTAACTAATGTCTTGTACAATTTCAACAAGACATCCCAACTCCTGTATTCAATGTTCCGACCAATGAAACCAAGCAAGCTGAATGCCTTCTTCACCACCCTATCCACCTGTGACTCCACTTTCAAGGAGCTATGAACCTGTACTCCTAGATCTCTTTGTTCTATAACTCTCCCCAACGCCCTACCATTAACGGAGTAGGTCCTGGCCCGATTCGATCTCCCAAAATGCATCACCTCACATTTATCTAAATTAAACTCCATCTGCCATTCATCGGCCCACTGGCCCAATTTATCAAGATCCCGTTGCAATCCTAGATAACCTTCTTCACTGTCCACGATGCCACCAATCTTGGTGTCATCTGCAAACTTACTAACCATGCCTCCTAAATTCTCATCCAAATCATTAATATAAATAACAAATAACAGCGGACCCAGCACCGATCCCAGAGGCACACCGCTGGTCACAGGCCTCCAGTTTGAAAAACAACCCTTTACAACCACCCTCTGTCTTCTGTCGCCAAGCCAATGTTGTATCCAATTGGCTACCTCACCTTGGATCCCATGAGAATTAACCTTATGTAACAACCTACCATGCGGTACCTTGTCAAAGGCTTTGCTAAAGTCCATGTAGACCACGTCCACTGCACAGCCCTCATCTATCTTCTTGGTTACCCCTTCAAAAAACTCAATCAAATTCGTGAGACATGATTTTCCTCTCACAAAACCATGCTGACTGTTCCTAATCAGTCCCTGCCTCTCCAAATGCCCGTAGATCCTGTCTCTCAGAATACCCTCTAACAACTTACCCACTACAGATGTCAGGCTCACCGGTCTGTAGTTCCCAGGCTTTTCCCTGCCGCCCTTCTTAAACAAAGGCACAACATTTGCTACCCTCCAATCTTCAGGCACCTCACCTGTAGCGGTGGATGATTCAAATATCTCTGCTAGGGGACCCGCAATTTCCTCCCTAACCTCCCATAACGTCCTGGGATACATTTCATCAGGTCCCGGAGATTTATCTACCTTGATGCGCGTTAAGACTTCCAGCACCTCCCTCTCTGTAATATGTACACTCCTCAAGACATCACTATTTATTTCCCCAAGTTCCCTAACATCCATGCCTTTCTCAACCGTAAATACCGATGCGAAATATTCATTCAGGATCTCACCCATCTCTTGTGGTTCTGCACATAGATGACCTTGTTGATCCTTCAGAGGCCCTACTTTCTCCCTAGTTACTCTTTTGCCCTTTATGTATTTGTAGAAGCTCTTTGGATTCACCTTTGCCTTATCTGCCAAAGAAGTGGATGTGGATGTCGCTGGCCTTGCCAGCGACATCCACATCCCATGAATGAATAAAAAAAATCTGGAGCGTGACCTATGAAGGGTTCGTTGAGTAAAACCTGTGCAGAAATATGCATTTATTTCTAACAAAATAATAATCATAGAATCATAAAAGCTGCAGCACAGAAGATTGTATTAAAAGCATAGAACCAGTGCTAGTGCTGGCTCTTCAACTGGAGCTATCTACTTTAATCCCATTTTCCTGCCTTTTCCACATATCCTCTTATAGTCTTCCTTTTCAAATACTTATCCAATTCCATTTTAAATAATATAATAGTTTCTGCCTCAAAACCCACTTGTGGTAAAGCATTCCATGTTTCAATAATCCTGTATGTGAACACATTTCCTCTAATTTCCCCCTTTATTCTTCTATTCATAATCCTGAATTTGATTGAGCAACTATTGGGAACAATATTTTACTATTTACTCTCTCAAAGTATTTCACAATTTTGAAAACATCTCTTATATTCTGCCTAAACCTGCTCTGATCCAATGAAAAAATAAACAAATTTTCAAGCCTTCCTTCATAACCATAACCTTTCATTCCTGGTATCAATCTGGCGAATCTTCAATGTACCTTTTTCATGACTCTCATTTATTCACTTACAATGGGCGAACCAGAATTGCATATAATACGCCAGCTGTGGTCTAACCAATGTCTTGTACAAATTCAACATCCTTCCTTTTGCATTCAATGCTCCATATTTAAAACCTAGAACCTCATTTGCCTTTCCATTACCTTCTTTGCCTCTCATCTTTAAAGATCTCTGTATCTGGATCCCTAGATCGATCTGTTCCTCTGCCCCATTAAGCATCTTACCATTTAGAGTGTACTTCCCTTCACTGTTCTTCTTTCAAAAAAATCCTACTTCTCTGCACGGAACTGAAACTGCCTCTTTTTTTAATCTTTGTTCATGGGATGTGGGCGTCGCTGTCGAGGCCAGCATTTATTGCCCATCTCTAATTGCCCTTGAGAAGGTGGTGGTGAGCCGCCTTCTTGAACCGCTGCAGTTCGTGTGGTGAAGGTTCTGCCACAGTGCTGTTAGGAAGGGAGTTCCAGGATTTTGACCCAACGATGGTGAAGGAACGGCGATATATTTCCAAGTCAGGATGGTGTGTGACTTGGAGGGGAACGTGTAAGTGGTGTTCTTCCCATGTGCCTGCTGCCCTTGTCCTTCTAGGTGGTAGAGGTTGCGGGTTTGGGAGGTGCTGTCGAAGAAGCCTTGGCGAGTTTCTGCAGTGCATTCTGTGGATGGTACACACTGCAGCCACTGTGCGCCGGTGGTGAAGGGAGTGAATGTTTAGGGTGGTGGATGGGGTGACAATCAAACAGGCTACTTTGTCCTGGATGGTGTCGAGCTTCTTGAATGTTCTTGGAGCTGCACTCATCCAGGCAAGTGGAGAGTATTCCATCACACTCCTGACTTGTGTCTTGTAGATGGTGGAAAGACTTTGGGGAGTCAGGAGGTGAGTCACTCACTGCAGAATACCCAGCCTCTGACCTGCTCTTGTAGCCATAGTATTTATGTAGCTGGTCCAGTTAAGTTTCTGGTCAATGGTGACCCCCAGGATGTTGATGGTGGGGGATTCACGATGGTAATGTCGTTGAATATCAAGGGGAGGTGGTTAGACTCTCTCTTGTTGGAGACGGTCATTGCCTGGCACTTGTCTGGCGTGAATGTTACTTGCCACTTATCAGCCCAAGCCTGGATGTTGTCCAAGTCTTGCTGCATGTGGGCACGGACTGCTTCATTATCTGAGGGGTTGTGAATGGAACTGAACACTGTGCAATCATCAGCGAACATCCCCATTTCTGACCTTATGATGGAGGGAAGGTCATTGATGAAGCAGCTGAAGATGGTTCGGCCTAGGACACTGCGCTGAGGAACTCCTGCAGCAATGTCCTCGGGCTAAGATGATTGGCCTCCAACAATCACTACCATCTTCCTTTGTCCTAGGTATGACTCCAGCCACTGGCGATTTTTCCCCCTGATTTCCATTGACTTCAATTTTACTAGGGCTCCTTGGTGCCACACTCGGTCAAATGCTGCCTTAATGTCAAGGGCAGTCACTCTCACCTCACCTCTTGAATTCAGCTCTTTTGTCCATGTTTGGACCAAGGCTGTAATGAGTTCTGGAGCCAAGTGGTCCTAGGGGAACCCAAACTGAGCATCGGTGAGCAGGGTATCGGTGAGTAAGTGCCGCTTGATAGCACTGTCAACGACACCTTCCATCACTCTGCTGATGATTGAGAGTAAACTGATGGTGTGACAATTGGCTGGATTTTTGTGGACAGGACATACCTAGGAGCAATTTTTCACATTGTCAGGTAGATGCCAGTGTTGTAGCTGTACTGCAACAGTTTGGCTAGTTCTGGAGCACAAGTCTTGAGCACTACAGCCAGGATGTTGCTGGGGCCCATAGCCTTTGCTGTATCCAGTGCACTCAGCCGTTTCTTGATATCACGTGGAGTGAATCGAATTGGCTGAAGACTGGCTTCTATGATGGTGGCGATATCGGAAGGAGGCCGAGATGGATCATCCACTCGCTACTTCTGGCTGAAGATGGTTGCAAACGCTTCAGCCTTGTCTCTTGCACTCACAGGATGGACTCTGCCATCATTGAAGATGGGGATGTTCACGGAGCCTCCTCCTCCCATTAGTTATTTAATTGTCCACCACCATTCACGACAGGATGTGGCAGGACTGCAAAGTTTTGATCGGATCCATTGGAGTGGAATCACTTAGCTCTGTCTATAGCATGTTGCTTCCGCTATTTAGTAGCCCTGTGTTGTATCTTCACCAGGTTGGCACCTCATTTTTAGGATTGCCTGGTGCTGCTCCTGGCATGCTCTTCTACAATCCTCATTGAACCAGGATTGATCCCCTGGCTTGTTGGTAATGGTAGAGTGAGGAATATGCCGGGCCATGAGGTTACAGATTGTGCTGGAATACAATTCTGCTGCTGCTGATGGCCCACAGCGCCTCATGGATGCCCAGTTTTGAGCTGCTAGATCTGTTCTGAATCTATCCCATTTAGCACGGTGGTAGTGCCACACAACACGTTGGATGGTATCCTCAGTGCGAGGACGGGACTTCGTCTCCACAAGGACTGTGTGGTGGTCACTCCTACCAATACCATCTGCGACAGGTAGATTGGTGAGGATGAGGTCAAGTTGGTTTATCCCTTGTGTTGGTTTGCTTACCACCTGCCGCAGGCCCAGTCTGGCAGCTGTGTCCTTCAGGACTCGGCCAGCTCAGTCAGTAGTGGTGCTACCGAGCTACTCTTGGTGATGGACATTGAAGTCCCCCACCCAGAGTACATTCTGTGCCCATGCTACCCTCAGTGCTTCCTCCAAGTCGTGTTCAACATGGAGGAGGACAGATTCATCAGCTGAGGGAGGTTGGTAGGTGGTAATCAGCAGGAGGTTTCCTTGCCCATGTTCGACCTGATGCCATGATATTTCATGGGGTCCGGAGTCAATGTTGAGGACTCCCAGGGCCACTCGCTCCTGACTGTATACCAATGAGGTACGTTTGGCTCTTTAACTATCATCCCGACGGCTTTAATTGCCAGCGGGATTTCCGGATTCGGGACACCCGCGCACACACAGGTGCATTCGTGGGGAACTCTGACGTCAGCGGGTTGGAGCCGGCTTCCGAATCCGAACGGGATTTCCTCAATTTTCGGAGCCCCCAACGCACCCGCAATTTCCTGGGAAAATCGTACCTCATGTGCCTTAGTTTTTGCAACAAATTGCTTATAAAACCCCTTCTGAAAATCCATATATTCAACATTCACCATATTCCTTTCATCTATCCATTATATGATTACCTGACTTCTAATTTTCTCTCATTTTATCCATACTATGGGTTCTAGAAATGTTATCAGCAATTTAGGCTTGGCCGTAGGATTTTTCATTATTTGAATGGATGGAAACTTATTGGGGCCTGGTGCCTGAATTCTTAAAATAGGCTTTCGTTGGGGAAACTCCATGCAAGGAGTACAGTTTTGTAAAATTACCCCTCTTGGGTTAGAATATATAATTATTTACTTCACAAAATTGCTGCAAACATATGTCCATTCAGAACATTGCAGCAATATCATGAGCTGCAAAACAGTCATTGAACAATGTTGGAAAAAATCATTGGTATATGCATTATAATGGACATGTAAGGTTTAAACACAATTTATATTGGAAATCCAATCATATTTTTAAAAAACAATGTTGAACATATTGACTTACATCTGTTAGCAATAATAAAACTTGGTCAAACTATAACTTGGAGCTCTGGTGAAGTAAAGGATTGAAATACTGGAATATACAGAGTTATTTAAATGGATTAGATTTCCCCTCCAATACTTGGCTAAATTTATGATTTTAGTTTACTGACCATTTACTACTATTAAACCTATATCAGAATGTGTATATCATTGTAAACATGATCAAAGTATCCTTAATGCCTACTTTGCAATATTCTGTCTGGCAGCAACTGCACAAGAAAATTATGAGCACTTCAAATATCTTAGTTTTCAAATCATGCACTGAGATCAAAATTGATTAAATTATGAAGCAAATCAGTTACTTCAATTGAATCTTTAACTCAAGGCCTTCGCTGCACTGAATAGTTCTTTGTGAAGGGCAATTAGATTACTGTGCCTGTTGGACCACTAGCATTAGCACAAAGCCTGGCACTAATATCTTTGTAAGCTAGCAGCATAAATTCTTCCAAGTGATTGCACAGAATGTTAATACTCCATTTCTAACACGTGGGTGAGGGAGATGGGGATGGCGCTGGACCAAAGAAATATCCATCCATGAGTTATATCCATCAGTAGCAGCATTCTACATATGGTTAAAAGCATTAAAATAATTCAATTCCAGAGCCAACAGACTTCTTTGGCAGCACCTCCCAGACCCACGATCTCCACCATCTACAGGGACATAGACAGCAGGGGCAAGGGAACATTATCACCTCCAAGTTCACCTCCAAGTCACGCACCATTCTGGCTTGGACATGTATCGCCGTTCTTTCATCATCGCTGGGTCAAAATCCTGGAATTCCCTATCTAACATCTTTGTGGGAGCACCTTCGCCACACGGATTGCAATGGTTCAAGCGAGAGGTCACTGCCGCCCTCTCAGGCAACTAGGGATAGCTGACCTTGCTACCAATGCCCACACCTCGAGTATGAATTAAAAAAAACAACTGCCACAGCACAGTAAAAGACTGCCACACCATTGCAGTCAAGTTCGCTGCAGCCCTGAACTTCTTTGCCTCTGATTCTATTGAGGCTGCTGCAGGAGATATCAGTAACATCAGTCAGTCTGCAGATCATGCTTGCATTAAGCAGGTGACTGATGCCATGTTTGCTACACTTTCTCCATGGATAATCAAAAGCAACAAATAGGTGGTTTGCACAGATTGCAGGATTCCCCCTATAGGACCTCATTGACTACACCCATGTCACCCTGCAGGCTCCTTCATATGTCCTCACTGCCTTCATGAATTGCAAGGGCTTCTACTCCATTAATATGCAACTGGTACATGACACCAGCAGCACATCATTCATGTATATGCCCACTTTCCTGGCAGCTACCATGACACGTACTTATTGCAGCAATCCTCCTTCCCACCACTCTTTGCTCCTGCTCAGCAAGCGAAAGGCTGCCTGCTTGAGGACTAGGGTAATTCCCTGCACACTTAGCTTATAACCCAACTCTGCAACCCCCACTCAGGCCTCCATTTTAACTCCCACCAGCCCCCACCCCGCCCCCCACTGCCCCGGCCTGGCGGAAACCAGGAGCTTTGGCAGTTAAAATAGAGAGGAGGCTTTATTCACTCCTTTCCCGCCCCGATCTGCAATTGTAATTGTAATTGTTAGAACACCTGCCCCAAGCCGGCAGGGTACTCTTTAAATATGCAGGTCAGGCTCCGATGATGTCACCGGGGCCTGATCTGCGATTTCAACCTGAGGCCGGAGCTGGGGAGCAGAGATGGCTTCACCAATGGGCCAAACCTGCTGGGAGATAGTTTGAGGGCCAGAAAAGGCCCAGCAAGGTAAGTTTCAATTTTTAAAAAAGTTTCCTTGTGGGCCTGGAGGAGAAGGAGTGCTTGGGCCTCCCTTGCCCTGGGCTACCCCCGCCCCCCCCCGCAACCTACCCCACCTCACCACTTACCCAACTGCCAGGGACTGTTCCCAAGGGTCTCAGGCAATGGCCTCCTGCTGCCCGAATTTCTACTCCCGCCCATCGGCCAGGCAACGATTCCTGCCGGGTTCAGGCGAGAATCCAAGCCTGAATATTTAAATAAGGGTCAGGAATCAAAATTTATCCGGGCCTCGGCATGCGAGTTTGTCGCTTGCCCAGGCCCCCCCGCGTGCATTGATCCCACCCCAACTTAAAATCGAGGCCTCAGTGTCTCAACTGCACCACAATCTGGTCCATGACTCAACTAGAGCCCTCACTGAGCAGACCATTTTTTTCCTCAAACGATAATTTTGATGCCTGACCAGGTCTGGTGGGGTCTTGCAATACAGCCCAGAAAGAATGTTTCATGTGATGGTTCCATTACTTATATAATGTTGCTCTGCAATGGGGACAACAAATGGAGCCACCACTGTACAAGGGCCTTCAGCGTGATGACAGAGAAGACACTGATGACACAGGGAATGGTGAGGAAGCAGGAGGGGTCCAAATGTTGCCTCAGCCAGAGCTCTTTGGCAGCAGTTCATTGAAGAGCCCTTCCACCGAAAAATCCCTGCCCCCGGGCATTAACAGTCGTGTCCAACATCACTCCTAGTCTTTCCACCCTCAAATAAATTGCATCTGTCCAATGACCAATATTGATATTCACATCAACTAACATTGCAGGATCGCTAGCTATTTCATGAACAACATTTCAAGAAGGGTTATCATTTTACTGGTTCATAGAAATGGTTACAAACTAATCATCACCCAAGTATGAGCCCCAAGTGTCTGTCCTATGTGCTATCTTGCCCACTCTAGCACTTCTACACAGTGCTCCCCCAGTGGCTACTGATTGGGAAGCTTCTGTGACTCAGTCATGGGCTCATTAGGTGCTCATGGATAGCCAAGGCAGTCTGACGTAAATGGCTTTCTGGCATCGGAGCAGGCATTGGTTCAGAAGGTCTTGAGGGTCCAGGCATGCTGTCATCGTGAGACATGGTAACATGTTCCATTCCTATTGCACGACTACCCCTGCTACCAGGCTGACCCCTACTGATCCATAGGAGAGCAGACTGTAGGACATCCGTGACCTAAGTGAAGCCCCTATCCATTTTATTTCTTAAGGCGGGAGTGATGGTTGAGTCCAGAGCCTGCATGGTTCCAGTATGAGCATCCCTGAGAAATGCTATTATAGGTACAGAAAGGGCTCCTGCGCAGCGTGCATTGAGATGACCACATGCTCCATGGTTGGCTGTGGAGTGCTGATGCCGTGTGGTAGAACCCCATGTGCCTCCATGCTCTCTGACATGTTCTGGAAGCTCCCTGGCAAGCAGTGCAATGCATTCAGTAATTGCTGGTGCACAGAAAATATCTCTCTTTTAAAGGCTGAACTGCCAAAGCCTGTATCTCTCTCCTCTTCATCAGAGCTGGAATGCAAGTTTGCCATCTGGTAAGCCATTTCCTGGGCTATCCAGCACCTGCTCTTGCTCGGTCATGCTTAGCAAACCAGCAAGTGCAGACACCTCTAACTCACTATCTATACCAGACAGGGTGCCAATTTCTGTTCTGGTGCTTGGAACGGCAGGAGTGAGTGATGATGCATCTTCTGGGCAGCTCTCCCCCTCAGTCTGTGTGATTGCAATGGTTGAGTTTTCAGGTGGACTTAGAGAAAGAGGAGAGAAGCAAGGGTAAGCAGTAGCAGATGAGTGGCAGTGCATTCAACCACCAGGTTGTCATGCTGAATGTGTGACCATGTGAATGAGAAAGTTAAGTAGAGAAAGGAAAGGATGGGAAGATGCCCAAATACCTTGCTCTGCCTGGCCAGCAGCTGGTCATGTCCGATGCTGCGTGCCTTCTCTCTGCCAATAATATCGATGGTGGCCTCTTCCACTAGTGTCAGTGTCTGTGGAATGGCATGACCTCCTCCTGTGTTGGTTGTCTCCCTCCTATTATGTGCCAGCTTCTCCTACAAGAAACGTAGAAGTAAGTTACTACGTGCCCTGCTTAAGGGTTTTCAATATGTATGAGGCATGATGTGCATAGTGTGCATGATGACAGGAAGATGCAGCAAGTGTAGCCATGAGGAAGAAGCATGTTTTGAGGATGTGAGTACAAGCAGAAAGAAGGTGTGGTCAAGCAGAGAAGGGAAGGATTGATAGTGCTGAGGCTAAAGTGGGGTCCTGCATGGTTGTGCGGAGTATATGATAGATATGAAGGGCAGTCTTAACTTGACAGTCCTGCTCCGATCATTGAATTCTTTTCCTGCTCTGCAATCAGGTCCTGCTGGTATTGACATTTTCTGTGACTTTTCTCCATACCTGTTGATTAATTTGTCTTGGCACCTATCACCCATTGGAGTGGAAGAGGACCTTCTTCCTGCTGCTCGCTTGGTCAATCAGCACCTACAGTACCTAAGGCACAATCTTGTTGCTCGCTATTCACTTCTGTCAAAAGCATCTCCTCTTTATGATGCTGCAGGATGCCGATTTAATTTAAATTTGGCCCAGCCACAAAAATGATATGGACGCCACATCAATTCCTTTTGGGGGGGGGGGGAATGCACCACATGCACTACCCACCACATGCCCAATATGCACTCAAGATGAAAATTGCTCCTGATAGGTTGCTGCATCTAGGGTATGTCTACCAAGGCAATCACTGTTACAGCTGTCACCATTATTTCCATCACACAACTATTTATTGTAAACTCCTACAACATGAATTTGTTGAGATACCTATGAAAAAAAGGAGAAACATCCTAAAAGATAAAACAGCTGCATATTTTACACAACTCAAATTTTTCACATTTGCCTTTGAATTGCTACATCTACAATTCACATTACCACCACACTTCTTTCAGTTGGACAGGCTGTTATCTCGACACAGTGATTAGGATATAGGTGGTGAATTTCTATTATATAATATATTTTGTAATACGTGCTATACCCCTCTCCCCAATTATTATAAAACGGCATATCTAACTCACAGTGAGTAATGCCATGGGACTAGTGTTCCATATGTCTTTTGTTATTATGTAGATCTTGGGCCAGCAAAGCTCTGAATATTTCCTTGCATCACTATGCCATTATGTTCCATGGGGGTTCTCCCAATCACCTGCTGTAACTTCAGTGGAAGATCTCCGGAAACCACAAAGAAATACCAAAAACAGCATTCACGCCGTTTCTCTGGGATTCCATGGATCTTCCGGCAAAGTTATGGGAGACGATTGGGAGAATCCCCGCAGAAATTCAACTCCTCAGTGTTTGCACCAACACTTTTTTTCAGAAAAAAAGTAGAAACTAGGAAGCCCATTTTCGTCTGCTGTGCATCCCAGGCATGCTTAGTTCTTGAGCCCAAGAAAAGGAAAAAGGGATGGAGACCTGTGATGTCACATCTCTACACCATTTGTGCTGCATGGTTATTCTTAGGGTTCTCCCTGAGGTGCAGGCTGAAGAATTTAATGGGCATGGAAATGAAATGGGAGTGATCTCACAATGTTTGCTGGAGACTCAAACAGAGTGGTGCCCACAGCATGTGGCCTTTAAGCTGGCACCCAGCCCTATCTGATGAGAGGATCAGAGAAAAGACAAGCACCGAGCACATGGAGACACCAAAAAGGTACCTTTTTTCCTCTGGTGTACTACTGAGATCTTCAGGGCTGGACAACTTCTGGTTGCTATTTTGGGACAGCAGCCAGAAGGCCCCAGAGTCATCAACCATTACTGAAGCTGCAGGCCTCTCAAATCTGTAGCAGCAGTCGACTTTCCCCCCTCACTTCTGGGTGCAGGTCTCTGCCAAGGAATGCGTTTGTGCTGGGAATATGTCAGGCCCATGCAGATAACCTCAATCCGGATTTACAGGCAGGTTCAGGTCAAGACAGACAGAATGCACTTCAGGTGAACTCCACCTGATTTGCGCCCAGGCACGGGATGGGCAAGCAGCCCCAGAATGTCTGTCTTTAGTTAAAAAGACAGCACCTCTCAAATCCGCGACCTCTACCATCTAGAAGGACAAGGTCAGCAGGTGCATGGGAACACCACCACCTGCACGTTCCCCTTCAAGTCACACACCATCCTGACTTGGAAATGTATCGCCGTTCCCTCATTGTCACTGGGTCAAAATCCTGGAACTCTCTACCTAACAGCAATGTGGGAGAACCTTCACTATACGGATTGCAACAGTTCAAGAAGGCGGCTCACCACAACCTTCTCAAGGGCAATTAGGGATGGGCAATAAATGCTGACCTTGCCAGCATTTCCCACATCCCATGAACGAATGAAAAAAACAATGCTAATGATTTTCAATCTGTGCAATATATCATTTAACTTCTAGCAGTCTGTGTGTTAGTCATACCTCTTTATTGCTCAAATTTGGAGATGGTGGCATGCAAGCATACATAAGCTAAAATTATTTATGTAGTCATTCAGCAGTGCTCAAAACTGCATTGCGCTACCGAATAGAATTCATTCTCATTCCATTATCCATTAGTCTTTTAGGTTATAACTCACATTAGTGGAAACCCAGATGAAAACAATTATATAAGATCACAAGATAAATAGAGGTGAGGAAAGCTATTTTAGCTCATCCTTCCAGAAAACCCTACAGTGCCCCCTATCACAGCATCTAACTATCTCTTAATTGCCTCCAAGGTTTTTGCTTCCACTGCCCTCCCTGGAGTCTATTCCAAGTGTTGATGACTGTGTGAGAAAGTTAATAATTCTCAAAGAAGCCACAAATAGAATACTGGAACTAATAAAATTATGTTCCATTACTGGGTATGATGGATAACCAGTTTCAGTCTTAGATTTTACTGAACTGTGGCAGTACGGGTGGAAAGGGGAGTTTGTGTATAGGCATTATTTGGAACATTATTTGGAAAAAAACTTACATAAAAATTGACAAATGATTTAAGAACATTATTTACAGAAGATTAAAATGTCAACAAAATGATTTCTCATTTGATCATGGATATTATATAATGTTGCATTATAGTTCAAATAGTCTACTGTGACAGTGAGTAATAAACATTTTTGAAATAAATGTTTAAATGTAATGAAATCCCAATGACGTCAAGAAACCAAGTAGCTGAATAAATCTTTTAAGTACAGGCTTGTTAAGAGTTATTTTACAGATTTTAGGGAATGTTTCTTTGAAAAGACTGGTGTATTTCAATAACAACATTACAGGATTCTTTTAAATGACATATAAACACAGGTTGGGTAGTGCCACAAAAGAGATACTGTTACTTTAATGAATAGGGAAAACTATGCATGGGGCACATTTAATACAGTAAGTTCCAGCATGCTGGAACTAAAATTAGCAGCTATCTACACAAACCAGATGTAAAGAGAGGGATAGAATGTCCTTTTTATAGGAGTTTGGGGAACATTATATAGCATGCCCCTCGGAAAATCAGCAAAGGATGTGGTTGCAAAGTATGCAAATAACAACGCATGGGAAAGCCAACAAAGGGGATTTACAAGGGAAGTGGTCTGCAACATGCAACTCATGCCAAGAAAAGACTTGTCTTATTTTTATATCATATATATGACATTAAACATGAAAGTCTTCATCGAGTGAAACCTTGTCAAGAATGCATGGGAAGGCTGAAGGATTTTCCTGTCGCAAGCAATGGTTTGGCAGAATGATCTCCTGTAATTTTAGCAACAAAATAAAGATCAGACTACTAATATGAACAGCAATTTTACTGAAAGAGAAAGAAAGAAATATGTCTGCCTAGAACATACTTTTGTATCTTTTAACCCCACTGGGGCCTGACTGCAGGCTGGATAAGGTGAAAGATCATGACTTCTTGTTTTAGTTAGTAGCTGTTTATGATCGTGTCCCACTTTGCAAGCTACTGGCGTGGAAGTTTTTTTAAATTTTGGCTTTGGCCCATAAAATTCATGTATTCACAGAGACGAATTCCATACCTGGTGTGAGAACCTCCCTATAATCCCAGGGAAGATGGATGTATTTTCCTGAACTCCACCCCTATAGTATTCATCTCTGCGCTGGCAGAAGTAATCACAGACATCAGTAAGGATTGGACAGAGACCCAATTAGACAATTCTCCACCCGTTGCAGACATATTGCCCTCAGAAATCCGCAGCTTTTCTGGTGAATTCCCACTATAATTTCAGTGGGAGTTTGCCAGAAGAGCCAGAGACTAGCCAAAAAATGGATACCCCAGGTCCTGGCCTTAGTTTGGGAATTTTGTGATGGCCTACTTCTACCCAAATATGGTCATCACCATAAGAGGAGGCGAGGTTGGAGTGGGGACTCCTCATGTCAAGAGTTCCTGCTTTCCCAGTCCTCAAGGGTCACGGAGGTAAATCTGGAGAGACCAAGGGTGGTAGTAAGACCCTTCCTGCAGCCTTGATCAAGGATCGTGGCCTGAATGGTCATGTAGTTGCTGTGGATGAGGCTTTAGTGCCAGGCACCCAACATTGTCAGGAAATAATTACCATATTATTTAACTGAGCCTCAACACCTGCATTGCTGAAATAGCCAGGGCACAATAATGAGTGTCCATTCTGCTTATCCTGCAGAATACTGATGCTGTACTGCCGTTTACACCAAAGGTGCAGTCCTTCATTGCAAGCGATAGCTGCTGAGTGTTTGAAAACGTCCAAAGGCAACATTCACTGTGGGATGGCATTGATCTCATTGTTTCTTGCTTGCTTATAAAATGCCAACCATCTTAACTTGTGTCAGGATCAAAATGTGCCAAGCTCTGTTTCCCACAAAATCAGCATGCAGCATATCATACATGGTGACTGTATAGGAAGTGCGAATGCAAGCATGAGCCAAGGGGCGGCATCAAGGTGCTTAACAAACAATGAGAGTAATTTTAACTTTTTTATGCTGCGATCAAAGTTCAAGTTCCCCCCCCTCCAATATTTTTTAAATGAAGCCATTTCAGACCTAGACTTGTCTCCTCAGTTACTGTCTAATGTTCTGTAGCCAATGGTTACTGGATGAAGAAGGTTTGTTCCATTTATGCACAAACAACCCTGAGGACCCAGCAGCAGTCTAAAAACTGGGTGGGGGCACTGTAGCGTTTCCTCACAAGGAAGCGGAGTTGTCCAAATCAGATAAAAGCTAAGAATTGCTCTATGCCAGTTAGCCTATATTGGTAGACATCTGGGTCATGCACTCCTACATAGCACCTAGATGTGCACTCAAACCATGTTCCATGCAACTGATTCTACAATTATGTTCCAACATCCTCCATTCAGGTCTCCCTCCCATGGCAATACTAGAATGGCAGCAGGTGACCTGGAGCTCCACAATGAGTCTGGTGACCTCCCTCAAGCCTACCCTGGATGTATCTCTGACCTTGGGCTGTGGCACCATCACTGGGTGAAGAGTGCTGCTGTTTGGAAATTAGATGCTGGTATTAAGTTCAGGGACTGTGGGGGTGACTGTAGTTCAGTTCATGTGGAAGGCTTTCCCATCCCAACCTCCTTTTGGTACTCAGGTACCGTCTTTATCTGCGGAGAGAGCACAGGCATAAAAATTAACATTGGCATACTTTCTACAATGAATGATGAAACTACTAGAAGGGTGTGCAGCATGGATTTGAAGGTTATGTATGCCCCTCATTTTTGTATCATATACCATTGCTGCACAAACAGATCCCTCTTTCTGACAAGTGAGGGCCAACTCCAGGAAGCATTGTTGGCCCATTGAATTCAAGAATCTGATCCTGCCAGTGATGTAAGGGTTTCTTCCGAAAACAGCTACATCCGCTGGCATTATTTGACACCTTGATCTGCAGCAAGCAGATTGATGTCATTTTTATACACATACAATGCTCATCACGTATGTTTAGTTGCATGCCTGGTGCTTTGATCAGGTGACCTCCAACTTCTCATATGGTTCAATTTTCCAACTTATAATTTGGCATTTACAGTTTAGCTGTTCTTGCCCAATATTATCAAGACATTGTTTTTTTCTCTTTAACGGCACACCAGAAACTTAACTGGACCAGCCATATAAATACTGTGGCCACAAGAGCAGGTCAGAGACTGGGTATTCTGCGGTGAGTGACTCACCCCCTGACTCCCCAAAGTCTTTCCACCATCTACAAGGCACAAGTCAGGAGTGTGATGGGATACTCTCCACTTGCCTGGATGAGTGCAGCTCCAACAACACTCAAGAAGCTCGACATCATCCAGGACAAAGCAGCCCACTTGATTGGCACCCGATCCACCACCCTAAACATTCACTCCCTTCACCACCGGTGCACAGTGGCTGCAGTGTGCACCATCCACAGGATGCACTGCAGCAACTCGCCAAGGCTTCTTCGACAGCACCTCCAAAACCCGCGACCTCTACCACCTAGAAGGACAAGGGCAGCAGGCACATGGGAACAACACCACCTGCACGTTCCCCTCCAAGTCACACACCATCCCGTCTTGGAAATATATCGCCGTTCCTTCATCGTCGCTGGGTCAAAATCCTGGAACTCCCTTCCTAACAGCACTGTGAGAGAACCTTCACCAGACGGACTGCAGCGGTTCAAGAAGGTGGCTCACCACCACCTTCTCAAGGGCAATTATGGATGGGCAATAAATGCCGGCCTCGCCAGCAATGCCCACATCCCATGAACGAATAAAAAAAACATGTTTGTCAGTAATCACTTTGATTGGGTAAAAAATTGTGGACTGGCAAACGCAGAAGTGGAAAACTCTGGTCCACAAGTTTAAGTGAAAGATCTGGGCCCCAAAATTCCATACCCACTGCTGCTCCCCAACACTGACCCCACTGGAGTTCGTGGGGTCAGTGGGAGAGCATCTAATTTGCAAGGGGCCAATGGGTGGAAGTGTCATTTGGGGCACTTCTATGGTGCCCGCCTGTTCCATGCGCCAGGAAATGGAGGTGGCCAGCCGCCCATGGGGAACGGGTTGCCCAGGCTTCCTACCCGACCCTTGCTATGGCTCCAATCAACCCCTAAGCAAGGAAGCCAATCGAAGAAGTCAAAATAAAATGTCCTCTTCGGGGGTCCAGGCCCCTTTTGAGGCATAGACCCTACTGATGGGGCCCACATGCAAACTTGTGGAGGCCTTTACGCCTGATTTCTCTTGGATCCTGACTGAAACACCAGAGGGGGATCTCTCTACACAAGAAATCCCTACCCCTGGACCTGGCACAGGCCCATCATTTGCCTTGTGAGGGTTGGACAGGGCAATGCGGAAACTGGTGATCGGGTCTCACCAGTTTATTTGAGGTTCTGCCAGTCTCCTGCTGAAGTTATGGTAGGAGGGCAGTGGGACCCCAATGGAATTTTGGGGTCCTGATTTTTTTTAGAGGACATGTCAGCAGCAAGCAGCAAGCAGCCTCGCGCGCCAACAGTACCTATTGTGAAGTAGCGAGTGTGCTGTCCTCTATTTTCTGTCCATTGATACCAATGGGCAGGTTTCCCCATTCGGAAATTTTAGTCTCTAAATACACTAGATCTGATTTTCAACTCCTTCTTGGGATAGAAGTCAGACATCCTGGGATTGGAGAGGCTAGAAATTGTGGAGGAATCTGTTTCCTTCCGGTTTCCATCCCTTCTTTAGGACCAGGCTAACTTCTGATAGGGGCGAGAGGAGCAAAGTCACTTTTGGGGGCGTGTCACGGAGGCTACCTTGACTCCCCCAGAAAACCTGCCACATTTGCCATCAATACAGACAGCAGTATTTACACCTGCAAGAAACAGGCACATATGCCATGCTGGGCCACATGTGGAGGCTACTAAGCAGAATTCAAATGGCAATCGATCCCAGAGGCAAGGTACTGCTCCCAAATCCCAGCAGGTCCAGGGGGTGACTGCCCCTGTAGTGTCGTTACTGGTGCAGCCCCACCCCAATATTTAAATGGTGCAATGGCTCTACTGAAGGTCCTAGATTACTTATTTTAGCGTCTTTCTTGATGGCAGCAAATATCTTTTGGGCCTCTTTCATTGTTCTTCTAGTTTGTGACACAGCATTTACTCACTGTGTCACCTCCTCCCACACTCACAGTCAGTGAGAAATGGGCAAACTGCCAACCCAAAGATAGACTGCTGGCTAGCACTTCACCCACATGCACTTGTGCAGCATTGTCACTGAAGTGGCTTTTCTCTTCAGAGATTTGCTTGAAATGCTACTAACTCTGCAGTCTCTGCTTCCCACAGCATCTTTAATGGTCATAGCCACTTTAAATCCAATTATAAGGGCTGTTATGGAACACAAAAGTGCTGAACAGCTTTCCTTCTCATTGTTTGGGTTTTTGCTTCTAACATGAGTGGCACAGAAAGTTACATGATCGCAAGGTAGAAGTCAGGAGCGAGATTTGTAATTTATATAGAATTACATAAAATGTGCAGCACAGAAACAGCCCATTCGGCCCAACAGGTCCCTGCCAGTGTTTATGCTCCATGCAAGCCTCCTCCCTCCCTACTTCATCTAACCCTATCAACATATCCATCTATTCCTTTCTCCCTCATGTGTTTATCTACCTTCCCCTTAAATGCATCCATGCTAATCGCCTCAACTACTCCTTGTAGTAGCGAGTTCCATATTCTAACCACTCTCTGGGTAAAGAAATTTCTCCTGAATTCCCTATTGGATTTATTAGTGACTATTTTTGATTCACTCGTGGGACAGCTTCCCATTGAATGAGTGCCTGTTTAGAGTCTTTATTTGGCTCGTCCACATTGCAATATCCAGCTTCACCACAGACCAAGTTGGGCCGGCCGTCAGTGAATCGCAGGTACTTAAGGTACGGAGGAGGGGTTGATCTGTGATTGGGAAAACAGACATTACTGCCAGGTTCACTTGGCATGGAATCCACCATAACAGAGAGACGCGACTGAGCTAGTGTCATTTGGTTAGCGGCCTTGCTTGCCGATTACCCATGATCATCATCTGATGGTTTTGCTTTATTACTAATTAACACACATCAGACAACGTAACATAACATAACAACAACGGATTTAACATGTAACATATTTACAAAGAGCCGAACTAGCGGCTCTTTAGTTGACCCATCAAGTTTGTCATTTCAAAGTCCATACTAACGGTTCTTGTTTCGGGGACCCCCCCGTAGGGTCGCTTCTATTCAGGTTTCCATACCCACTGAACTGGGGATTGAACGGTGTATCGGCTCTCCTCTCAGAACGCCTTCCTTGAGGTTCTGTGGAGCTCTCTTAGACATCACCGGCTGAGAACTACTTTCACGGTCCCATGGTCTTCGGAATTGACTGACAGTCCGTTCCAGTCCAGTCTTCCATGATTTGGTTTACAGCTGGGCACTTGTAGATCATGACTTGTTGCCTTCCTCCTTCTAGATCTACTTGATGAAGGCTCGTGATGGTAGTACTGCAGGAGTCAGTCTAGCGGGGCAGCTGTTGTATTTTATGCCTTGGTTGGCTGCCACCATTCGGCAGGGAGGTTTATTGCCCGGTGCCAATCCCATCCGGCCGTGAGTGAACTCACATATTTTGTTTTAGAAGGTTCCCCTCCTGAGGGAGTGTGATCTCTGTCAGATCACCCTTTGTGCATTTTTTGAGCAGTCGAAACAGCCGCGTGTCGTATGGAGGCTGGCGGGAACATGACTCACTGTGACCGAGAACACACAAGACAATCACAGCTACAAAAACACGAAGACTTCACCAAATGAGTGCTAGTTTGGTCGTGATTTAACAGCGGAGCTGCATGACTACAGTTACCATCCTACTGTAACTGGACTTACTAAAACAAACGTCGGTTGAGGGCAAGTCGTTACCACCAACTTTTGGCTCCACACCAGGCATCCACTTGGGCTCTTTCCTGAACAGGTCAAGAGAGAAATCGCTTACCTCCACGGATCTACACAGATCACCCTTCAAGCAAATTCTTTGAGCTGCCCATTCAGCCAACGATATTATGTTGTTTCCAGCGGGACCACGTGGAGGCACGGCTCGCAGTGACCGAGAACTTACAAGACTGTCACAACTACAGCAACCAGAGGGCAAAACTCCGAGGCCACCTACTAAGGCCTTTAAGAGAGTCCCCTTATAAATTTGGCCGCTAGTTCTGGTCTCCCCCGCAAGTGGAAACATCTTGTAGTATTTAATAGTGGCATTGCCACTGTTGTCTCCAGAAGCAGAGAGAAGAGACTCAGATCACCATCAAAACAGCTGTACATTCTGCCACTGCTTGGACAGAACTCTCACGGCTATTTACCATGATGCCAAGCATTAAACAACACCCTGTAAACCAACAGGAATTCAAAAATAATCATTTTAAACAAAACTCCAGTCAAAGGCATGGGCAAAAATACCTTTCCAGCTGTGCACACGACAGTGACATGAGATTGACAATCATAGTTGCACTTTTCTCCTCAGTGCAGGCATTGCTTAAAGTGAAAGGTCTCTCCTAATCTCGAATAACTGAATTCAACCAAATTATGTGATTCAAGAAATAAGATAAAACTGTCAACTTCAAATGATATTGAATTTGGAAGTCAGATTAATGCCTAAACCTACTGGTGCCACAAAAGTGACAAATATATCTATTATCATCTTGATACACAAAACTTTGAAATACACTCTTCTCCCCCTCCCCCGGTTCACGTTGGGTTCATTACCGTGCTTCCTTTTCAGTTCATGCTAGTACTCTTCTCCTCCTCAATTCAAACGGGGTCCCTTCTCCCATTCCTTGCACCAATCACAGTGGCACTCTCTAAACCTTAACCAGTTCATGCTGGCTTTCTACACGCCCTCTTCCTCATTCATTCTAGCATCACCTTCAGTTCATACTGGGACTCTCCCCTGTCCTCAGTTTACACTGGCACCCGTCTTCCCTCTCCCATCACCACCATCCTAGCTCCTACCTAATGCAGCTACTGTGCCAGAAGACAGAACTCTGCTGCACACTGTAACGGAAAATTCTCATAGTAGTTTTGCGAGTTTAGCAATTCCCTCCCACAGCATTCTTTTTCTCCCTTTGGTTTCTTTATTTATTTCATTGTCCTATTTCTTTCTTTCTCATTCCTTTCTCTGTCTCTCTGCCTGTCCATTTTCCCTAATTCCTTTTTTTTTTATTCGTTCATGGGATGTGGGCGTCGCTGGCGAGGCCAGCATTTATTGCCCATCCCTAATTGCCCTCGAGAAGGTGGTGGTGAGCCGCCTTCTTGAACCGCTGCAGTCCGTGTGGTGACGGTTCTCCCACAGTGCTGTTAGGAAGGGAGTTCCAGGATTTTGACCCAGCGACAATGAAGGAACGGCGATATATTTGCAAGTCGGGATGGTGTGTGACTTGGAGGGGAACGTGCTGGTGGTGTTGTTCCCATGTGCCTGCTGCTCTTGTTCTTCTAGGTGGTAGAGGTCGCGGGTTTTGGAGGTGCTGTCGAAGAAGCCTTGGTGAGTTGCTGCAGTGCGCCCTGTGGATGGTACACACTGCAGCCACAGTGCGCCGGTGGTGAAGGGAATGAATGTTTAGGGTGGTGGATGGGGTGCCAATCAAGCGGGCTGCTTTATCTTGGATGGTGTCGAGCTTCTTGAGTTTGTCTTCAATGCACGTGCAAGTGCTGCTATCGCAGTTTTCTTTTGCTTTCTTTTGTCCAGCCCTCAACATCTCCTCATGAAGTTATGGCTGGGAATAGGAATTGACCACGTGGGGAATCACACTGGCTTCCTACTCCATGTCATTAGGCTGCCTATCCCTCCTTCACTCTTTACTGAACCACTAAGTGGCACACAAAATAAGTGTGGGTTAATTCAATTTCTGACCTTCTCTGTGTGGGAAAGCACTTGAACCTACATTTTCCAATCAGCATTATTTTAACATCCGTGTTAACACATTTATTTTAAACTGGTTAATTCCTGTGTTAAAATAATGCTGATCAGAAAATCCAGTCTTTCTATTCCATTCCTGGCTAAAATTGGGAATTACAGAACTACAGATGTTTACAGCACATAAAGAGGCCATTTGGCCCATTGTGTCTGCATCGGCAATTTGCTAGAGCAATCCAAAACAAATCCAATTATCTCTCTTCCCATAGCCCTTTATCCTCATTAACAAACGAGGGAATTGTAGAAACAAACCTACATCCCACCACTTTGGGGCACCAATGTGTGATTTTATTTTGCTAAAGTTTTCCAAGATCACTTTTATTTATATTGGGATACTCCATTTTACCTGAGAGAATATCAATCACTGATGTAGCCTTTGCTCTTAGAAGTATAGTTACCTTACTCTCAAATCAGCATTGTTTTCACCAGTGTGAGTTTCAACTCTGCAAAAAATTCTCCCAGTCTTGCTTTTAATTGTATCTTTTTTATGCCTTAACACATCATTACAAAAGAAACTGCATTATAATAAAAATGTCACCATCCGTGGAATATCACCAAAATAGGAATCTCACCTCTGTGTCTTTTTCAGAATGGGTAGGCGAAGAAGAAAGTTAAGATAACATTCAAAACAGAGATTGATAAATTTCTAGATATTAAAAGCATTAAGGGATAAGGGGATAGTGCAGGAAAATGGCATTGAGGTAGAAGATCAGCCATGATCTTATTGAATGGCGGAACAGGCTCGAGGGGCCGGATGGCCTACTCCTGCTCCTATTTCTTATGTTCTTATGTTCTTATGACATGGTACAGTTGGAAAAGCTCTGGAGAGATACTTGTAATTCAAAATCCGTATTTTTCTCCATAAATCCCTCCATGGCCTTGCCCATCCTATCTTTTCAAAATCCTCCATTCCTGTACTTCTCCCCGATGGCTGCCTTTCTTTGATTCCTGCCTTCTGTGCATATCTCCCTCCCATTTTCACCCCCCCCCCCCCATGATTGGCGGCAGACCTTTCATCCACCTCAGTCCTATTCTTTAGAATCCCTCCTAAACCTACCTGCCTCTTCAACTTTAAAAACAACCTCAAGACCTATCTATGACCAAGCTTTCAGTTGCTTTTCCTAATCGCTCCCTTCCTAGCTCAACATCAGTTTTCATTACACCTATTTGTGAAGCCCCTTGAAATTTTTCTTTATGTTAAAGTTATTGTTGCACATTCAAAACATAGACAAAACATGCAAAATTACAGCAAACGATTTTTAAACTTGTACACCATTATAATTATGGTAGAGTTGTTTATTAACAATAGTAAAAACAGGATGTGTGTTGCCATGACTGCAGTTACCAACTTAAACACAAAATATTTTCCTTTTTAGCTTCATATAGACCACACTGACTATTCATACTGCCCTGTATTATATTGCTAATAGCAGCTTATTATGGTCTTCCCTTCTCCAGGTGGCTATGGAAATACTTTACATTTTGTTGGTTATCCATCAGTTGTTTTATGAATTTAACCAAAAAGGTTGAATGTAGAAAACATTAACAAACCTTATTTTAAAATTAAAGGAGCTATAGATCTTTTTCATATAAATTTGATAGATGATCAAGCCTCATGGGGACATTGGGGCTGAAAATCCGAAGGGGAGGCTACATCCTAGCGTAAATGTGCCCATCGGGACCTCCGCCGCTGACCCGCCAATGTTGGCGGAGTCAGCAGGAACTCCCTTGATATAAATACCTTGCGTAGGCGCCCACGCCACAAGGAGCACATCTTGGGCGTCTGCTGGAGCCAAGAGACCACAAACTGGCAGGAGTGTGCTGGCCTGGGGGGGTGGAGGGGGTGAGGGAGTGGATTGGGATCCCCAAAAGAGCTCTCAACTGTCCCGTTTAAAAGGCAGCTGCATTTGAAAATCATAAAACATTTATCCCATTATCTTCAGGGGCCCAGGCCACGATCCTGACCTTGACCTCCAGGTGGGGCCCACATGCACTATTTGATGGCCATTGTAAAGTGGGATTCCTCTGAGGGCTGGGGATCTGGGAACTCCTGGTATTGGGAGCCCTTACTCCCAGTTCCACTCCTTCTTGTATTCACGGCCTTACAAGGCACCGCAGAAATCCCCGAGTTCGGACAGGACCTGGCATACCAGGGTCCCAATTAATCTCTGGCCCTTCTGCTGCACTCCCTTGACTCCAATGTATTTTTCTTAAATTTGACATTAATAAATTAGATAATGATTCCTCTATTCGAGTAATCCAACTTGTTCATCTTCTCCCTAAATTGTCCCTGGGTGAGTTGGAATCAGGGACATGCGAGAGCAAAGCTATCACTTCAGTCAATGTCCTATGCAATAAAAGTGAGAAGACCAATGTGCCATTTTCATCGTATAACAAACAAATGACAAGATGTTGCATTTTGATGCGTCAATTGTTTGTGAACAAACAAGATCATTTTTTATGAAGCTGGCATCCCTTTAAGGCATGCAGCTTCTTCAAGAAAGTGGTTTGTCTTGAAGCTAAAAACACTGATAATTATTTTCGATGACTGCTCGAGCCTTAAGGAATTGATTCGTCTGATAATTGTTTTTTGTTTCATGTCTCAGACAACTTGGACTACAGAGCATATGCATAGGACTGGACCGTGCAGCTGTTATCTGTCAAATGTCAGATGCATAGTCCAACAATTAGCAAAGTTGTATTTCCTGGTAATGTCAACATTTGATTATTATCAACTGTTTGGATGGAAAACTGAAGCTGACGTTAAGAACTGCATGTTGCGTTATATTATGTTACTTATATTGACAGATGTTGTAAATGTGTTACAAGGGCTACCCACAATAAGTGAGCAAGCACACTGCTGCATTTAGCGAGTTATTAAGCAACTCATGAAATATTAACATTACTAAACTGTAACAGAAAAAGCTAATTTTCTAGACACAAAGAGGCCTAAAGCTTAGACTGTGATAACATGTTGCTGCCCGCAGTAGATCCATTTAATTAATATTGTGGTTATTTTCCTGTGCTGGCCATAACTGGCACACTACGTAGTAGCGAAATGCAGTGTCCGACAGTATTTAGACCAGAAGGCCACCCACTGTTGACAGTAAGGAAAGGATAGAAAGTCTACCTGAAATGGAAAGTGAGGGTTGTGAAAAGGTCTTTGTTGTGGTCTCTCCCTCTCGCCCACCCACCACATGAATGGCACCTGAACACAAGGAGTCCTGTCCCACTAAGAACAAGACTCCTCCTGTGACTCCTGTTGGGAGAGGGGACATTTTTGTTTGTTTTGTTTTAATCAGTGGAGTGGAATTGAGGCCAACCTATAAATGGTAAAAAAAAATCAAAGATCTAGTAAAATTATAACCAACAGCAAATTTTAGTTCCAAACATGTTTCTTATTATTTATAAACTAGATGTGCTTCCTTACATTGAATTTTCTATTAAAAATTCCACAGTAGTAAAATTTAAGCTTCAAAAATTTAATGACATTCTTGAGCCTATAAATTTGATCTTATTTGCTTTGCACATGGGCAGTGACAATTTGCATTTGGAATTTGTTCTGATTTCTGACAAATGTTAAAGGAGTCTTGTCGTCAGGTTGTAAACCTTTTGCTTCTAAAAATGTACTGAAATTATTAAAAGCTAACTAACTGACTTTTTCAGCAAGTACATCAAATTCGGGAAGGTTCCTGAGGATTAGAAAGTGGATAACAGAACTCCATTATTTTAAAAGGGGTTACTACAACCAGCATGTATTTCCCCCCCCCCCCCCCGAGTTTTCTCTCCTCTTCCTCTATTGGAGTGTTGGGGACAATTTTTGCTTTCTCCCCACCACACAATCACAAGTCAAGCTAAGCATTCTAGAAGTACACCTCAACCAAATGCATCTGAACCTGCCTATATTTTCAAGTTCAGGTAGTTTAAGTAATGAGCAAGTGAACTGGGCAATCCTTTCACCTGCAGTTGGGTGCACAGCCGTTAGGGGGAGGAACTTCACCTGACGAAGGAGCAAAGCTCCGAAAGCTTGTGATTTCAAATAAAGCTGTTGGACTATAACCGGGTGTTGTGCGTCTCCTTACATTGGTTACAGAATGTCCAAGAGAAAATGGGAGCGGTGATTAAGATCTAAGATCCACACTGTGACTTGAGTACATTTGAGCAGGGAGGGTCTGCTGAAGTTAAGTCCTATAAAAAAAGAAACATGTTGGGTCGAAGGGCCTGTTTCCATGTTGTAAACTTCTATGTTGTAAACTGTGTGTGCTGCTGCAGTGTTTTAAGGCCTGCAACAGCTTAAAAGTGCATCTTGGGTGCCTGTGTTTGAAGATGGAGTTTTCCTGTGGAAGTTGCCTCTCATGTCCGGCAGCAGTGTTGGAAGAAGCAAGGCTTCCCTGCTTTGACGACAATAATATTGAAATATTACTGCAGGAAGTGGAGCAGAGGAAGAAGCTTTAATTTCCCTGACATGGCCATAGAGTGACTATGAAATAAAGAACATGGCAGGAGGTGATGGATAGGATAAATGCCATCAGCACTGTCCAGAGATGTGGCTGCAGTGCCAGAAAAAAATTCAGCAACTTCACCAGGAGTGCCAATGTTGGTCGCTACAATGCCACATCATATTTATGCTCTGTATCAACTCGTCCTACCCATGTACTTCTTCATTTTCTCTCCACCTTACCATAGGTGCACTATGCACTTTCCACCATCTCCCTTACCCAATATTATCTTTTTCAATGCAAGAATGGCCAAGACAATCTGCTGACAC
Organism: Heptranchias perlo; assembly: GCF_035084215.1. Taxonomy (NCBI): domain Eukaryota; kingdom Metazoa; phylum Chordata; class Chondrichthyes; order Hexanchiformes; family Hexanchidae; genus Heptranchias; species Heptranchias perlo. The sequence continues at coordinate 82,062,244 of NC_090326.1, forward strand.
CTTCTATGGCCAGCACCAGCATGCTGTATACTCCTATATTCACAGTCTTTACAGAGTGCATGGAGGTCGGGAGATTTTATACAGTTATTGTTAGATAATCAATATGTGCTTCTACTTTTATAGCAGAAGACAGCACATAACATGATGCAGATGTCCATAAGTGAAGAAGGAACAGCAACCTGCATCCTTTGACTCCAGCCGAAGAGCAGTCCCTCCAAATTCAGGACTAGAACTTGAAGGTGAAGATAGGAGATGAGAAAGTAGGAGCATGACACCAGCTCGGAGCTTGTCGCACATTAAATCTTCCTTTACACTCCATCCTATTTACTAATATAGCACTGACAGCTCCATGCCAGCTCCATGTCAGCTGTTTGGCAAAGTCAACTCTCCAATAAAGTCCAAGGGCATGCTTCTAACACTTCTGCCTTTTCTGTGCCTGCAGCTATGGTAGAAGAAGTAGCCATAAGGGCCTCAGAAATGGACTTACCCAGCACCTCGCCTGGTATCTCATTATTTAATCTAACTCAGGCAAACACCAGCCCAGGATCATTGACTGGGGGATTTAGGTAGTCACTTTCAGAACAGAACACTGCGTGATCCACAGCACGTGAGTGAGCAGTATCAGGTGGAGATGGTCCAGGAGAAGATGGAATTACCTGGCCACAAGGTAAGGAGGACAGCGATGCTTTCCAAGCATGAGAGATTGTTGGGGTAATTGCCTATGAGTTTTCAACACATGGTGGCAAGTGTGGAGGATTTCACAACCTGCACAGCATGGAAAATATGTAGTCAGCCTTTCAACGAGAAGCAGCTCCAGGGCTATCTGCAATTCAGCCCCTCATGGCAGAGGGTATTATGCTAATCTTAGCATCTCTCCTCAATGCTCAGACAGCTGCCATACAGACACTCAGCTGCAATGTCACTTCCTCCTTGGAAAGGATAGCCGGTCATCTTGTTCAAATGGAGACTTCAGCAAAGTCTGCTCACCCAAAGATCATTGAGCACAGTGACGTAAAAGCCAGAAGCAGTGGCTGGCTGAAGCTGACAATTGATGTTATTGTCTCTTCCAGTGGCAACAGATCCACACCAATCTAGACTTCCCTCACCCCCAGCCTCCCTCTCATGACTAACTGGAAGCCAGAAACAAGGTGAGGCTTCCTCATTCCAGTGGAAGTGCAGCAGCCAGAAGTAGGCCCATCTGAAGGTAATGCAGACAGAGGTCCTGAGCCACCTAAATCCAAGGAGCTTCTCAGAGATACTCAGCTGTTATTCATCTCAGAGGCCCATTCAAGGGGACTGTATTGAGAAGGAGCACCAGATTAGGTAAACATTATAATTTCCCCCCCTTCCATAGCACCATCAAAATTTGGAACTCACTGTGGAGAAATTGTGGATGTGAAAACTATGTTCTACATGTCACTGATTCCTCAATTTTTAGTTCATGCAATGAGTAGAGTACGTCCTATTTTTGCTTTTACCTAAAATGTTTGTATTTAACAGAAGGTTAAACTTATACTTTTACTTGTTTCAGTTTATGCAGCCTTTTGCCAGTGACAAAATGATTCATGGACACTGATTGTAACTGGGAAGCATATATTGCAGACAACATAATACACTTGGACTAAGCTATCCCACACGGCTGTATGAACATTCCATCGTGTTTAACAGGATGGAGGAATATGAAAACCACAATGAAGGAGTGGCTCCCACTGCAGAAGGAACTGATGGGATCAAACACTAACTACTAGAATGACTGCAGAAGGGATACATATATAGAAAGTGAAAAGTTAGCATTATAAATATAAACAAGGCAAACCAATGACTGTGTTTGTTACAAATGTGGATCAAATTTGATACATTCTGGTCTGTATGCTTTGCACTACCTTTGTACTATCCTTTACCCATTAGCCATTAAGGGAGCTGTAGGGTTTAATCTTAATAATTTAGTTATCATTGGGACCGGTGCTAGTTCACCACTGTAAACTGTAGCCTCTCTATGTAAGTGGTCTTTAAGACAATGTTCACGATATATTTGTGTATACATGATGAATAACCTGTTCAGGGTGGTGGAACTGTGGCAGTATGAGATTTTGGTCTACTTCTTAAACTTAGCTAAGACCCCATTCCAAATCACGGGGACAGGGTATTAGAATAATTGGGGAAGGTGACCTGCACCTGCAGAGTACAACAGAGACACATACTCCACTGTGCTGCTGGAATCTCGGAATGTCTCCCTGCCACTTTAAAGGGGGAATCCTGAGGGCTTAACAGGTTGAAGATTGAGGCCATTTATAGACTCATAACGGAAAACAGACTTTCTCTCAGGATCCGCTGGATGGAAGAGGTGCTTAATGGGAACCCGGGAACCTCCCCAAAATGTTACTGGGACGTACGTGAAGCAGGCTGAAGACATGCCCTCCCTCCCTTCCCCCAATCAGAATTTGGAGGGTAAATTGGGCGGAAACCCAGCAGATTCAGATTTTGCCCCAAATTCCGAGCCTCCCCATCACAACTCTGCCTGATTTTCTGCCCTCATGGGCCCGGCATTTCTAGGCTGGGGTTTCTAGCTCTTTAGAATTATATGTAAATGTGAGGCCATTCAACCCAACCATCGAGATTTGTTTATGAACCCAATCTGATCAGTTTTCATCTTTTTCTGACTATAAACTGAGATCTTTTTAGCCCCAGCTAAACTGATTCAATTCCCTTATGAATATTTTTAACTGAATCAATATTTATTGCACTAGGTGACAGTCTATTCCATTAGTCAGTGACTCTGAGAGTGAGGAAGTTATTCCTCATCCTGAATTTAGTTTGTGGTTTCTTCCATTCATCATCATATCCTCTTATTCTTCCATCTTGGGTTTGTACAAATTACAAAATGTAAGCCACTTCAATCGTATTGATGATCTTATTTCAAAAACTTAGATTGTGTAATCCATACCTTAATTTTTCTAACTTTTCTCTTTCTTGAGATCATTAATATATTCAAAAATGCTAATAGCACTTCCTTGGACTTGTATTCTATGGAGATACTTCCACACACCATCACAGCCAATCGCTGAAATGATACTGTAGTTTTATTTTTCAGCTTTAACAATACTAACATTCTTCTCCTTGAGTTTGACAGTGAGTAATCTTTCATCAGTTTGACATTAATGTTAATGCCAAAAAACAGACTAATTCCAACTTATTTCACACTTCTCAAGTGCCTTAACAGCCGCTTAAATAATATATGCAGCAGCAACTATCAAGCTGCAGAGAGCACAATTCCAGGGCTACCATGTCTTATCTGAAACTCGGACGACTTATTTTACATACAAGAGTGAACTTGTGGATGTAAGGCTTGAACAGAGAGAGGCTCTTTTTGGGTTAATGGGAGTCAACGGCATCAAAGCCAACAGGTGAACCCAACCTCCTCAGAGGTCAAAATGGAGTTCAATGATTGGCAAAAAATTATGAATGTAAACCAACATGAATATTTTAAGGGAGGACAAAAGGATTGACCAAAGCATTCCATATTTGTCCTTTTACTCTTCCTGCCACAACGCCTTCATTCTGCAACACTCATCTGTCCCCTCACTTTTCCACCCATCCAGGAATGTTAGAGGATGGTTGCTAGGGGACAAGGTGACACCCCTCCACAACCCCTTCAAACCTGAACAACACATGTGTAATGAGAGCCATGGAACCACCAGGAATACCATAGGGCATACCACTGGCATTTTGAAGCAAAGATTCAGGTGCCTTGATCACTCTGGGTGTTCCCTACAATATGGCCCAGTCAAAGTGGGACACATCATTGTGGTCTGCTGCATTCTGCAAATTCTGGAAACACAAAGAGGAGTGGAGTTGGAGGAGACATGGCAACAAGAAGAAGCATCATCAGATGAGTAAGAATTGGATGAAGGTGAGGGAGAAACACAAGGAGGGACAGCAGAATGCACTGCAGTTAGATAGGCGAATGAGCAGTTGACAGAGCAGTGCTTTTGGTGACTTCCTCAATCCCCTTACCTGAAAACTCAGAAAAAGCCCCTCATCATCAATAGTGCTGGATATATCCTTCATCACTCCCCGGATTTTGTATTGAATGACATTGAAATCATTCAGGTGGGAAACTCGCCTGTGAGGTTCTACTGAAGCCCAGGAGTTAAAATACCCGAGCCTGTTTTCTGGAGTTAAAATCTAGGCCTTATGCTTTAGGCTCATTCCCAGCTGGCATTGCAATTGTCAGTTAATATACTGCTCGCAGATTGAATAGATGCCTGATGTATTATCATTGCTTGCACTTTCATCCCCTCTCTAACTGAACAGCGTGACACAGCTACCCAAGATCACTATAATGCTGCAATTCTTAAAGTACAAGATGTCATTCATGGCTGCCATATGCCCAACCTGAAGCCTTTGCTGGATGTTAGTGAGTGTGTTATATTGATTTGATGCGTGAAGCACTTGGAAGATGTGAATGCGACAAGGTTTTGAATGTGTGTCCTGCCAAAGTATGGGCACAAATGGGATACAATGAAAGAGCTATAAGGTTGTTTGAGGACTTGGTATGGGCAAGCGGTACCCATGAGCCAGGCTGAAAAGGCACATTTTGCAGCATATGATCTTGCCCCTTCAACCACCTACATGATGTCATTGAGTAGTCTTATCATGCCAGGCTTCTTAAAGTATGCTAATAAGTTGACCCAGAAAAATGGGGGTGTGGGGGGCAGTGTGGTGGAGCTGGCTTTCCCTCCTGGAAACAACTGTCAGGTGCCCTTGGCAGCTCCCTTTAAAGGATGGGAGGGGCGGCTGCTTAGAAATAGACTTCCAAGTGGACCTCACTTCTGCCTTTCAGCGGGTAGGTACGCTGGTCTCGCTAGCTGTACCTCTACCAACCCTGCTCCGGGTCGATCGGTGGATCGGGAGAGGAGAAACTCCCAACATAGACAGTCTCTGCCCAGGCCACATTCTTCTCTTATGTTAATGGCCTTGTTTGGGGCAGGCTGAGGCTCCAACTCCACAAGACCAATCAGGATCTCCAACATTGGGCTGGGACCTGACCCAATTTGCAATCCTTCTGGCAGAATTCTGCTGAAGTTACAGCAGGAATATGCTGGAAGGGCTACAGATGTTCAACACTTTTGTGTTTGGGCATGTGTGTATTCCTTTATGTGTACGTCTGAGTGTGTCTGTGTTGTACATGTCCATGTGTTTCTTTGTGGATGTGCATGAACGGTTGTGTGCGCATATGTCTGTATACATAGGTGGCTGTGTACCTGTGTGCTTGCAGTGGATGTGCATGTGTGAATGTGCATTGAAAGAGAAAGCTCCTTGAAGAATTGAGAATTTTCCTATCTCATTTATCTCGAGATCTGTGCATAAATTCTGTTTTCTCCACCACCCCATCCCTCCCTCCTCCCTCCCACTCCCAGGCCCACTTGTGCAATCATCATTTTTGGATGAAAAGGACTGCAGTTAGGTGTAAAGATACCTGTAATATTTTCAGCATGTTCTTTGTATTTCAGATACTTTAGACATGGAAGAACTTCCACACAGCACTAAAGACTGGATTAAGCCAGAAACATTTATGGTCTTCTCCGTACCAGAAGGTATTTTTTCAACAATATTTTTATTATTCTTCTCTTTAATTATTATCTTGTGGTATCTGGCAAATAATATAATGACCCCATTAGCTATATCCCTGACAAAATGGAAGGAGGGAATCCTCACTGATCACGCCCTCATATACAATCTGACCTATTTCATGATGTCATGACACAGTAAAGCACTATTTCTGTGCCAGAGACTTCAGGTAGACTTTATTCATAGATTGATACAGCACACAAGGAGGCCTATCATGCCTGACCACTTCTGACTACTTCCCTTCTTTGCAGGCTATTGTGATATCTCACTTGGCAGCTGGTGGATGCCGTGGAGAGGCTGACTCAAATTTTCAGTTGCCAATATTGATATGAAAAAGCATGCGTTCTGACCCCCCGTAAGCAATTAACATGAGATTACATTTTGTAAACATTTTAAAGTGTACTGCATAACTGTTGAACTCTGTGGTCGATCTATAAGAAAAAAGAAATGATATTGACAGCAAACATTCATACTCAGAAACACACCTAGAACTGCAACAAATGCAAAATTACTGTCACCCAAGTTGTAATTCTGTTTTGAACAGCATGGTGGAGCCATAACATAAAATAGATTTGATTTAGTCAAAGTGAGCACAATTGTCTGAAATCTATTTAAAGGCAGCCCACTTAAATAAATATATTGAACAGATCAAATCCACATAAGGGATTTTTGTTACAAATGCTTTAAATCTAAGTTGATGTTGAATGGAAACTTGACCTACTCTCTCTTTCTACCCATTCTCTATCTCTCTCACACGTACACACTGACAATATCTCACCCTTATTTGAAGCTTGGTAGTGATAAAACTATCTCAATTATAAAACTACTAGACCTTGGTTCCCTATTTCTTCACATTCTAATTAATGCAATGTTATGAATAATTGCTGCAGCACTCATACAACACACTGTGCAAAATGCTTAGATCCCAATGGTTATTATAAAAAGAAAGGCTTATATTTAAATAACGCCTTTCATGATCTCACGACACTCCAAAACGCTTTGCAGCCAATGAAGTACTTTTCAAGTGTAGACACTGTTGTAATGTAGAAAATGAATGAGAATAGAGTGTATTTCAACAAAGCTGTAAATTATCATATAGGCTCTGTTGAATGGTATTAGTGGTACTTTCCTGAATCTCACAGGGTTGATGTTTGTTTAATATATTTCTGATCACACAGTGAAAGAGAGCAATAATTCAGAATCTAGTATACACATGGTCAAGCATTCAAACCCTATCAAAGAACGTTACTGTAACTTCTAACTAACACTGTCAATTTTATGCAAATCTCATTGTGGAGAGTTTTTGAGATCAAATTAACTTTACCATTTTTGCCACCCACTGTCAGTATTGAGTGTTCTCAGGGGAGGTATAGCATAGGTTAATTACAGAGTAAAGCTTCCTTTTCTTTGCCCCAAGAATGCGATCTATACCCTATTTGTATGGCAGATTTGTCGCCCTGGCACTACTGAAGTCAACAGCAGATCTGTTGCATAAAACCAGTAGTATAGTGGAAGCTAGAGGCAGCAGCTACCATCAGGCAGGCCTCCAAAGCAGCACCAACTGCTGAGCAAAAATAAAAAGCTCAGCTGCCATTTAGTAACGGAAGGTACATAGGAATGTAGCATTGCTACAGAAAAAAAAACACACAAGTCTACGCTAATAACATCACATCCCTGCACGGCTTCCATTGCTACTGCAGAGAAAAAGTGTCTGGTGGCAGGGAGGGCAGCACTCAACCCTGGACTGTACCAGTGCGAATATTTCCATTTTCCACACCAGCTGTCCTGATGAGTCAGATACCAATTTAGTGCCAAGTTGCGAGCAATATTATGCTTTCGGCTCTTGCCCGTTAGCATCTGGCTTGAAACTGTCCAAATTCATTTTAAATGCAACTTTTACATGCAGCAGAGATGGGGGCTTTCATTCCAACTACCTGGAATAGAACTGAACTCAGGACCCAGAATTATAAGGCCACTCTTCTAATCTACTACAGCGTCCACTTCTTAATTTTTAGTTAGAATAGTAATCCTGCGAAAGGATTGGAAAATGGTCCTCTACAGGAAACTAATAGATCATTAAGCTTCGTGCAGAGAGACAGATATAATTACAAAGTACTTAAACTAATAAACATTCAGAACAAGAAGAACAAACAATATAACTGATATCAGATTTTCTTTTCATCAGTCAGATATCTACTACTCTGAATTTACATAAAGGCACTTGAAAAAGTATTAATTTTTCTGTGACAAGTAAGTGCAAAAAATATGAGTACATTCATTCAAAGAGTGTGTGTGTAACTGTGGGTGTGTGGGTTTGTCTGTGTGGGTATGTGTTTGTGTGTGCATATATGTGGGTGGTCAGGGGGAAGGTGGGTGAAGGCGGGTAATGTAGCAGCAACGAAGGAACTAAACTGCGAGTCTTTGATATGCCATAGCAAATGAGTATGGGATTGTTTTTTGTTACCTAAAGTCCTCTTAAGTAGGTACTGATGGTATCTCTATGATGTTATCACAGAATGTTTTCTACAGTAACCAAGCAGTAATGGATGTGTGAGAGTGCAGTAGATTGTAGCATGACTGCAAGCTGAATATGTCAATCATATGTTTGACCTCCATATACAGTCCATTGCACAACCACATTACTGCACTGATTATATTTCACTAAAAGAATAAATATGTCAACAAAAAAGATGCTTCATTTATCATTGGGCCCCAGTAGGGTCAGGGGCAACAGTGTAAAACTGTAGCTTTGCTAATTCTTCCCACAATTAAAAAAAACAGCTTAGAGAAACAAAAAACTTAACATCAGAATTACTGGCACCATTAATGAACATACCACATCACACACATCGTTCTGTAATAGCCATCCTGCTACATTTCTTCAATTTCTTTGGAGTGTCCCTCAATTAAAAATTCAGTATGCCGATGTGGCAAATCAGAAGTCCAGAAAGCTATGATGTAATAGCTATAATAGATGGGGTGAGACACTAAAAAATGGGCCTGCTTAATGTTGCAATAAGATTTTTCCAACCTGAACTGAAATACAGGCCTAGAAATCGGTTCACGCTGGCAATTTTGGGTAGATGTGAGGCTCATCTGATAATGGGCCACGGATCTCAGCGAGCTCTGGACGCATGCCGGGCGTCCCCAGGCAGCTCGCCGTTGAATCAGCATTGGGTTTTGAGACACTGTGTCTCCGATAGTGGCCTTCAGATAGGTCTGGTGGATGGGGTGGGGGGGGAGGCGATCGAGAGGCAGCGGGCGATTAGGAGAGGGGATGGAATTGGGAGGGATTGGGACAATCGAGAGGGAAGGGGCGATTGGGAAGGGTGGGATAAGATCAGGACGGAGCTGAGTGGGAGTTGGCAGTGGTCTTCAGCACTGCAGTGGAGCAATGAGGATTGTTCCTGCTCCTCCTGGCTTCAAGTTCAGGTATTTTTTAAACAAACTTACCTTTTTGCTGGTGACTTCCATCGGTCCCTTTAAGGACCACTGGTTAGGCCTCATGTAGACTGCGTATTCCTGAACGCAGTCGGCCCGGTGCCGATTGCATTCAGGGCAGATAAATTTGGCAAAGATGGCCTCAAACAGGAGTTTTGGCCCTTATTTGCATATGCAAAGAGACTGATACCCTGTTTCAAGCATGAGCCATTGACATCTCTTTTACCGCTCGTCCAATATGGGGAGAGGTGTACTTCCAGTGCGAATTGTGCGGGCACTCACCAGCTGCCATAGTGGATGCTTTGGTACCCATTTTATGCCATACACAAGTTTCCTATCAAAGGAGTGCAGTAATGCACTGAAAATCTGCAAACTTTACCTGGACTGATTAGCTGAATTCATACGATAAGAATGAGCAAAGTCAGTCTGATAGGGAATCAAATGTGGATGTCAGATGATTGACAGTCAGAAAATATGAATCACATGGTAAATAACCGTGGGTAATGAAGAGCCCTTGGAATTACAAGAGGTGGTATGTGCCTTGGTCTTGAGGTGAGGGGTTGCTCCCATTTCCAGTGGGAAGATAGCAAGTTTCTACAAAGAGGAGCTAAAAAGTGGCATTTCAAATAGGTTGATTTATCTCTTGTGCAGCATTAAAGTGAGAAGTCTGGATTTTATGGGGTAGAAATTGGACAATGCCCAAACAAGTTGTGAGCCTTGGCTCAGTGGTAGCACTCTTGCCTCTGAGTCAGAAGGTTAAAGGTTCAAGCCCCACTCCAGAGACTTAAGCACAAAATCTAGGCTGACACCTCAGTGCAGTACTGTGGGGAGTGCTGCACAGTCAGAGATACTGTCTTTCAAATAAAATGTTAAACTGAAGCTCCATCTACCCTCTCAGATAAACGTAAAAGATCCGATAGCACTATTTGAAGAAGAGCAGGTGTCCTGGCCAACATTTATCTCTCAATAAGCATCACTAAAAACAGATTATCTGGTCATTTATGTCATTGTTGTTTACAGGCCTTTGCTGTGCGTAAAATTGGCTGCTGTGTTTCCCTACAGTGACTACACTTCAAAAGTACATCATTGGCTGTAAAGCGCTTTGGGGCATCCTGAGGTCATGAAAGGCACTAAATAAATGCAAGTTCTTTCTTTCTTTCAAATTCGGGGACCAACATCCTGCGGCCAAAAACACCTGAGAAATGTCCCACCCAAAATTGAGTCAGGCCATTTTCAAGACGTCCTCCAAAACAGGTACTATGTATATAAATGAGGGCCTCCCTGTTTGGGTGAACCTCCACCTTCACACCCGAAACTGGGCGCCAACAAATTTCTAACCCTATGCGTTTGAGCACATCATAGATTAAAATAACAGAATTTAACAGAACAATGATTCTTGCATTTGCACAAAGATGTCATGTCAACAGCCATTAAACATGACGAGGGAGAAATTCGACTTCTACCCGAAACAGTCCTGAAGTCAGTGGCACGGCTGCTTTGCCCACCCATTCGTGCCAGCGTGAGGCCCGAATCAAATTCAGGTTCAGGCCTCATTACTATACCACGGGAAAACTGCAGGCGGCAAACAGCTCACCGCCTCCCCGCAATGCAATATCCTGTGACCCAAAAACCAACTTGGTCGGCAGGAGCATTCCTGCGCCTCCTGGCCTCACAAAGATAATTTTTCACTTACCTTTGTGGGGTCTCTCTTCCCCACCCGGTACAACTAGGCCAAGCACTCATGGCGCACGCTCTGCCCATTTGTACCTGAATTTTGCAATTGGGATCCTACAATCATCATAGGGCCACTATTTTCAGATTTAGGTGCCCTTATACATGCTTCAGGCGGGCGTGCAGCTCGCACATGAACAAGCCCACCTGAATATTACATCAGGTGTGCCTTGGGCATCAATGAGGCGTCCAAGATGCCCCCTCCCTCCCCCGATTTTGAACTGCCGCCTATCCGTTTTTCAGGCACAAAGTGGGTGACCATGAGTTGAATTTCTCCCCTTACTTTACCTCCATGAGACCATTCTTTAAAAAGGCCAACAACATTCATGAAAAAAATGCATGGCAAACCTATTTTTAAAATTTGTTTACATAGTGTAGGTAAATTACATCAAAACAGGTAGGCCACATGTGATTTCGTGACAAATGTGATGCAAAACTCTTCTGATTTTTCTCCTTCATTTAATGAAAAAAGATCTTCCTAACACGTTTTCATGAAGGCCCTAAAGAATCTTAAAGTAACTTTAAAAGCTACAGCAAAACGTATTAGCCAAGAATTAGTCTGTTCATTGAGACAACCTTCCTTGACATCATGGTGACTGTAATAATACTGAAAAATAACGAGTGATATGAGAGGAAAAGCTTTCTCTTATCGGGGTTTGGCCCCATTGGAATAAATTGTGTCAGGAAAATAAACCTATATGTGAAGCAAACCCTTAAATACAATTTACATTTAACTCACTGTTAAGTTTGCACTTGTATGTAACTTGACATACACGAAAGAAACCTTCAGCATTAAGCTATGAAGAGAATTCTTTGAAAACTTCACTCTACCAAGGCCTATAACAACAACAGTTTGGGGAAATGTGGGGTGGGGGGGGGGGTAGCAACCAAGTTGCCCTCATGGTACTTGTGTTGCTTACAGTTTTATAGTTGCTTTTCTGAAGCAGTGTTTACCTAGCCTCCAGTGCCTGAGATTACTTCATAGTCTCACAGCTACCCTAGTGCAGCTGTAGTTTCTCAGCGTTGTCATAGCAACCACTGGAATGTGAGCATCATGTTTCCCGTTAGTAAAGAAAACAAGGAAAGCAGAAGAAGCAACTACCACCAGGGGGTAGATAGAAGACCCTCCGAAACGACCGCTACTAGGAAAATGAATTTATGTACTGCTCTTTTAGAAGACTGGGAACAACGTTTTGGTTCTGAAAGGAATGTGAAATAGAAATTTAAGCTCAACAAAAGGGCTGGAAAGTTTGGCTGTTAGAATGGTATGTTGCAGCAGTTGGTGCTTGATTTGCAGAAAATGTTGCCTCTTGTTAAATTTCATGTTAAGTAACGAAATAATTCAATGTTAACAATAATTTGCAAGGTAGGATTTTAAATGTGTTTTTTTTCCCCACAATAGCACAAAATCATTGTTCAATGTAAAAATCAAAGTTAGACAATGATGTGACTTTCAACACAAAATCTGACAGTAGCACCTCATGCTGATAACTAATAGAGCCATATCCCCTCTTCCCCATATGTTTTGTTTTCCAATATTTTCTCACGATTTTCTTTCATTCTCCGCTGAAGCCATTGGTAAAATTTCTACTTGTGGTGCAGAGCATCACATGCTGGGAGCGCATATTAGAATATTGGTCACAAAGGATAGTGTGCACGTTGTGCAGCCTGTCTGATTTTCTTTCCATTTAAATTAATGGGCAGGAATTCAGCTGGGCTGCATAATAGGCATGCTATCCTATGCGCCCAATATTCCAACATGGGGCCCTCCAGGAATATATGGCTCATGATACCCCAAGTGATGCATTGAACAATCACAGAAGTCCCACCCAACGGGGGTAATTTTGACTTTGTGCAATAGTGTAAAACAGGTGATAGCGAGTCAGTAGCCCATTTGACATCTCATGATTTTTATTTCCATTGATTTCACTCTTTTACACTATTGCACAAAGTCAAAATTACCCTCAATAATTCTATAGCTGCTTTTCTTTGTGTTTCTTAAGATGCTGGAGTTACACGTCCCTTTACCCTGCTGAGAAATATACAAAATGTTTTTAAATAAACCAGAATTATCAACAATATATCAGAGAGTAGATTTTCCAAGTCCCTGCATACAGTGAGGTAGCTCGTATGCTACAAGCATGCATCGGAAAATCGGGGGCATAATGCCTGCCATTTTCCACTCATCAATTTCCATGGACATAAAATCACGGGTAGTGGGCCCACGATTTTTGTGACATACCTTGCTACATGTGAGGACTGAGAACATCTACCCTCAAATGTCAGCTTTCTCTCCCCATCTTAATGCAAAAAGTTCTTGCAACTAAATAGATATAAGATTGGCAGATATCTGGCCTATTAACCCACTGCTGGCTTAATTATTTGAAAAGTGTCAGTGGTATTGTGGGATTCTCTGAACCAATTGCTATTAGTAACTGCAGAAAAAGACATGATTACAACTCTCCTGGCACTGAAAGGCTGGCCACATGATCCCTGACCCAACAAGAGCAAAGTGCTAATTGCCACAAGCAATCAAAATGGCTTTTCTCTAATTTATATAATTGACTTATTAACATGTCCAAGTAGGAGGAAAATATTGAAGTCATAATGTAATCCTGGGAACCTGACATGGGGGTCTGGCTGTAAAAAGGGCTGGTCTCTAGCCAATTCACAACCATCTTTAATAGACATAAGAAAATTCAGTTTAAAATTGGTATCAGGTGTACAAAACACTAGTGTTACTGAAGCACGTCCTTACTGGCATTCTTCTTTCTCACTGGAAAGGATACAAGTCCAGGGAGGTCCATTTCCATTTGCTGGGGCAAAGGTCAACTACTTTTGGAAAATGGTTGTGAAAGGAACTGCTTGAATTACAGATTTCCCTCTCATCCTGGATCTGGATCTTGGCCCTTCACTAGTTAACTACCTGCCCTAGGCTGCTCACAGTGCATATTGATGAAAAGCAACTCAACGGGTGCCCCAAGCAAATGGCAGTGGACTGGTAACCTGTCATATGGAGCACAATCTGAGAACAGGTTCTCCCTTTCCTTTCTGTCACTCTTTCTGGCTTCCTTTCCCCCAACTCACTAAGAGATGTTGGTCTTTGATGTACATGTATCAGAAAACAGCATTCTATTCACTACATTCACTTACTACATCTAGCTCAAACTGCTTAATAACAGAGTGTTTGGGGGGAGGGGAGAGGCTTTGTACAAATATGATGGAGCAGAAATTTGATCATTGATCCACGAAGACCATTGCTCACAGTGTGATGGCCAAAGTCATACAGGTCTATGAGCTAAGCTTGTAGTTTTGGCCTTCTCTGAAGGCTAACCACCATTTGCCGCTCACATTTAAGCCTACTATCTCATTCAAGTCTGATTCCTGACTATAGTGTGTTTGTCTCTTGTTATTATATTGTGACTCTTAGAGGACATTGGCCCAGAATTTGCTGGAGCGTTTGCCGTGAGTTGAATTTTTCTCCTCACCCTTCAGCTCCAATTATTTTTGCACTGCAAATTGCTGGAAGTGCGAGCTGATAACAGGTCAACTCCCGTGAGGTCAACGAGATATCTGGGACCTTCGTGAACGATGGGACTGATAGTCTCTCTCCTTAACCAATAAGATTTAAGGATAGAGAAAGAAACGGAGTGAATGATGGAGCAGGAAATAGGATGAATTAGAATTAAATTAGATACAGAAAGAGAAACAAAGAGAGGGAAAAGAAGATTGGATTAAGAGAGATAGAAAAAAAGAGACTGAAAAAAATTAAAAATAAAAATTTTAAATTTAAAAAACCTCTCGGAACAATTTACTACCTGCAGGAGTGAAACTCCACAGTTTTAATTGTTTGCTTTCTTGGCCTCCAAGGTTGAGTGGCATGTCAGGACCATAAATCACCCCATTAACAGGGCCCTTACACCGCGAAATAGCAGCCCTAACTTTCTGTGATGAGTTTAATTTGTATTTATGGTGCAAATCCAGCAATTTCTCGACACTCATGGGGAGGTCGAAGGAGAGATCCCGTTTTTGCGAGGCCAACGGCAGAGCGGCACAAATCATCCAGCAATTTGTGGCGATTCACAACTCACAGCGAATCTCTTCCTCGCCAAAAGTTGCTGGGTTTTTTTATTCTGTTATTTTTCCAGAAAATCTGAGCCATTATTATTCCAATGCAAATACTGTATCTATATTACACTTATTGGTCGTTAAACTGTGTCTTGCCCATTCCATTGCACTACAGTCAATGTTTGTTATTTTTGGTTGTTGGTTTGAAGAAAGCTTAGCATTTGCATCAATAATAGCTGCAAAACTAGGTTTTGTACCAATGCAGAAACTGTGATGTTGGATTTATAAATGAATGTGGAAAAGTATGCACTAGTAGGAAATAGATGAGTACTTGCTAACAGGACATAAAAAAGGACTCAGTAATAGGACATAGACGGGTACTCACTAAGAGGAAATATAAAATCAATGACTAACAGAGAATAGAAGAATATTCACTAAAAAGAAATAGAAATTCTCCTCTTAACCTTTGTTCCAATGAAATGAGCCCCAGTTTCTCTTGCATCTTCTAATAACTAAAGCCTCTCATCCCCTCTCATTCTGAAACACTGTTAAAGTTGGGCATGTAATACACAGCTGCTGGAGCATGACCTACATGGTAAGGTTCCAGCTCACTAGACCCACAGTTCTGAGCATCCATGTCAAGTTGAAACCAGTGAAGTCAGAGGGGCAGGGGCATTTTAACTGTTCTCAACTGCTGCACTGCACCTTCAAGATGGCACTACCAGGCCTGTAAAGCAAAAGAAACTTTAAAATATAGAAATATAAAGATAACTGATTTTTGACTTCAAAATAAATATCAAACATTCTCTATAGAATCAGAATATAAACTCATCTCAATGAATCTCTTCTGCACCCTCTCCATTACCGTGACATCCTTTTTACAGTAAGGCGCCCGGAACTAAACACAATATTGGAGGTGATTTTAAACCCCAAGAACGGGTGGGTAGGGGGCAGGTGGGAGTTGAAAACAATTGGTTTTTTGGGTCGCGACCGCAAAATGTTTGGACTTGGTATTCCCAGTGGGAAGCCTGTACTTTTCCGCGCCGACGTTAAACCCGGAAATAAAGCCGGGTTGCAGTCGCGATCCAAAAAACAACTGTTTTGAACTCCCATCTGCCCCCAATCCACCTGTTCTTGGGGTTTAAAATCACCTCCATTGTACCTGCAGCTTAAACAATCATTTGTTTAGATTTAGCATAACCTCTTTGCTTTTGCACCCAACACCCCTATTTATAAAACATAATAAGAAGCCAATATTCTTCTTAACAGCCCAGTTTGGTTGAAGTGTTTGCAAGCATCTCCAATCAAAAGTACCAACTGGATGATCCTATTTGTCCTCCTCCTAGGGTCCCCACCATCATAGATGCCAATGTCCAAGCACTTTGGTTCACTTTGCATGACATTTAAAAGCAGCAGAGTAAAGAAAGAAAGAAACTAGCATTTATATCCTTTAATGAAGCAGTCCGTGCCCGCATGCAGCAAGGCCAGGACAACATCCAGGCTTGGGCTGATAAGTGACAAGTAACATTCGTGCCAGACAAGTGCCAGGCAATGACCATCTCCAACAAGAGAGAATGTAACCACCTCCCCTTGACATTCAACGGCAATACCATCGCCAAATCCCCCAACATCAACATCCTGGGAGTCACCATTGACCAGAAACTTAACTGGACCAGCCACATAAATACTGTGGCTACAAGAGCAGGTCAGAGGCTGGGTATTCTGCGGCGAGTGACTCACCTCCTGACTCCTGCCTGGATGAGTGCAGTTCCAACAACACTCAAGAAGCTCGACACCATCCAGGACAAAGCAGCCTGCTTGATTAGTGCCCCATCCACCAACCTAAACATTCACTCCCTCCACCACCAGCGCACTGTGGCTGCAGTGTGTACCATCTACAGGATGCGCTGCAGCAACTCGCCAAGGCTTCTTCGACAGCACCTCCCAAACCCGCGACCTCTACCACCTAGAAGGACAAGAGCAGCAGGCACATGGGAACAACACCACCTGCACGTTCCCATCCAAGTCACACACCATCCCGACTTGGAAATATATCGCCGTTCCTTCATCGTCGCTGGGTCAAAATCCTGGAACTCCCTACTTAACAGCACTGTGGGAGAACCTTCACCACACGGACTGCAGCGGTTCAAGAAGGCAACTCACCACCACCTTCTCAAGGGCAATTATGGATGGGCAATAAATCTTGGCCTTGCCAGTGACGCCCACATTCCATGAACGAATATTTAAAAAAATAGAGCTTTTAATGGCCTGAAGCAGCACCATGGGCTTTCCAGTCAATGAAGTACTTTGAAGTGTTGCCACTGTTGTAATGTAGATAAACACAGAAGCTAATATGCACAAAGCAAGGACCCATAAACAGTAATGAGGTAATAATCTGTTTAGACTGGACACAGCAAAGGATATGACCCCAGATAACATTCCAGCTGTAGTGCTGAAGACCTGCACAGCAGAACTAACTAGCACCCCCATCCAAGCTATTCTTGTGCAGCTATGACACAGGCATTTATCTGACAATGTGGAAAGTTGCCTAGCTGCGCCCTTTCCATGAAATGCAAGACAGACCTAACCCAGTCAATTATCGTTCTATCTGCCTTCTTCAGATCATCAGCAAATTGATATGAGATAATCAATAGTGCCTCAAGTGACACCTACTTATCAATAACCTGTTCATCAACACATAGTTCAAGTTCCACTAGAACCACACAGCTCCAGAAATCATCATGGTCTTGATCCAGACATGGATGCAAGAGATGAATGCCAAAGGAGAAATGAGAGTAGTTGCACTCAGCATCAAGGCAACATTCAAACAAGCATTCCACCAAAGAGTCCTCGAAAAAATGAGATCAATGGGGGTCAATGGGACAACCCTCCAGTGGCCAGACATACCTGACTTACAGTAGGATAGTTGTAGATGTCAGAAGGCAATCATCGTAGACCCAGGACATTGCTACTGGAGTTCATCATGGCAGCTTTCTTAGCCCAACCATCTTCAGCTGTTTCATCATTGGCCTTCCCTCCATTGTAAAGTCAGGATTTGGGCTGCTCACTGATAACTTTACATTATTCATCTCCATTCATAAACCCTCTAATAATCGAGCATCCCATGCCAACCTACAGGAGGGCCTGGACAGCATCCAGATTGGGCATACAAGTGGCAGGCAACGATAATGCCACATAAGTGCCAGGGAACAACCACCTTGGTTCAGTGGTAGCACTCTTGCGTCTGAGTTAGAATGTCATAGGTTCAAGCCTCACTGCAGGATTTAAGCACATAATCTAGGTTGACACCTCAATGCAATACTGAGAGAGTTGTGTGTTGTTGGAGGTGCCGCCTTTCACAACCGAGTCAAAAGCAAAATACTGCAGATGCTGGAAATCTGAAATAAAACAGAAAATGCTGGAAATACTCAGCATGTCAAACAGCATCTTTGGAGAGAGAAACAGAGTTAAAGGGCTCAATTTTGAAATGGTGGCGGGTTGGCAGCGGGGGGGTGAATGTGCATGTGGCAAACCCACATGAACAAAACTTACCATTTCCGACACAATCGCATGGTGATTGATGATAATTAACGTGCTCTCGGGTTTCACACCCGGCAGCTAGCCTGATTGAAAGTCTGGCTGCCGTCAGGAGTTACAACCCGAGGGGGGGGGAGGGGGGGAGAGAAAGAGAGAGAGCGAGACGTCATCCGGCGCTGGACTGGAAGATCGGGAGTTGTGGGGGGGGGAAAGAGGGGAAGATTGGCGGGGGAGAGGGGAAGATTGGCGGGGGAGAGGGGAAGATCGGCGGCATGGGAAGATCAGGGGGGAGAGGGGAAGATTGGGGGGATGAGGGGAAGATCAGAGGGGAAGAGGGGAAGATCGGGCGATTTTCGGAGCCCACCCGCCCCCAACGCACCTGCAATTTCCCCGTAAAATTGAGCCCAACGTTTCAGGTCGATGACCTATCATCAGGACTGGAAGAAGTAAAGATTTAACAGTTTTTAAGCAAGTACAGAGCCAGGAAAAGGGTGGGGTGGGGGATCTGGTGCAGGAAGGTGAGAGAACGAAAGAACAAAAGGGAAGGTCTGTGATAGGGTGTAGAGCAGGAGTGATTAAATGATAAAAGGGATGATGGTGCAAGGTAAAGGTAGTGGTAGTGGGACAAGTAAAGAAACAAAAGATGGGTGTAGAGGAGCTGTAAATGGCAACAACAGAACCATTATCAGCACCTGCTGTCCAAAGGAAAACAAGTCCCCATCTATCTGTTAAGGTGGACGGAAAAGATCCCATGGCATTATTCAAAGACGAGCAGGGGAGCTTTCCTTGTGTTCTGGAACATAGGAACCGGAGTAGGCCATTTAGCTCCTCAAGCCTGTTCCACCATTCAATAAGATCATGGCTGACCTGTGACCTAACTCCATATACCCACTTTAGCCCCATATCCCTTAATACCTTTGGTTAATAAAGATCCATCAATCTCAGATTTAAAATTAACAATTGAGCTAGCATCAACACCATTTGTGGAAGAGCGTTCCAAACTTCTACCACCCTTTGCGTGTAGAAGTGTTTCCTAACTTCACTCCTGAAAGTCCTGGCTCTAATTTTTAGGCGATGTCCCCTAGTCCTAGACTCCCCAACCAGCGGAAATAGTTTCTCTCTGTCTACCCCATCAGTTCCCCTTAATATCTTGAAAACTTCAATCAAATCATCCCTTATTCTTCTAAATTCCAGGGAATGCAACCCTAGTTTGTGTAATCTAGCCTCGTAACTTAACCCTTGAAGTCCAGGTATCATTCTAGTAAATCTACGCTGCACTCCCTCCAAGGCCAATATATCCATCCTAAGGTGCGGTGCCCAGAACTGAACCCAGTACTCCAGGTGTGGTTTAACCAGGGCTTTGTATAGCTGTAGCATAACTTCTATCCTCTTGTATTCTGGTCCTCTAGATCTAAAAGCCAGCATTCCGTTAACCTTTTTGATTATTTTCTGTACTTGTCCATGATATTTTAATGATCTATGTGCATCGACCCCTAAGTCTCTTTGGACCGCCATTGTTTCAAGCATTTCACCATTTAGAAAGTACTCTGATCTATTCTTTTTAGGTCCAAAGTGGATGACCTCATACTTGCCTACATTGAAATCCTTTTGCCACGGTTTTGCCCGTTGATTTAATCGATTAATATCTCTCTGAAGGTTATGCTTCCATCTACACTGCTTACAATGCTGCCTATCTTTGTGTCATTGGCAAATTTAGATATGTGGCTCTCTATCCCGTCATCTAAGTCATTATTAAATATAGTGAATAGTTGAGGCTCCAACACAGATCCCTGTGGGACACCGCTAGTCATATCCTGCCAATTTGAGTACCTGCCCATTATCCCAACTCTCTGTCTCCTGCCGCTCAGCCAATTTCCTAACCAGGTCAATAACTTGCCCTCAAGTCTATGAGCTTCAACTTTAGCTAACAGTCACTTAAGAGGGACTTTATCGAATGCCTTCTGGAAGTCCATATAAACACCATCCATAGACATTCCCCTGTTCACTACTTTAGTCACGTCTTCAAAAAAATTCAATCAGGTTCGTCAGGTATGATCTACCCTTTACAAATCCAGGCTGGTTCTCTCTGATCAGCTGAAAATTTTCAAAATGTTCACTCACTCTATTCTTAACAATAGACTCCAGTAATTTCCCGACAACAGATGTTAGGCTAACTAGTCTATAATTCCTTGGTTTCCCTCTCTCACCTTTCTTAAATAGCGGAGTGACGTGTGCAATTTTCCAATTTAAAGGAACGGTTCCTGAATTGAGAGAACTTTGAAAGATTATAGTTAGGGCATCTCACTTACTTCCTTTAAATCCCTGGGATGGAAACCATCGATCCTGGGGATTTGTCACTCTGTAGTGCCATTATTTTCTTCATTACTGTTAATTTGCTTACATTAATGATGGTACCTGTCCCTGATTCAAAATTAGTTTCCTTAGGGTGTCCGGCATGCTATCCTCTTCCTCCACTGCAAATACTGACACAAAGTAATTATTTAACATGTCTGCCAACATTTATACTTCAAACAAACCACTAAAACAAATTAACTGGTCATGAATCTAATTGCTGTTTGTGAGACTAGCTGTGTGCAAAATTGACTATTGCATTGGCCTTTATGACAACAGGGACTATACTTCAAAAAGTGATTCATTGGCGCTTGAGGATGTCCTGAGGAAGTGAAAGGTGCTATATGAATGCAAGTTCTTTATTTATTTATCTCCAACAAGGAAAGGCCCAGCCACCTCCCTCTGATCTTCAACGGTACCAGTGACTCCCTCATCATCAGCATTCTGGGAGTCACTATTGACCAGAGCTTTATTATATCAGCACTGTGACTACAAGAGTAAGACAAAAGCTGGCTACTCTTCAACGATTGGCTCACCTCCTGACCCCTCAAAACCTTGCCACCGTTTACAAGGCTCAAATCAGAAGTATGATGGAATACTCACCATTCATGTGGATGGCTCTAGAAGCAATAACAATCAAGTAATTCAACACCATCCAGGACAATGCAATCCACTCGTGCCACTGAATTCAATATTCACCCTTTAATCACTTGTACATGTGCAGCATTACCATCTACAGGATGCACTGCAGCAACAAAATAAACTTACTTCATCAACACCTCCCTCCTCATGACCTTCACTATCTAGAAGGACTAGGGCATCACCTCCAAGTTCCCCTCCAAGCCACACAATACCTTGACTTGGCAAATATCACCATTCCTTCATCGTCACTGGATCAAAACCCTGGAACTCCTTACCTAGCAACATTGTGAGAGTACCTTCACCACATGGACTACAGTGGTTCAAGGCCCACCACCACCTTCTCAGGGCAAACAGGGATGGACAGCGGCACCCACATCCCAAGAATGAATAGTAAAAAAAAAATTCTGATTGTGACTATGCGTATGTTAGAGGATAGGTTAGAGGGGTCTGCACTAGGAGGCCCACCTAGCACTAGTGCGCAGGAGCATCGGCAGGGAGATGGGATGGCCCTGGAAACAACTAGTCCGAGGGACAACTTGCATGTTGGCCCTGCTGCAGAGGGCACAGATGAAGATCTCAAGGGCAAGGTCTTCAATCAGAGATTGATCCCTGTAGATCAGAACCTTTTAAGTGCACTGGGCAGCCTGCCAGAGCGCTTGCACACAATGGCACAGAGCTAGGAGGAGTCCAGCTCTAGCTGGTGTGGGGTTGTCCAGCAAGGCAGTCAGACCATGTAGTCAATCATGGACCAAGTGGTCAGCTCTATGAACACTGCAGTGGGGCAGTGCCTTGGTGACAGCTCTGACAGCTTCGCTGGGAGTTCAGACTGCTGCCATAATGGTTCTGGGGTCTAGCATCTCCTCAGTCTTTCAATCCATGAAGGAAAGCATGGATATGGGCTTCCATAGCATCACTTCACTCATTCACTCTACTCTTACGCAGAACAGAGGGTGTAAGGATGCATGTTACAAACTGGATAGCCAGCTGGTGAAGGATAGAATACTAGAGCCTAGACTTCAGTTCCTTCAAGCCTTTATTCACAAAGATCCACATTACCACCACCACACCCTCGATCAGCTCTCTTATAAATGGATACAAGAGAGTTCCCAATTGATACCCACCACCTGAATACAATTAATACTAATTCTTATAAATCACATGGATACAATTAACAACGCTCCTGATCTTTGGCCACCCAGTGAGAGGGGGCGGGATGGGCAGGTCGGTGGACGTCCTCGTGGGCCTGCTCCTGGGCCTGTCCAAGGTGGCTATCCACAGGTCCAGGTTAGACGCGGCCTGTGGGGGCGGTCGCTCCGACTGTCTGCCTCTCTTCCATGGAATTCTCCGCGCCCTGGTGGCCCTGGAGAGGGAGCACGTGGTGTCTGTCGGTACGCTTGAGGCTTTCCGCGACCAGTGGGCACCACAGGGGCTGGAGTGCATCCTGGACCGATATAATAAAATTATAATTTGACACTTATTTTGGGGGTTTTTTGGTTAAAAAAAAATTAACAACGCAGCCACATGACAGTGGCATTGGTTCCATGGCAGCGGTTCATGCTGTCCATTCTCAGTAACGTACTCAAAAACTTAGTGAAACACAAAGGCAATTCTACCCCGAGGCTACCATAATAATGTCCACCAATTTCCATCCATTGGCCATCAGGGTTGAATGTCTTGTTTCTTTCACAATTGAGAGTTATGTTTTTTATTTTTTTGTTAAATAAAGTGAGGATGTGCATAATACAAAATGTGAGGTACCAAATGTCTAGGGAACAAGAAGCTCTGTATGTGTGTGCATTTATGCAGTTCATTCCTCACATTGAGACTCTGTATGGAAGAAAGTGAGTGAGCAGGAACGGACCATGCTGGTGAAAGAACTGGAAGAAAGAGGCAGACAAACAATACTTGGAATGAACAGCAAAGAGAAATAAACCTGAAGAAACACAAACTGGGAGGGAGATGGCAGTCAATGACAAGAAGGCAGACAGACTCGGGAGAGCGGGAGAAAAAAAAACAAGCAGAGTAAAAGAAAACAGATGAGACAAATATGCGAGACAGACAGGAGACGGAGATAGCTGGCAAGCATGCTCTGATCTGCAGACTACTGTTAGGGAGGAGGAGGCATTCAGAAATGATTGGAAGTAACTCCAGCAGTGCCCAGATCCATAAACTACTGAGCGTAAACCATTCATGGAAGTGCCACACCTGTAATATAAATCACTCCCACCCCGCCCCAAAAGATCACAAATGCCCAGACAAATATGCCAGTGATGATATAATTTTATTTGAATTTTCAATAACTTTTTTTTAGGATCACAGCTATGTAGATTGGGAAAATTGGCATTTACTCAATTATAATTTTATTTTAGTTTTCAATTTGTAAAGACCAACTTGGCCAAATGTTTGGAGTTGACCTTTTTTGAATGCAGTGCAAAAGTTTCAGGTAAGTTTGGATTATATGAATGGAGTTCAGTCCTTGGACGTTGTCTATTACTTTGTTGAGTGCACATAGTGTCAAAGATATAGAGGCATCTGTCCTGCAATTAGACTTGTTAAATATGTATATTCTGTGTAGTCACCCACCTTCGTGTGCACTTATACATTTTGTACTGTTAGAAATTACTGTTGGTAAAATAAATCGGTTAACACCACTGGTAAAATAGTGGGAAGAGGATTGCCATACCATCATATTTTTTCATTATTGTCACCAACAACAATTTCAAGTCTGTAGTGTTTTACTCATCAGCACAGATACGTTAGTAAAGGTGGTGTACCTTCAACATGTAGATGTGCTGATGTATGTGTAGGGACTCCTAATTCCCTGCTACTGCTAACACTTAGAGCTGAATCTAAATACAAAAAAATGTTAAAGGACAAGGATATTCATGCTCCCGATGCTATTTGAAAGGGAATCTACAGAATATTTGCCCTGAGGCTGTTTATAACCAACAATTCTACAACATAAAAGGGGAGATCTCCCTCGGTTGGTGTCTAGGCCCACTGGATGCACAGCCGATATCAGAAAATTGGGATGATTGGAGCATGAGTCCGTAAAGGAACTCATCCACTTTTCCAATATTTGATGCATCCAGTCAATCCAGTACGCCTGAAGGCTTCAAAAGTGTGGTGGCAATGAGTGATTGAGAGGCACAAATACATGTACAGATATCTATCTCCTTTTATAACATTGAGAGATTGCAGGGGATAATTTTCCATGCTTGCTGTCAGTGGGGGGCCACAACCATTGGCAGCACATATAGAGAAATCGCAATCATGATGCCCATTATTTTTTATGCAGTCGGAAAATTGGAGGCAGCCCACCCATGATTTTCTGATCTGCCTGCCAGCAGATTCCCCACTGGCAGTGTGAACTTGGAATGTATCCCCCATACATTAGCTCAATGCAATTTAAATTATCTTTACAAATTGAAAACTAAAACAAAATTGTAATTGAGTATATACAAATTTCCCAAATCTACATAGTCATGATCCTAAAAATTTTTTTATTGAAAATTCAAATAAAATGATATCATTGCATACATATTTGCATGGGCTTTGGGGGTAGTGGTTCTGGGAGTGATTTATATTACATGCGTGGCACTTCCATGGTTTAACCTCAGCTATCCAGCCCATCAGTACGTAAAAATATCAACACCAAAATCTTACTCAATCCATTCACTTTGGGGAAATATTAAGGTGCATTTCGGCTGTTACTTTCACGATGATGCAAAGCACATTCAGACGTGCCTCAAGGCACAAATGGCAGCATAACCTGGAAACTAGGTCAGTGATCTGACTCCCCAGTGTACTATAGCTGAGAGGCGGGAGACCATTTCTAGTAGTTTCGTGCTGCTTGGTTTTAATATTGGTGAGGTATAACACAAAACTAGGTGGTATCATGAGTTGTGAGGAGGATGCAAAGAGGCTTCAAGGTGATTTAGACAAGTTGAGTGAATGGGCAAATACATGGCAGATGCAGTATAATGTGGATAAATGTGAAGTTATCCACTTCAGAAGGAAAAACAGAAAGGCAGAGTATTATTTAAATGGTGATAGACTGGGAAATGTTGATGTACAAAGGGACCTGGGCGTCCTTGTACACCAGTCACTGAAAGCAAACATGCAGGTGCAGCAAGCAGTTAGGAAGGCAAATGGTATGTTGGCCTTCATTGCAGGAGGATTTGAATACAGGAGCAAGGATGTCTTACTGCAGTTATACAAGGCCTTGGTGAGACCACACCTGGAGTATTGTGTGCAGTTTTGGTCTTCTTACCTAAGAAAGGGTATACTTGCCATAGAGGGAGTGCAGCGAAGGTTCACCAGACTGATTCCTGGGATGCAGGACTGTCGTATGAGGAGAGATTGGGTCAACTTGGCCTGTATTCACTCGAGTTTAGAAGAATGAGAGGGGATCTCATTGAAACGTTTAAAATTCTAACAGGGCTAGACAGACTGGATGCAGGGAGGATATTTCCCCTGGCTGGGGGATCCAGAACGAGGGGTCACGGTCTCAGGATACGGGGTAGGACATTTAGGACTGAGATGAGGAGAAATTTCTTCACTCCGAGGGTGGTGAACCTGTGGAATTCTCTACCACAGAAGACTGTGGAGGCCAAGTCACTGAATGTATTTAAGAAGGAGCTAGATAGATTTCTAGACACAAAAGGCATCAAGGGGTATGGGAAGAGAGCGGGAATATGGTATTGAGATGGAGGATCAGCCATGATCATGTGGAATGGCGGTGCAGGCTCGAAGGGCCGAATGGCCTAATCCTACTCCTATTTTCTATGTTTCAGACCAGACCAAAGCCACGTTTTAAAAGTGTCCAGGCTTATCCACTGCCTACTAGAAGCTTTCTTTTCAATGAGAAAGCAAAAGCTCTGTGTGGCACAACATTAAAAATTAGGCACCTCCATGAGTGGAGCTTTGCACGTGTCCAAGTGCAGATGTGCAGTGCTTCTTTGTCACTAATCTCAGTGCAACCCATAGTGGGACACACCCCGGAAAGTAGAATTCGGATGTCTCTCAAAGAAATCTGAGACTTTGTAGTTCAGCTGCAGCATTCGCAGCACAGTACCAACACAACGACGGGGAGCTTTACAGATCAGACAGCAAGCAGAAGTGTAGTTAGCCGACTGAATAATAAATTAACGTGATAATGACCAATTGAGTAAGAGACACACCCCGAATCATGTCAGACCGGTCCCTGCAATCTTTCTCAGCAGTATCCTGTTAGGTTACAGCGTGGCATGGAGACTGCTGAGAACTGGGAATGTTTAGTCTTTCCTCCCGCTAAGCGTGGACTGCTTGCTCCTGCACTTCAACACGGTTCAAATATCACAAGAGTCAAAGCGAAGGAGTCAAGTCCTATGACCAAGGTCAACAGCCCGTACTTAAAGCTCCCTGCTGTATCTCCAAACCAAGCGACAAGATTTATGGGAGCAGGGCGAGCACACACAAACACGGTTTCCAGATGAGCTCTCTCACAAGTGGCTCAGTATCCGTAACAAGGGACTCCTTAGGATTTAATTAATCGTGTACTAAAAGCGTATCGTGTCTCACAAATAATTAAACCACAATAGTCCCAGCAGAGCAATTGAAAGTGTAACCTAAAACATATACAAAAGGCTGCTGTTAATCTTTACTGCTGTTGAAAAAAAAAATCACTATATAACGGGATAGTTTCACATGGAGCCTCTTTTTTTTTGCGGTTTACAGGACGGGACTTGCTGTTTATGTTAATGTCCTGCTTTTCTACGAGTGGCCAAATATCATCCGCCCAGTCTGGCCCCGGTGCTGCTGAAGGTGAATTCTAATTGTTATTTCACTCAGTGAGAAAATCCGATGCTGTCAATTTCTGTTTTGCAGTAATTACTTGGCAGCCTCCTCGCTCCTAATTCAGTGCAGGCTTTTCCCTTGTTTGATATATGATCTCGCAATCCGGCGAGAGGGCTCGTGACGGAGAAGCTGCAGCTCACTGCTGAGGTTCTCAAAACCACTTTTCCATGGCGACTGAAGTACAGCCCAACTCCTTAAAGTTACAGCACACATTACAAAAATGAAGTGAAGCAGATTTTATTTCAAGAAAACACAACAGCTGTTCAAGTTACAAGGAGATAGTATTCCGCTTTACACGTGGAGTTTCTAGAACGCTGAGTTTGGAATTGGTGCAAAGTTCATCACAGCAAATGCAAAGTAATAAAGTGCTTTTTCCCCCTTTTCAGTTATTGATAGAAAAAGAATCTATAGAACATCAGAAGTGGTGGTGTATTAACGCGTTGTTGGTGGGAGCTACTGCGCCAGATTTTGCTGTGAGCGGGGGCACCGCTAGTTCGACTTGCACTTGCCCATTGACTTTCTATGAGCTTTTGCGCTGGGTTACTGTAAGGTAGCGACCCACGAAGCATGGTGCCCTCTACAGGGCATCTGGGACCTGTGTGAATAGGACAAGCAACTACCTATCTCTTTAACCAATCAGATTAAAGCATGGTTAATAACAGCACAGAGACTGAACCAGGAAGTGTAAGTTAGAATAGTGAATTCAATGGTACAGCAAGTGAAATAAAGAAAGGGTAAGAAAGATTGAATTAAGAGACAGAATTAAAGGAGACAAAGAAAAAGCAAGAAAACATTTTTTATTTACACTTTTTTAAATATCCTGCAATAATTAATACCTGAAGGAATGAAACTACAGTTGTAAAAGTTAATTTTCAGTGCTAGAGAGGTTGTTTGGCAGTAATTAAAACTTACCATGCCGTTAAAATGGGACTTATACTGGAATAGACAAGCCCTAACTTTTTTTGGCGAGTTTGGTCCATATCTATCAGGTAAGTACATGAACTTCACGCTGTTCAATATATTTCAACGGGGTGCCAGACAGTGAGATGCCGTTTTCATGCAGCTTTTGGAGAAGCATCACATCTCGGCCAGCAACTTCCGGATTTCCACGTTTAACTGAGCATGTGCGGTCGCCGGAAGTTACTGTTCGATTTGCATATGAATGACGGTGAGCACTGTTAGCCTCATGTTATTTTCACAGCAAAATCCAGCCCAATTTATTCTAAGGTAAACACTATTAGGAGAAATAGTTATTCTTTTTTCGCCCTTCTGCACCAAGCACCATCCCTTCCCCTGGGGGTAGCATGAGGCAGCCCAGTCGCAGGCCTCTTCATCCTGCTCTCGAGCTGGTTGCTATGAGGTGTATGAGAAAAACCCTTGGTTTTTCCTCCCTACTTGACCTTTACTGGTTGTGTTTTTTTTTCTTTTAATGATATACAATGCACCATTCTTCAACTGAGTGGACAGACAGACATACAACTTGCACCCAGGCCTTTGTCAGTGTCGGTCTGAAGCTGGTTATTCGGTAGTGCATGAGAGTAATCCTTGCCCTCCAATACTCCCTGTCATCATGTACAGAGATGATTAGCCTCTACCCATCACCTTCACCTTGTGGCACAATTAAGACTGCAGTTATACTGCTGCTTTCGTGTTGATGTAAAGCGCTCATCAACGGAAAAGTGGTGTCAGATTGTGGACTAAAGCGAACTGGTGGAAACTCTCACCTGATACCAGTTTGAGTTTAACTCTATCCTAAAACAAGTAATTTGGAGTGTGAGTAAACAATTCATGTTTACAACAACAACTTTCATTTATATAGCGCCTTTATCATAGTAAAATGTCCCAAGGGGCTTCACATGAGTGGAATCAGACAAAGTTTGACACCGAGCTACATAAAGAGATATTTAATTTATTTATAACAACCATAAAGAGTGTTATAGAAAGGACATTTCCCAAGTGAACTATTATTTGAGGAATAAAGCACTAATCTTCAGGTTTCTAATTGCACCAGCCCTGAGACTTTAAGTAAATTAGAAATATTTCTCCTTTGCCAGACATTACCTGACCAAAAAGCACTGCTATGGAATTTATCAACTTTCCCCTGGACACAGCAGGAGTCAATATAAATGTGCAGCCAGCAGCCATTCCACATAAAGGGAGTTGGCTGCAGGTGCTGCTGTGAGTCTGTCTGGCAGGCACATGTATTTTCAAGTTTATTTGTTGTTCCCTTTTCTTGGCGAATTTTGAGTATATCAAGGTGAGGGATGTTATTTTTGGAGATGTAGCACTTTCCATTTCAGGCAACCGGTATCAACGTCAGGGTCTCCCTGGTCAGTTAGATGGCAATAAATTTGTTTCATCTAACAGTCATCATGCAAAAGAACATCTCAGTGCAGTTTACAATGGGACAGAGAGAGGCATTCAATAGGAAGTAAAGGAATGTGGGGAGAGATCAGTCAAACGGATAAGTTTTAGGAGGCTTTTGGAGGTAGGGAGAGAGGTAGCAAGGTGGAAGAGTTTTGGAAGAGAGTTCCAGAGAGGATTGTGATGCTGAAAGATGGGTCTCTGATCCTGATTCAGAGGGATGGAGGATGTAGAGTGTCATGTTTAGCTGGAGAAGATCAAGATGAGTTGAGACATGAAAAATTTGAAAATGGGGGTCTTGACGTCGAAATATGTAAGATGATCAATGGAATAGAAAAGGTTAATTCTGAGTGCTATTCAAAATTAAACAATAGCTACAGGACAAGGAGATTATAGGTACAAGCTGGTAAAAGGAAAGTTCAGGACTGATGTCACAAAGTACTTCACACAAACAGTGATGAATACCTGGAGTGATCTTCTGGGTAGGGTAATGGAGGCTAAAACTCTGGAGTCAGTCAAGAGGAAGTTGAATGCTGTGATGGGGAGAGGAATTGCAGGTTTTTATAGAAGGATGTAAGGAGTCTTACAACACTAGGTTATAGTCCAACAGCTTTATTTGAAATCACAAGCTTTCGGAGCTTTCCTCCTTCGTCAGGTGAGTGCAGGATTCCATAAAGGTACAGCATATATAGTCAGAGAACAATGCCTGATGATTACAGATAATCTTTCCAACTGCCCGTTATCACCCTCGGCAGAGATATAATCAAAGCAATCAAAGGAGTGGAATGGTGTTCAGACAGAGAAACATTATATACAAGACTACTGAATACACAAACGGTCAGAACACAAAGACAGAGAGAGAGAGAGAGAGAGAGACACCCGAAAGGCAGAGAAAGAGAGAGAATGACCAGTTGTATTAAAAACAGATAACTTTTTATCGCTGGTGGGGTTACATTTAGCGTGACATGAACCCAAGATCCCGGTTGAGGCCATCCTCATGGGTGCGGAACTTGGCTATCAATCTCTGTTCGACGATTTTGCGTTGTCGTGTGTCTCAAAGGCCGCCTTGGAGAACGCTTACCCGAAGAGCGGAGGCTGAATGTCCTTGACTGCTGAAGTGTTCCCCGACTGGGAGGGAACCCTCCTGTCTGGCGATTGTTGCGCGGTGTCCGTTCATCCGTTGTCGCAGTGTCTGCATGGTCTCGCCGATGTACCATGCTCCGGGGCATCCTTTCCTGCAACGTATGAGGTAGACAACGTTGGCCGAGTCGCAGGAGTGTGAACCATGTACCTGGTGGGTGATGTCCTCTCGTGTGATGGTGTCATCTGTGTCGATGATCTGGCATGTCTTGCAGAGGTTGCCGTGGCAGGGTTGTGTGGTGTTGTGGATGCTGTTCTCCTGATAGCTGGGAAATTTTCTGCGAACGATGGTTTGTTTGAGGTTAGGTGGCTGTTTGAAGGCGAGTAGTGGAGGCGTGGGGATGGCCTTAGCGAGGTGTTCGTCATCATCGATGACATGTTGAAGGCTGCGAAGAACATGGCGTAGTTTCTCCGCTCCGGGGAAGTACTGGACGACGAAGGGTACTCTGTTGGTTGTGTCCCGTGTTTGTCTTCTGAGGAGGTCTATGCGATTTTTCGCTGTGGCCCGTTGGAACTGTCGATCGACGAGTCGAGCATCATATCCCGTTCTTACGAGGGCGTCTTTCAGCGTCTGTAGGTGTCCATCGCGCTCCTCCTCGTCTGAGCAGATCCTGTGTATTTGCAGGGCCTGTCCATAGGGGATGGCCTCTTTGATGTGGTTAGGGTGGAAGCTGGAAAAGTGGAGCATTGTGAGGTTGTCCGTGGGCTTGCGGTAGAGTGAGGTGCTGAGGTGCCCGTCTTTGATGGACATTCGTGTGTCCAAGAATGAAACCGATTCTGAGGAGTAGTCCATGGTGAATTTGATGGTGGGATGGAACTTGTTGATGTTATCGTGTAGTCTCTTCAGTGATTCTTCGCCTTGGGTCCATAGGAAGAAAGTGCCGTCGATGTATCTGGTGTATAGCGTTGGTTGGAGGTCCTGTGTAGTGAAGAAGTCGTGCTCGAACTTGTGCATGAAAATGTTGGCGTATTGGGGTGCGAATTTGGTCCCCATGGCTGTTCCGTGTGTTATATCACAATGTCAGTGAGCTGAGCAGTCTGTGTGTATTTCTCCTTGTGTATTGTCACCAACCTCCCAAAGCATACTGTACAGTGTATCCTACAAAAGCAGGTGGCCAAGGTTTAGTGTAACAAAACGGTGTTATAATTTAAAGTTTTATAACAAGGGTGGATGGATTACAGGAACACCAGAAAAAAGAGACTGGTTGGTGGGTAATGGGTTAATGCTCAGCATTGTGGGGGGGCGGGGTAATTTTCCAATTACATACTAGCAGTAGGGAACTTTGTTCAATGCCAGCATATATATCAGAAAATTGTGGACAGTACACCTGAAATTTTCCGAAAGGATCCCTGCGACCAGTGTGTACTCAGAAAATTACGCCCACTGTTCTTTCAACTCTGGACTCAGGTTTGAATCTGCTCCAGGCTAATTGGACGAAAGTGTTGTATGTGAATTGTGTCTGGGCAGTCTCAGCATGGTTCCTAGTGGGTGCAGATCAACAGCACAATACAATTTAGCACTGAATTGGCCATGGAAATGGAAAAAAATTGAGGGTGCTGTTCTAAGGCTGACATTATGGCACATATTTGGAACAGAGTAGCAGGAACTTTAGTCTGTTTTTCCCTGTGATGTACCTACTCTGGGAGTGCTTAATAATAGCGCTGGGTGCCAAAATTGGAAATGTCACCTTGCTGAACTAAAAAAGCACATTTTAAAAAGTACAGAAAAGCCATCTTCCATTTTCTGCAAGACAGAAGTTTTGAATGCTTCCCAGAAACCAAGTAATTTAATACATGTTTTATAGTCCTCTAAATACTGTTGGATATTGCCTTGAACGCAGAGCTTTGGCAGGAAATTTAGATCTGGATTTTTTTCTCTGTCCAAGTTATTTTTAGGGTTTTATTATATTGAGTGTATCAAAAAGTGTAATGTCAGGCTTTTCCCAGCCAGATTCTGTTACTGATCTCTAATATGACAACTGTGAAGGATTTACACAGTAGTTAGACGTTAGAGTGTTGAAATCAAAGGGGAATAACAGACTGAATTACCTACAAGGGTTGAGCATTTGGGCAAACTCAGATTTAACTTTGCAGAATCTTAAGTATCTCTTCTTGCAGAACGGAAGTTTGAATTTTACGGCCACATTGCTGAGCAATACAGAGGCATCTATGAGGTACTTGGACACATACGTTTGGTGCACAAGACCTAATGACAGCGGTTCTTATCTATTCTGCATTATACAATGGTTACATAAAGAGCACAGGTTAGGATGTCTGCCAAAGCCCCTTGGTGTAGGTAAAACAAGTCAAATAGAATGGTTGAACCATTGCTATGGTAGTGATCATATGGATACACAACCCACCTCTCACCACTAGACTACCAGGGATTAGATAGATACATACCACAAGATCAGATAGTGCCTTCAGCAGTAGATTATCAAGATTATCACATACCAGCTTCCTCCCTTTAAAACAACTAGTGCTGACATAGATATGTACTAACTGACTGCCAGGTATCATCACGAGACCATAGCTTTTATACATCACTAGGCTACTAAGGATTAGACAGACATATATTAACTATGAGGCCACACACCACCTCCTCTTTGAACTGCTAGTGCTCAGAAGGACCTATAACCTCTATGTTCCAATATTCTTTCTTTCCACCACCACCCCTTCTCCCCAGCCATGGCTAGACTACAAGGTATATTAAAATAACATTAAAATATTAATACATTTTTAAGGGACATGGGTTTCATAAAGTGTTTGGCAAACATTTTTTTTAATGTTTACAAACACAATGATATGTTGTATTGCAAAACATCAGTGCACACAGAACAGGATGTGCCATCATTGAACCTCATTCAGATTCAGATATTTACTGAATTAATTCAGTGGCCCACTTGATGTTTTCTGAGGGATTCTCTTTGTTCACTATTTTCAATGAAGTCCTAAATGCCTTTTTTAATACTCTTATTTCCGACTTCACTACAAGTAACAAACAAAGAATATTTTTTCCTGTAACGTTTAGGACTCAAAGTGGTTCTAGTGTTTTCTTAGATAATTATAGTCTACTTTCATTAATTTTTCAATGTCATCATGGAATAGACCTAGACATTTATGAAGTTAGTGTCAGTCAAAGAAACACATTTATTAAAAAGGAAAATATATTACTTTAAGGAGTTCAGTTGCCCTTTCTAAAGAATACGTCTCCTCTGTGAACAGAAAATCTACTTGTACTGGAGCCCAAACGTAATCAGACCAAAGAACCAAATCAGACTGTTGGAATCCTTCAGTAGGAATATGAATCTAAATGTACCATGTACTTTCAAGTTCACCTATAGTCTTCCCATGTTGTGCTGTCAGGCACAGTTCCATCACATTTTAGTTATGTATCAAGAGTCACACATGCCCCATAAAATCAGTTCTACTGAAACTGGAAAAGAGCCTGAGCCACACACAGGTTTTTAATTTTCCAGCAATTTTTTCTGGAAAATCGGATACGTTCCCATTCTGGATATAACACAGGCAGCTGCAGAGTAGAGACCATGCTACTCTGCTCCAATAATGTGCCTTGGAGAGTGGATTTCCGCAGGAATTCTCCCACTCATCCGCCGTAACCATGGAAGAGCTATGGAAACCCTGGAAAAATGACATTTACAACAAAGCTACAACGGATAAAAGTAAAAAAGAACTTGCATTTATATAGTGCCTTTCACAACCTCAGGACGTCCCAAAATGCTTTGCAGCCAATGAAGTATTTTCGAAGAACGATCACTGTTGTAATGTAGGAAACGTGGCAGACAATTTGCACACAATAAGGTTCCATAAGCAGCAATGTGATAATGACCAGAAAATCTGTTTTTTAGTGATGTTGGTTGAGGGATAAATAATGGCCCTCAACCAACTCCCTTGCTCTTCTTCAAAATAGTGCTGTGGGGTCTTTTACATCCATCTCAGAGGGCAGACTGGGCCTCGGTTTAACGTCTCATCCAAAAGATGGCACCTCCCTCAGTGCAGCACTAAAGTGTCAACCTTGATTATGGGCTCAAGTCTCTGGAGTGAGACATGAACCCACAACTTTCTGACTCAGAGGCAAAAGTGTTACCAACTGAGCCACAGCTAACACCTGAGCGGTGTTATGACGAGCTGGAAAACCCCATGGAAATTCATTGCGTTAGTCTCAATCTCAGAAGGGCACAATGTATTGCAGCAGTGTGAATTTTTCCATTTATCACACTAACTAACTTACATAGGAACATAGGAACAGGAGTAGGCCACTTAGCCCCTCGAGTCTGTTCCGCCATTCAATGAGATCATACTCCATAAGCCTATTGCCTGTTTGAATGAGTTTGCCAATTTAGTGCCCATTGTTCCTAATTTAGGGGTAGGGTGTTTAATGGGACTGAGTACACTAGGAAATGGATTGAGACTAGCCAAACTTATTTCATTTGGGGCTTTTCCATCCAGTCGATAGAGAGAATCCATGTTCTTGGCTGGAGTTTGAACACAGGTCCCAGAGTTGAAAAGACTATCTTCTAATTCATTGTGCTATTTACTCCCCCTTTTCCCATACACTGGTTCAAATGCAGACATTGGAATATAATTTTAGAAAGTTAGGTACAAGGAATGTTCTAATTATTGTTGATGATGGCACTGTACCTCTTTGATGTTTCTGATTTCCGGCGATGGCAGGCAGCAAGAGGATGGTATAACAAGAGTACAAAAATAATTGGAAATCAGTTTTTACCAACGTTTGCTGTGATAAGAAAGGATGGCACTGTGACTGGTAAGGGAGGCATATAGATGGTGTAATGTAGAGAGTGTCGTCTCAAAGAGGAGATCTCAACATCAGTACTGGATCTCTGATGGTTCAGATCTCTCCTGAAAATAGTGGAAAATCATGCCGAGCGATGTGGAATTTGTTGACCATATTTTAGAGGAATTTTGCGTGTTTTAATTTTGTCCCATCTTTCTGAAGGTGCCTTTTGTTGATGGGATCTGGTTCCATGCATGTCAGCAGCCCTCCAGTGCCTCAGCTAAGTGGCCATTTTATATTTGTGGGTGCAGAAAGTGAGCATTGATAGGCTATTTGACCATGCATGGCATTGTGGCTGAGCCCAATTCTGTTCTCAACACAACATCAACACACAATTGTTATCCAGTAGAGGCCGCTACAAAGTAATCTAAAGTGGGAACCCCAGCTGATTTTATTTCTGCCTAACCAGGGAGTGCTGAAGCCAATTGCAGTGCCCCACCTGCTGCCCTGGTTGAGATCAGGGGCCCAATATTTGGAGGGAGGCGGGTTGCCACGGGGCGTCGACTCGGCGTGTGGGTAACCCGCCCAGTAAAATCGGTGGGTTCCCCACACGATCGTAAGTAAATTAAAGCCACTTACCTTGGCTTCCGGGTTTCGCGCTGGAAAGCTGCGCAGCAGGCGGACTGCGCACCCGTATCATAGGCTGTCAGCTGGAGGAGCCTTATTTAAAGGGGCAGTCCTCCACTGACTGATGCTGCAGAAAGGAGCCAAAATTACAGCATGGAGCAGTCCAGGGGGAAGGCTGCTCCCAGGTTTAATGATGCCTCACTCCAGGTCCTACTGGATGGGGTGAGGAGGATGGGGAGGACAGAGATCTTCTCCCCGGCAGACGGGAGGAAGTGGCCTGCCTCTGCCACCATGAAGGCCTGGCTTGAGGTGGCAGAGGAGGTCACCAGCACCACCAACATATCGCGCACCTGCATACAGTGCAGGAGGCGCTTCAATGACCTAACTAGGTCAGCCGAAGTGAGTACACTTACTCATTCCCCTACATCACTACCCCCACCCCACATCTCCTTCTGCACTGCCAACACTACTCTATCACATCACTCCTCACACCTACTCAAAGCTCATCCTCATCTTACCTGCACTTACTCACCTCGCCAGTACTCATCCCGCCACTACCACTCAACCCAATCCTCATACAATCTCATGGCTCTATCTCATACTCACCCTCTCATGCATCTCTTTCATGGTCAGCCTTCCCCAACCTGCCACTACCTGTGCTGCAGCCACAGGGCATGCATCACATATGTGTAGTAGGAAGCGTAAGGCAAACGTGTCGTGAGCATGAAGGGGATGCACAAGGGTGTTTGAGGGTTTGTCATGGTTTTTACTTACATTTGATTTCTGATCAACTCCCATTACATATTATATTGTCACCACTACTGCCACGTCTTGGCCATTCTTGACTATCTTGTGCAATAAGGCCCTTTCATGAGGTTCTCCATGAACACCCTTGATGCCACCCATTGAGTCACCTTACGTGGGTGTATATGTAGTTGCACAACTACTTTGTGCAGGTGCCTGTTGCGCAGCACTGTGTTGTGTAGCTCCACATGGCGGAGGTGGACGACATGCCTGGCGAGGCTGGTGATGTTGCTCGTCCTCCAATGGAGTGATGAATGCAGCAATGGACCCCCCCCCATCCTGACGGTGTGAGTGTGAGGGGGTCCACAAAGTAGGTAAATGTGTTTGGACAGCAGAGTTTAGGGTATGATTTAATAATTTGGAGTGTGGAGACAATGGTGTGGCAGGCAAAACTTTGTCTGAGGTGACAGAGTGCCCTGCTGCAATGAATGAGGGTTTACCCCGCACCTGTTGAATGGACCTTTGCAGCTGCCACTGGCTGCTGGCTGCAACACGTCTGTTTAAACAGGGAGTGTTTCCCCCAGCATGGGAAACCCGCTCTGGGTAGTCCAAACTCCAAATCCTCCTAAAATCTCCAACTAATGAGGTCTGTAAACGACCTCAAGTACCCAGATCTTAAGTGGGCATCTTAAGTGGGATCCCGCTGGCTTTGATTGCCGGTGGGAGTCCCACATGTGGGGGCTGCGCGCACACTGATTCGCGTCATTGGGGAACCCGGGAGTGAGCGGGTTGGAGCCGGGCTCCAGACCAGCTCCGGGAATCCCCAATTTCTGAGCCCCCCCGCCAGGAACACACCCGCTCGGCCATCCGAAATCTGACCCCCAGGTATTTCAGTACAGACTGGGAATCAAACATATGACCTTCTAGTCTGTATGTCTCAGTACTGCTCCAGATGGTGCCTTTATCCAATGTACCATCAGGGAGGCTCTTTCTTCGGGATCAATAATTGTTTTAATTACTTGCTTTACATGACAGGCTCACTCTGTGGAGGCAAAACAGTTGCTGAGGGTGGGGTAAATTCTGTCCTCTTTGTGTTGCAGCAAAAGAGTGTTTGTTTTCATATAAAATTCTTTGCCACACCACAAAGAAATATTCTTGTTCAGCCCAAATTGCAACCCTACATCTCTTTAGTACAAGTACAGCCAAACCTAGCTCGTTTTTTTGAAAAAGTTGTTACACAAATATCCAACGCGTCCTTTGCACTTATATGCCCCCATTGGACAAAGGGACAGCTGTATCTGAACTCAAAGTGTCCAAACTGTGAAAAAAATAAGATTTTCTCAGATAGAGTTGATATGGCTGACTTTGGGTTCATTTTGGCTTCCAAATATTCATAATAAACTTTTCTGTGCCTGCAAAATGTTATGGTTTCTACGCAGAATATTCCAGTTTGCTGCTCACCCTCGCGGAAATCCAGATTCATAAGAACATAGGAATTTGTAGGTGCAGGAAAAAGCTTTTGACCCCCCCACAAGCCTGTCCCATGATGTAACTCCTTGCTTTTCCTGAACATGTATTTTTGAAGTTAGTAACAATATTGCAGTGGGCAAGAAGGTACTCCATTTGAAAGTGCTGGACAGCAAATTAATGAGGAAAGAAGCCTCAAAAACAGAAACAAAATTAGAAGAAAACTGGAGCAATTCATTTTTATACAGAATGACTTGTTTTCTTTGAGTTTCGTTCTTCGTTGATAATGTTTTCAAACGGCCGTGCAGAATACTTAAAATGTAGGAGTTGGCAAATTAACTCGGTTTCTTCACCAGATTTATGCATAACTGCGTAATGGATCCAACATCAACAGCACCGTTGAAAGAAAATGTTTCTGTCAGCACCCATGGGATATTCTGCGTAGAAACCATAACATTTTGCAGACACAGAAATGTTTATCATGAATATTTGGTGGGTAGCAGGCCTCTAATCACTGAAATATGCCGTTTCTGAAGCCTGGCTTCTGTTT
The DNA here is from genome assembly GCF_035084215.1 of Heptranchias perlo. Taxonomy (NCBI): domain Eukaryota; kingdom Metazoa; phylum Chordata; class Chondrichthyes; order Hexanchiformes; family Hexanchidae; genus Heptranchias; species Heptranchias perlo. Next base: position 82,101,135 of record NC_090326.1, read on the forward strand.
TAGGTAGGGAGTCGGCTACATTTTTATACAGCTGTTGGGAAATGCTGTCTGGATACAAAAGAGTGGGACCTCATTTGTGCTGTTGTGTATGACATTTGTTTCATTCTAACTAAGCAGACATTCTTGTGGCCTAACTCAACAAAGTGTGCATGGATGCATGTTTTACAACAAATACATACCTTTTGTGTACATGCTTCCTAGAGACTGATGTTAAATTTTTGTGGAGTCAGGTCCCAGATTTCTGTCATTTGATGAACGAGATTTGCTTTGACACTAACAACTTATGGATTGTATGTTTTTGTTGAATTCAGTTTTCTTGAATTATGGCTTAATATGGGTTATATTACTTAGCACCTGCATTTTGATACATTTGCAGGTTAAGCAATAAACATTAACATTTCCTGATGACCGGGGTTGGGTGGGAGGTCTTTTCCTGATGGCAGGAAATTACAACATTGGCTTATAATTTATTGCAGTGAGGCAAATTATGATTCCCACAGCGCACATGAAGTTTATAACTACGCTTATTTACCAACAATAGTTTTAACAAAATTTCCTCAGGGAGACATCGCCCAGACCTTTGTTTACAGTGTGTTTTTTCTTGGCATGTTCAACTGAGATGACTTTTCATCTATATATCGCTGTGTGAGAGAAGAATACAGCATGTATCAGCCTGGCTCAGTGGTAGCACTGTTACATCTTATCCAGAAGGTTGTGGGTTCAAGCCCCACTCCAAGGACTTAAATACATAAGCCTAGAAATGGAAATGGGGAGAGATGTATAACGGGTGGCTGATCCGATACCGCCCGTTTTACATTACCACCCAAAGTCAAAATTATACCCAACTAGTTTGCCTTTAGGTGTAACAGCAGCAAAAGGGTTGACATTTATATTTTCTTCCGCCTTTGAAAACATGGGAGTGCAAATCTGCATTTTTAAAAGTCATTCTACCTGGACCAAGAAGCCGATTTAAAATTCTCATCCTTGTGTTCAAATCCCTTAATCCCTCTCTATCTCTGGAACCTCCTCCAGCCCTACAACCCTCCAAGCACTCTGTATTTCTCCAATTCCCTTTGCCCCATTATTGGGAGCCGTGCCTTCAGCCCTCTAGTCCCTAAACTCCATAATTCCGTCCCTAAACTTCTCAACCTCTTTCTCATCCTTTAAGACCCTCCATAAAACCTACCTCTTTGACCAAGCTTTTTGTCACCCCTCCTAATATCTCCTTCTTTGGCTCGGGATCAATTTTAGTCTGATTACGCTCCTGTGAATCATCTTGGGATATTTTCCTATGTTAAAGGTGCTATACAAATACAAATTCTTGTTGTTTTGCTGCCCTCTCAATGCCATTGTTGAAGAACTATGGGGCTGATTTTCTTGGTGCTTCTCTGTCTGGTGCCATTCAGGTGCACCAAAGAGTCTGTCCAGGCTTGAGTGCACATAAATTTGGTGGACCGGGTCATTTCCATGGCCTGGTTGCACCTATAGCACAGACCAGCTAAATGCAGAAGTGGGGCAGAAAACTCAATTGCCTCTGCAGGCCTCAAGGTCTCCCACAGGGGCAATGGCTGCTATGGTCAGGGCCTTCTGGTTGCTGTCCATTAACAGCAGCCAGAAGGATTCTAGCTGATCACTGGCCCCACATCCCTACGAACAAGAGAAGGTATTTACCTGCAGGGCTTTTGCCTGCCTCTCTCTGATCATCCGAATGGCCAGTGGGCCAGCAAAACCAGGAAAAAGATGTGGAACTAGTAGAAACCCCCACCCCCCTCACTTACATGGAAACAAAGTGCCTTCATCTATTCGCATATATGGGCAGTCCGCCCCCATCCAGGGAAGCTCCAGAAGTCTAGAGCTTATGTAAAGGGGGTAGAGACCCACATCGCAGGTCTCTGACCCTATTTCTTGTCTTCTAAGCTATTCCCAGGTGCTAATGACAGGAAAATTGGCCCCTGTATGTCATTGCAGTTATAATTATACACAGCCCAGAATAAGAACTCACTTTGCAAGTAGCCACTTCCTGCTCTGGATGATTAATACGGACTTTGCAAACACACACGTTTAAATCCAAATCATCCTCAGAGATGAAAGGGAAAATCCTGAAAATGTTGGAAATGTGAAATAAAAACAAAGGCCCTGCAATTCCTCAGAGAGTTCTACTGGATTCCCATTGTAAGTCTGGCAGAACCCACTGGAAAACAGCAGGGACCCAGTTCCTCTGGATGTTTGCTGTTTCTGGGATTTTCTGGGTAGCTTTGTACAGGTTGGAACATCCACCTGCCCCTTACAAGGCAAATAACACTATGGTGCAGCCTTGAGTGAGGCGATGGGGGTGGCAGGCGCGGGGAGAGTGGGTTGGTGGGTAGAGGATGCCTATGCTGTGTGCTTGCGTTTCCAGTATCCAATGTAGGACTGCAGTCTAGTACACCAATTAAGATGTCGCACTGGCCTCCAGATGGACTGAAAGAGCCCCACCAGGGGAAGAGGTCCAGGTCAGGAAGGCACTCTGGACTTCCGAAGACTTAAAAAAAAAGTCAGGTTTGGCCCCCTTATACAGGAGTCTGATGAAAGAATCTATAGGGTCTGGGCAACACCACACTACTCCCCACAGGCAGCCAGGTACCAGCCTTTCCAGCTGGATTAGGCAGGCAGGCACTGGAGATGTGCATCCACCCACCATACGCAAATTAAGTGTCCTCTCACTGACACCACAAACTCCAGCTGGGTCAGTGCTGGAGGGAACTAGTGAACTTGATCCCAAGGTGACTGCCAGGATTGCAGCCCATGGATTTCCAGGGCCAGAAAGAGCTAGAAATACACATTAGATCCATTAGCATCTAGAAAGAAAAAACACACAGTCAAGTATCAGTTAGAAACCCTTTATCAGAAATGAAATCATTCTTGTTTTCATTCAGAATGTTTCCTTTTAAGAATTACAGAAGAACAAATGTTTCAATGTTATCAGGATGTTCTAACTTATACAAACGGTTAATCATATAGATTTGTTTATCTGGTATTATGTCATATTATTTTATTTTGTGTTTGATTATTAATTACCACTAAAAAAAACTGGTATTAACCCAAAATGAAATGTTCAGGAAAGCAACCAAACTATACCTCAATGTTTGCTTAAAGCAGCACTTTGGTCCTTCCCAAATGGAAGTTCCTGCTATAACACTTGAATCTTGCTCAGAGGAATCATTGAAGATATCTAGAATGTGTAACTTGCACTCTGTTTAAAAATTAAATATGGTTGGAGAGTTAACCCACGAATTACTGATGATGTCAGTGGCCTGTCATTGACCACTGGCCAATACATCAACTAATGTTAAACTGACAGGATCGGGTGCAATGCTGGTTTTATACTCTGCCTGATGTTACTCTCCATTAAAGTCAATGGAGAGTAATATTGGGCTGGGTGTAAAATGGATGTTCCACCTGATCCTGTGGGGTTCTTGCCTGGCATGTTAGGTTAAAATTACTCCCATAATGTCTGGAGTTGATTACGATGTTGATTCATTCTTAGCACCTAATTTGAAATCACTTAAGTCCTTGTCTCCTAGTTCTGGAAAGAAGATTGTTTTTTCTTTTCTGCTTAGTAATTGTGTATGAAATGGCAATTAAGGCAATTTAACTAAATTCACTTTTAATTAATGGTTCTCTCCAAATAAGAGATAGGGCTGGATCTGTGCCTTCCTTAGGGACTGCACCTTGACGTGGTGAGAGGGCTTGGGAGCTCCTATGACCCTGAAAGCTATGCTAGTGGGAATATAACTCCTGGTAGGATCACTCAAGCCAGACAGGTCGAAAGGTAGGATCTAGACAGTTGCACACTTACAAATATAAACATCAACTGTTTAAAAACCATGATCTGCTGGATGTAAGGCAGGATGATATTCCAATCGAAGTCAAATATCTTGCCCTGGACAGATAGTACAAGAAGTGGGTTGCCTCATAAGCCCCTAGGCACAGGAGACTCTAACTAACTAACTAGATCCGTGCAGGCTGCTGCTGCAACTACTAAGAGCTCAGCAGCTTTGCAGTTTCAGTCATAATTTGTTTCTCTTGAGAGCATCAGCAGGGGCAGAGCAGTCAGCACCAACCTCTATGAAATGCTAAAGGATGAAGAGGAGTTGACAGCCCAGGAGTGTAGAGGCCATCACATAAGAGCACGCGAAGCACCACTCTAGCCCAGGCTCAGGATGTACAGCCCAAAGTTTAGCTATCTGCAGTTGCCTTTGAACCAGCGCATAAGAAGGCTCAAGCCAAGTAGAGGCTGTCACTGACCTATGTTACCTATTACAACAGGACCTGCAAACACATTCAGCAGTTAGGACTGCTGTCCACTGACAGTTAAAGTTACTACATCCTTGAACTTTTACACAACATTAAGAAATATCTCTAGTCTCAGCCAATTTGCAGTCAACCATGCCATTAGGGATGCGATATATGCTTTATTTAAACATGCATCTCCCTAAATATAATTCCATGTACAGCAGCCACAGCCCAAGAAAGGCAACAACATGTTCTCATTAATGGCAGCCTTCCTAAAGTACAAAAGGCTAACAATCAGTGATGACCATAAATGCTTAACATGTTGGTTTGATGCTCCTCTATTTACTTTTCTTACAAACATATATGTGCCATAAGGATGTGTTAAACATTCATCTGCTGTTAGCATTAACAGTAATTTCTACCCTAAAGTGTAATTGATTTTACCCACAAAACACTACAGATCTTCAAACCATCAATGGCACACTTGAGCAGGAAGGTATTATTTTTTGACTGTTCAGATGGTATACAACACTCATCTGAGAATCATGCGTGTCAATGCTAGGTATCCAGGAGTTCACACAGCTCCTACATTCTCAGACAGTCATGTGTGCCAAGATTTTTCAAGGGAGAATTAAGTTTAAATGGGTAGTTTTATGTTTTTGAAATTCTTGACTTTTTAAAAATTCTAGATATATTTGGCCTCCATGTTTCAGTCTGCGCTCATAGATGAGCCATTGCTCCCTATGTCCCAGAGGAAATATTTTCACTGGCCTAGATATCTAGGTAAATATATAATGTATCCAGAGAATGAACAAAGAACCCTCCTCCGTTTATTTCAGCTATTAGTTTTATTCTCTGCTTTTATGTGATCATCCTTTACTTTGGAAAGTGGCAGAATAACATTACACTACACTTTGACATAGGCTATAACTAGTTGGTCTATGCTGTGGTACTGTCGCCTGGCCAGCTGTGCCAAAAAGGCTTCTTGTGTGCTGCATTACTGAGGCCATGAGTGCCGGCAAACTCTATGAACTGTGCTTTGCTGTTGCTGCTGAACAGCTACATTGCCAACAGGTACTGCTCACTTGTAACAAATTATTAGCCATTATATACTTGTTAAGTGCCTGATAATTACTTCCACAGCTAGTCAGAGGCCTCATTGCAGCCGCATTCACATTGGTTAAAGGAAAGTTTGTGGCCTGTGATGGAACACATCGTGCTGGAAGTGCAACAAGGAAAATAGGACCAATGTCATAACTGTAACTACCAATTTCACTTAGCAGTTGGGTAATTTTTTATGTGCTAAAAGTAATATTTAGTCACAATTGTAATGTAAATCCTAATTATTATTAATGATAGATGTTCAATAAAGAGAAGTAACTGAAATGAGAAAGAAAAACACTGGGTAAGGTTTTCCTCTTATTGGATATATTGGATCGCCTGGGCACAGCACATAGAGGGAAATCAGGCAGGGAGAATTGCACATCCAAAACATAGCTCACTTGATTTTCCATCCATTAATTTCGATGGTTGGAAAATCGGGTGGGATCCATTACAGATATGTGATCCTCCTCACCTGATTTTCTTCTATTCGCTGTGCCCAGGTGATCTAATATGCCCAAACACTGTAATAATAAAATCTGCCCAACAACTTTCTGTGACAGATTTTACACATGTTTTCCGAGCTTTTCATGAGTATGAATATCCAAGACACGTGGGCTATCTGCTGCATCTCTTTTGTGATTTTTTTTTCCATTAGGCATTGTTTGGGAAAGAAACCTATTCTGACAAAGATAATTATTTGAAATCATCTCAAAAATCATCAGAAAATATCAGATGTTCCACACCACAGTAAAGGATCTGTGTGAACTCAGAAAGGTCATCACATAATAACCGACACACGTTGGTCAGCTGTTAAATTGACTGAGAAAGAAAATAAAGCAAAGGAAGCAGAAGTAGCTAAGGGTCCCACAGAGCCCACCTACTCTCCTTTTTTTAATTTTACAAATGCCAGCCTGCTTTGTGAATGAATGCAATTGCAGAATTCTCTGAATGTTTGAGATGCCACATGTCAGTCCATTTGTCTTTTAAAGACAGGAGGTATGCCGTTGTTTAGCACTAGTTTAAGACATTTAAATGACTTTGATTTTGTTTAACTCTCTAGGTTGCTTTGTTATCTCAAACAAGTGAAAGCTGCACTTGTTGGAAGATGTTGCTGAAGGCTGAGATTGGTTCAATTATTTTTGACTAGGTTTTGATGAACCATAACGTGACCAATAGAAATTTTCAGTTTTCCATTCGTTGGCAAAACTTTTCTTAAGTCATTTATTTTAATCAGTTTAAGGGAACCTCAACTTTATTTAAAAATGATCAATTTTAATAGTTTATTACAAAGTGATTTTTGCTAAGTACTCAGGACCATGTGCTGCTGAGCCACACAAAAATCCACTAGTCAACATTTCATCTCTCTGTCAAGCATTGTGGGAAGAAGAATGACATCACCATGAACTATGTTTGCTTAATTACTGTATAACATTCTACTAAGTTTTCACTCATAAGTATGAAGGAAAGTAAATTATTTCAATAGTTAAGAAGCACAATTAACAAACTGGGTTTTTTCTTTAATTAAAATCTTGTACTTGTTAAAATCAATGGCTCGGAAAATCCATGGGCGAGGCACATAAATGGCATAAGTGCTGAGATGCTTCTGCCCAGAACCTCTTACAATGATGGGATCAGGTGGAGGTCCCCTGTTTTACATGGCAACAGCAGGCACTTCCACCACTAGGGGCACATCTAAGGCACCTGCCATGTTAGAGAGGCTAGAAAGTTCAGCACAAATAGCCAGGTCTGTCAGGGGGAGGTGAGGGGAGGGGGTGGATTGCTTAACAGAGCAAATCCAGTCAAAATACATTGGCTATCTGATGCATGCTCAGTTATTGGATGGGCTGTACGGTGTCCACGTGGATGTGGTCAATGACCCCTTGTGAAATGCACCAGTCACTAGCCATGTCATGCTGCTGTTATTATTCAGTATGAATTGAGATAAAAATGCTGATTCTATTGAACAATGCATCTTGGTAGATGCATATTGGTTGATAGATCTGTGGACAGAAAATTGGCCAATACTGCAGGTGATCCTTATGCTAGCTTGGAATGAGATTGCCAGTATAATGGTAGAAAAGACATCAACTGCCAATGGTAATGCTATGCCTCTAGTGGAGGTTGGTTACAGAGATTGCACAGCTCTGCAATTGCCTCTTTGGTGACCCAGAGACAGTGGAGGCAATTCTCTCAAGCCATTATCAGATAGTTGTGCCAGGGCCAAATGATAGGGGTGGTTACTTAATGCTGGATTGGACCATCTGGATCTGATGCCAGCTGATCTCCCTGGCATACCTTGTTACATCTTTTTTGCCTTCAAGCATGAAAACCTGTGGTAGAGATACTTTGAAAACGTACCTTATATTTGTAGAAAATATCTGTTAAAGAAAATCACTTTGCGCCTTTAAAAGCTCCCTCCTCTATATGCAATAATATGGCTGGCTTTTAACGCCCACCTTCAATGGTCAGACTTAACCATGGGAGAACTTACATTCAAAATGCAGAAAATTGAGGGCTGCAGCACTGTGTCCTTTGTTAACATAAATTATACATCCGTAATGAAACCCCTGAACATCATGATTGACGGCAAAGGACACCAGTAGAAAATACAAAGTGGAAATTAGTGGGGTGCGTGCCATGTGTGGATACCTGGTGAGAATGGGATGTTCTGATATTCTTGTCCCCAGTTATCCACTTACCACTGATGGACCTATTCTTCTCAATTGGAAAATTTTCCCTTTTACGCCATGAACATGAAGCGCAAGCAGTTTATACATTTCAGGATAGATTTTCCACCTGCAAGTCCTCACCTGCAAGGTACCTGATCCGGACACTCAGCGGGTCAGGTAGTGCATCACAGACGAGGACTCAGAAAATCTACCACTTGATCTTCATTCTTTAGTTAAATTCTAGCCTTACTAGTTACTTTCTACAATTTATGAGCCTGGATTTACTCTTTATGATTTATGGATTAGTAATATTAGGAGTCCAGAACAGCACACATTTAACCCCTCACTGTCACACACTATTGGGAGTCAGTGGCTAGTCACACTGTAGCTATGAATTACCTTTGTTGAGCTCATTAATATCAGTGTAAGTGATGTTTAAATAGTGCTCATACCAGCAGAATAGAGTTATTTTTTAAAGAAGTTTTTCTTCAACATCTGTTCATTTATTTTTCATAACTTATTTTACCTCATTTAAGCAGCAAAAACAGCTAACATTTATATAGCATCTTTAACACAGTAAATGTCTTCATTTCACAGAGCTGAAAACAGACATTGAGCAGTAATAGAATTAAGGAAGTTGACCAAAGGCATAGCTGAAGAGAATGATTTTAAGGCGGCTTTTGAAGATAGCGAGAGAGAGGTAGAAATGTTTATGCAGAGAGTTCCCAAGTGGAAGGAGGAGGAGAGGCAGAGGGGCCAGAGTCAGAATAGCTGAGGGTGCTCGCGTGCAAGGCTGAATAAGATAGCAGCAATAAGTAGAGGCAAGACCATAGAAAGTTTAGTAAATGAGGATTTTGAACTATATTCGTTAGGAGTCAGAAAACCAATGGAAATTGGCAAGGACGGTAATGATCGAGGAGCAGGTCGAAGTGAGGATTAGAATGGAGGCAGTGGAGTTTTGGCCAAGTTGGATGTTATGTAGGGGAACAACAACTTAAATTCATATAATGCCTTTAATGTAGAAAAACCATCCCAAAGTGTTTCACAGGGGAGTAATCAGACAAAAATAGATGCCGAGCCAAAAAAGGACATATCAGAAGGGGTGACCAAAAGCTTGGTCAAAGAAGTGAGTTTTAAAGATGGTCTTAAAGGAGGAGAGGGAAATGGAGATGAAGATGTGTTTAGGGACGGAAATACGGAGAGTGTGATCTAGATGCCTGAAGGCGCAGCCACTAATGATAGGGCAAGGGAAGGGGTGGGGGGATATACAAGAAACAGAGGAATGCAAAGTTTGGGAGGGTTGTAGAGTTGGAAAAGTTTACAGAGATAGAGAGGGGGACAAGGCATGGAGGATGGGAGGCCGTCCAGGAGTGTATTGGAATAGTCGAGTCTGGAGGTGAGCAAAGGCATGGATGAGAGTTTCAGTGGCAGATGGGCTGAGGCAATAGCAGAGGTGGGTGATGTTACAAAGATGGAAGTAGGTGGTCTTTGTGATGGAGAGGATATGGGACCAAGGTTACCAACAGTTCAACCTGAGGTAGTGGCCGGGGAGGAGAATGGAATCCGTAGTAAGGGGATGGAATCCAAAGTAAGGGTACTGAATTTGTAGCATGGGCCCAAGATGATAACATTGGTCTTTCTAATTCAAGAGTAGTCCCCTGAACTAGACAACAGAGTAGAGACATTGGAAGCATTGGAGGAAAATGGTGTGGTTGACCATGTCAAAGGCTGAAGAGAGATCAAGGACAATAAGGAGGGAAAATGCTCCATTGTCACAATCACAGAGGATGTCATTTCTGACCTTGATAAGGGCCGTTTCAGTACCATGGCAGGGACAGAAGCCTAATTGGAGAGATCAAAACATGGAGCTGCAAGAAAGATTTGCACAGATTTGGGAGGCAACAACACATTCAAGGATTTTGGAGAAGGAAGAGAGGTTAGAGATGGGGCAGTTTGTAAGAATAGAGGGGCCAAGGATGATGACAGTTTTGATAAAGAAGGGGACAGTACCTGAGGAGAGAGAGCCATTTACAATGTTAGCTAGTATGGGGGCCAGGAAGCAAAGTTAGGTCGTCAGCAGTTTAGCAGGTATGGGGTCAAGTGAGAAGGAGATTGGTCTCACTGACAAATGAACTCAGAAAGGGCATGAAGGGATACAGAAGAGAAACTAGAGAAAGGAAAGGAATCAGTGCTCAAACAGGAAGGTTCATGGGGTGGGGGACAGAGATTTGGCCCGGTGAAAGGAGAGAAGCAGCAGAGACAGTAAACAGATGACCTCTTCATGACTTCATGACAAAGATGTCCATGAGCTCCTCACACTTGTTGTTGGAGGTAAGGGTGAAGGGGCAGGGGAGAGGGCTTTAAGGAGACAGTTGGTTGTGGAGAAAAGAATCCAGGGCCTATTGTTGCACTCAAGGATGCTCCTGAAGTAGTGGATGGTTTTGGCAGAGGGCTGTGAAGCTCAATAGCACTTAAAGTGGTCCAGGCAAATCTTGTGATGGATGACTAACCTGTGTATGCCAAATATGCTCATGTCTGTGCCCCTTGGCCTTGAGAGACTGAAGATGGGGGCCATAACAGGTGGAACGACCAGGATGGGAGAAAGTAAAAGTTTTAACGGAGACAAAGTTATCAAAGGTGGAGGAGAGAGTGGCTGAGCAGATCGACAGATATAGAAGTATCATAGCAAAATGAAGGTCAAAGGCTAGGCAGTTGTAAAAGTACAATCGTAAGTCATTTGGGTGAGAGTTTTTCCAGGTGTGGACACAGAAAGAAGTGGGTTAGAGGTGGTAGGGGGATGTAGGTGGTGAGGGATACAAGGAAGTGGTCGGAGATGGCCTTGTCTGTCATCGCGAACATGTGATTAGAGAGGCCATATGAGATGGCAAGATCGAGGGGTGACATTGAATAGGGGTTGAAGAGCTTATATGGAGGGAAAGGGTCAGGGAGGATAGGAGGGCAGGGAAATTAGAAGAGAGAGGGCAAGGTGAGTTGAGATGGAGATTGAAATCACCAAGGCTGAGGAATCACTCAGTGCAGAGGTCGCAAAAAGGAGTGCAGGGAGGAAACTCAGGATGGGCCATGGGGGTGGTGGAGAATGAGGGTTTTAAAGGAGAGGCTAGAGCTTGGAAGATTGCTAAGGAGACCACTGACGAAGCCATGTCTGGAGGTGATAGATTTTAAATGACACTTTCATGGCATTGCTCACTGTGAGTTGGAGATTTTATAAAACCATGGATATTATGCTCAGTAGTATTGTCAGATGCACTGACGGCAGCATTGAGATTATTTTTGGTTCTAGCATTACAGGGATGGGGTCTTAGGGTTAAACAATACTTTGTGATGTGCTCCCAGAGCCTGGGAGCATTAGGAGGGAGCTCCCAGGATTCCAGAAAAACTAAAGAGGGAGATTCTAGGACCACTGAGGTAAGCATGGGATCTGAAATCACCCAGAGAGGGATTCTGGACAAAAATTCAAGGGTTGTACAATTTCCTGGACATGCTCCACGAAAGCACTATTTGTGAGTTTGCTGACTTATTCACTCCAATTAACATAAATAAATATTATCCCATCAAATGCTTGAAGTTCATTGTTCATGCAGTTTCCAAGTTTTTATATGAAACAAATCATTAAGTCTCAAAAAATTGTTCAGATGAGATTTTTTAAACTCAATTTATACAATCAAAAGCAATCTAACCATGAACAGTTGTTATTATTCCTCCTTGTTTTGTTGTAACATAAGAACATAAGATCATAAGAAATAGGAGCAAGAGATAGCCATCCGGCCCCTCGAGCCTGCTCCGCCATTCAACAAGATCATGGCTGATCTTTTACCTCAACGCCATTTTCCTGCACCATCCCCATATCCCTTGATGTCGTTAATATCTAAAAATCTATCGATCTCTGTTTTGAATATACTCAATGACTGAGTCTCCACAGTCCTCCAGGGTAGAGGATTCCAAAGATTCACCACCCTCTGAGTGAAGAAATTTCTCCTCATCTCAGTCCTAAACGGCCGACCCCTTATTCTGAGACTGTGACCCCTGGTTCTAGACTCCCCAGGCAGGGGAAACATCCTCCCTGCATCTATCCTGTCGAGCCTTGTAAGAATTTTGTATGTTTCAATGAGATCACCTTTCATTCTTCTAAACTCTAGAGAATACAGGCCTAGTCTACTCAATCTCTCCTCATACGACAATCCCGCCATCCCAAGAATCAGTCTGGTGAACCTGCGTTGCACTCCCTCTATGGCAAGTATATCCTTTCTTAGATAAAAAGACCAAAATTGTACACAATACTCTAGGTGCGGTCTCACCAAGGCCCTATATAATTGCAGTAAGACATCTTTACTCCTGTACTCAAATCCTCTTGAAATAAAGGCCAACATACCATTTGCCTTCCTAATTGCTTGCTGCATCAACATGTTAGCTTTCAGTGACTCATGTACAAGGACACCCGGGTTCCTTTGAACATCAACATTTCCCAATCTCTCACCATTTAAAAAATACCCTGCATTTCTGTTTTTCCTACCAAAGTGGATAACTTCACATATTTTCACATTATATTCCATCTGTCATGTTCTTGCCCACTCACTTAGCCTATCTATATCCCCTTGAAGCCTCTTTGCATCCTCCTCCCAACTCACATTCCCACCTAGTTTTGTGTCATCAGCAAACTTGGAAATATTACATTTGGTCCCCTCATCCAAATCATTGATATAGATTGTGACTAGCTGGGGCCCAAGCACCGATCCCTGCGGTACCCCACTAGTCACAGTCTGCCAACCTGAAAAAGACCCGTTTATTCCTACTCTCTGTTTTTTGTCTGTTAACCAGTTCTCAATCCATGCCAGTATATTACCCCCAATTCCATGTGCTCTAACTTTGTTCACCAACCTCCTGTGTGGGACCTTATCGAAAGCCTTATGAAAATCCAAAAACACCTCATCCACTGGTTCCCCCTTATCTATCCTACTAGTTACATCCTCAAAGAACTCCAATAGGTTCATAAGGTTAAAAGGTAAGAAGTTCATAATAGAAAACCACAACTTTGATATATTTATATAAATCTATCACTTGCCTGAAATGAAATCTTTGAGAATTCAATCTCCAATTTCTTTAAGTCTTCTGGGAAAAGCAAAGAAAGTCTCAAATACTCACAGCAAGAGGGGACCCACCCTTCTAGCCTTCACCTCCTGTTAGTGCACAGATTGCATACTGGGAAATTCTGCATAATACACAGATGTGATTGAAAGCTGTCTCTTACCGATTATGAGTTAAAAATATTCAATCAAAGCCCAGGCTTTTGAGGCAGGCTGAGGCCTTCAAGGTAAAACTTTAATTAAGTCATTAAAAGATGAAAACGACAATCCAGTGGATTAACATAATCATATTATTGTGATTATGTGTATTTATTATTTTATTTAAATTAAAAATTACAACTGCTGAGAAAAAAATTGGCAAATGAAAAAGTATTCAGATGAAGATTGACAGATGTGCTTTATAATGTTACCCAGTGTCCAGGTCATGGAAGTACAGTCATACACTGTCACAGCAATAGGAGAAAGGTGACAGGGTAGGTGTTACCAGATTTGAGTGCAAGGAAAAACCCATTGACGCTGTTCACACTGGATATTTGAATGGAAAGATGACGGTACATACCATTTTAAATAATATATTCAATTTCACATTTCACATTCACACATTTCAATTTTTATTTTATTTTTTGAAGATCTTGCAGATGAAATCTCATAACCCTTGAAGAATCAGACCCATTAACTTCTGATCAAATATTCTGATCGAATATTTAACACAATAGTAAATCCAGACACCTTTATAATAAAGACATCATGATTCACCGTTGACAGTGTATTCTGAACATTTTAATGACTGCTGTCTCAAAATCTATGTTAAGTATGCATTTCATTTGTTTGCGCAGCAGTACTGTGTATATTGTATTACACTGACATGTTTTGAATTCAGTTTGCTTTTTAAAAATGCTAACTACAGCCTTACATTGAAAACGTATCATGAGATTGTCTAGCATTCTCACACATAAGCAACCTAGTTAGAACACTGGTTGGATAAATTTACTATAATGAAATAAATCATTATAGAAAAAGGACAGACACCATCAGCGTTAATAAACCCTAAATATTTAGTATGGTTGTCAAGGCGTGGATAATGACACCAACTCTGTAACTGAACATTAATTGCAGAATTTCAGTTTATTCATAGTTAGATTTGAAACACTTGAGTTCGGCTTTGTACAAAGCCAATGTAATCAGCAATACAGAATTAAAGGCTAATCCTCCTCCCTCTCGGGGAATTGCACACGTCCCTCGGCTTTTGAAGGCCGATTCTTTTCAATATGATAATCAGTTTCTAAGTTGAATCTAACCAAGTGGCCTCTTTTGTTCCTTTCATCCTGACTTTAGCAGCTCAGAAGCAGCTGGCTGTTCACTTTTAACAAGGAAACCCGCTTCTGAATGTGGCGTTGGGTTGCACGGCCAAAACTTTGAGCAAACTTTCAGCGTGTGAAGAGGACGCTGTAGAATAAGAAAATTATGGACGCATTGCATGGGGTTCGTGTAGAAAATTGTGACCAGGACAAAAGGTCGGTGAAGAAAAAGAAAGTGCGAAGGAGGAAGAGGATGTTGACAGGGGTCAGTCGTCAAAGGAGAGCCGCCAATACAAGGGAGAGACAACGGGTTCATGGAGTCAATCTGGCTTTTCAGGACTTGCGCAAACTTCTACCGGTCCTGTCCGAGGTAGAGGTGTCGAAAATCGACATCCTCAGGCTGGCCGCTAAATGGATAGCTCATCTCACCACTATCCTGCTCCTGGACGATCAGAAACAACATCAGCGCGAAAATGGTTTGCCGGTGGAAGTTGACGAAAGGTTCGCAGAATTGACTCGAGCTTGCGAAGAACTTGCGACAGACTTCATCATCTGTCAGACTGAGGACCCGCTGTACCTCGGCGGTTGTGTTTTAGGTGACTTCTCGAGTCTCAGTTCATTGGGTAGTAGTGAGATATCCCTGGAAAATGGCTATTTCTCTTCATGCCTGCACTAGACGGACGAAACGTGGTGCTGAAAGCTAAGTACGTGTCAGTTTCTTCAAGGTTTAGCGCGTGAATGGGTTGAAACTGACACAGAAATTGCCAAGAGGCACCAATCAATTTGTAAATCTAACCAGAGGCGTTTGATCAGACGGAGTGTGTCAAAATAAATCGTGTGGATATAAATATTGCGTTATGTGTTAGTATGGAAATGTAACCCGAGAAGTTGAGCTGCATCGCAATTGTAGTTGGATTGCTTGAAGAGGTTTATTAAATCCTTTTGATGTTAAGTTGCGCTAGAGGAATTGGTTGGTCCTTGCCCTACGGTAGCAGGGTTTGTAAGTTATTTGAACGGATCTGCCGCCATACTAAACACTTTACAAAGTATTGAACTAAAAATACTTACCTGAGGATATCAACGAAATGTAAACACAACCTCGAGCATTGTTTTCCTGAGTTTCTGTGAAGGAGCAGGTCTCTTTGAGATCTTCAACAGTAGTTCGTCTTATGTGATGGATTAACAGAGATCAATTTTAATGGTTCAAAACATCAAACGCTAAGTATTGCCAACGTGTACATACATAAATAAATAAATGTGAATTTCTCAATAATTTTTGGTACTCATCATCGCAGAATAAAGGTCGACCATGATTTGAGGGTCGGGACGTCTGTTTACTAATCTAATTCCACTATATGTAAGGTGGATAATTTATATTGCTTCCTCGCTAACCTGGTCTCGTTTGGTCTCAACCTTGGTGATGTCCTGCAGCATGGGCCTTGGGTCAAAATCTGGGTTTCTGAATTCGAGATCCAGAAATTCAGCCGATGTTAACTACTCATCGTTTTATTTCCATTTTTCAGTGTTTCTAAATTCTAATTTAGTTCAGTAACCGTCTTTTAAGACTCGACTATTTTTAAGAGAGAGTTATAAATAAGTCATTTGCCTGAAATTGTAATGGGTGAAATAAAAAAATCGCTGAATATAGCATGGCATCTAAAAAAATGGGGATTGGTCGCCATTTTTACAGCTTTATAAAAAGTTTCAGAATTGCCAAAAAAATCCATCCCTCAAAGTTGACATAACTATAGCGTACACAAATAGGCTGTAAACTATTTTAAAAATCCGATATAAAGCCACATAAAAAAAAGTTATGTTTCCTTTAAGACGCAGTCTGGCGGGCTGACTTGAAGGGTCTTCCAGTCTGCATGAGCCACAGGTTGGAGCGCAGCATGAAGGCTATTGAAGCTTTCTGGGAATGCTCGGGACCTTGAGAACACTCGAGTATCAAGGATGAGATTAGGCAGCACAACACAAAGAGCCGTCCGAGTCTCAGTGTCTCTCTATATTCAGGATCAGCGCTCTGTTAAAAATTATCTGATTCCTTTGTGTGTGGCATTTTATTGGACCTCCTTTGTCTACTCTACAGTCCAATTTTCAGCACTGCGACTCTCCATTGGTGAGGTGCGGTTGTTTTGCAGAGTAGATTAAAGGCAGCGTAGTAGTTTTTTTGTAGTTGCTTCAGAATATGAAAGCTGTACGTTTGGTATTGCTTTGAAATCGAACTTTCAAGTGTTATTACGTGTGCCCGCTGTGCTCATAAAATGAGCAGTGGCCTCACTGCTCACCGAGGTCTCAGGGAGTGTTTTCATGTGCAAGGCGTGACATGACGTTTTATTATAATGGCCTGCCAAAATTAGTTGGCGCAGTCTGAATCTGACCTACCCGACAAATTATTGGTCTGACAACAGGGAGTCATCATTCACTTTATCAATGATTTGCTTTTCCAACTTCTGCGAGGTAGTTGATCATGTGTATGGACTTGGTTTCAGAATGCACTAGAGGCACAAATTTGCCTGACAACTTCAGTTTTTAATGAATAGAAATAATACCTTGACGTGTAATGCAATGTACGACATGCTAGCATTGTATGCTCACATTTCAAATTGTTTTCAGTTGTTTGGACTTGGTAGAGTGCCTCACTCTCTGAAAATTTCAAAACCACACATTTAAAATGTGTCTTAAAGACTGTGTGGAAAGCAAGTTTTAAAGTTATGTTGTTGTATTATAAATTATCTTGCAAGACAACTTACCTGGTTATTAAATAAGGATACATCACCAATTATGCCTACCAGTTAAAAAAATTATTAAATTATGAAAATGATTCAAGGATTTAAACATCTGCTGCACAAACTTTTTCCAGTGGTCTATATGTCTTCTGAATAGGGTAGTTCTGGCTTTTTAAGGAGTTATCCTAAAATTCCCTACCGAGGTGATGATGCCCTCATCTACATCTGCAAAAAAAAAGGAAAAACCTGGATTGTAGGATTCTGATTCTAAAACAATGATTATGAATATAAAAAGGAAAATACTGCAGATGCTGGAAATCTGAAACAAAAACAGAAAATGCTGGAAACACTCAGCAGGTTAGTCAGCATCTGTGAGAGAACAGGCCAGTTTATGTTTCTGGTGTGAGTCGTCAGAGCTGAAAAATAAGAGGCAGGCAGGCATTTTAGTGTAGCCAGAGAATGGGGATGGGGGAGAATATAACACAGAGGGAGAGATCACAAGTGGAATGATGTAACAGATCATCTCATTCAGTAACAGATAGAAGAATGAAGACATTAACCAAACAAAGGGTGTGTAAATAGCCAAAGAAGTGGGAGGCCAGGAGAAGTGCAAGAAAATGGGAAAGATGGAAAATGTGAAAGGCCAGAGGTCAGGTATAAAATTAAAACAGGTTTCAAAATGAGGATATAGCTAAAGTTCAAAGTTATCGAAGTAATAGTTGAGGCCAGAGAGTTGAGCTTTGTTGGAGCAGAGTACAAAGCCAATGACTGAGAGGTCAGAGTAGGAATGGGAGGGGGAGTTAAAGTGGCAAGCCATAAGTAACTAGGGGACAGAATTGAGGTGTTTTGCAAAGCAGTCATGTAATCTGCTTTTGGTTTCCCCAAAGTAGAGGACAACGCAACATAAGTGGTGAATACAGAGTACAAGGTTAGATGAAGTACACATAAATTGCTGTCTCACATGGAAGGAATGTTTGGGGCACTGGACAACTGTGTGGGAGGAGTTGAATGAGCAGGTATTTCATCTCCTCCATTTGTACAGGAAGGTGCCAAGGAGTGGTGGAAGAGTGAACCAGAGTGTTGCAGATGTAATGGTCATCTGGAAAATGTAGAGTGGATGGGAGGAACATAGGAACAGGAGTAGGCCATTCAGCCACTCGAGCCTGCTCCACCAAGATGCGTTTGGTGGTGGGATCATGTTGGAGGTGGCAGAAATGGCCAAAGATGATCTGACAAATGCAGAGACCTATGGAAGGTGGAAGGTGAGGGCCAGGTAGACCAATGCAAGAGGAGGGGGAGGAGATCAAGGTAGAAACATATGAAATTGGACAGACCCAGTCAAGTGTTGACCAATGCAGAGGAAAGGAAGACATTTTGAATGCTCTGGTGCAGAAGGTAGAGTCGTCAGAGCAGATTTCACAGAGACTGAGAAACTGGGAGAACGGGATGGAGTCTTTACAAGACATGAGGTATAAAGAAGCATACTCCAGGTAGTTGTAGGAGTTGTTGTCCATGTAATAGATGCCTATTCCAAGAGATAACTAGAGAAGTCCAGAAAGGGAAGGGAAGAGTCAGAGATGAGCTGCATAAAGATGAGGAATGGGTGGAAATTGAAAGCATGGTTAATATAATTCTCAAGATCCAAGCAAAAGAAGAAGAAGCACCAACAATGTCATCAATGTAGCAGAAGAAGTATGGGAGAGGGCCTCAATTGGATCAGAAAAATAGTGTTCAACATAACCCACAAAAAGACTGACACAGCTAAGACCAAAGCAGGTTCCCATAGTGACACTGTTTATCTGGAAGAAGTGAGTGGAATTAAATCAAGGTGAGAACAAGTTCAGCGAGGCAGAGGAGGGTGTTAATGAGTACTGCTTTGAGGTGTTTCAAGATAGGCACATTATTCTTAACTTTTGTGATATTTCTAATAGTTTGTGGGTTCCTGTTGTTCCATTGGTTACATTACATATGTCAATAGCAATGCAGCAAATTTCACCCTTCTCTGTCCTTTTCAATCAGTTGGTAAAACTCTCATATTTGAATCAGACAGTGTGGGGTTCATGCCACTCCAGGTTTTGAGCACATAATCTAGGCTGACACTTCAATGCAATACAGAGAGTACTGCATTGTCAAAGATGCATTTGTCTGCATGAAACATTAAACCAAGCTGTCTGCCTGTTCAGATGGATATAAAAGATTCCATGGCACTCTTCGGGTCTTTGCTGGGTAATACTATGGCACCAATGCTCATCTGGATGGAACAGAGAGATGAAGTCTAAAGGCTTCATTTTGCTTAGTTCCCTAACTCAGCTTTGCTGCTCATTGAGGTATCTCATGAAGGCCTCCATCAGGGAGAATAAAATCAGTAGAGGTGACCTCATTGTCATGCACCACTGGGTATGGTAGCCTAGTGGTTCTGGTTCTGGACCAGTAACCCAGAGGTCTTCAGTGCAACTCCTACAATGGCAAACCGTGAAATTGAATCCAGAAAATCTGGCAATTTCTGGGCTAGCATCAGAAAATGTCCATGAAAACTGCTGGATTGACATAATAGTTCACCAATGCCCTTCAACTCAGAACAGCTGATCAGTTAACTCAATGCAGGGAAGAAAACCTGCCACCCAGCCTATGTGTAATGGATTCTTAATGGCCTCAGAGCAACTAAGGATGGACAATAAATTCTGCATTACCTGTACATATCCCAAGAACAAAGATATATAAAAAAATGATCAGGCAACATTCTGGGTTGAGACAATCCATCTTTTTTCTTGGTTTCCAACATGCATAACAGAAGAGGGTGTAAAAAGGATGCATGCTCTTCATATGATTGAATTAATCAATTCAAACTGGAGCAGATGGAATATGATAAAATTTTACTGCTCCCTGATGGTTTAGTGGGTTAATGCACTGGCCATTGTACCAAGACTTACAGACCAGAGATTTGATCTGCATGAAGTTAACTAAACTGGTAACAATTGAGGCGCTATTTGCTGGATTCTCCTTTGTTGGTAGGGCTAATGTCTTCCCTTGTGATTCCACTGTTAACCCACTGCAATTTCTTCCTGAGGCCCTTATTTGGTACACAGGGGTATTTCAAATGTTGCAGGAATTTAAAGAGGAACAGGTCTTCCTGCAGAGCAGCAGACAGCAGCGGTTAAAATATCTGAAAGAGCGGCAGCCTTGGGGGTATCAGCAGCTGGAAGGCCTCCCAGATTATTGGACACATACATGGAGGTCTTTTTGACAGAAGTGAGGATCAGAAGAGCAAAATCGTTGGGCAGTGAGGACAGGAGGCCACAAAATAGGGTAACTCAGTCTGTTTGGAGGGAGGTGGCAGAGGCAGTAAGTACAACCTGCACTATCACAAAAATTGTTAAACAGTGTTGGAAGATATTCAATGACCTTACTATGGTAGTTAAGGTAAGACTAGGCACTGCTGCCAATACTTCTACCATTCATACTGCCTTTATTCACCTCCTTATCATTCACTTTCTCTCTCAGCACCTGGATGTCAGGGAACTTATCAATGCAAAGGGCAAACTCTCAAAACGCTCAAGCACCATCTTAACTAATGTCCACTCTGTCAACTCACATAATCATTTAATGGGAAAAAGCACTTCACCACTCATCATCATGGCATGCATGCACTCATATTGGAAAAATATCCATACCACTCATATCCTTTTAATGTGATGAAAGTATCATGGCATCTCCCTTGATATCTGGCATTGGCATGCAAGATAAGGTGATTGGCATCAAACAGTAACTGGACATTAATAGAATGAAAGCCTTATCTGTTCATAAAATTGAGGGGTTTAAGTAGCACATTTGTTCTGTCAATTACTCCTTACACCTGTGAAAACCCTGCTAGTCTGTAGAACCAGATAGCTCTCTCGCTCTCTTTGTTTATCTGCTTCCATTTGGAAGTATATGAATTGTGCAACCCTGCTGAATATAGCATCAGTGACCTTCTTGATGCAGTGGTGAGCAGCTTCCCGACTAAGGATCCAGTCACAAAGAAATTCAAGGCAGTGGTGACTTTGACTGATACAGATGATGCTGTTCTCCAGGTGGAAGTAGACTGCGGGGCTTTCACCAACAGTTGATATATCTCCCCAAAAGTCTCCAGGAGATGCACAGCCTTCAGTCACTGACAGTCAGAAAAGCCTAAGTAAGACCTTCTTGGTATGTAGACCCTGGTGAGTGGGTATATGCACATAGGGAGAAGATTTCTTTTGTGATGCTTTACTCTAAGAGCTTCCAATCTAGCTTTTTCCATGTTCTTATCCTTTTCCGCTTCATAACTTACACTAGAGGAATTTCCTTTGGGAAATATATGCCCCAATGCAGAGTTGAGTAACACTAGTAACAAAAGTCCTCACTAAACTTCCAAAGTACTAAAGAGATCGATATCCAGGCAAAGTAAAGTCAACCTTCGATAGCAGCACACAAAATGGTTTCCTCAATGTGGTATGTGCATCAGGGATACCTTCTTCCACCAGTTATATAGTGGCGGTAATTATTTGGGGCAGGTTTGGGTGAAAATTGTGGGAAATGAGTCAGAGAGGTAGCCACACCCCGATGACCCAATTTACATGTGGCAGATTAGGCTGCTGGTGGTTCTTAAAGGGGACTGCCGATTTTTTTGAAGGGTATTTGTGGTGCAGTTCTTTTAGCAACGGATTTGAGGCTGTAGCCTTTAAAACTTTAGCACTGTGGTAGCACTCTGGCCTCTGAGGCAGAAGGTCGTGGATTCAGGTCCGATTCCAGAGACGAGCACAGAATCTAGGCTGTCACTTCAGTGCAGTAATGAGGGAGTGCTGCACTGTCAGAAGTGCCGTCTTTCAGATGAGACATTAAACTGAGGCTTTGTCCTCATGGATGTAAAAGATCTTTCTTTCTTTTTCTCCCTTTTTTTATGCCCCGAAACTGGCAGTAATTCAGAGAAGAATCAAGCTCCATTAGTCCACTTACCAGTTCTGGACTAAATAGAGAAATAGCTACCAAGTGTTCTCACTCCTGACTGTTATCCAGGTACTCTTACTTTTACTGATTGCTCATTGCTGAGTGCTTGTACTCATAGGTCCTTAATGGTTTCTCATTGGAAATTTATGTACCTACTTTGCTTGCTTTGATTGGTACTTTCCCTCCCTGCTCAAGTGCGATTTGTACCAATCTTATGAATATGAAATTTGAAATAATCAGGTGCAAATGTGACACAGAAATTGCTAGTATGATGGACTCATATGTCCTTAGTAGTTGATGGACAACACGCATGCTAGACATAAGACTTTTCTATATATACTAGCAGATCTCCATGGTAAATTGGATGCTATGCTATTTTAGTAGGACAGGAATGTTATATCATTTAATGTGCAATCTATTACTTTGCTGCTAAGGTGAAACTGTATTCTTTTATGGTCACAAAATCTAATATTTGACTCTGTTTTGGTTTATTAACAATCAGAGTTTAATTATTATATGATGAGAGAACTTTACAGATTGGAAAATGCTTGCAACTTTCAGAATGCATATCAGAACCACCCACGGTTAAATGACTGGCTTTCTTCTCTATTTTTAAAAAGTTTTTTGCATCTGTAACAAAGTGTAATGTCAGGAGCGTGACATCTGGAGTATGATGTCCAATTTGCACTAGACATACTCTACATGAGCCTCTTCCCACTCTAATTACCTCTTCCTAACCTACCCTGAGATAACCCTCTATTCCCTTCTCCCTCGTGTATGCATTAAGCCTCTCCCTAAATGTGTCAGTGCTATCTGGTCCAACCACTCCACATGGCAGTGAGTTCCATGTTCTCAGCACTTTGTGTGTAAAGAAATTCTACCTAAATTCTTTATTTGATCTGTTAGTGGCTATCTTGTTCTGAACTCATCCAAAGGTAGAAACAGTTTATCTACATCCAACCTGTCAAATCCCTTCAAATATGTTTGGTTTTCTCCCTTGTTTTTTAAGTGTGATTGGTAAAGTTATTTTGAAGCCATAGGCCACAGACATTCCGCTCCTGCATTGATGAAGTATTTTCTGTTGATGAGAAGATTCTCTCTAAATTTCAAATGACTGGTTTTCTTTTACCTTTTAAAAAAATAATTTTGGAGCAAATTGGCATACGAATGAATGATCATGATGTGGTGAACAGAAAAATCATGTACATGCACCATTTTTATTATATTAATGCATATTAATAAGAAAAGAATACATATTTAATCTACTTTTTAAACAGTGTGTTTACCTATAAAAAATACATTGGCCCTGATTTTCAAATCAAATTGCGCACATCTCACAAATGCGGGATGATAGTTAACATAGTTAGTTAGATACTTTAAACATATGAAGTAGTTAATTTCATGGTCATTGAGGCAGTGGACCGATTTTAATTCAGCCTCAGCATGTTTCCTGTGCTGTGGGAAACACTCCATGTTTTAGGAGACGTGTTTCAGCCAGCAGCCAGTTGAATATTGAAATGCTTGTTTGACAGATGGGGATAAAAGGTGAGTTGTTGCATCAGGGCACTCAGTTCTTTCAGACAAACTTTTGGCTAGGAGATATTTGTGTTTTCACTGAAAATTCTTGGTTTCCACTCAGAATTCTTCTGTTGACACATATTTACCAACTTTTCGGACCCCCTCAAACTCACACCATCAGGATAGGGGGTGCGATGACTGCATTCACCACTACATCCGAGGATGAGCATCATCACCATCCTCGCCAGGCACGGTGTGCACCTCCACCACTTGCAGCTCCACAACAGAGTGCTGCGCCACAAGCACCAGCACAAGAGCACAGAGGGCAACAACAGAGAGAGCGACGTCACAGGAGGCCCTATCCTCGCCAGAGGGTCTACAGACCAAGGCTCAACTTCCTAGATCTCTCTGAGGAGCAGTGCTTACGGAGGGGCAGAGTGAGCTGCCAGGTGGCCGTAGACATCTGTAGCCTCCTTCATGCCGAGCTGCTCCTGGCTGGGCCAAGCGGCATCTCATTATCTGTCACTGTCAAAGTCACCACTGCCCTCAACTTCTTCGCCTCCGGATCATTCCGGGATCCAACGGGGACATCACCGGGGTCTCTCAGTTATCTGCACACAAGTGCATAAGGCAGGTCACCGACGGATTATTTCATAGGGCCTCGCACTATATCAACTACCCCATGGATGACCTCAGCCAGACGGAGAAGGCAGTGGGATTCCACTCTGTGGCTGGCTTCCCACGACACCCATATAGCAATCTGAGCATCTCCACACGAGCCAGGACTGTTTATCAACAGAAAGGGCTTTCACTCCATCAATGCTCAGCTTGTTTGTGACCACTGCAAAAGATTCCTTCACGTTTGCGCCAGATTCTCTGGCAGCTGCCATGATTCCTTCATTCTGACACAATCCAACATCCCGAGCTCTTCCACGCACTGAACACCCTTGAGGGCTGGCTCCTCGGGGACAAGGGATACCCCTGCACACGTGGCTCATGACATCTATGAGGACGCCATTAACCGAGCAACAGGGTCGATACAATGACAGTCACATCGCCACCAGGTCTACAATAGAGTATGCTATGGGGCTTCTATAATGCATCCCAATCTGTCTGGTGCGTATTGCCTCAATATGCACCAGACAAAGTGGGACGCATTATAATAGTGTGTTGCGTCCCTCACAACATGGCACAACAGAGAGGGGTGCTGCTTGAGGAGGCCCCATCCACATCTGCCATACACATTGAGGCGGAGGAGGAGGAGGAGGCGGAAAAGGACGAGGAGGAGGAGGAAGACAAACACATGGCCAGAGCAGTGGCTCACCTGGCTGCTCGTGAGGCCAGGGAGTCACTGACATGTGAATGGTTCTCCTAACATCAGAAAGTGTGAAGAGTCCAGTCCTCAGACTACCTGGAAAGAGCAGCGCCAACACCAGCCCCATCCCCGCACAAAACAGTCCTGCAACTACCCATACACCCACTGTAAAGTGACCCAATGGGTGGCATCAAGTGTCGCTGTTCATGGTGAAGCTCATGAAAGGGTCCTATCACAAAAACTAGTCAAGAATGGGTCAAAATCCTGGAACTCCCCACCTAACAGCACTGTGGGAGAACCTTCACCACACAGACTGCAGCGGTTCAAGAAGGCTGCTCACCACCACCTTCTCAAGGGCAATTAAGGATGGGCAATAAATGCTGGCATTGCCAGCGACGCCCACATCCCATGAACGAATAAAAAAAGACGTGGCAGCAATTGTGAGAATGATAACATTTAATGTGAATATAACAAAGAACAAATATAAATGAAAAACATGACCATCTGTCAGACACCCTTGTGCATACCCTTCCCGATCACAAATCCTTAGCCTTTCTCTTCCTACCGCTTCTACGTGGTGCATCCCATGTGGCTGCAGCAAAGGTAGTGGCAGGTTGCTCATGTTCATGCCCTGACTGCTTTAGATGCTTTCAGCCTCCACCCTCTGCGTTTTGGAGCCTGTGAGGGATCCGCCAAAGACTGCTCCACCTGCACCTGTGCAGGGCAGACTCGGCCACCTGGAGAGGAGGCTGCATTGCGGGTACTGGTTGAGAGGGTGACAACAGGTGAGATGTGGGAGCACTTTGAGTGGTGTCCCCACTTCCTTGTCCCTTTTCGCCATCATCCCTCCCCTGGGCCAGTGCCGCAAGACTCCTACCACTCTGCTGGACAAGAGTTTAGAGGATATGTGTAATGCCTTGCAAGGCCAGTGCTGGTGTATCTGTCTGCCTGTTTAAGGTGGCAGAATGTTGTTCACCCCGAGTCCGAATGACCGTTGTCAGGGCCTGAATGGACTCATTTGAGAACCATGCTTGAAGCTCAACGGAGGCTAGCCTTCTCTCCATCGCAGACATTCCCGCACTTACCAGTGTCGCCATTCCACTCATGCAGGAGTTGGACTCCTCCATCCTCTGCGCTATTGTGGAGAGCGCGCATGGCACCTATTCCAGTGCCTCGCAACTGTGCTACTGTACCTCGATTATTCTCCTTTTAAAGGATGGCCCCCGGGGTTCAGCATCTGCATCCAGCTGTGCAGAGCCTGGAGAGGAGTGCGCCCACCGACGCGGACTCTCTGCAGCTGCTCCTGCCACCAGTGTCTGCTCGTGCTCACGTGTGTGGTGACTCACCAGGTGTCAACCCAACTAACTCATCACTAGGACCCACCGAGGTGTGAGTATCTGTGCTGGTGGATGGCTCGCTTTGATGTGACAGTGTACCCTCAGATGATGGCAGGTCCTCTGAGGAATCGTTCTTTGCCCTCACTGCGGTCGATGAAGGGCCTGTAAGAGAACAGAAGGCAATCATAGAATCATAGAAGTTACAACATGGAAACAGGCCCTTCGGCCCAACATGTCCATGTCGCCCAGTTATTATTAAGCATCAACACAGATGTGTCATGTTGCGATGAGCATACTGAAATGTTCAACATGGCAAGCATTGTTAACATCAATGTTGTGTGTGATGAATGTTAAAGTTGTGTCACCAGATGTTTGTGGGACGCCAGTCTCGACGTCCCCGATGGACAGGCACTCGAGGGTACGGCTGATCTGCAGGGCCTCCAGCTCCGCGTCTGTGAGGACCACTATTTGTTGTGGCCGCCCTCCAGTCCTCGCCCTCACATGTGCATTTTGCACTCTCTTCTCCTAGAAGGGGAGTAAGTGCAGACGTGTAAGTGAGTGAGGGTGAAGTGGTCAGCCGATGAATGCATTGCTTTGGATGAGGCTGATCGTGAAAGAGATGCATCAGAGGGTGAGTATGAGACAGAGCCATCACTTTGGATGAGGATTGGGGTGAGTGGTAGCGTTGGGGTGACAAATGGGGAGGTGAGGAAGTGCAGGAAAGTTGAGGATGAGCCTTAAGTGGGTGTGAGGAGTGATGTGATGGAGTAGTCTTGGCAGTGCAGAATGAGTTGGGTTGGGGGTTGCAGTGATGTGGAACACGGAATGCAGGAGAATCAATACATGTACTCACTTTTCTTGCACTGGATATCCAGGTGCGGGAGATGTTGCTGCTGCTAGTGACCTCCTCTACCACCTCAAGCCAGGCCTACTTGGTGGTAGAGGTAGGGCACTTCCTTCCGTCCGCGGGGTAAAACACTTCCCTCCTCCTCCTCTCCTCGGCCAGTAGTTGCTGCAGCAAGGCATCATTGAACCTTGGAGCAGCCTTGCCCCTGTGCTGCTCCATTGTGCCTTTTTGGTCTTTGCTGCAGCAAAAGCCTTTGGAGCAATGACCCTTTAAATAGAGCCGCTCCAGCTGACAGCCTGTCATGTGGGTGTGCAGTCTGCCCACAGTGCAGCTTTCGGACGGCAAACCCTGAAGCCACGTTAAGTGGCACCAATTAACTTGTGATTGCGTGGGAAACGGTAAGATTTTATTCGTCAGGTTACTCATGTGCCCATTGACCCACCCCTCCCGCTGCCATCCCGCCACTCTTTGAAAATCGAGCCGATTAAATCTGTATTCTTTTTGTGAGCCTTGTATGCTTAACTGTCCATGAGTGTCTTATAACTGTCCATAAATGACTTAAAAATGTCCATAAATAAATATATTTTCTTTGTTTCAGAAATGATTGTTAATTATAACAAAAGAATAATAATGATAGGAATTTAGAGTGACTTGTTTAATTACCTCATGCATGCAACATTTACATCTTGCAAAGATAACACAAGAATACACATCTGATATGTTACTCAGAACTATCAAAACAGATCTCTCCACAAACACACAGGCAGACACATTTGTTTTATAATTAATGCTCACTTTTCTTTTTCATTCAAAATGTCAATCACATGCCCCAAAGGATGTTCCGTGAGCAGTCTTTACAAGTGGTTGCATCGTAACACCCTGTTTTACTGTCCTCTACTGGACAAACAATGAATAATGTGCCCAGAAGCTTTTTCTTTTGTATTTCTCCAAAGTCCATCTGCATTTAACTGAGGGAATACTGTCCTGCTTTTGTTTGTCTCTGATTGTGACACACTATCAAACTGTTTCTGATATTACAAAAGTTACATCACTTTTTGTCTCTTTGGAAGTGTTTTATGGTTTAATGCAATTAAATTGTCCAGCATTCCAGTATTTAAAATGTGCAAAATCAGTAAATGTTATAATACTAACAAGTGAAGAAAGAATGAGCTTGCATTTCACATCCTCGGGGCATCCCAAAGTGCTTTACAGCTAATGAATTGCAGTCATTGTTCTTCTATAGGCAAACAGAACAGCCAATTTCCACACAGCAAGGTCGCACAAACAGCAATGAGAAAAATGACCAGTTAATCTGCTTTGGTGGAAGAATAAATGCTGGCCAAGACAACATCCCTACACTTCTTTGAATACCAGCATCGGATCTTTTACATCCACTTCAGCAGGCAGACTGGGCCTTTTATGAACATCTCATCCAAAAAGCTGCACCTCCAACAGTGAAGCGTTCCCTCAGTACTACACTGAAGCATCAGCCTAGATTATGTGCTCAAGTACTAGGGTGGGGCTTGAATCCACAAGCTTCTAAGTCAGAAGTGAAAGTGCTACCACTGAGCCAAGCTGACGTAGAATTGGCAAGAGAGGCTTAGAAATAAACTGAAAGTATTTTCTATCCATTTTTCCATCTCTTTTTGTGAAAAAGTCTGTTTTCCTGACTTTATGAGGCATCACTGCAAAAGTTCCATCTTTTACAATCAACATTAAAACAATTCGCTAAATCATCAAATTTCAATCTAGTTCATTATTCCTTGAAATGTTATTTTGTAACTTTCAGGCTTTCCACTCATGAAAGAAGAATGTGATTTTACCATCCAAAATACAACCGCAGGAGGCACGTGTGCCTTTGCCAATGCGTTGGTTGGGACCTAATATCTGTAGTTTGCATATTAGAACCTGACTGGCGCTCAGGGACATCACCATTCATAGTCACACACATGCACTCTTGGAACTGGCATCTTGCATTCCCCTCTTCCCTGCAAAATATATGCAGTTGGGAACATTGCAGAGACCTGGCTATATCATTGTTGATAATATTATTTTGCTGTAGTGATACAGAGAAGAGGGCCCATAAATAGTCACTAATAAATCCAATAGTGAGTTCAAGAGAAACCTCTTTACCCAGAGAGTGGTTAGAACGTGGAACTCGCTACCACAAGGAGTAGTTGAGGCGACTAGCATAGATGCATTTAAGGAGAAGCTAGATAAACACATGAGGGAGAAAGGAATAGAAGGATATGCTGATAAGGCTAGATGAAGTAGGGAGGGAGGAGGCTTATGTGGAGCATAAACACTGGCCTGGACCTGTTGGGCAAATGGCCTGTTTCGGTGCTGTACATTCTATGTAATTCCATGTAAACTTTCTTATGAGCTGCAAGTTATTAACTAACAAACAAATTTCACATTTGACAGCTTTAATTTATCTTTTAGAGCTATGTCTTCATCCTTTTGTTTACCAGCATGAATCTGAAGGATAGCTTGTAATTTCCTTGTGCCTTTTCTGAGTTTGCAAAGGTACATAGGCCCCGATATTCACTCAGGGCCGTGAAGAGAGTGTGGGAATCCAGGCGGGGAACCCGGAAGTACGGGTCATCGGGGGAAGGGGAATTGATCATCGGCGGGGTGGGTGTTGTTCATCAGGTGGGGGTCGGTCATTGTGGGGGGTTGGCGGTCATCGGGGGGGGGTCGGAGATCATGGGGGGGGGGGTTGGAGATCGTTGAGGGGGGTCGGACATGAGCAGGGGGTGTCAGCCGATCGCGTGTGTGGGATCGCAGCAGGTAAGCTTTTTGGGCCTGGAGGAAAACACTCCTGCTCCTCTGGGCCCACAAACCTGTTGATCCGGCCCTTCTCGCCTCCTCTTATTTGGTGTGAATCAGAAGGCCCAGGAATCTTGGGCCCCAGGAGTTAAAAATAAAAATACTGTTAAAATGGAGGTCCGCAGCCTCCTTAAGAGAATTTACTGACCGACCTGCCTCCTGAGAGCAGGTTGGTCGCAGCCCCCTGAACCCACCTCCGTTAAAACCGGAAGTGGGCGGGTTGGGGTCGGTTTCATATTTTTACAATTTTTACCTTCCCACCCGTCCCCAACCCACCCATTGTTGGGGTTAAAATTCACCCCATTGAGTTTGTAGTGGGGATCTACTCCCAGATCATTACAAGATTTCCTTTTTTTAAGTGTTAGATTAGAACAGGTCATACAGGAAACACTTTTAGTGTATTTGTAGCATTACAGTCAGGTTCAGTTTTGTATTAAGGATGTTGTCCATAGATGTACACAGCTTGAAAGGATTATTTAGTCAGTGAGTGTGTAATAAAAAAACAGTAGTTCCCTAGCAACTCTTTCATATTGTTTGCTTATTGACATGGCATTACATCTCATCTCCACTTTGGTAGGGCCAGCCTGCCATAGCTGTAGCTCTGCCTGTTTGACAGTTGGCACTTAGCTGTTGTGATTATAGTATCTGTCTTCTCATAAATTGAAAACAAAATTCCATCAGTCTTCTTAGGTCTAAGGCTGCCAGTAACAGGCAAATGCATCTTTCTTCTGTCAGACTAAGATATAAGGAGTTTAGCGAAGTGCTGATTGCAGCCTGTTCTTCACCTCAAATCTAAAATAACAGCTTTGTGCCCAGTTGTTTGTGCTGGAGTCTGGAAGACGGGCCTTCATAAACATAATTTTACCCATTTTAATAACAGTACTTTGTGGGGATGATGTAAACAAAACACTTTCAGAGCTAAGACATATGGGACTCCCAGCACAGTACATTTATTTTTCTTCAATTAATAAATTAAATAGTACCGACTAAGAAAATATTCCAATTCTAAACTGGTTATTACTTAAGATGGTGGATCAACATTCTTCCCAGCTTCAATAACCTCTGACTCTGAACTGAAGAATTGCTCATTTGTTCTTAAAAGGGAAATAGGGCAAAGAAAATCCTGTACCATTTGTACCACTTCCTTCCTTAGGATTTTAATCCCTGACATTGACAAGATATCATAACCAGCTGGTAGGTCAAGATATATATCTTACAGGTATCTATTAATTATCAAGTCCCAATACAGTAAAAAAAATTATAATAGCTTACCTTTTACAGTTTATTTTAGCATTATTACTGTGCTTAAATTTTGTAATTAAAGTCTACAGTGTTTGCAGAAACAACAGAAAATGCTGGAAGTATACAACAGGTCCATCAGCATCAGTAGTGAGAAAGGACAGATTAACATTTAGGGTGTGGAGCCTTGGTGAGTAAAGTATCCTGATGAAGTATCTACACCTAAAACATTCACCTTCCTTTTTCCTTTACAGATGTTGACTGGCCTGCTGTGTATTTCCAGCATTTTTTTTATTTCAGATTTCCAGCATTCATAGTTTTTTTCGTTTTCCATTCATATTTGTACTATTTTTGAACAGTGTTGGTGTTAATGAATGAAAAGGATGTATTTTTTATTACTATGATATATAACATAACCTTCACCTTATTTGATCTAATCAAATATTAGAGAGGCTGAATTTCATAGATTTCATACAAATATAATTGCAGCCTCTTAAAGCGCATGTGCCCATGGTGAGTAAATACTCATTTTATTCGATTGTTAAAGTTAATAGAAACATTGAAAGAGTGCACTCAATGAGGAGAAGTGTTTTGACATCTGCAGAATTCAAATCCCTTTGCATGCTCTTTTAGCTAAACTTTCAACCTTTTAGTCTTCATTTCTGGCCTACTACTGGAAGTCACTGAACACTTAGGGGACACTTCCTACATAGCTTAACATCACTTGAGAGTGACACATTTAATTCCACCCAGAAAAAAAGAAAGACTTGCATTTATATAGCATCTATCATGATCTCAGGATGTCCCAATGTACTTTACAGCCAATGAAGTACTTTTGAAGTGTAGTCACCGTTGTAATGTAGGAAACACGGCAACCAATTTGCGCACAGCAAGTTCCCACAAACAGCAATGCGATAATGAGCAGATAATCTGTGATAGCGATGTTGGTGAGGCATAAATATCATCCAGGACACCCCCCCCCCACCCCGTCCCCGCTCTTCTTCAAATAGTATCGTGGGATCTTTTACATCCACCTGAGAGGGCAGATGGGGCCTCAGTTTAACATCTCATCTGAAAGACAGCACTTCCAAAAGTGTAGCACTCCCTCAGTACTGCACTGAAGTGTCACCCTAGATCTCATGCTCAAGCCCCTGGAGTGGGACTTGAACCCACAACCTTCATAACTTAGAGGTGAGAGTGCTACTGCTGAACTATGGCTGACACAAATACGGTAACATACAGTCTATGGCAGTACAAGGAAATAGAGCAGTACACCTCAACGCTGTTAGCATTTCACAGAATCAATTTCCAGTGCTGTCCACAAGCTGCTCTATATGGCTTGCTCATTATCACTCAGCACCTTGTATTCCATGTAGAGTGAATGGAATATGTTGTACCCAAGGAACAATTGCAATAAAATGATTGTCAGTAACGTGTACACTGCAAGTACCAAAGAACCAAAGGTTGCACCCCATCTTTCAGCAAGCTTGCAATAAGAGATAAGAAGATATAAAACAGGCCTATTGAGTTCCTTCGGAGTTAGGTCCATATAAACAAATCAGCAAGGGTTTGTATTTTACCCATTCAAACAATCAGATTGTGAATATTAAGCTGGGTTAAATAAGATCAAACAAGATTACTTAAAAAGATGTTGAGAAGAAAATGATTGGATCAAACTATTATTGCACCATATGAATGCCAAAAAGCACATTGTTTCAGAAAAGACAAAGTCCAGGATCTCTGGACCAGAAGCATGAAATTAATTCTTGTCAGAAGGAATTATGGCTGCAATTGAACATTAACTTCAAACTCTTCTCTGGAATCTGTCTGTCATTCATTGAGTTCTTCTCTGAATGGAACTATTTCTTTCCTGAAAAATGCAAGGGAAAATAGAAAGGACTTGTCGAGTAAGAAATATCGATCCCTCTTTAGCAGAAAGTGGTGTAAAGAAATTTAAAGCTCCAAAAGGGCAAGCTGACCTTGAGGAAATTCAGCAATATACTCAAGGGCAAACAATTTACTCATTCATAAATTAATGATAAAACAGTTCTTATTGTAGCCAATGAGGAAAGTGAACTGAAAAAATATCTGTGAAAATAGAAATTCTCAAAAGAGGATAAATGTGACAAGTTACCTTTATATCCCTTAAGATAGATGAATGAATATGTCAGAGAGGATTCCCAGAAAACCAAGTTAAAGTTAGGAAGCTTCTTCACTGAAGACATGAATATTGAGAAAACCAGCATTTTAAATTTTAAATTCACCCAAGGCTCAAGGTTGGATGTTATGAACATGGAGGTGGCCCCTTGTGCCCAATGTTACTGGGGTGCAAATGATGGGAAGTATGATATATAATGTATTTCCCTCATTTACATGTCAGCACATTATGCCTACTCGTATGTGTGTGGAGGTATTATGCCCCTGCCCCTAAAGCCAGTGGAGGTATTGATAGGCAGAAGAAAGGTCCCACCCCATATTCCATCCCCACCCACCCAGATTATGGGATTTTCATGAAAAAGTCATCACAGACTGCCTGAAAGATCAAGAAAAGGAGAAAGTACCTGAAGAAATCATGGAATCATAAAATGTTACATCATAATCACAAGCCACTTGGCCCATCAAGTATGTGTTGCTGTTTTTCTCCACGAGTCATCTAGTTTAATTCAATTCTTCTGCCAATCTTCCACCAAAGTTATGGCAGGAAATTGGGAGAACCCTGCCCAAAATTCTCCCTCACAAGCTCTAGTAATTTAGAAACAACTGAAGTAAGACTAACTGACCCATGATTTCTTGGTTTGTCTCCATCTCCTTTTTTGAAGAAGGGTGTCACATTTGTCATCTTCTAATCCTCTGGCAGCATTTTCCTTTCTAGAAAACTTTGGAAAATTATAATGCAAGCTTCTGTTATTTCTTACCTAACTTCCCTTAGGATCTTGAAATGTAAACTATCAGGTTTTTGCGATTTGTCTACCTTAAGCCTAGGTAACTTCTTTAGTATCAATGCTCTTTGAGTAATAAACTCCACTAACAGTTCTTCACCCACCTCTGGAAGGTTTGAAGGTAAGCATAATGCGAGGCAAACTATAGCATTTTGGAAAGGGTAGATGAGATAAAGAAGATGCATTCTCTGCAGTTCAGTAAGCCTAGGATGCATTGATGTTTCGGATAACATGTTCTTTCCTACTGTGTAGGTATCTTCTATTGTGTTCTGCATGCTTGGAACTTGTACTGTGGGAAGAGATGTGTTTTGATGACTAGGTTGTCAATATGGATATTTTGTCAGGAGAAACAGATGCTGTCCTGCTGTCCCACAACATCCAAAAATGAAAACCTTGGGATACTTGGGGTTGAAGAGGAACACTCCACAATCTCAAGTAATCTCCTGCTGCAGTGATCAAAGTTCTTGAAATAAAACAACTCAATCCTCCTTGGAGGCACCTATTTCCATTGAATGTCATTAATTGAGATACAGAAAAGGATAGATAACTGGAACAGAATCCAAAAGTCTCTCAACCAAAAAAGATATGTACTGGCTTCTGTGAATATTCATCTTGATTGTCGATTTGTTATTTATTCTTCTCTAGACAGAATTATAGAGGTTTCTGTACTAAAGGAAGAGAATAGAGACACCAGTGAACTGCTGAAGAGCTACAATAAAGAGAACATGGCTTTGAACAAGGAACTGTAATATCTGCATCTCAAAGAACAGCTCAGTCGGAGTTAAAAAGAAAGAGGAACTGTGGAAAATATAGACTAGGAAAAGGTCAGCATTGACTAAACATTTTATATCCACTGATGATTTTGCAAGTTAATGTAGCAAGTGATCTTATATTGAGGCAGACTGAATAGAAAAGTCACTGGTTCTGGACTAAGAAAGAAAAAATCGACTAGGGTTTCCATTCCAGATTGCATCCAGTGACTTTGCTGAGAGTGCACCTGCCACATGAAGACAGGAATAGGCTCAATTCCAATGATCCCTGCAGTTGAATAGTCACTGTTCATGCTGATACATGAAAAATAGTTAATTGAGTGATATACTGAGGACTGGCATTGCTTGTGGAACTGTATCCCAGCACAGGTTACCACTTTTAGGAGAGGAAAGGTGAAGGTGAAAAGACAAGAATAAACTTAAGGCTTGAGAAAATGGCCAAAACCCAGGAAATGGCTTGAGAGCATGAATAAGGTCCACAAAATACTCCTGCCAAGGGAATGGGTTACCTTTGAATGAAACAGCATGGTAAATGTCCTAAGATCAATTGTCAGTCCACATATCATGACTTTCTAGCTGTCTGATCCATGTGAAAAAGTTATTACATCTAGGTGTATGGGAACTGAGAATTCACTGCTGATGTCAACCTTCAATTTGTACCTGAATGCAGTCATCTTGACTCCTTCAAATAATTCTGAAGCTGTTAGAGAGACTGAAAATTTAGCATAGCTTTTATGTACCACTGTCACAAATGTGTGGATATTGCTTGTGTCAGTGTAAAATAAAGTTCAAACAGGGCTAATGTTCAAGAAATCAAGTTGATTATGTGAACTGAGATGATTGTGATATGCTGATTAAAATTGCAAATGGCCACATAGTTATAGCTGCAGGGGTTCCTGTGTTTTAATGATGAATCAACTTGATGATCATTGTGAATGTCTGGAAAATTTGGGATTTGAGTGAACCTTCGGAAACAAAAATAACTACAAACTTATCTAATTATATCGTGAATTTTAATCTTGTTGCATTTTATATGATCACCTGAAATCAAAAAGAAAGAGTGGTTAAAAACAGAACAATGAAAAAATACTGGAACTTCTGAAAGTGGGTGGTCAGTTATATTCTCAATGACAGAAGCGTATGCCGGAGACAGAAAAATTACTTCTTGCACCATGAATTATCAAGGGTTTTATTTGAAAAATATTCTGAGACCCTGGAAAAAATTCAGTGTAGTCACTACAAGTTTAGCATCACTACAAAGCAGTTTCAACTTTGCACCAATGTTAAACTTATGGGGTAGAATTTCCATGGGAATTCTCCTGATGGCTTGCCATCACTTCGACGGGGGATCAGCGGAAACTCTGGACCATTGGCATAAACAGCCACTTAAGCCATTTCTTCAGGAATTCCACTAATCTCCATCAAGTAATGATGGGTGATTGGGGTCCTCTGTGGAAATTCTACCCCATTGGGTGTGAAGGTCTCAAATAACTTTGAAGCAAACTAGAGTGAGAATACCCCAACCAGCGAACCTCATTCTACTTTGCTCCAATGCTGGAAAATGATGGACAGGAAAAGACCGCTTGATCAGTCAAGCCTGTCCCATACTGTCATGGTGCAACTTCTGCACACCACGACCCCTATCCATCTCCCCATCACCCTCCGTATCAGCCACGTGATATCCAGGAAAAGGAAAATACACCCTAGGCCAATTTGGGGGTGGGGGCGAGGGTGGGAGAAACCTCTAAGAAATTCCCCTCTGACCCCTGAAGGCAATCAAACAAGTTCCAGGAGACCATAGTGGTTGTAAGACACATCCCCAATACCCCACCTACCTTTTATAAATAGTGATATTGGTCATAGTTAGGAGCTAGTGCAGCTCCCTTTTGAACATGGGCAGCAAATCCACACTCATTGCATGAGATGGCAACCTGCTCTCTAGGTCCAAGACTCTCTGTGAAAAGAAATACCTCCTGACATCTAATCAAGTTCTATGTGATGTAACCGTCCCCGGTTTTCCCTAACCCATCTAACTTAAATAGCCTATCTAACTGAACCAAATCTAATAGTTTTATTATTTTGAAGACCACAATCAAATCTTTCCGTCATCTACACTTTTCTAGATTAACAGTAGAAAGTACATAATGACTTATTATGGAGAGTAATTAATTCATTTGCAATTTACATTTGTACTCTCTAGCATTCTAATTAAGAAGTGTTGTACTTTATATTTCTGTAAATTGTAACTAAATATATTAGTTATTGTAGTCTGTCTATCTGAGTGCAATATCTGCTATTTTCAAAGTAAGTATGATAGTGTAGCATGGGACCATGGGATAGAATTGGACAAGCAATGATCGGATGCCAAGCTCAGATAGTGGTTATTGCTTACGAGTGAAGAATTTGCAATATAACCAATATAATATTTTTTATATATGTTTGACAACTTCAGGAGTTGGTGCAAGAGTTTCTCAGGGCAGTGTCCTAGGCCCAACCATCTTCAGCTGCTTCATCAATGACCTTCCCTCCATCATAAGGTCAGAAATGGGGATGTTCGCTGATGATTGCACAGTGTTCAGTTCCATTTGCAACCCCTCAGATGATGAGGTAGTACATGCCCACATGCAGCAAGACCTGGACAACATCCAGGCTTGGGCTCATAAGTGGCAAGTAACATTTGCGCCAGACAAGTGCCAGGCAATTACCATCTCTAACAAGAGAGAGTCTAACCACCTCCCCTTGACATTCAACAGCATTACCATCGCCGAAACCCCCACCATCAACATCCTGAGGGTCACCATTGACCAGAAACGTAACTGGACCAGCCACATAAATATTGTGGCTACAAGAGCTGGTCAGAGGCTGGGTATTCTGCTGCGAGTGACACACCTCCTGATTCCCCAAAGCCTTTCCACCATCCATAAAGCACAAGTCAGGAGTGTAATGGAATACTCTCCACTTGTCTGGATGAGTGCAGCTCCAACAACACTCAAGAAGCTCGACATTATCCAAGACAAAACAGCCCGCTTGATTGGCACCCCATCCACCACCTTAAACATTCATTCTCTCCACCACCGGTGCACAGTGGCTGCAGTGTGTACCATCCACAGAATGCACTGCAGCAACTCGCCAAGGCTTCTTCGACAGCACCTCCCAAACCCGTGACCTCTACCACTAGAAGGACAAGGGCAGCAGGTACATGGGAACAACACCACCTGCATGTTCCCCTCCAAGTCACACACCATCCTGACTTGGAAATATATCGCCGTTCCTTCATTGTCGCTGGGTCAAAATCCTGGAACTCCCTACCTAACAGCACTGTGGGAGAACCTTCACCACACGGACTGCAGTGGTTCAAGAATGCGACTCACCACCACCTTCTCAAGGGCAATAAATGCTGGCCTTGCTGGCGACGTCCACATCCCATAAACGAATTGAAAAAAACTTCAATTAATCTTGATCTACCTCGGTGTTGGTAGATAGAGTTTGCCAAATCCAATGCTGAGCTAAGATTTCCTAACCATGGGCTCAATTTGCGCAGGACGGAGTGTGACATCCAGAGGCACCCCCGAGAAGATTCACTGTGAGTAACACTATTGGTCTGTACTCATCTCTCTTCCAATTGCAGCAATAAAAGTTGGGGAATGGTTGTTTTTGGATCAAAAAGCTGTGTACAGCCTAGATCTCTGACCGTTTAAAATGAAGCCGAGATACCAACTGAATGTGGAATGAATGAGGATTGTCGTTGCTTTTACTGGTTTCATTTCCTGAGTAGATTGGACTATGGATTTGGGAAGTAGGATTCCCGCTTCAACTGGATCCAGCTCCAAGGGCTTTGTCTAGCAGATGGAATAAAAATTGACAATATTCAACAACACAAATATTGATGGCTCAGACATGTAAAGAATCACAACTTTGCCCTAAAAGCTTTCCAGCGAATCGACTTGCTCTTTTACACACAAGCTACCAGCTTAAGCAGCATGAAAATATTTACCCTAATTTTAAGTCGTACGTGAAAAAGCTCATTAGCAGCGGAGCAGTCGTGATTGTATCAAATAACGCAACACAATCCTAGCAACAACTGAGCAACGTGGAGCAGAGTTCGTCTTTGCTTAAACAGCAATGCCTCATTGGAAACGGTACAAAGGTCGAAAGGGAAGTTTATCAAGATCGGAATCATACTTCCCTTTGTAAACGGCTCACCTGAGACAGATGCACAGCTTGATGTGAATTAGCCAACTTTGATTGAAAATATATTGGAATGCATAGGAACATGATATTCGTATTTACATTTTTTCAACAATTGAGAAACTGCTAAAATTGGAATGAAGTGCTTTAAAAATATTGATTCAAACCACAGAGGTTAAAATACCAATCGACTCCACCCATACCACGCATAGCACTGTTGTAAGAATGTTGTACATAATCTGTTTCAAACGTTGTTTCCTAAACAGTTGAATTAACAATTTAAGTAACTATAAAAAATTGACAGCCATTTCTGGCACAAACTAACGAACATTGCAAGTTTCAATAGCCCCGGTTGTGTGCAAAAGATAAATCTCAATAAAAAAAATCTTGGTTCTTTATTTTGGCTGCTACTTGGGGGAGATTGTTTAACTTATTTGCCGAAGAAAACTGTCTGAGTTATTCACAGGAATGTTATATACGGTCCTCTCCACTGCTTAGTTAGTATAATGGAGATCCCATTATTCAGCTTCCATTGCACTGGGATACAACGTCAACAGTTCATGGTGACCCTTTGTGTGCAGGTCCTGTCTTCTCAACATCATTAAACCATACATGCACTTGTCAAGGGGCCTGGAGATTTCAGCAGAGTTTACTAGATCAGTCCGAGAGAAAGAGAAACAAACTGGCTGCTTTGGAAAACACGAAATAATTGCGTTCCCAAGTATGTTAAGAAGATTTGAAAACACGCAGCAGGTAAGATCTGGAGCCTATTGCCAACAAGGATCTAAAGTTGATGGCTTTAAAAGGATGCAGTCATTTTTAAAGTTCTCCTTGAGGTATCCACGCGCCTGAAAGTGTCGGTTGTCTGCACTCATCAGTGTTAAACTCGGCTATTTTCTTTTGTAGTCTCTATTTTCCCTTTTTTAATCCTATTAGCTTTGCGGTTATAAATATTGATGTTCTCACACAACAGGCAATAACAGCAACCGAGACTGTCCCTTTTACTGACATGTTATCACCTGTTTCGCCAGACGCACTCCTGAAAGATATCTTTTGAATCTACACAAAAACAATGGAATTTCAAGAAAACTTCATGGACTCCTCTGTTCTGGACTTTGTTACAGAATCAGATTTTGCCCTGGGCTCCCCAGTATCAGGCCAGACCGAAGTGAGTTCAGTGCATAGCGTAGACATGTATGACAGACTGTGCGATTTTGCAGGGATACGGGCGTTTTCGGATGAGTCAATTCCATTTGGAGAGAACACGGAGCAGGTGGATGAGTTTGGGGACCAGGGAACAACCTTTAAAATGGGTCCTCTCAACTCCCTGATGGTCAGACCCAAAAGGAAACGCGTGATCACCTATGCCCAGCGTCAGGCCGCCAACGTCAGGGAGAGGAAAAGGATGTTCAGTCTGAATGAAGCATTTGATCAGTTAAGGAAAAAAGTGCCTACCTTTGCTTACGAAAAACGACTGTCTAGAATTGAGACTCTGCGCCTAGCCATTGTCTATATCTCGTTCATGACTGACCTTTTGAATAATAAAGAGAAGAATCCAACTCCAGAATGATTGTATATATTTGACAGATACTTTATTATAGCATGCAAAGGAACCTTCATCGTATTGGTATTGTTTAGGAAGATGTGCTAATTATACCTAAAATCCTTGTAGCGAAATAGGACGCTGCACCGTTAAACCATTTCCATTTAAGCATTTGGTCTACGGTTCATGATTTAAGTGTTTAAATAGAATCTTGTCTTTCGATGACCCCATCCTACCAGACAAAACAGACCATTTATGATTTGAAACGTGTTTAAAATTCTGCACGTCAAAATACTTTGGACATAAAAGACTTCATGTGAATAATGCAATATACGGGGAACGAATATTTCACAAAAGAGTTATTCAGTGTCATAGCTCAAATCTGCATAGTATGTAAAATATTATTAT
Source organism: Heptranchias perlo (assembly GCF_035084215.1). Taxonomy (NCBI): domain Eukaryota; kingdom Metazoa; phylum Chordata; class Chondrichthyes; order Hexanchiformes; family Hexanchidae; genus Heptranchias; species Heptranchias perlo. The sequence continues at coordinate 82,142,210 of NC_090326.1, forward strand.
TTCCATGAGGTAAGCGTAAACTTTTCGCGATTATGTAAATGTAAACTTGGAAAGGAAATTATCTTAATGTATGTACTCATTCAGATAGTACCAAAAAAAACTGATTGTAGAGAGTCTAAATTGATGCATAGTAAGTTATGTATTTATTGAAAAAAAAGGAAAACAAACTACTGAATATTGTGATTTACATCAGCATTTCGGAATTGTAAAGAATATTTGAGAACTACAAATGTTGTGATAACGGGAGCGAAAGAGCGGAGTGAAATGTTGGAAAATGTGGATGCCACTTATCCAGCCATTCTTCTCGAGCATTGCGACTGAATGCCTTAGAAACGGCGGCTCTCCTATTGTTGGAGGTTCACACGGGGACTAATTGGCTTTTGATAACTGTTGATTCTGGCTAGTTATACCTGCAGGTGGGAGGGCTTAGGCTTCAGAGGAAAAGTTAAACGAATCGCAAGTTTAATTATTTTGGCATTAACCTTTAAAACGTATTTCGGTTAGACACTATTACATAATGAATGCTCTTAAAGGCGTGTACAGCAAATCTCCGCCTGCACAGTGTTGCCTTTTTGAAGCAAGAGTTAAACGGCCCAGTTTATGTGTGTGTTGAACCGGTTGCTGCTTGTGAATGGAAATTAGTAACTGGTGTGTGGCATTCTTATTGAAATGGCTGAAACAGAAATAAACATTGGCACCTGTTTGTAAACGGCGAAGTAAATAAAAATTAAAAGCAAAAGTCACACTGTTGCATTCTTCCAGTTTTGTATACAGCACTGTCACCGTTTATTCTGTTGTGATGTACTGAGAGGTTCTGAATTTCCCTCATGCTCATTGGCCTTCCGATACATTCCTTTTTTCTCTCTGGCCATTACAGTGGAAACGGCGAACCATCTTGCGTCTTTAAAAAAAAGTGGAAGGGAAAATATTACGACTTACTTCAATGTAAAAATAAAATTCTGCTGCACTTGAACTGAATCGCCGACTATCGAACATATAATGGTATATTTTATCGAAGGGACACTGTGGTGCATTCCAGGGATAACAGAGGAATGTCAGGCAACTGTAATAAAACACATTATTTTCACTTGTTTGTATTTGTTTTGGAATTCGATCTAACTGGCATCAAACAGTTGTCTGTACTCCCCTGGCTTACAGTATAACCTGTCTACCGTAATCAATGTTCCCCACAATGATTTGCATTAAATCTTGCCTTCGATACAGTATTTCCTGCATCGTTACCAATCTTTCTAACATGGGACGTCATTTCTTCTTGTTAATCATTTTTCAACGTTTGAACGGACAGGTGTTGAATTGGGAACATTGCACCGCACTGTGTTATTCCTCCTCCCCGCTAACTAATGTCCGGTGGATGTATCTGTACCACTATTAGCCTGGGCGCCGGGCTTGGAGCAATTCATCACCACACTCCTCAGATGCTGGATTGAAATCATATCAAATTCAGCATCAGTGGTAGTGATTCTGGTTCACCAGCCCATTACTTCCCTCCCTTCTTTTTACTTATTTTCAAACGGTTTTAGAACTTCGCTCTCCTGATTTCTAACTGTTAAAAGAGCGGAACTGGAACCGACAATATTTTCGAATGCGAGAATACAGTTTATCTATCATTCACTCAACCAGTGCCTTCAAATATAAACTATACGATTGCCTCGTATAAACGATACGTTATGGTCACAAAATTTAAATGCATCTTTTATCACTAATGTGCCGTTAAATTTGGACGTGTGCAACTCGAAGCAACATTGGTTAAATGTCACAGTTTAAACAATAAAATTGAACATTTTCTAATTCTAAGATCTGTCGGAATAAAATGACATTTAACGTATTTCAGGATTTGTAATATTACGTGGCCGGCTTGATGCCCAATTCGAAACTTAGGTTTTGACTGGATCTAGCAATCCAACCCAGGATCAAAGCCTGCACGTCCATATGGAACAGGGTGGTACATCCGCCTCAAGCTCGAAACTTACTCGGCATCAGTAACCAAGTAAAACTTGCTTTGCGTTGTATGGGCTTATTATCCCAAAGTGCAAGTGCACAATATTTCCCATGCATATGTAAAACTTCACAAGTTAAAATATTGAAATTGTTTGGACTCTGATTTCAGTTGTAAAGAATAACTGTTAGGGGGCTCTCCACTGGTCTGGTAACGAATTCCATTTTAACACAAAAGCGCCTCCTATTGCACAAGTGTGGCACTTCCATTCCCCACATCAGTGCCATCTTTCCAGACTCGTCCAATGACAGTGTGAATTTAGTTACAATTTCTGCTGATTTATGCGTGTACACGGTACCACTCAGGGCTAAGCTAAGACTTCCAAAATGTATTTTCCTCAGGTTTCCCACGACCAGAAGAGAGAAGAATTATTCCATGTCAGCAGCTTGTGCTGGAGTCAAAACGTGGTTAAAAATGTGAAAGGGTTGTAATCAAACACATACCAGAAGGTAGTCACCCAACAGACAGAGAGGAATGGTGAAACAGAAAGGAGGGAATGGGTGACATAGGAACTGATTAAAATGACGGACAAGAAAAGGCCTGAACCATATAGTTGTGATGCCTTATTTATCAAAATACAGACACTCCCTACCCACCGCAGCCATGTCATTTCCTGAGAGGAAAAAAAAACACATTAAAACCCCAAGCCAATTAGGGAGAAAAAAATCCAGAAAATTTCTCTCTGATCCCTTTATGTGACTGAAACTAGTCCAGGAGATCACATTGACCATGACTGCTGCTGGAGGAAAACATGAAGAACCAGTATCAAAAAACTTTGTGGGTAGTGGTGTACCCAGGGATCTGTGCCAGGACTTCTTTTGTTTTCCAGTTTTACAAATGACTTGGGCTTCAGCATGAGGATTGATATTAACGTTTTTTGCTGTTACCAAATTGGGCCTGTGACGAGCTGTGAGCAAGAATGTAGGAGATTGCAGGGGGACATACATGTATTAGAGGATTGATCTGATAGATGGCAGATGTAGTTCAATGCAGGGATATGTAAACTAGTACGTTTTGGGAAAAATAATAGTGTAAGGAAGCATACTCTAAATTATAAGATTCTTAACAGAATAGAGAAATAAAGAGATATAAGGGTGAAGATACAATGGTCCTGAAATTCCATAGGGGTCTCCCATTGTAAATTTGATGAGAGACTGGTGAAATCCCCAGAGAAATGGCTTAAACGGCTCTTTTCAGCTATTTACACCATTTCTCTGAAGTTCTGCTGGTCTCCTGCCAAAGTTACAGTGGGAAACTGGGTGAAGCCCCATGGAGTTTTAGAGCCAATGGTTTTTAAAGGTGAGAGCGCAGGTAGAAAAGGCTACTAAAAAAAAACAAATGGGATTCTGGGTTTTATAAGTGGGGCACTGAATTTAAATGTAAGGAAGTTATGTTGAATTTGTACAAGACATTGATTAGGCCACAGTTGGAATATTGATTGCAATTCTGGGCACCCCTTTAAGAAGGATATTGGTGAGATGGAAAGGATAGAGTGAAGATTTGCTATAAGTAAAGCAGGAATGAGAGGTTATAGTTATGAAGAAAGGCTTGAAAAATTGGAACGGAGAAGGTTAAGGGGCATCTAATAGAGGTTTTCAAAATTATGAAATGTTTTGAGAGGTTAAGTAGTGAAAAATAGTTTCTACTGGTTGCAGAATCAGTAAGAGAAGTGCATGGACTCAAGATTATTATTAAAAGAATGAAGGTGGAAATTAGAAATTTTTTTTCAGGCAGAGCGTTTTTGTAACATGGAATGCTTAACCACAAATGGCTCTTGAGGCAATGACTATGGGGTGGCTGATGCAATCGCAGCACAGCCACTGCTGGCCAAACAAATACAGGGACATAAATGCAGGTGACCTATTTACAAGGAGAGAATCGCCCTGGAGAAAAAATTAATTTTAAAATGGGGCCTCCCTTTCAGTGCCCATTGTTAACAAGTAGTGAGGATCTGGGGCACTGCCCAGGCACTCCATTCACATCATAGGGTTTCAGCCTTATTTGAATGATGCTGATGGTGTTAATGAGCCTTGTGCAAAATTGTGTGTAAGCTCCTTGTGCACAAGGTAATTCCTGGCTGAATTACCTTCCATTGATTGCATTGGCATGGAGTAGGTCTCAGGCCTTTGCACATGATAATATGGGGCCCCGAGAGTTGAAGTGCTGCAGTGCTTCAGGACATTTCATTCGATTATTAGCCCCAATACCATCATTTAAAATGGAACTGGATAGTATTTCAAAAAGAATAATACAAAAGCATACGAGGAAAGAGCAGGGAAATGGGATTACATACATAGCTCATGTTGTAAAACTAGCACCAGCACAGGCATGATGGACTGAATGGCATGCTTCTATGCTGCAATTTCTATGATTCTATATGTCAATATGCCACATTGCGCATTTAATGCATGGTATGCTTTAATTGAATAATACAGCATAGAAGAAGACCATTCAGCCCATCATGCTTATGCTAGTTCTCTGGAAGAGCTATCCACTGAGTGCCAAACCCTTGCTTTATTTCCCATGTCCTTTTAAATTTTTCTTTTTCAATTACTAATCCCACTTCCTTTTTAAAACTATTATCGATTCTACTTCCATCACTGTTCCTGTTAAGGTATTCCATGTCCGAACAACTCTCTGTGTAAAAAAAATTCTTCTAACCTCTTCCTTTATTCTTTTGGTGATAATCTTCAAATTTTGTTCTTGCGTTATGATTCGCTGACCAGTAGAAATCCTTTATCCTGATTTATTTGATCAAAACCTCTCATAATTGTTAATATTTCAATCAGATTTCCTCCTAGCTGCCTTTGATCTGATGAAATGAGTCCCAGTTTCTTTAGCAATGATTACAGCTTCTCATCCCTTGTATCATCTTAGTGAATCTCTTCTGCTTCCTCTTATTGATTTATCCCTTTATTTTTTCCTTCAATAGAGGTATAACAATGGCAATGCTCCAGTCCTCTGGCACAATTTCCACATCCAAGGATGTTTGAATGATTGTGGTCAGTGCCTTTGCTATTTCCTCTCTAACTTCCCTCAGCAGTCTAGGATACATGCCATCAGGGCCCAGCACTTTTTCCACTTTTAGTTCCAACACTTTTTTTTCAGCTTTTAAACATTTGTTTTCAGGAGTTGGGTGACACTAATGAACCAGCTGGTGTTTTTTTTTACAGCAATCAAGAAGATATCATGGTTATTTTTCTGGTTCTAGCCCACAAACCAGCACAAGATTTATTGAATTGAATTCCATAACATGCCATGGTGGGATTTGAACTCATGACCTCTGGGTTGCTAGTCCAGTACTATAATCACTAGGTTACCATACCCATAAAAACAAAACTTTTAATTGTAAAAATTAATGTTCATTTTGGAGTGCTTTTGTTGTTTTATATTATTTTATGCCAATGAAAGACCTGACTGTTTACTATGTCATGATTTGTGAATATAGGAATGAATGACTATAACAGTACTCAAATTTTGACCCCCAGTTTTCTTCTTTCCTCACTGGAAGGTAGATTATATTCCATGAGTGCTCTCAGCCCTCCAGTAGCTTGCTGAAGTGGCCATTTTTCATGTATAAACCTAGTGATTGTCAACTGGCTACTCAACTGTGAGCAGCATCATGCCATAGCCGATCCTGATCCTGAACTCACCTCCACAGCCACACAGACATGCACTTGCCACCAGGATTCCCTGGATTTCAATCAGGAGCAGAAACACTCATTATTTCTTCCCTCTAGATCTCTGGGGCTTAGGCCAGTTGAAGAACTACTATTGCTGATCCAGACATGAAATAATTGACTCAGCACAGGCTAGGCATCAAACTTGGAAATGTTGTCTAGTTTGTACAGCTCAGTTTCATGTTAGTTGGTGTACTTACCCATTGAACCATCAAGTCGGTTTACAGCAACTTTATCAAGATATATATGAATAAAATGAATAATAACTGTGTGTCATTGATTCAGATGACATCATAAACAGGGAAAGAAGCTCAAATAATCATCAGTTGAATCTGTTAATGAGACTATTTTCAGTTTAATTCATCAGTGCCACCCATTATTTTTTATAATCGTGTAATGACACTTTGAACAAATTAATCAGTTAATTTGTGATGATATCCTCATGGAAGGATTAGGTGTGCAGTGACTGGAAGATTACCAGAATTAAATTTGTAGTGAGACACTTAGCAATAATCTTTATTTTATTATTGTACAGTCATAATTACAATGATAGTGGTCATTTAACCTGTTTATTGATGTTGTCGCTTTTGTTTTTCTGAAACTAATATAAAATTAGATGTTGTGTAGATACCAGAACAGGCTATTTAAATGATAGAATCATGGAATTTTACAGCACAGAAGGATGCCATTGCACTTGCATCGGTTCTCAAAAAGAGCTATCCACCTCGTCCTATTTTCCCTTCCCCATATCCTTTACAACTTCTCTTTTGTATACAATTGCTGGCTCACTAAATATTAACACTGAGCCTTCCAAAGGTGGGTAAGTAAAATGCATGCACTCAATATTGGATCTAAAGTCCTGTAAAACAACAATTTTTCAATTTCACTGATTATGTTCATCATTTTAATAAAGTTTTTTTCTCCTCTGGCAATTGTGTAAAGGAACTACTTCCTGATGCTACTGCAATATGCCCACAGCAAAGCTGTGCAACAGCAATTCGAATAATATGTCAGTATTGCAAATTAAAAGAGATTATGCTCTTTAAGGTATTTGATTATTTTCTCTATGATGGTGAAAATGAACAGAAAATTGTTACCTGGCCTCTGCCAGTGCTACCTTCTTAATTGCCCACGCATAGTAGTATTATAGTATCATAGTATGGTACAGCACAGAAGGAGGCCATTCAGCCCATTGTGTCTTTGCCGGCTCTTTGAAAGATCTATCCAATTAATCCCACTCCCTGCTCTTTCCCCTTAGCCCTGTAATTTTTTTACCTTCAAGTATATATCCAATTCCCTTTTGAAAGTTATTATTGAATCTGTTTCCACCACCCTTTCAGACAGTACATTCCAGATCATTACAACTTGCTGTATAAAAAAATGTTTCCTCATTTCGCCTCTGGTTCTTTTGCCAATCACCTTAAATCTGTGTCCTCTGGTTACCGACCCTCTACCACTGGAAACAGTTTCTTCTTATTTACCCTATCAAAACCCTTAATGACTTTGAACACCTCTATCAAATCTCCTCCTAACCTTCTCTGCTCAAAGAAGAACAACCCCAGCTTCTCCAGTCTCTCCACATAACTGAAGACCCCATCCCTGGTACCATTCTAGTAAATCTCTTCTGCACCCTCTCTAAGATCTTAATGACCTTCCTAAAGTGTGGTGCCCAGAATTGAACACAATTCTCCATCTGAGGCCTAACCAGTGTTTTATAAAGGTTGAGCATTACTTCCTTGCTTTGTACCCTATTAATAAAGTCAAGGATCCCATATGTATTTTTAACAGTCTTCTCAACTTGTCCTGCCACCTTCAAAGATTTGTGTACATACACCCCCAGATCTCTCTGTTCCTGCAATCCCTTTAAAATTGTACCATTTAGTTTATATTGCCTCTTCTCTATCTTCCTACCAAAATTTATCACTTCACACATCTCTGTATTAAATTTCATCTTCCCATTTCATCAGTCAGTTACTATCCTCCACATTCTTTACTACATTTCCAAGTTTCATGACATCTGCAAACTTTGAAATTCTACCCTCTATACCTAAACCCAGATCATTAATATATATGTCAAAAAGAGCAGTGGACCTAATACTGACCCGTGGGGAACATTTCTGTATACTTCTATCCAGTCTGAAAAACAACCGTTCACCACTACTCTCTGCTTTCTGTCCCTTTGCTAATTTTGTATCCACGCTGCCACTGTCCCTTTAATCCCCCGGACTTTAATTTTGCTAACAAGTCTATTATGTGGTACTTTATCAAATGCCTTTTGAAAGTCCATATACACAACATCAACCACACTACCCTCAACAACCCTTTTCGTTACTTCATCAAAGAACTCAATCGACTTAGTCAAAAACGATTTTCCTTTAACAATCCATGCTGACTTTCATTTGTTAGCCCATACTTTTCCAAGTGCCAGTTAATTTTGTCCTGGATTATTGTCTCTAAAAGTTTCCCCAACACCGATGTTAGGCTGACTGGCCTGTAATTGCCGAGTTTATCTCTCTCCCCTTTTTTTGAATAAGAGTGTAACATTTTCAATCCTCCAGTCCTCCGGCACCATCCCCATAATCTAAAGACAATTGGAGGATTGTGGCCAGAGCCTCCACAATTTCCATCCTTACTTCTTTCAGTAACCTAGGATGCATCCCATTTGGATTGGGTGACTTTTCTATTTTGAGTACTGCCAACATTTTAAGTACCTCCTCTTTATCTATTTTTATCCTATCCAATATAGCTATTATCTCCTCCTTTACTGCTACAATGGCAGCATCCTCTTCTCTAGTGAAGGCCATTCATTTAGAACCTCAGCCATATCCTCTGCCTCCACAAGAAGATTTCCTTTTTGCTCCCTAATTGGACCAACCTTTCCTTTGAATACCCTTTCACTATACTCGGTGATGTATCTAAGGCCCTGTAGTGATTCTGGCTTATTCTACTCTTGATAATTCCTTCCCTTCATGGGAGGTAACATTTAGCCTTTTTTGACAATGATCTGTGATAATTTAGCACAAGGAATCACCATGTCTTATCATTCCATGGCTTAGAACACTGGAGCCCTAAATACAGTGTGACACTGCACCATCCAAACTCAATCCTATTTAAAAGATGTTCAATAGTGTGTTTCCAAACACAATCATTTGTTAAGTGTTTGAATTATACTCTATTAGACTGGTGGAAAATACAGATTGAAATATTGTATCTGGAGGATGCAGTTGCTTCTGCTACTTCGAGTGAATTCGGGCAATGTACCATGGTGATGTCATCATTCATGCAGTCCAAGGTTTTCCATCATAACTCATCACAAAGTGCAAAAAAATCTAAATATTGTTAAATAAAGCAAGCTGTCTTAAGAAAGTGTGATCAAACCACGTATATCCTTGGTTTTATCCACATTTTATAAAGGTGACATGACATTGCATTCTCATTACTTGAACTATTTTTTGGCAATACATTTGAAAAGGATATTCACAGAATAAACTCATATCTCACAATAGCTTGCACTGCCTCCAGCTGCATTGGACCTGGGCCACAAAGGAACCCAGTGCATCATTAAGCTCATTGTTTTTCTAGTTTCTTAAAAAATAACATAATCTAATTACTTCTTGGATTAAGCAGAATACAACATGTAGAGTCAAGGGACTGGTTTGTATCTCACTCATGAAGGTGGCCATAACTCACTGCTGAGTTATCAAGTCAGCCGACACATGGGATGCAAATCATATCCTTTGGCTGTTCATGAGGAATTCCCTATTTGTTAGGCACAATTTTCTTGATAAGCATAATTTTACTTGCCCTTTATTTTTATTTCTCTTTTATTGCCAATTTTCAGCAGCAATTCTCTCCCTCCCTTCTTCTCTTGAGGGATTTGACTCCTTGTTGGTGTACAGTTCCTTGAGTGTCAGTCACCCTCTAGTTCTTCATCTGGATGGCCATTGTTCACTTGTCATCCTCAACTTCCTGCATCAGAAAGTCATTTGACTGTAGGGGGCTTACAGGTGAGCCTGATCCTGTCCTCACTCAGCATCCCCATGTACACTTCCCAGAGGAGTCATTTGGATAATGATCAGGAGCAAGAAGCTGGAACAATTATCCCCTCTATAATGCAGAGATGCTGAGGCCATTTGTAGCATGCATGCCACGACTCTGACTAAGATCAGATAACTCTGGACAAATTGCAAATGGGATCTTTCTGATCTGTATGGTTCAGCTATTTAAGGAATAGTTTATTTGAGCCATTGAAGGTACACCTACTTGTCTTTTTCTGTAATAAATTCATAAATTCTAGATGGAAATTTTCCTCATTGTCATACTTGTGAACCAATAGGTTCCATGGCATTTTCCAATAGAACACAGCAACTCCCCATTTTTTCTGTTTTTTCCAACTTTACTAAAATGCCTGTTTATCTTTTAGCCACAATCTAATCAATCTTTTATTTTTACAGATGCTAACTTACCTGCTGTGAATTTCCAACACGTTTAGTTTATATTTCTAATATCTGTAGCTTTCTTTCTCTTTTTACAAAAGTAAAGCTGAGTTTTATTTTGCATAATCAGAAATATTTACAAATAATCCTTCAATATTTATGAGGGATTTCTGTATACATTTGGTTTTCTCGCATGTCCAATGTGTAATATATGTCTATCAAAGTTAGGGTTGACAGTGTTAGGTAATGAAACATTTAATCTGTGTCTGTGAATCAACCTTCACTTTTCAGGAGGTATTGGTGTAAGGTTTCAGCTCCTTTGCAGAGCGCCCCCTAATGCTCTGAATGGACATTCCAATTGTATGTATGTGTTCTATTTGTGACCTCTGAGGGCAATACTGCTGAAGCACGGTTTGGGACATTTATTGGGACAGCTGGCAGACAGGAAGAGACCCTTGTCTCCTTTCGTTCTCTCTCTGGGATGGATTGCAAATCTGGTCATAAAACGGAATGGATACCATTCTAACTATTGCAGCACTCCATTCACTGCAATCCTATCGTGCCATTCTTGCTTTATTTTATGTTAACACCGAGTAAAGTCATAAATTTGAGAAATGTCTATGTAATAAAGTGCTATAGTTTTTCCTTGTTTTGCCAAAACCAAGAATGCAGTTTTACTGCCATTTTTGTGCTAATGTAAAGTAGTTTGGGGATATGCATGGGTGAAAAAAGTCAGTAAAAGTCAGAAGTCAGGTATATAATTTCTGAGTACACAAAACCAAAACACCTGAGACCCAGTACAAGACATGTAGGTAGTCTCACGCCACTTGGAGTTTGTACTGAATGTAGTATAACTCCATCCTACTGTAGATTGCCCAGGTGATTCATCCAGCTTCTTGGGCCTTGGATGCAAGCAACAGAACTTTCTTTGTCACTGAGCTTTGTATGAGGTACAGTCGGCAGTGTAGGAACATAGGAACAGGAGTAGGCCATTCAACCTGGGATGTAACCTGGTGTAACCTGGGATTGTCAATTGAGGATTGCACTCGACTGATACTGATTTCAAATTGGCAGCTGTTGTATTACGACACCCCAATAAATGTATAGTGGTAGCTGGATATCAGGGAGTATGCAGCATTTTAGATCTTGCTTCATGCATATGTCTCTTTAGTTGAAAATTTGTAGTGACAGCGACTTTGTTATGTTTCTCTACCTCCTCCTCCACACGTGAAAAATCAAAAATCCTGAAAGTAAGAGAATGCGCGGCTTAGTTGGTAGTACTTTTGTCTCTGGGTCAGATTGTGGGTTTGAGTCCCACATGACGACTTAATCCAGAGTGACACTCCAGTGCAGTACTGAGGGGGTGTTGCACCGGCAGAGATGCTGCCCTTTGAATGAGATATTAAACCGAGGTCCCTGTGTGTTTGGGTAGACGTCAAAAGCAGCATTGGGAAGATAGAAGGATTGGTATTCTAGAAGGAAGAGATCAAAATGGGCCAAAGAGCTTCCTTCATCCAAAAGTATCTCGTTAAAAATGTTTATGTATTCCATGGATTATTTGCTTTGATCTGCAGCAGTATCATCGAAGATCACGCAGTGAGAAATTAATTGCAATTCGCATTATTGTACGAAAAAATGAACGAACCTATTGATAGAACATAAAACCAGGTTTGATCTGCAAATGTTAATTAACTCCAGGATACTGCGCCATTGTTTGTAACAACAGGAGAACGTTCAGGAACTTTCTCCTATTACATGCTGAGTAACAGAAATGACCCAACCTGATATTATTAATACAGAAACCATAAACTCCTGACCTGGCACGTAATCACCTGACAGTTCTCTTTATTCTGGATTGCAATCCTATTTTATTTCTCTATTTCCACGCCCTAGACCCTCCTTTCAGTAACTTTCCCTTTGTTATTCATTCCCTGTCTTCTCATTTTCACTGTTTTCATCCCCTCCCTCTATAATCTAGTCTTTCACTTTGAATGTTATTTCTCTGTTTGACACTTTTCCTAGGAAATTGCGCCCTCTGTCGCTCATAGTTGGTCTGCGCATTTGGGAACGAAACGCTTCAACTTTTATACATTTTAAAGGTTGAAACAGCGGTGCTTAAAATGTGCTGGAAATCGAGCGTTTGGACATATATTATTTTTAAACGGAACTTGTCGCAGTTCCTTTTTGAAAGTTAAGAGTTTAAAGAGCAAAATTGATTTCTATAGCAACTATTCACGATTTGATTTTTAAACAAAAGCCGGGGTTGTTACCTAGGGAATTACCGCCTTGTTCCTTTAAAGTTGTTATGTAGAGCGGCGAGCTGTCCCAAACACACCAGGTGATAGAAAAGTACGTTATCTAACGGAGCAGTTACAAAGTTCTGAAAGTGACTCGCGTTTAGATTGCTATTAAAACAATTATTTAGAATGGAATATTATCCAGTCAAATTGGAAATATATAAATAAATGCAGTTACTAAATCGAAAATTTGCATTTTCACAGATGAATATACTAAATCATTACCTATGTAACATGTGTGTACGTATATCTGTGTGAATATATATCTTTTTTAATCCTCCTAACACACCAAGGGCTATTTTGTTTGATTAAAACGAAGCAGTTACACAGGAGAAGGTCAATGCCCTGGTGAACAATTACTATTGGTCATTTAGAAATACTGACTACGATTAATGACGCACCATATAGGCAACTTTAAACGGCACCAGCTCACATTAAACCGTTATATGTGCTGTTCTTGGATGGTTTTCCTCTTTTTCTCTCACCAGGTGATGTTTATGTTGCATTTGGGCCTCACAGTTTGACTGTTGCTCGGAGATCCTGCTGTGTCTGGAGCTTTGCACTAGAACTCCCTATCCCTGAAGGAACAAAGTTGATGTATCCGGCTGGGGATTTCAATGAAAGCATTCAGTGAAAGTAATAGTACTGCACAGGTATCGTTTCTGCATCATGTATTTAAAATATGCACTACTTTGGGTCCAGTTTTTGGAGTGCTCCAAATCCGGGGTATATTAGGTTTTTGACAACCATGTGCTCTCAGCTTTTGCAGTTTTAGTCATTTCTGTCTCTGCTTGATGTTATCTTTTTATTTGTTCTGGCTAACTCTCCTCGCTAGCTCATCCCTTCTTCCCTTAATTAATGGATCAATTAACTCACTTTGCGTTAAGTTGGTTCTTGTTGCGATTTACGTAATTAACTTATTATCCTTTTCATTTTTAGCAACTTATTTATTTCATTTTTGCTTTTCAATTAATTGTCTTCCTTCTTCTATATGCATGCAACTAGCAGACACAATCACCTCACCCTCGGGTACATTTTATATACCAATGCACGTCGCAAATTTACACCTCGATGTGCAGATGTACGATGGTACTTTAGTTTATCTACCACCGTATTGAGGGAAAGGGTTTTTTTTGTAGATAGATGATGCTTTCGTTAATCCAAAGGAGAATTTAAAAGCATCTCTCTATAGATTTTTTTAAAACTGGAGTTCGGGTGAAGTGCGTGTATCGTTTTCCATTAATTGCAGGAATTAAATGGAATGTATTTGATACCAATGCAGTGCTTGGGGGAAGGGAATAACTTACCATTGAACTATTAAAGATGATACTCAACCAGAAGATGGAAAATATAAATGTCAACTAGCAAGAGTCTGAGTTAGTTTTATGTTGCATGAGCCGTCAACGCTTCATGGTTTATCTTCGGATTTCTTTATTTTCGACCAACGTCCTCAAGCCTGTTGATAAATTTGTCTTAAACACACGTTGTCCTTTGAAGTAACCTAACATCTTTACAGCAAACACCGCCCAGAATCGTTTCTCATCTGCTTTATGTACAACTTATAAAAACACTGCACATAATGCTATGAACCCGTCCGTAATACAAATCAATACTCTAAAAGCAATAGCAATCAGCAAAATAGAGGTCCGGACATATATGAAAAGTCTTATCTAATAAATAATCATTCATTGAATTGATATGCAAATGTCAAGTGTTTTCCTTTTAAAGAATCTTCTCTGTGGAAAGATGACGCGACTAGCCGCTTTAGAACCCGTGTTTAAAATATTTTCTGCAGTAGATCTGTTAACTGATGGCCCTTTGCAACAAGGCTCCACCTCATTTAGTGATGGAAATTCATATTAGCCAATCAGGTCGATCTCCCAAAAGACCCAGACACCCAGAGCTATATTACCCCTCTGAAAACTTTCGTGTAACTCAGACCAGTTTCTCAGAGATCATCGTTTGGATAAGTTCAGCTTCCTTTGATAATTCATTATATTAAGTAGACCTGTATAACCGAATCGCGGCCGCCAGCGGGATATCTCAATATTATATCCTTTCATTTGTTTAAACCGATGTTAGAAGCAATCATGCAGGACGAAGAAAACTCCCCAGTCTCTCCAGTAGAGAGCCTGAGCAACAGTGAGGACGAAGGGGACAGGCAGCAGAAAAAAAGTGTCAGAAAGAGGCGACCGAGCAGAAAATCTGGAGAGGAAACAGACAGCCCAGCGTCAGGGAAAAGGGGCAAGAAGACGGACGGTAGCCCCCAGTCCTTCGAAGAACTGCAAACCCAAAGGGTCATGGCCAATGTAAGGGAGCGTCAGAGGACGCAATCCCTCAACGAAGCCTTCTCTGCCCTGCGCAAAATCATCCCGACCCTGCCATCAGACAAACTGAGCAAAATCCAGACCCTCAAACTCGCAGCGAGGTACATCGATTTCCTTTACCAGGTCTTACAAAGCGATGAGCTGGACAACAAAATGTCGAGCTGCAGTTATGTGGCACACGAGAGACTCAGTTACGCTTTCTCAGTGTGGAGGATGGAGGGAGCCTGGTCCATGTCCGCATCACACTAGCAGCTACCCTTACGACAAAGGTACGCATCAACTTGGCATAGTTTATTAAATGTGCTTTACAAATAATATAATACTTATTAGATCGCCAGTAAAGGTAAAGCAGAGCTTCATGTCCCGTGTATATCCAGATTGGTTTTATTGTCATTAAAATGAAAATTCAGCGGGACATTTAAATCCAAATGCACCATTTTCAAAATGTTTCCCTACTGATTTATTTTGGTAACCACGATTAATGTTTCCCATTCTTGCTGGGTTTTTTTCATATTATTAATTCAGGTTTTCACTTGCTCCCTTCCTCTTGTTTTCTAGGTTTCCGTTCCTTCTTTCCTCTTTTTCCTTCTGTACGTCCCACACGAATCTCCACTTCTCACCAATTAACTATCCTCTTCACTTCTTCACTTCTAGTTCAAAGTTACCCCACCATCTTTGTCTATAATGAATTCAACAACTTTCACTTTCTGTCCTTTCTCTAGACCAATTTCCAACCCACAGTCCAAAACCATCATTGGGTGAAAGAGTCTACTTCAGAATGCCAAAGAGCGAGAAAGGTTAAAAATATAAGATTCACAACCTCAGGATCCATGGGGATCTGAACGGGGTTTATCCCCCCACCCTCCTACTGACAAGTAGAGGTGCCAAAAACAGTCGTCCTTTGGCTCGCTAATCTCAGTGTAATCTGTTGCTGTTTTCCTAGGTGAAAAAGATTTGCCACAAAGGGCCAACGGCTGGACAGACAACAGAGTCTGACGTCTGGATACTTATACACGTTGATCCTTGCCACTGATGGATAATGAGAGAAAAGTTTTTTAAAAAACTAATGGAAAGGGCGTGGGGAGCACTTACAGAAAACGAGCCATGGACGCTGACCCATCCAATTGTGCGGCTATACAATCATTTGTACATCTGAGGTGTATTTTGCCATTTGCATCATTTTATCCTGACGATGAATGTTGTTGGAACTCCTTCCTTCCTTTACTATGCATGCCTTCAACAATCATGTCTATATCTGCTATTGAGGACGCAGGAAAGTTGAATTATTTTATTTTGTTTTTCCAAAACTGCTACGGTGAACAGGTCTAGAGTGACAATGAGTTTATAGAAAATGGACCAAACTGTTATGCAAAATGCAGTTGGTTAGTCTTTCCTCTCTTGAGAAACATTTATTTATTTATTAATGTGCCATGTCTCAATGCATATAGATCTGGTGTCTAAATGCATTCATATTTTTGTGATTGTTTTGTAAATACCTTTGTATATTTTCTGCAATAAATACCTATGATCTGAACTTTAAGGCAAAGTTATATGCATATATATACAAATAAGGCTATTTTACGGTATAATTTGGTTGCTACTTAAGGGGTAAACTTGATGATGAATAGCTGTTTGTAGTAAGTTGTAACGACCCCCAGGAGAGAGTGGAATCTAACAAACAAACGGTGCAGAAAAGACAAACAGAACGGCTACTGACAGACAAAGGCGAGTGAGCTAGAATGAGAGGGAATGCCTTAACACCGTTTAACACGGGCTCATTATTGACCTTTTAGAGGGCTGTAATTAAAAACATGCACAGCAATGTTATGTCGCTTTCAAGATCTGGATTCATGTTAATACTGCAGTGCTTGCTTGGAGATAACTACGAGCTGTGAAAAGAAGACCAAAAGAGCGGTTCGCTCCTGCTTTTTGTTTGTATATCTGCATGAAGCCAGTTCGTTAATTCATGAGATATTGGTAAATTATAGCTACCTTACATAGACTGATATTTGCATATTGTACCGTGGAACAGAAATACCCATACATCTTAAAAGCACGTGACAAAGTAACCGCTTTGAAGGGAAATTAGGTGCAGAATTCTCAATAACTGAGTGGACGAATTCTTTAGGCACAACATAGGTTATCATATCAATATGTTAATATGAAATACTTGTTTGGAACGAATTGTACAATACGGATATTGTTTTCTTTAACTACCCAAACAGCAGAATAAAAAAAATCCACCTTATTTACGTCGCTGGTAATGAAATAAGATGTTTATGTGATTTAGCTTTCTAATCCAGAAAGCCTCTTTCATTTTGCTTCTGTTAATCTGTGCGCACAAAATCAGATTTTAAAGTTTGCATGTCTCCAAATTCAGTTTAACGTTTTCCACATTCGAAGAGTGTTTCTGTACAAAGGCGTAGAGGTTTGGCTTACCGAAGCGTTATTCCAAATGGTCTAACATAACAAACCCTGCACTTAATAGACGAAGAAAGCAATTGGAGCAGGCGAGCTGACACTACTGCTACTTTCTTACAGCCCTCGACTTTTCCAATAAAGAGCGTGCCAGTGGTAATGTGTAACTGAAATGTTTTTGTAATTTTACTCTTGCTCTAGATATTACCACATAGGGGGATTGCCTTACTTTGCTTTCTTATTGATGGATTGGATGTCGAGGTATTTAATTCCTTTACAACATTCGTTCTTGTCTGCTTTAACTGAAATATCAAAAGGTTTAATACATAGCGCATTTTTATCTTAAAAGGGGTTTTCTATTTCATTTTATTCATTGCTGTTTGCCAAGATAATGTAAATGGTACCCGAATCAAGCTTGTTTTCTTTCTCGGTTTGATCACGTTTGAACAAGGTTTAAATAGTTTGGTATTAAATGTTACATCTATATGATAAAGTATATGCATGCATGTAAAGGGAGAAAGCAATGAATTAGGCTCAAGTCGAGATTAAAGTGGTAGGTTTGAGTTATTGTGGATACAGTAATTCCCACATTCCTGTCGATCCTGGGAATGTGAGTTCCACGGCTCGATTTTATATGGCTTCGGCATCAATTGCTGTTCGTCTGTCTTTGACATTTCATCACACATCAAAGACCTGTCCAGAGATCTACATTCCGTCACACTTTTAAAGCTGCACCGAATCCTCTCCCCTCCCCCGTTTGTAGGCCCAAAGGCTGAATTTCAACCAAAAAAACTGATGAAAATATAACCCGCACTAAATTTCTGTCAACCACCCATGCCACAAAAGTGTTTATACGACATTTAATGTGCTAAAGTTAATTTCAGAAGACAATTCTCAACGGCTGCACTAAACCGAATGTTGATTTAATCTTTAATCATTTTGAATCGGTGAAGGGGATTTTTCCCCTTCTGAATATGTTTTCATGATATTGAAATTGGAAACCAGAGTAATGCAATGAGTGTGTGCCCTGGAAAACCGGACATCACACTGCACTGTATTGTACATGGGGGAGATCTCGGGGTCACAATTAAAGGCCACTGTACTATTCCATCTCTGTGCCTGGGCAGATTTCATTCAAAGTCTCATAACTCGGCCTCCACAAACGTTTCATTTTCTCAGACGCGTTTTAAGATCCTTATGAATCCTCTTAAAAGTCAGTCCTTGAGGAGTGGGAGAGGGGGGTTATCAAAAGAAAAGAAAAGCAATAAAAGGGTCGATATCTTTTTTTAAAAATCCAACGAACCTATGTTTAAGCAAGTCTTTTACAAAAATGAGTGACTGCGGCTTGATTTACAATTAAAAGGGTTATGTATTGGTTCAAATATGAATTGCTACTGCTTATGGGTCCCACTAGATTAGAGGACGGCGGTCCAGCCGCATTTGTGGGTTTAAAACCAGATTTTACAAGGCCGTATGAACATTCCATTGAACCTCGCTGTATACTACAGGACTCTTTACCCCTGAAGGCAATTCTACTTCAAAATATGGATGCATACAAAGCCTACCTCGGTAGTTTTGGAGCTTTTTGTGATTTGTCTGTACTGCCAGAGGGAGCTGCAATTTGTATTGTGCAGTAAAATGTTCCAGTCATTATTTTGATAAATCTCTAGCTGACCAGTGTTCGAATGGGGAAATTTATTATTGTTTAATGAATAACTCCTCCGCCCTGCATTTCCCTGAGCGAATACGTAACTGTAATATTTTAAATGATCCACCAAATAATTTCAACTTGAAAACAAATGATGAGCATACAATTTTTGCAAGGCTTGCGGGGACAGTTAGCAGCTTGCACTTTCATTCGATCCTCTGTTGACTTGCATCCGCGCCAAAAGTGATTAAAGCAGAGCCAACTCATTGAAGAAATGCCCGCCAGAATGTCAGCAAGTTGTGCAACGCGACGAGCGTACACACGTTATTGGGTCCAGATCAGCATTATCTTTCAGGACATTGGCTTTGCAGAGTTTTGGTTCTCAATGACAGAACGCTGCTGCTTGCGGGTGATCAATAAATATGACAACACCGCGTGCTATTTAGAAACACTGCCAAAGCCATATTTCGCAAATGCCACAGCAATAAAAAAAATTTAAAAGGAAAATTCTTTTGTAAACCGTAGATTTGAGTGTTATTAAAGGCAGGGTTTGGATGGGCTTTTGAACCGCGTGGTGCTCTGCAAACTCTCGGCTTTGGCAGATATTCTGACCTTGTACAGTATCGAATTCTTCCAAGGCACATGATTTCACTTGAAGTGCTGCCCAGGAATCCTCTGAAGTGAACGTTTGTCCCAATAAAATGATGTAAGACTTTTTCTTCTTTCATTCCATCTCATCAACAATTTAAACAACAACTAAAAAGGTGGAGAGAAAAAACACGTTATAAAAAATACAAATCGTATTCTTCACCTGAGGTCTGTGTGCAAACAACACGAGCTACTGAAGATATTAACCGTTAACATGTGCCTCTCCCCCACAGACACACATGCAAAAAATGAGTTTCCCTCGATTCATAAACTGTACTAAACTAATATTTGTTGTCCTTAAGTGTGACTTTTAAAATTAAAATGAAGCAACTTTCCTGTGAAGGTGTGTGATTAGAGTTTTAAGGCATCCATGGAATTCCCAGATGTCCATAAAATCAGTGGCAGCATAAATAGCAGAAAACAGATCATCTTCAAGTACGCCAGTTTAAAATAATTCTCCACAAATGCGGTTTGCAGCTCAACTTTTAGAAAGGAGCACGTGATTACGGAGGGGCACTGATTTAGCACTGCTTTGTAATTATGAATTTATTAAATACATAACCAACATTGAATGGGCGCGTTATTAATGCCAACGTGCAACGATTTAAAACAAACTGAGGTGGAAATTACTCGAGGAAACTTTGAAATAAGGTAAAAGTAACGCTTAACCCCAAGTGATGAGAAGTCTCGTACATTACGGGCACACGTGCTACAGGTTTGCTTTAGCTGAATGAAGAACACACGTCTATGTGGAATTATTTGATCTGGTCAGCTCTGATCCGTGCAAACAAGAGGGGAACATCAAACCTGATGCAATGGGCATCCTTTAGGTTCTGTACCCTTTTCTAATCAGCTGGAAACTCCTTATTTATCATGCTGCACAGCTGTGGGGGAAATGGTTTGAAGAAATTTTAAAGTCACTTATTTGTACAATCGGTTACTTTTGTTTGTATTATCATTTATTTTAAGTTGTATTGTCCGTAAAAGTAATGAACTAAAATATAGCGTTTTTCTTCGCTACATTTCGGACATCAAGTCATCAAAAGTAAAAACAAGTTAGCAAGTGATTGTATCAAATATGTTTGCCAGCACAATCTACCTGAATGTGTTTAAGCAGATGTTATAGATGGTGCTAAAACGTCACGTGCAGTAGAGCACAGATGTGCAGGTTTGCAAACACCACGCCTTCCCAACACTTCCACACAAAATGGATTCAGATAGGACGATAAATCACTCGTCAGAAACAAGGAGAAAAAAATCTGATTTTTATTTCATCGGGTGCCGATGGCGTAAGTGCGACCAATGATTTTTTTCTCTCTCCTTACTTTTTGCTAGAGATCGTGGCTGTTTGATCCTTGGGAAAGTATCGGATTCGGTGCCAGAAGGCTGAGACTAATCGATTGCTGTTTGATGGGGTTTGAGGATGATAAGACGAGAGGGAGCATCATGAAGCAGGAATGCCAGTCCTGACAGCCGCACCAGCCACAAGATGCATGGATGATATGAAAGAGACAGCGGTACGCTTTTTAAATGTAGCGAACTGCAGCCACAACTCCAAAGGCCTGTTTATTTCACGTGTCAAGAGCATATTTGAAAGTTTAAAGTTCTTTGGTTTAATTTTCTAATTAAAAAATGATACATACTCATAACAATGCTCCACGTTTATAACAACTGTCCTACATCGTTTTCTTTATATGCCATGGGTTTATATACACGTAATATAACGTAACTTTATATTGTTAGATTTTGATAGGCGGAAAAAAAAAACAATGAATGATAATTATTTATACAGAGATATTGGTTTCTCTGATAAATGCAAGTTGCTGTTAATTATTGCAGATGCCTTGCTCAACGCTCCAAAAACCAATACTATTTAATTAAGACTCATTGATTCGTTTGTACACTTTCTCGGTGTGGGCAAACTTCTCTTAATTGTGCTTTTGTGAAGGGAGATGTTTTATTGTGGTTAATTTTTCTCTCTCGAATACTTTATATTGTTCGTACGGTTTAATTGAAGGGGTTCTATTGCATTCTGAATTTCCATTGATAAGCGATGGTTTTGCTTTATTTTGTGTGAAGGAAACAAGATTTGTAGAAAATGAACGTACACATATGAGGCACGTTTCTGATCGCACCCTTCCCCAGAAAGCATTTTCCTGGTATATTTTGATTTGTCGGAGCTTTTGTCGAGGGCCTGTATACCGAAGAATATCTAAAGGTGTTTAAAACAACTTAGTACAAACATGATAGAATCGTACGTTATAAATTTACTAATTTTGTATCTGTGCAAAAATGCTGTTGTAATGAAGCGTTTTAAAATTATTACGACGACTGAATGCCAAGGCCTTCTTACCTCACAGCAAGGAATGGCTAGATAACGTAAAATGTCCAAATACCTCTAAAATTATTGCAAGATTTCTCTTACCGGCCCAACTTGCCAGTTTTAGAGCCCCCTGCCCAGTTTTAGAGCCCCCTGCCCAGGTTTAGAGCCCCCTGCCCAGGTTCTCTTCACAGATGAGAGCTTTCGTGTAAATCACAACCCACCCAATTTAAAATTGACAGCTTTTAAATGTTGCTGCAATATTCAAAATTGGCAAAAGCGTACGATTGCTCGGTGAATAGACCCAATTGTCCTCTGCAAAGATCAATATCCCAACCCTCTCTTGCTAGATGAGTAAAACTTATTTCTTAAAGTGTACAGTATATCCATCTTGTGTTTATTTAGGGAGGCGTTATTCTTTGTATTAGTGTGTGAAACCACTGGGACCATTTGATTGACAGTTTTACGATCTTTATGCTCTGATGTAAAATACAAACATGAAAAGGACACATTAAAGGTCTGTAGTTAAACAAACAGCTTGATATAAATCTGGCTTGTTTAATATAGGAGGGAAAAAAAGAAATATTCTCTTAGAATAAGGAAACTTCTTCGCAAGCCTCTTTTTAGCAGGACCAAACACGCTCCACTATTCTACACTTAACACCCACTTTCCCTTACAATAAGAAGGTAAAATCACCCAAACGTTTTGACCTAGAAATCCCAGGAGATGCTACTGTCCTACTCCCGTTTTTTTATTTAAATGACCAAATTTACGTGTTGTGTCCAACATTATGATACGCAGTATTACATACATCTTTCTGAGAATATCATTTAAAAAAAATTCTGGGGGCATAAGTGGTGCGCCCTTTCTTAAACACAAAAGGCATATATGCAAAACTTATTAATACTATCCTGCAACCAGGTCATGCGTTGAATAGTTGAATAAATCATAGAGACAGACTCTGGGTGGACAAATAAACCGAATGCCGCTAAAAATCTGAACGGTTAAATGGACACAGAGTAAGTCGTGCAAATTGTAAAAATATAATTAAACATGAACAAACCAATTTAAATCAGGCCTGTGGGTTTTATTTCCACACTATTCTGAAAGTAAATGTAATAATTACTTTAATGCACTAGCCCCAAGAGGCTTTTAAAGCAGAAATGAAATCAAAACAGGTTGTGCCTCAACAAAACTGAAACCCGATGGTGGCTGCTCAGACAGAACTACTTTGTCAGGCGCATGACAGCGACACGATTTTTTTGTAACATTATTTAAAGTTATTACTGTACTTGTGATGATCAGTGACATTTAAAACGCCGACATGCACACACGTTACGCGGTGCAACAGGTAAAAATTAACGAATGCTCGAGGAAGGGAAACGATGAGAAAGAATTGGTTTCTCATCAATGAACTTCCCAAATCACCGTGACACCTCGATTCTCCACAGTAAAACGCACGTGTCTGTGTTATGATAAACTTTTAAACTGTTTGCATTACACTCTCTCTGCTATTTTATTGGGTTACCTTTTGCCTAATATCTGAGGTGTGACAAAATCCCATGTATTCATCTGAAAGCAAATGCACTTCATCTTTAACAAATTGTAACGGTGCTCATGACCCCCGCGAGAAATAACTATCTATGTAATGTAAACGGATAAAATAAACAGAGCCCCGAAGAAAAGGACGGTGCTGAATGTGTTGCTTCAGTAATTGTGGATAAGGCAGGTTGGTTTACATGGCGCCTTGCCTTTTTGTCACAGTCTTATATTAACGGAGGCATGCCTAAACTTTGTTCACATGACGTTATGTAATGGTCACCTTTTTGCAGAATATTATTATATTCACAGTATAAATTCTAGCACAATAAAAAGCCAGCCGTACCTTAAAGAGACAAACGTTCCCTTTTCTTCTACTTTGATGTTTGTTTTCTCCACAATCTGCTACAGTTGTACTGGAATGTGCTGAGTTTCTTGATCGCCTATTTAGTTCCCACTCCCATCAGTGAATCGAAAGGACAGATGGAATTAATACTATTCATCTTTGAGTAAATATTATTATAAAACTGAGTTTGGGCTCTTTATAACCGCGATGTACGTTTTAAACGGTAGATTATACTTTTGGGTTAGTTTAATCAACTCTGTAACATTTATAATCTAATAAAATCTTTTCTCCTTGAATGATAAATTGAGTCGTCAGCAAGGTGTTACATTTTTCACTTAGCAGTTCCTCAACCTAACAGTTACCGTTTAGAGCGCTATAATGTCCAAATGACTAAAGTAAGACAGACGGGGAGATTATCCTATAGTTTTTTAGTCTGTGCAGGTCATCATTGACAGATCTGATGCCTTTAAAAGTATTGATTTTCACAGAGCCCGGTCCGATCAAATCGGGCCGGGTGTAACCAGGGGAGTGTGTTTATGGCTCGGATACACAGCCTTTGATCGTTCAGTTTTTTCTATTCAATATGGAAAGGCTCTCGGGACGCTCGTTTCATTTGGGTTGCTACAGGATGATTTATTGCAAACGTTTCTTTATTTGACAGTACCAGATGTCAGACTTCAAATACCGGTATCTGCCACAGTTTAGCAAAAGAGATGGGTCTAATAGCCATGACACCCGCTTCACTGGCCTTGAAGGGATTGGAAGGGTTAACATATGTGTGTCTCTGCGCAGTTTCTTACCAATGCATGGTACAGGGCAGTACAAGTAACACACATTTTATGTGTGTGCTACATCGATATAAAGCGTGGCCTGCAAAGTATTATCTGTTGTTCAGAAGCTGTTGTTTATTATATAGTGTTACCACTCTAGTAATTTAAAGGACTGGTCGGATATGCAATATTAACTGAATACTGCATTGATGATGGAATTTCGGTCATCGTCTCGACATGATCCCGTACAGCATTTCTACCTCAAACAAATATGTAAAGATTTGCTATTTATATAGCGAGTCATATCCATAATTGAATCATCAATCAATTTGGCAACATGGTGATGTGCTTTAACTTTTTAATGACTGACATATCTGTAATAAGTAAATGCAACCTTTAACATGAATGTCAGAACTGTACATTTGGTTTCTGAAACCATCCTATAAATAAGTGGTTTACTAGCTATACATTATTAAATGGACATTTGGATTTCCTAGGTGGAGACAATGTTCAAGGGATGTCATATCATTGAATCATAGAAATTTAAGGCACAGAAGGAGACCATTCGGCCCATCGTGTCTGTGCCGGCCGAAAAAGAGCTAACCAGCCTAATCCCACTTTCCGGTTCTTGGTCTGTAGCCTTGTAGGTTACGGCACTTTGAGTGCATATCCAAGTACTTTTTAAATGTGATGAGGGTTTCTGCCTCTACTACCCTTTCAGGCAGTGAGTTCCAGACACCCAACACTCTCTGGGTGAAAAAAATTCTCCTCAGCTCCTCTCTAATCCTTCTACCAATTACTTTAAATCTATGCCCCTGGTTATTGACTTCTCTGCTAAGGGAAATAGGTCCTTCCTATCCACTCTATATAGGCCCCTCATAATTTTGTACAGCTCAATTAAATCTCCCCTCAGCCTCCTCTGTTCCAAAGAGAAAAACCCCAGCTTTTCCAATCTTTCCTCATAGCTAACATTCTCCAGTCCTGGCAACATCCTTGTAAATCTCCTCTGTACCCTCTCTAGTCATGGAAAGAACTCCATTAGCTTCCTCAACCTGGACTGGACTGGACTCTGGTCGACGTTGACTTCTGGTGATTCAGTTCATCATCTAACCTGTTGTTTAGTGCAATGATAGTACACCACATCGAAACAGACCAAGTCCAACTTGGAATTAAGTTGCAGTTATGCTGGAGCTACTGGTCAAAGAGAAAGATTTATATAGCGTAGTGGACTGGAATGCAACGCACTGCTGGCAGACCTGAATAATACTGCACTCCCCAGGCCGCTAACTTTTAATGTTAGTAGAGAGGTTAGTAGAATGGGCAGAAATGTGGCAATTTAATATAGGGAAGTGTGAAGTAATACACTTTGGGACCAAAACAAGGAATGAAAGTATACGTTCAATGTTGGAGGATGTGGATGATCCGAGACCTAGAAGCTCAGATACATAGGGCGCTAAATTGGGCCGTGTAGCACCCGTTGTTTCGGTGCTACACGGCCTCTCCAACATCCAAGATAGAGTCTTGGATGCGCACGCATGTTTCCAGCGTGACATGCGCCAGATGCCATCTTGGTATAGGAGTTAGCACAGCCACAATTACCGAATGCTGGAAGCATGTAAAGTAGGGAGAAAATGGCTTCAATCAGTGTGCAACACTGATTTAAAGTGATAGACACCATTTTGGAACATAACGCCCAACTCAACGCACAGTCTTAACCCCGGCCATCTGAACGTGTCTTAGAGTGCCTGGAGGACCCCCACCAGGACCAGGCAGGATTTACAGGTTAGTGGCTGGATTATTGCTTCTGGCTACCCAGACATTTACAACTGTTTTGGCGGTCTCCTACACTTGAATACTAGGACGCAGGGACATAGCCTAACATTTAGAGCCAGGACGTGCAGGAGTGAAGTTAGGAAATGCTTCTACATGCAAAGGGTAAGAGACGTTTGGAATGCTCTTCTGCAAACGGCATTGGTGCTAGCTCACTTGTGAATGTTAAATCTGAGATTAATAGATTTCTGTGAATCAAAGGTAGTAAGGGATATGGGGCTAAGGCGGGTATATGGAGTGAGGTCACAGGTCCACCATGATCTCAATGAATGGCGGAACAGGCTCAATGGGCTAAATGCCACTGTCACTTGCTGCCTCTTGATATGCGTCACCCACTCCTGCAAGAAAGCACGACTTGTGTCTGGGTGATGTGCTCGTCATGGTTTAATAGCTGCTGATGTGTGGCCTGTGAGTTGTGGGTGGGCGGCTTGAAACAGTGGTAACGTGTAAGGGTGAAAGGAAGCATCTGATTGGAAGAGTTGAGTACTGATGGAAAGAGTTTGTTGGTATGTGGGGGATGGGGGGTGTAGTGCATGGTGCAGTTGGTAGGAGACACCACTTGACAGTTGACCTCACTCACTTTGACCACTCATGTCAAAGCATTGAACTTCTTCCTGCACTGCATCCATGTTCATGATGTTGTGCACCTGGCATTGACTTCGTCCCCTGTTGCCTCCCACTGCCTTTTGGATATGTCTGGAGGGCCTCTTGCCCCCCCCCCCCCCACCCCCATGGATGATGGATGTCTCTCCTTCTGTCCACCTCTTGCATCATGGTCTCTAGTGCATCAGCAGAGAACCTTGATGCATGCACTCTCGCAGGCCTGGTACCAACTCAGATCAGCACATTGGTGAAGTCTGACGTGCAGATTGGAGGATGTGGGATTTAGTAGTGCGCAACTTTTATTCAATGTTTTAACATAATTCATCAGTGTGTAAACATAGGGATGGGACCTGCATCTGTGTTTTATGTATGCAATGTCTGATCTCTGTTCAGACTGCATGCAGACAATAGACTGTTATTTTCAGCAAAGAAAAGGTACCAGCTACCTTTAAGAGATTGAGCGCCCTCTGGTGGTGGAAAGTGTGAATTGCATTGATTCCAGGTGCAAGGCCTGGAATGGAACGCTGATTGCAGGTGAGTGCTCCGGTCAGCTGAAACTTGCGTCCTGCCTGCGCAGGAGCCATTGGGCATGGGATAATAGCACATCATGCTACCTACGCCCAAAAACGGCCCCTATCCAATTTTATCCCCTATAGTTTCTTGAAAGTGCAAGTGCAGGTAGTTAAAGTTATAAAAAGAGAAAAAGCACTTTGTGTTTTATAAATAGGACACAGAGTACAAGAGTAAAGAAGAAATGGTAATGTTGTACAAGGCAATGGTCAGGCTACAGATAAAGTATTGTGTGCAGTTTTGCGTGCCCATTATAGAAAGGACCTCAAAGCCATAGAAAGTGTATAGAATAAATTCACCACAGTGATACCAGGGTTGGATAACTATAGTTATGGTGAGGAGACTTCAGATACTGGAGACTATTTCTACTACAGCAGAGAGGGCTAAGAGGAGATTTAATAGACAATTTTAAAATTATGAACGGTTTTCATAAGGTCAACAGTTAAAGATTATTTTCTCTGGTTGGGGAGTCAGTAACAAGGGGCCATAAATTTTAACTATTCACCAAGACAATGAGGAGAGAGGTTAAGATAAATTTCTTGATGTAGAGAGTTGTTGGTGTCAGCTGTGGTTCAGTTGGTAACATTCTTGCCACTGAGTCAGAAGGTTGTGGGTTCAAGTCCCATTTCATAAGACTTGAGCACATAATCCAGACTGATACTTCAGTACAGTACTGAGGGAATGCTGCACTGTCGGAGGTGGCACCTTTCAGATTGGATGTTAAAGATCTCATGGCACTATTTCGAAGAAGATCAGGGGAGTTATTTCTGGTGTCTTGGTCAACATTTATCCTTCAGTCAACATCACTAAAACAAATTATCTGGTCATTATCTCATTGCTGTTTGTGGGACCTTGCTGTGTGCAAATTGGCTGCCGTGTTTCCTACATTACAATAGTGACCTCACTTTAAAGAAGTACTTCATCAGTTGTAAAGCACTTTGAGACATCCCAAGGTTGTGAAAGGTGTTATGTAAATGCAAGTCTTTCTTTCTTTTGTTGGAGTATGAAATAGACTGCCACAGGGAATAGTTTATGCAGACACTATTGTATCTTTTAAGGGAAACATCAATAAATACTTAAAGCAGAGGAAGATACAGGGCTATGGGGAGAGCGCTGGGCAGTGAGATTAGTTTTAGATTTCTCGCTATTGTTCATCTTGCAAGGTCCAAGAATTTCACCCTCTAGCGGCACATTACGAATGCCCCCGGCCATCCCTCTTAATCATGGCCCCAGTTCCAAAAACCAACAAAGTAGAACTGGAGTCCTAGTCCATTATTCCTAGCTGGAGTATTCAGGTAATCGGCCTTAGCAAGGGGGCAGCACAGACATGATGGGCTGAATGGCCTCCATCTGTGCTGTAAACTTCTATGGTTCCATGGTTCCAAGAGTGCAAATGGCAGTGTGCATTCTCTCCTAACATAAAAAAAATTAAGGCTGCATTTACATTACAACCATAGCATTAGTGTAAAGCAGCTTTGTTTCACATTGATGCTAAGAAGCCGTACTGTAAATCTGGAGTCAGGGCTTGTTTGTCTCTGTATTGAGGCAGAATGAGACTCTGTTCTCTAGGGAGTCTCACTTATCTTCACCCTGCAGTCAGGCTGGGCCCTGATTCTGATTTTATCATTGTAGTGTAAATCCAGCCCAAAGGTAAGTTTATAAAGTACCCTGGTGGACAACAACTCAAACCAGTGTAAAATGGGCTACTCTAGGGTTCTCACATTGCTTGGCTTTAGTGTGATTGGGTGTTAGATGAAGACCTGACTCCTTAGTCACGTTATTACTTTTGAATTGACATGCACCTGAAACTGCTTCCCTTTGGTACGAAAATGGCAGTTTAACTGCATTTTTAATTCTGCCCCATATTTTGGTACGTAAAATAATGATACATAAGCAGGCAGGTGAGAAAATCGAAGGACAGCAGTGAGCACTAGGTACCGTTTGATATATCTTATCTGTTATCAGAAACTGCAATTGTTCATAAATATTTAATGTTTTGTACCTATCTGATCAGATAGATTGATCAACAAATAAATAATAAATAATAGAAAGACAAATAAATGGATATCTAACATTGATTTTTATTTCTAAAAATATTATATTCTATGTGACTTACTGTTACTTAGACCTGTTTCAAATTTTTGTGCAATGACATCTAAGAATGTATACTATAATTATTGAAATGTAAATTAATGTACACTAGCAATGTAATGAATAGAATAGAAGGGTATTGGAGGATTTTTTATATGTCATTTTATTTTATAAATATATGTAAAAATGCATTGCCAGAACGGTTTCTGGCTTACAATATGAAAGGATGCCTCGGTAAAGTGATCCAGTATCTTAACTATATGTTCCTTTACTGAGACTCTGGCAGCATCTTCTTCCTTGGTAAAGACCGATGCAAAGTATTCATTTAATACCTCAGCCATGCCCATTGCCTCCATGAGCAGATCTCCTTTATGGTCCCTAATCGGCCCCACCCCTGCTCTTACTACCCTTTTACTGTTAACATGTCTGTAGAAGACTTTTGAAAGTTGGTATTCAGAGGGGTTTGGGTGCCCTTGTACACGAATCACAGAAAGTTAACATGCAGGTCTAACACACAATTAGGAAGGCAAATGGTATGTTAGCCTTTATTGCAAAAGGGGCTGGAATATAAGAGGAAGGAGGTCTTGCTGCAATTATATAGGGCTCTGGTGAGACCACACCTGGAGTATTGTATTCAGTTTTGGTCTCCTTACCTAAAGGAGGATATACCTGCCTTAGAGGGGGTGCAACGAAGGTTCACTAGCTTGATTCCTGGGATGAGAGGGTTGTCCTATGAGGAAAGATTGAGTAGAATGGGCCTATATTCTCTGGAGTTTAGAAGAATGAGAGTTGATCTCATTGAAACGTATAAAATTCTTCTAGGGCTTGACAGAGTAAATGCTGAGAGGCTGTTTCCCCTGGCTGGAGAGTCTAGGACTAGGGGTCAGCATCTCAAGATAAGGGGTCAGGCATTTAGGACAGAGATAAGGAAAAATGTCTTCACTCAGAGGGTTGTGAATCTTTGGAATTCTCTACCCCAGAGGGCTGTGGATGATCAGTCTTTGAGTATATTCAAGACTGAGATCGATAGATTTTTGGACACTAAGGGAATCAAGGAATATGGGGATAGGGCGGGAAAGTGGAGTTAAGATAGAAGATAAGCCATCATCTTATTGAATGGCGGAGCAGGTTCGAGGGGCCATATGGCTTCCTCCTGCACTTATTTCTTATGTTCTTATGTTAACTGACTTGATTCACGTACTTGGACCTTTGGCCTATCCTGTCTCCAACTGCAGAAGACATTATTACTCTATTCATATTTATTGCTTGTACAGTGTTTAATGGAATTAAAAGTGTGATATACAAAAAAAGATTCTAGCTATCATTTCACAAAGCAGAATCTGACAAAACTGCCTGCTAATTGGGTTTCCTGACACCTGCTAGTAGTAGTGATTTTCTGTTGTCAGGAACTGTTCTGATGTGTGTGCATGGTGAAGTCAATATGTTAGTCATAAATAAAAGACAGAAAAGCTGAAAGTACAAAGGAAATACGTTTTTAGACTAACTTTAAGATAGAGCTTTCCAAACCTCCAAGGTCTCTTTGTGCGATAATAAAATGAGTGTCAAGCAATTGGCTTCAATTGCAGACATTTGTGTTTTATCCTCATATTACAAAGAGCATTCCTCCCATTTTTTTCTAGAAATGACTTAGCTTGCTTTATACACACCTGCAGTTCATTTTCAGTTTAAGCAGAATTTATTCAAAATGTTTTAAACGTTGCCCACTCTCTTTCATTGTCTGATTCATCAACTTGTTTATGTATGAAATCTAGGTAAAGGTCATGTGTTCATTTAGGTTTAGTATTTTTTTCAGTTTTATATGGGTGCAAAATGAATAGTGTAATTTGGGTGCAAAAGTAAGCACAGGCAATAGGCATGAGACCACTTCTAGGAAGCAATTTAACACTACTTCAGCTTTACATCCACTGCAATACAACTACAGCAAATGTGAAAAGAAGTTTAAAAGGTTCCTTCTGTGCTTACATATACAGAACTTAATTTCCCTGGCCAGAGAGTGGTGTGGAGCCAGCATGGTAACTCAGGTCAGTCTGAGCAGGTATCAGTTTCAACTGTAACAATGCCTTCAGTTATCTTCCTCTCCCCACATACCTCTAACCAAGCATGTGTATGAAGAACTGTAGAGTCCTGTATACCTGTAATGTTGATAGTTTATGACTCATCCAGTTAACGGCCTGTGTCCTCCTTAGGCAGTACTGTATATGGCTAGTGCTAACTCTATACATTTTTTTCCTGAAGTAAGTGACTAGTTATGATCTGATAAAGATTTTCCACATGCAGTAAGTAGGCTGGAGAGAGCCATAATCCAAAAATGAAAGAGAACATTACCATTATGTTCATCCTGTCTTCCTTTCATGCATTTGATGTATGTGGAAGTTAATATTTTTGTTTTCTATAATTTTTTATTGCATTGCACTATATCCAACTCAGCTGCCTGCAATTTCTCTCTCTCTCTTTCTCTATAAGTTTACTTATAAAAACAAAAAGGAATTCAGACATTATTTCCTCCATCTGAGAATTCCAATAAATGACTGTTTCCTTTCTATTCTGCAAAAATGGTAGGAACTTCCTCCCCATTTGTACTGTTCCCATAGATTAATAACCGCTATCATTTTATGAATGAGTTTCCTGCTGGACCCTATAATCTTCTATCATGAAACATTTTTTTTGTTGCTGCTTCAAAGGTTTTCCTTTATTTCTGTGCTTATCAAATATATTTTTTTAGATTTCTACTAATGATATACTGTCACACAATCTGAGCAATATTCATGAATTTCTTGAACATGAACCAACTCAAATGGTATCCTGGGATCATGTCCAAAACCAAATGCTGTCTGAAAATAAACCCTGCACTGCCATCCTCAGTAAAAACTGAAATATGGCAATTTTGTGGCCTACTACTGAAGATGTTAAAATGAAGATTGGATAAACTGTAAAATATATTTTGAGGATAAATCTAATTGAAACCCATAGAACTTTTCTCTTGAAACTGTAGATGGCCTAATGTGATCCTGCAGGACAAATTATACATTTAACAAGGAACTTGAATGTAATGATGAGCACAAAATAGATTAGCCTGTTGATCCAGTTATGGATCATTAGGTACAATTATGTATAGCACATTAGATGCAATGATTTCCACAATTATTATATTGTCATCAGAAGAATATGCTTAGCAACATTGGAGAATATTGTTTATATCAATAGTAATTTAATAGAATCATAGAATCATAGAAGTTTACAACATGGAAACAGGCCCTTCGGCCCAACATGTCCATGTCGCCCAGTTTATACCACTAAGCTAGTCCCAATTGCCTGCACTTGGCCCATATCCCTCTATACCCATCTTACCCATGTAACTGTCCAAATGCTTTTTAAAAGACAAAATTGTACCCGCCTCTACTACTGCCTCTGGCAGCTCGTTCCAGACACTCACCACCCTTTGAGTGAAAAAATTGCCCCTCTGGACCCTTTTGTATCTCTCCCCTCTCACTTTAAATCTATGCCCCCTCATTATAGACTCCCCTGCCTTTGGGAAAAGATTTTGACTATCTA
This sequence comes from Heptranchias perlo, assembly GCF_035084215.1. Lineage (NCBI taxonomy): Eukaryota > Metazoa > Chordata > Chondrichthyes > Hexanchiformes > Hexanchidae > Heptranchias > Heptranchias perlo. The sequence goes on from NC_090326.1 coordinate 82,175,324, forward strand.
CCTTATCTATGCCCCTCATTATTTTATAGACTTCTATAAGATCACCCCTCAACCTCCTACTCTCCAGGGAAAAAAGTCTCAGTCTATCCAACCTCTCCCTATAAGTCAAACCATCAAGTCCCGGTAGCATCCTAGTAAATCTTTTCTGCACTCTTTCTAGTTTAATAATATCCTTTCTATAATAGGGTGACCAATAGCTTAGGATTGCTTGCACTATTTACTGTACGACTATTACAGCTTTCAGGTCTGCCTTAGATATTGTCTCGGGTGCATTGGCCACTCCAGTAAGCAGTCTTGACCATCTTGTTTTCAGAAGTGTGCCTGTATTGCTCAATATCTAATTATACGCTAACATGAATCAAAGGTATAACAATAGGAGCCCCCTGAAATTTGAACTGAATTTTGGATTTTTCCCACATGTGCGTTTCTCCGATCTTTGCGAAGGTGGATTGTCACACCTTACGAGACAAGGCCAGATACAAATCGTTAACCTGCTTTATTTTACAGACAGCAAGTCAATGTACAGAGTAACATGCCAGGCTTGTTCCCCTTTCTTCACTTAGTCTCACTTCTCTCCTCGAAAAATGGAATGATATAATTATCCATGGGGCCGAGTTTCCACTCCTTTAGGCCAGTAATACCAGTGCAATCCGGGCAGAATCGCTGCACCAGCGCAAAAGATCAGGGATTTTTAAACGTAAGTGAGTTACGCCTCAAACCACTTACGTTCGTGTTTCTCGCAACCTTTTACACTGGATCATCCGGATCAGGCCCCGCCTTCGAAACTGACCACGCCCGCAGATCGACATTGCAAGATTCCGTCGATTGCACTGGTTCGGGAAGGCTGTTCAAATTGCGCCCATTTTCTTAGGTGCAAAGGCTCAAAGGGCTGAACGAGTAGGCAGGTTTTTAAAGTTTTTTCATATCAAAAAATATTTAATTTACAACTATGAAATCGACTAGTGTACACCAATGAAAGTAGTAACTGGTTCAGTATAATTTTTAAAATAATTTTCATTGATTTTAAATCAGGTTACTCACAGGTGGAGGACTGGACACTCTTAGTAAAAATGCTTACTTTTGGTGATAAACCCATTTTAAACTGTATTAATAAAACAGCACCAGGTTGCCACTCTAAAATACATCGATGAATACTTTTTAATCAAAAGAAAAAAAAATGGTTTTGTTCTATTACGCTGCCGGATTGTGCTGGTTCATGGAAGATTTTACATTCGTGATTATGCAAATGATTTTTATCTGAAACTTGAACTGTAACCTAATCAGTGCAATTTCAAGCGCATTTTGTGCACAGTTTCCCGATTGCACCCTTTGTGCGCTGGCTTATTTATTTTTGGAACTACCTTCCTTTCTAGACAAATTCTAACTGCAAGAACTGACCCCTGCATCTTAGCTTCCAGCTCTGGGCCTCAGGTGTACACCTCACAATCTCTTTCTCAAAGCCTGCCTGCCTATTTGACCTTTCTCTGTCTTTCCAGCTAGGGAGGGCTGTGATGCTGACATCCTCCCTGGTCAGTAATATATCAGTAGGCCTACCAATAAAACCAGCTCTCTGTCCTCTTAAATCTGACTAATCTAGTTGAATTTTTTTGAAGAGGTCACTAGCATGGTGAATAGGGGAGTGTCTATAGATGTTGTCTCTATGGACTTACTGAAAGGCATTTGATAAGGTTCTGCATAAGAGATTATTAGAAAAAATTGGAGCACATGGAATTGGAGGTAACCTCGTGACATGGGTCAGTAATTGTTTGGGAAGTGGGAGACAAAGAGTAGGGATAAAGGGAATGTTCTCTAATTGGCAGGATGTGATAAGTGATGTTCGCAAGGTTTTAAAGTTATCATCCTTGTTTACAAATTCTTCCATGACATTGCCCCTCCCTATCTCTGTAACCTCTCCAGCCCTACAATCCTCCAAGATTTCTGCGCTCCTCCAATTCTGGTCTCTTGCACAGCCTCGATTTTCATCACTCCACCATTGGCAGCTGTGTCTTCAGTTGTCTAGGCCCTAAGCTCTGGAATTCCCTCCCTAAATATTTCCACCTCTCTCGGCTTCTTTAAGACACTCCTGACAACCTACCTCTTTGACCAAGCTTTTTGTTAACTGTTCTAATATCTCCTTATGTGGCTCAGTGTCAAATTTTGTTCGACAATGCTCCTGTGAAGTGCCTTGGGATGTTTTACTATGTTAAAGACGCCATATCAATGCAACTTGTTGTTGTTTTGTACTGAGGCCTCAGTTTTTCACCATATACATTAATGTCTTGGATGAAGCAATAGAGTTGTATATCCAAATTTTCAGATGACACTAAGTTAGAAAGCACAGTAAGTTGTGTGGATGGGAGCAGGAAGTTGTAAAGAGACATAGACAGACCAAGTGAGTGGGAAAAACTATGGCAGATGGAGTTCAGTGTGGGGAAATGTAAGGTTATACAATTTGGATCTGACAAAACGGAATATTTTCTTAATGATGAGAGATTAGAATCTATGGAAGAGCAAAGGGATTTAGGTGTCCATGTACACAAATAACTAAATACTAGTGCACAGGCAGAAAAAATAATCAAAAAGGCTAATGGAATGTTGGCCTTTATCTCGAGGGGGTTGGAAAACAAAAGCGAGGAAGTTATGCTTCAGTTGTACAGAGACTTGGTCAGACCCTATCTGGAGTACTGCATTCAGTTTTGGGCATTGAACATCAAGAAAGATATATTGGCCTAGGAGGGTGTATAGCACAGACTCGCCAGAATAATACCAGAGCTTAAAAGATTAAATTATGAGGACAAGTTGCATAAGCTTAGTTTTTATTCCTTTGAGTTTAGAAAGTTCAGGGGTGATCTAATCAAGATGTTTAAACTGATAAAAGGATTTGATAGGGTAGGTACAAAGAAATTATTTTCTCTGGTGGGGGAAATCAAGAACCAGGGGATGCAATCTTAAAATTAGAGCTAGGCCATATAGGAGAAAATTAGGAAGCACTTTTCAAACAAAGGCTAGTAAAAATCTGGTACTCTGCCCAAAAGGCTGTGGATGCTGGGTCAATTGAAATTTAAAAAAAAACTGAGATCAATATATTTTTGTTAAGTAAGGGTATCAAGGAATATGGAACAAAGGTGGGTAATTGGAGTTGTGGTACAGATCAGCCATGATCAAATTGAATTTAGGAACAGGCTCAAATGGCTGAATGGCCTACTGCTGTTCCTATGTTCTTCTTGGGGTGTAAGTTTTAAAAAATGCTTCTGTTCTCAAAAGGAATGGGGACCATCCTGGCTAATGAGTCTGAATGACAGAATTGACCCTCATTGTAGCAATTTATATTAGCCTATGAGCTGTGACATTCTACAAATTGGCTCATCTGGCTTTAATACACATGTTCAATGTCCACAGCTTGTGGCTTTTTAAAATAAAATTTTGTGAATTTACTTTGTTCTAAAACACAACACTTAAACATAATTCAATCTGTGATGAAAAAAATGATCAAAAATTCCAAAATGCAATAATTACTTTTAGCCAAGTTAGGCAAGTTAGACCTGAAAAATAAAAAAAATAACATTTATAATGTTGACAAAAGGGAGTGAACTGCAACATTGACCCCTAAACAAAATTATCTTATTATAGATGCCTAACGGAACAGACTATAAGGGATCTGATTTAAATAAGTTTGAGTGGCCTTAGCCTTGTTTCTCCTGGGCATCGGACCACAGCATAAAACTGTCAAAATTGTACTTCAAATTTAACTGTTATTAGTTGGAATGAAATTGAAATATATAAGGACAAAATCCAACCCATGACATCACTAGTTAAACAGTCCATCGAAAATGAATGAAAGAAATAGATTTTAAAACTTACGTACTTAACAGATACCCGCTCAGACCAAAGTTATTAGCAAGAAATATTTCAATAATTCAAAAAAGCAATATCCAATTTATTAAAACTATAATACTTACTAAAGTTCTGAATATGTACCTTCTTTATTGTTCACCAATTTTTAATGGACTGTTCGGCCACTGAAATCATGACTGAATTTCAGTGTTTGGTAGTTTAGCTTTGCTGATGCACTGTGAAGCCATTTGGCTTAATTCAAATCAATGGAAGCCATCAAGCAGTCCTAAAATGGAATTTTACTTTACAATCAACCTTTATCACTTGTACCACAACCCCAATGTTCTTATTAAACATCCTAACATTCAACCATCCAATATGTCAATCCTATCACTCATCCCATCAATGTCTAAAACAAGTCTATAACCAAAGTGAAAGATACATGTAATTTATCCATAGTACCCATGATGGCCGTTCTTAGATGTAGATTCATTGATGTAGATTTGGTGATGGTAGTTTCCTCCTCCAGCTGTCACTATTAGATGCCATAGGGTCTGAAGATGGATGGTCATGGATAGACAATCCCTCAGCTTCACCTTTTGCTTATGATCTGATGATAAATGACCTTGAAGCTTTACATGTGGCTCAAGACTCTAAGGAGGAATGAATCTCAAATGAGTCTCAAATTTAAACATGATGAATGCACCTCAGTAATCATACAGAGCTGGCAGTCAACGCTCTGAGAATGCACATTTGCTCCAATTTATCCACACAAATGAGGGATCACATAACTTCTGCTTAGAAACCTAAATCACTGGTTTGTTCTGGTGGGATTACAGCAGCTATATGTTGGCATCCGATTTTTATTTGTCTCATTAATAAATGTTTTCTAAGGATTGTGTGACAATGTATCTGGTGTTGCATTAAGCTTTCCCTTCAATGTACAACTTCAAAGTGAAATTCTTGAGCAGCATAACCCATCTTGCCAACCGCCTACTTTAGTTTCTTTTTTTCCATTCACTGCTTCGAACCACAGTGAAATGGTTCTTTGCACCATATGGTTAAAATATTTCCATCGCCCACATCAACTCAAGACAGCATTCGGGATGGCTATAAACCTGACATAAGCATCATCTGGTGATTTGAACAATGACTTTTATCCCCTATCATTTCTCAGAACAGCTTTTGTTTAAACCAGTGTCATGTTGTTCTGTTTTAAAAGATTTTACTACAGCAATGTTACATGTCTTTATCATAACTGTCTTTCCCTTGTTCTATTTGGCCTTATTCTTTCATAAAGTTTTATTTGTTATTTTGTTCTCTATTATATATGTATTATATTTGTGCACCATTCCTGGGTCTGTCACTTCCAACCCAGAGGAAGGCAGCCAACTTGCTCTCTGTTGTCTGCTGGGAAACTCTGGAATGACCTACAGAATCAGTCTGGGTGGAATTAAGAAGCCCCCAGGGCAGAAAACACTGGTGGGAGTTGTCTATAGGCCTCTAAGCAGTAGTGGTAACGTAGGGGACGGCATCAAACAGGAAATTAGAGATGCATGTAATGAGAGTGCGACAGTAATCATGGGTGACTTTAATTTGCATACAGACTGGCCAAACCAAATTAACAATAATACTGTGGAGGATGAATTCCTGGAGTGTGTACGAGATGGTTTTTTAGACCAGAATGTTGAGGAGCCAACTAGGGAACAGGCTATCCTAGATTGGGTATTGTGCAATGAGAAGGGGTTAATTAATAATCTTGTTGTGCGGGGTCCTTTAGGGAAGACTGACCATGACATGATAGAATTCTTCATTAAGATGGTAAGAGAAGGAGTCCAATCAGAAACTAGGGTCCTAAATCTAAACAAAGGAAATTACAAAGGTATGAGGAGTGAGTTGGCTATGATAGATTGGGGAGCTTCATTAAAAGGTGTGACGGTGGATAGGCAATGGCTAACATTTAAGGAACAAATGCATGAATTGCAACAGTTATACATTCCTTTCTGGTGCAAAAACACCAACCATGGCTAACCATGGCCAATCATGGCTAACAAAAAAAATTAAGGATAGTGTTAGATCCAAAGAGGAGTCATATAAAGTTGTCAGAAAAAATAGCAAGCCTGAAGATTGGGAACAGTTTAGAATTCAGCAAAAAAGAACCAAGAGATTGTTTACGAGGGGAAAAATAGAGTATGAGAGTAAACTTGCAAGGAACGTAAAAGCTGACTGTAAAAGCTTCTACAAGTATGTAAGAAGAAAAAGATCAGTGATGTCAATTGTAGGTCCCTTACAGTCAGAAAGGGGAGAATTTATAATGGGGAACAAGGAAATGACAGAGCAGTTAAACAAATACTTTGGTTCTGTCTTCACGGAAGAGGACACAAATAACTTCCCAGAAATGCTAGGAAACCAAGGGACTAGTGAGAAGGAGGAATTAAAGGAAATTAGTATTAGTAAAAAAATAGTGCTGGAGAAATTAATGGGACTGGAAGCTGATAAATCCCCAGGGCCTGATAATCTGCATCCCAGAGTACCAAAAGAGATAGCCATGGAAATAGTGGATGCATTAGTTGTCATCTTCCAAAATTCTATAGATTATGGAACAGTTCCTGCAGATTGCAGGGTGGCAAATGTAACCCCACTATTTAAAAAAGGAGGGAGAGAGAAAACAGGGAACTACAGACCGGTTAGCCTAAAATCAGTAGTAGGGAAAATGCTAGAGTCTATTATAAAGGATGTGATAACAGAACACTTAGAAAATATCAACGGGATTAGACAAAGTCAACATGGATTTATGAAAGGGAAATCATGTTTGAAAAACCTACTGGAGTTTTTTGAGGATGTAACTGGTAGAATAGATAAGGGATAACCAGTGGATGTGGTTTATTTGGATTTTCAGAAGGCCTTTGATAAAGTCCCACATAAGAGGTCAGAGTGCAAAATTAAAGCACATGGGATTGGTGGTAATATACTGGCATGGATTGAAAATTGGTTAACAGACAGGAAGCAGTGGGTAGGAATAAATGGGTCTTTTTTGGGGTGGCTGGCAGTGACTAGTGGGGATCAGTGCTTGGGCCCCAGCTAGTCACAATATATATCAATGATTTGGATGAGGGAACCAAATGTAATATTTCCAAGTTTGCTGACGACACAAAACTAGGTGGGATCATAAGTTGTGAGGAGGATGCAAAGAGGCTTCAAGGCGATTTAGACAAGTTGAGTGAGTGGGCAAATACATGGCAGATGCAGTTTAATGTGGATAAATGTGAAGTTATCCACATTGGAAGGAAAAACAGAAAGGCAGAGTATTATTTAAATGGTGATAGATTGGGAAATGTTGATGTACAAAGGGACCTGCAAACATGCAGGTGCAGCAAGCAGTTAGGAAGGCAAATGGTATGTTGGCCTTCATTGCAAGAGGATTTGAATACAGCAGCAATGATGACTTACTGCAGTTATACAGGGCCTTGGTGAGACCACACCTGGAGTATTGTGTGCAGTTTTGGTCTCCTTATCTACTTGTCATTAAGGGAGTGCAGCGTAGGTTCACCAGACTGATTCCTGGGTTGGCAGGAAAAATGAGAGGGGATCTCATTAAACGAATAGAATTCTGACAGGGCTAGCCAGACTGGATGCAGGGAGGATGTTTCCCCTGGCTGGGGGGGTCCAAAAGGAGGGGTCATCGTCTCAGGATATGGTGTAGGACATTTAGGACTGAGATGAGGAGAAATTTCTTCACTCAGAGCATGGTGAAGCTCGACACTTTCCAGGACAAAGCAGCTCGCTTGATTGGTGCCCCATCCACCACCTTAAACATTCACTCCCTCCACCACCAACACACCGTGGCTGTAGTATGTACCATCTACAGGATGCACTGCTGCAACTCGCCAAGGCTTCTTCAACTGCACCTCCCAAAACTGCGACCCGTACCACCCAAAAGGACAAGGGCAGCAGGCACATGGGAACAACACCACCTGCACGTTCCCCTCCAAGTCACACACCATCCCGACTTGGAAATATATTGCCGTTCCTTCATCATCGCTGGGTCAAAATCCTGGAACTCCCTTCCTAACAGCACTGTGGGAGAATCTTCACCACACGGACTGCAGCGGTGCAAGAAGGCGGCTCACCACCACCTTCTCAAGGGCAATTAGGGATGAGCAATAAATGCTGGCTTCGCCAGTGATGCCCACATCTCAGGAACAAATATTAAAAAAATTGAAGCAAAGTTACGGTGGTGAAGCGGGAGCAGCTCCAATTAAATTCACCCCCTATGTCTGCAGGGTGATTCTACAGTAGCTACTGACCCTGCAGTGTCAGGTCTCGTATATATCATTATTGTTCAGTGGTTGGAGCTACGTCATTGGTGTGTGGAAGGATTGGTAGAAATGGTGTTCAGGACTGTTATTGCAGGAAGGGGGAAGGAACAGTTCAGAAAAGCTCTGGCTGTAAGCTGGTGTTTTTGTACTCCCACTGCTGCTCCATCATTGCTGTCATCGGGGTCTTCCTCATCAGGCGGTGGAAGGTCTTCATGCTGTGCAGGCTCCATTTTCTGTCTTCATTGCACTGCATAGGTGTGCAGAATACAGCAGATAGCTGCAATACAGGGCAGTCTCTCTGGGCTGTACTGAACGAAGAACCCAGACCGGTCTGCTCGATGTTGGGTCTAGTCGACCCATGGCTCAGGTTGTATTGCAGTTAAGCTGACGAGCATTGGTTTCGGAGAGGTGTCATTAGCCAGGTGTAAAGAGGATAGCCCTTGTCCTCAAGCAGTCATCCTCTGACTTGCTGTGTTAGGTCAAAGACTTGGGGGATGGAGGAGTGGCACACTATAAGATGTCATGGCAGTTGCCAGGAAAGTGGGCACTGACCTGTATGATGTGCTGGTGGCGATCACTTGCCAGCTGAACATTAAGTGAGTGCAAGCTTTACCTGTTCATGAAGGCTGCTGGCTCATTGGGAAGTGTCCTGATGGCTACATGGGTGCAGTTGAGTGTACCTTCTATGTTTGCAAAACCTAGAACCCATTCCTGCTGGCTAGTGATATCCATGGGGATATACTGGTTAACCTTTGCGAAGAGGGAATCAGCCACTTGCTTGATGCAGACATAGACTGCAGACTGACTTAAATAACTTGCTTCATCTGCTCCAGCCTGGAAAGAGCCCGAGGCGAAACAATAGGGTACTGTAGTGACTTTCACTGTCACAGGCCAACTTTCACAGTGCATTGCGGATCTTGCTGTAAGAGGCTGCATAGGTTGGTGACAGCCTCTCTGGAGTAGCACAGCCTCCTTACGCACTGCTCCTCAATAAACTGGAGGGAGGTGGCACTGGGCCTAAAGATCCTATGGACAGGGTTAGGGTGTCTACAAGCACCCTTTGTGGATTCTTCCTTTGTGGACTCCAAGCAGTTTTAACTGCAGTTCCCTAAGGTTCCTATTACTGCTGCTGCTTCTCCTCTTTCTCCAACTTTTTAAAAAATTCATTCATGGGATGTGGGCTTCGCTGGCGAGGCTAGCATTTATTGCCCATCCCTAATTGCCCTTGAGAAGGTGGTGGTGAGCCGCCTTCTTGAACCGCTGCAGTCCGTGTGGTGAAGGTTCTCCCACAGTGCTGTTGGGAAGGGAGTTCCAGGATTTTGACCCAGCAACGATGAAGGAATGGTGATATATTTCCAAGTCGGGATGGTGTGTGACTTGGAGGGGAACGTGCAGGTGGTGTTGTTCCCATGTGCCTGCCGCTCTTGTCCTTCTAGGTGGTAGAGGTCGCGGGTTTGGGAGGTGCTGTCGAAGAAGCCTTGGCAAGTTGCTGCAGTGCATCCTGTGGACGGTACACACTGCAGCCATTGTGCGCTGGTGGTGAAGGGAGTGAATGTTTAGGGTGGTGGATGGGGTGCCAATCAAGCGGGCTGCTTTGTCCTGGATGGTGTCGAGCTTCTTGAGTGTTGTTGGAGCTGCATTCATCCAGGCAAGTGGAGAGTATTCCATCACACTCCTGACTTGTGCCTTGTAGATGGTGGAAAGGCTTTGGGGAGTCAGGAGGTGAGTCACTCGCCACAGAATACCCAGCCTCTGACCTGCTCTTGTAGCCACAGTATTTATGTGGCTGGTCCAGTTAAGTTTCTGGTCAATAGTGATCCCCAGGATGTTGATGGTGGGGGATTCGGCGCTGGTAATGCCATTGAATGTCAAGGGGAGGTGGTTAAACTCTCTCTTGTTGGAGATGGTCATTGCCTGGCATTTGTCTGGCGCAAATGTCACTTGCCACTTATCAGCCCAAGCCTGGATGTTGTCCAGGTCTTGCTGTGTGCGGGCTCAGACTGCTTCATTATTTGAGGGGTTGCGAATGGAACTGAACACTGTGCAATCATCAGCGAACATCCCCATTTCTGACCTTATGATGGAGGGAAGGTCATTGATGAAGCAGGTGAAGATGGTTGGGCCTAGGACACTGCCCTGAGAACTCCTGCAGCAATGTCCTGGGGCTGAGATGTTGGCCTCCAACAACCACTATCATCTTCCTTTGTGCTAGAACATAAGAACATAAGAAATAGGAGCAGGGTAGGCCAATCGGCCCCTCGAGCCTGCTCCGTATGACTACATATAACTCCAGCCACTGGAGAGTTTTCTCCAAATCCCACTGACTTCAATTTTACTAGGGCTCCTTGGTGCCACACTCGGTCAAATGCTGTCAAGGGCAGTCACTCTCACCTCACCTCTGGAATTCAGCTCTTTTGTCCATGTTTGGACCAAGGCTATAATGAGGTCTGGAGCTGAGTGGTCCTGGCGGAACCCAAACTGAGCATCGGTGAGCAGGTTATTGGTGAGTAAGTGCCGCTTGATAGCACTGTCGACGACACCTTCCATCACTTTGCTGATGATTGAGAGTAGACTGATGGGCTGGTAATTGGCCAGATTGGATTTGTCCTGCTTTTTGTGGACAGGACATATCTGGACAATTTTCCACATTGTCGGGTGGATGCCAGTGTTGTAGCTTTACTGGAACAGCTTGGCTAGAGGCACAGCTAGTTCTGGAGCACAAGTCTTCAGTACTACAGCCGGAATGTTGTCGGGGCCCATAGCCTTTGCTGTATCCAGTGCACTCAGCCGTTTCTTGATATCACGTGGAGTGAATCGAATTGGCTGAAGACTGGCTTCTGTGATGGTGGGGATATCGGGAGGAGGCCGAGATGGATTATCCACTCGGCACTTCTGGCTGAAGATGGTTGCAAACGCTTCAGCCTTGTCTTTTGCACTCACATGCTGGACTCCGCCATCATTGAGGATGGGGATGTTTCCAGAGCCTCTTCCTCCCATTAGTTGTTTAATTGTTCACCACCATTCACGACTGGATGTGGCAGCACTGCAGAGCTTTGTTCTGATCCGTTGGTAGTGGAATCGCTTAATTCTGTCTATAGCGTTTTGCTTCCGCTGTTTAGCATGCATGTAGTCCTGAGTTGTAGCTTCACCAGGTTGGCACCTCATTTTTAGGTACGCCTGGTGCTGCTCCTGGCATGCTCTTCTACACTCCTCATTGAACCAGGGTTGATCCCCTGGCTTGTTGGTAATGGTAGAGTGAGGAATATGCCGAGCCATGAGGTTACAGATTGTGCTGGAATACAATTCTGCTGCTGCTGATGGCTCTCAGCGCCTCATGGATGCCCAATTTTGAGCTGCTACATCTGTTCTGAATCTATCCCATTTAGCACTAGAATGGAGTGGCTAAGATAATTATCATGCTCTGCAGTATCCAGTACTGAAAGCTTTGAAGTAAATTCTAGCAAAAATGCAGCGATGTCCAAGTCAACAACATCTGTATAAATCAAGCAAGTGTTGTTCCAAACAGAGTCCAATGATCTGAATCGTTGCAGGTGAGTGCCCCTTTAAAAAGCACATGAACTGGTCGTTTCTGGCCTGAGCTGCCCAGTATTGCTGGCGAATCCAGCACTTTGCATTCCTTCTGCTATTTTGCCCGAAAATGGCAGTGGACCCTGATTTAACTACTGAAATGAGGCTCCCGCATGATTCTGGTCTCAAGACTTCCAACAAAATGTGGGTGGCTGGAGCAGCAGTGGGAACAGGGCGGTAAGTGCCGTGCCATGATTTTTGGAGCACTACCACCCCATTCCTGCTATAAAAATTGGCCTTATTGTTTCGAAACATCAACTTATATCTCATGTACATGCACAGCAGTAGTTTAATATTCCTATTTTGAAGACAATAAAATTCTTGTGTTCTGCAATAATAAGTCATTTTCATATTCAATTGTAATTTTTAAAATGAATCCTTTGAAGAACATGATTGAGTAGTTATGTCAAGATGTTACTGATGTATTTCCACAAGAGGAAATGAAAAAAAATGTAGGAATGTCTGCTGCACAGAGATTTAGGCAGCCATCTGAGACAAGGAGGCAGATTGCAATGTGTACCCTGCAGACCAAAGTTATATTGCTGGGTGTGCATTGCTGGGTCTTGGCACTCAGCTCAGTCAGGTGAAGGCTCTAAATGGGTATGTTTATATGCATGCACAGAGCTCTGGTCTTGAGTCTGTAAATTTATAGTGGCCCAAAATCTGTGGCCCATCCATTTCTCTGCTGCCATAACTATGGCTGGAGTGCGACGGAAAGGCCATAAATTAGGCCGGGACCCAGATAAAAGGTTCCAGCCTTTCCAAGAGTTTCCATGGGGCCTTCTCTGTGGCAGACCCTCTGTCCATTCTAAATAAAGCCAGTGTCATAGCAGAGGGCATGGGTCTCACATGCATGCAATTCCAATGGCACCAGCCTGGGATATGCCGGGAGAACATTGGCAGCCAGTATGTTCAACGACACCAGACATACCTGTGGAAATGGGGCCCACCGAGTGTTTTAGGCCTGGACGCCTGAAGAACAAAGTTTTTTTTAAGTGCAGTTCAGTCTCCTTACAAAGGAGGCTGAAGGGGCATTTTTGCTTTCTTTCTTTGGGAAGCTGGCACCCTCCCCTAGCTCACTCTTCCAGGATTCAGAGTGGCGGAGGCGGCGGGAGCGGATCTAGAAGAGCACCAGAGGCGGCTGAGGGACTGAAATAAAGGTCCAGTCTCGAAGGCCTAAACTCTGGGAGCGGCGGAGGCAGTGGGAGTGGAGACAGTGGGAGCAGTGGCAGTGGGAGTGGAGACGGTGGCAGCAGTGGCAGTGGGAGTGGAGACGGTGGGAGCGGACCGGCAGTGGGAGTGGAGACGGTGGGAGGTGGAGACGGTGGGAGACGGAGACGGTGGGAGGTGGAGACGGTGGGAGGCAGAGACGGTGGGAGGCGAAGGCGGTGGGAGACGGAGACGGTGGGAGGTGGACCGACGGTGGGAGACGGAGACGGTGGGAGGTGGACTGGTGGTGGGAGGCGGAGACGGTGGGAGGCGGAGACGGTGGGAGACGGAGACGGTGGGAGGTGGACCGGCGGTGGGAGGCGGAGGCGGTGGGAGACGGAGACGGTGGGAGGTGGACCGGCGGTGGGAGGCGGAGGCGGTGGGAGGCAGACCGGCGGTGGGAGGCGAAGGCGGTGGGAGACGGAGACGGTGGGAGGTGGACCGGCGGTGGGAGGCGGTGGGAGCGGAGACGGTAGGAGGCCGACCTGAAGTCGGAGGCGGTGGAAGGCGGTGGTAGACGGTGGGAGACGGTGGGAGCGGAGGCCGTGGGAGCGGAGACGGTGGGAGGCGGATTGGCGGTAGGAAGCGGAGACGATGGGCGATGGTGGGAGCGGAGACGGTGGGAGGCGGAGACGGTGGGAGGCGGAGACGGTGGGAGGCGGTAGGAGATGGTGGGAGATGGTGGGAGGTGGTGGGAGGCAGAGAAAGTGAGAGGCAGAGGCAGTGGGAGACGGTGGGAAGCGGAGACGGTGGGAGGCGTAGAGGGTGGGAGACAGAGATGGTGGGAGTCGAGGCAGTGGGAGATGGTGGGAGACGGAGACGGTGGGAGTGGAGGCGGTGGGACACGGTGGGAGGCGTAGACGGTGGGAGACAGAGATGGTGGGAGTAGAGGCAGTGGGAGATGGTGGGAGACGGAGACGGTGGGAGTGGAGGTGGTGGGAGATGGTGGGAGGCGGTGGGAGACGGTGGGAAGTGGAGACGGTGAAAGGCAGAGGCGGTGGGAGACGGTGGGAGGTGGAGATGGTGGGAGTGGAGGCGGTGGGAGACGGTGGGAGCCAGTAAGAGACGGTGGGAGGCAGTGAGAGGTGGTGGGAGGCGGTGGGAGATGGTGGGAACGGACCGGCAGTGGGAGCCGGTTGGAGGCCGACCGGCGGTGGGAGGCGATGGGAGTGGAGCCGGTTGGAGGCCGACTGGCGGTGGGAGATGGTGGGAGGTGGTGGGCCTGGCGGTGGGAGACGCTGGGAGGCCAACCGGCGGTGGGAGACGGAAGGAGGCAGTGGAGACGGTGGGAGACGGTGGGAGGCAGTGAGAGGCGGTGAGAGGCGGTGGGAGACGGTGGGAGACGGTGGGAGGCGGTGGGAGACGGTGAGAGACGGTGGGAGGCTGTGAGAGGCGGTGAGAGGTGGTGGGAGACGGTGAGAGGCGGTGGGAGACGGTGGGAGGCTGTGGGAGGCGGTGGGAGGCGGTGGGAGACGGTGAGAGGCGGTGGGAGATGGTGAGAGACGGTGGGAGGCGGTGGGAAACGGTGAGAGGCGGTGGGAGATGGTGAGAGACGGTGGGAGGCGGTGGGAGATGGTGAGAGACGGTGGGAGGCGGTAGGAGGTGGTGAGAGGCGGTGGGAGACGGTGAGAGGCCGACCGGTGGATCTTGCAGAGACGGTCGGCGGGAATCGAGAAAAAGAAACAAGGAGTGACGTCACAGGACAGCAGGTAGTTGATTGACTGGTAAGTTTTACAGTTTCTTTTGCCCCTCTGAGTTAGGGAATTGGGTAAAATTAAAATAAAAGCTGGGAGCGTAAAACTGCTGTTAGTTTATTAAATTTAATAACAAATTAGTTTATTAACTAGACTAATAAAACTATAAATAAACAGGGGAAGGAGCTGATTGGCTGGTAGCTGGTGAGCGTTTCTTTTTCTGTTGAGTGTTTTTTTTTAAGGCTTAATTTATTTTTGTTAAGTTTAGTAAACACTCTAATAAATCGAGGCACGGCGGGGCAGCTCACACCCATTGAATGCATGGCCTGTGCCATGTGGGAACTCCAGGACATTTCCCTTGTCCTGGACAACCGCAAGTGCAGGAAGTGTCATCAGCTGGAGGAGCTTGAGCTCCGGATTTCGGAGCTTGAGCAGCAGTTGGCGTCACTGCAGTGTATCCGCGAGGCTGAGAGTTTCATGGATAGCACGTTTCAGGAGGTGGTCACCCCGCAGCTTGAGAGAGTGCATGCAGAGAGGGACTGGGTGACCGCCAGACAGGCAAGGAGGACCAGGCAGGTAGCGCAGGAGTCCCCTGAGTGCATCTCACTCTCTAACCAGTATTCAGTTCTGAATACTGGTGAGGGAGAGGGTTCCTCTGAGGAGTGCAGTCAGAGCCAAGTCCACAGCACCATGGATGGCTCAGCTGTACGGGGGGGGGGGGGGGGGGAGGGGGAGGAGAAAGGTCAGGAGGGCAATAGTGATAGGGGATTCTATAGTATAGGGGAGCGGACAGGTGTTTCCGCGGCCGCAGACATGATTCAAGGATGGTATGTTTCCTCCCTGGTGCCAGGGTCAACGATGTCACTGAGCGGCCGCAGAACATTTTGGGGGGGGAGGGTGAACAGCCAGAGGTTGTGATCCGTATCGGTACCAACAACATAGGTAGAAAGGGGGATGAGGTCCTGCAGGAAGATTTTAAGGAGTTAGGTAAGAGATTAACAAGTAGGACCTCAAAGGTAGTAATCTCCGGATTACTCCCGGTACCACGCACTAGTGAGTATAGAAATAGGAGGGTAGAGCAGATGAATGCGTGGCTGGAGAAATGGTGCAGGAGGGAGGGCTTCAGGTTCCTGGGGCATTGGGACCAGTTTTGGGGAAGGTGGGACCTGTACAGGCCGGACGGTTTGCACTTCAAAGGAACTAGGACCAATGTCCTCACGGGGAGATTTGCTAGTGCTGTGGTGGTGGGGGGGGGGTGTTTAAATTAATTTGGCAGGGGGATGGGCACCAGGATGGAGCAATGGAAAGGAGAAACAAGGGGCACAAAAGATCGGGGGAGAAAGATAGCACTAAAGCAAGTAATTTGTACAGTATTAGGTGGGATCAGATTAAGAGGGAGTACAAGAAAGTCTAAGACTGGTTTGCAGTGCGTGTGTGTAAACGCACAAAGTGTGGTAAACAAGGTTGGTGAGCTACAGGCGCAAATAGTCACATGGGAATACGATGTTGTGGCGATAACAGAGACCTGGCTCAAAAAAGGGCAGGATTGGGTACTAAATATTCCTGGATACAAGGTGTTCAGGAAAGATATGGAAGGAAAGAAAGGAGGTGGGGGTGGGGGTGGCATTATTGATTATGGAGAATATTGCAGTACTGGAGAGAGAGGATGTCCTGGAGGGGTCAAGGACAGAATCTATTTGGTTAGAGTTATGGAACAAAAGAGGTGCCATTACACTACTGGGTGTATTCTTTTCGCCACCAACCAGTGGGAAGGATTTAGGGGAACAAATTTGCAGGGAAATTACAGAGAGGTACAAAAGCTATAGATAAGTGATAACTGGGGACTTCAACTATTATAATATAGACTGGGATAACAGTAATAATATAAGGGGCAAAGAGGAGGAGGGATTTTTGAAATGTGTTCAGGAGAACTTTCTTGACCAGTACGTTTCCAGCCCAATGAGGAAGGAAGCATTGCTGGACTTGGTTCTAGGGAATGAGATGGGCCAAGTGAAGCAAGTGTCAGTGGGGGAGCACTTAGGGAGCAGCGATCACAGTATCATAAGGTTTAGAATAGCTATGGAAAAGGATATGGGCCACTCTCAGGCAATAATACTCAATTGGAGGAGGGCCAATTTCAATGGGATGAGAACAGATCTGGCCCGGGTAAATTGGAATCAAAGATTGTCAGGCAAAACTGTAATTGAACAGTGGGCGGCCTTTAAAGAGGAGATGATTCGGGTACAGTCTAGGTACATTCCCACAAGGCAGAAAGGTAGGGCAACTGAAGCCAGAACTCCCTAGATGACAAAAGAGATAACGAGTAAGATGAAATGGAAAAAAGGGGCGTATGACAGATGTCAGGCTGATAACACAAGTGAGAACCAAACAGAATATAGAAAATTCAAAGGGGAAGTGAAGAAGGAAATAAGAGGGGCAAAGAGAGAGTACGAGAATAGACTGGTGGCCAACATAAAAGGGAATCCAAAAGTCTTCTACAGGCATGTGAACAGTAAACGGGGAGTAAGAGGAGGGGTGGCTGATTAGGACCATAAAGGAGATTGACTCATGGAGGCAGAGGGGATGGCCGAGGTACTAAATGAGTACTTTGCATCTGTCTTTACCAAGGAAGAAGATGCTGCCACAGCCTCAGAAAAGGAAGATATAGTTGAGATATTAGATGGGCTAAAGATTGATAAAGAGGAGGTACTTGAAAGGCCAGCTCTAAAAGTAGATAAGTCACCTGGTCCGGATGGGATGCATCCTAGGTTGCCGAGGAAGTAATGGTGGAAATTGTGGATGTACTGGCCATAATCTTCCAAACATCCGTAGATATGGGGGTGGTGCCAGAGGAGCGGAGAATTACAAATGTTACACACTTGTTCAAAAAAGGGTGTAAGGATAAACCAAGCAACTATAGGCCAGTCAGTTTAACCTCAGTGGGGAAACTTTTAGAAACGATAATTCGGTACAGAATTAACAGTCATTTGGATGAGTGTGGATTGATTAGGGAAAGCCAGCACTGATTTGTTGAAGGCAAATCGTGTTTAACTAACCTGATAAGAGTTCATTGATGAGATAACAGAGAGGGTAGATGAGAGTAATGCAGTTGATGTGGTGTATATGGACTTTCAAGAGGCATTGGATAAAGTGTCGCATGGTAGGCTTATCATCAAGATTGCGGCCCATGGAATAAAGGGGGCAGTTGCAACATGGATACAGAATTGGCTAAGGAACAGGAAACAGAGAGCAGTAGTGAATGGTTGTTTTTTGGACTGGAGGGAGGTGTACAGTGGGGTTCCCCAGGGGTCAGTGCTGGGACCACTGCTTTTCTTGATATATATTAATGACTTAGACTTGGATATACATAGCACAATTTCAAAATTTGCAGATGACACAAAACTTGGAAGGGTAGTAAACAGTGAGGAGGATAGTGATAGATTTCAAGAGGATATAGACAGGCTGGTGGCATGGGCAGACACGTGGCAGATGAAATTTAACGCAGAAAAATGCAAAGTGATATATTTTGGTAGGAAGAACGAGGAGAGGCAATATATTCTAGAGGGCATAACTCTAAAAGGGGTACAGGAACAGAGAGATCTGGGGGTTGAAGGTGGAAGGGCAGGTTGAGAAAGCGGTTAAAAAATCATATGGAATCCTGAGCTTTATAAATAGAGGCATAGAGTACAAAAGTATGGAAGTCATGATGAACCTTTTATAAAACACTGGTTCAGCCACAACTGGGGTATTGGCCCCGATATTAGCGGGGAGGCGGATTGGCAGCAGGGGGGGGCGATTGGGCACATGGCAAACCCGCATGAGCCAAACTTACCATTTCCGACGCTATCGCACGTTGATTGCTGATGAATAACGTCCTCTCTGGGTTTTGCGCCCTGCAGCTAGCCTGATTGACAGGCTGGCTGCCATCAGGAGCTGCAACACGAGGTTTGTCGGGAAAGAGAGAGAGCGAGACGTCATCCGGTGCTGGACTGGAAGACTGGGGGGGAGGAGAGGCGAAGACCGGGGTAGGGGGAGAGGGGAAGATCAGGGGGGAGATCGGGGGGACATCGGGAGGGTGAGATCGGGGGGACATTGGGATGAGATCAGGGGGACATCAGGAGGGAGAAGAGGGGTCATCGGGAGGGAGAAGAGGGGTCATCGGAACGGGAGACATCGGACATCGGAGCAGGTTTCAGAGTAGGTGCATTTAGTGTTTCCACTTCATTGCATGTTTTTTTATTTAATTTATTTAGTTTCTTTCTCCCTGATCACCAGGCATGAATCAGAAGTGGTGGGCAAACCACCCAGGTAAGTTAAAAATCTTTCTAATCACTTACTCTGTCACAGGTAAAGTGCCTTAAGTACCTCAATGAGGTACATTTGACTCTTTAGCTGTCATCCCGCCGGCTTTAATTGCTGGCAGGACTTCCGGTTTCGGGTTGCCCGCGTACACAAAGGTGGGTCCCTGAGAAACTCGGAAGCTGGCTGGTTGGAGCCGGCTTCCGAACCCGAACGGGATTTGCGCAATTTTCGGAACCCCCCCCCACCACCTGCCCACCCCCAACGGTCCCGCAATTGACTCTTAAAATCACCCACTGTGTTTTCAATTTCTAGCACCGCACTTTAGGAAAGATGTGAAGGCCTTAGAGAGGATGCAGAAGAGATTTACTAGAATTATTCCAGGGATGAGGGGACTTTAGTTACATGGATAGACTGGAGAAGCTGGGGTTGTTCTCCTTGGAACAGAGACGGTTGTGAGGAGATTTGATAGAAGTATTCAAAATCATGAAGGGTATAGACAGAGTAGATAGAGAGAAACAGTTCCCATTGGCGGAAGGGTCAAGAACTAGAGATGATGGATTTGAGGTGATTAGCAAAAGAACTAAAGGTGACATGAGGAAAAACTTTTTTACACAGCGAGTGGTTAGGATCTGGAATGCACTGCCTGAGGGGGTGGTGGAGGCAGATTCAATCATGGCCTTCAATAGGGAACTGGATAAGTACTTGAAAGGAAAAAATTTGCAGGGCTACGGGGATAGGGCAGGGGAGTGGGACTAGCTGGATTGCTCTTGTATAGAGTTGGCGCAGATTTGATGGGCTGAATGGCCTCCTTCCTTGCTGTAACCTTTCTATGATTCTATGATTTCTGGCTTTCTTCAGCAGGCAGGGACTGATATGTGCCCTTTGTGGCATGGGCACCCGCATGGGTTATTTAAATTAAGGAATGTCACCCCGACTCCGTGAACTTTGGCAGTGTCGGAGCTAAAGTTTCCAGGCAGGCACATCCTGGCATTTATGTCTGGATGTCAGCCCAGCAGTTTTTCATCCCCATGCAGAGTGTGAGGGAGTGAATACATTCTCATAGCATTAAAAAGACTTGACTTAAATTATTTGAAGAGTTGAGCACTTTTTAAAATCAATGTTGCACCAAATCTGAGTTATACTGTTTCCAGTGTGAAGCAAGAGGGGTGTAAAATCATCTTCTTCAGGTGGCTTCACTGTTCAAGCCTAAAGCATTAGGGAGACAGCTTTTTTTAAAATTCGTTCATGGGATGTGGGCGTCGCTGGCGAGGCCAGCATTTATTGCCCATCCCTAATTGCCCTTGAGAAGGTGGTGGTGAGCCGCCTTCTTGAACCGCTGCAGTCCGTGTGGTGACCGTTCTCCCACAGTGCTGTTAGGAAGGGAGTTCCAAGATTTTGATCCAGCGACGATGAAGGAACGGCGATATATTTCCAAGTCGGGATGGTGTGTGACTTAATTTGGGAGTTGCTGTCGAAGAAGCCTTGGCGAGTTGCTGCAGTACATTCTGTGGATGGTACACACTGCAGCCACCGTGCACTGGCGGTGAAAGGAGTGAATGTTTAGGGTGGTGGATGGGGTGCCAATCAAGCGGGCTGCTTTGTCCTGGATGGTGTCGAGCTTCTTGAGTATTGTTGGAGCTGCACTCATCCAGACAAGTGGAGAGTATCCCATCACACTCCTGACTTGTGCCTTGTACCTTCTCGAGGGCAATTAGGGATGGGCAATAAATGCCGGCCTTGCCAGCGACGCCCACATCCCGTGAACGAATTTTTAAAAAAAGTGGTGGAAAGGCTTTGGGGAGTCAGGAGGTGAGTCACTTGCTACAGAATACCCAGCCTCTGACCTGCTCTTGTAGCCACAGTATTTATATGGCTTGTCCAGTTAAGTTTCTGGTCAATGGTGACCCCCAGGATGTTGATGGTGGGGGATTCGGTGATGGTAATGCCGCTGAATGTCAACGGGAGGTGGTTAGACTCTATCTTGTTGTAGATAGTCATTGCCTGGCACTTGTCTGGCGTGAATGTTACTTGCCACTTGTCAGCCCAAGCCTGGATGTTGTCCAGGTCTTGCTGCACGCGGGCACGGACTGCTTCATTATTTGATTTGTTTAATGAGACACTGCTGATTTTGAATCAATGCAAAACAGAAACTACTTCATATTGATGGAAAAGTAGTAACTGAAGTGCCTCTTATTATTAATTTTTGTCAAAACTACTAGAAATTAATACTATATTTTCAAAATTTGAGGCACTTGCATCAAAATTCCTTGTCTGTACAATGAGGATGGAGATATATTGATTCTTAATAGCTTTCCCAAGGGTCCCCAGTGGCTGAACAACCTTATTCAATGAGAAATTGAATTATACAACCCAGAAGGTTCCAGGCACAGTTGCTGGTGTATGCTAAAATAGCTGATTTCAGCCAGGACATCAGTAGAAGCATTACAATTGGCGTCAGTATGTAGCATTAGGAAAGGAAAAAGCAGTATAGATTTCCACTCCCAATCACTATTCTATTGGAAATGCATGTGTCTCTGCTTCATTAGAAATAGTTCCAGTAACTCACGCCCCTCCTTATAACTATAGTTTCTTAACTCTGGTATCAGCCTGATGAATCCACGTTGCATGCTCTCTATGATTTTAATAGAACCATAGAAGGTTACAGCACAGGAGGCCATTCATCCCATCGTGTCTATGCCGGCTCTTCCCCAGAGCAATCCAAGACTAATTCCTGCGCTGCTCTCTCCACATATCTTCCTCTACTTTATATATTTATCCACATTTCTCTTAAAGTATACAATAGTCTCTTGGCTCAATCATTCCCTGTGGCAAAACATTCCATGCTACAACAAATCTTTGCATAAAGAAACTTCTTCTAACTTCTCTCCTTAATCCCTTAGCAACAATTTTAAATTGATGACCCCTCTTCACTGACTCCACAACTAAAGTAGTTGTTCCCTATTCTCCCTATCAAAACATTTCATAATTTTTAAAAGGTCCATTCAATCTCCTCTTAACCTATGCTTCAATGGAAATAGTCCCAGTCTCTCTTCATAACTATAGTTTTCCATCCCTGGCATCAATCTGGTAAATCTACACTGTAGATTATCTATGGTTTTAATGTACTTTCTATAATGGGACTCCTAAAATTGCACACAGCACTCTAACTATAGACTTAATTATTTATTTGCTTTTGTATTCTTTGGCCCTTTTTGTAAACATCTAAATTCTATTGGTCTTTTTATGGCTGTATCTACTTGTACTCATACCTTCAGGTTATTCTTCTCTGTTCATTCTCTCTGTTCATCTCTATCCTTTGGCGTCCTTCCATTGATTATATACTTCCCTTCCTTGTTTTTCCTCCCAAGATGTATTACCTCATCGTTCTCTACATTAATTGTGTCTGCCACCTGCCTGCCCATCTCACTAAACCTGTTTATGCTTTCCCTGAAGTCTTCTACTGTTTGCCTTGCTGTCTTGGAATGCTTCTTTACATTGAAGATGTGAAATAAATACAGGTCGTTGTTGTTAGCTTCAATTATGAAGGGTTATGGGTGACTGCAGCATTGCTTGATTGCCTTAAGGAATCAGAAAGGAATTTCCCAGAGTTTTTTCTGAATTGACCACAGGTTTTTTCCTTCTCATCCAGAAGATTGCATGGTTGGGAATGGGTCAATGATACATGTGATTGTCAGGATAGGGTGGGCTTGATAAGCCTGATGGTCCTTTCTATGTTCTTTTCATGTGTTTGCATGTACAATTAGTACTCATCAGTCCTTCACCAACAGCCTCTACAGACTTTATAATGTGCTCTTGTCAGATGTTTACCAGTTCTCTCTCTTCTCAGATTTTGTTGCAGTAATTCCCTTCCCTGTTTTAATTCAACAAGAACATAATGAACTTGGATTATTTTCCTATAAAATAAAAAAAAGTCTCTTCATTCTGTCAGTCCAGCAGTGTGAGACATTTGCCTCCAATCGCAAGGATATTGAAAACAGTTAGCTCAAGTTTGATTTTAATTCCTCTGCCCATAAAATAACATTTTAAAGAGTAGACAAAGTGAATGGTTTTAGGAGAAGTTATATATCTTTTATTTACATCAAGACGATATCAAGTTGTCAAAACATGATACAAAATACTGGACTATAACAATTTATACAACAACTTAGTCACCAACAGCTAGACAAATGGCAACTAGCTCAATACTGCAGTTAGATTACTGTAGACTAGCTGTCTACTGTTTACATGTTATCTGCAATATATGACTTTTCACTAATGAATTCTCTGTTAATAAATGCTTGGTATGAATCCATTTAAAGTAAACTATTTCACTTCAAGATATTATAAATTCATTTATACTTTAGTTAAGACAAATAATGAAGGTGTATGTAAGGGTCAAAATGATGATGCACACACATTGCACACATCTTTCATTTCTCATTCAGAAATCATAACCAGCACAGGTGAATGGGTTCCATTAACTGGAATCAACCTAATCGTCATACAATATAAACCGTGCACTGCCTGATGACAAATGCAACATGTAGTGTGGCACTCAGCCATACATACCAGAAAGGTCCCAGGTCTAATCACCAGGCTCTATTGATCTCAGCAGGGGAGTGACTACAATTAGCCTCAGTGGGTGTGAAATTGGCCAACGCCAGTAGCACGAAATGGGCTGATAGTGAATCAGCTTCAATGGAAAAGAAAATTCGGCACGGTGTTAAAGGGGCTGCTGATTCGCTATCAGCCCATTTTGCGCTACTAGCGTAGATCAATTTCAACCCCAGTGCCTCTAAGCAAGGGAGGGGTAAAATCACCAGGGGTTCCTCCTTCTGATTGCTGTCAGTGGCATCCTTTCAATCTTGCATGTGTACCACCATGATGGAGGACCGGATTAGCCTTGGTTGTGATGCCCTCCATTGTCAAATAGTCTGCCTGTATTCACTGCCTGGGTACACATATAATGAATGGTCATTTGGGTAAGGTACTCGAGGGCTGCTAGCACCTGTGGAAGCATATCCTTCATCAGTCAGCACGGGGAAAAAAATACAAATGCTGGCAGCATAAAGGTGATATATTTTTCATTAGACTGATGCGATTCATAATACCCAAGTCGTCCTTTTATGTGACAGAACCCAACTCATTGTCACAGTGGAATCCTCACTGCTTCATTCCCCGCAAAACAAAGAAAGGAATTGCCTCTTAAGAAGCTGACAGAGGTGCTGGACTCATTTAGCACATTCACAGCACCTCATATTTGGTATTACAGCTCATTGCACAATAATTATATATCACTTTTTTCAGATAGATGAACACCGGATGTGAATTATCAACTTAAATTATATGGACAACCTGTGTCACTGCATCTCCGAAAGAATATTCAGCTCAGTTATACGCTTGTACAATATTTCCATCCATGAGAAGAGAGGAGGGTGTAATTATACCTAAATTGTCTATGCTTTCTAACATCATTTGTCAATACACTCCTCCCTCATTTCATGTGGTTTGAAGGAACTGAGCATTTTAGACATTAGAACAATCTTATGGATCAATTACCTTCCATAGAGAGCTGAGGGGAGGAAATGCATGGGGTCTCCAGTGGCAGGAGATCAGCAAATCCCCTAGAGAAATAGCCGAACATGATTGTTTATACTGTTTCTCTGGGGGTTCTGCTGATTTCCCACTTAAGTTACTGCAGAAGACCAGGACAACCCTGATGGAAAATTCAGGGCCAGTATATCCTATAACATACACTGCAAAACAAAAGAAGAAGTGGAGAACCTTCAAGCTGTTCACCCCCTTTAACAGAGGTTTAAAAGGATTTGAAGGCCAGTTGTCATGTAAATACAATGCACAAACACCTGGAATTTCCATGGGTTTTCTCAAGGGACTCACATAACTTCAGGGGGAAGATTGGTGGAAGCCCTGGAGAAATGGTGCAGATGGCAAACTGAGAAATTAATGCCCATTTATTTTAGAAAGGGAAATTCACCCTCAAAATGATCATGCTACTGACTAATGGTAACACTGCCTACATATACATATACATATACATATACATATCCACATCATACATATACAGAACACAGAATGACACCAAGTGAATGACATCAGCCTCCTCAGAATGTGGGTTGTTCAAGCAACATATAAAAGGACAGACTTCGTTGTAAGTATGCATGAACTATGAAATCAGATTGGTTCACAAAATCTTAGTTGCTCCAGCAATTAATATGAACCCATTCCTACCTCCACAAATACATTTAGACAAATGTAGCTTTGATATTGGATGGGAGGAAGAGAGGGAACTATGCACTTCAGCATTTGCAGTGATCTTTACCAATATGAATAGACAAGCTAAACCTTGGTCTGATTGTTAATTTCAATGTTAAGTGGTTTTCCAATTGCCTGCAAGATATTTGTTGAACTTATTACATTTCGTATTTAAACCAATGGATCTCCCGTGATATTGCTCATGAGTACTCTGAGGCTGGAGTACAGTTGCAATGTCTAGCTGTTAATCTGGTCTGTAACCTTGAAGCCACCACTGAAGTACACCCTATGGGAATCCAGGTAATTGTAGCTGCTTGTAACTGTGCTGATTGTAGCTGAGATTAACTAGGGACCATTAAGTTGTTGTAAATTTCAGACTCCAGGTCAGTGACTGGTTTTCTGTCACCTGTTAAAAAGATTATTTTAGATCTATCACAAAATGTAACATCTGACATGTGAGGCCTGGCATATGATGTCTGGAGTGTGACAAATGTACACATAAATGTTTCAAATTCTTGTCACTCATGTTTTAATGATGCCTAGGCCCTAAGCTCTGGAATTTCCTCCCTAAACCTTTCCGCATCTCTACCTCTCTCCTCCTTTGAGACCTTTTACTACATTAAAGGAGCTATATAAATGCAAGTCGTTATTGTTGATGTTGCATGTGACACCATTCAGATACTGTCCAAAGTCAATGAAATATAAAGAACATGGTGTAGATTTTACAAATCCACGCTCCCAATGTGGAGCTTCATTGGGAATGTTTAATGGGAATTCAGGCATGAAGGTCAGGACAGAAAATCTTTCAGTGCCGACTGACATGCCCGCCTGAATTTCCAGTAAGCATTCCCACTGCTCAAAGCTCTCTATGGGAGATGGGATTCATAAATTTTACTCTTATTTTTCTAAAGACGCTGTGGTTATGACACATGACAGACTTCCTGGTAACTTTCTAAAACTGATGGGTGTTAATTTCTCAGTGATCTCAAACAGTATGTAGCTTGTATTTCAAACGGGGTATCTAAAGCATGAGTAACTACGAAGGTACAATAAATAGAAATTTAAATATAAAATAGCAAATGTAATGAAGTGCAATGGCCCTTGTTGCAAAATGTATGTATGGATAGGATTTAACTCAACTGTGATGACCCACTGCAGTTAAAGAGCGCACCAACACTCACTGCATAGAGAAAATACCCCCAGAGGTCAGTCTCCATTAAGCATGGAGTGCCTGTTTGATGCAGTGTTCCATTACCAAACAGCCAGGAAATACTGTAACAGTGTGGTTCAGGCTTCTGATTTCTTAAGGTGCGGTTCTCGTCCATCTCAAAAGGATTAAAGGCGGACTGAATCCCTCACGTTTAAAACTCAGCATTTAGCCAACTCAGCTACCCAACCTTGTTATTTAGGCTCATAGTATCATAGTATGTACACCATAGGAGGAGGCCATTCAGCCCATTGTGCCTGTGCTGGCTCTTTGAAAGGCTATCCAATTATTTCCAATCCCCTGCTTTTTCCACATGGCCCTGTACATTTTTTCCCTTCAAGTATTTATCCAATTCCCTTTTGAAAGTTACTATTGAATCTGCTTCCACCACCCTTTCAGGCAGTGCATTCCAGATCATTACAACTCGCTGCGTAAAAAAAATATTTCCTCATGTCACCTCTGGTTCTTTTGCCAATCACCTTAAATCTGTGTCCTCTGACCCTTCTGCCACTCGAAACAATTTCTCCTTATTTACTCTGTCAAAACCATTCATGATTTTGAACAAATCTCCCCTTAACCTTCTCTATTCTAAGGAGAACAACCCCAGCTTCTCCAGTCTCTCCACATAACTGAAGTCCCTCATCCCTGGTACCATTCTAGTAAATCTCTTCTGCACCCTCTCTAAGGCCTTGACATCCTTCCGAAAGTGTGGTGGCCAGAATTGAACACAATACTCCAGCTGAGGCATAACCAGTGTTTGATAAAGGTTTAGCATAACTTCCTTGCTTTTGTACTCTATACCTCTATTAATAAAGTCCAGGATCCCATCTGCCTTTTTAAACAGCCTTCTCAACTTGTCCTCCAACCTACAAAGATTTGTGAATGTACACCACCCCCCCACCCCCACCCAGGTCTCTCTGTTCCTACGCTCCCTTTAAAATTGTAACATTTAGTTTATATTGCCTCTTCTCATTCTTCCTACCAAAACGCATCACTTTACACTTCTCTGCATTAAATTTTATCTGCCATGTGTCTACCCATTTCACCAGTCTGTCTATGTCCTCCTGAAGTCTATTACTATCCTCCACATTGTTTACTATATTTCTGAGTTTCGTGGCATCTGCAAACTTTGAAATTATACCCTGTATACCCAAGTCCAGGTCATTAATATATATCAAAAAGAGCAGTGGTCCTAATACTGACCCCTGGGAAACACTACTGTGTACTTCTCTCCAGTCAGAAAAACAACCATTCACTGCTACTCTCTGCTTTCTGTCCCCTAGCCAATTTTGTATCCATGCTGCCACTGTTCCTTTAATCCCATAGGCTTCAATTTTGCTGAAAAGTCTATTATATGTTATTTTATCAAATGCCTTTTGAAAGTCCATATTTACATCAACTGCATTACCCTCATCAATCCTCTCCGTTATTTCATCAAAGAACTCAATCAAATTAGTCAAACACGACTTTCCTTTAACAAATCCATGCTGACTTTCATTTGTTAGCCCATACTTTTCCAAGTGCCAATTTATTTTGTCCTGGATTATTGTCTCGAAAAGTTTCCCCATCACCGACGTTAGGCTGACTGGCCTGTAATTATCGGGTTTATCCCTCTCCCTTTTTTTGAACAGGGGTGAAACATTTGCAATCCTCCAGTCCTCTAGCACCATCCCCATATCTAAGGAGGACAGGAAAATTGTGGCCAGAGCCTCCACAATTTCCACCCTTACTTCCCTCAGTAACCTAGGATGGATCCCATCTGGACCGGGTGACTTTTCTACCTTGAGTACTGCCAATTTTTAAATTACCTCCTCTTTATCTATTTCTTTCCTATCCAATATTGCTACTACTTCCTCCTTTACTGCTACATTGGCAGCATCCTCCTCTCTAGTGAAGACAGATGTGAAGTATTCATTTAGTGCCTCAGCCATGCCCTCTGCCCCCACAAGAGATCTTTTTTGTCCCTAATCGGTCCCATGCTTCCCTTTTACTATTTATATGTTTATAAAAGACTTTTGGGTTCCCTTTTATGTTAGCCATTAATCTAATCTCATACTCTCTCTTTACCCCTCTTATTAACTTTTTTAGATTTCCTTTGTACTTTTTGTATTCAGCCTGGCTCTCTACTGTATTATAAACCTTACATTCGTCATAAGCCTCCGTTTTCTGTTTTATTTTAATCTCTATATCTTTTGTCATCCTGGGAGCTCTAGCTTTGGATGCCCTTCCTTTCCCCCTATTATGGATGGGTCTACTCTCCACCCGAACCAACTCCTCCTTGAAGGCCTCCAATTATTCAATTACTGTTTTGTTTACCAATTCTTGATTCCAATCCACCTGGGCAAAATCTCTTTTTAACTCCTGAAATTTGCCCTCCTCCAGTTAAGCATTTTCCATAACTATTCTAAACCTGATGATATTATGATCACTGTTCCCCAAATGCTCCCCCACTGAAACATACTCCATTTGCCCCACTTCATTCCCCAGAACTAGATCCAGCACAGTTTCCTTCCTGGTTGGGCTAGAAACACACCGTTCCAGAAAGTTCTCTTATATACTTTTCAGGAATTCCTCCCCCTCAAACACGTAGTGCTGAAGACTTGTGCTCCAGAACTAGCCGCACCTCTAGCCAAACTGTTCCAGTACAGCTACAACACTGGCATCTACCCGACAATGTGGAAAATTGCCCAGGTATGTCCTGTCGACAAAAAGCAGGACAAATCTAATCCGGTCAATTACCGCCCCATCATTCTACTCTCAATCATCAACAAAGTGATGGAAAGTGTCATCGACAGTGCTATCAAGCGGCACTTACTCACCAATAACCTGCTCACCAATGCTCAGTATGGGTTCCACCAGGACCACTCGGCTCCAGACCTCATTACAGCCTTGGTCCAAACATGGACAAAAAAGCTAAATGCCAGAGGTGAGGTGAGAGTGACTGCCCTTGACATCAAGGCAGCATTTGACCGAGTGTGGCGCCAAGGAGCCCTAGTAAAATTGAAGTCAATGGGAATCAGAGGGAAAACTCTCCAGTGGCTGGAATCATACCTAGCACAAAGGAAGATGATAGTGGTTGTTGGAGGCCAATCATCTCAGCCCCAGGATATTGCTGCAGGAGTTCCTCAGGGCAGTGTCCTAGGCCCAACCATCTACAGCTGCTTCATCAATGAGCTTCCCTCCATCATAAGGTCAGAAAAGGGGATGTTCGCTGATGATTGCACAGTGTTCAGTTCCATTCCCAACCCCTCAGATAATGAAGCAGTCCGTGCCCGCATGCAGCAAGACACAGACAATATCCAGGCTTGGACTGATAAGTGGCAAGTAACATTCGTGCCAGACAAATGCCAGGCAATGACCATTTCCAACAAGGGAGAGTCTAAACACCTCCCCTTGATATTCAACGGCATTACTATTGCCGAATTCCCAACCATCAACATCCTGGGGGTCACCATTGACCAGAAACTTAACTGGACCAGCCACATAAATACTGTGGCTACAAGAACAGGTCAGAGGCTGGGTATTCTGTGGCGAGTGACTCACCTCCTGACTCCCCAAAGCCTTTCCACCATCTACAAGGCACAAGTCAGGAGTGTGATGGAATACTCTCCACTTGCCTGGATCAGTGCAGCTCCAACATCACTCAAGAATCTCGACACCATCCAGGACAAAGCAGCCTGCTTGTTTGGCACCCCATCCACCACCCTAAACATTCACCCCCTTCACTACCAGCGCACTGTGGCTGCAGTATGTACCATCCACAGGATGCACTGCAGCATCTCCCAAATCCGCGACCTCTACCACCTAGAAGGACAAGGACAGCAGGCACATGGGAACACACTACCTGCACGTTCCCCTCCAAGTCACACACCATCCCGACTTGGAAATATATTGCCGTTCCTTCATCGTCGCTGGGTCAAAATCCTGGAACTCCCTACCTAACAGCACTGTAGGAGAACCTTCACCACACGGACTGCAGCGGTTCAAGAAGGCAGCTCACCACCACCTTCTCAAGGGCAATTAGGGACGGGCAATAAATGCTGGCCTTGCCAGCGACACCCACATCCCATGAACGAATAAAAAAGTCAGGTGATTTATTCATTCTCGAGATGTGGGTGTTGCTAGCAAGGCCACCATGTATTGCCCATCCCTTGTTACCATGGAAATATTTGATACAACTGTGAAGCTTGCTAGGCCACTTCATTGGGTAGTTAAGAGTCAACCACATTAGTGTGGGACTGGAGTGACTTGTAAGCTTTCCTTGCCTAAATGTCATTAGTGAACCAGTTGGGTTTTTACAACAATCCAGCAGCTTCATGGTCACTTTTACCGATACCAGCTTTTTATTTCAAGTTTTTTTCTTCTCAAGCAGCCATGGTGGGATTTGAACTCACATTTTGTATTATTAGTCCAGATCTCTAGATTACTAGTCCAGTAACATGTTCAGTACATAATGGGTATGCTGGTGTCGTGATTATGAGTAATAATCCAGAAACTACCATGGTGGGATTTGAACTCACATTCGCTGGATTATTAGTCCTCTTCTGCAAACCTCTTATCATATCTGATTGAGTATTTGATCAACTCAGTCGCTATCTATCCATCTAGGCTTTAATCTAATTTCTAACCAGACATTTACCCAGCTCCTTTTTGAAAGGTCTAAGTGACACAGTCTTAATTGTTTTTAGTTCTTTGTTTTGGACACCCCATGGTGAAAGTGTATACACGCTACATATTAAATTAAATTTTTTAAAATAAAAAATACTTAAGTGGGCTATATAAGCCAACTGAGATACTGGAATTTTAAGCTATTTCACAAACTTTCAAACAGTCTTCAAAGGCTCCGCTTAATCAGCCTTGATAAACTCTTTTCATTTTTGTTGCCGTTGGAGCCTTCAACTCTGCCTGAACTCACCCACCAAAAACTTGGGAAACATTTGACCTTCGTATTCAGTGACCTGGTGAGAGTTAACAACATAACCTGCATCACCTGCAGGTAACACACTGAGGAAAAACCCAACATCTATAAGCTCATTTTAAACTCACAGTTCACTTTGAAGGAAGGACTCATTCTTCTTTACCTCTTGTTGTACAAATGATATCCAATCCTGTCAATTCCATTAAATGTGAAGCAAATGTACACTGAAGTTCACTATGTTCCTATGTAGCAACAGTCGAGACCTGAATCAACTAATAAATCAACAAACAACAGAGTATCTCTATTAGATCCTTGCTGCTTACTGTGCTGATTCCACTGTTTCTGGGTAATGTTAATGTTGGATGTCAGAGATGTGCAGACATTCTTTACAGAATTATTTGGCCATGTCACCCAAAGGGCAAAAACACTATGAAACTGTATAAAATTTCATCTACCATGTCAGAAGGTAGCAGAGGACAAGACAAAGAATAAGTAAGCTAAGACATTTTTTAAAACTGCAATGGATTAGAGATGCAGTGAGCAGAAAACAATTAATCAATCAAACAATGGTTGTTGCAATGGACAGTACAGTGAGGCAGTGATTAATCTAAATGAACATTATTCTGGGTGAGTGAGTGAAAAGGCAAGAAATGGAATTTGTGCTGCATGAAACAGACCTGACCTGGACATGAAAGCAGGGCTATAGATTAGAACAATAACAAATACATGCAAAGGCTATGTGTACAATTCATGCTTGAACAATAAACATATGCAAAGCTTAACACTGTAAACATTGTGACAATAAAATTGGCACTAAATATTGAGATTGTCTGGAACTTTTTAAAAAGTGTTTTCTTCTTGGCTGGAGAGTAGTAAGAGGTTTCTAAGTTATATGGAGTTTGGGGCCAGAGAATGGACTGAAATCTTTTCTCAATGAACTGAGGCCCTAAAGTTTTACAATATATAAGTCACTGAGCTTTCACAATCTGAAATGCTGTTAAGTAACTTGTACTGTTTGGACAGAGCACTGTATTTAGTTCTTAAAGGGTTTAGGTGTGGGCGAGGGTGCCCCTCCCCCCTTTAAGAATGAAAATAAGAAAAAGAAATTGTGATTAACATCCTTTTGTCCATTTTTTCTATAGAATGATAACAATTCCAGGGGAACTAACTTGGTAGATTTGTAGAGCCTGATGATGGTGAGAGACCTGAATAAACAGACAGAATTAAAATGACTAGATCACTAATTGAAGCACCATCTTTGTGATTACGTCTTTGGATGATATTGCACCTTAGTAATTTCTCAAAGACAGGTCTCCCACTAATGTCATTGTACTGATTTTTTGTGACAGTTTCATTTAAACAAAGTGTGAACAAAAAGAACCAAAAACACAAAAAGGACCTTGAGTTTCTTCATCATTCTATCACAGTCTGATTTTGAAGTGCTGCTCTTTAAAAGATGTAATACCGTGAACTATATTTCTAGTCAATTTGCTCACTATTTTTATTAGGGTATGTGTACATGAGATGGACTGACTGTGCAATATAGGACTATGGGGAGAATTTCCAGATGAGCAGTATCAATACCACCTAAGTTTTCAATGGCATAATTTTACATCCACCCAGTACTACCATTCTCCAGTCCCTGCCCATAGCGTGCTGTTAGCCCTAATCTGAGCAGGTAGTAACTACCACCCATTTGTAATTTTTCAGTTTAAAAACCAATGAAGGGATCAGGGGCAAAGAAACAATTGTCCTTATCACCATATACTCAGCAACATAATGATTAAATTTTCCCCTTTTTAAACAGCTGCTATTGTGTTCTCAGTGAGGCAGAACTCCAGCTATGAGAATTCTCAGCAATCACAGGCCAATTTAGCCTTTACCTTGTTTTGTTTTTCTTAATTTATATTTTTGTGGTGATCCTTCTTTTTGCTCGCCAGGAATGTTCAATGGGGAATGGAACATTTTCCACTTTTGGCACCCAGTTCAGCATCAAGCATTCCCAGGTCAGATACGAAGTAAAGTTCTCTTAACTCTGCTGTATCAATGAACCTTAATCCCATCCTCAGGAAAGCAACCCATACTGTACTAATGTGAGATTTCCCTGCAGCCTCTGAGTAAGGTTGCCAATTAACTGCCATTTTTTTGGCTAGTTTTGCACTGTGGGGCCTTACTCACTAGGAACTGGCTTGAGACTGCTGAACTCATTTAAGCCAGCAGAAAAAATAGAAACCTTCTTCTCAATATTATGGGCTGGTCTCAAAGACTGGTCACTTAGGGTGAGTGGATAATTGCTCCACCTAGTCCCTTTTTGGGCTAATTTAATTTTTAATTGCACTTGCACCTGTACTAAGCTGGAGGGCTGGATGTCTCTTCCTCTCAATCCACAGGGAGCATTCCTCATTTCATCCATAAAAATAGCTAATTACCAACACCACAAAATTCAAATATTAAAATAGGTCTCTTACTCGCAAAAATGGAGATTGTAGCCATTTTAACAAGGCTGCATGACCAGTTCGTCCAGCAGTATGATCAAGGAGTACTATGGTCAATTTATAATGCACCATGAACAGTCTATGACTTATGTTTCAGTCCATCTAATTTTCAATTATTTGTTTTTTGCTCATTACCCCAAGCATGCAACAGTGCTCTCTGAGGCCATTGAGGCACAAGAGCCAATCAGAAAACAGAATCTGAAACTGATCGCTGGGGTCATTTACTGACTGACTCTGCCCCCTCTTGACTTTGAGTTTTGAATGAGAATACATTAGCATGTACTGTATAGATTGGTCTGTCAATATTCATATATTTTCTGTTGATTAGTGCACCTGTGTTACAAAATAAAAAGGTAACTATAAAACAATCAGGATCAGAATCATTCCTCAAAACTCTCAGAAGAGAAACATCCAAACTGTTAAACATTCGACAGCCATAACCACATTTAATTTGCTGTAACACAAACATTTATAAAAATATTTGAAAAAGAAAAAGGTCTAACCTTAAACATACCCATAAGTATAGGGAAAATTATTGCCTAACAAAAAGGAAAAATATTGTCATTTGAATAAAACTGGCTTTGTTTTTTTCCCCTCCTCATTCTTCTGATTAAGGTTTATGATAAGTAAAAACATTAAAAACTACAAGAAATGCTTGTTTAAAATTAAGGTTTCATTCAAATTTACAAATCAAAGAACGACAGCGGATGCTCACTTATGGCTTTAATACAATGGTTGGAACCTATTTACAGCTCAAAAAAATACAAAATCAAATGAAGAACTTGGTCATAAAATCAATACTGATATCGAAGAATACTGTAGTTAGACAAATAAATACTTCCAGGTTTAATTGTGTCACTAATCATTCTTGACATTCTAAAATTTCAAAGAATTATTTCAATGTAGTTCTTTGTTGCTTTTGAAGGCGCCCAAAATAAAAGCTTTTCTATTGTATCATTATATGTTAAGGCATTTTTTTTAATGAAAGTGTTAGATTCTTTTCCCTCCTCTTCCAAAGGCACAACAACAGTATCAGCCCGACCTCAGTTCTGAAGGTTTCAATGCTTTTAGAAAGTCATCCTTCAAGAAACAACAGAATGGTTCACTGAAAAATCTGTGAGTACTTCAGCCTCAAAAGAAAACAGCCAGCGGTACAGTCAAGAGAAAGAAATTTGTGAAAATATCTCTGACCTGTAAGACATTTCTTTACTTAAAAAAAAACTTTTTAGATGTATCTTTTTAAGTATTCCAAGAGCAAGTGAAGTTGTCACCATTTGCAGGCTGCCCTGTCTGAAAGATCCAGCTGATTTACACTACCCAAACAGCAGACACGACATGTCTGGGAGAGCCTTCAGGGACCAACAATGATGTCATGTTAAGGAAATAGCTGGATGAACTTGGCACTTCACAAAGCTGGCTCTTCTTCCATTGGTTCATCAGGAGTTCTAGAAAAATAAACACACAATCAGAACCAAGTACACATGGACATTTACAATCTCTACGTGGGGTCACAGTTGAATTTGAATTGTATGTGATGTTTATTTGTGTTATTCAGTCATTTATAGATAAAGCATCTTTTCCGGAAGCAATGTTAAAGGGGAATAACTAAAGTCAAGGACTGTTTCCAAATATATTATAATAATGGCAACCTAAGAAACTGAAATTAAAGTGCACCTGAAGAAATATTCCATGACTCTGACTAATATGAAAAGTTCTAAAGCATTACCATGCCAACAACAGTTACAGCGTGAAGGAATGTCAACCGTGAAAATGGCCACTGGCTATATAAACAATTTGGAGCCATTACTACCTTGAAGCTCATTATTGCCTTTAGATCCTGTGATAGTATATTTTAATAAGCTCATAGTAAAATTAATAAATATTAATTTAAAATAGATATCAGATAAAGTTCAAACTATTTGACAGCATCAGAAGACCTTTTATGCAGAGGCATGTTGAGGATACAATATAAATGAGAAAATCAATGAGTACTGCAAGGATTATCCAACACAATGATTGTGAATAACAGCTTAATAAACTACAAAATCACAGTTCAGACTAGAATTTCATCTGGACCCTACTCTGCTAGTTCAAATGAAATGTCCGCATCTCCTTGGCCTCTATCCGAGGCTAAACCAGACTGTTCGCAACCATGGCGTCCCATTTGACTCTGAGAAGTGTTTCTGAGCCCATATCCGCTCCATTACCAAAACCACCTACTTTCATCTCTGTAACATCGTCTGTCTCCACCCCTACTTCAGCTCATCTGCAGCTGAAAGCCTCATCCATGCCTTTGTTACCTCTAGACTCGAGGTAACAAAGGTAGGGATGAGAGTTTCAGCAGCTCTCCTGGCCGCCCTCCCGCCTTGCACACTCTTTAAACTTGAGCTCATCCAAAACTCTGCTGCCCATATCCTAACTCGTACCAAGTCCCATTCATCCATCACCCCTGTTCTCGCTGATTTACATTGGCTTGCGGTCTGGCAACGCCTCGACTTTAAGATGATCATCCTTCTTTTCAAATTCTTCCATGGCCTAGCCCCTCCCTATCTCTGTAATCTCTTCCAGCTCTACAACCATCTGAGATCTCTGAGCTCCTCCAATTTTGGCCTCTAGCACATCTCCAATTTTAATCGCTCCACCATTGGCAGCTGTGCCTTCGGCCGCCTAGGCCCTAAGCTCTGGAATTCCCTCCCTAAGCCTCTCCGCCTCTCTACCTCTCTCTCCTCCTTTAAGACACTCCTTAAGACCTACCTCTTTGACCAAACTTTTCAACACCTGTCCTAATATCTCCTTATGTGACTCATGACAAATTTGTTTGATAACACACCTGTGAAGTGCCTTGGGACATTTTACTATGTTAAAGGCATCATATAAATACAAGTTGCTGTTGTTATTGTTGTTAAAGCATTAACCAATTATTTCAATTCCTGAATGACCTGCTGTATATTTTTTCTTATTATTTTAAATTTCCAGCAGGCCCTTTTTATGTATACTCACTTATTGATACTTATCAGTTATTGATATTTATAGGAAAATCAATTATTTTTGTCTTGGAAACATTAAGAGATTGCAGCTGGAATGAAAGTGGCTATTATTTGATTTAACATTCACTGGGGGCAATTTTGACTTTGGACGATAGTGTGAAATGGCCGATATCAGATCAGCTGCCCGTTATACATCTCTCGAATGTCAGCTGTCGCTCAGGGGTAGCACTCATGCATCTGAGTCAGAAGGTAGTGGGTTCGAGCCCCACTTCAGAGTCTTGTACACATAATCTAGGCTGACACTTCAGTGCAGTACTGAGGGAGAGCTGCACTGTCGGAGGTGCTGTCTTTTGGATGAGACGTTAAACCGAGGCCCTGGCTGTGCTCTCAGGTGGACGTAAAAGATCCCACGGCGTTATTCAAAGAAGAGCAGGGTAGATCTCCCCTGGTATCCTGGCCAATATTTATCCCTCAACCAACACCCAAACACAGATTATCTGGTCATTATTACATTGCTGTTTGTGGGACCTTGCTGTGCGCAGATTGGCTGCTGTGTTTCCGACATTACAACAGTGACTACACTTCAAAAAGTGCTTAATTGGCTGTAAAGTGCTTTGGGGTGCCCTGAGGTCATGAAAGACGCTATAAATGCAATCTTTCTTTCTGCCGATTTTCATTTCCATGGAAGTCAACAGAATTGAAAATTGGGAGAGGTGCATAATGGGCGGCCGATCCGATATTGCCCGTTTTACACTATCGTCCAAAGTCAAAATTACTCCCAATGAGCGTAAGTAATCATTTACCAGATAGCTGACAGAAATATTATTACAAGGCATAGCCCTGTATTGTGATACTTTATCTAATTAGATACTATGCTATATTCTAATGCAGCCTACTGTATAATGTTATAGTGCATTGTGTCAGACTGCATTAAATTGCAATTTATTGTAAATTGTTTTATTCTGTAAATGGCTTGGAATATATTGTATTAAACTGCTTTGTGATACGTTGCATTGCCATATTATAATAAATTGTAATCTATTTTATTGTAGTGCATCCTATTGTAATATGTTGTAATGGCTTGTAATTCATGCCTTGTGTTCAGGTAATAACCAGCAGATTGTTTGAAATGTTCACATTTTACGCAGTATATGATCTCAGAACCCTGTGGTCAGTAAACAGAAGCTCGCGTGTGCTCAATTTTCCCCATGGGAGTGGAAATATTTGCTGCATTTGTAATTTGTAGTTTACTATGAATTTAACAATGACATTAAAATTGAAGGTTCATTAGTGGAAATGGGTCAGGAAAATACGACCTATACAAATTTGGAAACCTCACATTTTTAGTTCACGTAGAAATTGGACGCACCTCAGAATATCATTATCCATTTCCTGAACATATAAAAATAAATAAGGAGGTCCCTACTCCATTGTTTGTGAGAAAAGGCTTGGAGTTGCTTCACAATCCTTCAATCATGCATTTCTTATTGATTCTTATTTCCTGTTTTTAATCTTAATCCGTTAAGATATTGTTACAGTACATAATCATTCTTAATTGAAAAAAAAATTATTTGCATATAAAGTTCACAAAAATGAAAAGAACAGCTCCAGTTTTCTCTGTGTTAATTCTTCTTGGTGCATGCTACTGGGCCACACAGACTGGGGAGGTCCCAGGTTTCATCCTTAGTCTATGTTCTATGGGGTTTGATTTTAAAATTAAAAAACGGCTGGGTTGGGGGCAGGGGGGCATTGAAAATTGTCACCATTTCAGATCATTTCAGATCCGCCCCCAACCAGCCTCCAAACCGCCCATTTCCGATTTTCACGGGGGCCTTAAAACCTTTCATGGAGGCTTTAGGCCTCCATTTTTCACTAATTCCCGATTTCAACCCCGGGGGGCCGGGATTCCCGGGCCTTCTGTTTTACGGCTTATGAAAGGAGGCGAGAAAGCCCGAGACTAACAGGGAAGTGCCTAGAAAGGCACAGCTTGTGGGCTCGGAGGAGCAGGAGTGCTTCCCCCAGGCCCAACAAGCCTACCTGCACCGCACCCCACCCCAATGATCACGGAGCCCCCCAACGATCACGGAGCACCCCCCCCCCAATCGCGGATCTCCGACCTCGACCTCCGACCCCGATCCCCCAACCCCAATCCCGACCTCCATCCCCTGATCCCGACCACGATCCTCCCCCTCAACAATCGCAGATCCCTGCTATGACCCCAGTCCCGCCCCCCCCTTGACTGATCCCCAGTCCCAACCCCCATGACTCGTGACCCCACCCGTGCCCTCCCATGCCTGGCCTCCCGCCTCCCGCCCCCCACCGTCCATACAAACAAAGATTGACCTGCAGACTTACCTGAAGATGTCCTCTCCCTGGCTGGTCTCCTGTCCGACTGAGACCATCCTGTCAATCAGCCGGTCAGTCGAACAGGAAACCGACAAAATAAAAAGACGTCATTACGTCAGAATCGTAAGGACGTCCAGGAAACCCGAATTAATGGGTTTTCCGACCTCAAATTGACCACCACCCACTTCCCAGCTGTGTTTTAAAATTGAGCCCTTGTTGGTCTCTGCTAGGATGGTGGTGGCATCACTAAAATTTGCCTCAGGGAGCTTGACCCAGGGAGGGGAGAAAAATCAACCAGAGATCCCACTCCTGAATGTTATCTAGCTACCCCCATACCTTTAAATGTCAGGTGATGACTGAAATTGGTGCAGCTTTGATGTCTCTCCCCACCCATCCATTGTTGAAATCCAATGGATAATCATTGTCCACGCTAAAACATAAAATAACCGCTTGACTGACAGTACCAGGGAAGCACATTCCAGCATGAGTCTCATTCAGCTTTTCTGCCCTCCTATTCTCACTCAATCTCATTGTTCGTAGAAACTCCCCCATCCACAGACACCAATTTGATCTTGCCATCTTCAGTGGCCTCTCCACTCTCAAAGTCTCACTGACAAGTCTTTCTATAACCATTTTCTCATCTCCCTTACTACCCACACCCTCTACCTTCCCCCAATTACACTGCCCTCACCATCTGCCCATGGAAGAACTCTCACCCAGCTCTCTCACCAAGGAAAATTTGAAGGGCTATGGGGAAAGGCCAGGGAAGTGGGACTAATTGGATAGCTCTTTCAAAGAGCCAGCACAGGCACAATGGGCTGAATGGCCTCTTTCTGTGTTGTAGGATTCTATTAATCTAATTCACGTTCAAATTCTTAATTTCCTCTCTGGCTCACCATCGTTCACAACATTTTTACCGCTGCACTACTCCCTTGCCTCAGCTTTGACATCCTTGTTCCCATGAAATCATACACTGTCTACCACCTCTACTGTTTCCATCATACATGCCCCATCTTCACTCCCTTAAGTCAGATGGCTGCAAACTCGAGCACAGCTGGTGCACTGGTAGGGTAGTCACTCATTGCCAAATTTGACTCAACCATGTCAAGCCATACCATGCTTTGCTCTCCTCAGCCTCCTACTAGTCAAGGGTTATTTTGTAGTGCAAGGACAACCCTTTTCTCCATGACTAACCACTTCCTCAATCCCCTCCCTCCCCCAATCTCTTTGCCCTCAACTCCAATACTAAGTGCAAACAGCTCATGGATTTCTTTGTCTCCAAGATTGAGACCATCCATGTAGTTGTTTCTGTCACTACCTCTCCTTTCTTTCCCACCTGCTCCTGACCTCTTCCACCCACTCTAGCTCCAAATTCCTGTCACTACAGTTTCTTTCCCATCTTCTCTTTATCTTCTTCAAATTCATCTCTTTGATGAAACCCACCTTCTACTCCTTTGATCCTTTCCCTACTCAACTCCTGATACTTAACTGCCCCATCTAATCCCCCTGCTAGCTGACCTTGTTACTGGCTCATTTTGTTCAGGCATAACCTTTTCCTTTAAAAACCACTGTCATCACCCCCTCCTTAAAAAGTCCACCCTCGAGCCATTCATCATCTCCAACTATAACAACAACTTGCATTTATATAACGCCTTTAACATAGTAAAACATCCCAAGGGGTTTCACAGGAGTACTATCAAACAAAATTTGACACCGCGCTACATTTGGAGATATTAGGACAGGTGGCCAAAAGCTTGGTCAAAGAGGTAGTTTTAAGGAGCATCTTAAAGGAGGAGAGAGAGTAAGAGAGGCGGAGAGGATTAGGGAGGGAATTCCAGAGCTTAAGGCCTAGGCAGCTGAAGGTACGACTGCCAATGGTGGAGCGATTAAAACTGGGGATGCGCAAGAGGCCAGAATTGGCCCCTCTTTTCACGCCAAGGTTCTTGAATGTGTCATCGCTCCCAACATTCCATGTTCAATGTCCACCCTGCACACAGTACCAGGACTGTACCGGCCAAAATCACAAAGCACATATTCTATGTCTGACCATTGTGCATTATTCCTCCTTGTCCTCCTCGACCTCTCCGCAGTATTTAATTTGACTGACCACACCATTTCATTCATCATCTCTCCTCCGTTATCCAGTTTGGTGGAACTGCCGTTGCGTGGTTCCACTCTTGCTTGTCTGAACTCAGCCAGCATATCTCAAACAATACTTCCCCTCCCACTCCCACGCAGTTATGTACTAAGTCCCCTAAGCATCTATCCTTAACCCACTCCTCTTTCTCATTTATATGCTGCCCTTTGGTGACATCATGTGTGTTGATGACACTCAGCTCTACCTCTTGACTATTTCTCCACCCCACAGCCACCTCTGTCTCTGCCTCTCTGACATAAAGTCAGGGATGAGTTAAAATTTCCTCCAACTGAATATTGGGAAGAAGGAAGCTATTGTTTTTGACCTTTGCCATAAACTCTGCTCCCTTGCCACAAGCTGCATCCCCTTTCCTGGTTACTCATTTAGAATGAACAAGATCATTTGAAACCTGAGCTGAGCTTCAAACTCCATATCCTATCCATCACCAAGCCTGCTTACTTTCAACTCTGTAACATTGCCCTCCTTTGCATCATACCTCAGCCCTGCCACTACTGAAATCCTTATCTATTCTTTTGTCACCTTTACACTCAATTATTCTAATTTCTTTTTCCTTTGCCTTTCATCTTCCATCTCCCCATAAATTGCCACCTGTATCCTGTCCCACACTAAATTCTGTGCACCCATCACTCCGATGCTTGCTGATCTACGTTGGCTCCTTGTCCGCCAATGCATTGAATTTTAAATCCTTGTCCTTGTCTTCAATCCTTCAGTGGCCTCATGCTGCCCTATCCCTGCAACCTCCTCCCACCTTATATCCCCACCTACACCCTTCAATTGTCCAACTCTTGCTTTTTGTGCATTCCCCTCCCTTCACCTCATGATTAGTGGCAGTGACTTCAGTTGCCTTGCACTTGCTTTCTGTACCTCCCTCCCTAAAGCTCTCCACTTTGAAAAGAATTCAAAATCCATCTTTTTGACAAACTTTCAGTCACCTCCCTCCATGTCCATTGCTTTTTCTATTTTATTTGATTTTTTTCCACTGAAAAGTGCCTTGGAATGTTTTCTACACTTAAGACATTATACACCTACAAGTTGTTGTTCAGTTACTACCTTCAGGAAATGATGGGCAAAAGACCAAAAAATGTGAAAAAAAGCAAAACACCATCCCCTTCTGTTTTCCTTTTGCTTCCTCACCTCAATCTCCATGTGATCCCTTGGAGCACAAAGTGAATTAAACAATGATTAATACACAAATAGTGTATGTACTTCATCCCTACTTAAAACAAACAATTTCTCCAATGGTGTACACACCTGTACAAGTATATCAAATCTAGCCACAGGCTACCACAGAGGTCTTTTTTGCATTTAATCTTGTCTGAAATGAAGCCCATTATCATTCTTGCAGATTATCATCACCCATGTGAAATAATTTTTCAGCTTATTTAAAAAGACACTGAGACTAAAGATATGTGCCATCCATTTCTCTGATCTCATCATCTACGCTGTATTTTTTTCTGCCTCGTTATCTTTGTTGTTGCTGACCTGTTCTCTTCCTCTGAGTCTCTCTGTTTGGTAACCACTGAGAGTGATGCCATGGCAATCATTGTTTCTGTCTCTTCTCTTTCCAGTTTTTGGGCATCTTTGAGAGACCAGTCAACTTTTGAAGCATACTGTCGTATTGATTGCCAATATTTTCCTGGGAATAAAGATGGGGTTAATGTCCAATAATCAAAAATGCTGTAAAACTGATTCAAAACCTCACACTAGACATCACAATTATCACATGATTTTCTTAAAAGATTTTCAATGTCAATCAGGAGGTATCACATTTAAATCACACTCTTATGGGACAGCAATGGTGGAAATGT
The DNA here is from genome assembly GCF_035084215.1 of Heptranchias perlo. Lineage (NCBI taxonomy): Eukaryota > Metazoa > Chordata > Chondrichthyes > Hexanchiformes > Hexanchidae > Heptranchias > Heptranchias perlo. The sequence goes on from NC_090326.1 coordinate 82,218,462, forward strand.
TTTCACTGAGGGAGATTTTGAAGCCTCCTGCCTTGCAGAAACAGGGCGATAGTGCCCCAAAAATGGTGGGGCCAAAAATGGGGCAAATTTACCGCCTTGTTCCCACCCTCGCCATGGCCGCCACAATCTTCTCCCTGGCCTACCGCTGGATGGCCAGAGTGCCCACCAGAGTCAGGTGGTAGGCCCTCTTATTTGTCTGTGGAATTTGCTGCCCCAGGAAGCTGTGGAAGCTACATCATCAAATAAATTTAAAACAGAAATAGACAGTTTCCTAGAAATAAAGGGAATTAGGGGTTACGGGGAGCGGGCAGGAAATTGGACATGAATTTAGATTTGAGGTTAGGATCAGATCGGCCATGATCTTGTTGAGTGGCGGAGCAGGCTCGAGGGGCCGATCGGCCTGCTCCTGCTCCTATTTCTTATGTTCTTATGTTCTTATCATGCAAATTTTGGGTCCTATCATGTGCATAGGACCCCACTTGCCATTTAGGACAGAACTGAGTGGAGCCCTCCCCAAAAGGACCTACCTTCTTCTGGCCCAGAGGCTGACTGGGCCATCTGATATTACTGTGGCCTGTAACCGACGGGTTACCCCGGGGCATTCATTTTCTGACCCCTGGCCATATGCTAATCAGGCCCGGCTGGGACTATCGGGTGGCCAGCAGGCACGATCCATTAGTCGGTGTCCTGAAGTCCACACCAAGGGAAAATCTACTCCACTATGTCCACTGTCATCACAGCACAATAAACTTCTCAATGGATTGCAATGGGTTTCTCCTTTTTTAAACTCAAGCTTGCCCCCTTTTCTCCCCTCATCTCTTGGAGACAGTGACCCACACTAGGATATGGTTCCACTAGCAAGGGAAGGTTCACCTGCTCCTCCTGGCTCCGCTAAGGAAAGTTTTTTTTAAGCTTACTGGAGTGGGCCTCGCTGCCTTCCTGCCAGTGTTATCTGTGGGGGAAGTGTTGGCGGATGCCCCGCTCTGGAGCTGGTTAAAGTTGCCATTGGGGTCCCACGTACGGTCATGGGACTCTGATTTGCCTTTATTAATGAGGCTTTCGCCAGAGCCCATCAGGAGCCTCACCTGGCGCCAAAACCAGTGGCATTAAAATGGGGAATCAACAGGAACAGTGCAGGAAATGCAGCCGTTCCATTTTAACTGCTCACCTGCTCCTTTCCCGCCGATCAGGGAGAGTTACAATACTCCCTTTGGTCTCTGATAGAATTGCTCTACAATCAGTTGCTGGGACTTGCCCAGAGTGACTTATCCATTGATGTTCCCACTTCACTTTGATTGCATAGTTGAGATTAGAAGCCCACTACAAGTGGAGTGCATGCATGGCTCATATTCTACCACTCAGTAGCATCGTGCTGGAATACCATGTGAATTTCATAGTTTGAGTTCAGTTGAATTAAGCTCTTTAAACTTTGCAATAAATCACTGAGGTGCTCAAGGCACCTGGCATGTATTCATTGATCACTGATAGATCACTAGTCAAACCTCACGTGATTTTTAAAAACAAGGTCGCTCCATGAGAACTCCCAGCTAATGTTCCAGAGAACAGGTTCTAAGTTCTGGGTGAGAAACCTTCAATGAAGGCAGTTTAAACCCAAATGGTGTAGTGAGCGTCCTTTCACCTCTGGGATATGGGTACAAATCTGGTCCATATTGATGGGATTAAGGTCTTCTCTCTTTGCTAGCTGTGGGGGTTCAACATGAAATAAATTTGGACAATTGCAACCCAGTCCCTAGTAGACATGGATCCCCAACACAAAATTTGCCATAAACTGGCACTCGCCCTCTAAGAGGCCACTTGAATGGTTGCTGTAGGAAATGGAAATGTTACACTGATGCTGTAGGGGCTTTTCTGAGGTTGAAGCTAAGACACATTTTAGAGAATAGAGGGAACATTACGCTGCAGTTAGCTCTGCTATACCTGTCCTGTGATTGCTTGATGCTGGCAGTGAGTGCCTGAAATGAGAAACTGTTCCCCAGTTTTAACACTCCTTATCTCAGAGAGTGTTAAAAAAATTGACCAAAACATTTTAAAAAGGAAAAAAGTAAATTACAACAAGCAAGAGTCTGTACTATTCCATTTTTTACAATAATATATTAAAATTGGCTTATTATATTTGAAAATTGAAACCAAATGTGTCAGCATTTAGCTGCATTAAGCAATTAAACAATTCCTTTGACAAACTATTACAACTTTTTCTAAGCTATGTCCTGACTCAAATTACTTTTTTTCCCTATGATATACAACGCTCCCAACAATATTCCACAAAGAAATAATGAGATCCTGATTTTAGGTAGATCCCGATGGCAGTGTGAGAACATCTGGGAATTTGTGGTGGTACAGACAGGAGGAGGGAATGGAGCATGAGGGGTCATGCAGTTGAATACTGTACAATATAAATAAAAATGCATGCTCATTATGATTTAAAAAAAAATTACATTAGGTACCACCTTGGCATGAGTTTAATTGGAATTCCGCAAGATCAGAGTGAACAAGCTTCTTTCAGCCAAATCTAGCTAAACTGAACTATTCTGTGTAAAGATTTTAAATAAATGGATCAAATTAACCTAGTGTGATACAAGCTATTTAAATCTGCTCCTTTTCACTCATTATTGCCATGTGATTCTGAGCAATAGTTTGTTTTCATTGTAATGTTTCCATTGTTGCACAGAATCGTCTCAACTTTCACAGGCGTTGGTTCTGTGACAAGCAATGAGTGAAGGGAGGGATTGAGTATAACTTTAACAAAGTCTTGAGTCTTTTGGAACATTTCTTCAATCCTACCTGTTGAGATGGGGCATGATGTTTTTCTTAATGTAGCAACAGCAGAATTTGGGGGAAAAAAACAACAGAAGTGATCAATGGGGTAGGGTGGGAAACCATCAACCACACTATATGTTTTATGTCCATTTGGTGTAAAAGATTAGTGGAAATTTTTCTCATACAGTGGAAAACTGATAACATAATTTCTAATTTGCCAGAATTGCAGAAACTGTTTCTGTGGCAAGAAGGGCCTGCAGTTTTACTCAGTGGGATCTATTCTTGGCAACAAATCTTCTACAGCCCCATTCATTTTGTACAAATTATGATAATTTTACAAGATATATATTTGGAGTTGAAAGAGGTTGTGGTGGAAAATATTCCAGTTCTCATAACTGCAAAGTAAATTTAACATGCCAGGAGTTAATGGACCACTCATTCTCACCACAAAGTTCTGTTGCCAACATCATTAGGTTATTTGTTATTCATCTGAAGAAAAGGCTGCCAGTTTTGCTTCACCATTGAATTTAGGATTTTATAAGTGAAGAATGGAAGATTTTAATTTCTGGACTTTTTTTTAATCAATGCAAATACAGATCATGGCTTATACTGGAAAGCTGCCAAAATTTTTTCACTTTTGGAATAGACAAAGTAAAGCATTTATATTCTGAAGGAATAGATCTCCAGCCTGAAACTTGTTTGTTTTAGGAACGATTTCTGAGTAAATCATTATCTTCAGTTCCCTTCTAACCTTAAATGAAAGCTTTTTCTCATTGTGTTTTTGTAATTTATTTATGTAAACATAATATTGTTTCATCTTTGAATATGAGCTCATGTGCAATCAGCAAGCTGACATATTGGTTTAGAAAAGTAGTAAACAGAGAGACCTTCCTGGCACTTGTTAGATAATAAATCATTTTTCTGTAATTAAACAAACGACTTACTTTGAATTTCAATTGTTTTTTCCAGAGAAGCTACGGCATTGGTGTTTGGCTTCTGAAGCTGAACTTCTTGGGGAAGAGGCTCCAGCTGTAAAGATTCAAATAACCTTGTGATAAGATGAGTCAATTTGCTATTTAAAAATGAACTCCTCCTCAAACATTTTCCTGTGACTTTCTAACCCTTTTCCAACCTGGAACCTTTTTGAAGAAGAGTTCTAGTGTACCCTACTGGGGATCACTTTGACTACCTTTCAGTTTGTTTTATTAACTGTTTAACTGTCTACAGAGACTTGAAGTAGATGAATATTTACTGAAATTGTGCTAATTTATCATTGAAGTATCTAAATTACTTGTCTTTATATTTGTAATGTTTGGTTAAGCAAAGTTCAAATCTATTTTGTAGAATTATTAATCTTTATTTAAAACAATTTGATGAATAGTTTTCTTCTCCACCTTTCTAAATGGAATGGTTACTTCCTTTTTCCTAGTTTTTTAGTGGAATGCAGGCCCGCAGTGTTTTTATTTCAGCTTAATAGAGAACCCAACTGATTAATCCCCTTGCACCTCACTGGATATTTCCTTCCAGGAAAGCTACAATGAAGCCTTTTAATTATCTTGGGATTTATTGGACAACATCAGTTTTGACGTTATCACACTATTCTGTTAAAGTCACTTCACAATGTGCTATTTACACAACTGAATGGCATAGCTTTCTGTGAAACTACTACTTCCAGTGATTAAAATATTTGAACTGGTCAGTTAAACATCTAGAACTTCGAAGCCATTGTCCTTGGCCCCTGCCACAAACTCCCCTCCCTCACCAGCAATTCCATCCCACTCTCTCAAGTTTAATCAGACTGTTTGCAATCTCAACATCCTATTTGATTCTGAGCTGAGCTTCCAACCCCATATCCTCTTCATCAGAAAAGCTCCCTACTTCCATCTCCATTGCCCATCTCCAGCCCTGCCTCAGCCCATCTGCTGCTGACCCATCATCCATGCTTTTGTCACCTCCAGGCTCCACTAGTTCAATGCTTACCTGGCCAGCTACCCATCCTCCACCCTCCATAAACTTGAGCTTATCCAAACCCGCACCATGTCCCGTTCACCAATCACCCTGTTTCCTTCCATAACAACAGTGGCTACACTTCAAAAGTGCTAAGAAGCACTTTAGGATCTCCTGCTGTAATGAAAATGCAAGTTCTTCCTTTTTTTCTTTTACAACCTAGCAGATGCAGCCTAACCAGTTGCCCTTAAAGAGATCCCTGGAGGCTGCTAAAAACAACGGGTACTGCATGCTTTCTGGAGCACTTTTTGGGGCCAGGATGAGCATAACAGCTCTTACTGCCCCATCAAGAAAATGCTCCTGCCTGTTTACTTACTTTCTATCCCCCCACCTCCTCCAATAGGTCTAGCCCTCTGCTTTAAGTTCGAACTGCTGGCTCGGCTCCTTGGATGGGCCATCGGATACCACATTCCTGATTGGTGACTACCTATCAGCGCTGGAAATGCTCGGGCAGCTTGCCTGTCAAATGTTAATGAGGCCCGAGCATCAAAATGGTTCGGGCCTCCCGCTGGTGAGTGTCCTGATTGCTCCACCTATCACCTGCCCAATGTACATGTAACATCAAAATAGCCCCAATTGTTATTAATATCCATACTTGTGACTGGCCACTTTAATTTTGGCTGGTACTAACTTGCTTTTCCCGGACTACAGGGAATATACATTATGATCTGGTTCACAAAAGCATTATTCATATGCAAATACATTTTAATTGCAAAGCAAGTAGAAATTACTCATGTAAAAAACAAAAAAAATCTGCAAAAGTTGGAAATTTGAAACAAAAATGGAATATATTGGTATTTTGCCTCATCTGTTCTCTTCACATATGCTGACTAGCCCGATGTTCTTACTTTTGAAACCACTCACCAGAATGCTAGCTTTCTCTTAAAATCTTATCAAATTAAGATGAAGTTCCTGGTAACAAACAAATGGAAAGGTCTCTTCTGACGAAAGTCTTCGACTGAAACATTTATTCTGTTTCTTTCTCCACAGATGCTGCCTCACTTGCTGAGTGTTTCCAGCATTTTCTGTTTTTATTTCAGATTTCCAGCATCTGCAGTATTTTGCTTTTGAGATAGTTGTCTTCCATCAGAAGGAAGTTTAGAACTCTTGCACTAAGTTTATAAACTTGTTTCCACCTTTTGATTTCCTATATCCCAGATTTTAACTTCAAATGGCACAGGTTTTATTATGTTTTAAATCCTGTGGCTGTTTGACAACCTGATGTCATTGGATGAGTACATATTTGATTTCCTTTGCTCCTGGTTGAACTGCAAAAGGGATGGAAAGCATAGGAAAATCTTCTGAGATCCGTACCATTTGCAAAGCCTTGTACATCGCGCACAGTTAATCAGAAATTGGCAGGTGCACTGCCCACCATTTTCCATCCATTGGTGCAGAGTTTTGGAAAATATTGCCCATAATCTCAGTCTTTCTCCAGTTCATCAGTTCTTCTGAGGCCGTCGACATAAGGGGTTGGAGACTCAGTGGGGGAGGTTTAGAGACCTCCAGCCCAGCGGAAAATGGTGGGGAAGGACTTACAACCGCCCCATTCTTACAGTCACTGTGGTTGTCAACATTGTCCCCGGGCCTACGGCTGAGCAGCCAGAGCTCCTGCCTAAGTTAGGCGGTAGACCCTTTAAAAATGCAAATCGGAGTCCTCTAATGCAAATAGGATTCTGCCAATTTAGGGCAATAGTGGGTGGAGCGTGCATCGCGCATGTTCCACTCAGTATCAGCTGGCGGTCCAGCCGAAGATCAGTCCACAAATAAGGTTTAATGTATTGTTGTGGGACTAAGAGGAGCAATAGTTCTTCTCCAGGCTCCAGAAAACCAGCCTGGGCTGGACTCTCTGGGTCCCCCACCCGAGATCGGACCTCCGCACCACGGACTTACCTTCTCCTGGGCTAGAGGTCGTCCGGGCCACCCAATATTGCGGCATCCTAGACCGGCAGGCTGCCCCAAGGCACTCGTATTCTGCCTGCATCCTGTAGGCCGAATGCTAATGAGGCCCGGTCCTCAAAATTGATCGGGCCTCTCGACGGGGCTATGGGGGTGGGGATAGCAAATGTGCGCAGCTGGCTGACCACCTGAAGTCCACATCAGTAGAAAATCTACCCCTGTTGGTCCAATAAACCCCACAAATAAGGTCATCCAGGTCTAGCATTTCCACGAACATTAGAAAAGGGTCGCATTGTTTGTTATTTTTGTATTGAGGTGATATAAAGTTCTTTAAACCTGTAATTTACTTTATTGCCTATTGCTGTTGCTTATCTATTATTTTTAATAGATCTGTTCTGTAGTTTATGGCCTAGACTAGTTTGACAGAATGATTTCTGAAGTCTAGAGATTATGAAAGTACTTACGTCATATTCAGTAAGCTAAATATAGTAAAAAGAGTTTCGTTTGACATCTGGGCAATGCTATACTACCAGATATTGTCAATGTAAGTTTGCACAGTGGTTTATCAGGAATAAAGGCATGCTAATGGGAATAGTCCTTTATGTAGATCACAAGGGAAATCTGGCTAAAATCCAAAAACATAACATTAATCTTTGAAATAATTTAATCACCTGTAAAGTATTATCTATTCTAGTAGAAATGCATTAACCTCTTAACAAATTGAACCTATACCATTCTTGTTGATGGATACATTTTACTGATGCACAACCATCCTAGTTTGTAAAATGCCCTGGAAGTATATCGCCCTGCCCCAAGCATCCAATTTCTTGGATTCTTTTTGCTGCACAGGGGATTCCTGCACTTTGTCTATTCTTGGAAGACATTAAACCAAGTGAAAGAAACTTTGCTCAGTAGCCATAGGGAATCTGTAAGGTTTGCCTGTCCTGTCTGGAACTAAGGAAGCTTGAGTCAGACCCTTTAAACCTGTGTCTATAGTAGACCATGGAGGAAATGGAAGGAATAATCCTTTGGTAACAGTAACTCCAATGAACTATGACATAAAATCTCAGGGATAGAAGCAAGTATACACCTAAAATTCTTCCAGCATTAAACTCATTGAAGGAGTTTTTCCAAAAAGGTAACAAGGTATGACTGTCAGAAGCATTATGTCCTTATTCTCCTTTAGAATGAGAATACCACAAAGGGCAACATAGGAACAGGAGTAGGCCATTCAGCCCCTTGAGCCTGTTCCACCATTCAATCAGATCATGGCTGATCTGTACCTCAACTCCATTTATACATCTTTGATCCGTATCTCTTGATACCCTTACCTAACAAAAATCTATCCATCTCAGTCTTGAAAATTTCAATTAACTCAGCATCCACAGCCTTTTGGGGAAGAGATTTCCAGATTTCCACTACCCTGACATGAATGAAAATTGCCCTCAGGACCTTTAAGCATGTCAGCTGATCCAACATGACTACAACAGAGACATCCAGTACCAGATATTGCATTAAGGCACTGATTAAAACTGAATCATTGACCTTTCTGAAATCGAGTCGAAGCCATCTAGAATATAGGGTCAGAACACATTTTGGGATGTTAAATCCTGAATAGCTGCTGGCATGAATAAAGTACTGCTCAACCAAGGACTTCCAAGACTAATTTTAGCTTTGATATTTGGCTCAAAACTTATGCTTTAACCAAGATACTCCCCAGAGACAGAGGTTCAAAAATCACACTGACAATCTCTGATTGTGCTTCCGGTCCATGTACGTAGGCCAGAGTCGAGGCGTTGACTAATGAAAAATGACCTCTTTGGAACCAGCACGCATCCGTTATGGCAACTGCAGCCCTAAGTTTAGATACTTCTGTTTCAGCAGATATCCTCAAGGCAAAAGATGGCAGCTGCAACATTAGTTAAAGAGCTGAGACGATAGAAAAAGACTTTGGGGGTGAAATTGGTCAACCAATTGTGCAATAGTGCAAAATGGCTGATAGTGAATCGGCAGCCCGTTTTACATAGACTTCATTTTCTTTTTCTTCTCCACTGAAGTCAATGGAAATCAGCGTGATGTAAAACGAGCTGCCGATTCACTATGAGCCTGTTTTGCGCTACTGGCATTGACCAATTTCACCCCCTTTGAGGCAGATACTCCAATACAATGCTAATACTGATTCTGACTCAAACAGTAGGGTCGTGTGGTACTACCACCATGCTAAGCGATATAGATCAAGAACAGATCTAGCAGCACAAAACTGCGCATCCACAGGGCGCTGTTTGCCATAAACAGCAGCAGAATTGTATTCCACCACAATCTGTAGCCTCATGGCTCATCATATCCCTCGCTCCTCCATCACCATCATGCTGATGATCAATGAGGAGTGTAGAAGAGCATGCCGGGAGCAGCACCATGCGTACCATAAAATGAGGTGGTATCCTGGTGAAGCTACAGCACAGGACTACATGCATGCCAAACAGTGGAAGCAGCATGCTATAGAGCTAAGCGGCTCTGCAGACCGCAGACTCACTTCCAAGGAACAACTCTCAATGAGTGGAGGTGTGTTGAGCAGAGTCACCTTGGCTTTGATCAAAAGCTCCAAAGCAGAGCATGCAAAATTTGAATCATAGTGTACCTCTTCTGATCTCAAATGGAATTCCCACATTGTTAAAATTGCCTTCAAGAAATCTGGTTTGCTCTTTCATTCCAAATATCACGTGTTGACTCTTGCTTCCCAGCCTCTTCACTCCACCTTTGGCTACTGCTATTTCAGCTTCTATGCTTCCGCCCTCTGGAACTCCCTCTTTAAATCCTTTCACCTTACCTCTGCCTGCTCTGCTTGCAAGAGCCTATTAAACTCCATTTCACTTACATCTTTAACTGTCAGTTTGGCTCACTTGGCAGCATTCTCACCTCTAAGTCAGAAGGTCATAGGTTCAAGCTCATTCAAGGCTTGAGCACATAATCGAAGTTGACACTGTCAGAAATGGGTGCTCCATTGTAAGAGATGTTACTTTTTGGATGAGATGTTAAGCTGAGGCCCAAGTTGCCTGTTGAGTTTTTTTTTATTCGTTCTTGAGATGTGGGTGTCGCTGGCGAGGCCAGGATTTATTGCCCATCCCTAATTGCCCTTGAGAAGGTGGTGGTGAGCCAACTTGAACCGCTGCAGTCCATTTGGTGAAGGTTCTCCCACAGTGCAGTTAGGTAGAGAGTTCCCGGATTTTGACCCAGCGACAATGAAGGAACGGCGATATATTTCCAAGTCGGGATGGTGTGCGACTTGGAGGGGAACGTGCAGGTGGTGTTGTTCCCATGTACTTGCTGCTCTTGTCCTTCTAGGTGGTAGAGGTTGCGGGTTTGGGAGGTGCTGTTGAAGAAGCCTTGGCGAGTTGCTGCAGTGCATCCTATGGATGGTACACACTGCAGCCACGGTGCACCGGTGGTGAAGGGAGTGAATATTTAGGGTGGTCGATGGGGTGCCAATCAAGCGGTCTGCTTTGTCCTGGATGGTGTCGAGCTTCTTGAGTGTTGTTGGAGCTGCACTCATCCAGGCAAGTGGACATAAAAGATCCCATGGCACGATTTGAAGAACAGCAGAGAAGTTCTCCCATTGTCCTAGTCAACATTTATCCCTCAACCAACATCACCAAAAACAAATCAGCTGGTCATTAATTCACTTGCTCTTTGTGGGACCTTGCTGTGTGCGAATTCACTGCTGTACTTGCTGTGTAACTGCATTTCAAAACTAATTCATTTGTTTTGAAGGCACTATATGTATATGCAAGTTCTTTCTTTTCTCTCTCACTTGCTATCCATTGCATTCTCTGATCAATAAAGTGCTCTGGGACATCTTGCCGATGTGAGGAGCACTATACAAAGCAAGTTGCTATTGTTGATGTCACCTGGTCACTGCTTCCTGAGCCTTCTCTTCTATTCTTTTCAACTTTGGTGATGGCTAGTTTCTCAATCAAAAAGGCACATAAATACTTTTAAATTCAAACAAAAGCATTAAAATGTTACAGTGAAAAGAGAAATATTAACGCCTAAACTAGTTAGGAATGAAGATTCACAATTTGGAATCAGCTAATTTTAAAGTAAGAAACTATTTGAGAATTTTTTCATTGGAAAATCAAGGAAATACCCACAGCTTATGATAAGAAAGGAAAGAAGTGCAAGGAAGAGATTTTATGCAGCATGGGACTGAGAACAAATCACATCATTCTCACATGATTTCAGAAAGTGTAAAACTCTTCTGCACTTCTCCAGTGGTCATGACCTTCTCCTATGGGGGGAAACAAGTGAGGAAGAATGGCCTTATCCTAGTGTCACTTCACTATTAATGCTATTAAACCAATGATTTATGGTATTCTTTAACTGTATGGTTAGCTTTCTGATCAAGGGTAAAGTTTCCTGAGACTCTGCGCCACCAGTGGGGCCGTGGTCACAGTAGGCACCTCACTGACAGTACACCTGCAATTTTCCGATAAGCTGCCTGCTGTGTGCGAGGCTCCACCAGTAGGGTGGGAACTTGAAAAATTTCACCGACTGTTTTTCACACAATGTCTGATTTTAGATATACTAAAGTTTTCTGCATTGTCATATCGGAATGAATTCTCCTCCGGTCAGCAGTGGAGTATGAATACTGCCTGCTCACTTGAATCGGCCATTAAACTGCTGCAATTTCATCTCAGGGCCTTTAGTTGCTATGTAGAGTGGGTTTGGAGTGGTAATATCGCTCCTGCAGGTTTACCCCTGCTGCGAGGGAGGAAAATACAATTCTGGTGCAGCTTTTAAAAGGCTACAGCCAGTTAAAGGGCAGCAACGCCTTTTCCACAGGAATATCTGAAGTAGCAGGCTTTGCGGGGGCAGGGGGAATTGTTCAGCAGCTGGGGAATCCCAGATCCTTAGACATATCTGCAGGATTCCTTTTGGTATAAGTGAGGATCAGAAGAGCAAGAGTATTAGGCACTGAGGGCAGGAAGGTCCATAAAAGGCTGGTGCAGGCTGTCTAGAGGGAGCTGGCGGAGTCAGTCAGTGCAATGTGCACCAACCCAAGAAGTGGCACACAGTCTCAGAAGAGGTGCAATGATCTCAGAAGGGTAGATAAGAGTAGTCAACGCACTGGTTGCAATACACAACCTCTACCACTCAGACTGCTTTCATTCACCTCTTTACCTATCATTCTCTTTCTCTCTCATCACCTCAGTGTCAAGGAAACTCATTATTGCAAAGTGAAACCACTCAAAACACTTGAGCACCATCTTAACTAACAACCAGTCCGTCAATTCAGATAGCTGGCCGTAAGGGCTCACCTGAGCCTGCGCCCAGCTCCAGCAGGCTGCAAAAAAATGGATGCAGATGTTAATGTCTCTCCAGGGAGTGGCATTGAGCCTGCTGCTTCCTTGATGCCCTCTCCAATTCCTTTACATGCAGGAACTGCAGACATGGGCCCAGCACGCCTTGCCATTGTAACAGAAAGGCTGCTGAAAGATGGACCCTCTGGGACAGCTGCTTTCCTGAGACGAGAGTCAACTCAGGCCTCTAAGTGCTCCAGAGGAACCATCCTAACCATCCACCACTCATCCTCTGCTCACTCAGGGAGCACATCATAGGAATAGTAAATTAGGAGCTCAGTCAAGTAAGTTAGCTGATGTAAAGGGTAGACACAGTGTTAGGAAGTTGGAGATGGGGTGATTGGAATTTTTGGTACTTTGGTAATCATTTTTCTATAAGGTTCCATTCTCAACCTTGGCATCCTATTTGACTCTGAGATGAGCTTCCGACCACATATCCACTCCATCACCAAGAGTTCCACCTCCGTAACATCACCCGTCTCCGCCCCTGTCTCAGCCCATCTGCTGAAGCCCTCATCTATGTCTTTGTTACCTCTAGACTCACTATTGCAATGCTCTCCTGGAAGGCCTCCCATCTTCCACCCTCCATAAACTTGAGCTCATCCAAAACTCTGCTGCCCGTATTCTAACTCGCACCAAGTCCCGTTCACCCATCACCCCTGTGCTCGCTGACCTACATTGGCTCCTGGTCCGGCAATGCCTCGATTTTAAAATTCTCATCCTTGTTTTCAAATCCTTCCATGGCCTCGCCCCTCCCTATCTCTGTAACCTCCTCCAGCCCTACAACCCTCCGATATCTCTGTGCTCCTCCAATTCTGGCCTCTTGCGCATCCCCGATTTTAATCCCCCCACCATTGGTGGCCGTGCTTTCAGCTGCTTAGGTCCTCAGCTCTGGAATTACCTCCCTAAACCTCTTTGCCTCTCTATCTCTCTCTCTCCTCCTTTAAAATGCTCCTTAAAACCTACCTCTTCGACCAAGCTTTTGGTCACCTGTCCTATTATCACCTTATGTGGCTCGGTGTTAAATTTTGTTTGATAATTGCTCCTGAGGCACTTTGGGACGTTTTATTACATGAAAGACACTATATAAATGTGAGTTGTTGTTGTTGTATCATTAGTGGTGGTAGTTATAGTAGTAGTAGTAGTAGTATTAGTGGTGGTAGTTGTAGTAGTAGTAGTAGTGAAGTAAACACTGCTTGTTGCACATAGAGTTCTGATTTCATCTCTGCGTATGCTTTCAGCTTTTCAGAGTTTGAAAGATGGCAGGAGAACTGTAGACTTCTATCTGATGAAGAGAGTTGGCAGAAGTCTGTGACAGTGAGGGACTTTGTGGGGATATGCATGAAGAACTGGCAGGTGGACTTATTTTTGGATGAGCTGACCTTTATTGAAAGCATAGGCTTATCAGTTGTGCTGCCTTTCTCTGGCTGCCCTACCCCATATCCTGTGTACACCCTCGTCATGCTGAGGTGAGGAAGGTACTTTACCTTCTCTCCATCATTATCCCCTTCAGCTTCTAGAAGCAGCAAGTCTTTCTTCATTGTGGTATTATATATGCAACACGTTGCCATGATTCTTGAGACTCTGACTGGGCTGTATTGCAGGGTTTTACTAGGTTTATCCAACAGGACTAAAATAGGATTTGGGAGTTCCTATAGTTTGCTCTATGACACTTCTTGCACTGGCATGGGACTCATTAGCCCCGGTATTAGCGTGGAGGAGGGACGGCAGCAGGGGGGGGGTGATTGGGCACGTGGGTAACCCGTCCAATAAAATCTGTCCATTTCCCACATGATCGCCAGTGAATTGGAGCCACTTAACGTGGCTTCCAGGTTTGCAGTCTGAAAGCTGCGCAGCAGGGGGACTGCACACCCACATCACAGGCTGTCAGCTGGAGGAGCTCTATTTAAAGGGACAGTCCTCCAATGGCTGTTCCTGGAGCAAACACCCACACACCACAATGGAGCAGCACAGGGGCAAGGCTGCTCCTAGATTTAGCAATGCCTCACTCCAGGTGCTACTGGATGGGGTGAGGAGGAGGAGGGATGTCTTCTATCCAGCAGACGGGAGGAAGTGGCCTGCCTCTGCCACCAAGAAGGCCTGGCTTGTGGTGGCAGAGGAGGTCACCAGCAGCAGCAACATCTCCCGCACCTGGATCCAGTGCAGGAAGCGCTTCAATGACCTAATCAGGTCAGCCAAAATGAGTACACTTACTCATTCTCCTACACTCCGTCTTCCACATCACCGCCCCCACCCCACAACTCATTCTGCACTGCCAACACTACTCTATCACATCACTCCTCACACCCACTCAAAGCTGATCCTCAACTTACCTGCACTTCTTCATCTCCCCATTAGTCACCCCACCACTACCACTCAAACCCAATCCTCATACAATGTGATGGCTCTGTCTCATACCCTCTGATGCATCTCTTTCACGGTCAGCCGTACCCAAACCAATGCATTCATCGGTTGGTCACTTCACCCTCACTCACTCACATCTGTACTTTCTCCCCTTACAGGAGGAGAGCCCAGAATGCACGGGAGAGGGCGAGGACCTGAGGGGGGCCGCAACAGATCATCGTCCTCACAGATGCGGAGCAGGAGGCGCTGGAGTTGAGCCACACCCTCGAGTGCCTGTCTGTCGGGAACGCCGAGACTGGCACCCAACAAATGTCTGGTTACAGAACCTTAACATTCAGCACACACAATATGAATTGATGTCAACATGCCTTGCCATCTTCAGCACCTCAGTATGCACATCGCAACATGACACATCTGTGATCATGCTTAATATTGCCTTCTGTTCTCTTACAGGGCCTTCAGCGACCGCTGTGACAGCAGAGGTACACCGTCATATCTGAGCGAGCCATCCAACAACACAGATACACACAACTCGGTGGATCCCAGTCTACAGTTATTTGGGGTCGCACATGGTGAGTTATCACACACATGAGTACGAGCAGACACTGGTGGCAGGGGCAGTTCTGGAGAGTCCGCGTCGGTGGGAGCACTCCTCTCCAGTATCTGCTCAGCTGGACACAGATGCTGAACCCTGGGGGCCATCCTTTAAAAGGAGAATGATCGAGGGGCAGCAGCACATTTGGGAGGTGCTGGAACAGGTGCCACTCGCACACTCCACAATCACGCAGAGGATGGAGGAGTCTGAATCCTGCATGGGTGGATGGTGGCACAGGCACGTGAGGGAATCTCTGAGATACTATCACAGGGACATGAGGGCATCTCAGAGAGTGTCGCGGGAAAGTGCGGGAATGTCTGCGATGGAGGGAAGGCTAGCCTCCATGAGATTCAAGCACGGCTCACAAATGAGTCCATTCAGGCCCTGACAACGGCCGTTCGGACGCACGGTGAACAACATGCTGCCGCCTTAAACAGGCAGGCAGATACACTAGCACTGGCCTTACAAGCCATCACACATGTCCTCCAAACTGTCTTCCAGCAGAGATAGGACTGGTTTGGGAACATGGAAGTGGGGACGCCACTCAAAGCGCCCACACGTCTCACCCGTTGCCCCCCTCTCAACCAGTACCCGCAATGCAGCCTCCTTTCCAGGTGGCTGAGTCCACCCCTGCACAGGTGCAGGTGGAGCAGTCTTTGGAGGGGCCCTCACGGGCACCAAAACCCAGAGGGCGTAGGCCCAAAGCATCTAAATTGGTCAGGGCATGAAAAAGAGCAACCTGCCACTACCTCTGCTGCAGCCACAGGGGATGCACCATGTAGAAGTAGTCGGAAGCGAAAGGCGAAGGTTTTGTAAGCACATAGGGGATGCACAAGGGTTTGACGGTTTGTCATGTTTTTTTATTTATCTTTGCTTTTTGTTAAACTCACATTAACATAGGAACATAGGAATATAGGAACAGGAGTAGGCCATTCAGCCCCTCGTGCCTGCTCCGCCATTTGATAAGATCATGGCTGATCTGTGATCTAACTCCATATACCTGTCTTTGGCCCATATCCCTTAATTGCCAAAAAGCTATCTATCTCAGATTTAAATTTAGCAATTGAGCTAGTATCAATTGCCGTTTGTGGAAGAGAGTTCCAAACTTCTACCACCCTTTGTGTGTAGAAATGTTTTCTAATCTCACTCCTGAAAGGTCTGGCTCTAATTTTTAGACTGTGCTCCCTACTCCTAGAATCCCCAACCAGCGGAAATAGTTTCTCTCTATCCACCCTATCTGTTCCCCTTAATATCTTAAAAACTTCGATCAGATCACCCCTTAACCTTCGAAACCAGAGAGAATACAACCCCAATTTGTGTAATCTTGCCTCGTAACTTAACCCTTGAAGTCTGGGTATCATTCTAGTAAACCTATGCTGCACTCCCTCCAAGGCCAATATGTCCTTCTGAAGGTGCGGTGCCCAGAACTGCTCACAGGTGCGGTCTAACCAGGGTTTTGTATAACTGCAGCATAACTTCTGCCCACTTGTACTCTAGATATAAAGGCCAGCATTCCATTAGCCTTATCGATTATTTTCTGCACCTGTTCATGACACTTCAATGATCTATGTACCTGAACCCCATTTTAACTTCTTAACATTTAAAAAGTACCCTGTTCTATCCTTTTTTGATCCAAAGTGAATGACCTCACACTTGCCTACATTGAATTCCATTTGCCACAGTTTTGCCCAATCACCTAATCTATCAATATTGCTTTGTAATTTTATGTTTTCATCTACACTGCTTACAATGCCACCAATCTTTGTGTCATCGGCAAACTTAGATATGAGACTTTCTATGCCTTCATCTAAGTCGTTAATAAATATTATTATTGTCACCACTACTGCCAGGTCTTGGCCATGCTTGACTGGCGTCTGTAATAAGGCCCTTTCATGACGTTCATCATGAACGTCAACACTTGATGCCACCCATTGGGTCACTCTACAGTGAGTGTATGTGTAGTTGCAGGACTGTTTTGTGCGGGGGAGGGAGTGCTGGTGTGGGCGCTGCTCTATCCAGGTGGTGAGGACTGGACTCTTCACACTGTCTGATGTTAGGAGAACCAGTCACATATCAGTGACTTCCTGGCCTCATGAGCAGCCAGGTGAGCCATTCTTCTACCCCTGGGTTGCTTCTGCTCCTCTTCCTCCTCAATGTGGGTGGCAGAAGTGGATGGGGCCTCTTCAAGCAGCACCCCTCTCTGTTGTACCACATTGTGCAGGGTACAACACATGACTATAATGCATCTTATACTGTCTGGTGTGTATTGAAGCATTCCCCTAGAGCGATCAAGGCATCTAAATCGCATCTTGAGCAGCCCTATAGCATGCTCAATTGTAGAGCTGGTAGCGATGTGGCTGTTGCTCGGTGATGGGGTTCCTCAGAGGTGTCATGAGTCACATGTGCAGGGGGTATCCCTTGACCCTAAGGAGCCAGACCTTATGGGTGTTTGGTGCGTGGAAGAGGGGCGGAATGTTGGATTCCCGGAGGATGAAGAAATCGTGGCAGCTGCCAGGGTATCTGGCGCACACGTGAAGGAATCTCTTGCAGTGGTCACAAATGAGTTGAGTGCTGATGGAGTGATAGCCCTTCCTGTTGATGAACAGTCCTGGCTCGTGTGGAGGTACTCGTTTTGCTATATGGGTGCAATCAATTACACCCTGCACCCGTGGGAAGCCAGCTATTGCGTGGAATCCCACTGCCCTCTCCATCTGGCTGATGTCGACTATGGGGAAGCTGACATAGTGCGAGGTGCTGCGAAACAAGCCGTCGGTGACCTGCCTTTTGCACTTGTGTGCAGATGACTGAGAGACCCCGGCGATGTCCCCGGTGGCACCGTGGAACGATCCGGAGGCGAAGAAGTTGAGGGTGATGGTGACTTTGACAGCGACAGGTAAGGAGGTGCTGCTCGGCCCAGCCAGCAGCTGCTCAGCCTGAAGGAGGCTGCAGATGTTTGCGACTACCTGGCGACTGACTCTGAGCTTCCATATGCACTGCTCCTCAGAGAGGTCCAGGAAGCTGAGCCTCGGCCTGTAGACCCTGTTGCAAGGGTAGTGCCTCCTGCGACGTTGCTCTCTCTGTTGTTGCCCTCTGTGCTCTTGTGCAGGTGCCTGCGGCGCAGCAATGTGTTGTGGTGCTCCACGTGGCAGAGTTGGACGCCGTGGTGAGTCTGGTGATGTTGCTCGTCCTCGGATGTAATGGTGAATGCAGCCATGGCACCCCCCCCATCATGATGGTGTCAGTTTGAGAGGGTCCGCAAAGTAGTTAAATATGTTTGCACAGCAGAGTTTTAGGTGGAAATGAAGAATTTTGAGTGAAAACACAAAGGTCTTGCAGCCAAAACTTTGTCTGAAGTGACAGAGTGCCCTGCTAAAATAAATGATGTTTGCTTCCCACCTGTCGAATTAGCATTTGCATCTCCCACTGGCTGCTGGCTGGAACATGTCTGTTGCAACAGGGAGTGTTTCCTACAGCACGGGAAACACTCTGAGGATGCTTCAAAATCGCACCCTTGCCAAAGTGTCTAGTCAATGAAGTACCTCAACTATCGGACAACCTATGCAAATTATCATCCCGCCGGCTTTAATTGCCGATGGGACTTCTGCATTCGGGAGGCGCGCGCGCACCCGGACGCGTCACTGGGGAACCCGGAACTCAGCGGGTTGGAGCCGGGGGCTCCGGAGCCCCCAGCCCCCAACGCATCCGCTCTGTCACCCGAAAATCATCCCCATTATATCCCCATTGTCTGGAAGCCGCACTGGAGTCAACAGCTATGATGGCAGGGGAACTCTGATCACCAAGCAAACATCCAGATACACGGCTCCAAGTCATGAGTGTGGCATTGTTGGATTGTCACATGATGAAAGCATCATGGCAACTTCCTGGGTATCTAGCACTGATGTGCAGGATAAGGTGATTGGCATTGAATGTTAATTGGACATTAATCAAATAAAAACCTTTCCTACTCACAAAATTGAGGAGGATATCATATGGGGCTTTGAGTTCCATAAGCATATATGTTAACTCCTTCTTGCACCAGTGGGAACCATCCCAGTCTGCAGAACTGGATAGCTTTCCCTCTGTTTGTCTACTTCAATTGGGAAGGATATGAATTGCACAGCCCTCCTGAATTGAGCATCAGTGATCGTCTTGATTCACTGGTGAGCAGCTGCCTGACTAACATGGCAAAGGACACCAGTTGTTGCCCGGAAGGATCCGATCACTAAGAAATTCAAGGCAGGGTGACTGACTGATATAGATGATGCTGTTCTCCTGGTGGAAGTGGGCTGCAGGTCTTCAGCCAGCAGTTGATATATCTCCCCAAAAATCTCCAGGGGAAGCACAGCCTTCAGTCACTGACAGTCAGAAAAGTCAATGAAGACCTTGTTCTGTAGACTTTGGTGAGTGGACATGAGTGTATAGGGAAGAGATGTCTTTTGTGAAGCCTGACTCTAAGAGCTTCCAATCTAGCTTCTTCTATGTTATCATCTTCCTCCTCTTCATAGCATAAGAATACAGAGATTTCTATTGGGAAATCTATGCTCCCAATGTAAAGCAAAGCAGAGCTAAGTTTAACTAGCAACAAACATCCTGACTGAGTCTCTCAAGTACTTAAAAAGATAGATATGAAGGCAAAGTAACACCAGCCTTCAGTAGCAGCACACAAAAAGGCCTCCTCAATGTGGTTTCTACCTCAGAAATACCTTCCTATAGCTCCTTTCATCACTTATTTAGTGGTGGTAATTATTTGGGGTAGGTTTGGGACAAAAGTTGGGAGAAAAGGGTCAGTGGGGTAGCCATGCCCGCTTGACCCCATTTATATGCAGTGGATTGGATTCCCAGCTGCAGAGCCGGATTAAGATGTCTTGGGACCGTGGGCATCAAGAACATTCGGGCCCCCCCTCACAACCCCCTTTTCCCTTGATCTATTAAAACACAATGGAGTAGATCACAGTGAGGAGTTAACAGTTTCAAAAGAGAGGAGCAAAGAATAAATGGCAGTGCCATGAATGGTAGAAGTGCAGTTTTTGTTGCTACTTCCACCGAGAAATGAAATGAAACAGGAACGAGTGGCTGCGCAACATTGAATAAAAAGAACAAATTATTTTGGCTGGGAATTTCCTTGGAGCTGCTCCTGCTCCACTGCCATAACTCTGCCGAAAGCGCAGTGGAAATCCTATTTACACACGCAAATGGGATTTCCACCGCTCTTTCAGCGAACCTGCGGCGGCAAAGCGGGAGTGGCTCCAAGGAAAATCACATCCTTTGTTTTTTTTACATTTTTACCCTGCTGCTAGGGTAAGGACAAAGTTTGTTTTCTTATTTAAAACAAACTGCTTATTATTTTTTTTAATGAACAATAATGCACCGTTGCATGTGCCTTGTTTTTCATGGCATAAGCAAAGTGTGACAATCTGATTATTTGCTTCAAGAAAGTTATTTGAAAACAGTTTTATATAAAGCTTTTATACTGGCCCCATGCCAAGGTTAAAGAGAATTTTGGGCTCTCCAAACAAGCGTAAATAATTTGATGGCCACAGAATGAAACAATGAGAATGACTGAGGTGGCGCAAAACCTCCTGTGCAGGAAAAACAAACTGTTACATCGATTTGTGCCATAATATTCCTAGAAAATAACTTCCAAAGAATAAATAATTAATAATTCCACGCACAAACTGAATCCTTTTGCATACTGCGATCCCTTCTAAGTGATCCATTTGTTTTCCTTTTGTTCAGTAGGTCAGATATTCTTGCACTCCTAGATATGAACGAGGATTAATTGCAGGATTTAGCCAGGCAACCACTATCATTCTTAATAAAATTAGACAAATGTCTCTATTAGAAATTCTTTAAAGGTTGAGGTAGTTATGTTATTTATTAAATATAACCTAGGCAAACTATCAAAAAAAACGGCCTCTTGCTTTTCTTGAGAATAACAGTGCTTCTATCAAAGTATTTTGCTGACAGTTACTTGGAAGAAAAGAGTACCACAAGCTTTCCGGTTGTTATTAGCCCACACCTACACATCTTACTCACTTCAAAAAAAAGACTTGAAATTACTGCTAATCGCACAATTAGTTTCTATTATTCTACGGATAATTAAAGCTTATGTACTAGTGTGTTGCTTATTTCAGAAACTGGGGCCAATATAAATAATGTACAAAGTGAAATATTTTGGAAGAAAGAAGTATCAAATGTTTATGAACTTAAATTCCCAGCACATGAATAAGTACTTGTGAGAAAGTGCAGAATATCTCCACAGAGATCCTTGGGTGCTTTTTTACAATTAGAATTTATTAAATTGGCTACATTTTAAGAGGTCAAAACAATTGTAAATTAGGGCTATCCAGTTCCTGTATTGAAGTTCTTCCACATTTTAATCAGTGGGAAACTGATCAAAGAAAATAATTAGGCTAATGATGACATCCATCACATTACAAATGCAACCCTGTTAATGCAGGAACAAGTGTTTCCAAAATGTGAACAAGAAAGGGAAAAAAAAAAGACCAGCAAGATTTGAAAGTTTCTAGCTGAGCATTGACTTGCCAGCAAATTGTACCTCATTTCCTAGCAGAGTGTAAAGGCAGGCCTCTGACGCATCACAGATGGCAGTAAGATTGTGCCCACCTTCCAGAACCAATATCACGTGTCCTTTTGCCAAACTCATTAGCTCCTTAGTCAGGTAGCGAAAACCTAAGGCAGAGAAAAGAATAAGATATTGATATACTAATTTAGTACAGTATTCAGCTAACAATTTACTGAACATGCTGTTCTTCTCCACATTGTAATCCAGCTGCTTTGTCCAGCATTACAACATGCTTACTGTTTCTTTTTATCTGGAGCAATGGAGATAGGAGCCTGTTCTGTATTCAAGCATGCATCTGTTTTTTTTGGGTCGGGGTATAATTTTTTTTAATACTTCTTTTCCTTGTTTCCCCTTCTAGGTTTCCCTGGGCCCCATACTATAGGCAGGCCTTCGCTAACTCTAGGACACTTTTAATTTTCCTTTGCTCCTTTTGGGGATGGTTTTGGCTTCTACTGTGTACTTCCCTCTGAAGGCACAGCTGAGGTCAAGAATTCACCATGGTGGGTGGGGGTCGGGGGTGGGGGAAGGGGGTTGCGGACGGCTTCCTCTGTGTGCTCTGTGTAACTAAAATCATAAACCTGTTCTTTTTAAACCTGGCATGAACCTGCAATCCAGATTCTCTGGGATGATGCCTTGGAGTTCCAATGAGCTGTCCTACTATGTCACAAATTTTCAACAGAGAACCTGAATTCTACATTACTATTTGTTTTTAAATTGTAAGGACAAGCTTTTAGTGCATCTAATTGTTTATGAGCATTGAAAGCCAATGCAGCTATAAGTGTAAAAGTGTTTTTGTAATTTTTATTTTGAATTGGTATTAGCTCTGAAATGAAACTACATGTCATTTGTAACATGTGAAATGTTGGATTCAGGGAATGAAGTTTCAATACTGAGATTATATAATTTAACTGAAAGATTTGAATAATCTCATTAACCTTGAGAGCAAATCTGAAGCAATGATTGCATGTTTTCTGATCCATGACATTGTACTACAACCTTTATCTGTCTCTCCAATGTTATTTAACCTAATATTGTGATATTCAGAGAGGAAAAAAGTCAACGTTCTAATTGTCAATACCAATAAACAGTCTCATATTGTGATCAATTTAGACCATCCTTTTAAAGTTCAACTCACTAGTATCCAATATACTGTCCAAAGCAGAACTGTGGTCCATATTTCAATATCCTTCTCTTGCCCCATTTGCGTCTAAATGGAGACAATCTTCTTACTGATGTCTCCATCTCACCCGCTCACACAGCTTCATGTTGAATATTGCTGTTTCATTCCTGTTATTACAGTGAGTCAAAGAACACTACTGTGAAACCATTCTGTTTCCTACAGTTAGAATAAGCTGTTTGACAGTGCAGATGATAATCCTGTGTGCTAATTGTATTTCCTGACTTATGCTACAAAGCAAAATGAGAGAGAAAGAAGTGACATTTAACATGGAGCCTAATGAGTGACTGGGATGGGGACTTTGACAAAATTCAGGCTGAAGAGGAGGATGGAACCTGTCATGCAGCCAAAAAATTAAGCATTATCACAGAGGTATAGGACTAAAGGCATGGCCAGAAGTTTAAGGGGAATTAAAAAGGGAGCAACATACATAATTAATAACTATTTACAGTACATGGTCTCAGAGTAGTAGTGCAGGTCATCCTTTGCTGACAAGTCTAAAGAATAATAATGCTGAGTAAAAGTGTGTAGGTCGCTCCAAATAGCAGCCAATCAGGTGCTATTTATAGTGACCTTCTTTTGAATTAACCCACAAAATAGATGTAGATCTAGTAATTTAAGGTTATAAGGTTAAGTTTAGATAGAGATAATCAGATGTTCTGTGCAGCACAATTGTTGCTGATCATGCATCATTAACGCCATGGAACTGCCATGGAACTGCCATGCCAAGAAAAACAACTGGTCAAAGATAAAGTAGAACTGGATTGCTAATATGTAGTTTCACTCAATTACATTTGGCAGAAAGGAGAAACTTTGCAGAACCTTCTCTTTGTGAAATTAAATGCATTGGGTAGAGTCCATCATAGAGTAAATTGCACATGAT
This sequence comes from Heptranchias perlo, assembly GCF_035084215.1. NCBI lineage: Eukaryota > Metazoa > Chordata > Chondrichthyes > Hexanchiformes > Hexanchidae > Heptranchias > Heptranchias perlo. The sequence continues at coordinate 82,242,108 of NC_090326.1, forward strand.
TTGTGGAAGAAACAGGGTTGCTGGGCCAAATTACCTTTTCTTGTTCAATGCCCATTTTTGGATCCATAACCAATGGTGCACACCCTGACCGGAAGGCCCGAGGCCGGTCCGAAATTGAGTCTCGGGCTCTATTTCAATAATTTAGGTGAGCTCCAAAGGCAGCTTGCCCATTTCAGCAGGATGAATGTCGGGCCGCTTATCTTGCAGCAGTCCTTAGGTAAGTTGGTGGGGGGGGGGGGGGGAAATGGGGGTGGGGGGAGTGGGGAGAGGACAACGGAAAGGGGGCCCAATCATGGATTGGGAACGGCCCTCGGGTGTCATGGGAGCGGGAAGGAGCACTCACACTCCTCCTGGTTCCACATTAATGTTAAAAAAATTTTACCTAGCCACTTGCTAGGCCGTATTCATACCCGGAAAACCTGAACAGAGCAGGCATGACGCTCAGTGCAGACTAATTTCTCGGAAGGGACCTAAAACAGGCATTAGGCTCCTCATTAGCATATGCAAGGGGCCTAATACCTGTTTTAGACTACTACTTCGGATGACTGAAAATCATCAGAGGCCAATATGACATTGGACATTTTTCAGGCATCCTTGGGGTATGGGGCATAACCTTGTGAAATTGGTCATTTTTGCCTCCATTTTCCATCTGGAAAAGGGTGCAACGATGGCCAATTTCTATCCCTTGATCATAGTTGAGGATTTTTTTACCTGCTAGGTGTTAATAGTGCAATGTGCATTTAGCCAGCTATCTTGCCAATCTTTGTCTTGATTTGAAGCAGCCAAAATGAGGACACCCTACAATGACAGAAGATCAAAGCTTTAGGAAGCTCAATTATAGGAGAATCCTATCCAGTGAATAAGATTGCATGTTATACTCAGTTTAGACTTCACGTCCATTAATGAAAGTGTTTTGAATGATGCTCAAGAGAAAGCAATACCTGCTTTTATTGAGATTTTCCTCAGACTTCATTTCAACTTGGCAAATGAAGATAGCAACAGTTACGGGGAAGAATTCAATGGTTTTGATGTCGCAGACTCTGCAAATATGGGTTTCCATGGTAGTCACATGAAATCTTTGGCCTGTCTTGACAGATGTTCTTAATGGCTACCCAAAGGAATCATATGAGACAGAATCTTCCAAAGGATGATGGGGAAATATTTTGTAAGATCTGCAACAGTCTTAACATCTGGAGCAGGACCATCCAGGGCCACATTGTTGAGCCTTTGGCCCTTTTCAGGTTAAATGAATCAAACACCTTGGTTGATGAGTCAAAGGCCAATTCCAGGAAGAAGCAGGAAGCCACTCCTTCCTCCTCTTCCATTGATAACTTGAACCTCCATGGATTCAAAAAGATTCACAAGACCCTAAATCTCCATCTTCACAGTGAGGTATGGTTTATATACCTTTACCCTCGGAATGAGGACAATAATATTCCCCACCAACTCTTGATGGGCTGACAATAAAAACTTCAGACCATACAATCCTGCCAGCAAGTAGTCGATGGTGACATACAGGGGTTTTATATTGGATTATATTGAAACCGAGCGCAGGGGTCGCGGTGCGCCCAGTCGTTCAGATGCAGGCAGCATGTAACATTCGTGCGGCCTGGTGATTTATCTGATTGTTGTGTCCAGCCAGCGTTACCTGAGCTGTTGAGTGGCTGCTCACCAGCAGGAACCCAGATATCGCGAGTGGCTAGCACCACTTAAAGGGGAGGTGCAGTGTGGCTACAGAAAGTGGTGGAAGTAAATTGGGAAGTGAATCTGTACTGCAATATAGTGAAGCATGGTGATGATGGGAACTCTGGAACTTTTAATGAGTAACAACTGGGCTGCTCAACGATTGCGGGACTTTGATATTTGCAAAATATAAGATATGGGTCCGCATAGAGTCTAAACGGAGATCAGACATCACACACGGAAATCACAAATGCAGGTCCTGTCTCTATGTTTACAAACTGCTGAGTTATGTTAAAACATTGAATAAAGGTTGCGCACCACTAAATCCCACATCCTCCAATCTGCATGCCAGACCTCACCAATCTGCCGATTTGAGTTTGTACCAGGCCTGCGAGAGAGCATGCACCAAGGTTCTCTGATGATGTACTAGAGGTGGACAGAAGGAGGGACATCCTATATCTGCAGAGGGGGAGCAAGAGGCCCTCCAGACATATGCTCCCATAGCAGTGTGAGGCAGTAGGGGATGAAGTCAATGCTAGGTGCATAGCACCACGAACATGGATGCAGTTCACGAAGACGTTCAATGTTTTGACACGAGTGGTCAAGGTGCATGAGTTCAACTGTCTAGTTGCATCTCCTACCAACTGCACCACCAGCCACATCCACTGCTCCACTCACTACATCCCCCATCACCCACCTACCAACAAACTCTTTCAATCAGTACTCAACTCTTCCAATCAGATGCTTCCTCTCCCCATCACACATTACCACTTTTGCAAGCCTGACACCCACAACACACAGGTCACATACATGTGGCTGTCATGGTTGAATAGCTGCCAATCACCCAAACATCTTGCAGGAAACTCACTGACACATGTCCCGCTTTCTTGCAGGAGAAAGTGACACATAACAGGAGGCAGCAAGTGGCAGTGGCTCCATGGAACATGAACCTGCTGTCCTCTCTCAGGATGACGGCATTCCTGTCCCACCCCTGCCTCTCCACCAGTGCCCTTGCTGTTGCCTGTCAACTAGCCAGCCCACTCCCTGTAGAGTATTGAAACTTTAATATAGGAACATAGGAAGATAGCAACAGGAGTAGGCTATTTAGCCTCTAGATCCTGTTCCGCCATTCAGATCATGGTTGATCTGTGACCTAACTCCATATACCCGCCTTATCCCTTAATTACTCAAATTGGGGTTGTATTCTCCAGAGTTTGGAAAGTTAAGGGGTGATCTGATCGAAGTTTAAGATATTAAGGGGAACAGATAGGGTGGATAGAGATAAACTATTTCTGCTGGTTGGGGATTCTAGGAGTAGGGGGCACAGTCTAACAATTAGAGCCAGATCTTTCAGGAGCGAGATTAGAAAACATTTCTACACACAAAGGGTGGTAGAAGTTTGGAACTCTCTTCTGCAAACGGCAATTGATACTAGCTCAATTGCTAAAACTAAATCTGAGATGGATAGCTTTTTGGCAACCAAAGGTATTAAGGGATATGGGCCAAAGGCAGGTATATGGAGTTAGATCACAGATCAGCCATGATCTTATCAAATGGCGGAGCAGGCATGAGGGGCTGAATGGCCTACTCCTGTTCCTATGTTCCTAATACCTTTGGTTAACAAAAATCTATCAATTTCAGATTTAAAATTAACAACTGAGCTCACGTCAACTGCCGTTTGCGGAAAAGCGTTCCAAACGTCTACTATCTTTTGTGTGTAGAAGCGTTACCTAACCTCACTCCTGCAGGTCCTGGCTCTAATTTTTAGACTATGTTCCCTAATCGTAGTATTTAAATATAGGAGACCTCCAAAAACAGGTACAAATGCATCAGCAGCCAGAAGCAATAATCTAGCAACTAACCTGTAACTCCTGCATGATCCCTTTAAATGGCACTGTTGCCGGGGGGGGGGGGGGGGGGGGAGGGGGCGTGTCCTCCATGCTGTTTAGCTGTGCGAGGTTAAGACAGCGCGTTGGCTGGAGCGTTAAGTTCCAAAATCGCATCTGTCCTTTTAAATCAGCATTGCACACTGATGCACCGTATATTGTCCCTACTTTACATGCTGCCGGCGTTCGTTATCTGAGTGTGCACGAATGCCTTTACCAATATGGTGACCGGCGCACACATTCCGGATGTCATTTTGGGTCCTTAGGAGCCGGTATAGCTTCTACACAGCGGACGCTACGGGGCCCAATTTAGAGCCCACACGCTTCACTGCTCAACTTCCAAGGAGCTGTAACGGCCTCAGGTCTCTGATCAGATATTGTAGACAACACTTGATGGGTGTGACCAGTTCCACTGAAAGGGAGGTATAGACCATAACCTTTGACAAACTGACATAAATATGAAATATTGTTTTAAAAAATTCCAATTAAAACTCGTAGAAAACCTCAAATAACTCAATTCCCCTTTGTTATTGCTACAGTCATGATTTATACTTTTTTTTTCCCAAGCATTCCTGATTATTTTGCTCCCTTGCATTTAAAGAGAAAGACACTTGGAGTGGAGCAGTGACACTGCTCCACTCAGCTGTGATGCAGCAGTCCTGACACCACACCCTGATTGCAGGAAGGCAAGTGCATTATAAAGGGCAAGGCACTGAAGAGTTCACAATGTAATTCTACCTTCACATCGCAGCAGTGTTGATATCAAACAAACGTTTTTTTTAAACCATTATAAAACTTCTGACTGCTGTACATCATGAACATCAAATGTGTGAAGCAATGAAATAAGAGAGCATCAGCCTGTATCTGGGATGAAGGAAGTCATGCATTATGTTTGCGATTCCAGAAGGCTGGTATCCCTGTTGTATATTAAGTTCAAAGAGGACTCAGATATCCTGCCAAGTTTGACATCAGGCTGTAATAAACAGACAGCCAGGAATAATTTACCTTTTGTTTCTTTAATGTCAAAGTCAACCCTGCGTATGCCTTGGACGACTACAAACCGCAGGCCCCAAATGCAGAAACTGAATGTTTCCTTTGATCGTTCTGCATCGTACATATTGTCATATGTTCTGTAATTAGACACGTTTCAGTTACAGCGTTCAAATGATCAGAATACTAGCGCAATTTATAACTAGTTCTTAAAAAGACTATTTTCCGGAATAAAAATCAGAATATCCTGCATTATCTGTGAAGTACAGCAGGGCCTGAGTCTGATTTAAACTATACAATTGAACGCTTTAATAATTAAATCAAATCCGTTTCTTATATTTTTATTCAAAACGTAACTGGAATGGAATTTTCTGCTCCCCCCTCACCCACTTAGAAATGGCAGATTTCTACAGCATCAAAGAGTGGCAGAGTGCAACCCCCATCCGCCTTAGTCCCAGGATGGAAGCCCAGTGTCAAACCCTGAATATGGGGTCACCTACAAGGGCACTTAAGCAGCGCCCATCCTAATTCAACCTTGTAAGGATCCACCTGAGGTGCTCCAGGCTCTTCTGGGTCAAACATCAAATTAAATTTATTGAAATCTTCCTCTCTATTCTATCTCCAGACATAAGCTAATTGATCCCCTCTGGGAATGATTACATTAGTAACATTTGGGGCCTTTCAAAAGGCTTCAAAGGGACTCATGCCGGCTTTTATCTGGCGTGAATTCAGCAGAGGCCTTTTAAGGGCATAAAGGATAGAATTCCAAGGGCAGTCCTGGAACTCCTCCCAACTTGCCCCCTTGACATGAGGGAGGAGAGAATGGCAGAAATTCTGCCCGAAGCCCAAAGCCCTCCTGCCAGAAAATGGCTGCCAGCAAAAAATGGGGTGAAATCCCAGTGGAACAGGGATAGTTGCCACAGACATCCTGTAGATAGTGTTTGGAAAGGCTGAAATATATATTTTAAAGGCTAACATAGTTTTTGCCCCTGTATGCAGGCGCTTACCTTTAAGTGACTGCATTACATTAAATGTTCCGATCATACATTATCCTGTACCCAACCTTCTCTCATGAGCTCCTAGTGTCAGGCTCATTAAAGGCTGGGGGCTTTCTAAAAGTATTAAAATTAGAATGACCCCAGAAGTTCCTATGAGGCCAACCCTCTTCCAATCAGGAGGATGGAAATCCCACAGTGCCAACCTCCTACCAGCTCCTTGCTGGCTTGGCTATTTCTTCAGTCTGCACAATCTTCCATAGCGACATCTGTCTGGGATTGGGCAAATTTATTATGCTTCAGTGGCAATTTGAATGTTGCTAAATTGACCCTAATGTGGTTTCAGGCAAATCGGGCTACTGCTAGATCTCTTGTCCTAGTAGGGCAAGGGATCCTGCAGTAGGCCTCTCCATCCCATTTCCCCTCATTTTCCACCACTATACTGCTCGACTTTGAGTGGTATAATGGAGGAAAATCCAGCCTGAGATCTCTTGCTAACATTTGGAATTAGGATTTGTGTATTTGTTATCTTTTGGAGTCAGGATTCTTGTAACTATTACAGCTTAACATGACACTAACCTATATTTTATCACATTGTGCAATTACTATTGTTATTTGGGTAAATATAGCAGCCATTTTACATATGGAAAAGTATCTCACAGTGAGCAAAGAGATGAGTGACCAGTTAATCTGTTTTTTATTGGAGGTGTTTTTTGATGAAGAAATATTGTCTAGCACACACCGAGAGAACTCGCTGTCCTTCCAATAATGTCATAGGATGTTTAACATCCACCTGAACAATCAGAACAGGCAAATGGGGCCTTGGTTTAATACTTCATTGAAAGGAAGGTACTTCTGATAATGCTGAGCTCCCTTACTACTGCACTGAAGGGTCAGCCTGGATTATCTGCTCAAGTCCAGGAGTGAAGCATGAACCCATAACTTCTGACTCAGAGGCAGGAGTGCTATCAACTTGACAATTACAAAGTGTACAAATCTGGGGTTAAAAAACTGATCCTAGCCCTTTTTAGATCACCAACACAAAACCATACTCACCCACTGATCAAACCAGGGAACAATGTGGATATTTTTAATTCTCCTATTGTTATTCATTGCAAGAATGAATCCAGCAAACTACAACAGGGCTCAAGGGACAACAAATATAATAAGGGCTTTCACAAAGAAAGGTCATAGCCCAAGATCTCTCAAATGATGGATACAAAACATTCCAAACTTTATATTATTGGTTACATTTTCCTTTCTGTTAAGTATTCACATATTAGGTACAATTTCTTGACTCCGAGGAGATGGTGAGCATTTACTTCCAGGTCACTGCCAATGCTGCCCTTGAACTCTAGGATTGCATGAACCAGTGACATGGATAGAAAGGCCTGCATTTTTAGACCGTCATAGACTAATCATTGTGAGAATCACTAAAGTGAGGCCAAATCCTACCACTTTCCAGCAGAGCGTGTTAGTACATCAGTATACTGCAAAGCCAGATTATTTAACCCCAAATCGCTAACATTTTTAAACTCCTCATATAGAAAAAAATAAAGTATTGTAATAGAAGCTTTCATATTTGTAATTGTATATTATAGTTATTTTACAACAACAGTAACAGATTTACGTCTTACACGATGTAAACTGAAGAATACGATTCATGAAGCTCCTTAAAATCAATGGGTTTTAACAGATTTTGTGCTTGTGGAGTTTAATATATTTCCATAACAACAAATATTTCCAAATAAATATAAATATATATAAAACACACACACACATACACGATCAAATATTCTCCCAAGGAGTGATCCTCAACAGAAAGCTTTAAAATATGCCCCTCCCCATTCCCTCAATGGTAAATAAAACCAGATAATATCATTATGACACCTCAGGCTCCCTGGAGCTAGGACTAGCCCAATCTCTAGACACTAGCAGGGTGTGAAAGCCTGAGGGTTAGCAGACCAAAGAACAGATGGTTCCTAATCACCACATGCAGCTAAAACACACAGAGACATGCATCAGAGTCTCCTCAAAATCAGCAGGACCTTCCCTGGCCCTAAATCCCTGCAGTGGAATGAGTTACAGGGTAATCTCCTGAGTTTTTTTTAATATAATTCGGCTACTCTCTGTGGTTTATTTTTGAAATGCATAGGAGAGTAGACTATGATGCTGAGATAATTCAGAATAAATACTTGAGACAACAATTCACATCATCTTAACACTGTAAATAGATGGTGATTCTTGGCTTAGATGTCAATAACAAATCTATCTGCAAATCACATAAAATGCCTTGGACTTAAAATCATTTGTATCTTTGAATATACAAATCTAACAGAATGGCCTCATCTTGTGAACTATAGGGATAATTGTTGATCAGTGTCACCAGGTGGGACAACCATGCTCCCATCCATCAAGGCTCACGGTGGGGGTCTTGTTCTATCTATTTACAATGTTAAGATAATGTGGACTGTTGTCCCAAATATTTTTGCAGAGCTAATAGCATTTGTTGCAAAATATCTTAGCATCACTGAGCACTCTCCTGTGCATTTACTGCAAATACATTTGCTTATTCACAGTATGCATTTTATAAATGAATCTAGTCATCCTGGAGGTTATTTGTGATGCCTCCTAAGGAAAGATGTCCAACTTTTTGGAGCTGGGGGCCAAGCATTTTGTGTCAAATCCAATGGAATTGGCCGCATGAGTTCACAGGAATCAGGCCTGATTTAAAGAAAATTCAAACAACACAATACAAGGAAATTATTGGACACCATACACAAAAAAAGTAGCGCCATACAAAAAATAAGACCCCACACAAAAAGCCACATTCACCCATTTATACAAAGCTAGATCTTTGATACGCACAAAAAGTCAGACCCCGGCAACAAGAATTCCAAGCCTCAAAACACAAAACTCCAAGCCCTCCCTCTTCCCACCATTCTCATCCTCTATCCTTCTCTGCCCCCTGTCCTCACTCATCCTTCTTTACTCCCATCGTTCTCCCTCCCCCATCCTCAACCCCAATCTTCTCTCACCATCTTTCCCTATCTCCAAAATTTGAAAACCAGGTCTCAGCTCTTTAATCCATGAATCAGCGAGCATCACTTTTCTAGTCCTTCAAGCCCAATCAATTTAAAGGGCTCCAGCCCACAACATCTTCTCACATAAAGTGCACAAAAGCCAAAGTCAGTTTCAACTACAATTAATTTCAGCTGCACGGGGCAGAAGAAGACTGACAAAGCATGCTGGCTAGCCATATTATGTTGTTTCTGCTTTGACCAACAAATGCTGGGGTAGATTTTCAACTTGCCGCCCGGGTGTAAAACGGACGTTACGGATTGGCCGCCCGTAATAGAAACTGATCGATTTCCATTGAAAATCGGATGGTATAAAACGGGCAGCCGATTCGCAACACCAGTTTTACGTTCGGGTGACAAGTTGAAAATCTACTCCGCTGAGGATGACACAAAGACCTTGATATTAACACCCCCACATTGGGTGGGAGGAGGTCGGGGGGGGGGGGCTAAACTCTAAAAAAAACGGGGACTGTATCCTCAACCTGGCATATTTTTACAGCGGAGGGTAGGGAGGTGAGTGAGGGTCCCATTTTGGAGAGGTGGGACACTTCAATATCATATTTAAAGCAGGCTCCCAAATTGCTTAAGGACAAAATGGTTTGTTTATTACCAGACGACATAGGCATGACCTCCTGACCCTTCACGTGTTTGTAACAACAGGCTCTCCCCCAGTGAAACTGCAATCACTTCACCTGTAAAAGAATGGGGTGCTACAGAGCACCTTATTTTCTGACCTGACTTACCAGAATAATAAGAATGCAGTGAACCAGTAGTCCCCAGATAACCAAAGTGCAGTTATGTATGCAGAGCCTGGAGAAGGCGCAGATGATTTAGAAAAAGAGATGCAGGCCAAATAGCTGGAAGCCTTCAGTATTGAACAAGCCAGTGGAAAGTAGCACTGTAGACACCTTTGCATTTTAATGTTATCTCTTACTCAGTTACCAAACCATTTGTGCCTGACCACAGTAGGTCTCAAGGAACAACACAGCGTGAAAGCTAAAGTCTCTATATTGAGACATACTCATGGATCGGTGTGAGCTTGACAGTGTGTGTGCTATGACAGGGTTGATAGTTTTGTAGCGTTGTAATGTGTTGATAACGGCAAGTGCTATGGTGTATAAGGGTGTTGGGCAATCATAGTGTTAGTACTGAATAAAGCTCAATTTGCATTTTTTCTACTTCCAATTACATCTATCTTTTAAATGTAGATTGAACTTGTTTTTACTCTATTGCCTCACTGCATGGCTGCTTTACATTATACAGAAGGAGTGTAATAAGATCATGGATCGAGTTGTCAACTTTATGCCGTTGGCAGGTAATCTTTAGAAAATGAATTGAGATGGTCCAATATCTTGAGATTCTTATCAGCTGTCAAGGGACAGTCGACTTTCATCTCAGCAATCTGAGAGGGCATGGAACTCCAGCACCAGCATTGAAGTACACAGTTCTATATGAGGGGAGATTTTGCGAATTTGCACTCAAGAGCTTTGAAATGAACGAACAGATAATCCTATGAGGACTGCTGACCTTTGCGCCCCAATTCACAATATGTGCTCCTGGTGTGCAAAGTCCCCCGCTGAGAAAGCAAGATCATAAAATTTACCCGATAGTGTTGAGACTGCAACCTGGATCTGAGATTTGACTGATGAAAATATATAGTAAAGGTTAAAACCTTGCCAAATGACACGTTTCCACAAATGTTTTCCACAAATTTTTATTATTTTGAAAGTCTGTAAAATTGCTATCAGTCAAAAAATTCCAAACTGAAATGAGTATTGGGGTCTGAGCCAGTTGAATCAGCCAAGTTCAACAGTTGGGAGGGAGGAGTGATGAAGAATCTTCCTGCCAGGGAAGTTGTGCAGTAGTCTGTAGACTCATTTGTCAGATCTCCCACATGCATGGAAGAGAGCAGCTAAGTTATAATGGGAAGAAGACATAAACTGATGGAACAGAAACCAAAATAACAGTTGTGCTTTGAATGTTTGCTTTTCACAGGTTTTCCTACTGTGTAATCTTGGTCACAGCACAGAGCTGGAAGGACTTACATTTGGCTTTGACTTTGTATCCACCCAACGGAGAGGCATGACCTTCGACTGCATCAAAACCAGCTGATACCAAAACCACATCTGGATTGAACTCACTGGCGATTGGCATGACCACAGTCCTGTGGGACAATGATAAAAACTATGAACGAGTCTGCAGTAAATTCTTAACTTCATTCTCACAGCAAGCCACCTGGACAAATTCAGTATCTGCTTTCTTGTTTCAAGAAATTTACTTTTCCATAAACTGTAAACAGAACCTTGTAATACAATTTCACATTGGATGAATACAATTGAAGATTTTAGTTAGGCAGTCTTTAATTCATAAAGTTATGAAATGTCATTTTCTAAAAATAAATTTAAAATTCTTGAGCAGCCAACAGCAAAAAGCAGCATAAAGAAAAAATAACATTCTAATATAATGCTATAAATTCTTAACTACCAAACAAAGTTGTTTCCCTAAAACAGATTTAAAAGAGTACTAATGCAAACGAGTGGGATAGGCCATGCAATCCATTGTTGTACACGTCTTATATTCAAACAAACCATCTTTAAGAGCTAGCTACGTTTTTTTAGCAAAGTCAAATTTGATGTTGTATCTGTTCTAATGTATTTCAAATTTATATGTTGATATTGGGGTAATTTGATGAGTCTCCACTTCCACCATGACTTCTTACTAGGCGAGAGCACAGGTCGGAGAAAGGGCTATCAAATTAGAGGGATGAATCCGCGACCTATGCTTCTGTCTTGTGTATATTAATTAAATGAAATCACTCCTTGAACATTTACTATATATTAAAATTGCTATATTCCATTTGAAAATGCATTGAAAAGTCCTATGTCATACTGTCTCAATGAGAAGATGCTTTACAAAAGTGATAAAATTTACCTGCAGTAACAGCTACGCCTGTTAATGGTGCTATGATGGGGGTTTACAATGAAAAATATCACACAACGTTAACTACTAAAATAATCTCTGCTAAATCGTGTTTTGTGAGGTAATATAAAAATAAACATTTTAGCCTGCATTCTACCCATGAATTTTGCTGTGGAGTCTCCTTGATTTTGAGGCTTCATTGTGAAAGCCAGCAGCCATGATAGTATAGGTATGTGGAGAGGTAAGTAATTCCATTTAAAAGCAAACAATAACTTTAAAAAAAATTCTGCATTAAAGGTGTCATGGGTTACTTCCACCCCACTCTACAGACTAACTGTCCTTTGTGCTGACAAAATGCCTCGCCCCCGGGCCACTCATTCCCTTGCTAGCCAGGCCTATCCCACCAGAACGCCAGCACTATTACATCCACCCTGCTCCACTAGGCCACTGGACTGCCGAGCCTCTTTGTTCCACAGATCCCAGCACTTACCAGCCCAACAACCTGCCTAGGTGCTCTGCAGTGGATCAGTGGAATTGCTCACTCGTCACACTGTCACTGACCTATGAATCAATAGGCAGTCTCACAAAGCTGTACTCCCTGTTGAGCCTTGCATCTTCCCACACCCTTCATCGTTCATTTTCTTTTGCAACCCCCCCTCCCCCACACTGAGTAGCATTTAAGCACTGTGCCTTTTTTCCCACCCCCAAAGGGTAATCGCTCCTACTTCACTGCCCCCCTTCACAAATTATAACCCCCACCACTAATCATCCAGACATCCTCCACCCCCTCCTCCTCCATCCTTTTTCTCTATCCCATCTCCTTTTCCCCTCCCCCACTTTGTCCCTTTTCCCCAGCTCTCCTTCCTCATCCTCCACCTCTCCCCATCCTCCTCACCATTCCATTTCTCCCTCTTCCATCCAGTGCTCCTATCCCCTCCCCTTCTCCATCCCCATTCTAGTCTCCATCACCCTCCCCTATTGTCCCACTCGTCCACCCCCTCTCTTTCTCTTCCTTTCGCTTTCCTCTTCCCATCCCCCATGCTCCTCTCTCCGCTTCTCTTCCTCTCCCCTCCCTCTCTCTGCCTCTCCCCTTCCCTTTCTTTTCTCTGCGCTCTCTCTCTCTCTGTCTGTCTGTCTTCCCCCTCCTCTTCTCTTCCTTTCCCCCACCCCCTGCCCTCTTGCCCCTTCCTCCGCCTTGGTCCATTTGCCCGCCTGCTTGACCTGAGTACTGCACTTGGACATGACCATCCATGTGCAATGCCATATGAGATCGACTAGTTCTTCTTTAATTTTCAATGTTGACATGGAAATGTTAAAACTGACTGACGACATCACTTGTTGGTAAAATTCTCAGCATACTGGGCTGCTGCTGTGTTTAAACACTAGCAGCACAATCTCTGAATTATGGTCTGGGAAACAAGGATTATTACATGTGGGACTGTTTGTTAAAATGGGGAATCAGTAGAGTTAAAACATCTTGGACCTGAAATTCTGCAGGGGTTCTGCTGGTCTCCTGCTGTTACTTCAATGGGACACTGGCAGAACTCCCAGAGAAACGGTGTAAATGGCTGAAAATGGCTGTTTATGTCATTTCTCTGGAGGTTCTGCAGGTCTGCTGCCAAAGTTACAGCAGGAGCCTGGAGGTAGCCCTGCAGAATTTCAGGGCCTCTGGGTTCATTCAATTGAGAATATTAAAATGAATAAACCTGAAGTGAAAAAAAATGAATTAGTTCAATCTGATACTTCTGCTATTGCTTTTGATATAGAGAAGCTTCAGGTTTGCATCAATGCAAAACTGGCAGTATAATTCAGGTAACAGGTCAGTGATTGCAGGACATACTAAAGTTAAAAGGTTTGAGACCATTTCCAGGAGATAGTTACAGTCCTTTGGACACCAGCCATGATGTAACTGTAATCGACTTTATGCCACATTTCAAAAGTTCAATTGGACCACGTGGGGACTCCTTGAACTTAACTTTCAATATTTGTAATGTTAGCAGACTATTGTTCAAGTTTAACCAGGATTCAGAGGCCATTGAGTGGAATTTTGCATACATGTGCAAGCAGGTATGTGCAGAGCTCCACTGTCACTGGCCAGAGAGTGAAGTGGGAGCCAGCAATGTTACTGGGGTCTATTGGCTCTTCATCTCACTCTACAGAAACCAGTGCGAGACCTGTACTTGTAATAAACTGCCCGAAATTACCGATAAATGGTATAGCATACAGTGGTGTAGGAATGACTTTGGAATAAGAGGCTTTGAGCTGATTCATAAAAGGTAATGTTAGAGTTAGGCTAGGAGTACATAAGGGTCATTTTACAAATTTATGCTTCTGGCACAGAGCCTTGTGCACCGGAAGTACGTATTGGGAATTCAGACGTGGGTGTAAGTGGGCCCTGCTGGATTTTCCATCCATTACAGAAATGAGAAGCATCACACCAGGAATGGAATTTGTAGAATCTACCCTATAAAGTATTTACCCCCGGATGTGTCATACAACAGACAGTTTTAAGCAAAACCTGCTTTACTAAACTTATCCTCGGTCCGAGGGGGTCTTCTATAGATTCAATCATTTTAGACAAGCAGATTCAATGCAGACGTGCTCCAATGATGCTGAGCAGAAGGGTCCCCATGGAGTGCATCCACTAACAGGCATTGAGTTTCATAGAGTTCTTTTAATATATGCCAATTGAGAGCTGTTATTTTATTCCTGAACCTGGCCTGCTGAGTTTTACTGTTGGTCCTAAGCAGACTTTGAATGACCTTTGACAGATTTATAATGCATAGTATAGTCCCCTTTGAAGTGCATATATAGCATGGAAACTATTCCTAATTACAGATTGATTTACTTTATGAGCATTGTAAATGAAACTAGGTGGGGGCATTCCAAAGATGAGCACTGTTCTCCAGGAAGATTTCACAAGAAAGTGAGTTACAACAGCAAACCTGGTTGCAAAGGCTGAAACTATTTTTAAAGTTAGATCAATAACTTCTTCAGTGTTTATGACACTCATACATGTTACATGTCATCATGAACATTTCATAAATTACAGCAACTGGCTCATTGGTGGTAGTGCCATGCTTGAAGAAAGTAGCAACAACCTTATGGGCAGCGAACTACTGGATAGTGCGGCATGTTCCATTCGCAACCCCTCAGATAATGAAGCAGTCCGTGCCCGCATGCAGCAAGACCTGGACAACATCCAGGCTTGGGCTGATAAGTGGCAAGTAACATTCACACCAGATAAGTGCCAGGCAATGACCATCTCCAACAAGAGAGAGTCTAACCAGTTCCCTTGACATTCAACGGCATTACCATCGCTGAATCCCCCACCATCAATATCCTGGGGGTCACCACTGATCAGAAACTTAACTGGACCAGCCACATAAATACTGTAGCTACAAGAGCAGGTCAGAGGCTGGGTATTCTGCGGCGATTGACTCACCTCCGACTCCCCAAAGCCTTTCCACCATCTACAAGGCATAAGTCAGGAGTGTGATGGAATACTCTCCACTTGCCTGGATGAGTGCAGCTCCAACAACACTCAAGAAGCTCGACACCATCCAGGACAAAGCAGCCCGCTTGATTGGCACCCCATCCACCACCCTAAACATTCACTCCCTTCACCACCGGCGCACCGTGGCTGCAGTGTGTACCATCCACAAGATATACTGCAGCAACTCACCAAGGCTTCTTCGACAGCAACTCCCAAACCTGCGACCTCTACCACCAAGAAGGACAAGGGCAGTGGGCACATGGGAGCAACACCACCTGCACGTTCCCCTCCAAGTCACACACCATCCCGACTTGGAAATATATCGCCGTTCCTTCATCGTCGCTGGGTCAAAATCCTGGAACTCCCTACATAACAGCGCTGTGGGAGAACCTTCACCACACGGACTGCAGCAGTTCAAGGTGGCGGCTCACCACCACCTTCTCAAGGGCAATTAGGGATGAGCAATAAATGCTGGCCTTGCCAGCGATGCCCACATCCCATGAATGAATAAAAAAAATATTCACAGGCAGGGGCAGCAACCCTGAAGTTGATGTTGCCATCTTTGTAGGTGGCAGGGACCAATTTAAAGAAGAAGGTAGACTTGTGAATGCTTGTGACATGAAGAATCATGGAAATTGGCAGTGCCAGCATCCACAGTGAAGGGAAGATGGGGATCATGATCTCATAGATAGAATAGCATTCCACAGAGTATGGCAGCACTTTGCTGATGAGTGGGAATGCATCATGAACTTTGTGGTAAATAGGCATGATCTCACCAATGATAATGTAATCCTTGTGCCTGAAGGGTGGGTGCCAATCTTATACATAATGCCAGTATATATGGAGCAGTGCTGGTGACTTCGTGGAAATGACTGCGATCTCTTGATGATAACATCCTCGTGGTATAGATAACGGTGCCAACCCCAAGGCATGGATGGTACAAGTGCCATTGTACAAGATGGCAGCGACAACCTTATGGACTGCAGCTGCAGCTTCATAGAGGGTGGAAATTATTTCATGGGCAACTGTGGTATTTTCGAGGTTTGTTATGTCACCACCATGGCTGGATGTTGCAATCCTGCAAAAGGTCAACACATTTCTGTTCAGTGTTTTGGAGGGCAGCTCCACATTTATGGACTGTGCCAGTTCTCTAGAGAAAGTAGCAGAATGCTCTGGGGCGGGGGGAGGGGGGAGAAGAGAGATGGCAGCTCACACACAATCAGTGCCACTTGCAACCTTATAATGTGATAACTGTTCACCGGTCACCTAGCCAAATATTGAAAAGAAAAACAGTAAATGAGAGGAAAACATGCTGCAAAGTAAGCAGCCCTGAAAATATTGTTTCTCATTAATTCAGTGCATTCTAAACTACAACTACATTGTGTTATTCACATCTCCTTGTTTGAATAATCAGTTTTACTGAGAACTAATATTTCCTGTGTGTTAATAGTGAAGATCCGTGTCAATCAAAATTAGCCCCCAACCATTATATCTTGCATTTCTTTAGTGAAAATAAGCTCTTGTATTTTCTTTTTAATGTTCCCAAAACTATGTTGAAATACTGTCACTTGTTTATGTTTCACGATTCTGTTATGAGTTGTTTTGATTTTTAAGGATTATTACAACTGTGGGTTGAATTTCTTTTCTTTTGTTGCATTAACACATTTTCAAATTCCTATGTGCATTAATCTAAAAAATAAATCAACCAATCACTTTATAACGGGTTAACAACTGCGTTAAAGTAGAGCACACAGGAATTTGGCAGGAGCGCGTTAATCAACATACTAAAAATAGCACACAGGAATTCGACCCCAATGATGTGACTTCCTATCATTATTTTTTTCATGTATTTTATCTACAAGAAATGGTAGAATAGTACAGTCTTTATGAGAACTCTCTGGTAAAACTTTTTTCATTTAGATAGAAATTATTGCCAGTGATGTTATTGTACAAACACTTAACATGCTTACATTAATTTCTTCTTCCCACTATTTTATGGGAGGCTGTTAACCCTTTAAATGGGTAGATAACACCACCAACAGTAATTTCTACCCTTTCGTTTACAAACACAAAATGTTATGCTGTACCATGTTGAAACGTATTATAAGAGTGAATTTGATGAATGTACACTCCTGACGCAGAGCCCCACCTGCCGGGACAGCATATCTGGATCATGGGCACAGAGGTCAGTGGGCCAAACAGGAATTTCCCTCCAATAATTTCATAAATTTGCAAATTCGTAAAATGGCCCCAAAATTCCTTGGGGGTTCCACTGGTCTCCCACTGTATCTCTGGGAACCCATAGAAAAACAATCTGAACCCCCCCCCCCCGCCCCACCCCCCCCAAGAATATAATTTTATTTTGTACCGAAGTATTGGACAGGGGTTTGAAAGGGATTATGCCAGAGTCAAGAAGGTGGGGACTGAGCATCCCCACTCCCTCTCAAGTGTGGGCCAGCACCGGAGTTTCTGGTACTAATGGGAAGGCGAGTGCAGGATATGTACAAAACGTGGTGCTAGTGCCCAACTGTCCCATGTAAAGAAGGTACTCTTCCACTGACCCTGTTAACTCCAACGGAGTCAGTACTGGAGGGCACTGTCCGGCATGATCCCAGTGTAACCTCTGGGATCATAACCTGAGGAATTTCAAGGTCATAGTATTGAAAAATACAAAGTTTTCTGGCTCTTCTCCCATCTCAAAAGACCTTGCAAAGTCCTTTTCAATAAGATGGTGTCCCTTCAAAATAGTTTAACCAATTTATTGGATAAGAAGCTTATCTAAGCAGATTAAGAAAATCCCAGGTTTGGCACCAGGTCCGTGTCCAGTTTGCACTTATAGGGGCATTATATTTGACCTTAGCAATTGGCCAGGTCCAAAATCGTGATGACTATTCAGCAACGATTTGCAAATTCAGCAAGGGGGTTGGAGTATAAGTGTAAGAAGGTCTTGCTGCAATTATATAGGGCTCTGGTGAGACCACATTTGGAGTACTGTGTATAGTTTTGGTCTCCTTACCTAAGGAAGGATATACTTGCCTTAGAGGGGGTGCAATGAAGGTTCACTATATTGATTCCTGTGATGAGAGGGTTGTCCTGTGATGAGAGATTGAGTAGAATGGGCATATACTCTCTGGAGTTTAGAAGAATGAGATGTGACCTCATTGAAATGTATAAAATTCTTAGAGGGCTTGACAGGGTAGATGCTGAGAAGCTGTTTCCCCTGGCTGGAGAGTCTAGAACTAGAGGTCATAGTCTCAAGAAAAGGGGTCGGCCATTTAGGACCGCGATGAGGAAAAATTTCTTCACTCAGAGAGTTGTGAATCTTTGGAATCCTTTACCCCAGAGGGCTGTGGATGCTCAGTCGTTGAGTATATTCAAGACTGAGATCGATATTTGGACACTAAGGGAATCAAGGGATATGGGGATAGGGCGGGAAAGTGGAGTCAAGGTAGAAGATCAGCCATGATCTTATTGAATGGTGGAGCAGGCTCGAGGGGCCGTATGGCCTACTCCTGCTCCTATTTCTTATGTTCTTATGTTCTTAAATGGGGTTATGTGGGAATTCGGTGAAGATAGAATAGTGATCAGCTGTGATCCTCCCTACATTATATAGCATGTCAACACTCACTACTCATGAGTGACTACTTGGTGATGTACTGGAGGGTGTCTGGTGTTCTATAGAACCTTACCCCAACAATAAGTCAATATCTTCAAAAGATGAGCAGGGGACAAAACTGGCAAAAAAAAGTGACGTCAGGATTGGTTACAATGTTAAATCCAGAATGAGTGTGACCGCTAATCAGCGAGATGAGGTTAATTTCATTGAAAGAAACTTAGCATCAATTCTCATAAAGTTAAAGTATACCATACCAATAGTCTTCAATGGGAATTAATTGGATCCCCAAACCTCTTAAAAAATTCCTTAAAGGAAAAATACTAACACTATGTAAGGCAGCCATGTTTCAGATTTTATTTTCTTCATGGACCACAAAGAGCTCAAGCTCCCCACCTAGAGGCCTTAAAACACATTGCACCACTGTTCTTTCAATATGAGTTCAAAACAATTTCAAAGCTAGAAATTGTTTGACAGCAAGGAATTCCCTGTATGATTTATCATGGTAATCCTGGTATCCCCATGAATTGACACAGCAGTAAGATATAGTCTATATAATAGAGCTGATGTTAATCCACTGCAGATTCTGGAAAAGGCTGGGCAACAAACAAAATTATGAGGACATATTGGGGTGGATTTTCCTCTTATTGTGCTTGGGTGTAAAGGATTGCCTGGGGGCAGCACACAGAGGAAAATCAGCCTGGGAGGATTGTACCTCTGTAATGAAGCCCTTCCAATTTTCTGCCCATTAATTTAAATGGATGGAAAATCGACTAGAGTCTGCTATGCATGTGTGATCCTCCTTGGCCAGTTTTACTCCATGATCTGCACCCAGGAAATCGTTTACGTCCAAATACAACAAGGGGACAATCTGCCACATTATGAATTGAGTTTATTCAGTGAGCAATATATTAGGGTAACTTCCAGTCCTGGGACTAAAGGGTCAAGAACTTAATGGCGAGCATAACGCTTGCTGAAAGCGCGCTGGGCTGATCCAGCAGGATTTCTCAAGATTGACCTCATTATATATTCACGGCGAGCTCCTGGCACGGATCAGGCCTGCCTGTGGGAGCTTGCTGTGGATGGAGGCAGGAAATAACACGCGGCTGCAGTTCTTAAAAGTTGTAGCTGTATTATAAAAGGGACTGCAGGAAGAAACTCCAATCTTAAACACATTTGGAGCATTCTTAGAAAAAAATGCAGCAAAACAACATTTTTAGTTTTTATGGGATAATTGGCATTTCTCAGATACTTTCAGAAGATCGGTTTTAACAGGTCATTCTTGTTACAGTAGAGTAGAACATAATGGCAGTGTACATGCTAAGCCCAGAGTATCCAGATTGGGTTTATTTCAGCAGCTCTCCCTCCACCCCCCTGCCTCTCCCCACCCCCAATGCTGTGTGCAGGGTCAATGGAGGTGGCCTAAGATAGTCCAGCTAGAAGCTAGAGCAATCAGATGTGGAGCAGCTGCAGCTCTTGGTAGAAGTGGGGCTTTGTTTGAGCAGTTCTAATTCATAAACTGGTGCAGTAGCTTTAACCCTTTGGCTTTGTCAGGTTCATATTAGTTTCCTTTTGTTGACTCAGGCATAATGAGAGCATTCAGGAAGGTGACAGCGAACCTTTGAGGGCATCAAGAGGTGTCATGCTGTGTCAGAGGGTTGAAAGATTTTAATTCAAATATACAAATAATAGTTTTCAAAATAAATAATCACTAGCCTGTATTAGGCCTTGATTCTTTTTTGACACAAGTACACAAATTCCATTTTGCCAGTGGGTGCACTCAGCACTATCATTCATGTTAAGGGTAAATGTTTTTGGGATTATTGGGTTAAGTGGTGATAATGTACCTTTTACTGGCTAAGACTTTGGTGGATGCACTAGCCGAGAAATTCCAGAGGCAGTTTTGCTCTGCTGGAAGTGAGGTGGGCCGGTACTTCTGACTGCCATCATGATGCAGCGCCACCTCTGTCAGAAATCATGGGGTGGGCTTATTTAAATAATCAGAGATGGGCTGGTAGCAGACTTAGCCTGTCACGCTACATTTATGCTGTGAGGTTGGGGGGCAGGGGGCGGGGGAGTGGAGAATTACATGGGGAGATGGGAATTCGGTCCAAGAAGCACCCTGACTCAAAGCCACCAGGTGGTGATGAGGAAAGCTTGTGCAGTAACAGGTTATGAAACCTGCTGCTCGTTAAAGGGGCACTGACAGCCCTGGAAGAAAGAACATAGGACCATTAGGAACAGGAGTAGATCATTCAACACTTCGAGCCTGTTCAACTAAATCGTGGCTGATCTGTACCTCAACTCCCACCTTAGGCAAGGGTATCAAGGGATATGGAACTAACAAAAATCTAGTGACCTCAGTCTTGAAAACTCCAACTGACACAACATGCCCAGCCTTTTGGGGGAGAGAACTCTAGAATTCTAATCTGGAATGTTGGAAAAAATTCTGAGGGACAGTATAAATCATCAATTAGAAAGGCACGGATTAATCAAGGACAGTCAGCATGGATTTGTTAAGGGAAGGTCGTGTCTGACTAACTTGATTGAATTTTTTGAGGGGGCAACAAGGAGGGTCGATGAGGGTAGCGCATTTGATATAGTCTACATGAATTTTAGCAAGGCTTTTGACAAGGTCCCACATGGCAGACTGGTCAGAAAAGTAAAAGCCCATGGGATCCAAGGGAAATGGCTAGTTGGATCCAAAATTTGTTCAGTGGCAGGAAGCAAAGGGCAATGGTTGATGGGTGTTTTTGTGACTGGAAGACTGTTTCCAGTGGGGTACCAAAGGGCGCAGTACTCGGTCCCTTGCTTTTAATGGTATATATCAATGGTTTAGACTTAAATGTAGGAGGCATGATTAAGAAGTTTGCAGATGATACAAAAATTGCTAGTGAGGAAGGAAGCTGTAGGCTGCAGGAAGATATCAATGGACTGGTCAGGTGGGCAGAAAAGTGACAAATGGAATTCAATCCGGAGAAGTGGGAGGTAATGCATTTGGGAAGGGCAAACAAGGCAAGGGAATACACAATAAATGGAAGGATACTGAGAAGTGTAGAGAAACAGAGGGACCTTGGAGTGCATGTCCACAGATCCCTGAAGGCAGCAGGGCAGGTAGATAAGGTACTTAAGAAGGCATACGGGATACTATCCTTTATTAGCCGAGGCATAGAATATAAGAGCAGGGAGGTTATGCCAGAACTGTATAAAACATTGGTTAGGCCACAGCTTGAGTACTGTGCACAACTCTGGTCACCACATTACAGGAAAGATGTGATTGCACCAGAGAGGGTATAAAGGAGATTTACGAGGATGTTGCCAGGACTGGAGAATTTTCGCTATGAGGAAAGATTGGATAGGCTGAGGTTGTTTTCTTTGGAACAGAGGAGGCTGAGGGGAGATTTATTTTTATTTGTTCATGGGATGTGGGCGTCGCTGCCAAGGTCAGCACTTATTGCCCATCCCAAATTGCCCTCGAGAAGGTGGTGGTGAGCCGCTTCCTTGAACCGCTACAGTCGGTGTGGTGAAGGTTCTCCCACGGTGCTGTTAGGTAGGGAGTTCCAGGATTTTGACAATGATGAAGGAACGGTGATATATTTCCAAGTTGGGATAGTGTGTGTCTTGGAGGGGAATGTGCAGGTTCTCATGTGCCTGCTGCCCTTGTCCTTCTAGGTGGTAGAGGTCGTGGGTTTGGGAGGTGCTGTCGAGGGAGCCTTGGCGAGTTGCTGCAGTGTATCCTGTGGATGGTGCACACTGCAGCCACGGTGCGCCAGTGGTGAAGGGAGTGAATGTTTAGGGTGGTGGATGGGTACCAATCAAGCGGGCTGCTTTGTCCTGGATGGTGTCAAGCTTCTTGAGTGTTGTTGGAGCTGCATTCATCCAGGCAAGTGGAGAGTATTCCATCACACTCCTGACTTGTGCCTTGTAGATGGTGGAAAGGCTTTGGGGAGTCAGGAGGTGAGTCACTCGCCACAGAATACAAAGCCTCTGGCCTGCTCTTGTAGCCACAGTATTTATGTGGCGGGTCCAGTTAAGTTTCTGGTCAATGGTGACCCCCGGGAAATTGATGGTGGGGGATTCGGCGATGTCAATGCCATTGAATGTCAAGGGGAGGTGGTTAGACTCTCTCTTTTTGGAGGTGGTCATTGCCGGGCATATGTCTGGCTCAAATTTTACTTGCCACTTATCAGCCCAAGCCTGGTTGTTGTCCAGGCCTTGCTGCACGCAGGCACGGACTGCTTATTTATCTGAGGGGTTGTGAATGAAACTGAACACTGTGCAGTCATCAGCGAACATCCCCATTTCTGACCTTATGATGGAGGGAAGGTCATTGATGAAGCAACTGAAGATGGTTGGGCCTAGGACACTGCCCTGAGGAACTCCTGCAGCAATGTTCTGGGACTGAGATGATTGGCCTCCAACAACCACTGCCATCTTCCTTTTTGCTAGGTATGACTCCAGCCACTGGAGAGTTTTCCCCCTGATTCCCATTGACTTCAATTTTACTAGGCTCCTTGGCGCC
This sequence comes from Heptranchias perlo, assembly GCF_035084215.1. Taxonomy (NCBI): domain Eukaryota; kingdom Metazoa; phylum Chordata; class Chondrichthyes; order Hexanchiformes; family Hexanchidae; genus Heptranchias; species Heptranchias perlo. Next base: position 82,265,292 of record NC_090326.1, read on the forward strand.
ACACTCGGTCAAATGCTGCCTTGATGTCAAGGGCAGGCACTCTCACCTCACCTCTGGAATTCAGCTCTTTTTTTTCTTCACAGAAAGGATTTAGGATTGAGTTATGATTAAGTATTGAGATTTAAAACAAAGTAAATATGCAGGGTTTTTTTTAAAAAGCCACATGCTGGAGGGATTGAAGTTGTGTATTAAGGCCACAGCAGCCAGTTCATGGAATGTCTCAGCTCACAGTCTATTTCAATGAGGGTCAATTGTCCCATCTTGGGCCCATTAGCCAGGATGGCCCCTCATTCATTTTAAGAGTAGCAGTAGATGTTTTCTTTGAATCCGCACCCCTTGGGGAGAGAAGTATCCAGGTTTAATGACAGGCCTACTGGTGAATCATCGAACAGGGAATAGATCACAGTTGCAGTCACCACTGATTAGGGACACAGAAAAAAAGAATGGGGAAAAAGACATGGGGCAGGTAAGTTTTAAACAAAAGACTACAAGGGAAAGTCCTTGCCCTGGAGCTGGAATCCAAGATGTAGGAGGTCAGTTTATGCGGTTAGCAGTTGTCTAGAAATAAAGGTAATGGAAAAAAACATGTAAGCCAGCCCACGAAAGGGTCAGAGCGTGTTGTTTATTATTTTTTCCCTTTTATCGAGGAGAGAAGTGAGACTATGTGAAGTGAGTGGAATTTACTTTGATTATTACTCTGTATATTTATTTTCTGTCTGTAAAATAAAGCAGCTTAACAATTTGTAGCTGGCTCATCCCACAAAGTGTTTCTCAGTCCACCTTCGGAAAGATTGGAAAAGTGCATGTGAGGGCACACGTAAAAGACATGGGCCGAGAAGCTTGATTGCACCTGAAAATGGGCATGCAGTGGCTGCACGTGCCTGTTCACATGGTAGCAGGAGCCACGTGAAATAGGAGCTGGCAGCTCCTTATCATGACTCAGACATGCAGCCAGCGCTACCCACATTATTCATTGGCTGCTCGCCTGTTTGGGGGGGGGGAAGAGAGTGGGAAATTGGGCTTGACTGATGCCTCTTAAAAGGCATGCAGCACCTCTTAATGAGGAGGTGCAGGAAGAATTCATGGAAATTTCATAAGTGGAAAAATGTCTGCAAAAGTTCCAGAGAGGGCACCTAGGTTCTCTGATGCAGCTTTGGAGGCCCTGATCCAAGCGGTGGACAGGAGGAGAGAAAGCCTGCTCCCCAAGGGGGCAGAAAACCCTTCAGACAAAACTTCCACCACCAGTGAGAAGAGATTGTTGAGGATGTAAATATCAGGAACTTAGTCCCCAGGACATGGTTGAATATAGAAAAAAGTTCAATGACCGCACCAGAGTTGTCACGGTATGAATCTTGCTCTCTTACTCTCTGCTCACACCTCCACCACCCGCAGCCTCATTTCTCAGAATACTCCCCCCACCCCAGCTTTCCTTCAGTCTCTTGCAATCACCTCCTACTCACACACTCTGCATTTCCTACTCTCACCACTATTGCAACCCTCACTTCCCCACACCTCACATCTTACACACTACATACAAACTATTCTCTAAACACCTTACAAGACCTGCTTGATGCACTGCCTGTGGTCACAAACAAGCTGGACATTGTGAGAGTGGAATCTCTTTCTATTTAAAAAGATGCCAGGCTGGTGACGGAGAGCACGCAAGGCAACGTGGGTGCAGTTTATGGCACCTGGGGGAAGCTGCAATGTGAGCGATGCCTACTGCTCTCATCGTGCATTGCTCAGTCCATTGGGAAAGTAATGTAGCTGTTCCTCCTGGTGCAGAAAGTCTCAGTGACTTGCCTGATTCAGTGGTGGATTGCAAACTGTGAGATGTCGCTAATGTCACCTGCTGCAGTCTGGAATGACCTGTGGCATAAAAGTTAAGGCCCATGATGATCTTGACAGTCACAGATAATACTATCCATGCCTTGGTTTGAGGTTGTGGCAGCAGATGATATAGCTCGGTGACAGCTTCCTTGGTGAAGCGAAAGCACCCGAAACATTGCTCCTTAGTAAAGTTGAGGTATCAGAAGTGCTCCTTGAACACTTGCTGTGGGTATGGTCTCCTACGTGGTGCCCTCCTCCCTCTTCTCCGAGCTGCTCCTGCTCTCTCCTGTCATCTTGGCTGCTGCCCCTCATCCTCCAGCTGCAAAGGCAGACCTACCAGACCACCCATGACTGCAGTAAAACTGTTGTGAAATCAGACAAAAGCAGTCCAGCACCAGGAAAATGCAGAAGTCAAAAATCAATTGTAGAAGGCAGAAAATAGGCCAGAAAATGCCCAGGTTAACCAGCAGCTAAAAAGGACAAACCAGCAAATAACCTGCATGCAGTGGATTAGACCTTTAAATAGCACTGCTGAAGGTTCCTTGCTGCCTGTTAGCGCCATGAGTTGCTGAGTGAATATATCACATGGTGAGTCAGGCACTGGGGCAGATCAATTTCGCAAAATGGTTCTACAAGCATGGGACCCATATTTAAATATGATAGAGGTTTTTAAATGATTCCAGTGTGCGTCCTGTATGCCTACGAAGGAGCCCGATCGAATATGGCGGGTGGCGTAGCTCTGGCGTGGAATGAGCGCCCGCTATATTGGATCCTTAGGCACTCGTTTTACGCCTGTCAAACAGGCATGGCGCAATCAAATTTCTAGGCCTTGGATTCTGAATTTCGATGTGCCTGATCTGTCACCATAACTTTGGCTGGAGGTCTATGAAACCCTTCGAGAAACAACGGAATGCCAAAAACAGCCAGTTACACCATTTCTCTAGGGGTTCCACTGATCTTCCACCAAAGTTACACAGGAGATTGTAAATTCAGAGCCAATGATACCTAATTCAGGTCACATGGAGGTCCTATTGTTACACCCCTGGATTATGCTACTGTATATTTAGATATTGGTACTATGGTCATACTCTCAAATGCAAGATGCTCAGATTGCTTATGGGAGTGACCAACACTGCTATAGCTGAGGGAATAGCTAAGGGAGAACTGAAATTTGTAATATCTGCCTTAAATTGAATGGCAGCTCATTTGCCTGCAGTAGAACACCAAAATTTCTAAATGCTTCACGTAACGCTAAGATATCCCACAGAAAATGTTCTGGACAGTCAGAGCCTCTGAATTAAGCCACTTCCTGCTTCGGCAAGTAACCATCAGAGTGTGCCTATTCTGCTACTTACTTAAATATGATTTGCGGCCTAATTTTTTTTTTCAGTGAAGATAGATTCATTCAGGCATGGATTTTTACCATTCTTGTAGTAACACACAAAAAAAGTAGGGTCCACATAAGCTTTCTTTGTGGCTAGATTCTTTCAGTTTCAGTGCAGTCAAGCCAAATCAAGCTTTATGAATAAAGATCATGAGTCCAAACACAGCATGATACTTCGATAAAATATGCACAATATTATTACTGCATTGCTATTATTAACATAAGGTTTGCTCTGCTTTCAGACTGTTGGGCATTAAGACATTTTAAACAGTTTACTATGGTAATGTATTCACTTACTGGCCATTGGAAACACTACACTTTCGAAACACAGCACATCAATCTATTGGTTAGTAGTCTGTCCTACATCCCAGTCTGTGCAATCTGTGAAATTCAGCACGAATTGGACCAATGTGGGCCCATTTGGATGGCATTCGAAACAGGTGCAGAGAATGAACAAAGTGCCAAAGTTTTCCAGGTGAATGACATTGTCAATACCCTCAATACAAAAATAAGCTTCTCCAAACCTCCAGAATTGTAGGGTACCCCACAAAAAAAATCCCAGAATTCAGAATGGTGTTCGCTTGAAATTTTGGACAGATCTGACGCTTTAACAATGAAAAAGACAGCTAGCGAGACTTTGTCAGTCTGTTCTGCTGGTGCTTCTGCCTGGCAGCCACTCCCTGTCTGGTCTGCAGACACCTTATCCTGGAAATTCCTTGACCAAAAAGGCTGAAAGTGGGACAAAGTTTCTTACTCTGGATTAGAAAGATTGGCTCACACTAGGGGAAGAGGGGCAGTCTCAGAACCTTTCCCCAGATTCGATTAGCACAGGCTTTTTATTCCAATTCTACTTTGTGTGTCTTTGGATATAAAGGGCTCAATATTCCAATTGGGTACATCTCTGACGGGCCTGACTTCTGCCCACCATGGAGATGCCCCCTGAGCCGAGCTACATTTCCCACCTCAGGATCATTAGAATGCTGGAGGTGGGCTCTTCAGCGTAGGCTGGGGGGCATTTGAAAGGGTGTTGGAGTCATGATGCAGCAGACCTCAGAGACTTGCCACTGTGTCAGAATCCCAGCAGCCTCTGTGCTGCTGGGAAAAAAGGCTAGAATTTTTTTTTTAAATCTAAATGTTATCCTCGAGTCTACACAAGGCAGTACTCTGCGAGCGCTTGCATAGGCCTCACTTGTAATATTGTTTCATCCCTTCCACTGACCAATGTATGCTGGGTGGCAAGGCCTAAAAAGCCCCTGCGCCTAGCAGTCAAAGAGGTCGTAGGGCAGAAAAAATAGCGGTGCCCATACTTCCCTTATTTAAATTTAATTTGCATGCACCCACCCATGTGTGGGCGGGTGTATTTTAGGCCAGATGTGCCCACTGGGAAATGGGAGGAGCCAACTCCCCTACCCCCAGATCCACCAACAAATTGTCAGAGTTTGGCAGAAAATCTAGCTTAGCATTTTTATTGAATTATATTGTTTGTTCCTAGGCCTCGTGTTGCTTAAAATGGTGCTATAAAATGTAGTAGGAATATTACTGTTCCCTATGGATATAGTTTTCTTTTTAGCCATTGGGAATTAATTTTAACTTGTGCTTTTTGGAATGTAAAATAATATAACATTTAGACTGTGTCAGTCTATAACTGGTCGCAAAGTGATGCATGTGATATCTAAGACATAAAATGCTATTACAGGGTTTGCAGACATTCCAATTTTCCCATCCTTTCCCTAAGGAAATTCCTTGATTCCACATTGCACATCCCACCCCACCTGTACCCAAACACCCTGGCTGAAGTCAACTTGAAATAAGAGCAGTCATGTAGCAAAAGGCTATATGTTCTACCTCACAGTAGTATTTGATAGCTTGATTGAGAAATGCAGATTATGCTCATGTGTGGCTATGAGATAACAATATTTCACAAGTGTATTACTGCAGTATCTCTGGACTTTATTATTGCATTTATTTATTTATTACAGTGTCAGCTGTGGCTCAGTGGTCGGACTCTTGCCTCTGAGTCAGAAGGTTGTGGGTTCCCATTTTAGAGACTTGAGCACAAAATCTAGGCCGACACTTCAGTGCAGTACTGAGGGAGTGCTGCGCTGTGGGAGGTGCCGTCTTTCAGTCGGATGAGACGTTAAACTGAGGCCCCATCAGCCCTCTCAGGTGGACGTAAAAGATCCCATACCGCTTTTTGGAAGAAGAGCAGGGGAATTCTCCCGTGTCCTGGCCAATATTTATCCCGCTACCAACATCACTAAAACAGATTATCTAGTCATCACATTACTGTGTGAGGGAATTTGCTGTGTGCAAAATGGCTGCCACACTTCCTGCTTTACAACTGTAACTACACTTCAAAAGTACATCATTGAATGTAAAGTTCTTTGGGAAGTCTTGAGATTGTGAAAGGCACTATATAAGGAAGTGGTTGTTGGAGGCCAATCATCTCAGCCCCAGGACATTGCTGCAGCAGTTCCTCAGGGCAGTGTCCTAGGCCCAACCATCTTCAGCTGCTTTATCAATGACCTGCCCTCCATCATAAGGTCAGAAATGGGGATGTTCGCTGATGATTGCACAGTGTTCAGTTCCATTCACAACCCCTCAGATAATGAAGCAGTCCGTGCCCGCATTCAGCAAGTCCTGGACAACATCCAGGCTTGGGCTGATAAGTGGCAAATAACATTCACACCAGACAAGTGCCAGGCAATGACCATCTCCAACAAGAGAGAGTTTAACCACCTCCCCTTGATATTCAACGGCATTACCATCGCCAAATCCCCCACCATCAACATCCTGGGGGTCACCATTGACCAGAAGCTTAACTGGACCAGCCTTATAAATACTGTGGCTACAAGATCAGGTCAGAGGCTGGGTATTCTGCAGCAAGTGACTCACCTCCTGACTTCCCAAAGCCTTTCCACCATCTACAAAGCACAAGTCAGGAGTGTGATGAAATACTCTCCACTTGCCTGGATGAGTGCAGCTCCAACAACAGTCAAGAAACTCGACACCATCCAGGACAAAGCAGCCCGCTTGATTGGCACTCCATCCACCACCCTAAACATTCACTCCCTTCACCACCGGCGCACAGTGGCTGCAGTGTGTACCATCCACAGGATGCACTGCAGCAACTCGTCAAGGCTTCTTCGACAGCACCTCCCAAACCCGCAACCTCTACCACCTAGAAGGACAAGGGCAGCAGGCACGTGGGAACACCACCACCTGCACGTTCCCCTCCAAGTCACACACCATCCCGACTTGGAAATATATCGCCGTTCCTTCATCGTCGCTGGGTCAAAATCCTGGAACTCCCTACCTAACAGCACTGTGGGAGAACATTCACCACACAGACTGCAGCGGTTCAAGAAGGCGGCTCACCACCACTTTCTCAAGGGCAATTAGGGATGGGCAATAAATGCTGGCCTCCCCAGCGACGCCCACATCCCATGAATGAATAAAAAATATATAAATGCAAGTCCTCCTTTCTTAATGGAAGCACTGATAAATGTCAGCGTTTTCAATGTGTTACTCCTCTCTCTTTCCCTCTGTAATGGAATCATGCCCCAGATATCTCTTGCATCACTTTGCCACCCATTTTGGAATGACATTAGCAGAAGCTTAAGATAGATGCCTGTCCACTTCCTCAGGCAAGGAGTAAAGAAAGAAATAAAGAAAGAATGACATATGATGTGTGAACATGGGAATGGAGAAGGTCAACATAAATAAACAAGGAGAATAATAATTCAGAAAGATGTAGGGGTTCAATAAAAAATAATATATTACTGGAACAGCTACTCAACGGTGCACTGTTAATGAGCTGAAAAGAAATAAAATGAAAAATGCAAAAGTTTAGTATATTTTCAGATCTGGTGCCAAAATGCCAAGTCCAACCTTAGTGGATGAACTTGTAATGAAATAAGTGTTAACAAATGCCAGAATGAGAAAGTTAGCTCGGTTCCAGAAATGAAAAGCCAGGCTTCTCTTGAAAAACTTCAACCATGTTCAGGCAATTATCTCCAATTTCTCTACGCTAACATCCTTGTAACTAATTATACAATGGCTTTCAGCGCAATGTGAAACGTAAATTCATACAAATCCAAGCGTGGGCTGAACACAAATTGCTGTAATCAGGTACTTCGAACTGTCGTGTGAAGTGTTCATTAAAGTCTTGCCTCATAAAAACTGTAACTTTTTTCCATCAAATTTTTTCCACATTGTGTGGACTCCAGTTTTTTTTGGAATATAATGAATTAGGTCCATGCGAATAAATGCCTACAAAAAAAAGTGGCATTCTTGACACTGGAGAATACTTAATACACCGTACAGTGTGGGAAAATTCCAACTGATCCTGCAGCCATTCCAGCTAAAAGTTTTCAATAAAACATCCTGTTGGAGTTAATATTCAGGAAAAGGGAAACTGTCCCTCTGTTAAAGTCTAGTGGTAGAAAAAGACGTGGTAATAGGCCTGTACTTACGGCAGCATTTACTTTTAGTCTCGAGCCAGATAGTAATCTGAAAATGTGTCAGACTAGTTAAATTACATTGTTTGTGTTTGGTGTGAAGCGGTTTCAGCTTTGCATCCACATAAACTCCATAGTGTAATTCAGGCCTTAATTCAGCCAAAGTAGAGCGAGACTATCTCAAGTAAGGAGTCTCACACTGTTTTGGCTTTGTACCAGTTGCAGTATAACTGCAGACCAGTGTAAAGAGAACTTCAAAGGTGAAGTTCAAAATGTTAACAGAGTCCATTGGACAGTCAGCTGCCTGCGAAGGTTAACTTTTATCCAGTACTCAGATGCTGGTAAGTGCAGTTCTAGACGGAACTCTATTTTTGGTGGCCAAAGAGCAGTGCAGGGTCAGGCATATCATTTGAGTTTGGTGGCCCCACATCACTCTCATCAGGTACTGGTTTCAAATCTATCAACATCTTTAGTAAATGTAATAAAGAGATCCCAGGGGATGAGTCAGAGTCTAGATTAAATTGTTACTTCATTCCAGGATTTCCTCATAAAAGACAACAAGGTCAAACCCGGTCATCAGTCCTAGTTAGAATCATAGAAAGGTTATAGCATGGAAGGAGGCCGTTTTGCTCATTGAGTCCGCGCTGGTTCTATGCAAGAGCAATCCAGCTATTCCCACTCCCCCGCCCTATCCCCGTAGCCCTGCAATTTTTTTCCTTTCAACTACTTATCCAGTTCCTTTTGAAGGCGATGATTGAATCTGCCTCCACCATCCCCTTGGGCAGTGCATTCCAGATCCTAACCACTCGCTGTGTAAAAAAGTTTTTCCTCATGTCACTTTGGTTCTTTTGCCAATCACTTTAAATCTATATCCTCTGGTTCGTGACCCTTCCGCCAATGGGAACAGTTTCTCTCTATCTACTCTGTCTAGACCCTTCATGATTTTGAATACCTCTCTCAAATCTCCTCTCAACCTTCTCTGTTCCAAGGAGAACAACCCCAGCTTCTCCAGTTTATCCACGTAACTAAAGCCCCTCACCCCTGGAATCATTCTAGTAAATCTCTTCTGCACCCTCTCCAAGGCCTTCACATCTTTCCTAAAGTGCAGTGTCCAGTACTGGACACAATACTCCAGTTGTGGCCGAACCAGTGTTTTATAAAAGGTTTTATAAAAGGTTCATCAGTTAGTTAACAACAACAGGAATTTGCATTTATATAGGGCCTTTAACATAGAAAAACAACCTAAGGCACTTCACAGAAGCATAATCAGACAAAAATCAACACAGAGCAAAATAAGATATTAGGAGCAATGCTTGTTCAAAGAGGTGGGTTTTAAGGAGGCCTTAAAGGAGGAGCGGAAGGTGGAGAGCAGAAACTGTTTAAGGAGGGAATTTCAGTGCTTAGGGCCTAGACAGCTGGAGGCATGGCCACCAATGGTGAGGTGAATGAAGTTGGAAATGAACAAGAAGCCAGAATTGGAGGAACAGGGTTCTTGGATGATTGTAGGCTGGAGGAGCTGACAGAGATAGGGAGGGTTGAGGCCATGGAGGGATTTGAATCCAAGGTGAGAATTTTAAATTTGAGGCTTTGGAGGACTGGAGCCAATGTAGGTCAGTGAACATATGGGTGATGGGTAAGTGCGACTTGATGTGGGACAGGATACGGGCAGGAGAGTTTTGGATGAGCTGAACTTTATGGAGGTTAGAGGATAGGAGGTAGCCTAGAGAGTGTTGGAACAGGTCTCCTGAATCGACAAAGGCATGGGTGAGGGTTTTGGTAGCAGATGGATTGAGATGGGAAGTCAGCCACTGGCATGTAAATGAAGCTCGGGAGTTAAAATTGACATCATAATTCAGCCACTGAAAACTGGCCCACTGTTATAATCAGGGGCCATGTCTTTAGATGATGGGAGGCCAGCCAGGAGAGCATCAAAGGGCAAAATGTAGATGAGGAAGTGAAGGGGGCCAAGGAGAGATCTTTGGGGAACTCCGCAGGTAACAGTGCAGGGACAGGAAGAGAAGCTATCGCTGATCATGGATGGAAAGGGCTTTATTTGTGAGTGAACAGACATTCTGAAGAGAAATGTGGTAAGGAGCACAGAAGTGATCCACTGGTAGAGTTCAAGGGGGTAGTGGTGGGTGGGATGAGCAGGACAAGAAGGAGTTTGGCAAGGTTAACCCCCAGCAAACACGCTGAGTGTGGAAGTTAGCAAGACAGGAAGATGGGGTTGCTGCTCATAAGGAGGTAACAACAAGTGCCCCGATGGGCTCTTCAGAGAATGCAGAGAGAGACCACAGAAGGTAAATGTGGGCTTATCCTAGGGGGATTCAAGGCAGGAACAGCGGCAGGAGAGTAGGGAGGCAGAGAAGTAGTGATGGTTTTGGGTAGGGATTGGGGAGGCAAAGTATCCAAGAGGGGATAAAAGAAAGGTGGTATGATTATGTGACAGGAAAGGGAAGTGACAGGAGACAAGATCCAAAAGATGCCAAGAAAGAGAAAAAAAAGGGGATAGAAGGGGCTTGGGTACGAAGCGCCAGCCAAACTGCGCACGCAAATGGACATAGAGGGAATTTGGGTTATATAGGCATGGTGGAGATCAGAAGAGACATGTCCAGGTCGTAGGTGCCTTGTATCAAATTAATCAGAAATTTTTACCCTCAGTACATCCAGATGTTACAATAAAATGGTGCAATATCTAATTAATCAACTGTCAGCCACAGGTACCAAACTTCACTTGATCAACAACCCCACCAAATACAAAAGGGTCAATTTTAACTCTGCCTACCTGGAGGAAATCAGGAAGTTGGCAGTTAAAATGGATGCAGCAATTTTCCTCCTCCAATCCTGCTGTAATTTTAAACTGCTTTTTTGAGCAGGTGAGAGCGAAACCCTCCGAAGGGCAATGAGGTGCTTCTTTAAATATGCAGATCAGACTCCGATGATGTCATTGAGGCTTGACTGCTATTTTAACATGAGACCTGTGCGGGGAAGACATCACAACTTGCCCACCAGGGCAACCTGGCAGCTAGAGGATCTGGGGCCAGAAGAGGCACAGAAAGAGATAGTTTAATTTTATCTTTTCTTTTGTTTCTTTGTGGGGCAGGAGGAGCAGGAAAGTGTTCAGTCAGCAGAAAGAAGGGCGAGATTTGGAAATCTCCCGAGAACACTGACAGAAGCAATTACTACAACAAAGTTTGGAGCATCTTGGGAGCAACGGTCACTACAGGTTATTTCATACTGCAGCAGGAGATGAAGGAGAGTGCAGCCTGGAAGTACCGAACCATAGGAGGTGCACCAGTGTCAGAACAAACTACCCCAAGGTGTGAACATACTGCAGAAGGTGCACTTGCTCAGAGATCACAGAGAACTTGATCATGAGACTCAGGCTGAGCATGGAGGCTGTGACTAGGGTGTGCTATCTGTTCCACAAAGACCTACAGAGACAGTTGACCATAGAAACTGTAATACCAGTGGCATTGCTTTCAATGTTTACATCATTAGATCCTACTAGGCACAAGTAGGAGATATCCCTGGAGTCCAGTGCTGGAATAAGGGCTTAATTGAAGCCCTGTTTCATTCCCCAGACAGGTACATATGTTTCACCAGTGGCCACTAGCAGCAACTGCAGAGGAGAGTAGAATTTTATAACTCAATATGCTTCGCCTCAAATCATGGAACTTTTTGCACATCTCCTTCCACATCCTCGGAGAAGTCAACCCAAAGTTGGCCAGCCACGCAACTTGTCTTCTGACAATGTTTATACTTGTCCCTTCAGACCAAAAAGCTCATTTTATTTTTCAAAAAGACAATCCAGCAGCAGCTCAAAATCCTAGTCTGTAAACAAGGCTTTCCAAATACGTCATCCCTCATTGGATGTTCCTTTGAGCGTTTAATAGTGAAATGTGGTGAATTTAAGTTAGTTATCATGACAACAGCCTTTCTCTATAAAATCTAGTAAGTTTTCTATTCCAGCTTGCTGTATATTTGCATTATTCTGAAAGGTCTCACATGCTACATACTTTGTGAATGGCAATTTGCAGCAAATAATTCAGCTGTTAAAAATGGAAGTGTAGCAAATTCCTGATTACAAAGTGGAGTTTAGTTCAAAATTGCAAGGAAAATAACTGTTTGAAGCAATGCCTCATCTCACAACTCACAACTAGGGAGAATTGCTGTTCACATAATTTTTTTTAGGATAACCAATGTTGCCTTTATACTATGTAAAACTGCTTCAATTAGAATGAGTTCTGGTATTTAAGAAAGAAATAACTTTCACTTATATAGCACCTTTCATGATCACTGGATGTCCCAAAGCATTTTCCAGCCAATGAAGTACTTTTGGAGTGCAGTCACTGTTGTATGTAGGGAAACACGGCAGCCAAATCATGCATGTCGTCCAACAAACAGCAATGAGATTAATGAGCAGATAATCTGTGTCAGTGATGTTGGTGAGGCATAAATATTGTCCAGCACACCTCCTCTGCTCTTCAAATAGTGCCATGGGATCTTTAACGTCCACCTAAGAGCGCAGATAAGGCCTCAGTTTAACGTCTCATCTAAAAGGCATCACTTCCGACAGTGCAGCACTCCCTCAATACTGGACTGAAGTATCAGCCTAGATTATGTGCTCAAGTCCCTGGACTGGGGCTTGAACCCACAACCTTCTTACTCAGAGGCAAAGTGTGCTACCAACTGAGGCAAGGCTGACACCTTGTAGGCTGCTGCTGCTCCATAATCTACCCATTTACGTTTCAGGGTGGGACTTCAGAGCAACAGATAAATGTCATCTTATGTAGTTGTTTAAAATTTACAATTGCGATTTTCATTTTCTGGCCACAGCTATTACCCAAAGGCTTGGAAAGATCTGTACAGGCCAGCAAGTGTTGGTTTGCATGGGCAAACCGTGCTCTTAGTCTGCTTGCACCCAGATACCAAAGTGGCCGTTATGACTTCTGCTGACAAAAGCAATGTTTATATTGCTGCCTTGGCTTTTTCTCCTATCAGTGGCATGGGGAAGAAGCACCTCTTGTACCACTGATGAAAGAGCTATCTGCTTTGTATTACAGTGCTGTCACTGATGGCAATGCTATGATGAAAATGCACCATAAAAGATTGAGACACAAAATGAACCTTTAAGGGCCAGTTGCTATCTGCTATTTGTTTTGACAGTCTACATTTAAATAAGAATAGTACTATTGCCAATACAATTATGTGCCAAATGCTGAGATTATGTGGGAAATAAAGGTGTTATCTTCAGAAATGGAACGCTTAGTTGCCTTTCTCATGCAAACTGGCACAAGAGGTAATGCTCCTTTGTTGGCTGAAAATGTTGATACACCAGGAATAAGAAATTGGAGTTGTTTACATATTGCACTAAGACTTGTACTAGTGGCGCCTGCTACCGATGTGCGGATCTCCCAAACATCCCGGGATTCGCTAAGGCTGATGGCCAAGACTAAGACCGGGTCTTCTCATTGATGGCATTTGTGAATCTTGGCAAGTTTCCTTTCGGGTTGCAGTTGGCTGCATGAAGCCCACACTTTAGGAGACGCACCCACCAGCACAGGTCCCGTGAGATATAAAATCAACTCAGATTAACTGATCTTTGCTTATAAAGATCACGCCAAAAGGAGGATGGAAATATGGCCTCTGTTTTCTACAATAAAGACCATAATTTACTGTAGTCTGCTATAATAAAGACATTAAAATACTGCCGTTCAAACAGACATCTGTGCCATTTAGGCCATGAGCACAGAATGTCAGTCTATCCTCTTCCTGACGTGGAAATTCTATGACAGCAAGGGTTTCTAAATTTGAAGAAAATGTAACCCACAGCAAAACTTTATGGACAGCCTCTAGCATTTCATCACAAAATTTTGAATTATAATTTCAATGAATATTTAATGTGGCCTTGAATCTATTTCTGTGCAACTAAAAGATATTGGGCGGAACTTTTAACTTTGGTGGGCACTTCAATGGAAAGGAATATCGGGCAGGGTGTGCAACGATCAGACATCGGGCAGGGTGTGCAACGATCAGACCTGAAAATGAGAGATCATAATATAATAGAATTTCATATTGTGTTTGACAATGATGCAGTTAAGTCCGAAACAAGGGTGTTAAATGTAAACAATGCCATTGTACGCTGAAAGACGCCCTAGTAAGAACGGGATATGACGCTCGACTCATCGATCGACAGTTCCGACGGGCCACAGCAAAAAATCGCATAGACCTCCTCAGGAGACTAACACGGGACGCAACCAACAGAGTACCCTTTGTCGTCCAGTACTTCCCCGGAGCGGAGAAACTACGCCATGTTCTCCGCAGCCTTCAACATGTCATCAATGAGGACAAACACCTCGCTATGGCCATCCCCACACCTCCACTACTCGCCTTTAAACAGCCACCCAACCTCAAACAGACCATCGTTCGCAGCAAACTACCTAGCTTTCAAGAGAACAGCGTCCACGACGCCACACAACCCTGCCACGGTAACCTCTGCAAGACATGCCAGATCATCGACACAGATACCACCATCACACGAGATGACACCACCCACCAGGTGCATGGTTCATACTCCTGTGACTCAGCCAACGTTGTCTACCTCATACGTTGCAGGAAAGGATGCCCCAGAGCATGGTACATTGGCGAGACCATGCAGACGCTGCGACAACGGATGAACGGACACCGCGCAACAATCGCCAAACAGGAGGGTTCCCTCCCAGTCGGGGAACACTTCAGCAGTCATGGACATTCATCCACCGACCTTCGGGTAAGCGTACTCCAAGGCGGCCTTCGAGACACACGACAACGCAAAATCGTCGAGCAGAAATTGATAGCCAAGTTCCGCACCCATGAGGACGGCCTCAACCGGGATCTTGGGTTCATGTCACGCTACACGTTACCCCACCAGCGAACAAATGTTATCTGTTTTTAATATAATGGGTCATTTGCTGGCTCTCTCTGCCTTCCGGATGTTTCTGCCTCTCTCTGTGTTTTTTTTTCTCTGTTTTTTTTCCCTGTTTGTTTTTTTGTTGAATGTGTATTCGGAGGTTCTGCAGGTAACACCTCTCTGTCTGAACACGGTGATTGCCTTGGCAACGGGCAGTTGCAGGGGCAGTCTGTAAACACCATGTATTATTGTTCAATATGTATAAATGCGTAGGCTTCAAGGAGATCTTGAAACATTTGCCTGAGGAAGGAGAAAATCTCCGAAAGCTTGTGAATTTAAAATAAAATTGCTGGACTATAACTTGGTGTTGTAAAATTGTTTACAATTGTCAACCCCAGTCCATCACCGGCATCTCCACATCATTGTACGTATGAGCGGCGAGTTGGCTACATAGACTGGGAAATTAGATTAAAAGATATGATGGTGGATGAACAATGGCGAACATTTAAAGAAATATTTTATAATTCTCAAAGAATACACATTCCCTTGAGGAATAAAAACTATACAGGAAAAATGATCAAACCGTGGCTAGCTAGAGAGATTAAGGATAGTGTTAGATTAAAAGAAGAGGCTTACAACATTGCCAAAAAGAGTAGTAAGCCTGAGGATTGGGAAGGATGACCACAAAATTGATAATGAGGGAGAAAATTGAATATGAGAGTAAACTAGCAAGAAAAATAAAAACAGATTGTAAGAGCTTCTACAAGTATGTAAAAAGGAAGAGAGTAGCAAAAGTCAACCTGGGTCCCTTAGACACAGAGAAAGGAGAAATTATAATGGGGAATAAGGAAATGTCAGTAACGTTAAACAAATATTTTGTATCTGTCTTCACAGTAGACGATACAAAAAACATACCGGAAACAGTGGGGAACCAAGAGTGAGGAACTTAAAGTAATTAAGATTAGTAAAGAAAAAGTACTGGAGAAATTAATGGGACTAAAAGCCGACAAATCCCCTGGATCTGATGGCCTACATTCTAGGGTTTTAATAGACGTGGCTGCAGAGATAGTGGATGCATTGGTTTTGATCTTCCAGAATTCCCTAGATTCTAGAATGGTCCTTGTGGATTGGAAGGTAGCAACTGTAACCCCGCTATTCAAGAAAGGACGGAGAGAGAAAACACGGAACTATTGGCCAGTTATCCTGACATCAGTAGTAGGGAAAATGCTAGAATCTATTATTAAGGATGCAGTAACAGAGCACTTGGAAAATCATATGATTAGAATCATAGAATGGTTACAGCACAGAAGGAGGCCATTCGGCCCATCAAGCCCGTGCCGGCTTTCTGCAAGAGCAATCCAGCTAGTCCCACACCCCTGTCCTATCCCCGTAGCCCTGCAATTTTTTTTTCCCCCTTCAAATATTTATCCAACTCCCTTTTGAAAGCCATGATTGAATCTGACTCCACCACCCCCTCAGGCAGTGCATTCCAGATCATAATCACTCGCTGCGTAAAAACGTTTTTCCTCATGTTGCCTTTGGTTCTCTGGCCAATCACCGTAAATCTGTGTGCTCTGGTCTTGATCCTTCCACCAATGGGAACAGTTTCTCTCCATCTACTCGGTCTAGACCCCTCATGACTTTGAACACCTCTATCAAATCTCCTCTCAACCTTCTCTGCTCTAAAGAGAACAACCCCAGCTTCTCCAGTCTACCCACGTAACTGAAGTCCTTCATCCCTGGAACCATTCTAGTAAATCTTTCCTGCACCCTCTCTCTAAGGCCTTCACATCCTTCCTAAAGTGCAGTGTCCAGAATTGGACACAACACTCCAGTTGTGGCTGAACCAGTGTTTTATAAAGGTTCAACATAACTTCCTTGCTTTTGTACTCTATGCCTCTATTTATAAAGCCCAGTATCCCATATGCTTTCTTAACCGCTTTCTCAGCCTGCCCTGCCACCTTCAATGATTTGTGCCCATATACCCCCAGGTCTCTCTGTTCCTGCACCCCCTTTAGAATTGTATCCATTAGTTTATTTTGCCTCTCCTCCAAAATATATCACTTTGCACTTCTCTGCGTTAAATTTTATCTGCCACATGTCCGCCCATTCCACCAGCCTGTCTATATCCTCTTGAAGTTATCATTATCCTCCTCACTGTTCACTACACTTCCAAGTTTTGTGTCATTTGTTAATTTTGAAATTGTGCCCAAGTCCAAGTCATTAATATATATCAAGAAAAGCAGTGGTCTTAGTACTGACCCTTGGGGAACATCACTGTATACCTTTCTCCAGTCCGAAAAACAACCGTTCACCACTACTCTCTGTTTCTTGTCACTTAGCCAATTTCATATCCATGCTGCCACTGCCCCTTTTATTTCACGGTGTTCAACTTTTCTGACAAGCCTATTATGTGGCACTTTATCAAACACCTTTTAGAAGTCCATATACACCACATCAACCGCATTGCCCTCATGAACCCTCTCTGTTACCTCATCAAAAAACTCAATTTGCCTTTAACAAATCTGTGCTGGCTTTCCTTAATTAATCCACACTTGTCCAAGTTACTGTTAATTTTGTCCTGAATTATTGTTTCTAAAAGCTTCCCCGCCACCGAGGTTAAACTGACTGGCCTGTAGTTGTTGGATTTATCCTTACACACCTTTGTGAACAAGGGTGTAACATTTGCAATTCTCCAGTTCTCTGGCACCACCCCCGTATCTAAGGATGATTGGAAGATTATGCCCAGTACATCCACAATTTCCACCCTTACTTCCCTCAGCATCCTAGGATGCATCCCATCCCGACCGGATGACTTATCTACTTTATTGCAGCCAGCCTTTCTAGTACCATCCCTATCAATTTTTAGCCCATCCAGTATCTCAACTACCTCCTCTTTTACTGCGACTTTGGAAGCATTTTCTTCCTTGGTGAAGACAGATGCAAAGTACTCATTTAGTACCTCAGCCATGCCCTCTGCCTCCACGGGTAGGTTTCCTTTTTGGTTCCTATTCAGCCCCACCCCTCCTCTTACAACCCGTTTACTATTTATATGCCCATAGAAGACTTTTGGCTTCCCTTTTATGTTAGGCGCAAGTCTATTCTTATACTCTCTCTTTGCCCCTTTTATTTCCTTACACTTCACCTCTGAACTTTCTATATTCAGCCTGGTTCTCACTTGTATTATCAACCTGCCATCTGCCATATGCCCCTTTCTCTGCTTCATCTTACTCTCTATCTCTTTCGTCAACCAGAGAGCTCCGGCTCTGGTTGCCCTACCTTTCCCCCTCACGGGAATGTACCTAGACTGTACCCAAACCATCTCCTCTTTAAAGGCTGCACACTGTTCAATTACAGTTTTGCCTGCCAATCTTTGATTCCAATTTACCCGAACCAGATCCGTTCTCAACCCATTGAAATTGGCCCTCCTTCGATTAAGTATTTTTACTCTAGAGTGCTCCTTGTCCTTTTCCATAGCTAATCAAAACCTTATGATACTATGATCACTGTTCTCTAAAAATTCCCCTACTGACACTTGACCCACCTCATTCTCAGAACCAATCCAGCAATGCCTCCTTCCTTGTTGGGCCGGAAACATATTGGTCAAGAAAGTTCTCCTGAACACACTTCAGAAATTCTTCCCCCTCTCTGCCCTTTACATTATTACTATCCCAGTCTATATTAGGATAATTGAAGTCCCCCATTATCACTACTCTATAGCTTTTGCACCCCTCTGTAATTTCCCTGCAAATTTGCTCCTCTATATCCTTCCCACTAGTTGGTGGCCTATAGAATACACCCAGTAGTGTAATGGCACCTCTATTGTTTCTTAATTCTAACCAAATAGGCAGAGCCAATGACTAAGCAGAGTCAACACGGTTTTATGAAAGGGAAATCCTGTTTGACAAATCTATTAGAATTTTTTGAGGATGTAACTAGCAGGGTAGATAAGGGGGAACCGGTGCATGTAGTATATTTGGATTTTCAAAAGGCATTCAAAAGGTGCCATACAAAAGGTTGTTACACAAGATTAGGGCTCATGGGATTGGGGGTAATATATTAGCGTGGATTGAGGATTTGTTAAGGGACAGAAAACAGAGTGTAGGACGAAACGGGTCATTTTGAGGTTGGCAGGTTGTAACTATTGAGGTGCCGCAAGGATCAGCTGCTTACAATATATAGATCAATGACTTCGATGAGGGGACCGAGTTTGCTGATGATACAAAGCTAGGTGGGAAAGTAAGCTGTGAGGAGGATACAAAGAGTCTGCAAAGGGATATAGACAGGATACGTGAGTGGGCGAGAAGTGGTAGATGGAGTATAATGTGGGGAAATGTGAAATTATCCACTTTGGTAGGGAGAATAGAAAAGCAGAATATTTTTTAAAAGTTGAGAGATTAAGAAATGTTGATATTCAGGGGGATTTGGGTGTCCTTGTATCGAATAACAGAATGTTAACATGCAGGTATTACAAGCAATTAGGAAGGCAAATGGCATGTTAGCCTTTTTTGCAAGGGGGTTGGAGTTTTTTTTAAAATTCATTCATGGGATGTTGGCATCGCTGGCAAGGCCAGCATTTATTGCCCATCCCTAATTGGGTGGTGGTGAGCTGCCTTCTTGAACCGCTGCAGTCCGTGTGGTGAAGGTTCTCCCTCAGTGCTGTTAGGAAGGGTGTTCCAGGATTTTGACCCAGTGACGATGAAGGACCGGCGATATATTTCCAAGTCAGGATGATGTGTGACTTGGAGGGGAACGTGCAGGTGGTGGTGTTCCCATGTGCCTGCTGCTCTTGTCCTTCTAGGTGGCAGAGGTCACGAGTTTGGGGAGAGGTGGTGTTGAAGAAGCCTTGGCAAGTTGTTGCAGTGCATCTTGTAGATGGTACACACTACTCTAAGAGTAAGGAGGTCTTGCTGCAATTATATAGGACTCTGGTAAGACCACACCTGGAGTACTGTGTACAGTTTTGGACTCCTTACCTAAGGAAGGATATACTTGCCTTAAAGGGGATGCAACAAAGGTTCACTATATTGATTCCTAGGATGCAAGGGTTGTCCCATGAGGAGAGATTGAGTAGAATGGGTCAAAATTCCCTGGAGTTTAGAAGAATGTGAGGTGATCTCATTGAAATGTATAAAATTCCAAGAGGGCTTGACAAGGTAGATGCTTAGAGGCTGTTTGCCCTAACTGGATCGACCAGAACTAGGGGTCATAGTCTCAAGATAAGGACCGAGATGAGGAAACATTTTTTCACTCAGAAGGTTGTGAATCTTTGGAATTCTCTAACCCAGAAGGCTGTGGATGCTCAGTCATTGAGTATATTCAAGACTGAGATCGATTGTTTTTTTTGGACACTAAGGGAATCAAGGGATATGGGTATAGGGCGGGAATGTGGAGTCGAGATAGAAGGTCAGCCATGATCTTATTGAATGGCAGAGCAGACTCGAGGGACCGTATGGCCTACTCATTCTCCTATTTCTTATGTTCTTAAAAGCAAGGAAGTTACGCAAAACCTTTATAAACACTGGTTAGGCCTCAGCTGGAGAACTGTGTTCAATTCTGGGCACCACACTTTAGGAAGGATTTCAAGAACTTAGAGAGGGTGCAGCAAAGATTTACTAGGATGGTGCCAGAGATGAGGGACTTCAGTTATGTGGAGAGACTGGAAAAGCTGGGGTTGTTCTGCTTAGAACAGAGAAAGATAAGGGGAGATTTGATAGAGGTGTTCAAAATCGTGCACGGTCTTGACAGAGTAAATAAGGAGAAACTATCTCGAGTGGCAGAATGGTTGGTAACTAGAGGGCACAGATTTAAGGTGATTGGCAAAAGAGCCAGAGGCGACATGAGGAAACATTTTTTTATGCAGCGAGTTGTTATGATCCAGAATGCACTGCCTGAAAGGACGGTTGCAAACAATTTTACAACACCAAGTTATAGTCCAACAAATTTATTTTAAATTCCACAAGCTTTCGGAGGCTTCCTCCTTCCTCAGGTGAACGGTGTGGATCCCATAGTGTCCATCACCGGCATCTCCACATCATGGCTACCATCGAAAGGACGGTGGAAGCAGATTCAATAGTAACTTTCAAAAGGGAATTGGATAAATACTTCAAGGGAAAAAAATTTACAGGGCAATGGGGAAAGAGCAGGGGAATGGGACAGTTTGTTAGAGTCAAACATATCAGCCATTTTTGTCCTTTAGTAAACAGAAATGTGTCAGCCAGGGCTCATGGTTGTACTCTCACCTCTGAGATAGAAGGTTGTAGGTTAAAGTCCCACTCCAGAGACTTGAGCCCTATAATCTGAGTCAACACTCCCCAGTGCAGTAATGAGTGAGTGCTGCACTGTCAGAGGATTTCAGATGAAACATTAAACCGAGGCCCCATCTGCCCCCTCAGGTGGACGTAAAAGATCCCATGGCATCATTTGAAGAAGAGCAGGGGAGTTCTCCCAGTGTTTTGGTCAATTTGTATCCACATCGAACATCACTAAAACAGATTATCTGGTCATTGCCACATTGCTGTTTGTGGGACCTTGCTGTGTACAAATTTGCTCCCATGATTCCTACATTACAACAGTGACTACACTTCAAAAGTAGTTAATTGTCTGTAAAGCGCTTTGGGACATCCTCAGGTCATGCAAGGCGCTACACAAATGCAAGTTCTTTCTTTTCTTCTTTTATTCTCCAGGTGGATTCTTCAGTTAGGTGCTAAAGGAGGAATATATGAGCCCCTAAAGCTCATACAGTTCTATGCATTGAAATGGATGTGATTTTCTATGCCAGGTCAGAATGTTTCTCATATTTTAGCCCTTTAATTATTTCAAAACGGGACTTTTGATTAAACCATGCTGGAAGAAATAATAGTACAGATTCTTGTAACATTAAATCCCATTATCATGACAAAAACCACATGAGACAGTAAACACACATTGTGTAAACTTCCATATCAAATGGCCACTTTCATGCAAATGCCCAGCTTTTAGTGGTATGAAACTGCACTAAAATATATTTCTGTTAGACACCAATCTACTAACAAACTATTTCTCGATTCTGCATTGAATAGCGGGAACCAGCTGACAAAATAGTTTCCCTTTAATCCAGGCATAACAGAGAAACAGATATTTATACATATTACTTCTTAACCTAGTTTTTAAAAAGAATCTCAAGAACAAAGACATCTACCATCCCTTTCAAAGTGTAGAAAAAACAATGAATGGTGCTGATGATATTTCTTATTTTGAAAATAAAATAATTTTATAATTTGTGACAGTCATAACCATGGTGTCTGTAGGGATGAATGTGAACGTGCTGATTCATCCAATGTGTTTCATTGACTGTGTGTGTGGGGGGAGGTGGGGAGTGATATCAGTGAGTCCGGCGATGCAATATTGGCCCAGCCAAAGTCTTAGGTTTACGATTGGTCCCATGTGTTTCATTGACAGCTGTGCACCAATGAAGTAGAAGAACTGACTGCTGCCCAACAAATAAAGGATGGGCGGAGCAAGTATCGAAAACCTCAAAAAACAAGTTACAGGCTCAAATGCTTATTATCAGGACACTGACATTTTAAAATGTCATTGCTGCTTGACATGTA
This sequence comes from Heptranchias perlo, assembly GCF_035084215.1. NCBI lineage: Eukaryota > Metazoa > Chordata > Chondrichthyes > Hexanchiformes > Hexanchidae > Heptranchias > Heptranchias perlo. The sequence goes on from NC_090326.1 coordinate 82,287,450, forward strand.
AGGACAATTTGAGAGGGCTGTTAAAAAAGCATATGGGATCCTTAATAATAGAGGCATAGTGCACAAAAGCAAGGAAGTTATGCTAAACCTTTATAAAACACTAGGCCTCAGCTGGAGCATTGTGTTCAATTCTGGGCACCACACTTTAAGAAGGACATCAAGGCCTTAGAGAGGGTGCAGAAGAGATTTACTAGAATGGTGCCAGGGATGAGGGACTTCAGTTACATGGAGAGACTGGAGAAACTGGAGTTGTTCTCCTTAGAGCAGAGAAGGTTAAGGGGAGATTTGATAGAGGTATTCAAAATCATGAACGCTTTTCATAGAGTAAATAAGGAGAAACCATTTCCAGTGGCAGAAGGGTCGGTAACCAGAGGGCACAGATTTAAGACTATTGGCAAAAGAGCCAGAGGCAACATGAGGAAACATTTTTTTTTTTACGCAGCGTGTTTTAATGATCTGGAATGCACTGCTTGAAAGGGTGGTGGAAGCAGATTCAATAGTAACTTTCAAATGGGAATTAGATAAATACTTGAAGGGAAAAGATTTTACAGGGCTACAGGAAAAGAGCAGGGTAATGGGACTAATTGGAAAGCACTTTCAAAGAGCTGGCACAGGCACGATGGGCCAAATGGCCTCCTCCCGTGCAGTACCTACTATGATGCTATGTCTGAACTATCTGAGAGGGGCAGAGACCTGGTTCTCTTATTTATAAAGCAGTCCCATGCACGACTTACAGGTGTGAGCTAGTGAGGTTTACTCAATTCCAATTTTTAATAAATTGGTCCATAATCCACATGGGATATGCCAGTATTTAAAAATTGAATAAATGTTCTCCTATATAAAATATGAATATATATGGCTGTTTAATACACTAATTTCAATTTATGTGGCATTTGGATTAATCTAAACAAACCTGTTTTGTAATAATTATAATGCAAAAGGAAATATTGAAAGAGACCCTGTCTTCATGGTGTCTGGTAATTTTATTTATACATGAACCACATTTTTGAATCGCATATGAGTGAAGTCATTGTGATGAAAATGTCTCATGGTCCCTTTTTGGTTTGTCTCCCTCCTCAAATAATAAGTTTGCCAAACACTTTTCCGTGACGACAATATCTTTTAAAATATTTTATCAAACTTAGTGCAATTTACCTGAAAATGGCTGATTTACAGTGAGGCATGAGCCAGCAAACCCACGCCAGATATAATTAATCCTTAGTTTTCTATATGTGGATTACTCCTGCATATTTAAATGGGTTTTCAGTTTTCCAGCAGGATAAAGTTGAACAATATCGTAAAGTGAACTTAACTTGGAAACAATAAAACACTGGAAAAAAGGTACAATAGAGCTAATGAGGGTGAATTTCCACAGTGGTTCTCTCGCTTGTCTGCCTTAACCTCAAGGGAAGCGCTGCAGAAACCCTGGGAAAAACGACATTTACACCAAAATTATGGTGAACCATCGGGCAAACCCCCCTCGTGGAACTTCATTCTAATAATACAATGGAATCAATCATATGGAATGTGCAACAAGTGAAGATAAACTAGCTGCATATAGGAAGCATGGGTACATTTTCCTCTTTAGTACCTGAGCATTAAGTATCACCTGGGTGGAGTGCACAAAAAAATGTGGTGGGCAGGATTACACGCTGTTAACAAAATCCGCCAGATTATCCTTCCATTGAAATTACAAAAATCTACCACTATGTCTCAACACTATGTGACCGTATATGTATGGTTCAACCACTGATAAGGATGAAAAATGTTTCATACCAACGGTTAGTGTGATTCATCAGTTATGAGCAGAAAGAATAAAACACGGCTAATCTAGCAGAGTGATCATACACTGGCGGAAAGCAGCAATGAAGGGTGGGCTCTGTCCGCTTTGGTAAGCATGAACAGATAAACTAAGAGAGTTCACTAATGAGGCAATCAGGTGCACGCTTGTGAAAGTATTTGAAAATTAAAGTTGGAAGGTGAAGTTCATGCATGGCTGGCAATGTAACTCCGATGTAACTCTCATTAAGTTCTCTATAATGTAAAGTTGTTTTGTATGGTACACAAAATACTTGAAAGTATAAGGTTGCAATAAATTTTCGCTAAAAGTTTTTTAATAAGGTTTCAACCAGTTCATCTATCTCCCCCCCCGTCTTTTCCATAGTGACCTTTACCCTCGCTTTTCCTAAAATCTGAGAACAGCCAATGTTGATGAAACATATAATGGCTCCTTTCCTGTGCAGTAAAGTCGGCTGTAAAGTCTGGTAATTAAGGTAACCAAGGAGGCTGAGCCCAGCAGGCTAATGGTGCACCAAACACGTTTATAACTTCAAACGATATCAAAGTCACAGGAATGGGCTCAGAGTTGAACTGGTTTGAATTAAGCTCACTTCCACACGCTCTGCCCAAAGAAAGCTCCAGCCTTCTGGATTTCATTAGAGCCAATTATCTTATCTTTTTCATCTCGGGCCTGACCCTAAGGCTGGCAGGCAGCTAGTCAGTATGTTTGTGTGGTTGCTTAAGAAAGCCTGTAGTCATTCAATGTCCCGAGGACCTGCTAATTAAAACACTTACCCCCTGCCTCTGATAATTAAATATGATAATAATGCTTGTCCAAATCATTTTCCTTATTCTTTCCATTAATTTTATTGTTTACCATATAAAACATTCTAAACTTATTTTTATGATTTATTCACACAGTATGATCACAAAGGACATATTGTTCATATTTTTAATTTCATATTTATTCTCCATTGCAGAACCCCTGATAAATTGTACAAATACCGGGGCTGTATAAATTCATAGGGCCCAATTTTAACCTTGTCCTCCCAATGGGAACGGGGCATGTGGGTGGTTAAAATGGCAGTTGGGCACTTCCCACTGCTTTCCTGATGCATTCGCACTCACCGCCATTTTGCCAGCATTTGGGCTGTCCGCGCAGGCAGACAGGGACCTCGTTAATATTTAAATGCCAAGGTCCGATGACGCTAGTCGGACCCAGACGCGATTTTAACTGATGATCGCGACAGTGATGGCCAGTGCCAGAAGCCACCAGTGAATGCTGGCAGTAAGCAGGAGCGGGGCCAGGAAAGGCCAATCAAAGTAAATATTAGGTTTCCTTGTGGACTGGACAGAGCAGGAGTGCTCCTCCAGGCCTCATAAGGAAACCTGCCCCAGGATTCTATCTCTTGACCACAATCGCCTCCGGACCCCACCTCCCCCACTACTTACCTCTGTGCTGGGGACTGTTCCTTTGGGTCCCTGACGGTGGCCTCCTGCTGTGCTAAATCCAGCTCATGAACACAAGCCTCCTCTCATTCCCGCTGGGTACGGGTGGGAGTCCATACTGGAAGACGGTACTGAGGCCCGGGAATTAAAATGGCCTGGGCATCAGGCTGGCGCATCATGGTGCTTCCTGCCCACTCCAGGCCCCACATGGCACACTCGTCCCAAGTTAAAATCAAGGCTAGAATGTTCAATTCAATTAAAGAATTGATCAAACCTCAAAATGATTGCTGAATCAATTTGCTGAACAAAATTATTGACCTGATGCCCCATTTGGTACATTCAAATGTATTGAAATTGCCCCTTTAAAATAATTTTTCCATAGAAAATAATGGCAACTTGAGAGGGCAACAGACCCCGAGGAGAACATTTCCTATGCTCACTACAACCATCCATTTGGTTTGAATGGGGGAAAAGTATTCAAACCCTTCTACTGATAATTAATTCTTCCTCCACATAGAAACATCCAAAGAGAAGTCAAACCATACTGCTGGAGGCCTAAAGTTATTAGCAGGATTAACTGTCTGAATATTAATGCATTGTCTAGTAGTCATAAGTGCACAATGTATTCTTGATCCCCAAAGAGCTATTCAATGCTCTTCATGCGCACATTGTAATGTGATATATTGGGGTCGATTTTCACCTTCACCGCCTGGATAGTTATCTGGCAGGGCGGATTGTATGCCCTTTATAAAACACGCTTTATTTTCATTCCATTGTGGTGGGTCATGTTGCTGAGATAGATTGAAGTGGGCTTTGGAGAGACTTGAGAATGAGGATGAGGATCATCGTGAAATTGATTTGCTGGGACACTGGAAGCCAATGGAGCTTGGCAGGATGTAGGCGATGGGAGAAATTTGTGCAGGATAGGATTTGGGGTGCGGAGTTCTAGATTAGCTGAAGTTTGAGAGAGTGGAGGTGGGAAGCTGCCAAGGAGACCATTAGATAAATTGATCCTCAAGATGATGAAATTGTAAATAAGACCTCAGCAATGCTGGGTGAAGTAATGGCATAAGCAGGTAATCTTCTGCAAGTGGAAGAAGGCAGTTCGTTTTTGATGTATTTTACAATGATTATATTCAATAATGTGACATCACTGTACTTAACAAGACTGTCATCGAGTGTTGCAAATACAACAATAACTTGCATTTATATGATGTGGAGATGCCGGTGATGGACTGGGGTTGGCAAATGTAAAGAATCTTACAACACCAGGTTATAGTCCAACAATTTTATTTGAAAATCACAAGCTTTCGGAGGCTTTCTCCTTCGTCAGGTGAATGACCAGACGAAGGATAAAGCCTCCGAAAGCTTGTGATTTTCAAATAAAATTGTTGGACTATAAACTAGTGTTGTAAGATTCTTTACATTTGCATTTATATAGCGCCTTTAACATAGTAAAACATTCCAAAACGCTTCACAGGAACGTTTTCAAACAAAATTTGAAACCGAGCCACGTAAGGAGATATTATGACAGGTGACCAAAAGCTTGGTCAAAGAGTTAGATTTTATGGACCGTCTTAAAAGGAGGAGAGAGATGTAGAGGAGAAGTTTAGGGAGGGAATTCCAGAGCTTAGTGCCAAAGTAGTTAAAGGCACGGCCGCCGATGATGGAGTGATGAAAATCGGGGATGTGCAAGAGGCCAGAATTGGAGAAGCGCAGAGATCACAGAGGGTTGTAGGGCCGGAGGTAGTTACAGAGATGGGGTGAGAGTTACGGGGTGAGGGTTACGGGGTGAGGCCATGGAGGGATCTGAAAACAAAGATGAGAATTTTAAAATCGAGGCGTTGCCAGACTGGGAGCCAATATAAACTCAAAGAATGCTGAGAGCAATTTATGGACGTCATCTAAAACCTGGGATTAAAGTAAAGCAGTGTATTCACAAATTTGTGCTTTTTAACACTATTGATATGTTTGTAACATTATTCGCCTGTAATGAGAAGAAAATCACTGTTATGGCTGCATTATCCAGGCAGGATGAACAAAGTGACATTACTACTGAGGAATATGCCCTCCACACGACCCATAGGTGGGTATAGTCAGAGAGTTATATCGCACATCTATTTTAATGTTTCAGTGGAATTATGACTAATATATATCACACTTGAATTATCAGGATGATCAAAATGCTTACATGCACAAAATATTTTATTTTTACAAAAATATCAACCACATCAACCTTTGCTGAAGTGACTTGAAAACAAATTGGTGACAATCCACCTCGGCTGTAAATGCAGCATATGCATTATGTTCAATTACAAATGTTGTTCCTTAGCTTATTCCTTCATAAGCACATTCTTAAAACTGAATCATAAACAAAATATAATCCTTGTATGTGTATGACAAAACATCATTCCCAGGCTTGATGCACTGTTTAATATATTTCATAATAATTTACCTAAGTACACCAATCGTTCAAGTGTCTGGATGATCAGGCATCCCTCAATTTGTGTTCTCTGTAAGAACATCAGCTTAATAACTGCACCAGTGACTAACTCATTTAATATTGTACATGCATATCTTGAATTATTAATTCATGGCATTTCCCAAGTTCCTAACAGTTCCTAGATGGTGATAAGTACTGTGGCTACAGAACAGAGGAAAAACACTGACTGGGAGCATGTGAACAGGCTATGACACACTTGAATGGTTTAGATAGCATCACACTCAATCATTCAAACCCTAAAAAAAATTACTGCCTGGATCATAGTCTCTCAAGTAGAGATTTTTTTTAATGTAATACAACAATCTAGCTATATCTTAGAATGTAAAACAAAAATCACTTTGCAGTGTTCTCACTGGATTTGTATCATTCATTATCCTAACCAACCACCATTCCAGACCCTGAGTTTCTACATATATGTATAGCTTTGTGTCGTGAAGCAGGAAGATTGGTTCTTACCAACATTATGATGTTAGACCAGGATTATAATGTGTTCAGCTGAGGGTTGTACTGAGAACCAATACACTTTTACAGAGGTTCTGTACACATTATGCTTAATATTGTATGAGGCAGCGCACAGTCAATCTTGTTTTCAAAGGGGGTTGAGACAAAACAACCTAGTAAACATCACTCAACATGGCCTGCAAAGATCCTGCCTGGCCAACCTCCTTGATTTCTTCGATGAAGCAACAACCCAAGTCAATTGTGGTAAACCCTATGACATTATGTACTAGGACTTCCAAAACACATTTGATAAAGTTCCAAATGAAAGATTATTAATTAAGCTCTAAGCTCTGGAGATTCAGGACAAAACATATGTTTGAATAAAAAACTGGCTGAAGGGCAGGAAACAATGGGTACCGGTTAGAGGAGTAATATCAGGGTAGGGGGAAGTATTGAGTAGGGTGCCCCAGGACTCAGTGTTGGGACAACTTCTGTTTCTAATTTACATCAATGATTTGGATTCTGAAACTCAATGCAAATTGGTCAAATTTACAAATGATACCAACCGAGGAGGGACAGTGGAATTCAAGTGGGCAGCTCAGAAACTACAGAATGAGCTAAACAAAATATGTGAGTGACTTGCACAACAGCAGATGAAATTTAATGCAGTCAAGTGTAAAGTATTGCACATAGAAAGGAAAAATGGGCAACATAAATACTTAATGAATGATGTTAAAATAGCTCAGGGTGAAGCTGAAAGAGACCTAGACTCGACACTTAACATGCCCAACCAATGCACAGCAGCAATCAACAAAGCCAATTGGGTGTTGAACTACATAGCCAAATCAGTAGAATACAAGTCAGAGGGAGTAGTGATCAAACTGCACAATGCTCTGGTTAGGCCACACCTTGAGTACTGTATCTTGTTCTTGCTACTGAGAAATAAGGGATGCAGTCAAGTGCTGCAGGCAGTGCAGAGAAGAGCCACAAGGCTGATCCCTGATGTCAAGGGGCTGAGTGTGAGTAAAGACTAGAGAGACATTCGTTTTTCAGTCTGGAAAGGAGTTGACTGAGAGGTGATCTATTAGATGTATATAAGATAGTAAATGGTATGAAAAAGGTTAATCTTGAATATTACTTCAAATTGAACAGTGGAAGTCGTAAAAGGTAACTTTACATCCGGATGGATGAATAAATATGGACCAAATCTAGTGATCTTATGAGGCACTTGCCAAACATTCAGTATCCCTTTTTATTGACTTTGATTGTAAGATCATTTAAATCTATTACTCGACCTTTTCCATCTCTCAAAACTATTCACTTAGAAACAGATTTAATTAAAAAGTTGAAGATGTTTGAAACCTTTTCAAAAGTTACTAATATGGGTAACCATCTCCAGTTTTGCTGTTTGGTCTAAGCATTGTAAGTAAAATTAATAAATATATTTGTTTAGAAATGAAAAATGTAACTATGAATAGTTTAGAAAGTCTGAAGTATATTAAAATACATCTGATGTGAATTTAAAATCAAACACACTTTTCCAATGTACTCTATGTGAAGCAATTTAAAAGAATACATTAGCTTTGAACTTGACCAAATATCTACCACGACAGGTGGGAACGCACCTGAAAGCTGTAAGGTATTCCACATCGCCCATAGGGGGATCAAGACCACCTGTCCAGGCGATATTCACAGTGAAGCCTTCACCGGGGCCGCTTCCAACCTGAAAACAGGACGGCACCAAGGAAGAAAAATATATATTTTCGGCAAAATAGCTTTGAAACCAACATCAAAGAACATGCCAAAATCAGCCAGACGATGCTTGACAAGCACTGGTTGGGGCCGTGCACTTGGTCTGTGCTGGGATACAGTCCCGGTGGACAATTTTGCAATCCACAGCAATTTAAAGTGCAACAGCGAAGAATGAGATAATTAGGAATAATCATGCAATGCAATTAGACCGGAACGATAAAAGAGGCCGAGGAGAAATGCAACCTACCTCGTCTGGGGCTCCACTACCAGGGAAGAAGTTTCCTTCATCATAACGGTGAAGGGAAATATAAAGCACGTTGGGGTCACTATAAAAGGCTTGCTGTGTACCGTTACCATGGTGAACATCCTAAAGGTGAAAGGAAACAAATGACAAATGTAATAACGTCCAGTCCTGCTTAAAGGTCACTTTTGCCTTCCCCCTCATCCTCCTTCTAAACTTCCTGAACCTTCAAACAAATTACTCCGTAATGTGCTCATTTTTTAAGCTTGTTTCTCCAGTCAGGAAACCACAGCAAACATGCCCTGGAGACTCCAGAAGAGCAGTCACTGAGAAATCCCAGCTCTTTTCTACATTTAGATATTTATACTCTGGGACTTTGTACTATTTGTCTCGGTGATGGAATCTAGCATCCTGCTTTATGCAAGAATTTTATGACTTATTAACTGCCAACAGTTCATAACCCCTCAGGGTCAATTAGCTGCTTGAATTAGCCTCTAAAGAAAGGCAAGTGTTAAATTACAAAAACTGTACTTTTTATTATAATCTGTGGGGCATAACAATTAAGTGAATTTCTAATCAACGGCAAGTTTAGTTTACAAAAGTAATGTTCGGTGAGATCTATTATGGCAAGTACAGTTATCCTGGAAGCTTCAGATAAACCAGTGCCAGATTTGCGAGGAAGTGACAATACTTGCAGAGGAAGTGATGTAAAATATAAGGTTAATAGAAGTTTCATTCCATTTACAGATTTGTCAGCTGTTGAAAGGTTTAGGCCAGTTCTTCATAATCACATTACACATACCCCTGATGATAGATTATTTGCAATTTTTCTTTCCCTGCCTAATTTTTCTAGCCTATTATGAAAAGTATGTTTTCCTAATGTAATCAATGTAATCTTGAAAGATTTCAGCTGTTAGGATTATTCCAATGACCCCAAACATTTACAAACATATTGAGGCAACTTGAAATGCCTTTAGGGTGGTATCCTTTATCTTGTAACTGGTCATAAATAAAGACTTTTGGTATGAAAGGTTTTTGTATTTTTTTTCAAGGATTGGGGCTCAGGATAGTGATGAAATGATTTATCACATGCAAAAAAGTTTCAGCTAGTTACAGGTGGAACTGATTATTATTCGATGCCAAACTTGATTTCCTCTGCATGCTTTTCACTGGCTAGCTTACCGCATCACCTTGTGAACTGTCAGGACAGTCAAATATATTTTCTCCATTTATCAATATTTAGTTCTCTTGAGTCTAATATAATTGCAACAATAACAAAAAGGGTCAGTATGCATTATGATTGAATTGAAACTTAAATATTTGATGGAGATGTACAGTTATTCTTTAATGGTAATAAGAGGTTTGCAACTCTACCCAGAGGATATTTGCTAATCCAAAAGGCCTGTATATCTTCACTTGCATAGTGTATTTAGTTGTGTACATTCCTAGTGATTCATGCAGATCAAGTATATTTTATTAACATATGATATGGTCATAGAATTTTGCCTTCCAACTACAAAGTAATTCTTTTACAATGTATGATGGCCACAGAAATTCCAGTAATTAACTACAGGTTATTTTTTGGCAAACTGCCAGCAGTTGTTAATCCTACATTGTGAATGTCAACAATAACAAAAATAATTTGTAATGACATAGTACCTTTAATGTAATAAAACATCCAAATGTGATTCATCATGGGGAAAGGAGACACTGACTAGGAGTAGAAGATTTAGATTATATGAAAATTAGGAGAGATGTTTTTAAAGGTGGGGAAAGAAGTGGTGAAGAGGTTTAGGAAGGAATTCCAGAAGTACGGCCAAGTCAGCTGAATGCACTGCCATTGAGAAAGGAACTGCAGAAGGTGGGGGAGGCACAGGAAGCTCGAGGCAGAGGATCACGGGGCATGGGCTGGGAGATAAAATGGAAGAGGTTGTAGTGATAGGGAGGATGAGGCCATGGAGGAACTTGTAAAAAGGACAGGATTTTGAATTCAGTAGACTGGGGGACTGGAATCTATTGGAGATCTGTAAGGACATGGATAATAGACATGTGGGACATAGTTTGGGAAAGGAGCAAGCAGCAGAGTTGTGGATGAGCTGGGGTTTCTGTTAATGGCATGACTCATTGACACAAAGTGCATTGAATGGGTCAAAATCCTGGAACTCCCTTCCTAACAGCACTGTGGGAGAACCATCACCACACGGACTGCAGCGGTTCAAGAAGGCGGCTCACCACCACCTTCTCAAGGGCAATTAGGGATGGGCAATAAATGCCGGCCTTGCCAGCGACGCCCACATCCCGTGAAGGAATTTTTTTTTAAAATGTTCACCTGGGCCTAGAATTTCTGCCAAAACACAAAGCAGCCCATAACTCAATAAATGCTCTCTATATTTATTTAAACATTTTTAATTCTTAAAAAATAATTGAGCAATTTCAAAGTGATTCAAGGGTTTAGATGAATATTATCAAATCTTTGAATTTAGCTCTGGGGTTTAAAAGGCCACTGAACCCTGAGATTACATTACTGATTTTAATCATTCCTGGATGTTCACCATATTATATCATAATGTGAATCATGCGACAATACACTTCTGAAATTGTGACAATATATTTCAGCCAATGTAATTTGCTGTCATCAATAGAGTTTTCATTTTTTATCTCATAGACTATATTAACCAAAAACAATACAGATGCTAGTGAGTAAGTAAAAGGCTGCAATTTAATCTCAGGGTTCATATGACGTCCATAAACTATTTGGACTCTACTCTTGTGGTTTATGATGTTATCCGAAACCTTCAATTAAATTACAGCCTTATTACTCACTTCCTACTATCCGTAATTGTTGTGTGGAGTACTGATGGTAGCTCTCACTAGTGGACAGTTACTTTGGGTACATGAATGATTACCGCTGAATCTGCTGATTCTGCCACTACCGCACTGTGTTCTTTTAAAACACTTTTGTTTTTATTTTAATGGCACCCATAAGGGCCAAGGGATGATAGTGCGAATAATTAAATGTGGTAAGATGTAAAAAAGACTCAAAATATTTGGGATGGTTAGGACAGGCAGTTAGTCCACTGTCCTTTTAGCTCTGGAATCTGGGATTAAACCCAGCGCAAACTGATAGGATGAAAATTTCCTTGTCCTATTTATAAATAATTTGAGGCAGTCTCAAATCAGTTCCCAATGGACAAAAATTCACAGCAAGGAATGTTCTCTAATTTGACACTAATGATCAATAAACTGGTATCCCACTGAAAGAGATCACAAGGATCGCTGATATAGAAAATGGAAATATCATATTGGTGCAGTGAGAGTTATTCTGTGAACGACTTAAGGCATATTTGGGGAAGAATTCTTCTGCGTGTTATATGTAGCGAAATCATAGGCACATAGGCTTCCTGGCCCTGCCCTAAGGAAGCCAATCAGTTTTCCAGCGGATCTGAGACAGGCAGGATCAGAAATATGCTTGGGCATGTGTGGCACAATGTCCCTGCTTCCTCCACTTTTCTAGAGGGCAGTCCCAGTAGCATAAAATGCACCTATATGTGGGCAGGTATGCAAATAATGTGAAAATGAGGGAAACCTGGCCATATTTCTCGCTATTTGTCCAGTTTGAAGGCTAGATGCAGGGGCTGCCTCTCGGAGCATAGCCATGTACAGGCCCCAGCAGCAGCATGCAAAATGTTGCCAAACAAGCCCCCTGAGTCCCGTCGCAGCAAGTTTCCGCTCAACACGCTGGCAGAGGCTGGGGATCCTATCGCCAGCATACAAATGATCCTGGGCTAGAAAGTCAGCTGGATTCAGAAGGGCATCCCCTTGGTGGGTGGGAAACAGCTGGCTGCTAATCGGAAAGCCTAGACTATTGTTTATAAACTGAGGAAATCTACTCCCATTGTTGGGGTAGAGTGGGGTTGTGTGGAGGGAATTTTGCTCTGCATCCAGCTCTGAGATGCCTGGAAGTGTTTGAAACTGATGCTGGGGCAAAAAAAAGGATCAATCTTCCATTTGCTAGCGCTGACACACTTCACCTTGATAAGCACTGAATTAACCAAAACATAAATGCTTTAAAGACTTGCTGATCTATTAATATTGGAATAGTCTGTGTATGATGTATAATGGAGGTGAAATTGGTCTATGACAGGAGCACGAAACAGGCTCATCGCGAATTGGCAGCCCGTTGTACACCACTCCTGATTATCTCGAAAATCGGGCACGGTGTAAAATGGGCTGCTGATTCGCTGTGAGTTTTTTTTGTGCTACTATCATAGACCAATTTTGCCCCCATTATTTGCTTCAGTTGGGTGAATATTAATAGTAACATCAATACGCACAGTAATGCAACACTGTGAGCTCTATTCAGGAGGTCTTCAAGGATGAACCAGGTCAAAACTGCAGAGCTAAAAAAAATACAGTAACTCTATTCTATAACTACCTTTGTCTTTTAAACAGGAGTTTTAGTCTCCCAATTCTCAACAAATCACCATGAAACACATGAGTCAGAAGAGATTCACTAAGATGATACCAGGGATAAGGGGCTTTAGTTATGGAGAGAGCCGAGAGAAACTGGGGCTCTTTTCATTGGAGCAAAGAAAATTTGGAGGAGATCTGATAGAAGTTTTCAAAATTATGAAGAGTTTAATAAGATAATCAGGAAAAACTATTTCCATTGGTCAGTGAATTAGTAGCTAGAGGGCATTATTCTACACACTACCTCAGGTAGATCAAAGCCTCTCCAACAGTTCAACACATGAACAATGAATACAAGTGGAGGAATGAAGGGAGAGACTAGGAGAGTTAATTTTACATGAAGCATTATTATGGACATGGAATACTCTATCAGAAACACTGGTGGAGGCAGAATTCATAATAGCTTTTAAAAAGGAAGTGGCTAAATATTTGAATAAGAAAAACTTAAAATGTAGGTGAAAAGGGCAGGGGAATGGGACTAAGTGCATAGCTCTTTCAGAAATCTTGCACAGGCACAATGGGCTGAATGACCTCTTTCTGTATTGTGAAATGTTATTATTGTATGATTCTATAAAATAACCAGAGTTATTATCCAGCTTTCATATCGTTTTAGTTTAAATACTTTCAAAGCTATTCCTTCAGATCAGAATCTTAATTACAACCTAAGCAATGTTAGTCCATGGGGAAACTAAGGGCTTCCCGAGTTTATTTGTGACAAGAGGGTGAATCAGAAATTCTTCCAAAATGTCATTAGTTTTGTGATGGTGTTTGTAGTGTTTATACATGCAAATAAAAACTATGTCATGCAAAAAGTTTGAAGATACTGCTCTGGTGAAATTCCCAATTATTAATTAATGCACATTTTCAACTAATAAACCATCCCTTATTTATTCATCACAGAGTACTAAGCTAGGCATGCAAAGTTCTCCTCCCCTTTCCTGATAATGTAACTTAACATAAATGTCACAGGAACAGCTGTTACTATCCCAGTAAAATGTTTTTTTTTTAAATGTCTTCTTTTATGATTTTTCTTCTCCTCCATTTGCGTCACATTGTGTTACAGCTCCTATCTACTCCTAAACCTTCGATGATACCACGCGGAAATTTGGCAGTAGTGTGAGAGCAAGCTAGGGTTGACTCTCCTATTGATTTTACCACCCTACTTGTTGTGGGAACTGGCTGGTCTCCATTCTGCGTTCTCGTACAATGATACATCTCAACTCAGGAATGCAATGCTTGAGGATGGTACCTGTCACACCAGTCATTAGCAACCCAATGCCCTATTATAATGTATTGCACCGCTATGCTGCATTTTGTTCTTACACTGAGTACAATAATCTTAGCTTTCAAACAATTGAGTAATTGCAACTAAAAAAATTTAGCAAATTTGAAACTTGTCTCCTGTTTAAATGATTATCAAGATGGCAGATGTCTATATCTGGATATAGTAAAGAGCAATATCTAAAATAATCAAACACATCATTCATAAAATATCTGTGCATATTATGTTTGAATATTAAGTATACATACCCAGTCCACGATTAATATCTTGCCTATATTTAGCTTGTGTTTCAAGTACTTGGCAGTAATTGCCACAGAATTAAAAAAGCAGAACCCCCTATGGAATAGAGAAAAGAGAGAAATAAAAAGGCAAATCTGTCAGGAAAATGGTTATAAATAATGATCTGGGGCATTTTTTAAAATGCTATATGATCTCTGTGGCCATAAATCTGCTTCTGGGAGTACCTAGAAAGCTTTTCCTTTTGGGTTTTACAGCCATCTGTTAATAATTAGAGTGTTGTAGAGGCCAGAGCTATGCAGGTGACTGGCAGTAACCCCAGCACTGTTAAAACAGGCAATGCCTCTGGTACTTACATGGCAGTGGACTCTTCGGCGTGATGGCCAGGGGGTCTGACAACAGCAAATCCATTCTATAAAACAGAAAATAAATACTGGTTTAATCTAATGACAGATTTCCGTGGGCTTTGAAGCGTTTATTTTTGTTTTAGTGCACGTAAATCGAAGGTTGACTGTGATGGAATAAACAGAACATTTTTCTATTCTGCATTTACAAAGTTCTCAGCAGTTCATAGAACTGGTAAGCTGCCATTCCTACACCAGCTAAAGTAGAAAATTAACCCCCCGCGCCCCCACACACAACAATTACTTTATATGCAATTGAAGGGAACCAGAACAAACAAAAAGAAAAAAAAAGAACATTGTCAGCACGGGGGTAGGTTTTTTTTCGGTACACTGTGTGAAGTGTTTCATTATAAATAGGTGTAAGATTTTGTTATAATAAAAGCACAGAGCAAATCTGGTCCCTATTTTTGAACAATCTACCATCTAAAAGGGAGCTCAATGCAACAAAGACCTGCATTCTTATAGCACTTTTAATGTATTAAATGCCCTAAGGTACTTTACAGAGTAAAGAAAGAGGAAGGGAACACCGAGCTGGGGAAGAGAGAGTTTCGCAGGGATGACTGAAGGCTTTGGAAGAACAACGGGTACTGAGAAAGTTTCTAAAGAAGGAGAGAGAAGTAGAGGGGCTTAGGGAGGATGTTCCGGAGAGCAGGTCTCGACGGCTGAAAACTCTGCCATCAATTGTAGTATGAAGGGAATACATCAATGGAATGAAAATCGGGTGGGTTCTATAATGGATGGACGATCCATTCTTCCAGATTACCAGCCATGCGGTGAAGACAAAAATTTATCCCATTGAATCTTGAGGTGACTAAACCACAGATAAAGGTTTCAGTGTTGGAAGGGCTAAGATAGGGGTGAAGGCAGGTAATGCTGTAGGGATGAAAAAAGTGGTCTTGGTGATGGGGAGAATGAGAGTTTGAAGCTCGGCACAGGGTTGATGTTTTTCAAGGTCTTGTTCTGCCTGAGTGAGTGGACAGGAAGGGAGATAAAGCAAGTGAGGAGGTTTGTGGTGGGCATCAACATGGCTTTGGTCTTTGTTCAGCTGAAGCAAGTTATGACTCATCCATGACTTGATGTCAGGGAGGCAGCCTAACAGCACAGAGATGGTTGTAGGGTCAAGAGAAGTGGAGGAGAGGTAGAGATGAGTGTCATCCACATGCATATGGAAGCTAACTCGTATCTACAGATGGTGTCACTGAGGTGCAGCATGTAAATGAAGAAAAGAAGAGAGCTCAGGATTTTGACTCCTGTGTGTGGACAATGAGTCAGAATCAAGCACGGCTGTCACCCTTCACTGTGGAGTAGTCTGCTGACATTTGCTGGTCAGGTTTATGCATGAAGAATGACCACTTGGGAGGTAAGGGATACCACTTGGGATTCCCCTTGCTACTAATTTAACAGAGGCATATAATTGTTTAAAATAAATGTGTTAAAACAGGGGAAAGAGGAAATCATATGAATGCACAAAGCATGCATCTGCTAATATCAACAAAGGTCATTTCTAGGTTATAAACTCTCCTAATATCTCTTTAATTTATCCATGACTGCCCCTAATAACCTAAGAACATGAGAACATAAGAAATAGGAGCAGGAGTAGGCCATCCTGGCCCCTCAAGCCTGCTCCACCACTCAATCAGATCACAGCTGATCTTCAACCTCAACTCCTCTTTTCTGCCCAATCCCCAAATCCCTTGATTCCGCTAGAGTCCAAAAATCTATCTATCTCAGTCTTGAATATACTCAATGACTGAGCATCCACAGCCCTCTCGGGTAGAGAATTCCAAAGATTCACAACCCTCTGAGTGAAGAAATTCCTCCTCATCTCAGTCTTGAATGGTTGATCCCTTATCCTGCGACTATGCCCGCTAGTTCTAGATACTCCAGCCAGGGGAAACAACCTCTCAGCATCTACCCTGTCAAGCCCCCTCAGAATCTATATGTTTCAATGAGATCATGTCTCATGCTTCTAAACTCCAGAGAATATAGGCCTATTCTACTCAAACTCTCCTCATAGGACAATCCCCTCATCCCAGGAATTAATCTAGTGAACCTTTGTTGCACCGCCTCTAAAACAAATATATCCTTCCTTAGATAAGGAGACCAAACTGTATGCAGTACTCCAGGTGAGGTCTCACCAAAACCCTGTACAATTGTAATAAGACTTCCTCACTCTTGTACTCCAACCCCCTTGCAATAAAGGCCAACATGCCATTTGCCTTCCTAATTGCTTGCTGTACCTGCTTGCTAACTTTTTGTGTTTCTTGTACGAGTACACCCAAATCTCTCTGAACACCAACACTTACTAGTTTCGCACCATTTAAAACCTATTCTGAATAACCTGTCTTGCTGTTTCATAGAACTTAAATTGTCCGAGTTAGTTCTGAAACTTCCAGAATTCATTATTTCAGCATTAGTTTAAGAGTCATTCCCACCATTGGGTTACACCACTGAGCCATCCAATCTCTTCTCAAAACTTGGAAAACAATGAGGAGATGCTATTTTCAAGTTTTGGCACCGAATTAGTGTGAGTGAAAAACATTTCCTTGGGGCTTCTCCCACTGCATCGCCGTAACTTCAACAGAAAGTCCGTTGATGCGTGAAAGGGTTTTTTTGCCAAAGTTACAGCGACACAGCAGGAAACGTCCCGAGAAAATCCATAGTCTACTCTGGCCTCTATTTCTAGCCCTTGAAATTATGCTTTACAAATATTAGCATACAAGCTCATAACACAGTTGTATGATTTTTTTTGTTTGGTCAAAATAACAAAGCAGTTTCATGTTAATGTGCAAAATGCTTGCGTGCTAATGTTCACTAGGTGTAATTTCAAGTTTATAATTTAGTAATGAATCATTTATTAATATAGAAAGAATATGAATCACCTATTCATATAGGAGGGATACACTGATATGGAGGATTTTTATTCTAATTAACGCACCATATTAAATGGTGAATAAACCAACAATCTGCATCTTCTTAGAAGGCAAAGCAGGCCTGGTTCCTTTCAGCGTGTAAATTTCTGCCTGTGTAGTGTTAATTACAGCAAAAGAAAGTTTCAAATATATAAAATCTCATTAGGCAGACAGACGAGGAATCCACTCCTGGGAACACTCACTCACAATGCAAAGCTTCCTTCACACAGTCATTCACATACAGGTGGATTAAGTGGTATTGCCCTATTTGTACTAATGCTCAGTTCGGTAGGTGAACATCAGGTGCTGCATATACACGCGACATGTGCTTGCATATAGAGACTGTTTCTGGAGAGGTTAATAAAAGTAGTAAGAATTGACAGCGGGTGTTACAGGAGGAAGATTACTGCAGTGAGTGGTGGGGAGAGGAGGGGAAGGGATAAGGCACCAATGTGTACTAAAAAATGTGGTTCCTACTGGCATGCATCTGAATCGACATTGGCATAAGACCTACACTCTAGCTAGCACGGATTCAGATCCACAATTTACATTGTGAAATGGAACCCAGACTTGGTCCAGTTGCAAGGTAAATTTCAATTTGCCGCTATCAAGTGGTATTTAACAAACGCAGCCATTAATCACATGACAATTAAGAGATTTGCACTGAAAGTCATTTTTTTCCCCGGAATCATTCCCACCTTTACCATCCCTCTACGTGTTGATAGGCTGGGTAAAACATCCCAGTATACACCACGTACCATGACTCAGCTGAGAAGAGAAATACTTGCTCCATCTGGAGCAGGTCACATAAAGCCTATAGGCAAATAGGAGTAAAATTTTCACACTACTTGGTCCCTATAGGCTCATAACTAAGCATCTTATTGAACCTATTACGAATCATGGAATTATTCCCGACCAAACAATATCAAGGCATGCTTCTGCAAGGCAGTTTTGCATTGAATCAACTCTTACACAAAAAGGATAAAGCAACAGGCATCATCTATTACTGAAGTAACCTGTTTCAGTATTAGGAAATTCAAAATGCTTTTTTTTTCAAAAGCTGCATGCAAGTTCCAGCAAAAGATAAGCATTTCTAAAAACTGAAGATTGAAGATTGTTACTAAGAGTTAGCTACAGGAGCTTTGGCAACTATGGAATGTAGATTACGTAGTCTGGTCCAGAGTAAATGGTACAGGGATAAAGTTTTTTTTTAACTTAATTGGGATGGAGAGCCGAGCTGGCAAGAATTAGTCCTACCTTTAAGCAGTAG
Organism: Heptranchias perlo; assembly: GCF_035084215.1. Classification (NCBI taxonomy): domain Eukaryota; kingdom Metazoa; phylum Chordata; class Chondrichthyes; order Hexanchiformes; family Hexanchidae; genus Heptranchias; species Heptranchias perlo. The sequence continues at coordinate 82,306,190 of NC_090326.1, forward strand.
GGGGAGGGGAGGTCTCAATGTGAGGAATTATGAAATTAGAGAGTGATTGCGATGTGGCATTCCCAGAGCAGGAAAGAGTACACCTGAAAACATTGCTAGTAATTTATTATACAGTGGAACAAGAGCCCTTATTCTGAGTTGGGGGAGGGGCTACTAGAGAATTGTTTAAAGCTTTAGCAGGAAGATTGTTTTAATTTATAGTCAGCGGGATAAGAAGGGGTAGGGATGTGACAGAGGACATACGAAAAAGCAAGAATTAATTTTGTTTCCAACCTATGTTCAGGCGACTTCTCTACTCTCTCACAGCTCTGTAGGTATGTGCTAGTCTCAAGATTACTCTCCAGCCTGAGAGAACTCTGCAACATTCATTATAAAAAGAGAAAACATACAGATATTTCCTGCTGGTAGCCTGGGACCTTAAGGTCAAATTGCAGCCACATAGGGTGTATAGTTTCCCCTTAACCTGTCCACCCAAGGACTGACTAACCAACTCATCACAAATTTACTCCGCAAAAGAATTCCACAGTATAAAGGCAACACCGTACGTGTGAAGGTTTTTTATTTTAAAGCAGTGCACCGTTTTATTGCTCTTCCTATTTTTTATATGTTTTGTTTTGTGCTGCAATAAAATCTCAACAAAAGAACTGAGTTAGAAAAGCATAAACAGATTCTATCCCATTCACAGTAACCTTCAACTGGGTCAAGGCTGTATAAATTTAAAACTCCTTACCAGGCCCAGATTTGCCACAGACTGCTTGCACTGGGAATATTTTTTTTTCAGGAAATAAAGTTTACCGGACATTTTAGTATATAAAAAAAGAGAAGTTAAAAGAACAGTAGGAGGACAATGAAGTGTAGTTACAATTAATCTATTTCACAGTGTACCACAATTCTGTGGGCCGTTACCCTACAGATCAACAGTTTCTCAGTCAACCAATTCATTTCCCAATGAGCAGGCCTCACTATTTGATTTAACTTTCTCTGTCTCTTGTTTCCTCAATAATTCCCACACACAACGTTGCTGGACCTCACCTTTAGCTCTCCAGAGGCCACTTTGGAAGCCAGCTCAATGACACAGCCAACGGCCATGCGTGCAGCACTGGACGAGTGCATCTCATTCCAAATGGTGTCACTGTCCACCTGAGCAAACAGACAGCAAAGAGAAACAAATCTGTGAGGGAGGGCTGGCAGGATGACAGCCAAAGTACAATAACATTAGTCTTCCTTCTTGGCCAGCTGAACGGACCTTCTGGACACGGGTTGCTTATGCTTTTTTATACACAACCATGTCCAATGGAAATACATTCCTGTCATGCCTCACTGCCATTCAATGTTTAGACTTCATTACAAACAACATTACATGCATGGGCCGGATCTGGCTTACTTTGCAAGACTGTTATATACAGGCCACAGTAGTGGTTTGATATGAGCCAGGGGTCTGTGGTATGTGCATGACTCTGTTATACAAGTGCCAAAGAAATTGTAAAGAAAACCAACTGAATGTTTACCACATTAGATACTAACAGAAAGCACACTCAGCAATTTTAGAAGCATCCTTTAAAAATGTTATTTTACCTCCAGTGTTTTAGTCACACAAAACAATCTAGTTAATTAAATTATAGTGCAATCAGTAACTAGATTATGCCTTATTAAATGTATCTGTCTACTCATCACATGTAAACATAAGACTCTAGTACTAGTAACCCCCATCCATTAATAAAAATATCAGTACATGCTGACTTCCATATTTTTTATAATTTATCGTAATCATTTCACTTGCAACATTATGTTATTGTTAAAGCAGTAATGTATTTTTTATGAACAATATCACTTAGAAATTAACTAAATACGGCAATCACCGATTATATTAAACTGACATTTTATTATTGCTGCTTGTTGAAGAGTGATATTCAGCAGTAGAAGTCCTTCAGTTTATTTACAGTCAACAGGAAACATGATTAATAGTCATTGTATTTGTCTTTTGACCTCACCTGGAGTACTGCACACAGTTTTGGTCTCCTTATCTAAGGAAGGATAAACTTGCCTTAAAGGCGGTGCAACGAAGGTTCACCAGATTAATTCCTGGGATGTGAGGGTTGTCCTATGAAGAGAGGTTGAGTAGAATGGGCCTATACTATCTGGAGTTTAAAAGAATGAGAAGTGATCTCATTGAAACATATAAGATTCTGAGGGGGCTTGACAGGGTAGATGCTCAGAGATTGTTTCCCCTGGCCAGAGCGTCTAGAACTAGGGGGCATAATCGCAGGATAGGGGGTCGGCCATTCAAGACTGAGATGAGGAGGAATTTCTTCACTCAGAGGGTTGTGAATCTTTGAAATTCTCTACCCCAGAGGGCTGTGGATGCTGAATTATTGAATATATTCAAGGCTGAGATGGATAGATTTTTGGACTCTAGCGGAATCATGGGATATGAGGATCGGGCAGAAAAGTGGAGTTGAGGTCGAAGATCAGCCATGATCTGATTGAATGGCGCAGCAGGCTCGAGGGGCCATATGGCCTACTGCTGCTCCTATTTCTTATGTTCTTATGATGCTGAACACTTAACAGGTTCAGCTGACTACAGCAGTACCGGACTGAGGAGCAATTTACTAAGCAGTTCATTTTTATTATTAAGATCCTTGAATTTACAGAGAAAGGATGAAGAAAGAAAAAATAGGTATGCTAATCTGTACTGTATGATGACATGATTTCAATATGACTGGAGTATTTTAATTATGAACAGGATGAACAGTCATTCGGATGCAGCATCTCCTGAAGGTAGCTGATGAGATCTGTGCATCGTTAAATACTCCAAACTCATTGGGTAATTCAAGAATCCTGGGGTAGAAATTGGTCTTTGTTGCGCTGTTTTACAGGCCTAAAATGGGGGATAAAAGGATCAATTTGAGGATGCCTGAAAAACGTCCTATCCAAAATTGGGTTCTGCCATTTATCGGACGTCCACGGTGGCTGCCTAAAACAGACTTTGGGCCCCTTGCATATGCTAATGAGGAGCTTAACACCTGTTTAAGGACCCTAACAAGAAATTGGGTTGCTCCGAGTGGACCAGGCTTTGGGCCTGCTCCGCTCAGGTTTTCTGGACATGGATGCGGCCTAGCCAGTTGCTGCCACTGAAAAGGCTACAGCAAAGGCTATGGGCCCTGACAACATCCCAGCTGTAGTGCTGAAGACTTGTGCTCCAGAACTAGCTGCGCCTCTAGCCAAGCTGTTCCAGTACAGCTGCAACACTGGCATCCACCCGACAATGTGGAAAATTGCCCAGGTACGTCCTGTCCACAAAAAGCAGGACAAATCCAATCCGGCCAATTACCGCCCCATCAGTCTACTCTCAATCATCAGCAAAGTGATGGAAGGTGTCGTCGACAGTGCTATCAAGCGGCACTTACTCACCAATAACCTGCTCACCGATGCTCAGTTTGGGTTCCGCCAGGACCACTCGGCTCCAGACCTCATTACAGCCTTGGTCCAAACATGGACAAAAGAGCTGAATTCCAGAGGTGAGGTGAGAGTGACTGCCCTTGACATCAAGGCAGCATTTGACCGAGTGTGGCACCAAGGAGCCCTAGTAAAATTGAAGTCAATGGGAATCAGGGGGAAAACTCTCCAGTGGCTGGAGTCATACCTAGCAGAAAGGAAGATGGTAGTGGTTGTTGGAGGCCAATCATCTCAGCCCCAGGGCATTGCTGCAGGAGTTCCTCAGGGCAGTGTCCTAGGCCCAACCATCTTCAGCTGCTTCATCAATGACCTTCCCTCCATCATAAGGTCAGAAATGGGGATGTTCGCTGATGATTGCACAGTGTTCAGTTCCATTCGCAACCCCTCAGATAATGAGGCAGTCTGAGCCTGCATGCAGCAAGACCTGGACAACATCCAGGCTTGGGCTGATAAGTGGCAAGTAACATTCGCGCCAGATAAGTGCCAGGCAATGACCATCTCCAACAAGAGAGAGTCTAACCACCTCCCCTTGACATTCAACGGCATTACCATCGCCGAATCCCCCACCATCCACATCCTGGGGGTCACCATTGACCAGAAACTTAACTGGACCAGCCATATAAATACTGTGGCTATGAGAACAGGTCAGAGGCTGGGTATTCTGCGGCGAGTGACTCACCTCCTGACTCCCCAAAGCCTTTCCACCATCTACAAGGCACAAGTCAGGAGTGTGATTTAATACTCTCCACTTGCCTGGATGAGTGCAGCTCCAACAACACTCAAGAAGCTCGACACCATCCAAGATAAAGCAGCCCGCTTGATTGGCACCCCATCCACCACCCTAAACATTCACTCCCTTCACCACCGGCGCACTGTGGCTGCAGTGTGCACCATCCACAGGATGCACTGCAGCAACTCGCCAAGGCTTCTTCGACAGCACCTCCCAAACCCGCGACCTCTACCACCTCGAAGGACAAGGGCAGCAGGCGCATGGGAACAACACCACCTGCACGTTCCCCTCCAAGTCACACACCATCCCGACTTGGAAATATATCGCCGTTCCTTCATTGTCGCTGGGTCAAAATCCTGGAACTCCCTTCCTAACAGCACTGTGGGAGAACCGTCACCACACGGACTGCAGCGGTTCAAGAAGGCGGCTCACCACCACCTTCTCAAGGGCAATTAGGGATGGGCAATAAATGCCGGCCTCGCCAGCGACGCCCACATCCCGTGAACGAATAAAAAAAAAAGGAAAGTGGAATTATTTTTTAAATTTCTATGGAGCCAGGAGCAGCAGGAGTGCTCTTCCTGGCTCCACAGTACTTCAGACAGCTGCTGCCGGCAGCGATCGGTCCCCCTCCTGCTATCCTTCCCCCACCCTCCCGGGATTTACCTGTAGGCAGCTGCTGGTGAGACAGGCAGCCCGAAATTGAATGCTTCCATTCGGCAAGCGGTTCCAGCCTAAAGGAATTTCTATGCTCCTATTTGTCATATGTCAACGTGAATGAATGGAGCAGACATAATATTTTATGAAAGAAGCAACACTGCCTTATTTTTAAAAAATAACGTTGGGGGGGCATCGTATTTTGGATCCATTAAATTGTACAGTGCTTGAGGACAACTAGAAAATGTACACAACATGCAAAATTTAACCCATTCACCAACACATGTCTGTGTTTTAAGCTGCAGTTCTAGACTGCATTTGCTGCTTGCACTGTAAACTTCATTTTTCATTTAAAGAGTCTTATCAGTATCTCTTTTTTAAAAACCATACAAAATATTGTGGTATAATTTTGCTTTTCATTAGTTTAGCTTTGTAACAAAAAGTGCAGCTGAGGTAATTGGGATGACGCACTCGTTTTGCAGGCAAAAATGCCAAATTGGCATCGGGAATGCACGCACACACTTCGAGCGTAATGTGCGTTGGACGCTATCTTGGTAAAGGCATTTGCGCACACGCAGGTAATGAACGCCGGCAGCATGTAAAGTAGGGAGAATATGCTGTCGATCAGTGTGCAACACTGATTTAAAGGGACAGATGCGATTTTCAAACTCAACACTCCAGCCAATGCGCTGTCTTAACCTCACACAGCTAAACAGGCCTCAAACAGCATGAAGGATACCCCACTGCCAGCGCTATTTAAAGGGATCATGCAGGAGTTACAGGTTAGTTGCTGTATTATTGCTTCTAGCTGTTCTATATTTGAATATTAGGACTAGGGGACATAACCTAAAAATTAGAGCCAGGACCAGCAGGAGTGAAGTTAGGAAATGCTTCTACACGCAAAGGGTGGGAGAAGTTTCAAACGCTCTTCTGCAAATGGCAGTTGATGCTAGCTCAATTGTTAATTTTAAATCTGAGATTGATAGATTTTTGTTAACCAAAGGTATTAAGGGATATGGGGCTAAGGCGGGTATATGGAGTTAGGTCACAGGTCAACCGTGATCTCATTGAATGGTGGAACAGGTTCGAAGTGCTAAATGGCCCACTGCTGTTGCTATCTTCCTATGTTCCTATAATAAAGTTTCAATACTCTACAGAGAGTGGGCTGGCTAGTTGACGGGCAACAGCAAGGGCACTGGCAGAGCGGCAGGAGTGGGACAGGAATGCCGTCATCCTGAGAGAGGACAGCAAGTTCATGTTCCCTGGAGCCACTGCCACTTGCTGCCTCCTGTTATACACCGCCTTCTCCAGCACGAAAGCGGGACGTGTGTCAGTGAGTGTCCTGCAAGATGTTAGGGTGATGTGACTGTCATGTTTGAATAGCTGCCAGTGTGTGTGACCTGTGAGTTGTGGATGTGCAGCCTGCAACAATGGTAATGTGTGAGGGTGAGAGGAAGCATCTGATTGGAAGAGTTGAGTTATGATTGAAAGAGTTTGCTGGTATGTGGGTGATGGGGGGTGTAACGCATGGTGCTAGTGGTGCAGTTGGTAGGAGATGCTACTTGACAGTTGACCTCACTCACCTTGACCACTCATGTCAAAGCATTGAACTTCTTCCTGCACTGCATCCATGTTCGTGGTGCTATATGCCTAGCATTGACTTCGTCCCCTACTGCCTCGGGAGCATATGTCTGGAAGGCCTCTTGCCCCCCTCTGCAGATATAGGATGCCCCTCCTTCTGTCCACCTCTTGCACCAAGGCCTCGAATGCATCATCAGAGATGATGGTGCAGGCTCTCTCGTAGGCCTGGTACAAACTCAGATCGGCAGATTTGGTGAGGTCTGGCATACAGATTGGAAGATGCAGGATTTAGTAATGCGCAACCTTTAGTCAATGTTTTAACAGAACTCAACAGTTTGTAAACATAGGGACGGGACCTGCATCTGTGTTTTACGTGTGCGATGTCTGATCTCCGTTCAGACTCCATGCGAACCTATATCTTACATTTTTCAAATAAGAGATGCAGGCTGCCTTTAAGTGGTGCGAGCCGCTCGCGATATCTGAGCCCCCTGTTGGTGATCAGCCACTCAACAGCGTTGGCTACATGCTGCAATCAGGTAAATCATCAGGCAGCTCGAATGTGAAGTCCTGCCTGCATTTCAATGACCGGGCCCAGGGTTAATCGCGCACCGTGACCCCTGTGCCCGGTTTTGGGGGTTATCCGATATAACCCCCACTGAGTCTGCTAGTGGCAATAAGTTGCAATATTTCACAGTCAGGTGGCTTTTTCTTGGCTCCTAAAGACAAGGGTCAACAATGGGAAATTAAACTCTCTTCCACCTTGGGCACTCAGCATCTGCATTAAGCATTCTCCTAACAAAAAGAAAGGAAGAACTTGCATTTTTTAAATCTTTTTTTCCTAGCAGGTGGAACATAGTCAGCTGCAGAGTCGAGCTCCCTTTACATTGTTCAATAATATCCCCTAATTGCAACCTCAGAACAGCACCAGTATCAATATTTCCATTTTGATACCAACCATTCTTGTGGCCCCGCTGTGTGAGATTGCCAACAATTAATGTCAGATTATGGATAGTTTTGTGCTGTGGGTTCACTGAGAATTGGGTTGAGACTACCCAAACATATTTTACATAGAACTACTACAACCAGCATAACAGGACTATCAACTTATCATTCTGTACTTGATTCAATCCCAGACCCCTGATGTGAAAGACAGTGTCCAAACTGACTACATCACCCACTCCATGGGGCCGATTTTCGGATGGCGGAGCGGGTGCGTTGGGGGCGGGGAGCTCCTAAAATTGTATAAATCCGGAGCGGGTTCGGAGCCCGCTGACTTCCGAGTCCCCAGTGACGCATTCGGGTGCTCGCGCACCTCCCGAATGCGGGACTCCCACCGGCAATTAAAGCCGGCGGGATAATAATTTACATACCTTGACAGATAGTTAAGGTACTTGACAGACCTCATTGAGTAGACATTTTGGCAGGGGTGCAATTTTGAAGGACCCTCAGCGTGTTTCCCGTGCTGTGGGAAACACTCCCTGTTCTAACAGACGTGTTTCAGCCAGCAGCCAGTGGGAGATACAAAGGATTATTTGACAGGTGGGGAGAAAACCTCATTTATTTCAGCAGGGCACTCTGTCACTTCAGACAACGTTTTGGCTGCAAGACCTTTGTCTTTTCACTCAAAATTCTTACTTACCACCCAAAACTCTGCTGTGCAAACATATTTACCTACTTTGCGGACCCCCTCAAACTCACACCGTCAGGATGGGGGACACCATGGCTGCCTTCATCACTTCATCCGAGGACGAGCATCATCTCCAGCCTCGCCAGGCACGCATCCACCTCCGCCATGTGGAGCTCCACAACACAGTGCTGCTTCACAGGCACCTGCACAAGAGCACGGAGGGCAACAACAAAGAGAGCGAAGTCGCAGGAGGCACTACCCTCGCAACAGGGTCTACAGACTGAGGCTCAGCTTCCTGGACCTCTCTGAGCAGCAGTGCATTTGGAGACTCAGAGTCAGTCGCCAGGAAGTCACAGACATCTGCAGCCTCCTTCATGCCGAGCTGCTCCCGGCTGGGCAGCGCAGAATCTCCTTACCTGTCGCTGTGAAAGTCACCACTGCCCTCAACTTCTTCGCCTCCAGATCATTCCAGGGTGCCACCGGGGACATCGCCGGGGTGTCTCAGTCATCTGCACACAAGTGCAGAAGGCAGGTCACCGACGGCTTGTTTTGCAGGGCCTCGCACTACGTCAAATTCCCCATGGATGACCTCAGCCACTCAGAGAGGGCAGTGAGATTCCACGCTATAGTTGGCTTGCCACGGGTGCAGGGTGTAATCAATTGCACCCATATAGCAATACGAGCACCTCTACACGAGCCAGGACTGTTCATCAACAGGAAGGGCTATCACTCCATCAGCGCTCAGCTCATTTGTGACCAATGCAAGAGATTCCTTCACATGTGCGCCAGATACCCTGGCAGCTGCCACGATTCCTTCATCCTCCAGGAGTCCAACATCCTGCCCCTCTTCCACGCACCGAACACCCGCAAGGGCTGGCTCCTCGGGGACAAGGGCTATCCCCTGCACACGTGGCTCATGACACCTCTGAGGAAACCCACCACCGATCAACAGCGTCAATACAACGACAGCCCCATCGCTACCAGGTCTACAATTGAGCATGCTATAGGGCTGCTCAAGGTGCACTTCAGGTGCTTTGAACATTCTGGGGGAGTGCTTCAATACGCGCCACACAGAGTGGGACGCATTATAGTCGTGTGTTATGCCCTGCACAACATGGCACAAGAGAGGGGTGCCGCTTATGGAGGCCCCATCCACATCTGCCACCCATATTGAAGAGAAGGCGGAGGAGGAGGAACAACCCATGGGCAGAACAGCGGCTCACCTGGCTGCTTGTGAGGCCAGAGAGTCACTGATGTGTGAACGGTTCTCCTAACATCAGACAGTGTGAAGAGTCCAGTCCTCACCACCTGGATAGAGCAGCAGCCACAGACTATCTCAGCGATGCCCTCGCATCCCTGTGACAGTATCTCAGAGTTGCCCTCCCTTACCTGTGCCACCATTCCACTCATGCAGGAGTTGGACTCCTCCATCCTCTGCGCGATTGTGGAGAGTGCGCGTGGCACCTGTTCCAGCACCTCCCAAATGTGCTGCTGCCCCTCGATCATTCTCCTTTTAAAAGATGGTCCCCAGGGTTCAGCATCTGTGTCCAGCTGAGCAGAGCCTGGAGAAGAGTGCTCCCACCAATGCGAATTCTCCAGAGCTGCCCCTGCCACCAGTGTCTGCTCGTGCTCACATCTGTGGTAACTCACCATGTGCGACCCCAACTAACTGAGGATGGGGACCCACCGAGGTTTGTATATCAGCGCTGGTGGATGGCTCAGTCAGATGTGACGGTGCACCCTCAGAGGCTGGCAGGTCCTCTGAGGAGTCGCCTTCCACCATCACAGCGGTTGCTGAAGGCCCTGTAAGAGAACAGAAGGCATGATGACAGATGTTGAAATGCTGAAGATGGCAAGGCATGTTAACATCAATTGATAGTGTGTGTGCTAAATGTTAAAGTTCTGTCACCAGACGTTTGTTGGGTGCCAGTCTCGGTGACCCCAATGGATAGGCACTCGAGGGTGCGGCTCAGCTCCAGCGCCTCCTGCTCCGCGTCTGTGAGGATGACTAGCTGTTGTGGCCCCTCTCCGGTCCTTGCCCTCTCCCATGCATTCTGGGCTCTCTTCTCCTATAAGGGGAGAAAATAGAGAGGCGTGAGTGAGTGATGGTGACATGGCCAACCGCTGAATGCATTGGTTTGGGTGCAGCTGACCATGATAGAGATGCATCAGAGGGTGAGTATGCGACAGAGCCATGAGGTTGTATGAGGATTGGGTTGAGTGGTAGTGGTGGGATGAGTACTGGGGAGGTGAAGAAGTGGTGAGGAAGTGCAGGTAAGTTGAGGATGAGCTTTGAGTGGGTGCGAAGAGTGATCTGATAGAGTAATGTTGGCAGTGCAGAATGAGTTGGGGGGTGGGCGCGGTGATGTGGAAGATGGAATCTAGGAGAATGAGTAAGTGTACTCACTTTGGCTGACCTGGTTAGGTCATTGAAGCGCTTCCTGCACTGGATCCAGGTGCGGGAGATGTTGCTGCTGCTGGTAACCTCCTCTGCCACCTCGAGCCAGGCATTCTTGGTGGCAGAGACAGGCCACTTCCTCCCGTCTGCCGGGTAAAAGACATCCCTCCTCCTCCTCACTCCATCCAGTAGCACCTGGAGTGAGGCATCATTGAATCTTGGAGTAGACTTTCCCCTGGGCTGCTCCATTGTGTTATTTGGGTGTTTGCTCCAGGAGCAGCCATTGGAGGACTGCCCCTTTAAATAGAGCTCCTCCAGCTGACAGCCTGTGATGCGGTTGCGGAGTACGCCCACTGTGCACGTTTCCGACAGCAAACCCGGAAGCCATATTAAGTGGCTTCAATTTACCAGTGATCGTGTGGGGAACGGACGGATTTTACTGGGCGGATTACCCATGCGCCCAATCGCGCGCCCCGCTGCCATCCCGCCTCCCCGCTAATATCGGGGCCCATATGTGAGCCATATTTGACATTTAAATGGATGCACTACAATATTATTCTGGCAGAATTTAAAAATGAATTATCAATGAGTAATATGCAAAGGCAAGTGTGAGCATTAAATTCACCACAACAGAATCTTTATCCCATATTAGAGTCATAGAAGTTTACAACATGGAAACAGGCCCTTCGGCCCAACATGTCCATGTCGCCCAGTTTATATCACTAAGCTAGTCCCAATTGCCTGCACTTGGCCCATATCCCTCTATACCCATCTTACCCATGTAACTGTCCAAATGCTTTTTAAAAGACAAAATTGTACCTGCCTCTACTACTGCCTCTGGCAGCTCGTTCCAGACACTCACCACCCTTTGAGTGAGAGGCATTGCATGATTTACTGAAAGAGCAAAATTATTTTTTTTTGTTTAATTTTAATTAAACCTGCAGGACTTTTCTTTGATGAAGTTAAGGCCTGGTGTGTTTTTTTAAAATTTTATTATTTGTGTTTCAGAGTACTACACCCTCAGACTATTGGTCTCAATGGCCTCTTCACATGCTCATTTTCAAGTTCAGAGACAGGCATATAGTGGATCTATTGCATCTGTTCTTGCATAACATGTCATAAGGGAAATGGAGTCAGCCATCAAGACGGGTAGTAACGCACAGCTGCAGCTTCCCCATCCCATGACACACTCATTTTCAAAGTGGTAGGCCATTGGCATGGGGGTGGGGAAGCAATGCTCTGTGGATTTCCTTCTTTCAAATTGGCTACATCTTTGTAAGTTTTTAAAAAATTCCTATGATAGTGATTCTACTACTAATGAGTCAGTCTTGGATCTCGGAAAGACACCTTTCTGAGCTAAATGTCTCAGTAAGGAAATCACTGTCAGAATACAATGTGACGAAATTAGTTCATGTCAAAATTAATTCTAATGATCCAGTCACTAGTCAAAGAGGTCCAATGTTATTTTCCTGCCAATTTTACCATCCTGTAGCTTTTAGGTACAATTTCGGTGAATTGCCCCAATTGATACAAGTCAACTGGTATTCTCTGATGTATGCTAGTATAATCCAGGGCATCAGGAAAGAAACCATCTTATATAAAATCATATCCTGTTTGCAAACATCATATTCCCTCAGCTACCAGCTAATCTAGATGTATTAACCCTAGCCAACCTAAGAGCCCATTTCTCATCCAGTGTCATGGGCACGGCCCTTTTATATTTTTATGACCCTGTCAAAAAATAATATTTGCTGCCATTGGTGATGATTTGAATTGCCTCCTCTGAGCCGTGCAAACGGAGAAAAGGGTCTGTTATCAATTTTGTTAAGCGTGCCTAGAGAATTGTGGATTGTTTCAGGTCCAAGTTATAAGTGACAACAAACGCAGCAAAGCCTTTTGAAGCAGAGCAGCTGATGACGGTATCATCATAAAATCCGGCTTGTTCCTTTTTGCGGCTTTTTTTGCACCCATCAAGGAGATTGAAGGCTATAATTATTCAAAAGAATTGATACTTTTATAGTTAGGATCAGCTAAAATGCAAACTGAAGCTCAGTTGTTTGTCCCTTTACTCCTGTGTACAACAATGTATTCCTGTTAAAATAGATCTATACATTCATGGAATCTTTTTATTCCACAAATATATCAAATAAAAACCATAAGTAACAAGGAAAAGCCTGAAAATATGGAAATATGAAATAGAAACAGAAAATAATAAAAATATTCAGCAGGTCCATCAGCTCCTGACAAAGAACCTCTACCTGTCTCTTTTTTCAGGTGCTGAGAGACTCACTCTGTATTTCCAATACATTCTGGATTTACTCGCATGTTATAGTATTTTTTTAAAGACTTATTTCAAAAATGAGTGTATCAGTGGCAAAAATGTTTAGTGTTCTAACCCCGTTTTCAAAGACACACTTGATCAAATTGCCTTGCGTCTGTAAAGGCTTTAAGCATTTGAATGTATTTTCTCCTTTGAATGATGCAACAGGCTCTGTTTCAGTACAGCTTGCAGCCTCTAATCTAGAAATTAGGACAGTTACAATTTCCTCCACAAATATTCAGGCCAGCAACTAGTAGGACTCAAAGCCACAGGCATTGGCATGAGTTGAAGTAGTCGTAAATTACTAGTGTAGTGGCAATTGCGAATCATTCCAGCCACAGAGCGATTAAGGAGGCTTGCAGCAATTACTGCTGCACATTATTCATGTTAATATGTGTTGTTTGCAACATCACTAACTGATGGTTTTCCCATTCATTTTTATATATATTTTCTGGTATCTCCCATCTCCACACAGGACAGTAATTACACAAGACGTGCTTGTGGGCTTATATCATTTCCTGCAGCATGTCCTGCTCCAACTTACCATAGCATACTTTATTATCCTTATTAATTTTTGTTTTTTTGTGGGGGGGAGTCTAGAAGTCAAAATTAAAATTCCAGAAGAGTTTTATTATATCTTTTACTTCAGGATGAGTCACTAAGAGCTTTCTTTTATTGCTGTTGTAAGATATATCACAAGATAAATATTTCCACTAGTTTGTAAATCATCAGTGCAATGACTGCTACTTCCTGTTTAGTGAACGGTGAGGTCAGCCCTCCAGTCCTATTAAAATGGGGAAAAAGTCTAGGAAAGCGCTACTTTACGACATGTTTTTGAGTTAATGTTGCATCACTAGGGCCAGGGGCTTCCTTAAAATTTAATGTAGGAGGATATTTGAAAACAGTAGAAGAGCCAGCACAAAGTGTCACACAGAGGGTGCACAAGAGATGTATTTTCCATCTGGGGTTAAATATTCGAGAACATTGTTTCAGTGACTCACTAAGAAACCAGTGTTTTGCTTGAGAATAGTTGGGGGAATTCTCCAGCTGTCAGACTTTAATGAAAGCCTGACTAAGACTTAATACAGTGCACAGAATTTTTTTTAAAAACCCTAACATGCAGAATGAACAGTAACAAAAGTTATACTTACTCCAAGACCCCCACAAGGGAGAGCAGTAAAGAAATTTTGGGTGACAGATCCTAGGTGAGGAAGGAAAAGAATAAGGAGAGAGTTAATTATTGCTGGTTCAGTTTTGCATTCTTTAAATTTTAGAAGCCAAGTTCCATGTCATAAACAGAAGAAACTTGGTGGAAGAGCACGGAGTACAGAAAACATTCAAGTCTGTCTAACCTCACGATGTTCATTTCAAGGTTGAGTTATTATGGAATATTTTCTGTTCATTTCACAGATGCCCATTACACATTTGTTTATATCATAAGATCAGCACACCTTTGAGATTTAAAATTAAAGTTTTCACTCTAAATTTCTCCCTTCCTCACCTGAAGATGCTGACTTATGGTATCTTAGGTCTGGACTTTCCTCTTTTTAGCGGGGTAGTTGTGAGGCGCAACTTCTGTCTGTCGCTTTGGACCTATTTAGGTGTTTAAAGGCTCCCGGAAGGATCTCTGCCACCAAGGTGCAGCCCACGACAGCAAGTCCTTTGGCACCTGAAGAAGTGGAGAGGATTCAAAGGGGGCAGAAGAGTCCCAAAGAGGAGGACTAGAATTTTTTTTAGGCTCCGGCCTAGCCTGAGGTCTAAAATGTGGGTGTTGGGGCCTATAAAGAGGGAGCGAAGGCTATTACTAGGCTCTGTCTCTGCAAATAGCGACTTAGAAGGCTCACCACTGCTAATCCAGGGACTACCATCACCCTTCTTTAGGTGATTCTGACAATAGCAGGAGTAGGGAAAGAGAGGTCAGGGCAGGAACATGGTGGTCTGCCTCAATGTCCAATTTTGCCTAATTTAACAATCACTGTCCCACTGAGTGTGAGTGGGATAATGGAGGAAAATTCAGTGATACAGTCCGATGGAGTCAGTGGTCCTCCAGTATGACATGAATGAGATTAGACAGAAAGTGTTAGCAGGTGGCTCGACATAGATTACCACAGTCACACCTGATCTTGTTCTCACCTGACATCCACGCACATCTCCTTTCAGCAGGGATCACTGGTTGATAATCAGAAGCTGGAAACCTGGATGATTTGTTTCTGCTCTTCCTAGCCTAGGGGACTGATGTCCATGTACTACTGCCCCATCTAAGATCAGCTAAATCAGGACTGACTAGCAATCGAATCTGGGGCCTTCTTCATCAGTATGACTGAGTTCCACACAGTTCAATGCATGTACCAACCAAGCTATTGGGGAATTTGTGTTTCACTCATGGACATTTTTTTTTGTTTTTCGGTTTACTACGTTGTGTTGATAGACTTCAAGCAGCCCTGCACACCATTATAATCAGTAGGTTCTCAGGAGATTTTCAGGGCATAAAATTTATGTACATCTGAACATATCAATTATTATTAACATTTTTATTATGTAACAGTCCTAGGGGGTAATTTTATCTTTCGGCGATATCAGATTGGCCGCCCATTATACACCAGCCTGATTTTCCTTTCCGTTGAAGTCAACTGACAGGAAAATCGGGTCAAGCTGTTTAATGGGTGGCTGATCCAATATCGCCCGTTTACACCATCACCAAAAGTTAAAATTATCCCCATAGATCTGGGGGTATATGTGCACAAATTGTTGAAGGTGGTAGGGCAGGTTGTGAAAGCGCTTAAAAAAGCATATGGGATCCTGGGCTTTATAAAGAGAGGCATAGAGTACAAACGCAAGGAAGTCATGATCAATCTTTATAAAACACTGGTTCAGCCACAACTGGAGTATTGCGTCCAGTTTTGGGCACCGCACTTTAGGAAGGATGTGAAGGCCTTAGAGAGGGCGCAGAAGAGATTTATTAGAATGATTCCAGGGATGAGGGACTTCAGTTACGTGGATAGACTGGAGAAGCTGGGGTTGTTTTCCTTGGAACAGAGAAGGTTGAGAGGAGATTTGATAGAGGTATTCAAAATCATGAAGGGTCTGGACAGAGTAGATAGAGAGAAACTGTTCCCATTGGCGGAAGGGTCAAGAACCAGAGGACATAGATATAAAGTGATTGGCAAAAGAACCAAAGTGACATGAGGAAAAACGTTTTCACACAGCGAGTGGTTAGGATCTGGAATGCACTGCCAGAGGGGGTGGTGGAGGCAGATTCAATCATGGCTTTCAAAAGGGAACTGGATAAGTAGTTGAAAGGAAAAAAATTGCAGGGCTACGGGGATAGGGCGGGCGATTGGGACTAGCATAGTTCTTGTATAAAGCCGGCATGGACTCGATGGGCTGAATGGCCTCCTTCCATGCTGTAATCTTTCTATGATTCTATGATTCTATGATTTTGGAAGTCAAGTTTTATGTCACTTAATTTAACATATTATTGATTTACCTAATCTTTTTCCCACACTTTTCAATCTCAGTGGTTTCCTACACTATATGCTTGTGTCCTTCATGCAGGTTTCTCAATTAAAAAAAATAAGACATGCCTTTCTCATTTCTTATTGCTCAACAAAATCGCAAAAAAATGCTTTGCAGAAGAAATACGGTTCTTCAGAAGAAATGACAATCAAGTGTGTATGGAGATGTAACAGGAATTACATTAAATTGAATGGGTTTAATCTGTAACAGTGTTGACACCAACAAACTGAATAAAAATATTATATATATAAATGTATTCTAATACACTTATTTTAGTTTTCTTTTTATTTATTCTTGGAATTTGGACAATGCAGTCAAGGCAGCATTTGTTGTCCATCACTGGTTGCCCTAAGGGCATTAAGAGCTAACCACACAATATGGAACTGGAGTCCTGTGTAAGCCAAACCGGGTCAAGGTGGCAGGTTCCTTTCCCTGAAGGACATTAGTGAACCAGTTGGGTTTTCTCCATTTAACTAGATCTTCTCATGTCATGCATCATTCCATATTTCTTTTTCTTCAATCACTCTGCTCTTTGCATCTCCTGTCCCAACAAAGAGTGAGTAATCATTCTGGAAAGAATTACAAGTGCAATCACACATGCTCCCAGTCTGTAGTGAAATGCATTACGCAGCTGATGGAATACTTTGATTGCAGTATTATTACAGTGATTTGGTAACAATAAATAATGAAAATGCAATTATTTTAAGTGTAAATTTGCACAGGATATTTTAGGGCCAATATTAATCCGCTCTGCCCGGTGTAAATAGGGGCGATGTGACCCAAAAATGGCGGCGAGTCACTTACCGCCCCATTTTCATGGTGCTCTGGCCTCTGCCATCTTGGGTAGGATCCTGAGATGAGCGGCCCAAGTGTCCACTTGTTTCAGACAGGATGCCATCGGAGTTCTATGATGAATGCACCACCTATTGGATCCAGGCGTGGAGTGGCCTAACCAACGATCCCTAAAGGGACTGCTGGAGGCCTCTCAGAAAAGAGCCCAGGAAATGCTTTTTTTTTTGCGGGGGGGGAGGCAGGAGTCCTTGGCGCACAAATAAATTCCATTCCACTGCCGACTCGTCTGGTCCCCCTGCCGGGATCGTAACCCCCCGCCCCTCCCCTTCCCGTCCCAGGCTCTGACTGTCGACCGGCCGGCTTAGTGTAGGAGCTGGACAATTTCCCATCCTGTCACAACTGGCGAGCTGCAGCGGGGCACCTGCTTGACATCTGCAGCTCATCGGGCCTCAAAATGGCTGAGGCCTCATGGTAACAACAATAGGCAGGTGGTGGACGCACTCTGCCCGCCCACCACAAGCCCTTTATCCCCCTGAAGTTAAAATCACCCCTTTTGTTTGTTTAAGCAAACAGAAATAAATAAGTTAAATGTGTTAATTCATGTCTGCCCTAAATCAGGCAGGAACCACTTCAGAATCTAAAACTTGAATTCTTGAAATACAAGGGAATGAAATGTCAATATCAGCAAAAAAAGTCAACATATTGTTTGCTAAAGATGTCAGCAAGGGGATCTTCACTCTTCAGGTTCTTTCTTAATAGGGTGCAATGTGTTTTGTTGAAACTTACACCTCCAGTCAAAATAGCTTCAGATAATAAAAGAATAATCCTAAAGGGTGATAAATATGCTGGGAAAAGTGACAATTCGATACACTTCTTGCCGAGTGCCTTAAGCTGACACTAGTAATGACTGATGAATGCTGTGGAATGCGCTGCTGTCAGGAGAACAAGGCTCTACAAACCTAGCAGCTTCCTTGTGTCCAGCTTTTGCCTGTTGAGGGGGTTGGTACCGAAGAGCAGTGAATGATATTCAGTGTGAACCATCTGTATTTCCTCCAAAGTGGCTTTTCGACCTTGGATTCGCTAAAGGAAGAAAGCAGTAAAATGTAAACTCACTCACAGAAACCTGCATGATCTTATTAATGATTGTTGCTCTTACCATGAACATCACTAAAGATACCTTGACCTACAAATTAATCTGAGATCCAAAAACATGTCTGCAAATTTGTAGTAAATGGCTTAGTTAACTTCTAATCACATTCTGACATATTACCAATCACAATACTGACATTGCATAAGATGTAAGAAATACCTTGGCTTCTTGTTTTTCACATGAGTGACCAGACTGAATTCCACACAGGATTGGGTGGAATGCTGGTTTTACATCCCGCCCAATATTACTCTCCATTGACTTCACTGTAGAGTAAAATCAGGCAGAGTGTAAAACCATTGTTCCACCCAATCCTGTTAGTTTCCCGAGGGCCTGGGGAAATCACTCCTGCTCCTTCGGGCCCACAAACTGTGCCAGTTTCGGGCCTTCTCGCCTCCTTTCACGCGGCATGAAGGAAAAGGCCCGGGAATCCTGGCCCCCAAGGGTTGAAATTGCAAATTCTGCAAAAATGGAGGCCCGCAGCCTCCTTGAAAGGTTTTAGTCACCGGCCCGCTTCCTGAGAGCGGGTTGGTCGCCCGCCTCGGTGAAATCTGGAAATGGGCGGGTTGGAGGCTGGTTGTGGATGGGTCTGAAATGATTGCGATTTTGAATGCCCCTCCGTCCCCAACCCACCCGTTTTTCAATGTTAAAATCATGCCCCTGGTGGTAATCTCTGTGAATCTGCTGGACAGATGGACAGGTGAGAGAAGTGAAAAATAGCACCATTTAAAACATTTTTCAGGTGAAGACATCAGGGAGAAATTGGTCCCCATCGCGCCCGATTTCTGGGCGCCAAATTGGTGGGACCAATTTCCAGGCACAATCTCCCACGCCTGATCCCCCCAGAAGTGCGTTCCTGCCAAATTGGCAGGCGCCGGCCTAAAACAGGCCCCTAGAACATGCTAATCAAGGGCCTAATGGGAAAAACACATGCTTCACTCAATTTTTCTGGGTCGACAGCAGTCCTTAAATAGAACGCTGCAGGCCACCAAATAACAGGTAAGTTTTAATTTTTTTAATTGACTTTAATGTGGATCCCGGAAAGGAGAAAATGCTTCTTTTGGCCCTACAGCAATATTGAGGATCGTTATCGACCTGCACTCCCCCCCCGGCCACCTCCCACTCCCATTCGTTATCTATGGGCCAGCTCCACATTGGAGCCGGACGAATTTTCCAGAGCCTCAATTGGTGAGCTGCACTGAGACACCCGATTGGCATCTGCAGCTCATCGCTATTATGTGGATGAGGCCCGAGGCCCAGTTTCTAGCGAGACTCGAGCCTTCATCTTTGGGCACATGTTGCTGGCACGCCACCCACTGTGCATTGGTTTTAGAAGCAAGACAAATTTCCCAACCGTCATCTGAAAGAGGTTTAAAAATATACCAACTCACAAAAATTCAAATTGAAAAATT
This sequence comes from Heptranchias perlo, assembly GCF_035084215.1. Lineage (NCBI taxonomy): Eukaryota > Metazoa > Chordata > Chondrichthyes > Hexanchiformes > Hexanchidae > Heptranchias > Heptranchias perlo. Next base: position 82,325,823 of record NC_090326.1, read on the forward strand.
GAGAAAGAATTATGGTCTAAATCGACGATGGGCCCCAAAATGGGCCCCCGACATCATCTTACAACAGACATATTGTCAGTGGAGATAAATACTAAAATGCTTGAAATGTTTTTCTCTCAAACAGTGAGACTTTTCCATGTAGTTATCCCATTACAAATTCATAACCAATGGATTTAGAGACCAGAACCATCGTGTAAGAATAGTTAGAAAACAGCCGGATCCTACATTGTCAGTATTTATTACATTTAAACAGTCACTTACTTGATCATTTATCATACAAATATTGAGAAAATCACATGATCAAAATTTCTAATTTTATAAAAGTATTCATAATTAGTATCACTGAAGTGATCAATTAACATTTAATATAAACCTCCTCCTTGGTAGCATAATTGTTCAATCAGTAAGAACGATAAATTATGTTTGTTTTTAATCCTTAAAAATATTAAAATTAGGCACAGTGAAATGCTTCATTTTTCATGTACATCCAACACAGTGCATATTGAAGGAGTTGAATGCTAGAAATCAAACTAGTTAACTTTGTTGTTTGATTCAGATCTTCACTAAGAAATTGATGTTTGATTTGCAATTTTTTTTTATGATTAACATTTTTTTTACATTTTTTACATTTTTTTTGTAAATTTTGTGCTTATCAATGTGTGGGATGTAGTGTCATGGAAAGGAACACTTGTGTAAGTTCTATGGAGGTAATTTTAACTTTTATCGCTGGGTGAAAAATGCGTGATAGCGAATCGACCATCCGTTTTCCATTGGCCGATTTTAAAAAAATTATTCGTTCATGGGATGTGGGCGTCGCTGGCAAGGCCAGCATTTATTGCCCATCCCTAATTGCCTTTGAGAAGGTGGTGGTGAGCCGCCTTCTTGAACCGCTGCAGTCTGTGTGGTGAAGGTTCTCCCACAGTGCTGTTAGGTAGGGAGTTCCAGGATTTTGACCCAGCGATGATTCCATACAATATAAACTTAAAATTACCCCCATATATGATTCTATGAAATTTGTCAGGAGTCACAACTGAGACCCTATCTGGTAATGTGTGTGCTTTTTATTAATTGTATTCATTCATGTATAAAATTAATTAGATGTTAAACTTATGGGTATTCAAGATGTAAATGCAATACTAGCTTTCTTTATTCATAAAAAATTAAAAAAATTAACGGTATACTATTAATTGAAAGATAAGGTTGAAATATCTATAGTATTTTACTTTCTAGACCCATGCAATATTAACATTCGATGGATATTGCATGTAGGTGCAAATAATTAATGTTAAAGAATTGCGCACTTTATCAAAAAGGTTCATCTCTTAATCCTTGAAATGTTCATTTGATGTTTTACAAGTTTCTGTCTACTAGTCCATAGTTCGAGGTCATGGTTTCAGGACATGCAAATGAGTGATTCCTTGTACTCCAACCTCACCTCACAAACGTTGAGCAATCCTGTTTCCTGCAACCTTGACCAGATGCTCTGTATCCTCCCAGCATGCTCGGGGTGGTTGTTATAGTTACCACAGGTGCACTGGTGTTTAAGCATAATGGCGTCATAGACTACTCCTGTCGTAATACAATAGCAGAGGAACAAAGACAAGAAAAGTAGACTGTTTGAATCAAACATAGTGAGTCAGAAAGTATGCATGTTGCATAACAATAAAAAAGACCCAACATAAAAGGACAATTTATAGACTACAGAAGTGAAGATTCACCACTTTGCTGCAGTGGTAGTTAGAATTTTATTAAATTTATACATTTCTAGATTTTTAAAAAAATCATCTTTTCACATAATATTTAAATTTATGTTTCAAACAGCATTGTTTCTGCTGCTTTGAAGGATAAACAAAATTCTTCTAGGTCAATGGAATTTGAATTACAATATTAGTAGAATGCAATAGATAAACTTGTCAGCGAAATAAATATGAATAAACTTCATATTCACAACTTCCAAGAAGGAAAACTAAAACAGAAACTTACAACCCTGCAGCTGTTGCTACAGTAATATCCTCCACGATGAAGAAATCTGAACTAATGGATCTTGTGGAATTTTCAGTATCTTCTAGCAATATCATCTTCAGAGCATTGTAACTAGTTACATTTTTCTGGTAACTATAATACGATAGTAAAGTACAAGGTAGTTATCCATTAGTACTTTTTGGTAGGATGTGTCTAAGAATGAGCATTTAAATCAATTCTGAGTTCAGAATTGAACCACCTCAAATATTGTTTTTTTTATTCATTCATGGGATGTGGGCACTGCTGGCAGGGCCAGCAATAATTGTCCATCCCTAATTGCCCTTGAGAAGGTGGTGGTGAGCCGCCTTCTTGAACCTCTGCACTCCGTGTGGTGAAGGTTCTCCTACAGTGCTGTTAGGTAGGGAGTTCCAGGATTTTGACTCAGCGACGATGAAGGACTGCATGTACATACAGAAGAAAATAGGTGCAAAAAAAATCAAGAAGTGGGTGAGGTTGATAGAGAGAGCTTCAGATATTTTCTACATTCCAGAATGTCAAGGGAATACATATGTCAGCTGCATAGGCCTGCTTTATTACCATGGAAACAGAAGCCTCAAATAGATAGGCTACTCGACCAACAGGAAAAGGTTACATTGATTCAACAGAGCCACCTTGGAGACATATCCATGGGCTACCATATACATCAGATAAACCAGATGGATTGCATAGAAATATTGATACAAAATTAAAATATATTTACAAAAACACATACCTTTCAGGTAATCTCTTTCAACCACTGAAGCCAGATGCAAACAGAACATGCAAATATTTGGCTTGATAAATCCAAAATGGCAGTGCACTTACGCAGAATGGACAAAAAGAACAAAGTCTTCCATTGCACACACAAACCTCATTATTTATTTATTAAAAGGAACAAGCAAACCTAAAAATAATTGAATTTAAAATTATATTCAGAGTTCATCCATACTGGAAATCAAAGGTTCCAGCAAAAACAAGATAACTGGCTATCAACAGTAACAGTTGTACTCCTCAATCATTGAGCTCCAAATGTCATCCATCTTCTTACCGTGGTCTACATTCATAACTAAACTCTTTTGCATTTTACCCCATTGGGTTCCTGTACTAATTTTTCTTTACAAATCTGTACCACGCTGATTAGTTTATCTTAAACTCAAACTACAGTGGGCCCAATTTCTTTGGTCTGTTCAGCTAAAGAAAATTTATCCATTTAATTTCTGTTTCTATGTCTTTATATTCACTTAACTTTGTTTTTATTAGCCTTCCAATTCTCCCAAGGTACTTGTAACTATACCAGCACCTCAAATGTTCCCATCTTGTGGGGCTTTCTGCAGGGTGACTGAACTTTTATCAGATCTTAAATGAAGCTAACATCATTTTTATTGTTCATGTAGTTTTAACAGGATTTGCTCACATGTAAGAATTATGTATCTTAAATAAGGTTCCTGTTGTGTTTGGGATGGATTGTTTCATGATGGTTGAGGTGAATGACTTTATTAGTTAAACTGAGTTCCTACTAACAAAGATTTTACTGATATGCTAAAACACAGTTTTCTGTAATTTGTCAGCAATTAGTCATTTGTAGCATGTTTGCAGAAAAGTTCACCAACCGGCAGGAAAGTCAGAGAAAGCTGCAATTTAACAGATCGGGAAAAGCTTTGTGAACATGGCCCTAAGGTGATGCCTGTTATCCTGTAGGGCCTCCCTGATATGCTGCAGCTTCTTCTTCACCATGACAGCCTTGTCTCCCATGAATAGAAAGGGCTCTGTCTACCAGTGATCTGATGACCCCACTGTCTACTGAATGATTGGGCAGGATAGGTGAATGTGAATGACTGTCAGTGCCTTAATGCACACCCAATGTGAGAGAGCTATTTTCCTTACTTGTAATTGTGACTTAACAGAGCTACCTCGTTCTACGGCCAAGTTAATAGAGGGATAAATGCTATTAAGAAATGTTTTAAGTTGCTCTTGTTTTGAGGCTACTCCACATAACTAAGCCAAAAAGAGAGGGGGAAAGATGGTTTGAAGTACCCTTTTCTCTGAGGTTTTTCCATAAAAATGCTGGGCATAATGGGAGTCAGGAAGCAGCCCATAGTTGTGTCTTCAACCTGTCTAATGTACAACCTCCGTCAGATAAAATAATTGCTGCCCAGGTTCAAATTCACTAGGGTCATTACATAATTCAGGTGCAGACTTTTCATTTTGTTGAGGGATGCAAAGTTTTCTTAGGAGGATGTCCAGTTGGCCCTAATGTGAACAGAGACTCATTAAACTATGGATCAGTTGCAAGTCCAATGTAATTTGGCTTACACTTTTCACAAAGTCGACTGAATGCTCACAATTCCTACCAGAGGATGGGCATGAACTGGTCCAGCTAAGGGATCAGCAGAAGAGTTTATGGCACAACACCATTTTAGTAAATCCGTAAAATTATTATATATGTTCTAAGAAACAAAACAGTGCAACACTTGACAGACACACACCATAGTATTACTTTAAAATAATTTTACAAAATTTTCAAAACTCAAGTTACCTTTAAAATGATTACAGTGCAATTTGAACACTGTTTTAAAGATTGTGGGAATAACACAGAAACAAATAAAAAAATACATGTTTTAATGATTTAAATTTTTATTAACTTTTCAGCACATCAGTACATTTTAATGGAATTCTTACGACTTCTGCAGCAAAGTGGCTAAAATATACATCACTTATACTTAGAACGCTAAAGCTAGCAGCCAATAGCTGTAATTAAAAAAACATTAAAACATCACATTTTAAAATAATACAACCTTTTATTTTAAAGTTCGACAGGTGTCTAAAAGAATTGTGAATAAATGCAATTGTTAGTTTTGGTTTACTCATCTGATGAAATATGCTGTGCTTCAAATTCCTGGGGCACAATTTAATATGTCTGCCCTCTTCTTCACATCTGCCCCCCACCCCCTGCCCACCACCGCACCCCCCCAACACACACACACCCTGCCAGCAAGTTAGCATTGGTACAAGAATTCAGATATAAATATACATTAGAAATGAAAAAAAAATACGCAAATAGTGGAAATGTGGAACTGTTGGAATTACATAGCAGGTCTATAAGCATCTGTAAACAGAAAGGTTAGAAGTCGAAAGGTCTCTATCTGAAAACGTTAACCTGTATTGTCTCATTCCAGATGCTAATTGGACTTGCTGTTTAGTTCCAGCATTTTCTGTTGATATTTTAGGTATATATACATGGGGGTAGAATTTCCACCTGAGTACCCAGACCTCCCACTGTAACTTGGGCAGAAGATTTACAGAGACTCCAGAGAAGCAGCGTAATTGGCCATTTTTCAACCACATGTGCCATTTCTGCAGGGTCTCTGCTGATCTTCTACTGGAGTTTTGGCGGGAGATCGGGGATGCCACCTTGGAAACTCTACCCCAAGTTTTCCAAAGTAGCATACCAGCACTAAAAAGTGCATGTCCCAGTGTTAACTACAACTGAAATGAAATCATTGACAGCACACAAGCAGCAACAGGGGGGCAGGCAATACCTCATGGACTAAGTTATTAAAGCTGGCACAATTTCCAAAACATTTTCTTATTTTAGACCTGATCATAAATTCAGGAAAACAAAATAAAGCTGGATGATGTAGTCCTCTCTCAAATTTAAAAGCATTTTTTGCTATTTAAAGACCATAAAAAGCAAAAGTCTATAAGAACAGAGGCAGGCCTCTCAATGTGATCTTTCCTCTTCTGTACAGTGAATAGGACGTTCAGCCATAACATTATGTCCAATTTATCACTTACATCGCATTTATGTGAGCGCTACATTGGTCCAATAGGATACAGAATTGGTTTATACCCCTGAGGGGCAAGAACTCTACTTGCCAAAAAAAACAGTCATGGACAACTAAAGAGGTAAGGGACAGTATAAGACGTAAGGAAAGGGCATACAAAAAGGCAAAAAATGGCACAGATCCTGGTGAATGGGAAAGATACAAAGATCAACAAAGGGTCATAAAACAGATAGTAAGAACTACAAAAAGAGAGTATGAAAAGAAACTTGCAAGGGATATCAAAACCAATACGAAGAACTTTTATAATTATATTAGCAAAAAGAGGGTGGTCAGGACCAGTGTTGGCCCCTTAAAAACTGAAAGTGGGGATATTGTCATTGACAATGGGGAAATGGCAGACATGTTGAACAATTACTTTGCGTCAGTATTTACAGTAGAAAAAGAGGATAGCATGCCGGAAATCTCAAGAAAACTAACATTGAATCGGGAAGAGGGACTCGATAAAATTAACATAAGTAAAGCAACAGTAATGAAGAAAATAATAGCACTAAAGAGTAACAAATCCCCAGGACCAGATGGTTTCCATCACAGGGTTTTAAAGGAAGTAGGTGAGCACATTGCGGATGCCCTAACTATAACCTTTCAAAGTTCTCTAGATTCAGGAACTGTCCCTCTAGATTGGAAAATTGCACATGTCACTCCGCTTTTTAAGAAAGGCGAGAGAGGGAAACCAGGGAATTATAGACCAGTTAGCCTAACATCTGTTGTGGGGAAAATGCTGGAGTCTATAATTAAGGATAGGGTGACTGAACACCTCGAGAATTTTCAGTTAATCAGAGAGAGCCAGCATGGATTTGTGAAAGGTAGGTCGTGCCTGACAAACCTGATTGAATTTTTTGAAGAGGTGACTAAAGTAGTGGTCAGGGGAATGTCAATGGATGTTATTTATATGGACTTCCAGAAGGCATTTGATAAGGTCCCACATAAGAGACTGTTAGCTAAGATAGAAGCCCATGGAATCGAGGGAAAAGTACGGACTTGGTTAGGAAGTTGGCTGAGTGAAAGGCGACAGAGAGTAGGGATAATGGGTAGGTACTCACATTGGCAGGATGTGATTAGTGGAGTCCCGCAGGGATCTGTCTTGGGGCCTCAATTATTCACAATATTTATTAACGACTTAGATGAAGGCATAGAAAGCCTCATATCTAAGTTTGCCGATGACACAAAGATTGGTGGCATTGTAAGCAGTGTAGATGAAAACATAAAATTACAAAGCGATATTGATAGATTAGGTGAATGGGCAAAACTGTGCCAATGGAATTCAATGTAAACAAATGTGAGGTCATCCACTTTGGATCAAAAATGGATAGAACAGGGTACTTTCTAAATGGTAAAAAGTTAAAAACAATGGATGTCCAAAGGGACTTAGGGGTTCAAGTACATGGATCATTGAAGTGTCGTGAACAGGTGCAGAAAATAATCAAGAAGGCTAATGGAATGTTGGCCTTTATATCTAGAGGACTAGAGTACAAGGGGGCAGAAGTTATGCTGCAGCTATACAAAATCCTGGTTAGACTGCAGCTGGAATACTGTGAGAAGTTCTGGGCACCGCACCTTCGGAAGGACATATTGGCCTTGGAGGGAGTGCAGCGTAGGTTTACTAGAATGATACCCGGACTTCAAGGGTTAAGTTACAAGGAGAGATTACACAAATTGGGGTTGTATTCTCTAGAGTTTAGAAGGTTAAGGGGTGATCTGATCGAAGTTTATAAGATATTAAGGGGAACAGATAGGGTGGATAGAGAGAAACTATTTCTGCTGGTTGGGGATTTTAGGAGTAGGGGGCACAGTCTAACAATTAGAGCCAGACCTTTCAGGAGCGAGATTAGAAAACATTTCTACACACAAAGGGTTGTAGAAGTTTGGAACTCTCTTCCGCAAACAGCAATTGATACTAGCTCAACTGCTAAATTTAAATCTGAGATAGATAGCTTTTTGGCAACCAAAGGTATTAAGGGATATGGGCCAAAGGCAGGTATATGGAGTTAGATCACAGATCAGCCATGATCTTATCAAATGGCGGAGCAGGCACGAGGGGCTGAATGGCCTACTCCTGTTCCTATGTTCCTATGTTCCAACATAATGTTCTGCAGCACACAAATTCCATGTAACCCAATGATAGACTGAATTTCCATAACAGCTCAACACAACTTTTAGTAGTGATGGAACAGTACAGTGCTGCAGCAAAATGTTAAATCGCACCCTGTGAGTCATATAAGATTGAAAACAATAAAAAGGTGAGGTGCAGTTTTTGTTCAGTCAGTTTAGAAAATAGGCAAATTAAATAAGCTTTTGAGGACAGTACTCCAAAATCAAATGTAGAGCAAAATTACAACTTACTGTTTATTCTCTGAATACATAATTATGTATTTCCTACTGATTCTGTACATTTCTCTACCTGTACTTTTGAACATTAATTACTGGAAGTTTACAGAGAATAATTTCTGCCGTATTAAATACAACAGAAGTGGATCTACAAAGATAGAAAGGCCAATTCTTAAAAGTAACATACCCTTTCTAAAAAAAAGACAAATTCCCAACAGCAAAAATACTGCAGAATTGATGGATTTTCTCATTAAATCACAACAGCAATAGTTGATATTGTTTGAGTTACTTTGAAATTATCCTTCAATTTATTTACATTTTTACTGAGTGTGAACCTCTTTAATCTTCCAAAATAACATGAAATCAAATCACGTGTCTTTTTCTCTCCCCATCTGTGCTGAAAGATTTGTCAGTTTAATTTGAGTTATGATTCTCTCAGGGACTATTGGTTGATAATGTGAGCTAGAAAGTTTACTACTACAATTTTGTCAATATACAGAACCTGCACATTCAGACACAACATCCAGTAGTAGTAGTTTGACAGAATGAGTTCCAGGCTTTTTTAATTTGAAATAGGTTGTGAGCGCACAGGTGAGATTAAAAAAAGAGTATGGACCAAATTAATGCCGACTGGTCAGTTTACCACTGATTTTGAATAATTGACGATTTGAGTGACATCAAACAGTAAATAAAACAAATAATAACAGAAGTATAACAAAAGTGCAATTTGTGTTATTTACAGCATTGGAATCTGTTGAGCTCCTAAGAATACTGAATTTAGAGCGCCTATTAAAGAATTCCTTTGGGACTCCTACCAGTGGTATAGACGTGCCTGATGGGATGGTCCGTAGAAGGATGTGGTAATGTGGAAGCAGCAGGGGAGGACTGTGTCCTGGAAACAGGCCTGTGTTTGTCTAATCCTGTCATGCCAACCATAGCCGTCTGAGCTTGGTACACTCGAAGTTGGTGGATGCGCTGATGATCCAGGAGCTGCTGTTACCATAGAAACAACACAGTAGGAAGAAATGTGAGAGGGATCAAATAAGACACTTGGAGAAACATGTCAACAAATTAAGTTCATTAGGTCAGAACCATAATAAACACTGTGAAGACCTGAGGCCTAGTCAATAAATCCCTTCAACAGATGTTCTCACACTGTCAGTCACTATGACCAATTAGTATGAGAATCTTCTTGGTATCATCAATTATTTTCTGAGACAGTATTCTTTATATGAAATATGTGACAGCTGTGTGACAAGTTCATTATATAAAATAATAAAGAGCAAAATTCAGATATTATTTTACAAAAATATCAAAATTAAAAAATGTAACATTATGGCACTGTGGATGTCATTTTATAATCCAATGGGTGTGATAACACCTTGAAATTGGAAACTTCTTTAATGATGCAGGACATTTATGTATTGCTATTGGATAGTATTTAGTCTAAGCATTTCAGTTTTTTCCACTATGAACTCTTCTGGTGCTCAGTTTATACAATCAGGTAATCTTGATCTTGTGATGCCTTGTCCTCCCAATCACAGAGCCAGAAGTAGTATAAAGGACTAATGTAAGCTGAAATTGGAAATAGATTTATACAAGAGAGATATCGTATCTTGGAGTAGAATGCAGTGGGAGAGGGAAACTAAACACTATATGCTAGCACAAGCTTTAAGTGTATTGCGTTATTAGAATGCTTCACAGCCATTTAAAGCTTTTTAGTGCATATTTAACATTAATTTTAAAATTTCTTATGTACAACAATTCATTTACCAATTTAAGAATACACTTCATTATGTGCAAGTGCCAAGAGTGTATAATTTAGAGCATTGCATACATCCCATTAAATAAAAATTACAGTAAGTAATTTTCTTTGACATATGCTTTAACTTATATAGTCAGCACTCAAACTGTTGAGTATGTTAAAGCTGGTACAATATTTACTATAAGATTCAATTTGCAAAAAATAATGGAATTAGATGATTGCTTATTCCAAGATGGCTGCACTCCTCGTTTACAAATTTCATGAGTCAGATCTCCAGAGCATGTGGTTAAGTTAAATCAGTAACAGCTTTTAATGGCAATTAAATTGCATGTTATCCTGTAAATTGTTATAAACATAATATTATATAAAGCATATTGCAACAACAGAAATGAATTCCTGAGGTTACTGTGAAAATCCAATAACTCTTGCACACTTTAGTCAGGAGTCAGTTTTACTGCTCTGTCACACATTATTACATTGTCAAAGAGAGCAGTAATAAGGAAAGGATCTTGGCTTCCAAGATGGTGCCCAGTTCCAATGCGTTTCTATTAGTTGCTGCCCTAGTTCACCTAAGGTGACATTACATTAGCATTCCCCCATCTGAACTGTGATAACACTGCTTGCTTTGCAGTACGTACTACATTTTTCAGAATTAAGAACAATTTGTGCAGTATTGAAACAAATGAATTTCTTATACCAGGTATGCTATTAATCAAAAGTCAAGAGCGACTCACTGTATCATGACACATCTGCACAAACAACAATTTAAAGTAAATCCACAGCCTAAACGGCTATTAGAACACCTAAAATGCCAGAAAGCCATAATGTTCAGCTTCGCCAGTTTAAAAGAATTATGACTGTGGCCCTGGTGTCTCAGTGAGTCGATGTCCCATGTTATGTGGTACTGATACTGAGCCAAATAGACCAGGAAGGCCCAGGTGTCATCCTTAGTCTGTGCTGAGGTAACTGATCTCAGCTGGGGTGCGACGACTGAACTCAGCACCCCTGGATTAATGAGAAAAAAAATCATCCAGGGTTCCCACTTTCAGAACACATGTCTCTTTCTCATCAAAAAGCATTTATAAATTCAATAATATTTAAAGCGTTATTAAATCTCACAAAAAAGATTGATTGTTAGTCACTGGAAAGTATACGTGTGTGAGGATAGGACTGGGGTCAACTGTGATGTAATAAAAGAACAACCAACAATCACAATCATAATTTTAAAGGTCTGACATTAATGTTACAGACAGTTATCGGGTGGTATTATATGCTTCAAATATGCTCCAGCTATCACAAACTTTATGTGGTTCTTACAAACCTTGTAAATAAACACCAATAGTAATATTAAATTCCTATGTATTGAAACACATGGGGTAAATTTAATTTTTGACTTCATTGGAAAGGAAAATTAGCCAGGGTATATAATGGGCAGCCAATCTGATATCGCCTGTTTTATAACATTGCCCAGAGTTAAAATTACGGCCATGCTTGTGTGGGAAATTCCAGTTATACCACATCATAAAGCGGCATCATAAAGCAAAGCCAACCTATTTTCTCTGGCTAGTAAAATTAAAAAACTATTGATTAAAATTGACTTTGCTCAGTTAAAGACCTATTGCAAATAACCTCACCAGCCATGTCACATGATAACTGCGGCTGACTGTAAGATGTTTATTGAAATCTAAAGATTGGAAATTCCCAAACGTATGTGACAATTATGTTATAATAGAATTAAAGAAGAAAATGTAGTTGTACTGAATATTCCAGTGTTTACCAACTTAATGGCCCAGAATTTGCTGTAACAGCGCCCGCAAGTTGGACTTGCCCGTGCTCGTTTAATTTCCATGTGATTTTGTGCTGCAAGTTGCTGGAAGTATGAGATGGAAACGGCATGACGCCCTCTACAGGGCGTCTGGGATCTGTGTGACCAGGGCAAGCAACTGTGTATCTCCTTAACCAAACAGATTGAAGGATTGTTAAATGAACAGCGCAGCATCTGAACAAGAAAGTGTAAGTTAGAATAGTGAATTCAATGTCAAATCAGGTACAGAAAGAGAAATAGAGGGAAAGAAAGATTGGATTAAGAGAGATAAAAAGGAGACTGACTGAAAAAGTTTTAAAAAATTAACATTTTAAAAAAAAATCTCCAATAACAATTAAAACCTGAAGGTATGAGTCTCCACACTTGTAATAGTTACATTTCAGTGCCAGAGAGGTTGTTTGGCAGTAATTAACACTTATCAGACATTGAAAAGGTACTTAGGCTTAAATGGACAAGCCCTAATCTATGGTGAGTTTAGTTTGTATCTACCACACAAGTACTGGAACTTCACGCCGTTCAATTTACTCCAATGGCGAGGAAGACAACAAGATGCTGTTTTCGTGAAGCTAGCGGCTGAGCTGCGCATCTCGGACAGCAACTTTTGGATTTCCATGTTTAACCGTGCACCTGCTCCTCCCCTGAAGTTGCTGTGCGATTCGCACATAAATAACAGTGAGCTTCATTAGCCTCACCCTTATTTTGACAGGAAATTCTGGTCCAATGTATTTGAAGAATTATTACATTTCATCAAAATAAAACACAGCCTAAAATTTATTACTGTACTCATGAAATTAATTCTGAATACCGTTCACTATAAAATTCTAACGTAATGCTCAAAAGAGTTAATCCATGCTGCCTTTACTGTGCACAGATCATTTTCAGATTTAGGTGTGAAATATGTTGTTAATTTGCACATCAAGATTCAAATTTACCAGAAGATTGGAGAGTTTAACTCTTGTGACAAATTTCATTTGACATCTGGAAGCTATGAGGTTTAAAAAATGTCTATTTAATCTGTTATCTGACAGCTACCAGAAGGTTAATAATGTGACAGAAACAGTAGTGTGAAATTTTTTTTATCCTACTGAGACTAGATTAAATCAATTGCACCCAAGCTGCTTTGTTTCTCTACAGTTAAGATTCCTTATAAAGTTCGAGATGACTTTAACACCAGTACATCCTGTGAATTTGTACAAAATTTCTTTACCGAGCTTGAATGTTCTTCAGAAGCTTAAAGTAACTATTCTGCTCTGCTGTCCTTGATGTGTTACAGGCAATGTTGGTACTGTGCAGATTTCCTGCAATCACATTAGATATGTGGGCTCTGCCTGCTGAAATGACCCAGATGATCCCATTGCCGTCCCATCCTCATCAGAGTTCAGCTTCTTTTGTGTGCTATTGATCAGCACTTTCTAACAAGGCAAATTAGCTCTAACTACGTTCAGGATTTCTCACTAAATAGCTGCTCTTCCAGTGTCTCCTTTTGGGATAAGCAAACTGGAGCTCCATTTTAGCTTTTGTTTGAGATCTTATCAACCCTATCGCATCAAACAGGATGCTAGGAGTAGACTTTGAAATTTCTATGTCATCACAATGAGCGGCCTGCCAAGTTGACCTTGATGCTGGCTTCTGCATATTCCCAGTGATGCACTCATCCATAGCTGGGTCATTTAAATGCCATCACTACTGAAAACAGCCTGGACTTTTTACAGCTCATTCTAAAGATCATTTATGCACCTCAAAATGGCTGATGAAAACTGACAAAGTTCCTTCTCCATGTCTACTGATATCTATAATGCTCCAAAATCCTGAAGTCAATCTTGCCATGATATTATCTGGATCAGTGATTGTGCAGAGCAAGCAACTGCAAACTGAGGTCACCTTGGGTTGATGTAGGCGAGAATATTAGTCTCTGGTTAAAAAACTTAACTTTAAAATAAGAATATTGATATTTATGTGACAGAGAATTATGAATCACAGTGGAATCCTTGTTTGTTTCCATTACAGATATGGTCATGTTCAATAGATATTTACATTTAGTTCACATGTATGAAGCAATGTATCATCTACTGTCACTTTGACCAGGAATCTGCTCCAAAAGTACTGGATTTTCCTGGGTTCCATAATATACACTAAATGATGAGGCCTGTCACCAATTCAAACAAGGAAGGCTTGCGATACTGAAACACAAAGAAGAGACAAGCTTGGATTAAAATATGCCTGACATGCTTCTGCATTTTGTTCCCCGTTTAGATCATTTTAAGGGAATTGCTATTTTTGCCACGGCATTTTTCTTTAGGTATTAAGGCATTGTTTATAGTATTTACAAAGTTACATTGTGAGACGCTACAATATGTATAAAAGAATGTAATGATGAAATTGATGATGCAATAACATCATCCTATCACTAATTGTTTGTGCCTCAGATTATTATTTTATTTAAACAACATGCATTATGAAAGCTGTGCAACACATTTTAAGCCCTGAAATAAGGTTGTGGGATATTAGCCTAACATATTAGCTTAACATGCTCATTCGAAATTCCTTTCTGTACTATTTTAACCGAGGCATGAACCCATATAAATTGGCTAACATCTCTGCAATAATTGCAGTCATAAATGTTTTAGATGACCATGTTAACCATTCCTAAACTATTATTCCAGAGTATAATTTGAAGGCCACAGGGGTTGAAATTCCTCTAGGCCCGTATTCTTACATAGGCACAACGCACGGAGCGAGCCCCCGAGCCGGGAGGTCAGAAGCTGCTCTGAAATTGAGCCTTGGGCCTCGTTACTATTAATTGGGCGAGTTGCCGGCACCTGTCACACGCAGTGGCCCAAAGGTAAGTCCCGGGGAGGGGGTGGAGCAGCAACGGAGGATCAGGATACTGTCCTTCTGCTGCACCTGGCTCCACAGCAACAATTTTTTATTTTTTTTAAATTAAAACTTACCTTTTGTTGGCAGCCCCAGCGGCCACTGAAGGCTCGGCACCTGCTCCATTCTATGAATTCCAACTTCCCAGAGTGGGCCTAAAGCAGAAGTTAGGTCCCTTACTTACATAAGTAAGGCCCTAACGCCTGTTTTAGACGGCATCAGGGATACCTGAAAAATGACCCAACTCAATGGTAGGTTGGATGTCTTTCAGACGTCCCACGGGCGCAGGGACATTGGTCCAGCAATTGACACACGGAGAGCCCATTTTACTTGCATAAAATGGACATAACAAGTTCCAATTTCTACCCCACTATTTGATGCCATATTAAATGATGGCAGAGAAAGCTGCTGCTGGCTTATCCAAGTACCCAATCCGAACCTTGCTAATGTGACCATACTGTTTCCTTAAAAGGGACCTGCACTGTGGTGTCACTTTATTTGATTTATTTTCTCAAGCAATGTCTGAAATGCTTGCAACTGTAAAACTGCAAAGAAGAGGTTTAGATATTTCAGGATGTTGTAAAAATTCAAAAATATGAAACTTTTACGTAGTTTGTATTACATCTAAAATGTGTCACCTACACCAGAGTGGACAAAAGCTGAAAGAATTTTGGCAGTGAGCAGGAAGTTCTCAGTCACTTTTATCTCTTTCCCTTTATTTCACCATAGAACCTGTTTATTATGGGCATCTCTATACCAATTATTTTGTGCCACTCTTAATAGCCAACAGGAAATGCTTTAATAGCCTTGGCATCTCCACACCAGTGGTTAATGCCACTCTCAACAGCCAATATGAAATACAGGTACAGAGAAGGGTGAATATCAGGCAACCATTTCAGTATTTCCTCCCTGCTTGTGGAATGGAGTGTCATCCTGAAGGATCTTCTTTTGAATTTCTAATCACTTTGTGGATATTTATTTTAAAAAGCGGCACTTTGCACCTACTTTGAGTGTACTGCCAACCATATTACACAGATCACAGATAAGACAATGGCAGTTTTTCTGAGGTAGTAGTCAACTTAGGGACACACACATTCTGATGGTGCTGAAAGTATGGAATGTTATTTACAGTAACGATACAAACTTTCTCCTGTTACATTACCTATCACATTCTCACAAATAATTTGGTAATCTTTCTTTCTTTCCCATATCGTTTAATATGGCCACAGGCTTTGTTGTTGATTTTTAAAAAAAATCAGGAAGTTAGACATGTTTTGACAAAATGATCTATTGATTATGAGGCCATTTTTGTGGCCTCTCTCAAAATAAATCAATTATCTCTAAATGAGGCATTCTCCTAATGTTAAGCAATTACTGACCACTGCAACCTCTATAAAGAAGAGTCACAACAATCGGACAGCACAGTGCCCGCAAGACAGCAAACAGTGTTTATAGTAATTCCTTTCAGCTGTCAGAGGCAGGAAGTCTCCAAAAGGGCCATTCACTCTCTCAGGGGTGAAGGGCTTTGATAATGCAGCGTGCTTTCTGCCCAGTGTAGCAAGGTCAGGCGAACGCATAAAGAGCAGCGATTAAAGAAATACAATATTAGCGAAGTGTGGCAAACCTTTCAAAGAAATTTTTGACATTATGATTCTATTTCAGAAGCTCCTTGGGCTATTTATGTTAGATATATGGCGAAGGATAACTCATTTAGCAATGGCATTCCAGAGAACTTTTTGAAGTCTGCCGCTAGAGAAAAGCTAGACACTATTAAAAGAAAACAGCACTGATCTCGGACAGATAAATGACTTAATTAAATTTTCATTAACTATGCAGTCAATTTAATTAAATATCCTTTATTCTTAAGAGGTCTGAAGATTCCCTTCCCCACATTTGTGATTTGGTGAATGTAACAGTACAGGAGCATCAGTACAATGTGGAAACCTAGCAACATTGTCTGATTTTGTGATCCATATAAAATATGATTTGTAAACATATAAAATGTTGCAAGTTGAAAGCAAATGACACATTTTTGAACACATTTCTGGTATATAAGTCATTGACAGAATACAAGTGGGTGCAATGCATTACAGGAATTTCTCCCACTGGTGACCTGGCTGGGGTTATTGATGGGGATCATCAGATCCCATTGGGTTTTTAACCGTTAAGCTCAAGAACTTAAGAGTTTGGAAAATTCAAAAAGCAAAGTCTAGATAGGATCTTTGGATGAAAAAAGACCAAGGTCCATCTAGTTCGCCTACTACCATCCTAGTAGTCATATGATACAATGATAATGGAGTTAATTACTTTTTTTGTAGTTTTTATTTGTCACTAGAGCTCTTATATTGGTGCACATCACAATTTTGGTGCTGTTTAAAGGAATGTTCCCTATCTCTCTTAATGCCAGATTGGGAGAATGCATCGTGTGGAATGGTACAAATCAGAAAGATCCCAGATTCAATTCCTGGTCTGTGTTGAGTTAGCTAATGTCAGCTGGGGCAGCGGTTCACACACTACAGCTGGCCTAACCCTAACCCTGGGCTAGTTGGGAAATGGGAGAAAATGGGGGGACAAAATAAGGATTTCTTTATGAATTGGCCTCACAGGCACTGAAGCTGCTATTGAGATGGTTTGAATGTGTGCTTTATTCAGTAGCATTGCTCTTACTGCGATAACTTACATTTCCAATAAATGGTCTTCATCTCATGTTGGCATATCCACCATTACTAGTGCAGTATTGAGGGCTGACAGCATACATGACGCCATCATACCAGGGAGTGTGACTTTGACTCTGGACGATAGTATAAAACGGGCAATATCAATTCAGCCGACAGTTATACATCTCTCCCGATTTTCATTTCCATTGAACCCAATGGAAACGAAGATCAGGAGAGATGTGTGATGGGTAGTTGAATCAATGTGCAGCCGACGCCATAAAAATCAAGGAGTGCTTTTCTAGGTTGTGTCAGGATGGAAAAAGCAAGGGGACTCATTT
This sequence comes from Heptranchias perlo, assembly GCF_035084215.1. Lineage (NCBI taxonomy): Eukaryota > Metazoa > Chordata > Chondrichthyes > Hexanchiformes > Hexanchidae > Heptranchias > Heptranchias perlo. The sequence continues at coordinate 82,343,453 of NC_090326.1, forward strand.
ATTTTTTTTAAAACATTAATGTCTAGATCCTCATTTAAATTCCTTCCCAGGGCCTCGTAAGTAGGAATATCAAGCACTATTTAATCTGGTATGATTTTAGCAGAGCTAGGAAGAAATAATGATACATGTGTAAATAAGTTTCCATTGTGGACTTTTTTCTTTTTTTCCCTTTGCTCTGTCTATATTTTTCGTCAATTTTCTTCTCATTCTACTCTTTTTTTCTGAAATCATGTCACATCCCAATTCTTAACACTCCCCCAAAGTTTTGGTAGGATACTCAGTAATAAAGTTTCCTTAAATAAGTGTGAAATCACAGAAATTCTTTGCTTCTTAGTAGAATAAATTGGAATTCCAAGGCTCCGCGGTGCAAATATTTTTCCATAATTGAGAGTTTATTATTTTATTGAAATGAAAATGGAAATACAGTATGAACACACTTTCAGGCCCATAATCTCCCAAACACTAAAGCCCTGATTTTAACTCATGGTGGAAAACTGTCGGAGGAGGTGGGGGGCAAGCTGATAATGTCAGTGTGAGGCCAAGGTCATTTTAACTATCAGGCCTCATTAACATTTGAAGGACAGAATGCACTCCTGATTTTCCCGCAGAATCGGGCAGCCCTCCCACACAATCCGTACAATTTCCAGCAGATTTTCCCGTCTGTAATTAAAGCGGGGATGGACCTCTTAAAGCGAGGTTGCATTCCCTGGTGGCACTTTTCACTCAACAACTGAGGAAGACTTGTTGGCTGCAGAGATGAGTGGAAGGGCAACCCTCCACTTTCCTGGTGCCAATCTGGAAGTCCTAGTGTAGGAAGTGAGGGCAAGAAGAGCACCCCTGGACAGAGGTGGCTGATAGGGTCACTGCCAACAGTATTACTCCCATGACCTCGGTTCAATGTAGAAAGAGGTTTAATGACCTCACAAAAGCAGCAAGGGTGAGTACAGCTCTTCATCTCTCCACCTCTCTCACCAGGACCTCACAATGCTCCTCTGCCCCCCCTCACAACTATTAACTCCCGTCCATCACATCGTTCACCATACAATCATAAGGGCATTCTAAAACATCTCTCTTGTTCATTTCAAATACACTCTCCTCTTCCTTTCTTCTCCTCACACTACACACTAGCACCATTCTCTTCTCACATACTACCATTTGTGCAATCACTAACTAGTCCCACCACTCCTTCTTCACTTCCCTTTACATTCATTACCTCCTCATCCTCATTCCATCTTGCTTCTTCTGCACCTCTCACCACATCGACTAGCACCAGCCCCACACATCTCCACTAACCTTCTCAACACACACTCACTAATTCTCACCCTTTCTTTCTGCAGGACAAGGTCGCGCTTAATGCCAGAAAGAGGAACAGGACAGCTGGAGGAGTCCCCAACATCATCGCCCTCACACAGGCTAAACAAGAAGCCCTGGAGATCACTGACACAGGCAAAGTCGTGAGCATTGGGGAAGAAGAGGCTGGTAGCATACTCAAGAAAGGTATCTGCATATTACTGGTATCCCTTCATTCAACTCAGTACAGACGTAGTAGGCTTTGCAACTTCAACCTGCATTCTCAAGACTGTCACTTGATCTTGTACAGCTTGTCTCTCCCATCCTAACTCTTCTCCCTTTTCTCTTTCTTCTAGGCACTTCTCAACATCAAGAGGCTACTGCAGAAGAACAGAACTCTGAGGAGCAGTCAGGAACTCCACCCTTCCCAGGCACTAGCTCAGACATTGGCATACCGTGTGAGGGGTCTGCACGTAGTGAAACACCCAGCACCAGTGGGCAACAGAAGCTACTTGTGGCAGGGACGGCCCAGGGTGAGCCGGACGGCAAGCCCTCTCCCAACTCTGCTGAGCAGGACAGGGATGAACATTTTGAGGACCCAGCCATGAGAAGAAAACAGCTGGCTTCACACAGAGGTAAATGGTAATGAAAGGTGCGCCAAGACATCTCACCACTATGGCTATGCGGAGGATTTTGTATGCAACCTCTGTGGTGTCATCTCGGATGGAATCATCACTCTGCAGGAGTAGCAGAGTTAGGAGATGTTCTTTAAAGCAAATCACTATAGATTGATCACTTAGGTGAGAAATGAATGGAAGGCATTTATTATGTTTGGCCTTAAATTGATCACCTTTGTCACATTGGCACTTTGCCTCCATTTCATGCCCAAGAAACGAGTGAAACAATATTCAATTTTGCACCCCACATATTTAATCAATTTCTTCTGCTAAATATTGATAATAACTTAAAAGTACATTCTTGCACTGTCTGTAATCTGCTTTATAAAATCACTTTCATCTCTCATTTAACTTATAGATGTGCATATTATTTTTGACATATGAACAATTATTAATCAACAAAGGCCTTTCCCCTTGATCCTCTATACTCCAAAATAAATTCTTAAATTCACACATGCTCTCTGTTTTACTCAATAAAGACCCAGGATTACCAAGACTGCTTTCATTACTAAAAAAAAAACCTATGTTGCAGTACCTTAAACATTTTAGCAAAATATTTTATCCAAATCATTACATGCGTGATTCACTTAGGAAAAAAGCTAGTCATACCAACTGAACTTTATAACAGTTGTTGTTTGTTTGAAGACTGCAGTATGCATATTAAATTGCTGACACTCAACACTATGCACTCTAATAATGAGCTGAAGAATGGCCATAATTTGACTAAGAAAGAAAGCATGTTGAGAATGTTATTTAACAAATAAGCACCATGCACCGTTCTGTACATACACTAATCATTTTATGTTGAACTACATAGTCCCATTTTTTGCTTTACCCAACATGTAAATGAGTCCCTTTTGATTCTGCACCAAATATCTCAAGCAAATGAATGTTACTGATTTCCCTGACTGTGTCAGTTTTACTCCAGAAACCTAAATGTCTGATGTCAAGATCAAGAAGAACAATCAAAGAGAATGAAGTGCAGGACCCAGCCAGGAAATTAACGGCACCGTAATCAGTGCAATGGTATTTGTGGTGATGCTCAAGTAGATCAATGAGGGGATTGGTTTAGTTATTTATGCCCCCTCCTGCTGGGGGAGGCCAAGTTTGCCAGCCAGTCACCCCGAATGTTGCCTCATTAATCAGGCTGGGATGGTAGCTGTGTATCATCTGTCAAACAAACCAATCAGGTGTTGAGATAAACCAGGTCTGATCCCCACTTGATACCCTTTGAACACAAGGGGTGCTCCGCCCCTTCACCCTTTATCTCATTAAAGTTAAAAAGCAAAATTAGTCTGAGACAACAGCGTGTTCAACGTTACCATGGATAGCTGATGATTCATTTTGACAATAAACACTCTCTTCTTATCTGGTAATACTTGATTGTTTTAGTTCTATCCACAAATGTATCAGATTTGACCTTTACCTAATCCCACTGTGCCCGCCCTTGGCCCCAGGACAAAAAAAAACAGGGAATTTAATCGGGATTAAAAGTGAACATGAAATTCCCTTCATATAAACAAATATAGATGAAAAATGGATAAAGAAGCCTACAGTTATCTAGAAGAAAACTTTACTGGCCCAGATTTTGCTGTGAAAGTAATGATGAGGCTAACAGTGTTCACTGTTACTTGTGTGCAAATCGGACAGCAACTTCCGGTGAGCGAGATGCGCAGTTAAACGTAAAAATCCGGAAGTTGCTGTCCGAGATGCTCTGCTCCTCCGTAAACTGCGCAAAAACGGCATCTTGCCGTTTGGCTCCTCACTCAAATGTACTGGACAAGGTGAAGTTCCTGTACTTACCTCATAGATACGGACTAAACTCACCAAAAAAAGTTAGGGCTTGTCCGTCCCAGTGTAAGTTCCTTTTTAACGTTGTGGTAAGTTTTAACTACTGCCAAACAACCTCCCTGGCACAGAAAATTAACCTTTACAAGTGTGGAGTCTCATTCCTTCAGCATTAATTATTGTTGGAGATTTCAAAAAAAATTAAATAAATGTTTTTTTTCTTATTCTTTCATAGAACAGCACAGAAGGAGGCCAATCGGCCCATCGTGCCTGTTCCAGGTCTTTGAAAGAGCTATCCAATTAGTCCCATTCCCCTGCTCTTTCCCTATAGCCATGTAAATTTTTTCCCTTCAAGTATTTATCCAATTCCCTTTTGAAAGTTATTATTGAATCTGCTTCCACCACCCTTTCAGCCAATGCATTCCAGATCATTACAACTCGCTGCGTAAAAAAATCTTTCCTCGTGTCACCTTTGGATCTTTTGCCAATCACCTTAAATCTGTGTCCTCTGGTTACCGACACCTCTGCCACTGGAAACAGTTTCTCCGTATTTACTCTATCAAAACCCTTCATGATTTTAACACCTCTATCAAATCTCCTCTTAACCTTCTCTGCTCTAAGGCGAACAACCACAGCTTCTCCAGTCTATCCATGTAACTGAAGTCCCTCATCCCTGGTACCATTCTAATAAATCTCTTCTGCATCCTCTTCAAAGCCTTGACATCCTTCCTAAAGTGTGGTGTCCAGAATTGAACCTAATATTCCATCTGAGGCCTAACCAGTGTTTTATAAGCATTTAGCATAACTTCCATGCTTTTGTACTCTATGTCTCTGTTAATAAAGCCAAGGATCCCTCATGCTTTTTTAACAGCTTCTCAACTTGTCCCATCACCTTCAAAGATTTGTGAACATACACCACCAGGTCTCTCTGTTCCTCAACCCCCTTTAAAATTGTACCACTTAGTTTATATCTCTTTCTGTCTCTTTTATCTCTCTCTCTTAATCCATTCTTTCTTCCCCTCTCTTTATTTTGCTTTCTATACCTGAGCTGACATTGAATTCACTATTTTAGCTTACTGGTTCAGACTCTGTGCTACTCATTAACGATTCTTCAATCTGATTGGTTAAGGAGATACACAGTTGCTTGCCCTGTCGAGGGTGCCATGTCATTTGGATTTCTCGCTGACAGCAACTTGCTGTGCAAAACCCTATAGAAAGTCTATGAGCAAGTGCAAGTCTAAAGAATGGCGGGCACCCTTCGTTCGCTGCTTACAGTTAAATCTGGCCCATTATGTTCTCTGAAGAAAAAGTAGTCAAAATGAATCAGAAAGAAGAAAAGCAATATGATATTTATATTTTAACAAAAGGCATATTCGAACATGATTTCCAGTTAAAATTCCTGCCTTGAATTAAATGTTGCAATAAAGTAGGTTCAGTTAATAAACACTGGGCAGTGTTTTCTGCTTGCTAAGGGCTATAAGGGTACATCACAGGAGAGAGCCACTGGACATATCTGTTCCATCCTTAATTTTGTCTCTTTGTGGAGGCCAGAAAGCCTGTTCTTTAGGGGTTGTTCCTTCTTTTCTTCTTTGCTTGGTCAGTTGATTCTGGAAAACATGCTGGAGTTCTGTTCTGCTCGTAACAGGTTTTTAACTCAGAAACACAAACCAAATATTGTGTCTGGGATAACAGCATTTTCTAGAGCTTCCCTTTAGTTCAGTAAGTGCACTGAGGGGGTGAAATTGGTGTTGGGCAGTAGGTGCAAAATGGGCACCAGCGAATCGGCAGCATGTTTTACATCGTGCTTGATTTTCTTTTCCAGAACCCAATGGAAAAGAAAGTCGGGCGGTGGTGTAAAATGGGCGGCCGAATCACCATCGCCCGCCTTGTACTGTCGTCCAAGACCAATTTCACCCCCTTAGTGTTATGGTACTCAACCATATGGGAAGGTCCCAGGTTCGATCCCTGCTTTATGTTGAGTTAGCTAATCTAACCTGGGATGGCAATAAAGAGATGTTACAATTAACTTTGTGCCCTCCCCCTCCACCAGGCAAGGAAATGGAAAATTGGCCAGGATACCTGTCTTGATCACTGTACAGTGACTCCTGCAGGAAGAATGGGTGTATGGACATCAGGTGAGAACAGGATTGGGACTTGCTTGTGATAGTTCTATTCCCACACCCCACCCTATGGATGAATAATGTGCTAGCACTCAGAGTCCAGGCCCTCACTTTGGCTGAGGTACTGCAGTGTTGCCACTACCCTTGGAACTATACCCCAGCAAGAATCACTGACTTCAAGAGAGGATGGAAAGGGGATGAAAACTGGAAAAAAAAATCTTCTAGTCAGTTAATCTCTGTCAAATAGCAATATGAAGAGAAAAATTGGTTAGCAGGCCAGCAGTGCCAGTGACCCAGCCCTTTTTAAAGTGGGTTTCTTCTTTACTGAGGCCTGGTAATAGACTGACATAACTAGCATTAGATGGAAGAGAATCCTATTTTCTTGTTATCATCAGGTCATAAACTGTTAATGGTTATCATGGCAGTCACACTGGGCTCGAACTTAGCAGGCCTGCGGGTTCCCAGCGGGTGGTCCTCTGGGAGCGTGGAAAACGCGGACGGCTAATTGCGTGCGTCCCCCACGCGATCGCGGGATAATTGAACTGATTAAGCCCTGCTTCCGGGTTCTCCGCTCCCCAGCTGCGTGCCGGCCGGCTGTGCATGCGCAGTGCCGTCGACGCGATGTAGGAGCTCCACTTAAAGGGGCAGTCTCCCAAAGCCCCTCCTGCTGCAATCATTAGGTTGCTGATGATGGCTCAGCCAAGGGGAAAGGCTGCGCCCCGTTTTTCCGACCTAGCGCTGCAGCTGATGCTGGAGGGCGTGAGGAGGAGGAGGGACACGCTCTTCCTGGAGGATGGACGCAAGTTCCCTGCCGCCGCCACCAGGAAGGCATGGGCAGAGGTGGCGGCGGAGGTGAGCAGCAGGGGCAACACCCCAAGGACTTGGGAGCAGTGCCGCAAGCGCTTCAATGACCTGACTAGGTCTGGCAAGGTGAGTACACCAACGCACCCTCCCACATCCCGTCCCCACCATCACGCCAAACAGATCACAACCCCTCCTGCACAGCCACCACTACGCTCCATCAGCAATCCTCACAGCCACTCATTCACCATCCTCGCCGTGCCCGCAAGTACCCACCGTCCCTGACCCCACCCGAACACTACCACACACCCCAATCCCCATGCAATGGGATGGGCACGTGGCCCACGCATCCTCCCATCCATCTGCCCCACGCTCAACCCAACCACACCGATGCTCGATGCGTCTCACGATGCAATACGCACCCACTCACGCATCTGTGTTTTGCCTTCACAGGAGAAGAGGAGCAAGAACAATCGCGAAAGGGCACGCACCGGAGGTGGCCCGCCGCAAGTGGTGGAGCTCACCGACGCCGAGGTGGAGGCGCTCGACCTCGCCCGCACGCGACATTGCCTGTCGGTGGCTGATGGCGAGTGTGTCGCTGCAGAAACGGCCGGTAAGGGAAAGCTGACACTCAACACCCATGATCGCGAGTGACCGTATCATCACCTGCCATCAGGCGCACTGTCAAGTTGGTCCACATGCCTCATAGTGCCCTCTGTTCTCTTGCAGGGCCGTCTGTGTGTGAAGCGATCGAGGAGGGCGATTCCTCAGAGGACATGGCGGTCTCTGAGGGTGCATCGTCACATCAGAGCCAACCATCCACCAGCGCAGAGACACGCACCTCGGTGGGTCCCCCTCGCCAACTAGTTGGGGTAGCACTTGGTGAGTCACCGCGCACGAGTGAGCATGAGCAGACCCTGGTGGCAGGGGCAGCCGCGGAGGGTCCGCGACGGAGGGAGCACTCATCTCCAGGCTCTGCTCAGCCGGACCCAGATGCTGAACCCAGGGGGCCACCAGTGAAAAGGAGAGTCGTCGAGGGCCACCAGCTAATTGCTGAGGTACTGGGAGAGGTGCCGCGCGCATTGTCCACAATTGCGCAGGCGATGGAGGAGTCCAACTCCTGCATGCGGGCATTGGTGGCGCAGGCACAGGAGGGTACCGGCGACACAGTGTCGCGGGTAGGTGCGGGACTGTCTGCGGTGGAGGACAGGCTGGCCTCCCTCGAGCGTCACGCACAGCTCCAGATCGAGTCCTTGCAGGCCCTGACAACGTCTGTACGGATTCAGGGTGAGCAACATTCCGCCGCCATCAACAAGCTGACGGATACACTAGGGGTGGCCTTGCAAGGCCTCACACATGCCATCCAAACTGCCGTCCAGCAGGGTGGAAGGGGTGATGTGGGCCGAGGTCACGAGAGGGATGGTGGTGACCGGGGACATGGAAGCGGGGACGCTTCTCAAGGCGCCCCCACGTCCCACCCGTTGCCCACCTCTCAACCAGTACCTGCAATGGTGCCTCCTCTCCAGGTGGCCGAGTCTGCCCCTGCCCCGGTGCAGGAGGAGCAGTCTGTGGAGGTGCCCTCACGGGCACCGAAACCCAGGGGCCGTCCGCCAAAAGCATCTACCCGGTCAAGGCGAGAACACGAGCAACCTGCCACTACCTCTGCTGGAGCCACAGGGGTAGCACCACGTAGGGGTACCCGGAAAAGAAATCCAAAGGCGTTATAATCACAAAGGGAATACACCAGGGTGTCTATTAATTTGTACATTTTTTTTTATATCATGTCACATTGGACATATTAAATAGTCTATTCTCACCACTCCTGCCACCTCTCGTCCATTCTTCCGCGGCCTGTGCAATAGGTGCGTTCCGTGGAGGCCATCATGACGGCGAACACCTGCTGCCGCCCATTGGGCACACTGCTGTGGGTGCAGGATTACTGGCAACACTCTTCAGTGGAGGGGGCTGGTATGGCCGCTCGCATGTGCCGGTGAGGAGATGCGAGCGCCTCGCAGTGTCTGACTCTAGGAGAACCGTTGACGTATGAGTGCGTCCCTGGCCCGGCGACCATCCCGGTGAGTCGTGGTTCGGCGCATGGGTCGTCCACTATCCTCTGGCGCGTCCTCCTCCTCCGCCTCCTCCTCCTCCGCCTCCCTCAATGTGGGTGGCGGGTGTGGATGGGGCCTCCTCCAGCGGCACCCCTCTCTGTTGGACCATGTTGTGCAGGGCACAGCAGACAACTATGATTCGTCCCACTCTGAATGGTGTGTATTGGAGCGCTCCCCCAGAATGATCAAGGCACCTGAAGCGCATCTTGAGCAGCCCTATGGTCTGCTCAATTGTAGACCTGGTAGCAGTGTGGCTGTCATTGTACCGACGCTCCGGCTCGGTGATGGGGTTCCTCAGAGGCGTCATGAGCCACGTGTGTAGGGGATACCCCTTGTCGCCGAGGAGCCAGCCGTTGCCGGCGTTGGGTGCCTGCAGGATGGGCGGGACGGCGGACTCCCTGAGGACGAAGGCATCGTGGCAGCTGCTGGGGTATCTGGCGCACACGTGTAGGAATCTCTGGCGGTGGTCACAGATGAGCTGGGCGTTCATGGAGTGATACCCCTTCCTGTTGATGAACAGCCCTGGCTCATGCGGAGGTGCCCGTATTGCGATGTGGGTGCAGTCGATTACACCCTGCACCCGTGGGAAGCCGGCCATGGCATGGCATCCAACCGCCCTCTCCATCTGGCTGCGCTCGTCCATGGCGAAGTTGATGTAGTGCGAGGCCCTGCGGAACAACCCATCGGTGACCTGCCTTATATGCACTTGTGTGCAGAGGACTGACAGACCCCGGTGATGTCCCCGGTGGCACCCTGGAAGGAACAGGATGCGAAGAAGTTGAGGGCAGTGGTGACTTTGACGGCGACAGGTAAGAAGATGCTGCTTGGTCCATCAGGGAGCAGCTCGTCGTTAAGGAGGCTGCAGATGTCGGCTACTACCTGGCGATTGACTCTGAGCCGACGTATGCACTGCTCCTCGGAGAGGTCCATGAAGCTGAGCCTCGGTCTGTACACCCTGTGCGGAGGGTAGTGCCTCCTGCGACGCATCTCTCTCTGCGGTTGCCCTCCCTCCTGCTGTCAGGTGGGTGTGCCACCGCACCGTGTTGGGGGGCCCCACGTCTCCGAGGCGGACGGCGTGGACTGCGAGGCTGCTGGGGCTGGTCATGCTGTTTGTCCTCCGACGATGTCAACGCACCACCCATCTGGCAGGTGTTGGTCTGAGGGGTTGTGCAGGGTAGGTGGGTGGTTCCTCGGACTGGGGCTGCGGTTTCGTGTCGGTCTGTCCTCTGGCTTGGCGGGGGGTGGTGGAGGGCAGGGGTTGCCCTATGTGACGCGGTGGCCTCCTGCGTGGGTGAGGGCTCTCCCCCGTGGAGTGCACCTTGGCACCTGCCACAGGCTGCTGGCTGCAACACGCCTGGTTGGAGAGGGACTGTTTCCCCCAGTGTGTGAAACTCATTGCCTTGAACCTAAAATCCCACACTTCCTCTTTTGACAGCTGCTTCAGCTCATTAAATTACCTCAACAAGCAAGGTAAGTACTCTCAAGTGGAACCCCGCTGGCTTTAATTGCCTGCGGGATTCCCACCAGCGGGGCCTGCATGCGCAGCCCCGCACGTCAGCGCGGTACCTGGAAGTGGCCGGGATTTCGTCGCGATCCGGTCATGTGACCGGATATCGGGATTTTCGGGGCCCCCCCGCTGGGAACCCGCCGGAAACACGACGCTAAAATCGAGCCCACTGTTTCTGATAACCATTAACAGTAGAACCTGGCCCAGGTTGTCTGATTTTATTTAACCAATTTGTCGCAGAGTCACGATAATTAGTGACTCTTTTATTGGGTTCTCTCAGAAAGTAACCATTTTATATGCCTTTCTCTTCATAAGTTACTTCCATTATTTTAGTGTTTAAAGAAAGTAATAAATGTGGCTCCTGGTGCACTTCTGTACCAAAGATGTCATTGTCAGCCAATTTTAACACAAGTGGTTAACTCGTTTATTTAAAACGGCTTAACACATCTGCTAAAACAGCAGACTGAGGAATGTCAGACGAGCATGTCAAGGGTTTGTCCACTAATATCACCAAGAGTCATTTCCAGCTATACTCTAGAAAATTAGTACTGTCTAAACTCAGATTTTGCTGACTTATCTACCGCCACCACAAGCCTGAAGGTGAAGGCCAAGCATGCCCATTAAGACCTTTTGATAAAATGGCAGTTGTACCTGCAATGACACTAAACTGCAATCCACGTCATGTTGTGTTCTACAAACACAGTTCAACAGCGTCGCAAACAATATAAAGTCAGACCCATTTGTCTCAAAGCTACCTGTCACGCTTCTTTCAGTTACATCAAGTTAATATGTTTTCACCAATGAAATCAGAAGGTCCAACTGAACACAGACTAATGTTACAGTGATTGGTTATTATTTTCTTAGTAGCATAATTACTCTACAGGGTGTTCAGCCAGCCAACAGATAATAAATCAGTTTAATTGCCTGCAACAGAAATCAAAAAAAATAAAAAGGTGGAAAACTCCAAAACTTCTCCATGCTGTGATTAATATACACTGTTTATTAGTTAAACAGAGGATAATAGATGGCTAGCAATGCGTTACATGGCAGTAATTTAAATTGTGTGATTTAAACTGCATGAGCGAGCTCGAGTGGTTTATGAACCTCAGAAGAGCCTTGAGATTCAGTTACTGCCTTAAACTCACTGCCAGATGTCTGTTATTCTTCATAATAATATAGTTTATTTTTTTTTTAATAACATTTTTTTACTTTTCTTGTCCTTACACATTGGGCAGACTGAATGCTGCAGAGGCATGATATGGGTGAAAGGGTAATGCAGTGAACAGTGACGTACGTGTAAGAGAAAGGCTAGCATTTCAAATACAATGAATTAGATGGGAGCCCTTTTTATGCACAGTAAGATCCCGTGATGACTGACTGGTTAATCTGTTTTTTTGGTTGTGTCAATTGAGGGAGGAATGTTGACCAAAATCCCAATTAAACTCCTTGCACTTCTTCACGTAGTGTCATAAGATTATTTACACTCATTCGAAAGCACTCCCTCATTATTGCTCTGATGTGTCAGCCTTTATTACGTACTAAAGACTTGGAAAGGGGTATGAAGCCATATCCCTTTGACTCAGAGGCAAGACTGCTAACGATTAAGCCATGCTGACAGTGAAATAATTAACTAATATACTATACAGAAGATATTGGATGGCTATCAACAAATTACAAGATACTAATTCAATCAAGGGGTTCAGTTGGCATCATAAATCGCAAAATGAATTCTAAACACAGTATATCCAATAGCTGTACAGGGATATTGGATTACTGCCTTTAATTCACAGGCAGTCATCAAACATTATTTATAATAAATGAAATAAGTACTATTTTTTATAAAAGATGTAATGGTGGTAGGTTCTTCTAATATTGCATACATGTTAATTAGAGCAATGCCACATGACACAGGGCCTCTTAGATTATCAGACTTTGCAATATGGATCGAGGACTTTTTCTGGTAGTGATTATGCAGAAATTTACTATCCTTCATATGTATACTTGTGTTCGCCCTAATTGACAACTGAGCATTGTTTCCATCTGGCACAGGCACGATGGGCTGAATGGCCTCCTGTGCTGTATCATTCTATGATTCTATGATTTAAGTATACATTATCCTTCTATAATTTATGTAAAAATTTTGTGTTGATGCCTTTAATTACCAATGAACTGTGAAGTAGAATTTGAGGAATGTAGAGCATTTTCCAATTCATTCTCTTCTCGGAATAAATTAAGGTATAGGATTTATTTTATTGGTGGCAAAAGCCTCCTTTACTGCTCAAAGTGTTAAATATTCATGATCTCAATGTGGATGAGAGATAATCTGCAAGACTTCGCTACCACTGAGCCCCCCATATTAGCCAACTGGATTCTAAATACAGCATTTGTGGCAATATTGAATGAGACAACTGTGTCAGAAAGCTCTCAATATGTAAAAAACAATAAATTCATTCAGAGAATTTCGACCTGTTTAAAAAAAGCTCTTCTAATTTCAGTTGATATTGGGCAACTGTACAAGTCATTTGTAAATCATCACTCTGATCATTTTATTATGATATCTCTGTATGTGAATTAAACAGCTGTTAAAATAATAGTCTTTGGTATAGTATGACAATTATAGGGTCATGCCAGGGGTAGATGAAAGTGTAGCAATATCAAGGAGAGAATCATGAATAGCTGCCTAGATAGTGAGTGCACACTTCAGAGATCACTACAATATGAAACATATCTAATAGGCACACCTCTCAACTGTTCTGTTACAATTGGGATATCCTGACGTTAAACAGTGTGCTGAGAAAAGTAGCACTAGTGAGCAAGTGTCAACGGCAAAATGAGCTGAACTCATCTAGAATTCCACCCTTTCAACATATTGCAGGTTGATGGGTATGTTAATGGCTGACATAATGCAGTTAATGCTGTTCTTTAACCTCTGGTATTTCAGTAGGAATCCAATACACACCTTAATCATATGTAAGGAGTCGCACAACACCAGGTTATAGTCCAACAGCTTTATTTGAAATCACAAGCTTTCGGAGCTTTGCTCCTTCGTCAGACTTCACCTGATGAAGGAGCAAAGCTCCGAAAGCTTGTGATTTCAAATAAAGCTGTTGGACTATAACCTGGTGTTGTGCGACTCCTTACATTTGTCCACCCCAGTCCATCACCGGCATCTCCACATCATGACACCTTAATCATAGAATCATAGAATGATACAGCACAGAAGAAGATACAGATCCATCGTGCCTGTGCCAGCTCTTTGAAAGAGCTATCCAATTAATTCCACTCCCTTCCTCTTTTCCCATAGCCTTGCAAATTTTCCTTCTTCGAGTATTCATCCAATTCCCTTTTGAAAGTTATTACTGAATCTGCTTCCACCACCCTTTCCGGCAGTGCATTGAAGATCGTAATAACTCGCTATGTAATTTTTTGTTCCTCATGTGGTCTCTGGTTCTTTTGCCAATTACCTTGGGCACGATTTTAACATTGAAAAACGGGGGGGGACATTGAAAATCGCAACCATTTCAGATCTACCCTAACCCGCCCACAACCCTCCTCCAACCCGCCCACTTCCAGTTTTCATCGGGGCGGGACGAAGGTGCAACTGAGCCTTGTTAATGATCTGGCCCACCGAATTCAGGGTTCCTGGTCAGGCAGAACACAGTTTGAATGTGTTCTGTCTCTTCAGCTTCCAGGCAAGGGGGAACCAGGACAATTGGTCTCGTTATCTCACAGATATAGCTTTTATGCCATGGTCCATCTGCACACTGCCTAAAAAAATGTTGTTTGCAATATTAGCATATGAACACTTAATGTGTCCATATAATATTTGTTTGTTATTTTAACATAAACATTGTCTCATTTATTTTAAAGTTATCTGCAGCCCATTTTACAACCACCTGATTCTCTTTTCCATTGACTGTCGATTCGTTAATGCTCATTTTGTGCTACTGCCAAAGTTGAATTTCACCCCACACTGTTTGTAACATGTGCAATTTTTAAAGGATCAGATGAACCAGGTTGTGTGCATTTTGTAACCATGGAAGTCAGAATGTTGATAACTCATAAAAGAATTGGAATTTGTATGGCATCTAATAGTATGTTTGCAATTGCATCTTGAGGGCAAATCAGACCCAAAATTGTCCAAAAATCAAAAGAGTAAATCATGTCAATGAACTGTCCTGAATCAATACTTGTATGCCTTAGATGTATTTTAAAAATCCATGACTGCTTTATAATGTAAATGGCACAGCATTGTAACATTTAGGTTGTTCCCTTTCTCTGACTATTAACAATGCAAAATTACTCAAAGTGGCATTTTTGCACAAAATTGCGTGGCACAACCATAACTTAGATAACTTTTTGTAGACCATATTTTTAAAAATGAGCCCGAAGAATAATAATAAACACATGGCAGACTAAACATTTTTAAAAAGTTTTTCTTCCGTATTTGAATCAGTTTCTCCATTTCGTACAAAAATATGCAATTTTCATTTGCTTGTGAATGCTTACATAATGTTTCCCGAATGGGGTTTATCTGAATGGCTGCCAATGCCAGCTTATGTGACAAATATAATACAGCGTTTCCTGCATGGCACCTAACAGAATAAAGATTGCCAAGAAATTAGAGAAAAATTATGCTAAAGTCATTATTAATTCAGTGCCAAGTTTACTTATTAGAGGAGGCCCATTTTTACAATCCACAAAATGTTTCCATAGCAAAGAGATACACTACGCACAGTTTTCAGCCCCTAACACTTACCTTAAAGTCCCCATTCTTGGTTCTCTTATTCCTCTGCCTAGGTTTGAGTTATACTCCTTCATGAGAAAAACTGTAAGCAAAGTCTGCATTTTAATGACCAGCGAGCAAGTAACAATGCTGGATATAAACTTTTGGAAAGAGTCCCCCTCATTACCATGTCTCCGAAACACTTTTCAGAAGCGAAATGTTTGGATCTTTTTCCTGCACCCAACGTCGTAAAGTTGGCATAGGGCCCTTTTCCCCAATAAATATATTCTTGCCAAATCCTATTAAGGAGGCAACTCTCTAGCCAAAATCTTTTACTAGCTGCCAAACCTCTACTAAATAATTCAATTCAATTTGCAATTATTTGTTCAATGAGATCATATTAGATCCTCTGAAACACAGGATTAACATTAGTTCATACGGCTCCTGTTTTCAGTTTTGAATAAGCTACCAGGGCAGAATATTTGGCCTAACTTATAAAATAAATGACACCACGTGAACAATAAATGAGATTGAGGCAATGGGTTGGAATTGCCTGTGCTTTGCTGCATTTTTCAGGGGTACCTGGGGTGGCTAATGGAGGAAAAATCAGAGGAGGTTGAAGCCCACCTTTGGGTCGTTGCCCCAAACACTCAACAGCGGATTTTCCTCAGGCCCTGCTGGGACCTAATATCATCAGCTACCCCACCACATTTAATGGGGTTTGCTATAGGGTCACATTTCCCTTACTTTCCCTATAGCTGCTGTGGTAGAAACCGCCTGAGAGAAAGAAGTGTTGGGGGCTGTTTACCACGGTCTAGAGGCGCTCCATAGCTGAAGACCATAGGGACTAGGTAAGTATGTGTTTTATTAGTGTTAAAGTTGGTTTTAATTATTTTTAAGTAACTTCTGGTGAAGTTTCTTTTTTAACTTTTCCCTAAGGCTTTTTAAACTTTCATAATTCTTTGAAATATTTTTAATGTATTTGTACAGATTTAAAAATTATTTTAAAAGTTTTTTGTTACCATATTTTTAAGTTTTACTCTTGCAGTTTGGGACTTGAGAAGCAGTAAAGTCTCCCTTAGGCCTCTTCCGTTCCTCTGCTTTGAGGAGCAGGAAGAGAATGAGGAACAGGCATCCCACCTCAGGGATGCCAAGCTAAACAGACATTGTAGATGGCCTCCAGCCCCTATCAACTGGCATCCACAACTCCCCATTTGCAGCTACAGTTAGGCTCCTTCATTATGATCCTCAGCAGTGCTTGAGAAGGCTGTGTCTACCTCACAAAGGAAAAACTGAGTTGTGTCAGTTGCCAAGCAGCTCAAAAGGGAAATCCACAACCAAGATTTGAGCCTGCTGCCAAATGATCCTGCCACCATGATCCCCTTTTAGTAATAAGCTCAATTCAGTCGCTGGTTGACATATAGCTCTCCTGCAGAATTACCAAGGCTCACATTTGGAGATCATTCTGCTACTTTTGGTGCAACATTCTCCACCTTGTTCCAAATCATTCTGCACGTATCCTGTCAGTGACAAAAAAATCTCACTGATGTCAAACCTGACAACCTTCCTACTATTTAAGATTCCCCTTGGTGCCTACTCTGATGGCCCTTTTCAATCTTAGCCTCCACCTCTCCTAATATGGCAAGAGATTCTGGTGAACAGATAATTGGGGGATTAAGGTGGAACTTCTTTGTCTTTGGCTATGGGCAATTTCGCCTTTGAGACAAATGTAGAGAGAATGAAGGTATCCTGTGTGCCATCGTATGGAATACAATCCAGGTTTCAGAAGGCATTCCCTAATGGGTTTGAGGTAGCATTCACTGTCAAGGCCACCTCCTTCCATAGGCCTGATCATGCCAATCATCGGCTTTCTTCCCTGAGGGCTAAAAGCTGGGTCTTCTTTTGTTGGACTACAGACAGTAACACCTCAACTGACGAGTTTATATAATTGTGGGCTTGATGCCCTGAAGAAGCACCAGCCTCAGACATTATATTGATGCACATTGTCATAATGGCAAAATGGCTGTCTTGATCCTCCCAGCTGTTGCAGCAGCCCTGGATTTTCTACCCCCACCAATGTAGGCTTCCTGTAAATGGCTCTAATAGGGTCTCAAACTCACTGTGAATATATAATGAAGGTTCACTGAGGAAAATTGGGCTGTAAATGGCCTGATGAGGAAAATGTGTCCATTTTATGTTGTAAAGGAAAAATCAGCATCTGGCGCAGTAAATAGGGAGTCAATATAAGGTATTGGAACATGACTCCTGGTTGGTGAGGAGAACGTTGCTGATTTTGGGAACGTTTTGGTAACTAATATGTTTTTTCTGCAATGTGGTAAATCATGAGTTCATCACGTCTCTAAGTACTAAACAGTCAATTCAGTTTTACTTGGTTTTACTAGCTAACATAAGAAAGCATGGAATGACAAAAGGCTATTGTCCCATCAAAACCATTCGTACTGCAGATCACATATGATGTACTCTAACACAGACTTCATCTCACTCATTTAATCTCCTGAAGGAAATTTCTTCATAAATACTCCATAATCTGCAAAGATTAGTAAGCAAAGCTTCAGAATATTCTTCTATTTTCACATCATCACTGTTCAACCTTGCCCTCCACAGATAACATTCCCTCCTGCTCTAGCAGCACAGGAACTATCATGTCTCATAAATTATTTAGTCACCTCAGCCTTATTATCTACAATCCCATTCCCAAATAGATATTTATCCAGGTCCTTTACAAAGGAATTAATCAACTCAGTCACAACTGCTTTAGCTGGGTGCATGTCCCATGTTTCCACGACTGTATGGGGAAAAAATGTTTCTTCTAATGTCATGGGGGGATTTTAACTAGGAGCGAGTTTTGGACGGGCAGGTGATGGGGTGAATGTCAAAACCGTCCAACGTCATCAGTTTGAGATCTGAGCTATTTTAACTCCCGAGCCTCAATTACGTACCACTGTAACAGACAGAAAGAGGTAACTGGCCGGCTAGTTAAAATTGCAAGGCTCACAGGCTGCTCGCAGCTGGAAGGTAAGTGGCAGGGAGATGGTTTTGGTGGGAAGGTGGGTGGGAGCCTGGGGCAGCAAAGGCTGAGACATGTTAAATAATTACTTTGTGTCAGTATTTACAGTAAAGGAAGAGGATAGCATGTTGGACACCCCAAGAAAACTAATTTTGAATCAGGGATGGGAACTCACCATAATTAACGTAAGCAAATTAACGGTAATGAAGAAAATAATGACACTAAAGAGTGAAAAAATCCCCAGGACCAGATGGTTTCCACCCCTGGGTTATAAAGGAAGTAGGTGAGAACATTGCAGAAGCCCTAACTATAATCTTCCAAAGTTCTCTTGATTCAGGAACCGTTCCTTTAGATTGGAAAATTGCACATGTCACTCCACCATTTAAGAAAGGTGAGACAGGGAAACCAGGGAATTATAGACGAGTTAGCCTAACATCTGTTGTCGGGAAATTACTAGAGTCTATGGTTAAGGATAGAGTGACTGAACACCTTGAAAGTTTTCAGCAGATTAGAGAAAGCCAACATGGATTTGTAAAGGGTAGGTTATGCTTGACAAACTTGATTGAATTTTCTGAAGAGGTGACTATAGTAGTGGACAGGGGATTGTCTAAGAATGTTGTTTATATGGACTTCCAGAAGGCATTCAATAAAATCGCTCATAACATGTTAGCTAAAATTGAAACTCATGAAATTGAGGGCAATTTATTGACCTGGTTAGGAAATTGGCTGAGCGGCAGGAGACAGAGAGTAGGGATAATGGGCAGGTACTCAAATTGGCAGGATGTGACTAGTGGTGTCCCACAGGGATCTGTGTTGGAGCCTCAACTATTCACTATATTTATTAACGACTTAGATGACAGGATAGAGTCAGATATCCAATTTTGCCGATGACACAAAGATAGGCAACATTATAAGGGGTGTAGATGGAAGCATAAAATTACAGAGTGATATTAATAAATTAAGCAAATGGGCAAAACTGTGGCAAATGAATTTCAATGTAGGTATGTGTGAGGTCATCCACTTTGGACCTAAAAAGGATAGATCAGAGTACTTTCTAAATGGTGAAAACCTCGAAACATTAAAAATGTCATGAACAGGTACAGAAAATAATCAAAAAACTAATGGAATGCTGGCCTTTATATCTAGAGGACTAGAATACAAGGGGGTAGAAGTTATGCTACAGCAATACAAAGCCCTGGTTAGCCCACACCTGGAGTACTGGGTTCAGTTCTGGGCACCGCACCTTGAAGGGAGTGCTACATAGATTTATTAGAATGATACCTGGACTCCAAGGGTTAAATTACGAGGTGAGATTACACAAACTAGGATTGTCTTCTCTGGAATTTAGAAGATTAAGGCTTAATTTGAAACTATTTCTGCTGGATGGGGAGTCTAGGACTAGGGGACCTAGCCCAAACATTATAGCCAGTACTTTTAGGAGTGAAGTTAGGAAACACTTCTACACGCAAAGGATGGTGGAAGTTTGGAACTCTCTTCCGCAAATGGCAGTTGATGTTTGTTCAATTGTTAATTTTAAATCTGAGATTGATAGATTTTTGTTAAGCAAAGGTATTAAGGGATATGGGGCTAAGGCACGTATATGGAGTTAGGTCACAGATCAGCCATGATCTCAATGAATGGCGGAACAGGCTCGAGGGGCTAAATGGCCTGCTCCTGTTCTCATGTTCCTATTTCCATTGTGGGGCCCAGAGCAGCTTCATGTTCCTCTTGATGGCTCCACAAAGGAAAGTTTAATACTTATTTTTTATGACTGCTATAGTTTTCAAAGCAGATTTCACTGATAAGTGTGGCTGTAATTGGCACCTCATTCAGACCTCAGTTAAAAGGCCATCAGCAGGGATCTATTGACATACTAGCATCCCGATTTGCATGCATATGTGAGGCTCCTGCCTGATTTAGGCAGGCACCTCATCCTTCGCCAAAAACAGCGGCATTAAAATCTCTTGCAGAACGGGAACTGAGCCATTCTTTTTGAATTGCCACCCCCGTCCCAGTTTCTGCTGAGCAGGGGAAACTAAAATTCCCCCCCCCCCCCCCGCCCCCCTTCGCTGAGTCCCGTTGAGGCTTGTTAGAGTGGCATTTTCGACATCTGAGCTGAGAACGGGTCTCCAGCTCTCCCTGTCTGCCATGGCAAATGGATGGCACAATGAAGCATACTGGGGGAGGAAAGAAAGCAAAATAAATTTTAGACTGCTGGCAGGTCCAGGAAATGACAGTCCCCTTAGGTAAGCCCATTCTGAATGTTTTCAGATGACAAATTTGATGCTGATTCAAGCACCAACAACATCAACTTGCATCTATAGCACCTTTAACTTAGAAGAACACCCCAAGGTGCTTCACAGATGTGTAAGTCAAAAAATGGACACTGAAACAAAACGATGTGAGATTATTTGGGATGAACAAAAGGTGAATATTTAGGAGGATCTTAAAGGAGGAGAGGGAGGTGGAGAGGTGGAGGGATTTGGAGAAGGAATTCCAGCCCATGGGGCCTATAAGCGGGTGAAGGCACGGCTGCCAATTGTGGAGCGAAGGGAGGGAAGGATGCACAAGAGGCCAGGAGTAGAGTAACGGAGACTTCAGGATGGAGGGGGTTGTAGCGCTGGAGAAGTTTACAGAAATAGGGAGGGGCAAGGCCATGGAGGCATTTAAACATAAGGATGAGAGTTTTAAATTTGAGCAATTGAGGGACCAAGGCCAAGGGCAGGGGTAATGGGCGACTGGGACTTGGTGTGGGATAGGATATGGGTATCACAGTTTTGGATGAGCAGAAGTTTACGGAGGGTGGACAATGGGAGGCTAGCTAGAAGAGCACTGGAATAGTTGAGTCTGAAGGTGACAAAGACATGAATGAGATGGTCTGAAGTAGAGGCAGAGGTGGATGATGTTACGGAGGAGGAAGTCTTTGTGAATAAGAGGATATGGGATCGGAAGCTCAGTCTAGTTTCGAATAGGATGTTGAGGTTGCCTGCTAGGCATTCCCATTCAGCTCGCCTGAGAAGACCATTTGAATTTCAGGTAGGTTTTGGGAAAGGGACATGGACCAGAAGAGGGAGTGAGGGGCGACCGGAAGAGGGGGGCAATCGAGAGGGGCGGGTGATAGCTAGAGGGGGGAGCGACTGTAAGAAGGTGGTGATCGGGAGGGTGTTTTTTAAAAAAAAATGTACTTTTCTGGTGGCGACCTGCAGAGGTCTGTTTAAGGACGACTGGTCAGGCCGCATGTAAACCTGGTTTTCCTGAACATAGCTAGTGCTGGTGCTGGCTGCGTTCAGGGCAAACCAATTTGGTAAAGGAGACATCAAATAGGTGTTAGGTCTCTTATTTGCATATGTAAATTTCAGGCGTGGGCCCTGAACACCTGTTTTGGTGCATTTACCAATATGGCGGGCAGAGCACTTCTGACTCAGAATGTGTGCGTCGCACGCCGCGCGCCATGTTGAACACCATGGCGCCCATTTTATGCCTGTAAAATGGGCACAGCATCATCGGATTTCCAGAACAATGAGTCCTACTTGCCAGGATAAATAACATGAGGAAACTAAACGGTAGGTAAAACGCTGCATCTCCTTCATCTTTTACAAAGAGCTCTGGAGGTAGATACTTTACTGACATGCCTGAAGGCTGGACTTGAATCTTGTAATTAAATTAAATGGCAGGAAATATCTTATCCATATGCATGACCACACAGAAAGTGTAACAGGAAATCCTTTCTTCACAGAGGAATTTACATAGTTTGGAAATAAAACATTCTCAAAAAGATAGAGCGGGTTGGGAGAGAGGAGAGACGTGGTCCACATAAGTAATGGAATCTCTTCTTACTCCTCAACTGTCATGTACAGCTGTGCGTGTAGGATGATTGCATCTTTTTAATCATTTTGAAACAGAAATATTGATTTTCTCTAAGCTTTTACACTATTATTTCATCAATTTTAGTAGTATTTATGGCTTAGTTAAAAAATCACTTGCGTATATTCACTAAAAAGATGATATTTAATTATTGTGGTTTCAGGTGTTAATGATCCCTCTCCTCCTCACCCTGTGGAAACATTCTCCAACTGCACCGCTATTAAACTTTAAGAATGGGGTAAGAGTTCTGGTGAAATTGCAGGGGTAAAAACTTTGATGGGTCTGCTCTGCCGGTGCATGTGGGGGAGTGGGAGCAGAACCCATGGCCACTGAGCTTGTCTAAAATTGCGGAGATGAGCTCATTGGCCTGGTTGAGGCAGGCGCATCGCACCCGCACAAGTGCTTCAGCAGTGTCCGCCCCGACTGAGGACTGGAATGTCAGAGCAGCTTCCTGTCATCCAGATGCATTAAGTGTGGTCGGGGACTGTCAGAAGCAACAGAGAGCAACTGGTTCTTTAGGTGGACATTCTGGGTGGATATATTAAAAATTACTACTTGTGCTATATACAATATTCCTCAATCTTTGCTCCTGTATATTATTTAAGTGTAAATAAACTGGATAGTTATTTAAGCCTGTACAAATCTAGTTTAGCATGTGATCTTTTCCATCATCTGTTAGACTGAACACTGGGAATCCTATGTACATTTTGGTACGTGATTTACTGTAATTATTGTCATCCTTTGATCTGGGCTTTGTTAATTCTGTAATGCAGTCAACAAAAATGCAGATTTTAGATTGTAAGAGGTGTGGCCCACTTACAGAAACTGTGGTGAAGCTAATTGATCAGGAAAACAGTGTTTGAAAAACCTGAACTGTAACAAAAACAACTGCCATTTATATAGCACCTTTAATGTAGTAAAACCTTCCAAGGCGCTTCACAGGACTGTTATCAAGCAAAATTTGGCATCGAGCCACATAAGGAGATATTAGGACAGGTGACCAAAAGCTTGGTCAAAGAGGTAGGTTTTAAGGAGCATCTTAAAGGAGGAGAGTGCAGTACAGAGGCAAAGAGATTTAGGGAGGGAATTCCAGAGCTTAGCGCCGAGGAATCTAAATGCAGTGGTGGTGGAGTGATTAAAATCGGGGATGCGCGAGAGGCAAGAATTGGAGGAGTGCAGAGATCTCGCAGGGATATAGGGCTGGAGGAGGTTACAGAGCTAGGGAGGGGCGAGGCCATGGAGGGATTTGAGAACAAGGATGAGAATTTTAAAATAAAGGCGTTGCCAGACCAAGAGCTAATGTAGGTCAGCGAGCACAGGGGTGATGGGTGAACAGGATTTGGTGCGACTTAGGATACGGGCAGCAGGGTTTTGGATGAGCTCAAGTTTATAGACAGTGGAAGATGGGAGGCTATCCAAGAGAGCATTGTCAAGTCTAGAGGTAACAAAGACATGGATGAGGGTTTCAGCAGCAGATGAGCTGAGGCAGGGGTGGAGACGGGCGATGTTACGAGATAGAAGTAGGCAATCTTGGTGATGGAGCAGATATGTGATTGGAAGCTTATCTCAGGGTCAAATAGGATGCCAAAGTAATCAGCCAAAGTTATTATATTATTTGCTACAAGCTACAAGGCATATGGTATTTTATTCCCAGGCTAACTTGACTGAACACATTTCAGTTTTATGGGTATAAATCTAAGTTTATTACACATCTGATAATCAGACCATTTAATCATTTTTAAAGAAGATAATTTACCCACATCATTCCTAAGGTTCTGTTTATTTGGCTGGTCTTATTTTCCACAGTGAATCTCACGTCTGTCACTGGATCACACAAGTTACCTAGGAAAGGTCAGCATCAATGTGCATCTGACAATTGCTCAGTTCCTGATTATGTGAAAACTAGGAACCTTGGTAGAATAGCAAGATTGCTTCTCTTCTTGTCAATAATATAGTGGGAATTATAATTATATGTTATAAATGATATAATTTTTAATTGGAAGAACATCAGCAATGGAGTCTCAATATCAGCAATTCTGCCATAATCACCAGCAAAGGACATCTCTTACGACGTCACAGGTTTTTGCCCTAAGGCAGCCTTTGAGGTTATTCACCTCTCACGGTAATTTGTAAAAATTATTCTAAATATTTTTAGTAAACTAGGCTGTTAGTCAATATTGGCCCAGAACTTGCTGTAGCAGAGCCAGGAATGCTGTTAGTTAGGCTTGTCCTTGCCCGTTTAATCTCTGTGATATTTTGCACCACAAGCTGCTGGAAGTGTGAGATGGAAACAGGGTGGCGCCCTCTACAGGGCATCTGGGATCTGAGTGAACAGGGCAAGAAACTGTATATCTCCTTAACCAATCAGATTGAAGGATTGTGAAATTAACAGCGCAAGGACTGAGAAGGAAGTGTAAGTTAGAATGGGTGAATTCAATGTCAAATCAGGTACAGAAAGAGAAATAAAGAGAGGAAAAGAAAGATTGGGTTAAGAGCGAGAGAAAAAGGAGACAGAAAGAAAAAGTAAAAAAAATCATTTAAAATTAACAAAAAAATTCTCCAGCAACAATTAAAACCTAAAGGAATGAGACTCCACACTTGTATTATTACATAGAATTACATAGAATGTACAGCACAGAAACAGGCTATTCAGCCCAACAGGTCCATGCCAGTGTCTATGCTCCACATGAGCCTCCTCCCTCCCTATTTCATCTAACCCTATCAGCATATTCTTCTATTCCTTTCTCCCTCATGTGTTTATCTAGCTTCTCCTTAAATGCATCTATGCTAGTCGCCTCAACTACTCCTTGCGGTAGTGAGTTCCACATTCTAACCACTCTCTGGTAAAGTTAATAGTTAATTTTCAGTTCCAGAAAGGTTGACTGGCAGTAATTAACACTTGTCATGTCGTTAAAAGGGTACTTAGCCTTGAAATGACATGACTTAACTTTCTGTGGCGTGATGACATGACTTAACTTTCTGCACAAATACAGGAACTTCAGACTTCAATGCATTTCAATGGTGAGTCAGACAGCAAGATCCCGTTTTCACAAAGCTAACGGTGGAGCGGCGCATCTCGGACGGCAACTTTTGGATTTCCGCGTTTAACCACGCATCTGCCCTCGCCCGCGGTTGCTGTACGATTTGCACATAAATAACGGTGAGTGCCATTAGCCTCACCGCTATTTTAACAGCTAATTCTGGGCCATTATTCAACAACTTAACTTACAATAATTTGCCTCTTTCTAGGAAACACATCTTCAGTAATCAGCAGAATCTACAATATTTATGACCTTATTGCCTTAAAGGTACATTTTAACATAATTTTCAGTTTCAGAAAGTGTTTTAGGTTCAATTGATTTTCAGAATGGCCTCTCATTAGAACTGATATAGATTCAATTCCCTGACATATCCCATTACTCACAAGGAATTCACTTAGACTAAAAGTACTGCCACAGGACTACTACTCAGTGAAGCATTCCAGAAAACAGACTAAAAGGAATGACTACGCAAAATTCCATTAAATAACATTTACGGCTCCCCTGATGGCTCAGCTGGTTAAGTCAGTGAGCAGCTGAGCTATAAAGACCAGTAAGTTCCCAGGTTTGATCCCTGGTCTGTACTAGGTTACCTGATCTCAGCCAGGTCAGTGATGGGGCACTACAGTTCATCTCGATGCTCCTAGGTTCGGGAGGGGAATATCGGACATGGTTCCCACTTCTGAATGCTGGCCACCAACCCTTGCTGGATGTGCCTGGACGCGGATAGGATTGATTATGATGATTCTCTCTTCCCCCTCCCCCCGCCTCATAATATGCAGGTACCTATATAAATAGTGCCACATGGGAGAGGGCCTGGCACCTACGGAATTGACCCTCAGCAAACAAGTCAACTCCACCAGGAGAGAAGAAAAGGGAGAAAACTGTCAGAAAAAGGAGCAACGACTAATGAAAAAAAGGTTGACAACAAAAATGGATTTTAAATATCACAGCAAACTAAAAGTCTTACTGTTTTTCAAGCAATATATGCTCTCGTGATTATTCCTTAACCTCTTAGCATAAACTCCCGATGAACAAACCCCTCATTTGGTGGCAGCAGTGTTTACTTGGTACTGTTATGATTTGGGCACCCTCTGGATAATTGTTCTTCTGCCCAGAGCAATGGACTATCTCCACAGACAAATATGTGAACCAAACCTATGACCTTATGCATGAAGTAAGCTGTGGTGGGGCGGGGGGGGGAGGGGATAGCTTGCCTGGGGTGAACAATAAATCCTTTTTGCTGCTGATAAACTCACTGAAATTTGTTTGAGAGGCCTCTTACTCTCCGGATCTCTTTGATAGATAGATAAATAACATTTCCACAGACTATGTCGCTCAGACTATAAGCTACAAATTAGGTTTATTAAGAAACATAATTAAACAAAAGTAAGAGTAAACACAGCAGATTTCATTAGATTACAGAACTTTACTCATCTCATAGGAATGGTTACAAACCAATAAAAATGTTTCTAGGTCCTTGAGGCTCTCCATAATAACATTTCACTTATTCTAGCATCCATAATGTGAAGTCAACTGCTCGGTGAAGCAGAAATCCACTAAAGAGCCTAGATGCAGGGCAAAAATTATACCTACCACTTTGAAATCTGAACTAAAACAAAGGAATATCATATCAAAGAGGTCTGTTTCACAATTAAGTACAGCTGTCACTCACAGTAGGTTTTAATGTCACCAGGCTGATCTCCCAGAACCCTGGTTCCAGTCATACAACTCCCTTCAAAATGAAGCCAAGCAATGACAGCCTTACTTGTAAGATCCTCTGATGTGCCAAACAGTCACAAATGATTAGCTATGCCTCCTTCTTGCATCCAGGTAACTAATATAAAGTGCTTCTGTCACACAGGTCTACCTGACAATTAACCCTCAATAAGAAGTCTACCTAGACAGAGGTAAGTCATCTGCCCTTTGAAGTGAAATACACAATTAAAGTGTACTTCAGATATTCACACAGTCTGTGTAAACAAATCAACGAGCCATCTTCTGGCCAGCTAACAAATTTCCATTAAGGAAATACAAGAGTCTTTTCTAATTAGAAACAAGACCAATCTTCACTGGTACAACATCAAAAATTGCTGTCGATGCCAATTTGCAGATCCTGCACTTTGATGCATACCTGATTCAAGCAAGTATACAGTCGCAATGTACCAATGAATCGATGTTTTCTATTCATCAATTACTTACATTTCAATAGTGCCCCTCATGTACATAGACATCACAGAGCTTTTTACA
The DNA here is from genome assembly GCF_035084215.1 of Heptranchias perlo. Lineage (NCBI taxonomy): Eukaryota > Metazoa > Chordata > Chondrichthyes > Hexanchiformes > Hexanchidae > Heptranchias > Heptranchias perlo. The sequence goes on from NC_090326.1 coordinate 82,370,650, forward strand.
GGGCAGTAAACCAAAGAGCAGACACTGAGCAGAAGGAACTGAAGGAAAAGAGAAGATTGGGCTGAAAGGATGGTTGAACAGTGGGGTCTTTAGATAGCTCTCAAAAGCAGGGACGGAGGTGACTATGTGGAGGTGTTGATGGATGGAGTCCCAGGGGATGGGGAGCATAAAGATGAAGGGAGTGACTGTTGATGGTGGAGTCGATGGAGCAGTGCAGGAAGAGTAAACTAGTGTTGAATAAGCAAAGGATTCAGGGACGTAAGGCTGGAAATTGCTGAGGTAGGTTGGGACAAGGCCATGGAGAGATTTGAAGTGAGAGAAACAAATCTTATTAACTGCCATTACACATTCTGAACCAATGAAAACAATAACGCACATATCTCTGATCCAAACACAAGGACGATCCCAATTATTCAGAATTTCAATGTTCAACGTATCGAATGTGGCCAATTTATCGGCTGACGTCAAGTAAGGATAATGGTTCTTGTTACACAGCTAGTCTTTCCTATGTCAGCACCACGTAAAAGGTTATTTTTTTTTGATGGGTAGTGCAATGGTGCAGTACATAGCAGCTCCACCAGAATGTGCCATGAAGTGATAAGATTTGAGTTGGCCCTCACAAGTTGCTGATCTTAGCTGTGCCATCGGGGGAGGTACAAAGTGGAGGCCATGTGCTTCCCATAGGGAGGGAAGACAAAAAGGAGATTCATCCTGCACTGGTCTCGTGCTCCTCCTTGCCGCTGGTTACAGAGCAGCACTGGCAAAGGCATGGGAGCAGGCTGCCTGGCTTTCCTCTTGGCCAGGGTATGATGTGTGGCAGAAGGAAACCTAGAAAAGGCAAAGGGGAGAAATATATAAAATAACTCAGCCCTCAAAAAGGATAATTCACATTGATACTTCTACGTTATTATAACACTTTTTAGAGAGCATTGCATTATTTAAAAATCAGTTACAGAACAATGATGTTTGGGTGAGATACAAATGCTGGAAGCTGCTCATGTTTTACAAGCAAGCTGTATCAAAACAGAATTCATCACTGCTTTATTGTAGCAGCTCAGCCATGTATTCATTAGGATCTAAGGCTGCAGTTGGTCTTTTATCACTTAACATAGATTTCATAAAATAATAATTATCCTTTTTGTCAGCATACTTAAAATGTTTTAGTTAAGAAAAGTTGTAAGCTCAGAGATAACTTATGTCAACCCTTTAAATTTCAGCAACAAAATAAGTTAGAGGATGACATTCAGTCTATTCCTAGCAATAAAGTTAATCAAAACATGTTTAGAAATTACTTGTTAGGCATTAATACATTAGTAGAGCATATATTGAATTTAACATGGTTGGGAGTCAGCAATAAGGCTAAAATTTACTTTGATTGTTCAGGTGACATCATAAGAACGAAGCTCATGTGGTTTACGGAATCATCTGAGACTCCAAGATTAAATCAGAGCTTTATTATTTAATTGTTACCATCCATCATTTTTTTTACAATATAATAGTCTCAAATAAATGAAAACAGCACTAAAGACAGATATAGGCAGAGCTAGGTGTGACACTCCTCTACTTGGGGGGCTCCAGAAGTGTCTACAATATAAACTGGATGACAAAGGGCAGTGTGGATCATAGAACAGGAGCAGGGGTCAGCACTCCCGATTTTCAACGCTCCTGATTTTCCAGTGATTCATTTTAAAACCCATTTTTCCTGCATTTACTTTACGATGTGAAGGCATTGGTTATTAAAGTCAGCAATAAACATTGGAATTCAAGCCAGCATCTCACTCTGGTGTTGCCACTTTTCCAGAACACAATTTCATTTTTGACTTGACAAAAGGAGCTGAAATGACACGGATTGAAGGCACTGATGGGCTATATGTGATGTGATTACTGCAGAATAATGTCATCACATCATTTACAAGAAGGTGTGGTAAAGGAATTATTTTTGAGTTGTAAAATAATATGAAAGAATTTAGAATCTTTCAAATATTATATTAATTATTATTTAATGCTTAAAAAGAGCAATGTGCCACTTGATGGAAAATATAAAAAGCAATTAAGTCATAGAATGACTAAATAAGGGAAAAGTCTTGTGGCTATAGGCATTGAGTGCTGGATTATCATTCTGATAACATGTTGCCATAGGTTACTATGCAAATTGTGTTTAAAAGTAGACATTAGGAATTCAAATGTATAATTAAATTAGACATAAATAGTTTGCATTTTAAATCTTATATCCCATTGAATGCCCATAAAATGTTCACTTGTAGTTTCTAAAAGTTAGTTTATATTCCACAAACGTATCTTTAGAAACAGAATTTGCAATGGATAAAATATCTATAACTAGTTGAAGCGAAGCAGAAAAATCTGAAGGCGTCCCTCCCCCAACTCAATTAAAATCTAGAATGGTCAAAAATCATGTGTTGGGGTAGGGTGGCTTCATGGAATGCTCCTTCACAAGTACGCAACTTCAGAATGAAGCACAGATCTGCTCCCACAATCTTCTGATGAATGTGACTCGTCCTTTGGACCACAATCCTTCTGTAACAATAACCTTAGGTAACCCTCCAAATTCTTGTCACAGCATTGTTGTGCCAGCTGTATGCAATTCCTGTTTATTTAGTAGGGTAAGTGTTAAATGGAATAATATATTGGTGGATGTCTGATAAATCAGTTACCATTCTCATGAACTGCTCCCCGGATGATATTTAATTTTGTAATTTAAAACATCTCACAGTGGTGCAGTGGTCTGGAATGTTGTACTTTTCCTCTGGAATTTCAGTGAGCCCCTCTCTGCAAAAGTGTGCAGTTACCACTAATTGTTTCTGTTGATATATAAACTCTATTGGATGCTAATATGCTTCAGATTTAAATAGTAAAACACACTAGGCCTTTTTCACCTAATTGTTTACTACCTCATAATTTCTGGAGTTCCGACATCTATTGCTTAATTAAACAGCTTTTGTGTGTCCAACAAACACCGGGCCTGTAGCTTGAGCTGTTTATTGCTCCAGAAACTGTTTGATGCCAGGTACTCTGAGCACATTGCTATTGTATTTCACTAAATTATTTAACTGCTTTAATATTGTAATAGCTAATATTCCAGAGGTAGCTGAGGTATCTCATCCTATTCAGGATTGGAGAGCAGTGGAACAGTATTCTCTTCCAGATTTTTTTTAAATCATGGAAGCCATTTACTGCGGTATAACCATCTGAACTCTAAATGATATAATTACAGTTGATTCCGTTTGGCATATTGTTTTACAACATTAAAGTGTTGAGAGGTACTTCATGTTTATTAACGGATTGTTAATGGTGAAAGGAATGCAATTGTGCTGTGAAGATGTTGGCAGAGAACTTCTCAATAAGTTAGCATTAATTAGTTTGTGTGACCCATCATTGGATCATTCAAACTGAGATGGTTAATTTGAACGAGTGACACAATCACTGACATAATCTCAGGGGCATAGTCTCAGGATAAGGGGTTGGCCATTTAAGACTGAGATGAGGAGGAACTTCTTCATTCAGATGATTGTGAATCTTTGGAATTCTCTATCCCAGAGGGCTGCGGATGCTGAGTTGTTGAGTATATTCAAGGCTGAGATAGATAAATTTTTGGAATCTAAGGGAATCAAGAGATATGGGGATAGGGCGGGAAAGTGGAGTTGACGTCAAAGATCAGCCATGATTTTATTGAATGCTGGGGCAGGCTCGAGGGGCTGCATGGCCTACTCCTGCTCCTATTTCTTCTCTTCTTATAATGTGAGCGAAGAAGCAATTGTCCTAAAATTCAGATTCAGATGCAGAGAACTCCACTGCTCAGAATTTGCTAGAAAAATAACGGTGAGTTAAAGATGCACGCCATTATTAGTGCGCAAAAAAAGCAGCAGTTTGTGGCAAGGAAGAGACATGCCGGGTATTGCGAATCACCACAAATTGTTGAATGATTTGTGGCGCTCCGCTGTTGGCCTCGCAAAAGCGGGATCTCGCCTTCGGCCTCCCATGAGTGTCAAGAAATTGCTGGATTTGTGCCTTAAATATGAATTAAACTTGTCAAAGAAAGTTATGGGTTGCTATTTCACGGTGTAAGGACTCTGTTAATGGGGTGATTTATGGTCCTGACGTGCCACTCAATCTCGGAGGCCAAGAAAGGGAACAATTAAAAGTATGGAGTTTCATTCCTGCAGGTAGTAAATTGTTCCGAGAGGCTTTTAAAATTTTTTATTTAAAATTTCTTTTCTTACTTTTCCTTTCTGTCTCTTTTTTTCACTCGCTCTTAATCCAATCTTTCTTTTCCTCCCTTTATTTCTCTTTCCGTATCTAATTTGACTCTAATTCACCCTATTTCCTTCTCCGTCATTCGCTCTGTTTCTTTCTCTATCCTTAAATCTCATTGGTTAAGGAGAGAGACTATCGGTCCCATCGTTCACCAAGGTCCCAGATGCCTCATTGACCTGTTATCAGCTCGCACTTCCAGCAATTTGCGGTGCAAAAATAATTGGAGCTGGAGGGTGAGGAAATAAATACAACTCACAGTGCATGCTCCAGCAAATTCTGGACCTAAATTTCATATGACTCTTATTAATTATCACCTGGGAGGCTTACATTGAGAGAAAAAGAAATAATGGGCCAGAAATCACTCCTGAAATAATGGAGGAGCTCAATAGCGCTCTCAGTTTTTAGTGGTGAATTGAAGGAGCAAGTTCCCGGGCTTGCACATGCACAGTAAAACGCAGAAATCCGGAACTTGCTCCTCGTGGTTTGCAGGTGATATGTCTGCTTCGAATTAAAGGGCCATCTCACGCTGCAATCAAAGAAATCACTGATAAAGCACCAACTTGCTTATCTGCCCAGCTGGAAAGTAACTAATTACGCCACCAAACAGGTACGCTTAAAAATAAACTAAGTTTTAACAGCGCGGTAAGTCTTAATGACTGCCAAACAATTAAAAATTAACTTTTGAAAATATGGATTCTCATATTACTCCAGTTTTTGGTCATTAAATTTATTTTTTAAAATTAAAGTATTCTTTTTTTTTTACTTTTTCCTTCTGTCTCTTTAATTTAATTCAATTATTTCTTCGGCTTTTTTAAAGTTTAAAATTTTTATTTACAATGATATCCGGAATATAACTTTAAATCAATGAAGTTTGCTTGCCTGGAAGTGGAGTTGAGGTTGAAGATCAGCCATGATCTTATTGAATGGTGGAACAGCTCGTGGGGCTGTATGACCTACCCCTTCTCCTATTTCTTCTAGTTTTGAGCAATGAGGCCTGAATCTGTGGGTATGACTTCTCTTCCTGACAGACCTTGTGGGCGTGTCTTCTCCTCTCACACACTTTACCAGCCGCGCAGCAACTCACGCTGCTCAGAGGCTGGGTTGATAGCCCACATTTGGTTTAAAGTTCAAATTCAAGCAATTGGATGTCACAGAGCCCACAGTAAGTATTTTCGTTAATTTAATTCACAGGAGCTGCAGTGAGTGTTGCCTTGGCGCTTGGAACATTTTCTGGCCCACTATTCCATTCCCAGACAATATTATTTCCCACTTTAGTAAGTATACAAGCACTGATCCAAAAAATAAGCCAAAAACTATGAAAATGCAGTAATATTTGTCTAAACCCCAACTTGAAACACTTTGGGACATCCTGAAATCATGAATGGTGCTATGTTGCAAGTTCTTTTGTTCTTTCTTGATCAAGTATTTCTTAAAGACAACAGTTTTCTAAATGCAAAAGTTTTACTAGGCAGTTTGCAAAGAGAAGTGCACAATTTTTATGACAAGATAGATATGAGAAATTCCACAATTTCCCATGATTAGTAAACACTCTGAGTACACTTGTTGCCTGTCACAGATAGTTAACAGAATTGCAAGACCAGGCATTGTCCAAAGAAAGTATATAACCAAACAGAATAGGACTCTACAAAAATTGTTTATTTTGCCAATTTTGCTTCCCTCCTCCTCTCCTGAGGGCAATATTCATTTTCGGATACAATGCTACAAGGTGCTGATCACCTTCCAACACCTTAGCAAGTGACAATTTTTCATGTGTGAGCCTGAAAACCTAGTGTTCACTAACTGTTCTACCATAGAATGCATCACACCCATGCAGTTAGTTGATGTGCATGTAAGGCTCTTTCTACTGGGTGAGTTTACATTCTTTTGCCAGGTTTTATGAGGTAAGATAAGAAATCTGAAAATTAGGTGAGCAAAATGCAGAGACCCATGCTGAAAATATGCTTTAGTGGGGCAATATCTACAGAATATTTACAGCCTGTGCCATGCCATCCTCCAGAATGAGAATAGCATTAATGTGGGGAAAGGGAGGCTTCTTTTTGGAAATAAAGGAAGATTTTTTTATGTTTGATTTCAAATAGAGCCAAACTTCACTTAATAACATGAAACACAAAATAAACTCTAATGTATAATATAAAAGCTGATTTCCACTGGGTGCCTGGACATTTAGATTTACAAGAGTGTATAGTTTATGTTCATTATTAGTTTTTAGAAAATATATACCAAATATAACCTGAAACAAATTGAACATATGCTTATTACTTTTAAGGTATTTCAGCACAATGAGAAAATTTAACTGTAAATTTATGCCTTATTTGGTAGGCTTCAGAACAGTTTCCTAACTCATTCTTTTCCAAAGAAATAAATTCCTGCTATTGCTGTGTAAAACCCTCAGAGTAAAGTATTATTCCCTTCTCTCTAGTCTTCCATGTCTTGGATTTCCTTCATTCACCACTGCATGAATCATTTTTACTTCCTGTTTCTATAAGGTATTTCCTGCTTAGCTGTGTGGAATAACCCCATTGCTGAAGCCGAGCATTAGGAGCTCGGTCAAGTTTCACTTTAACAGCTCTCCATTTTAGCTGCATAATTTTTCACAACTAATTGATAGTAAAAAGGAACCAAATCACCAACTGTCCACCCTGCAATTTCCTCTAATCATTTGTCTTCTGGATGAAAAAAGTTCGATGAACTTTGATATTTTTGTGGTTATAACTAAACTTGTTTTCTCCAGTAGTTTAATTCACAAATGGCCTGTCCAGCATGTAACTGAGCCACACGACAACAACCTGCATTTTTATGTCACTTTTCATGTGATAAAAGACTCGAAATGCTTCACAGCAGCGAAAAATAATCGGATATTGAGCAGTGGTGGAAGTAGGTCAAAGAGATTTGTTTTGAATTACATTGAATGTGCAGCACAGAAACCATTCGGCCCAACAGGTACATACTGCTGTTTATGCTCCACACGTGCCTCCTCTCTCCCTACTACATCTAACTCCATCAGCATATCCTTCTATTCCTTTCTCCCTCATGTGTTTATCAAGCTTCCCCTTAAATGCATCTATGCTAGTCGACTCAACTACTCCTTGTGGTAGCGAGTTCCACGTTCTAACCACTCTCTGGGCAAAGAAGTTTCTCCTAAATTCCCTATTGGATTTATTAGTGACTATCTTATATTTATGGCCCCTAGTTCTGGTCTCTCCAGCAAGTGGAAACATATTCTCTATGCCTACCCTATCAAACCCTTTCATAATCTTAAAGACCTTTATCAGGTCATCCCTCAGTCTTCTCTTTTCTAGAGAAAACAGCCCCAGCCTGTTCAATCTTTCCTGATAGGTATAACCTCTCAGTTATGGTATCATCCAAGCAAAACTTCTTTGCACCTTCTCCAGTGCCTCTATATCCTTTTTATAATATGGAGACCAGAACTGTGCACAATACTCCAAGTGTGGTCTAACCAAGGTTCTATACAAGTTTAACATAACTTCTCCGCTTTTCAATTCTATCCCTCTAGAAATGAACCCCAGAGCTTGTTATGCTTTTTTTATGGCTTCATTAATCTGCGTCGCTACTTTTAGTGATTTTTCTAACTGTACCCCCAGATCCCTTTGCTCCTCTACCCCATTTAGACTCTTATTATCTAAGCAGAATGTGGCCTTCTTATTCTTCCTACCAAAATGTAATACCTCACACCTATCTATATTGAAATTTGTTTGCCAATTACCCATCGCTTGCCCATTCTGCAAGTTTATTAATGTCTTCTTGTATTTTGTCGCAGTCCTCCTCAGTATTAACTATACCCCCCAATTTGGTGTTGTCTGCAAACTTTGAAATTGTATTTCTGATTCCTGAGTCCAAATTGCTTACGTAAATGGTGAACAACAGTGGTCCCAACAACAATCCTTGTGGAACACCACTTCCCACCTTTTGCCCGTCTGAGTAGATACCTTTAACCCCTACTCTCCGTTTTCTGTTTCGTAGCCAACTTGCTATCCATTCTGCTACTTGTCCCCTCAATCCACATGCTCTGACCTTAGTCATGAGTCTACTATGCAGTATCTTATCGAAGGTCTTTTGAAAATCCAAATACATTACATCCACCACATTATCCTTGTCTACCCTTTCTGTTACTTCTTCAACAAATTCAGTAAGGTTGGTCAAGCATGACCTTCCCTTTTGAAATCTGTGCTGACTATTCTTTATTATATTTTCATTTTCTAGATGTTTTTCTATTACATCTTTGAGTAAAGATTCCTTTATCATTCCTACCACCAAAGTTAAGCTAATTGGTCTATAGTTCCCTGGACTTGTTCTATCTCCTTTTTTTAAATATAGGAATCACATTAGTTGTCCACCAGTCCTCTAGCACTATTCCCTTTTCTAATGAATTTTCATATTTGTAATAGTGCCTCTGCTAACTCTTCCCTAACTTATTTTGAATTGCACAGATGAAGGGGTTTTATCCTCTCGAAGTTTGATTAGTTTATCAATTATCTCCTCCCTTTCTATTTTAAGTGTCTTTATATCTTTTTTGATCTCTTCTTCTAATGTCATGCCCACCATGTTAGTCTTCCTGGTAAATACTGAGGCTTCTTCGACAGCACCTCCCAAACCCACGACCTCTACCACCTAGAAGGACAAGGGCAGCAGGCACATGGGAACAACACCACCTGCACGTTCCCCTCCAAGTCACACACTATCCCGACTTGGAAATATATCGCCGTTCCTTCATCGTCGCTGGATCAAAATCCTGGAACTCCCTACCTAACAGCACTGTGGGAGAACCTTCACCACACGGACTGCAATGGTTCAAGAAGGCGGCTCACCACCACCTTCTCAAGGGCAATTAGGGATGGGCAATAAATGCTGGCCTTGCCAGTGACGCCCACATCCCATGATCAAATTTTTTAAAAGTAATTATTTAATATTTCTGTCATTTCCTGTGAGTTTATCGTGTGTATCCCTTAGTGGCCCTATCCCTATCCTGATTTTTCTTTTGTTATTTGTGTCTGTAGAATACTTTACCATTTCTTTTTGTATTAATTCAACTGATTATCAATAATAATTTCAGCTCATGATAGTCAGGCAAGTTCTGAAGTTTATTTAAGAAAGGATTTAGAGGGGATTTGAGAAAGAACTTTTTCACCCAGAGGGTGGTTGGAGTCTGGAACTCACTGCCTGAAAGGGTTGTGGAGGCAGGAACCCTCACAACATTCAAGAAGCATTTGGATGAGCACTTGAAATGCCATAGCATACAAGGCTACGGACCAAATGCTGGAATATGGGATTAGAGTAGACAGGGCTGATGGCCGGTGCGGACACGATGGGCCGAAGGGCCTCTATCCGTGCTGTATAACTCTATGACTCTATGACATACTTACATTGGAGGCAGTTCAGTGAGGGTTCACTAGGTTGATTCCGGGTATGGAAGGATTGACTTATGAGGAAAGATTGAACAGGTTGGGTCTATCCTCATTGGAGTTTAGAAGAATGAGAGGAGATCTTATTGAAATATACAAGATTCTGAGGGGACTCGATAGGGTAGATGCTGAGAGGATGTTACCCCTCATGGTGAAATCTAAAACTAGGGGGCATAGTCTCAGAATAAGGGGTCGCCCGTTTAAGACGGAAATGAGGAGGAATTCCTTCTCCCAGAGGGTCGTGAATCTTTGGAATTCTTTACCCCAAAAAGCTGTGGAGGCTGAGTCATTGAATACATTCAAGGCTGAGTTAGACAAATATTTGATCAGCAAGGGAGTCAAAGGATATGGGGAAAAGGCAGGAAAGTGGAGTTGAGGTAAAAATCAGATCAGCCATGATCTCATTGAATGGCGGAGCAGGCTCGAGGGGCCGAATGGCCTGCTCCTGCTCCTATCTCTTATGGTCTTATGGTCTCTTATGGTATTCCTTGATAATTCAATTTTGTAGTTTCTCTTTGCCTTCCTAATTTTTTTTAAACTTCTTTCCTAACCTTTTCATATTACTTTTTGTCATTCTCTCCTTTGTTGTCAATGTACTTAGTGTATGCCTTTTTCTTTCGTTTCAACTTTGCCCTTATTTCTTTATTCATCTATGGTGTACCATTACTGGCTAGTTTGTTCGTGCTTTTTAGTGGGATATATTTCTCCTGGACTCTATTAATCACTGTTTTAAATGTTTCCTGCTGCTGTTCTATTTCTTTGTTTATCAATAAGTATTTCCAGTTTATTTCCCCTAGTTCCATTCTCATCCCCTGAAAATCAGCTTTTTTCCAATTTATTACTTTAGTCTGTGTCTTACTTACGTTCTTCTCATTCTTTATCGTAAACCTTATTATGTTGTGATCACTATTGCCTAAATGTTCCCCTGCGCTTACTCCTCTTGTCTGTTCTGGTTCATTTCCCATTACTAGATCCAGCAGTACTTCCTCTATGGGCTTTTTACATACTAGGTCAGAAAGGAGTCTTGCACACATTGTAAAAACTCTATTCCCTGTACCCCTTTACCTTAAATGTAGGGGGGCATGATTAAAAAGTTTGCAGATGATACAAAAAATTGGCCGTGTGGTTGATAGTGAGGAAGAAAGCTGTAGACTGCAGGAAGATATCAATGGACCAGTCAGATGGGCAGAAAAATGGCAAATGGAATTCAATCCAGAGAAGTGTGAGGTAATGCATTTGGGGACGGCAAACAAGGCAAGGGAATACACAATTAATGGTAAGATATTGAGAAGTGTAGAGGAATAGAGGGACCTTGGAGTACATGTCCACAGATCCCTGAAGGTAGCAAGACAGGCAGATAAGGTGGATAAGAAGGCATACGGGATACTTTCCTTTATTAGCTGAAGCATAGAATATAAGAGCAGGGAGGTTATGTTAGATCTGTATAAAGCACCAGTTAGGGCCACAGCTAGAGTACAGCGTACAGTTCTGGTCATCACATTAAAGGAAAGATGTAATTGCACTACAGAGGGTACAGAAGAGATTTATGAGGATGTTGCCAGGACTGGAGAATCTTGCTGTGAGGAATGATTGGATAGGCTGGGGTTGTTTTCTTTGGAATAGAGGAGGCTGAGAGGAGAATTAATTGAGGTGTACAAAATTATGAGGACCCCAGATAGAGTGGATAGGAAGGACCTATTTCCCTTAGCAGAGAGGTCAATAACCAGGGGGCATAGATTTAAAGTAATTGATAGAAGGATTAGAGAGGAGTTGAAGAGATTTTTTTTCACCCAGAGGGTGGTGGGGGTCTGGAATTCACTGCCTGAAATGGGGTAGAGGCAGAAACTCTCATCACATTTAAAAAGTACTTGGATATGCACTTGAAGTGTCATAACCGACAAGGCTACGGACCAAGAGCTGGAAAGTGGGATTAGGCTGGATAGCTCTTTTTCGACCGGCACAGACACGATGGGCCAAATGGTCTCCTTCTGTGCCGTAATTTCTATGATTCTACCTTTTTTTGCCAGTTCATTTGTATTGTATTGAATACATTGGAGTTTAGAAGAATGAGAGGTGATCTTATTGAAACATATAAAATCCTAAGGAGACTTGAAGGGGTAGATGCTGAGGGGACGTTTCCCCTTGTGGGAGAGACTAGAACTAGGGGACACAGTTTTAAAATAAGGGGTCTCCCATTTAAGACAGAGATGAGGAGAAATCTTTTCTCTCAGAGGGTCATGAATCTGTGGAACTCGCTTCCTCAGAGAGCGGTGGAGGTAGGGTCATTGAATATATTTAAGGCTGAGTTAGATAGACTCCTGATTAACAAGGGAGTCAAAGGTTATAGTAGGTGGACGGGAAAGTAGGGTTGAGGTCACAATCAGATCAGCCATGATCTTATCAAATGGCAGAGCCAGCTCGAGGGGCCAAATGGCCTACTCCTGCTTTTAATTCGTATGTTCGTATTTGGGGATAGTTAAAATCTCCTATGATTATTATTCTATATCCTTTACTCGTTTCACATATTTACTTACATATTTCTTCTTCCACCTCCTTTCCACTATTAGATGGTCTGTAGTATACCCATATTAGCACGATTAATCCCTTCTTATGTTTTTTTTCAATCCATATAGCTTCTGTTTCTATCCTAGTGTTAGTTATGTCTCTTTTTTCTACTGCCATTATGTTATCTCTAATTACTAGGGCTACTCCACCCCCCTTCTTCCTACCCTATCCTTTCTGATTATGTTGTAGCCTGCAATATTTAGTTGCCAGCCCTGTTCTTTATGTAGCCATGATTCAGTTATTCCTACGAGATCTGGTTCCTCACCATGGATTATTGCCTCCAGTTCCCCCATTTTATTTTGGATGCTGTTTACATTCCTGTACAGTCCATTTAATTCATCTTTAATAGTTGTTAGAATCATAGAATCATAGAAAGGTTACAGCACGAAAGGAGGCCATTCAGCCCATCGAGTCTTTGCCGGCTCTATGCAAGAGCAATCCAGCTAGTCCCATTCCCCCACCCTATCCCTGTGGCCCTGCAAATTGTTTCCTTTCAAGTACTTATCCAGTTCCCTTTTGAAAGCGAAGATTGAATCTGCCACCACCACCCACCCTGGCAGTGCATTCCAGATCCTAACCGCTCACTGTGTTAAAAAATTTTCCTCATGCCACCTTTGGTTCTTTTGCCAATCACCTTAAATCTATGTGCTCTGGTAGTTGACCCTACCGCCAATGGGAACAGTTTTTCGCTGTCTACTCTGTCTAGACCCCTTATGATTTTGAATACCTCCATCAAATCTCCTCGCAACCTTTCTCTGTTCCAAGGAAAACAACCCAAGCTTCTCCAGTCTATCCACGTAACTAAAGACCCTCATCCCTGGAATCATTCTAGTAAATCTTTTCTGCACCCTTTCTAAGGCCTTCACATCTTTCCTAAAGTGCGGTGCTCAGAGCTGGAAACAATACTCCAGTTGTGGTTGAACCAGTGTTTTATAAAGGTTCATCATAACTTTCATACTTTTGTATTCTATGCCTCTAGTTATAAAGCCCAGGATTCTGTATGCTTTCTCAACCTGCCCTGCCACTTTCAACGATTTGTGCAGATATATCCCCAGATATCTCTGTTCCTGTACCCCTTTTACAATTGTGCCCGCTAGTTTTTTAAATTTGTTCATGGGATGTGGGCGTCGCTGGCGAGGCCGGCATTTATTGCCCATTCCTAATTGCCCTTGAGAAGGTGGTGGTGAGCCGCTTTCTTGAACTGCTGCAGTCCGTGTGGTGAAGGTTCTCCCACAGTGCTGTTAGGAAGGGAGTTCCAGGATTTTGACCCAGTGACGATGAAGGAACGGCGATGTATTTCCAAGTCGGGATGGTGTGTGACTTGGAGGGGAACGTGCAGGTAGTGTTGTTCCCATGTACCTGCTGCCCTTGTCCTTCTAGGTGGTAGAGGTCACGGGTTTGGGAGGTGCTGTGGAAGAAGCCTTGGCGAGTTGCTGCAGTGCATCCTGTGGATGGTACATACTGCAGCCACTGTGCGCCGGTGGTGAAGGGAGTGAATGTTTAGGGTGGTGGATGGGGTGCCAATCAAGTGGGCTGCTTTGTCCTGGATAGTGTCGAGCTTCTTGAGTGTTGTTGGAGCTGCACTTATCCAGGCAAGTGGAGAGTATTCCATCACACTCCTGACTTGTGCCTTGTAGATGGTGGAAAGGCTTTGGGGAGTCAGGAGGTGAGTCATTCGCCACAGAATACCCAGCCTCTGACCTGCTCTTGTAGCCACAGTATTTATATGGCTGGTCCAGTTAAGTTTCTGGTCAATGGTGACCCCCAGGATGTTGATGGTGGGGGATTCAGCGATGGTAATGCCGTTGAATGTCAAGGGAGGTGGTTAGACTCTCTCTTGTTGGAGATGGTCATTGCCTGGCATTTGTCTGGCGCGAATGTTACTTGCCACTTATCAGCCCAAGCCTGGATGTTGTCCAGGCCTTGTTGCATGTGGGCTCGGACTGTTTCATTATTTGAGGGGTTGCGAATGGAATTGAACACTGTGCAATCATCAGCGAACATCCCCTATTCTGGCCTTATGATGGAGGAAAGATCATTGATGAAGCAGCTGAAGATGGTTGGGCCTAGGACACTCCCCTGAGAAACTCCTGCAGCAATGCCCTGGGGCTGAGATGATTGGCCTCCAACAACCACTACCATCTTCCTTTGTGCTAGGTACGACTCCAGCCACTGGAGAGTTTTCCCCCTGATTCCCATTGACTTCAATTTTACTGGGGCTCCTTGGTGCCACACTCGGTCAAATGCTGCCTTGATGTCAAGGGCAGTCACTCTCACCTCACCTCTGGAATTCAGCTCTTTTGTCCATTTTACAAGGCTGTAATGAGGTCTGGAGCCGAGTGGTCCTGGCGGAACCCAAACTGAGCATCGGTGAGCAGGTTATTGGTGAGTAAGTGCCACTTGATAGCACTATTGACGCCAACTTCCATCACTTTGCTGATGATTGAGAGTAGACTGATGGGGCAGTAATTGATAGTTTATATTGCCTCTCCTTGTTCTTCCTACTGAAATGCATCACTTCGCATTTTGCTTTAACTTTATTTTTAACAGTCTTTGGAGGGGAGAGAGGTCGCAAGATGGAGGGATTTATGGGAGTGCATTTCAGAATGTGGGGCCGAAATGGCTGAAGGTTCTGCAGCTGAAGGTGGTACAGAAGGTGGGGGAGATAATGTGGAGGCCAGAATTAGAAAAACTGAGGGCAAATGTAGGAAGTTGCAGAGGTAGGAAGGGGCGAGTGACTTGTAGATGAGGACAAGGATTTTGAAATTGAAACACTCGAGGATGGGGAAACCAATGATTAATGAGAAATAATACGGGAGCAGGACTTGCTGCAGGAAAGGATGTAGGCAGCAAAGTTTTAACTGAGTTTCAATTTGTGAGGGGCAGAACTTGGTAGGCCTGCAAAGAAAGCTTTGGAGTAATCGAGTATGGAGGTGACAAAGGTTTCAAAGCAAGTAGGGGTAAGATGGGTTGGAGGTTGGCAATGTTGCAGAGGTGGAAATAAACGGACTTGGTGGTGGCTGGGATGTTGGGTTTGAAGCTTAGCTCAGAGTCAAACAGCACACTGGCACATTAAGCCTGAGCATGGAGCCAGGGAGAAGGATGGAGCTGGGGGGCGAAGGAAGAGTTTTTGGCGAAAGTCTGTCTTGCTGATGATAATTTGAAGAAAATTCTTGCTCATCCAGGACTTGATGTCAGCTAAGCAGTTGGATGGTACAGAAGTGGTGAAGAAAGACCACCAACGCAGACCAGTTGCGGGTTCGATCCTTGATGCATGCTGAGTTGGCCTATCTCAGCTGGGTTGGAAGTAGGGAATCCCTTAGGCTAGAGAGGGGGAAGAAATTGTTGCGGTTCCCATTTCAGATCACTATCTCATGACTGCTTTTGCATGCCTGAAAATCAGATGAAGACAGGACCTGGCTTAACTACAATGCTTTCGATGATCAAATAACCTGCTGATTCCCACCATCTGGGTTCATACATGAACAGTGGCCACTTAGATGAGCTACCAGAGGATGGCTGACATCTGTGGAACTGTATCCCATCAGGAATCAGCTGTTTGAGAAGAGGGAAAATATAGTGGGGAGAAAAACACATAAGAAAAGTTCATTTGTGCTGCCGTGCTTTTACTTCACTCAAGTTTTAAGTTTGTATTCAGTGTTTCCTCTGTTGCTTAAATCTTAATATGGTAGGATTTCGAAAGGTAAATTACACGTTTTTAAAGCAAATTTATTTCATTAAATACTGTACTAGTGCATTATTAATTCAAACATGAGGTAAGAACTTGGTTGTGTTTTAATTTTTAAAAGTCAGGCATATTGATGTCCAATAGATCTTATTCAAGGACAGAAATGATGAATAGTAATTGAACTTTAGCAGAAAAGGGCTCAGTTCTACTGTGACACTTTATTTTCCACTCAAATGTGCTTTCACAATAGCTCATCGTTACCGTGCTCTGCTGAAGCATGCATATTTTCAGATTTGAAAAACAGAAAGGGTGGCCCAGAATTTGAAATATTCACTGCACGCAAATATCTCAGTGTATAGTCTTCTGTGGCTTGACTAATAATAACATAGCACACATTTTTGGGTTATAATTTTGCCGTTCAGATCTGACTGCATAATATAAAGAAATAAGAAACTCTAAGGACACTGTGGGTTTCTGTTTGACAAATTCATTGAATTAAATACCAGTAGCTACACTTGCCTTTCATCTTTGTGACGTGCCTAACATAATCCTCACATAGTCTTCACTGCTATAATTCCTTCAGCTACTCCGACAAGACATTCCTCTGGTAGAAGTATAGGGCAATTCTTGTCAGAAAAAAAGCTTTAATGATATTTCAAAAGCTCCGGGATGAGTATAAATCCAGATGTGAAATCTGGGCTTATCCAAACATATGCACTTTAGTGGAACTGGCACCACACCAAACTTTGCTGGGATTAGAGCTAGATAAACTATTCCTTTTTATGGCACGAGTTTGAGGTGAGCCATTGCCACTGAGGATCACATTGACTTCGATTTGATGGGAGGCCACTCACTCTTCCCTACTAAGGACACCAACTTTCAATCAGCCTTCTTATACTGCAGTTACCAGTCCTGGCCCAAAGAAGATGTGTGCATGGGAAAGATGGTGAAATAATCATTTAGCGTAGAGCCGAGAGGGCCATATGCTTTCTACTAATATAACAACTATGTATATGATGTCTACCTGGGAATTTTTAAATTTGACTTTCCACCAGGCTTCTGTTATACTGCAGCGAGTGTGAAGTCGAAGTCATGTGAGACTAGTTCCCAGAGCTGGCCTCTCGGCCGCTGTTTCAGGTGACTCCTACTCGAATTACACTACACAGATTAAATCGGTGTGAAGCGAAAACCATTTCTCATTGACACAAACTATATAATATAATTGGCCTGTTGAACAGTGAAATATTCTAACCCAGTAGAAGAATGGAAGTTCACTGACGGCAAAGAAAAACAGAGACAGATGCATTGTGTCATTGAAACACGTTATTCCCACCACAAACGACAGAAAGTAAATTCCCATTTGTTTTAATTGGACAGGATGCTATTGAGAGAAAAGAAATTTGAATAAATAAAGCTCCAAACAAGTTGCTATTATACTTCAACTGGTTTTTATTTGGGAACTTCGCAAGTATGTAGCTACAATCTACTCCTCTTAATTCAAAGTTGCTTGATTCACCCGCCCCTCAAGCACATCTTCTGCAGAGAACTGCCTTCCCCCACCCCCCATGATCGGCCAACTCCCCCAGCGATGTCTCCCCCCTAACGATCTTCAGTCCCCCCATGCAATATCTCCCCCCCATTGATTTCTTCCCCTGTGATTTATCCCCCCACCATCTCACCCACTGCCATCTCCCCCCCGTGATATCTCCCCCCGTGATCTCTCCCCCACCCCGATCTCTTCCCCCTCACCACGATCTCTCCCTCCATGCTGCTGTGCTCCGAGCCTCACCTCTCTCCACCGAACCCTGATCTTCTGCCACAACCTGTCTTCCCCCACCCCACGATCGGCCAACCACCACCCTTTCTGTGATCTTCAGTCCCGTCACGCGATATCTTCCCCCACCATGATCTCTCCCCACCACAATCTCTACCTTCCGCAATAAATACCGGAAAGCATTTATTTTAGTATTTCTAGCACTGTGATGCCCTTCCTACTACCACCCCAGATGAGATCAGCTGATTCAACATAGGCCAGGGATTGAATCTAGGATGTTCCTCGAATCATAGAACTTTATAGCAGAGAAAGAGACCATTCAGCTCATCACGTCTGTGCCAGCCCTCTGAAAGAGCTTTCCACTTGGTCCATTCCCCTGCCCATTCCATATACCTGTTTAAATGTACTTCTTCAAATATTTATCCACTTCTCTTTTAAAATCTATTGTGGATTCAGCTTCCACTACTGTTTCAAATACTAACAACCTATTGCATAAAATATTCTTCTGACCACTCCCTTCATTCTTTTGGTGATAATTTTAAATTTGTGGCGTTTACTTACTGGCTCACTGACCAATGGAAATAATGGTCCTGATCTTTACGGGGAGGCAGGGAGGGAGTGGGAGTGTGTGCAGGTGGCCAGGAAACCCGGAAATACTGGGAAGGAGGAAGTCTTATTGATTTTCTTGTGGGAAGAAGGGGTTTCAGTTCATGGGGCACTAGCACCAGTACTGGGGAAAGAGGGAGCTGTTTTGTTGGGATGGGCTCCACTTAAACTGGGCTGGGACCAGTGTCCTGGTAAATCGAATAACTAGGTTGGTAGATGGAGCTTTAAACTAATAAGGTGGGGGGAGGGCTCAGGTAAGGGTAAATTTATAAGTCTAAAGAGGAAAGTCAAGGCAATAGAGCAGTATAGTGATTTGGGTAAAAACAGCAGAGTGTGTCAGGAAGGGAAAGAGAGTTTAATAAAGGTAATAGGGCATTAGTGACTAAGGTCACGACAGGGAAAAATAGTATAAAGTTAAAATTAAAGGCACTATATCTGAATGCATGAAGCATTCATAATAAGATAGATGAATTAGAACATAAGAACATAAGAAATAGGAGCAGGAGTAGGCCAATCGGCCCCTCGAGCCTGCTCCGCCATTCAATAAGATCATGGCCGATCTGATCCTAACCTCAAATCTAAATTCATGTCCAATTTCCTGCCCGCTCCCCATAACCCCTAATTCATGGCACAAATAGAGTTAAATGGGTTTGATCTAGTAGCCATTATTGAAATGTGGTTGCAGGATGACCAAGGTTGGGAAATAAATATTCTAGGATACTTGAATTTTATAAAAGGTAGGCAAAATGGAAAAGGGGTAGGGGTAGCCCTGATAATAAAGGATTGAAATAAAGGCAGTAGTGAGAAAGGATCTTAGCTCAGAAAATCAGGATGTAGAATCAGCATGGGTGGAGCTAACAAACAACAAGGGGCAGAAAACACTGGTGAGAGTAATTAAAAGGCCCCCAAACAATAGTACAGTGTTGGACAGAGTATCAATCCGGAAATTAGAGGAGCATGTAACAAGGGTAATGCAATAATCGTGGAGGACTTTAATCTTCATATAGACTGGGCAACCAAATTGGCAAAAGCAGCTTGGAGGACGAATCAATTAGGGAACAGCTTTTTTAGATCTTGCATTGTGTAATGAGACAGGGTTAATTAGTAATCTTAAAGTTAAGGATCCTCTGGGGATGAGTGATCATAATATGATAGAGTTTCATATTGAGTTTGAGAGTGATGTAGTTAAGTCTGAAACTATGGACTTAAATTTAGACAAAGCCAATTACGCAGGTACAAGGGGCGAGTTGGCTAAGTAGATTGGGAAATTAATTAAAAGATATGATAGTAGATAAGCAATGTGAACATTTAAAGAAATAATTCATAATTCTTAATGAATATACATTCCCTTGAGGAATAAAAACACCACGGGAAAAATGATCCAACCGTGGCTAACTAGAGAAGTTAATGATAGTATTGGATTAAAAGAGGCTTACAATGTTGCCAAGAAGAGCAGTAAGCCTGAGGATTGGGAGGGTTTTAGAAATCAACAAAGGATGACCAAGAAATTGATAAAGAGGAAGAAAATTAAATATGAGAGTAAACCAGCAAGAAATATAAAAACAGATTGTAAGAGCTTCCACAAGTATGTAAAAAGGAAGAGAGTAGCAAAAGTAAACGTGGGTCCCTTAGAAGCTGAGACAGGAGAAATTATAATGGGGAATAAGGAAATGGCAGCGACTTTAAACAAATATTTTCTATCTTTCTTCACAGTAGAAGACACAAAAAACATAACAGAAATAATGGGGAACCAAGGGTCGAATGAGGGTGAGGCATTTAAAGCAATTAAGATTAGTAAAGAAAAAGTACAGGAGAAATTAATGGGACAAATCCCCGGACCTGATGGCCTACATACTAGGATTTTAAAAGAGGTGGCTGCAGAGATAGTGGATACATTGGTTTTGATCTTCCAGAATTTCCTAGATTCTAGAACGGTCCAAGTGGATTAGAAGGTAGCAAATGTAACCCCGCCATTCAAGAAAGGAAGGAGAGATAAAATAGGGAACTATGGGCCAGTTAGCCTGACATCAGGAGTGGGGAAGATGCTAGAATCTATTATTAAGGGCGTAGTAACAGGGCACTTAGAAAATCAAAATATGATTAGGTGGAGCCTTCACGGTTTTATGAAAGGGAAATTGTGTTTGACAAATCTATTAGAGTTTTTTGAGGATGTAACTAGCAGGGTAGATAAGGGGGAACCAGTGGATGTAGTATATTTGGATTTTCAAAAGGCATTCGATAAGGTGCCACACAAATGGTTGTTACACAAGATTATGGCTCATGGGATTGGGGGTAATATATTGGCGTGGATTGAGGTTTGGTTAACGGACAGAAGACAGAGAGTAGGAATAAACGGGTCATTTTTGGGTTGGCAGATTGTATCTAGTGGGGTGCCGCAATGATCATTGCTTGGGCCTCAGCTGTTTACAATCAATATCAATGACTTAGATGAGGGGACCGAGTGTAATGTATCTAAGTTTGCTGACGATACAAAACTAGGTGGGAAAGTAAGCTGTGAGGAGAATGAAAAGAGGCTGCAAAGGGATATAGACAGGTTAGGTGCGTAGGCGAGAAGGTGGCAGATGGAATATAATGTGGGGAAATGTGAAATTATCCACTTTGGTAGGAAGAATAGAAAAGCCGAATATTTTTTAAAAGGTGAGAGACTAAGAAATGTTGGTATTCAGAGAGATTTGGGTGTCCTTGTACATGAATCACAGAAAGTTAATATGCAGGTAAAGCAAGCAATTAGGAAGGCAAATGGTATGTTAGCCTTTATTGCAAGGGGGTTGGAGTATAAGAGTAAGGAGGTCTTGCTGCAATTATATAGTTCTCTGGTGAGACTATACCTGGAGTACTGTGTACAGTTTTGGTCTCCTTACCTAAGGAAGGATATACTTGCCTTAGAGGGGGTGCTACAAAGGTTTACTAGGTTGATTCCTGGGATGAGAGGGTTGTCCAATGATGAGAGATTGAGTAGAATGGGCCTATATTCTCAGAAGTTTGGAAGAATGAGAGGTGATCTCATTGAAATGAATAAAATTCTTAGAGGGCTTGGCAGGGTAAATGCTGAGTTCCCCTCGCTGGAGAGTCTAGAACTAGGGGTCATAGTCTCAAGATAAGAGGTCGGCCATTTAGGACTGAGATGAGGGAACGCTTCTTCACTCAGAGAGCTGTGAATCTTTGGAATTCTCTACCCCGGAGGACTGTGGATGCTGAGTCGTTGAATATATTCAAGGCTGAGATCGATGGATATCTGGACACTAAGGGAATCAAGGGATATTGGGATAGGGCAAGAAAGTGGAGTTGTGGTAGAAGATCAGCCATGATCTTATTGAATGGCAGAGCAGGCTTGAGGAGCGGTATGGCTTACTCCTACTCCTATTTCTTATGTTCTTATGACCTCATTAGGCAGTTCACAGCAGAAGATGTGCTTGAGGGGCTGGGTGGAAGCACCCCTGCTCCTCCTGGCCCACAAGCAGTGATGCAGATGCACTTACCTACTGGATCTGGCAGCTCCCGCCTCCCTTCAGCTGCCCGGTTTCCTGAGCCCTAGAAAACCCAGCCCGCAGGCGTTAAGTTCAAATGGCTGCCAAAATCCGAGGAACTCAGCCTCATTTAAATATTAAAATCACTGACCCACCTCTCTTGAGCCAGTTACTCGGACGACCCCAAACCTGCCGCGATTTAACCCGAAATAGTCGCGTTCGCGGAAGGTTGGGGTCGAGTTTCACATTTTTAGTAATTCCCACTCCGTCCCAACTCTCTCATGCCCGTAATGGGGGGATTAAAATGACCCCCAATGTTTCCCTATTTACCTTATCAAAACCTTTCATAATTTTAAACATCTCGATCATATCTCCTGTTAACCTTCTTTCTTCGAATAAAAACAGCTCCAGTTTCTCTTATCTCTCTTCTTACTAAAGTCTCTCATCCATGATACCATCTTAGTGAAACTCTTCTGAACCCTTTCCATGACCTTGACATCCTTCCTAAAATAAGGTGCCCAAAGCTGAACACAATATTTCAACTGCGGCCTAACCAATGATTTCCTATCTATAAGGCTTACCCAATCACCGGAAAAACTTGCTGAGTTGTTGGCGAGCTTTTCATAATTTAAATAAAACACATCTTTAAATGAATGTACTTTTAAACCCTAGCTCTGATAGACCTGATCTATCACCCATATAACATTTAATCACATATTTGCTCATGTATACACAGGTGTACACAGAAAAACTATCTCTCAATGATCTGTTCTTAGTTGAAAGTATAGTTATAGCCGTCTCCAGTCTCACAAGGACTAACTGAAAATTAAATAGAAAGATATTGGCCTATTTCCAATGCATCACATTCATAACCCTTGCACAAACCATGTCACATTCTGGAGAATGCATTTGAAAGGTATCCCTTGGGCTTCTCCTCCTACAATTGAAGTCAATCATCAGAAAAAAAGCAAGCTTTCTAATAGTGAACGCAAGCAAATGTGAAGCAGGATAAGAAGTTGAAATATCTGTCTTACATTGACATTTTAGTTAAAGCAGTAACCTAATAAAGACATCCACTGGACTCAGGGTAAAGGCCATATAAACTTCAAGAGATGTCTCTTGAATGAGTTCTCCAGATTGGCAACATAGTAACGAACCCATTCAGGATCTGTAGGAGTAGAAATTGGTTATGATTTTTTGGGAGGCTGGGACGCCCAAGATGTGCCTGAAATTGCGCCTCGCATGAGCTGTCGGCACCTCCACATGCAGCTTCCCATTTTGCCTGCACAAATGTCGGGTAAGTCCCAGAACGGGAAGGGGATCGAAAACGGGGGGTGGGGGTGGGGCATCGCAAATATTGTGGAGTCGAGGGGGGTGGTGGCACTCCACAGCAACATTTAAAAAAAAATGTTTTAACTAACCTTTTGCTGATGGCCACTGCTTAAGCTGCAGCAGCCGCTAAAGAATCCTGCCCTGCTCAACTCAGACCAATTTCTGTAATAAGGGTGGTGGGGGGGAGGGGGGGTGCTCATTTACATATGTAAGAGACTTAACCCCTGTTTTAGGCAGCTGCCAAGGTGCCTGAAAAATGACCTGGCCCAATTTCGGGTCAGATGTCTTTCAGGCATCCTTGGGGCACAAATCGTTCCCATAAATTGGGCCTCATTGCACCCGTTTTATGATTTTAAAAAAGCACTAATCCAACTGGTTAAGAGTGCGATAACATGATGCAGGAAGAAATAAGCACACTGTGAAGTGGGAGCAGATTTGTCTACTGGATGATTTACCAAGCTCAAAAGGCTGCAATAGAGGGTGTTTCAAGTATCACAGTTCAGGCTTTCTTGCTCTTGCTCTTGCATTCACAGCTAGATAGCAGTTTCTGTAAACTAACCTAGATTTCTTTGAACCAAAACCTGCATCCTTATTCACCACCATGTATAGGATAGCACACACAGATATAACAATAAACCCTAATCATGGTAAATTGCTTATTGGAGAATATGAGTGCTATCCATCATGCTCTCCTTGTCACCTTCATCCTCAGGGCTAAAACTACTTCAATAAGTTTATTCACAAACAAAAGGGCACATAGAAGCAAAAGAAAACACAACCAGACACTAACACAGAACACTACTTAGAACAATAAAACTAGAAGCAGTCTACAAGCAGTTAATATACTCTTTTGGAACAGTGTTTCTTACAGTCTCTGACAAGCAACCTTTGGATGAAACAGTTGGGTTTGTCTCTTTTGTAGAATTTCAAGATGTGATGTTGTACGTGGACAACATGAGTTCCGAATTGCTCAAGCAGTTTGCCAGAACTGAAAGCTAGCAGCCAGTACTGTGGTTTTATGACATGGAATTTCTTCCATGTTACAGTCACTGTGTTTGAGGTAAGCTAACAGAATATAGACCCTCTACTTTGGTCTC
The DNA here is from genome assembly GCF_035084215.1 of Heptranchias perlo. Lineage (NCBI taxonomy): Eukaryota > Metazoa > Chordata > Chondrichthyes > Hexanchiformes > Hexanchidae > Heptranchias > Heptranchias perlo. The sequence goes on from NC_090326.1 coordinate 82,394,913, forward strand.
TAGTTTACCTAGATATTGGGCAGAAAAAGGTGCAGTCGTGATGGGTTACGAGGTTTGTTTTACAGGTGTGACAGGTGATGACGAACTCAAGAAAATATCTAGCATAAAAAACCCATAACACACATTATTTTGAACCTTAGTGAGGGAGAATAACTTCCACTTTAACTCTTAACTAATTAAAAAAACCCACCAGGAGTAAAGATAAAAATCTCAGTTTTTATCACAACATGATCAATAGTATAAATGATTGTTAGCTCCATAAGAGGAATTGGCCAGATAAATTCATGAGCAACTATCATAATTGGATTATGGTCAAATGAAGATACTGATCATTTCTTCATGATACTTATAATGGGAAACAATAGAAACCAGTTTAAAATGTTTTTTGTAATGTCATTTTTTCATTGTAAAGTCATACCTGTGGAAGTATTTTTACTGCCACTGGGATTTTTCGACATTTCAGAAAATGTGTACGTTAATGACTTTATCTGGCAGTTTTCCATAAACAGGTACCACAAATAAAGGTTTCTAGTTTCAGTTTTACACAGTAGTCTGACACCAGGTTAACTGCGTTTGAATCCAACTTTTCCTTATTGGGGCAGCACAGAAGGGCAGATGACACGGTGCATGGATTTGTTATAACTGTGGTAGCACTTGACCTGACCCACCATGTTTTTGGGACACTGGGTTACATTTCCTGTCGTTTTCCACAAAGAAACTGTTCGATCAAATTTCACTTATTTCCATGCAGTTAATTTTAATATAAAGACATTTAATAACTTGAGCCTGCTGTCATCCTAACTCAGTTCCAAACCTACTGGCACCTAACCACTATTTCCTGATTTATCTCATCTGTTCTCCTAAGGGCTGATGCTGTGATCTAGTGCTCCCACTGGGGAGCAGCACTGTAAGGAGTGCATCTTGGGATGCACAGCTCATGATTTTCTATCCACTAAACTTAATGAATGGAAAATCATGGGCTGCGTGCCCACAATTTCCTGAGTTGCACATCTTGAGAGTGCTGCTCCGCACTGGGAGAGTTGGATCACAGATTCACCCTTCTACTGTTTGTAACCCTGGTGGTGTCCTACACAGTGGGCCTTGCCCTTCACCTAAATAAACTTGGAGGAGAATTGTTGACAGCCATGTGTCTGTTTCCATCCTTGGCCGCCTCCTTCTCATCATCTACTTCCTGTGCCTTAGCGAAATCATCCGTGGGGATGGGGGTCAATTTCCATATGTACACTGATGACACGCAGCTCTACCTCTTCAGCACTTCCATTGCCTCCATAACCACCACTGTTCTGTCTGACTGCTTGTTTGACACAAGTCATGGATGAGCAAGAACTTTCACCAACTTAAAATCAGCAAGACCAGGTTGTCCCATTCAGTTCCCAACAAAAACTCTGCATTGTAGCTCCTAATTCCACGTCCTGCCCCAAATGAATCCAACAGTGCACAACAATGATGCCCTGTATGATCCTGAGCTGAGCTAAGTTTCAAGCCGCACATCCTTTCCATTACCAAGACTATCTATTTCCACCTCTGCAACACTGCCTGTATCCCTCTTACATCATCCCCATTGTCGCTGAACCCTCATCCGTTCCTTTGTCATTTCCAGGCTTGACGTCTCCAATATTTTCCTTGCCAGCCCTGAGTTCCATCCAAGATAATCCACAATTTATCCCAAACTCCAATGCCCACATTCTCTCTCACACTATGTTTACTCTCTTACGACAATGGTTCTCCATGCTACAATGCATGAATTCAAAATGCTTGCCCTCATTTACAAGTGCTTTAGCAGCCTCACCCTTCCCTACCTCTGGAGCCCTCTCCAGCCCCAAATAAGTTAGAGCACAAGGTTATGCTTTTAAACCAAAAAATAATGCATAACTATTGGATTTTATTATGCCAGTGATATTTTCTGTAAGGTTATAAAACTCAGCAGAAATCAGAAAGGCTGGAGATATTGGATATCTTCCGCAATTTTAGATAGCTACCAGGATTGAGTTAACCAGCCCACTCATTATTGCTGGAAAAAGCTCTCCCGACAAAAAAAAATAGAGAAATACATTTGAAATGATAGCCGTTTTCTGTATGTAATTAAAGACAATAGCTGGCTAATGCTATTGACCCTCCAGGTGGAGGGGGAGGAGAGAATAGTCTGGGGACTGTCCTCTTGGGCCTGTCACTTTCAGCAGTTCCCAAATGAGCATGAATGACATTCAATCCCGGTGATAAAGTGGTTTCTCTGCTGTTATGGATGCTGGGAAAAAACTCATAGAATCATACAGCACAGAAGGAGGCCATTCGGCCCATCATGCCTGTGTCAGCTGTTTGAAAGAGCTATCCAATTAGACCCATTTCCCTGCTCTTTCCCCATATCCCTGCAAACTTTTCATTTGAATTTTCATTCAAAAACTCCCCATTCCACAAAACCTGCTGGCGGTATGCACTGATGTCACCAGCCTTGTGAATCAAGAAAAGTGTGTGTGAACAGCATGAGGGACCACCCTTTCCTACTCCAGCGCCAGGATGAATGCATGAGTTCCAAGGGAAACAGTAGGACTTGAAAATGTAAGATCAATGTATATAATTCTGCCCTTCATGAGTGGTTAGTGCTTTTTTAGTTAATCAGTATGAAATCTGATCAGACTATTTCCTTTCAATAGATTGTAACATGACAGTTTGACCAAACGCAAGTAAACAAATTTATTTGACGCTCAAATGATTCTGGTTCAATGCTAGATGACTGGCATTACCATCAGCAAAGAGTGAAAATTGTTTACTGGCATAATATCTTTCAAACCAAAGGCCCTTAAAGCCATTACATCACTGCTGCTAGAAATCCAGGAGCAAAGTGAAGTTTCCCGCCTGTGGTTTGCACCTGTGCACTTTCTTCTCCTGATCGCGGGCAGCCTTTTGTTTCTCAGAACCTCTCCGCAACAACTGCTGGCACAAGATCATGAGCAAAGTCACTCAACAACTGGGGGCCCATCTTTATAAGATAAATGCAATAACATTTGCAAACTGCGGGCAAGTGTCATGTGATCAGGCATCACGTGATCAGATATCACATGACCAAATGTAATGTGGTCAGATGCCACGTGATCAAGTCTCCAGGGATACATTCAAGAAAGGTTGGCAAGTAGGAGTAGGTTCCAGAAAATATATGGGTCCATGTAATTCATGAGAAATACATGCATGTGTGAGTTATGTCAGTCACAGAACACTTTATTTTCTGCATACCATTACTGTCTGATGTTGTCATCTACTTAGTTGACATAAAGTACTATTTGCTTTTTGTTGACATTTTTTGTTGTATCAATCGTGCACCAATGGGGGATTTGGTGCCATTTATGTTGAGGTGCCATTTATGTTTATGTCATGGGTCCCAATGTTAACCTCGGGGAGCTCAATAAAATGTAACTGGAACAAAAAGGAGGACACTTGGAAAAAAATAATCAGAGGAGTCAGAATGAGGCATGTCAGAGGAGATACATGAAGAACAAGAGCAAATGGAGATAAAAATGGAGCAGCTGGGAAAAGAGTGTCCTAGTCAGCTAGTAAGTTCAACTGGAGAGGGTTGGGAAAACAATAGCACTGGAAGGTACTTCCAGCAGTGGCAATTCAAACCACTGCTGTAAACCGAAAATGTACATTATAAGCCCGATATACTTGTCATCCCAGTACGAGAGTGTACTGCTCTGATTGAGCTGCTTCAAACCAGTTTGTTTCAGTTGTCAGCATAGGTCTACAGTGACAATTGCTTCCATATCTTGTTCTGCACTCCTCACCAGCACACACTCCAGTGCATCTATTCAACACGATTCCAAAGCCTCAGGGCTGAGGTAATACAAAATGCAGTTGACCTTGGACCTTACTTCAGCAATAGCCAGAATCACAGCTTTGTCAAATGTCACCTATGAGGAATGATAATTAATTTTGGGTTTAAAAATGTGACATATTTTGAGGTAGATACTTTTTGAATAACTGCAGCACCATATATTTCAATAGGTTTGGAATCTGTGTCACTCTTGTTGATCATAAATGTCACTGCTGCTGATGGATCTGGTAAGTATTGAAGTCACTCAGGCTGCTGGCTTTTTCTGGATTTTTTTTTGAACAGTAGTAGATTATATAATACTTTATTTACCTGGTGGAAAAATGCTGTTTTTTCCTTAGGATCGCTCTGCTTGAATTGGATTTCATCATCACTGTCTGGGGGCTCCTGTTTCACCTGCACAATGTCTGGCTGAAGTTCTGCTATTGTTCTCTCATAGATACCGTTGCTGTTGCTCCTGTTGCTACCACAGGGAGGCCCCTCATCCTCCTGTATAGCCTGCTGTTGGCATAGTTCTTCCTCCGTCTCCTCTGGGTGGCTTTCAGGCTGTTGAAGCTGCTCATGGGGTTTGGAAAGTACCTGTAACAAATGCAGACCCTCATTTCAAATACTTCAAATGTCACAATAAATCTTCTTTACTATAACATATACTGCCAAAAAAAATGGAAAATCATTTATATTTTTTCCACATCTATATAAGGTAAATGTAAATGCTACATGGTAAATTTTATGAATTTGCACTCCCAGGGCAATGCTTTGCCCACCAGGAATGTTTATCAGGAAATTGTGTGGGCATGGAGATCAGTGAGGCCCACAGGGTTTTATGTCCATTAATATGATAATTCAGCTACAATTACTTTTCTAATTAAAAAAAAATAAAAATGGTAACACATAAGGGTAGATTTTCTGAGTCCTATAGAATTATACAGCACAGAAGGAGGCCATTCGGACCATCATGCCTGTGCTGGCTATTTGAAGGAGCTATCCAATTCGTCCTGCTCACCCGCTTTTTCTCCATAGCCCTGCAAATTTTTCCTTTTCAAGTATATATCCAATTTCCTTTTGAAAGTTACTATTGAATCTGCTTGCACCACCTTCTCAGGTAGTGCATTTCGGATCATAACAACTCGTTGTGTAAAAAAAATTATCCTCATCTCCCCTCTGGTTCTTTTGCCAACTATTTTAAATCCTCTGGTTACCGATCCTCCTGCCAGTGGAAACAGTTTCTCCTTATTTACTCAATCAAAATCCCTCATAATTTTGAACACCTCTATTAAATCTCCCCTTAATCTTCAATGCTCTAAGGAGAACAATCCCAGATTCCCTGGTATAACTCTGGTAAATCTCCTCTACACTCTCTCCTCTGCACCCTCTTCAAAGTGTGGTGCTCAGAATTGGACACAATGCTCTAACTGAGGCCTAACCGGTGATTTATAAAGGTTCAGCACAACTTCTGTGCATTTATACTCTATACCTCTACTTATAAAGCCAAGGATCCCATATCCTTTTTGAACAGCTTTATTAACGTTCTCCAGGCAAGGAGCACAGCATGCCTGAATTCCTGGCATGTAAAGCTTTGCATCAGGAGTGCAACTTCATATAATCTGTCCTATAGTTTCACAAATGGAGAATAGCCATTTGGGCAAGTGTTAGCCTTGGCTCAGTGATAGCTCTTTTGCCTCTGAGTCAGATGATCTTGGATTTAAACTCCACTCCAGAGAATGGAACACCTAATCTAGGCAGTCCTGAGGAAGTGCTGAACTGTTGGACGTGCCATCTTTTGAATGAAATGTTAAACTGAGGCTGTCTATCTTTCAGGTGGATGTAAAAGATCCCATGGCACTATATGAAGAAAAGCAAGGGAGTTTTACCAGTATCCTGGACAATATTTATCTCTCAACCAACACCACCAAAACAGATTGTGTGATCATTTACCTCACTGCTGTTTGTGGGACTTTACTGTGTGCAAATTGGCTGCTGCATTTGCCTACATTACAACAATGCCTTCACTTCAAAAGTGCTTTTTGTCTGTGAAGTGCCTTGGGATGTCCTGAGGATGTGAAAGAAGCTAAATAAATCCAAGTTCTTTCTTTTTTATTTTTACTAGAGAACTACTAGCACCTGTAGAACTATATCTTATCTCAAATAAACGTTCTGTCAGAATTTGACAAAGAAACAAAGAATTGGCATTAATATAGCAGCCTTATCACATTATTAGAACATCTCAAAGTGCTTCACATCCTGTGGTGAAAGGACTATCCAAGGGATGGAGCAAAAACTGGCAAAGGAGAAGACAAAGATAGCTGTACTAGAGGATTCAATAATCAGAGGTACAGATAATGTGCTTTGCATCTGTGATCATGAGTCCACCATGGTCTATTGCCTTCCTGGTGCCAGGGTGAGAAACATTATGCAGTAGCTTGACACATTTTTAACAAGGGTGAGGGATCAGCCAGTGGTCATAACTCAAGCGGCAATCAATGACAGAGGTAAGAGCCGATTGGAGGTCCTGCAGTCAGATTTACAGTAGCTAGCTGGTAGATTAAATCTCTGAATTACTACCGATGCTACATTTTGGACAGTATAGGCATGATAGGATTAAGCAGGATACAATGAGGCATTGTGTAATGTGGTACTCCTACTGTGCTAGGTAGGACATATTAAGGAAAGATCTAGCAGCCAAAACTGGGCATCTATGGCGTGCTATGGGCCATCAGCAGCAGAACTGTACACCACCACAGTCCGTAAACACATGGCCTGGCAATCCCTCACTATCAAGCCTGGAGACCAATCTTGGTTTAATGTAGATTGTGGAAAGGCATACCAGGAGCAGCATCAGGCATACCTTAGAATGAGGTACCAAACTAGTGAAGTTACAACACAGGGTTATCTGCATGCTAAACACCAAAAACAGCAAGCTAAAGACAGAGCAAAGCAGTCCCATTACCAACAGATTAGAGCAAAATTTTGCAGCCTACCACATCCAGTTGAGAGTGGTGGCAGACAAGCAGACAACTAACCGAGGAGGAGGCTGCAAGAACATTCCCAATCATGGCAGATCACAGCACAAGTGCAAAAGACAAGAATTAAGTGTTTTCAAGTATCTACAGTCAAAAGTGCCAAATGGATGATTATACAATTTAGTTCACTCCACATGGCATTAAGAAGAGGCTGAGTGCATTGTGCACAAAAACGGCTATGGACCCCAAAACATCCTGGCTGTAGTGCTGAAGACTTGCGCATCAGAGCTAGCTGCTCCCCTAGCCAAGCTGTTCGAGTATAGTTATGACACTGTCATCTACCCAGCATTGTGTAAGATTGCCTAGATATGGTTTAGCCACAAAAAAAATGGGATAAAAGTCTTTTCATCTGTTCAACTTGGGTGGGAAATGAAGAGCAGTGAAGGAGGGAAAATTAAAAATGGAAAATTGAATCTAAATATATAGGCAATCATTGGGTAATAATAAGTAAAGGCCATTCTGCCCATCTAGCTTTCCCCAACAATTATTTCTCAAATCAAAACCCCTACAAAACACTAGAGGTAAATGTTTTCCCTTCCTATGCTTATAAGGTGAGGGATGATGATGCTGAAGAATAGATTTTTATGGGGTTGTTTTGCATAGAAACAGCAAAAAACACCGTCAGGTTACGTATAATGCTGGTTAGATATAAGTGTAGAATTTTGAGGATTCACATGCTGGGAGTTCATATTAGAAATTCAGGCAGGTAGATCAGTGATTTCCACCTGTTCATTTTAATGCACCAGCTGCATGAATTCATAAAATCACTCTATGGCATTGAGATCATTCTATGCAAAATCATTAGCACCACTCAGCTCCAACCATGGAAGAGCAAGCCTCACTGCACCAAAGTATCAGTTCCATTCCCCGCAACATCTGTCATTGACATAGTGGAGTCAGATTGCTCAGTTAGTACTAATTAGGTTAGTGTTATGGCCTGCTAAACCTGGGAGTTATTTGAGATCGCCTAAACCCAATTTATTTAGGTTGCTTAACAATCATCTATCGACCCATTCACACTGGAGAACTGCTCCCAGAAGTTGTTCTCCAATGCTGGTTCCCAGTTCTGCATCTATGAAAACCACTCTATTTATGAGGCAGTGCAGTTTCTACAGCATTGACTTATAACAAGTGCATACACCCAAGCTGTTTCTGACAATGGCTGCAAATTTCCTCAGAACTGCTCCCGCTCTGATGCTGTAACTTCACTGAGGAAACATCCAGGCTGTGTCGTCGACGTTGCTACCTTCCTCAGTGTCCAGGGAAAGCCTTGCAGCCCACTGGTGGAATAATCTCTTTGCTGCCAAAGGTAGCCAGGAGTTTGAGGGTTAAATTGTCAACATCGTAGCCTGGGCGGTAATCTGGCTGAGTAGATCAGCCACCTGCTGTAGGGCCTACTGGATTTTCATTCCATTGAATGGAATGCCCACTTTTTGTCCACTTCTACTTCCAATAATGCAGTGCTCTGGAGTTTACACTGGGCTGCTGCCTCTGGAGGCAGGAATGAAAACCATCCAATTTGGTGGTGCTCCCTGTCGCTAAATGCACTGCTGTATGATATATTTTGTTTGCTGTTCAGTTTAGGTTTTGTTTCATTCATTCATGGGATGTGGGCGTCCCTGGCGAGGCCGGCATTTATTGCCCATCTCTAATTGCCCTTGAGAAGGTGGTGGTGAGCCGCCTTCTTGAACCGCTGCAGACCGTGTGGTGAAGGTTCTCCCACAGTGCTGTTAGGAAGGGAGTTCCAGGATTTTGACCCAACGACAATGAAGGAACGGCGATATATTTCCAAGTCGGGATGGTGTGTGACTTGGAGAGGAACATGCAGGTGGTGTTGTTCCCATGTGCCTGCTGCTCTTGTCCTTCTAGGTGGTAGAGGTCGCGGGTTTGAGAGGCGCTGTCAAAGAAGCCTTGGCGAGTTGCTGCAGTGCATCCTGTGGATGGTACACACTGCAGCCACAGTGGTGAAGGGAGTGAATGTTTAGGGTGGTGGATGGGGTGCCAATCAAGCGGGCTGCTTTGTCCTGGATGTTGTCAAGTTTCCTGAGTGTTGTTGGAGCTTCACTCATCCAGGCAAGTGGAGAGTATTCCATCACACTCCTGACTTGTGCCTTGTAGATGGTGGAAAGGCTTTGGAGAGTCAGGAGGTGAGCCACTCGCCACAGAATACCCAGCCTCAGACCTGCTCTTGTAGCCACAGTATTTATGTGGCTGGTCCAGTTAAGTTTCTGGTCAATGGTGATCCCCAGGATGTTGATGGTGGGGGATTCATTGATGGTAACGCCATTGAATGTCAAGGGGAGGTGGTTAGACTGTCTCTTGTTGGAGATGGTCATTGCCTGGCACTTATCTGGCACGAATGTTACTTGCCACTTATCAGCCCAAGCCTGGATGTTGTCCAAGTCTTGCTGCATACGGGCACGGACTGCTTCATTATCTGAGAGGATGGAAATGAACACTGTGCAATCATCAACGAACATCCCCATTTCTGACCTTATGATGGAGGGAAGGTCATTGATGAAGCAGCTGAAGATGGTTGGGCCTAGGACAGTGCCCTGAGGAACTCCTGCAGCAATATCCTGGGGCTGAGATGATTGGCCTCCAACAACCACCACCATCTTCCTTTGTGTTAGGTATGACTCCAGCCACTGGAGAGTTTTCCCCCTGATTCCCATTGACTTCAATTTTACTTGGGCTCCTTGGTGCCACACTCGGTCAAATGCTGTGTTGATGTCAAGGGCAGTCACTCTCACCTCACCTCTAGAATTCAGCTCTTTTGTCCATGTTTGGACCAAGGCTGTAATGAGGTCTGGAGCCGAGTGGTCATGGCAGAACCCAAACTGAGCATCGGTGAGCAGGTTATTGGTAAGTGCCGCTTGATAGCAATGTCGACGACACCTTCCATCACTTTGCTGATGATTGAGAGTAGACCGATGGGACGGTAATTGGCCGGATTGGATTTGTCCTGCTTTTTGTGGACAGGACATACCTGGGCAATTTTCCACATTGTTGGGTAGATGCCAGTATTGTAGCTGTACTGGAAAGTTTGGCTGGAGGCACGGCTAGTTCTGGAGCACAAGTCTTCAGCACTACAGCCGAGATGTTGTCGGGGCCCATAGCCTTTGTTCTATTCAGTGCACCCAGCCTTTTCTTGATATCATGTGGAGTGAATTGAATTGGTTGAAGACTGGCTTTTGGAATGGTGGGGATATCGGGAGGAGGCCGAGATGGATCATCTACTCGGCACTTCTGGCTGAAGATGGTTGCAAACGCTTCAGCCTTGTCTTTTGCACTCATGTGCTGGACTCTGCCATCATTGAGGATGGGGATGTTTACGGAGCCTCCTCCTCCCGTTATTTGTATAATTGTCCACCACCATTCACGACTGGATGTGGCAGAACTGCAGAGCTTTGATCTGATCCGTTGGTTGTGGAATCGCTTAGCTCTGCCTATAGCATGTTGCTTCTGCTATTTAGCATGCATGTAGTCCTGTGTTTTAGCTTCACCAGTTTGGCATCTCATTTTTAGGTATGCTTGGTGCTGCTCCTGGCATGCTCCTCTACACTCCTCTTTGAACCAGGGTTAATCCCCTGGCTTGTTGGTAATGGTAGAGTGAAGAATAGGCTGGGCCATGAGGTTACAGATTTTGCTGGAATACAATTCTGCTGCTGTTGATGGTCCACAGCGCCTCATGGTTTTCCCAGTTTTGAGCTGCTAGTTCTGTTCTGAATTGATCCCATTTAGCACGGTGATAGTGCCACACACGATGGTAATGACAAACACATGATAAAAATCAGCTGAAAGAAAGGAGACTTTTAATCCATCAATCTAGAGTGGAAGCCTTTCCACCATCTACAAGGCACAAGTCAGGAGCATGATGGAATACTCTCCACTTGCCTGGATGAGTGCAGCTCCAACAACACTCAGGAAGCTCAACACCATCCAGGACAAAGCAGCCTGCTTGATTGGCACCCCATCCACCGCCCTAAACATTCACTCCCTTCCCCACCGCACACTGTGGCTGCAGTGTGTAACATCCACAGGATGCACTGCAGCAACTCGCCAAGGCTTCTTTGACAGCACCTCCCAAACCCGCGACCTCTACCACCTAGAAGTACAAGGGCAGTCGGCACATGGGAACAACACCACCTGCACGTTCCCCTCCAAGTCACACACCATCCCGACTTGGAAATATATCGCCGTTCCTTCATCGTCGCTGGGTCAAAATCCTGGAACTCCCTTCCTAACAGCACTGTGGGAGAACCTTCACCACACGGACTGCAGCGGTTCAAGAAGGAGGCTCACCACCACCTTCTCAAGAGCAATTAGCGATGGGGAATAAATGCTGGCCTTGTCAGCGACGCCCACATCTCATGAACAAATAAAAAAAAAACTTGACCAAGGACTTAGAGGTGAAGGAGACAACTCTTCTTAACCCAATATATCACATTTCCTCATCGAAGTCTTAAAATAATCTTTTTCTAAAAAAATGACTTTGTTATGGTTCTAGATGTTTATGAGTTCCATAGTGATATAATAATACTGGTAATGCAAACAATTATGGAAGCAGACAGTTGAAGATATAAAACTTGATCCTGACCTTTTAATTATCGCATTTCATCAAATGAAAGTTAATAAACTCCCAAAGAACTCTCAGTGCTTTATCACACAAGACGGAAGTTTACTGTATAAAACTGCACCAATTTCCATTTTTCATGTCCAACTGCTTCAATTCAGGAAATTAAATGTACATTATTTACAGGGCTCTCGAAGCCATGGCAGTTTCAGAGAGAGCGAGAGAGAGAGAGAGAGATATGGAATGCAGCTAAATGAGTTACTGACTGACTGCATGAGTCCCAGTAGAATGCACATCAAAGAAAGTAATACCTGTCTGTCTCAGCAGGTGGGAGGCATATCCTACTCCCTGGCCCAAGAACAGAGGGCCTATGAAAGTGTCATGCAGGGAATAACTTTTTTACATTGGTATCAATGAATACTTCAACACATCTTTTAAAATGCTTACGCTTCTGTAAAAATCTAGTATAGCAAACAAGCAGCAACTCAAAGGGCTGGAGGTGCAAATCAAGAGTTCACACGAGTAAGAACAATAACAAGGGGTGACTGAAAAAATGATTACGGTTTCATTTATGTAATGATATTTAAAGCTTTCCAAATGCATCAGTGCGTTTATCCAGTGATCAGCTGAGCCATATGGGCCAGAGAGAACCGAGGTTCAGTGCCTGGCCTGTGATAAGTGGCAATAAAACAATAAAGTGCATTTATCTAGTGCCCTTAACGCAGGAAAAAATCCCATGACATTCCACAGAGGCATAATCTGACGATGATTGTTACCGAGCCAAAAAAGGACATATTAGGAGGAGTGACTAAAAAGATAGGTTTAAAGGAGGGTCTTAAAGGAGGTGAGAGAGGCAGAGAGATTTAGGGACGGAATTCCAGAGCTTTGGGCCTAGATGGCTGAAGATACAACTGCCAATGGTGGGGCGAAGGGAATGGGGCATGCGTAGCAAGTCAGAGACAGAGGAACACAGAGCTCTCTGAGCTTTGTAGGGCTGAAGGAGGTTACAGAGATAGGGAGGGGTGAGGCCATGGAGGGATTTGAACACAAGATTGAGAATTTCAAATTTGAGATGTTGGTTGACCAGGAGTCAATATAGGCCAGCAAACACAAGGGTGATGAGTGAGCAGGACCTGGTGCACATTAGGATACAGGCAGCAGAGTTTTGGATGAGCTGAAGTTTATGGAGCGTGGAGAATGGGAGGCTGGACAAGAGAGCATTGGAATAGTAAAGTCTGGAGGTTACAAAGGCATGGATGAGGGTTCCAGCAGCAGATGGGCTGAGGCAGGGGTGGAGACGGGCGATGTTACGGAGATGGAAGTAGTTGGTCTTTGCGATGAAGAGGATATGGGGTCGGAAGCTCAGGGTCAAATTGGACTGCGAAATTGCAAACAGTCTGGTTCAGCCTGTGACAGTGGCTGGGGAGGGGGATGGAATCGATAGCAAGTGAACGGAGTTTGTCAGGGGTGGGGGGGAGGACGGGGGGGGCAATGGCTTCGATCTTCCCAATGTTTAATTGCAGGCAATTGCTACTTTCACTGATACCTGTTTTAAAGAAACTGTAGTTGTCACTTCCTTGCTCAAAACAGAAGAATGTTAGCTCTTTGGTCTGATCTCCCTCATTAACTGATTTATGTTCAACCTTTAGATAAAATCAGATGTCGACCATCTACCCACCCTACATCCTGCTGTACGTGTCGGTTGAACAAATGAGGGAGAACCACAGTTGCATTAATGGCTAGCATGCGAGTTGGTACCTAACATATTAAATATGGACTATTTTTCAACGCAAACTGTCAGGTTCAAATATACTTTAAGTTAAACGAGTTCATGTTTGGGTAAAAAAGGACTGTGTTAAGTGGTTTTCCATAAACAAAAACAAATGTATGCACATTTTAAATGTCAATCACCACTAACAATTGCACAGGGAAAGCTCTGACCTTGTTCAACTGTATCTGCTGCTGGTACTGCTTCTGCTTTTCCAGGAACTGTTGGTGTTGCTGTTGAACAACAAGCTGTGCCAGAGCCTGTGTGCTTTGAGGGAGTGGCGCAGAGTGCGTTCGATTAAGTGGTCTATGGCGTGGCAGCTTGTTTGAAGCTCTGAGGGTCGGTGATACTCTCTCCCCTACTGCTGTCAATGGAGAATGAGCATGAAGAGGAACCACACCTAAAATACAATACAATGCTTTGGTTAATAGTGGCCTGGAGATGATAATTTACAATGTCCAATGGAGTGGACTGCCATTATTCCTCCATATTAGAGATTATTATGTTAACTCTTACATTGTAGGCTATGAATTCAATTCAGAGTTTAATATGCAATATTTATTTATAAATAATCTCAATTCACAATAAGTGTTATGGGACCAATTTTCCTGACTTTTGCCCCCAGTACTGCTTATTTCCCAGGCGCATAGGTCAGGAAAAAGGCGCTCTGAGACTCATAATTCCAGGTCTTTCCCCTCGTTAAATAGCTTTGGTTTTCCCAGCCCATCATGTTCAGGCATTTCAAGGGCTGCTTACATGTGTACACTTTGGTACACTGATACTGTCTATGAACAGATGCCAAGCCCCTAGGAAAATTGGCCCCATAACCTTTTATATAAATATCTCACACACCGGGGGCAAATGCAAGGCAGTCTAAGATGAGATTGGAGTGCGTATCCATAAGTGCACATTACATGGTAAATAAAGCAGGTGAGCTGCAGGCTCAAGTCACCACATGGGACTATGATATAGTGGCAATAACAGAGACCTGGCTCAAAGAAGGGGAGGATTGGGTACTTAATATTCCTGGCTACAAGGTATTCAGGAAAGATAGGAAAGGTAAAAAAGTTGGGTGGGGGGTGGCAGTATTCATCAAAGAAACTATTATAGCACTGGAAAGGGATGATGTAGTTGAGAAGACAGAATCTATTTGATTATAATTAAGGAACAATAGAGGAGCTATTACGCTACTGGATGTATACTATAGGCCACCAAATAGTGGGAAGGAGGTAGAAGAGCAGAATTTGCAGGCAAATTACAGAACGATGCAAGAACCATAGAGTAGTGATAATGGGGGACTTCAATTATCCCAATATAGACTGACGCAGTAACAGTGTAAAGGGCAAAGGGGGGGGGAGAAATTCCTAAAATGTGTTCAAGAGAACTTTCTGGAACAGTGTGTTTCCAGCCCAACCAGAAAGGAAGCAGTGCTGGGTCTAGTTTTGGGGAATGAAATGGGGCAGGTGGGGGAGTATTTCGAGAATAGCGATCATAATATCATTAGATTTAGAATAGTTATGGAAAAGGACAAGGAACAATCAAATGTGAAAATGCTTAACTAGAGGATGGCAAATTTCAGTGAGTTAAAAAGGGCTCGTGCCCAGGTAGATTTGAATCAAAAATTGGTAGGCAAAACATTAATTGAACAATGGGAGGCCTTCAAGGAGGAGTTCCTTCGAGTACAGAATAGACACATCCCTATGAGGGGGAAAGGAAGGGCATCCAAACCTAGAGCTCCCTGGATGACTAAAGATATAGAAATTAAAAAGGAACAGAGAAAGGAGTTTTATGATGAATGTAAGGTTCACCATACAGTAGAGGACCAGGCTGAATACAGAAAGTATGGAGGAGATCTAAAAAAGGGAATAAGAGGGTCAAAGAAAGCGTATGAGAATAGTATCATTGCAGGTAAAGCACAGGAGGAGGCCATTCGGCTCTTTGAAAGAGCTATCCAATTAATCCCATCCCTCTGCTCTTTCCCCATAGCCTTGTAATTTTTTTCCCTTCAAGTATTTATCCAATTCCCTTTTGAAAGTTACTATTGAATCTACTTCCACCACCCTTTCAGGCAGTACATTCCAGATCATTACAACTCGCTGCATAAAAAAATATTTCCTCATGTCGCCTCTGGCTCTTTTGTCAATCACCTTAAAATCTGTGTCCTCTGTATACTGACCCGTCTGCCGCTGAAAACGGTTTCTCTTTATTTACTCTATCAAAACCATTCATGATTTTGAACACCTCCATCAAATCTCCCCTTAACCGTCTCTGTTCTAAGGAGAACAACCCCAGTCCCTCATCCCTGGCACCATTCCAATAAATCTCTTCTGTACCCTCTCTAAGGCCTTGACATCCTTCCTAAAGTATGATGCCCAGAATTGAATGCAATAGCCCATCTGAGGCCAAACCAATGTTTCATAAACATCGAGCAGAACGTTCTTGCTTTTGTACTCTATGCCTCTTTTAATAAAGCCCAGGATCCCATATGCTTTTTTAACAGCCTTCTCAACTTGTCCTGCCAAGGTTTGTGTATGTGCACCTCCATGTTTCTCTGTTCCTGCACCCACTTTAAAATTGTACCATTTAGTTTATATTGCCTCTCCTCATTCTTCCTACCAAAATGCATCACCTCACACTTCTCTGTGTTAAATTTCATCTGCCATGTGTCTTCCCATTTCACCTGTCTGCCTGTGTCCTCCTGAAATCTGTTACTATCCTCCACATTGTTTACTATATTTCTGAGTTTCGTGTCATCTGCAAACTTTGAAATTATACCCTCTATCCCAAGTCCAGGTCTTTAATATATATCAGAAAGAGCAGTGGTCCTAATACTGACCCCTGGGGAACACCACAGGAAACTTCTCTTCAGTCTGAAAAACAATTGGTCACCACTACTCTCTGCTCTCTGAGTTGTAATGGTCTTGAATGCACTGCCTGAGAGGGTGGTGAAGGTGATTCAATAGTAATTTTCAAAAGGGAATTGGACAAATACTTGAAGGGAAATAAATTACAGGGCTATGGGGAAAGAGCAAGGGAATGGGACTAATTGGATAGCTCTTTCAAAGAGCTGGCACAGGCATGAAGAGGCGAATGGCTTCCTCCTGTGCTGTACCCACTATGATACTATATGATACTGCTTGTAATGGCTTGTGTACAGTGATGTCTACAATACTAAAGCACAACTTCAAACCTCAATATTGTCACCAAGATGTCTAAACCTTCAGGTGCACTGAGACTGACAGCACTTTTTTTTTATTCGTTCATGGGATGTGGGCGTTGCTGGCGAAGCCGGCATTTATTGCCCATCCCTAATTGCCCTTGAGAAGGTGGTGGTGAGCCGCCTTCTTGAACTGCTGCAGTCCGTGTGGTGACGGTTCTCCCACAGTACTGTTAGGAAGGGAGTTCCAGGATTTTGACCCAGCGACGATGACGGAACGGCGATATATTTCCAAGTCGGGATGGTGTGTGACTTGGAGGGGAACGTGCAGGTGGTGTTGTTCCCATGTGCCGGCTGCTCTTGTCCTTCTAGGTGGTAGGGGTCGCGGGTTTGGGAGGTGCTGTCGAAGAAGCCTTGGTGAGTTGCTGCAATGCATCCTGTGGATGGTGCACACTGCAGCCACAGTGCGCCGGTGGTGAAGGGAGTGAATGTTTAGGGTGGTGGATGGGGTGCCAATCAAATGGGCTGCTTTGTCCTGGATGGTATCGAGCTTCTTGAGTGTTGTTGGAGCTGCACTCATCCAAGTAAGTGGAAAGTATTCCATCACACTCCTGACTTGTGCCTTGTCGATGGTGGAAAGGCTTTGGGGAGTCAGGAGGTGAGTCACTCGCCGCAGAATACCCAGCCTCTGACCTGCTCTCATAGCCACAGTATTTATATGGCTGGTCCAGTTAAGTTCCTGGTCAATGGTGACCCCCCAGGATGTTGATGGTGGGGGATTCGGCGATGGTAATGCCGTTGAATGTCAAGGGGAGGTGGTTAGACTCTCTCTTGTTGGAGATAGTCATTGCCTGGCACTTATCTGGCACGAATGTTACTTGCCACTTATCAGCCCAAGCCTGGATGTTGTCCAGCTCTTGCTACATGCAGGCTCGGACTGTTTCATTATCTGAGGGGTTGCGAATGGAACTGAACACTGTGCAATCATCAGCGAACATCCCTATTTCTGACCTTATGATGGAGGGAAGATCATTGATGAAGCAGCTGAAAATGGTTGGGCCTAGGACACTGCCCTGAGGAACTCCTGCAGCAATGTCCTGGGGCTGAGATGATTGGCCTCCAACAACAACTACCATCTTCCTTTCTGCTAGGTATGACTCCAGCCACTGGAGAGTTCTTTCCCCCTGATTCCCATTGACTTCAATTTTACTAGGGCTCCTTGGTGCCACACTCGGTCAAATGCTGCCTTAATGTCAAGGGCTGTCACTCTCACCTCACCTCTGGAATTCAGCTCTTTTGTCCATGTTTGGACCAAGGCTGTAATGAGGTCTGGAGCCGAGTGGTCCTGGCAGAACCCAAACTGAGCATCGGTGAGCAGGTTATTGGTAAGTGCCGCTTGATAGCACTGTCGACGACACCTTCCATCACTTTGCTGATGATTGAGAGTAGACCGATGGGACGGTAATTGGCCGGATTGGATTTGTCCTGCTTTTTGTGGACAGGACATACCTGGGCAATTTTCCACATTGTTCCGTAGATGCCAGTGTTGTAGCTGTACTGGAACAGCTTGGCTAGAGGCGCAGCTCGTTCTGGAGCACAAGTCTTCAGCACTACAGCCGGGATATTCTCGGGGCCCATAGACTTTGCTGTATCCTGTGCACTCAGCCGTTTCTTGATATCACGTGGAGTGAATCGAATTGGCTGAAGACTGGCTTCTGTGATGGTGGGGATATCGGGAGGAGGCCAAGATGGATCATCCACTCGGCACTTCTGGCTGAAGATGGTTGCAAACGCTTCAGCCTTATCTTTTGCACTCAAGTGCTGGACTCCGCCATTATTGAGGATGGGGATGTTTGCAGAGCCTCCTCCTCCCGTTGGTTGTTTAATTGTCCACCACCATTCACAACTGGATGTGGCAGGACTGCAGTAAGAAAACTTTTTTAAAAATTGCAAAGAAAATCGCCATCAAACTCCAGAAATCTCAGTTATGCTGATATCAGGTGACTTCGGGTGCCTAAATATTTTGGCGTAAATGCAGGAAAATCATGTGTGCTGATCTTTTTAATGGGGAGAAAAGTCATCTCACTGAGCAGCAGAGAGATTTGCCGAACCAATCTCAGAAGCAGTGCAACAATAGAGGAAATTTGCACGTATGGATGTTTCGGCATAAAACTGTTATAAATTAGTTACATGCGAATTGCCTCTCAAAAAAATAGCGCTATGCCACTCTTGCACCATAGTTAAGCCAAAAAGTTCCAGAAAACTGTGTATTCTGCAGTTAATAGCTGATTTATTTTCTACTGATAGTTTTTTTTTCTAAAATAGTAGGTTCCGTGATGGCTCCAGGTTAAATTTATAGGTGTTTATTTATAAAGTATATTAGACGTGGCCTTGAAATTCCATAGGCCGTGGTCCTCCAGCACTGACTTCACTGGAGAAGGTCGGGTTGAGGGAGGGCACCTAATTAGCATGAGGCCAGTGGTCACATCTTGGGTACCCATCTGCCCCAAGATTCCAGGAAATCTGACCTCTGTTTTGACTCCCTGGAAGCACAGGAATATTGACTCCCAAATGGTCTACAAGTCGTAAAAAATAATGTTCCCTGGTAGAAGTCTTTAGGGAACCAAAGCGCTTCCCCAGGCTGGATCCTCCTGGGTGAGGCCTACTTCTGCTCTTTATTACACCAGATCATTTCTCCTCATGATGTGCCAGCTCCAAGGTTACACTGGTGATACCAAGGCATGGGAACTACTGAAGTAGGAAGGCACCGTGCACTGCCCCCACCCCCACAAGGATGACCTCGTAGGGGCATTTGGTGACTCTGCCCCTCAAGACCATCTTGGAAACGTTGTCCTGCAGCCTGGTCCCGGCTAAGACTTCAGCCATTCCAGTGGGTTGCCAGTGAGGTTACAGCAGGAGTCCCCTTGGACCAGCTGAGGAATTTTATTCAATCTCTATTTCATTCTTTCTCTCATCTCTTGACAACAAGCTGCAGCAGCAGCAGCTTTATTCCCCAATTAATTTGCATGGCATATGTTGTGAAAAATTTGTCTTCCACATTGGACCTTTAAAAAGTTGAAAGCTGTGATCTGTTCATGATGTTGTATGGCCATTGATGAACTAAATCACAGAGAGGATGGCCTGTGAAGTTGTGACTCAACGATTAATTTTTGATGACATCTTAAACTGTGAGAGTAATGCAGAAGTGTGAGACACCCCACACTGATCAGCATTTCTATTGCATCTGTCCCCATCCACCTTGGCCTACTCTAACCCTCCCCCTTCCCACTGAATGGCAAAATTGTCACTGGCCAGCTCCACCCATCCACAGAGCATCAAAACAGGCCCTGGGAAACTGTTCTCCCCTACCATTAGTTATCCAAACATCCTCTACTACCTGTCTTTCTCTTCTTTCCCCTCTCCTCTCTCTCATTCCCCTCCCTGACCGCATCCCGTTTCTCCATTTCCATCCCAAATCCTCTTCTTCATCCTCCTCACCCTCCCTTCTTTCCCATCTCCTTGCTCCTCTTCTTTAATCTCCCCATACCCCTTCCTCCTCTTCTTATCTCCTCCCTTCCTCATCCCTGTCCTCATTCCCTGTTCCCCATTCTCCCCTCTGCCACATCCCCCTCCTCCCTTGTCCCTTCTTCTTCTCCCCTCCCCTTCTTTTTCTCTCTCACTCCTCTCCTCCATTACCTATCCTTCCTCGTCCTTTCCTCTCCCCCGGCTTAGCCAAGGGAAGGACATCCCCACCTCCATATGAGATGGACTTCCAAACCTAGCCAAGAGAAGGACTGCTCACTACAGCCTCCCTCTAGCTGAGATATAGATGCACCCATCTGAGAATTTCCCTTCCTCCCTGTTCCCCTCTCTTCAATCTCTCTATCTCTCTCCCCTCCAAATCCCCCTTCCCTATCCAGTATCCTTCCCCCCCGCCTCTCTGTTCCTCACCCATCTTTCTCCCTCTCCTCCCTCATCTCTTCTCCTCCCTCTCTTTCTCCTTTGTCTGCTCTCTCCCTATAGCCTTCTCTCTCTTTCTCTCCCCTCCCTTCCTCACCCCGTCCCTCCTCTCTAAACCTCCCTTCCTCTCTTTCTCTTCCTCCTCCACCTGGGTTCAATTATCCACTTTTTCTCTAAAACTGCTTGACCTGAACCCTGCAGTTGGTCTTGACTCCCCGTGTGCATTGTCTTGGGAGATCAACTGGAACAAATGACTGAAATGGCCAGGAAGTGGACAAACTTGAACTTATGATAATTTTATTTGAAGTTGGGAGATGGAAAGAATTGGGTTCTACAGTTGAACAAATCAAAATACTGATTGTTATCCAAACATGGGACAGAACTTAACATGTGACTCAAATCATTCACACACTGTGCCTGTTGGCAGAATAACACTGCAATAACACTGTGTGTCAACAATAAAGGTCAAAGTAACATTGTGTCAGTCAACAACTACATGGACATTAATGATATCATAAATACAGTATCCATTAGACATCTGAAAGATCCAGTCAAGCTGCACCAGTTCACTGAAAAATCTGTTGTAAATCCCAATAGGCATGAATTTTATGCAGTTTCAAAAATAGATAGCAGCTTATGTTGGGGAAACTATGAAGTCAATTTTATGAATTTGTACTCCAAGCGCAGGATTTCACCCACTCAGGTGCAGAGGTCAGCAGGGCCCACGGAATGTTCCATTCAATTTTATAAAATTTTGTTAATTATGGATAAATTTAATTCCAGTTTGCACATAAACTGTCATTATCATGTTTGTTTTTACTTAGAACAAAAAGTTGATAAGAATTTACATCCACGTATGATCAAATCTCAAAGACCACAGCCCCAAAAATCGACAGCAGGAATTAGCCAGAATGGCTGGAGACTAGGAGCCAAATATGCCAGGACCTGGCTTTGTGCCCAAGTCTCCGGGATGGCCCATGAGAGTGGAGCCTCTGCCTGCTCTAAACAAGGCTATTGTTTGTTAAGGAGGGTCAGGGGCGAGTGCTCCGAATGTCAGAGTTCCTGTGCCCTGGGCCTTCAGTGTATAGTCAGTGGAAGCATGCCTGGTCAGACCAGACATACCGTCCCAACAGAGGCAGACGTGGACCACAGCAAGGAGTCCACACCAGGAGCCAGGGCTGGACCCCTTAAGAACTGGTGGCAAAAGTTTTGTTTAGATTTTTTTAAGGAGCTCTGCACATCTCTGCCAGACTTTATGGCCCCCCAAACATCGTAGGCACCCTCGTTGTGTCCCTAGTGCCCATGAGCACCCACCATTTGCAGACAAACTAGGCAACCTCCCTTACCCTGGAACATTTGTCATGTCAACATTGGAGGCTCCCAGTGGTTGAATCCCAGTGTAAGTGCTGGGATTCCTGGTTGGCAGATTTCCACCAGCTTATAGAGAACACTCAAAATATACAATAATGAACCAAATTTAAACTTCTCTCCAAAGATCATCTGAAGCGTTTTCCTTTTGAGCTTTTATGGAACCGTATTCTCTCTCCATTTTCTCATAAGCAACCATCCCTCTACAATTTGGAAACTGGTTCTTGCAGAAGTGCATGACCAAGGGGGTTAACAATGTCCCCATCTGCTGTTATCTATTTACTGGATTTAACGTAGTCTTCCACTATGCTACCAAATTATTTTACGATGGATATTACCACACAGACTAGAGACACACTAGAACAACTAATAATTTTATTTACAATTCAGTAGTAATCAGAAGCATTAAAAAATCAGCAATTTTAGCTAAATAAATATATTATATCCCAATACTGTGAGAAAGCCCATAATGGGTCAATTACTTTTTGTAAAAACAGCTTTAGTTTGAGTGTGAGAATCTCTGGTAAACGGATAACAAAAACTGTTTACTGATTGGTAAATTCAACCTGTTTTATAAATCTTCGGTACGCATTTGCCTTAGTGTGTCCCTCGAGCAGGGAGTGATTCTGAGCCTCTCTTTCTGCACAAGGCAACAGATTTTGGGAGAACTGTTATCCTGTTTCAAACTCCTAGTTTTAACCATTTTAGTGTTAAACAAACAATTCTGTCAACTCCTTTGATATTAAGGTTTACAGCTAAACACAACAATGTAAAATGAACAATACAAAAACATAAAATATAGTGGTGTATATCCTGGAAGAAATGACCACTTCACAAACCATTTCTTTCCTATCAAGAGAACACTGATGTTAAATTAAGAAAACAAACCTTTGCTCTTTAAAGTAGATAATGAAACAAGCAAATCAAACTTTCCACATGGAATCTACCCCAAATGTGGTTATTATAGAAAGTCTTCACCGCGTATTAAAGAAAGAAAGGAAGAAAAGTGGTATACTAAAAGAAATCCTTTTTGCCAAATAAGGGCCCTACCTTGTTGTCAAAATAGAGTGCCCCTAAAAATCCACAGCCGTTCTGACATACTCCTGCCATAACTTCAAAGGGAGTACACTGGAACAGCTGGAAACTAGGTCAGGACTGGTAATGCTGGATCCCAAAACGATCATTGTAAGGCGGTGTGAAGTTGAGGGGGACTACTTAAGTCAGGAATTCCTGTGTTTCTGTTCTTCAGAGGGATTCGGCATAGAATCGGCCAAAGTACACCTGGTTAGATGGGATGGACCTCCTGGTACACCTGTCAAACGTAGGGATCACCTGGGGGTCTAGGCCGGGATCGAGGCCTGGTCCTCTTTATTTATTTTTAAGGCGGCCCCCTTTATAAGGGGATGCAGGGACACTTACAGCTTTCTTCTGGGTGAAAGCCCACACCCTGCCAGCCCTGGACTCTTTGGTTGGACTTTCCGGTTTCTTTGGCGGGGGGAGGGGGGGGTGAAAGCATCCCAGAAGTGTCCTTAACCCGCTAAAGGCATTTAAATTGCAGGACCTGCCCCTGACCCAAGGAAAATTGGTTGGTTCAGCACTGGATATTTGGGGCAGATACATGTCAGCACTTATGCCACCAATTTTCACGGCTGGTGAGTTTAATTAAGAGTTTATACCTTTCTGTAACAGTGTAATGAAGGTGAAATGATTCTATCCACTCCTGTGTGTTCCTTTCTGCCCGTTTTCTGCTATCATTGCTGTTCAATTTGCACATAATGCACCATTTTGATTTCAAAGACAGGCCCGGGTATATTATTGACAATTAAACCTGTCAATGAACACGAAATTACCTACATGTGGTAAATAATTCACCCTCCTCTCCCAGCAAAGCACAAACTTCAAAGTGACAAAATGCAACGGCAGTGAAATAAAAATGTATTGTCACTTAATAAAACAAAAATGCATACTTCAATCACAAGTACTGAACATAATAAATCAAACTGTCCAGCAAAACAGCTGGTTTCCATCCAGTGTCCAGTATCAGAGATTGCTGCTTTGAAAGCGGAGAATGTCCCATAGATGACAAATGAAAATAAGGAAGACTATTTGCCATGCTCTGTGATGATTGGAAACAATGCAAAGATTGGCAGGATGGTGGCATGATGCTTATGCCAGTGCTAGGAACAAAGACACCAAATCCACTCACAGAAGAGGCACGCTGGGCTATAAATTGGGCCGTCTAGCGCCCGTTGTGTAAGCGCTATGCGGCCTCTTGAGGACCTAAAATGGCATCCGGAATGCGCAAGCGTGCTTCTAGCGTGACACGCACCAGACGCTATCTTGGTAAAGGCATTTGCGCACATGCAGATAATGAACGTCGGCATATGTAAAGTAAGGAGAATGTACGTTAGATCAGTGCGCAATCCTGATTTAAAGGGACAGATACGATTTTGGAACTCAAAGCTCCAGCCAACACACTGTCTTAACCTCACACAGCTGAACAGGATGGAAACAGCATGGAGGACCTTCCATCAACGCTTTTTAAAGGGATCATGCAAGATTTACAGGTTAGTTGCTGGATTATTGCCGCTGATTGCTGATGCATTTGTACCTGGTTTTGAAGGTCTCCTATACTTGAATACTGGGACTAGGGGACATGGCTTAAAAATTAGAGCCAGGATTTGCAGGAATGAAGTTAGGAAATGCTTCTACATGAAAAGGGTGGTAGAAGTTTGGAACGCTCTTCTGCAAATGACAGTTGATGCTACCTCAGTTGTTAATTTTAAATCTGAGATTGGTAGATTTTTGTTAATCAAAGATATTAAGGGATATGGAGCTAAGGCAGGTATATGGGGCTAAGGCAGGTATATGGTGTTAGGTCACAGATCAACCATGATCTCATTGAATGGCAGAACAGGCTCGAGGGACTGAATGGCCTACTCCTGTTCCTATCCGTCCTATGTTCCTATAATAAAGTTTCAATACTCTACAGGGAGTGGGCTGGCTAACTGACAGGTGTGTGGCTTGCAACAGTGGTCATGTGTGAGGTTTTTGTTTTATGCGTTCATGGGATGTGGACGTCGCTGGCAAGGCCAGCATTTATTGCCCATCCCTAATTGCCCTTGAGAAGGTGGTGGTGAGCCGCCTTCTTGAACCGCTGCAGACCGTGTGGTGAAGGTTCTCCCACAGTGCTGTTAGGAAGGGAGTTCCAGGATTTTGACCCAGCGATGATGAAGGAGCGGCGATATATTTCCAAGTGTGAGGGTGAGAGGAAGTATCTGATTGGAAGAGTTGAGTACTGATTGAGAGAATTTGTTTGTATGAGGGTGATGGGGGTGTAGTGCAGTGGATATGGCTAGTGGTGCAGTTGGTAGGAGATGCCACTTGACAATTGATCTCACTCATGTCAAAGCATTGAACTTCTTCCTGCACTGCATCCATGTTCGTGGTGTTATCCGCTTGGCATTGACTTCGTCCCCTACTGCCTCCCACTGCCTCGGGAGGGCCTCTTGTCCCCCTTCAGATATAGGATGTTCCTCCTTCTGTCCAACTCTTGCACCAAGGCCTCAATTGCATCATCAGAGAACCTTGGTGCAGGCTCTTTCACAGGCCTGGTACAAACTCAGATCGGCAGATTGGTGAGGTCTGGCATGCAGATCAGAGGATGTGGGATTTAGTAGTGCGCAACCTTTATTCAATGTTTTAACAGAATTCAACAGTTTATAAACATAGGGATGGGACCTGCATCAGTGTTTTACGTGTGCGATGTCCGATCTCCATTCAAACTCCGTGCGGACCCGTATTTCGTGTTTTGCAAGTAAGAGGTGCAGGTTGCCTTTAAGTGGTGTTAGCCACTCGCACGATATCTGGGACCACTGCTGGTGATCAGCCACTCAACAACGCAGCTAGGTCTGGCTGCTTGCAGGAATCAGGTAAATGGCCAGGCAGCACGAATCTCACATGCTGCCTGCATCTCAATGAGCGGGCGCGGGTTAATTGCGGCCCCCGCTCCCGGATTCGGGGGTTATCAAATTTAACCCCTGCTGTATCTGATTGGTGAATCCCAAGGCTGCTACAGGATTGTTATTACCATAGTAAATACATTTGGCAACTGTTTCATGAAAGAAATCCTTTGGACATTATTGATTGACAGTGTGCATGTAAAAGAGTGTTTCTATTCATTTCTTCTGACTTCTACTTTAAAGAAAAGAATACTTTGATCCTATAGCCAATGATGCCAAAACAAAAATTAAAAACTGATGTTACATCTTTGTTTGAACTGGTATTTATAGACACACAGTTTCTTTCAGTTAGTTTCAGATTTTTTTAATGACAGTAATCACTTAAAAAAGTTGCGTCTGGATAAAACCAAACACAGGCCTGAGTGCTTAAAGCTGTTCTAAAAATACTCAATGCCACCATAGCTTTGATTTGAGCAGTGTGTTTATAGCGGAAGGGTTTAAATGTACTGCAGAGATCCTGAGACTTCCCCATCATGATTGAAGTGTTCCACCAAAATGACAGGTCAAAGATGTGTGGGCCAATTTCCAGGTCCATGTGCTGGGAGGAGATTGGACAAGGCCTTTTGCTTGTTAAATGTAATTTTTCGACCAAGCCTTATTTTAAGCATTGTAAGGTTTTCACCTTCGATTAAAGCCTCAAAATTCTTATGCATTCAAGTTACCTTATGGCTTCGGTTCCTTGACTGAGCACATAGAAAATGAGCAATGCCAGGAGGGAAAATTCTATCCTTTGAGATTGCTTTGCTTCTTGGATTGCAGCTTTCTGCTTTAGTTTTACTGTATTTTCCAAGTGTTAGATTTCTTGGAGCTGCGATTTTAGTTGTTGCAACCAAAATTCAAACACGGAAATCCCTCTGCTTGTTTTGGAGAAGGAAGATAATAAGCTGAGGAGAGATGTGGGACAGGACATTTATGCCTGAAACAGTCTACCCTTACCTAAGCACCAGTGTCTACAAGCTCAGGCACGGATACGGTATGTCTGAGGAAATCGGCCTTCATCAGGGAGGCAGTAACTGTTGTACGCCATATTCTTCAACCTAATCCTCAGACAAGGTCCTTGTGACAGCTTTGCTAGTGGCTGTGAAGGTGACCAAAGCCTTGAAATTTTATGTCTCCAGATCAGTCCAAGCTACCTCAGAGGATATATGCCAAATAGGTCAATCAGCAATGCACCTGATAGATACAGTTCACCGGTGGAAAACCAGCAGCAGCATTGGGGGCACTTCACTTTTTTAGTGTGGCAGGTTTTCCTCAAGCACAGAGATTTATTGATGCTATGTTTTTGGCTGTTGTGTTTTGGGATTTCAGCCATTTTGTCACGGAAAGGATTTGGATATGATTTATGATGAAGTGTTGCTTTTAAATTAAAGAGAGTTCACAAAAGGTTTAAACCCATCTTACAACCACATGCTGCAGCTGCTAGGACAAAGAGAGGATTGGTTTGTTAAGGAAAAACCACTGAAACTGTTACCCCTGACAGTTAGAAATAAGGGGGGGAAGCCATTATCTCAGGTGCTCCCAGTGAACATTCCAATTTAGGGAGTTGGAATGTCCCTTCCTGTTGAGTTTTGCATGAAGCTAGTTTCAAAGGGTAGAACGTGATAGCAGGTTTGATTGGCAGCTCTTCCAGCTGGGGGTCAGGGAACAAGAGAACAAAGATCCATATACTGGAGGTCAGTTGGTGATTATGAGAGAGGGGCAAGTAAGGCTAGGCAACCAACATACATCTTGATAAAAAAACAAAAAGTCATCGACCTGAAATGTTAACCCTACCTTCCTTTCTCCACAGATGCTGCCTGACCTCCTGAATGTTTCCAGCATTTTCTGTTTTTATATCCAACATACACCTTGGTCTGATTCAATGCTAAGACTGACCAAAAGCAAGTATCTTTAGTCCGCTAATTGGGACAGGGCAGTGCGGTTTAAATACTCTTTTTTATGAGGAGGAAACTGAAGTCAAGTTGGAGTTAATGGCCCAGAATGTGCTGGAGAGGGGCATCTCGTGATGTGGCCCATTAGTTAAACTTTTTTCCCTCACCCTTCACCTCAAATACTTTTTGTGTTGCAAGTTGCTGGAAGTGTGAGCTGATAACAGTGTGGTGAGAGCAACAGGGCATCTGGGACCTTAGTGAACGACGGGACCAACAGTCTATCCTTAACCCATGAGATTTAAGGATTGAGAAATAAACAGAGGAATGACTGAGAAGAAAATAGGGTGAATTAGAGTTAAATCAGGTGCAGAAAGAGAAATGAAGAGAGGGAAAGAAAGATTGGATTAAGAGAGAGAGAAAAAAGAGACAGAAAACAAAATAGGAAAAAAATTAAAAATTTTAAATTTTAAATTTTAAAAGCTCTAGCAACAATGTACTACTTGTAGGAATGAGATGCCACAGTTTCAGTTGTTTCCTTTCTGGGCCGGAGAGGTTGAGTGGCATTGCAGGAACAGAAATCTTGTCATTAAAAAGGTCCTTATGCTGTTAAGGACCAGCCTAACTTTCTACAGAGAGTTCAACTGGCAATTAATGTGCAAATGCAACAATTTCTTGAAACTCACCGTGAGGTTGATAGCCTTGCCAAAATGGTAGCTGCCTAACAGCCGAGTGGCGCAAATCGTCCAGCAACTTATTGCATTTTGCAATTCACATGGTATCTCTTCCTTGACACAAGTTGCTGGACAATTTACATACTAATAACGGTGAGTGCATTAAACTCGCCATTATTTTGGCAGCAAAATCTGGTCCAATGACTTTTTTTTACAACTGCTACTCTGTCCATCCAATTGTTGTCTGTAAAATAAAGTAGTTTAACAACTCATATTTGGCCTCATCTCACTATAGTATTAATCAGTCCGCTTGCTAAAAGATTGGAGAAGTGAATATGAGGACATATACAAAGGGCACAATTAGATATTGGGAAGTTTGGGTGAACTCCTGAACATAACAGACATGGGCTCTGCTTATGGTAGGAACCAGTGTTACTGAACCTGAGCGAACATCTAAGGCAGACCCAAAATCTATAACAATTGCTATCCGTGTCCTTGCATGAATCCCATGGCTTTCATGAACAGAAAGGGATTTAATTCATAAGATCATCAGATAGCTACAGTTAGGGAAAGCCATTCTGCCCATTATAGTTCATCTATCCAGAAATACCCTACATATCCCCCTCCCCATTTCAGCATCTAACTGTTTTCACCTCCACGACTCCATTTGAAAGTCAATTTCAATGTGTTGATCACTTTTTGAATGAAGAAGAATTTACCTATTACTAGTTTGAACCTATGTCCCCTTAACCCTTCTCTTACAATTTACTTTAATGTAATATTTACCTTTTCCATATGCTTAGCTATCTCGTATATTTCTTGAAGATCACCTCTCAGGCATCTCCTTTCTTAACTGAAAAGCCCAAGTTTCTCTAGTCTTTCCTCATAACACAATGGTCTTGTGGGAAATGGGTTTTTCACAGTTGCCAACAGGTTTTTCAGGGTGCTTTGTGCACAATAAATGAGAGTATAAAATATTTGTGCGCAAATTGCAGCATTCTTCTGTATGCAAGCCATGTGAGTTTCCAATCCCTGCCCTTGGCAAGTGAGGTCTGACACAAGTTGATCTTCCACAGCCACCACTTGTTCCTCCTCACTCATGTTCAGTGCTCAAACTGATTATCCGAAATCCCCCATGGTGGATGTACTGTGCTGGTGCTCACAACAGGTGGAGTGAGTGATGCAAAGTGCTGTGAGGCACCGGCTTCAACTGGTTGGTTCTTGGGGGATGTCAATAGAAACTTATGCTGGCTAAAGTGCACCTCCTTAATAAGTGATGAGATTAGAGATGAAATCACTTCAATGATAAAGGAGGATATAATGAGGGGTAAGCAGCCAAAAGAGACCCTATGGGTGGAATGGAGAAATAGGAAAGGATCTAAGACTATAGTAGGAGTTGTGTATCGGACCCCTGGCAGCAGCTCTAAAGTGCTAGATTGTATAAATGCAGAGATTAGACAAGCGTGTAACAAAAGCATAGTGGTCTTAATGGGGCACTTTAACTTTCACATAGATTGGGAAAAGCAGACTAGCAACTGTCAGAAAGGTAGTGAATTTCTTGAGTGTGTCCGGGATAGTTTTCTACAGCAGTGTGTCCTAGAGGCAACAAGGGGGCAAGCTATACTAGATTTAGTAATGAGTAATGAACCAGATTTAATTAACAGCTTAACTGTGCGTGAACATCTATCCAATAGCGATCATAACATGATCGAGTTCAATGTAATGTTTGAAAGGGAAAAAAGTGAATCAGCTGCTAAGATTCTCGACTTGGGTAAGGCCAACTTCAATGGGATGAGACAGAGACTGTCCACAGTAAACTGGGCAAATCTGTTAATGGGTAAAATGACTGATGATCAGCGGGAAATGTTTAAAGAAACATTTAAAGTGATACAGAATCGGTTTATACCCCTGAGGAGCAAGAACTCTACTTGCCAAAAAAAACAGCCATGGACAACAAAAGAGGTAAGGGACAGTATAAGACATAAGGAAAGGGCATACAAAAAGGCAAAATAGGGCACAGATCCTGGCAAATGGGAAAGATACAAAGATCAACAAAGGGTCACAAAACAGATAGTAAGAGCTATAAAAAGAGTATGAAAAGAAACTTGCAAGGGATATCAAAACCAATACAAAGAACTTTTATAATTATATTAGGAAAAAGAGGGTGGTCAGGACCAGTGTTGGCCCCTTAAAAACTGAAAGTGGGGATATTGTCATTGACAATGGGGAAATAGCGGACATGTTGAACAATTACTTTGTGTCAGTATTTACAGTAGAAAAAGAGGATAGCATACCGGAAATCTCAAGAAAACTAATATTGAATCGGGGACAGGGACTCAATAAAATTAACATAAGTAAAGCAACAGTAATGAAGAAAATAATAGCACTAAAGAGTGACAAATCCCCAGGACCAGATGGTTTCCATCCCAGGGTTTTAAAGGAAGTAGGTGAGCACATTGTAGATGCCCTAAAAATAATCTTTCAAAGTTCTCTAGATTCAGGAACTGTCCCTCTAGATTGGAAAATTGCACATGTCACTCCACTTTTTAAGAAAGGAGAGAGAGAGAAACCAGGGAATTATAGACCAATTAGCCTAACATCTGTTGTGGGGAAAATGCTGGAGTCTATAATTAAGGATAGGATGACTGAACACCTCGAGAATTTTCAGTTAATCAGAGAGAGCCAGCATGGATTTGTAAAAGGTAGGTCGTGCCTGACAAACCTGATTGAATTTTTTGAAGCGGTGACTAAAGTAGTGGACAGGGGAATGTCAATGGATGTTATTTATATGGACTTCCAGAAGGCATTTGATAAGGTCCCACATAAGAGACTGCTGGCTAAGACAGAAGCCCATGGAATCGAGGGAAAAGTATGGACTTGGTTAGGAAGTTGGCTGAGCAAAAGGCGACAGAGAGTAGGGATAATGGGTAGGTACTCACATTGGCAGGATGTGACTAGTGGAATCCCGCAGGGATCTGTCTTGAGACCTCAATTATTCACAATATTTATTAACGACTTAGATGAAGGCATAGAAAGTCTCATATCTAAGTTTGCCGATGACACAAAGATTGGTGGCATTGTAAGCAGTCTCGAAGAAAATATAAAATTACAAAGGGATATTGATAGATTAGGTAAATGGACAAAACTGTGGCAAATGGAATTCAGTGTAGGCAAATGTGAGGTCATCCACTTTGGATCAATAAAGGATAGAACAGGGTACTTTCTAAATGGTAAAAAGTTAAAAACAGTGGATGTCCAAAGGGACTTAAGGGTTCTGGTACATAGATCATTGAAGTGTCGTGAACAGGTGCAGAAAATACTCAATAAGGCTAATGGAATGCTGGCCTTTATATCTAGAGGACTAGAGTACAAAGGGGGCAGAAGTTATGCTGCAGCTATACAAAATCCTGGTTAGACCACACCTGGAGTACTGTGAGCAGTTCTGGGCACCGCACCTTCTGAAGGACATATTGGCTTTGGAGGGAGTGGAGCATAGGTTTATTAGAATGATACCCGGACTTCAAGGGTTAAGTTACGAGGAGAGATTACACAAATTAGGGTTGTATTCTCTGGAGTTTAGAAGGTTAAGGGGTGATCTGATCGAAGTTTCTAAGACATTAAGGGGAACAGATAGGGTGGATAGAGAGAAACTATTTCTGCTGGTTGGGGATTCTAGGAGTAGAGCCAGACCTTTCAGGAGCGAGATTAGAAAACATTTCTACACACAAAGGGTGGTAGAAGTTTGGAACTCTTTTCCGCAAATGGCAATTGATGCTAGCTCAATTGCTAAATTTAAATCTGAGATAGATAGCTTTATGGCAACCAAACGTATTAAGGGATATGGGCCAAAGGCAGGTATATGGAGTTAGATCACAGATTAGCAATGATCTTATCACGAAGGGCTGAATGGCCTACTCCTGTTCCTATGTTCCTAAAGTGCTTAATGGCAATATATTGTGTATCATGCTGTTCTATTGTAATGTTTAAGTGAGTGAGTGAATGACTGACTGAGAGAGAAAGAATAATGGGGAAAGGGTGTTACAGGCCCCAAGCTTGGGGGAGGCCACTGGATTCACTCATCCCCACTTTCTATGTGGCCTCTGGTCCCAGAACTTATAGAACGATTTCCTCAAATTTGCTTAAGGGTTTAAAGTTACAGGCACGCCTCTTGTTATGTGATGCCTTGTCCAACAAGGAGATAATTCCAGAGTTTAATGACAGGTACAAAGTTTGTGCTGCAACAATTTGGCCATGCATGAGATTCTGTGATAGATCTGTAAAGTTGAGTGCTTTTCATGCGGTCTCAGTCAAGTTTTTACAGGTTGATGGGAAACTCGTTATGGCATTTATACTTTGCTCACATACATTATCTAGACAAATGCTGGGTCGTCTTACCTTGGTTGTCTTCCTGAGAGTGCCAAACTTTTCCCTCATCTGTTTCATATTCCTATGAAT
Source organism: Heptranchias perlo (assembly GCF_035084215.1). Classification (NCBI taxonomy): domain Eukaryota; kingdom Metazoa; phylum Chordata; class Chondrichthyes; order Hexanchiformes; family Hexanchidae; genus Heptranchias; species Heptranchias perlo. The sequence goes on from NC_090326.1 coordinate 82,427,625, forward strand.
CTTGCACACTGGCTTCACTCTTTCGGCTACATCCTCCCATGCAGTGTGTAATGTTATCCCATGAGGAAGGTCCCCTTCTTCCCCAAACAAAGCACCTTCTTTTCCTGTACTTGCAATAACAGCACCTCAAGTGCTGTATCTGAGAACGGGGCATTCTCCATCTTTTTTTCATTTCGCTGAATGAAACACCAAGATTCCCTGGGAGGGATTTTGTGGTTGACCTGCAGAAAATCACCTCTCTTCAAACAGCAGTAGCATCCCTTTAAAAACTAGAGCTACAGGAAATCACACCCCGTATTAAGTGCGCTCCCAGCACCAGGGCCAATCCAGGCCAAGAGCTCTCTGCGAATATTTAATTAGGTCAACCGTGAAAGATTGCATTGCCATTGTGCCAACTGCTGTTCATAACGCTCGCTGCAATTTGTTCCTGTCATATAAGGACTGCGGCCAGGAGATTTATCTAGTGAGCTCGAGACTCATGTCATTCTCATTTGGTGAGCAGTTGATTGAGATGTGGAAATTGCAACTTGTTGACCTGAAGAATGAGCTCCTGTGATACTGGGACAAGACACCGGGCCATCAGTCAGGTTTAGATTACAATTTTAACACAAGTGTTGAATGCCCGTGACTCTCCTTTTTTCAGGGACGGAGTAGAAAACTGTTCTTGTTGTGAGCTGGTAAACTGCCCTTCTTTGCTTCAACATGTTTTGATTCCAACCTTATAAGGGCACGCACTACTGCATCATTTTCATTCTCCACACCAGTTATGGCCTCTTGGAACAAGGCTACAGTTCTTTAGTGCCACTTAGTGCCAAACGAGAAAATGGACTAAAACTCCACAAATTCATTTCATTTCAGATCTTTACATCTGATAGAGACAGGAAAATTTCCAGCTCTCTGTTTTGGCTGAATTTGTACCATGTTCCAGATGTTAATGCGCAATGCTTTAACCCACTGTAATATTCACTCTGCACTTTTCTTTCTTTACTCAGTTCTCTCCCTTTATTTCACCTCTCCAAAGGGTAATGTCTCATGTTGGGATCTGGTTCCAGAGGCTTTGGACAGTGGAGTAAATGTTCCTCTTTAATACCTGGCTGTAACACATCACTTGCCACAATGCAGAGAGGAAAACTGGGTGAAAGGATTGCATGCCTGAAATGAAGCCTATTCAATTTTGCTTCTTTTAATTCAAATGGAAGGAAAATTGGGCAGGCTATGTTACGTGTATGCAAGCCTCCCCACACAATCTTCCTCTCTGCACTGCACCCAGGCACTGAGATGAAGATGAAGATCCTTTTTCCCTCCCTAATTTACCTTGTCTGAGGCTAATAATAGTGAACCTTTCACCACTACCTCAACTTGCTGCCTTGCATCAGTTAACTTAACATAAACCAAGGATGAACCGGGGACCTACATGATCTGTATGGTTGAGCACTACAAGACATGTTGGCCAAGAAATGCGATTCTGACCAAAAACCAGTCACGTGGGTGCGTGGATAACGTGAAATTCAGGGCGGCAACTCATTATAATGGGTTAAGCGTTAGCCTACGCTACCCGTGCTGCTTATTGGCTGTAAGTCTCTTTGGGCAAGGGCTGAGAAATCACTGGCCCACCAGTCAATCACCAGCCACAAATATGCAGGAGCCACGGCAGGGGGATAGGACACCACAGGTGCCGGTTCGCCAGAGGGCGAGATCCCATACTAGTTCTGCTGCAGAGGACTCTGTTGCAGACTTCAAAGGTTCAGTCTACTAATGAAGGCTGATGGGTATACATCAGGAAATTCTAGGTGCACTGGTCAGTCTTCCAGCGGGCTTGTGCACAGTGGTTCAGAGTATGGAGGAGTCCAACTACAACTTGTGTCAGGGCTTCACGCAGAACATGAAGACCATTCTGTCAAGCATGGAGCGAGTAGTCAACTTCATGAACAAGACAATGGCATCCGCCATGAAGGAGACTCTGCTGACAGCTGCCATGGAAGCTCAGATTGCTGCCATCTCTGGGCCAGTGTTGACAGGGGCTTCCAAAGCATCACATTCCTGCGCTCTATTCTCACACAGTCATAGGAGTGCTGAGACGCAGACCCAGGACAGTGGACTTGGCTCCATGGGAGAGGCATCTGCTTTCCTGTATCACGATGACAGCATACCTGCTCCCCCGCCACCCACTTCGCCAATGCCCTTGTTAGTGCCACACAGCCAGCTGGGCCAGATGCACTGGCACACGCTGAGATGCTGCAGTCTGCAGCCAGGCCCTCCAGGCTCAAAGCTGCTCAAGGTTGCCCATCACGGCCATCTCAAGTGTCCTCAATGGAAGCTCAGCAGCCTTTCACCTCCCAAGCTATAGCTACTGGGGCTACACTTCATAGGAGCACTGGGATAGGTAAACGAGCACACAAGACAGGCACTGAGAGGTGTACAAGGGTGATTCATAATTATTCCTGTTAACTATTATACACATATGGAGTAGAGTTGTTGGAGTAATTTTTTTTTCTGGATTTGGTGTTAGTGCTAATATTTGTAGTGAAGTGAGGGCAAGATCCATAAGACTGCTCTGAAGGAAGGGAATTGGATGGTGTTAATAAGGACAGTGGTGATAAAGATTGCGGGTGTGTTGATGTACTGGGGATATGAAGAATGGTTCACATGAAATGCTCTTGGATGAGTTGTTCTCCGACATCTCTGGCAGCTAGGGGCACTGGTGGTCGATGCTGCTCCTGCTCTTCCTCCTCTTTGCACTGTGCTTCTCCCTCCTCCTCCTCCTCCTCCTCCTCCTCCTTCTCCTCCACTTCTTGTTGCCTAGGTAGTGGTAAGGGCTGGTCCTTCAGTATCGTGAAGTTATGAAGCATGCAACAGACCACCACAAATCTGAATACATGGTCAGGGCTGTACTGCAGAGCTCCTCCCGAACGATCCAGGCAGTGGAAGTGTTGTTTGAGCATGCTGATAGTCTACCTAATGACATTACTGGTGGTGGCATGGCTCTCACTGTAGGCCGGCTCTGCGTCTGGGCCTGGATTCCTGACACGAGTCATGTCTGGAGGGGGTACCCATTGTTGCTCAGAAGTCAGCCTGTGACCTGATGGCCTGGTTGGAATAAAGGCAGTACAGAGAACTGGTGCAGGATGAATGAATCATGCCTGTTGCCAGGAAACAGATATTCATAATGCGATCGGTAAAATTGAGGTATGAGAAGTGCTCCCTGAAGATCCACTGTGGGCATGGCCTCTTGCACTATGGCTTCCTCTTCCCTTTTCTCTCAGCTGCTCCTGCTCTCTCCTGTCTTCTTCGCAGCTCCCCCTCCTCCTCCAGCCCCAAAGGCAGACCTACCAGACCACCCATGACTACAATATAACTGTTTGCAAAGCAATCCAGAACCAGCACAATGTTGTTTCCAGAAGTCAGAATTCAGTTGTGAGACTCAGAAAATAGCCCAAAAAGGCCTAGAAGTTAACCAGCAGCTTAAGAGGACAAACCAGCAACTAACCTGTATGGAGCGTTTGAACCTTTTAAAAAGCCCTCCTGCAGGTTTCTTGCTGCCTGTTAGCACCATGATTTGCTGGCGAGTTTTTCATGTGGCAAGTCAGGTATTGGGGCAGACTAATTTCACAAAAAGGTCCTACAGCAAGTGCAAGACCCTTATTTGAATATTATAATGACTATTTTAAATGCTTCCAGCGCACCCTCAATGCCTACTGAGTAGCCAGATCCAATATGGCAGGCGGTGTACTTCCGATGCAAAATGAGCATGCACACTCCGTCCGCCATATTGGATCCTTAGGCACCCATTTTATGCCAGTAAAACGGGCATAGCATGGTTGAATTTCTAAGTTGTTGAATTTTCCCTTAACTCATTAGGGAACTTCAAAAAGAAATGTTATAAGTTATGAAGCAATGCAGGCTAGTTTCTTTGACAAATCCAAAAAATCCACAAGCTCGTTGTATGCAATTGAGAATGACCAATAGTCAAACTCACAGGCCCATTTGTTAAGATGTATTCCATAAATGACCTCAGAAAGGGGGAGGGAAGATTTTCTCTGCACTCTCTGTATAACAAAATCCTAAACCCATTTATAAACAATGAGTTTACCATTTCATTAAACATGGCACAGGGAAGAAATCTCACTCCAAGGTGACAAATTTGAAAACATATTAATGATTCTGAACCAAATATATAATTCCCGTATTCCTTTTGCATAGAAGTCCTGAATTAAAAATAATTTTCATGTGAACATCAAGCATCTCAACAAAGTACAAACCATCAGTAAGAATCCAAAAGTTTCAGTTATGAACTCAACTCACCAGTTGTGAGGGGACTCTGTTTTCGAGCCTGTTCCATCAGAAGTACATGCTGTAGAAGGGCATGATGGGTGCTGTTAACTTTCCTATCAAAAGGTGCAGGCGGCAAGTAAGCAGATAAAGGAGTACTTCCTCTGAACTGTATGGTATGTCTGTCAGAATTTTGGTTTGTTGTTGAGGCCTATAACACATTTTTATTTTTAAATTAACATTTAATTTACAATGTATATTTTATATGTAGTTTCATTGAATTTGTTTTTCTTTGCTAGTGTAATAATGCCTGTAAAATTAAAAGAACACCTGCTCCACCTCCCTCCCCACCCCCCGCCCCTCCCTCCCCACCCACCCACATCAAGCGGGCAAGTCAGCAGGAGTTCCTGGCCACTTTGGGAATTCCATCCTTTAATCCTTTAAAAGGCCTCATTGGAACTCACACCAGTTGGGAGCTGGCATGAGTCCCTTTGAGGCTTTTTGAAAAGCCAGAAACCATACTCAGACTAAGACAACCATTCCCGAAGGGGATTGATTACCTTATGACGAGAAGCAACATGGCTTCTTTCGGCCGAAGATTGGTGCAGTTTATTTTTGTCTTCAGCCTGGAAGGGTCTGGGGGACCTCTGGCAGAGTTATGGTGGGCCAATCTCCCTTACAAGGCTGGATGGACCACAATCTTGGCAATGACATCAGGGTCAGGTCCCCTATTAGCCACCGGTGTTGACCCAGCTGGAGTATGTAGAATAGTGTGGGCTTACCTCATTGAAATAGAGGCAGCTAGTGCCCTTGCAAAAATGGACATATCCTGGGCACCTGCCTAGCCTAGGATGCAACAAAATGTGGTCTTACTGCTCAGTCCTGGGGGGGGTGGGGGGTGTTGGGGTCTCTGGTCAGAAACAGTTACTTTCAGCCACCCAATAGCCCCTTTTCAAGGGGTTGCATTAAACACTGAAAGAAATGTTTACTTTATTCGGTCTTCAGGAGTCTAGATCACTTCTACACCCTGGACCCCGAAGATGGTACCGACATCTGCGATGGAAAAGGCTGGTATGCCTCTTCTCATTCTCTGGGCATTTTGGCTTCCAAAGAAGTGCTGATCTCTTTCTGGGCCAAGGTCAGGGGGGGTCCCACAGTAGGGAATCCCCATCTCGGCTCCAGTTCTGCTCCTGCTCACTCCGTGTTACTGGCCTTGTACTGGATGGGTGGAGAAAACACCAGAGAAAGTCCCAGGAACTGTTGTACCCTGGATCGAGCAGAGCTTGCAGCTGTTCTGCCGAACAGCTGCTGGAATTATGGTGAGAGGCCACCAGAATGGCTGATCAGCTTTGGGGCCAGTCTGAAACATCTACCTTTGCACATAGAAATAATTTTAAAAGGTCTATGTTCTACAAGTATAAAAAGCACAAAACAAGACAACTGCAGAATGCTGATTCAAGGACATCCAACCCACCATTTGTTTTCAACCCCATTGTCATTTCATAGTTTCAAAGAAAAGACTGATGGAGGGGGAAATTAAAAAAGAAAATTGGATGCAATGTAAAACGTGCTGACAATTTGCCATTGTCCATTTTGCACTATCACCAAAGACCAATTTCACCCCATGGTGCATGTCTGAACCAATTTCAAAACATATTCTGAAGATGATGTTTGTTGCCATTGTCCTGGACTGAATGCTTACAGTTCCCAAGTTACTGAGGCCTCGTTAATCACTCTTTTGAGGTAAGAGAATTGTACGAGGAACAGGGAACTGCTGAATTGAATTAAGGGAGACAAATAAACAGATTAAAAATAAAGAAGAAGAAACCAGATTTTCCACTGTCTCTCACTCTACCTCATCCCCTCCCCCGTTTGCTGATCGCCCGACAGGTGCAACATGCCTGAAGTGCGCTACACCTGCCAGAGGTGGGTGCCTTTAAATTTCCTGTCCTGGGCTATTTGCATGGCTTGGACATACTCTCATTGCCGGTCTACCCTCTGGCTGGCGTAGCACCAGAAAGCAGGGCAGGAAACAGAAGTGCAGCTGCAGGCTCCTGGCTTCTGACATCAGGACCCTCAGGCTGCAGTGGAGTTGCTTGTCTTCATTCTTAAGGCTACCCCCAGGACCACCACAGACCCTCTGGTCCATGGGGTCCAGATGCAAGCTGCAACACTGAGGCACTTGATGGTCGAAAGAGGAGAAAAGAGAAGTGAAAGGCTAGGAACCCCCTTCCAACTCATTACCGTCATGACACTGGACACAGTCCAGGAACAAGCCCAGTGATATGTTCCTGCGGAGCACCAGGAAATTTGATGGCTGTACAGTAGGGCGAAGACCGGACATGAAGGTCTCTAGCACCATTTCCTCTTTGCTGCGCTTGGGAACTGAGGATCCTCCAGGCACCGTGAAGAGGAAAATCACCTCTACTATCTGAACAATACGTTACATGTCTCAGCAGTATCACTGAGTCCAAAGTACTCCGGAGTTATTATTAGTGTAGGGAATGGGGTAAGATTACCTCTTTTTCAGTTTTTAAAAAATCTTCTCCCCTGGATTCCTTCTGTCATATAAGACCTACATCTCAAAGAGCGAGCGGGTAATCTGCTTCCAGGCCTCCACTGGTTTTCTTTGAATCAGCCATTATGACAGCAGCCCAGGAATGACTCTCACTCCCTGTGGGCAAGCACTTGGTTATTCTTCCAGCTGAGATTAAGAACTCAGCCCTGTAAGGAACCACTGGCATAGATCACACTACTCTGTGGCCTCATACCAGAGATGTCATTTTTGTTTAAAGTATGGTAATGGTATTATAATGACTGACCGCATTGCTGCGGGTCGTCTCCGATTATTATGTAGTTCAACCGATGTTACAGATTAGAGAGATTAAGTAATCCTTTGACCTATAACTATTACGTACGTTGATCTGGGAGGAGGCAGATGAGGCAGCTGTAGCTGGGAGACCCAGAGTAATGTTGGGTAATGATGGTGACGTGTAGAGATTTAGTGCATTCACTGATCCATCCCAAGTCAGAATCCTGTGATGTGGCAGCAACTGCTGTTGAGAAGAAAAACTGTAAGAATTGACTCATCACATATTTCCTCAGTGTTTAAATTTGCTTCTGTGTAAGATTTGGTTTATGGCGTACAACGGCGTTCAGGCAGAACGGGAGGTCACAGCAGATTTGAATCCAGATGTTGACCATCTTGTTTCGAATGCTTCAGCATTAAAGCTGCTTTTAAAGGGGCAGTGTCATCTCTCAAGGAAGGGTGCAATGCCAGTAACACGTTAGAACAGCCGAACATGCTCATACAGTGATGAGATTACAGCACAAAAGTGAGCTTACAGTGATTTTTAAAATAATATAGTTCAATGATTTCAAAAGCAGATTCTTCAGAGAGGATTTTTGTCTTTACCACCTGGGCAGAGCACAGAAAGGAAAATCTGGGGCAGGATTGGACACCCCTTACAGAACCTGCCTGATTTTCCTTCCTGCGATGCTCAATGCCCAGATGATAAGGCCCCTGCATGAAGATGGCAAGGAGATATTCCAGTCTCATTTTGTAAAAACTTCAGACATCTTTGATACACTGCACTGTGTGCTCGATTAATGAACAAGCATTTCAGGCTTGTAATGATGTGTGATCCTTCAACCAACATCATGAAGCTGGAGTCTTCATTCCTATCTAAATAACTAGAGTGAACAAATTCACATTGTTGTTTTTGCATAGGGTATTTGATTCCTACACAGTTATCTATGGGGCACAATGAGAATTTAAATCTGTAAGGGTAGATTTAACAAATTTGCATCCCTGGCATGCAAATTCGTAAAAGTTAACTATAATTTAAAAGAGGTTTTGTTCTGGTGAGCAGGGTGGCATGATGATATTATACCATATGCTACAACCACATTTCAGCCAGTGAAAAATCCCCTGTGGAACTTCAGAACAGTAGTATTAAGACAAGGATAACCAGGCAACGCTAACTAAATAGAAATTGTGAGGATGCACTAAGGAGTCGATTTTCTCTTTAATTTATTTGCAAATAGGTGAGACCTGGGGAAATTCTGGCAGATATTCTAGAAAATGAAATACACAAACAAACAAACAATAGCTGAGCCCCAAGATCAGGTGCAACCTCTGACTGCCACCCAGACATGTATTATTTTTCATATGTATTTTTGTTCTAAAGAATGACTTTTGGTACCATGCTTTGGTCCACAAATGACCAGTGTCACAGGTTGGTGAGTATAGGTTCCCCTCCACACTTCTCCAGGAATTTAGTTTCTAATTTCAGATAGGAAACTATGGGAGAGGCTGCACGAGGTAATCAGGTGCTTCTATAAAGGGAGAAAGGACTGTTGATTGTTATTGCCAAAGTTTGTAATTCACTCACGTGTCTCACAATTCATGAAAGTTTTTAAATGCTCATAAGTCAGGCAGGAAATTTAATGTTACATGTTTAAATTTCCAACTTCAATCTTGAGTATTAAAAAACACAAATCAGGGAACTTGCAAGTAAATCATCTTAGCAGCTCTGTGATTGAATGGATAAATCTGTGGAGACCATTCTTGCTCAATTACTGGAATTTTGTCCAAAAGCAATGTTGACAAAGATCTGGGAACAGGCTGTCTACCTGCCTTGTAGGTGCACAGTATATCATGTAGAGAGAACTAATGATGGGGGAGAAAATAACATTGAAATGGGAGGGGAAAAAATCTTTATATCATGTAAAATCTGGAGCTAGCTGTGCATTTAATAAACAGAAGAATTCAGTTACTGTGCTGAGCATACTGAGTGACATAATTAAGAAACACATTACAACTTCTGTAAGATATCAGCCTCTGGAGGGTGCTGTATTTAATTGAATGTTTAAGAAGCTGTATTAATCACAGTATGGTTACATCTTCTTGTGATGTATATAAAAACTGTTTTCCAAATGAACATTTTTGTTCTATTTTTTTTTTTAACAGCTGTTTACAAGGTTATTCCATGCAGTATACAGTGCAATATGAATGCTACATTTTGGTGGTTTTACTCCAGATTTTTTCCTCAAGTTCAGTGTCTCCGACCATTCTCGTTGGTGAGCTCTCACTCCCTATGAACCAATATCTAGGTAATATGCAGTGAGCCTTGGGACTGAACAGAAAACACTTTGTATTTCAGCTCACAAGTTATAACGTATATCCTCATGTGATCTTCCTTGATTTCAGGTTGCAATAGAATAAGCTCTCTATAAAACCATGGCTTAGGCTATAAGTTGACCAACAGATTTATTAAACTTAAATTGCTAAGTGAATAGCAGCACTGGCATGCCTGTAGCTACTGTACATTACAGTAGCTACAGGCTTAACTATTCCTGCTCAGAATGATAGAAAATAACAAACAGTCGCATCCATTGTGTTAAACCGCAACGTGAGTTGGACCTGGCTCGACGCCGCTGACTTAACCTCATGTAACTGTTCGTTGTTGATCTTCTACGGATCTCTCCGGCCTACCTATATCTTCCTAATAATTTTTAGACAGACTTCTCAGTTGGACAAAGGTAATTTAAATATGTACCTCAAACTCAAATAGAGCTGCCAATCAAACATATTGTCAAACAAAGCCCACAGGATGCTTATATTTGAATTGAATGGCTTGGCCCATCCTCAGGTACCTGTCGTAGATGCAACGTCTGTTCTGGGGCTATTGTATATTAAAACAAGGTGTGCCATTTTCTGTGACTGAACCTAGTTTTTTAACCCTGTATGAACTGTAATAAAAAAGCAAGAAGCCAATACCATGATACATTTTTGTCACAGTAACATAAAGGGGAATAATTTGCAATAGTAACAGGACAGGATTGAACACATTCCGGAATTGTGGTCAATATCGAACTCTCGTATGATTTGTGTCACTTTTTGTAGAGTACAATTAGGCTCTTTCCATGTTTTGAAATGATAGGTTAGGAGCTACTAAAGAAGAACAAACAAACTTACATTTATATGCACCTTACGATGTTTCTCAGAAATGCCACAAAGGTTCAATATACAAGGTATTACATTCAAATGCAATCAATGTTACATAGGCAAGCACAACAATCATTTAGTGCACAGCAAAATAACAAAATAACACTGAGATGAATGACCAGCTAATCTGTATTTGGTGCTGTTGGCTGAGGGAGGAATGTCAGCCAGGGCACCAGAAGAACGCCCTGCTGTTCCTCGAATAGTGTTATGGGATCTTTAACCTTTACTTGAACCACTGGAACAGGCAGAGGGGCCCTCAGTTTTCAAGTCTCATCCAAAGGACAGCACCTCTGACAACACAGCACTGGAAAATGGAGTTTTAGTTCTAGCACTCAGTTCCAAGGGTTACCACCCAAACTAAAGGGATAATATTCTGAACTGTAATTCTTGCTGGATTTACACCAGTTTTTGAACACCGCTTTGACAATAATACCACTAATCTGTGCAATTATTACTTTCCTTCCTTTCACAATATTCCATCACAGCTACAAGCAGTAGGAATTGGTTCCAGCCGCACTTCCTTTTATAAAAAAAGCTGAAACCTTAGCAGCGTGGAGTAGGATAGTTGGCCTGAATTTTTTTCCTATTAGCTCAATTTCTGTCCTACTTCTCCCGCTCTGCACTCAAACATAAGAGAAGGTTACACAGTTTCTCTTTTATTTTGTGGCTTCTTGGGGACTCCCAGCTGTAACATGACTCTGACCACAGGGGAGAAACTTGGATGTAAACGAACACCTAGTGTAGCAGTATAGCAACAATCATTGCTTACTTCCCAAACAAAAAAGCATCTGTAACTCAAATAAAAGAGCCACCTCCATGAGGGAAACAGCGCACGGGGTCCTGGCCTGAAGAATTACAATAATTTGTCACCTCCGCTTTTGGGACCTTTAGGTTCTGAGATATCAATTATCCTGGGCAAAAAAAACCATAAAAAAGCAACCCATGAATACCACGCTGTTTCTCTTGCAGGCTTTGGCTGATTCTTAACATGAAAAATAACACTGAGTGTTTTTGCTCAAAACAGAACCTCCCACTGAGGCTTTATGGGGGCATTCTGACATGAAACGATAGGTCAAAGAGACTGCACCCATAAACAGGTCACTGAAAACAAAGGTGTCATAATATTGATTATCTACTAATACAGGGAGTGCCAGGACTTATCAAGGTCACATAACACACTGCAGCTTTTGAGTACTACTGAACTGATTGAACATTATATCTCTTTTTTAAACTTTCTTATTTTCATTTTATTACCAAGCTAATTAAGTAATTACTTGAACAGCTGAGACACAAACAAACTAGCCTCTTGAGACACAGCTGTATGCAACATGTATGACTTCACCATGATCGAGATTCAATTCATTCGTGCTACCTTAAGTTCTCTAAAAGGTTTGCTCCAGAATGTTCTTCCCTTTCAATACTGTATGAACTTTTTACAACTTTTAAAATATGCACCTGTTTTTAATCCTGTAACGTCAGACAAAAATATTTTTCATGATGATTAAAGCAGAATTGGGTAATTGAGGTAACAACAGAAAATGTCTTAATTCACAGTAGTCTGATTTGTTTCAGTCAATCATTCTTGCCATACTTTTGATGAAGAAACGCTACTGTGGCCTGCAAAGGGTTAAACAATAACCTGTGAATGGTAATTATCGACTTTAATCTACAGTGCTTCAAACACACGCTTTCTATGATGTAACATCTGGGAAATTGATTTTCTACAAATTTTTAACACACATATAGGTTAATTGATTGCAGGCAATGTTTAAGGATGTAATTTAACTGAGGTGTACTGATGATGTGACAAACCACCAGTTTGAAGCTCAAGCTGTTTACGAAGATCAAGAGAACTCAGATTAAATTACAGCCTTAAACTTATTGCCAGTTATTTGTTATTGTACATAATACACCACAGATATTTTAGTACTTAAAAAAAGGTTTTTTTTCCCACTTTTTTCCATTGTCTGACAAGTGTTTTGAACTTAGTTGTACAGTGGAGCTAAGGGGACATACACTAATAAGGGGGTAATAAGGCTGATAAAGTGATAGGACCTGAAGTGATATGGCATCATGTGGCAGTTTATGTAGCAGTATGAGGTTTCTCAGGGGTTGTAGTTTAGTGGTAAGTAAACTATTTGGTATACCATTGGCTTGATAATGCAATGACATGCATCAGGCGCCTGTTCCCATATTATCGAGCACAGAGGCCTGCAGCTTTGAGCGTGCCTGATGGGCTCAGCACAGCACAATATGGCTGACAGTGACAAAGGTTTGGGGACCCTATGTAAAACCTACGTGCAAGGTTCACTGGGGTTCACTGGGGCCATAGGAAATACTTAAATCAGGGACCTCCCCATTATCCAACTGGAGTGCCTAAGTTACACAGTGCCCAGGTGCTGAAGGGTAGGCCCTATTAACAAACAGAAAATTGTCTCTGCCTGTTGCTTCTCTCCGAATACTCTCCTCCCCTCCACCCCTGATATTTCTCATAAAAATTATAAACATGTTCTTTTAGAACATGATTATGGTTTTGCTTGAAACAACAAGCAGAAGAAATTTTCAGAAACCCATTTGTATTACTGATATTCCTACCAACCCAAAAGACTGGCCAAAAGAAAGACTTTTCCAGCTGTCAAAGAGAGAAAGCTTTCATCCTATCAATCTGGATTGGATTCAAACTTAGGTCCCACAGGATAGAATGTTAATCCACTGCACCTCTCAGTCTGAGGAAACGAATAGGATAATAATATTTATTTTTTTCCATGCAAAATATCCCTGGCAGGTTAAGTGTACATTTTTTCTATTAATACTTTACCAGAAAAACATGGTGAAAGATTAACTATGCTTCTCAGCAAAGAGATCATTCAGTGGCTATCATCAAAATCCCAACTGTAGATCTAGGCATAACTGTATGGAGCACTCAACAGCAAATGGCACAACAAAGGCCGAGGGGGTTTCCAAACATCAAGAGGATGAGTCACCCTCAGAACTCTTGACAGCACACCTGAAATCTCAGCTGGTTTCTATCAAGCTGCCTTTTCCAATTCTTTATTGTGTAAATTATTCCCCAGAATTTTCTTCTGCTGATGTTGGTGCCAAAAAAGATTTAATGGAAAAATAAAGAGTGAGAGAGAAGAAAGAGTACGCAAGAGGCAGAAGAGAGAGAGAGGGGGGAAAACAGGAGAAAGTACAAAGAGCAGCAATGTAAAACACTAAGTCTTACCTCAGCATGTGAATTAGATACTCCGTTCTCTATTGACACGCCGCTGGAGCTATTGTTGGGAGAGCTGGGGCCAGATCCTGGGGCACTGTTGCAAACTGAGGAATCTTTAAGAAGAAAACAACAATCAAATCAGAAATGACAGCAGTCACTATATATCCACAGTGTGAATGGGATCAGCAATGCAAAGGTTTCCTTTTTGTGAAATAACTCTATTTTTTCTATAATTGGTGGAAATTAAAGAGTGTTTACAATTTCTTAATTACCTTGTTTATATTCCAAGCTGATGCTGGATTTACATGATCCAGGTTTTGTTTTTCAATTCAGGGTACTTTTGAGTTTTGAATCATCTGAACTCAGTCATTGTGGATGGACTCCACGTTGACTAAGACCTTATCAATGATTTTTGTTTTCCCAATTTTCTCTCTCCTCTCTTTAAGGTGGTGACTCATGAAGGCATACTGTTCCACAGGCACTCGCATCCTTCATGTGTGAGCCAAGAGAGTGAGTCTTGGCAGGCTTTTCAACCATGGTGGTGGGAACATTGCTGTTAAGCTACATCTTGTTTCCACCAGGTGTCCACACATACGCATTTTGAAGCAGAGGTCACTGGAAGCCTGGCTAATTTTTTCTTCCATTATCCCAAGAGTGCTGAAGCCAATTGTTGTGCCTCCACTACCACCCTGGCTGGGGCCAGCTAACTCAGCACAGATTAAAGGCTACACCTGGGACATTTCTGCTCTGTAGTCTGTCAAATTTTGTTTGATAATGTCCCTGTGAAGTGCCTTGGGATGTTTTACTATGTTAAAGGTGCTATAGAAATGCAAGTAGTTGTTGTTGTATGATTGAGCACCATACTTTGCAATGCATCAACCCAATGAATCATCAGAATAATGTAATTTTTTAAATCTAACTTTTATTCCACATACAGTGAGAAATAACAAATGAATAAAAGAAATCATGAAACCAGAAAAGGCCATTCAGCACATTAAAGCCACCCCCTTCCACAGACCTGTACTATCTACATTATCAACAGCAATTTACAATTGTATAGCACTTCTAATGGAGCAAAATATCCCAAGACACTTCACAGTTGGGGGTCAGACCTGAGCAGGTTAGGGAAGGTGGTCAAAGGAGTTGTTGAGGAGGTACATTTTAAGTTTTTTTGAAGGTGGGAGAAATGTAGCAAGAATTCTCCCGGTTGCTCTTTCAACTAACAGAGCATTACATTCAATAATCTCTGGCGAGTTATTTTGTTTATATCCTATTTGTTACTGTGTTTTCAACAGATATGAAATATTCTATTGACTGCCAATAGATGGGGCCTGTGTAACAGAAACATTTTATTTCCCTCATCCAAATTATTCTTTTATGATGTATACTGACAATATTACTAACTGGCAACAACTCCTGATTGTTTATTAATCCTTCATTGTGGATGTTATCACACAACAATGACACGGAGCACACTGGCTCTCTACAAACACACTGAGACTCACTGTCAGGAAATCTAAAACCAAGTAAAACCACCTAACAAAGCTCAATGGATGGATTTAAAAACTAAAAGCCAGTCGAAGCTATTTCAGAGTTATTTCAAAACTGTCTTCTCATCTTGGGCTTCAGATGATACTCTCACAGTTCATGATGTCTTATAATCATGCTGGTATATCCATTCTCTATCTACTTTCACTTTTGTGAGACACCTTAGGTTGGGCTGTGAGGTCATGACTCAGACACACAAGGCTAGATTTTCTGATCGGTGTTATTTTACTATGGTCGAGTGCTGGTGCTAAATTAACACCAATCGGAAAATCTAGGCTGTAGATTGACTAAGTGCTCGTCTCTGCAGTTGAAGTGTTTTTATTTTAGTTTTATATTAGTTTTACTTTTAAAATTTTTCAAACACAACTACTCATGAAACGAATATATCGACATTCATTCTGAGTTGGACCTGGATTTAAATTATCAAGGATCTCTCTTTAGGCATTTTGATATTGGGGTCAATTTTCATCTTTAGCTCTCCCAGAGCAGAAAGCTCTGTGCCAAAAGCACTGATGATGAAAGTTCACTCCACTGACATTGGAGTGCCAGAAGAGCAGTGCTGAAGCAGAAACTCCTGACTTCCATGCATCTTTTTCCCCTTCTTAGTTTGTCAGTATATCACTGATCTCTATTGGACCTGTTGGAGGTACCAATAGGAAAGAGCCCACCATTTTGTGATACCTAAGAAAGTTGGACTGAGACTCTAGCAGGTAGCCCTGGGGCATGGTCAGCTTGGGCCAAGTGGGAAGCTGGCCAACAGGAAGGGACTCATCTCCTGGTGGTTCTCCAGCTCTGTGCACAGCCTGTACATTATTCACTCTGACTAGCAAATGTCCCACATGTACTCACAGCTAATATTTGTCATGGGGGGTTGGGGGGAGAGGTGGGGGTTGGGGGAGAGGTGGGGGTTGGGGGAGAGGCAGGGATTGGATTGCACCAGATCTTCTTGCTGCCAGGAGCGAGATCAATGAGTGGCTGCTCATGCTATGGGTTCCTCGCCCTGCCAGTAGTAGGTCAAGTGTGTGCGTGCTTGGGTCCAGAGGGATGGTTAAGCCTTTTATAGTTTCAATGGCCTGATGTACCTCTGTTTTGCCACCTCCTCTTTTCCTTGACCATAGAATGAGCTCCTTCATCTAAAGAATTCAGGTCAGTGGAGTGAAGCACAAAAAATCCCTCTCTACTGATGACATCCTACCACACATCACCAACTCTACCACCTCCTTCCCCAGCGTTTTTCAGACGATCAAAAAATTTGGCCAGCTATTAGGCTAGAATTTCAACTACTTAAAAGAGAGATTCTCACACAAATCCAAGAGGACTATCCCTTCATCTGCAAAAAGACACACTTCAAGTACCTAGGCATATTAGTGATATCCGAACTCAATCCTAAATCCAATGCAAATCAACACCAGCAAAACTGTCCTTCTAAACTACAAAGCTGCTCCACAAGCACACCTCATAACATGGAAAACCTCTGTGATTCCTGGGAGTATGACCTGGGTCACCGACTCTCAGGAGAAAGATTGGAAGGAATCACTGAGACTGGCTGTCACAACCTCAATCTGCAGCAGATTGAGGGAGGATCTAATTAAAATTCTCCACTGCACATACCTCAGCCCAACCCGAGCACACAAGTGTTGATGGGACTGTGACCACAAAAGCACACCCCTGGTTCTGTTTTTTTTTATTCATTCATGGGATGTGGGCGTAGCTGGCAAGACCGGCATTTATTGCCCATCTCTAATTGCCCTTGAGAAGGTGGTGGTGAGCTGCTTCTTGAACCACTGCAGTCCGTGTGGTGAAGGTTCTTCCACAGTGTTGTTAGGAAGGGAGTTCCAGGATTTTGACCCAGCGACGATGAAGGAACCGCGATATATTTCCAAGTCGGGATGGTGTGTGACTTGGACGGAACGTGCAGGTGGTTGTGTTCCCATGTGCCTGCTGCCCTTGTCCTTCTAGATGGTAGAGGTCGTGGGTTTGGGAGCTGCTGTCGAAGAAGCCTTGACGAGTTGCCGCAGTGCATCCTGTAGATGGTACACACTGCAGTCAAAGTGTGCCGGTGGTGAAGGGAGTGAAGTTTTAGGGTGGTGGATGGGGTATCAATCAAGCGGGCTGCTTTGATCTGGATGGTGTCGAGATTCTTGAGTGTTTTTGGAGCTGCACCCATCCAGGCAAGTGGAGAGTATTCCATCACACTCCTGACTTGTGCCTTGTAGATGGTGGAAAGGCTTTGGGGAGTCAGGAGGTGAGTCACTCGCCACAGAATACCCAGCCTCTGACCTGCTGTCGTAGCCACAGTATTTATATGGCTGGTCCAGTTAAGTTTCTGGTCAATGGTGACCCCCAGGATGTTGATGGTGGGGGATTCGGCGATGGTAATGCCGTTGAATGTCAAGGGGAGGTGGTTAGACTCTCTCGTTGGAGATGATTATTGCCTGGCACTTGTCTGGCATGAATGTTACTTGCCACTTATCAGCCCAAGCCTGGATGTTGTCCAGATCTTGCTGCATGCAGGCATGGACTGCTTCATTATCTGTGGGGTTGCGAATGGAACTGAATACTGTTCAATCATCAGCAAACATCCTTATTTCTGACCTTATGATGAAGGGAAGGTCATTGATTAAGCAGCTGAAGATGGTTGGGCCTAGGACATTGCCCTGAGGAACTCCTGCAGCAATGTCCTGGGGCTGAGATGATTGGCCTCCAACAACCACTACCATCTTGCTTTGTGCTAGGTATTTCTCCAGCCACTGGAGAGTTTTCCCCTGATTCCCAATGACTTCAATTTTACTAGGGCTCCTTGGTGCCACACTCGGTCAAATGCTGCCTTGATGCCAAGGGCAGTTACCCTCACCTCACCTCTGAAATTCAGCTCTTTTGTCCATGTTTGGACCAAGGCTGTAATGAGGTCTGTTCATCTCAGTTACACTGATAATGTGCCATCAGTAGCAGAAGTACCAGAGCCTGCCAATGACACACTCTTAACATAAAATAACCTTTTATTTACAGTAATTTACAATGGTATAGCACCATTATTAAAAAAAACACCCACGCTCTATCAGAAAATCATTGAAGTGTACAAATAGCAATTCATCACAGCAGACTTTTTAACGATTGCTCAATCAGATTTGTCTGTGATTTCTACATTGCTTATATCTGCACCTAACAAATCAACCAGATACGCAACTTCACCCAAGTATTCAATAAATATGGATTTTTAAAATAATATGCATCTATCTGGGTTCCTTTATCAAAGTAATCAAAGGTGCAAATGACTAAAACTGTAACTGGAATATAAATACATTACAATTGTTTCAATCAACACAAGCAAATGACTTGAACCTTCCTAGTCATATTATTTACAGCAGATGCAATCAGAATCTGGTTTTAATTAGTGCAAGGTTTTACTTTTTTTAATATTTGAACAGTTGTGATAAACAATGCAAACCTAAATATTCCCAAGACCCAACTTTGTTTAATCTAAACTAACATTTTGGAAACATGCCTAACAACTAAAAAAATGAAATGTTCACATTAACATCCCCATTGCTCTGAAGATAATTTTCTGTGAAAGTTCAGGGAGAGTGTGAGTTACTAGAGGAATGCTGTGTTCAACCACAATATGAAAAGGTGCCTGCACACTCCAGGATGAGCAATAAATTGTGATTTGGCCAGCCCTTTTAACAGGGTCCTAGGTTTTCTATGTATCCTGAGGATTTCTTAGTCATCATAAGGAGTCATGGCTTTCCTCAACACAAGTTTATTTTGTGGAGGTGCCCATCGATGAGATTGTCCATAAGCATGGAGTCAGTTTACATACATATGCTGAAGGTACCAATTTTACCTCTCCACTACCAGCCTTGATTCCATGGCTGATGCTGTACTTTCAGATTGCCTGTGTGACATCTAGTTGAGGATGAGTCAGAACTTCTTGCACCTCAACACTGGAAAGACTGAAACTATCCTGTTCAGACCATGCCAGAAATTCCAAGCCCTGACCCTGATCCCACCCATTTACTGAATGCCTGCTCAAACTCAACCTGACAGTACACAACTTCAGTGCCCTACTTGACCCTGAGCTGAACCTCAAACTCCACATCCAATCCATCACCAAAACTGCCTACTTCCACCTCTGCAGCATTTCCTATCTTTGCCCTCAGCCCAGCTCACTGCCATTGAAACTGTCGTCCATGCCATTGTCAATTCCAGATTCAACTTTTCCAATGCCTTGCTCACTAGTCTCCTGAACTCCACCCTAAATTACATAGAATGTACAGCACAGAAAAAGGTCATTTGGCCCAACAGATCCATGCTGGTGTTTATGTTCCACACAAGCCTCCTCCGTCCCTACTTCATCTAATCCTATCAACATATCCTTCTTTTCCTTTCTCCTGCATCTGTTTATCTAGCTTCCCCTTAAATGAATCTATACTAGTCACCTCAACTACTACTTGTGGTAGCGAGTTCTACATTCTAACCACTTTCTGGTAAAGAAGTTCCTCCTGAATTCCCTATTGGATTTATTAGTGACCATCTTATATTTATTTCAACTAGAAATCCATGCCAACATATTATCCTGCACAAAATCCCACTCACCTATCTGCCCAATTCGGTTCACTCCATGTGATATCAAGAAACGGCTGAGTGCACTGGATACAACAAAGGCCATGGGCCCCAACAACATCCCGGCTGTAGTGCTGAAGACTTGTGCTCCAGAACTAGCCGCGCCTCTAGCTAAACTGTTCCAGTACAGCTACAACACATGCATCTACCCGACAATGTGAAAAATTGCCCAGGTATGTCCTGGCCACAAATCCAATCCGGCCAATTACCGCCCCATCACTCTACTCTCAATCATCAGTAAAGTGATGGAAGGTGTCGTCGACAGTGCTATCAAGTGGCACTTACTCACCAATAACCTGCTCACCGATGCTCACTTTGGGTTCCGCCAGGACCACTCGGCTCCAGATCTCATTACAGCCTTGGTCCAAACATGGACAAAAGAGCTGAATTCCAGAGGTGAGGTGAGAGTGACTGCCTTTGACATCAAGGCAGCATTTGACTGAGTGTGGTACCAAGGAGCCCTAGTAAAATTGAAGTCAATGGGAATCAGGGGGAAAACTCTCCAGTGGCTGGAGTCATACCTAGCACAAAGGAAGATGGTAGTGGTTGTTGGAGGCCAATCATCTCAGCCACAGGGCATTGCTGCAGGAGTTCCTCAGGGCAGTGTCCTAGGCCCAACCATCTTCAGCTGCTTCATCAATGACCTTCCCTCCATCATAAGGTCAGAAATGGGGACGTTCGCTGATGATTGCACAGTGTTCAGTTCCATTCGCAACCCCTCAGATAATGAAACAGTCCGTGCCCGCATGCAGCAAGACCTGGGCAACATGCAGGCTTGGGCTGATAAGTAGCAAGTAACATTCACGCCAGACCAGTGCCAGGCGATGACCATCTCCAACAAGAGAGAGTCTAACCACTTCCCCTTGACATTCAACGGCATTACCATCGCTGAATCCCCCACCATCAACATCTCGGGGGTCACCATTGACCAGAAACTTTGCTGGACCAGCCACATAAATACTGTGGCTACAAGAGCAGGTCAGAGGCTGGGTATTCTGCGGCGAGTGACTCACTTCCTGACTCCCCAAAGCCTTTCCACCATCTACAAGGCACAAGTCAGGAGTGCGATGGAATACTCTCCACTTGCCTGGATGAATGCAGCTCAAACAACACTGAAGAAACTCAACACCATCCAGGACAAAGCAGCCCGCTTGATTGTCACCCCATCCACCACCCTAAACATTCACTCCCTTCACCACCGGTGCACAGTGGCTGCAGTGTGTATCATCCACAGGATGCACTGCAGCAACTCGCCAAGGCTTCTTCGACAGCACCTTCCAAACCTGCGACTTCTACCACCTAGAAGGACAAGGGCAGCAGGCACATGGGAACAACACCACCTGCACGTTCCCCTCCAAGTCACATACCATCCCGACTTGGAAATATATCGTCGCTGGGTCAAAATCCTGGAACTCCCTACCTAACAGCACTGTGGGAGAACCTTCACCACACGGACTGCAGCGGATCAAGAAGGCGACTCACCACCACCTTCTCAAGGGCAATTCGGGATGGGCAATAAATGCTGGCCTCGCCAGCGATGCCCACATCCCATGAACTAATAAAAATAAACCGTAACAATCTCTATTGGCTACCAGTCGCTCAATGCGTCGATTTGAAAATCCTCATTCTCAAATCCCTCAACAGACTTGCCTCTCTATCTTTGAAACTCCTCCAGCCCATGTCACTGCCCATATCTTCCACTCTTCCACTCTTGGTCTAAACAATATTAATAACAATAACTTGTATCTACATAGTGCCTTGAACATAGAAAAATGTCCCAAGGTGCTTCACAGAGGCATAAGGAAAAAAATTGATTTCTACCGCACATTCCCCTCCCTCCACTTTATCACCAGTGGGAAGAGCCTTGAACTATCTTTCCTCTACACTGGAACACCATCTCTAACCCATTCATGTTGCTGCATCTCTCCCACCTTCATAGGAATCCTTAAAACCTACCTTTTCGACAGCAGCTTTGACCACCTCCCCTAGGCTCTTACTCCTGCTCAAGTTCAACCTTCAACTATGACGTGCCTTGAGACGTTGGGCTTTGTTAAAAACGCTATATACATGTGTATATATATATATCATTATATATTATACATATGTTTTTATTCTTGCTGTTTGTTTATATACCAGTCTCTTAATGGAAAACAATCCTTTTATTCAACCTTTCAAATATACTGGAAAAGGTTTCTGTATTGATTCCAACTGATGAGGGTGTAAATCCATTCCATTCAGCACCATAGGACTCTGTCCACTGCAGACAATTAACTCCTTAAAGAGCTGAATGAATCTCTGTTGAAGAATTTGGTTGGTAGTTATGATGAGAAGTGTAGACACAGATGAACAAATACTTTGTGGAACATAATTCCTGGGCTGTGGGACCATCAAAATATCACCTGTGTAGTGTATTCACTTGGGATTGGATAATGTAGATTGAAATGTTGGAATAATACTCTGGAATTTTGCTTTAACTTCAATTAACTTAGGGGTTCAGGCAAACCAGTTATGGTAGTGTAGTGGTTATGATACTGGACGAGTAATCTAGAGTCCTGGAATAATAATCCTGAGAATGTAAATTCAAATTCCACCATGGCAGTCTGAGAATTTAAATTCAGTTTAAAAAAAAATCTGGAAATTAAAAGCTGCTATTGGTAAAAGTGAGCATGAAGCTGTCGGATTGTTGTAAAAACCCAACTGGTCCATTAAGGAAGGGAATCTGTTGTTCTGACCTGGTCTGGCCTATATTTACCTTCAGCTGCCTCAAATTTTCTTCTATGCGGCTTCCCTTGTGATACTAAGAGTTTGCAGCTTGCTCCCTTCCTAAACTCCTCAATCAACTCAGGCATCTCGTTTTTCAGTGGTAAAAAGTTTAGTAATTTTGCCATTTTCCTACCCTCAGACATCAGCTTCCAACTACATTAGTAAATAGTCTAGAACCCTTCTTTAACTTTCTCTTGCTCTTGATATAAAGAATACTTAGTCATTGGCCTTTATATTTTTCACTATATTCTTATCTCTTGGTGTCCCTCATCAGTTTCTTGGCCTTCTTTTGCTTAATTGTACAATTCTCCCTACCCTGTTCCTTCCCTGTACATTTCAAAAGTTTATACACCATTTCTTTCTCCTTAATGCCTTCCATGACTTCCCTCTTCATCTACTTTGGTTTTACTTTCCTGTTTAGTCAACTGGATTCTAGGATAAACTGTCTCTGCAAATGTAAATATTTCCTTATAGAATATCCATTTTCCCTCCACATTCTCCCCTTCAAATAATTCTTTTCATTTTATGCCTTACATTCAGCATTTCATCCCTTCAGAGTCTGCTCTCCTGCAATCCATTTTCTTAATAGTTTATATTATCTCTTCCGTCCTCATTTCAATCTCAAAATTAAGAACCTTATGACCACTAGATCCCAAATATCCTCGTACTACAATCTAGTTTAGTATTTTCTCCTCATTAGTTCGGAGCTAATCTAATATTGCCTCCCTCATTATGGGTCCCCTCACCTGGGGGTAAAATTTCTGCAGGGTCCTCCTGATCTCCCACTGTAACTTTGATGAAAGAGGCAAAAACCCTGGGGAAACAACATAAACAGCTCAAATGCTCAGGAAGACTCTTGAAGTTCTTCAATAGTTAGTTCCCTCATGCACACAGATAGTCCCAAATCTTGTCAGGAAGATTAAGATTGCCACGTTATTACAACTGAGGCCTTAGCACTAATCTTTTTAAGACCTCCCACAGCAATACATCCACCTTCATTTGATTTTGTGGTGTGTACACAATAACGGCTAATGTTTGTACTCAGATGATGTTGAAATCTACTTTGAGTTAGTTTTAACCATTTTATGACTTAATGAAGAAAATCAGGAGCAGATGGTGATTATATTTGACCTATTCCTGATGTAAATAAAACGGCCACAAGTTTGTGACCCCTTACAGATCTTAAGTACATATAAAGATAGTAATCTTCAGCAGCATCCCAATGGACATTGGGAGTTCCTAAGACTAGCTTCTTGCCAATCTGCACCTTAATTCTCTGAGACTGCATTGAACAAAGGTGGAGGGGAAGAACAACAGATGTTGTGAATTCTGTAATAACGAGGCAGTTAATAGGCTTAATAGATTTTTAAAAAAAGGAAGCTGGAAAGATCACTGAATGATATACAAAGGTCATCTTAATCAGCAATGGAAAATATTTTAAAGAACAAAAGGGACATGCACAAGCTAAGTAAGGCAGTGAAAGGGGCAAGGAAAAGACAAAGTTAGGGTCTAAAGTAGAGGAGAATGAAATAGAAGGTGGATGGATGAAACAGGCAAGAAAATTAGGGAACTAACTGAGCTTTCTGTCTTTCATCTTCTACATTGTTCCAACTAATCTTAACACAACATTCAGGAACAGCATCTGATCTTCCCTGGTCTAAACACTGACTTCCCTCAATATCTTCCCTGTTTCTGCCATCCAACTTCCACCAGAATGTGCAGAGAATTAATCTGAGTGACTATTAGTTTTAATTAAGCTTTCCATTAATAGGGTGTCCATTGACTGATGTGTACTGTCTAAACAAATTAAAGAGCATATTTTCCTTTGTGTGTAGAGTTTAATTGGAAAAAGGCACAAGTAAACAGTGGAGGATTAGTGGTAGAAAGCGATAACTGACTTTTGTTTTGTTATTACCGCTGCTCAAAATCGTGATTCATACCTAAAACATACCTGAAAACTGGTAAAGGAAAATCAAGAGAAACTTATGTGTCGAAGTAGGAAAATTGAGATCAGTACTCCCAATCAGACTAGTGAGTTAGTTTTTTCTTATTCATTCTTGGGATGTGGGCATCAGTGGCAAGGCCAGCATTTATTGCCCATTCCTAATTGCTCTTGAGAAGGTGGTGGTGAGCCGCCTTCTTGACAACTGAGTGGCTTGCTAGGCCATTTCAGAATCAACCACATTGCTGTGGGTCTGGAGTCACATATAGGCCAGACTGGGTAAGGACGGCAGGTTTCCTTCACCGAAAGGACATTAGTGAATCAGATGGGTTTTTACATCAACTTGGCAGCTTCATGGTTGCCTATGACTAACACTAGCTTTTTATTCCAGATTTTATTAATTAACAGAATTTAAATTCCCCAGCTGCCATAGCAGGATTTAGAACTCATATCTCCCGATCATTAGTCCAGTAACATAACCACTATGCTATCATACCCGTGTGTACAAAGGGAAAACCAAACTACGGGTACGGTAGCATAGTGGTTATGTTACTGGACCAGTAATCCAGAGCCCTGGACTAATAACCCGGAGTCATGAATTCAAACCTCACCACGGCAGCCGGGGAATTTAAATTCAATTAATTAATTTAATTAAATCTGGAATTAAAAAAGACTAGTATCAGTAATGGTGACCACAAAACTACTGGATTGTCATAAAAACCCATCTGGTTCACTAATGCCCTTTAGGGAAACCTGCCGTCCTTACCCAGTCTGGCCGATATGTGACTCCAGACCCACAGCAATGTGGTTGATTCTCTAATTGGCCTCTGAAATGGCCTAGCAAGTTCAGTTATACAATCTCGCTACAAAAAGTCATAATAAGAAAAAAAACCAGAGAGACCACTAGGCACCGGACAAGGCAAACCAAGCCCAGTTGACCCTGCCAAGTCCTCCTCACTAACATCTGGGGACTTGTGCCAAATATTGGGAGAACTGTCAAGCAACAGCCTGACATAGCCAGACTCACAGAATCATACGTTTCAGGCAACGTCCTAGACTCTTCCATCACCATCCCTGGGTATGTTCTGTCCCACTGGCAGGACAGACCCATCAGAGGTGGCGGTACAGTGGTATACAGTCAGGAGGGGGTGGCCCTGGGAGTTCTCAACATTGACTCCGGACCCCATGAAATCTCATGGCATCAGGTCAAACATGGGCAAGGAAACCTTCTGCTGATGAATCAGTCCTCCTCCATGTTGAGCAGCACTTGGAGAAAGCACTGAGGGTAGCAAGGGCACAGAATGTACTCTGGGTGGAGGACTTCAATGTCCATCACCAAGAGATCCTCAGTAGCACCACTGCTGGCCAAGTCTTGAAGGACATCGCTGCCAGACTGGGCCAAGCACCAGGTGGTGAGTGAACCAACACGAGGGAAAAACCTACTTGACCTCGTCCTCTACAATCTACCTGTCGCAAATGCATTTGTCCATGACAGCATTGGTAGGAGTAACCACCACACAGTCCTTGCGGAGACAAAGTCCCGTCTTCACACTGAGGACACCATCCAACGTGTTGTGTGGCACTACCACCGTGCAAAATGGCATAGATTCAGAACAGATCGAGCAGCTCAAAACTGGGCATCCATGAGGCACTGTGGGCCACCATCAGCAGCAGAATTGTATTCCAGCACAATCTGTAACCTCATGGCCTGGTATATTCCTCACTCTACCATTACCAACAAGCCAGGGAATCAACTCTGGTTCAATGAGGAGTGCAGAAGAGCATGCCAGGAGCAGAACCAGGTGTACCTAAAAATGAGGTGCCAACCTGGTGAAGCTACAACTCAGGACTACATGCATGCTAATCAGCAGAAGCATCATGCTATAGACAGAGCTAAGCGATTCCACAGCCAACGGATCAGATCAAAGCTCTGCAATCCTGCCACATCCAGTCGTGAATGGTGGTGGACAATTAAACAACTAATGGGAGGAGGAGGCTCTGTGAACATCCCCATCCTTAATGATTGTAAACAATTTTACAACACCAAGTTATAGTCCAGCAATTTTATTTTAAATTCACAAGCTTTCGGAGGCTTCCCCCTTCGTCAGGTGAACGATGTGAAATGAAATCCTCGAAATGAAATCGCATTTATAATTCACAGAACAATGCTTGGTGAGTACAGACAGTTTTTTCAACTGCCCGTTGCCAAGGCAATCAGTGTGCAGACAGACAGGTGTTACCTGCCAGGTCTCACAGAATATACAAATCACCAAAAAAAAAACAACAAACAAAAAAAAAACAGAGATAGAGAGGTAGAAACATAGAAAAGACAGCAACTGACCCGTTATATTAAAAACAGATAACATTTGTTCGCTGGTGGGGTAACGTGTAGCGTGACATGAACCCAAGATCCCGGTTGAGGCCGTCCTCATGGGTGCGGAACTTGGCTATCAATTTCTGCTCGACGATTTTGCGTTGTCGTGTGTCTCGAAGGCCGCCTTGGAGAACGCTTACCCGAAGGTCGGTGGATGAATGTCCATGACTGCTGAAGTGTTCCCCGACTGGGAGGGAACCCTCCTGTTTGGCGATTGTTGCGCGGTGTCCGTTCATCCGTTGTCGCAGCGTCTGCATGGTCTCGCCAATGTACCATGCTCTGGGGCATCCTTTCCTGCAACGTATGAGGTAGACAACGTTGGCCGAGTCACAGGAGTATGAACCATGCACCTGGTGGGTGGTGTCCTCTCGTGTGATGGTGGTATCTGTGTCGATGATCTGGCATGTCTTGCAGAGGTTACCGTGGCAGGGTTGTGTGGTGTCGTGGACGCTGTTCTCTTGAAAGCTAGGTAATTTGCTGCGAACGATGGTCTGTTTGAGGTTGGGTGGCTGTTTAAAGGCGAGTAGTGGAGGTGTGGGGATGGCCATAGCGAGGTGTTTGTCCTCATTGATGACATGTTGAAGGCTGCGGAGAACATGGCGTAGTTTCTCCGCTCCGGGGAAGTACTGGACGACAAAGGGTACTCTGTTGGTTGCGTCCCGTGTTAGTCTCCTGAGGAGGTCTATGCGATTTTTTGCTGTGGCCCGTTGGAACTGTCGATCGATGAGTCGAGCGTCATATCCCGTTCTTACTAGGGCGTCTTTCAGCGTCTGTAGGTGTCCATCGCGTTCCTCCTCGTCTGAGCAGACCCTGTGTATTCGCAGGGCCTGTCCATAGGGGATGGCCTCTTTGACGTAGTTAGGGTGGAAGCTGGAAAAGTGGAGCATCGTGAGGTTGTCCGTGGGCTTGCGGTAGAGTGAGGTGCTGAGGTGCCCGTCTTTGATGGAGATTCGTGTGTCCAAGAAAGAAACTGATTCTGAGGAGTAGTCCATGGTGAGCTTGATGGTGGGATGGAACTTGTTGATGTTATCGTGTAGTCTCTTTAGTGATTCCTTGCCGTGGGTCCATAGAAAGAAAATGTCGTCGATGTATCTGGTGTATAGTGTTGGTTGGAGGTCTTGTGCAGTGAAGAAGTCCTGCTCGAACTTGTGCATGAAAATGTTGGCGTATTGGGGTGCGAATTTGGTCCCCATGGCTGTTCCGTGTGTTTGGGTAAAGAACTGGTTATTGAAGGTGAAGACATTGTGATCCAGGATGAAACGGATGAGTTGTAGGATGGCGTCTGGAGATTGGCTGTTGTTGGTGTTGAGTATTGATGCTGTCGCAGCGATGCCGTCATCGTGGGGGATACTGGTGTAGAGTGCCGAGACGTCCATCGTGGTGAGAAGTGTTCCTGGTTCAACTGGTCCGTGGGTACTGAGTTTTTGTAGGAAGTCTGTAGTGTCGCGACAGAAGCTGGGGGTTCCCTGTACGATGGGTTTCAGGATGCCCTCGATGTATCCAGAGAGGTTCTCACACAGGGTTCCGTTGCCTGATACGATAGGACATCCGGGTGTGTTGGCTTTGTGTATCTTTGGGAGGCAGTAGAAGTCTCCCACGCGGGGAGTACGTGGGATGAGAGTGCGTAGGATGTTTTGAAGGTCTGGATCGAAGGTCTTGATCAGTTTGTTGAGCTGGTGGGTGTGTTCTTTGGTCGGGTCTGCGGGTAACCGTCTGTAGTGTTCCTGGTTGTCCAGTTGTCGGTATGCTTCTTTGCAATAGTCCGTTCTGTTCTGTATGACAATGGCTCCTCCTTTGTCCGCTGGTTTGATGACGATGTTGCGGTTGGTCTTGAGAGCGTTGATGGCGTTGCGTTGTGCTCGGGTGACATTCTGGACTATCTTCTGAGTGCGGCTGATGAATCTGGCATTGACGCATTTCCTGATAGCTTGAGCATACATGTCAAGCTGAGGGCAGCGACCCTCCGGAGGAGTCCAGTTTGACTCTTTCCTCTTCGGTTGCTGTACCGCGGATCCCTCTGTCTGCTGTTCCGGATCGTCGATTGTCTCATTGGGTTCGCTGCTGAAATCTTGGGGTTTGTGGTAGAATTCCCGGAGCCTCATTCTCCTGATGAATTCCTCTGTGTCCGCCGCGAGACTAGTGGGGTCCATTTTGGTAGTGGGGCAGAAATTGAGCCCTCGGCTGAGAACTTCGATTTCGTCTGGTTGAAGGGTGTGGTCGGATGAATTGACAATAGACTTCCCTGTGGTTGCAACCGTGGTACCAGCTACGTTATACCGCCAAACAGACGAGGCAACGGAACTACGCTGCCTACATGAAAACCAAGAGCAGGAAGCTTGAGAAACTCGGCATCACCACCAGCATCGACCAAGCTTCCCCTGGTACCACGGTTGCAACCACAGGGAAGTCTATTGTCAATTTGTCCGACCACACCCTTCAACCAGACGAAATCGAAGTTCTCAGCCGAGGGCTCAATTTCTGCCCCACTACCAAAATGGACCCCACTAGTCTCGCGGCGGACACAGAGGAATTCATCAGGAGAATGAGGCTCCGGGAATTCTACCACAAACCCCAAGATTTCAGCAGCGAACCCAATGAGACAATCGACGATCCGGAACAGCAGACAGAGGGATCCGCGGTACAGCAACCGAAGAGGAAAGAATCAAACTGGACTCCTCCGGAGGGTCGCTGCCCTCAGCTTGACATGTATGCTCAAGCTATCAGGAAATGCGTCAATGCCAGATTCATCAGCCGCACTCAGAAGATAGTCCAGAATGTCACCCGAGCACAACGCAACGCCATCAACGCTCTCAAGACCAACCGCAACATCGTCATCAAACCAGCGGACAAAGGAGGAGCCATTGTCATACAGAACAGAACGGACTATTGCAAAGAAGCATACCGACAACTGGACAACCAGGAACACTACAGACGGTTACCCGCAGACCCGACCAAAGAACACACCCACCAGCTCAACAAACTGATCAAGACCTTCGATCCAGACCTTCAAAACATCCTACGCACTCTCATCCCACGTACTCCCCGCGTGGGAGACTTCTACTGCCTCCCAAAGATACACAAAGCCAACACACCCGGACGTCCTATCGTATCAGGCAACGGAACCCTGTGTGAGAACCTCTCTGGATACATCGAGGGCATCCTGAAACCCATCGTACAGGGAACCCCCAGCTTCTGTCGCGACACTACAGACTTCCTACAAAAACTCAGTACCCACGGACCAGTTGAACCAGGAACACTTCTCACCACGATGGACGTCTCGGCACTCTACACCAGTATCCCCCACGATGACGGCATCGCTGCGACAGCATCAATACTCAACACCAACAACAGCCAATCTCCAGACGCCATCCTACAACTCATCCGTTTCATCCTGGATCACAATGTCTTCACCTTCAATAACCAGTTCTTTACCCAAACACACGGAACAGCCATGGGGACCAAATTCGCACCCCAATACGCCAACATTTTCATGCACAAGTTCGAGCAGGACTTCTTCACTGCACAAGACCTCCAACCAACACTATACACCAGATACATCGACGACATTTTCTTTCTATGGACCCACGGCAAGGAATCACTAAAGAGACTACACGATAACATCAACAAGTTCCATCCCACCATCAAGCTCACCATGGACTACTCCTCAGAATCAGTTTCTTTCTTGGACACACGAATCTCCATCAAAGACGGGCACCTCAGCACCTCACTCTACCGCAAGCCCACGGACAACCTCACGATGCTCCACTTTTCCAGCTTCCACCCTAACCACGTCAAAGAGGCCATCCCCTATGGACAGGCCCTGCGAATACACAGGGTCTGCTCAGACGAGGAGGAACGCGATGGACACCTACAGACGCTGAAAGACGCCCTAGTAAGAACGGGATATGACGCTCGACTCATCGATCGACAGTTCCAACGGGCCACAGCAAAAAATCGCATAGACCTCCTCAGGAGACTAACACGGGACGCAACCAACAGAGTACCCTTTGTCGTCCAGTACTTCCCCGGAGCGGAGAAACTACGCCATGTTCTCCGCAGCCTTCAACATGTCATCAATGAGGACAAACACCTCGCTATGGCCATCCCCACACCTCCACTACTCGCCTTTAAACAGCCACCCAACCTCAAACAGACCATCGTTCGCAGCAAATTACCTAGCTTTCAAGAGAACAGCGTCCACGACACCACACAACCCTGCCACGGTAACCTCTGCAAGACATGCCAGATCATCGACACAGATACCACCATCACACGAGAGGACACCACCCACCAGGTGCATGGTTCATACTCCTGTGACTCGGCCAACGTTGTCTACCTCATACGTTGCAGGAAAGAATGCCCCAGAGCATGGTACATTGGCGAGACCATGCAGACGCTGCGACAACGGATGAACGGACACCGCGCAACAATCGCCAAACAGGAGGGTTCCCTCCCAGTCGGGGAACACTTCAGCAGTCATGGACATTCATCCACCGACCTTCGGGTAAGCGTTCTCCAAGGCGGCCTTCGAGACACACGACAACGCAAAATCGTCGAGCAGAAATTGATAGCCAAGTTCCGCACCCATGAGGACGGCCTCAACCGGGATCTTGGGTTCCTGTCACGCTACACGTTACCCCACCAGCGAACAAATGTTATCTGTTTTTAATATAACGGGTCAGTTGCTGACTTTGCTATGTTTCTACCTCTCTATCTCTGTTTTTTTTTTGTTTGTTGTTTTTTTTTTGGTGATTTGTATATTCTGTGAGACCTGGCAGGTAACACCTGTCTGTCTGCACACTGATTGCCTTGGCAACGGGCAGTTGAAAAAACTGTCTGTACTCACCAAGCATTGTTCTGTGAATTATAAATGCGATTTCATTTCGAGGATTTCATTTCACATCGTTCACCTGACGAAGGGGGAAGCCTCCGAAAGCTTGTGAATTTAAAATAAAATTGCTGGACTATAACTTGGTGTTGTAAAATTGTTTACAATTGTCAACCCCAGTCCATCACCGGCATCTCCACATCATCCTTAATGATGGCAGAGTCCAGCAAGTGAGTGCAAAAGACAAGGCTGAAGTGTTTGCAACCATCTTCAGCCAGAAGCGCCAAGTGGCTGATCCATCTCGGCCTCCTCCCGATATCCCCACCATGACATTCGACGCACTCCACACGATATCAAGAAACGGCTGAGTGCACTGGATACAACAAAGGCTATGGGCCCTGACAACATCCCGGCTGTAGTACTGAAGACTTGTGCTCCAGAACTAGCCGCGCCTCTAGCCAAACTGTTCCAGTACAGCTACAACACTGGCATCTACCCGTCAATGTGGAAAATTGCCCACATATGTCCTGTCCACAAAAAGCAGGACAAATCCAATCCGACCAATTACCGCCCCATCAGTCTACTCTCAATCATCAGTAAAGTGATGGAAGGTGTCATCAACAGTGCTATCAAACGGCACTTACTCACCAATAGCCTGCTCACCATTGCTCAGTTTGGGATCCGCCAGGACAACTCGGCTCCAGACCTCATAACAGCCTTGGTCCAAACATGGACAAAAGAGCTGAATTCCAGAGATGAGGTGAGAGTGACTGCCCTTGACATCAAGACAGCATTTGACCGAGTGTGGTACCAAGGAGCCCTAGTAAAATTGAAGTCAATAGGAATTAGGGGGAAAACTCTCCAGTGGCTGGTGTCATACCTAGCACAAAGGAAGATGGTAATGTTTGTTGGGGGCCAATCATCTCAGCCCCAGGACATTGCTGCAGGAGTTCCTCAGGGCAGTGTCCTAGGCCCAACCATCTTCAACTGCTTCATCAATGAACTTCCCTCCATCATAAGGTCAGAAATGGGGATGTTCGCTAATGATTGAACAGTTCATTTCCATTCACAACCCCTCAGATAATGAAGCAGTCCGTGCCCGCATGCAGCAAGACCTGGACAACATCCAGGCTTGAGCTGATAAGTGGCAAGTAACATTCGTGCCAGACAAGTGCCAGGCAATGACCATCTCCAACAAGAGAGAGTCTAACCACCTCCCCTTGACATTCAACGGCATTACCATCGCCGAATCCCCCACCATCAACATCCTGGGGGTCACCATTGACCAGAAAATTAACTGGACCAGCCACATAAATACGGTGGCTACAAGAGCAGGTCAGAGGCTGGGTATTCTGCAGCGAGTGACTCACCTCCTGATTCCCCAAAGCCTTTCCACCATCTACAAGGCATCAGTCAGGAGTGTGATGGAATACTCTCCACTTGCCTGGATGAGTGCAGCTCCAACAACACTCAAGAAGCTCGACACCATCCAGGACAAAGCAGCCCGCTTGATTGACACCCCATCCACCACCCTAAAGTTTCACTCTCTTCACCACTGGCGCACAGTGGCTGCAGCTTGTACCATCTACAGGATGCACTGCAGCAACTCGCCAAGGCTTCTTTGATAGCACCTCCCAAACCCGCAATCCGTACCACCTAGAAGGACAAGGGCAGCAGGCACATGGGAACAACACCACATGCACGTTCCCCTCCAAGTCACACACCATCCTGACTTTGAAATATATCGCCGTTCCTTCATCGTCGCTGGGTCAAAATCCTGGAACTCCCTACCTAACAGCACTGTGGGAGAACCTTCACCACCTGGACTGCAGCGGTTCAAGAAGGCGGCTCACCACCACCTTTCAAGGGCAATTATAGATGGGTAATAAGTGCTGGCCTTGCCGGAGACGCCCACATCCCATGAACGAATAATAAAAAATTTCAGTTTTAACAGAGCATTGATAGAAATGAATTGTAGATCAGGATTATAATCCCCCCAATATAAGTCCAGAAGCCATTGGTGGTCATATTGTAGTCGAACCTCAAGGCAAGGGTAATAGGAAGTACAAAGGGTATAGTAGATTCACAATTCATAGAACAGGCAGTGGATCTACCAAACAAGCAATCAAATGTCATGCAGCTCTTTGAAGGAAAAGAAAAGATAGAGGCTGGGTCATTGGTAATATGGGCTACGTGGTACAACAATGGTTGATGAAAATTCTGAACAACTCCAATACCTGAGAAGAGATTAGGTAAAACAATACACATTCATGAACCTGTAGCTTCACTGAACAAACATGCAAGGAGTAATTTTAACCCCCAAGAACGGGTGGGCTGGGATTGGGTGGATAGTTAAAATAGTTGAAATTTTCAGCAGGACCGCATCCTGGCTCCAACACGCCCACTTCTGGGTTTAACCCAGGCACGTTAGAATGCGCGTGGCAACAGAAACTCGGAAGTCCTGTCCCCACTTAATGCCGGCGGGCTGATACTTAAAGGGGCAATATCACAATCTCATTGTGATAGTTGAGGCACTTAATTTTTTATGTATTAGAAATGTAAAACAAACTTAACCTTACTTGTTCGGGTTTCCCATCGCCTCTGATTCATGTCAGGTGAAAGCAGGCGAGAAGGGCCGGATCAATGAGGTGAGCGCCTTTATTGCACTGCTTGTGGGCCCAGAGCCGCGGGAGTGCTTCATCCAGGCCCAACAAGCACCAGGCAGCCAGATTAACAGGCTGGCTGCCTTTTGGGAGGGAAAGGAGCTGCGAATCGGAGAGGAGGGAGGGAGGGAGGGAGAGAGAGCTCATGGGCAGTGGAAGAAATCAGGGAGGGGGTAAGGACGTGAGGGGACTTGGATGACATTGGGTGGGCATTGGGGAAGATCGGGCGGGGGTCACTTGACTTCCGGGTTCACCAAAAGAATATCTGCACACCGCTGGGTTCCTGACTCTGACCTAAAATCACACCCGTAGAGTCAGAAGCTTGGATAGGTTAGAGGAACTTACATTATGTCTCAATAATTTTAAAAGTATAGTACATGCTGCACAATACTGCCTTACCTTAGCTTGGAAAAGGTGAACTTTGAAAATGGGCATTTTGGCCTGTAGGAGGAAGGACAGGCATCCACAAATTTGCCCTAGCCGCAAAAGCATGGAAGTATGTTTCTTGGTGGGTCAATTTAGGGCCATCCTCTATAATCGAGAAGGTCCAGAAAATGTTTCATGAATTGAAAGCAAGCATCTTGATAAGGCCAGAGTATTATTGTGTCTTAATGTGCAGGTGAAGGACATTTACCACTGGACATACCTAAAAGCATCTCCCATATTTGTCCTTCATGTCCCTTGCCTGCCTCCCACAAATTACGCCAATGACTCAAAGTGAAAATCACACCCCAAAAAATGCTCTCCATATGGGCCAACGCCCACAATACCCCCCCTTTGGGCATGTATTACACCCCCACGGGCGTCCCTCCTCACCTCGTTACCCTATACTGCCTGCCTGCGCTGCTTAGTGTTTTGCTGAAAGGTCCTAGCTCCCCCTGTGTTTGTTTGTTTGTTTGTTTTCTCTGCTGCATGCTGCTGCTGCTGCTTCGCCACTCCCCTTTTGCCTGCCTGTCTGCCTGCCTGGTAAATGGCCTTCACCTGCACATTAAGACACAGTAACACTCTCGCCTTATCACGATGCTTGCTTTCAATTCATGAAACTTTTTCTGGGCCTCCTCCCTGGCTATTATAGTGGATGGCCCTAAATTGACCCACCAAGAAACATGCTTCCATGCTTTTGCGGCTAGGGCAAGTTTGTGGATGCCTGTCCTTCCTCCTACAGTCCAAAAAGTTCAACATGCTATCTACAAGAATTTCCATTTCCTATATGTTTTGCTGTGCCACTTTAGCCAAGCTTTGAGCATGTTAAAATGGATGAATTAAATATTTGCCATTCATACCAGTTAAGTGATAGCTTAGCTGCTTGGGAAATTTGAAAGGAGCATTAGTATTGCAGGTGGATCATGATCAGTCATTTTTCTTTTGTTCCCACTACTGAAGTTGGATTGCATGGAAACTTCTGCTGCAAAATCCTGCACACCCGCCATCTTGATTTGTTAATTTTTGAAAATAAAGAAAAGAGAGAAATATGGCTCTGATAGTGAAATACATCATCTTCTTTGTTTTGGGATATGAGACTCACTGATAAATATTAATAAACCTAGAGGACCGAAATTCCAGGGCCTCTGTTCTGCCACCATTAGGTAGACTCCTGCCCTGAGGAACTAGAAGAAAATCAGAGTGCAGGATGTGGCTCTGATTGAGTGAGCTTGAGACCTTTAACTGACTAAAGAGGCAATTCTCCCCAAAGGGGATCAACATTTTGGCACTTTAAGATTATCCATCCCCTTTTACTTCCCTCTAATGTTTGGAGCTTCTTTAAGGCCCATTAAGGAACCCAACCCTGCTCCCAGCAGGCATGGCTTCCACTGGGCCTAATCACAATGTACTGGCTGGAATTCCTGGAGTAGCCCTAGAATGCCCCTATACACTCCCAAAGCTGTGGAAGTGAAGGGACCAGACAGAAGTATCGCTAACCCAACATCATCTGAAGTTGGACCATTGTGTAAACAGGGTGGAAACTTGGCAGATCCGGGTTCTACACTAAATTCCTAGACCACATCTTCTGCAAAGGTCCCCTTTTCTGTTCTACCGCAACCTAGGAATATCATTCCCTGGATATTCTAGCCCTTAGATATTCTTTTAAGAAACCTAAAGCTCCAAACTTTAAGCTTTTTTCTAATTTAAGAACTTTGTTCCCTTACCTACTCCCTCTCCAATATTTTTGAAGCAAACTTTGAAAGAAAGAAAGACTTGCATTTATATAGCTGCTTTCATTACCTCAGGACATCCCAAAATGCTTTACAGCCAATTAAGCACTTTTGAAGTGTAATCACTGTTGTAATGTAGGAACCATGGCAGCCAATTTGTGCATAGCAAGGTCCCACAAACACCAATATGATAATGATCAGATAATCTGTTTTTTTAGTGATGTTGGTTGAGGGATAAATACTGGCCAGGACTCTCATGCTCTTCTTTGAAATAGTGCCATGGGATCTTTTACATCCACCTGAGAGGGCAGGTTTAATGTCTCATCTGAAAGACAGCATCTCCAATAGTGCGGCACTCCTTCAGTACTGCACTGGAGTGTCAGCCAAGGTTGTTCCCTATATTATAACACTTCAAACGGACTTAATTGGCTGTGAAGTGATTTAGGATATCCGGAGGTTGTTAATGGTGCTATATAAATGCAAGTTCTTTCTTTTTTTCATGTTAACTTTATCATTAGATGTGGTAATGCAATTACAGACAAATGAAAGCTTTGTTCCCCTGTTTGGAACTGGTTGTTGCACAGGAAGCACCTTCAATATGTAAAATAAAATGCAACACTGAATCAGAAGAAAGTTTCATAACAAACCCTCCTCCACTTGACAAAATACTGGTTAATCTTAGTAAAACTTCAACACCAACAGTTACACAACATGACACGAAACAACAACAATAATATCAATGAGCGACATTTGAACACAGCTCCCATTCCAGTTCTCCTGTAATAATATTTTTCTCCATTCTCCATGACTTATCAGCAAAAATTATATGCTACATCTTTTAGATAGACCTTGACTGCTTTTCATATAAATATCTTGAAACTGCAGCTTCTTAATCATAATCAGCAGTAATATCTGAAATCCCGTTTCAAACTGATTCAAACTCATTGCTAACAAAATTAACAAGAACAAAACGATACGATTCAAAACAAAAATTCTACTTGTCTGGATTTATTTAAAACAGCAAATAGGTAGAAAGTGAAGGCTACAAGCATAAAGTTCATAAACTAGCCATCATCACAGTTTGTACCATTTGAGCCCTTCATTGAATTGCACCCTTAGCACTCCTTTTCAGATGCCCACTGTTCTCTAAGATATGCCCATTATTGTCCTGTTGCCTTCCCAACTGTCGCAGTGCCTCAGTGGTGCAGCTAAACCCCAGCAACAACTTTTCCGTCCCACCATAACAGGTATGACAAACTGACTAAGAAGTGTCCTACTCCAAATGGTATTGAGGAGGCTCACTGTCCTCATTGGTTATCCCTCTCATCAAATGAGGAAGGGCCAAGTCTCTGCTTTGCACCTCCCCTTGACAGCTTAGTCAAGATCTGGAATACGCCCTGCAATGAATCTTAAACCATACCAGTTATGACTTATGTTATGAGGAAAAGTGAAGGAAATTGAATTTCGACTGTCTGGAAAAAAAGAGGATTTGAGATATCCTAACTGAAGTTTTCAAAATCTTGAAGGAGATTAACAAAATTGATACATGCAAACTTGTTCACTGTAGCCAAGGGCTCAAACACTAGGGGACATTAGTTAAAACAAGAAAGTAAGAAATAAGAAAGAAAGTGAGGCAGAACTGTTTTATATGATGAATAATAGACATGTGAAATAAGTTACCAGAGATGGCCATTTAAGACAATTGTACAAATGGGTTCAAGAGATCATTAGATATACTTCTGGAGAGAGGATGGTTTGAGGGATGTGGTGTCAAAGTGGGTTTGCAGGGATGAGATCAATCAAAAAGTGACAGCCATTTTGAGTAAAATAGCCTTTTTCTCTTGCTAAAAATTATGTTTTTTATTCAGTGTCCTAACTTACATTTTCCATCACCTGTGTCCAATTCATTCCTATAGCTAGAAAACCATTGATTCGATGAAAGGAATAGCTTTATAGTATTTGTATTATTGTGCTCAACTGAGGTACAGCCAAGATCTCAAATGCATTAAGGATACTCATACAGAAAAATGTCAGCTTTTATGAAGAGCATTATGTTTTTCCCAACTACCTGTTCTCTCAAGTGTTCTCTTCTTGAAGGTGCTGATAATGGTGCCATCTTTTCTGCGTAATAATGGACTACTCCTCCTCTCTGCCACTTTCTGTTTTAACCTGGAACGCACCTTCAAATTTGGCTCTGAGGCTGTGAAAACATGAGAACATGAGGTTTGGGCAAACAGTATCAAAATGACATTCATAACATATAACAAGGAGAATGATGAAAGGGAAGGAAAAGCGCCTGTCACTCCAGGTAGATGAGTTTTGCCTGCACACTGCTTGTTCCATTGTTTCAACTGAGGGAAAAAACAACAGGGACTGCTTTCCCGAGCTAATCACCTAACCAATAATTGTCCACCCCAAAAACACACAAACCCGAAAATTCACAAGCCACAAAATCTCACCACAAACAACGTGCCGAGTACATTAGAAAGTAAAAAAATATAGTAAGCAGGATCTAGTTTGAGAACAACAG
This sequence comes from Heptranchias perlo, assembly GCF_035084215.1. NCBI lineage: Eukaryota > Metazoa > Chordata > Chondrichthyes > Hexanchiformes > Hexanchidae > Heptranchias > Heptranchias perlo. Next base: position 82,466,545 of record NC_090326.1, read on the forward strand.
GAGGACATACCTGCATCCAATCCTAATAGTCATATTCAAGCCTTGCCAACAAAATAGCACCTCAATCACAAATGTCTACCTTCGGTTTTCTTTGCTACTGCTATTTTATTCTTTGTTCTTTTTAGTGTCTTGAGGAGATTGTCCTCTTTGGTGTGGAGTTCCAGCAAGGTGGGATGTCCACCTGGCTCTCCGTATCCACCCTAGCTCTGCCACAGAGTCCTGGGTAGGAGCTCATTACCCACGATTCCCACCATCAAGAGGGAGCCTGTCGGTGCAAAGGTGAAGAATCCTGGAAGTGCTGCAGCAGGGATGGCACTGCAGCAGCAGCAGAGGCGGTGAGGGATCTTAAAAAGGGCAGAAAGGTCCCGAAGATTGGAAGGAAGGCTCGCACTGAAGCGCTCAGCCGTGCCTGAGACCTTCAGCAGCTAAGTCTGGGGACAGAATGGAAGGAGAAGAGGCAGCTACAAAGCCCTCTCTCTACATATGGGTACCACAGAGCAGTTTCAGGGCCCCACCACCATCTTCCCCATGGCGACCCGAGAAGCCGCGGTAACAAGGACAGAAAGAAGGGAAATCCACCGGGACCCGCTTCCCCTGCCACCATTTGCATGTGGCAGGTGGGAAAGGAGCGAGCAGCGGCAGTCCCAGCAGGAGCCGGGGGAGGGAATTATTGGTCAGGGTGGTGAGGTAGCACTATGCCTCAGCACCCCATTTTCCTGCCGATTTCACCATGATCTTGCTTGATTTCAGGCAGGATTACAGAGGAATGTTCTCTCCTCTAGTCTCTTTTGTATAGTGTACAATATCAATAGTCTGTTTTCTGACATGAGTGATACTGCTTTATTTAAAACTCAGCAAGTTTATCAGATCAACAATAAAAGTTAACTGATCTAAATCAGTAAGAATCCTGTTGTTATCCATTTCTGAGAAGGATCTCTCAATTCTTTGAGCTCATGCTGTTACTAAACAGATACATTTAGATTACAGTGTTATATTTCTAATTGTAATAAAAGGAAGGCTTTGTAATGGTTCATCAGGTTTATCCGGTGAATAGCTGAGCCATACAGACATGGAAGTTCCTAGATTCGATCTCTGGTCTGTGCTGAGCTAACTGATCTCAGTCAGGCAGGGATGTGGGTGCTCACACAGAGGAAAATTACTCAGGGGTTTCACTATACAGCAATCCTCGCTAGAGGAACATGTGTGTGGACACCAGATGAGGACAAGATCAGGCACTGCTCTGCTTCCTTTGCAGTCATCCAGCCTGCTGACACTCACTGTCCAGGTTTACAAGAGTAATGGCCATTTGGCCGAGGTACTGGAAAGAGACATTGGCAGCAAGGAGTCAATAGCTTTAGGAGATCAGGGGAGGTGGGAAAAGTGAAGTGAAATTGTAACCCACCATCTCACAAAGAAGGATGATGAGCATAAAAAGAAGACACATGACCAATTTATTTTAACAATTTGACTAGTAGTTTGTCAAAACCTATACAAAACCCTGGTTAGACCGCACCTGGAGTACTATGAGCAGTTCTGGGCACCGCACCTTCGGAAGGACATATTGGCCTTGGAGGGAGTGCAGCGTAGATTTACTAGAATGATACACGGACTTCAAGGGTTAAGTTACGAGGAGAGATTACACAAATTGGGGTTGTATACTCTGGAGTTTCGAAGGTTAAGGGGTGATCTGATCGAAGTTTATAAGATATTAAGGGGAACGGATAGGGTGGATAGAGAGAAACTATTTCCGCTGATTGGGGATTTTAGGAGTAGGGGGCACAGTCTAAAAATTAGAGCCAGACCTTTCAGGAGCGAGATTAGAAAACATTTCTACACACAAAGGGTGGTAGAAGTTTGGAACTCTCTTCCGCAAACAGCAATTGATACTAGCTGAATTGCTAAATTTAAATCTGAGATAGATAGCTTTTTGGCAACCGAAGGTATTAAGGGATATGGGCCAAAGGTGGGTATATGGAGTTAGATCACAGATCAGCCATGATCTTATCAAATGGCGGAGCAGGCACGAGGGGCTGAATGGCCTACTCCTGTTCCTATGTTCCTAAACACAAAACTGCTTTCATTATTAACATCTACCAGAGAGGTGAACAAATTGTAGGATTAAATATTGTAAAAGGAATAAGAATCAACTATACACCATGAACTGATTCCCTCTTGTTATCTTGAATAATGTTTTTTCCAGTATTCCAAATTGAAATATATTTTCTTTATTAAAATATACTACTACTGACTCACATAAGTTGAGATTTGTTGCCTTATGAAATTATTAATATGGTATTCGATGAGTTCACCCTACATTTGATATGACACATTACTATTAAACTTCAGGTGGCAATAAGCTTTGTCTAACGTACTGACTCAATTTACATCAATGTATCATCTTCTTTAACATATCACTTCATTTACAAAATATAAGGGTAAATTTTCATCTTTACCGCCTGGGCAAAGCACAGAGTGGAAAATCTGTGGGGAGGATCACACGCCCCTTACAGGACCTGTGGACTTTTCCTACCATTAATTTCAAAGGAAGGAATATCTGGCGGGTTCTGTAAGGGGCGTGCGATCCACCCCCCAGATTTTCCTTTCCGTGCTCCAGCCAGGCAATGCTTAATGCACAGGTTGTAAAGACAAAAATTTCCCCCATCCCGTTTACATGCAATCAGGCCACATTGGGATAGATTTTCAACTTGCTGCCCAGGTGTAAAAGTGCCGTTGTGGATCAACAGCCTGTTCCAGAAACCATCCAATTTTCACTTCCCTTGATTTCAATCGGGCAGGTTCTATAACGGGCGACTGATCTGATTCGCCGGTTTATCGCCCAAGCAATGAAGATGAAAGTTTCCCCCATTGTGTTTTAATTATATTCCAGCGAAAAATGTATATTCATCACATTTTGCCGCAACACAAAAGGGGAGAGAGGAACTGAGCTAGTATCATTCAGTGTTATCCATGGCTCAGTGGTAGCACTCTTGTCTCTAACTCAGAAGGTTGTGGATTCAAGTCCCACTCCAGAGACTTAAGCACAAAAGCTAGGCTGACACTGCAGTGCTGCACTATTGAAGGTGCTGTCTTTTGGATGAGACATTAAACTCTGCCCTCTCAGGTTGATATAAAAGATCCCATGGCACTGTTTTGAAGAAGAGCAGGGGAGCTCTCCCCAGTGTCCTAGCCAATATTTATTCCTCACACAATTCCTCACTAAAATGATTATCAGGTCATTATCCCATTGCTGTTTGTGAGGGCTTGCTATATGCAAATTGATTGCCGCATTTCCTATATTACAGCAGTGACGCCACTTCAAAGCACTTTATTGTCTGTAAAGTGCTTTGGGACATCCTGAGGTTGTGAAAGGCGCTATATAAATACAAGTCTTTCTTTCTTACTGCAGCACTGTGTCAAACTTAATTCTATTTTTTAAAGGTTGGCTACCTGTTGTGACCAGTGTACCTGAAAGATCTCACATAGGTCGAAGCAGAAATTCATCATTAATTCCACTAGCAGAACTAATATTTATTCTGCATTGCAAATCAGGACTTTGCAACTCCAAATAAAAAGATAAAACAAAGCATCCCTCACTCCCTGTCCATTGGTGCTCATACAGACACACTCAAAAAAATATATAATTCTAGGTTACCCCAAAGCTATAAATGGTGAACACAGCACATGGGGTGCTGCAAAGTGAAACTAACTTAAAGGACAAAAAAATGGCATCAAGATCCCTGCATCAAGGAGGTGAAGAAAAATTACTCACTGTTCCCACTCCTGATTGCTATTCAGTGACTCCTGCTGGAAAGTGTGCATTTGTAAACTATGGGCACGATTTTAACATTGAAAAACGGGTGGGCTGGGGGCGGGGCATTCAAAATCACAACCATTTCAGACCCGCCCCCAACCTGCCTCCAATCCGCCCATTTCCGTTTTTTACCGGGGCGGGACAAGAGGGTTGGTCACTAAAACCTTTCAAGGAGGCTGCGGGCCTCCATTTTTGCAGATTTTGCAATTTCAACCCCTGGGGGCCGGGATTCCTGGGCCTTCTCCTTCACGCCACGTGAGAGGAGGTGAGAAGGCCCAAAACTGCAGGGAAGTGCCTTTCCGGCACAGCTTGTGGGCCGGAGGAGCAGGAGTGCTTCTCCCAGGGGGAACAAGCCTACCTACAGTGATCCCCCCACCCAACGATCGCAGGCCCCCCTTCCGATCTCAGAACCCCACCCCCAACGATTGCAAACCCCCGCGATGACCCCTGACCCCCCAATGATCGCGAACCCCTACGATGACCCTCGTTCCCGACACCCCCTGCCCTGTGACTGACCCCTGATCCCTCCCCCCATGACTGACTCCCCCACCTGTGACCTCCATTCCCACTGGTGCCCCCATGCCCACCAGTGCCCCTGTGCCCACCACCGCCCCTGTGCCCACCCATGTCTCATGCGGACGGGAAACCCAGTTTGCTGTCCGCAATTTGACCCTGCCCCCTTCCCGGCTCAGGGTCAAATTCATGCTCGATGTGTGAGGATAGGTTGGGGCCGTATTCTGTCTTTTATTTTCTCCATTTAGTTAAGTGAGAAGTCTCACATTCATTCCTTTAAAGCTGTCAACTAAAATTTTTTTTTAAATCAGTTTCCCCTTCCAGTTTTCTCCTGCTCTCCTGAAGGTGCTGACTCATGCTGGGATACAATTCCAAACTTGCTAGTTGCATTCTAGCTTGAGCGCCATTACTCCTATGTGGGCCTAAGGATTGTCAGACTATTTTGTCATGGAGAATCACGGCCATAGCTGATTCTGTTCTTCTTCTGCAGCCACGTACATATACACACGCGCACACATACACACACACACACACACATACATATACACGCGCACACACATATACATATACACACGCACACTCACACTTTCTAGCAGGGGTTGCTGGATAGCAACCTGCAGTGGGGACCCTGGCTGATGTTCTCCTCCCTGGCAATGGGCACAGAGAACAGTTAGCACCAATATTATTACCCCATCTGAGATCACCACAGTGCAGCTCAGAGATTGAACCTGGTACCTTCCAGGTCTGTATGGCACAGTGCCACACCACTTGATAAATTTACTTACTGAGCTATTAGGAGAATCCCATAGGGAATAATTTTTCTAATATTTAAAAGCATTTTCCACCAAAATGCTAAACCACATGAAGTAAAACAAACCATTTCATCATATGCTGTTCATTATGGCCATTTACTCTAAACCTTTCAGCAATACAAAGTCTATGGGATTCCCTGATCTAACAAGGATCAATCCCAACAGGTGTAATCTCTCAGGTATGGTCACTGAACCTGGATTTGCACCTATCTTCATCTCATTGTCTTCTCAAGGTCCTGTTGAGAAAGGCAACCAACCAAGAAACATTTTGGGGGGGGAAAAGTAGATGCAAAGCAAAAACGACACACAGAAACCAACAATAAGAAGAAAGAAAAGAAACAAGTGAGATAACCAAGATACAGAAGAAATAGCATTTTGAGCTGAGAAACAGATCTTGAAAGACGGAGAAAGAGCGATAGAGACAGAAAGAAAGGGAGCACGAACTGAGACAAAATCAAAGCAAATCTTAGGGTATAAAATAAAAAGGAGAAACTGCAAATCTAGAGATCTGAAATAAAAAGGCAAATGGGTGGAAATTCCTTTCGGCCCATTTTCGGTCCTGAAATGGGTCATGCGCAAGGACCGTGCACCCAACCAGGAAGCCCAAGGTGGGCCCAAAATTGGGCCTTGTGCCTCAGTAACATTATTTGGGTGAGCTGCAATGCCTGTTGTGCCTCCGCAGGCAGCTCGCCCATTTTAAAAGGATGAATGTCGGGCTGCTTGCCTTGCTGGCAGCTGTCCGAAGGCAAGTCCCGGGGAGTGGGGGAAGAGGAGAATGGGAGGGAGGGAGCAATCACGGACTGCCGGTGGCCCTTGGGAGTGCTGTGGAGCCAAGAGTAGCACACCTTGCTCCTCTTGGCTTCACATCAATCTTAATGGGCCATAATTTGCTGTAGCAAGACATCTGACGGTGTCTGCTGTTAGTTAGACTTGCCCTTGCACGTTTCAGTTTTAAATTTTTTTGCACAGCAAGTTGCTGAAAGTGCAAGCTGATAACGTCGCAGCGAGGGAAACGGGGCCTGAGTGAACAGGGCAAGTAACAGAGTATCTCCTTAACCAATCAGATTGAAGGATTGTGAAATTAACAGTGCAAGCACTGAGAAGGAAGTGTAAATTAGAGTGGGTGAATTCAATGTCAAATCAGGAACAGAAAGAGAAATAAAGAGAGAGAAAGAATGATTGGATTAAGAGAGAGAAAAAAGAAAGGAAAAGTAAAAAAAATTAAATTTAAACTACATATTTTGAAAATCTCCAGTAACAATTAAAAGCCTGAAGGAATGGGACTCCACACTTGTAATAGTTAATTTTCGGTGCCAGAGAGGTTGACTGGCAATAATTAACACTTTTCTCGTCATTAAAAGGGTACTTAGACTTGAAATGGACTAGACTTAAGTTTCTGTGGTGGGTTTAGTTCATACCTACGATGCATTTTTAAAAATTTGTTCATGGGATGTGGGTGTCGCTGGCAAGGCCAGCATTTATTGCTCATCCCTAATTGCCCTTGAGAAGATGGTGATAAGCCACCTTCTTGAACCATTGCAGTCCGTGTGGTGAAGGTTCTCCCACAGTGCTGTTAGGTAGGATTTTGATCCAGCGACAATGAAGGAATAGCGATATATTTCCAAGTCGGGATGGTGTGTGACTTATATATCGCATATACAGCAACTTCATGCCATTCAATGCATTTCAGTGGTGAGGCAGACAGTGAGATGCTGTTTTCCCGAAGTTAACGGCAAAGCGGCGCAACTCGGACAGCAACTTTTGGATATTTGAGTTTAACCACGTATCTGCCCCTCGCCTGAAGTTGCTGTAGTATTTGTGTATAAATAATGGCAAGCGTCATGAGCCTCACAGTTATTTTGTCAGCAAATTCTGGCCCAATAAAAAAACCTACCTTTTTGGTGTCAGCCGCTTACTGGATCAAATGGAGCAGCAGTTATGACAATTGGCCTATCGCCGCTATCACTTTGAATCTGGATGGATAGTATGGTTGCATGTTCATTGGGAAGTAGTTAGATGTCAGAAACACACAACCCCTCCATCCATCCAAATTCAAAATGACATCCCTGACAGGGTAGCAGGAGTGCTACTTCAATTCTCGTTAATTGAAGTTCTTGACTACTTCCAACTATACCAATTAAAATATACTGCTCCTTTCGGAGTGTAACTTTGCAACTATCTAGTTAATAATAGTCAAGCAAGAGAATTCTGGTCACGAATTTCATGGAGAAAAGGCCACATTTATTATTGTGATAGTGCGAAGTGTGTCAGCATTGTTTGCAGCCCAAAATCATAATATGTATTTGGATAATTTGTGTTTATTTTGCATTGCATCAAAATGCATTACGTTGTCCTTCACAGTGGAAATGAGAGTCAGAATAACAGATATTCTGGGTGCTGCTACCCTGACTCCCCCACCATTTTCAGCACTGCATTTAATTTTGAGGTCCAGCTGAACAGAGGGCATGAAATAGATTTGGGTAGACATCCAGCTTTTCTGAGAATTAATGCAGTGCCTGAGGCACCACCAACATTCGGCTAACAATTGTTTGATATCTCCTGTCAGCACTCAGCTAACGATTCTGTGATGTCTTCCACCATGACCATTGTAAGAAACATATTCCAACTCCAAATGAAGTATGTCATTTTGTTTATTTTTATTTTAAAAATCTTCACCGGTGGGCCAGCTGAAAACCTAGTTTTGTGGTATTGTAGTGTTTAAGATAATATTATGCAATTGCGCACATATCTAGCATAGGGAATCTAGTCTTCCATGTAATGCTTTCATTCTCACGGCTGATAGACAGAGATCAACAAATTAGAACATGTGCTGCTAAAGGAATAAACACAGAGACAGTAATCTTAAAAAAGGAGTGGTTTCTCTTCAATTTTATTTGAACCAAGTTCTACATACACAACAGCCATTCTCCCCTCTCCATTAAAAATGATATGTGCCTCCTTCAACTCAGGGTGGAGATGACCTCCATATTTTCTACACATTTTTATGTGAAGTCATTATTTCCATTGTAATCACCTCTACAAAAACAATCAAATCTTCTGCTATTTACTTACCACCGGCTATATTTCCAGTGGAATTTATCAAGTAGCCTTAGCCTTTTTTGAGTGGGAGGAGTTCCAAGGGCTTCAAAATGTTCAACATTTGCCCAGTAATGCAGGTAAGGTATTACAGGAGAAAATATAAAGGAGTTAATTCCTCCCTCTAGAATCATTGCATCATAGAAAGGTTACAGCATGGAAGGAGTTCATTCGGCCCATCGAGTCCGCGCTGGCTCTATGCAAGAGCAATCCAGCTAGTCCCACTCCCCCACTCTCCATTGCAGGTGAAAATATTGGTGTGTGTATAAAGCAAGGAAACCCTCTTTTTCTCATTCTGACTTTTGCTAACAATGGCAAAGGGGGAAAAATCCCCTCAACTTTTTAAAAAATGTAATCTTTTTAAAAAAATCCCTAATGGCAGATAAGGGATTTAAACCAGGTTTTTAGAAGCTCAGCCAATTCTCTAATTAGCACTCCTGGAATTTTATTCAAGTTTTTTTTTAAATTTTACAATGGAGACACACAGCCAATGACAGAGATCATTCAAGGGAGAGAGATTGCTTAAGAGCAACCTGACCCATTTAATATTGTGCATTTCAGTGCTTCAGTGCACTGACAGTGCATTGGTGCAATCCACCAACATACTTAGAAAAATAGGAAACTCCCAAATGGCCTGGTGTCTAAAGGCACCTCTGATCATCATAGTGAAAATGTAGTACAACGGTCCCAGGTTCAATTACCGGTCAGTGCTGGGTTAGCTGATTTCAGCTGAGGAAGCAGTTGGAGTACTTTAATTGAACTCTGTACTTTTGGGCTGGAGGACGGAGGAAAGATCAGCCTGAGTCCTTGCTCTTGATTGCTATCCAGTGATTGCTATTGGAAAGTGTGGGTCTTGAGTGAGGACAAGATCAGTCTTGGTAATGTCCATGATTGAACAGCTTACTGACACCAAGCCCCGATATTTATTCGGAGCCGGGAAGAAAGCAGGGGGGCATTTTTTTGAACATGAAACTAGGAAGTGAAGTTGACGGGTCTGATTCTGTGACCGCAATTTAATTGAAGAATTAAATCTTTTCTTACGGGTTTAGTGCCCGGGAGCCAGCCAGATTGACAGGGTGGCTGCCTGTTGGGCAGGAAAGCAGCCTGGGAGAGATCAGAATCTTCCAGGTTTGTATGGGGGAGATCGGGGAGAGATCAGAGTCGTCGGAGTTTGTATGGGGGAGGTCGGGGAGAGATCAGAATCTTCGATGTTTGTATGGGGGAGATCGGGGAGAGATCAGAGTCGTCGGAGTTTGTATGGGTGAGGTCGGGGAGAGATCAGAGTCTTCGGAGTTTGTATGGGGGAGGTCAGGGAGAGATCAGAGTCTTCGGAGTTTGTATGGGGGAGGTCGGGGAAAGAGCAGAGTCTTTGGGGCTTGTATGGGGGGGGCATTCGGGGAGGGGTAGGGAAGTTGGACATCGTGGGTGGGGGTGGGTCAGCCGATCGTGGGGTCTTTAAAAGTTAATCTTGGTGAGCCGCAGGGAAGCACTCCTGCTCCTCCTGGCCCATACGCAGTGCAATAAAGGCACTTACCTCATGGATTTGGCCCTTCTCGCCTCCGTTTCACTGGCAAGATTCACGAGGAAAACCGTGCTGGAGGCATTCAATGTGAAAGTCTCTTAAAATCAACTTAAAAAGACCTAAATAATGTTTTATAATGATGTTAATTGTTCCAATAACTACATTCCCGCCTGCAGTAATTCAGTACCCACCTCTGACTAGTAGGTTACTCGCATGCTTCCAAACATGTCTCCATTAAACCCGGAAGTGGGCGTGTTGGAGCCGGGTTGCGGTCGCGCTGGAAAATCATTCATTTTAATTTCCCACCCTCCCCCAACCCACCCATTCTTGGGGGTTAAAATTCCCCCCTAACCGTCTAGCCTGACACATGAAGAATTCCTACTGAGTGAGGTATTGGGGCGGGGGGGGTGGTGGATTCACGGTACCAATGGGCCCATACCCCAAAAAGAACTTACACCTTCAAGACAGCAGAAACGGAAAGGAGAGAAATTGAACAGCCTGTTTTCAGGGCTAAGGGGAAAGCAGGGGAGTATAACTAATTAGATAGTTCTTTCAAAGAGCCAGCACAGGCACAACGGGCTGAATGGCCTCCTTCTGCGCTGTATGAGTCTAAGAAATTTGAAAAACAAATGGAAATGGAATTCATCCTCTGGGTGTCTTAAGGACTGTCATCAGTCAAAAAAAAGGATCTTGTACTCAAGCCCCATCAACAATCAAGGCAGAAAAAAAAATAAAGAGAAAACACGCTGCTGTTCTGTTCAGGGTCATTTTATTTATAATCTCCCCGAACTGCTGAGCAGTAAAGAGATTTCCATTAGAGCAGTTGCCTAATGTAATGCAAATCCTCTGGGTTTGGTGAGAGCTGAAAGAAGCTGGAATTATACACAAATCTATTTCACGCACAGCTGCATAAATTAGTTTCTATTTTTGGCCACAGATTCATCCCTTGATGCAATTCAGATCAATCACATAAACAGAACGCTTCCTGTCAAGCCTTCTGCAACTCTCTGTTCACACAAGAGAGAAGATTTAACAGCTTTTCAACTACGGCAGTAATAATAAGGATTCATCACTGCACTCCGCCACTGCAACTGTTCTGTGGGAAAAACGAAGGGGCTACTCTACTTGAAAGCAAGAATAATATTCTACAAGCACTTTCTTATAGGAGAAGGAAAAACAGACTGAGCTCAATGAATTTCCTACTTGCAAGATTCTTTGATAATTGCAGTGAGGGCGAGAGGAATGTATGAAGCATAACACATTAAAACTATACTCAGGCTGAAATGGAGGGAAGCAATTAGGGACAGTCACAGCAGCATTTAGTGCAGTTATTTTGGTTTAGTTTGTAATGGCCCAACCCAAGTCCATCAAACCAGAGTTTCTAATGTGGATGTTAGAATCAATAATCCACGTTTTCCTTATCTTGTTTGTTGGTCTTTTACTTAAATTCCCACCACTTACTGGCAGATCAGCTGTTTCTAGAGGTGAGCTCTTTTCATTAATAGCACTCTCCTCACCTATTTATGGTACTGTGCATGAACAATCAGTTACGCAGAACTCCATGGGTCAGATAAAATTAGCAAGTAGATTGGATTCAGTCCACAGGTCATGGACTGTACACCTCTGCAATATGGTGTACTCTTCCGAGGCTGGAGATAAATCACGTTGTTAGAACAGAGTACAGGGAGCATCCTGGATTTGTTCATTGGTGCACGTCATCTGGAACAGTGGATACTGACATACTGGTAACATTAGTGTTCGGTTCCTATGCCATTGTTGCTTTGTAAGTAGCTATATTACGATGCACAAGACCAACTCATGGAGAATTTTTGGAGTTTTCCTCTTACTTCTTACTGAGCAGATTCCATATGATGACACCGCTTAATCAGGAGCTAATTTTGTAGGAAATCCCAGCTTCAAATCTACATCATAACACAGTGTTGATGAACTAATAAGAGGTATCATTTTAAGAGCTATCCTAAAATCCTAATCTAGCTAGAAGAGGGAAGTTGAGTAGGCATTTGAAACCACAGCGACCAATCTCAAAGGTGACTTTCAGGACTGATCCTTAAGGAAGAATAAACAATCCCAGGCTGTAATGGCTACATGGAAAATGAATATCTTAAACTGGATACAGGTAGCGATAATTGGGGAGACTATTTTTAAGGTGCTTTAGGAATGATTTCAAAATTCTAGGATAAGATAAGGATCTCCAGGTTCAGAGTGAATGGAACCAACAAATCATTATCCAAATAAGGAACAATTATAGTATTACAAAATGTCACTTAGACAATATATAATTGTTCATTAAAAAAGTCTAGACTGATGAAAGCTACAGGCACATTGGGGGAAAAATTGGATAGAGGCCATTTTTGGGCGTAGGTAGCGTGATGTGCTATTATCCAGCACCCAATGATCCCTGCGCAGGCAGGGCACAAGTTTCAGCCCACCCGAGCAATCACTATTCCATTCCAGGCCTTGAATCTGGAATCAATGCAATTTGCACTTTTAACCACCAGGGGGAACTCAATCTCTTAAAGGGAGGATGTTTCTTAGAAATCTCTTAAAGGTAGCTGGTACCTGGTATTTGCTGAAAATAACAGTCTACTGTCTGCACAGATTCTGAACGGAGATCAGACATCGCACACATAAAACACAGATGCAGGTCCCATTCCTATGTCTACACACTGATGAGTTGTGTTAAAACATTGAATAAAGGTTGCAGACTACTAAATCCCACATCCTCCAATCTGCACGCCAGACCTCACCAATCTGCCGATCTGAGTTGGTACCAGACCTGCGAGAGTGCGTGCACCAAGATTCTCTGCTGATACACAGGAGGGACATCCTATATCCGTGGGGGAAGGGGTGGGGGGGGGGGCAAGAGGCCTTCCAGACGTATGGCCAAAAGGCAGTGGGAGGCAGCGGGGGACAAAGTCAATGTCAGGCGCACAGCATCATGAACATGGATGCAGTGCAGGAAGAGGTTCAATGCTTTGACATGAGTGGTCAAGGTGAGTGAGGTCAACTGTCAAGTGGTGTCTCCTACCAACTGCACCACACACTACACCCCCCATCCCCCACATACCAATAAACTCTTTCCATCAGTACTCAACTCTTTCAACCAGATGCTTCCTCTCACCCTCACACATTACCACTGTTGCAAGCCGCCCACTCACAACTCACAGGCCACACACACTGGCAGTTATTCAACCATCATAGGCACATCACCCAGACACATATCCCGCTTTCTTGCGGGAGAAGGCATATCAGGAGGCAGCAAGTGGCAGTGGCATTTAGCCCCTCGAGCCTGTTCCACCATTCAATGAGATCATGGTGGATCTGTGACCTAACTGCATATTAGGCTAACTGCATATAGCCCCATTTCCCTTAATACCCTTGGTTCACAGAAATCTATCAATCTCAGATTTAACATTCGCAAGTGAGCTGGCATCAACTGCCGTCTGCAGAACAGTGTTCCAAACGTCTTCCACACTTTGTGTGTAGAAGCATTTCCTAACTTCACTCCTGTACGTCCTGGCTCTAAATGTTAGGCTATCTCCCCGTGTCCTAGTATTCAAGTCTAGGAGACCTCCAAAAACAGTTGCAAATGTCTTGGCAGCCAGGAGCAATAATTCAGCCGCTAACCTGTAAATCCTGCATGGTCCCTTTAAATAGTGCTTGTGGGGGGTCCTCCAGGCACTCTAAGACACATTCAGATGGTCGGGGTTAAGACTGTACGTTGAGTTGAGCGTTAACTCCCAAAATGGTGTCTATCACTTTAAATCAGTGTTGCACACTGATTGAAGCCATTTTCTCCCTACTTTACTTGATTCCAGCATTCGTTATCTGCGCCTGCGCAAACTCCTATACCAAGATGGCATCAGGCGCATGTCATGCTGGAAACGTGCGTGCCACACCTCGGATGTCAGAGAGGCCGTGTAGCGCCGAAACAACGAGCGCTACACGGCCCAATTTAGCGCCCATTTACTCTTGATGAAGTAAAAAAATCACTTTTGCTGGATGTTATGGTTGACCTTTAACATTAGAAAAATATAACAAACATTAGCCTTGTCGCAACATTCCTTGTACCATATTCATTTTGTAAGCTAACCTAGCTGATGTAAGTTTTGGATGAAGACGCAAAAGACCAGAAAAAATGGCTTTATCTTTGCACATACCGCTGGTAACTATGTGCAAATACCATAATAATGCTTTGAAGATGTGGAGGAGTGAGTTCTATGTTCATGGAAGGTTTCATATGCCTCATTTGAGAACGTTTTGAAACCAGCATACATTGCAGCCTATAGTTTCCAGCAATCCATGGATATTGATGACATGGATGGCATTGCATTTAGACATTACTAATTGATTTGGGATGTTTGGGGCCCTTTTGACATGTATATGGCATGAGAGGTCAAAAAGTTTTGAAGTGGCTGTTCTCAACGTGCATCCATCAGAAGTGTTTTTGATCCTGACCTATTGACTGAGTTTCTGGATTACTTTTGCAATGATAGCAATACACATGACTTTATTTATTTATATAATTCAGTAAGAACGGTCTTTTAAACTGCAATATGGAGAAGCACACAATAACCAAGTACAGGTCTGTAAAGGCACACTGAATATTATAGTGACGTAAGGAAAGCCTCTTTTCCTCTTTAACTGATGGTGCCAAAAGAAACAAAAACAAGCATCTAGTTTCAAATCTTCATTTGACGAAAATCAACTTTGCTTTTTAGCTGAATTCAGAATGTAGGAGTCACTATGTTTACTGCACTACAAACCTTTCCAATTGTTTGTTTTCACTATGCTCATCGCAGTGAGGAATTGATGAATGTTAGTTCTGGGGAATGGAATACATTCCCATTTCACACAGCCGCAGCCATCACATACTCTCAGGTTAGTTAGAGCACGGTGAGTTGCAGAGTCAAGTTCCCTCAAGCCTGCCACAATTAATATGTCCTAACCCCAATCTTATCTTTTTTGCACAAATGTGAATTTTCCCAATTCCACATCAATCATCTTTCTGGTTCTTTCTCAAATGAGATTGCTAAATTAATGTTAATTAGGAACTGTTTTATGCTGTGGACCTAGCTACCATTTTTCTACCAACTAGATACACAGACCTTTGTTAAAATGTTTATATACCAGCATTTCCAGTGTACAAATATACAAACTTTACAAGGAAACAAAAAGCCAGCCAGCATTTACTATGGGAATTTTATGTTCAGTCTATCTACCACACAACTACACTATTTACCCAGCTCTAAATACCAAGACCGACTTATACATAAACTCTGTAATTCACAATCATTTGTTCACATTTATCAATTAGCTGCTATCTTCACTTTCATGAGGTTTACCATGCAGCCCACTTAAAAATATAACCCACATCACATCTGTGACAGGTTAGTTTCACATATTTAAGCTTGAAACTATTTTTGTATCATCAGAATCACAGTCAACCACTTCAGTCTTTATTGTTTGTCAAATAAGATTCAAGTAGGACAACATGGACACAGCTTCTGAATACCAGAGGTGAGGTGAGGGTAACTGCCCTTGACATCAAGGCAGCATTTGACCGAGTGTGGCATCAAGGAACCCTAGTAAATCTGAAGTCAATGTCGATCAGGAGGAAAACTCTACAGTGGCTGAAGTCATACCTAGCACAAAGGAAGATGGTTGTGGTCATTTGACGTCAATCATCTCAGCCCCAGGACATCGCTGCAGAAGTTCCTCAAGGCAGTGTCCTAGGTTCAACTATCTTCAGTTGCTTCATCAATGACCTTCACTACATCATAAGGTGGGGCTGTTCACTGATGATTGCACTGCGTTCAGCTCCATTCGCAGTTCCTCAGATAATGAAGCTGTCCGTGCCCGCATGCAGCAAAACTTGGACAACATCCAGGAATGGCCTGATAAATGGCAAGTAACATTTATGCCACACAAGTGTTAGGCAATGACCATCTCCAACAAGAGAGAATCTAACCACCTGCCCTTGACATTCAATGGGTATTACCATTGCCGAATCCCCCACCATCAACATCCTGGGGGGTCACCATTGATCAGAAACTGAACTGGACCAGCCACCTAAATGCCGTGGCTACTAGAACAAGTTAGGGGCTGGGTATTCTGTGGCTCACTTCCTGACTCCCCAAAGCCTCTCCACCACCTACAAGGCACAAGTGATGGAATACTCTCCATTGGTCTGGATGGGTGCAGCTCCAAAAACACTCAATTTTCTCCCCAGTCCTGCAGGACCGTGGATCTCCTTTAGCTGAGGGGTGTAGTTAATACGGAGGAAGAATGTGTCAAAATGCAAGAGGACATTAATAAACTTGCAGAATGGGCATACAATTGGCAAATGAATTTCAATATAGATAAGTGTGAGGTTGTGCATTTTGGTAGGAAGAATAAGGAGGCCACATACTGCTTGGATAATAAGATAAGAGAAGCAAAGGGATCTAGGGGTACAGATACACAAATCACTAAAAGTAGTGATGCAAGCTAACAAGGCCATAAAAAAAGCAAATCAAGCACTGGGGTTCATTTCTAGAGGGATAGAATTGAAAAGCAAAGAAGTTATGTTAAGCTTGTATAGAATCTTGGTTAGACCACACTTGGAGTATTGTGCACAGTTCTGATCTCCATATTATAAAAAGGATATAGAGGCATTGGAGAGGGTGCAAAAAAGATTCACAAGGATGATACCAGAACTGAGAGGAAATTCTTATCAGGAAAGGCTGAACAGGCTGGGACAGATCTTTAAGCTAATGATAGGGTTTGATAGGGTAGACATGGAGAAAATGTTTCCACTTGAGGGGGAGTCCAAAATTAGAGGTCATAAATATAAAATAGTCGCTAATAAATCCAATAGGGAATTCAGGAGAAACTTCTTTACCCAAAGAGTGATAAGAATGAGGAACGTGCTACCACAAGGAGTAGTTGAGGCAAATAACATAGATGCATTTAAGGGGAAGCTAGATAAGCACATGAGGGAGGAAGGAATAGAAGGGTATCCTGATCGGGTTAGATGAAGTAGGGAGGGAGAAGGCTCATGTGGAGCATAAATGCCGGCATAGACCAGTCAGGCCGAATGGCCTGTTTCTGTGCTGTAGTTTCAATGTAACATCTCCTCCTTTGGCTCGCTGTCCATTTTTGTTTGTCCATTCTGCCTCTATGAAGAGCCATGGGATGTTTTTCTACATTAAAGGCGCTATATAAATGAAAGTTGTTGTTGTTATTCCTCTGGCCAGAGCCCTCTCCGCTCACTCATTGCTGGTATTACATCAACTAAGGTCGGTTTGTCCCGCTATGAATTGCTTGTATACGATGTCATTCTAGACTCTCAGTTCTGTGAATAAAACTGGCAGCTCGAGATCTCATTTATATTTGATAACCAATATGTCCTAACATTTGGTTTTACGCAGCAGCTATGAGTCTTCAGTTATATAATTTAACTTGTAAATTTTAGCAATAAAATGTGTAAAATAAGTTAATATCTGACTTAGAATGTGTTAGAGCCTTACAAGATATAAAATGAGTTGGACTATTATTAACTATATATTGCTAAAATAATGAATAAATAAATAAGTAAAATGGGTGGGTTTGTAGTTTTAGTGTAGGTACAATTTTCTGCCCAGTCCTGCTGGACCGTGGATCTCGTTTAGCTGAGTGTGAATGGCCTTGGACGATTAGAGGTTTATAAGTACTGTCTATTTGATTTTACCATCAATGTGTAGGGAGGCATCTGGCTTCCTCTCAGCCCTTTCTTAAAGCACAGCAGCTGAAATCAGCAGCTCAGTGGAATGGAAGACTTGAGCATCTCTCTCCCGCTGCCATGAGGCTGGTGATTGGTCCTCCAATGCGCTGCACCACCATGTACGAGTCATGCTATTACAGTCAATCATTTCAGCAGGTGCTTACCATTACTTGTAAACTGTAATGCATCTATATTGTAACACATTTACTTCAAATGAAATGACAAATACATATCCACGACAAGACTTTTCCAGTAGCAAAGACGAAACATAACAACAGTATATGTCATATAGTAAATCAGTGAGAGCAGATGATTCTGACGAGAAGAATTAGAAACAGTTGAGTCACATTCCCAGTACTATAATTAAATGGAGAGAACAATGAGTAATGTAATACAATGTAATGACTTTACTACTGGGGGTTCAGTTCCCCATTGGCAAGTTTCTCTATACTATCAGAGGTCTGATTTTATGGAGTGTTATTTAAATTCCATGTTGTATGGAAACAGGTACGCGAACCACAAAGCATCTGATTCAGCAACAATCTCCGGTGTTGCACTAATAATAAATATTTAAAAAATCACTACAAGGATCTTCATTAAAAACACACGCATACAAAATCCTGGTTATGATGAATATTGTAAAATCACAATGGGCTTGATCTATTGGGTACCACCAGTGTGGTTTCTTAGCAGTCTGCTAACGACAGGTGGCCAAGACCTTATATTCCCATTGCATGTCAGTGAGGATTCTTATTTGAAAGCAGAGGATTCCTAATGACAACAGGATTCCAATCCCCACCTCATAAGAGCACCTTCTGCTACAAGAAATGTTTTAATCTACAAATGCAGCAGGCGCCTTTTTTTATTGGAAATAAAATGTTTAAAATGCATGCTTTGTCTCCATTCTTAATTATTCTTTTGATTCTGCACACTCCTCCACCACATCAAACACAAATTCCTGACTGAGACTACATCGTGGTGTAACGTGTTGGAGCACCAGTGCATCATACCATCATTTGGTGTGATACAAGTTCAGTCTTCTAATCTGTTGAGGTCTTGGTCTCAGCCTCACTGGTGCAGGGAGGCACTGAGCAAAGAGAAAAATAGATAATTACCGACTAGGGGAGTCTTCAGTAAGCTCCTGTCACAGATCTTCAACTAGAGTATGGGCAATATCTTAATCTCTCAATCAAAAGAGGTGTATGGAGACTAGAAAGAGGAGACAGCTGAAGGAGAAGAAGGTAGTACACCATCATAAAAGTTATATACCCTCAAAAGATGAAACCCACAATTCATTTGGCAGGTTTGGCAGGTCAGTCTGATTGTAGGTTTCTGCCAATGAAATGTGTAGTTCATCTGGGCAGACTGACTCACCCATTACTCTCATCAACACTTGGCAACTTTCACAATGACCTACCTGAGACCGGGAACTAATTGAGAACCTGAATCCTATCACTCTGCTGTGTAGCATGCTACCATCAATTCTTTGCAGATAACAGAGTGTTTGATATGGAATTGACACTGAAACATTGGCCCACAATCCAGATGTTAGAAACATGCAAGAATGTTTAGAGAAAATGAGTCACAAAATGACTTTTGCATTCACCTGACAGATTCTGGGACTCATCTGGCTTTAATTCATAAGAATTTCTATATTTTATTTTTATATGAATTTGTAGTTTGATCTAAGTATTGGAACGTTTAAAGTGGAAGCCACAGTTGCTGTGGTTGTTAAGAGTCGATGGCCTAGAATTTTGTTGGAGCCATGCTTGTTTTTCAGGTGCAAAACGGGTGCATAAGTATTAAATATGGTTGATGGCGCTCATAGCCACATTCTGGACCGGAAATGCCCCGCCCGCCATATTGATAAAGGCAGAGAAAGAGGTGGCAAGGGCCCGCCCCTGAAACAGGCATTAAACTTTTACATATGCAAGTAAGGTGCCTAACGCCTATTTGAGTCCTCCTTTGCAAAATTGGACTAGTCAATGAAAGATGACCTTTTACGTTGAGCACATGTAAAACGTATTGAGAAGAAACCTAAATTATAACATCTCACACTATTACATGTTGAAAATTGAATTTGAAACCCAAATATGAATGTGTGTCATTGACGATTTATATTTTATGTAAAAATTACAGTATTATTCCAGTGTATTGTATCACCAGTATAACTTTATCTTTTTCCAAAGCCATACAGAAAAGTCTGTTACAAAATCACAGAAGATATTATAGGATTCCAACGGAACAAACTAATCTGTTAGATTTTCCGACATCTTATAGAAGATATAGAATTCTATATGACAATCAGTAAGGCCATCAATTCTTTTATTGCACATAATTCATGTAGTGCTTGATTTATATCAATAACGAGCTTCTTCAAGTACCCTTTGGAAGTCATCAGCTGATACCTTACAGTTATAAAAAGAGCCTGTTTATAAAAAACAAACATTGCCGTCAAGCTTCATTCAAGTATTGTTTGTTTTCTTTACACATGACAGCTGCCAATCTGGCATGTTTGATAACATTTTTAAAGAACAAGTGCTATCTTTGTGTGGACTCAGTATGTGCTGACCTCAAATCAAGACTTAATGAGGACAGACAGGAAATGGGGGAGGGGGGCCCCTCGATGAACAGGCAGTGATCTGGTGGGCAAAAAGCAAATACTTGGAAATCTGAGCAACAGGAAATGACCTTCTTGGAAGGTCTCGATATTCCTGTAGAATTTGGTGGCAAAAGATTTCATTGCTTTGTACGTCAATTCAGTCAAGCAGGAAAAACAAAAAGGCAAAATGACTCCACTGCAAAGCATAGTTTGAAATCATTTTTACACCTGTGTCACCAATACCCACGAAAAATGTTAAAGGGACACTGTCATCCTGGTAAAACAATCAGGACATAATTATAATTTTGTAAGCACATGTGTAATGATATAATTGGTGTTAAGCACATGTGCAACAGCTATTTTAAGGATGCATTTACACTAAAAGTGTGGTATCAGTGCAAAGCAGGTTCACTTCACACCAACGCTGCAGTTGCAATGTAAACACAGCATAAATGCAGAATCAGGGCTGGACCAGTGCTGGAGTAAAGCAGAGTGAGAATCCCTGGAAGAGGGCTCACTCCACTTCACTTCAGAGTTAGATTAAGCCTTAATACCCAATTTATGGTACATAAGTTTCACATTAGCGTGTAGCCAAAACTGCTTAGCATCAATGCTAAACATGTAGTGTAAATGTACCAAACAAGAGTTTAAAAACATTAAAGCAGGCTTTGTTGTGTTGTGATGGATATCATAGGCATGAAATTGGACATGGGCGGGGATGCAAAGCCGGTGGTATCACATTGGTCGCCCATTATACACTCCGCCCGATATTCAGTCCCATTGATAGAACTGATTATCCATCGTGTCTTATAATGGGTGGCAAAAGCGATTTCGCCTTTTTTGCGTCCCTGCCCAATTTCACCCCCTATGACTCCTGAAGCATGAACTTTACAATGAGCAACATGGCAACTGTGGAGTCTTTGGAGTTGCCCAAAATCCCCCTGATCCTAACAATGTCTTTTTAAAATCAGAATGGATAAATCTGAGCTATCTTGTCAATTCAGGCTGGCATGACATCCACCTTCAAGTGGTAATTGACATGTGTATAACATCTAGAAGTAAAATATAGCTAAACATGGGCTTCAGATAACATTATAACTTAAAAAAAAAGAAATGCACAAATATGATCATGAAGTAGAACAGAGATAGTATTGTTTTTTCACTGCATAGTGCTGGGTGGCATGAGTAAAGAGGATATAGGACCAGAAATCGAGCAGATCAACGAGGCAACGCTCATCGCAGCTCCTGCAAATTAAATTAACGAAAATACTCACTGCAGGCTCTGTGGCATCTAATTGCTTGAATTTGAACTTTATAACAAATGTGTGCTATCAACCCAGCCTCTGAGCAACGTGAGCTGCCGTGAGGCTGGACCAGTCTGTGAGGAGAAGACACGCCCACAGAATCTGTCAGGAAGAGAAGTCACGCCTACAGATTCAGTCTGCATTGCTCAAGCAGGCAAGTGGACTTCATTCATTTAAAGTTAGTATTCTGGATGTCATAATAAAAATAATAAATAAAAATTTTAATTTCTTTTAATAAAAAGCCAAAGAAATAATTAAGTTAAAGAGACAGAAGAAGAAAATATATTTTTAAAATTTTTAATTTTTTTTAATCTAATGACCAAAAACTATTAAAATACGGAGAAATATAAGACTCTAATCACCAGGAGCAAGTTCACGATTTCTGCGTTTCACTGTGCATGTTCAACTGCGGGAACTTACTCCTTCAATTCACGATTAAAAACTGAGAGCGCTATTGAGCTCCTCCATTATTTCGGGAGCAATTTCTGGCCCAAAGTAACTAGGACTAAATGAATTTCCAAACCCAGATCAATCTGAATGATTTACTCTGAAAATTCACAAATTTTGTATTTTGAATGTGCATACACTTTTAACAACATGGTGTTGTGACTGTGTACCTGGGCACATTTAACCCAATAATGGCTCTCATTTTTCACAGGTCTATTATGTGGGCAGTTACTGCTAGGCAGTCCTTTCTTCCTAGGAAGTCTTCTCCACTCCCAAATTCACGTGCGTAGTTTGAATTCAAAAACTAAAAGAGATTTAACAATGCTGAATTCCAGGCAGTCAGAATTCAGTTTGAATCTAGCAGTTTTGGCCACTTACTACAATTGTGTGTGATGAAAGCAGTAAAACATTACACAGGATTTGGTGACATAATAATATTTTTGGGCAGGAATCTATTGGTCCATTTAGCCTACCCTTCAAGTTCCATACTGTGATTCAAGAACTAATAGCCCTATATCAAATTTACTAAGAGACCTTATTAAAAAATTCCAATTTTCAGTTCTGCTTCCAATCTATTCCACATTTCTATCATCCTCCAACTGAAACTAATGTCGCCTAAACTTCTTTATTTCATTTGACATCCTTAACTTCAAACAATGGGCCAGAAATCGCTCCCTATACAACGGAGGAGCTCAACAGCACTCTCAGTTTTTAGTGGTGAATTGAAGCAGCAAGTTCCTGCATTGGTACATGCACAGTGAAACGTGGAAATCCAGAACTTGCTCCTAGTGGTTCGCTGGCGATATGTCAGCTTCGAATTAAAGGGCCATCACACGCTGTAATCAGAGAAATCATTGATAAAGCACCAACTTGCTTATCTGCCCAGCTGGAAAGTAACTAATTACGCCACCAAACAGGTACACTTAAAAATACCAGGTCTAAACTAAGTTTTAACAGACTTAATGACTGCCAAACAACTAAAAACTAACTTTTAGAAATGTGGAGTCTCATATTACTCCTTATTTTAATAGTTTTTGGTCATTAAATTTTATTTTTACTTTTCCCTTCTGTCTTTTTAATTTAATTCAATTATTTCTTTGGCTTTTTATAACAAGAAAATTTTTTTTTAATTTACAATGACATCCAGAATACTTACTTTAAATGAATAAAGTCCGCTTGCCTGCTTGAGCAATGCAGGCTGAATCTGTGGGTGTGACTTCTCTTCCTGACAGATTTTGTGGGCATGTCTTCTCCTCACAGACTGGTCCAGCCGCATGGCAACTTGCTCTGCTCAGAGGCTAGGTTGATAGTGCACATTTGTTTTAAAGTTCAAATTCAAGCAATTGGATGCCACAGAGCCCGCAGTAAGTATTTTCGTTAATTTAGTTCGCATGAGCTGCGATGAGCGTTGCCTTGTCGCTCTGCGCAATTTCTGGCCCTATATCTCTATTCCTTGAATTCTGTGGCTGATAGAAGAACTATTTTTGGATCTAATTTCTCCATTCCCCAGAAATCTTTAAAGGCCTCTATCAAGCCCCCTCTCACCCTCTCATCCTCCTCTTCTCAGAAGAGAAAAGTTTCAGAGCAGACAATGTTTCCTCATATCTCAGCACTCTAAGTTAGAAATTAGACTTGTACCCTTTTCTGGACTCCTTCAAAAAACTCTGGGCGGAACTTCCAACTTCAGCGGGCATATAAATCGGGCAGTAGTGGATCAGCTGCCTGTTATACACCTCACCCAATTTTCAGGCGGGGTTTATAATGGGTGGCCTATCTGCCATTGCGGTTTTACACCCCCGCTGAAGGTGAAAGTTCCAGCATCTGAATCCTTTCTGTAATACAGAGACCTAAACTGAACCCAGTAATACAAATACAACTTCAATGTAATGCGTTACATTTTAATCACAGTGCACAAGTGTTACCTACTGTTGTTTAACTTATAATTGCATATTACATAAATGTATTTCACCTCATCATTTTATTTACATATTTGCATGCCAGTAAAGATGAGAAATTCTAATGCTGGAAAAATTAATACTTTTCCAATTCTTGTGCCCAGTGTTAGCATCAAGCACTCCAAGGTCTGGGTCAGATGTAGCAGTGTCAGATGCAAAGCAAATCTTCAATTCTGCTCCTACAATGTGCCATAACCTGAATCTCAGAACAGCACCATCTACTGCACGAATGTGATATTTTCAGTTCTCACTGAAGCCATCCTTAGGGAATCTCTGAATGAGACTACTAATTTAATACCAAGTTATCGGCAGCTATATTGTAAGAGCCTACAACTACTAACAGTGAAGTGACAGGAGTGTGATGGAATACTCTCCACTTGCCTGGATGAGTGCAGCTCCAACAACACTCAAGAAGCTCGACACCATCCAGGGCAAAGCAGCCCGCTTGATTGGTACCAAATCCACCATCCTAAACATTCACTCCCTGCACCGTGGCTGCAGTGTGTACCATCTTCAGGATGCACTGCAACAACTCGCCAAGGCATCTTCGACAGCACCTCCCAAACCGTGACCTCTACCACCTAGAAGGACAAGGGCAGCTGGCACATGGGAACAACACCACCTGCACGTTCCCCTCCAAGTCACACACCATCCAGACTTGGAAATATATCGCCGTTCCTTCATCATCGCTGGGTCAAAATCCTGCAACTCCCTACCTAACAGCACGGTGGGAGAACCTTCACCACACGGACTGCAGCGGTTCAAGAAGGCGGCTCACCCCCACCTTCTTAAGGGCAATTAGAGATGGGCAATAAATGTTGGCCTTGCCAGAGACGTCCACATCTCATGAACGAATAAAAAAAACATTGCTTCAGCTCATTTCACAAGATTATTACAGCTGTCATCTACACACAAAGGGTTGTAGAAGTTTGGAACTCTCTTCCGCAAACGACAATTGATACTAGCTCAATTGCTAAATTTAAATCTGAGATAGATAGCTTTTTAGCAACCAAAGGTATTAAGGGATATGGGCCAAAGGCAGGTATATGGAGTTAGATCACAGATCAGCCATGATCTTATCAAATGGCGGAGCAGGCACGAGGGGCTGAATGGCCTACTCCTGTTCCTATGTTCCTATATTTTTCCAATGGGGGACACATAATTTAGTCTTTTTAAATATATATATTATCCCTTGTAGATGCAAATTGTTCCTCCCCCCCTTCAGCGATTGCTTCATCTTTGAGCTTGAAGGGTGAGATGCTCTCGGCAATGGAGTTCTCCAAACTCACTACTAACTAACATTGTGCTAGTCAACACTTCCATGGAGCTGGACTGAACCCCCCCCCCCCCTTCCATTTTGTC
Source organism: Heptranchias perlo (assembly GCF_035084215.1). Taxonomy (NCBI): domain Eukaryota; kingdom Metazoa; phylum Chordata; class Chondrichthyes; order Hexanchiformes; family Hexanchidae; genus Heptranchias; species Heptranchias perlo. The sequence continues at coordinate 82,491,734 of NC_090326.1, forward strand.
ATAAATTGTAGTACAAATAGTATTTAAACAACAGCACATATCTATAGAATTTGCTAGGTCGTTACATATGAAGTCCCAAGTGTATGATGAATGAAAGGTTAAATGGAAAGCAAGCGCTGAAAGTTCATTTAAATCTAACTATTGCATCTGTTCAGATGGCACTGGGTTGTATTGATTAAAAGAAGCAGCTAAACAGTTTTAAATCAAATCCCTTTCAAAAAATAAAATAAAATCAGAACCCATTTCATAATATATTCAGCATGTATGCACTGGGAATCCTACCTTCCACTTTAAGCACCAATTACCATACATAATATACTTTGTCATATGGCTGATTAGTTTAACAGGTATGATTGTGTGTCACAGTAATTCAATGAGACATCCAGTAAAAAGATTTAAAAGCTATTTCCTTCACTTCACAGTAGAATTAAGCAAAAGTTTAGCATGATTGTGATTTGTAATAGTAAAAGGCAACAGGAGGTATCATTTTTGGTTCTACTACTTCCCCATGAGAAAACTAAAGAGAACATTTGTAACTGATGACATAGTTATGAGCCGCTCACAACCAGTTAGGCTTTTTCTCTTCTTTACTTCCACTCCTAATGGTATTTAATAGGTCTCCCAAACCTACAGAAAAAAATAAATAAAACGGGACAAGATGATTTACAAGAGCCCTGTTCAATTTTGCTAATGGGTGACTCTTGGCAGATTTGGGATCACACAACACCTATAAACTTCATACCCAATTCATTACAGCAATCACAATTTTGCAAAAATCATTGCTATATTCTTCAGCTCTGAAACTCTTTTACTTCGGTGCCCCTCCCCAAAGGTACTGACCCACGATAGGATAAGGTTCATGAAAGTCGACTCCTATCCCCTACCTTGCCCAAGTCACATTCTTCATGTGGGAGCCCAGATAGTGAGGGTAGGCACTCTACCTATTGGACTCTGGGGGGCATCACAGCCAAACTTGATCCTGTCTTTATCCAAAATCCAAACGTCCAGAAGGAATCACTGGGAGGTGATCAGAAGTGGGAACCCAGGCTAATTTATCTCCTTCATAGTCCACGGGAAGCTGAAATCAATTGTAGCAACTCTATACCAAAACAAAGACCAGCTAAGCACAAACCAATTATTAAACTAGGACCCTCCTGTTCGAGATTACTTCACTCTGCAGTGGACTGTGTATGTAACAACTGACACATTGGCAGAACCACAAACTCTTTGTTGACCAAAAAAGGATAATTTCAAGATCTATCAGTACTTTCATCAACAATAATCTCTTGTTGACTAAAGTACTTTCTCTTTGGTCAAGAGAATTAATCTTATTTGCTCCAGCACAAAGGGGAAATACATCAGATTTGTGAGAGGAGGGGAGAAAAGCAAAGATCTGGAAACAAGCAAAACAGAAATTCCTCCCATTCCTGTTAAGAGCCACTTAGCCATGTTTAAAAAGTAAAAGATTATGCTATGACCTCGATGTTCGACTCTCCAATGCTCTCTATGCTGGCCTCCACCCTGCACAAATTACAAATCATTCAAAATATATCCGCACTCCACAACAACTTGCATTTATATAGCGCCTTTAATGTAGAAAAATGTCCCAAGGCGCTTTCACACAAGGTCCTCCCCCCGTCCCCACCACCCCCTCCCACCCCCCAACCCACCCAATCACCTCTTTCCTGGTCAAACTGATTTCAAGGTCCTAATGTTACCCAGGAATAAAATTAATATATGTAATAATCAGAAATGATGACTAGCTCAGCCAAGATTGATAGGTGTAGAGACTACACACTTTGCAGTTTACTGGCTAGATTAAGCCAGGAGAAAAAGCAGGAAGGTAAGGGAATGTTATTGAATTGTACACAATATTTTCAAATATCTATCACTGAGGAATTTGATAATAAACAAAATTCAGAACCTGTTAGCCCCATCCCCAATAATGTACAGTGCAATACTCAAAGATGGTCACAGATTAATCTTTTTAACCTGATGGTCTTTTCTAGTTTATTCTTCACTGCAAACATCGTATGCCTTCATTTTGTTATTTCTTTGAAAGGGAAGCAGACAGAATAATATTGACCTTCTGACTCAGACTCTCAGTTTATTGATGCCTTGCTAAAAATACTCAGCCACTTTGATCACAGACAATTTATATTAGATGTGACTGTCTGGTGTATCAGGAGCATAAATACAACTGATTTTTTTTTCCTGGAGAAAAAAATATAGACTGCATTTCATTTGTTGGTACCACAGCATCGAGTGGCACAAAAACTGTACTCAAATCATACCAGAATGTGGCTTGTGCCGCTTAACATCAGCAAATCTTCATCATTCTTATGAGGGGGAGAACAGCTGCAGTAACCACAGGGATTGTTGCTCCCCCCAGAGTTACTGAATTGATGGAGAACACATAAAAATAGATTTTGAAGGGATGATGCGCTGTTATAATTTTGTCCCTTTGGGCACTTGAGCCTTTTTATGTGAAAATGTTATTCTTGAACAAAAAACAGTGGCACAGTGCTGCAGCTGTGTCAATTTGTACCTGGCGTTATTAAAGTCCAGGAATGGATTAAAATAATGATGTTGGTATCTTGTGCACCAACCTGCCCCAATGCTCATTGTGACTCTTCTTCAAACCTGCTTCAGTGACATACATTATCAGCAGTGCAGGCATTATTATTCAAACCATACTGCCAGGCCTCATTTTAATTCATCACTCAACATCCGTACTCTGGTAGCAACTTGACTGAGAAAACAGAGTGGACATGTCATCAGGGTTGTGCTAATGTTTGACTGTGTGCAATGAATATTGGAGTGCTGGTTGCCATTATTGTCCAGCATTGCAATAAGCTGCACCTTTTCTGAAAATAGATCAAATATTTTAACAAGGCTTGTGAGTGCAAATTGTTTGGGGTGTGTAATGAGAAGGTTCTTTACACTCAGTCTGGTATTCAATATCCAACCAGGTTGACAAGAACTAATGTACAAACTCAGGGTCGTCCTATGACTCTGGAGGTGGTCAAAATTTAGCCCTGGGGTGGCGGGGGGGGGGGGGAAGGAAAACAGTCTGCCCTTGTGTTAAAGGTCATCCATAAGTCCAGCCAAAGAGTCTGGCCTATACTGTGGGTGTTCCTGTGACAAGTCAGCACAAAGTGGTCGCATGAAGATGCCACATGCTGTGTATAGTCCCCAGGGCCCAAGCAAGGCATTATGGTCACCTCACCAGTTTAGGGTCACTTGGCATGTGTCATCCTTGTTCCTGTTGCTCTTCCTGGAAAAGCTTCAGGACAAGAGGTCAGCTGACATAGGACCATTAGGGTTATCGGTCCAAGGACAAGGGGTTAGAGCCTACTTCTTTTTTTCGAGTGACCTGTGATGTGAACTATGGCACTTGCTATTACTGTGTGCTATACTCAGTAATGTGTTGATCGCAAACTCATATGTTTCATTGTGGCCTCATCTGCAAACAATTAAGCAGCTCTGGTCTTTTCATTAACCTTTTGCGTAGCTCTCGTCTAATGCTGCCCACATCATTACAGCAGAGTTCTGCTTCACACACTCAGTCGATAAGAAAGCACAGATGTAGCAAAACACTGGAACTGACTGCCATATTGGCAAATCCACTTATGTGAAAACTTGATATTAACAAACACCTTGTAAATTCCATGGATGCAAATTTTTTTAACCACGTTCTAATTTGTTGCTTACTGGTATAGACTTCTGGTTATATGCAAGCCTGGTTATGACTAAGCAATTGCTGGTCTGTCATGATCTAACACATATAACCACATTCCAGTTAATATACACTCAGTTTCCAAAAAGTGACCTGTTTTTAATTAGCCCTTTACAACAGCATTCATGCTGACAATATATGTATAGAATATGCATGCTGTTATTTATTCAGGAAACCCAGGGAACATTTAATTTTATTTCTATAATTCACTTCCACAATATTTATCAATAGAGTATTAATCTGACAGATTGTATACAATAAAACAAAATGCCTGTGTACTTTAAAAGCTGCAAACTGTAACCAGAACTGAAAAGCGTTTAAAGAGCAGTGCTACAGCATGATGCCTTCCTTTAACTGAACATATGGGGAAGAGTGCTCAAGAAAACACCACCTCTACTTACAAATGTTTCACAACAAGATTGTCCTAGACTAAAATCCAGACAGTCATTTGATCTATATGCCCAGAATCTTGCTGCTGGTATATATCTGACCCATGATATGGCCATTTTGTGAAACCTCGCAAGAAACCTTATTGTTGAGACCTGGTGGAAAGATTGGAATTTGTGCAGCAGTAGGCAATGAGAATGTTATACTTCCCCAAATGTCAGACCGCCAGCATTCAATTGAAGGTAGAGCCTATGGACGTGCTACTGCTACCTTCTCACTGGTCACAGTTGGCTAAATGCATCCATGACATCATAAGGTCGATTTTAACTTTTGGTCGTCCCTCCCCCCTCTCCCACGCTCCCCGCCTTCATTCTGGCAACCAAAAGGTGGAGCCATTTTGAGGCCCAGGCTTCATTTAAATAGAATTGACGAGTTACCCGCCCAAAAAGGCGTCCCAATACAACTAGCTGGTCTCAGGCCACCGCAAGATCAGGCAGCTCAGAGGTCACCCTGCTGACAACAAGGTAATTCCAGGGAGCAGGGGAGGGGTCACAATCGCAGAGAGTGGAGGGGGGACCCAGGGCAGCAGTAGCTCAGGTTATTTTTGCGGGGCCCGGAGGGGGGCTCCCCCTGGCCCCACAAAAATAATTCAAAATTTACCTTACCTGGAGGAGAAAGTCTTACTCCATTTCTCTTGGAGAAAGTTTCAGCCTTGCCGCCTGATTTACATTCTATATGTTTATCATCGGTGTATGGTCAAAACAGCTCTCAACCAACGATAATCCTGCAATGCGAATGCACTTGAAGGTAACTGTGTCTACCCTGGCTGAAACAAACTAATCCAGCACAGTGCAGATAGAATGCAGCATTACCTTAATCTCTGCAGCTCAGGAACATGCCAAGCCACAAATATAACCATCGAGCCATCGGGGAAGTGCTGTCATCCGAAACATGTAGGTCCTGAAATAATGCTATGAACTATTTGCATGTAAAAGTTTTTTCTGCTATATTTGCAGTGGCATGAACCCATTTATTTTAAACAGGCTAAATAGCCACTGCTAAAATAGTGGAAAAAAGAATTTCAGAGAAACACATTCGAGTACTAATAACCCACGCGTAATTTCAAGCTCATGGGCTTTAACATCTACAATTAATCATTTTCTTTAAATCGCGGCAAATATTAGTGTTGAAATTAATTTTGGCTTCTGGGACTTTCTTTTACTGCTCCATTAAAATCTGACCTCATATTAATATTCCACTTTCTCACTGGAATTGGGTAGTGCTGTGGGTTAACACACTCACCCTTCACCTTTAGGCCCAGGACTTGAATCCAGTCCAGACTGATGGGAGTTTCTTTTCTCTGCCAGGAATAAGATTCCTACATAAAATAAGTTTGGATATTCTTAACCCAGTTCTTGAGTGGAACAGGCCCCCAGCATAAAACTGCAGAATTGAACATGAATTGGCACTGATTGTATTTTCTAATACTGATATCCTTCATTTTGATAAGTGCAAAAATTCACCAAGTATAAATGAGTACTGTACATAATACTGAATAATTTGGCATGTGCTAGTTGTATTTTTTCTCCAAAATGTAACTTTGAACTATTCAGTCCACAATATGGGCACATATGTAAAATAATCCTTACACAAAAATTATTGCAAACAATAATTGAGGTCAATTTTCAAATTATGAAATACCTCCAACAGACCTCTTGTAAAAAGCACATCAAATATATATGTTCATCACCGTGAAAATCACAGAGATCTTTTTATCTTTTCACACATTGAATAATCTGCTGTATGTTTCTAACATTTGGGGTAGAAATTGAACCTCTTTGTGCCCAATCAGGCGAAATGAGGTCAGACCATTTTTCAGGGGTCGAGGGAAGGCGTCTAAATCAAGCTTTATTTGAGGAACCCTCAGATAAATTGGGCTACCCTGAGCGGAGCAGGTGTCAGGCCTGCTCTGCCCAGGTTTTCCAGTCGTGGACTACCGAAAAGGTAAGTAATTAAAAAAAAAATTCATGTGGAGCCAGGAGAAGCAGGAATTCTCCTCATGGCTCCACAGTATTTCTGATAGCCATAATAGGCCCCCGCTCTCCTGCTGCCCCTCCTTCCCATCAGTTACCTGAGGATTGCTGCCCTCAAGGCAAGTGGCCCAAATTTCATTTTAGAAGCTAGGCGAGACGCCTGTGGAGGCTGACAGGCATTGGCAGCTCGCCCAAATTATTGAAATGAGGCTCGAGGCCCAATTTTGGACCAGCTTCAGGCTTCCTGGCTGGAGCTTGCACAGCATCGATTCTTGGCCCAGACAAATTTTACAAATGACACGAGGAATACTAGCGTACAAATGTTTAACCTGTTTCAACTAAATGGGTTTAAGTCTCCCTTAAAATCAGAAATAGAAAGTTCAGGTGAACAATTAAAGCATTTGTACACTAGTATGTCATAGCATAATTTAAAGGCCGTAGTGAGATAAAATCTTTTAAAGGACCATTTGATGGAAAACCCTGAATGACTTGAACATTTATGGTGGATGACTGGTTAAGCCATTCATCACCTGATCTGGTTGGGTCACAAAAATTGGGAGAGCTGTCCCAAAGACTAGTCAAGCAACAGCCTGACACAGCCATACTCACAGAATCATACCTTTCAGCCAACGTCCCAGACTCTTCCATCACCATCCCTCGGTATGTCCTGTCCCACTGGCAGGACAGACCTACCAGAGATGGCAGTACAGTGATATACAGTCAAGAGGGAGTGGCCCTGGGAGTCCTCAACATTGATTCTGGACCCCATGAAATGTCATGGCATCAGGTCAAACATGGGCAAGGAAACCTCCTGCTGATTACCACCTACTGCCCTCCCTCAGCTGATGAATCAGTCCTCCTCCATGTTGAACACCACTTGGAGGAAGCACTGAGGGTAGCAAGGGCACAAAATGTACTCTGGGTGGGGACTTCAATGTCCATCACCAAGAGTGGCTCGGTAGCACCACTACTGACCGAGCTGGCCGAGTCCTGAAGGATATAGCTGCCCGACTGGGCCTGCGGCAGGTGGTGAGCAAACCAACACAAGGGAAAAACTTACTTGACCTCGTCCTCACCAATCTACCTGTCGCAAATGCATCTGTCCATGACAGTATTGGTAGGAGTAACCACCACACAGTCCTCGTGGAGATGAAGTCCCGTCTTCGCACTGAGGACACCATCCAACGTATTGTGTGGCACTACTACCATGCTAAATGGGATAGATTCAGAACAGATCTAGCAGCTCAAAACTGGGCATCCATGAGGTGCTGTGGGCAATCAGCAGCAGCAGAATTGTATTCCAGCAAAATCTGTAACCTCATGGCCCGGCATATTCCTCACTCTACCATTACCAACAAGCCAGGGGATCAACCCTGATTCAATGAGGAGTGTAGAAGAGCATGCCAGGAGCAGCACCAGGCGTACCTAAAAATGAGGTGCCAACCTGGTGAAGCTACAACTCAGGACTACATGCATGCTAAACAGCATAAGCAACATGCTATAGACAGAGCTAAGCGATTCCACAACCAACGGATCAGATCAAAGATCTGCAGTCCTGCCACATCAAGTCGTGACTGGTGGTGGACAATTAAACAACTAACGGGAGGAGGAGGCTCTGTAAACATCCCCATCCTCAATGATGGCGGAGTCCAGCACGTGAGTGCAAAAGACAAGGCTGAAGCGTTTGCAACCATCTTCAGCCAGAAGTGCCGAGTGGATGGTCCATCTCGGCCTCCTCCCGATATCCCCACCATCACAGAAGCCAGTCTTCAGCCAATTCGATTCACTCCACGTGATATCAAGAAACGGCTGAGTGCACTGGATACAGCAAAGCCTATGGGCCCGACAACATCCCGACTGTAGTGCTGAAGATTTGTGCTCCAGAACTAGCTGCTCCTCTAGCCAAGCTGTTCCAGTACAGCTTCAACAGTGGCATCTACCCCACAATGTGGAAAACTGCCCTGGTATGTCCTGTCCACAAAAAGTAGGACAAATCCAATCCGGCCAATTACCGCCCCATCACTCTACTCTCAATCATCAGCAAAGTGATGGAAGGTGTCGTCGACAGTGCTATCAAGCGGCACTTACTCACCAATAACCTGCTCACCGATGCTCAGTTTGGGTTCCGCCAGGACAACTCGGCTCCAGACCTCATTACAGCCTTGATCCAAACATGGACAAAAGAGCTGAATTCCAGAGGTGAGGTGAGAGTGACTGCCCTTGACATCAAAGCAGCATTTGACCGATTGTGGCACCAAGGAGCCCTAGTAAAATTGAAGTCAATAGGAATCAGGGGGAAAACTCTCCAGTGGCTGGAGTCATATTTAGCACAAAGGAAGATGGTAGTGGTTGTTGGAGGTCAATCATCTCAGCCCCAGGACATTGCTGCAGGAGTTCCTCAGGGCAGTGTCCTAGGCCCAACCATCTTCAACTGCTTCAACAATGAACTTCCCTCCATCATAAGGTCAGAAATGGGGATGTTCGCTGATAATTGCACAGTGTTCAGTTCCATTCGCAACCTCTCAAATAATGAAACAGTCCGAGCCCGCATGCAGCAAGACCTGGACAACATCCAGGCTTGGGCTGATAAGTGGCAAGTAACATTCGCGCCAGATAAGTGCCAGGCAATGACCATCTCCAATAAGAGAGAGTCCAACCACCTCTCCTTGACATTCAACGGCATTACCATCACCGAATCCCCCACCATCAACATCCTGGGGTCACCATTGACCAGAAACTTAAATGGACCAACCATATAAATACTGTGGCTACAAGAGCAGGTCAGAGGCTGGGTATTCTGCGGCGAGTGACTCACCTCCTAACTCCCCAAAGCCTTTATACCATCTACAAGTCACAAGTCAGGAGTGTGATGGAATACTCTCCACTTGCCTGGATGAGTGCAGCTCCAACAACACTCAAGAAGCTCGACACCATCCAGGACAAAGCAGCCCGCTTGATTGACACCCCATCCACCACCCTGAACATTCACTCCCTTCACCACCAGCGCACAGTGGCTGCAGTGTGTACCATCCACAGGATGCACTGCAGCAACTCGCCAAGGCTTCTTCGACAGCACCTCTCAAACCCGAGACCTCTACCACCTAGAAGGACAAGGGCAGCAGGCACATGGGAACAACACCACCTGCACGTTCCCCTCCAAGTCACACACCATCCCGACTTGGAAATATATTGCCGTTCCTGCATCATCGCTGGGTCAAAATCCTGGAACTCCCTTCCTAACAGCACTGTGGGAGAACCTTCACCACATGGACTGCAGCGGTTCAAGAAGGCGGCTCACCACCATCTACTCACGGGCAATTAGTGATGGGCAATAAATGCTGGCCTCGCCAGCGATGCCCACATCCCATGAACGAATTTTAAAAAATGATACAGCACTATTGGGTCCTGCTCTCCTCTGCCAAAACTGCTCACTATTCCAGGATCATCCTGGAATGCAAAGATAACCCCTAGCTTCTCTTCTCCACTATAAACCGTCTTCTTAAACTGCTCTTCCCTGCCCCCTCTACCCTCACTTCCAAAGAAAAGTGTGAGGAGCTCATAGACCTCTTTGTCACTAAGAGTGAGACCATCCATTGAGCTGCCTCTGCCGCTTCCCTCCCTTCCCCTAGCCCACCAAGCCAAACTTCCCCTAAGGTTCCCCAATGCCCTGGTTCTGAACTCGCATCTTTCTCTAGTTTCTCTGCTACATCCCCTCATGCCCTCTCTGATCTCATCTTGACCATGAATCCCACCTCCTGCTCCCTTGACCCTATTCCCACAAAACTGCTGAACACCCAACTTCCCTTCCTGGCCCTCGTGTTAGCTGATATTGTTAATGGTTCCCTCTCCTCAGGATCTGTCCTCTTCCTCTTCAAAACTGTCATCATCACCCCCCTCCTTGCAAACAACTGCCCCATCTCCAACTTCCCTTTCCTTCCCAAAGTCCTCCTCATCCTTCTCGTCCTGTCCACAGTCTTTGACATGGTTGACCACACCATCCTCCTCCAACGCCTCTCCTCCATTGTCCAGCTGGGTGGGACTGCCCTCGCCTGGTTCTATTCTAAACTATCCTGTCATCGTCAAAGAATCACCTGCAATGGCTTCTCTTCCCACTCCTGAACCGTTACCTCTGGAGTCCCCCAAGGATTTATCCTTTTCCCCCTCCAATTTCTCATCTACATGCTGCCCTTCGGCGACATCATCTGAAAACACAATGTCACATTCCACATGTACGTTAATGACACCCAGCTCTACCTCACCACCACCACCCTGGACCCCTCCACTGACTCTCATTGGTCACACTGTTTGATACTGAATGAGCAAAAATGTCCTCCAGCTAAATATTGGGCAGACCAAAGTCATTGGGCCCGATATTACCAGGGCAGCAGGTTCGCGACGGGGGGTAGATTTTGCGCGTGGGTAACGCGCCCGGTGAAATCAGTCTGCTTCGCGCGCAATCACAGGCTGATTGGATCCACTTACCTGGTCTTCCGGGTTCCCCGCTGCTGAGCTGTGTGTCGGGCGGACTGCGCATGCGCAGTAAGGTCTGTCAGCTGGAGGAGCTCTATTTAAAGGGGCAGTCCTCCACTGACTGATGCTGCAAGAAATAGGAAAAATTACAGCATGGAGCAGCCCAGGGGGAAGGCTGCTCCCAGGTTTAATGATGCCTCACTCCAGCTCTTATTGGATGGGGTGAGGAGGAGGGGGAGGACAGAGATCTTCCCCCTGGCGGGCGGGAGGAAGCAGCCTGCCTCTGTCACCAAGTAGGCCTGGCTCGAGGTGGCAGAGGAGGTCACCTGCACCACCAACATATCGCCCACCTGCATACAGTGCAGGAGGCGCTGCAATGACCTCAGTAGGTCAGCCAAAGTGAGTACACTTACTCATTCCCCTACACTCCGTCTGCTACATCACCGCCCCCACCCCACATCTCCTTCTGCACTGCCAACACTACTCTGTCACATCACTCCTCACACCCACTCAAACCTCATCCTCATCTTACCTGCACTTACTCACCTCGCCAGTACACATCCCACCACTACCACTCAACCCAATCCTCATACAATCTCATGGCTCTATCTCATACTCACCCTCTCGTGCATCTCTTTCACGGTCAGCCTCACTCAACCTGCCACTACCTGTGCTGCAGCCACAGGGCATGCATCACATATGTGCAGTAGGAAGCGTAAGGCAAACGTGTCGTGAGCATGAAGGGGATGCACCAGGGTGTTTGAGGGTTTGTCATGGTTTTTACTTATATTGAATTTCTGAGCAACTCACATTACATATTATATTGTCACCACTACTGCCACGTCTTTGAGAATCTTGTCTGGTTTGTGCAATAATGCCCTTTCCTGAGGATCACTATGAAGACCCACAACTGATGCCACCCATTGTGTCACTGCAGAGTGGGTATAGGTGTATTTGCAGGGCTCTTTTGTGCAGACGACTGAGAGACGTCAGCGATGTCCCTGGTGGCACCCTGGAAGGATGCGGAGGAGAAATTGTTGAGGGCAGTGGTGACTTTGACAGTGACAGGTAAGAAAATGGTGCTCGGACCAGCCGCGAGCAGCTCAGCATGAAGGAGGCTGCAGATGTCCACGACTACATGTCGAGTGACTCTGAGCCTCCGTGTGCACTGCTGCTCAGAGAGGTCCAGGAAGCTGAACCTCGGTCTGTGGACCCTGTGGCGAGGGTAGTGCCCTCTGCGACGCATCTCTCTCTGCGGTTGCCCTCCCTCCTGCTGTGCAGGTGGATGTGTCACAGCACTGTGTTGTGGAGCTCCACGTGTCAGAGGTAGACGGCGTGGCCGGTGAGGCTGGTGATGCTGTTCGTCCTCCGAGGAGGTCATGACTGCAGCTATGGCCACCCCCATCCAGAAGATATACATCTGAGGGGGTCCGCAAGGGAGGTAAATGTGTCTGGACACCGGGGTAAGTGTGCAAGTTGGTGAATTTTATTGTTAGGAGGAGGGTGGTGGAGGCCAAACTTTGACCAAAGTGACAGAGTGGCCTCCTGCAATGAGTGAGGGTCTCCCCCCCCCACCTGTCCAATGGACCTCTGCAGCTGCCACAGGCTGATGGCTGCAACATGTCCATTTGAACTGGGAGTGTTTCCCCCAGTACAGGAAACAGTCTCAGTCAGTTGCAAAATCCCATCCCTCCTAAAATAACAGGTCAATCAGGTCTGTAAACAACCTGAAATACCTGTTCAAGTACTTTAAGTGGCACCCGGCCGGCTTTAATTGCCGGCGGGAGTCCCACATGCGGGGGCTGCGCGCGCATGTGAGCCCGTCAGTGGGGAACCCGGAAGTGGGCGGGTTGGAGCCGGGCTCCCGACCCGCCCCGGGAATCCCCGATTTTCGCAGCCCACCCGCCACGAACGCACCCGATCGCGGGTGCTAAAATGGAGCCCATTGTCTTTGGTTCCCGCTAGCAAACTCCATTCCCTAGCCACCAACTCCATCCCTCTCCCTGGGCACTGTCTGAGGCTGAACCAGACCGTTCACAACCTTGGCGTCCTATTTGACCCTGAGATGAGCTTCCGACCCCATATCCACTCCATCACCAAGACTGCCTAATTCCACCTCCGTAACATCACCTGTCTCCGCCCGCGCATCCCTGATTTTAATCGCTCCATCATTGGCGGCTGTGCCTTCAGCTGCCTCGGCTCTAAGCTCTGGAATTCCCTCCCTCAACCTCTCCGCTTCTCTACCTCTCTCTCTTCCTTTAAGACACTCCTTAAAACCTATTTCTTTGACCAAGCTTTCGGTCACCTGTCCTAATATCTGTTTATGTGACTTGTGTCAAATTTTGTTTGATAATTGCTCCTGTGAAGAGCCTTGAGATGTTTTACTACATTAAAGGCGCTATATAAACCCAAGTTGTTGTTGTTATTATTGTTGCTGCAAATCTGTGTGGGAAGGATCAGACATTCTTATCATTGTTTGTCCAGGAGAATCCTATTATAATAAACTGTTACTGTGAACCTCCCATGATAAACAAATTGTTTCTTCGTCACTGCTGAAGTATCTTTAAGACCCTGATAGGAGTTAAAAACTTGATAAAATAAAGTTGTAATCGGAAATGTTTTCCAGGGCTCTCAAGCTTGTAATAACAACAGTTGCCCATTCTCCTTGCTCTAGTTCATCCCCTCCGCATTGATTGTGCTGCATTGCGGGCAGGAGGAAGAGGGAAATCCAAAAGATGACACAGTCCTAATCAAATTGTACCAATATCCTTTTATATACAACACAATGTCACATAGATTTTAAAACAAATATATATTAGTTTAATGTAACCAGAACACTATACAAAAAAAACATTTGCAGGGCTATGGAATTCATTTTCAAATGTTGCCTCAGGCTGCACTGTCATCGTCCATTTTCTATTCTCAGACCATTATGTTGATTCACAACGTCATTTAAATATGTATCTTATTAATATTTGAATTAAAATATAAAAATCTAGATACCACTTAAACCTGTCACTTTCATCATTCCTACTGCAGTGATGCAATGTGTTGCTTAATTGGTTCAACATGAAGATGAAGAGAGGAGGGGAGAAGAATCAGTGGTGTGCCAGAGTTACAAGGTTGGCAAGCTGTTCAACCACACAGGGGTGGGGAAAGGTCAAAGCAAAATCAAGTCCTGTCCTCAGCCAATGTTCACATTCACGCACTTCCAGAAGAAGTTGCTGGAAAGTGATCAGAAACAAAATCTTTGGTTGATATTCCTATCTCTAACCCAGGGATACTGAGACCATTTGTAGCACTCCAGGTTCAGTTAGCTGTCCACAAAGGTTTGAGCCTGGGACCACATGGTCTCAATGGTTCAGCTGCTCAGTGAATAAAATAAGAGACCCACTGGTGGAAATCACATATATATAAAAACTGGACATATTTTACCTTAATGCAGGTTGATACTGATGTAATGTGAATGGTACTAAATGGACAGCTATGGTTCTGAAAGACTTTTGAAACAGAAAAATAATTTACTTTTAAAATGGGATACCTATGTGGCTACAAGGACAGGAGTCTAACAGAATCACAACAATTGAAAAAAAAATATATATATATAGTACAGGTTAGGAGATTTGGCAAACTGTAAAGGATTTCAGGAGGGCATAGGCAAGAACAAAATGGGCTTCCAGGTTGCAGATGCAATTTAGTGTGGAGAAGTGTGAGATAATGCAATTTGGGAGGAAAAGCAAAGAACTGGAATATGCATTTATTGGAAAGACACAAGGGGCTTAATTTTACAATGGTGGCGGGTTGGCAGCGGGGGGGGGGGGTGACGGGGTGAAGGTGCGCGTGGCAAACCCTACTTACCATTTCCGACACGATCGCATGTTGATTGCTGATGATTACCATCCGCTCCGGATTTCGCGCCCGGCAGCTAGCCTGATTGACAGGCTGGCGGCCGTCAGGAGCTGCAACGCGGTGGGGGGGCGGCGAGAAAGAGAGAGAGCGAGACGTCATCCAGCACTGGACTGAAAGACTGGGGGGGGGAGTGGGGAGAAGGGACGATCGGGGGAGAGGGGAAGATCGGAGGAGAGAGGGGAAGATCGAGCGGGTGAGGGGAAGATCGAGGGGGTGAGGGGAAGATCGAGGGGGTGAGGGGAAGATTGAGGGGGAGAGGAGAAGATCGAGGGGGAGAGGAGAAGATCGAGGGGGAGAGGAGAAGATCGAGGGGGAGAGGAGAAGATCGAGGGGGAGATCAGGAGGACATCGGGGGAAGATCGTGGGACGATTGGGGGAAGATCGGGGGAAGATCGGAGGTTAAAGAGGGGGGCATCGGGGGGGGGGGGGAAGAGGGGGACATCGGAGCGGGAGACATCGGACATCGGAGCACGGTGAAAGGTGGGTTCATTTAGTATTTTTACTTCCGTCTATGGTTTTTTATTTAATTTCTTGTTCCCTGATCCTGCCCTTGCGGTGGGCAAGCCGCCCAGTTAAGTTAAAAGTCTTTCTAAGTACTTAATCTGTCACAGGTAAAGTGCCTTAAGTACCTCAATGAGATACATTTGGCTCTTTAACTGTCATCCCACCGGCTTTAATTGCCGGCGGGACTTCCGTTTTCAGGTCACCCACGCGCACACAGGTGGGTCCCTGGGAAACTCAAAAGTCAGCGGGTTGGAACCGGCTTCCAAACCCGAACAGGATTTCCATAATTTTCGGAGCCCCCCCACCCCCAACGCACCTTCAATTGCCTCAAGGTGTGGAGGAACATAGAGACCTCGGGGAGAAAATACATAATTCTTTGAAAGTGCAAGCGCAGGTAAATAAAGCTATAAGAAGTCCAATGGCATTTTGGGTTTTATAAATACGCAATAGAATACAAAAGTAAAGAATTGATCATGTATTGCCAATGGTTATGTTACAATTAGAGTGCTGTGTGCAGTTAGGATGCCCCGTTATAGAAAGGCCATTAAAGCCACAGATTCACTACAGCATAGATTCACCAGAATGATATCAGGGATGAGAAACTATAGTTATGAGGAGAGACTTGAGATACGGGGACTATTTCCACTGGAGCAAAGAAGAATAAGGGGAGATTTAATAGAGGTTTTTAATGCTATGAAGGGTCTTGTTAGAGTGAGCAGGCAAAGACAATTTCTTCTGGTTGGGGAGTTAATGACAAGAATGCCATCAATTTAAAATTGTCACGAAGAGGGTGAAGTGAGAACTGGGAGAAATTTCTTTATGCAGCAAGCTGTTAAAGCATGAAAAGCTGAGATTCAGGGAATAGTTGAGGCAGAGACCAATGCACCTTTTAAGGTAAGAATAGATAAAACATTTGAAGCTGAGAAAGTTTCAAGGCTATGGAGAGAGAGCAGGGCAGGGGGAAATTAGTTTTGAATTATTTGAATTATTTTGAAAAGAGCCAGCAGAGACAAGGTCCTTGCTGCAAACTTCGAAGGATCTTCCATGGGTCTATCATGATAGCGTAAACATAGTATGGATGGATCTAGAGGGTCTATATTTTTTCCAATCATAAGAATCTCTATGTTATGGGGTAAATCCACCCATCTTACGCTCGTGAGCTGCTCTCGAAGAAAGTATAGGTTGAGATGGCACTAATTTGTTGCGGCCCTAATTCCCTTACCTGCACTTATTTTGAGCACAGTTCTTTGTGTGAGGTGGGCGAATTTACCTTTACATATGTTCTTTACTGGGACTTTGTAGCTTGCCAGTATTGTGCCAATTTTTAAAATGGTCTACTGTGTCTGATTTCTGGGAAGACTAGTTGTGTAACTCTGCATGTTGGAAGGTGTGGAATACACAAAGTGGTCTGCAGATTCCAAAAGGAAATGATTCATTCCTCTTCATGTCAATTACCTGTAGGCAGCCCCTGTCAAAACAAAATAATTAGACTAAGCAGACGCACATGTCATTTAGGCCTGAGATAGCCATATTGCCTAACAAAGGGCAGTAGATGCCAAGTCCACCCAAGTGATAGAAGCAGTTAATAATGATCACCAGGTTGTCGTCTGGTTACATGTAATAGTCCATGGCCTTTGCAATTGTCCCACCAAGGGGGATTTTACGCAAGACCCTCGCATTTTTGCTTTTTTCTGAAAGTGTTTGAATTACTTGTCAGGTTGCTGGGCGACCACCCTGACACCTTTTGAATTCTAAATTCAGTGTCAGTCTTGACTCAATATGAAGGTAACATTTTATTGTTCTTCTATATCGATTTGACTTTAAAAATGAAAGAGCGGCTTTTAAATTAGTTGGACGTACCACCGTTCTTTGGTTCCTGTTTTACTGTGCCTTTATAAGGACTGGAGGCAAATGGGGGGTTGTAAGGGTTGTCGTTCCCACATTAAAGTTTTTCGTCATCGATGTGTGGTCCACGATTACAAAATTAATGAAGCTTTGGAACTTATATTATTTTCAAAGGGCAGCAGATGCCAAGTCCACCCAAGTGATAGAAGCAGTAATTTTTAGCCTGAATCATAGGGAGGAATTTCACCCCCCACCCCCACCTCCACGACGGGTGGGAGAGTGACAGGGGTGGGGGGATTTAAAATCAGTTTAACCGCGACGGGTTTGGGGGCGGCTGTGCAACCCGTTCTGGAGAGGCGGGTCCATGATTAGAATATTTAAATGAGGCTCCGTTCCTCAGAATTTGGGAGCCATTTGAATTTAACCGCTGCAGGCTGGGTTTCCCAGGGCTCAGAAAGCTAAAGGGAGGTGGGAACAGCCAGCTCTAGCAGGTAAGTGCTTTTCCAGCACTCCTTGTGAGCCAGGTGGAGCAGAAGAGTATTTCCCTGCGATCTTCTGAACCCTCCGCGATCTTCTGAACCCTCCACAATCTTCCGAACCCTTCACAATCTTCCGAACCCTCCACAATCTTCCGAACCCTCCACAAATCTTCCGAACCCTCCACAAATCTTCCGAACCCTCCACAAATCTTCCGACTCCCGCCCCGCGATCTTCCCACCCCCTCCACTATGTCCAGATCTTTCCCTCCCTCCTCGCTGCCGGGCTCCGAGCACCACCCTCGCCCTGCCCCGATCTTTTCCGATTGCCAGAATCTGTCCCCATCTGCTACCTTCTACTGCTGGCGTTCCCCCCCCCCCCCCCACCCCCACAACTGGCCGGCTGCCGGACGGGAAATGTGGTACAAAAGTGATCATAAGGTCCTGCCATTAAATTTGGCAGGACCTCCGCCTTCCTGGCATTTTCAGGTTTCCTGGCGGCAAACACACAGCCCCGCTCCCTCCCCGTCCCCCCCCCCGTCCCCCCCATAAATATTGGGGCCATATACTCTGTTCGTGTATAATTTTGCACTAGTTTCATAGACATGGGGACTGGAATTTTCCTCTTTGCTGAGATAGCCATCGTAGAGTTGGCAGGTAGGCTTTGTGCCCGTTGATCGCCCCTGCAGGGGTCAAATTCCATAAATTTCCCAGGTTCAACCTTAAGCTATTATTTTGACAGGTTCCCAGTGGTGTTTCTACCTGCATTGGGGAGCCTTCCACTGGGTTGGGGGAGATAGAAAATAGATGCTGCTGCGAGCTTAAAAGAGCAGGCTGCCAGTCAGGCAGAAAGAAATGTGGAGACTCTGAACATACCAGAAAAATCTGCTAGTGGGATGAGAGTGCATCGAATGCCCTGTGATCGATTGCACTCACCGGGGTCAGCCTTAGCAACACTGGATGCCAGTAAAATGTTGCATCGTCTAGTGTCCAGAGTTGCTGAAGCAGCAATGATGGAAAACATGATGTTTAATGTAACCCCATCATTACCGCCTTATTACAATATGCCTGCCCTGCATCCAATGGTGGAAGGTCACTATGGATGCAGAAATGGTCAGGTACCCAGTGGTACCCATCCAATATTCTGCTCCCATCCGACTGAGTAACAAAAGAAAACCAGTGTAACTCAGTAGAAAAATCCTGCTTCACGAGTGGATGGTGGTATTTCCAGTGTGCACCCCATCAGTAAAAAGGTTCATTGTTTACCCTGCAGCCCACTTTCATGAGATCATGTTCCAGTTCACCGGGAATGAGGGGCTACTTGGACACAAGAAAAAAGGATCTGGATTGAGCCTGAACTGTAACATACAGTTCCAAAAGGATTTTTGGTCTATTGAGTAGATTTTGTTGACCCTTGTCCCAGAGAATGCCCATTTCCCCAGGTGCAATGCTCAAGAAAAAGAGACAGAAATCTGTTTTGTTAGGTCTCTTCCCCCTTTTACATTGTCCTGAAATTTCCAGGGCTTTCCAAGGGTATTTGGAGCTTGACCTGGATTGCAGTAGGGACAGGCAAATTGCACCAATGTTAATAAGGGAAGAATGTCCATCCAGTTCAGAATTAGGAATGGTGCCAGAACTGAGAGGTTATACCTATCAGGAAAGATTGAACAGGCTGGGGTTCTTTTCTCTTGAAAAGAGAAGACCGAGGGATGACGTGATAGAGGTATTTAAGATTATGAAAGGGTTTGATAGGGTAAGCGTAGAGAAGATGTTTCCACTTGTGGGAGAGACCAAAACTAGGGGCCATAAATATAAGATAATCACTAATAAATCCAATAGGGAATTCAGGAGGAACTTCTTTACCCAGAAAGTGGTTAGAATGTGGAACTCGCTACCACAAGGAGTAGTTAAGGCGAATAGCATAGGTGCATTTAAGAAGAAGCTCGTAAAACACATAAGGGAGAAAGGAATAGAAAGATATGTTGATGGGTTAGATGAAGAAGGGTGGGAGGAGGCCCGTGGGGAGCATTAACACTGGCCTGGATCAGTTGGGCCAAATAGTCTGTTTCTGCGCTGTACATTCTATATAATTCTATGTAATTTGTACCAGGCAGTGAGTGGTTTAACCAGCAGCCCTTAAGGGCCCTACTACAGGCCACGCTAGAAAGGCATAGACATTTCTTGGGGCCAGGAATGCTTCTCCTGACAACACAAAAATATTGCAGCCGACTGCAGGCTGCTGTGTTGGCCCCTTCCCAGTGCGCCACCCCCCCACCCCGCTTCTACTAATCACATCAGGCTCGGCTCACCCATTGAGCCAATGAATTTCCTGTTGTGACGAGCTACCCGCTAGTGCTCATTAAGCACTCGGCAGCTCACCCGAGTTACTCTGACGAGGCCTGAAGCTGAAAACAGTTCGGGCCTCCTGACATTGGCTTCAAGCTCCACGAACTTCATGCCTGTTTTGGATGGAAATTGAAAACTCCACCCTACATTGTCTCCAGTCTGGAAAATGCAATCTCTTATACTCTTACTGATTATCAGTATCACTTATCTTTTTCCCCATGGATATTAACTCCTCTAATATAGGTGGTGTGAGCTGTCTCCACAGTTATTTCATGGGAACAAAGGAACCTGAACCATGTGTGCCTAAACAAACTGAAAACAGCTACGTTACAGAACAGAAGTGGCTACATAGAAACAGGCCAGTGATCCCCATCACAGCAGGAAATTGTAGTAAAATCCTAAAGAATCTCAGTGTAATTTGTTTAAATTAAGTAAAGCTCATTATCATTTCTGCCCCATTCTTTTCCCCAGACCCTGGCAGTTCCATCAGTGCAGTGATAAAAATGCTCAATAAAGCCAATTAATGCATTCACACCATATCTCAAAAAAAAACTACAATTAGTCTTGAGGAAAATAAACGTTCATATATGACAACAGCCAGGCATGTCGTAGAATATCCCTTGGAAGGACATTTAGTTTTTTAAAAGCGGCACTTTAGCAGCTTGTTTGTTATTTACAATTCCTTTGGGGACAACCCACTAAAAAAGAACACCTGTAGTCATTAGCTCAGAAACAATTAACTCATCTCAAAACTTTCTGCCTCAAGTTTCACCATAACCAACAATGAGAGAAAAAATTGATTGTAACAGTTTACATTTGTGCCCTCCAATTGATCTGAATGGTTCATGTCGACAACTCCAGTCCCAATGAAAAAAGCTAATTTTTCTTGTGGAATACAGAAAAGTTGACACATCGGTTGAAAAGCTGACCTTTTGCATGTAAGAAGGCCTGCAACTATGCTTCAACTTCCTCCCCCTTCCACCAGTGCTAGGCCATGCTGGAGGTTGGCCTGCGCTGGAAGTGTCCCCAGGCCATGTTAATGACCCAGAACAGTAAACCCCGATGTTCTTGAGCCTGAACAGGAGCAACGCACTTTGTGTGCAATGCTTCTGTCTAGTGGTGAGGCCAGGGCGGGAAAGGAAAATTTGCCCTTATATTTTTTAAATGAGGCTTCGAAATGTCGTGGGATTACTTCAGCTCAAAACTGCAGACATTAATTATTTCTTGTGTTTTGTTACTGGTATATTCATCATATAAAACAGACTTATCTGTGTAATCACTTCTCATTAGTAAGGAGCTTTTTAATTCTAATTCATACTGCAAATTTGTGCACAAAATAACTACTATATTATATATATTCTTTCAAATTCTAGTTTTACATCTCACTTGAAACTAAGCAGGTACTACCTTAGTGTGTTGTGGGGAATCGAGACCAGAAGGTCCCAGATTAGATTTCTGGTCTGTGCTAAGCTAGCTGATCTCAGTTTCGAGGAGCAGTACAGTAGGCTGCCAAAACTGGCATCAGCAATCTTGGAATAAGGAGAAACTAAGTCAGGGTTCCACCTCTTCATGTACTTTCCAGCAGGGATCATTGGAAAGTAAAGTGCGTGAATGTTGGGCTTAAGTGAGAATATGCACGGACAGGGGTGTCAAAGTGAAAATGGAATACAAGTGAGGGGGACAGTGTGGGGATGAATTAATCCAATAACAGAAACAAAAATAAAGGAAGAATATGAACACATGATTCAAAAAGCACTGCCCAATTAGTCCTGGTCTCTGGATAATGAATGCTTGTTTATGGTTACTGACTCACATACAGTATGGTATGTTATGATACTAATTTTTTCCAGTGCAGATGCAATCTGATTAAGTAATGGCAACAAAAGAAAATGATTACATGACAGAAATATTTCTATTTTTAAAATGTGATGATTTATTACCTATCCAATTGGAAGGTGCCCGAAATGCTCTTTTCCCATTAATTGTCACTGACTCTGAAGTAGTATAATAAACTTACAAAGCACTACCGCTCAAAATTAAGAAACTCTGGTTACGCACAATCCTCATGATCACTTTATTACATTCAGGCACAGCTGAAACCTGGTTTACTTATAGAATGGAAAAGTTATGGGTAATTTTATAACTTCCCGCTCCCAGTAGGGAGCCTCATCCGTCAAGAGCACATAATTGAAATTTGGGCATGTGATGTTCTGACTATTTAAATGAATGGTCAGAAAACCATTTGCCTCATATAGCTGTATTTCCAATATGCTCTGCCAGCAAGTGAGTGAGGCTCCCCACCTGGACCACTAAGATGTAAAATTGTCTGTGAACTTTAAGTAAGATTCCTGAGGAAATCATTCTCCCTAGAAAGCATATTATAGCTCCACCTCAGCTTGGCTTAATTGGTAGCACTCTCCCCTCTGAGACAGGTAGTCTAGGACCTGAGCACATGAAATTGGGTGGAAACCCCAGTGTACTAATGAAGGAGCGATACATTCTTTAAAGGTACTATTCTTTGCATGATACATTAAACCGAGGCCCTGTCTGCCTGTGCTTGTGTCTGTTGCTGAGGTGGATGTTAACGATCCCATGGCAACATTGGAAGGATAGGGAGTTCTCCCAGAATCCTGGCCAACGTTCTTCCCTCAACTTACATAATTAAAAACAAAACAGATTAACTGGCCAATAATCTCATTGCTATTTAGGAGACATGGTTATGCATAAAATAGCTGCCACATTTGCCTACATAACAGCAAAGATTGCATTTCATAGCAATTCATTTTCTGTGAAATACTTTCAGATGTCTTGAGAGATTTGATAAGGTGCTATATAAATTTAAGTTCTTTCTTTCAAAAAGTTGCTGGATCTTCACATCATCTTTTTCATTTATATTTTAAATACTTATGGGAGAGTCACTACAGCATTTATTGGGAGTAATTTTGACTTTGAGTGATAGAATAAAATGGGCAATATCGATTCAGTCACCCATTATACATCTCTCCTGATTTTCACTGCAATTGTGGAAATGAAAATTGAGAGAGATGTATAAAGGGTGGCTGCATCAATATTACCTGTTTTACACTATCATTTAAAGTCAAAATTACTCCCATTAACTGTTATAACACACAAAATAATCAACTCCCAAAGGAGGATGAGGTTATGGTTTATCGTATTGATCTGCCCCTAACTTCATTGGATCACTTTGAAAAATCACATCAGTCAAAATTCTTCAGTATATTTAAATGTTACTGTTGTATATAAAGAATGTCTGATAAGAGGCTACTTATAAGGAAGTCTTATTTCTTTAGCTGCAGTGTACTATAAAGGTTGTTGGAGTCTTGTTTTTTTTATATCCTGTGTCAAGTGTGCAATTCAAGTTGGGTAATATAGTCAGAATTTGTTCCACAAATTTTCCATCTTCTCCTGAAGGTGGTAACTCACATTGGCTATAGTTCCACAGGTGCTATATCAGCATATCCCCAGCACTTGGCCCATTCTTCATGAGTAAGCCCAGACATTAAATGTTGACCATGGGACCCATCACAACCAAAGCCTGGTCTTTGTCCTGTGTGCTAAACATAACAAAATTGTAAATTCATTCTCCTGTCCTGTCTATAGATAACGATCAGGAGAGGGAGCCCTGGCTGATTTATTTTTAATCCTTAGCTCAGGGACACTAATGCCAATTGTAACATTTCCAGGCTGCCAGACTAAGATCAGCTAATAGCACAGACTGGGGATTGAACCTAGTTGAAATGGCTCAGAACCACACTATGTAGTGAAATTGGGTGATCTGTGAAATCTAATTAATTTTTTTATTGGTTAGTTCTTAGTGTACTCTTCATAAAAAATAAATAGCTTAAGAGTAATGTCTTGTTACTACAGAATTTGGGATCAATATTACTAATGAAAATGTGAACTCAATATTAAAAGAGAAGAACATTCAACTGAACAGTCCCATAATCCTTCAATGTTATAAAGGGAGCTACTTGTATTTGTTGCTGTGCTAACTGCTAGTTAAAGGTAGTCTGAGAGCAGACATTTTTTATAAAACTTCCTGTTATGAGGCATTATGAATGGTGACACTGACCTTAGAGCAGTAATTTATCCATGATGTCACACAAGGGGGAATTGCATGCAAAATACCCCTCCCAGGCTGCCTCTTCATCATCAATTTTAAAGTATAAACCATAAAAAAAACAATACAACTGTGCAACACCACTAATAGAACAGGGTATCCCTTTATTACTGATAGGATTATGTGGCCATCCAGTAGAATATAGTTTTCCTTTAAGAGCAGTTCCTGTTAAGAGTAAAAAGCAAAATACTGCAGGTGCTGGAAATTGGAAACAAAAAGAGAAAATGTCAGAAACACTCAGCAGGTCAGCCAGCAACAATGGAGAGAACAGACAAGATGGTTTGGATATGGACCCTTCCTCAAATAAAGGGTCCATACCTGAAAAGTCTTGTCTGTTCTCTTCACAGATGCTGACAGAATTGCTGAGAGTTTCCAGCATTTCCTGTTCATTGTTGTTTACTGAAAAGCCAAACTCAATCTTAAGGAAAAAGTTGATACCAATCAGCCAAGCTAAACATAAGAAGATCTTGAAAAGTTTTACTTTGCATATACGATTAAATGAGTGTATATAGATTTCTCAATACAAGTAGAGGCATCCTGTGAGTAGTACGGTTATCCTGATACAAAATAAAATGTCTCATTTTTATTAAGACATTGCAGGTCCAAAGGGATTTCACAATTAAAGTGGTAAACATGGATTCTTGACTCACCCGTTTTTCGCAGGGGGAAGTCATCCTTTGTGTCATGATTTCCCGGTAATGTTTGCTTGTATGATGGAGATGTTCCACTCTGTGGTGGGGAGCTCTGGTCCAATGAAGCATGGTGGGCCCCCCTGGCACAGGTACAAAGGGTAGCAAATTAACACAACCATTTTTCAGACTATACAATAAAATGGCAACAGAAACTTTGCAGATGGCCGCTTTTCATCTTATTTAATTCTAAAGCAAAGGAGAGTGAATACATTCTTCCATGTCAATCATTCACTTTTGTTTGTTTTAACTTGTTGGATCATCATGAATCAGACCTGTACCACATTCCCTTTGCATTATTTTTTCCTGTACCCCTCCCTACGCTTTAACATTCCAACTGCATTAAACAGATGGTGGTCAAACTGAAAAATAATTGCAACCCTTTTACAACTTTGAGAAATTACACTCAAACTTTCTACTCAATCTAAAAACAAATTTTATGTCTTTCTTATCCCTCTGTGGAAAGTCTCCTATACAAAGTTCCTGACTGGTTCAGTGTTGGTTCAGTATCTGCTCAAAGAAGTGTAGAAATCATAGCAGAGAAGGAAGGCATTCAGCACACCCCTGTTCCAGTGCTACCTCCTCAAGTAAAGCAACCTACTCTAATCCCATTTCATTGTCATTTCCCCATGTCCTTTAATGTCCTTCCTTCTCAAATACTTATCCAATTTCCTTTTAAATTATATTATAGGTTCTGCCTTTGTAGCCAATGGTGGTAAAGTATTCCAGATTCTAATAACCTGTGTGAAAAAAAAATTCTAATTTCCACTTTCATTCTTCTGGTGAGAATTCTGAGTTTATGACTCCTTGTTATTGATTAGATCCCCCTTAATCTTTTCTGTTGAAAAAAGACTCAATTTTACAAGTATTCACTGCAGTACTGAGGAAGTGATACATTGTCAAAGGTGCTATTTTTCAGATGAACCATTAAAACTCAGCTTTGACTGCCAGCTTAGGTGGGTGTAAAAGGCAGTAATCCAAAAAAAAGAGGCAGTTCTCCTGGTGTCCTGACCAACATCTTCTCTCGACTCCACTAAAAACAGACCATCTGATCAACCATTCAAAGTGGGAACTTGCTATGCACAAACAGACTGTAGCAACATTGGCTGCACTTCATTGGCTGTAAAGTGATTTGACATGTCCAAAAGATGTGGTAATGCACTAAATAAATGCAAGTTTTTTCTATAGTCTCTCATTCCTGGCATTATTCTACTACCACCACCACAACAGCAACTTACATTTATATAGCACTTTTAACATAGTGAAATATCCCAAGGCGCATTACAGGAGCGTAATCAAACAAAATTTGACATCGAGCTACAGTAGCAGATATTAGGACAGGTGACCAAAAGCTTGGTCAAAGAGGTAGATTTTAAGGACCGTCTTAAAGGAGGAGAGAGAGGTGGAGAGGCGGAGAGGTTTAGGGAGGGAATTCCAGAGCTTAGGGCCAAGGCAGATGAAAGCACGGTTGCCAATGGTGGAGCGATGAAAACTGGGGATGCACGAGAGGCCAGAATTGGGGGAGCGCTGAGATCTCAGAGGGTTATAGGGCTAGAGGAGGTTACAGAGATAGGGAGGGCAAGGCTATGGAGGGATTTGAAAACAAGGATGAGAATTTTAAAATCGAGGCTTTGCTGGACTGGGAGCCAGTGTAGGTTGGCGAGCACAGAGGTGATGGGTGAATAGGACTTAGTGCGAGTTAGGATACAGACAGCAGAGTGAATCTTCATTGTGTGCCATCTTGCTAGTTCCTGCTGGTATCCCACTTAGCAGAGCTCAACTTCACTCATTAATCTTTCTCCTGCAACTTCTGCTCGACGTCCCTCCTGGGCCTCCACTCTGCCTACAGGCCTCTCATTCTGTGATAGTCTTTCAGTTTTTACTACTGCTCACTCCCTACCTTGTCTTAGTCTTGCCCTCCTGCTTGCTGTCAGGCAGAGCCAGTATTTATTTAAAAGAACCTGCAGGCCCAGTCTCTACTACTGTCCCTCTTCTTCTGCCAAGCCTCCACTTTCCTTGCTGCTTAGTTTCCCGCTGTGACAGACTTTGGTCCCTAGCTGCTCCACACCCTGCCTCATTCCTGCTCTCTTACGCTCAGTGGCCTCAGTGTTTATTACTATTGGTCCAAGTACTCTGCTGTTCAGATCACCCTACCCAAGTACTCTGACTCCAGGCCTTCTGCTTTGCTCTTCAGCTGATAGACCCTTTCTGACAACAATGAGATAGATTTTCAACTTGCATTTCAAATGGGCCGCCCATTATAGAAACTGCCTGATTTTTATTTCCATTGAGATGAATGACAATGTAAATCAAGCAGTGTCTATAACTGACGGTTGAACCACAGTGCAATTTTATACCCGAGCGGCAAGTTCAAAATCTACCTCAATATATCAATGATTATTTGATTTATTGCTAAAATGCTAACTGGAAAAGCAAATGTACCTAACGATAAAGTTTTTATTTTTTGAGAGGAGCGAACAAAGTTTATCCTATGTTAAACCACAAAAGCAAATGATATTCTATAAAGTTCCCAAGATTTCCACCCAGTACCGATGAATAGATGCAGATACAAACTGTGTCAGGTTTAATCATGTTGCGTTAAGAGATTTACATATAGTGCTGTTGCTGTGGGGATTATTCAAGTCAGGTCCTAGATGGAACAACATCTCGATGGAAAGATAAATTAGATAGCAACATTTTTGCTGCAGGCCGCCGCACTTTTTCCTAGGCCAAACCCTTACCTTCCTGCTCCCTTCCAGCACTAGACCTCAGCCTCCCAATCATCCGAGCCCCAGCCATTGCCTCCCTGCTCTTTAAATTCCATTCCTGTCCCCCCCCCTCCAAGCTATGAACCCCTGCCCGAACTATCCCTTCCTCCCAGCCCCAATACACCCGCTCCCTCTTTCAGATCAATGGAAAGATGACATTATTTTTGCAGCTACCAGAGGATTGGCGTCTCGATTTTGGCTCCACATCTTCTTGGACAATGCGAGGAAAAGGAAAAGGTGAAAAACATACTGAAACAGAGAAAAAGTGAGAGACATAGAGCGAGAAAATTTGCAAGAGGAAAAACCAGAGAAAGAGACAGACAGACAGAAAAAGTAGAGGCAAACAGATAGACAGAGTGAGGTAACTGGAAAAAATTAGCAAATAGAACAAAGACAGTTATAGGAAGAAAGAAAATGTTTTCCCCCGTCAGCAAAACCACAGGAGATCTACTAATATATTAAAATGATATACAACAGAAGAAAAGGTACATGGAAAATTAGAAACAGAAGTAGGTTGCTATACTTCTGTAGCTCACACGACACCACATCATTGGCATTACAAGCTATTATATAATACCACGTTAACAATAGGTCTCTGCAGAATTCAGCAATAGAGCAATAAATGATTTAGTCTGATGATATAGCATGATAGCAGTCGCAGCATAACAAGAAATGTGTTATCATGTCAAAAGGCAAAAGAGGATGAACAAACAACACCTTTTATTGTATGTTTACTCCTCTCAATGTGATAGGAAGATAACTCAGTTAGGTTTTCACTATGTTTAATAATCCAAGAGAAGAAAGGAATACAAAAATCACTACGACACTTAGCCTTTAACATTCTATTCAGTTACCAATGAGGGATTTTTTTTTATTATAGTAACAATGACATTAAGATATAAAGCAATGACTAAAAATTTTGGCATTCTCAGTGCAAATCATCCCACAAGCAACTTTGTTTTGGACAGCTGTAGTTAGAGGGAATCATTGGTGGAGCTCGAGGTATTCTTCAGATACTGAATTAGGAATTAAGTGTAATCCTGGTTCAATTGATAGCACTCTCACTTTTGAATCATAAGTTTGTGGGTTCAAATTGCACTCCAGGACATCTCATAGTAATACTTAGGGGTGCTGCATTGCTGGAGGTGCTGTCTTTCAGATGAGATGTTAAATCAAGGTCCTGTTTGTCTGTTCGGATAGACATTAAAGATCCTATGGCATTATTCAGAGAAAAGGGAGTTGCCCTGGCCAACATTCCTCCCTCAACCTCTACCTAAAACAGATTAACTTATCATTCATTTCATATCAGTTTGTGGGATTTTGTTGTGTGCAAAATGAGCACCACTTTCAACTATAAAGCACTTCAAAGTAATTCACTGTATGTGAAACATTTTGGGACATCCTGAGAGATGTAATAAGGCACAATATAAATACAAGTTATTTCTTACTTTGTTTGGGGATGCTGAAAATTACTCCATTATATAGTGGATTTTTATCTTTCATTTCATTAAAATAAATTCTTGAACCTGACACCACCAATTAGTCCAGCAAGACCAATGTCTTGTTTTGGCCTAGTGGGCCATACTCAGAACAAGGAACATTATAATTAAAAGATGACTGAAACTTATGCCAACACGTTGCCCAGGATTTACATATCTAATCCGATTTCTGAATATTGTAATTCAATCAAAGTAGCAGTTTTGCTGCAAAAACATAAAAGCTATTAATTGGATGATGACACGTACATATACCAGAGCTTGGGGTGTTGAGGGAAGGAATGGTTCTGTCCACTTGATGGAGACTCTTTTGCTGACTTGCTCAACAGGAACTCCTGAAGTTTCTGTTTGACCTCAGTACTGGCCACTGCACCTGAAAAAATATGTTATTTAGTAATTGTCACATTTTAGGTTCTTTTAAACACTTTTCAACAGAAAAGTTTCTGTTGGGGGGGGGGAAAGAGTTATCTTTAAACATGGCTTAAAGCATGGTATATTCACACAAGTTTTAAAAATGGCTCAGGGATAATAGATAGTTAAGATACTAATAAGCTAGCTTTGCTATTGCTTCCCCATAGACTGTAAATAATAAGCAATTTGTCAGCCTGTCTCAGCATTTGGCAAACATCTCACACTTACTGTGCTGGAGAGCCTTTGATCTCTTTCTGGCTGTGAACATGGTAGATAAAACATAGAGTCACGTACAGAGTCAGACAGTCCGGTAGAAAGTAGAGAGAGCCTTCACCAAGAATTAGAGGGTAGAAATGTTGGAGTATAGTTAAAAGTCACTGAAGCATGGTGTGATCTTTATTTTGTATCATTGTCCATTGGAAGTGAGTCCAGTAAGTGGGATGGCAGAACTTGGGGTTCACTATTTATTAAATCAAATCTTAATCCAAGTTGTAAAGTGGGGGGTGTTTTTTTATGTCAATATTGCCAAAAGTATGTTCCACAATATTGTCAAGCATGTTATTCTTATGGTTTGTTATTTAATGCCTGACAGGTACAGGCAGAAATTTAAGAAATATTCATCTTCACTGTCTGGGTGGTAATCTGCCGGAACGGATTGCCTGCCTGTTATAAGAATACAAGAACGTAAGAAATAGGAGCAGGAGCAGGCCATACAGCCCCTCGAGCCTGCTCCACCATTCAATCAGATCATGGCTGATCTTCAACCTCAACTTCAGGTTATAGAACCTGCCCAATTTTTATTCCATTGAAATCAATGCTTATAGAGAAATTATTATTAAACTCCAGATGTGGCTGGAAAGCAAAGGAGTTGCAAGTGCTGATCATCTTGTGGCCTCAGTTACATCACAGGATTTCTAAGAGTTTGGCAGTGGTTTACCTTGTGGCCTCCTTTGCCACATTTAAAACACCTGAGCCTAGAAATCGGATCAGGCCAGAAAAACGGGAGCTGTGTGGCCAGATTTCTAGGCGCAGGCCTCATTCTCTTCAGATCTCTGACATCTTTTTAGTTACCGCTTTCCAGCCTGGGCCGAACAGCTGGCTCACTTAGTGGGACAACACAAAGCATCTGGTCCCCTCCTGTGTAATGGCTTCCCTTTGCTCCAGGCCACAGGATAAACAGCACATGTGCCCAGCTGCCCAGTTTACATTTTTGATCAAGTAACCAGATTAAATTATCTGGTATTGTTTCCGGAAATCTATCTCTTAACATCAAACGGCAAAGAGCTGCGTAGACTGTTGTGCCTTCGCTTTCCAGTCATTAATGAGGGAGACGTAGGAGGCCACTTGATATGCTGCCATGTTGCATGAGGATAAGCAAGTAATTGGGTGTGACGACTTCAGCAAGGTGATGAATGGACAGCAGGGGCAGCCACTGGCAGAACCCAAGAGCAGCACCTAGATGCTGTCCCAGCTGGAGATGAAGCTGGGGTGGACAGTGGTCCAGCTGCAGGACCATACAGGTAATTCGCAGCCTGCCATGTGCCGCAGGTATACCCCACTGCACAAGGGGTCAGAGGAGCAGGAACAGGAAATGCACATCCTTTAGGCAGGTTTCCATGCATCTCAGGGGCTTCTGGGGGCTGGGAGGATTGTCAGCCGTGCAGGCGCATTTAATGAGGAGCACATGATCTTTTTATGTGAGCCAAAGGGCTAACACATGAGGGACCTACCCTGGGAGAGGGAAATATGTCATATTTTGGGATCTTTTGTCCATTTTTCCACAGAAAGGCTTTTGAGCCACTCCTGCTCCAATTAAACAACTAACAGGAGGAGGAGGCTCTGCAAACATCCCCATCCTCAATGATGGCGAAGTCATTTGTGCAAAAGACAAGGCTGAATCATTTGCAACCATCTTCAGCCAGAAGTGCCGAGTGGATGATCCATCTCGGGCTCCACCCGATATCCCCACCATCACGGAAGCCAGTCTTCAGCTAATTCGATTCACTCCACGTGATATCAAGAAACGGCTGAGTGCACTGGATACAGCAAAGGCTATGGGCCCCGACAACATCCCAGCTGTAGTGCTGAAGATTTGTGCTCCAGAACTAGCTGCGCCTCCAGCCAAGCTGTTCTAGTACAGCTACAACATTGGCATCTATCCGACAATGTGGAAAATTGCCCAGGTATGTCCTGTCCACAAAAAGCAGGACAAATCCAATCCAGCCAATTACCGCCCCATCAGTCTACTCTCAATCATCAGCAAAGTGATGGAAGGTGTCGTCGACAGTGCTATCAAGCGGCACTTACTCACCAATAACCTGCTCAGCGATGCTCAGTTTGGGTTCCGCCAGGACCACTCGGCTCCAGACCTCATTACAGCCTTGGTCCAAACATGGACAAAAGAGCTGAATTCCAGAGGTGAGGTGAGAGTGACTGCCCTTGACATCAAGGCAGCATTTCACCGAGTGTGGCACCAAGGAGCCCTAGTAAAATTGAAGTCAATGGGAATCAGGGGGAAAACTCTCCAGTGGCTGGAGTCATACCTAGCACAAAGGAAGATGGTGGTGGTTGTTGGAGGCCAATCATCTCAGCCCCAGGACATTGCTGCAGGAGTTCCTCAGGGCAGTGTCCTAAGCCCAACCATCTTCAGCTGCTTCATCAATGACCTTCCCTCCATCATAAAGTCAGAAATGGGGATGTTTGTTGATGACTGCACAGTGTTCAGTTCCATTCGCAACCCCTCAAATAATGAAGCAGTCCGAGCCTGCATGCAGCAAGACCTGGACAACATCCAGGCTTGGGCTCATAAGTGGCAAGTAACATTCGCGCCAGATAAGTGCCAGGCAATGACCATCTCCAACAAGAGAGAATCTAACCACCTGCCCTTGACATTCAACGGCATTACCATCGCCGAATCCCCCACCATCAACATCCTGGGGGTCACCATTGACCAGAAACTTAACTGGACCAGCCATATAAATACTGTGGCTACGAGAGCAGGTCAGAGGCTGGGTATTCTGCGGCGAGTGACTCACTTCCTGACTCCCCAAAGCCTTTCCACCATCTACAAGGCACAAGTCAGGAGTGTGATGGAATACTCTCCACTTGCTTCGATGAGTGCAGCTCCAACAACACTCAAGAAGCTCGACACCATCCAAGATGAAGCAGTCCGCTTGATTGGCACCCCATCCACCACCCTAAACATTCACTCCCTTCACTACCGGCACACAGAGGCTGCAGTGTGTACCATCCTCAGGATGCACTGCAGCAACTCGCCAAGGCTTCTTTGACAGCACCTCCCAAACCCGCGACCTCTACCACCTAGAAGGACAAGAGCAGCAGGCACATGGGAACAACACCACCTGCACATTCCCCTCCAAGTCACACACCATCCCGACTTGGAAATATATCGCCGTTCCTTCATCGTCGCTGGGTCGAAATCCTGGAACTCCCTTCCTAACAGCACTGTAGGAGAACCATCACCACACGGACTGCAGCGGTTCAAGAAGGCAGCTCACCACCACCTTCTCGAGGGCAATTAGGGATGGGCAATAAATGCTGGCCTCGGCAGCGACGCCCACATCCCATGAATGAATAAAAAAAAACATTACTTTGGCAAAAGTTAAAAGTGCAGCCAAAGCACTGTTTACACGTGCAAATGAGGTTTCCGCCACATTTATGACAAAATAACAGTGGCAGAACAGGTACAGCTCCAAGCAATTTCTTGGCCTCGTGTTTTCATGGCCTGCCTTCAGAAAGATTGGAGAAGCACATGGGGGCAATTGCGAAAGACACGACTCTCCAGTTCTGGTCACATGATGGTACTATTATTATACAGTCCCCCCCCACCCCCCGGCTACACTAAAATACAAATAAATATAGGGCAGTGCGAGTCAACGCCCATAAAAGTAAGATGCACAGTCCACTTAAAGGAACGGCTGACACTGCTGAACCTGAGCAGGTACCTCGGCAGACCCCAATTTTCAATAGTAATATGTTAGTAAATTTGTAAATATAGTCTGATTATCAGCTCACTATCAATGCATATTACACAACTTTATCAATCACTTATAAATTATAATTGTAGTTATATATTTATTTACAGGTTTATTCCAATATTACTGTTATAACAGCTTGTTTATTAGGCACAGTATTGCACTATTGTCATCTACATTTTTATGATTAGCATAAATCAATTGCACTGTATCGCGTTTCACTAACTACAATAATTTGTAATAAAGATTATGAAACATTTATAGAAGTGTTTGCCAGCAAACTTTTCAAAATGTTATCCTTTAATTCAGAGTGCCTGACACATTATAAAAATTTTAATTACACGTTTTATCTTTTCCTTAAACTATAGAGTGATTACTCAAAAACCTGCATCTGTCAGAGTACAGCAAGCAATAAAGGGGCAAATAGTATGTTGGCCTTTATTGCAAGGGGGTTGAAGTACATGACTAAGGAAGTCTTACTGCAATTGTACAGGGATTTAGTGAGACCTCACCTGGAGTACTATGTAGTTTTGGTCTCCTTACCTAAGGAAGGATATACTTGCCTTAGAGGGGATGAAACAATGGTTCACTAGATTGATTCCTGGGATAAGAGGGTTGTCCTTTGAGGAGAGGTTGAGTTGAATGGGCCTATATTCTCTGACATTTAGAAGAATGAGAGGTGATCTCATTGAAACGTATAAGATTCTAAGAGGGCTTGACAGGGTAGATGCTGAGAGGATGTTTCCTCTGGCTGGAGAGTCCAGAACTAGGGGTCACAGTCTCAGGATAAGGGGTTGGCCATTTCGGACTGAGATGAGGAGAAATTTCTTCACTCAGAGGGTTGTGAATCTTTGGAATTCTCTACCCCAGAGGGCTGTGGATGTCCAGTCGTTGGGCTGAGATTGATAGATTTTTGGAATCTAAGGGAATCAAGGGATTATGGGGATTGGGTGGGTAAATGGAGTTGAGGTCGAAGATCAGCCATGATCTTATTGAATGGCAGAGCAGGCTAGAGAGGCTGTATAGCCTACTCCTGCACTTATTTCTTATATTCTTAACTGAAATTGGTTCTGGATTAAGAAGTATAGCCCATAGATAGCAAAATCAATGCAGTCGCAACATATTTTCAATTGCTTTATAAACAATGTTTATTAGAAATTAATAATGCATGATGGAGAAAAGCAATCATTTATAAAATGGTTATTGTTCTGCATTTACGGGTTTATTGAACAATTGTTGTTAGAGTACAACTGCTTGCTTATTAAATGTATTTTTATAGTGCAGTGGAAACACAGTAATTGGGCGTAATGGAGGGTGTTGTGCTGCCGGATATTATTGGATAATTGATATTTCAAGCAGCACTCCTCCAACTACTCTGCTCCTGTCAGCAATATCACCTGGTGTTGGTTGGCACATTTAAACTGCTAGTTCAAAATTCCCTCATGCGCTTACCCGCAAATCCAGTAACTAGACTTGAGAGGCAACCAAAATGTCTCCCCCAAACCCATCCATAGGACCCCAGTTACAGAGATGAGTGCTAAAAGCAGGATATGTTCAGTGCTGATATCAGCACTGTGAAGCTCCCGGCTTAAGGCTGCTTACTAAAATGCACTGTTATACCAATGAGCGGTGCTAATGTGGAATATAACGCCAGCTGGTTATCAGCTAATGTTACACTCAGCTACACTAGACATGCCAGCACAGGAGCACACTTAAATGAGCAGGCTTGCTACTGACTTTAAAGATGGTGGCTCTACTGAAATCAGTGTTGCACAGACTGGCAGCAGAAACCCTGAAAGGCAATGTAGCAGTCATCTCTGTAGCCAGGGAGTTTCTAGTTGCCATCAGTTCAGAGTTTTTTGGCTGGCTCTCTTGGGTCCAGCCGCTGGAATTGTGAGCAGATGCACAGGGGAGTTTGGAGCCTGCAGATCCCAGCTGACAGCAGCAGAATGGAGGTGGGTGAAGAAAAAAATATATACTGGCAGCCCTGACTCTGACTGGTCTCCCATTATCAGCAGAATTTAACAGATATACAAAGAAGCTGACAATAGGATCAGAGATAATTGATGTACTGGTATTCTCATTTTAGTAACTTCTTTTATATTTGACACAGTTCAGCATTTGTAAACATTAACTTCTAGCTGGTAGCAGCCATTTGGCAGTTTATACTGGGCTAAAATTTGCTGTCAAAGTAATGGCAAGGCGAATGGCGCTCGCCATTATTTGTGGGTAAATGGTACAGCAACTTCAGGGGAGGAACAGATGCGCAGTTAAATGTGAATATCCAAAAGTTGCTGTCCGAGTTGCGCCGCTCTGCCGTTAGCTTCGCAAAAACAGCATCTTGCCCTTAGCCTCCCCTTTTGTTTTGGAATTTGCTATATTTGCCCTTTAATTGCCCATTAAACTCGCCACAGAAACTTAAGTCTTGTTATTGCAAGCGTAAGTATCCTTTAATGACTTGATATGTGTTAATTACTGCCAATCAAAAATGTTTTGAGCTGAAGAGTGCAGGGCAAGTCTAACTAATGGTAGATGCCGTTAAGATACCCTGCTACAGCAAATTCTGGCTCAATAACCAAGTTTATACTGCCTCTGGATGTAGAGGGGACCAGATACTTCAGGTTTTGCCCTGGTTCCACTTGAATCATTTTATTTTCTTTCCCTTTCCTTGCTGGGCTAGTTTCCCAACTGCCAACATCCCTCCAGTGTCTGGTTCAAATGGTTGCTTTTCACATGTGAGCCTGGGCTGGATGTCAGCAAGCTAGTCGATTGTGTGGGGCATCACAGTTGAGTCCATCCCTGTCCTTACCTGACTTCCACATACATGCACTTTCCAGCCGGAGTCATGGGTAGCAATCAGAACTGATTCTTCCCTTTATGGGAACATAGAAATGTAGAAGACCAGAAAAGCCTAACTGTGGCTTATCTGGCAGGTCCCTACCCTAAAGGGCACTGAGGCTAACTGTAGTGCCCTGTTATCCTGTACAGTCCATGCACTCAGAGGGAATTTCAGAACCACTGTCTTTCAGACCACTGATAATTGCAGGTCTGCTTTGCTTGAACCACTTTGCAAAGAGACTGTGGTATTTTTACTATCATGTGGCAAAAATAGAGAGTGCCCGTTTGTACAGGGTGGGTGTTATACATGGGATTCAACAGACCAGAGATCACCGTGCCGGGAGGTGCTAACAAGTGATAAAATGGTGTGAGATGTTCTAAAACTTAACACGCCCCTTTGAGTTTATTGCAACTACACTGCATCTATATCCATATACTGTTCACATTCTCCTTACAAATAAGGTTCCTGTTGCATACAGGGACCGCCTGGAAATGCCAGATCTGTTGTTGATTTAACAACAATATCTTAGCCAAACAGAAACAGAAGCTAACTGATGTTGGGAATGAGCGAACCATAAACTAAATTAAACTGTGCTTAGGTAATACGTGGATCCCTATTGGGGTCTATGTACTGACCCCTTTCAACAAGTGTAGAAACTTCAAAGAACTGTATAGTCCCCTAAAGGCATGTTTTGCATTGGTTCAGTTGTTCAGTTCCTGCTTTACATAGATCAGTACTAGTAAAGTTAAGGCAGCACATACCTACCGTGAAACCACCGCAGCCTTGATCCAAAGTTTTTATTGTCGTCATATAACTATTTGTTAGTTATTTACAATAGCTTTTGCTGGCATCAGTAGCTGGCCTTTTCCTACTGAGTACTGACTGAAAGCATGTACCAGGATAGGGCATTTGGAACTGATTTATACTTAAATTGTTTCCTGGCAGCACTGTTTACATATCAGAATCACTGTGTGATGTCTAACTTTGAACTGTAGATTGTTTCATGTTGTGCAACTATTGATGTTTGCTAAAGTTTCCCTTGCTGTGCTAGGTGAGCTGGTATGCACAATTTGCATGTCAGTAATGTTACTTTTAACAACCAAGTTATTTTATTAATAAAATAAGAAATCAAAGATAAATGTAGGTTGTGGAATTGTTCCTAACAAGAGTGCCAACATCTTATTGGCTTTTGTATTTGAAAAATAGCTGCCTGAGGGAGCTCGTCTGGCTGCTGGAATCCATGGATGTACCCCAATATCAATTAGTGCCTTTTGGAGGGGAAGGGACAGAATTGGAATAATAAACAAAAAACAATACTGATTATTTTTACAATTATATACATTTTCACATATACATTAGGGGATTATTGTAACAGATTTTTCTTCTTCTCAAAGTAATTAAGAGAAGGGGGTGATTTTGGTGTTGGCATTCACTGAGTGGGCGGTGGGCAGGGTGCCCGCTCCACCTGCCCGATGATGTCAACGGAAGGCCTGATCCACGTCCGTGGTCGGGCCTCATCTCAATATGCGCGGCAAGCTGCCGGCACCGAATAAGCGTTAACAGGCAGCTCGCTGAACGGGGCAGGAAATCTGACAGCTCCTTCACAGAGCCAAGCCAGAGGTTTACGATTAAAGGGATAAGAGAAGTAATCCCAGGGATGGGGGGAGCTCGGAGGAGCATTCATGCACCTTCTGGCCTCACAAAAGCCTTCACCCGCTGGAACACCAAAATTGCATCAGGGTCCTAAATGCACCTTTGGACCCTGATTCAAATATTATAATGAGGCTCCTCTCTATTTCGGGCAGGACTACTGGCCACCTAAATCAAGACCTGTTTGAAAATTGCAATGAACGGGCTCTGGACAAGAAGTCAGCGGTGCATTTATTTTAAATTTCCATCCACATTCACGTGGAAAATAGGGGTGGTAGTGAGATGAAAATCGCCCCCAAAGTGTCATTCATCTTTTTTCACAGCAAATGGTTAAGGTATTATGTTCATGTCTATAGAATGGCCTAAACTGATTTCTCAATTGCTCCTTTATCTAGCTTTTTTTTCTTAAGTTTATAGTCATTTCACAATATCCATGAGTGAAAATAACTATGACAGGATATCCCTCATCCTTTTCATAACGAGTGAAACATTGATAAATTATCTACTTAACTCCCCAATCCAGAAGATAAAAATATCAGTGAATGTTGCACAATTTCCTTCAGCCAATGCGGTATTTAGATTTTTTTATGACTTCTGGTAATATGTGAAAGCTGCTTGTTTTTGCCAATAGCTTGGATCAGTGCTCTTAGCTTTAGTTCAACCAGGCTGAATATATAAAGTACAGAGGGGAAGTGAAAAAGGAAATAAGAGGGGCAAAGAGAGAATGTCAAGGCCTTAGAGAGGGTGCAGATTTACTAGAATGGTTACAGGGATGAGGGAGTTCAGTTACGTGAATAAACTGGAGAAGCTGGGGTTGTTCTCTTTAGAGCAGAGAAGGTTAAGAGGAGATTGATAGAAGTGTTCAAAATCATGACGGGTTTAGATGAAGTAAATAAAGAGAAACTGTTCCATTGACAGTAGGGTCAAGAACCAGAGGACACAGATTTAAGGTGATTGGCAAAAGAACCAAAGGCAACATGAGGAAAAACTTTTTTAATGCAGCGAGTTGTGATGATCTGGAATGTGCTGCCTGAAAAGGTGGTGGAAGCAGATTCAATCATGGCTTTCAAAAAGGAATTGGATAAATACTTGAAGGGAAAAAATTTGGAGGGCTACGGAGAAAGAGTGGGAGAATGGGACTAATTGGATTGCTCTTACTAAGAGCCGGCACCGGCTCGATGGGCCAAATGGCTTCTTTCTGCGCTGTAACCATTCTATGATCAAATGGTGAAAGAGAGAAACAATTGCAGCCGCAGTGCAGGAAGAACTACCCTGATTTCTCCAAGTGGGCTGGAGTGTGCAATAAGTCAGCCAACTATAAAGGCAGAAATTATTGCTGGTGCTATTAACATGCTCATGGCAATTCCTCTCTCTGCCATGTTAATAGATGGTAATGGAAAGAAGAATTTGCCAGGAGCCTGTTAAGCATCTGTATGATAATATCACCATCATTTCTACCCTTGATATTCAAAATCTTTCTTTGAGTTTGCAACAGGCTGGTTCTCCACAGAAGATGAATTCAAATGGGTATTTTCTCACCACCCCCTCCCCCACCCCATTCTAATTCCCGAAGTTGCTGATTCATGCTGGTGTACAGTTCCACAGATTGTGGCAGCCATCTAGTATCTTGTCAAAGTAGCCATCCTTTATGTGAGTCTGAACAGTAAGCGTTGGCAAGTTAATTAACAATAGAGGGGCATGGTAACCAAGTCTGGTTCTATCTTCGCTTGACGCCTACAAAC
The DNA here is from genome assembly GCF_035084215.1 of Heptranchias perlo. Lineage (NCBI taxonomy): Eukaryota > Metazoa > Chordata > Chondrichthyes > Hexanchiformes > Hexanchidae > Heptranchias > Heptranchias perlo. The sequence continues at coordinate 82,531,174 of NC_090326.1, forward strand.
ATATGAGGTGGAATTTTCATGGGATTTTCCTGATCGCCTGCTGTAAATTGGATGGATTATCAGTGGAGTCTCTGGGGAAGCGACATAAACAATCGAGATCGGGAGTAACCCCGCAAAAATTCTAGGCGTCAGCTTCCAGTAAGTCAACGGATAGAGATCAGAGGTAGGAACTCTGGATGATTTTTCCCCTCTCTAACCCAAAGATACTGAGTCCAATTGTAGCACACCTCAGCACGGATCAAATCTAAAGCCTGGATCCTCCTCATTATTTGTGATTATGTACCACACTGGGTGCCTCATTTACCAACTGAGATATCAGAGTATTGCTGGTCACTTCCATCACTTACAATCAGTAGCATGATCATGTATTCACTTGCGTTTGGTTTTAAAATTCAAAGATGAGGGCTAAGGATAGTGAATAGCAATTAAAAACAAGAAACAGTTCTTCTCTCCCAATAATAATTATTTCAATAAAAATAGAGCTGTACACAGACCATTAGCACTCTGTGAGTTAATATTTGCATCACCCATATTCCATGGTATTAGTATTGTTGCTGGCTTAACAGTTACAATCAACATTTGTCTCTAAAAGGCCTTGATAGATTATCTGTTCAAGCACAGTGAACAGCACACAGCTGACGCAAGTCTGGATTAAATGAGTGAAGTACATACTTTCTCTGCCCCTTTCTTTGTTTCGAAGAAACAGAAGGTGTTGTTCCCGTAGCTGTCGTCCGAACTCTTGCTCCTGACGTTGTTTATCCAGTTTACGTTCCTGCTCCAGAAGTTCCTGCTGGTGTTGCACAGCTAGTAGTTCCTGTTGTTGCTTTCAAACATAGACAACAGCTCTTAGTACACAAACATTACAGTAGAATCTATCAGCTTCACAACTTTCTCATGACTGATTGGCCAAGGGGGTGGCTCAAGCTGCCGAGTGTTGGATCTCAACCAGAGGCTGCTGAGTTCAGGTTGCAGGGCTGCCAGTCATTGAGGCTCATTTGCCTTGGCTGGGTTAGCTTCACTTTCACCAGTCCTCAACTTGGCTGCAAGATGAAGCACAATACATCAACGAGGTGATTCATCTTGGGGTGTGGGGGGAATAGATGAGCTGCATTGTCAAAATTACTCTGCTTGTATCATAAAACCTGTAGAATGTTTTGGCTCCTGTCATGAAAATACCCACAGCCAAGTTGTCCCACCTTCCCGGATGGACTGGATATAAAGTCTTTGCTTTCAAGAAGAGGAACAAAATGAGAGAAAACCACATTTAATAATATAAATTACCTGGCTAGGATGATTTACTGCTTTATATCGTAGGTTTTTTGGTTTTAGCATGATAAAAGGTAATCCAACATGACTTGAACAATGATCACTTAATTGTTTTCAGAAAATGTTGAGAGTCACATTTTAACTGAAACCAAATGACAGTATCACTGTGAGTTACACAGTCCAGGAACCAGGAACTACAGATGAACCACTTGGAGCTCTTAATACTGCTCTTTAATCAGTGCACTTCCTTTTGAAGAGGTAAATGTGTACATTTACTCTACAGCAGGCACTTCCTATAGTTGGAGTTGAGACCCGTTGCAACCTATCTCCTTCACTTCTTTAAATTACCACATGGAAGACGTACAATATGGAACTGTGGGCTATTGAATCCAGTGAGACTCAAAGGGTAAATTTTCCATTGAATTCAATCGAAATGAAAATTGGGCAGCCAATCCACAAACACTATTTTTACGCCTGGGTGTTAAGTTAAAAATCTACTCCAAGACCTCAACACTCATAAATGACAAAACTATCAGTGGGACAACTCACATTCTTAAGAACTTAGCAATGAACTCAGTAACCCATTGATCTCCGCTGTGTTAAGTTTAATGCAGCTAGAAGTTTGCGACAAGTAGTACAATATCGAATTAGTTAAAGTGTTACTGAACAGCAGTCTGGTTCCAAAACTATCAAAAAATGTTCAGTCTCCTAGTTCAGAATTTAATTCAAAACTAAAGTGTGGGGAGGGGAAGTGGGAATCAGAAAATAATTGTCAGAAAACATGACTTCAAATAATATTGGAAACTGCTGAGCTTCTTTACAATGTTACCAGCCTGCAGTTACATCAGAAATGCCAATATGGCTGCTTGCTCAAGGGAAATATTAAGTACCACAAATGATGTTAATTAACTATAGTGGAATAGCACAGAACAGTATCTTAATGTTTTGTGAAGATGTGTCCTATTCTTAACAATTGGGTTGGAGCTCAAAATCAGTTATTGAACAAGGATTATCCAAGCCTCCGAATTGAGAATCAACAATTCAAGGGGAGTCACTTATCTTCATTGGTATGCACACAGGGGCCTGGATTTTCATTTTCATGCTCCAGGAGGGTCAACACAGCCCCAGCACTGTCTCCACCATGACACAACTTTCCTGGTCAGGGCTGTTTATGCAAAGCGGGCTCCTTATGGGATCCCCAGCAAGAAAGCAGCAGCCTGCTACAATTAACTGGGAAAATCTGGGCGGTGTTGTAGTGAGAGGCAGTGAAGAGGCAGATCTCAACTTAAAGGAGGAACTGGGCCCCCGATAATCAAAGGCCAACTGTGATCAACAGTAAGGATTTGGGTCCTGAGTAGCCCATCCTTCCAAAAAGGGCATCATCAGGTGGGAATAATCTTTACCGACCCATTTTCCCACTGTTTCTGTCACTATCCCGCCAATTTGGGGCAGAATAGCAGAGGAAAATCCAAGCTATAGTGTCATTGTTCCCATTAAGAATTTAGCAATGCCTTGACATGAAGAACAGCCCAAGAATGTTATCGACCATGTTATCCTTCATGACGATACACTAATGAATTTAATTGTGAACCACCTGACAAGATAAAATATTATTCAGCCATCTGGATGAGCACAACAATTAAATCTATTTCATTTAGATACTCATACGTAATTAGATGCCTCCATTCACCTCAGTGAGCACTAAAGATTTCTAAGTATTCAGGTGCTCATCTCTCCATCTATGTGCAGTGCATGTTGCTTGAGTTTGATGAGCTCTAAGCTGCAGTACCTTGAGGTGCTCCTGGAGCTGGACTTGGTGCTGTCTGGTGAGGGTGTCATGTTGTTTCTGGAACTCGGCAAAGAGAAGCTGTTTCTGAAGCTGCTGTTGCTGCTGCAGCAGGAGTAGTTCTTGCTGTAACTGGTGTTCCCTCGCGGCGGGGTCCACAGCTGGCATTGCCATTCGAAGGTCAGTTCGTAAGTCTATTGGAGCGGTTGGTTGTAGCGCCACTGGAAGTGCCGAGCTGACTTCAACTATTCAATTTAAAAAAATGCAAACTGTAATTTCTTTCATTGCCTTTGGAAATGTATTATTTTTCCATTTATCAATTTACATTCGTCTCCTAAGCCACTTGCCATTACTCCATCCATCAAAGTGAAGATAACAATCTAGGTACCGCCTTCACCATGGTCAGCTTTAATGCCACTGACAGATCAACTGGAAGGAGGTAGCAATCAGTTGGGAAAGTTAGATATATAGGGGTAGATTCTGACTCTGTGCGATGGTGTAAAAGTTTATAGAAATGGAAGTTAATGGGAATAAGAATCGGGAGAGATGTAAAACTGGCTGCCGATTTGCTATCACCCGTTTCACACTATCACACAAAGTCAAGATCTACCCCATGAATTCTTTCCCCTGGATGCAGGGTTTACCCAGGATGGAACACCCGATGTCTGCAAGATGCTTCATCTGCTGGATCAGCTAAAAAACTGAAAAGAAATTAAGTGTGGGACTAAAATCCACAAACTTCAGGTTAGTTGCTGAGCTAATGAGATGGGATGCCCAATTTCTGGTCGAAAACAAGCCCATTTAAAACTGGAGTTGCAAATATTTAAATAAATATTTTTAAAAGTTAAATATTGTATGTTTTAATAAGCATATTGGGGTAGATTTACATCTTTACCGGCTGGGTGGGGAGTGTAATCTATGTGGGGGGAGGGGGGGAAAGAGAGTGGGCCGTGAGCCTGTTAGAGAACCTGCCCAATTTTCACTCCATTGATTTCAGTATCAGTACAGTGAAGCCGACACTGGAGCCATAGCAATGGAAGAGCAGTCCTCACCACTTTAACTACCGGTCTTCTCACCACCACTGCAAAAATACCAGTCCAAAAACAGCCTCCATTCCTGGTGCACTGCCAACAAATAATTAAATAATTCAATCATTCTAACGCTTAAGAAAAATCAACAGATTTGAAGTAGATTATGTATCAAAGGAAATTGGTAAATCCAGGAGATTAACAGTCAAGAAATGCACTCGCTGGAGAGATTTTGAGACCCGGGCTATTTCAACTCCTGGGTCTCATTAGAAAGTGACTGCCGGCTTCTCAGGTAAACGTGGGGAAAAGGGTTCCTGAGTGCATCTGATGTTAGGGGCGGGCGGGCGGGCGGGCAGGGGGGGGGGGGGGGGGGGAGAGCAGTCTCAAGCAGGGGAGGCCTAAATTTTCCATGTGGGAGCCAAAGAGCACACTTGTTCCTGGCCCCACAAAGGAAAGTGTAAGGCTTACATTTTGTGGCCTTTACTTCTTCACAGCAACTCCTGACTGACCTTTACCTGGTAGGAAAGCTAGGGTGGCTTTCCCTGCTCAGGCTGGATTTAAAATTACTGTCGGGCTCAAGGAAGTCATTGGACCCCAATCTGCATATTTAGAGAAGGACTCTGCTGGCTTTGGGAAGGCAGGTAGTTCCCCATCCAGAAGCTTGAGTGAAAATCGCATCAGCAGGATTCAGGTGGCTTTCTGGAAGGTTAGTAACCTAGGGTATTTTAACTGCTCATCAGCCCAGTTTTCACTGGCCAGGTAGAGTTAAAATTGTCCCCATGGAGACAAATGAGCAGGGAATTCCACATGACAACATTCAACAACAACTTGCATTTATATGGTGCCTTTAACATTGTAAAATATCCCAAGGCACTTCACAATAGCATTATCAAACAAAATGTGACACCCAGCCACATTAGGAGATATTAGAACAGGTGACCAAAAGCTTGATCAAAGAGGTAGGTGTTAAGGAGCATCTTAAAGGAGGAAAGAGAGGTATAGAGGCGGAGGTTTAGGGAGGGAATTCCAGAGCTTAGGACCTGGACAGCTGAAGGCAGTGGTGGAGCGATGAAAATCAAGGATACGCAAGAGGCCGGAATTGGAGGAGCGCAGAGATCTTGGAGGGTAGGAGGGTTGTAGGAGGTTACAGAGATAGGGAGGAACGAGGCCATGGAGGAATTTGAAAAGCAGGATGAGAATTTTTAGATCGAGTTGTTGCTGGACCGGGAGCCAATGTAGGTCAGCGAGCACTGGATGATAGGTGATCGGGACTTAGTGCAAGTTAAGGTACGGGCAGCAGAGTTTTGGATGAACTCAAGTTTAGGGAGAGTGCCAGGTTGGAAGCCGGCCAGGAGAGCATTGAAATTGTCAAGTCTACAGGTAACAAAGCCATGGATGAGGGATTCTGCAGCAGATGAACTGAGGTGGGGCGGAGACAGGCGATGTTGCATAGGTGGAAGTACGCAGTCATGGTGATGGAGTGGATATGTGGTTGGAAGCTCATCTCAGGGTCAGATAGGACGTCAAGGTTGCGAACAGTCTGGTTCAGCCTCAGACAGTGCCCAGGGAGAGGGATGGAATCTGTGGCTAGGGAATGGAGTCTTTGGCTAGGGAACAGAGTTTGTGGTGGGAATCAAAGACAATGTCTTCAGTCTATCCAATACTGGATATCGGACAAGCAGCGTGACATGTCAGAGACAGTGGAGGGGTTGAGAGAGGTGGTGGTGAGGTAGAGCTGGATGTCATCAGCGTACATGTGCAACCTGACTTTGTAAGAACATAAGAAATAGGAGCAGGAGTAGCCCATATGGCCCCTCAAGCCTGCTCTGCCATTCAGTAAGATCATGGCTGATCTTCTACCTGGCTCCATATCCTTTGATTCCCTTAGTGTCCAAAAATCCATCGATCTCAATCTTGAATATCCAAAACGACTGAGCAACCCCAGCCCTCTGGGGTAGAGAATTCCAAAGATTCACAACCCTCAGATTGAAGAAATTTTTCCTCATCTCACTCTTAAATGGCCTACCCCTTATCCTGAGACCATGTCCCCTAGTTCTGGACTCTCCAGCCAGGGGAAACAATCTCTCAGCATCTACCCTGTCAATCCCCCTCAGAATCTTGTATGTTTCAATGAGATCACCTCTCATTCTTCTAAACTTCAGAGAGTATAGGCACATTCTACTCAATCTCTCCTCATAGGACAACCCTCTCATCCCAGGAATCAATCTAGTGAACCTCCGCTGCACCCCCTCTAAGGTAAGTATATCCTTCCTTAGTTAAGGAGACCAAAACTGTACACAGTACTCCAGGTGAGGTCTCATCAGAGCCCCATATAATTGTAGCAAGACCTCCTTACTCATATACTCCAACTTTTTCTGATTCGTGTACAAGGGCACCCAAATCCCTCTGATTACCAATATTTCTTGGTCTCTCACTTTTTAAAAAATATTCTGCTTTTCTATTCTTCCTACCAAAGTGGATAATTTCACATTTCCCACATTGTGTTTTCGAATGGGTGGCAGAGAGGCAATATGTTGATGAGAAATAGGAGGGGACCAAGGATCGATCCTTGGGGGACTCCAGAGGTAACGGTGCAGGAACAGGAAGAGAAGCCATTGTAGGTGATTCTCTGGTTGCAACTTTCTCTCTCAATCAACACCACCAAACAGATCTGCTGGCCACTCATTCCATTTGCTGTTTGTGGAACCTTGCTGTGAAGATGGGGTAGGGCCACTAAGGGATGAAGGAATAAAACCTTATAATAGAGAGTACAAGAATGGAAGAGATTCCTAACAAGCATTTTGTCCTGTATTTATAGAGGAGGTGAAGGAAGGACTACAGAAGCCCTAAAGGTACAACTAATAGAAATATCAAAAAGGAAACAGTATTAAAAGGGCTAATGGGACTTAAATTTGTTAAAGTCACGATGCCCAGATAATCTACCATGGGAGGTTACTAATGAAATTGCAAAAATAATTGGGGGAGGGACAGGTATTTGCCTATGTTATTTTTATAGGAAGGTAGGAACAGGAGTAGGCCATTCAGCCCCTTGAGCCTGTTCCACCATTCAATGAGACCATAACTGATCTGTATCCTAACTCCATTTACCCGCCTTGGTTCCATATCCCTTAATACCCTCGACTAGCAAAAATCTATCGATCTCAAATTTAAAATTATTTATTGAGCTAGCATCTACTGCTTTTTGTGGGAGAGAAATCCACACTTCTACCACCCTTTGTGTGAAGAAGTGTTCCCTAACTTCTCTCCTGAATGGCCTGGCTCTGAATTTAAGGTCATGTCCCCTTGTCCTTTGAGTTATTGATGATGGACTGTTCCTTTGAACCATAAGCAACAAACATTAATCAGTGATATTATCATCTTTGTTAACTTTAACACTTACTTCTGGTTCATAGTAAGTCTGTATTTTTAATTATTACAACCTGGGAGTCAAATGACCCGGAACTATTTCCCATTCAGTGACAACTGTCCCACATCTTACAATTTAATCACCAGATTCTTGCTGTACTGAATTACACCATTTTATAATAAAGCCACATAAGCTATCAGAAACTGTCCCATTCAATGAGTTTCAATTCTTGCTGTAAAAAATATTAATTAAAATTCATCTGACTGGATTTTTCCTGTCAGCTTTGATTTTCATTGATTCAACTAATAAATTGATATACAGTCTACTAATTTCTAGGGGTGTATTTGCTGAGAATGAAATCCTTTTGAATTCACTGTGAATATGGTGAGCTGATTTACACTTTTTCTTCAACCCTGTTCTCAGTTCTTCATTGCAAAGCTTAATCAATTGATTATGTTACAATGTCATGACGTTACAAGGCTACGTGCCAAAACAATATGAGCTCAGAACACAAACTGCTCTGCAGTAAGAGATTTGTTGAAACCCTCAACTGGTGTGAGTTTCCCTTTTGAGTTCCCAATATGATGGGGAGTTAGATCTCTGATCTGCAATCTGATTCCATTTATACTACAATTCTCATGTTGCAGAGAAGCAGAAATTGCTTCGCTGTGATTCTAAGAACAGTCACTGCTCTTCAAAGAAAAAGTGTATGTGAAGTGCTTTGAGACAATTCTGAGAGACATGATGACGGCAATATACTCAGTCAGGTTCAATGCGATCCAACAGGACAAGAAAAAAAGTGCCAAAACACATGGGTGAGCTTCCCACAGTAGTTCTATGGAGAAATGGACACCTGTGTAGTACTTCGGCATATGGGCTAGGAAAATACCAAGGTGAATCTTCGTACTGTGTAGCGTTAGTTGATTTTAGCCAAGGCGCTGCTGGGGCCAATACAATCGGCTTGAGCTAAAAGAGGGAAAAGTCAGCCCGAGTTCCTGCTCTAATCACCATTCAATAACCCCAGCTGGAAACTGACAGTATGTAAGCGTCAAGTGAAGACAGGATTAGATGTAGCTGTGATGGCTCACACAGTAGAATAGCCTGCTGGTACTGACTGACTAGGCTCACAAATGAAAGATGGCTACTTGAGTAAGGCACTAGAGGGGTGCTGGCACTTACACAACTCGGATGCTACCGGGACTTGATGGTTTGACTTATAGGGAGAGGTTGGATAGACTGAGACTTTTTTCCCTGGAGAGTAGGAGGTTTAGGGGTGATCTTATAGAAGTCTATAAAATAATGAGGGGCATAGATAAGGTAGATAGTCAAAATCTTTTCCCAAAGGCAGGGGAGTCTATAACGAGGGGGCATAGATTTAAGGTGAGAGGGGAGAAATACAAAAGGGTCCAGAGGGGCAATTTTTTCACTCAAAGGGTGGTGAGTGTCTGGAATGAGCTGCCAGAGGCAGTAGTAGAGGCGGGTACAATTTTGTCTTTTAAAAAGTATTTGGACAGTTACATGGGTAAGATGGGTATAGAGGGATATGGGCCAAATGCAGGCAATTGGGACTAGCTTAGTGGTATAAACTGGGCGACATGGACATGTTGGGCCGAAGGGCCTGTTTCCATGTTGTAAACTTCTATGATTCTATGATTCTATAATAATCATCATTTTCATGGGCGGGGGAGGGCGGGGAAGACAGGAAATACTTGGACAAAAATGGGAAGATGGTAGAGCATAAATAATTTGAAATGTTTTAAAAAGTAAAAACAATAAATAACTTAAATTGCAATAAAATCTCCATTTAAAAATTAGAAGCGTGCAAAAATCTGAGCAAAAGATATGAATAATTTCTGGCTCTGAACTCCTGACAAGTGATTTATCCTGTTAATGAAATTTTGCGGTAAACAGGGTACTCAAATACCAGGAACTGAATACAAACCCTGCTTTAAAGGGAAATGATCTTCAGGAAAAAGATTTTGACCAACATTTCTTTACGTTTGTGGAAAGGAAGCAGTCATTTATCAATTTGCTATACTGATGTTGTGTCCAACTAACCCAATAATATATTGAAATGATATTTACATCATCACAGTGTGTGTCTGTGAACAAGTAAAAAAGGTTTGCTGAAAATTCTTTTCATGAAGATAGTACCTCTTTAAACATTAGCACTCTATTTTTGCAGATTTGTGCTTAGCCGTTTAACATTGGATTTCATTGTTTAGATACACTTCTGATCGCTTTTGGGAAGCACACAGCAAGCACATCCTGATTGCTGGTTATCCCACAGGTCCGCAGACCACACATATCAGATAAAATGAGTGGAGATACTCAACCCTTTGAGTACTGGATTTCCTTTGCAGTTTTCTAAGTGTGCACCTGTTTTCTGCTACACCACATCTGCAATAATATTATTTTGCTGTAAATCTGCAATGTTGAGTTATGCCTCATTCCGCCTGACTTGTGACAGTGATCCTGCTCTCCTTTGGGATCACTTTGAGGTCAGTTTGGTAATACTCAGGCTGCCATGAAATTCACTGGGATCTGGGTTTGACTATTGATATGTCCAGCTATGGTATTCAACTTGGAAATCTCACTGACAAAAGAAATGATATCACATAGATGTCACATCACCAATCGCCATCATGCCAGCAAGGGTACTGATGTCATACTGCCTGACACAGTGACGTCATGACAACCTTGATGGACAAAACGCTTTTATTTCTCCTCAACATGCTTCAGCTTAATATTAATTTGATGGAGGCCGGCAGCATCTTAGTGATCGAGCCTCTGCCTCGAGCGAGTCTCTGTGTGCATTTGAATAACGGACAGTAATGCAAAAGCTGCCTCTATGTTTAGCAGTCTCTTGAGTAATCTGGGACACAAAAAAAAACTGCAAATCTTTTAAGTCTTCCCTGAAGTAATGCTACTAAAAATAAGACCTCAAGGGTTTTCATCAAACAACAATTTATTTTTAATTTGCCCCTTCAAAAGAAGTGAATATATTTAAAAGAAACACTCCCTTATTAATGAACATAAAATGCACATTCAGGATTATTTTATACAAACTCCTGAATAAAAGTAATGTTAAATCAACTGTCAGACATAATTATAAAGTCTTGTTTATACTTACAGAATGTATTCAGTGGATAGTAAACCATTAGCTTGCTGAGGAAAGCTTAACTGCCACATCTCAATTGCAGTTCTTAGTAAGTCAAAAAAAATACATGGAAAAAAACAACAGATTTCCACAAGGCAGTAGACATCTGACCATAAATCCAATTTATTGGACTGTAATCTATATTCCAGCCTTCGGGACTAAATATAACCCAGTTTACAGGAAAAAAATCAATAGTGCATGGTAAGAGCAGGGCAAGCACATGAATATTTCATTGCACTGGGAGATGGTAATCAGCAAACTGATAGCTCTGAGTGGGCAGGCTGTGGCCCAAAGGATGAGTCACAATTACTCACTGCAATATTGAAAAATCACTTGCCCTTTGCATGTCACAAATGCGACCCACTCGTAGCACACCTAGGGCACGTATCATTAAAAAAAATGTTTGACTATGACTAAAACAGAAGGGTTTACTCTCTTGCTGCTACACCTAACAAGATAAACTGGGAATTTGTAGTTCTTTCTGACACCAATTTTACACACATTGCTTGATATCTTTCTTTAATTTTGAAGGACTTCGAAATAATTTTTAAAAATGTGTCTAATTTTATATTTTAAACAAATTATTGTACATTGTTTCTATTTTTTTAATCAATTTACTTTGTGATTGTGATTCATTTACCAAAAGCATTTTTTTCCCCATTTTATCCCCAATCCCCTGGCTCTCAAGCTTCGCACCACCTGCACCTGAGAGGGCAAATGCGACTTGTTCCCCAGCTTCTGCCATGGCAACTCGGAGCCGGCCTGAAACTGCAATCTGGGTAGAGCTCTCCCTCCAATTTTAACTCACTCTCCGTAGGTAAGTGCTTGGCTTCTGCTCAGTACTTCCCTACAACCATGAACTAAGATCTTCAGGTGAAGTACTATTGAAGTGTAGTCACTGTTGTAATGTAGGAAACGCGGCAGCCAATTTGTGCACAGCAAAGTCCCACAAACAGTAATGTGATAATGACAAGATAATCTAATTTTTAGGTGTTTGCTGAGGGATAAATATTGGCCAGAACACCGAGGAGAACTCCCCTGCTCTTCTTCAAAATAGTGCCATGGGATCTTTTACGTCCAACCAAGAGGGCAGACGTGGCCTCAGTTTGATGTCTCATCCGAAAGCAACTCCGACAGTGCCGCACTCCCTCAGTACTGCGCTGGAGTATGACTTGAAGCCACAACCTTCTGACTCAGAGGCGAGAGTGCTCCCACTGAGCCATGGCTGACACACTCCACTGCGCTGCAACACCAAGCCACGTGACAGACTGACATTTTCTTTAAGAATCATATTTTTAAACTTACATTCCTTGAATATATTGCTGGTTTAGCTTGCTGTGTCACAATAACATTGTTTTCCCTAATAGAACCATCAGTACAATAACTGTCTGATGGGTGCTCTCAGCATGAAGGCAACGATGCATCAGAGATGTTGCATGTGACCTCGCTTCCCATTCATTTCAGGCTGACTTACATTGCGCTGCTTGCTGCCCAGGATCACTTAAAACTTTTGCAACAGTAACTAAATATGATTGAGGCTTAGAAGCAGATTTTAATTTCAACAGTACTAAGGCTGTTGCTAACAGCAGATTTTAGTGGAAGGTCACTAGAACCGTACTGTATACAACACAAAAGAACGCATCACAGCACGAAAACATCATTCACATACATATACATTTCATGGGGCTGAAAATCCGAGGGAGGTTTTTTGGGATGGACTTGGGGCAAATCAAAATTTTCACCCGACCCATAGACATGCCCCTCACCCTATCCCAAGTCCCCGGGGTAAGTAAGATGCTTTTGCATATTGCAGGCAGGTGCCTGAGCCATTTTCAAAGCACCTGGGGTACCTGCCTCCAGTGCACAGGCATTCCTTGTGCCCAACGTTGCCAGGGTTCAAATGGAGGAACATTCAAAACACAACATATTTCCCTAATTTTCATATTATAACCCGCTCGCCCAGATGTGGGCAGGTTTGTTATGGGCCCACCCTCACCATAGCTGGAATTTCTGACAGGCGAAAACTTGCCATTATTGGGTCCCACCCCAAATTCTGTCCCCACCCATCCTGAACTCCCTCCATTTACAGCCCCAGTACAGTGGAATTTCAGGGCTCGTAGTTTTTTTTGCAGTTCTGCCAGCACTGAATAAGTGGGGAGAAAGATTACACCTCCACAGGCAGTTAAAGGGCCTAATTCCCTCCTTAGCTGTAAAATGATCACGGAACAAAACAAAGTACGATTTTTGGAAACCACTTTCTGACACCAGTTCGGGAAAAAATTATCATGCAATTTTCTTCGGGGTCATCTGTTTTGATGGGAAAGTAAAGCATTCAAATTCTAATTCTTGCTTCTCTGTATATCTCCAGTTACTTTGTGATTCGCAAAACAAAATCACCTCCTATCAATATGTACAGCAAAACAGTAGTAATTAATAAGGTAGCATAGTGGTTATGTTACTGGGCTAGTAATCCAGAGGCCTGGACTAAAATCCAGAGTCATGAGTTCAAATCCCGCCACGGCAGCTGGCGAATTTAAATTCAATTAATTAATTAAATTCAATTAATTAAAATAAAAAATCTGGAATTAAAATACTAGTATCAGTAATGATGGCCATGAAACCACCGGATTGTCGTAAAAACCCATCTGGTTCACTAATGTCCTTTAGGGAAGGAAGCCTGCCGCCCTTACCCGGTCTGGCCTATATGTGACTCCAGACCCACAGCAATGTGGCTGATTCTTAATTGCCCTCTGAAATGGCCTAGCAAGCCACTCAGTTGTAAAATCTCGCTACGAAAAGTCATAATAAGAATAAAACCGGACGGACCACCCGGCATCGGACCACTAGGCACCGGACACGACAACGGCAAAACACCAAGCCCAGTCGACCCTGCAAGGTCCTCCTGACTAACATCTGGGGACTTGTGCCAAAATTGGGAGAGCTGTCCCACAGACGAGTCAAGCAACAGCCTGACATAGCCATACTCACGGAATCATATCTTTCAGCCAACGTCCCAGACTCTTCCATCGGCAGGACAGACCCACCAGAGGTGGCGGTACAGTGATATACAGTCAGGAGGGAGTGGCCCTGGGAGTCCTCAACATTGACTCTGGACCCCATGAAATCTCATGGCATCAGGTCAAACATGGGCAAGGAAACCTCCTGCTGATTACCACCTACCGTCCTCCCTCAGCTGATGAATCAGTCCTCCTCCATGTTGAACACCACTTGGAGGAAGCACTGAGGGTAGCAAGGGCACAAAATGTACTCTGGGTGGGGGACTTCAATGTCCATCACCAAGAGTGGCTCAGTAGCACCACGACTGACCGAGCTGGCCGAGTCCTGAAGGACATAGCTGCTAAACTGGGCCTGCGGCAGGTGGTGAGCGAACCAACACGAGGGAAAAACTTACTTGACCTCGTCCTCACCAATCTACCTGTCGCAAATGCATCTGTCCATGACAGTATTGGTAGGAGTGACCACCGCACAGTCCTCGTGGAGATGAAATCCCGTCTTCGCACTGAGGACACCATCCAACGTGTTGTGTGGCACTACCACCGTGCTAAATGGGATAGATTCAGAACAGATCTAGCAGCTCAAAACTGGACATCCATGAGGCGCTGTGGGCCATCAGCAGCAGCAGAATTGTATTCCAGCACAATCTGTAACCTCATGGCCCGGCATATTCCTCACTCTACCATTACCAACAAGCCAGGGGATCAACCCTGGTTCAATGAGGAGTGTAGAAGAGCATGCCAGGAGCAGCACCAGGCGTACCTAAAAATGAGGTGCCAACCTGGTGAAGCTACAACTCAGGACTACATGCATGCTAAACAGCGGAAGCAACATGCTATAGACAGAGCTAAGCGATTCCACAACCAACGGATCAGATCAAAGCTCTGCAGTCCTGCTACATCCAGTCGTGAATGGTGGTGGACAATTAAACAACTAACGGGAGGAGGAGGCTCTGCAAACATCCCCATTCTCAATGATGGCGGAGTCCAGCACGTGAGTGCAAAAGACAAGGCTGAAGCGTTTGCAACCATCTTCAGCCAGAAGTGCCGAGTGGATAATCCATCTCAGCCTCCTCCCGATATCCCCACCATCACGGAAGCCAGTCTTCGGCCAATTCGATTCACTCCACGTGATATCAAGAAACGGCTGAGTGCACTGGATACAGCAAAGGCTATGGGCCCCGACAACATCCCAGCTGTAGTGCTGAAGACTTGTGCTCCAGAACTAGCTGCGCCTCTAGCCAAGCTGTTCAAGTACAGCTACAACACTGGCATCCACCCGACAATGTGGAAAATTGCCCAGGTATGTCCTGTCCACAAAAAGCAGGACAAATCCAATCCGGCCAATTACCGCCCCATCAGTCTACTCTCAATCATCAGCAAAGTGATGGAAGGTGTCGTCGACAGTGCTATCAAGCGGCACTTACTCACCAATAACCTGCTCACCGATGCTCAGTTTGGGTTCCGCCAGAACCACTCGGCTCCAGACCTTATTACAGCCTTGGTCCAAACATGGACAAAAGAGCTGAATTCCAGAGGTGAGGTGAGAGTGACTGCCCTTGACATCAAGGCAGCATTTGACCGAATGTGGCACCAAGGAGCCCTAGTAAAATTGAAGTCAATGGGAATCAGGGGGAAAACTCTCCAGTGGCTGGAGTCATACCTAGCACAAAGGAAGATGGTGGTGGTTGTTGGAGGCCAATCATCTCAGCCCCAGGGCATTGCTGCAGGAGTTCCTCAGGGCAGTGTCCTAGGCCCAACCATCTTCAGCTGCTTCATCAATGACCTTCCCTCCATCATAAGGTCAGAAATGGGGATGTTCGCTGATGACTGCACAGTGTTCAGTTCCATTCGCAACCCCTCAGATGCAGCAAGACCTGGACAACATCCAGGCTTGGGCTCATAAGTGGCAAGTAACATTCGCGCCAGATAAGTGCCAGGCAATGACCATCTCCAACAAGAGAGAGTCTAACCACCTCCCCTTGACATTCAACGGCATTACCATCGCCGAATCCCCCACCATCAACATCCTGGGGGTCACCGTTGACCAGAAACTTAACTGGACCAGCCATATAAATACTGTGGCTACGAGAGCAGGTCAGAGGCTGGGTATTCTGCGGCGAGTGACTCACGTCCTGACTCCCCAAAGCCTTTCCACCATCTACAAGGCACAAGTCAGGAGTGTGATGGAATACTCTCCACTTGCCTGGATGAGTGCAGCTCCAACAACACTCAAGAAGCTCGACACCATCCAAGATAAAGCAGCCCGCTTGATTGGCACCCCATCCACCACCCTAAACATTCACTCCCTTCACCACCGGCGCACTGTGGCTGCAGTGTGCACCATCCACAGGATGCACTGCAGCAACTCGCCAAGGCTTCTTCGACAGCACCTCCCAAACCCGCGACCTCTACCACCTAGAAGGACAAGGGCAGCAGGCGCATGGGAACAACAACACCTGCACGTTCCCCTCCAAGTCACACACCATCCCGACTTGGAAATATATCGCCGTTCCTTCATTGTCGCTGGGTCAAAATCCTGGAACTCCCTTCCTAACAGCACTGTGGGAGCACCGTCACCACACGGACTGCAGCGGTTCAAGAAGGCGGCTCACCACCACCTTCTCGAGGGCAATTAGGGATGGGCAATAAATGCCGGCCTTGCCAGCGACGCCCACATCCCGTGAACGAATAAAAAAAATTTTTTTTTTAAAATAAGGCACTGGAATATCCATATCTGTTCTACTAACTTGCTTCTCTTGGATGGGTTAAACAGTAGCTTCATCTTGGAAAACTGTAGATGATAATATTGGCTGGCTTGTTTCTCTAGATTAGGATCTGATAATCGCCAATTATTGATGTCACATATGAAATAACTATCATTTCAATGATTCCCTAAAATTTCCTTAAACTTACCCAAAAAGTCATAGTTTGGAAAATATTTTTAACATTTATTTTTTCCATTGACATACCCATGGTAGACAGTCAACTTGGAGCCAGGGAAGGAAATCCAAGAATAACTATTGGCAATAAAAGCACAAGCTCCTATGTTATAGTGTTCAAATCATAAAGCAGGAATGTTCCTCGAATTCCGAGTGCATATTTTTGGAAAGGCCATATTCCTTGCACTGAACTGGGTGGTTCATTTTCAAGCTTCAAAAGATGTGTGCTGTAATCCTCTCAAGGACGTAATTCATTTGCCTGTCAATTATGTTCCTATTTCGACCTCTGTATAGGACAGTACTATCGAAAGCACTGTATTTTTTTTTGGATGGTACATTCCACACCACATACATCCAACTTTGAAAAGGAAGTGATTAACCCTGCCATTAAACTAATACAGTATACCTTTGTAACAAAATTTCTTGTGATTGTCATCTATGTCAAATCTGTCCTGTACGTTGTGACTGTCAAGTCTGTTGTCGACATCGACTGTTGGTTAATTATCTTCTTTCTTAATGGTTCAGTATTTAATTCTCTGCATTATTTTCCTTTCTAATTGGTTATTTCCACTTTTGTTTTTCACCAATTGTATCACCTAAAGCCTCCTCTCCCATTTCAATTTTCAATCACACGCCACCAAAAACAAAATTCATCAAAATAACGTCACAGGGAAATAAAATTCTATGAGATACAACCCATACAATAGTTCCTCACCCACTGCGTCACATACCCCTAAAAATAACATTTATTATATCAACATAAAAAATTGACAAATTTACCCATAACTTCCAGCAACTTATCTATCCTTTCCACAAACAGCACAATACACTCTACTGGGCCTCGGACTTCCCTCTCCTCAATACTTCATGGTCCTCACACAGTCAGCTGAATCTTTACATTCAGTAGCCTCCCAGCATGATCCAGTGCGCAATCGTGAATGACACAACAATTCCCAGAAGTCACTGAGCAGCTGGGATTCCTTTGCAGATACGAATGGTCAGCTGACACCTTTCATATGTGCAAACTGCCCTCGTGACTTCAGACGAGATCAGAATTCCCAGAAGCCACTGCTTCTGATGGGGATTCCACTGCATGCACGAACTGACCAGCTAAATTCCCAAATTTATTTAACTATTTTTGAACCCCATGCTTATGAAAAACAAATAGAAAGCAGATGAGGATAAAAACCAGGCCAGAAGAAGTACAATGTACAGCTAATTAATGGAAAAAAAACTTTTATTTATATAGCACCTTTCACATCCTCAGGATGTCCAAAGCGCTTCAGAGCCATTGAATTATTTGTGAAGTGTAGTCATTATTGTTTTATAGGAAAACCTGGCAGCCTATTCATGCACAACAAGACCCCACTAACAGCAATGAGATGAATGACCATTTAATCTGTTTTGCTGGTGTTGGTTGAAGAATAAATGTTGGTCAGGACATTGTGAAAATTCCCCAGCTCTTCTTCCAATTGTACCATGGGGATCGAATTAAATCATAATACAGCTGGAGAAAGAAAATTATAAACTAAAATATTATCAGAGAAAGAAAGGGAAGGGAAAGAGCTCACAGAGTAAGAAAAATGGTTTGGAGGAAGAGGGAATAAGCTGGATGACAACAAGGACTCCAATTCCAATGAAGACTCATTGAGTGCTGCCCATCAGCAACGGTGGGAGAGATAAGATCCCAATCCATACAAGTCCATGAGCTATGCCATACATGCTCAACTATTCTTTGTAAGAATTTAATGCAGAGTGTTTGATTTACTTTTTGCTCTATGTTTGTGTTACTTATATTTTCTTCTCTTGCTGCTTTCCACGTCTTACCACCCAAAAATAATATACTGCCAAAACTGCAGGCAAGTAATCTCTTCAGGCCTCCAAAGGTATTATTCTGTAACCGTCCTTTGCATAAGATGTTAAACCAAGGTCCTCGTCTGTTTGTTTAGGTGAACATTAAAAAACTGAAATGGCAGATTTGTTTTATGGAAGGATGAGATCGTTTGGCTGATGGGCTTTCTTCATTGAAACTTATTTTAAAAAGATCTTAAAACTTATTAGAAGATATTTAAAAGCCCACAGAGTTTGTTTGGCTCTGATCTTCCCTCCCACTTCCCCGTGGTCCATGCATTAAGCCCATGCTCAGCTCCTGTTCTTAAGCACACGGTTGAGATAGGGAACTTGCACACCTAAGAATGCTAGGCTTAAAGCCACATCTCAACACTTTACAGCATGCATTCTCATTGCCTCAAAAATCTGCACTGCCACAGCACCCTGATGTACTGCTGTTTCAATTTTCAGTAGTTCTGAAAATCAACCTGTGTTTAGGGCCACATGGAGGATAGTACAGCTGTAAAGTGTCAAACTCTTGAAAATCATAACAGGGCAGAGCACGAAACAACCATTTCTAGACAATTTTTGTTCTAATAACGATAAATGAAGATTGGAAGCATGCGAAAATTCTTGGGGGAGACGAGTTGAACACACAGAAAATGAGGGAATTAAAAATAATATTCCTTCATAATTTCCAGCATTTTCCAGAAAATCTATTGTTTATTACTATTTTAACTTTGAGTTTATATTAGCATTCTGGAAGACAACATAAAATTTTCATCACTTTCAACAGCAATTAAAGGATAAAGTATTATTACATTACCACATACTATCCAAGGATGATTTTAGGCCTTATAAAATCTGATTTACTTTGGGGGAAGACAAAAATAGAAATAACTTAAATATGACTTCAAAATTGAACTTGAAGATGTTGCCACCAGTCATCACAGGTGCTCCATAGTTTTTCTGAAGATAATCATGAAATTAATCTGTACACACCGAAATCTTGGGAAAGGCTCCACGTATACCTTGTTGCAGGGAATCTAATAATCCAAACACTCGCTCTATGATTTAAGTGCCCCTTTTCCCAAATCAAACAATGTGGTTAACAAGAATACATTGTTTTCATTTACAATCTGACATCCGTTTTGGGACAAAGACTTCAAAAGTACATGAAACACGTAATGTGAAGCAAGGTATATTGGGTCTTATACAATGTGGAGAAAAGTTATATACAACAGTAAATGGCAAAAGTTCTCTAGCTGACCAAACAGCAATGAGACAGCTGTAATAACATTTCAAATGGTACTTAAGTAATGTTTCTTGTCTGATAAATACACATGCAGATTTTTACTTGGAAAGCTCCATTGTGTTAAATGTCATTTCAAACACCAAGTCCTTTTTACTTTTAAGTTTGTTTATTCGATTCCCACTTCTCCAATACACATATGTGTGTGCACGCGTGCACTCACACACACAAATCCATTTTATGAGTCCCTTACTCCTATTACAATGAACTCCTCAACAAGACATCAGAAAAATGAACTATTTATTCCATTGGGTTTCAACCCTGAAGGTGGTCCACAAATCATATGCTGCAGTAGGAGGTAGATGAAAGCCACAGGATCTAAGTTCCTCTCTGTATAGTGTGCCCTCAAATGCAATTCTATGCCAAATGTAATGGGCAATTTAACCATTCTTCTTGGACATGCTGTATAAATATGAACATGAATCTGTTACTGGTGATGCATTGGAATTTCATTGTGTTCTGCTACAGAGCAGATATGTAGTTAGCAATTTGAAGTTTTCACCTTACCCCCTCCCCCAGCACCACCTGGTCTACCATCCCTCCAGTTCAATGCTTGCAGATACCACCCTTGCAGACATCACAGTACTTGCTGCTTCCTATCCTCAAGGTAAATAAAACGGTGAAGAACAAACGGCAATCCAGAGCTCTCCCTTTGGGAATAATACGGAAATAAATTTATGTGCAGTTGCATACATCCTCTACCCCTTCTTACAATCATATTACACAGGAGTAGCAATATGATGGTTTCTGCGATTCCCCATACAACAAGCTTCCAATCTCAATCATGCAGTCAGCCAGGAACATCAAGTGGAGATTTGGCATTTTACCTCAGGGAAGGAAAATTGGAAACCAAGTAACCTCAGGCTGGGAACATGATTCCTTCTCTTCTTCATAGTTTTGTTTTGCAAACAGATTTTTAAAGAGATAAAGGATAAAAAAATAATACAAGTTACAAAAAGGACAAAACACAAATTGCAAGCCATCTGGAGAAGGCAACAAGTGGAAGCCAGGTGCTTCCCCATAGGATAGGCAAGAATAAATAAATTAAAAAAAAGGAGAATGAGCCAAGAAGGACTCCAGCTTCAAGCAGATCTATCTGCACAAGACCACAGCAAACCCATCCTAATTTAACCCAACACACCCCATCTCCCAATTCATATGCAAGCACTTACATGTAGAGTATTTGTACATAAGGGGTGAAATTGTCCTCAAGATACTTCCCAGGGACATGCAGTCTGATTTCTTTGAACATTTTGACTGGCTCAACTTATCAGCATGGGAGAGAAGTGGGAGGGAATTAATTTACTGATGAGACATCGGCCGTCTGCTCTGTGTATATTTATACTCAGCGATTAATGTTTTTTTCTCCCCCTTGCATTCAGTTTACATTTCAGGTTGTACTTTCTAACGTTGTTAACTACAGACACACAAGACACTGAAATAAATCATTTTTGAAACGCCTAGCACCCTGAAGACAACATGACACAGGGCCCACTGGCTCCTCCTCCTCCCCAAACAAACATGGGGCCGATTTTTTTCTTCTGCCGCAAGTCACGTCTACAAGATTAAGAACTGGTGCTAATTTTGCCTGTCCGGTAGGGATAATTTTGACTTTGACCGATAGTGTAAAACGGGTGATATCGAATCAGCTGCCCGTTATACATAGCTCTCGATTTTAATTTCCATTGATATCACAGTTACTCGTTACTGGCAGCCCTCTTGTGGCTCATCCAATTGACAATTCTTTATGTGTGAGCCCAAGGAGTGAGTGACATTAGGTTAATCAAGCATGGGGGTATTACAGCTAAGTCCGATCCTGTCCACTTTCCATTGCAAAGTGACTGGGGTCAGTACATTGTGATCAGCATTCAGAACTCTGGGAAACTCATCCCCTCCCTAGCCAACGTAGTGCTCCACCGTGTAGTGGACTGACTGAGCAGAGTTATAATTGCAGTCGGGTCCCGATCATGTCATTGAGGCATGACATGCATATGTAAGGAAGGACCCCACCGGCTTTGGGCAGGTGACTTTGCCACCTGCTCAGGAAAATCGGTTAAAATTGTGATCAGCAGGATCCTGGTGGCTCCAGGGCGGGTCAGTAACTTGAGGCATTTTAACTGCCAACCCTCACTGTTTCTGCCGGGCGGGTAGGGTTAAAATCGCCCCCAGCTAACTTACAGTTTTGAAGTTGGGACCATTTGGATCTGTAAAACTCAGTACCAACGAATTGCATTTACCCACTGTACCACCCTGAAAATTAATCTTAATACCACAATTATTTCATTATGAAGACACATGGTTGTTACACAAGGAAATTGCTCTGGAATTGTGATATTTATTTTCTATTTTCTCCCCTCTCACCTCATTCAGAATTGTCCTGTGTCACACCTCATTCCCCCGTCTGGATGATTGGATGATTACCTAATCTTAGGTCTTTACTGCGACAGCTCTGTACCCAGCTGTTTGAACCTCTGTGAGAGCACCTGGTAGATACTTACTCTGATTTTCCCTCATTCCCTGATGGGATACCATTCAGAATTACCCTGTCTCTTACTCCCTGTCCTTACAGCTGGTACTGGGAGCATGGCCAAGAACCTGCCAAGGCATGTCAGGGAATCAAAATGCCAAGTTACCATCCTGAAAAACGTTTTATTTTGTTCTGACTCACCTAATAATTTCTCCTTCAAAGAAGTAAAAAAAAATTGTATTTCACTACCTTCAGTGTCACCTCTATTTATACTTTGAGTCACACAAGAGGATTAGAATAAATGGCTTTAGTCACAACATATAAAGATGATTCTTTCAGCACAATTAGAAATAGAACTCTCGAACCAATTTGCTGGATGATCAAAGGCCAGACCCACCCACCATCACCGTATCACTACCTCTGTCATAGCAACGTACTCGGCAGAATGACATTAAAAGATTAGGCAATGGATGCAACTGAGGCTTTCAAATCAATAATTCATCAAAAAATGATAGTATTCTCTGCTCCTTGGCTGTTTGTAATGTTTTCCTGCAGGTGACATCCATATTTAGCTCTCGTCAGGCATGCAAACTGCATGTACAATCAAAGGTGTGCACTCAGCACTGCAGCAGCACACAGCAGAATCTGCAGATTATGTTTCAGTGTTCTTTCATTTAAGTTTCAATCTGCCAGTTTTCTTACACAGTTCCTTGGAATATCGCCCGTTGAGACTTGGTAAATTAATCTAACCTATTCTGACAACAGGCCCATTTCTACCGCTTCTGGCTTCCCAGAAATTCAGGTTTGTCCCAAATTTATGTGACATGTGTTGGAGTTCCAGTGGTAGTTTGGGCACTTTATGCCTCCCTTGAGTGCTATGTTAGAACTGCTTCTTGTCAGTTGTGCCCAATGGTGAGAGCAACATTGCAGGATCATTCCAAATGACAACACAAAGCAAATACAATGCACAGACAAGGAAGGGCAACTAAAACAGTCAGAAAGCTTTGTAAAAATGTATTTCCTTTCTGTTTATGTAAACCATACAGCTAATTAAAAACTATGTGGTATAAATTTAATACATGGCATCAAGTTGACATATCAGAGGAAAATAAACCACTTGTAGTGAGGACCACAAAGCTCAGTTGGTTTTGGCAGAGTTAATGGGTGATGTAGCCCCTCGTTTACAAATCCTTCAAGTCAAAATAAACATCACAGTGTAAATTTATTTACCTCTGGTCTTGAGTTAACATTAAGAATTCTGGGCACCTTCTTCAAAACCAGTTTTAAAATATCTCTCAAACAAATGGATTGCAACAATTTTTTTTAACTGAGGATGAGACAAAACACAGTAGATTTTCTTGCCCTGTCCCCCACCCTGGCTCTGTACAGAGGCAACATATCCAAAGTGTGCTGTTCCTGTTCAGCGCCAGGGCAGAAGGGAAGAGGACCCAAGGGGACCTCTGGAACAGGCCCTTCCCTTGGCAGAGCCGACTACCATTGGAAGGGGCAGGAAACTGAGGCACAGTTGCAGACGTCTCAGACCTGCAGTTTTGTAACAGGCTTTCAAGATCGGAATCTTCTGACTGCCAGTGGAGATCAGAATGCCCTGATTACATTGATACATCCTGTATCAAAACTCTGGATAGGGACCTGCCTTGAATCTTCAGCTTGCCTCCAGGATCTCTGTAGAGTCTCAGGTTGATGAGAGCTCAGGCCATATGACAGCTATGTCTCTTGAGGCACGCCTGTGCTGGGGTGAGAGTTTATAACGGAAAACCAGGTAGGAGGCCTGGAACGCCTTCTGCTGTCCCATTTGCATGGCTCTAACAGGTCCGCACCTACTCTAGGTGCAGGCCCAGCGCCATCCCCTCCCAGGATGTACCTGGAAATCCTGGGGCAAAATAAAAGGGGTGGAGCCCTTCCAAAATGGGGCTTCGTTCCTTTTTCTTGATTTTTCCCCAAGGAAACGGGCATTCCCCATGGGTAAGGGTCACGACAATTCGCCCCAACATTTTCAGGGTTGGTGGTCAAGAAATATTGGTGGAGTTCAGGAAAGGGGCAGGACTGTAAATGCACAAAACAATATTTGCAGTAATCAGGGGCTAGATATTCCAATGAATTTCCACTTATTTTTGATTGGGTTCTGAATGGGCAGGAGTGGGCAATGTGGCAGCGAACTGCCCCAACAGCTGCCTGATTTCTGCTTCCATTACTGGGATTTTCTGCCAGAAGTGGAAGCAGGTGATAAAGATGTTAATCCATATTTGGGCAAGAGGCCATTTTCAAATGATAGTGGGAATATATCATCCAACCTATTTCCCATCATTACAACAACAATAAGTTGCATTTATATAGTTCCTTTAACATAGAAAAACATCACAAGGTGCTTCATAGGAGTGTTATCAAACAAAATTTGACACCGAGCCACGTAACGAGATATTAGGACAGGTGACCAAAAGCTTGGTCAAAGAGGTAGGTTTTAAGGAGTGGTTTTAAGGAGTGTTTTCAAGGAGGAGAGAGTTGGAGAGGCAGAGAGGTTTAAGGAGGGAATTCCAGAGTTTAGGACGTAGGCAGCTGAAGGCACGGCCACCAACGATGGAGCAATTAAAATTGGGGATGCACAAGAGGCCAGAATTGGAGGAACGCAGAGATCTCGGATGGTTGTAGGGCTGGAGAAGGTTACAGTGATAGGGAGGGGCGAGGTCAAAGAGGGATTTGAAAACAAGAATGAGAATTTTAAAATCGATGCGATCCCAGACCGGGAGCCAATGTAAGTCACCGAGCACAGGGGTGATGGGTGAATGGGACTTGGTGCAAGTTAGGATCTGGGCAGCAGAGTTTTGGATGAGCTCAAGTTTTTGGAGGGTGGAAGATGGGAGGCTGGCCAGGAGAGCATCGTCAAATCTAGAGGTAACAAAGGCAGGGATGAGGGTTTCAGCAGCAGATGAGTTGAGGCGGGGCAGAGATGGGTGATGTTACGGAGGTGGAAGTCTATTATTATTGTCCATGTAATGCTGAGCATTCCTGGCATCCAGCATTGCTAAGGCATTGGAGGAGGGCTTTAAATATTAAAGGTCCGCTAACCCACAGAGTGAACGACTGCAGCAAGCAAGGTGTGCTTTTCAAAAATATAAATACAAAAATAAAAAAGTCTCCTTCCAGCCCCGGCAGTCCTGAGCTGTGCTATGCTGCGGTAGGTGACCCAGCAGTTTTCCTCCCACCCAACCTGAGTTAGGTGACCCAGGGCATTGCAAACACTGCTGGAAGCCTGCCTCAAAAATTTAAATGAGCCTGACCTTGGAAGATCTGCCGAAACCAGAGAGCAGGGGAATGGGTGGATGAAAATCTAGGCTCAGGTGTATGCAAATATTACCGTTTTGTCCTCGAGTACTGGAGGGAAATGTTTGGATTTTTTGCAATGCTTCGGCATAGGAAGATTACAGCACAGAAGAACAAGTGGAAAAGTCAGTAGTCAGATAACATTGCATTTTCTAAATTAATAATAGTGTCAAAAGCATTAGCAGCTGACAATTTTCAACAATTTTAATATAAACTGGCAATTCCCAGCCTACTCACTCCGATGTACAAACAAACAAAAATGTCGGACATGAAAAGACCAGCTGGTTCAATCCTGTCCCAAGCAGTCATGATCCAATTGAGCATCATGATCCCCAATGTCTCCCCCCACCCACCAGCAGCCACAAAATCTGCTGGGAGAGGCAAAAAGAAAACAAATAAAAAAGCTTAGGCCAATTCAGGGGGGTTCGAACAAAAGAATTAAGAGGAGTAGGCCATTCGGCCCCTCGAGCTGGCTCTGCCATTTGATAAGATCATGGCTGATCTGATTGTGACCTCAACCCTACTTTCCCGTCTACCCACTATAATCTTTGACTTCCTTGTTAATCAGGAATCTATTTAACTCAGCCTTAAAAATATTCAATGACCCTGCCTCCACCACACTCTGGGGAAGGGAGTTCCACAGACTCATGACCCTCAGAGAAAAAATTTCTCCTCATCTCCGTCTTAAATGGGAGACCCCCTATTTTTAAACTGTGGCCCCGAGTTCTAGTCTCTCCCACAAGGGGAAACATCCTCTCAGCATCTACCCTTTCTAGTCCCCTCAGGAGTTTGTATGATTCAATAAGATCAACTCTCATTCTTCTAAACTCCAATATATACAGGCACAACTTGTCCAACCTTTCCTTATAAGATAACCCCCTCATCCCAGGAATCAGTTGAGTGAACCTTCTCTGAACCCCTCTAAAGTAATTAAGTCTTTTCTTAAATAGACCAAAACAGCACACAGTATTCCAGATGTGGTCTCACCAATGCCCTGTGCAACTGTAGCAAAACATTTTTTTTATTTGTTCATGGGATGTGGGTGTCGCTGGCAAGGCCAGCATTCATTGCCCATCCCTAATTGCCCTCGAGAAGATGGTGGTGAGCCGCCTTCTTGAACCGCTGCAGTCCGTGTGGTGAAGGTTCTCCCACAGTGCTGCTGGAAGGGTGTTCCAGGATTTTGACCCAGCGACGATGAAGGAATGGCAATATATTTCGGAGTCAGGATGGTGTGTGACTTGGAGGGGAATGTGCAGGTGGTGTTGTTCCCATATGCCTGCTCCCTTGTCCTTCTAGGTGGTAGAGGTCGCGGGTTTGGGAGGCGCTGTCGAAGAAGCCTTGGCGAGTTGCTGCAGTGCATCCTGTGGATGG
This sequence comes from Heptranchias perlo, assembly GCF_035084215.1. Taxonomy (NCBI): domain Eukaryota; kingdom Metazoa; phylum Chordata; class Chondrichthyes; order Hexanchiformes; family Hexanchidae; genus Heptranchias; species Heptranchias perlo. The sequence goes on from NC_090326.1 coordinate 82,558,056, forward strand.
TACACACTGCAGCCACGGTGCGCCGAAGGTGAAGGGAATGAATGTTTAGGGTGGTGGATGGGGTGCCAATCAAGTGGGCTGCTGTGTCCTGGATGGTGTTGAGCTTCTTGAGTGTTGTTGGAGCTGCACTCATCCAGGCAAGTGAAGAGTATTCCATCACACTCCTGACTTGTGCCTTGTAGATGGTAGAAAGGCTTTGGGGAGTCAGGAGGTGAGTCACTCGCCGCAGAATACCCAGCCTCTGACCTGCTTTTGTAGCCACAGTATTTTATATGGTTGGTTCCAGTTAAGTTTCTGGTCAACGGTGACCCCCAGGATGTTGATGGTGGGGGATTCGGTGATGGTAATGCCGTTGAATGTCAAGGGGAGGTGGTTAGACTCTCTCTTGTTGGAGGTGGTCATTGCCTGGCACTTGTCTGGTGCGAATGTTACTTGCCACTTATAAGCCTAAGCCTGGATGTTGTCCAGATCTTGCTGCATGCTGGCACGGACTGCTTCATTATCTGAGGGGTTGCGAATGGAACTGAACACTGTGCAATCATCAGCGAACATCCCCATTTCTGACCTTATGATGGAGGGAAGTTCATTGATGAAGCAGCTGAAGATGGTTGGGCCTAGGACACTGCCCTGAGGAACTCCTGCAGCAATGTCCTGGGGCTGAGATGATTGGCCTCCAACAACCACTACCATCTTCCTTTGTGCTAGGTATGTCTCCAGCCACTGGAGAGTTATCCCCCTAGTTCCCATTGACTTCAATTTTACTAGGGCTCCTTGGTGCCACACTCGGTCAAATGCTGCCTTGATGTCAAGGGCAGTCACTCTCACCTCACCTCTGGAATTCAGCTCTTTTGTCCATGTTTGGACCAAGGCTGTAATGAGGTCTGGAGCCGAGTAGTCCTGGCGGAACCCAAACTGAGCATCGGTGAGTAGGTTATTGGTGAGTAAGTGCCGCTTAATAGCACTGTCGATGACACTTTCCATCACTTTGCTGATGATTGAGAGTAGGCTGATGGGGCGGTAATTGGCCGAATTGGATTTGTCCTGCTTTTTATGGACAGGACATACCTGGGCAATTTTCCACATTGTTGGGTAGATGCCAGTGTTGTAGCTGTACTGGAACAGTTTGGCTAGAGGCGCGGCTAGTTTTGGAGCACAAGACTTCAGCACTAGAGCCGGGATGTTGTCTGGGTCCATGGCCTTTGCTGTATCCAGTGCACTCAGCCGTTTCTTGATATCACGTGGAGTGAATCGAATTGGCTGAAGACTGGCTTCTGTGATTGTGAGGGTATCGGGAGGAGGCCTTGCAATATATGACAACATTCCATTTGCCTTCCTAAACACTTGCTGTAACTGCATACTAACTTTTTGTGATTCATGTACTAGGACACCCAGATCCCTCTGTACCTCAGAGTTCTGCAATCTCTCTCCATTTAAATAATATACTGCTTTACTATTCCTCCTGTCAAAGTGGACAAGTTCACACTTTCCCATATTATACTCCATCTGCCAAATTTTTGCCCACTCACTTAACCTACCTATATCCCTTTGCAGACTCCTTATGTCCTCTTCACAACTTACTTTCCAACCTACCTTTGTGTCATCAGCAAATTTAGTAACCATACTTTCGGTCTCTTCATCCAAGTCATTGATATGGATTGTAAATAGTTGAGGCCCAAGCAATGATCCCTGTGGCACTCCACTCGTTACATCTTGCCAATCTGAAAATGACCCATTTATACCTACTCTCTGTTTCCTGTTCGCTAACCAATCCTTTATCCATGCTAATATGTTACCCCCTACACCATGAGCTCTTATTTTGTGTAGTAGCCTTTGATGTGGCACCTTGTCAAAAGCTTTCTGGAAATCCAAGTACATCACATCCACAGGATCCCCTTTATCCACGTTGCTTGTTACTTCCTCAAAGTGAGAGGGTAAAATTGTGGATTCCCCTCTCCGACCCTCAAGGATAATCAAATTCCAGGAAACTACAGTGACCATGAGTAATGTTGCCCCACCCATCTCTTTTATGCTGTGATATGCTTTGGCTCAGCATCCAATTCTCGTTCTTCCTCTGTGAAGCACCTAAGACAATTTTCTACATTAAATGCAATTTGTTCTTGTAGTATGAAAAATATTTTCAAAAGGGAATTGGATACATACTTAAAAAGGAAAAATTTGCAGGGCTATGGGGAAAGAGCAGGGGAGTGAGACTAATTGGATAGTTCTTTCAGAGAGCCAGCACAGGCACGATGGGCCAAATGGCCTCCTTCTGTGCTGTATGATTCTATGACTACTAAATAATTACAGATAAGATGAAAGCTTTTTGCTTTTTTTCAGTTTAAAGACAACTTATTCATTCTGATGCTGCTAGTTACTATGATTATTTTATATTCATCTAAAGAAATATAAAGGAGGAAACTAACTAACTAATCATTTGTTTTCCAATGCACAAAAAGGATCCTCTGTGAAGTGTTCCTCCAGGAGGAAAGCTCGTGGACATAAATATAATCTGCTGTATTATGAAAATATCCCTCTTAGGTAATTAGCTCTTTTTGAAATATTCAGCCCCAAATGTCATTAAGATTCTCACTAAGAGAAAACATTCCAGATTATTAATCCAATTTTCCTTCCATTATAATTAAAACAAAATTTTAAACCTTGCAAAATAAGAAAAAAAGAAAAGGAAACAATCTTATGAAACCCAATATTTTAATTATGTAAAAACGTATTACATGTCATTCGTCAGTACTGTTCCCACTTTATTCATTTTTCTCATTAAAATTTAAATTAAAATGTAAATGAAGTAAAGCTCTCTATTGTGACAGCCTTTCTCAATAAGTATCTATATTTCTATATATAAACCAGGCTAAGGTCACTTTTATAGCCCTAGGGGAATATTAAACACAAAAACTGCAATTGCTATTTGTTCTATCTTGCTGTTGGGCTACAAGCTTTTATCAGTACACGAACAAGCTAATAGTGTTAGCCAGTACTGGAACAATGACTGCAGGCAAGTGGCCTTTTGTTGTACTCCTTCTACTGCTACTGAAACTCATCCATGGTGAGGTAACCGACAACATTAAGATGAATTTACTCTTTCTTCACGATGATAACTTCAATAGAACTATTTCATCTCCCATGGCATTACTCAGAAAAATAAAAATTCTGAGTTCCATCCTGTGCCTCAACTTGCCTCTAATTCTTTCTTTCTGTCTCTCTCCCTCTGTCTTTTATCTTCCACTCATTTTCTCTCTCTGTAAGATTGTCACACACTTTCTCCTTGTTCACTCCAGTTTGTCTACAACACCTTTTCTCACTCTCCTTCCATCTCCCCTCACTCATGTGTCACTCCCATTGTGTCTATATACCCCTCACACATTTACTTTTACTGAATTACTGAGTTCCAGACAATGCAAATGAGGACAGGATTGTGCTCTGCTGTCATGTCCCCTCCAGTTGAATAGTCCCTACCCACACACACTGTCCAGGTTCACAGTGATCACTTGGAGAAAATACTGGAGGACACCTGAAGTTCATCTTTGCAAATGCTCCTGTGCACACCAGACGGACAGACCTGGCAACCAGTAATGAGCAATTCTCAGGTAATTAGTAAGCAATTTCATGACAGATCTCAGACTGGGGATGCATTGCACTCTCAAAGTTACCATTAGGGGGAAACAGTTACCTTCTGGCTTCAAATCAAACTGCAAATTAGAACATTTTCTTTCCCTAGTACTGGATATCTGAAACAGAATCCCTGCAAAAGCAGCTGATATCATGTTGATAAACTCCTTTAACAACAAAAGCTGGATGAGTATCTGGAATAATGACTGGAATAAATATAACAGGATTAACAACTATAAGAAAGCATAAACAGAGATTATCAAATAGACTATGGAACACTACAGTTCCTGTGTTGGTGGGACCATGGAAACGACAGCTGTAGAAAGCAGCTTATTAAGTTTGAATAATGGGGGATTAAGTGTAGATTGATATTGTGGAGGTGGTTCTGGAGTTGAGGCCAGTGACACAGGGTAGATTGTACAGGCTATGGAAGGAGCAGGTTTGTTAGGCTGAGAGGCCTTTTCTTGCTCCATGTTTTCTTACATTCCAGATTTAAGCACCATAAATGTTTTGCAGAATCATCTGCACAAGACTGGTGCACAACATCAATTTGCATTTATATAGCACCTTTAAATTAGAAAAAACATTGCGAGGTGCTTTAAAAAATACAGTATACACAATAATTCCAGTAGTGGGTCATTTAAATATTAGGCACAGGTGTCCGTGACTGTACCAGCAATATTGGAGCACCTCTCCGTGGGCCTGATGGGATTTTGGAGCGGCACCTTGCTGCTGCATTTTTGCTGGGGGGGGTGGGGGGGGGGAGGAGTGCATAGGCTGGAATGGTCGAAGATCTAAAGGGCACAAATATACTCCCAGCTGCTCCCTCATTGGAAGGCCCCATATCCAGACAGCAATCCATCTCTCTTGGATCAATTGCCTTTCGATTATGGCATTGTGGGTCCCACATATGGCCTGTACAGAAAGTGCACCTCATACCTATTGTTGGCCATACAGGAGGAGTAACTGGTGAGATATGAGAGGAAGCCCAGGATCTTGCTAGTCATGCCCCAAAAGTAATATTGGGACGGGGAGGGCATTGGGCAGAAGTGCCTAACCTACCCCCCACCCCCCACTTCCCACTTCCCATCAGAATTTTTCCTCTGAGCTTAAGAAAAATGATAGAAACCTAGAAGAAATTGGTTCCACCCCAATTCCCTGCCCCTCCACTCCCACTACGCTGGACTTTCACTCCCCGAAACAGTCACATTTCTAGGCTTGTGTCTTTAAAGATATGCATGAAAGAAACACAGATCTCACAATACTGTATCAATTAATGAACAAAAAGAGAGATAAAGGTTGACATACCATCCAAAAAAAGCAAGCACTTCTAACTTTACCCTTATCTAAAAATATAGCTACAGTCTTTAATTTAGCATTTGGTAACAGCATCTTAAGAGATAGCTATTTCTATTGAAACCACAGTAAAAGGAAACCACACTGACAAGCACTAAGATATCAGAAATTAAACTGAAAGAGCCTGAACCTAATATTAAACCATGAGTTTTTTATTCGTTAGTCTAATCGCAGCACAACCTTACTCAAACACATTTATAGTCACAGAAAAAAAACTAAGCCCTCTCATTAAGTTACACCAAAGTTAGAATTAGGCTGTAAGGTTTAGGTCAAGAGTAAAACATGAGTCATTTACAAACATCATCAGAACATGCTTTATGGATTAACTGTATGTTTCTAATACTTTTTTCATTTAGTATAATATAAAACTGATCAAAATTCATAGTTGTAGGTGATCTGGCTGAAGATACACCTTAACAGCAAGTGATATCTGACGGTAGGAAGCGAGAGTTGGTGACAGCCTGAATGCCATGATCTGCAGTGAGTTGGAAATCACCTGTGGTGGTTCCTTTATTGGACATCATACATTTACACCACTATTTTAAGTAATTAATTACTTTTAATCACTTAATGAACTTCAGTGATTATATAAAAATCATTCATCCTTCAGCTTCAATCTCATTACGCAACAGTGACTGGCATAAAAAGCACTCAATAAAATGACTCCATCAATTCTGAACAATATATTGTAAAGTTAAAATTAATATACATATGGCTTGGAGTATTATAATCTCTTTGAGGGGTTCTGGTGACAATTATAAAGAGGTAAGCTTTAGTGGTTTATAAAGTCCCCTGTGAGATTACTACCATGCAATCACTCCCAGCTATCGACTATTCTCTATTTACTTCATGGTTTGACAACAAGTTACTCACTTATCTGGATTTATCACATTACTGTAAATGAAATTAAAGGTAACATTGGCCCCAAAAATCCCTTCTGGTGATCAGTATATTAACCGAAGCAGAATCCATATATAGTGGATTGAACATAGAATCATAAAAAATTTACAGCACAGAAGGAGGCCATTTGGCCCATCGTGTCTGCGCCGGCCAAAAATGAGCCACCCAGCCTAATCCCACTTTCCAGCACTTGGTCCATAGCCTTGTAGGTTATGGCACTTCAAGTGTACATCCAAGTACTTTTTAAATGTGATGAGGGTTTCTGCCTCTACCACCCCTTTAGGCAGTGAGTTCCAGACACCCCCACCGCCCTCTGGGTGGAAAAAAATTTCCTCAGCTCTCCTCTAATCCTTCTACCAATCACTTTAAATCTATGCCCCCTGGCCATTGACTTATCTGCTAAGGGAAATAGGTCCTTCCTATCCACTCTATCTAGGTCCTTTGTAATTTTGTACACCTCAATTAAATCACCCCTCAGCCTCCACTGTTCCAAAGAAAACAACCCCAGCCTATCCAATCTTTCCTCATAGCTGAAACATGATCTGTGGAAGTAGTGGGCTTAATGGGCTGAAAGGCCTTTTCTTGCTCATGCTTTCTTCTATTTTTAAACACAAATTTTACACAAAAATGAGTAGAACTTATAAAATGTGGTACTATCTTCAGGTGAGGTATGTGGTGAATTTAATAGGTTTCATCTGCTGAACATTATGAACATGGTAATTGAGAGGTATCAATTGCATGTAGCTGGAGTTCTGCACTGTGAAAGTGACTCATAATTCCAAACTTGGATGAAGATTTTGTTATCTTAGGTCAGCTGTAATAATACATATTACGAGGCGATGGGCTAAAACTGAAGATTATGATTCACTTGGCTGGCCAGCCACTGAATTCTGGTGTAAAAAAATGAACTGAAGTACTAATTTAACATTCTTAGACAGTTAACAGAGCAAAACTATTCAACAACACTGTAAATAAACTCTTAATTTCGAACCATCAACAGGAAAGTTAATAAAGTAACTCTCTAAAACAAATTTTAAATCAGCTGAACCAGCTACTAAATGGCTAGAAGCAGCAATCTAGAAGCTTCTCTGCCGCATTGCTGAAAGACATTGAGCTAATTAAAATACTTGCCTGGTACTATTGATTTTCTCTATGACCTACTGCAGCACAGGACTTGCTGAACATCATACATGTATGCATACACACACCACATGCATACATATATGCATACATACACAGACATACCTACACACACCACATGCTTACCTCGATCATCCAAGGGAAGAGACATCACTGTGCCCGTGTTCATGTTGTGACTTTCTTACTAATGTCAGCTTACATACTTGGACAAATTGCCCTTACATCGCTTGTCAGGGTATGCAAGAATACCCATAATGAACATTCACATAATTACTCGTTTGGTGCACAAGCATCCCTTTTGGATCATGAATTTGCAAACCAGATCCACTTGTTGAATCAAAATAATGAGGAAGACAGTGAATATATTTAACTTAAAAATGTACTTAAAAACTGCAGCATTGTGTGTGGCATAAAGATAATGAGGACAGAGAGAATTTTTTTTATTCGTTCATGGGATGTGGGCGTCGCTGGCAAGCCAAGCATTTATTGCCCATCCCTAATTGCCCTTGAGAAGGTGGTTGTGAGCCGCCTTCTTGAACTGCTGCAGTCCGTGTGGTGAAGGTTCTCCCACAGTGCCGTTAGGTAGGGAGTTGCAGGATTTTGACCCAGTGACGATGAAGAAACGGTGATATATTTCCAAGTTGGGATGGTGTGTGACTTGGAGGGGAACGTGCAGGTTGTGTTGTTCCCATGTGCCTGCTGCCCTTGTCCTTCTAGGTGGTACAGGTCGTGGGTTTGGGAGGTGCTGTCGAAGAAGCCTTGGCGAGTTGCTGCAGTGCATCCTGTGGATGGTATAAACTGCAGCCACAGTGCGCCGGTGGTGAAGGGAGTGAATGTTTAGGGTCGTGGATGGGGTGCCAATCAAGCGGGCTGCTTTATCTTGGATGGTGTTGAGCTTCTTGAGTGTTACTGGAGCTGCACTCATCCAGGCAAGTGGAGAGTATTCCATCACACTCCTGACTTGTACCTTGTAGATAGTGGAAAGGCTTTGGGGGTCAGGAGGTGAGTCACTCGCCGCAGAATACCCAGCCTCTGACCTGCTCTTATAGCCACAGTATTTATGTGGCTGGTCCAATTAAGTTAAATGGAAAGTAAATTCATCAGACTTTTGAAAATATTCAAAAGTTTTGCTCTTCCATTGGCTGCTACTAAAAGAGATGGACTGCTAGCCAAAGCAGACTGTTTGGCCAACAGCTGGTGCAAACAGGCTGCACACACAAAGCATACAAGTTTAAAGTACACATTAGTGCCTTAACGCATTGTACCATCTAAAAATGTTTTGTACAATTAATTACTTTGAAGTGCAGTGACTGTTGTTATATAGCTAAATTATATACACAATTAGAATTGCACAGAAAACCACTAAACATAACAGTGCAGTTAACCACAGTGGTACTGCCCACCTTTAAACTGCATGATCTGACTACAAAGTCTACTCTTCCCTCACATCCCACCCACACAAAAACATTACAATTATGACAGGGACTCAAAGGGCTTCCCTAGATCACCAGGGAATTGGGTACCACAGATTGTTATCTCAAAGAAACATAAGGGGAACTTAACTGCCCCATTAAGACCACAAGGAAAACAGAAGCTTCAGATTCTGGGGGAACCAGGCACATTGACCCAATATGCCACCATAGAAATTAAATGAATCGGACAGACAGGCCAACACCTATTAAAAAATAAATAAACCATCACCTGCCTCTCAGTTACGTGCAACTAGTCATCAACATCAGAAACATGAAATAGGAAAGTATGCATCTTTTGTCACAATTCCAAAATGTCAGCATACATGTGGAGAACGTCCAGAAAAGAAACATTAATTTATATAGCACCTTATCACGTCTCTCGGAAATATCTCAAAGTGCTTCACATACAATGAATTGCTTTGAAATTACATAGAATTTACAGCACCATGCCGTGTTTATGCTCCACACAAGCCTCCTCCCACTCTATTTACTTCATCTTCCCCCATCAGCATTTTTTATTCCTTTCTCCCTCATGTACTTATCTAGCTTCCCCTTACATACATCAATGCCATTTGCTTCAACCACTCCATATGGTAGAAATACAGTTACTCTTATGGTAGGCACACATGGAAGCCATTTGCACACAGCAAGATCCCACAAAGAGTAATAAGATAAATGACTATTTTGAGTAGTGTTGCTTGAGTGAGGAATATTGACCAAAACACTGGGAGAAGTCCTGCTGTTCTTTAACCAGTGCTATAAGATGTTTAACATCAGCCTGTACAGGCAGAGAGGAGCTCAGTTTAATATCTCATCCAAAGAACAACGCCTCTAACAATGCTACACTACCTCAGTACTACACTGGTGTGTCAGCTAAGTGCTAAGTTTTCTCAGTGTATGTGTTCATTGACTTTTAAACACACAGAAACATCACAATTATCTAATTTAGACCACAGTTCAGATTGATTAATGCTCTTCGCTAACATCAGGGATATAACTTATGTTTGGTTTATTCCAAGAATACTGCAAGCTAAGAAATTTGTATGAAATTTGTCAGATTTGTTTACTGGTAGCACTCTGGCCTCAGTCATGGGTTGTGGGTGCAAACTCCATGCCAGGACTTCAGCACATAATCTAGGTTGATGGTCCAGTGCAGTACAGAGGGAGTGCTACGTTAGCAGAGATGCTGTCCTTCATATGAGATCCTAAACTGTGGTCCTGTCTTCTTGAAAGTTAAACATCCCATGGGACTACTTGAAGAAGAGTAGGGAGTTCTCCTGGTGTCTAGGTCAACATTCCTTCCTTAACCAACACCACCAAGAACAGTTTCATCCATCTGGGATCTTATTATGCACAAAATGGCTATCACATTTGTCTATATAATAACAGTAACCAAAATTCAAAATAATTCATTGTGTGTGATGTGCTTTGAGGTGTTTCTGAGTCATGTAATAAGGCACTATATAAATGCAATTCTTTCTGTGCATTTTCCTGATTACTCAGAAATATGTAAAGAATCAGTTTAACAAATGTCAGTCCAAGGAAAGATGTGCATTCAGCTGCAAAGATCTTTCATTATTCAAAACATTAATTTGGTACTAAAAGATGATATGCCAATAATTGCTCTGTTTGTTTTATGAAGGTCATCTATCTAATAAGCAATGACTTTTGTAAATCAGTATCTCTTCTGTTGATCACATGTTATTAACTAGGAGGCAGTTCGGCTTCATGACATTATTATTCATGACAGAAAACTGGTCCAGTGCAGGCTACTAGCACGTAAGCATAAAAGAGAGCCAAGTATTAGAAATGCACCAAGTTTTCATACTTTTAAGCAGTCGCTTAGCATTTAAACTGGACGAAGCACCTGCCATAATTTGCGCCTGGCTTGTGTTTCAACATTCGGTTAAAATGAATGAATTGATTGGGAGTTGTTTCACATGATCACTTAAAAAACTTGTGAACAAGTGAAACTTTCAGCTTGGCTCAGTCAGTAGTACTCTCACCTCTGGGTCAGAAGGTTGTGCATTTAAATTCCACACCAGGACCTAAATGTGGATAACCTAAGCTGAACTCTAGTACAGTACTAAGGGGACTGAGGCAATGTCGGAGGTGCTGTCCTTGAATTGAGATGTTAAACTAGATTTTGTTTACCTGTTTAGGTGAGCATTTAAAAACTATAATGGGAAGGCGGTAATAGTATTCTGGAAGGATGAAATCAAATTGGCAAAAAGGCCTTCCACGTTTAAATCTATTTCATTTATTTTAAGACATCCTTTGTTAAAATTGAATATATCACAGTCCTCTGTTCTAACCGAGATGTTAACCCATTCAAAATAATGTGTAAAGAGAAGGAAGGGAGGAAAGATTCTTCAGAGTAAAACCTTGTGTGTGCAGAATTCTAACAAAATATTGGAAATTATACAAAGGTCATTGGTTTTTGGTCTTTGCTCACAGTAATTTTCTGTGGAGAGATAAGGGGCATGATTTTAACATGGCGGCAGGACCTTAGCTGGAGGGTCAATAATTGGGTGGGAAACACGGAGAAAAAAATCATGCAATTTGCCTAACGATCGTGACTAAATTGAAGCCACTTAACTGAACTTCCGGCTTTCGCGTCCTTAAGCTCCGCAGAGGGTGGACTGTGCACCCGCATAACACATATAAAGCCCACAATTTAAAGGGCCATTTCAACAATGCAATTTGAAGGAGAAAGGAGGCTAAAATCACTATGCAAAGTTCCAGAGCCAAGCCAGTTCCCAGGTTGTCTGACGTTGCCCTGGAGACATTGCTGGGCACAGTGAGAAACAGAAAGGAGGTGCTTTATCCAATCAACTGGAGGAAGAAATCTGGGTCTGTCAGAAAGAAGGCAGTTACTGATTCACCTGCATTCTGTGGTGAACAGTACTCCCTTCACACTGCCCTGCGAAGCCTACTCAGTCACACCAATCCTCACACCCACTTAAGGCTCAGTCTCGAATCACCTTCAGTTTCTGTGCATTTCTTCACCCCCCATTTGTGACCCAGCTCTCCCAGTCACCTCAACCCTGATGCAATGTGAGCAATCTGTCTGATATTCACCCTCTGATGCATCTGCTTCATTGTCATCCTGACCCAAAGCAACGCATTCATCGGGTGACCACATCACCCTTACTCACTCACACTTTTTCCCCTTGTAGGAGAAGACAGTGCAAAATACATGGGAGAGGTCAAGAACTGGACGGGAACAGCCACAAATCATGGCCCTCATAGAGGTGAAGGAGGAGGCCTTGGATATAAACCGTTCAGTGGAATGCCTGGCCACTGGGGATGCCGAGACTGGCACCCCGCAAACGACTGGTGACAGAACCTTAACATCCCTCACGCACAGCATGGATTGACATTATTAATGATTGACCTGTTGCACACCTCAGTATGCTCATCGCAACATTACTTCTGCAATGATTACTAATATTGCTGTATGTTCTCTTCCGGGGTGTCACGGACCAAAGATGTGGTCGAGGGCGATTCCTCAGAGGAGCTCCCTGTCTCTGAGGGCGCACCATCACATCTTAGCGAGCCATCCATCAGTGCAGATACTCAAACCTCTGTGGGTCCTATTAGAGGGGTAGTTGGGTTGTCACCTGGTGAATCAACACACACAAGCGAGCACGAGCAGACAATGGTGGCAGGGGCAGCAGTGGAGAGACTCCGTCGGTGGGTACACTCCTCTCCAAGCTCTGCTCAGCTTGGCATAGATGCTGAACCCCGGGAGCCATCCTTGAGAAGGAGACTGATGGAGGTACAGGAGCAACTTTGCGAGGGAGTGGAAAACGTACCATGCACACTCTCCACAATAGCAGAGAGGATGGAGGAGTCCAACCCCATCGCTAGTGGATTGGTGGTGCAGGTAAGTGCGGGAATGTCTGCGCTGGAGGGAATGGCAGCCTCCATTGTGCTTCATGCACGGCTCACAAATGAGTCTAATCAGGCTCTGGCAATGGCCGTGCGGACTATGAGCGAACTACATTCTGCTGCCTTAGACAGGCAGACAAATACATTAGCACTCGCCTTACAAGGCATCACTCATGTCCTCCAAACTGTTGTCCAGCAGAGTGGTGGGAGTGATGTGGCCCTGGCCCAGGAAAGGGACGATGGCGAAAGGGGACATGAAAGTGGGGATGTGTCGTTGATTGACTGTTTTGTGCAACCTGAAGGGTGGGGTGGTGTCATTACAGGTGGTCTGAGTGCCTTTTATCACCATTTGTCAATCACTGGTTCAAATGTCCAAACGGCTGACGGCTGCAATTCGCCTTCATTTCTATGGCGTGTTTCAGAGTCCACAGGAGACACGTTCAGGCAGAGTTAAAATCATTTGTCTGCCTCAATCCCCATAAATTTAATTGGTTTAAGTACTTCAGCTATCTTAATTCCACCTTTAAATGTCATCCCGCCAGTTTTAATTGCCAACAGGACTGCCGGGTTTCCAAAGCGCGCACAGATCCAGATGTGTCTGGGTGAAACTCATTTTTTAGCGCGTTGGAGGGGGACTCGATCTCGCTCCCAACTTTTAAAATTTTTAAAGCCCCCCCCCGCCCCCCCAACCCCCACCCGTTCTTTGGGGTTAAAATCAAGCCCAAGGAGTTGAAGCCAAAGAAAGCGAAGGTTAAAATGTGTTCGAATTAGGAATTGCATTTGGACTTAAAATGATAGGAAGACCAAGATGTCATTTTCTAATTTATATATTCTTACATTCCTAAAATGATCTGTACATATGACCTCAATGTTTCAAAAAGAGCAAGCAGCATTCCAAAAACCAAGAAATATTTGAGGACACCTTGGGAATCAAGAGTTTACTTTAGTAATATATAATCACAAATATCATAGCAAAGCAATGAAATATTTAACTGCCATCTAACAGCTCCACGTATGCCAGCCATTGATTCTGCAGATACTATTTAAAATTGCTCTGGATGGTCAATCAAAGCAGAGATAAAACATTGGTCCATGATTTCTCCCCAGGTTATTTTTATCATTAAATCATAGAATCTTACAGCACAAAAGGAGGCCATTCAGCCCATCATGTCTGTGTCGGCTCTTTGAAAGAGCTATCCAACTAGTCCCACTCCCCTACTCTTTCCCCATGGCCCTGCAATTTTCTCCCCTTCAAATAAATACCAATTCCCTTTTGAAAGTTACAACTGAACCTGCTTCCACCACCCTTTCAGGCAGTACATTTCAGATCATAATCATAGAATCATAGAAGTTACAACATGGAAACAGGCCCTTCGGCCCAACATGTCCATGTCGCCCAGTTTATACCACTAAGCTAGTCCCAATTGCCTGCACTTGGCCCATATCCCGCGATACCCATCTTCCCCATGTAACTGTCCAAATGCTTTTTAAAAGACAAAATTGTACCCGCCTCTACTACTGCCTCTGGCAGCTCGTTCCAGACACTCACCACCCTTTGAGTGAAAAAATTGCCCCTCTGGATCCTTTTGTATCTCTCCCCTCTCACCTTAAATCTGTGCCCCCTCGTTATAGACTCCCCTACCTTTGGGAAAAGATTTTGACTATCGACCTTATCTATGCCCCTCATTATTTTATAGACTTCTATAAGATCACCCCTAAACCTCCTACTCTCCAGGGAAAAAAGTCCCAGTCTGTCTAACCTCTCCCTGTAAGTCAAACCATTAAGTCCCGGTAGCATCCTAGTAAATCTTTTCTGCACTCTTTCTAGTTTAATAATATCCTTTCTATAATAGGGTGACCAGAACTGTACACAGTACTCCAAGTGTGGCCTCACCAATGCCCTGTACAACTTCAACAAGACATCCCAACTCCTGCATTCAATGTTCTGACCAATGAAACCAATAATAACTTGCTGCATAAAAAAAGATTCTGTTTGGTAGATGATAAATCTATGCCTATGAACATCAGCATAGATTTATCATATGGTTTTAGGATGTGAACATCCTCTTTAAAAAAAGAAGGAAAATGCCTGTTTTTATCCATAAATAATGATTTGCTAACAAAATCACAGGGTCAATTTTATTCCTACCCTCTCGATAGAAACTGGGCAGGTAGGCAGTTAAAAAAGAGCAGGTTACTTATTTGCTCAGATCCTGACCATTTCCAACCATCGGCAATGTTAACCTGCAGGATTTTGCAGGCGGTTGAGGCTCTCACATGAAACGACATAAAATTATGCAAATCGGGGTCCTATTACATCATTAGCACCCTGATGCAAATTTGTTGGGGGCCTGAGGTGGAAGCTGGTCTGCAGCAGGCCTGGAGTGTTCCTCCAGGCCCCACAATGAAAGTCATGCCCAAGAACCCCACCCCCGCATTCCCTGCTATGGGACCCTCCCAAAACCCTCTCCCAACCATTTAACTGGAAGCCAGCAGCCTCTCTGCGCCCTCTTCATGCCCACAAGACTCGGCAGTTAAAATCGGCCTGGCCTCCTGCTGCCTCTGCCGGAATGCTTTCCCGCCAAAAACCCACTTCAAATTAAAACCCACCCCCACATTCTGAAGAAACAAACATTTTAACATTGTACATTCCTAGGATTTCATTATAAGGTTGCTAATTGTGGAGATAAACAGGCATTCTCTTTTTAAGGAAGGGGAATTGCAGTCCCTATATTCATATCCAACCTATTTGCACTGAGTACAAGACAAAGTTGTCCATTCTGATCATTACTATTCTCATTGTTCCTGGAACCCTTATTAGCAAAGATCAAACAGGATCATTGGCACTGTAATGAGCGTGCAGAGGCTTAACTGGTCTTGTACATCTTGATGTATTATTGTTATTAACAAGAAATCCAATTATTTCAATCTGAAACATTTTAAATAGAATAAAGGAATATGCCAAACGCTCAAGTTACAAAATCAATCATCAAAAAGTACATCCAATGAAAAGTTTATGTGCAGCGGAGGCACTGGACAATTCTCCATTTCAGTGCTGAATGGGGAAGGGTTAAATATTTATTTATTTAGGTTTCAAGCAGAGGGGCTCCAATTATTAAAATTAATATTGATCTGCTTGTACAAAATCTCAATTACTTCTTGAGCACTGAAATCTTAATGTTATAACAGACCTAAGACCTAAGACCTAAGACAAAATACTGAGATCCCCAAATGTTATACATTGTAGAGAATAGCTCTCACACAAATATTTTTAATATTTGATAGTGGATCTCCAGTGGCATTGTTCACAGTGAGTCAGAGGACTTGACAGGAGCATTATATTGTGTAGCACACAATTAAATTAAGCAGCTACATAAAGGAACAAAATGTTTTTCAGCCTTTCCGAGGGCTGTATGGGGGAAACAAATTAACTGGCAAGGGAAAGCAAAACAAATATAGAGGCAGGAAAAGGAGTCTGCTGAGTACATAAAGCAGCAGCACAGCACCAATCCTCTGTTTGATGGCTGGCAAAGTGGAGGTGCAGCTGCATGAGCTGGGGGTGAAAAGGTTTGTCTTGCTTGCCTCTCCAGTGAACCTTTCCCAGAGGTCAGGTCGTGCACCATGTCTGGCAGAAGGTGGTGTCCAGGGTTAATCCTGTGTACATTACCCATATGATTCAGAAACAGATGTAGGCAACGTGAAGATGGTTGCCAAGGTAAAACTGTTCATCAATACCATTTAACAGGTACATAGCCCAAGTATACATGGCACAAAGTATTGTCTGTCAACCTGTTGCCCATTTACTGCTGGCACATTGCCATGCCCTCATACAACCTTATAGCTGGCCATGTGTACCCATACTCCAGCAGGGCACACATTCAAACTGCAAATTGTGATTGAAAGCTTTACCACATTCACATCTTCAAAGGATATAACATAAAATATTTGTAACACAACCTAGATGCATAATGCATGGTCACTTATTAACTGGGCTGAAGGTTGAGCACATCTGTCACCGTGTATGTACTCCTCTATAGTACCCCAAGGATCGATCCTTGGCTTCATCTTCATCTACATGCTTCCCCTCGGTAACATCATCCACAGACATGAGGTCAGCTTCCACATGTACGCTGACATCACCCAGCTCTACCTCTTCACCACCTCTCTTGATCCTTCCCTTGCCTTTATGTTGTCAGATTGATTTTTCGATATCCAGTCTTGGATGAGCTGCAAACATTTGGTCCCGTCACAAACTCTGTAAATTTAACAGTGATTCAATCCTCCTCCCCAACCACTGCCTCATGCTGAACCAGACTGTTTACACCTTTGACATCCTCTTTCAACCTTGGCTGAGCTTCTAATCCCATATCCTCTCCATCACAAAGACCGCCTACTTCCACCTCAGTGACATCACCTACCTCCATCCCTAAATCAGCCCATTTGCTGCTGAAAGCCTCACCTGTGCCTTTGTCACCTTCAGACTTGATTATTCCAATGGTTGCCTGGCCAGCCTCCCATCCTCCATAAACTTCAGCTCATTAAAAATTCTGTGGTCGATTTCTTATGACTCACCAAGCCTTGCTCATCTATCACCCGTCCTCACTGACCTACATTTGCTCCCAGTCGCCCAAATTTAAAATTCTCAAGTGTTTAAATGCTTTCATGGTTTCACCCCTTCCTAACTTTGTAATCATCTCCAACCCCATACCTGCAACCCCCAGAATCCCTGTTCCTCCACCTTTGCCCTCTTGTGCTTCCACCCCTCCCCCCTCATTTTGCCTCATCATTGGTGGTTGTGCTTTCAACCACCTCGGCCCCAGGCTCTGGAATTCTCTCCCTAAATCCTTCTGCCTCTCCACTTCCCTCTTCTCCTTTAAGATCCTCCTTAAAACCCATCACTTTGATCAAACTTTTGGTCACCCCCCCTAAAATCTCCTTCTTTGGCTCTGCATCCATTTTTTTCTGATTACGCCTCCATGAAGCAACTTGTAACATTTTCTATATTAAAAGGTGCTATATAAATGCAAGTTACTGTTGTTTTTAACTGCAACAGTCAGAGCCACCCTATGGTGTAAGTTGGCTTCAAGTGTACTTGTAGCGGACAGCACACTTCTGCAATAGCTCCCTGCTGACCCTGAGTCTGCAAAACCCAAGTTCCCCTCCGTCATGCCATGTAGATGTGTAAGATCTCCAGATGTAGCTGGTACTGATATGGCAGGTGTGAGCAGTCCAGCTCGAGTTTCTGCTGATTTTCCTGCCATATCTCCTTTCTCTTGAACTACTTCAATCATCAAACATTGTAAACCACCCTCATCATTAATTTTACCAAGACTTGCTGAACCCAAAGAGATTCTGTAGCTTGCACTTAGATGCTCCCTAAGCCCCAATGAAAGTGCGTATTGGAAGAGTTCATTTTTCATATGCCTCTTTTTTTCCTCTGTTCCTGCCTTGCTGAACTCTTCTAAATGATTGTTTTACAGTCAGCTTCCCAATGACTTAGCAGTAAATAGGTGGTTACATTGTTATGACAAAATAAAAACTGTGCCAGAAAACAATGTACAAAAAAGCATGTAAGTTAAGACATTTTTATTACAAATGGCAAAAAACATAGGGGGAAAAATTGAATAGGGCCTGTTTTTGGGCGGGAGTAGCACGATCCGCTATTACCCCGTGCCCAATGGCCCCTGCGCAGGCAGGATGAGATTTTTGTCAGGCCTGAGGACTTACCTGCAATCTGCGTTGAAAATCAGCGTTGATCGAGGATTCCATGCAATTCACATTTTCCACCAGCAGGGGGAAGCTCCAATCTCTTAAAGGCAGGCTGTCTGTTAGAAATCTCTTAAAGGTAGCCGGTACCTGTTATTTGCTGAATATAACAGCCTGCTGTCTGCACGGAGTCTGAACGGAGATCAGACATCGCACACGTAAAGTACAGATGCAGATCCCATCTCTATTTTTACATACTGATGAGTTATGTCAAAACATCGAATAAAGGTTGTGCACCACTAAATCCCACACCCTCCAATCTGCATGCCAGACCTCATCAATCTGCCGATCAAGCATGCACCAAGGTTCTCTGCTGATGCACCAGAGGACCTGGTGCAAGAGGTGGACAGAAGGAGGGACATCCTATATCCGCGGGGGGGTGGGGGGCGGGGGGTGGGGGGGTTGGAGGGGGGAGCAAGAGTCCCTCCAGACATACACCCAAAAGGTAGTGGGAGGCAGTAGGAGATGAAATCAATGCCAGGCACACAGCATCATGAACATGGATGCAGAACAGGAAGAAGTTCAATGCTTTGACATGAGTGGTCAAGATGAGTGAGGTCAACTGTCAAGTGGTGTCTCACACCAACTACACCACTAGCCGCATCCATTGCTCCATGCACTACACCCCCCATCATCCACATACCAACAAACTCTTTCCATTAGTACTCTACCCTTTCACCCTTACACATTACCACCGTTGCAAGCCGCCCACCCACAACTCACAGGCCACACACACTGGCAGCTATTCAACCATCACAGGCACATCACCCAGACACACGTCCCGCTTTCTTGCAGGAGAAGCTGGCACATATCAGAAGGCAGCAAATGACGGTGGCATTTTGCCCCTCGAGCCTGTTCCACCATTCGATCAGATCAGGGTGGACCTGTGACCTAACTCCATAAACTCGCCTTAGCCCCATAACCCTTAATACCCTTGGTTCACAGAAATCCATTAATCTCAGATTTAGAATTCTCAATTGAGCTAGCATCAACTGCCGTTTGCAGAAGAGTTTCCGAAACTTCTCCCACCCTTTGCGTGTAGAAGCATTTCCTAACTTCGCTCCTGCACGTCCTGGCTCTAAATGTTAGGCTATGCCCCCGTGTCCTAGTATTCAAGTCTAGGAGACCTCCAAAAACAGTTACAAATGCCTCAGCAGCCAGATCCAATAATCCAGCCACTAACCTGTAGATCCTGCATGGTCCCTTTAAATAGCACCGGTGGGGGTCCTCCAGGCACACTAAGACACGTTCAGATGGTCGGGGTTAAGACTGTGCGTTGAGTTGAGCATTAAGTTCCAAAATGGTGTCTATCACTTTAAATCAAAATTTGTACACTGATTGAAGCCATTTTCTCCCTACTTTACATGATTTCAGCGTCCATTATCTGCACCTGCACTAACTCCTATACCAATATGGCGTCTGGTGCACTTCATGCTGGAAATGTGCGTGCGCATCCAAGATGCCATCTTGGATGTTGAAAAGACCGAGTAGCGCCAAAACAACGGGCGCTACATGGCCCGATTTAGCGCCCCATAACCTAGTATAAAAACACACGGGCTAATTTTCTGACTTTGAGCACCTGGCAGGGAGTCTCACTCACCAGAAACACATATCAGAAATTTGGGTGTGCATGGCACATCATTTTCTGACCTTTTAAATTAACAGTCACCAAATTGTGTGCCAAGTGCACCCAAATTTCTGATTTACGTTTCCAGTGGTGCAAAGTCAAAAAATTGCCCCTGTACTGTAAAAGTGAAAATTTTAAAAATGGCTACAAAGCCTCTGTCCTTTAAATTAAAATTATGCGAGAACATTTCAGGACGAAAATTTTACTGACCACAAAATAGTGCGTGGACACATGAGAAATAAGCCTAAGGCCTACTCTCCTGTTTCACAATCCCCACTGGGCTGATTCATGACAAAACAATCAGTAAAGCAGATCGGAAAACCTACCTTATTTTTAGGAAGTAATCATAGAGATTATGCATATCTTAAAGTCTATATATCCTATGAGTCAAGTGAAAATAGAATATACTAGAATTGCACAGTAGGTTCGTCATCATTTGAAAAAAAAGTGAGGTTAACATTGAGCTGTACAATCGTCATCAGAAGCTCTCACTGGAAACATTACCCTTTCTTTTCCTTTCTCAGATGTTGGACCTGCCTTGTATTTCCAACATTTTCTATTCTTATTTCAAAATTCTATCATGTTTTTCTTTTTATTGGTGAGTCAAGTGAACTGTTTTACTGGCTATATCTGGGCACCTGTAATCATTTAGAATCATAACTAAACTTAGCTTAAATAGACCTAAGTATATACATTTACTTAAACTTATCATTAATAGCGCAAGATTATTGATGCATTACTGGGCAGTACGGCCATTGCCAGTTCCTGATGAAAATGATCTCTCACGTGTTTAACATTTTTAAGAATTTTGGTTTCTTTTCTTGCCTAAAGTTTCGTGCTCATGTCTTGACAATTTCCTCTTTGTGTTTGATTAACATCAGTTGTCAGAAGTAGTTGGAAATTGGTGTTGTGCCCAATTACAGAAGGTTAACAGGCTTCCTTAGTCTTGAAGATAGTGGCGTTGTATTGTGGAGTTGTATTTTACATTCTGATTGGGTTGTATGCAGTTTATTACTTGCATACAAGGCAAGGAATTCCTTTTTCATCTTACAAGTTACACAGTCCAACACAAGTTACACTTACAGAATAAGAAGAGGGGAAATAAACCTTTTGATTTAATTCTTAGAAGTCACAACGAAACTGGACCCAGGTCTCCCATTACCCACTGCAACGGATAGAAACCATGAGCTCTGTGGAGAACCACGTGATGGTAATACCATACTGTGCACATTTAAATTCAGGTTTCCCTCCCACTTCTAGCCTCTCTCACCCCTGAAGCCCAGTGAGTTCATTCAGGTATCCTGTTTTACCCACAAGCACAGCTCGTGACTAAAGCTTTTAAATACCAACGGTTAAGCTCAAACTACAAGTTGAATTTGAGCCAGCTGGAATGTTTCTGCAATACAGCGATGATGGTACCAGCCTTATACCAATAGTAATTTGTCAAAATACTCAAAAGTCACATTCTGCCTCAGAAGTGTAGGCTTTCTTATTTCAGTGACGTTGTAAAGGACTAACAATGTCCGCTATAAATGTCCTTTTATATTGCAATATTGCAATGCTGCTTTTGGATTTATTGCTGCAATATAAATGAGGCAGTGAATGTGCCCCAGAAACAACAAGATCTGCCTTAGGAAGTGGTTTGCTTTCTGCCTCAGGAGGCAAAATTGCATCTATGGACCAGAGGAGTGCTCCTCCTTCTCCAGGCCCCACAAGGAAAGTAAAAAAAAAGTAAAACAACTTACCTTTTTGGTCTCTTCTGGCCCTGATCTGCTTCCCTGCTGTCCTCACCTGGCAAGAAATTCAGTGTGGCTTCCTGCTCAGGTCGCCTAGTTAAAATTGCAATCGGATCTCGATTATGTCATCGGGACCCAACATGCATATGTAAGAAAGGACCGTGCTGGCTTTGGGCAGGTGTTTTTATTGCATGCTCAGTTGAGCAGGTTAAAATCAGGAACCCTCAGCTCCCAGCATCTCCTGCGTGGTTAAGTAACCTGGGCAATTTTAACTGCCTATCTGTCCGACGGGTAGAGTTAAAATAGCCTTCATAGTGTTATAGCCTAACCTCCAATTCATTTTCCAGTCTAGTGAAGCTTTGCTTCAGGACTGCAACCTCCCTGAATTTGCCCTAGAATATTTTATGCCAGTTCTTTTTTCATTACTTCATATTAATAGCACAAAAAAAAATCAAATGCAAATACTTGCAAATACTTAATTGAAGCTGATTATACTGAAAATCTTTGCATGATCAGATGAAAGTCCAAGAACATTTTTAAAACATAAAGGGCCAGAAATTCCAGTGGTCCCATCTGTCCAAGAAGAAGGCTGTGGTTCTTGTTCTAAATTGCAGGAACGGGATGGACTGCCAACACCTGCAAGGACACATCAGCAGTACCCGCCCAATGCATCGTCGTAAAGCAGACTGAGGAACAGTCTGAAATCAATTTCCTTTGTCTGGTGTAAGTTTTGTGTGTTTGCTCGGTCTTCAGGACCAGTCATACCAGCTCTCAGCTGGCAAGAGTTCTGCTGCAGCCTTATAAAGGCATAATGGTCAGAAATTCTGGGGGAATTCAGGAACTCCCCCTGACACTTTCTCTTGATGTGGGGGTATGAGCAAAGAAATCTCCTTCTCCTCCCCACTGGAAAATGGCTGCAGGCAAGAAAGGAGGCAGAATCCTGACAGAACCTGATTCACCTCAAATTCCACCCACTAGTAGGCAATTTGCCCAATTGCCACCCTTGGCCTAGACCAGAATTTAGGGCCCATAGATTCAGAATATATCTGATGATACAAAGCAGAAAAACACATTATTAAAGGGCATATTGCTTCTGAAAAGCAGATAAATGTATTAAAAACACAATAACAAGGGATGAGACAAAGCCACTTGGCCCATCAAGCTAATTCATTCCATATACATTCAACCCTGCCTATGGACATATATTTAACTTCCTAAGGGAAAGCAAGCTTTCTCTATGGACATCAAACAAACTCAATAATGTCCAGCTAAATTTGCACCTCCGCTATTCATTCCTTGGCAGCTACATTCCACAGATTTCCAGGTGGCCAAAATCCGCAGAACCATTATATTCCATGGAATATTTGACTAACTTTGAAACATAGGAACATAGGAACATAGGAACTGGAGTCGGCCATTTAGCCCCTTGAGCATGTTCCGCCATTTAATTAGATCATGACTGATCTGTACCTTAATTCCATTTACCCGCCTTTGCGCCATATCCCTTAATGCTGTTACCTAACAAAAATCTATCAATCTCAGTTTTGAAATTTTCAATTGATCTAGCCTCAACAGCTTTCTGGGGGAGAGAGTTCCCACTATTCTTTGTGTGAAGAAGTGTTTTCTGACATCACCCCTAAACGCCCTAGCTTTAATTTTAATGTTATGTCCCCTTCCTCTGGGCTACCCTCCCAGAGAAAATAGTTTCTCTCAATCTACCCTATCAAATCCTATAATCATCTTAAACACCTCAATTAGATTACTCATTAATCTTCCATACGCAAGGGAATACAAGCCTAATCTATCCTCATCATTTAACCCTTTTAGCCCCATTATCATTCTGTCTATACTTGGCTGTATAATCTTCAAGTCCAGATATTTAATAAAAGTACTTCTTCCTCTGTTGATAAATAGATAATACAATTGCCTCATTTTCACTGCATAAGTGGTATTGCAACTAACAAATCACATCATAATGATGCATCTCTTCCTGGCAACAAATGATGACAATCCCCCTTTATGCCATCTGCTCCCAATTACGCCATAGTATCAGTAATGATTACAGGATTCTTCGGATTCTTTTTGATCAGTGAAATCAATCCAATCAGATTTACTGTCCCATAAACCTATCACGTTCTAAGAGTAGATATCTAAAATAAACTTCCATTCCTTTGTCGTACTTTTTCTTCCCTATTTGAACTATGGGACATGGTGACAGAGTGCCTTCATGTTGATGGCTCTACCAGAGTTGCTAAGCTGAAACTTTTAAGGTGCTTATTTTGTAAAAGAACTTTGATAGAGGTACTTGGACATTACAGCTGATCGGCATGTCTCTGTTCCCTTTTCAATGACCAAACTCCAAAGAATATCTCTAGCACAAAAAACAGGCAATAGAGTAGATTCATGTTTTACAATAGTATTGAATGTTTCTAGTACCAGGCATCATGCCACAATTCATATTTAGTAGTGGCACAACTAGAATAAAATTCTGCTCAATGAATTCTAATTTCACAAATTATAGAGGATCCAAAATTCCTCGGGTCGTGATCTCGGCAGTTATGCCAGAGTCATGCCCGACAGTGCCCTGCATCACTGACCCTGCTAAGGTTTGTGGGATTAGTGGGTGGATAATACTTTAGCATGGGAGAGGTGGGCACAAGTGCCACTTTGGGAAAATCTTTGGCAGCTGCCTCCTGGGCACTTACCCACCCTTAGAGTAGGGGAGTTGTCTAGTCCCCTGAGTAAGGTGGCCAATATGGTGCAATCTTTTAAAAATTCAGCAGTTCCCCTTACGGGAACTCTCAGCTTAGGGAGTCCCTGCCCCTGACTCCTATCTCCAGCCCAATATTTGCCTGGTATGGGGCAAAGCCTCTGTCTGCCTCTCATAAAGCACTGAGGAAACTCCCGGAAACACTAGAGACCCGGCACAACTGGATCGCCATTGTTTACCTAGGGGTTTCTGCCAGTCTCCCACTGAAGTTATGGTGAGAGACCAGCATAACCCCCAGAGAATTTCATGGCCAAAATGTATTTTTCTTGGTATAATTTAGCATTTCATATCCTTAGGATGTTCCAAATACTTCACAGCCAATGAATTACTTTTGAAATGTAGTCACTGCTGCTATGTGGGAAAATATGGCTGACAATTTGCACACAGCAAGATCCCACAAATGACAAATGAAACAAATGACTAGTCAATCTATTTTGGAAGAGTTGGTTGAGGGATAAATGTTGGTCTTGTCACCGTGTGAGGTCTCCTGCTCTTCTTCAAAACTCTAAAAGAACATACTTACACAATTTTCTAAATTGAATAAAACATATAGTTAAAAACCTAAAATGATCCCAAGATGTGCAACCAAATCGTTCAGTACAAGTTAACTGGTGATTACTTTATTAGGAGAAAGTTCTAAGCTCTGTGCTTCATACGTAATCAGAACTATAAATTTCTATGGGCTATTTTAAACACTAACCACAGCTAAAGCAGGAAATAGGTTCTTATTTTAAACCCCAGACATGTTAACGCAGCAACATAGCCCTCCAAAAGAGGAAGACTGTCAACTTACATAAAACAATTCCTTTCATAGGAGCCTCAAATTACTGGCAGAGCACATTGCACTGCACAGTGTCATCAAGTTGTCCTTCTTCATACCGAGCTCTGCACATGTAATGTACGACTGTTATTCATTCTGTTAATGTTTACATTCGCAGAAAGGTAATTTAAGTGAGTTCTATCAGACAAACCTAGTGATTTTAGTCATTGCAACTGAAATACACCATATTAGCCACAAACCAAGCAGTTACATATCAAACTGACTCAGAAAGAAATGAAAGCTATGACTTTTCCACTTATATGGGTTACTTTTTCATTAAATCTGCTCACACAGTTTGGTAGAATGTTTAAAAAAATGAGCCGTGCAGGATATAAATAACTGATAGTTATGTTTCTTCTACTCTTTTTAATGGCTTTGGTAATCATCAATAAGTTAATGGGTTGAGGGTCAGAGTAAAATGGACTCTTCCATTTAATGACCCCAACCAGTGCCTAGTATTTCTACCAGGCATCCCGAGTGGTGAATTTGTCTGGAAACCAATACTCCCATAGACCAGGTATAATCAAAATTGAGATAAATGCATGGAGTGGAATTAAGCAACAACAAAGCAGGAATACATTTAATCAAAGGCAGGAACACTGACTGAATAAGTCAAATTCCATTTAAGGGATTAGGGATTTTTCCCAGAGTTTTAGGGATCGAATTATGCAATCTCATCGATTTTCCTATGAAAAATGTAAATCAGTGGCCTTCATCAAAGACTTTCATACACCACTCTAGGGAGGAAAAAGTCAGTTAGGATTTTTGCTTTTGATTGCTATCCAGTGATCCTTGCTGGAACATGTACGTATGTGAACACTGAGTGAGAACAGGATTGGTTTTGTTGGGATCGCACCCCAAAGTTAATATTGTCTGCCAACATTCACTGTCTAGCCTCACACAATCACTTGGGCAAGCTATAACTCAGCAAAGAATGAATTAAAAATAAATGCCCATGGAACTGTTCGCTGGCATAAGTCACCACCTTCATGAGAGGATGGGATAGAATTGGTGGGGAACAAAAATATTGCTGTCAAGCCTAGCTCATTTTATGGAACAGCCAGGACCAGTCTACACAACATTAAAGTCCCTATTATGGCCACCGGGAAGCAGTCAATATTACATACACAGGTAACACTACCTTGTCACATACCAAGCTTTACCCTAATGGCTTTCACTACAGTCACTTTGTCTTTAATAATTTCTAAAAAATTAGCAACATCGATGTGCCAAGTGAAGTGATGACATCACCTCACACTTGACAATTTCATTATGCGTATTGAAAATGGAAAAGTGGCTTCAGTACAGTAACAATGCACCTACACCTTTTGACAAGAATATATTATTTGTCTATATTCAATTTTTAACTTGTATTTTTGTATTGCTAGAATCAGCATGCAAGAAGTTAAAGCAGAATTACACAGGGTATTTCTCAAAGGAAAACACATAGTTCAGCATCAGACAAGCTGACTGATGTTCCTCATAAATGCAAATTTATAAAATTGAGGAAAATAGTGAGTTCCAGGTGTCAAACTGGGTGGAGCTATCATATTCAATGACAAGCATCTTGAACCATTATCTGAGATTGCCGTCATTCAATATTGATGAATAGCTATTTCATAGAATCATACAGCACAGAAGGAAACCATTCAGCCCATCATACCTGTGCTGGCTCTTTGAAAGAGCTATCCACTAGTCCCACTCCTTTGTCTTTTCCCACAGCCCTGCATTCTAGATCATAACAACTTGCTGTGTAAAAAAAATTCTCCTCATCTCCCCTCAGGTTTTTTGCTAATTACCTTAAATCTGTGTCCTCTGGTTACCTTCCAGTGGAAACAGCTTCTCCCTATTTACTCTATCAAAACTCCTCATCATCTTGATCACCTCTGTCAAATCTCCCCTTACCCTTCTCTGCTCTAATTTTGTTTTAATGAAATCATGAGAGGTGTCTGCTGCCTTTTGTGTCAGGACATCTGCAGAGGTTCCCAAGGCACTTGGTCACTGATCAAAGAAGCCTAGAGTAATGACCTTGATTAGCAGCTGATTCTGAGACCTTTTAAAAAGAGGGCAGAGCCATTGATTGCCGCACACCTTGGGTGGCAGAAACTTCCTCTTACAGGATTACATTGACTGATCAGAGCTGCAGTCTGCAGTCAATGGGTGAACCTCACAACCAACAGCTGCAAGGTTATTTGGTTTTAAACTCAGTGCCAGACTAGCCAGGGAGGTAGGCTAGACGAGGTTAACAGTAAGTTATATAAATTCCATGTTTAGAAATAAAGCGTGTGGCATTTTTATTATTTTTATATAATCAATGAATGCAAAGAAATGTATATTTCTCTGTTATACTGGTTACTGTTCATTCACCTGCATTATGTAAACAAAACCACTTATTGGTCCAAAGCCTAGTCTCAGTTTGGTAAGAGTGTATATCCAATTTGTTTTCAGCTAGAGAGGACAATTCATGTGATCGCACATAGTACATTCCAGTATCCAATATAAAGAGTAATGATTCTCTGCTATCCCTGGGTCTTACTATCATTTATCTAGATATTGGACAAGAGAAGGTATGCTGCAGATCGTAGGGGACGTGAGGTCTACTTACATGAGCAACTGGTGATGCTGAACCCAAGAAAATATTTAGGGTAACAATGCAAAAAATAGGACACTCCCTTAAGACTCTGTGAAATGTTTAAGTTTTTCTTGCCAAAATTCACACTTACAGCTTTGTTATGTTACTGTAGTTACAACAGCTTAAAATAAACAGAAAAGATAAAAGTTCATAACCAGAGAAAGTGCTGCATAGATATAATTGCTTTCCCTTAAGCTACACAGATCCTTGAAACCTTACTTTGTTCACGTCTGGGATCTAGAACTTCTGTGTAAAAAAAAATGCCCGGTTTTAGAAGTGAAAATAGAAAAAAACACCTCCATTCTTACTGACAAACACCAAAAGGTTAAATGCATCTTTTTCTAACAGCTGCTGTCAGTTATATTTTAATAAAAGAAAGGAGTGCCTTCTTCTTTCAAATTCAAAATACTAATTTTGTGCCATTCACTTTCAGCATGTAAAATTGTCAGCAGTCTCCTTATTGAAGTAGTTGATAATAAAATCCATGTAATAATATTGCTATCAGTCCTTGTCACCCAGAGAACAAAAAGACAACATTTAATGTAATTCCTAGTGACGCAAAACATGACACTGATGGTTGTATGCCACAGTCATGGTTACCTCAGGCATTTTGTAAAGCATTGCTTCAACTAACAGCAAACAGCTGCATTTTATACACTGACGTAAACTGCTAGATTAAATGTTCCCCAGAAATTTTATTTAATTTATGAGGGTAACCATTTCTTACAAAAATAAATCAACCAGATGAAAACTGAAGAAATATATACTACGGCAAAATAAAAATGAAGACAAATAGAAGCTACTGGATGAGAATGACAGGGATGCAGATTATATTGTGCAAATAAAACTCCAGCGTTTCTTTGCAAGTGGAATCCATATAAAGTACTTGACCCTATATATGCCCCACAATGCTTAGCTTTACACGAGGTTAACTTCATGAACTTACCTGCAGTTCAAGGGCTGGTCTTGTTTTTGGTCAACACATTCAATGTGGACATGCTGTAATGATGTTGGGTACAATGGCCTGGTAAAGCACCTTCCCTATCCTACACTGCATCTTCATAGAATCATAGAATCATAGAATCATAGAAGTTACAACATGGAAACAGGCCCTTCGGCCCAACATGTCCATGTCGCCCAGTTTGTACCACTAAGCTAGTCCCAATTGCCTGCACTTGGCCCATATCCCTCGATACCCATCTTCCCCATGTAA
Organism: Heptranchias perlo; assembly: GCF_035084215.1. NCBI lineage: Eukaryota > Metazoa > Chordata > Chondrichthyes > Hexanchiformes > Hexanchidae > Heptranchias > Heptranchias perlo. Next base: position 82,587,006 of record NC_090326.1, read on the forward strand.
CTGTCCAAATGCTTTTTAAAAGACAAAATTGTACCCGCCTCTACTACTGCCTCTGGCAGCTCGTTCCAGACACTCACCACCCTTTGAGTGAAAAAATTGCCCCTCTGGATCCTTTTGTATCTCTCCCCTCTCACCTTAAATCTGTGCCCCCTCGTTATAGACTCCCCTACCTTTGGGAAAAGATTTTGACTATCGACCTTATCTATGCCCCTCATTATTTTATAGACTTCTATAAGATCACCCCTTAACCTCCTACTCTCCAGGGAATAAAGTCCCAGTCTGTCTAACCTCTCCCTGTAAGTCAAACCATCAAGTCCCGGTAGCATCCTAGTAAATCTTTTCTGCACTCTTTCTAGTTTAATAATATCCTTTCTATAATAGGGTGACCAGAACTGTACACAGTACTCCAAGTGTGGCCTCACCAATGCCCTGTACAACTTCAACAAGACATCCCAACTCCTGCATTCAATGTTCTGACCAATGAAACCAAGCATGCTGAATGCCTTCTTCACCACCCTATCCACCTGTGACTCCACTTTCAAGGAGCTATGAATCTGTACTCCTAGATCTCTTTGTTCTATAACTCTCCCCAACGCCCTACCATTAACGGAGTAGGTCCTGGCCCGATTCGATCTACCAAAATGCATCACCTCACATTTATCTAAATTAAACTCCATCTGCCATTCATCGGCCCACTGGCCCAATTTATCAAGATCCCGTTGCAATCCTAGATAACCTTCTTCACTGTCCACAATGCCACCAATCTTGGTGTCATCTGCAAACTTACTAACCATGCCTCCTAAATTCTCATCCAAATCATTAATATAAATAACAAATAACAGCGGACCCAGCACCGATCCCTGAGGCACACCGCTGGACACAGGCATCCAGTTTGAAAAACAACCCTCGACAACCACCCTCTGTCTTCTGTCGTCAAGCCAATTTTGTATCCAATTGGCTACCTCACCTTGGATCCCATGAGATTTAACCTTATGTAACAACCTACCATGCGGTACCTTGTCAAATGCTTTGCTGAAGTCCATGTAGACCACGTCTACTGCACAGCCCTCATCTATCTTCTTGGTTACCCCTTCAAAAAACTCAATCAAATTCGTGAGACATGATTTTCCTCTCACAAAACCATGCTGACTGTTCCTAATCAGTCCCTGCCTCTCCAAATGCCTGTAGATCCTGTCCCTCAGAATACCCTCTAACAACTTACCCACTACAGATGTCAGGCTCACTGGTCTGTAGTTCCCAGGCTTTTCCCTGCCGCCCTTCTTAAACAAAGGCACAACATTTGCTACCCTCCAATCTTCAGGCACCTCACCTGTAGCGGTGGATGATTCAAATATCTCTGCTAGGGGACCCGCAATTTCCTCCCTAACCTCCCATAACGTCCTGGGATACATTTCATCAGGTCCCGGAGATTTATCTACCTTGATGCGCGTTAAGACTTCCAGCACCTCCCTCTCTGTAATATGTACACTCCTCAAGACATCACTATTTATTTCCCCAAGTTCCCTAACATCCATGCCTTTCTCAACCGTAAATACCGATGTGAAATATTCATTCAGGATCTCACCCATCTCTTGTGGTTCCGCACATAGATGACCTTGTTGATCCTTAAGAGGCCCTACTCTCTCCCTAGTTACCCTTTTGCCCTTTATGTATTTGTAGAAGCTCTTTGGATTCACCTTTGCCTGATCTGCCAAAGCAATCTCATATCCCCTTTTTGCCCTCCTGATTTCTCTCTTAACTCTACTCCAGCAATCTCTATACTCTTCAAGGGATCCACTTGATCCCAGCTGCCTATGCATGTCATATGCCTCCTTCTTCTTTTTGACTAGTGCCTCAATCTCCCGAGTCATCCAAGGTTCCCTACTTCTACCAGCCTTGCCCTTCACTTTATAAGGAATGTGCTTACCCTGAACCCTGGTTAACACACTTTTGAAAGCCTCCCACTTACCAGACGTCCCTTTGCCTGCCAACAGACTCTCCCAATCAACTTCTGAAAGTTCCTGTCTAATACCATCAAAATTAGCCTTTCCCCAATTTAGAATTTTAACTTTTGGGCCAGACCTATCCTTCTCCATAGCTATCTTAAAACTAATGGAATTATGATCACTGGTCCCAAAGTGATCCCTCACTAACACTTCTGTCACCTGCCCTTCCTTATTTCCCAAGAGGAGGTCAAGTTTTGCCCCCTCTCTAGTCGGGCCATCCACATACTGAATGAGAAATTCCTCCTGAATACACTCAACAAATTTCTCTCCATCCAAGCCCCTAATGCTATGGCTGTCCCAGTCAATGTTGGGAAAGTTAAAGTCCCCTACTATTACCACCCTATTTTTCTTGCAGCTGTCTGTAATCTCCTTACATATTTGCTCCTCAATTTCCCGTTGACTATTTGGGGGTCTGTAGTACAATCCTATCAAAGTGATCTCTCCCTTCTTATTTTTCAGTTCTACCCATATGGACTCAGTGGGCGAACCCTCGGATATATCCCCTCTCACTACTGCCGTGATGTTCTCCCTAATCAAGAACGCAACTCCCCCTCCTCTCTTACCTCCTGCTCTATCTTTCCTATAGCATCTGTACCCTGGAACATTGAGCTGCCAGTCCTGCCCCTCCCTTAGCCATGTTTCAGTAATAGCTATAACATCCCAGTCCCATGTACCCATCCATGCCCTGAGTTCATCTGCCTTGCCCATCAGACTTCTTGCATTGAAATAAATGCAGTTTAATCTAGACTTCCCTTGGTCTTTGCCCTGCTTTCTCAGACCATCTGTCCGGTCATGTTCTGTACACTCTCCCTTACTGCCTTTTGTTTCTGTCACCACTTTATTTCCCACTGACTTCCTGCATCGGTTCCCATCCCCCTGCCACATTAGTTTAAACCCTCCCCAACAGCACTGGCAAACACTCCCCCTAGGACATTGGTTCCAGTCCTGCCCAGATGCAGACCGTCCAATTTGTACTGGTCCCACCTCCCCCAGAACCGGTTCCAATGGCCCAGGAATTTGAATCCCTCCAGCTTGCACCATCTCTCAAGCCACGTATTCATCTTAGCTATCCTGTCATTCCTACTCTGACTAACCCGTGGCACTGGTAGCAATCCTGAGATTACTACCTTTGAGGTCCTACTCTTTAGTTTAACTCCTAACTCCCTGAATTCAGCTTGTAGGACCTCATCCTGTTTTTTACCTATATCGTTGGTGCCTATATGCACCACGACAACTGGCTGTTCACCCTCCCCCTCCAGAATGTCCTGCAGCCGCTCCGAGACATCCTTGACCCTTGCACCAGGGAGGCAACATACCATCCTGGAGTCTCGGTTGCGTCCGCAGAAACGCCTGTCTATTCCCCTTACAATCGAGTCCCCTATCACTATAGCTCTGCCACTCTTTTTCCTGCCCTCCTGTGCAGCAGAGCCAGCCACGGTGCCATGAACCTGGCCACTGCCACCTTCCCCTGGTGAGCCATCTCCGCCAACAGTATCCAAAACGGTATACCTGTTTTGGAGGGAGATGACCGCAGGGGACCCCTGCACTGCCTTCCTACTCTTCCTCTGTCTGTTGGTCACCCATTCACTATCTCCCTCAGTAATTTTTATCTGCGGTGTGACCAACTCACTGAACGTGCTATCCACGACTTTCTCAGCATCGCGGATGCTCCAAAGTGAGTCCATCCGCAGCTCCAGAGCCGTCAAGCGGTCAAACAATAGCTGCAGCTGGACACACTTCCCGCAGGTGAAGGAATCAGGGATACAGGAAGGAGCCCTGAATTCCCACATCCCACAAGAGGAACATGACATGGCGCTGGGATCTCCTGCCATGACTTAACCCTTAAATTAGCTTAAGAACAACTACAATGTCAAGAGAAAAAAAAAGGAAAGAAAAACTACTTACCACTCCCTTTAAGGAGTTTACTCCTTTAAATTGTTCTCAATCTTGTAATGTTCTTCTTTATACGTGTCAGATAAAAACTTTTATTTTACTTTTGATATTGTGCCCATTTAGTTTGATGTTTTCCCTGCTAACATACCGCACAACTCAGCAGAGAGTGATTTAAACATAAAACAATGGGTCAGATTTTGCTGGAGTGGGGCATGCCCCATTAGTTAGACTTGTTCACGCATGTTTAGGTTTTAAAAATGTTTGCCCACAAAGTTGCTGGAAGTGTGAGCTGATAATGCAGCAGTGAGGGCAATAGGGCATCTGGGACTTCGCTGAATAATGGGACAAACAGTCTATCTCCTTAATCAATGAGATTTTAGGGATTGAGAAATAAAGAGAGGAAGGTACTGAGAAGGAGGGTGAATTAGAGTGGGTGAATTCATACGAACAATGACAGTCAGGAAAAGGCCCTCTGGTCCATCCAGCCTGTCCCACACTATTTTGATACCTTGAGTATCACAATAAATAGACTCCTCACCCCACCCAAAACCATGTGATCTCCTGGGGGAGGCAAAAACTAGGTAAAAATCCAGGCCAATTTGGGGGAAAAAAATCTGAGAAATTCCTCTCCAACCCCTTTGGCGATCGAAACTAATCCAGGAGATCACTTTGGCCCCGATAACTCTATGCATTACATTACCTTTTGTAAGAGGTGATCTCCGCCTCAACCAGAAATAGGTCCAGCTCTCGCTTGAAGGAATTCATTGAATTGGCGGCAACCGCATGAGCCGGCAGCCTGTTCCAGAGTGCCACTATTCTCTGGGAAAAGAACCACCTCCTGGCAACTATCCTAGATCTGACCTTATACAACTTAAAATTGGGACCTCCTGGTCCTCCCTAACCTATTTAATTGGAACAAACTGTCAACTTGAACACAATCTATTCCTTTCGACATCTTATAAACCTCGATCAGGTGACCCAGAAGTCTACACTTCTCTAAAGTGTAGAGTCCCAGCTCTTTAGCGTATCTTGATAACTAAGGTGCTTTAAGCTGAGAATTAGTCCAGTGGTCCTCCTCCATAACCTTTCCAAAGCCTCAATATCACCTATCATGTGAGGTGACCAAAACTGGACACAGTATTCCAACTGAGGCCTGACCAAGGTCTTATACAGGGACAAAATAGTATGCTTTGACTTATAGTCAATTGTCCTGTAAATACACCCCAACAGCCTATTTGCTCTAGCTATCGCTTCACAGCATCGCTCATGAACCTTTAATGATCTATGCACTGTAACGCCCAGATCTCTTTCTTACTCCACGTGCTTTAATGCTTTTCTCTGAAAGATGTATGTATGTTGAGCATTTGTCCTGCCCTCATGCATAACACTGCACTTCTCCAAATTAAACATCATTTGCCAGTCACAAGCCCAATCCCCCAACACATCAATATCCGCCTGAAGCAGTCGAGCATCGTCTACAATCTGGACACTCGCGCTGATCTTAGTATCATCTGCAAATCTGCAGGATCGTACCCCCAACACCTACATCTAGATCATTAATAAAAATAGTGAAGAGTAACTGTCCTAACACTGATCCCTGTGGGATACCATTGGTGTCCAATCTCCAAACAGGTCCAAATCTATCTATAACTACTTTCTGCCAACGGCCTTCCAGCCAGTTCATAATCCAGCTCAATATATTACCACTTATACTAAAGGTTTCGAACTTGTAGAGAAGCCGCTTGTGCAGTACCTTGTCAAAAGCCTTTTGGAAGTCTAAGTAGACAATGTCTACTGGGCTTCCCTCATCCATCATCTTGGTGACTTCTTCAAAAAATATAATCAAATTTGTTAGACATGACCTTTTTTTGAAGCCACGTTGGGTGTCCCTAATATGTTCCTCTCTATCTAATTAATCATTTATAACATCCCTAATGATACCCTCAAGCATCTTTCCTATTACTGATGTCAAACTAACGGGCCTATAGTTACCCGAGTCTGTCTTGTCTCCTTTTTTAAAGATGGGGACTACATTAACCTCCTTCCAGATCTGGTCAGGTACAGAAAGAGAAATGAAGAGAGGGAAAGAAAAATTGGATTAAGAGAGAAAAAAGAGACAGGAAGGAAAAGAAAGAAAAATAAATAAAAAACATTTAGAAATTGACATTTTTAAAATCTCCTAAAACAATCCACAACTTGAAGGAATGAAGCTCCACACTTATAATTGTGTACTTTCTGGGCAAGAGAGGTTAATTGGCAATCATTAACAATTATCAGGTCATTAAAAGGTACTTACGCTGTTAATTACTAGACTAAACTTTCTGTGGCGAGTTTAATGGGCAATGAATGTGCAAATGCAACAACTTCATGAAAATCACAGGGATTTAAGCGTGAGATGCCATTTTTTGCAAAGCTAACGGTGGAGCAGCACAAATCGACCAGCAATTTGTGGCGATTCGCAATTCACAGGGTGACTCCCTCGCTACAAGTTGGTAGCCGATTTGTGCATTAATAATGGCGTGCGTCGTTCAGATGCTGTTAGTTTTTCAGCAAAATCTGGCCCATTAACAGAGACTTATGGGGCATCATTTTAGCACCCGCTATCGGGTGCGTTCCTGGCAGGGGGGCTCCGAAAATCGGAGAATCCCGGACCGGGACCGGAGCCCGGCTCCAACCCGGCCACTTCCGGGTTCCCCACTGACGCGCGCAGCCCCCGCTGGTGGGAATCCCGCAGGCAATTAAAGCCAGCGGGATGCCAATTGACAATATTTATCTTGCTTGTTCAGGTCATTAACTGACCTGATTAAGGGATTATGTGAGGAGGGGAGGGATTTTATAGCAAACTGTGACTGTTTCCCATACTGGGGGAAACACTCTGAGTTCAAATGGATGTGTTGCAGCTGTCAGCCTGTGGCAGCTGCAAAGGTCCATTTAACAGGTGGGGGGTGGGGAGACCCTCACTCATTGCAGGAGGCCACTCTGTCACTTTGGACAAAGTTTGGCCTCCACCACCCTCCTCCTGACAATCAAAGTCACCAACTTGCATACTTACCCCGGGGTCCAGAGTACCTACCTTGCGGACCCCCTCAGATGTACATCTTCCGGATGGGGGCCGCCATAGCTGCAGTCATGACCTCCTCGGAGGGCGAACAGCCTCACCGGCCTCGCCATCCACGCCGTCCACCTCTGACACGTGGAGCTCCACAACACAGTGCTGTGACACATCCACCTGCACAGCAGGAGGGAGGGCAAAGGCAGAGAGAGATGCGTCGCAGAGGGCACTACCCTCGCCACAGGGTCCACAGACCGAGGCTCAGCTTCCTGGACCTCTCTGAGGAGCAGTGCACACGGAGGCTCAGAGTCACTCGACATGTAGTCGTGGACATCTGCAGCCTCCTTCGTGCCAAGCTGCTCCCGGCTGGCCCGAGCACCATCTTCTTACCTGTCACTGTCAAAGTCACCACTGCCCTCAACAATTTCTCCTCCGCATCCTTCCAGGGTGCCACCGGGGACTCGCCGATGTCTCTCAGCCGTCTGCACAAAAGAGCCCTGCAAATACACCTACACCCACTCTGCGAATCTTGTCTGGTTTGTGCACTAATGCCCTTTCCTGAGGATCACAATGAAGACCCACAACTGATGCCACCCATTGTGTCACTGCAAAGACATTGCAGTAGTGGTGCCAATATAATATGTAATGTGAGTTGGTCAGAAATTCAATATAAGTAACAACCATGACAAACCCTCAAACACCCTTGTGCATCCCCTTCATGCTCACGACACATTTGCCTTACACTGCCTACTGCACATATGTGATGCATGCCCTGTGGCTGCAGCACAGGTAGTGGCAGGTTGTGTGAGGCTGACCGTGAAAGAGATGAATGAGAGGGTGAGTATGAGATAGAGCCATGAGATTGTATGAGGATTGGGTTCAGTGGTAATGGTGGGATGAGTACTGGCGAGGTGAGTAAGTGCAGGTAAGATGAGGATGAGGTTTGAGTGGGTATGAGGGGTGATGTGACAGAGTAGTGTTGGCAGTGCAGAAGGAGATGTGGGATGGGGGCGGTGATGTGGCAGATGGAGTGTAGGGGAATGAGTAAGTGTACTCACTTTGGCTGACCTACTGAGGTCATTGGAGCACCTCCTGCACTGTATGCAGGTGCGTGATATGTTGGTGGTGCAGGTGACCTCCTCTGCCACCTTGAGCCAGGCGTTCCTGGTGGCAGAGGCAGGCCGCTTCCTCCAGCCCGCCGGGGGGAAGATCTCTGTCCTCCCCCTCCTCCTCACCCCATGTATTGATACCTGGAGTGAGGCATCATTAAACTGGGAGCAGCCTTCCCCCTGGGCTGCTCCATGCTGTAATTTTTTCTATTTGTTGCAGCATCTGTCAGTGGAGGACTGCCCCTTTAACTAGAGCTCCTCCAGCTGACAGATCTTACTGCGCATGCGCAGCCCGCCCGATGCGCAGATCAGCAGTGGGTAACCCAGAAGACAAGGTAAGTGGATCCAATTGGGCTGCGATCGCGCGGGTGGCTGACTACTTTCACGCGCCCAATAGCCCCCCCCCGCCACGAACCCGCAGCCCTGGTAACATCGAGCCCATGGGTTCTTTGATAAAGCGCTTGAATTGGAGGTAATTTTAAAATGGTGCATCTCGTTCAAAAGCTGCTGTTACAAGACACAGCAGTGAATAAGCACTTCACATGAAGTATTTACCCCTGCACTGCTGTTTCCCTTCAAAACCCTTTTGAAAATGTTATCAGGGTTCAAACATATTACTAGAGTGGCAGGAGTATACGTGGTTGCTGGCTGCTGCTGTAGTAGAAGAGCCTCTTGGGAATGAGGTGTCCCTTGTCTCATGGCAGCTAAGATCCGAGATGGAGCAGCTGTAGACTGCAACTCTTGTGCGTAACCACGGGCAACTTAGCCCTGTGTATTTTTGATCACATGTGAAAGCATTGGTGCGGACAGAAGGTTGGGCAGATATGTGCTGTTATCCTGAGAGGCAGCACCATTACCTGAGTGCATTCCTGCTGTGTTACTAATACTAGGTTCTGCATTGTCACTGATTTGTGGGACAGCCGACCTAATGATACCAATGAAATACTTGTCTGGAACACAGCCCCAAACCTTTTTGAGGGCAGAACAGTCAGCTCGCTCCTATCTAACATGCAAGGCTCTCTGGCAGCAGTCTGACCATCCACGGCAGAAGCACAGACTGCACTTACAGCCTTTGCCATGGGGGTCTACCCTGCAGATGGCCCTGAAGTTGCCACATACTCCAGGGTGGACTGCAGTGCTGCAAAGCCATTCATTAGGGTATCACAGACTCCTCCAACTGATCCACCATCTGCTGCACAGTGTCTGACACCATCCACGATGCCTGCATAAACATTTGATGCTCTGCAAGCATTCTTCTATTAAAAGCAGGTTCAGTGAGAACTAGATCCCCAGGCTCAAGAGCTGAGGACGATGTATCACTATCTTTGGGTCAGCAACATCTTTCACCTCGTTCTCCACTACATGATGCTCCTGCTCACCCATGTTCTGTGTGTCACTCAGTGCAGTTCCCTTTATCACATTCTCTAATTGCCCTTTGGTGAATGTCTCTAGGCTAGTGCTTGTGAGGGAGAAAATGAGTGATGACACATGTTCTGAAGTACTGGCACAGGCAACCCACTGAGACCTCGTTCATCTTCCCCAGACACATCTAGAGGAAGAAAAGAGGAAGAGAGATTAGAATGGGTTTCTCAGGATGCAGCTTTCATTTCGCTTTCAATAGGAGTGACATAAGGGTTTCATGATATGATTCACTGACAATGGGAGGAGAAGGAGGAGAAGCACAATCCATAACGAACCCTCAGTTGTCCTCATATTTCAACAACTCCCGCACACTAAGTGGCCTTCCTGTCCAGGATCTGAATGGCTTCTTCGTCATAGTGGATGAAAGGTTGTAGATTTGTCGGCTTGCCACCCATTGCCAATCAGTCTTGGCTGTTATTGGATGTGTTCTCCTTGAAGAAAGAACTGCAAAAGAGAGAATTATCTTTTGCTCCGACAGCATGCAGTAAAACCCGACCATCCGCCTGCATACTACAATGGGTGCGATGACAGCTGCATGCAGCAAGCAATCACGTACACATGTGGCATTTGTGGGGTTATTGCAAGTAATGATATGAGAGAAGGATCATTTCCACATGAAGGCTGAGGGTCGAAAAGGCATTGAGCTACTTCCTGGGCAATAATGGTAGGTTATGTGGCACTTTAACACAGTGAGAGAAGAGGCCAGTGTAAGTGTCAAATATGCTTAGTACTGTTTATTCTTAGAAGGTGTAGCTGACTCCTCTTATCTCGCCAGACCTCATAAAATAATGACTTTTTGCAGCTTTGGGGGGGCGCCATGTGCCAAATGCTGCAATTGGCATTGAATGCCCTGTCTATATTACTCCACTTATCTGCTGCAGTTCTCACCAGGTCCCTCCTTTTCTCCCTTCCAAACAGTTCAACTCCTGAACCCTTGATCAGTTCCCAGGCATCTTGCTGGCGAAGTGGATTTAAATTTTGAGCCGCTGCTGACGATGCAAGTAGGTCCTTGGAAGGTGGGGGTGGTAGGGGGGGACCGAGGCAAGCGGGAGGGGCGAGGCAAGCGGGAGGGGCGAGGCGAACCGGAGGGGCGAGGCAAGAGGGAGGGGCAAGGCGAACCGGAGGGGCGAGGCGAACTGGAGGGGCAAGGCAAGAGGGAGGGGCGAGGCAAGCGGGAGGGGCGAGGCGAACCGGAGGGGCGAGGCAAGAGGGAGGGGCAAGGCGAACCGGAGGGGCGAGGCAAGAGGGAGGGGCAAGGCAAGAGGGAGGGGCAAGGCAAGAGGGAGGGGCAAGGCGAACCGGAGGAGGGGGAAGCGATCAGGAGTGCAGGGGAGGGGAGGCTCCAGTGCTGGTTGCATTCAGGGCAGCCCAATTTCAGGAAGGGATCCTAAATCAGGTGTTGGGCCCTCTATTTACATTTGCAAAGGTCCTAATGCCTGTTTCAGGAGCGGGCACTGGACACCTATATATCAGCCTTTAGCTGTATGGCGGGTGGCCCACTTCCAGCGTGGAATGTGCTCGTGCATGTCACCCACCATATTGGATGCTTAGGTGAGCACAGCGTCAATGAATTTCTAGGCCCTCTTTCCGAGCATTTGTCTCTGCTGCTCTTTATAGAAATTATGCGACAGATATAAGGGAGACTCCCTTGCTCCCTATGGGGAAGTCCCTGGCCTAGTTCATCACTTCACGCAAGTACAAAGATGCAGTTTGGGAACTCAGTGTGGGGAACACAAATGATTTTGTTTTAGTGAAATTAGGTAAAATAATGACACTAACGTGAAAAAAATCGAATTAGATCCAGTAAAGCCACTGTTCAAAGTTGTGCCTCCGTATCAAATTTTCTTTTGACATGAAGATAGATTACTAGCTGAAAAGGTATCACTTCACTAGTGTTCAAGTATACTGATTTCCAGGAAATTATCAGCAACCCTTAGGCAGGCTGATAATTTTTTTTTTCAAAATCATCTTCGTACCATTTCATAGAACAGAACACAAACGTGCACAGTCTGGTTCGGTGAGGATCTGCTGAACTTTCCTTAAAAAAAGCTTCAACACAGTAAAGACTACAATGATCAAACCGTTCTATCAGAAGGTACGTGACATATATTGGAATCAACCTGGAAGCTGATGTGTGTGTCCCAACTCACGGACTTTGGACTGACTGGGATCATTTTTCTGTAAACAATATACAAAACATGGGCTGGTGCTCCCCAGTGGCTCAGTGGGTAAATACATCACATGGCATGTTACTGTTCCATGAAGAAAAGGTCCGTGGATACTATGATTGGCTCCAGTGTTCTCGGGTGAAAGAAGAGGAAATGTCATCATAGATACCCACTCCTGATCACTGTCCAGCGAGCCACTGCTGGAAAGTGTATGGGTGGCAGGCTTGGATGTGATGTCAGATTGTCAAATAGACTAGTAACACTTACTGTTTAGATTCACACAAGACCAATGACCACATGGGTGAGTAAATGGTCAACTGCCAAGGCCCATGGAATTATAACCCAGTAAAAGCGCCATTCGAAGAGGAGAGGAAATTTTACAAATATCAATAAGTGAGCAGGCTGCCTACCTTATGTTCTTCTTATTTCGCATTATCTTGCCATGTCATCTTAGATTTTAGATACAGTGAAGGAAGAATGTAGAACAGTGAGATATAGTTTATTCCTGATCCCAAGCAGGGTATAAAGCATTTACTCACAAGATCAATAAACACACTGCTGCCTATGTGTGTATATGGTTTCTCATATGCACACAAAAGCTACTGTTGCTTTTCTAAAAAAACTGATTTAAATTGTGTGAAAACACTTAACATTGAAGGCAGTTAAGATCCTTTAATTATGTCAGTTCTAATTAGTAATTATAGCACTGGTAATGTTAAACACTCCAAAGGGCTGTGTGGAGCAACTGCAATAAGATTAAATTTACCAGAAAGAAAAAAAAAGTTGTGTGAAGCTCATCATACAGAGTAGGATGGGGGAGTTGAGTCTAACTTGGGATAAAGAGGGAGAAAGCACCATCCAGAAATGGGCATTTGCATTAACTCTGACTATGTTAGGATCCGTGTCAAAACTGCCAAATTGGGATCAAAGTTCAAATTAATAGGACTGAATAACACATAGGTGCTCCCAGCAGACCACCAAGAGGCAAGAACATATCCACCAGCAGACAACAGAGGAATCAGATATTCAATTACAACTAGAATGTGAGAGAATTAGGCACTTACCCATCACTGGGTCACTAGGGTATATATCCTAATGGATTGACATACAAATTCAACATAATCAATCAAGGAATATAACCCACGTCTAGCACTCGGCCACCAGATGCACATTATTGTTAGACCATTAAAGCAATGTCCATATATCCACTAGCAAAACAACAGGCAGTAACCACTAGACAACCAAGAAACTGGATATTATAATCACTGTAACACCAGGGAACCGGGCACACACCCAGCACAAGGTTGACAGGGAACTGGAGACATTTCCACCACAATAACACCTAGGAATCAGAAACATACTGCCACAAAATTAACATGGATCTGGACTCCTACCAACATTAGACTACCAGAGAATTGAACACATAATGACGTTAGACCACCAGGGAATCAATGGTACATTGCTAAAATCAGCCAATGGAGAACATAAACTGAGAAACAGTTACTCTGTTCAGAAAAAAATATATAATTAATATAATTTTAAATGGGCCACATGTCTGTTGCTAGGTTACAGGTTATAACACCAGATTAATCTACTGTATGTCATTTGCATACATGTGAGATTATGGCTATGAACTACATAAATTACAGTCTGAGTCACTTGTGTCGAGAAACAGCTAATTGGTATGAAAAGGGGATTTTTCTTTTAAAGCAGGAGGAAGTGACATGTATTATAATGATTAATCCATTTCTGTCAATTGTCAGTGCAGTGACTAATTATCACATTTGTCATTTCTAGAACATGGTACAAAAATACAACTAAATACTTACAAGGTTTTGAGACCAAGCCGTCTGGGATAAAAGATTGCAACGCTTTTGACTCAAGAACTGAATGTGTGGCTTTTTCTTTAAACGTGCAGACCATTTGAAGTTACCACAAAGATGACGAAACGTGCAACTAAAATATAATCATTCTAGTATTTACTGAGTATTTTAAGAAGCAGCTCAGATGTCATGATAATGCCTAGCAGTCTAACCTCACCATGTAAATGCCATAAGCTGGATATAGCAAACCCACAAATAGCTGAACTGAGAATAGAAAGCTTTCTGTCCTGAAATAAATATTGTACGTTGCACATCTTACAGCCTGCAGAATGAGTGTAGATAGCAAAGAGAAAAATGTACCATATGCAGTTTATAAACTTAAAATAAAATCATGCGCATAGCATTAAGAAACAGGTGGTGAAAAGTAACCTCTGGGCCTCTAATTGTATATCATAAGCTGAACAGTAAAAGACGACAACAGGTTCAAGCATATAATGAAATTATACATTACTGGGCACAAGATATTGAATTATATACAATGAACAAATACTTTACATGTTTCTCACCTAATTTATTTCTTATACTTCAGAACATTCGCCTTTTCAAATTGCATTAACAATAGCCCCGATTTTAATTTGAGGCAAGCGGTGAGCATGGGGTAGGCAAGGTGAGTGCCAAACCATGTTAACTCCCTGGCCTCATTTAAATACCCCAAGCTCGACTCCCACTCAATGACATGAGGCCAGCGGGCAGGAGTCAGGTGAACATGGCAGGAGGCCGCAGCCAGAGACCCGCAGGAATGGTCCCCAGCAGTCAGGTAAGTGGATTGGGGAGGAAAGCGATCATGGTTGCGGGGGGGGAGGGTTGGTGGGGAGGGAAGTCCAGGGAAAGGGTTCCTGCTCCTCCTGGTCCACAAGGAAACCTTTAAAGAATAAAATGTACTCACTTTTTCAGCCATTTTCTGGGCCTGCTGCTCCATGGCACATGATGTTCCTGGCACCAAACATCACTGCTGTCGTCCGGGTCTGAAATATATCATCGGGTCCCGACCTTTGAAGGTCAATGAGACTTTCACCTGCCTGGGGTGAGGGCCTCGCATGCTGCCCGACATGTGCCTGCTAAAATGGCGCGGGGCGCGTGTACAGCATGGATCCAGTGAGTAGGATGCTGCTACGATTTTAACCTCCTGACAGCCATGTTCTCGTCAGGCACGTGGGGGTTAAAATCAAGGTTAATATTTTTAAATAAATTCTGTAGACGTTCCATAAATGTTTGATGTCTGGCAGTTTTCTATCCCAAGAAAGCTTCTTGAAGAATTTTGACAAGAGAAACATTGAGGGGAATTTAAACTGCCAACCCCCACCCCCCGCCCCCAGTACAGATGTGATAGGGGCCAGGACGGGGTTAAAACTTCAAAAATCAGAAACCCAAACCCAACCCCAACCCACCTTCAACGCACCCACTTCCGCTTTTAATGGAAGCAGGTTGGGGGGGCAGGCGACTAGCCTACTAAGGAGAAGCATGTCAGTTATTTAAATATGTTAATGAGCTTCCTGCCTCAAATTTTACCAGAGGTTTACTTTTAACGCCTGCGGGTCGGGTTTCCGATGGCTCGGGAAATCTGGCAGCTGTAGGGAGGCACGAACGGCCGGATCCAGCAGGTGAACACCTTTCCAGTACTGCTTGTGGGCCAGGAGGAGCAGGAGTGCTTCCCCCACCGGCCTCTCAAGCAAACCTGTTGCAATCGGCCTACCCACTCCGTGATCTGCCTCCCTCCCAACCGCAATCCGATGCCCCCCCGACCTCCATGATTGACCCCCCGACCTCCACAATTGAACCCCCCAATCTCCACAATCTCCACTCGACCCACAATTGACTCCCCCGACTACCATGATTGACCCCCCGACCTCAACAATTGACCCCCCCGACCTCCATGATCTCCCCCCAACCCATGATCTCTCCATCCCTCCCTTCCGCTCCCCGTCTGTGGTCTACCAGCGCAGGCCTTCCCGCCCGACAGCCAGCTTCTCAATCTGACAGGCTGCTGGCCAGGAATCGGAGAAAAAATGTGATCCCCCTTCACCTCCCCCCCCCCCCCACTCGCTCCCTCCCTGGAAATATCAGGGTCATTAAATTCAGTCACAGATTCTATTTAGCACGAATATCCCGACCCATGGCCCATTCTTGCCAAGTTGCAAGGTGGGCACTGTAATGTGTGATTGACCATTATATGTAACGTGCTAAACAGCAGACCAATTCCTGCCAGGGCTGTGAGAGGAAAGTTGGTCTCTTTCTCTTTTAAACTGGGTATAAAGCTGAAACCCAATAAGAGCAAAGTAGCAATGTAACCATTATCATTACCAGCTGTAACCAAGGTCTTCATACATATGCTTCCCAAAAATTCCATGAAATATTAACACAACTGTATAACTCATTTTGGGTGTGTTTCGTTATTATTTTGATTCTCTCCCTGTTGAAGGTGGTGCCTCACGCCCAGGTATGGTTTAATGACTGCTAGCACCACTCTCGTACCTCACTCAAATGACCATTCTACATGCGGGCACCTAGGTAGCGAGTGTCAGCAAGCTATCCTATCATGATGAAGAGACGTCACAGTTAAGTGTTATTCTGTGCTTGCCTGATGTCCACACACGTGTCCTTTTCATTAAGGATCATTGGATAACAACTGAGGGTGAGAAATCGGGCTGATTTTTTTTCCTACTTCTGACCAATTGTACTATTTCTGACTGCTGCCTTAGTTGATATCAGCAAACTCAGCACAGATTGGGTAGTGCATTTACTCACTGAGTCAGCTGGGGGGGGCATAATTTATTAGTCACAAAAAAGCCGTATCTATATGAATGAGATTATACTGATGAAAATTATACTGAAATATCTTTTGATATATTTGAATGACAATTGTTAAAGCATGTTAACATTGTTCATTTACTTACACATTACACATTTATTTTGAGAAAGTACTGCTCCTAATGAATTTCCAGCTGAAACCCTTTGTTACTTTGTTTTCACCACAATTTTCCACAACATAATCTTACTGGATAGTTGCCAAGAGTGTAACAAGCATGATGGGAGCGAATGAGAATTTCATTAGGAATGTGACTGCAGTGGTGGAATTCTGTAGGATTATATAACTTTACTGGCATATTATCAAAGGAGTTTTCACATAAAAGGCAATGTTAGCATCTCTCGGATTTCTACAATCTTCATTATCTGTCTGCACTGCAATAAATTCACCGAGGACTACATCAGTATAAAATACTGTCACAGAAGCCAAACCAAGATTTATTTAATTGATGAGTAACAACTGAAAGCATAAACTTGCCATAAAAATATTTGCTATTTATGTTCATTAAAATCTGCTCTGTTTGATATTAACAAGTAGAAATAGTTTGCATCTCACAAACTGAAACTTAAATTCCATTCCCAAAGGTTTAACTAGTCAGTGCAGCTGTACTATATCGGGAAGATATTCCCTGTGATACAATCAATTGCTGGGTACAATCCCACAAGCACTGGCAACCCTCTGATATCGCAAAGAAAATTAATTGATACGCCATCGCGATATAATCTTTGTGAAACCATACTTCATGGGTCTGCATTATCCCCTCTCTCCCACTCAACTTCCCTTTACTCTCTCTCTTACATTTAACAACCCACTCAGCTTTCCTTTCTCAACCCCCTTTGTACCCTTTCTTTATCTATACTCCCTCTCTTAATCCCCTCTCTATCTCTCAAGTTTCTCTCCCTCCCTCACGCAATTGCCTCTCTTATCCCAATCACACTCTCAACCGCTTCATTCTCTCTCAACTCCTTCTCTACCCCCTCTCTCCATCTTTTCCCTCCCTTCCTGTTTCCTCAAAGCCTTTGCTTGCTTTCAAAATTATATTTTTAAAAAATCAAATTAGAATGTGGAAAGGAACTCTGTTTTCCTTTGTCTTTATTTGTATTGTTCTGTTTATCTCTCTCTGTCTCATAAGTTTTAGAAATTAGATCCTCTCTCTCACAGATATAAGTCATTATCATTGATCTTTTCAAACTGTCAACAAAACATAGGCGAGTTAATTAGTTGGCTTTGAAATTCAACTGGTGCTTTTTTAATTTAACATTAGCATAAAAAGACACTCCTCTCTCACCTTGTCTCTCTCTTACCCCACTCTCTTTCCCCCTCCCAGTTTAATACATTTTCTGAAGTTTATAGCTACAACAGGTGTATGATTAGCACACTGTCAATTTTTCTCGCTCTATCAAAGACATATCAGCACAAGCTATTTAAAGAAAATATCCAATATAAATTTCACCTCAATTAAGCTTGAAAATTGCCCTCCTGTTTTTGAAAATGATTTTAAGAAAAGCAACTGAGAAGAAAGTTGAAGAAGCTAAGAAAAATATTGCACCAATACAGCTGACTAAATAGTACCGATGCATCCTGGAAAATTAAGTATACTGCAAACATGCTCAGACTGTACAATTCAAATTCAGCAGAGTCACAGGTCTGAACAAAAATATCAAGTGCAAGCCCAAGCTATTGGGAGAGGTAGGTGCACAGAGAGGGGAGAACACACGATGCCAAGGTGAGGCGAGGCTAGGCTGGCAGCGGCCCCAGTATTTTTATGGAGCCAGGATGAGCACCCCTGCTCCTTTCGGCTACACAAAAACAATCATTTTTTAAAAATGTTATGGCTGTTTCCTGAGATGAACGCCAGTGCACATGGGCAGAGTGTTTGTGTCGCAAGTTCTGCCGATGTGTACCTTACAATTGCAATCGAGGTCCTAGCTAAATTATTGGGACCCCAATTTGCATGGGAAAGAGGCTTACCACTTGTTTCAGGCAGGGGCTGAACCATACAGTAGTAAGCCTCTTGTGAAATTCACAGTGGGCCAATCATTGGGGTTATCGGGGCGGTAAAGCTATCAACCCCATTTTTAGGTCCTTACCGCCCCATTAACGCCGATTTTCCCAAATAAGTCTCAGCCCCATTGTATGTGACACAGTGTGACACCTTTAACATTGAAATACCTATCACAGTGCCACCTACAGGAGTAACAGCAAGTGGAAATACTTAAAATGAGTTTTTAATGAAATGTGCATCCCATATGCAGAAATGAATGTGTAATAGATATTGTTTTCATTTTTTAAATTTATTTTTGTATTAGCACAAAGTCCATCTTTTTTAAAGGCCATTCCTTCTGGGCTATGGATTACTTGAACAGACAACCTATGCTAGGCCTGAGCTAACAGCAGCCAGGAATGACTGTCCAGGTGCTTTGATATTCCATTATTTTTGTTGTTATCTGGAGAGAGCGACCTCCGTGTGTTGCTCTCTCAGTTTGTACTCTCACCTTGTTGAAGACCTGTTCAGGGCTGGACCTGGAAGCACATCCTTATTTGGATACCCTCATGAATTGCACAGGCATGTGGAGAAGGGATTCTTAGACACAGTCAGTAGTGCCAAAGGATGGTTTTCCTGAAGCAATGGGGACCCTACTGATGTTTCTACCTGAGACAACCACAGCTGACATACCAGGGGGCTATACAAAGTCATTTGGAGGCTGTCCTGATGAAAGTAGAAAGTATGCACAGGACTGGTTCCCCACATTCACTCTACTGAAACCAGTGTCCTTTACAGGTTAATTTATCGATCCATATTTTCATGGGTCTGCATTGTCATTCTTTCTCTGTTAGTCCAACTGTATTCTCGGAGTGAACTTGACTGTAGGAGAGCTGCAGATCCACAGTCATCTGCAGTCCTGTACATGCACCAGGTCTCTGATTTCCCCTTCCCCTCTGGTACCTGGCCTTTGAACATCTCCCTTATGCAGCATGATTGAAATTAGCAATTCGGGTGGTGGGGTGTTTAACGGCAGGGAATTGAACCTGTCCCCCCACCCAGCACCATGGCATTGTATATTGTATACTTTAACATGTTGTGCCACAAACTGTCCCTGATAATTACCACATTCAACATATATAAAACAAATTCAAGTAATGCATTAAAATACTATGCTGCAATAACTTCCTATCAATATGGGCTAGGTCATATCTTTAATAATAAATCAGAATTTCCCTCTGGTCAGATTATCAGGTTTCCACTGAACGTTTAGTGGAGGGTTGAAACATCTCAAATTTAACAGTGAATAGAGAATAGAGAAAACACAGTCTTACACACAGTGCCTCTGTGAAAGCAAAACTGCTTACCTGAGGTGAGCATACTATGCATTCTGTGCTGAGCCAACAGCTGGAGCGGCTGCTCTCGCCCAGAAACCCCATCTGAGGAGAAACATGATTCAGTCTCATAAATAGTCTGCAGCATCTTTCCTTTGAGTCCTCACTTCAGCCACATAAAAGATTCATCAGAACTCCGGCAGAGTCATTTCCTCCTTAATTCCTCCTCCAGAAACAAATGGATGACTTGCACGTTACTACATCATA
Source organism: Heptranchias perlo (assembly GCF_035084215.1). Lineage (NCBI taxonomy): Eukaryota > Metazoa > Chordata > Chondrichthyes > Hexanchiformes > Hexanchidae > Heptranchias > Heptranchias perlo. The sequence goes on from NC_090326.1 coordinate 82,606,930, forward strand.
AACTGCTCTCTCTCTCTTTCACTTTTAAACTGCAGGCTGAGTACTCTCCCTCACTCTTATACTCCAGGCAAGCCAAACAGTTATAAAAAGCAGCCCAAACTCTTCTCTTCTCTTCAAAGGGTACTTAATTTTTTTCTATCTTTTTTTAGTCCATTTGGTTTGTCTCGCGGAGGAATCCGAAAGCAGCTGGAAAGGTACAGTAACCACAGCTGAGGGGAGCCTTTTCTTCTTCTTCACAGGCACTGGAGGGTTTTCAAGTGTAGTGTCAAACCATTGCCCTCACAAGTGTGTTCTGCCCCTGTTTACTCCCCTCCAAGTTGGTAAAAGCAAGTGATAAAACGTTTACATATGAATCAACAACAACACAGCCCACAGGCGACAGAAATAGAACAATGGCTGGTGTTAACCAAAAATAGGTCATGCATGGCAGGGGATTGAGCTGTATTAATGCATTTGAGAAATACCACTGCAAGTGCAAACAGTGTACAGCTGTCCAATCCCTCAGCTGGAAATGCTGTTCTCCAGTCCTGCTCCAATGTCTCAAAATGTATTGACTTCTATTTTTGTTCATATACTCAGAATAGATGCTACATCACCAGGTCCTGTTTACATTAGGCAAAAGTCATTCAAATTTGTCCAAGTTAATTGCTGCTCCAAATTCGAAGCTACTGTGTGAGTGGCGCTGATCATCCATAATTCATGTCCCTTATTAAAAATGCTCCATGTCTGGACTTGGTGACATTTTAAACAAGCTCCAGAATTACAAATGGAATTTAGCTCATGTGGTCAGAACAAGTGTCAGATTTACTATACTGCAGTTTTGTGCACTGGGTTTAGTGTGTGCACTCAGTGGGTGAAGTATTAGCTGATAAGCAACTTGCTACTACAGTCCAGCACTGTATTGCCTGAATGAAGTTCAGACAACTCCTATTTAGTATACTACAAAATTGCTTATAGTAGAAGTGGTTCTGCTGGGGCTCCTGGTAAAATGGAATTTATCTAATTTACATCGCGGGGTGATTTCATAGCATCAGAACAACCCATAATGCATGTGGATAATTAAACCTGTGTATATGCAATTGGTTAAAAGCTGTTAATTGTTACTTTAATTTCTAAAGAAGAAGCAGCTTGCATTTATATAGCTCCTTTCATGATCTCAAGACATCCCAAAAGTGCTTCACAGCAGATGAAGTACCTTTGAAGTGTAGTCACTGTTGTAATTAGGGAAATATTGCAGCCAATTTGTGCACAGCAAGGTCCCACAAACAGCAATGAGATAAGTGACCAGATAATCTGTTTAAGTAGGGTTGGTTAAGGGATTAACGTTGGCCAGGATATGTGCCCTGCCCTTTTTTGAACAGTGCTTTGGGATCTTTTAACGTCTCACCTGAAAGTTAGCACCTTCAACAGTGCAGCGATCCCTCAGTACTGCACTAAAGTGTCATCTTAGATTATATGCTCAAGTCTTTGGAATGGGGCTTGAACCCTTGGCTGTCGGACTTAGAGGTGAGGGTGCTACCACTGAGCCATGACTGACACTTTACATGATGTGGAGATGCCGGTGATGGACTGGGGTGGACAAATGTAAGGAATCTTACAACACTAGGTTATAGTCCAACAATTTTATTTTAAAATCACAAGCTTTCGGAGATTATCCCCTTCGTCAGGTGACGAAGGGGATAATCTCCGAAAGCTTGTGATTTTAAAATAAAATTGTTGGACTATAACCTGGTGTTGTAAGATTCCTTACATTTGACACTTTACAGGCAGAGAAGGACATGCTAATGCAGTCAGCAATGTAATAATGCCACTGTACTGTAGCTCTGGTATGCCAATACTTTAAAATTCTCAGGTTTAATAAAATATTTTATTGTTGCAGTATTTTCAGTAAATGGCTGAATAGAGCCTCTGCACTCAACCACTGATATTTTTGTCTGTTTGGGCTGGAAAGGTTTAAAGAGGAAATGACTCTTTCTTTGCCTTATGCTGCAGGTTCCAAAGATAGTAAAGCTGATTTAGCAAAAAGCATCCAAGCGTCCCCTGCACTTTGATAGGATGAAACCTGAACCAAAGCAAGATGAAATTCATTGAAAATCACCATAAGGTAGAAATTCCACAAATAAACAGATCTGGTTACTCAGCACGAACGGCAGGGGACGCACCTCTGCTTTACATTTTTACAAGAGACATTATAAAACCATATTGCTCCACAAGTATCTCTTTTCCTTTTGAAATAGCCTAGACAAAGCAGCTCACTTGCTAATATACATTGTGGACTAAATTTTATAACAAACTACAATGTGCGCCATATCTTGGTGCAGGATGGATTATGCATCATTATTTGATGTGTGCAATATTCTCTATAATTTTGTCTTGTGATAAATTTGCACATATGTGAATGAATAATAGGTTTGTTGTTTAATATCTCATTTCTATTACAGTAATTCCTTTGTAAACAATGTTGCAATGCAAATGAGGTGGTGTACATGGTCCAGAGGAAGACAGCACCACTTCACAAGGTGGCCTTATTCCCTGCCGTTGAGTCAAAAGCACAGTCAGTAAACCTATGTGACTGCTCCTGAGAGTGTTCACCGTTGGCTCTCAAAGTGACTGTACAGGCTAGCCAGCAATGGGATTTTTTAACATTTCCAGCTTGTATGGACTTTAACTCCCCCCACCCCCCAATATCAGGGAAGGGCTGTGGCCAGAGGTGTAAAATCACAATGTAACTTAAGAGGACCTGCACATACAAATTGCGCGCAGGCTAAATTGTTGCCTACCTGTCTCCATATTGTAAACAGGCCAAATTTGGAACACAGGTAACTGCACTATATTGTACAGTCATGGGTACTAAAGTCTCAAACATTATTTGTTCCTTATAGTAAATTGGAGTAAAATTCTGCACTTGGGTCCATCATTCTCTTCATAAGTTAATTTATGGAGCATTATATTGCCAAATTATGAAACCAAATTCAGCACTTCCCCTAATGCAGCACTAAGCAAGGGTCGAGTGGAATTAAAATTGTATTATAACATTACATTGCCCTTTCAGTGAGCTGTTCTTTTACACTATTCATCTCTCCTCTGAAAAGCAGCCTGAGAACTGTGTAACGGCTATAGTAGTCTCAATGCACAAGATAAAATGGATAGATTAAAAAAACAAAACAAGAAACAGATACATTAAACTGAGGAATGAAAATGTTTCCTGGCCAATTTCTGCCTTCCTAACCCAGGGATACTGAGGCTAATTGTATTGTGTCTGCCACCACTCTGGCTGAGATCAGCCAACTCAGCATAGATCAGGGATTGGGCCTGGGGTTTTCCTGTTTCCACACACTGTCCCTATGAAGGCAACATTGCTCTTTGAGAGCAACAATTACTTGTACATTTTTTTTTATTCGTTCATTGGATGTGGGCGTCGCTGGCAAGGCCAGCATTTATTGCCCATCCCTAATCGCCCTTGAGAAGGTGGCAGTGAGCTGCCTTCTTGAACCGCTACAGTCCGTGTGGTGAAGGTTCTCCCACAGTGCTGTTAGGAAGGGAGTTCCAGGATTTTGACCCAGCGACGATGAAGGAACGCCGATATATTTCCAAGTCGGGACAGTGTGTGATTTGGAGGGGAACGTGCAGGTGGTGTTGTTCCCATGTGCTTGCTGCCCTTGTCCTTCTAGGTTGTAGAGGTCGCGGGTTTGGGAGGTGCTGTCGAAGAAGCCTTGGCGAGTTGCTGCAGTGCATCCTGTGGATGGTACACACTGCAGCCACTGTGCGCCGGTGGTGAAGGGAGTGAATGTTTAGGATGGTGGATGGGGTGCCAATCAAGCGGGCTGCTTTGTCCTGGATGGTGTCGAGCTTCTTGAGTTTAACACCAGGTTTGTTACGGGAATTAAACAGCAAAAACTTAGGTAGGAATACACCCCTCAAAAGATATTAATCAAGAAATGATAAAGCTACTCTCCGATCAGCCTTCTCAGGAAGAAGAGTAAACTTAATTTTTTAAAAGGTGTTTTATTTGTCCTCACAGAGATCAGTACCTTTTGTAGTTTTTGTAGTGATGTCACGAACCTTTGTACTTTGCACATGGATTCCTGACAATCGCAGGACCCGAAACCCACAGGTGAACAGTGAAGATCAACGACATCAATAAACAAAGTACACCAACCCCTGCAGGGTAGAAACCCAAGGGCTGGAGTTAACCACTCAATTTCACTTGGCATTGGTAACCTGCCATTTTCCCAACAGGGACCCCACAGTTGCTCACCACTTGAATGTAACAGCAGATTGGCGTGGCAAACTTGACATATTTGATCTTCAACATCTTAGGAACAGAAGTGAAAATGCAAAATAGAGAAAGTCTTTAATGCATACAGGGTATATTGTTTGCTCCTAATAATCTGTGAAATACATGATTGCAGTATGAGTCACATGCTGAAATGAGTTTATGGTTGAGCTAACATCATAAATACAAGAGGGGTAATTTTAAGAATTTGTGATCTCGGAATGGAACTTCACCAACCGGGAATGCATATCAGGAATCCAGGAACATTTACCTCTTGATTTTCTGCCCATTAAAATAATGTGTAATTCTGCATAACATACACATACAATAATACTATTTACTTTTGTTTAAGGGTTTCTGGTTTCATTATTTATGCTCATGGGGCAATATGGTTTAAATGGAATTATATTACACCAAGTGATTTGAAAAATTGATACCAGTATTTGCAAAATATAACATTGAGGAATGTGTTAGATGCAGGATGCTACATAGTTTTAAGTGTGTTACATATAGAATAATGCAATGCTAAGATTGTGTTGCATATAGGAGGCCATTAGTTCAGAGTGTGTCACATTTGAGATAACACAGGTAGCTTAGGCTATATTATTATAGCATTCTACTAAGAGGTGTGTTCAGTAAATAAATTAGTTTTAAGATAACTTCAATTCAGTTGGACACCAGGCTACCACAAATCTATTATGATTCATTCACAGTGGTATGACTCATACTGCAGGGAAGTATTTCACAGATTATTAGAGGCAAACAATATGCCTTGTATGTATCATTATCCATAAAGCAAAAATTGGTGCTTTCTTTTTTAAGATTCCCCTGCTTCCAAATGTTACTGTCAGTTCAGCCCTCTCACTTTCCATAGCAGAGAAAGCAGGCAGGGGACTTGTTTCAAATTCCTTATTAATGTTACTCTATAACTGGTGTTACACAGTCCATACTTAAAACACTTTTTATAGTTTACAGAACACAAAACAAAATTACACACTACATTCAATTCAGCAGGACCAAGAAAATTCTCCAACTCTCAGCCTCTTCCAATCCTGCGACTTCTGTTGAACCTCACCCTTTTATGCTCACCTGGCTGGGGGACATCTCCACCAGTAGCAATTACCTCTTAAAGGTGAGGTTCTTAAAGGGGCCATGCCCTTACTCTGGTATCAGGGCCCTCATCAGCCTACAGCTGACATATCGGCCCTCAATCACCTTGTTACACTGGCCACTAAGAGATACAAGAAACACTGTAGAGTAACTATCCTATTATATTATCATATTTGCCAACTTACATAACTCAAAAAAGCTGACCAACAGTTTCAAAAAAGCTGACAGTTCCAGAAAGCTGGCAACACAAAAAAAAATACAACTGAAAAACAGCCCTAAATAAAGGCCTATGACCAAGACCATTGCTCCAACTGACTGAATAAGTTAAATTCATTTTTATTACATTGGATTATAGGATCTTCATTAGTGTTTAGGCATCATAGTCCAGGATCACTTGTACTCACAAGCCCACAATCCCCCGCATTCCAGAAATCACTCTCTTTGCTGCATTGATTTGCATGTGCCCAGGGCCGTGATGTATCCTAGATACACTCCTGTGCAGTCCAGTGCCTGCCATTTGCTGGAGCAAAATGAAATCCTATGGCCCCGATATTTACAGGACAGCAGGGAGGGAAAGGGAGAGTGTGGTGATGGGTGTGGGGGGGGGGGGGTCCTGGAGATGCCAGCAATGCGGAGGTCCTGCTGAATTTAAGGCAGGACCTTATTATCATTTTTTTACTCCATTTCCTGCCTGGCAGCCAGCCAGATTGACAGACTGGCCAGCTACCAGGCGGGACAGCCAGGAGTAGAAGACCACAGCCGGGGATCATCGCGGGTTGGTGGTGGGGGGAGTCGGGCCGACAATCAGAAGGGAGGGGGGACCGGAAAACATCGCAGGTTTGGAGAGGGGGGGTCGTCTGATCATGACAGAAGATTTGCTTGAGGGGCACGGCGGGGTAGCACTCCTGCTCCTCCTGGCTCACAAGCAATGCTCTACATGGAGTTACATTGAAACTACAGCACAGAAACAGGCCATTTGGCCCAACTGGTCTATGCTCCACACAAGCCTCCTCCCTCCCTACTTCATCTCACCCTATCAGGATACCCTTCTATTCCTTTCTCCCTCATGTGCTTATATCTAGCTTCCCCTTAAATACATCTCTGCTCGTTGCCTCAACTACTCCTTGTGGTAGCATGTTCCACATTCTTACCACTCTTTCTCCTGAATTCCCTATTGGATTTATTAGTGACTATTTTATATTTATGACCTCTAGTTTTGGACTCCCCCACAAGTGGAAACATTTTGTCTACGTCTATCCTAAAAAACCCTATCATTATCTTAAAGACCTCTATCAGGTTACCCCTCAGCCTTCTCTTTTCTAGAGAAAAGAGTCCCAACTTGTTCAGCCTTTCCTGATAAGGATCTTCTCAGTTCTGGTATCATCCTTGTGAATCTTTTTTGCACCCTCTCCAATGCCTTTATATCCTTTCTATAATATAGAGACCAGAACTATGCACAATACTACAAGTCTGGTCTAACCAAGGTTCTATATAAGTTTAATATGACTTCTTTGCTTTTCAATTCTATCCCTTTAGAAATGAATTCTTGTGCTTGATTTGCCTTTTTTATGAACTTATTAACCTGTGTTGCACTTTTAGTGATTTGTGTTCTGTACCCCTAGATCCCTTTGCTCCTCTATCCCACGTAGACTCTTATTATCCAAGCAGTAGGTGCCCGCCTTATTCTTCCTACCAAAATGCACCACCTCACACTTATCTATATTGAAATTCATTTGCCAATCACACACCCATTCTACAAGTTTATTAATGTCTTTCTATATTTTGATGCATTCTTCCTTTCTATTAATTATACCCCCCAATTTGGTGTCATCCGCAAATTTTGAAATTGTATTTCCAATTTCTGAATCCAAATCGTTAATGTAAATTGAGAACAACAGTGGTCCCAGCACCAATCTCTGTGGAACACCACTTCCTACCTTTTGCTAGTCTGAGTAACTACCTTTAACACCTATTCTCTGTTTTCTGTTTTGTAGCCAGCTTGCTATCCATTCTGCTACTTGTCCCCTGACTCCACATGCTCTGATGCTAGTCATGAGTCTACAATGCGGTACCTTATCAAAGGCCTTTTGAAAATTCAAATATATTACATATATTGCATTACTTTTGTCTATTCTTTCTGTTACTTCTTCAAAGAATTCAATAAAGTTGGTCAAGCATGACTTTCCCCTCCGAAATCCGTGCTGACTATTCTTTATTATATTTTCGTTCCCTTGATGTCTTTCTATTTGATCTTTGAGTAAAGATTCCATTATCTTTCCTATCATCGATATTACGCTATAGTTCCCCAGACTTGTTCTATCTCCCTTTCTATAGACAGGAATAATATTAGCTGTCCTCCAGTCCTCTGGCACTATTCCCTTCTCTAGTGAATTTTTATATATATTTAATAGTGCTTCTGCTATCTCCTCCCTAACTTCTTTTAATATTCACGGATGCATTCCATCCAGACCAGGTGACTTATCTTCCCTAAGTTTGATTAGTTTATTAACTCCCCTCTTTCTAAAAAATGTTTTAATATCTTTTTCAATTTCCTCTTCTAATGTCCTGCCCACATTGTTAGTTTCCCTTGTAAATACGGAGGCAAAGTATTCAATATTTCTCCCATTTCGCTGTCATTACCTGTGAGTTTATCTTGTGTATCCCTTAGTGGCCCTATCCCAATGCTAATTTTCCTTTTGTTATTTATGTGTCTGTAGAATACTTTACGATTTCTTTTTATATTCCATGATAATTTAATCTCATAGTTCCACTTTGCTTTCCTAATTGTTTTTTTAACTTCTTTCCTAACCTCTTTGTGTTCCCTTTTATCATCCTCTCCTTTATTGTCTATGTACTTAGAGTATGTCTTTTTCTTTAGTTTCAATTTTACCCTTGTCTCTTTATTCATTCATGGTGTTTCATTATTGGCTAACCTGTTCTTGTTTTTTAGAGGAATATACATCTCCTGAACTCCACTGATCATCATTTTGAATATTATCCACTGCTGTTCTATTTCTTTGTCTGTCAAAATTTTTTCCAGTTTACCTGCCCTAGTTCCAATCTCATCCCCTCAAAATTAGCTTTTTTCCAATCTATTACTTTGGTCTTTGTCTGTCTATGTCTTTCTCAATCATTATTTTAATGATGTCGTGATAATGGGGGATCACTTTGCTGAACACCTCCGCTCAGTCCGCAAGCGTGACCCTGACCTGCCGGTCGATTACCATTTTAATTCCCCTACCCATTCCTCGCTGTCCTCGGCCTCTTACACTGTTCCAATGAAGCTCAATGTAAGCTCGAGGAACAGCACCTCATCTTTCGATTAGGCACTTTACAACCTTCCAGACTCAACATTGATTTCAATAACTTTGGATCATAAGCACTGCTCCCATTTTTTTGGTCAGCTAGTGCTGGTAATGGTTCTGCTGCTGCCATTTACAGCTACTCCTGATCAATCTTTTGTTTCTTAACCTGTCCCATTACCACCTTCCTTGTCTTGCACCATCATCCCTTTTGTCATTTAATCACTCGTGCCCCCTACCCTATCACAGACCTTCCCTTTTGTTCTTTCTTGCCATTTCTCCCCCCCTTTCCCTTGCTCTGTACTTGCTCAAAAACTTTAACTCTTTTAATATCTTCCAATTCTGACGAAAGGTCTTCGATCTGAAACGTTAAGTCTGTTTCTTTCTCCACAGATGCTGCCTGACTTGCTGAGCTTCTCCAGCATTTTCTGTTTTTATTTCAGATTTCCAGCATCCACAGTTTTTCACTCATTTCATAGATTTGTCTACATGTTTCATCCTCCGCTTCCCTTCCACTATTAGGTGGTCTGTAGAAGTATTTTGCTTTTGATTTGCTTGTGATTCCTCTCTTGTTTGGCTTCTCACTTATTGGGTAAGAAAGGAGTCATGTACACACTGTAAAAACTTTGCTCCCGTTTCTCCTTTCCCTACCTCTTCTTGCCAGTTTATTTGGGGGTGATTGAAATCTCCCATGATTATTATTCAATGTTTTTCACTCATTTCATAGATTTGTCTACATGTTTCATCCTCCGCTTCCCTTCCACTATTAGGTGGTCTGTAGAATATACCTATTAATGTGATTGATCCCTTCTTATCCTTTGTCTCAATCCATATGGATTCTGTTTCTATCTTAATATTACTTATGTCCCTTTTTTCTATTGCCATTATGATGTCTCTAATTAGTACATCTACCCCCTCCCCTCCACCCTTCTTCCTTCCCTATCCTTTCTAAATACCTGCTGGATCCGGCATCTCCCACCTTTCCTTTAGCTGCCGGGTTTTCCAAGCCCAAGGAAACCTGGCCCACAGGCGTTAAATTTAAATCGCTGCCAAAATATCAGGAACACAGCCTCATTTACGTATCATAATGATGGATTCGCCTCTCCAGAACTCGTCTTTTTTTTATTTGCCGATTTAATCCCAACCGTCTCCCATCTGTCGGGATTGCGGGGAGGCGGGTAAAATTGCCCCCTTTGAGTCATACACAGAAACAAGTCTAGAAGCACAGACGGACAAATTCAGAGCCGATGTGCACTGGCCGGACCAGAAGTCGGTCTCTGATCTTATGTGTAGGGCTTATATTTTGTTGCATCAGTTTGAGGGAATCCAGCCCAGGAGTAAGATTGGGATGAAGCTGCTGGGCTAAACCCCAAGTATACAACAACTTACAGGTCCTGAGGCTAACTTCACCCAGCCCCGGATCAGCTGTTTTCCTGGATCTTGGGCAAATAAAGCTGACTGTCTGTGCAAAAAACAATACTAGTATAACTCTGGATTCATAGATAAGTACAAGGATTTCCCTGCTGATGCTCCTGACCTGGAAATGTTTGTATGATTGGCAGCCATATACTATGTACTAAAATGATTGATGATTATAAATCAAATGTTTTGAAGTTCTGCAGTCTTTTCCAGTTTGTTACTAACTGAACTTAATAACAATCACCACATTCCTGACTTTTACCCATTTACAGTGGGAAAGTGATTGGCCGCAGCTGGGTATCTCCCCACAATAGAACAACAGCTGAAATAGGGAAATTACCAGGTAGGAAAACGTGGACATAAACACCTAGGCCCTGAAATTCCATGGGGGTTCTCCTGGACTCCCGCTGTCATTCTGACAGAATTTCAGGACCATAGAATCATAGGTGCTAAATTAATGAGGATTTTTTTGGGGTTTCCACAGCTCTTCTGCCAAAGTTTCGACAGATAAACGGGAGAACTCCCATGGAAATTCACCCCCATAGAATCATACAGCACAGAAGTTGACCATTCAGCTAATCACACCCGTACAAGATCGCGGAAAGAGATTTTCACTTTGTATCAATCGCCTGCCATTTCCCCATAACCTTTTAATTTGTGTCCTTGTCAAATACGTATCGACTGCCTTTTTACAACCTATTATGGCTTCTGCTTTCACCACTGTTTCTGATAGGGAATTCCATATTCTAACAACCCTCTGTGTAAAAAAAATTCTCCTAGCCTCTCCTTTTGCTGATGATCTTAAGTTTATGTCTTCTAGACGTTGACTTACTAACCATTGGAAATAGTTTTTCCTGATTTAATTTATGAAAATCCCTCATAATTTTGAACACCTCAATCAGATCTCCTCTTAACTTTCTCTGTTCATACGAACATGTAAAAGGGGGGATGGAAAAGGACCAGCTGGTCCAGCGGGTCTGTCCCATCCTGGCATGGTGTAACTTCTGCATATTATCACTCTCATTCCTCCCCTCCATCCCCTACTTACATAGTCACGCAATCTCCTGGAAGAGGCAAAAAAAACACAGAATCTTTTTTTAAAGCCAACTTGGGATAAAAATTCTGGGCAATTCTTCTTCGATCCTCAAATGAAATCAAGTAAGCTCCAGTAGACAACAGTGACTGGATGACAGAAAAATCCAATGACGCATTGACCATCTGTATGCAGTTATGGCAGCCACACTCAGGAACTCATCAGCTCCCTTTTGAATGTTTGCCATGAATCTGTACTCACTGTACCTACTGGCAGCTTATTCCAGAGGTTAACAACTCTCTGTGAAAGAAGGTATTCCTAGAATAGAACCCAGTTCTGTACTTTTGTAACTTATACTCAGATCCCCTGGTTCTCCCTAATCTATTTATCTCAAATAGTTCATCCACTTGGACCGAATCTAATCCTTCCATTGTTTTAAAAACCTCAATCATATTTCCTGGAAGTCTACACATTCCCGTTGTAAAAAGCCCCAGTTCTCGAAGCCTGTCCTGACTAAGGACCCTTAAACTGGGTATCAATCTAGTTATCCGCCGCTAAAACTTTTCCGGAGCCTCAATATCCTCCAACATGTCAGGGGACCAAAACTGGTCACATTATTCTAGATGTTGCCTGACCAAGGCCTTACATTCACTTGAGGAAGGAGGAAGCCTCCGAAAGCTTGTGAATTTCAAATAAAATTGTTGGACTATAACTTGGTGTTGTAAAATTGTTTACAATTGTCAACCCCAGTCCATCACCGGCATCTCCACATTATAAGAAGAAAGTATAGTGTAGTATTTCTGCGAGGACTAGGGGACATAGCCTAAAAATTAGAGCCAGGACTTTCAGGAGTGAAGTTAGGAAACACTTCTACACACAAAAGGTGGTAGAAGTTTGGAACTCCCTTCCGCAAACAGCAGTTGATATTAGCTCAATTGTTAATTTTAAATCTCAGATTGATAGATTTTTGTTAACCAAAGGGCTTAAGGGATATGGGACTAAGGCGGGTATATGAAGTTAGGTCACAGATCAGCCATGATCTCATTGAATGGCGGAACAGGCTCGAGGGTTTAAATGGCCTACTCCTGTTCCTATCTTCCTTTGTATAGTGCATCCTATTCACTTTCACTATAGCCTTGCTGCACTGATCATGAATCTTCAATGACTCATGCACTATAATCCCTAGTTCTTTCTCCCACTTAGCGGCCTTGACCATGCAATACTGCGTGATATATACATGCTTGGAGTTGCTCCTACTCAAGTATATCATGCTACATGTGTCCAGATTAAGAGACTTCTGCCAGGTACAGGGCCATTCCCCCACTGCATCTAGATCTGCCTGCACTCAATCTTTTTCTCTAAGGTCCTTACACCGGTACAAATCCTACTATAATCCTCAGGTTTGCAAATAGTTCCTTAAATGCCAGATCATTAATAAAGATAGTGAAGGCAATGGCCCCAACACTGACCTCCACACAGAATCTCTACCTTCTCCCTACATGAATGCAGCCAGTTCCTTATCCATACTATCATAGTAGGTACAGCACAGGAGAAGGCTATTCGGCCCAGCGTGCCTGTGCCGGCTCTTTGAAAGAGCTATCCAATTAGTCCCATCCCCCTGCTCTTTCCCCATAGCCCTGTAATTTTTTTCCCTACAAGTATTTATCTAATTCCCTTTTGAAAGTTACTATTGAATCTGCTTCCACCACCCTCTCAGGCAGTGCACTCCAGATCATTACAACTCGCTGCATAAAAAAATGTTTCCTCATGTCGCTCTGGCTCTTTTGCCGATCACCTTAAATCTATGTCCTCTGGACTTCTGCCACTGGAAACAGTTTCTCCTTATTTACTCTGCCGAAACCATTCATGATTTTGAACACCTCTATTAAATCTCCGCTTAACCTTTTCTGTTCTAAGGAGAACGACCCCAGCTTCCCCAGTCTCTCCACATAACTGAAGTCCCTCATCTCTGCTACCATTCTAGTAAATCTCTTCTGCATCCTCTCTAAGGCCTTGACATCCATCCTAAAGTGTGGTGCCCAGAATTGAACACAATACTTCAGCTGAGGCCTCACCATTGTTTTATGAAGGTTTAGCATAACTTCCTTGCTTTTGTACTCTATACCACTATTACTAAAGCCCAGGATCCGAAATGTTTTTTTAACAGCCATTTGAACTTTTCCTGCCACTGTCAAAGTTTTGTATATGTGCACCCCCAGGTCTCTCTGTTCCTGCACCCACTTTATAATTGTACCATTTAAATCCAATCCAAAATCTACCTGCCAATTGCACAAGACTCAACCTTACTTAGTAGCCTTCTGTGTGGCACTTTTTCAGAGGCTTTTTGAAAGTCTAGAAACACAATGGGGGTCATTTTAACCCCATCCACTAAGCAGTTAAAATCGACCAGGTGACTAACCGGCCAATGTTGGATCCCGCCGTCTTCCATTTTGAGCTGCTCTTCTGAGCAGGCAGGGTTCTGCTTTAAATATACAGAGCGGGGTCCGATGACATCTAATGATTCCTTTTGGCAACTTGCCTACAATTGGATCTCCCGGTTCTGACTCACTGCCCTTTTTAAATATTAGTATCACATGATCCTCTCTCCAATCCATGGCAACTATCTCAGACCCCAGCAAGTTATTAAATATTTGAGCAGGTGGTTTGATGAGCACAGCCCCAATTTCTTTGAGAACCCTTGGATCTGTTTTGAAAGCACCAATTCTAGCAAGAACTATATCTGCATCTACTTCAACCCATTCAACTTTAGCATCAACCCTATGTTATATATTTTTCCAATATTGCTTTAATGTGAACAAATACAAATTTCCTATTACTTGTAATCCTTTTTAGAGGTGGGGTCTTTTTCATCTCCCAAGTTTTATCTCTTCTTCTTCTGAAGACATGGTTGATGCTGGGGTACAGTTCCACAGGTTCTCATCTTCCTGTATCTTGCCCAAATGGACATTTTTCACGTGTGACAGTAAGTGCCAGCACACTAATCAACCATTGGGGAAAGGGGAACACCACAGTTAAACCCAGTCCTGTTTTCATCTCCCACCCACACACACACACACACACACACACACAGTTCATCAATGGTCACTGAATAGTACTCAGGTGCAGAAGAAGGGAGTTGAGGTCAATTGTAACATCCCTGTCACCACCAGGGAACTCAGCACAGACTGATGATTGAACCTGGGAGCCTTCTTCATTTGTACAGCTCAATTTCACACAGGCAGGGCACTCACCAACTGAACCATTGGGAACATTTAACAGCAACAACAACTTGCATTTATACAGTGCCTTTATGGTAGTAAAACTTCCCAAGGTGATTCACAGGTGCGTAATCAGACAACAATTGATACCGAGCCAAAGAAGGAGCTATTAGGACAGGTAACTAAAAGCTTGGTCAAAGAGAGAGGTTTTAAGGAGTGTTCAAGAGCTTAGGGCCTAGACGGCTGAAGTCATGGTGGCCAATGGTGGAGCGAAGAAAGTAGGGGATGAACAAGAGGTCAGAGTTGAAGGAACGCAGAGACCTCGGAGGTTTGTAGGGCTGGAGGAGGTCATTGATAGATTAAGTGAGTGGGCAAAACTGTGGCAGATGGAGTTCAACGTGGGGAAGTGCGAGGTCATCCACTTGAGACCTAAGAAAGATAAATCAGAGTATTTTCTAAATGGTGCGAAGCTAGGAACTATAGAGGAGCTGAGAGATTTAGGGACCCATGTACAGAAATCACTAAAAACTAGTGAACTAGCCTTCATCTCAAGGGGGCTAGAATACAAAGGGGTGGAAGTTATGCTACAATTGCATAAAGCTCTGGTTAAACCGCATTTACTGCTTTCAGTTCTGGACACCGAACCTCAAGTAGTATATACTGCCCTTGGAGGTGGTGCAGCGCAGATTCACCAGAATGATACTGGGGCTAAAAGGGTTAAAAATTATGAGGAAATTAGACTTGTATTCCCTTGAGTATGAAAGATTAAGCGGTGATATAATTGAAGTGTTTAAGATAATTAAAGAATTTGATAGGGTAGATAGAGAGAAACTATTTCATCTGGTAGGAAGTCCAGGACAAGGGGGCATAACCTTAAAATTAGAGCTGGAGTGACGTCAGGATGCACTTCTTCAACAACAACAACTTGCATTTATATAGCGCCTTTAACTCAGTAAATTGTCCCAAGGCACTTCATAGAAGTGTTATCAAACAAAATTTGATCACACAAAGGGTGGTGGAAATCTGGAACTCATTCCACCAAAAAGCTGTTGAGGCTAGGTCAATTGAAAATTTCAAAACTGAGATTGATAGATTTTTGTTAGGCAAGGGTATTAAGGGTTACAGAACCAAGGCGGGTAAATGGAGTTATGATATAGATCAGCCATGATCTAATTGAATGGTGGAACAGGCTCGTGGCCTACTCCCGTTCTTATGTTGCAGAGATAGGGAGGCACATGCTTCACAAAGCAAAGCATTCAAGTATCAAAAACTATAAAGGGAAGCTGGTACTAAAGGTGTTAAAGCTGCTCGATGACAACTCAGTATAGATTTTAAAAAGATACCTGTCTGAAAGCCATTAAAGGTTTATTGAAAGTTGCAGCACTTATATACCCAGTTGTTGAAGATTTGTTGAACTGAGTTACATATAAAATCATTAAAGATTTATTAAAAGGTACTTGCATATAGTCATGAGGTTTATTAAATAGATTTGAAATATAAAGGCTTGATAATTGAATTTAAGATCAATAATGTATAAGCTATTATTTTATCAATTATATTTCCAACAGCAGGATGAGCCATGGCACAGCTTCACTCTGCTTCTTACAATTTACAGAAATAAAATGATTTACTTCAAATAAATAAACACACCTACTAATAGGTTGAGTACGTAAGATATAAACAATAAAAAAAACTTATTAAGCCCAAGCTCCAGTTAGCAAATCAATTAGATTTATCTTAGCCTGAGATTTAATTAATTTAATCAGGGATGAGCAGTACTTAGTGTATTCTCACATTAATAGATTTTACCTTTTATTATTAGGTGAAGCAGGTTACAGAACAGTTGGTACCATTTAGACTTCCTGTACTAAGTGAAGGTTGCCAGCTTTTAATTAGCATTTAAATGGCCTGGTCTGTGTGGACCAGATACAGAACAAACTTAGTGCCACGCCATTATCCTTAACTTGCGTCATTGAGGTCCTTTGTCTTCTTTGAGCCTATTAATGCATTTAAACACATACGTCAGTGAATTATCTGACCGTTTGACTGTTTGACTTTTACAGCCAGTGATCCAGTCGTTTTCATCACATCAACTGCAAAAACAGCAACACGGCTGCAAAAGAGAGAGAGAAAAAAGCCTCTAGCACTTGCTTAATATAAAGGAAAAGCTAAAATTAAATTAGACATCACAATAAACAAAACAGCTTTGGGAGCAAAAGGTTCACCTAAAACCACTGGAGTTTTTATACAGTAGGACAAAGTATTCAGCAATGAATGTTTTATAACACACCAATCAGCCAGGTATTGAATGCAGTAAGTGTGTAGGAGAGATCTAGAGAGTCCTCAATGTGTTTGTTCTACCTCCACCAATCATACAGAAAATAAATCACTTGACAATGTTTTTGAGATGCCAGTGATAATGTTTGACAACATAGTAAACAGATTAACCTTGAATGGTTGAAATTTACACTCTGTTTATATCCTAGCATATACAATCCGATTAATTTTTGTTCAGAGTAGCATGAACTGATTGTGATCCCTTAGGATTTACATGGAGGACTGCCTCTCTTGAGTCAGTTTGTGAACCTGCAGGTATTACTACCTTTGGCAATAGCACTGTAATGTGCATAAGACACCATATGAGGCACTGACACCCACCAAATAAGATGTTTTTGCCAGAGCCTGTGGAAGCAGCAACTCCGCAAAAGTAAAAAAATGTGCACTTATATAGCACCTTATTGTGTTGCTCAGAAATGTCCCAAACCACTTCACAATTAATTACTTTGAAGTCCAGTGAAATGTTATAAAGGCAAATGTGGCAACCATTTTGCACACTGCAAGATCAAACAAACAGCAATGAGATGAATGGCCAGTTAATCTGTTTTTGGCAGTGTTGCGTAAGGGATGAATGTTGGCTGTGACACCAGGAGAGCTCCCTCCTCTTCATAGAATAGTCCCATGAGATCTTTAATATCAAGCAGAACCACCAGAACAGACAGATGGTCCTTAGGTTAACATCGCACCACTGGTACTGCACTGAAGTGTTATCTTAGGCTACAGGCTGAAGTTCCTGATTTTGGGCTTCACCCCTGTGCTTGCCGACCTAAATTGGCTTCAGATCCACCAACGCCTCAATTTTAAAATTCTTGGGGTCGATTTTAGCACCCGCGATCGGGTGCGTTCCTGGCGGGGGGGGCTCCGAAAATCAGGGATTCCCGGGGGGGGTCGGGAGCCCGGCTCCAACCCGCCCACTTCCGGGTTTCCCACAGATGCGCTGACATGCGCACGCAGCCCCCGCATGTGGGACTCCCCCTGGCAATTAAAGCCGGCGGAGTGCCACTTAATGTATTTATTTAGGTATTTCAGGTCGTTTAGAGACCTGATTAACGAGATATTTCAGGAGGTTTGGGATTTTACAAACAACTGAGACTGTTTCCCGTACTGGGAGAAACACTCCCAGTTCAAATGGACGTGTTGCAGCTATCAGCCTGTGGCAGCTGCAAAGGTCCATTTGACAGGTTGGGGGGGAGACCCTCACTCATTGCAGGAGGCCACTCTGTCACTTTGGACAAAGTTTGGCCTCCACCACCCTCCTCCTAACAATCAAATTCACAAACTTGCACACTTACCCCGGGGTCCAGACACATGTACCAACCTTGCAGACCCTCTCAAATGTACATCTTCCGGATGGGGGCCACCGTAGCTGCAGTCATGACCTCCTCGGAGGGCGAACAGCATCACCAGCCTCGCTGGCCATGCTGTCCACCTCTGACACGTGGAGCTCCACAACAAAGTGCTGTGACACATCCACCTGCACAGCAGGAGGGAGGGCAACGGCAGAGAGAGATGCATCGCAGAGGGCACTACCCTCGCCACAGGGTCCACAGACCAAGGTTCAGCTTCCTGGACCTCTGAGCAGCAGTGCACACGGAGGCTCAGAGTCACTCGACATGTAGTCGTGGACATCTGCAGCCTCCTTCATGCTGAGCTGCTCCTGGCTGGCCCGAGCACCATCTTCTTACCTGTCGCTGTCAAAGTCACTACTGCCCTCAACAACTTCTCCTCCTCATCCTTCCATGGTGCCACCGGGGACATCGCCAATGTCTCTCAGTTGTCTGCACAAAAGAGCCCTGCAAATACACCTACACCCACTCTGCAGTGACACAATGGGTGGCATCAGTTGTGGGTCTTCATTGTGATCCTTAGGAAAGGGCATTATTGCACAAACCAGACAAGATTCGCAAAGATGTGGCAGTAGTGGTGCCAATATGCAATGTGAGTTGGTCAGAAATTAAATATCAGTAAAAACCATGACAAACCCTCAAACACCCTTGTGCATCCCCTTCATGCTCATGACACGTTTGTCTTACGCTGCCTACTGCATGCCCTGTGGCTGCAGCACAGGTAGTGGCAGGTTGAGTGAGGCTGACCATGAAAGAGATGAATGAGAGGGTGAGTATGAGATAGAGCCATGAGATTGTATGAGGATTGGGTTGAGTGGTAATGGTGGGATGAGTAAGTGCAGGTAAGATGAGGATGAGGTTTCAGTGGGTGTGAGGGGTGATGTGACAGACTAGTGTTGGCACTGCAGAAGGAGATGTGGGGTGGGGGCGGTGATGTGGCAGATGGAGTGTAGGGGAATGAGTAAGTGTACTCACTTTGGCTGACCTACTTAGGTCATTGAAGCGCCTCCTGCACTGTATGCAGGTGCGTGATATGTTGGTGGTGCAGGTGACCTCCTCTGCCACCTCGAGCCAGGCCTTCTTGGTGGCAGAGGCAGGCCGCTTCCTCCCGCCCGCCGGGGGGAAGATCTCTGTCCTTCCCCTCCTCCTCACCCCATCCAATGATACCTGGAGTGAGGCATCATTAAACCTGGGAGCAGCCTTCCCCCTGGGCTGCTCCATGCTGTAATTTTTCCTATTTCTTGCAGCATCAGTCAGTGGAGGACTGCCCCTTTAAATAGAGCTCCTCCAGCTGACAGACCTTACTGCGCCTGCGCAGTCTGCCCGCCGCGCAGCTCAGCAGCGGGGAACCCGGAACAAGAGGTAAGTGGATCCAATCAGCCTGCAATTGCACGCGGGGCAGACTGATTTCACTGGGCGTGTTACCCACGCGCCCAATCGCCCCCCCGCCGTGAACCCGCCGCCCTGGTAATATCGGGCCCATTATGTTTGTGTTCAAATCCCTCCATTCCCTCGCCACCCCAATTTTCAACTGCCGGACGCCCATTTTGCAGGTTGATAATTGCCCCTATTATCCCTAAAAACCACTGCACTTCCGGCAGTGTTTACAGTGACGGAACAAATGCAGCTCCGAGGAAATTCCCAGTCTTTATCGTTGAATTTTGCAAGCCATAGTAGCCTAACTCCATTGTACCTCTCTGACTTGTACCAATTCAATTGTTTCAGAATCATAGAATCTTAGAAAAGTTACAGCACGGAAGGAGACCATTCGGCCCATCGAGTCGGTGCCGGCTCCATGCACGAACAATCCAGCTAGTCCCACTCCCCTGCCCTATCCCCATCACCCTGCACATTTTATCGTTTCAAGTACTTATCCAGTTCCCTTTTGAAGGCCATGATTGAATCTTCCTCTACCACTCCCTCAGGCAGTGCATTCCAGATCCCAATCACTCGCTGTGTAAAAAAGTTTTTCCTCATATCACTTTTGGCTCTTTTGCCAATCACCTTAAATCTATGCCCTCTGGTTCTTGACCCTACTGTCAATGGGAATTGTTTCTCTCTATCTACTCTGTCTAGACCCTTCATGATTTTGAATAACTCTATCGAATCTCCTCTTAACCTTCTCTGTTCCAAGGAGAACAACCCCAGCTTCTCCAGTCTATCCACGTAATTTAAGTCCCTCATCCCTGGAATCATTCCAGTAAATCTCCTTTGCACTCTCTCTAAGGCCTTCACATCTTTCGTAAAGTGTGGTGCCCAGAACTGGACACGATACTCCAGTTATAGCCGAACCAGTGTTTTATAAAGGTTCATCATGCCATCAATAGAAGCAGCTATAATGGAGAAAAGATCACCATAGGAATCATTAGATCGAAAGGAATTCATGACAAAGAAATAGAGTAGAAGTGAAAGAAAACATTTAAAAGTGAAACTTTTTATAGTTGGCTGCATTTCATCGACCTCCAACAGTTGTTACAACATGATACAGTCTAAACTGTTTAAGGTCCTGCTAAGGTCTCTGCATGAAAAAAGATCGACTGAGCATAATCTTTACAAAATAAAGGTTCTTCGCGATGGTGTATTTATTAAGTTTACTGGCTTTAATTTGCTTCCGGCCTGCTTGTAATGAGAATACTATTGTGAAAAAAGGTGTTTTGTTAGCTCTTTGATACATTCCTAATCAATCATGTACTAAACCTGACTAGCACATAACGTAATACTATGGTTGGATCAGAGGCTAAAACTCCTACTGGGTAACTGATGCGCCCTGCCAACTTTTCTTCATTCATCCCAACTTTCCCGAGACCTAATGCGGATACTCTCAGTATTGCAATGGGGATCTATTACTTGATGCCAAAAACTAATTGGACATTTCTTAACCTCATTTATATAAGGTATTGGACCATATCTCAAAATTTATTGCGCTAACAAAGCCTGCCATTTTCTGGCATTTCCTGTCCTGTTCCATTAAGAAGCAGTAAGCATCATGTTGTATAGAAGACGAACACAGTAGGCATGATTTTTGTTTGGAGCCGGGAACCCAGTGCAAAGTAGATATTCGCGTGGGGAGCCTGGAAGCCAAATGAGTCCGTCGCAATTTGCAATCGCAACTCAATTGAAGATAGGTATTTATGCTTCCGGGTTTCCCAGGCGCCAGGCAGCCAGATTGACAGATTGGCTGCGTGTCAGGAGGGGAAGGAGCTGCAAATCAGAGAGGGGGAGGGGAAGGAGAGAGAGGCTGTGGGCCCTGGAACAAATCGGAGGTGGCGGGAGGTAAACATGGACGACATCGGTGGTGGGGGAGGGTCCAGCATCAGATTGCGGGGGGGGGGGGGTCCACATCGGAGGTGGGGGGGGGTTTACCGTCAGGGGAGGGACGGCCGATCGCGGGGTCTGATTACACTTGTTGGGCCTGGATAAAGCACTCCTGCTCCTCCTGGCCCATAAGCAGTGCATTAAAGGCATTCACCTTGTGGATCCGGCCCTTTCTGCCTGCTTTCACTTGAAGTGAATCAGAAGTGATGGGAAACCCGAACAGGTAAGGTTAACTTTGTTTTACATTTCTAATACACAAAAAATTAAGTGCCTCAACTATCTCAATGACGTACATTGCCCCTTTAAGTATTGGTCCGCCGGCTTTAAGTAGGGACAGGATTTCCAGGTTCTGTTGTGCGCACGCATCCTAACGCAGCTGGGTTAAACCTGGAAGTGGGAGCGTTGAGGCTGGGATACGGTCCCACTCCAAAAATCAACTAATTTTACTGCCCACCCACCCCAAACCCACCCGTTCTTGGGAATTAAAATTACCCCCAGTGTCTCTTTTGTTTCCCATACCCTAAACAAACCCCTGAACAATGCTACGATTGTACAAGTAGCATTATCATTATACAGAGCTCTTTGCTTTAAAATATCATTGCTCATAATGATTATAAAGTTTGTCAGAACTGAATTTGCTGGAGTCTATTGAATTTGTCTGTGCCTTTTAACATTATTAATTTGTTTTATCCACCCCATCTGAAGCTCAGTGTGTAGGCAGTTCCAATGCTCACATTTTGTGACAAAAAAATTCAATATTCAAACAAAATATTACAAAACACTTTTTTTCCTTCGCATTCATTTCAAAGTAAAAGCATTCAATCGAACACAGATACATTTTGGAATAAATATCACCACATTACTCATCTCGTAATACATTCAGCAATACATTAAAGCAACAACTGTCTTAAAATGGTTTCTTTGGGAGTTTTCATTCTCAGCGGTTTTCCATTGATAAACCTAAACAGCGGATGGGTGTTGTTTACAACAATAGATTTGAGCATGTGCAATAAAGAGCTAGTTTTCATGTTAATCATAAAAGTTTCCAGAAGTTGTGTGTACAGCTGCATTTTGGGAGCTGCAAACTGTTGGCTTTGGCCCTTCAGCTAAGAGTGATAATTCTGCTAATCAATTCTGGGCATAGATTTCTCACAAATGTCCAGGCCTCTCAAGGAAAGCACTGTTAAGAGACATTTCAAACTTCGAAAATGCTATTGTTTAGGTAAGTTAAATCATTCTCTTGAAAATGTTGTAATTTTTCAATGTCTTTAACATGTTACAAACTTTATTTCCAGCGGTAAGTGTTCAGCTTATGACCCCCTCCTTCAAAAGAAGCTTCAAAAGATATTTGGAGCGATTTGATTAATTCCCTTCTTTCATTTATTGGTAGATTTTGCTGACAGCTTGCACCTGCTTTGTTGCTTTCATATATCCTTAATAATTTCTCATTGGAAGTTTATCTACCTGCTTCCTTCACATCTGATTTGTGCATTTCCTGCCTCTTTAATTGTGATTTGTTACTGTATAATGAATATGATGTTTGAGCCAACCTGGTGCATTCTTTGCATATCAAGTGTGATATTCAAGGTTTAACACTGGAAGCGTGATGGACAAAATGCGTGCACTCTATGGTTTAAACAAGGATTCAGCAATGGTAATGCCACTGAATGTCAAAGGGTGGTGGCTAAGTTCTCTCTTGTTGGAGATGGTCATTGCTTGGCCCTTGTGCGGTATGAATGTTACTTGCCACTTATCAGTCCAAGTCTGGATGTTGCCCAGATCTTGCTGCATGTGTGTCTATCATTCTGCCATTGGGGTAAGGGAGCTGGTTTTACTTATGTAACTGTGGGGAGCAGGTCTCACATGTTCTATTTGTGAAGCTCCATATAAAGAGGTTGAAAAGTGTCAATTGTTACAGGCTCCTCAGTCCTAACTTAAAAACAGAAGATTGCCCCTGGACATAGCTCTGAAACTGGATGAAGTTATGTGCAAATACACAAGTACCAGGAAGTACAAGCCTACGTTTACTCATTCTCTGGATAAACATGAACGTTCACACTCCCTATCTCAGCTGTGGCTCAGTGCTCGCCTCAGAGTCAGAAGTTTGTGGGTTCAATTCCCACTCCAGAGACTTGAGCACAAAATCTAGGCTGACTCTCCAGTGCAGTACTGAGGGAGTGCTGCACTGTCGGGGGTATTTTATGTTGGATGAGATGTTAAACCGAGGCCCCGCCTGCTCTCTCTAGTGGATGTAAACGATCCCACGGCACTATTCGAAGAAAAGCAGGGGAGTTCTCCCAGTGCCCTGGCTAATATATATTCTTCTATCAATGTCCTGAGATTGTGAAAGTTGCTATATAAATGCAGGTCTTTCCTTTCCTTTCCTATCCTATCTGCAGGCAATCCACCTTTTAGGTCATCTTGGCTTGTAACCTCAGAGGCTTATTAAGCCTCAATCCCCTATCTGCAAGAGCAGATTTAGTGACATTGTCTTAATGCAGCCAGCAAACAGTCACTGCCTTGTAAATCGGACGCTAATCGTATAAGATTTTAATATTAGAGAAATAATGGCCACCTGCTGTTCCAGCGAAAGCTCCATAACACCAAGTAATCCATTTAGCAGCTGTCATAAACACTCCATAATTTGCAACAGCAGCATTATAAGCATTACTGTACACTTACACAAATTAAATAATTCATACATAAAAACAAATAAAATAATTCATACCTATTACAGTAATTTACTGTCAAATTCACATTACCTCCAGCAACCTTGGGCTATTCAGTCAGTTGCTGCCCATAGGTTAATTTATCGAACATTTCCTCAGCAAATATTATGGCAAATTGGTTCAGTTTCAGCTTTCCAGCGTTCAGGCTACTTGGCATTCACTTCACCAGACAAAAATGAGCAGAATCCTATTGAAAAAATGTTTTATGCTCCAAGAACTCGCATCATGGGCCTGAAAAGGATTTGCATCATCCTTTCTGATGTGAACCATATTATAGCTCTTATGTCATCTGTTGGAGCTACGTAATATTTTAGTTATCTTCCACAATGTTCCCCTGTCATACAACATTTCATGAGACTAAAGCCCTTACATTGTGAAACCCCGCTCCTGGCATGGAGTTTTGCTCACCCTAGTACGGTTCGGAGAATCGGGTGTAGAGGTCAGCGTGTCTGATGCGTGGCACTCCAGATTTTCCTGGTTTGGATCTAAATGGCTGAAAAACTGGGAGTGACATGCATTGTGCACACTGAGCCTCATATGAATTCTTTAATCTGTACACTGGGTAAGCAGCACTTCATGCTGGGAGAACAATCTTGTAATTCCAGGGTTTAAATGTCTCAGGCTCCTTGATGGCTGATGGGTAAATATGATAGCAAACCATACAGAACAGATGATAATGGGAGTAATTTGCAACTTCACTGCCTCGGCAGTGATCTGGCGGATTGGATCACCCACCCGTTGTAGAACCCATCCCATTTCAATGGAACGAAAATCGAGTTGGTTCCACAATGGGTAGATAATTCGCTCTACCAGATTACCGGCCAGGCAGTAACGTAAGAAATTACCCCCTCTATTTGTTTGATTCCTATTCTGTACTAAATTACTTGATTCCATCTGAGGCAGTAGTGAAGTTTTTAGAATTGGGTTCAGTGCCTCTTTGCTAGCAAGGGAAAAGTCAGCCAGGGTTCTTACTACTGATCTCTCTCGCTGGTGTTATCCTGAGCATAGGATCAGGCCTGACTTTAATGCTTTGGCATAGTAGAATAGTTCACATTGTCGGCTCACAAGCAAGAATGGCCAGTTTGGCGGGGTACCAGAAGGCAGTCAGTATCCATGGAATCATACCCCCTTACAGGTCAGCACCAACAGGAAAGGAGGGGAGAACAATGGAGTCTTGAATTAGTCATTTAGAATAAGTAATCTCAAACCACAAGAGATAGATGTTGACTGTAGTATAAAAACATATGATGCAAAACCCCACCAAAAAGATAAGTTTTTAAAAATTCAAACAAGTTCTGGTGGCCCATTGGAAGGGTGATGTAAAGTTGAGTTATAAAGGTTTTCTTTACTATTTGTCTCCTGACCCACAGTGGGCACAAATAGCAAACAGTGAAATATCGCTGTACGTGTCATGTATTCCTCATATATGTGTGTACACGTCTATCTGCGGCTGTGTGTGAGTGTGTGTATGTGTGTACATGCAATGTGCTTTCTAGAAACTCAATGAATGCCAACTAGTACTGGTAGGTGTAGTCAATACAAAAGGTTGACTGCTAGTGAATCTAACTTACATAAATTTAGCACGATGAGTGCCAGTTCACTATCTCCACCTAAGCGCAACTCACATGCAAGTAGTTCACTTTTTTATTCCTTATGCAATTCCTGCTATTTTAGGAACTCTCCCACCTAGAGGGTCTATCACTTTCCTTTCTTCTGAGACAATTACAGAATTGTTAGAATCCCATGTGATGTTTTAAGACCATCATTGTTTACGATTTTCTCTTCATTACTCCTTAGAGCCAGTATAGATTATTGAACTGACTTTCTACCCCAAGTCACAGCATTAAAGGCATAATTTCACTATTCCATCTCTCTCTCTACCCTCTCCCTGTTTCTGTCTTTGGCTAACTGCCTGCTTTTTCTTTTGTTGCATCTTTCTCCATCTCTCTTTCTTTCACTGTGCCTCTGGTCTCATATATATCACAGAGTGAATATTGTTTAAATTATTGATGAGAGTGAGTTGCAGTGAATTATGCAGTATTATGCCATATGAAGGTTTCTCTGTGGTAGTAGTTTATGCTGAATGTATTATGTATTCCCCAACTGCTCATGAATGAACATCTTAACAAGGAGACACACAGCTATTTAAATGCATCAATGTATATTGGAGAATCATTTAAATTCGTATTTAATCTAGTGCCAATATCCAATATAACCGTTTCAAACTGACCACGAATGGGACAAACAAAACCAGCAAAGCAACCTTGAGCGTTATGTACAGACACTAACCCAAAATGAAATGAAACTCTGTAAAATGGATCCTAGTATTTTGTGCGCATGCAGACTGGTTGTGACTGTTTAGCCAATGAACATGTGCAAAATACTGACGTTTTGCTATCACTACAGGGAATTACCATGCATATACACAAGATGATGTCATGTTCGTCATGATGTTACTACGAGGAGCTCATTGCTGTCAATGGCACAGCATGGTTACTGTTTCGAAGGAGACTGAAAGCAATCGGGAAGATCCAGTAAAAATCAGGTTTTCCTGGTTGCCAGTCCTATCAAAATTTCCAGTCACTTTAACTTAATTTGATAGATTTTTACCTTCTTTGCCTGGGTGGTAAAGACAGAAATCTAAGCCAAATCCACCTTAGGCTACATGAAACCTGCACATTAGGAGCCAGAGGTAAAAGCAGCAAAAAATCTCCACCAATGCTTCTGCATTCGGCAGGAGATCCACACATCAGATCTCAATCTTCTGTCCTCCTGGTTTAGGATCATGACCTCAGAGCTGATTTCAATGCAATGAATATCAGCCCAGTTCTATAACGGATGGACGATCCGCTCTGCCAGATTACCACCCGGGCAGCAAAGATGAAAAGTTACTCCAATGCTACTAATTCCTACCATTTCTCTAGCTTCTCTCACTGGAGAGCATGAAAATGCTGTGGAGGTGTCGCTACCCTAGTACCCACAGTGGGAGGGAAAATACGATCTCTTTTTCTACTTTAAAAATTAGAACTACTTTTTCACTGCTCATTCACTTCTCTGTGAAGACATTCAACAACAATAACTTGTATTTATATAGCACCTATAATGGAGTGAAAAGTCCCAGGGCGCTTCACAGGAGTGTTATCAGCCAAAATTTGACACCGAGCCACATAAGGAGATTTCAGAACAGGTGACCAAAAGCTTGGTCAAAGAGGTAGGTTTTAAGGAGCATCTTAAAGGAGGAGAGAGTGGTAGAAAGGTGGAGAGGTTTAAGGACGGAATTTCAGAGCTTAGGGCCTGGAAAGCTGAAGGCATGACTGCCAATGGTGGGGCGAAAGAAATCGGAGATGCATAAGAGACCAGAATTGGAGGAACACAAAGTTCTCAGAGGGTTATATTGCTGGAGGAGGTTACCGAGAAAAAGGAGGGGCGAGGCCTTGGAGGGATTTGAACACAAGGATGAGAATTTTAAATTTGATACGTTGCTGGACCGAGAGCCAATATAGGTCAGCAAGCACAGAAGTGACGGGTGAACGGGACTTGATACAAGTTAGGACATGGGCAACAGAGTTTTGGATGAGCTGAAATTTACAGAGGGTGGAAGATGAGAGGCCGGCCAGGACAGCATTGGAATAGTCGAGTCTTGAGGTACTCAAATGCTCACCTGCCTCTCACTAGCTGTGCAGTTGTTAAAGATTGCAAATACATAATGAGGCAAGCAGCTCTTTTCAATCATTGAATGGGCCGCTGGGGTTTTGCCTTTTACCTTTAAAAGCTTATCTTCTTTTGCCAGGTTTTCGCATCAGCTGCTTTTATGCTATATGCTTCCCAGTGTGAGACCAACTGTGCTGGTGATTTCCGTTAGGAAACTGGCTAAAGCACTTCTTCATGTAGTTACCAGGAGACGTGTCTCAGTCACTCTGACAATAACTGAAGAAGATCAGTGATTCAGAGTAGCTGCATCCATGGCAATGGAAGAGCAAACTCCGATTAAACCATTCCCTGTCCCCTATGTAACAGACACCACTTGCTGCTTTTAGTCATGTTTGTGCTTCTCGCAAGAGGCAATGCCTCATGACCGAAAGTTTCAGACCTAGGATTGTTGAAAGTTGGAAGGTCTGCTTTTCACTGTCTTTCTTGCTCTATCTTTCTGTACATGTTCTTGCAAATCGAAGGTGGTATGCATTTCTGTCATAGGGAGATAAATATGAAATAATTGTAAGAAATAGTCTCCCTTAAGTCAAAGCGTGTATCCATAGTGCTTAGTGATGCTGAATGGAAGTAGTGCAGGTAATACGTCTCGTGTGTTGAGGTCTTAAGTGAACAAGCATAAAATGTCTGTCAGAATAGATTTGGTCCATATATTGTGTACCATTGAAACAGTGGGGTAGGTTTTCAACTTACTGCACAGGTGTAAAACTGATTTCAAAAGTTAAAATCAGGCAGTTTCTATAATCGGATGGGGGGGGGGGGAGGGTAATCCACAACACCAGTTGTCTGCCCAGGCAGCAAGTTAAAAATCTACCCCAGACTGTCTGAGAATTTTTTTAAACTTAGTTTAAGAAACCCACTATGCATTGGTTGTATTTATCGCTATCAGCATGGAGTCTTTCAAAGCAGTGTCCCAAGTGTCACCAATCAGCATCTCAACAAGTGTCAGCTTGGCTCATTAGTAACACTCTTGCCTCTTTTTTGAATGAGATGTTTAACCAAGGCCCTATCCCCTTGGTCAGGTGTAAGTAACACATCTGAAAAAGAGCAGTGTTATTTTGCTGGTGTCCTAGCCAAAACAGATTACCCATCCATTTATCTCATTTGCCATTTTTGGAACCTTCCTTTGGCTGCCGTGTTTCCCACATAACAACAGTGACTACACTTTAGAAGTAATTCATTGGCTGTGAAGCACTTTGAATGTCCCGAGGGTGCTTAATGCATAGCCATGTGAATAAAGGTAAAAACAAAGGATAAAACAGTTTATGGTCAGTGTAGTTCACTGAAATAAAAAAGAAAGGGTGGTAAAGAAACCAGTTTAAGATTTAGGGATGAGGTGAAACATTTGGTTCAAAAAGATATTTTAACACCAAATTAACTATTATTCTTTTGAAAAAAATTGTAGCAAACTTGGTGAAACGCTAAACATTTTTTTAAAGGGTAATTGTACATTCTTGCCTTTACATGAGCAGATTGCAGCAGGGAACTTGCTTGCCTGATACAACAGCCTGCCAATGGGAGAAGAACCCAGTAGAGGGTGCTGTCCAATACAGAAACCAACATTCAATGTATTGCTGAGGTATTGTAGCTAGTCAGAAGTGAGGAACATACATCTGTGTCATGTGAGAAGAATGAGAGAGCAGATCTGTCAGAGGTAACTGCAGCTTCTTAACCACTTTGTATTCAACGATTAGATTGCCTTGGCTGTCTCTATGACTTAATTGCATGGATAACATAAGAACATAAGAAATAGGAGCAGGAGTAGGCCATACGGCCCCTCGAGCCTGCCCCGCCATTCAATCAGATCATAGCTGATCTTCGACCTCAACTCCATGTTCCCGCCCGATCCCCACATCCGTTGTTTCCTCTAGAGTCCAAAAATCTATCCATCTCAGCCTTGAATATATTCAACGACTCAGCATCCACAACCCTCTGGAGTAGAGAATTCCAAAGATTCACAACCCTCTGTGTGAAGTAATTCCTCCTCATCTCAGTCTTGAATGGCTGACCCCTTATCCTGCTACTTTGCCCCCTAGTTCTAGACTCTCTAGCCAGGGAAACAATCTCTCCGCATCTACCCTGTCAAGCGCCCAGTAATCTTATATGTTTCAATGAGATCACCTCTCATTCTTCTAAACTCCAGAGAGAATAGGCCCATTCTACTCAACCTCTCCTCACAGGACAACCCTCTCATCCCAGGAATTAATCTAGAAGCAAGGACCTCTACAGCTTTGATTATTGTTTCTTTTACTTTTCCACTTCATTTCATTTTCTGTGGTGGTCAAGTGGTTATAAATCAGTGGTACTAGATTTCCCAGGAAGTATATGAGGCTGACCAGTCACAATCTTCTCCATTACTAGATTCTGTTGGCAATGGAACCGTTGTGTCCCTGAAGGCCTAGAAGATTTATTTATCTATAGATTTTGAAATTCCTGACTACAGTTGACATGGTGCTCACTCCTCAGACTTCAGATAATTAACATTTTTAGGTTGGGAGAGGGTCCAAATTTATTTGAATGCTCATCCTCATTGGTGAGATCAGGCAGTTAAATAAGATCTGTACAGAGAACAAATTTATTCTTTAAGTTAAACTTAGCAGCTGTGTGAAGACACCTGTTCATTGCACTAGTGATGATGATAATTAGGTTTTCCTTCTTTGGTATAACAGATCTATAAGGTAGTATTATTGGGACAAGTGGTATGATTCTGATTTTAGCACAAATTAAATACAACACACAACGCAACACGCAGTGTCCAGTTCAATATCAGTTTGAGGTATCAGATTGTTCCTTTGTTGTCATTTTTTGCCCTATCTTCTGGTCTCCTCCTTTACTTTATCAACTTTTTATTTAAGGTTTTCCTAGAAAAATACACTTCTTAGCAAAACAAAAATGATCCCAAAGGGTGAATACAACACCAGCTCCCAAATAAAGCAACAGTCGTAGCATAATGTCAAAATAGGCAGCTGAATTGAAGGAGTCAAGTAGAATACAGAAAGCGCCACAGGAGACGAATTACTCTATCATCAGTGGACATGTAATTTTGTTCATTAGCATTATGTTACAAAATTACATACCTGAAGGTAACAATGAAAATTCAACATAGTTCTCAAAACTTTGAAAAACCTGAAGGCACCCCAGTTAAAGATTTGGGATAAGTGTCTAAGCAATCCAAAAATCCTGACTGAATTGTAGGAGGAATGTCTGGATTAAAAAATAAGATAGAGTTGGATAACATTGGGTAGATAAACAACAGCTTTTCTCTTACTGAAGTATGGTTTCACCAGTACTTACAGCCCACCAGAACTTACAGCCCACCAGAACCTCACTCGGGTGGTCTTTCTTAATGTGTGAGGCTATACATTCAGTGGCAGAGGGTTAATTGATCATGGGAAACATCACAGCCGAACCCAATCCTGTCTACACACGTGTACTTTCCAGCACGGGTTATTGGGTAACTATCGAGAATGGGAACCCTGGCTGATTCTTTCCCCTCCCGAGCCCATGGATACTGAAACCAATTATAGCTTCCTCTTCCTTTCCTCCCACCTGAAACTGCACCCCCACCCCAAGTTGAGATCAATGAATTCACCTTAGAGCAGAAGTTATAAAATAATCTTCCTTATGTTAATGACTCAGTACATTAACCCACTGAGTCATTAGTGAAGCCTTTTAAGAATATTCCTAATAGGGATAAGGATGTCTTAAACATTAGAATGTGGGCTAGATATGGAGTAAACTGTAGAACAGATAATCTGCTACGCTAATAATATTTAGGTACATAAGAATAGTAAGCTTTACGGTTTATTCCACAATGATATACAATTCTCTGTAAAAGGATAATATTTGGTAAGCCCAACATCATGAACATAAAAAGGAGAAACGAATGACACAACTCATGAGATTGCATCAGTAATGAAATAGCATCTCACATTGCTGAAGCAATTCCAGTAATAACAAAAGTAGCATGTAAGAGTGCATTCATCCTCACTGAGAGAAAAGATCAGAGTTGTTAGGGCCTGGAGAATGCCTTGGTGTTAATTGGCGCTGTGCCTGTTTAAGAAGCGTAAAACAGGTGCCTAAGTGTCATAGGAATGGGAGTAGGCCGTTTAGCCCCTCGAACATGTTCCACCATTCAATTAGATCCATTTACCCGCCTTGGTTCCATATCCCTTAAGACCCTTACTTGACAAAAATCTATCAATCTCAGTTTTGAAATTTTCAATTGTCCTAGCCTCAACAGCTTTTT
Organism: Heptranchias perlo; assembly: GCF_035084215.1. Taxonomy (NCBI): domain Eukaryota; kingdom Metazoa; phylum Chordata; class Chondrichthyes; order Hexanchiformes; family Hexanchidae; genus Heptranchias; species Heptranchias perlo. The sequence goes on from NC_090326.1 coordinate 82,638,972, forward strand.
GGGGGAGAAAGTTCCAGATTTCCATTACCATTTTTGTGAAGAAATGCTTCCTGACATCACCCCTGAACAGCCCAACTCTAATTTCAAGGTTATGCCCCCTTGTTCTGGACTCCCCTGTTAATTGTATCATGTGATTTATATCAATTAGTGTTAATTGTATTCAGGTGGTGTGTGTCAATTGGAGACTCTCTTGTATCCTTTTTATATGAGAGCTTATCCCTGTGTGTAAGGGAGGTCTTTGTGAATAAAGGCTTGGAAGCAACTGAAGACCAGGTTCTAGTAGTCTGTCCTTCACCACTTGGCTATCCAACTTATAACATCTCCCACTAGAGGAAATAATTTCTCTCTAGCTACCCTATCAAATCCTTTAATCATCTTAAACACCTCAATTAGTTCACCCGTTAATCTTCTATTCTCAAGAGAATGCAAGCCTAGACTATGCAACTTGTCCTTATAATTTAACTCTTTTAGCCCTGGTATCATTCTGGTGATTCTGCGCTGCACCCCCTCCAAGGCAAATATAAACACCTTGAGGTGCAGTGCCCAGAGCCGAAGGCAGTACTCCAGATGCTGTCCAACCAGAGCTTTATACAACTGTACATAACTTCCACTCCTTTGTATTTCAGCCCCCTTGAGATAAAGGCCATCAGAACCCGATGGATTTTCCTTCAATTAATTTCAAAGGAAGGAAAATCAGGCAGGTTCTGTTACTGGCATGCAATTTTCCTTGCCAGATTTTCTTTTCTGTGTTCCGGCCAGGCAATGCTTAATGCCTAGGCAATAAAGATGAAAATCTACCCCCTCATCTCAAGCATGGCAAGTTTCAACATGTGAACCTAAATGGACCACCTCTTCTATTGTGGGATCCAAAATACATCAGATCCTGGCTCCAAATACATAAGATGTCAAATGACACACGGTCAAGTTGATGTGGGCAGTGTCTTTTGATGATCATCATAAGAGTCTGTGTCAGTTACAGTAATGAAGAGTTATTTTCATATTGTACTATTATATTATTACTGATTCATTTTGACACCAAATAGATGTCCATAATATTAGCAGATAAGTTCCTAATTTGACAGTCACTAATCTTTTTTAAATAAGTAACTTAATTCTTGTGTTAAAATAGTACACAAAGGAATCTCATACAAGCATGTCAAACATTCAGCCACTAATAGCAACACTAATTTCTAAGGTATTGTGGTACAGCAAGAAACAAGAGTTAAGAAACAGTTGTTATTTTGCTAATAATAAATTACTGCAATGTACATGATGCACCAACACAGTGTTTGCTTCAGGGTATACTCTCTCATTTGTAGCAGTTTACACATCAGAGAATATTTATATACATGGAACGAGTCTACTTCAAAATGCTGAAAAAACGGAAAAATTCAAAAAAAATGTTCGGTGGAATTTGCCCCCAGACCCCCTCCTAAAATGTAACTCTCGTACTTGATGTACAGTATATCCATTTCTAAAACTGCCACTCCAACACTATTTAATTGATGTTGTTCACATACAGTTATGTACATTATTCAAATCCCTTCCCACTGGAATTCAACTTCAAGTACATTGGCAGAAATATAGACAATGCATGTCTGGGATGCTAAGCATTGGTGGAACGAAGTACTCAGTGACAGTTGAGTATGCATTAGTTATACATCCATGTATTCAGAGTTCGGTGCCATGATTGGAACATAGGAACAGGAGTAGGCCATTCAGCCCCTCGTGCCTGCTCCGCCATTTGATAAGATCGTGGCTGATCTGTGATCTAACTCCATATACCTGCCTTTGGCCCATATCCCTTAATACCTTTGGTTGCCAAAAAGCTATCTATCTCAGATTTAAATTTAGCAATTGAGCTAGTATCAATTGCCGTTTGCGGAAGAGAGTTCCAAACTTTTACCACCCTTTGTGTGTAGAAATGTTTTCTAATCTCACCCCTGAAAGGTCTGGCTCTAATTTTTAGACTGTGCCCCCTACTCCTAGAATCCCCAACCAGCGGAAATAATTTCTCTCTATCCACCCTATCTGTTCCCATTAATATCTTATAAACTTTGATCAGATCACCCCTTAACCTTTGAAACTCCAGAGAACACAACCCCAATTTGTGTAATCTCTCCTCGTAACTTAACCCTTGAAGTCCGGGTATCATTCTAGTAAACCTACGCTGCACTCCCTCCAAGGCCAATATGTCCTTCTGAAGGTGCGGTGCCCAGAACTGCTCACAGTTCTCCAGGTGCTGTCTAACCAGGGTTTTGTATAGCTGCAGCATAACTTCTGCCCCCTTGTATTCTAGTCCTCTAGATATAAAGGCGAGCATTCCATTAGCCTTCTTGATTATTTTCTGCACCTGTTCATGACACTTCAATGATCTATGTACCTGAACCCCTAGGTCCTTTTGGACATCCACTGTTTTTAACTTTTTACCATTTAGAAAGTACCCTGTTCTATCCTTTTTTGATCCAAAGTGGATGACCTCACATTTGTCTACATTGAATTCTATTTGCCACAGTTTTGCCCATTCACCTAATCTATCAATATCACTTTGTAATTTTATGTTTTCATCTACACAGCTTACAATGCCACCAATCTTTGTGTCATTGGCATGAGACTTTCTATGCCTTCATCTAAGTCATTAATAAATATTGTGAATAATTGAGGCCCCAAGACAGATCCCTACGGGGCTCCACTAGTCACATCCTGCCAATGTGAGTACCTTCCCATTATCCCTACTCTCTGTCGCCTTTCGCTCAGCCAACTTCCTACCCAAGTCCGTACTTTTCCCTTGATTCCATGGACTTCTATCTTAGCTAACAGTCTCTTATGTGGGACCTTATCAAATGCCTTCTGGAAGTCCAGATAAATAACATCCATTGACATTCCCCTGTCCACTATCTCTTCAAAAAATTCAATCAGGTTTGTCAGGCATGACCTACCTTTCACAAATCCATGCTGGCTCTCTCTGATTAACTGAAAATTTTCGAGGTGTTCAGTCACCCTATCCTTAATTATAGACTCCAGCATTTTCCCCACAGATGTTAGGCTAACTGGTCTATAATTCCCTGGTTTCTCTCTCTCTCCTTTCTTAAAAAGTGGTTGCAGGGACTTTTCTAGTTTTCTAGTTATACTGGTCCGATACCTTTCCCTCTTCAATTTTATTGATGTTGGATACTAAATAACATCCAACCTGTAAAATCTGTGGCATCCCACAAATCCCACTGAGAATTGCCTTCCCAGTGGATTCTTACGTGATCTTGTGACTTTCACAGAATCCTTTGTATTTCAAATATTAACATTGGGAATTCTTCCAAATAACACAGGGGAACCAGAAAAAATATCTTGTATTATTACACGATTCATTGGCTTTTACTTAGAGGTTGTAAAATGTTACAATTATTTTACATTTTACTTACTGGAGCCTGAAAGGACATACTGTTCATCAGGCTTAAGAGTTGGGGTGTGTAGTGTATGCTAGAAGCTCCACAACACAAAATAACTGCAAGTTCTTTCTTTCAGGTACATCATATTTCTGACAAGAAAAATGAACAGAGAAAATAATTTTTTGCTTAACACCTATTGCACCTATCAAATCCAATGAGACTTTTGAATAGGAAGAATGGCTGCTGCCTCTATCATATATATAGTTTCAACATTACATTTCAGTGTTTGCATTTTATATCCTCACTTAGCTGAGTTAAAGTCTACGTTGTGTAGCTGTTGTGCGTTTAAACAACAGCGTCTGTCTTCTTGCGATAATGGCTGTCATTCCTGATTGGTCGACAATGACATAATGATTTATAATATGGAAGCATCTGTCAGAAAAACTCTTCATTTCACAAATGTAAATGAGTTTGTGCTCTCTAATCAGTCTTTATCTTTAGTTTTTACAGACAAGCGACATTTCTAGGAATAGATCTGCTACAGACCTCAAATTACACCATCATGTTACCGATGCACAAAAAAGATTCCCATACATTCCCACCGATCCTTCCATTTCAAACTCGCACAGCTTGCTTGTTTAGACAGTGAAAAACAGCATTATGTAACCATCAAGTAACATCAGGCATAAACAGTATCAGAAGCAGTCTAGTGTAAATGATGAACGCCCTGCTGGAAAGATTTATTTTTCATGACTTTGAATAAAGACAGAAGAAAGCTTTCTAGCTGGATATAATCTAAAAATAAAACCACTATTACAGGAACCAATGGAGGTGTTTGCCCTTTAGTTTTCTAATAGCTGTGACTGGACCACTGCCTGTAATACTCTGAACAGTGACAAATAATTTATTAAGACAATAAACTTGAGGATTCATAGTGTTAGTGCTAAGAGTGGCTATGAGTATATTGGGAAGCTAAAAGACTAATAGACATAGGTTAAGTGAACATAAAAGACAGAAGAAGAGAAATTAGAAGGATAAATCTAATCTAGCTGAACATGCTGTCATTTGGGATTGTGCCAAACTAATCATTGCTGTGCAGAGCTATCAACTGAGCCATACACTGAAATAAAACTCAGAATAGGTAGGAGGTGGTAATGATAAGGAGTTGGATGATATTTGGAGCACAGAAACTGAGAGGTAGAAAACAATAGTGTTAATTTATAGTTCTCAACTTGAAGCTTTTATTCTAGAGGTGCCCCGTGCCACAACAGGGGGGAAGATTTCATCTGTGCTCTATGTGTAATGAAATTGTAAACCATATGAAAAGAGTGGAACCGAAATTCCATGGGTTCAACATCCTGACGAGAAGTGCTGGGATGCCAATAGACTATGAAGGGCCAGATGGAGGTCACCTCATTTTAATAGGGACAGTGGGCACTCACTGGTTGGCATGTGCTACAGAATGTGGCAAAGGCTACCCTCTTTGGGGAGTTGATGGTGCCTGGAAAGATGCCGCTTTTATCCCTTCAACCCTTTTCATAAAGGGAGCCGAAAAATCATGGCAATTTAAAAAATCTTCAGCGGCAAATCCCAGGCCTGGAACCCCAGATGGGCCCGACATACACCTTTCAGCAGCCGAGTACACCTGCTTTCACTTGATGTACCTAGCTGCTACTCTTCCCCCAGGCCAAGGAAACTCCTGACCTAGAAATCCTCTCCCCCTGACCATTAACCCTGTCTGATGTGGGTGACCTCGTTTGGGGCAGGAGGAGGCTGTGCCTCAAACGAAGCTCTATGGAAACTGGTGGTGAAGTCCAGAATCTGGCACATCCGGTCCTGGTCTAATTCCAATCCTTTCTGCTGCACTCCCACACTTAGGGTCGGAGTACACCAGAAGAACTGCAGATTTTTTTGGCTCCAATGGGTTTACAATGTAGCACACAGAAGAAAGCTTCCCCTCATGTGTTAATGAGTTCCTACACATGTTAAGGATCTCACTTTATCTATTACCCAAATGCAGTTTTCATTATTTTGTGGATGGCTGCTGTGATGACACATCATTAATTGGAGCAGAATTTACCATGAGAGCTGGCAGATTTCTGCAAGGAGTAATCAGCATGTCTTGAATATGTAAAGCAAATAGTACACTACATGTGTCTAGTCTGACACCCAGGCACATAAAAATTACACTTAGTCTCCTTAGATACCCTTATTTAATCTATGCACCAATCAGATCATCACAATCAGTCACATGGCTACACTGGACTGTCTGAACAAAACACAGCAAAGGAATTCACAGCTGAGCCAACTGTTAGATTTAATCATTTTAAAACTGTTAGTGTTACTTAAAATATTCCTACAAAATGATCCTTTCTAAATAATTGGGCATTTGGACATACATTAGTTTTCAATTAAATCATCCTCATTTACACATGTGCACAGCCTTCCCTCCCAATACACATGCAGACTCTCATTGCTCTTCACTCCTTTCCTTTTAAATGAAAGATCAAAACTGTAATTACAGTCAGCTCTATTCAAGTACACGCCTGTTAAGTATATTGTTTTTTAAAAGCTGAAATGTCTATTCATTTACATGGAAACCTATTTCTGTCAAGAATATAATAATCATGGTAATTTTCTGTTAAGTGTATAGTTTTGCAGTTCACATTCTCCACTCTTTCTATTGTAAATGCTAATCTGTTAATTGTCCGTCTATTTGTGTAAACATCATCTTATAAATTCTAGAAGCAACCCAAAACTAGTTAATTATTGTAAATATAAAATAGCAAGTTTACAAATAAATTAGTGTACAATATGTTTTCTATATCTATTTCTTTAAAGAGTACACTTCTGATAAGTGTATAACAAATTGTAGAGACTGCATTCTACACTTGACAAGAGTGCACTGCTTTTCAATTATGCTTTCATTCCTTTAATATAAAAGTGGCCATTTCTGCCTGAACAAATGTTACTGATTCATATAATTACTGCAAAATAATATCATCACTTAAAGGTAATGGTTCCCTCTATTCTTTTTACCTAAAAGAGAAAACCAAAACAACCATGTTGAAACTCAAACTTATTTCTGCTGATTTGGCTTTCACCTCTACTTCCACTGCCTCTCAGCTAAGGTGTGGAGATGCCGGTGATGGACTGGGGTTGACAATTGTAAACAATTTTACAACACCAAGTTATAGTCCAGCAATTTTATTTTAAATTCACAAGCTTTCGGAGATTTTCTCCTTCCTCAGGCAAATGTTTCAAGATCTCCTTGAAGCCTACGCATTTATACATATTGAACAATACATGGTGTTTACAGACTGCCCCTGCAACTGCCCGTTGCCAAGGCAATCACCGTGTTCAGACAGAGAGGTGTTACCTGCAGAACCTCCGAATACACATTCAACAAAAAAACAAACAGGGAAAAAAAACAGAGAAAAAAAAACACAGAGAGAGGCAGAAACATCCGGAAGGCAGAGAGAGCCAGCAAATGACCCATTATATTAAAAACAGATAACATTTGTTCGCTGGTGGGGTAACGTGTAGCGTGACATGAACCCAAGATCCCGGTTGCTTGGGTTCATGTCACGCTACACGTTACCCCACCAGCGAACAAATGTTATCTGTTTTTAATATAATGGGTCATTTGCTGGCTCTCTCTGCCTTCCGGATGTTTCTGCCTCTCTCTGTGTTTTTTTTTTCTCTGTTTTTTTTCCCTGTTTGTTTTTTTGTTGAATGTGTATTCGGAGGTTCTGCAGGTAACACCTCTCTGTCTGAACACGGTGATTGCCTTGGCAACGGGCAGTTGCAGGGGCAGTCTGTAAACACCATGTATTGTTCAATATGTATAAATGCGTAGGCTTCAAGGAGATCTTGAAACATTTGCCTGAGGAAGGAGAAAATCTCCGAAAGCTTGTGAATTTAAAATAAAATTGCTGGACTATAACTTGGTGTTGTAAAATTGTTTACAATTCTCAGCTAAGGGAGGAGCCTGAATGGAACTGTCGACTTATTCGTAATGTGCAGGACAATGCTGTTCTGAGAAGGAAGAGGCGGAATCAGTCAGTGGAATCCAAAGACAGATATCCTTCTGCCTTCTCCCTCCCTCTATACATACATAGGTGTATATACACACACACACACACACACACACACACACACACAGACACACACACGTGCACACACGCACACACGCACGTGCGCGGTAAGATAACAAATTGAAGTCAATAGAAAAGAAAATTGGCCAGGGGTTTAACGGGCGGCCAATCTGCTACCATCAGTTTTCCACCCTCGGCAAAGTTTAAAATTACCCCAATATGTTCATTTGTACCTTGAACTCAGACCATAATAGTATGAGAAAACTAAAGCTAATGAAGAATATTCCCCTCGTCTCAAGCTCCAAAAGCTTCATTGGTAAATTGGAATTCTTTTGTGCTACTCCCATGACTGCATTCAGGACATGGGTATGGAAATGTTAAGATGCAATAAAACAGCAAGTGGCAGTGAAAAAGTGTTGAATTTTCATTTGAAAGAGCATTCTTTATTCAGCGATTGCATTGCTGTAGTACATGGAATTCTTAGGCAGTGTACACAGCAGGTGGCATCTGATAAGGATTTCCTGTACAAAGTCCATGTACTACAGCAATGCAATCGCTGAATAAAGAATGCTCTTTCAAATGAAAATTCAACACTTTTTCACTGCCACTTGCTGTTTTATTGCATCTTAACATTTCCATACCCATGTCCTGAATCTAGAAGTAAATTAAGTTAAAAATCTTCTTTATGTTCTAAAATTACAGTGTTGTTTGTAATAATGGCATTAGGATCATAGAAACATAGAAAAATAGAAAATAGGAGCAAGAGTAGGCCATTCGGCCCTTCGAGCCTGCTCCGCCATTCAAAAAGATCATGGCTGATCGTCTAACTCAGTACCCTGTTCCCGCTTTCTCCCCATATCCCTGGATCCCTTTAGCATTAAGAAATATATCTATCTCCTTCTTGAATACATCTAATGACTTGGCCTCCACTGCCTTCTGTGGGAGAGAATTCCACAGGTTCACCACCTTCAGAGTGAAGATCACTTGATCAATTAATATCATTTGTTATTTTAATGTTATTAGAACTGACATTGTATTAATTAATTTTTTTTTAAATGGACAGTTTTCCTTCAAAAAGCATTTGTCGATTCTTTATTCTTACACATTGCACAAGCAGGCAAATCGTGTGAAACAGATCATTGATCACTTTTGTGTGATGCCATCATGATAAAAATGATGCACACAAGATCATGAGGTAGCTATGAATGAGGCAGGCCATTCATCCCATTTAGCTCATCTATCCAGAAAAACTCAGTCTCCACATTGCAGCGTCCAACTGTTTTTTCAATGAATCCAGAGTTTTTGCTTCAACTTTGCAACACAGAAGTCCATTAACTGGACCAGCCACATAAATACTGTGGCTACAAGAGCAGGTCAGAGGCTGGGTATTCTGTGGCGAGTGACTCACCTCCTGACTCCCCAAAGCCTTTCCACCATCTACAAGGCACAAGTCAGGAGTGTGATGGAATACTCTCCACTTGCCTGGATGAGTCCAGCTCCAACAACACACAAGAAGCTCAACACCATCCAGGACAAAGCAGCCCGCTCGATTAGCACCCCATCCACCACCCGAAACATTCACTCCCTTCACCACCGGCGCACCGTGGCTGCAGTGTGTACCATCCACAGGATGCACTGCAGCAACTCGCCAAGGCTTCTTCGACGACACCTCCCAAACCCGCGACCTCTACCACCTAGAAGGACAAGGGCAGCAGGCACATGGGAACAACACCAACTGCACGTTCCCCTCTAAGTCACACACCATCCCGACTTGGAAATATATTGCCGTTCCTTCATCGTCGCTGGGTCAAAATCCTGGAACTCCCTTCCTAACAGCACTGTGGGAGAACCTTCACCACACGGACTGCAGCGGTTCAAGGCGGCGGCTCACCACCACCTTCTCAAGGGCAATTAGGGATGGGCAATAAATGCCGGCCTCGCCAGCGACACCCACATCCCATGAATGAATTTTTAAAAATTCCATATGTTAATCACGGTTTGTGTGAGGAAGAATTTCCTGACAACTGTTGAAAATTTGATTTTTACTAATTAAGCCTGCTCCTCATTGTCGTACCGCGACCTTCTCAAGGGCAATTAGGGATGGGCAATAAATGCAGGCCTCGCCAGCGACGCCCACATCCCATGAACTAATAAAAAAAACAGTTTAACTTAAAGTGGTGGTCCAGATTTATCTTTTCTATAAATGTTTATTATTTTGATACTTTGTTAGGCCATTTCTCACATGTCTCCTTTTCAGACTAAAGATCTCCAGTTTCGCCTTGTAACTTAGTTCTCTGATGCTAGGAGGTTTATTTTCTATCCCCTCTGAACCCCCTTTCCAAATTTTGGAAAAAAGAAGCCTGCCTTATCTTCAGGACTCCATACCCTGGTTTTCCTCCTCACAGTAGGGCTGACTTGTGCCCCTTTGGGTTTGGTATATCTCATCTCTCTTGGCGTGCTGCCCTCCAGTCTTATGCCAGGCCCCCTCTGCTCCAAGGAAGCAGGAACTCCCAGAATAGGGCATCCCTGCCCTTGCCCCACCCCCATGCCCTTGACATAATTTGCCTTATAAGGGATGAGCAAAGATTTCGTCCCTTACAAGGCCAACCGGGAGTTGGCAAGGACCCGGCCCATCTGGGTCCTGTTTTTGGGATGTTCTGTCGGACTCCCCCTGATGTTACGGGGGAGTCCGGTGGAACTTCAAAGAAAATTAGGGGACATTCCATTTTCTTCTCAAGACACTCCTTAAAACCTACTTCTTTGACCAAGCTTTTGGTCACCTGTCCTAATATCTCCTTATGTGGCTCGGTGTCAAATTTTGTCTGATAGCGCTCCTGTGAAGCACCTCGAGTGTTTTACTACATTAAAGGCGCTATATAAATGCAAGTTATTGTTGTTGTTGTTGCCATTGGCTCCAGTCTGGGGTTTATTATATGTTTGTTGGTGATTAATGTCACTTCTCAAATTTCCCTGAGGATGTTGACTGTTCTAATATGAATGCTGCCAGTTGTCCCAAAAGATACTGCAAATAAGAAATGGGCTGCCATCACCAACAGATAAACAAACTGAAAACAGCTTTCAAAGTTTCAGAACATAACTACTATTCCCCCATAAACAGGGCAATGGTCCACATCACACTTTACAATGTAGTAAATTCCCAAGTATAGAAATCTGTGTAATTTTTTTAAGTAAATAAAACTTGCCGTCACTCCAACCCGATTCCCTATTTTATTTCCAAACCCTGGCAATTCCACAAGTGCAATGATAGAATGGTTAAATGAAGCCTCTTAATTCCTTCACAGCAAGGAACACTATCTCTCAAAAAAGTGTTTGCAAGTAGTCTTGAAGAAATAGACCATCAGGTAAGACAACAGCCAACCATGCCCCAGAAAGTGGCTGTCAGAAAAAAAATGTTTTGGAAAGCTGCATTATATGTAACTTCTTTGGGGCACTAAATAAACACAATTGTAACTGCAACTGTCTGAAACTATCAGCTCATCTTCAAATGTTTCCACTTCAAAATCAGATTCAACCAAGAGCGAAAAGACAGTAATGTTTAATTGATTGTCTCTACCAGCCTCTGGATCTGTGCTCCAAGACTTTACTCCCGCCCATCAACAGATCTGATTGGGTCCAAACATCCTTCTAGCTGATCTGATTGGTTGATACTTGCGACTGCCAATCTCAATGAATAAAGCTGCTTCTTTCTTAGTGATACACTAACAAGCTGACAACTGTGTTGACATTTTCTTGTGAAATTCTAACAGGTTGAAATACATACGGTCAACTTAAAGCATTGACTGTTCTTGAGAATGACTTCATCTGACATGTATTCTATCCTTTCTGAATTCTCTCCTCCTGCCCACCAAAACAAATAAAAAGGTTTGTCAAACACTATTTCAGGAAGACGGTGATTGTTTATACAAACAGAATCATTATTGTTGCAGCAGACAGGCCTGGTACTAAAAGCATCAAACATCAGATGCACATTCATGCCTTTGTTCAGAGACCAGCTTCCGACAGAGCACATTTTTAGTTATAAAAGTGACAGTAACACAGTAAAAAGCATTACAGAAAGGAGTTGTCACTTCAATTTAACAGGTGATCACAAATGACATTACATTCAAAGCAACATTTTAAAAGGAACTGTTCAGAACTTACTTTTTTTTTTTAAAATGAGGGATTGAGTTTTGCTGATTTTATTCTCGGCCTATTACATTGTTTTGCTATTGCTTAATACTTTTATTTTAATTGTTTGATCTAATGTCATCCAAGCAATTTTGCATTGGAAATCCCTACATATTGGAATATGCATCTGGGAATTTCTCAGTCTGAACCAGAATAGGTTTCTTTTTGGCAGGGTGGGGTGGTCAACAGGTCATTTATACAAATACATATATCAATCAATTACAATGTCACACCCCTTTATAGTGATTCTCAATAAAATCTCCTCCCTGCCCTCCATCCACATTGATCCCCTTTCCCTGATGTCACTGCTCTTTTCCATCCATTGTTTACTTTCATTTCCAATGCGCTCCATTCTGATTAATAATTTTTCCTACTGTCCCTTTCACTGTGGCAAATATCAAACATAACATAAGATATTGCAGCCTTGAAAAGATAACTTACTATAGCTTTCATTTTACATCTACAGCCTGGATTTTCCACAGTGTTAGAATCATGGAAAGGTTACAGCACGGTTCGAATCATAGAAAGGTTACAGCTAGTCCCACTCCCCCACCCTATCCCCACAGTCCTGCAAATTCTTTTCTTTCAAGTACTTATCCAGTTCCCTTTTGAAAGCCACAATTGATTTCCACAGTTTGCAGTTTATATTGAAATCATAAATGTATGTTTGAAGATGGGATGAAAATTAGCTGGGTTTGATAAAGGGCAGGTGACCTGCTCCACCTGATTACTGTCCAGGCGGTGAAAGTGAAAACTACCCCCAAGGTCTAACTGCTGTAAATAGACATAACTAGAGGTCAAATGGCCCTAGTTGATGTAAGATACATCTTGATGTCAATTAGATACCAATTACTCTAAGTTACATGCTGAGGTCAATTAGATGCTAATTGCTGATACTGGAAAATATCTCTGTAAAATGGCAGTTGATTGTAATTTGCCAGCTCCTCTTCAGAGTTAGAAGGAACCAACAGGAAATGACTGGCCTTCTTTTGCTTTAGCCTTTTTAATATAATAATTGCTGAGTTAGTAGGTTCCTTATCTGATCACTGGTGATCCATTGCTGTTTTAGAAATATAAGATTTGACCCAATCAGATTCAGGCGTAACACAGAAATTTGCATATGTGACAAGGTGTGATGCCTGATGTGTGGTGGATGTGCTGTAAACACAACTAATATTAAGGAGGATTAAACTGCATTTGCAGAACTTGATGAAATGAAAGATTGAATTATTTGCTGACTGTCATCATGCATTAAGCAGCATATTGATGTTTTTGTGAAGCAAAGGGGTACAAATCGCTCCGGGCAGTGAACCAACACCCCTCGCCGCTCCGTAGATTTATACCAACCCACTAACTTACTGCGCGCGGCCTTTTCATCGCCCACTTCCTCTAATGGGAAGCAGAGAAGAGCGCGGCCTCAGTTCAGGCGAAGCTAGGACCCTGGGAGAAGCGAGAGGATCGATCTGTCCCCTCGATCAATCAGATCACAGCATTCTTGACCGCTGCGTCCCCTGTTTCTGCAGACTTGGAACATGAAAACCAGGAAGTGAAAGGTACAACATTTTAAATCAATGTTAGAACTGCTATAGACAGCAAAAAAAGAGAGGATAAGAAATAATTGAATTAAATAAAAGAGACAGAAGGGAAAAGTTAAAAAAGAAAATAATATTTTAATTTTTAAAAATATTTTTAATGAACAAAAACGATTAAAATAAGGAGAAATGAGACTCCACATTTTTAAAAGTTAATTTTTAGTTGATTGGCAGTCATTAAGACTTACTGAGCTGTTAAAACTTAGTTTAGACCTGGTATTTTTAAGCCTACCTGTTTGGTGGTGTAATTAGTTACTTTCCAGCTGGGCAGATAAGCAAGTTTGCACTTTATCAGTGATTTCTCTGATTGCTGCGTGTGATGGCCCGTTAATTCAAAGCTATCATATTGCCGGCGAGCCAATAGGAGCAAGTTCCAGATTTCCGCGCTCCACTGCACATGTGCGAACATCGGAACTTGCTCCTCCATTTCACCACTAACAACTGAGAGCACTGTTGAGCAATTTCAGGAGCGATTTCTACCCCAATGATTCCTTTCAATGAGATTTAGAACCTCTAGCGCAGTGAAGTGCCAACAGAGTGAGGACTTTCAACTGGGAATTTGGTGAGCGTAGAAATTAGGTGTGCAGGGGGAAGGAGGTGCTAAGCTATTTAAACCAAAGAACGATAGATTAAGATTGAGTGGAGCATAAAGGGAGCTGCACGAGGAATCAAAAATCAAGAAAAAATTCAAAAGTAACATTACAAGACAAGGAGGAGCGCTGAGGGTAAATCAGTAAATATTTACTTCATTGGTTAGTGTTTTTAGTGGCTATTGTTCTTAGTGGTTAGTGTCTTTAGTGGTTGGTTAGTGTTTTTTAGTGGTTAACGTTTTAGTGTTAGATAAACAGTAAATTGCCTTAAAATTAAACAAATGGTTCAAATAACTGTAGCTAACATGGCAGGACAGCTGGGGCCCATCGCATGCACGTCGTGTGCCGTGTGGGAACTCCAGAACACTTTGTGTGTCCTCGAAAACCACATGTGCAGGAAGTGCTGCCAACTGCTCGAGCTCAGAGTTTCTGGGACTAATTGGATAGCTCTTTCGAGAAGCCGGCACAGGCACAATGGGCCAAATGTTGCATCATAGTAGGTGCTGTACCTACTATGGTACAACATAGCATCATATATTTGGCAAACAAACAAAAATATAGAACATTTTTTCTTCCAGTTAGTGACCCTTTAAAATACTGTGGCAGAAATTACTCAATGGTGTTCTCTGTCTCCGACGTTGAACCAAAGGAGCAAGTTCACACATGCGCACTGAAACCCGGAAATCGTGAACGTGCTCCTATTGGTTCACAGCGAATTGACAGCTGCGAATTAAGGGGGAATCGCGCGCCATAATCAATGAACTCACAGAAAAATCGTAAACCTGCCCTTCTGCCTAGCTGAAACGTAACTACTTACGCCACCAAAAGGAACGTTGAAAAATACCAGGTCTACACTACTTTTTAAAAGCGCAATGACTCTTAATGACTCCCAAACAACTAAAAATTAAATTTTAAAAATGTGGATTCTCATATTACTCCTTATTGTAATATCTTTTGGTCATGAAAAAAAAATTAAAAAAGTTAATTTTTTTTTTACTTTTCACTTCTGTCTCTTTAATTTAATTTAATTACTTATTTGGCTTTTTATTAAAAAAATAATTTTTTTATTTACAATGACTTGCAGAATATTATTTTAAATGAATGAACTTTGCTTGCCTTTTGGACTCTGGGGGAATCAAGGAATATGGGGATTGGGCGGGAAAGTGGAGTTGAGGTTGAAGATCAGCTCTGATCTGATTGAGTGGTGGAGCAGGCTCGAGGGGCCGTATGGCCAACTCCTGCTCCTATTTCTTATGTTCTTGCCTGCTTGTGGGCACGACTTCTCTTCCTGACAGATTTTGTGGGTGTATCTTCCATTCGGACAGACATTTCATTTCCCATGTGCAACAACCCACCCTGTTCAGAGGCTGGGTTGATGTTGTGCATTTTTTGAAAACTTCCAAATCACGCAAGTCTATGCCATGGATCCGCAGTAAGTGCTGCGAATGTTGCCATGCCGCTCTGGGCAAGTTCCGGCTCAATAAATTGGTGTCAGGTACACCAGTAATATATATGGGATCAGCAAATATATAACATTTTTAATTAGGTTTTAGCCATGACTCAGTGGTAGCACTCTTGCCTCTGAGTCAGTAGATTGTGGGTTCAAATCCCACTCCAGAGACTCGAACACATAATTTATGGCCGACACTTCAGTGCAGTACTGAGGGAGTGCTGCATTGTTGGACCAAGTTATAGTCCAGCAATTTTATTTTAAATTCACTATAACTTGGTGTTGTAAAATTGTTTACAATTGTCAACCCCAGTCCATCACCGGCATCTCCACATCATGCATTGTTGGAGGTATTGTCTTCCACATAAGATGTTAAACTGAAGCCCTGTCTGCCCTCTCAGGAGGGATAAATATTGGCCAGGACACCGGGGAGAACACCCCAATTAAGATCAGTTAAACAGATTATCTGGTCATTATCACATTGCGGTTTGTGGGAGCTGGAAGTCAAAGGTAAATATTTAAATCTTGTTTGAGGCAACCTTCTGGTTCACTGATGGTTAATTAATCTTTCAATTCACTACTAAGGAAAATACACCCTTCTTCCCTGCTGCTGCCTCTGCTCAGTGAGATCATTTAGAACAACAATTTGAAAGAGTAAGACTGATTTGGAGCTGTGTAAAAGGGTGGTCATCAAATTTTGTGCATTCCCAGCCCCAGCTTATGATGTTACTGACTCCGTATAAAATGCACACTCTGAAAATAAGGCAGTGATATAAAAACATTATGAGGATATTTGTCATTTACTTCTGAGATATATTGTGTATCTTTTGAAAATTATCCCCATGTTTGAGAAAGAGACATTGATTAATGTTGTTTGAAATCTAATAAAGATTTTCAAATAATTGAAGTGGGTCAGTCTTTACAGAGACATGTATA
The DNA here is from genome assembly GCF_035084215.1 of Heptranchias perlo. NCBI lineage: Eukaryota > Metazoa > Chordata > Chondrichthyes > Hexanchiformes > Hexanchidae > Heptranchias > Heptranchias perlo. The sequence continues at coordinate 82,655,208 of NC_090326.1, forward strand.
CACATGTGCATACACAAACAGTTCCCTGAATCCCTGTGTGTCAAAGTAAGCTAGCATCTAATGAGAAGAAGTTACTTATGAAGTTTGTTTAAAGTGTCACGAAGCAAGAGACTAGTAATTACCCCTAGATATATGGACAGGTGGACAACACCAAACCTGGGGGAGGTGTTACAAGAATTGTGTCATCGTGCAGAAAAATCTTGCAAGACAACTAGTCCCATCAGTGAACACTCGCAATTGCAATTACATAATTGGTGCATGGTGTTTTGAGACACATTTTAAATATTGTAAGAAAAATATAAAATAAAAAACATACATATGCAAAGGTTTCAAAGACAACAGATAAGTATCTACATAGAAATTACTCTAAAAATACATCCAATATGATAGCACAGTCCTATTAAAACAATTACAAAAGAAATAAATAATGTTAGCCATTGTCTCTAGGAGGGTTTTCCAAAATACTACTCAAGCTCCTTTCCGATCTGCTGGTTCTATGAACCTTCCTGTCCTCAAGTTCATTTAGTTGTAACTAAGACAAAAACAACCGACATATTTCTGGAATGTTTCGATAGAGGAATTTTATTCAATAGAGACTTGCAGCTTCTCATGTTGTCTCTACTAAGAAACCTCTAAAATGGGAACAAAAACGTTTCAGTGTCTCCAAAAGCTGACTTCTCTACAGTAGTTACCATACAACCAAGATCGTATTTATGCACACATTTATGACAAAGACACTGCTTATGGGTTTTGAACTATAATAACTAAGAGCAACATGTTTATACTACTGCAACTCTTGAAGCACAAATCTTAAATGTCTGTATACCCCCAAGTTCCTATTTCCTTTTAATTCAGCTCAGAAGGTCAGAGTTCACTCCACTTGTTCAATCAGAACACTTTGCTGCTACAGTCATTACAATTATCTCACGTCCCCATTTATTCCCCAGTGATTTTTTTAACTATGTTTCCTTGGTAATCGTGCCTGCTATGAGGCCCCTTCCTTCCGTCTTTCAAACATTCCAATAAAGTACAGAAATTGTGTCATTTTGGTAATCTAGGCTAATTTTGTGTACTTACTAAATGTCTTTTTCTTCTTACAAAAAAAAATAATAAGAAACAAGGTGAAGCATTCCATTCTAGCTCTTTTACGTTAATACAAGTGGCCAAGTTTTTAACACATGACCAGTTAAGATGCAATTCACTGTCTTTACAAAACTTCAGTAAGATGATTAATTAAGGATTTTCAAAGGAGGAATGTTTTATCACTCTGAGATTTCCCTATGTCAAAATGGAGCCTGACAGGGTCAATATAACTAATATAAAACAGGAAGGTGTAAGTTAACCATGAAAAGTAATTGCAGGATTAAAATACCTTGTATCCAGGAGAAGGAAACCATTTATCCAAATACCACTTATCTGAACCAGCTGGACTTCCCATCATGCCCACAATGCATAATTATTTCATCACATTATAGATCAGTTTGCATACTGAGCACAGTTTAATATAGTATAATAATTGGAATTATGACATAATCAGTTATCCAAATTATTCACTTATCTGAATAAGGGTCTTTGCATCCCATTGTATTTTATCAATTTGGACAATTACTTGGCATCAACAAGATTGGTAAGACCTGCAGTATCTTTGCGATAGCAAATAATGAAACATATAATGTAGTTTTAAAGACAATGGGGGTAATTTTGACTTTGTGCGATAGACCATTGTCTTCAGCGGAAATAAAATTCAGGAGAGATGTAAAACGGGCTGCCAACACGCTATCACCCATTTTACACTATCGCACAAAATCAAGATCTTCTCTAACATCTCTGTATAACGAAATTAGATAAAAGATCAAAAGGAATGTTTATATGGAAGATGACTTTGAACATGTTCTCTGTTGGGCATTATAACTTGTAAGAAGTGGTATGGTTTGTAATATGGTACAAAGGAAAATGTAATTCTCCACTTATGTAACTTTTTAAAGATAGCCAGAATCCTTCATAGAGTCAATTCCAGAGTAAAATCTGTTTAACTCCCATTCTAATAGATAACCATTTGCATAACAGATCAATACAAATTATTGGAAATGCACAGCGGGTTGGTCAGCATCTGAAAGATGGGAAATCTCATCAGAACTTAGGGGTTTGGATTCTCCTCCACTATCCCATCTCAAATCAGGTGGAATAGTGATGGAAACAGCAGGGAAAAATCGGGCTTTCCCACCCTGACCTTTATGTTCTTCTCCTACCCCACCCCCCACTGGCACCAGAGCTGGCCACCCTTCCCTGTCCGCCACATACAAATGCCAGAAGGAAGGCGGGGCTAAGGTTTCTGGCCCATTTCCCTCATGTCCACCTCTCTTATCACCGGTTTCGGGACCACCAAGTGAAGCCTGCTGGTGGTCTTAGGGTAAGTGGCAGGAAGTCTTGATGGAGGGAGGGGGTCTAGTAGCGACCTCCTCTCCCTCCATTTTGGTGCAATCGCTTACATACTAACATACAAAAATAACGGGCAGGAAAAGACCATCTGGTCAATCAAGTCTGCCCCACACAGTCGTGATGTCTGAAGCGTCATGGTTAGACCACCCCTTACCCACCAACAGCCATGTAATCTCCTGGGAGAGGCAAAAAAAACGGATAAAAAGCCAATGCCAATTAGAAAAAAAAAATTGGAAAATTCTTCTCCGGCCCCCTGAGGTGATCAAAAACTAGTTCAGGGACCATGACGACCATGCCTAGTATTTCACCTACCTTTTCTAAAATGTGATCTCTGCCCCAGCCAAGAATTAGTCCAGCTCTCTTTTGAAGGTTTGCAGAGAGTCAGCAGTCACCGCACGAGCCGGCAACTTGTTCCAAAGGTCTACTATCCTCTAGGAAAAGAAGAACCGCCTAACATCTAACCTTGCCCCATCCTTGCGTAACCTATATGCATGATCCCTGGTCTTCCCCAATCTACCAAATTGAAATAATGTATCAATAGGAACACTTATGACTGCTTAAGCACAATAGAATATAAACTTACCTCCCTGCAGGCGTTATGACTGGAGGCTAAGCAACACCTTGGGTGGAGACCCAAAGTTATGATGAATCTAGGCCAAGGATATCCAAACATCTGTAAACCTAAAACGACGCTGTTATGCACTCATGCATAAGGTCCATCAATCTCTTCAGTAGAAATATTAAGAGATCATTTAACAAAATAAACCAGAGACTCAAATAAAACAACGTCTGGAATGCATGGTATCAGCTTAAGTATAATGATAGCTGCAAAACACTTCTGTTGTTAAATTCCATATGTGACTACCTTATTAGATTTAAACCAAGCTGCATTTCAATCTTTCTGAAGACTTATGGCAACAGCCTGATTCATGAAGGCTTAATGATTTCATAAATGTAGCTTTCCACAAATTTCCACCAAATTTTTTTATTTGCAGTGTTTTTTCCAGATGTATGCTATCAATAAAAGTGATTCTGCAAAAATCTTATCTGGCTGCAGATTTTTTTTGTGGAATATCACAATTTGGAAGTTACAATTTCAGGCTCTGTAATCTGTAACTCAGAATAATATGGCAACTACAGCTACAGGGGATCCAAGTTTCCATTAGCTGTTCACAAACAATATAAGCACCATAAAACATTTACACTGATGCCATTGCATAGTTGGCCAATGTTTGACATGCATGGTTTTCTTCACACAATATGGATTTACCATTGTTAAAATGAGCAGTAAACCTCTTACTATCCACTTAACAGCCACTTTCATACCAATGCTCATTTAGTTTGGATTCCAGGAGACTAGCGTCTGTAAGCCAGCTCCTTGATTTTACAACCATAAAAGTACTGGTTAATTCACATCTAATATCAGCTCCCGTGTAAAAGAGGCTTGAAGAGGTGGACACTTTTCTGTACATTTGTATCAGTTCTAATGCCTTTCCAAGTAAATATATTTTAAGACAAATTCACGATTGTGGTTCAGCTTTATCATTCTTTTCAGTGATGTCATTCTTCAAGTCTCCACTCCATGCAACATTGTTTCAACCAAGAGCTTGAGCTGCTGGATTTTCCATGGTCTGCACTATTATAATTTTATGTCAGCTATTAGGAGCAGACAGGCTCTCCCTGACCCTTCATAGATCAGGAATTTCACGACTAGACATTCTATCCAGTAGTGCATTTGAAGACTGCGTCAACCCCAACTCATGGGAAACAGCTAAATACTCTACGCTGATGTTTAAGCCCAACTGTATTGGTACTGCTTCCAGCTCGGCTGCCCATCCTAATCCCACTTCGGTACTGAATTCACTCAACTGACTGGCACGATGTGTTGCCAGTGCACGTTTACTCCTGAGAGTGAAATTCCCTCCATTCTCACAATTCACAAGGAGAGGCATAGATTTGTTCAAAGGATTAGGCACAACAGTTTTATGAACTTACATTGAATTAGAAGCAGCTGTTAGAAAAATAACGCCCGACCATGACAGCTTGTAATGAATACAGAGTGGGTGGTATATGTCTGAAAGGTCGCGCAGTCACTCAGACATACAACGCAGAGCAAGGCACAGCTGCGTGGGGCATGGGTATGATCACACTCTGAGAATGCAAGTGGCCATTGTGCTTGTGCAGACAACACTGTGACAGATGGCACGTAATAGACTGTTGAAAGCTCAGTCTGGTATTTGTGTGATAGTTTGGGATAATAGGCAAGAGTATGGTCAGATCCTGCTTACTGCTTATGAGGCAGGTGTTCAAGAGCCTCTATCTGGGGTGGGGTGGGGGGGGGGGGCGTTGGGGGCAGCATAAGGTTACAACATCCCCAACACCATGTGTCCAAAGCTCTGCAGCTGGAGGTGATGAGAAAGTAGTGAGGTGTTGAAGGCTTGACTCCAGTGACTCCACAGGGTTCCTTCAAAGAATAGAAGGTGTGAACAGAAAGCTGCAAATACCATAAGCCAGATTTAATTCAAAAGCAAGAAACTGGAAGTTTTGTTTAGAATCAGACACCACAATCTTTTCAGAAGTAATTTCTTTTGCAAGTTATTAAGGAGACTGACAGATCTTCCATGGCATTTCTGACAGTGAGTCAGAAGATATGCAGCTTTATGATGATGGGGGGTTATACCATGTAACATACAATGTATTATTATATAATACAATTGATCTCATGTGCCATTGCTTCGAGTGAAAAATAAAAACAAAATTGTATCTCTCTTCAACTGTTTCTCTTGTTATTTCCTACTCTGTTTTTGTGTCTTCCAGCTTGTCTTTCATTATCTTTTTTCCTTCAGTAAAAAAAGTAAGTACCTCTCAGACACTGTTCTCAATGTGATGTCTATCTGTTTATTTGTCTCTGAATCTTTTCCTCACTGCTTATGTAGATCTCTCCTTCACTTTTATCTCCTCTCTCTGTGCATGGCCCTCACACATTTTTTTTTATCTATATACTTGATTTATTTCGCTTATCTTTTAAAAAGCCCAAGACAACACAACAAGATTGTAGGCAACCTTCTGGGTTGGAGGTGAGTATTGAGATCAGGCATAGAGAAGGTGTCCAGGAGGTGGTAAATGCACATAAGTGAGAGAGAAAGTAAGAGATGAGGAATCAGAGGAAGAGAGTTAGGGAGCAGGGGCCAGGAGGAAACAAAAGATGGTCGAGCCATGGTGTTTGCTAATAGAAAGAAGTAGATCAGGGAGCCAGTGGATGGGAGAGAGTTTGGGAGTTATGATGAGAATTGGGAAACTTAGTGAGGCTGAACCTTGTGAATATAATGGCGAAGGAGATGAGGAGGAGGAGGCTAAGGTGTCAGTCAGTCAGTACTCTGCAGGGACAATCTAGGAATATTTGGGGGTGGGGGTGTGGAATCATTTGGAGTGTGGAGTCTGGAAACACAAGGGAAGCAATGGGAAGTGTCCGGGCCGTGGGGGAACTTGTGCATTTAGGGTTTCATAGCACTGGGAAGATCTATGTTTTTGGAAGACTGAGTGATTCTGGAGTTTGGAAGCACTGAGAGGGGATCTGGAGGTTTACACTACTGTGGGGATCTGGTGTATCGCATGAGCAGCGAGGATCCGGGAATTGGCAGCACGGTGGAATCTGGGGGTTGCAGCACTGGAAAGGAATCTGATGTTTGGGGGGAGGGGATCTGGCATTTAGGGGAAGGGTGTTGAAAGTGAGAAATTGAACTGGGGCAGTGAGGTCATACATGTGTGTAACCATGGCAAATATTGGAAGGGAAGGCCCAGCTAAATAATGCAAACTCTAGGAAAGAAACAAACTTCAAGAGGGTAATTTTAACCCCCAAGAACAGGTGGGTTGGGGGTGGCTGAGAGGTTAAAATAACAGCTTTTTGGAGTGGTACTGCACTTAAAGCAGGCGGCCAATACATGAAGCGGCAATGTATCTCATTGATACAGTTGAGGTACTTAATTCTTTGTGTACGGCAAAACTTAAATGAATTTAATCTTACCTGTTCAGGTTTCCCATCGCTTCCAATTCATGACAGGTAAAAGCAGGCGGGAAGGGCCGGATCCACGAGGTGAGTGCCTTTATTGCACTGTTTCTGGGCCCGGAGGAGCAGGAGTGCTTCATCCAGGCCCAACAAGCTCACCTGGCCGACAGGACCTCTCACGGCAAACATTTAAAGAAATATTTCAACATTCTCAACGAATATACATTCCATTGAGAAATAAAAACTCCACGGGAAAAGTGATTCATCCGTGGCTAATTAAAGAAGTTAAGCATCGTATTAGATTAAACGAAGAGGCCTATAATGTTGCCAAGAAGAGTAGTAAGCCTGAGGTTTGAGAGAGTTTTAGAAACCATCAAAGGATGACCAAAAAATTGATAGAGTGGGAGAAAATAGAATATTAGAGCAAGAAATATAAAAACAGATTGTAAGAGCTTCTACAAGTATGTAAAAAGGAAGAGAGTAGTGAAAGTAAACATGGGTCCCTTAGAGGGTGAGACAGGAGAAATTATAATGGGGAATCGGGAAATGGCAGAGACATTAAACAAATATTTTGTATCTATCTTCACAGTAGAAGACACAAAAAGCATACCAGAAATAGTGCGGAATCAAGGGGCTAATGAGAGTGAGGAACTTAAAATAATTAATATCAGTAGAGAAAAAGTACTGGAGAAACTAATTGGACTAAAAGCTGACAAATCCCCTGGACCTGACGGCCTACATCCTAGGGTTCTAAAAGAGGTGGCTGCAGAGATAGTGATTGGTTGTGATCTTCCAAAATTCCTTAGATCCTAGAATGGTCCTCGTGGATTGGAAGGTAGCAAATATAAGCCCGCTAATCAAGAAAGGAGGGAGAGTGAAAACAGGGAACTACAGGCTAGTTAGCCTGACATCAGTCATCGGGAAAATGTTGGAATCCATTATTAAGGAAGTGATAACAGAGCACTTAGACAATCATAATATGATTAGGTAGAGTCAACATGGTTTTATGAAAGGGAAATCGTGTTTGATAAATTTATTAGAGTTTTTTGAGGATGTAACCAGCAGGGTAGATAAAGGGGAACCAGTGGATGTAGTATATTTGGATTTTCAAAAGGCATTCAATAAGGTGCCACATAAAAGGTTGTTACACAAGTTAAGGGCTCATGGGGTTGGGGGTAATATATTAGCATGGATAGAAGATTGGTTAACAGACAGAAAACAGAGAGTAGGTATAAATGGGTCATTTTCAGGTTGGCAGGCTGTAACTAGTGGGATGCCACAAGGATCATTGCTTGGGCCTTTACAATCTATATTAATGACTTAGATGAAGGGACCGAGTGTAATGTATCCAAGTTTGCTGACAATACAAAGCTAGGTGGGAAAGTAAGCTGTGAGGAGGGCACAAAGAGTCTGCAAAGGGATATAGACAGATTAAGTGAGTCGGCAAGAAGGTGGCAGATGGAGTGTAATGTGGGGAAATGTGAGGTTATTCACTTTGGTGGGGAGAATAGAGAAAGAGAATATTTTTTAAATGATGAGAAACTATTAAAAGTTGGTGTTCAGAGAGATTTGGGTGTCCTCGTACAAGAAATACAAAAGGTTAGCATACAGGTACAGCAAGCAATTAGGAAAGCAAAAGTATAATGTGGATAAATGTGAAGTTATTCACTTCGAAATGAAAAACAGAAAGGCAGAGTATTATTTAAATGGTGATAGATTGGGAAATGTTGATGTACTAAGGGACTTGGATGTCCTTGTACACCAGTCACTGAAAGCAAACATGCAGGTGCAGCAAGCAGTTAGGAAGGCAAATGGTATGTTGGCCTTCATTGCAAGAGGATTTGAGTACAGGAGCAAGGATGTCTTTACTGCAGTTATACAGGGCCTTGGTGAGACCACACCTGGAGTATTGTGTGCAGATTTAGTCTCCTTACCTAAGAAAGAATATACTTGCCATAGAGGGAGTGCAGTGAAGGTTCACCAGACTGATTCCTGGGATGGCAGGACTGTCGTATGAGGAGAGATTGGGTCGACACGGCTTGTATTCACTCGAGTTTAGAAGAATGAGAGGGGAGCTCATTGAAACATAAAATTCTGACAGGACTAGACCGACTGGATGCAGGAGGATGTTTCCCCTGGCTAAGGGGTCGAGAACGAGGGGTCACAGTCTCAGGATACGGGGTAGGACATTTAGGACTGAGATAAAGAGAAATTTCTTCACTCAGAGGGTGGTGAACCTGTGGAATTCTCTACCACAGAAGGCTGCGGAAGCCAAGTCACTGAATATATTTAAGAAGGAGCTAGATAGATTTCTAGACACAAACGGCATCAAGAGGTATGGGGAGAGCGTGGGAATATGGTATTGAGATAGAGGATCAGCCTTGATCATATTGAATGGTGGAGCAGGCTCGAAGGGCCAAATGGCCTACTCCTGCTCCTATTTTCTATGTTTCTAATGACATGTTGGCCTTTATTGCAAGGGGGTTGGAATACAAGAGTAAGGAAGTCTTACTACAGTTGTACAGGGCTTTGGTGAGACCTCACCCTGGAGTACTGTGTACAATTTTGGTCTCCTTATCAAATGAAGGATTTCCTTGCCTTAGAGGCGGTGCAACTGATGTTCACTAGATTGATTCCTGGGATGAGAGGGTTGTCCAAAGAGGAGAGATTGAGTAGAATGGGCTTTTACTTTCTGGAGTTTAGAAGAATGAGAGGTGATCTAATTGAAACATATAAGGTTCTGAGGAGGCTTGACAGGGTAAATGCTGAGAGGTTGTTTCCCCTGGTTGGAGAGTCTAGGATAAGGGGTCGGCCATTTAAGACTGAGATGAGGAGGAATTTCTTCACTCAGAGGGTTGTGAATCTTTGGAATTCTCTACCCCAGAGGGCTGTGGATGCTGAGTTGTTGAGTATATTCAAGACTGAGGTCAATAGATTTTTGGACTCCAGGGGAATCAAGGGACATGGGGTTTGGGCAGGAAAATGGAGTTGAGGTCTAAGATCAGCCATGATCTGATTGAATGGCGAAGCAGGCTCGAGGGGCTGTGTGGCCTACTCCTGCTCCTATTTCTTTTGTTCTTCTGTCCCTCCCACCCCCCTCTCTGATTCGCTGCTCCTTTCCCAGCCTGTTAATCTGACTGCCTGGTGCGTGGGAAACCCGGAAGCACAAATACTCACCTTCAATTAAGTCGCGATCGCAAATTGCGACGCACTCAATTGACTTCTGGGATCCCCAAGTGAATATCTACGGATGTGCAGGGTACCCGGTTCCATGGTAAAATCATACCCCAAGTCTCAGGCTGCTGAGAGAGGGTAAAATACTGGGGAAAGCCTGATTGGATGGTTTTCCAACAGGACTTGGGCAATTTTATGAATCAGTTTAAATATATTTTGCAAATTAGTTAAGTTTATTGTGTTTGTCATGTTATTAATTATGTATTTTTTACCTGTACATTGCTGGCTGGCTGAGGAACTAAAAATGGGTGCAAAGCGTACCGATTTAGCAGTGGGACAGCCTGTGCCCAATTTGCGCAGGCTTTGGTCCCACTTCTAAATTTGAAAGGTCCATTTTTTTAGGAATCCCAAGGCGTTAGGCCCCTTGAATATGCAAATGCAGCGGTCGCCAGGCCTGCTGCGTTCAGGATAACCAGGTCTACATGCAAACTAACCAACGGCCCTTGAAGGGATATCTGGAGGCCACCACCAAAAAGGTACGTTTTTTAAAAAGTTCTTACTTGAATGTGGAGCCAGGAAAAGCAGAAGGCCCAATTTCAATCTGGTCTTCAGCCTAACCGTTCTAGTGCAGGGATTGTTCCTTGCGCCCAGTTCGTGCTGGCAGACCACTACTGTGCAATTTGTACCACTACAAGTTGAGATTCCTCTTTCCACAGTAACACAGCAGCATACATGTTCATGCCAAATTGCTGTCTGTGCTATTTTAACAACTTTATTAATCTTTTTTTTAGAATAAATGGATTAGTAGTTTTGTTAAAATAAGACACATCGTAATTTAACAGAAAGGGGATCATTTAAATTTTTGACAATAATGTAAAAGAGGTGATATCGGATCGACAACCTGTTATACACCTCTCCTGATTTTTGTTTAAGTTGAAATTACCCGCAAATGCACTAAGCAGTGCACTAACCAATGAAGTGAGCAATTTCAGCCCAAAGAGCAGATCAGGTAAAATACCTTGCCTAAAAGGATAAAATAAGTTAGTAGTGGGACATGTGACCAGCAATGTGTTGATGCCACTGCCCGCCTCATCACCACATCTCCCTATTGATAAAAAGGAATGTTATGTAAGATACTTTACATTCACAATGCTATCTGTTTAAACCCAATAAAATGATGGAAAGGTTTTATAAAATGTAGCAGAATGAGAACATTTTACTAACTAATACTAGCAAATTTAGCACGAATATTTTTCACACATTTTGTTATGACAATAAGTGGAATACTGTGTCTATTTTACAATTCAGAACATCCAATTATTTACATCGCCTGTTGCAGCTGCCATAATGCAATGAAGCATTCTTTCAGCAATCGGCTGTAGATTCAGAAACTCAGGTGTCTGACTCCTCAAGGCACCCCACAGTCCTGTCACATCCAGCATTTGAAATCCAATCGCAGCGTGTGATCCATATCCATTAATGTTCATCTAAAAACAAGCACATTATGCTTTGCTTATTACAATTTTTTTCTTCTATAATTGATCCCGACATCAAGCCATGTCCAAAATGTACCACGAAGCAATTCCACTCACATGGAAACTAAGCAGGGACATGGGTATTTACATTCTCCAACAGCTCCTCCTACAGGAATTCACCAGTGACTTACTGAACTATACCATTTGGTCAGTAATCTGAGTACAACATGTACACTGTAACTTTTTGTACAATTTCTTTGCAATTTTTATATTAATTGAATGAGATTAATTTTAAGCTCTCCAAGAACATAGGAAAAACGGGTTATATATGGCCAACCAATTTATGGGTCTAGTTTCCTGCAACAAAATCTATATGCAATAATATGCATATCTTAGAGAAGCAAAGCAGTTAGCATGGATTTTTATTGAAGAGGGGGAGGGAAGAGTGTAAAATTAGACCAAGGCTAACATAAACAAATTCACAACTTTTGAAAGGCATGTAGATCCTGGGATTGCTGACTTTGCACAAAGGAACTTCAAAAGGATCCTTTTGTCCTTTTTATAACCCACGATAGATAGTCTGCCAAAGTGCTGTCTGTAGAAATGTCCAAATTTCCTCGAGCGGCAAAGGAAGCTCATTACTATTTATGAGCACTGTCTTTAATTAGGTTAGGCACCAACACTAGATAAATTGTGATATAATTTGCTGCATTTTTTTCTACAGCCCCAGAATAGCCTGTGTTCAGGACACCTGCATGATTATGCCCCCCTGGATGTGCCTCCTTCATTTTGAGCTGCTCCACACCAAAGTAATGTTTTCTTAAGCAATGAAAGAAAAAAAAGACTTGTATATATATATGTATATATAAAACGCCTTTCATGATCTCAGGACATCCAAAAGCGCTTTACAGCCAATGATTCCTTTTGAAGTGTAGTCATTATTGTAGGAAATGCGGTACATAAGAACATAAGAAATAGGAGCAGGAGTAGGCCAATCGGCCCCTCGAGCCTGCTCCGCCATTCAACAAGATCATGGCTGATCTGATCCCAACCTCAAATCTAAATTCATGTCCAATTTCCTGCCCGCTCCCCGTAACCCCTAATTCATGTCGTCATGTTGCGCATAGCAAGATCCCACAAACAGTGTGATAATGACCAGATAATCTGTTTGAGTGATGTTGATTGATGGATAAATATTTATAAATTATTAGGGATGGGCAATAAATGCTGGCCTCGCCAGCGACGCCCACATCCCATGAACGAATAAAATATTTACCAGGACATGGGGAGGAACACCCTGCTCTTATTCAAAATAGTGCCATGAGATCTTTTAAGTCCACCTGAGAAGGCTGTTGGGTCCTCGGTTTAACGTCTCATCCGAAAGATGGCACCTCCAACAGTGCAGAACGCCCTCAGTACTGCACTGGAGTGTCAGCCTAGATTTTGTGCTCAATTCTCTGGAGTGGGATTTAAACCCACAGCCTTCTGACTCAGAGGTGAGAGTGCTACCACTGAGCCACGGCTAACACCAATGGAAAGGCTTGAAAAATGTAAATTTCGGTAAACATTTTAATGTTTTATCTTTTCTCTCTATTGGAGGTAGGGAAGGATACTTGGGTAAAATGGGAATCAAGATGGTTTTGGAGGATTCTAATGCTCCCACCCAGAGATTTTCTATGTGTTCCATGTCACTGACTACTGCAATGCAATTTTCCGTCTTGTGGCATTTGAAATTTGCTGAGCTGCCAGGGTATCCATGGGGGCTGCGGGCTGGGGTAGGGGTGATGATAGAGAGTACTGATGTGTTTAATGTTGATACACTCTTTCTTCTAAAACTACCAGTAAAGGTGAGCTAAAAAGTTGGGAACATGAGGCAGAATTTTCCACTGGATTGATGCCAGCTTCCCAGAAAGCAGCAGAAAATTCTTCAGGATGTGGTCTGCTGGCTCTCTGCTGTCATTTGTCACTTTTATGAACTCCTGGCATCCATGCTGCTACAATGATGGAGGAGGGGAATTCGATATTTAAAGGGACACCACAGCCTATACCATTGATCACAGGGTTTGCATAGGCCAAGGCATTTGTTTGAAAAACTTTTAATACATTTCAGGCCAACTACACAGGCCACTGACTACACTACACTGCAGGAGGCACCCAAGGCCTAAAGTATACAATATAATCCAACCCCAGAAAATTGGCTGTGATCAGGGATGAGTCACTAGGGTGGGCAGAAGTCCCAGCCTCAGCAAGATGCACAGCAATTCTGCCAAAGTGGAAAATACTGCCCGTGAATTTTTTTTTCTGTTTTTAATACCAATATAAAACAACAAAACACTACAATCCACTCTGTTCTGATGAAAGGTCATCGACCTGAAACATTAACTCTGATTCTCTCTCCACAGATGTGCCTGACCTGTTCCTAGCATTTTCTGTTTTTACTTCAATCTGCTCTATTTGTGGTACATTTACCAAGTGTATTGAGTTTTAAATACTACAATTTTCCAAACATCCCTCTATTCAATTGTACAGAAATATTCTGTTAAGTGAATAATAAGTGTACATTACAACCTTTGGGCTCTGCCAATATAACTCAATGAACCATATACATTGAGATTAAGACAAACATATAGGTTCAACTTATAAGGGGTAATTTTCCAACCTCACTCTCTCGCAGTCAAAGTGGACCCCCTTGTTTTCATGGGTGTGACTACTTTTGAATGCACTGCTTCCAATTTTTACCAACAAAGGTAGTGAGAAGGAGGCCAAGAGTTGGAGAGGGGAGACTAGTAGACCAGCACTCAAGAGTCAGGATCAGCCAGGAGCAGTTGATTGTCCTCCTCCAGAATAAGCTACAGTACAATCCATTGAATGATTCGTGTCTTTCAACCTGTGAAGTCCCAAACTTCTCACCTTCTATGTGAGCATATACTCTAATTTTATTGTATTTTCTGTTTGCATTTCACACCTCCCTGATTTCTCCATATTAATTGTTCATTTATGTAGAGTCTAGCCAGAATAACAATGCTCTGAGCATCCCTAAAGTACCCGTATATTGTAAAGAAAGACTTAAAAATATTTTAAAATAGGTGAGTATTATTTAGGGGTACAGTAGCATAGTGGTTATGTTACTGGACTAGTTAGTAATCCAGAGGCCCGGACCAATAATCCGGAGTCATGAATTCAAATCCCGCCACGGCAGCTGGGGAACAAATTAATTAAATAAAAATCTGGAATTAAAATACTAGTGTCAGTAATGGTGGCCATGAAACTACCGGATTGTCGTAAAAACCTATCTGATTCACTAATGTCCTTTAGGGAAGGAAACCTGCCGTTCCTACCCGGTCTGGCCTATATGTGACTCCAGCCTCACAGCAATATGGTTGATTCTTAATTGCCCTCTGAAATGGCCGAGCAAGCCACTCAGTTGTAAAATCTTGCTAAAAAAAGTCACAATTAGAATAAAACCAGACGGACCACCCGGCATCAGACCACTAGGCACCGGACACGACAACAGCAAACCAAGCCCGGTCGACCCTGCAAAGTCCTCCTCACTAATATCTGGGGACGTGTGCCAAAATTGGCAGAGCTGTCCCACAGACTAGTCAAGCAACAGCCTGACATAGCCATACTCACAAAATCATACCTTTCAGCCAACGTCCCAGACTCTTCCATCACCATCCCTGGGTATGTACTGTCCCACTGGCAGTGAGATACAGTCAGGAGGGAGTGGCCCTGGGAGTCCTCAACATTGAATCCGTACCCCATGAAATCTCATGGCATCAGGTCAAACATGGACAAGGAAACCCCCTGCTGATTACCACCTACCGTCCTCACTCAGCTGATGAATCAGTCCTCCTCCATGTTAAACACCACTTGGAGGAAGCACTGAGGGTAGCAAGGGCACAGAATGTACTCTGGGTGGGGACTTCAATGTCCATTACCAAGAGTGGCTCGGTAGCACCACTACTGACCGAGCTGGCCGAGTCCTGAAGGACGTAACTGCCAGACTGGGCCTGCGGCAGGTGTTGAGCGAACCAACACGAGGGAAAAACTTACTTGACCTCGTCCTCACCAATCTACCTGTCGCAAATGCATCTGTCCATGACAGCATTGGTAGGAGTGACCACCGCACAGTCCTCGTGGAGACAAGGTCCCGCCTTCGCACTGAGGACACCATCCAACGTGTTGTGTGGCACTACCACCGTGCTAAATGGGATAGATTCAGAACAGATCTAGCAGCTCAAAACTGAGCATCCATGAGGCGCTGTGGGCCATCAGCAGCACCAGAATTGTATTCCAGCACAATCTGTACCCTCATGGCCCGGCATATTCCTCACTCTACCATTATCAACAAGCCAGGAGATCAACCCTGGTTCAATGAGGAGTGTAGAAGAGCATGCCAGGAGCAGCACCAGGCGTACCTAAAAATGAGGTGCCAACCTGGTGAAGCTACAACTCAGGACTACATGCATGCTAAACAGCGTAAGCAACAGAGCTAAGCAATTCCACAACCAATGGATCAGTTCAAAGCTCTGCAGTCCTGTCACATCCAGTTGTGAATGGTGGTGGACAATTAAACAACTAACGGGAGGAGGGGACTCTGCAAACATCCCCATCCTCAATGATGGCGGAGTCCAGCACGTGAGTGCAAAAGACAAGGCTGAAGCGTTTGCAACCATCTTCAGCCAGAAGTGCCGAGTGGATGATTCATCTCGGCCTCCTCCCGATATCCCCACCATCACAGAAGCCAGTCTTCAGCCAATTCGATTCACTCCACGTGATATTAAGAAACTGCTGAGTGCATTGGATACAGGAAAGGCTATGGGCCCCGACAGCATCCCAGCTGTAGTGCTGAAGACTTGTGCTCCAGAACTAGCTGCGCCTCTAGCCAAGCTGTTCCAGTACAGCTACAACACTGGCATCTACTCGACAATGTGGAAAATTGCCCAGGTATGTCCAGTCCACAAAAAGCAGGATAAATCCAATCTGGCAAATTACCGTCCCATCAGTCTACTCTCAATCATCAGCAAAGTGATGGAAGGTTTCGTCGACAAAGCTATCAAGCGGCACTTACTCACCAATTAGCTGCTCACCGATGCTCAGTTTGGGTTCCGCCAGGACCACTCGGCTCCAGACCTCATTACAGCCTTGGTCCAAACATGGACAAAAGAGCCAAATTCCAGAGGTGAGGAGAGAGTGACTGCCCTTGACATCAAGGCAGCATTTCACCGAGTGTGGCACCAAGGAGCCCAAGTAAAATTGAAGTCAATGGGAATCAAGCGGAAAACTCTCCAGTGGCTGGAGTCATACCTAGCACAAAGGAAGATGGTAGTGGTTGTTTGAGGCCAATCATCTCAGCCCCAGGGCTTTGCTGCAGGAGTTCCTCAGGGCAGTGTCCTAGGCCCAACCATCTTCAGCTGCTTCATCAATGACCTTCTCTCCATCATAAGGTCAGAAATGGGGATGTTCGCTGATGATTGCACAATGTTCAGTTCCATTCGCAACCCCTCAGATAATGAAGCAGTCCGAGCCCGCATGCAGCAAGACCTGGACAACATCCAGGCTTGGGCTCATAAGTGGCAAGTAACATTGGCGCCACACAAGTGCCAGGCAATGACCATCTCCAACAAGAGAGAGTCTAACCACCTCCCCTTGACATTCAATGGGATTACCATCACCGAATCCCCCACCATCAACATCCTGGGGGTCACCATTGACCAGAAACTTAACTGGACCAGCCATATAAATACTGTGGCTACAAGAGCAGGTCAGAGGCTGTGTGTTATGCGCTGAGTGACTCACCTCTTGACTCCCCAAAGCCTTTCCACCATCTACAAGGCACAAGTCAGGAGTGTGATGGAATACTCTCCACTTGCTTGGATGAGTGCAGCTCCAACAACACTCAAGAAGCTCAACAGCATCCAGGACAAAGCAGCCCACTTGATTGGCACCCCATCCACCACCCTAAACATTCACTCCCTTCACCACCGGTGCACAGTGGCTGCAGTGTGTACCATCCACAGGATGCACTGCAGCAACTCGCCAAGGCTTCTTCAACAGCACCTACCAAACCCGCGACGTCTACCACCTAGAAGGACAAGAGCAGCAGGTACATTGGAACAACAAGGAGCCCTGCACGTTCCCCTCCAAGTCACACACCATCCTGACTTGGAAATATATCGCCGTTCCTTCATCGTCGCTGGGTCAAAATCCTGGAACTCCCTTCCTAACAGCACTGTGGGAGAACCTTCACCACACAGACTGCAGCGGTTCAAGGCGGCGGCTCACCACCACCTTCTCAAGGGCAATTAGGGATGGGCAATAAATGCGGCTCACCAGCGACGCCCACATCCCATGAATGAATTTTTAAAAAGTAAAATTTATATTATTTTCAGAGTGTATACTCCTAGAATAGACAAATATAACTTGTAGAAGATCCATACAACACCTGACAGGAATGTACAGTCCTGGCATAAAAAGTGTAATTTTCCTGAAGTACATGCAAAAGTATTATTTGCCAGTAGATGAGAGAAAATGTGTAATTTTTCAGTGAAACATACTCTCTGTGTCACACTGGAAGACTGACAGCAAAACAGTTGACATAATGGCAACATTAAGGGAAACTATGACTGTGGTAATGGGAGTTTAAACTTCAGGGAGAAAGCTCCTGCAGGAAAAATAACACATAGCCACATATACTTTAAAGAATAAGAAGTGGTCGTGAATTTGTTCAAAATTTTAGTATAGTCATCGCCATCTTTTGTTCTTCATACATGTACTAGGAGAGTAACATTTTGTAGGAATGATTAGTAGCACAGAGGTACTCAATGCTCGGTAACAGTTGCTGAAGTGAAGTGGTGATTTTATCATCATCATCATCATCACCATCAAAACGAGATTTTCAGCACTGCGGTGACATTATTGAAGATGTGAGTGCACCAGCAGTGCTCCTTTATATTGTTCTATGCTCTAATGGTGATGTCCTTGAAATGTTTCTCTCTGCTGCCCTTAAGATATTCTTGTTCATCACTCACACTTGCTGATGTTGTCTCTGAGGTTTAGATGATTCAGGGTCTTCCCATTGGACTAAGAGTTGGGTTATTTTTGTTTATTATGTACCACTTTTGCTGTGTAACAGGCCAAAGGAGTAGAATGAAGCCTATGTTTCATTAATAATTCTAAAGCACGATTCTTACATTTAAAAAAAACTGCCATACTTTTGTTTTTACAATACATATTTTCTTTCACTTTTTAGCTTCTCTAATGGCACATACCATTTCCCAACTCCAAGGGCAGATATGTGACCTCCACCCAAGCTTTTTCGAGTTCCGTTCTGTAACCAGTTCCTGAGCGAAATGAGTACAAACTTCTTTATCTTATCGTTTCTGCAAGAAAATATGCAATTTCCCAAGACAATGTGTGGGGAATCTGGTCTGCTGGTCCACTGTGCAATTTCTCGGTGCATCAACATACATGGATGGGAATCCTATTTTCCCTGTTTCAAAGGTATCCCTGTGCAACCAGAATAACATCAATCATACAATTTACCTTTAATTTACATCTGTACAGATTAGGTTAAGTGTGCACAAGATTCTTCTCTAATTTAACAACCTTATATATATCAATGACATTTGAAAGCATTTTAATTATGCTGAAACTGGAAAATCTTAGTGACAAATTATAATTAGGCATAATTAACATATGTGGATTAGGTGGACGAATCAGGCACTGGGTATCATAGTTCTACTGGATTTAAAGTTGGTTTCTGTTGCCATTTACAAACTTGGTAACTTCAAAGAACAATGAAAGGTTCTGGACAGTGAAATTATGCACTTACTCTCAAACTGAAACTACTCAAACCGGGGTAATTTGATTGTGGACGATAGTGTAAAATTGGCGATACCGAATCAGCCGCCGGTTATACATCTCTCCCAATTTTCATTTCCACTGAAGTCTATAACGAGTGGCTAATTCAATATTGACTGCTTTACACTCTCGCCCAAAGTCAAAATTATCCCCAGTCAATCAGAACTCGTAGTGCAAGGTCACATATAGCATAGTTTAGTCAATTAGAGTGCTGTACAACAGCTTAGACTGAATGTGCACCATTAAAGAGCCCATTGAATTTAGAATATCAACTTTCTTTTTGGTCAGTTCAGTGTCAGATGTGCATGGAAACCCATCACCATGTTTCAGAGTCTTCAAACCAAACTGCTGAGAAATTCACATAAGGAGTTTTCCTTCTCCTGCTGTAGAATTCACACACTTTTCCTGTAGGAATACAGCCAACCTACCCGAACTAGAAAACTTAGCTGAAGGTTGGCAAACGCTAAAGCTTTGGGAGAGAAATTCAACTCACGGCCGCCCGTTTTCCTGCCGTTAAATCGGTATTAGACCTTTAAATTTTGCATCGCGGTCTGCTCGAACTACATCAGAACTGCCTAGGCTTCTTAAAATTGCAAATCGGGGTCCTACGCAGGTTGCTTGTGCTGCAGCCCCCAGTGTCAGGCCTAGCTATCCAAGTAACACCAATAAATCAGGCTTTCAGGTAATCACCAATATTGCCCTGGAGTACTGTGAACTTGCTTGGCTCAAGAATTGGATTATCAAGTCTGCCATAAAGGGTTGACATCTGTTCAATCTTCTATTGCTAGGGATGTCACCTTGGAACTAACTTGACCTCAAAGACACAATGCTTACTCCTTCCCCCAGGAGGATTCTGAAATCTGTACAGCTCACTAATAGATGAATGAACATTTACTGGATCAAATGGGGAGAGGGAATATTACTTGCATCACTCAAGGCTCCTCCAGGGAATTTAATAACTCAGTGCTGTAAAATTACCATTTTAATCAATTAACTGATAATGCCACTGGAACACTGCCCTATGAAGCACTAAGCCACATAGACCAGAAGGTCCAAAGTTTGATCACTGATCTCAACTGGGGCAGCAGTTGGAGTGCCATAATTGGTCTCAACAACCCTGGGCTACAGAGGGAAAATTGTCCAGAGTTCTCTCTCCTGATCAAAATTAAACAGGGTTCCCACTCCTGATCACTATCCAAAAAAGCTTGCTGCAAAGTATATACATCTGGATATTGGGCGAGGACAGAATTGAGGTCAGATGTCATACTCTCCACTGTTGAATAAAGCACCAGCTTCCAGCGTTGATGTTCTTGTGTGAAGACTCGTTGTTTAGGTGAGGTGCCGGAGGGATGGGGGAAGGGGGCTTTGCAAAAAGCCTTCAAGAGGGAAGGGAAGAAAGTTGGGAAATAAAATAATTGAAAATACAATGCAAATTGCAATCTCCAAAATCTAAAATATATTTTTTCTCTTTGTGTCCTTGTTATGGTCACTTTTAAAGCAGGGAGCACAAGGGAGATTGTTCCTGTTACACCAGAATTTTCTCAAAATATATAAATTAGTGATCTCTGTGTCAGTGCATCCCTATCCTACAACACACCCCCGCCCTCTGACACAACGCACCTGCCTTCCGACATACCAACATAATCAATAGAATAGATTTATTTTCCATTACATAATCATGATTTCATTATCCCTTTGAGGCTGAAAGCAGTTCTAAATACCGCTTTGGTCCTTGCAGATTTTGCACTGAAATCTATAAATTGACTACATATGTCCTACTGTGCTATGAACCTTTACCAGTCTTATCAACCTATCAACTCCTTTCATCACAGATCAAATGTTCAATCTAGCTACATCATTAAATAAATTTAAAACAGAAATAGACAGTTTCCTAGAAGTAAAGGGAATTAGGGGTTACGGGGAGCAGGCAGGAAATTGGACATGAATTTAAATTTGAGGTTAGGATCAGATCAGCCATGATCTTATTGAATGGCGGAGCAGGCTCGAGGGGCCGATTGGCCTACTCCTGCTCCTATTTCTTATGTTCTTATGTTCAATGCTGACATTTCTGTGGTGTAGTTAATAAGAGTGTCATGTAATGAAATCTATTGTGTAAAAAGAACAACTCAAAGATAACAATATTAGCAAAGTTAACTTTTCTCAGTCCAGTAAACAAGAAGGACAAGATTGTAACTTTAATTTTTTTTAAAACAACAACTTGCATTTATATAATGCCTTTACTGTAGAAAAACATCCCACGGCACTTCACAGAACCGTAATCAAAGAAAATATGATATTTTACATAGCAGGCGAGCACCCACTTTACTTTCAATTAGAGACATCTGGTCAGACAAATCTAAGGGTGGAATAAGAAGTTGTCATTTAAATTATTTAGTTATTAATTTCACCAATTAATATACTTTGTGGCCCTTTTTGATGAAATATTGTCACATCAACTAAAGGGGGGGGGGGTGGAAAGTTCAAGCAGACTAGGTTCCTGGAACAGCACAATTAAGGATTGTCTTGAAGAGACTCCTAATGGGACCAATGTCCAATTAGCAGCAAATAAAAGAGAGTCTTAACAATGAGGGGTAAGCAGTGTGAGAAGTCAACAAGTTCCATTGTTCTCGGCACTGAGTTGTAAGAACCCTGCTTTTTTATGGTTTTAATAAAATACTTTTCTTTGTATCCCACTATATTCATCTTCATCATCCAAACTAGTTAACAAAAAGGGGGCAGATCCACACTAGACTAGAGGCAGAATAGACCACTGTTATATATGCAGGGGACCTACCAGTACAAGGAGACAAATAACATAAATTAATGGAGGGAGAGAAATAAATCTCTTCCTAAAATGTGACTAGGTTAAATTTTTCATTAATTTACAGAATAAAGTTCAGCTTGCTGTATTTGCCTTGCTTTGTTTTCAAAATGTAACCCATACTGCTCCCGTGCTAATAACCATGCAGCAAGGTTTGTTCAGCAAATTACATGCCAGGCTGGAAGGAGAATGTCCCATCACCCCTAGCTCATAAGTCACTGCAAACCCTTTTCCTCATGGCAAGCGTAACCGCAGATCAAAGCTTTGAACAAAGGCTGAAGATGACAAGCAGCACAAGTCCCAGGACCATTACAATAAATGCGATGATTAAGAGGGGAATTCAAGATGACACAGTGGGCAGGTAGAAACCTTTCTGTTTATGTAATCAAGGAGTGCAGTCCCTCAAGAGATAAGCATGGAAACAAAAATCTCACAGCACCTCTAAAGGATGGCTGCTGAAAAACATGAGCTAAGCCTTTCACTTCCATATCATTTGCATTCAGGGAGAATTTTCTTTCACCTGACATCCAGTGCTTTCAAATTGTTCTGAAATGCATTGATTCATTTAAAGACTGATGCGCACCATGTTTACATCACGAAGGGCTGATCACACGAGGTGTTCCACTCCAAAGTGAGATTGGTGTTATACCACATGTAGTGATGGATGTAGAAATTCGTCAGCACCTGGTTTCGGGTGTGAAAGTGGCGATGCAGCTACAATGCACGCTCGAACAGGGGGGTCCGAGGACAGCCCAACATTGGGCACCAGGCATCACCTAAATAATCTCGGCGAGCTGCCGGCTCCTGTCACGCCTCGCAGCTCGCCCAAATAGTGAATTGAATTTCCGGTTGCCTGCTTACGCAAGTCCGGGGGGAGGGGGGGGGCCATTGCGGGCCTCCAAAAATTCAGTATTGCACTAAAGTGTCAGCCTAGCTAACATGCTCAAATCTTAGGATAGGGCTTGAATCAGGATTCAGAAGAATCATAATTGAACGCATATAGGAAATTAAAATGCAAGGTTGTGAGACCTTGCCATTTAAATATTTTCCTTTCATGAAAACTTTTTTTTAAATAAGGTGCAGGATAATTGTGAAAATAACCGATTAGACAAGGGCCCTGAGATTCTGTTGCGTTTTCCTGATTTATTGCCGTCCCTTTGGAGAAACCCCTGGAGAAATGATGTTATCAGCCATTTTTAGCCATTTATGCCATTTTTCTGGGGGTTCCACTGATCTGCTGACTTTATGGCAGTAGATCACGAGAAATCCCATGGAAATTCCAGGCGAAGATTTTTTTTAAATGACAAGACAACCATACTGTACTTCTAGATAACCAATTATGACTGCCATGTCAAAGTGTAACCAAACCTAACTTTACAGTGGGACACATGAATAGGAGAGCTGATTGAAGAGGCACGGTATGATTGTGTGAATTCTTATTTCTCACTCAGTACATTAACACAAGTCTTAACAATCAGCTTCCTTATATTCATGCCCATCTGTTGACCTTGCCATCTGATGTAGCCTCTCGATACCCATGGTCTCAATCACAGAAAAGGCCATCTCCGACCACTTCCTTCTATCCCTCACCACCCACATCCCCCTACCCCTTTCCTTCTGCACCCGCCCCTGGAAAAAATCTCTTCCCCAAGTCACTTACAATTGCACTTTCAAATTCCCAGCTGCCTAGCCTTTGATCCTCCATTCGCCACGATATTTCTGCAGCTGTCGACTTGCTCAACCAATCCCGCTCTTCCAACTTTGATGCCTTGTCCTTTACTCTCTTCCATCCTGATCTTTCCCCTGCAATGGCCCCTATCTTCACTGCCTCAAGTCCAAGGGACACAAACTTGAGCATATCTGGCATGCAATTGGTTTAGCCATCAATCACTAGATCTGGCTGAACCACATCAAGCGCTATTGGGCCTCCTTGTCCTATGCCAAAACCATCCACTACTCCAGGATCAACCTGGAGAGCAAAAATAACCTCCGGCTTCTTTTCTCCACTAAAACCATCTCCCTAAAGCCTTCTTCCCTCTCCACTCCTCCCTCACCTCCAACAACAAGTGCAAGGAGATTGTGGGCTTTGTCACTAAGATTGAAACCACTCATTCAGCTGCTTCCCCCTTTTCCTTTATCCAGCAAGCCAACCCCCCACGTTCCCACCTGCCCTAGCCCTAATCTTGTGCCTTTCTTTAGTTTCTCTCCTACCTCCCCCCATTGTCTCTCTAAGCTCATCTTGTCCATGAGACCCACCTCCTAGTCCTTTGAGCCTATTCCCACTAAACTGCTGACCACCCAACTTCCCTTCCTGGCCCCCATGCTAGCTGACATTGCAAATGGCTTCCTCTTCCCAGGTACCGTCCCCCTCCCTTTCAAATCTGTCATCATCCCCCCACCTTGAAAAATCCACCCTTGACCCCTCTGTTCTTGCAAACTATCCTGCCATCTCCAACCTCCCTTTCTCCTCCAAAGTTCTTGAATGTGTTGTCGACTCCCAAATCCGTACTCATCTTTTCCATAACTCCCTGTTTGAAAATCTCCAATCAGGTATCCACCCTTGCCATAGCATTGAAATGGCTTGAATCAAAGTCACAAATGTAATTTGAGTGTGACCATGGGGCACTATCCCTCCACCACTTCACTGCAGCTTTTGACATGGTTGATTACAGCATCCTTCTCCAATGTATCTCATCTGATATCCAACTCAGTGTCACTGCCTTCACTTGGTTCCACTCATACCCATCCAAGTTATAGCCAGGGCTTCTCTTTTTACCACTGCCCTCTCCTCTTCCTCATCCACATGCTGCCTCTTAGTGACACCATTCAAAGACATGGGGTCAGCTTCCACATGTACGCTGGCGACACCCATCTATACCTTGCCACCACCAGTCTCAACCCCTCCACTGCTGTCAGACTGCTTGTCCGATATCCATTCTTGGATGAGTTCCAATTGCCTAGACTTAAACATTAGGAAGATCAAAGCCATCGCTTTCAACCCCCGCCACAAGCTCCGTACCCTTGCCACCAATCCCATTTCCCCTCAAAGGCCACAGGTTGAACCGGATGGTTTGTAACCTTAGTATCCTATTCAACTCTGAGTCGAGTTTCTGACCCTTTATCCTCTCCATCACAAAGACTGCCTGCTTCCACCTCAG
The DNA here is from genome assembly GCF_035084215.1 of Heptranchias perlo. NCBI lineage: Eukaryota > Metazoa > Chordata > Chondrichthyes > Hexanchiformes > Hexanchidae > Heptranchias > Heptranchias perlo. The sequence goes on from NC_090326.1 coordinate 82,680,148, forward strand.
TAACATTGCCCACCTCTGCCCCTGCATCAGCTCATTTGCTGCAGAAAAACTCATCCATGCCTTTGTCACCTCCAGAATTGACTATTCCAAGCCTCCCATCTTTCAGCTGCCTGCCTGTGTCCTATCCTGTAACATTCACCCATCCCCCCTGTCCTTGCTGACCAACATTGGCTCCCAATTTTCCCCAGCAACTCCAATTTAAAATTCTTATTTTTGTGTTTAAATCCCTTCCTGGCCTCTCCCTTCCTTATCTCTTATCTCTGCCAGTCTACAACCTCCCCCACTGAAGTCCATATCTGGCCTCTTGTACAACCCCTTCCTTTTGTCCCACTATTGGCAGTAATCTAGGCCTTATATTCTGGAATTTTTTCAAAAAACCTTTTGAATCTCCATCTCCCTCTCCTCAGCACCCTTCTCCAATACATCTCATCTGATATCCAACTCAGTGTCACTGCCCTCACTTGGTTCCACTCGTACCCACCCAAATTATAGCCAGGGCTTATCTTCTTGCCACTGCCCTCTTCTCTTCCTCATCTACATGCTGCCTCTTTGTGACACCATTCAAAGACATGGGGCCTGATGTTACCAGGGGTGCGGGTTCCCGGCGGGTGGGCCAGCCACGCGCCCGGTGAAATTAGTGGGTAGCCCGTGCGATCGTAGCAGGCAACACACTAATTGGATTCACTTACCTGCTCCTCCGGGTTCCCCGCTGCTGATCTGCGCGTCGGGCAGGCTGCGCATGCGCAGTAAGATCTGTCAGCTGGAGGCGCTCTATTTAAAGGGGCAGTCCTCCACTGACAGATGCTGCAACAAACAGCAAAAATTACAGCATGGAGCAGCCCAGGGGGAAGACTGCTCCCAGTTTAATGATGCCTCACCCCAGGTATCATTAGATGGGGTGAGGAGGGGGAGGACAGAGATCTTCCACCCGGCAGGCGGGAGGAAGCGGCCTGCCTCTGCCACCAAGAAGGCCTGGCTCGAGGTGGCAGAGGGGGTCACCAGCGCCACCAACATATCGCCCACCTGCATACAGTGCAGGAGGCGCTCCAATGACCTCAGTAGGTCAGCCACAGTGAGAACACGTAGTCTTTCCCCTACACTCCGTCTGCCACAACACTGCCCCCACCCCACATCTCCTTCGGCACTGCCAACACTACTCTGTCACATCACCCCTCATACCCACTCAAACCTCATCCTCAACTTACCTGCACCTACTCACCTCGCGAGTACTCATCCCGCCACTACCACGCAACCCAATCCTCATACAATCTCATGGCTCTATCCCATACTCACCCTTTCGTGCATCTCTCTCACAGCCAGCCTCACTCAACCTGCCACCACCTGTGCTGCAGCCACAGGGCATGCATCACATACGTGCAGTAGGCAGTGTAAGGCAAACGTGTCGTGAGCATGAAGGGGATGCACAAGGGTGTTTGAGGGTTTGTCATGGTTGTTACTTATATTGAATTTCAGAACAACTCACATCACACATTATATTGGCACCACTACTGCCATGTCTTCGCGAATCCTGTCCGGTTTGTGCAATAATGCCCGCTCCTGGGTATCCCTATGAGGACCCACCACAGATGCCACCCAGTGTGTCACTGCAGAGTGGGTGTAGGTGTATTTGCAGGGCTCTTCTGCGCAGACGACTGAGAGACATCGGGGATGTCCCCGGTTGCAGCCTGAAAGGCTGTGGAGCAGATGTTCGGAAGGGCAGTGGTGACTTTGACAGCGACAGGTAGGAAGATGGTGCACGGGCCAGCCAGGAGCAGCTTGGCATGAAAGAGGCTGCAGATGTCCACGGCTACATGTCGACTGACTCTGAGCCTCCGTGTGCACTGCTGCTCAGAGAGGTCCAGGAGGCTGAGCCTTGGTCTGTGGAACGTGTGGCGAGGGTAGTGCCCTCTGCGACGCGTCTCTCTCTGCCTTTGCCCTCCCTCCTGCTGTACAGGTGGATGTGTCACAGCACTCTGTTGTGGAGCTCCACGTGTCAGAGGTGGACGGCGTGGATGGCGAGGCTGGTGATGCTGTTCGCCCTCCGAGGAGGTCATGACTGCAGCTACGGCGGCCCCCATCCGCAAGATGTACATCTGAGGGGGTCCGCAAGGTAGGTACATGTCTCCGGACCCCGGGGTAAGTGTGCAGGTTGGTGACTTTGACCATCAGGAGGAGGGTGGTGGAGGCCAAACTTTGTCCCAAGTGACAGAGCGGCCTCCTGCAATGGCTGAGGGTCTCCCCCCCCCCCACCTGTCAAATGGACCTTTGCAGCTGCCACAGGCTGACAGCTGCAACACGTCCATTTCAACTGGAAGCGTTTGCCCCAGTGTGTGAAACAGTCCCATGTTTATCCAAAATCACACACAGTCCCTTAATCAGGTCAGTTAATGACCTGAACAAGCAAAGTAAATACTCTCAAGTGGCATCCCGCTGGCTTTAATTGCCTGCGGGATTCCCACCAGCGGGGGCTGCGCGTGCACGCCGGCGCGTCATCGGGGAACCCGGAAGTGGGCGGGATCGAGGCGCGATCCGGTCCCGCACCTGGATTTCGGGATTTTCGGGGCCCCCCCGCCGAGAACGCACCCGGTAGCGGGTGCTAAAATCGGGCCCATGGGGTCAGCTTCCACATGTACGCTGGAGATGCCCATCTATACCTCTCCACCACCAATCTCAACCCTCCACTGCTGTCAGACCCGCCTTATGACTCACCTCTTTGACCAAGCTTTTGGCCACCACTTCCTAATAGCTCCTTCTTTGGCTCAGTGTCCATTTCTTTCTGAAAACCCCTCTGTGAATCACCTTGGGATGTTTTTCTATGTTAATGCTATATAGATGGAAGTTGCTGTTAATGTTGTTGTTATTTGTATAAATCTCAGGGGGGATGGCGTACTTCCGCTGTAACTTTAACACAAGTTCAGCAGAACCATCAGAAGATGAGCTCCTTGTGCTGAGCCCGCCCAATTCTGGGATTTTCCAGTTGGCCTTGTAGTGGGCGGAACCTCCAGCTGCCCCTTACAAGGCCAATAACAGGGAAATTAATTAAAAATGAATTGCGTTCATTACATGCTGTAACCAAAAACTTAGCAAAAGTAAAGAATTCTGAAGTCATAATCTATCTGTATCTAACCAAAATCAATTTTTGACTCTGTTCTAGAAAGGATGATGAGCTATTTATATATTCTTGATAAAATTAAATTTTACTTAGTCCCACTGTTTATGCTCAAGAATAAAAGAAAGACTTGCATTTATATTGCGCCTTTCATGACCTCAGGACGTCCCAAAGCGCTTTACAGCCAATAAAGTACTTTTGAAGTGTAGTCACTGTTGTAATGTAGGAAACGCAGCAGCTAATGTGAGCACAGAAAGTCTTACAAACAATATGATAATAACCAGATAATCAGTTTCAGTGATGTTGGTTGAGGGATAAATATTAGCTGGAACACTGGGGTGAACTCCCTTGCTCTTCTTCGAAATAGTGTCATTTCTTTACATACGAACACATGAAATTGACCGGCAGGAAAACACCAGCGGATCCACCAAGCCTGCCCACACATGATGGCAAGACCATCATGGCTAAATACTTCTTCCCACTCCTGACCTCCGACCCTCACACCCAACCCCGCAGCCATGTAATCTCCTGGGAGAGGCAAAAAACAGAAAAAACCCAAGGCTAATTAATAAAGGGAAAAAATACTCTGTAAAATTCCTCTCCAACCCCCTCAGGCGATCAAAACCAGTCCAGAAGATCACATGGACCAAGTGTTATCTATAAAGACACTTACCTTCTGTATGATGCAATCTCTGCCCCAGTCAGAAACTGGACCAGCTCCCTCTTGAAGGCAGAGAGTCAGCACCCACCACACCAGCTGACAATGTATTCCAGAGGCTCACTATTCGCAGCGAAAAGAAGAACCGCCTAACATCCAGTCTATTCCTACTCTTCCATGGTTTAACTCATGTCCCCTGGTCTTCCACAATCTGTTAAACTGGAATAATCTATCAATTGGGACACTATCCAGCCCTTTAATTATTTTATAGACCTCTATCAGGTCACTCTAAATCTACACTGCTCTAAAGTAAATAGACCAAGGTCCTTGAGCCTATCTGACTAGCTGAGGTTCTTTAAGCTAGGAATCATTCTTGTTGATCTCCTCTGGACCTTTTCCAAAGCCACTCTATCACCCACCATGTGTGGGGGACCAAAACTAGGTACAGTACCCCAGATGTGGTTTGACCAGCAACCTGTATAGAGTCAAAATGGGATATTTTGATTTATGCTGAATGGTTCTATTAATACAACCCAATACCTTGTTAGCTTTAGCTACAGTTTCTCTATATTGGTCTTGAACCTTTAGTGATCTGTGCACAATAACACCAAGATCGTTTTGTGGTTCAACCTCTTTCAGTATTGTTCCCTGTAAACGATACGTGTATTCTGCATTGGCCCTACCAACATGCATGACACTACACTTATTTAGATTAAATGCTATTTGACAATGTATGGCCCATTGCCCTAGCACATCTAAATCTTTTTGGATTTGATTGCACTCCTCTATTGTCTTAACCCTTGCACATATTTTGGTGTCACCTGCAAACTTACTGACCATACTCCCAAAACCACTCTCCAGGTCATTAATAAAGACTGTGAAGAGTAGCGAGCCTAGGACCAATCCATGGGGGACACCACTAGTAACATGTCTCCAAGCTGAACCACATCTGTTGACTACAATTTTCAGGCTGTGGAATTGGAATCAATTCCTAATCTAATTTGTCAAATTTCGACTGATATCACAGGATTCTATCTTGTGAAGTAACCTAGTGTGAGGTACCTTATCAAAGGCTTTCTGAAAGTCCAGTTAGACAATGTCTACCAGATTACCCTCATCCACTACCCTAGTGACTTCATCAAAAACTCTATCAAATTTGTTAGGCACAACCTATTTTATCGGAAGCCATGTTGTGAATTTCTAATGGCCCCTTCCCTTGCCCAGTGCTCATAAAGAGCATCTATTAAGATTTTTCTCGCATCTTCCCAATAATGGAGTCAGGCTGATAGGCCTGTAGTTCCCCGGCTCTGATTTGTCCCCTTATTTGAAGATAGGAACTACATGAGCTACCTTCCAGTCTAAAGGAACTATCCCTGAATCTATTGAACTATTAAAAATATAGATAAGGGCTCACAGAGCACCTGTCCCATTTCTTTAACCACCCTTGGATGGATATTATCCGAATCTAGACCCCACCAATTTTGAGCTTTCCTAACCTATTCAAGATGACATTACTATCTATTTTAATATCAATAATGCTATTCAATATTAATCACCCCTCATCTGGAACATAAGCATCGTCTACAGGAGTATAGACTGATGCAAAATAATCATTTAGCAACTCTGCCATAACCTGAGAATCAGTTTGAATCTACCCTACTTCTTTATCCTTTAATGGCCTTATACGATCCTTTATGGTCTTCTGACTACGGACATAGCTAAAAAAGCTTTTGCTATTACTGCCACAGTTACACAGCATCTGCTTTTCCAGAGATCTCTTGGCTAATCTTGTGGCTGTTCTTGTCTTCCTTAATTGCATGCAATACTTTTCCCTGTTCTCCTGCGAGTTAATTGCCTTAAGAGTGTCGATTGCCTTCTGTTTCGTTCGAATTTACCTTTGCACATTCCTCATCAACCATTATGGTTTTGTTTTACCATGTGCCCTTCTTCTAACCATAGGGCTTCTTTCTGTTTGAAAATGGTTTTAAATAGAACCCATTTGTCCTCAGTATTTGATTGCCTATCTAGTCGGGTTGGCCAGTTCTTCAGCCATTTTTTGTAAAGTTAGCCCTCTTAAAATCTAGGATCAGCGTTAGACTGGCTGCAGTCTTGGATTGGCCAATAAGATTAAACCTAATGATACTTTGATCAGAGCCATGTGTTCCCCCACATGGAGGTTTGATACAGCACAGGATCACTGCTAAAAACTAGATCTAGAATTTGTTTATCCCTGGTTGTCTCACCAACATGCTGTGTAAGGAAACAATTATTTAAGGTGCCTGCATCTATACATTGCCTAAAAATTAACTTCACCTGGACGGGTTTGTTTATAGCCAACGCATTTGTCATTGTTTTCAGTTATAGCAAAATCAGTGCCAACATAAACTGGTAGCTTAGGAACTCAGAACAGGAGAATATGCATTGGAATCTGATATCACACTGCTGCTCATGCTCTCATGTTTTGTGATTCAAAATGGCAGGTCTTAAGTGAGCTTTTACATTTGAAACATGGCTACCGATCAAAAAGGGTACACTGGTAATTGTAATTTCCCTGCAATGTTATTTTTTTACACTGAGGCTTCACAATCACCTTACTTTCTTTAAGTTTTGTTAAAATGCCAGTTCTGTGGGCTAGAAATGGATTTAAATCCAGCCTATCTGTGCATGGAACTTAACAGCAGTTTAGTAGTAACCAGACAAAAAGGAAGATGCAGCCTTAGACAGTGAGATTGTGCAGTCACATCATGAGATCAGTGTATTTGAAGAGCTATGGCTCCTCAGGGATTCTCCATTGGCGCTACAGTTACTCTCATGATATCGCCCCCCACTGTGGAGATAGGAACGTGATCTTAAATATGGGGGGCTTGATCAAGAAGTTTGCAGATAATACAAAAATTGGCCGTGTGGTTGATAGTGAGGAGGAAAGCAGTAGACTGCAGGAAGATATCAATGCACTGGTCAGATGGGCAGAAAAGTGGCAAATGGAATTCAATCCAGAGAAATGTGAGGTAATGCATTTGTGGAGGGCAAACAAAGCAAGGGAATACACAATAAATGGGAGGACACTGAGAGGTGTAGAGGAACAAAGAGACCCTGGAGTGCATGTCCACAGATCCCTGAAGGTAGCAGGACGGGTAGGTAAGGTGGTTAAAAAGGCATACGGGATACTTTCCTTTATTAGCCAAGACACAGAATATAAGGGCAGGGAGGTTATGCTAGAACTGTATAAAACATTGGTTAGGCCACAGCTTGAGTACTGCGTACAGTTCTGGTTACCACATTACAGAAAATATGTGATTGCACTAGAGAGGGTACAGAGGAGATTTATAAGGATGTTGCCAGGGCTGAAGAATTTTAGCCATGAGAAAAGATTGGATAAGCTGGGGTTGTTCTCTATGAAACAAAGGAGGTTGAAGGGAGATTTAATTGAGGTGTATAAAATTATGACGGGACTAGATAGAGTGGATAGGGAGAACCTATTTCCCTTAGCAGAGGGGTCAGTGACCGGGGGCATAGATTTAAAGTGATTGGTAGAAGGATTAGAGGGGAGCTGAGGAGAAATTTTTTTACCCAGAGGGTGGTGGGTGTCTGGAACTCACTGCCTGAAAGGGTGGTAGAGGCAGAAACCCTCAACTCATTTAAAAGGTACCTGGATGTGCACTTGAAGTGCCGTAACCTACAAGGCTACGGACCCAAGTGCCGAAAAGTGGGATTAAGCTGGATAGCTCTTTTTCAGCCGACACGGACATGATGGGCCGAATGGCCTCCTTCTGTGCCGTAACTTTCTATGATTCTATGATCCAACGCACAAGCATGGAGCCAGCTCAGCTCAGTGATTTAACACATTCATCCACACAGTAGCTAAATTGTTCTTTCAACTCTAATTATTCTTAATCTCCATCCCACGTTTGACGGCAGGGCATACATAAGGTGTTAAAGTCCAAACATTGCCTAGAGATTAATTGAAAATTGCACACTAAATTGACTTTTCTCATTACTTCTTTAAGAAAATTCCAAAACGCAGGTTATGAGAAATTTCTGCATGTTGTTTGGCATCAGTTAGAATGATAAATCAATGACCTCAAAGGAGTAAACGAGTAAGGATTTTAAACTTCACTTAAGGATATGGTAGCTAGATTACCTACATAGAATCCACTTCAACAACCTATTTCGGCTGGTGAAGGAGTAGTTTGAACATTGGTCAACAAAGCCAATAATCTATCTACTGGTTCCTTAATTTGATTCTTTCAGAGGATTGACACTCACATTAAATAAGCTTCATAAAATGGGCGTGGCTCAGGTATGAAATATTTACTCTATTTTTGAACTTTCTTACATGACACAGCTTGGATTTGAAGCTAGAATTATAACTATAAACTATATTTGTAGCATTAAAAGCACATTGAGAGTCTTCTGCCTAAAATGCCAAAACCCTTTTTAATTCTGGTAGCTTTATATATCAGTACACGTCAACGACTCGCATTCACGTGGCACTTTGAATGTACAAGACGTGTCAAAGTGCTTTACAGAGCAAGAAGAACAGATGGCAAGTCATGGAAGAGAGGTTAGGACAGGTAATTGAAGGCTCAATAAAAAAGGTTTTGAGAAGGTTCTTAAAGGAGGACAGAGAAGTCGAAAGGAGGAGCAAGTTAGAAGGAAATTTTAGAGAGTAGGGTCAACACAACTTAAAGTTCTGCCAACAATGGTGAGGCAAAGGGAGGGGAAATGCCCACAGGGGTACCAAAGGATGCGGAAGGGGATATATGGCTAGAGGAAGTTGCAGGGTAGAGAAGTGCAAGGCCAAGGAAGGATTTTAAGACAAGGACAAGAATTTAAAATTGGAATCATTGGAGGATAGAGAACCAGATCAGGGAGGTGGGGGGTGATTGATAAACGAAACTTAGTGCAGGATAGAATATAGAGCAGCTGGGTTTTAGACAAGCTGGAATTTATGGATAGTGGATGATGGAAGGCAAACAAGGACAACAAGGACAAAAGTCTGGATTAGGTTTTCAGCAGCAGTAGTGGGGCTGAAGTAGGGGCAGCAACACGCAATATTGAAGTGGTGGACATAAGCTGACATTGGTGATGGAGTGGACGTGGGTTATGAAACTCAGCTCACAGTCAAATACAACAGTGAAGTTGCATATGGTGTTGTTCAGCCTAAGCGAGCGGCTAGGGATGAGTATGGCATCATTGGGAAGGGAGTGGAGTTTATGAAGGGTGCTGAAAATTATAGCTTTGATCTTTCTGATGTTTAACGGAAGAAAATTATAATTCATCCAAGACTTGATGTCAGACAGGCAATCAGATAGCATGGAAATAAAGTTGGGGTGTGAATGTGATGAAGAGGTAGAGCTGGGTGTCATCAGCATATGTGTGGAAACTGACTCCATGTCTGCAGATGAAGTCGCCAAGGGACACCATGTAGATAAAGAAGAGCAAGAAGTCAAGCATAGATCATTGGGGGACTCCAGAGGTGATGGTGTTGGGGAGGGAGGAGAAGCCATTACTGGTGATGTGCTGGCTTCATCCAGACAAGTAGGACTGAAACCACACAAAGGCAGTCTAATGGAATGACAAAATTGGTAAGGAGTCTGCTGTAAGCAGTCAATTGGCAATAACAGTATGGAGTCTGTTGCTAAAGTTAGTCAACTAAACTAGAATTGATGAAAATTGAGATTCCACTGTGAGGTGAATTTTGATGATTTGTACTAATCATTAATAAACAATTTTAACTCTTCAGATTACTGGTGTCCTTTTAAGAAAATGATCCAAAGTGTAGGAGCACACTGCTTTTTTTTTGTCCCACTGAAGTACTGCATTATTTCTTTATAACCCGCCCAACATTTGCTCACTCGTATAGCTCACAGGCTTCTAGTGTGGTGACTAAAAGGAGTGACCGTCACATAAATGGAGATAGATATAAACTAAGGTGTTAGCTGTGGCTCAGTGGAGGCACTCTTGACTCTGAGTCAGAAGTTGTGGGTTCATTCCAGAGACTTGAGCACACAATCCAGCTGGCACTCCAGTGCAGTACTATGGGAGTGCTGCATTGTTAGAGATGCCATCTTTCAGATGAGATGTTAAACCAAGGCCCCGTCCTCCTTCTCTGGTGGCTATAAAAGATCGCACGGCAGTATTCAAAAAAGAACATAGGAGTTCTCCTGGTGTTCTGGACAGCAATTATCCTTCAATCAATATTTTTTGCAGTTTATTGGCTATCTGCCCTTCCACTGCCCTTGGCAGTCTATTAGCTATCTGTCCTGATTTCCCTAATAACCTAATGGTTATTCATCCTGATTTCCGTAGTGGTCTACTGGGGATTTATCCATCTGGTTTTCTTTTGGAGCTAATTGTTCAGGATCTACAGTTCCTTGTCAATGGCATTTTAATGCTTTGGTGATCCAGGGAGTCTGATCAAGTTCCCCAGCAGACCAGCAACTTCCATGCTTTTGAGTTCCCTGATAGCAATGGAATACTTATTGGCACTGTAATGGGTCGAGAATATACATTTTAGGGTGTAAACCAAATCTTTGCATTTATCCAAATGCTGCATTCTTCCAGTGTAAAGATACCAATACAAAATCAGTTCGGAACATGAGTGCCAGCTTCCTGGGATTCCTAGGACTTTTACTGTAGCATCTTTCAAACTCAGAAGTAACTTACACTGATAGTGACTGCTCACTCATCAGCCTTCATATTCCCTATGGAAATATATAGACACCCATAGGTTGACATCATTGATTTGCAGCATTGATAATTGCCATCTACCCAACCCTCCCAGAATGTGAATTTAACATCTGGTACAATCTTGTGGTCTTGAGTCTTCAGCAAACATATCTATGAAGACAGCTGCCTGGTATGACTGTAATGGAAAAGCAGATATAAAAAGAGATATAAAGCCAATACAGGGCATGGTGAGCATTGTAATGCGATCCTATTGTTAGACTGGCATTTCAGTTTACACCAGCTCCAGGTGGTAGTTATGTAAAAGTAGATCTTCCATTGACTTCTCACATTGATAGAGGAAAGGGATATCCACATACCTGGGCCCACACATCCACAAACACAGCAAGGTCATTCCTCAGCCTTCTTTATACTTAATCATACAAGATTGGATGGCATCGGAAACTGAAGCTGGTCCCAAAATTACAACAAAGGGAGCAGAGGCTCAAATCCTAATCCCCTTTTATAGGAACATAGGATCAGGAGTAGGCCATTTAGCCCCTTGAGCCTGTCCCACCATTCAATGAGATCATGGCTGATCTGTGACCTAACTCCATATACTCGCCTTAGCCCCATTTCCCTTAATACCTTTGGTTAACAAAAATCTTTCAATCTCAGATTTAAAATTAACAATTGAGCTAGCATCAATTGAGGGAAGAGAGTTCTAAACCTCTACCACCCTTTGCATGTAGAAGTGTTTCCTAACTTCACCCCTGAAAGTGCTGGCTCTAATTTTTAGGCTATGTCCCCTAGTCCTAGACTCCCCAACCAGCAGAAATAGTTTCTCTCTAGCCACCCTATCAGTTCCCCATAATATCTTGAAAACTTCATTCAAATCACCCCTTAATCTTCTAAATTCCAGAGAATACAACCCTAGTTTGTGTAATCTCTCCTCGTAATTTAATCCTTGAAGTCCAGGTACCATTCTAGTAAACCTGTGCTGCACTCCCTCCAAGGCCAATATATCCTTCCCAAGGTGCGGTGCCCAGAACTGAACACAGTACACCAGCTGTGGTCTAACCAGGGCTTTGTATAGCTGTAGCATAACTTCTGCCCCTTGTATTCTAGTCCTCTAGATATAAAGGCCAGCATTCCATTAGCCTTTTTGATTATTTTCTGTAACAGTCTATGACATTTTAATGATCTATGTACATGGACCCCTAAGTCCATGTAATAATAGTACCCATTAAAATGAATCAAAGATTAAATAAAAATACAAAGAGAAAACATCATGATAAAAATAACACAGTAAATTTTCCACTACTGTGCTCTTGGGTTAGGGAATTGCAACCCCTTCCCTTCCAGCCAATAATTTTCCATCCAGTAATTTTAAATCATGATCTGGGGGTGCATGATTTTGCACTATGTGCTCCCTGTACACTAAGAGTGTGGAATCAAAAAATGTATCCTAAAATAAAAGTGTGATATAAGAAGACCTTTATGTTGCAAAGGAGCAAAATAGGATTTATATGAGAGAGACAGTGCAAAGTGGGCTGTGGGCCTTCTATTATAATTTTCCACACATTGGGATAAATTTTCGTCTTCAGTAGCAGGACAGCAATCTGGCGGAGTGGATCACCCACCCAATGTAGAACCCGCCCCATTTTCATTCCATTGATGATGAAAACTTACCCCATTAAGTTTCTGATATTCTGATGTACTCTGAGCAGGGGAGGAAATTTAATGTTCAAGTCAATTCACTCAATTATCACACAACACTCACAGGCCCGTTCAGGAGCACAAGTGGAGCCCTAGGAACTGGTCACCTAATTGTCATCCCAGCACAGGAAAAACGGAGAAGACGGGAGAAAATGACTTTGAAAAAATTGAGAAAATATGTAATTTATAGTACTCACATACAATGCCACTCGTGAGACTGACTAGTGTATTCTCAAGTAATGAACTCTGGTTAACCATCACTAAAATAGATTATCTGCTGTTTACAAGACCTAGCTCTGCACAATTTGGCTGCTGCATTTCATACATTACGACAGTGACTACACTTCAAAAGTACTTAATTGGCTTTAAAGTGCTTTGGGACGACCTGAGGCCATGAAAGGCACGATATAATTGCAAGTTCATTTTATCTTTCATTTGTGGAATTATATTTCACTTTAGATGAGCTCTGATATATCCTCCATATGAATCCCAGTATTAACACTGAGGGATTTATTTCACCCATGTGTCAAGTTAAAAAATATATATTTTACTAAAATATCTTATAAACTAATGAAAGTTTAGGAAAATATGGTTTTTAACAACACACAGAAGAAAATTTATTCTTACATCTTGTCATAAAGCGCTTTTACCAGTAGAGGGAGCAAATAACCCACAACCAACATAATGCTCAACAAAAACTATTGACAAGAAGCACATAGGAACCAAAACCTGCTTGTAGTAACGCGCGATAACTAAAATTAACAGAGAAGGCTAGTGGAAATTGTAACTGGCAGAGGTTTGATTATGAGATGTCTTTATTGCATTGATTTGCATGTGCATAGTAGTGGTATCACTTGCTTTTTCTTCTCATCATTTTTACTTATTTGTTGTATTTGGAAGAACAGTGGAGTTCTCCTGGGACCTTTTATGTCCACCTTAAAGAGCAGTCAGGGCCTCAGTTTAACAGTTCATCTGAAAGACTGCACCTCCCTCAGCACTGTATTTGAGTGTTAGCCTGGATTATATACTTAAGTCTCTGGATGGGGCTTGAATCCAGGTGGCATCACAACGAAAAATACAATTGGAATAAGAACAGATATCTCATGACATTGGTGAGAGCATAGAAAGACCTGAAAAACTGAACTGGGGTACAAATGAGTAATAGACAGAATTTCCATAACTTAATGCTCGATTCAGAAACCCTGGCTAGCAAGTATTGGTAAATTCTGCATTTATTTGTTTACTTCCTTAAGTTAAAAGTTTAACATAGATTGAAACATAAAGTGAAAGTTCTCCAATGTACTGCACTAAAATAATTTCATTCCTAAATCCACATTGGTCAGGACACAATCAAGCTATTTTTGTATTTAATGGATTGAATTATCCTTCCATCTTTTAGCCACTTAAGGGACCTATAGTCCAATAAAAGATATTCCAAAACTTTTAGAATCTCAGAAATTGCATCACAGAAGGAGGCCAGACAGTCGATTGTGCCTGTATTACCTCCACATCACAGATATTCACTCTAAGCCCATTTTCCTGCTTTTTTCTCTGTCTTCTTTACGATTTTTTATGCTCTCAGAATGTGGGTAACACTGGCAAGAACATATTTATTGTCCATCCCCAGTTGCCCTCCAAGGATGATGGTGCAAACCACTGCAATCCTGGTGATGGTTTTCCCAGGATGTTGTTAGATAGGGAATTATAGGATCTTGCTCCAGTGATGAGGAAAAAAGCAGCGATATATATTCAAGTCTTGGTGCGATGGTGTTCTTGTGACATGGCTGCCTTTGTTCTCAGTGGTGAAGGTCATGAGGCTGGCAGGTGCTATTGAAGTCAGATGGATGAGTTGCTGCAGTGCATTTTGTAGGCTGTTCATAGTGCATTGGTAATGGAAGGAGTGTGAATTGAGTCCAGTGGCAGGGGTACCAATCAAACAAATTGTGCTATGCTGGATTTTTCTTATTCAAATGTTCGTCTATTTTGAAAAACTTGTCTCACTAAAATTATTTGAAGTTTCACAAGTGGGGTGTAGGTTAGTTGGGGCTGGCTAATGTTGTTTTTGCTGATAGACTCCATTGTTCTGTTCACACATTCAAATTAAAATCCAACAGAGTGCCATTTAGAGGTGATCATTGCTACTGCTCAGTGTGCGTGTATGGATTTCTCCCACTCTATACTTAAAAATTACCCTTAATTCACCCTTATAGCTGCAAACTCTCAGAATCAGATGGGAAGGTTTGACTAATTCAACAAGCTTCAAAACTGTTTTTCCAAAATCACTATTAAAATAGAAAACAAGGATCTTAATGAACACACTAACACTTAATAAAAAAGATAGAGATTTGTAAAAGACTGTTTGCAAAAACATTATATTTATTTTCTCAAAGATTAGTTCACCCATAACCACTTAGTCTAACCCACAGAAAGAACCTCGAATGTTACATGGAGTCTACAGAACAGAAACAGGCCATTCGGCCCAACTAGTCTATGCCGGCGTGGATGCTCCACACGAGCCTCCTCTCTCCCTATCTTAGCCTATCAGTACACCCTTCTATTCCTTTCTCCCTCATGTGCTTGTCTAGATTCCCCTTAAATTCATCTATGCTAGTAGCCTCAACTATTCCTTGTGGTAGCACGTTCCACATTCTTACCACTCTCTGGGTAAAAATGTTTCTCCTGAATTCCCTATTGGATTTGTTAGTGGCTATCATATATTTAGGACCTTTAGCTTTGAACTCCCCCACAAGTGGAAACATTTTCTCTACGTTTACCCTATCAAACACTTTCATTATCTTAAAGACCTCTATCCGGTCACCCCTCAGCCTTTTCTTTTCTAGAGAAAAGAGCCCCAGCCTGTTCGGCTTTTCCGGATCAGTATATCCTCTCAGTTCTGGTATCATCCTTGTGAATCTTTTTTGCACCTTCTCCAATGCCTTATATCCTTTTTATAATATGGAGACCAGAACTGTTCATTGTACTCCAAGTGTAGTCTAACCAAAGTTCTATACAAGTTTAACATAACTTCTCTGATTTTCAATTCTACCCTTCTAGAAATGAACCCCAGTGCTTGGTTTGCTTTTTCTTAAAAAATAGCCTTATTAACCTGCATCACTACTTTTAGTGATTTGTGTACTTGAACCCCAGGAACCCTTTGTTCCTCTATCCCACGTAGACTCTTATTATCCAAGCAGTATGTGACCCTTCTATTCTTTCAACCAAAATGCACCACCTCACACTTATCTATATTGAAATTCATTTGCCAATTACATGCCCATTCTGCAAGTTTATTAATGTCTTTTTGCATTTTAATGCATTTTTCCTTTGTATTAACCAAACCCCCTAATTTGGTGTTGCCTGAAAATTTTGAAATTGTACTTCTGATTCCCAAATCCAAATTGTTAATGCAAATTGTGAACAACAATGGTCCCTGCACCAATCCTTGTGGAACACCACTTCCCACTTTTTGCCAATATGAGTAGCTACCTTCAACTGCTACTCCCTGTTTTCTGTATTGTAGCCAGCTTGCTATCCATTCTGCTACCTGTCCTCTGACTCCAGATGCTCTGACATTAGTCATGAGTCATGAGTCTTCATTGCAGTACCTTATCGAACGCCTTTTGAAAATCCAAATATATTACATCTACTATGTTACCCTTGTCTACTCTTTCTATTACTTCTTCAAAGAATTCAATAAGTTTGGTCAAGCATGACTTTCCCTTTTGAAATCTGTGCTGACTACTCTTCATTATAGTTTTGTTTTCTAAATGCTTTTCTATTACATCTTTGAGCAAAGGTTCTATTATCTTTGCTACCACCGACATTAGGCTAACTGGACTTGCTCTGTCTCCCTTTTAAAATATAGGAATAACATTAGCTTTCCGCCAGTTCTCTGGCACTATTCCCTTTTCTAATGCATTTTTATATATATGTAATAGTGCCTCTGTTATCTCTTCCCTATCTTCTTTTAATATGCACTGATGCAATCCATTCGGACCAGGGATTTAAGCTAATTTTGAGGGAATGAGAATGGAACTAGGGAAGGTAAATTGGAAAAAAAAATTGAGTTACAAAGTGACAGAACAGCAGTGGAAAATATTTAAAATGATGATCAATAGAGTTCAGGAGAAACATATTCCTCTTTCAAAAAAAAAAGGACAAACTAGCCAACAATGAAATATCATGGATGAATAAAGAGATAAAGATAAAATTGAAATTAAAGAAAAAGACATACTCTTAGACAATAAAGGAGAGGATAATTAAAGGGAATACGAAGAGGTCAAAAGAAGTCAAAAAATCAATTAGGAAAGCAAAGAGGAACTACAAAATTAAATTATCAAGGAATATAAAAAGGAATAGTAAAGTATTCTACAGACACATAAATAACAAAAGGAAAATCAGGATACGGACAGGGTCACTAAGGGATGCACAAGATAAACTCACAAGTAATGACAGCAAAATGGTAGAAATATTGAATTGATTAAAAAAGATATAAAGACATTTAAGATAGGAAGGGGGGGGGAGACAATTGATAAACTAATCAAACTTCCATTCTATTACTTTGGTCTTTGTCTTACTTATTTCTTCCTCAATCATTATTTTAAACCTTATTACATTAATATCGCCATTGCCTAAATGTTCCCCTATGCTTACTTCTCTTATCTGTTCTGGTTCCTTTCCCATTACTAGATCCAGCAGTGATTCCTCTCTAGTTGGGCTTGTTATGTACCGGGTAAGAAAGGTGTCCTGCATACACTGTAAAAACTCCTTTCCCTTCCTCTTCTTGCCAGTTTATTTGGAAGTAGTTGAAATCGCCCATGATTATTATTTGATGCTTTTTACTCATTTCATAGATTTGTCTATATATTTCATCCTCCACTTCCCTTCCACTATTAGGTGGTCGGTAGAATATACCTATTAATGTGATTGATCCTTTCTTATCCTTTGACTCAATCCATATGGATTCTGTTTCTATCTTAATATTACTTCGTTCTCCATTTTTTCCCATAGCCATTATGTTGTCTCTAATTAGTATACCTATCCCACCCCCTCTTCTTCCTTCCCTATCCTTTCCAAATGTATTATAACCTGCAATATTTAAATGCCAGTCCTGTTCTTTATGTAGCCGTGTTTCAGTTATCCCTACTACATTTGGCTCCTCACTACAAATTATTGCCTCCAGTTCCCCCATTTTGTTTTGGATGCTGTGTTCATTTTTCTACATGCAATTTCATTTGTTTCTAATAATTGTTCCCCTTTCTTTATTTTTAACAGTCATTTTGTACATATGTTCTATAACTGCATTTGTTACCTGACCATTTATGTTACCATTATTCCTTACCTTGGTCTGACCTTTACTCTCCTATTTGTTTTATCTTCAGGCTTATGTTATTTTCACCAGATCCCACCCCCATCTTACTAGTTTAAAGTTCTATCTATAGCCCTATTTATCCATTCTGCTAAGATACTGGTCCCGTTCCAGTTCAGGTGGAGCCTGTCCTAGTGGTACAGCTCTTTCCTGTCCCAGTTCTGGTGCCAGTGTCCTATGAAATGTGCCTTGCATTCAGTTTTCAAAAATATGGTCTTGGTTCTGGTTGCACAGATACAGTGTGGTGGAGAGACATTATAATTCCTAGTTTCAGACATCTTAACTTTCCAACTTCCACTACAAAAACACTTGGCCAAAAAAAAAGTCACAACTATGTGAGTCACTCCATAAAGCAGTTATCTCAAATTGAAAAGGTGCAGATGGCATGCCTTCAATAAAAAAGAAATGTCTTCTTGAAGTATCTAAAAAGCCAAGGAAATTAACCAGCTCCGTGCATATTTTCGTGCACTAAATAATATTTACACCCTCTCTGTTGCAATCAATAAGTGGATAATTAAAATTTTGCAGAACAATAATTTTGTTATTCCAGTCATCTTTCTAATCTGGCTGCAGATTTCCCCTAACATTTCCTTCACACAAGTTGGAAGTCTGTAATACACCCCTACTAATGTAACAAGCCCTTTTGTGTCCCATTAGTCATCTGAAACAATGATGACAGCCACTACTGGTACAAAATTCAGGGATGCTGTGATTTTGCTGTGTTTGGTAATGACATCTTCCTGTCAGTACCAGCTCTGCTGTAACCACAAGCAACAGGCCCGCAAGTCCCTTTAATTGGATCCTCCCCCTACCTAATAAGCTTAATAAGTGATTTTACAACAGGTTCACCAACACATTTATAGCAGGTGACCACCATTTCAAATAGATGGCGTTGTTGAACTGTGCAGCATTGTTATTTCTGGTATTGTTAAGACTGTTGCCAATATCCGTGGCAACTAAAAACTTAATCGCTGGTATTATCTAAAGTTTTCCACACCTCCCTTTATCTTTTCTTAACAATTTTTACCAATGACTTTTCTGGTAAAACATTTGCTAAACTATTGCTCATAGCCATGTTTTTTACCTTACCAATTTTTGAGTTTTGGCATATTTATGTTGCTTGAAAAAGTGATTCTGTAATAATAAATGAGGGCCTAGCAGCTGTAGAACATGTTTACATTTTGAAACATGGCAAATAAACAAAACTGTGCATGTATATAGCTTTTAAATTGCAATATGTGACTTTGCTTTTGGCTACTGTAATGGTTGTAGAAGATCTGTACATGCCAGTATGCAAAAAGCCACTTCACAGGCCATTATGGGTAAACTGAGCCACTCAGCTTCCTGGAAAACATGGCTGCCTGCATCTCCGACATCAATGTCCAACTTACTGTGGACAGTAGCACTCCCATCAGTGGCTATTTCTTCTGGAAGGAGGGGTGTCAGATGCTCAGAGGCAGCGGCAAGCCTTGTATATTTTTCTATGCTACTACAGAAAGTGCTGTGGGGTAAATGCACCATAAATATCCAATCAAAGATTCTGGTCTTTGCAGGTCCTAACAAGCTGGCTACATCTCTCTCCAAATATTCATTTCCTTTTGCTTTTTTTCCTCAAGAGCTGAACAACAACTTACGACCTCCTAAGTAGCATCTGACTACTTTAGGCTGCTCATTACTGTTGCTCTATGTTAGGCAGCTGATTGTCCTGTTGAGGTTTAACCATAATGTTATTTAAATGTGGGGTTTGCAGAGAAGGATGAGCTTCAGTTGCCTATTTTAAATAAACCAATAGGAGTTCTCATTTGATCCCCTGAGGTGAGTACTACTGATTTTTCACCAAAAGAATTCAGTTTAACAAATGTATATTTCACTAGATAGACTGTATGTATGATTTAACCCTTTGGCCTCAACATCGTGATCACTGCAATTAAAAGCAATGTCTTTTGACTAAAAAAAACCTCGAGAGCAAAGTGTTAATAAGTGGTCTCACAAAAAGCTTCTTAAGTCACTTTAATAGTGCAGAGAAAACAGTGCATGTTTGCTTTGTGCTTGACAACCAGCAGTGTCTGTACCGAATGATCCAGGACTGCACTTATAGCTTTCTGTGGCGAGTGACAACAGGATTTTAAAAGATCATTGCGAGTTGATCACCTGTAGAACTGCTCACAAAATAAAAATATTTGACATCATTTTAAAGTATTGAACAGAATATTTAAAAAAATCTAAATCTACAGATAAAAAGAAAGTCTGCACATTCTGTAAACTGAAATAAAAGCAGAAAATGTTAGGCGCATAGCAGGTCCATCAGCATCTGAATAAAAAGACTGGTTCATGTTTCAGCTTGTGTCAAAGGGGCTACACCCGAATCATCATATTCTTTCTGATCACAATTTCTAGTATTTTCTGTTTTTATTAAAAGCATATTCTATGTTATCCCCTACCTTTGTGAATGCTATTTCATCACCATAACATTTTATTTAGTTTGCAATCCCCAGGTTACTTTTATACTCAATGTAATTATCCGTCTTTTGTGATTCTTTCCTAGTCAGGAATTTCATGAGACCTGATGGATTGTGTAGAGCTGTATGAGTTAGGGAGTGTGGAAGGAAGTGCGGAGTCACTGGGAGAATAAACTAGCCTGTGAGGGAGGTTTCAAAATAATATGGCAGGGGAAGGAGATGAACAAGACAAGGAAGCAGAGAGAAAATCAAAAGGGATGAGACACACAAGAAAAACAGGAAAGTGATAAAGAACAAAGCAGAAGGAGGAGAGATTAAAAATAGTAAGATTGCCAAACAGACAGAGACAGATATAAATTCTATGTACGTAAATGCACAAAATACTCTAAATAAAACTGGTGAACTAGAGACACAAACTTTTATGGAGTCATATATAATAACAACTGGCTTTGGCTAGGGCAGGACTGGGAGCTGAACATTCTTGATTACAAAAATCTTCAGGAGGGATAGAGTAGGAAAGAAAGAAAGGAGGAGGGATGATCATATTAATATAAGGTTCCATTTTCAGCACTAAAATGTATGGGGATGGTGAAAAATCTGAATCTGTTTAGCCAGAGCTACAGATTAAGGGAAGTGTTGTTACTGTACTGAGAGTTTATTATAGAATGTCAAACAGTAGAAAGGAAATAGAGGAAGAGCTATGCAGACAAATTAGAGAAAAATACAGGAACAACTGGGCCATAACAATGGGCAACTCTAACTACCGAAAGACAGACTAGGGTAAGAGTAATGCAAGTGGAAAAGAAGGGGAGGGGTCTCTATAAAGTGTCCAGGAATGCTTTCTAGATCAGTATGATTTTAGTCCAGCATGGAAAGAAGCAGTGCTGGATCCAGTTCCAGGAAATGGTGCAAGTAGAAAATGTGAGAGTTGGGGAACATCGAGCAACGATAACATACTTAGATTTAATATAAAAATTGAAAAGGAGAATGGTTAAAGATTTGACAGGGAAAAAGCAAATTTCAATAAGATTAAAAAAAAGGAACTAGCTCAAATAAATTAGAAGGAAAAATTGGCAGATAAGGCAGTGTATAAACAATGGGAAACTTTCAAACAGGAGATGATTAAGGCACAAACTGTATATATTTAGGCCGATTTTGACTCACTCTGCCCTGTGTAAATGGGGTGGTAACAGTCTGAAAATGGTGTCAGCTCACTTAATGTCCCATTTACTTGGTGCTCAGGCCACCGCTATCTTGGGTAGGATCCTGAGATGGGCGGCTGGAAAGCCCGCCTGTTTCAAGCGGGAGGCCACTTATAATATGCAAATTGGGGTCCTATGATGTACATAAGACCCCTATTGTAATTTTAAGGTAAAAAGTGACAGAACGAGCGCTGTGCATGCTCCACCCATTTGTAGCAGGCGTGAAGCGACCTAACTGAAGGCCACTCAGAAAACAGCCCAGGAATTTTTTACATTTTAAAAAATGGAGCCAGCAAGAGGAGGAACTTCAGCCCTCTGCTGACCCTTGCTAATCATTCCCCCCCCCCCAACCCCCCGCCCCCGGGGATCATTTCCACCCCTCCCTCCAGACTCCGACCGTTAGCCAGCTCAATGTGTGAGATGGTCGATTTCCTACCCTCTCAACCAGCGAGCTGCAGTGGGACACCCACTTGGCACCTGCACCTTACAGTGCGGTTAGGTATATAAATGAGGCCCGGGACTCATGGCGGTAACAATGGGTCACTGGTGGGCATGGTCCGTTAAAATTGCCTCTATTTTCATAAGACGTAAAGTGGGTGCAACCAACCCTGGAGCCCCCTGGAAGACTAGAGAAATGAAAATGAAACTAAGAAAAAGCCATATGACAAATTCAAGATTAATAACACCTACAAACTCAGGTCTGTCATTGATACCTTCTCAGGTTCAATGGCATCAATCACTCCTGTAAGTTGTCTGAGCATCTTACTTTTATGGGTGTTGACTCCCTCTGCCCTATATCTACTCGCATGATAGCATGACCCGGGGGGGTGTAACAATATTACCTCCTTGTAACCCGAACAGCATATTTTTTGCTTTCATGTATAATCTTCTTAAATCTCTCTGAAGATGGATCGAGCAAGCACCTGGTCAGACAAGGCTAGATACCAATTGTTACGCTGCTTTGTTTCAGAGCATGTGAACATAGAGTACAATTTGTAATCAAAACTCATTTATTCCACTCAACTTGCAGTACATAAAGACAATAATGAATTTGCATGCAATTCCACATTAGTGGACTATTTAATTCATAATTATATTATAACCTGTAGTTGTACAGAAAGTAAGATAATTCAACCCCAGCCTTTTGACTTATGGCCCAGGGAAGGGTCTCCTCTTTCTGCAGTCTGCTGTTATTTCTCCAGTCAGTCTGACTCCAATGTCAGCTTTCACTCACACTGCCTATCCCCCGACCCAAGGGGGTATCCACCAGCCTAACTTGGCAATTACCCCAACTGAGTTCAAATGAATAGAGCTGGTGCAGCAACAATAAGTGTGAATGATCACTAGAATGTTAAACAATCTTTGTCGGTGGCATGTTGGTTCAGACATCCTGACCGAAATCTAATCTATACCTCCAAGCCCTGCTAGCCTGTCAGTTTAATCCTCTGTGAGCTAACTTTAGTACTAAGGACCTCCCCCTTCCCCCATGGACAGAGGTCGAAATCCCAAAATGTGACAAACACAATGAAAAATCTAGTGGACCATGGCAAATACAGAACAGAGACAAAAGAGATTATAAGGATTATTAAATATCATGTGGAAGAGGTATGCTGGCTAATATTCTTCCCTCAGCCAACACCACCAAAAACAGGTTAATTGGTCATTCATTTGCTTTTTGTGGGACCTTGCTGTATGCAAATTGACCATCACATCTACCTATAAAACAACTGTGTCTATACTTCAAAAGTAACTCATTAGCAGTGAAACACTGGAGACATTCTAAGGATGTGAAAGGCACTGTGTAAATTCAAGTTCTTTTTTTGTTATAGATATATAGTGGAGTGGGTGGCGAATCAACATCGCCAACTGAATAGGACCTTGAAAAAAAAGGAGGGATTTGATTTGTTAAGTTTGTGTTGTTCATTGGTTAATTGTTGGTAAATAGATTTCTTTCCCCCAACCGATATTGGTTTTGATTTGCTTAAATGCCCATGCACTTCAAAAACAATCAGCATGCTTTATGGTCTGCAGTCATACGGGACATTTTCCCACAACTTATGATCATATCAAATGCACACTATTTTTAATGATTTTTTTAATGTACAAAAATTATCATCTCAATGGATCCTGCGCAGCAGTTTACTTAAGGCATAAAATGTTGCCAATTTACAATTAAAATTCACAGCTGAGAATAAACCTTTGGTAGATTATTCACATTAGACAGTGACTGCTGACAGAAGGTCATTGAAGTCAATGGGAATCAGGGGGAAAACTCTCCAGTGGCTGGAGTCATACCTAGCACAAAGGAAGATGGTAGTGGTTGTTGGAGGCCAAGCATCTCAGCCCCAGGGCATTGCTGCAGGAGTTCCTCAGGGCAGTGTCCTAGGCCCAACCATCTTCAGCTGCTTCATCAATGACCTTCCCTCCATCATAAGGTCAGAAATGGGGATGTTCGCTGATGACTGCACAGTGTTCAGTTCCATTCGCAACCCCTCAAATAATGAAGCTGTCCGTGCCCGCATGCAGCAAGACCTGGACAACATCCAGGCTTGGGCTGATAAGTGGCAAGTAACATTTGTGCCAGTCAAGTGCCAGGCAATGACCATCTCCAACAAGAGAGAGTCTAACCACCTCCCCTTGACATTCAACGGCATTACCATCGCCGAATCCCCCACCATCAACATCCTGGGGGTCACCATTGACCAGAAACTTAACTGGACCAGCCATATAAATACTGTGGCTACAAGAGCAGGTCAGAGGCTGTGTGTTATGCGTTGAGTGACTCACCTCCTGACTCCCCAAAGCCTTTCCACCATCTACAAGGCACAAGTCAGGAGTGTGATGGAATACTCTCCACTTGCCTGGATGAGCGCAGATCCAACAACACTCAAGTAGCTCGACACCATCCAGGACAAAGCAGCCCACTTGATTGGCACCCCATCCACCACCCGAAACATTCACTCCCTTCACCACCGGCGCACTGTGGCTGCAGTGTGTACCATCCACAGGATGCACTGCAGCAACTCGCCAAGGCTTCTTCGACAGCACCTCCCAAACCCGCGACCTCTACCACCTAGAAGGACAAGGGCAGCAGGCACATGGGAACAACACCACCTGCATGTTCCCCTCCAAGTCACACACCATCCCGACTTGGAAATATATCACCGTTCCTTCATCGTTGCTGGGTCAAAATTCTGGAACTCCCTTCCTAACAGCACTGTGGAAGAACCTTCACCACACGGACTTCTGCGGTTCAAAAAGGCAGCTCACCACCACCACCACCTTCTCAAGGGCAATTAGGGACGGGCAATAAATGCCGGCCTCGCCAGTGACGCCCACATCCCATGAATGAGTAAAAACAAAAAAGGTTCATGCCATCTTTCCAAATAACTTCCCAACCTCAACAAACCCTAGCCTTGAACTTGGGCAGGCACAGAATTCATTTAAAGTAATGCCTCCACCCTCCCCACACCCAGCTGTGCAATCTTGCAGGAAACCTTACAAATTCCCCAGGCAGGATATGAATTTGTGTTGACATTGACACAAGGGATAAACACACTCTGTCCTTTATTTTGTGACTGTTATTTTGCCCTGCCAACTTCCAATGCAATTAGCAAAACAAACCTCTCATAATCCCCATGCTACTCATCAAAATAACTTCAAACTATCCAGAATGACTGTTACAAAACATTATAAATACATCCTCCACATAGTGACAAGAGGGTCCAGTGTCCATTTATAATTAGACCTGAATGCTTGCTGTGTCACTGATTTCACAACTTAATTCTTTATTGTCACTATATGATGCTGTCAACGTCAGTCACTATGAACTATATTAAATGTTTATTATATACAATAATACTTTGTACATAATGTGTGTGGAGCATAAACATGAGTATAGACAAGTTGGGCCAAATGGCCTTCTTCTGTGCTGTAAATTCAATGTCATGCACATTTAACTCACAGTAAAAGTCATTAAAAATTAATATGGAAATATATATGACCCCTATCTATGCACTGAATGCCCTCCCATAAGATTTAATTCTTAAACTTGGTAAGCTTTAGCATTTGCATCTCACAAGCTCATGCCCATTATACTTCTTGGTGACAGAAATAGAGACCAAAGTTCTGTATGCCTGATTCTGCGATCTGGCAGTCCCATTGGAAGCATTTCCCCAGAATTGCAGAAACATGGGCCATGATTTCTAATCGACTAATTTTAGTAGTTGCAATCTGTACTCCAATGATTTCCCAAGAAGTGCCACTGGGAGCGCCAGATCGTGGGATCACTTCTTGTATTTCCTGTAGTTTTGTTACAATTATTTTTTCATTTATCTGCATTCTGAACCATGTATGTATATAGCAAGCAACATGATACAACATACAGGTTAGCAGGAGCACAATAATATTAATAATGCTTGCTTTATATAATGCCTAATCATGTCAAAATGGAAAATTCCATTCTTCTTCAAATACTGTCATAAAATCTTTAATCTGAAGCATTGTAACAAGCAGACTGAACCTCAGTTTCATGTCTCAAGTGCGGATCTCTGATTGTGCAGCATTCCCTCTGTACTCCAGAGATGCGTCATCCAAGATTATGGCACAGGAATCAGATATAATGACAGATTAAGTGCAATACTTCATTTTGTCCCAAGTTAGCAGTAATTCTCAGAAAACAAGACTATTTCCCACAGGATCAATTTAGCCAGCAGTAGCTGTAAGGTCTGTGACTTTATGTCCAGAGGACTAGAATACAAGGGGGTAGAAGTTATCTACAGCTATACAAAACCCTGGTTAGACCACACCTGGAGTACTGAGCAGTTCTGGGCATTGCACTTTAGGAAGGACATATTGGCCTTGGAGGGAGTGCAGCATAGATTTATTAGAATAGTACCTGGACTCCAAGGGTTAAATTACAAGGAGAGATTACACAAACTAGGGTTGTATTCCCTGGAATTTAGAAGAATAAGGGGTGAATTGATCGAAGTTTTCAAGATGTTAAGGGGAACTGATAGAGAAACTATCTACCTTATTTCCACTGGTTGGGGAGTCTAGGACTAGGGGACATAGCCAAAAATATTACAGCCAGGACTTTTTGGAGTGAAATCAAGAAACACTTCTACACGCAAAGGAGGGTAGAAATTTGGAATTCTCTTCTGCAAACAGCAGTTGATGCTAGCTCAATTGTTAATTTTAAATCTGAGATTGCTAGATTTATGTTAACCAAAGGTATTAAGGGATATCGGGACCAAGGCAGGTATATGGAGTTAGGTCTCAGATCAGCCATGATCTCACTGAATGATGGAATAGGCTCAAGGGGCTAAATGGCCTACTCCTGTTCCTATGACTGAACAGTGTATAGTAAGGCAGAGATTGTTTATTCTCAAACTCAAAGTTGAGAGCAAATGTTCTTTAAATTTTAATTTAAAAAAATTAACTTGGCCCAGGAGGCATAGTGCCTTGTATGAGTAGAGGATCGGAATTTGGGGGGGCGGGGGGGGGGGGGGTAGTGGCTGTATGGAAGTAGATCCCTGAATGTTTAGTATTACCTGTAATATATTGTGAAAAGTGAAGTTGATTCTTTTGTCTCCTTTAATTCAGTGGAAGTGGAAATAAGCGGTCTTTGTGATGGGCGATATATGGGATCGGAAGCTCAGCTTGAAGTCAAATAGGATGCTGAGATTGTAAGCTGTCTGGTTCAAACTGAGTCAACGGCCAGGAGGTGGATGGGAATCAATGGCGAGCGTTCAGAATTTACGCCCGGAACTGAAGACAATCGTTTCACTCTTCCCAATGCTGAACTTGGAGAAATTGCTACTCTCCTACAACGGGATGTTAGACAATCAGTCTGACAACACAAAGGCAATAAAGAGGTTCAGAGAGAGGGTGGAGATGTGGAGCTGGATGTCATCAGTATATATGTGGAAGCTGACCCCATGCCTGCAGATGATGTCACCAAGGGGTACCATGTAGATGAGGAAGAGGAGGGGGGCAAGGATAGATTGTTGGCGGTCTCCAGACGTAACTGTGTGGGGGTAGGAAGGGAAGCCATTGCTGGTGATACTTTGGCTACAATTATTTTGGTAAGTGTGCAACCAAGCAAGGATAATCCCACTGAGCTGGATAATGAAGAAAAGCATTGGAGGAAGATGATGTGGTTGACCGTGTCAAAGGCTGCAGAGATGTCAAGGTGGACAAGGAAGGATAATACACCATGGTCACAGTCACAGAGGATGTCATTAGTGACTTTGGTTAGGGCTGTTTTAGTGCCGTGGCAGAAGCAGAAACCTGATTGGAGATTCAAACATGGAAAGTTAGGCACAGATTTGGGAGGCAACAACATGTTCAAGAACTTGCGAGAGAAAAGGGAGGTGGAGATGGGGCAGTAGTTTGCAAGTATCTCTTCCACAATTTAATGAAAACTAAAAAATGAAATGAACAAGAAACATTGGGCTCAATTTTCGCATCCCCGATCGGGTGCGTTCGTGGTGGGGGGCTCCAAAAATCGGGGATTCCCGGGGCGGGTCCAGAGCCCGGCTACAACCCGCCCACTTCCGGGTTCCCCAGTGACGCACTGACATGCGCGCGCAGCCCCCATATGCGGGACTCCCGCCGGCAATTAAAGCCAGCGGGATGCCACTTGAAGTAATTAACCAGGTACTTCAGGTAGTTTACAGACCTGATATTTTAGGAGGGATGGGATTTTCAAGTCAACTGGGAATGTTTCCCGTACTGGGGGGAACACTCCCAGTTGAAATGGACATGTTGCAGCCATCAGCCTGTGGCAGCTGCAAAGGTCCATTTGACAGGTTGGGGGGGGGGGGGGGGGAGACCCTCACCCATTGCAGGAGGCCACTCTGTCACTTTGGACAAAGTTTGGCCTCCACCACCCTCCTCCTAACAATAAAATTCACAAACTTGCACACTTACCCTGGTGTCCAGACACATGTACCTACCTTGCGGACCCCCTCAAATGTACATCTTCCGGATGGGGGCCGTCATAGCTGCAGTCATGACCTCCTTGGAGGACAAACAGCATCACCAGCCTCGCTGGCCACGCCGTCCACCTCTGACACGTGGAGCTCCACAACACAGTGCTGTGACACATCCACCTGCACAGCAGGAGGGAGGGCAACCACAGAGAGATGCGTCACAGAGGGCACTACCCTTGCCACAGGGTCTACAGACCAAGGCTCAGCTTCCTGGACCTCTCTGAGGAGCAGTGCACACGGAGGCTCAGAGTCACTCGACATGTAGTCGTGGACATCTGCAGCCTCCTTCATGCTGAGCTGCTCCCGGCTGGCCCGAGCACCATCTTCTTACCTGTCGCTGTCAAAGTCACCACTGCCCTCAACAACTTCTCCTTCGCATCCTTCCAGGGTGCAACCGGGGACATCGCCGACAACTCTGTCGTCTGCACAAAAGAGCCCTGCAAATACACCTACACCCACTCTGCAGTGAAATGGGTGGCATCAGTTATGGGTCTTCATTGTGATCCTCAGGAAAGGGCATTATTGCACAAACCAGACAAGATTCGCAAAGACGTGGCAGTAGTGGTGACAGTATAATATGTAATGTGAGTTGATCAGAAATTAAATATAAGTAAAAACCATGACAAACCCTCAAACACCCTTGTGCATCCCCTTCATGCTCACGACACGTTTACCTTACGCTGCCTACTGCACATATGTGATGCATGCCCTGTGGCTGCAGCACAGGTAGTGGCAGGTTGAGTGAGGCTGACCGTGAAAGAGGTGCATGAGAGGGTGAGTATGAGATAGAGCCATGAGATTGTATGAGGATTGGGTTGAGTGGTAGTGGTGGGATGAGTACTGATGAGGTGAGTAAGTGCAGGTAAGATGAGGATGAGCTTTGAGTGGGTGTGAGGAGTGATGTGACAGAGTAGTGTTGGCAGTGCAGAAGGAGATGTGGGGTGGGGGCAGTGATTTGACAGATGGAGTGTAGGGGAATGAGTAAGTGTACTCACTTTGGCTGACCGACTTAGGTCATTGAAGCGCCTCCTGCACTGTATGCAGGAGCGCGATATGTTGTTGGTGCTGGTGACCTCCTCTGCCACCTCGAGCCAGGCCTTCTTGGTGGCAGAGGCAGGCCACTTCCTCCTGCCCGCCGGGGTGGGGGGGGGGGGAAGGTGGGGGTGAAGATCTCTGTCCTCCCCCCTCCTCCTCCTCCTCCTCCTCCTCCTCCTCCCATCCAATAAGACCTGGAGTGAGGCATCATTAAACCTGGGAGCAGCCTTCCCCCTGGGCTGCAGCCTTCCCCCTGGGCTGCTCCATGCTGTAATTTTTCCTATTTCCTGCAGCATCAGTCAGTGGAGGACTGTCCCTTTAAATAGGGCTCCTCCAGCTGATAGCCTATGCTGCGCATGCACAGTCCACCCGCTGCGTTACCCGCCCGCCCAGTCGACCCCCCGCTGCCCTCCTAATATCGGGCCCATTGTTTCAAAGCTTCAGTAATAAGATTCCATGAGTAACAGTAACAGGTTACAAAAGATATAGTAAAGTCCAATTGGTGGTTTCTGATAAAAACAAAACCCATGGGCTAGGTCGGTTTGATTAGACTGTGGGCCGGACGTTGTGTTAGTCTATACCAAACTCTAACTTTAGAAGCAAAAGCACTGCAGTATCTGGGCTGTACACCAACTGCAGACCTCTAGTTTGCTGTTCTAAATCCTCCAGATATTAAGCGGCATAATAAACTGTACATTCTTACACCATCAAGCATTCACAGGAAACGCTCACTATCTTTAACAAAAGCTCCACAAATAGACACAAACCTCTCGCTTTTGTGAACTTAGTTTGTGGTTTTGGTATTCTTGCTATCTGCAGAGAACAGAACTCTGAGCTATTTGTGCAGTAGCCAGTTTGATACCACAGAAGATTGATACCTGTTGCTCAACACCACTTCACCGTCATCCACGCATACATCATTTTAATGATGAAACCAATCTTCCGCTTTTTTTATGGCTGGCATAGGTGAAACCTTAGACATCGGATGTTTGTGGCTACAATACTCCAAATTTAGCTGCAAAATTACAATGACCATTAAACAGCATTCAACAGTAATGCACAAAAGAATGCTACATTTACAACGCTTACCAATTTTCAGGGCCTTAAAAAGAGTAAGACGTCTCAACATTATATGTACAATATTCTAAATTATAATACAAGATATTCCTGGCTTTCCACTATTTTGTGTACTGCATTGATGGAATTGAGTCTCAGTTGTTATGGGTGCACTGATAGGAGAAGAGCCTGATCCTGGACACACGTATACAGCCGCACATACCGCATTGAAAGGTAAATGAGATGGATAGAGGAGTGGCTTTCGCTTATTCCTTAAGAGGAACAACTAAACAGTATGCTTTAGAAAAAAATGATGATTTTTAGCAGATTAGAACCGATTGTGGAACTTAAAGAATTGGGTGGCTTTACAAAATCATGTTTCCTGCATAGAGCCTCAACAGACAGCAGCATTTATCAAGAATCCGAGTACCTATCCCCTCTTGTCTATGGTTTTCCATTCATTCTAATGAATGGAAAATGTGGGGGAGCATGCCTGAATTCTCAATTTGCGCTCCTGGTGGGTGAGGCTCCATGCCAGAAGCACAATTTCATAAAATTACTCCATATATTTACGATGGCCAGATGCCAGTATTTCTCATTTTGGAGCCATTCCTGTGGTTTTGATGCAGTGACAGCAGGACTGCTGCTGTTTGAATGTAATGCAGGCCATTAGTGAATGGAACTGACCATGTCAGAGTTCCCACAAAGTGATCAAATTGAGGTTTCTCTTCTCTGCTTCCAAAATTATGCAAAGTATAGCAGATACAGATAATTTTGGACATCATCCCAGATTTACAGAGCAGTACCCTCCTTATCTGTCCAAACATAGAAATCTTTGTTTAAGTACAGCAATTGTATGTTCCACCAGAATTCAGGTGAAGGATTGACTTTTGTTGTATCTACATTTCACTTCTTTTCAGTGATGTCTCAATGTAGTCTTTAGCCAGGCCTGCAGTGAATATCCTTGGTCACCTAGCAGCCAGCCATCCATCCATCCAATTTGCCTTCTATTTCAAAAAAATGGCAGCACAAAAGAAAAGCACTAAGGCTGCTGCCAGGGTATTGTGTGTTGGCCTGTTCCTATTGTCTAATACTATCCGCACATTAATGGAATGCAAACCTTTTCTATCCAAATAAGCCATGGAGTTGTTGCTAGGGGCCCTGATGGCCTCATGTTACAAATGGACAGCCAGACAGTGAGGGACTGAATACATTTAGTTGCTAATAAACTTTATTTGCTGGGATTCACATTACACCCAATGCATCCCTCACACCAAAACCCACAACCTCCCCCAAGCCTACTCCCTTATATATAGAAGCCAGTACATTCCCAATTGCTCATGCACCTAAGTTTAATCATTCATCAATTGATGTAATTCTTTTATATACAATGAACAGATTCCTCTGTTTTTTTAAAAATAAAAAATAAAAATCTATATACACAAGCAAAAAAAAACTTATACTCAACATGTAATGTTTTGTTGAGTATAAGAATCACAAAAACATTACATTGTGAGGCAACCCTTCTCCAGGATCCCTATAAGCTTCTTTGTACACGTACCTCTTTTTGTAAAACAATCCGATAGATGGTGACTTGAATCTACCCATTTAATTTTGGAGATTTCCTTTCTTTCCAGCATCTGTTTCAAACCAGCAAGATCAACCCGTAGATGCTTTTCACTTACATTTTCGTCGAGTGTACATTATCCCATAATGACCAATTGTCTACATAACATTCTATGGATATACTATCATCAGTCCTCCCATTAGACAGGATGTCACTCAAAATATTTGCCAAATAAAACCCCATATCTACTGCGTCTACAAGAGCCAGTGTTTCAGCAGCTAGAGTACTTTTAGCAACCCTTTTTATTTTCTTAGCTTCCCAAGCTAAAGAACAACATTTCCCGTTTCCACCCACAAGAAACACTATGAAACCAGCTGCAATAGAATATCCATCAGGAAGATTAGCATGTGAAGCATCGCTAAAGATAACTAGCTTCATTTTCTTTGGGACACCTAAGGATGGGAACTTAAGTATATGTGTATCGAAATTTAATTTCCGTAATGTTTTATTCGCCCTTAAAACATTCTCTTCTACGGGAAGTTTCATTGAAGAACTTAACTCCAACGCATCAAAACTAGCATCTGGTCTAGTCCGAGTGCACAACCAGTTCAACTGACCAATCAAACTTCGTAATTGCTCTGTCTCTTCTTTAGACAAAACATCAACTTTTTATGATGATCTAACTGTGATGGGGGTAACATTCTAAATAGGACTGCTGATTTAAAGTTATACTAGACCCACTTTGCTTGATATTTAAACCAATATTTAAAAACCCCACTGGCCTGACTCCCAATTTCGAAGTCTACTCTAATTTTGCCAATGACAAATTTCTCAAATTCCGCAGTACCTCCCCATAAGCCTTTCCACCATCTACAAGGCACAAGTCAGGAGTGTGATGGAATACTCTCCATTTGCCTGGATGAGTGCAACTCCAACAACACTCAAGAAGCTCAACACCATCCAGGACAAAGCAGCCCGCTTGATTGGCACCCCATCCACCACCCTAAACATTCACTCCCTTCACCACCGGCGCACAGTGGCTGCAGTGTGTACCATCCACAGGATGCACTGCAGCAACTCGCCAAGGCTTCTTCGTCAGCACCTCCCAAACCCGCGACCTCTACCACCTAGAAGGACAAGGGCAGCAGGCACATGGGAACAACACCACCTGCACGTTCCCCTCCAAGTCACACACCATCCCGACTTGGAAATATATCGCCGTTCCTTCATCGTCGCGGAGTCAAAATTCTGGAACTCCCTTCCTAACAGCACTGTGGAGAACCTTCACCAGAAGGACTGCAGCGGTTCAAGGCGGCAGCTCCCCACCATCTTCTCTTAGGGATGGGCAATAAATGCCCACATCCCATGAACGAATAAAAAAAAAATCATCAACATGCATCATGAAGTTGCCTGAAAGTTTGCCTTTATGGTACAAATATAACATGGCGGGATCTGCTTTTAGCTGAACACAACCTATTTTTAGCAAAACAGATCTCACTGAAAAATACCATATCCTGGAAACATCATTCAGGCCATATGCACATTTATTTAACTTCCATAGTGTTCCTTCCACATCTGCTGCCTCCTTAGCCGATTTCAGAAAAACTTCACTGAAAAGTATTGTCCTGCAGAAATGTGGTTTTTATGTCAATCGATCTACACTCCCAAGAAGATGCGGCCAAAAAAGCCAAAAAGATTTTTAAGATTACTTTTCCAGCAGTGGGAGAATGCACTCTAACATCTGTATCCTCCAGTTTCTCTTCAAAACCCCTAGCTGCCAACCTCGCTACAGTCTTATAAGTATCCATGTGCAAGGACTTTTTCAGTATAAACCCATCTATGCGACAAAGCAGGTTGACCCTTGTCTGGTACCTCAATAAATGCCAAATTCTCGCCAACTATCCAACTCCCTCTGTTTCGCCTCCCTTTTTCTTCTATCCTCAAGTCTATTAGCAGCCATCAAAACGTCACGGTCACAAGGACTTCTGCTTCTCGTTTTATGACATGATGGTTCAGTGGTCGTCATTTCACTGTCTGATCTATTTACGCTCCGGCCTCTACTTCTATGTCCATAGGGACTACTACTGCGAGACCTCCTTCTTGCAGTATCTGAGGCTCTTTAGTACGTGAACATTTTCTGACGTGATGTTCACTGTCAGACCCCCTATTACCACTTGTGCTGCACTTTGACTTTCCACTCCACATTCTGCCAGTCCATGGACCTCGCTTCTTGGCTATCATCCTGAACATTTAACCAATATTTAAATTTCCCACTAGCTATTCCTGCACCTGCCAAAATTTTCACATCTCTCCATTCATCAGTTCCTTCTGGAACACAAGTCACCCGTGTACCCATTTTGGGTAATTGTAGTTTGGATGTGGCAGCTCTCA
The DNA here is from genome assembly GCF_035084215.1 of Heptranchias perlo. Classification (NCBI taxonomy): domain Eukaryota; kingdom Metazoa; phylum Chordata; class Chondrichthyes; order Hexanchiformes; family Hexanchidae; genus Heptranchias; species Heptranchias perlo. The sequence continues at coordinate 82,714,376 of NC_090326.1, forward strand.
TGTATTTGATCACTCATTATCACTATCCAGCCCTGGATCTACCTCATTCTGTTCCTCAGGACCTGCTTCAAAAAAAAGTGAACATTTGAGGTATAAGGTGCCTCGCTTACTGCTATCACCTGCTCAGAGTCAGAGATTCTATAATTCATTTCAAGTAAAACATGAGGAATGAACTTTACCAATTTGATTGCTGTGTTGGGCAAGTACTGTGTTACCATCATGATCAATCACCTTACCATTCCTTATGACCCTCTCTTTTGTAGTATACCAAATCTCCTGAACTGAACTCGGTCTCAGATGGCCGAATACGATGCCTTAGTGCTCTACAAATTCTCTGATACCTCAGCCTGATAAAAGCCTGACTTCCCACATGTAAAACATTTAAATGCTCAGAAAACACAACAGTAATCGTAGTATCTTCTAGAGCAGGAGGATTATCACTAAGAACAGAAGGTAATTAGGAATTATGCCCATAGACTAGCTGGTAAGGGCTATATCCTCCAACCACCTGCAAAGAACTCTTTGCGTGAACTGTCTATGCTAGGGCAGTCAATAACTTACATTCTGGCCGATCCGCAAAATTTTATGCACCATGTTATCAATCGCAACATGATTCCTTTCACAAAGACTGTTGCTAAAAGGGCTCTCAGCCGCTGTAGTCAGGACAAGTAAGTTTGTATCCTCACACATGTCTCTGAATTCCTCATTAGCAAATTCCCCTCCATTAGTAGTCAAAAATCTAGCTGGTGTCCCAAGCCCAGTCCCTATCCATTTTTCCATAATCTGATAGTAAGGAGAAGGAGGTTATTCTCTATGTATTATGGAAGAAATACTAAACCTTGTAGCTAGGTCAATAAAATGTAGGATGAAAATATTTCTGGCTTTGTCCCATACTTTTAAATCCATGGCCACAACCTCATTAAAGGCCCATGCCAAAGGGATACCTACAACAGGATGTGGAGACGTCTGTCTATACTTTTTACAAATGTCACAATTGTCATTAATTTCTTCTAGCAGCCAAGTATACTCAGACTATACCTGCATCCTTCAGCAGGATTTTTAAACATTGACCAGTAGGGTGGACAAATTGTCTATGTAATTTCAGGACAATGTGTCTTTTTTCACACATATCCTGAACACCCGATGCCATTAATACCTGCCTGACATGCTGATGAGAAACATCAGGTTTCATTAAAGTTGACACAATAATGACCTGACTGGGTAAACTGTAGGTCAACTGATTTTCCAAACGTAAATCACCATATCATACACAAAAGGTTTACCCAAAAGCACGGGTATCTCACTCGAGGCTACATCTGTGCTTATAAAATGGCTTTCTCCAGCTATTTTACATGGTATGACTATTCACTTGAGTGACCTCAATGTGTTGTCATCACCAAATCTAAAGCAGGTCAAACTTTTATACTCTTTAACCTTGTGCCGATCTTCACTGCTGAGTGAGTCAAGGGGCTCAATTTTACAGGGAAATTGCGGGTACATTGGGGCTCCGAAAATCACAGAAATCCCATTCGGGTTGGGAAGCCGGCTCCAACCCGCTGACTTCCGAGTTCCCCACGGACACACCTGTGTGTGCGCAGGCATCCCAAAATCAGAAGTCCTGCCGGCAATTAAAGCCAGCGGGATGATAATTAAAGAGCCAAATTGAGGTACTGAAGACACTTGTGATCGATTACATGATTAATTATTTTAAAACTTACCTGGGCAGCTTGCCCACCGCTTCTGATTCACAACTGGTGAAACCAGGCGGAAATAAAGGAGCTGGGATTCACATTACACCCAATACATCTCTCACACCAAAAACCCACAACCTCTCCCCAGGCCTACTTCCTTGTATATAGGAGCTAGAGCATTCCCAATTGCTCATATACCTGAGCTTAATCATCAATTGATGTAATTCCTTTATATACAATTAACATCATGTGCACTATCAATAAGGAAAACCTGTCACCCGGTAAACGTGCTACAATCTGTCATGCTGTTGTAGCCCTTCCATAGGTAAAGTAATGAAAGTGTTTCCCTGGTAAGCACAACTTCTCTCACTTGTTTTATGGAGCAGAGTCCTGACTGATACAGCAAATGTCAATAGTGGTAGCTTGGAAGGATATAACGCATAAAAATTATAATACTGTGGATAAGCAGGGTCATCACTGCAGCAGATTTTGTCAGGAGGTTGGTGTCAAATGAATGGCATAACTCTGTGACAGAATCACTTGCGAAGCAAAGAAAACAGAGGCAGTCTCTTCAGAACAAAGCAGCCCGCATGATTGGCACCCCATCCACCACCTTAAACATTCACTCCCTTCACCACCAGCACACTGTGGCTGCAGTGTGTACCATCCACAGGATGCACTACAGCAACTCGCCAAGGCTTCTTCGACAGCGTCTCCCAAACCCGCAACCCCTACCACCTAGAAGGACAAGGGCAGCAGGCACATGAGAACAACACCACCTGCACGTTCCCCTCCAAGTCACACACCATCCCAACTTGGAAATATATCGCCGTTCCTTCATCGTCACTGGGTCAAAATCCTGGAACTCCCTACCTAACAACCTTCACCACACGGAATGCAATGGTTCAAGAAGGCGGCTCCCCACCACCTTCTCAAGGGCAATTAGGGATGGGCAATAAATGCTGGCCTTGCCAGCGATGCCCACATCCCATGAACGAATAAAAAAAAAAATCCCCACCTAGGTCTAAAGGCTTAGTTCTTGAGATGAGAAAATGTGGGCCTGAATGATAGAAGTGCAATCGCACCTGACTTTGTTTCCTCTGCAGAAAGTCCTCTTGCTTCTGCGAATCCATCACTGTTATTGGGATACCCAGTGGAATTTCTGTGCTGAATATTATGGTTGCTGCTAATGAAGCAACTGCTGTCAGCAACAGTGATGTAGGAAAAGGAGTGTTTCAATGCAAAAATGCAGCAGCATACAGCAGCGGTAAGTAATGCACCAAAGATAATGCAGATACAGCTACAAAACGAGAACTTGATTAAAACGAGAACAAATTAAACTGTCAATTACACATTAAAAGAATCAAACTTCTAAAGGCCAGAGAAGAAAATCCCAGCAGCACTCATTTTAAACAGGTGAGCAGTGCTGAAAGAGTGAACATGGGACTGAGATAGCTGATTTCAATGTCGGACCAATTTGTATATGATTGACTAAAATGAAGATCACGCAAACACTTTGTGAGGCCTCCAAAAAGTTGCAAGTATTGCTTCTGCTCAATTTGGTACAGTGTGAGTCAGGTGCTTAGGCCACATTCCCAGAATGCAAGGATGGGCTCTGTAAGCACATCATTGCTGAATCAGCCCTTATATTCCAAGCTAATCTAATAGAGATATTTTATTGCTCAGTCTTGTGAGGAACGTATCATCATTACCTGTGTTTTTGGAGGTGTACTGGTAACACAATCTCAGCTTCAGCTTTGAAAGTCTCAAGGCCAGAAATTTTGAACATGCCAGACTCAAGCTGAAGCTGAAGTAAACCTTAAGCATTATCCATATAGGTAGAAGATTAGCACAGTTAATATTGGGTGAGAAAGGGATTGGGTGGGGGTGAAACTAAACACTTTGGGAGTTTCACTGTGTGGGCAATTGGAGAATTTCCCCATCTACTCTCACATAAATGATTACTCAGAGGTCATTTTCCTGAAATCAGTAGGAACCCCTGGGTTTCAGGAAGTTGAAACAGTTGTATAAATTCCACAGGCTGCTTTCTGCTGGCTCACTCATTATTCTTTTTAAAATCTTTCACTGCAAAACTTCATAAAATTCCTGTGTTTCAGAGGAAATTATGTTACAATGCACAAATGCTACAACAGCAGGATTCGTGGGTAGATTTGTGGATTTTCAAAACTCTGGGGTAAATTTTAGCCTTTAGGACTTCCAGCAAAGAGTTCTCTGTGCCTAAAAGGATAAATTCAATGCTCCTGCACTTGATGAGACAGTGGGTCAGAGAATCAAGGTTACAGTGCTGCATACATCATGGGGCATGCGCCTGAATTCCCAACATGTTCTCTTGGCACATAAAGCTGTGCACCAGGAATGCTAAAGACAAATAGCGTGAATTTCCTTGGGGTTTCTTCCTTTCTGCCACCGTAACTTTGGCGGAAGTTCGGCGGAGATCCTGTTTGTACCTGTAAGCGGGCCTTCTGCCAAACGTGGCCAAAATCAGGGCAGTAAGGCAGGAGAAGCCCCCGGAGAAACTCACGGCCAAAATTTGTCCTTTTTTGCCCATCAAGGTGAGGGTGTTAATGCCAGCGAGTATGATGTTTCCATTCTGAACTCCGGAGGGTCGTTGCCATGGGCGCTCGTATGCCATAACTTCGGTGGAAGAGCTGTGGACATCCTGAAAAATGTGTCAACATCATCCACACAGTTTTTACAGGATTTCCGCAGCTCTTCTGCCAAATTTATGGCAGGCAAGTGGGAAAACCCCTGCGGAATTTCACTTCCCTTCGCCCAGTGCCAGCATTAAATAAACATCCATGTCAGGTATAACATAACCAGAAACCACTCCAGCTCCTTTTCACTCTCCCAGCCTCAGTGCAACACTAACTCCTGAGCAAAGGTGAATGTTTTTCATTTTCCACATGGTCTGCTTGAGTGAGATTGCCAATTCAGGGCCAATTTCAGGAAATTTGGTGTTACAAGCCTGCACCCACAATTAACTGAGTTCAGACTGCTCAGACTCAATTCTCTTAGTTGTCAGACAAGGCTAAGTGTTAGTATTCTTGCCTCTGAGTTGGAAGGTTGTGGGTTCAAGCCACACTGCACAGACTTGAGCGCATAATCTAAGCCAACACTTTAGTGCAGTGCTGGAGGACTGTTGGAGGTGCCATTTTTCCAATGAGACGTTAAACCAGGGCCCCATCTTCCCTCTCAGCTGGATATAAAAGATCCCACAGCACTTTTTGAAAAAGAGCAGGAGAATTGTCCTCGCTGATATTTATCCCTCAACCAACACCACCAAAAACACATCACGGGGGCAGAAAAGTGGCAAATGGAATTCAATCCAGAGAAGTGTAAGGTAATGCATTTGGGGAGGGCAAACAAGGCAAGGAAATACAGAATAAATGGTAGGATACTGAGAGGTGTAGAGGAACAGAGGGACCTTGGAATGCATGGCCACAGAGCCCTGAAGGTAGCAGGACAGGTAGATAATGTGGTTAAGAAGGCATACGGGATACTTTCCTTTATTAGCATAGAATATAAGAGCAGAGAGGTTCTGCTCGAACTGTATAAAACATTAGTTAGGCAACAGCTAGAGTATTGTGTACAGTTCTGGTCACCACATTACAAGAAAGATGTGATTGCACTAGAGAGGGTACAGAAGAGATTTACAATGATGTTGCCAGGACTGGAGAATTTTAGCTATGAGGAAAGATTGGATAGGCTGTTTTTTTTTTACATAATAGCATAAGAAATAGGAGCAGGAGTAGGCCATATGGCCCCTCAAGCCTGCTGCACCATTCAATAAGTTCATGGCTGAACTTCGACCTCAACTCCACTTTCCCGCCTGATTCCCATATCCCTTGATTCCCCTAGAGTCCAAAAATCTATCTATCTCAGCCTTGAACATATTCAATGAATCAGCATCCACAGCCCTCTGGGGTAGAGAATTCCAAAGATTCACAACCCCCTGTGTGAAGAAATTCCTCCTCATCTCAGTCTTGAATGGCCAACCCCTTATCCTGAGACTATGCCCCCTAGTTCTAGACTCTCCAGCCGGGGAAACAATCTCTCAGCATCTACCCTGTCAAATTCCCTCAAAATCTTATATGTTTCAATGAGATCATCTCTCATTCTTCTAAACTCCAGAGAATGGAGGCCCATTCAACTCAATCACTCCTCATAGGACAACCCTCGCATCCCAGGAATCAATCTAGTGAACCTTTGTTGCACCGCTTCTAAGGCAAGTATATCCTTCCTTAGATAAGGAGACCAAAACTGTACACAGTACTCCAGGTGAGTTCTCATCAAAGCTCTGTACAATCGTAGTAAGACTTCCTTACTCTTGTTTTCTTTGGAACAGAGGAGGCTGAAGGGAGATTTAATTTTAATTATAAAATGATGAGGGGCCTAGATTGAGTGGATAGGAAGGACCTAGTTCCCTTAGCAGAGAGGTCAATAACCAGGGGGCATAGGTTTAAGGTAATTGGTAGAAGGATTAGAGGGGAGTTGAGGAGAATTTTTTTCATCCAGAGGATGGTAGGAGGGTCTGGGACTCACCGCCTGAAAGAGTGGTAGAGACAGCATTTAAAAAGTAGTTGAATATGCACTTAAAGTGCCGTAACCTACAAGGCTATGGACCAAGAACTGGAAAGTGGGATTAGGCTGAATAGCTCTTTTTTGGCCAGCGCAGAAACGATGGGCAGAATGGCTGTCTTCTGTGCTGTAAATTTCTATGAATCTATGATTATCAGATCATTTTCTCATTGCTGTTTGTGGGACTCTGCTGTGCACAAATTTGGTGTTGTGTTTCCCTACGTTACATTAGTGAACACTTCAAAGACTGTGAAGTACTTTGGGATGCCCCAGGTCACCCCTAGCCATCATTTGCCTTGTAAGGCATGGATGGAAGTTCTGTCTTTACAAGGGTATAAGGAAACGCCCAGTGCAGCTGTTTCTTTGGGCTGAGTTACTCTGCCAGAGTTACTTTGGGAGACCAGTGAAACCCCTGTGGAATCTTACAGGCCATGCAAAAGTATAGCATATTAATCCACAGTCCTACACAGGCCCCTAAAGCTGTATGTAGTTAAGGGAAACAGACTATATTTGAGATACATTGGAGTTCATTTTCTTCTTTCTTGTCACAGGGACTAAATATGAGACAACATCAGTGATATAGCTGATCAGTTTTGAATGACAGTGCAAGCAGAATTAAGATGTTTATTTTCAGTTAAACTTGTGTTTTAAGTGTATATTTTAGTTGTATAAAGTTAATATTACAGTATTAAAGCTTTTTCTGATGTCTGAATAGCTTTATTACTGTAATACTAGTTTTATTTTTATTGTCACAGTGCACATACTGAAAACAAACAAAACCCATGAACTCAGGCAAAAAGAAATCTCCTTGAATCTATCGACAGTTGAAAAGTTAATTCTCCCATTCCTTTTGACAGAGAGAAATTTGGAAAATGGCAGTCTGCTACAGTAGCAAGTGGCTGATAGTTTAAATACAATTTAACAAGCTGTGAAGTATCAATTACTAATTAAAGAAGTCCCACATAACACGAACAAGGCAGTTATTTTGGGTTGCCCCCATTCTCTGGAAGAAAATCAGAGAAAGACAACTTCGACTATCAAGTGGGATGGGACTGGCTGTCAGGAATTAGAACATCTGTTCAATCACCAAGTAAAATCTGGCCACTGTGAAGAACATTAAATATAGAATGAGATTCAGCCTACCAGGCCTGCTGTTGTCAACAGACCATGCACAATTTACACAGAAGTGGCATCTCCCTAATTTTTTTAATGTTCTGAGGATGGTATATCACCACAGATAAAAATCCCAAGAAGAGAAACTGTAAAATTTCTCACTGATCCTCAAAGACGAAAACTCTAGGCTATCACTGTTGCATAACATTCTACGTTATTTAACTCCTGACTAGATACATTTCACAGATGGCACTCCCAAGGACTCAGGAAGCCAGGAACTACAGCTCTTCCACCTTTCACAATAAACAGCAATTCACTGTATACATATGTTTTATGTTTCCTGTACCAATGTACTTTAACTTACATTTTCACACATCAAATGCAAAGTCCATCTACATAATTTGTACAGATGCACTTGAATGGTCCATAAATCGCTGACCTCGCCACAGAGATTTTTGACATCAGTAGATTTTATTTTATATTTTATATTACCTACAGTGATGCATATAGTGGGGTGGGGTGGGGGGGGAGTTAGAAATTGGACCTCATTGCACCTATTTTACGGGCGTAAAATGGATGCAACGGGGCCCAATTTCAGGGACCAGTGTCCTGCAGTCCAAGGATGTTGAAAGACATCCGACCTGAAATTGGGTCAGATGTCTTTCAGACATTTCTGGCAGCTGCCTATAACAGGCATTAAGCCCCTTGTGTATGTAAATGAGCAGTTTAACACTTGTTTTAGGACCCCTCAGGAAATTGGTGTCCCGAGGTTCGGATCAGACCCTGGGCCAGCTCTGCTCAACTTCATCTGACATGGATGTGGCCTAGAAACTAGCCACACGACAACGCAAAATCGTCGAGCAGAAATTGATAGCCAAGTTCTGCACCCATGAGGACGGCCTCAACCGGGATCTTGGGTTCATGTCATGCTACATGTAACCCCACCAGCGGGAAAAAAAAGTTATCTGTTTTTAATACAACTGGACATTCTCTCTCTCTCTCTCTCTGCCTTTCGGGTCTCTTTCTCTCTCTGTCTTTGTAATCTGACCCATTGTGTATTCAGTATACTGGGATGTAATGTTTTCCGTGGCTAACCTGTCTGAACACCAACGACACCTTTGATTGCTGTGATCGTCTCCCAGCCTAATATATGCTATGCGTTTTTAGAACCCCTCACTCACCTGACGAAGGAAGTAAACTCCGAAAGCTTGTGATTTTCAAATAAAACTGTTGGACTATAACCTGGTGTTATAAGATTCCTTACATTTATAGAAAGGGAGGCAGGCACACATATATGGGAGAATCAATTCAATAACTAGTCCTATGCAGCCCTTTGCAGCCAGTCAGAGTATCATCAGCAGAATATGTCAGCTGTTTATGGTCAATGTAAGGGAATGGTGCAAATGTTGGCAACATCTTACAAAAGGGTGAGATAAAATAATTACAATAAATTAATATAAAAAAATACACAAGCATCAAGAGTTTTGCAGAGACAACAGCTGTGACACACAAAATGGTTGGTGGACATGTCCAGCAGCTTAACATGTAACATCGGGACTGCTTTTAGTATTCTGACAATCAAAAGTTAAACACAGGTTGTAGTTGTCTGTAATGGTTGGGAGACTTTTTTGTGTGTAATGTTAACTGACAAAATCTGAGAAAAGTATCCCAGTCCATGATATGATATTTGCCACCTTTCCACTGCAGTCACTGTTGTTTATGATTATGAATGCAATAATGTTAGTGCGCAAGGTTACTGAGACATTTCTAATAAATCAACAGAAATTGCCTGAAAATAAGGTCAAAGGTAGTGCAAAATCTAAGGTTATTTGTAGATGATAATGCGTGCTGCACCAAGAATATTTCGATGATGAAATTGTCAGAGGTAGAATTCAAGGCCTTGATATATACAAAGCTAAAACACTTTGTGCAATCTCATGTTCCAAGGTTGAACAGAAATCAGTCACTGCATTGCATGAATAATAATGGCAGATGTTTTTAATATCGTTTCTTTTCCTGCCTGTCCCCATCTTCTCTGTTTTGTAATTTTCTAAACAACATACTCTGGATAGGCAGGTGAAAAACCAAGAGTATCTACAAGGGCTCTGTCAAAGATGCTTTTGGCCAGATTGTAGAATCATAGAATCATAGATGGGACAGCATTAACAGTCACTTGGACAAGTGTGGATTGATTAGGGAAAGCCAGCACGCATTTGTTAAAGGCAAATTGTGTTTAACTAACGTGATAAGAGTTTTTTGATGAGGTAACAGAGAGGGTAGATGAGGGCAATGCAGTTGATGTGCTGTATATGGACTTTCAAAAGGTGTTTGATAAAGTGCTGCATGGTAGGCTTGTCATCAAGATTGCAGACCGTGGGATAAAGGGGGCAGTAGCAGCAGGGGTACAGAATTGGCTAAGTGACAGAAAACAGAGAGTAGTAGTGAACGGTTGTTTTTCGGACTGGAGGGAGGTGTACAATTACCTAAGTAGGTCAACCGAAGTGAGTACACTTACTCATTCCCCTACACTCCGTCTGCCACATCACCACCCTCACCCCACATCTCTTTCACGGTCAACCTCACTCAACCTGCCACTACCTGTGCTGCAGCCACAGGGCATGCATCACATATGTACAGTAGGAAGCGTAAGGCAAACGTGTCGTGAGCATGAAGGGGATGCACAAGGGTGTTTCAGGGTTTGTCATGGTTTTTACTTATATTCGATTTCTGATCAACTCACATCACATATTATATTGGCACCACTACTGTCACATCTTTGCGAATCTTGTCTGGTTTGTGCAATAATGCCCTTTCCTGAGGATCACAATGAAGACCCACAACTGATGCCACCCATTGTGTCACTGCAGAGTGGGTGTAGGTGTATTTGCAGGGCTCTTTTGTGCAGACGACTGAGAGACGTCGGCGATGTCCCCGGTGGTACCCTGGAAGGATGCGGAGGAGAACTTGTTGAGGGCAGTGGTGACTTTGACAGCGACAGGTAAGAAGATGGTGCTCGGGCCAGCCGGAAGCAGCTCGGCATGAAGGAGGCTGCAGATGTCCACGACTACATGTCGAGTGACTCTGAGCCTCCGTGTGCACTGCTGCTCAGAGAGGTCTAGGAAGCTGAGCCTCAATCTGTGGACCCTGTGGCGAGGGTAGTGCCCTCTGCGACGCATCTCTCTCTGCGGTTGCCCTCCCTCCTGCTGTGCAGGTGGATGTGTCACAGCACTGAGTTGTGGAGCTCCATGTATCAGAGGTGGACGGCGTGGATGGCGAGGCTGGTGAAGCTGTTCGCCCTCCGAGGAATTCATGACTGCAGCTACGGTGGCCCCCATCCGGAAGATGTACATTTGAGGGTACCGCAAGGTAGGTACATGTGTCTGGACCCCGGGGTAAGTGCGCAAGTTGGTGAATTTTATTGTGAGGAGGAGGCCAAACTTTGTCCAAAGTGACAGAGTGGCCTCCTGCAATGAGTGAGGGTCTCCCCCCCACCCCACACCTGTCAAATGGACCTTTGCAGCTGCCACAGGCTGGTGGCTGCAACACGTCCATTTCAACTGGGAGTGTTTTCCCCAGGATGGGAAACAGTCCCAATTGTTTGCAAATTCCCACCCCTCCTAAAATTTCATGTTAATCTCTAAACGACCTGAAATACATTAATGATTACTTTAAGTGGCACCCCGCCGGCTTTAATTGCCGGCGGGAGTCTCACATGCGAGGGCTGCGCGCGCATGTCAGCACATCACTGGGGAACCCGGAAGTGGGTGGGTTGGAGCCAGACGTCAGACCCGCCCCGGGAATCCCCCGATTTTCGCAGCCCTCCCCGCCACGAACGCACCCGCTCGGGGGTGCGAAAATCGAGCCCATAGAGTACAAAAGTAAGGAAGTCATGTTGAACCTTTATAAAACACTGGTTCGGCCACAGCTGAGTATTGTGTCCAGTTCTGGGCACCGCACTTTAGGAAAGATATGAAGGCCTTAGAGAGGATGCAGAAGAGATTTACTAGAATGATACCAGGGATGTGAGACTTTAGTTACGTGGATAGACTGGAGAAACTGGGGTTGTTCTCCTTGGAACAGAGAAAGTTGTGAGGATATTTGAGAGAGGTATTCAAAATCATGAAGGGTCTAGACAGAGTAGATAGAGAGAAACTGTTCCCACTGGCGGAAGGGTCAAGAACCAGAGGACATAGATTTAAGGTGATTGGCAAAAGAACCAAAGGTGACATGAGGAAAACCTTTTTTACGCGGCCTATGGTTAGGATCTGGAATGCACTGCCCAAGGGGGTGGTGGAGGCAGATTCAATCATGGTTTTCAAAAGAGAACTGGATAAGAAGTTGAAAGGAAAAAATCTGCAGGGCTACGGGGATGGGGGGGTGGGGGGAGTGGGAATAGCTGGATTGCTCTTGCATAGAGCCAGCATGGACTCGATGGGCCGAATGGCTTCCTTCCGTGCTGGGATGGGTCGACAGAAACACTCTTGTCTCTTCTCCGGTGAGAACCATCGTGGCTGCTTATCAGTATTGAATCCTTGTTGATTGTGGTACATGGATCAAACATTGTGTCTCCAATAGAAATGTCTCCCCATGATACATATTCTCAATTCATTTCAAGTGGCACTGCAAGCACTTTTGAAATTTACCTTAATGTTTACCAGCAGTGCCAACTATTCCTATAAGCAGATGACTTTTTTGGGGGGTTCCCAATGTACTTCCACTTGCACTTGGGAGCTCATTCTCAGTTTGGGAAATGGCTGTTGCCACCGGAGTCAGATGGCTACAGCGACTTCCTCGAAGAAGAAAAATAGTTTGCAGCCTCCGATTAATTGCATAAAATCCAGCGATGGGAGACCCTTCTCTCCATAAATTGCTGATCACGTTATGCCCCTTTAAACATTTGCTAGTTTTGGTTAACTGTTCCAGTGTTCTTAGTGCCATTGTTCCTGCAGCAACACTAATGACATGAATCTGATCTATGATGTTGCTTGTTATTGCCTCATGTAAATGTGCCCATCTGTATTTGGATGGGTGCTGTTGGCATGCAGCAGAAGAGACACCAGGAAACTAGAAGAGGCTCAAAATAGCTGTGATTCTGGTGTGAGGGCCCCTGCACAGTTTTCCATCTCTGTCTACCCCAGTACTGCCACTGGGCTGGCAGGACGGTAGAGGGGAAATCCTACCTAACAGGTGCCACAGAGTGACAGCTTGCTGATATTTTTTTATTCGTTCATGGGATGTGGGCGTCACTGGCTAGGCCAGCATTTATTGCCCATCCCTAATTGCCCTTGAGAAGGTGGTGGTGAGCCGCCGCCTTGAACCGCTGCAGTCCTTGATTCATCTCCATGATTCCCAATATAACCGGTTCCTAGTCCCATCTCACCATGGAGTATGTGGTGGAATAGATGAGATATACCACTTACAGCAGCTATAGAGTGGCATTGATGAAAGGCTCAAAAGAAGTCTCCGTCCCATTTTGCTCCTGAAATGTGCGTAGTGTCCACAGATTTAGGGGAACAAAAATCAGAAAAAAGTAGTAAATAAACTACAAAAATAATTCAATTGTTGCAACTGAGCCCTGTGCAACAGTCAGTTCTAAATATAGCTTGGGTTTGTTAAAGCTTCATTGAATAATTAACTTCATGCCAAAATTCGTTGATAGGAAACACGTCAATCATCACAGAGGATCAATTTTAAATTGGTATATATAAAGGCTTCAGTCCATTGTCTGCACCATTAGCTCAGACCACCTGAACCTCCTTATAATTTGGGGAATTAAGAGTTCAACAAACAGTCCAGAAAATAACACATGTATCAAATTTAGAGCCGATTTGAACAGTCATCTTCACAGACTTCAGAAAAGTACCTGGGGAATAATTAAAAAGTGTAAAATCTAAATTAAGCATTGTGAGACTTCAAAAAATGACCTCACCACTAGTGTATTGAAATCTATGATTTTCAGTATGTTTATGTGGGTACCAAGCACCAAGGTAAAACACACTGAACACACCTGTACCACACACCTGCACCAATAAAATTTGGGCCCACTAGTACTCTAATGCATGTGACTGTTCATTTGGAATGAGGCACAATAACATAAGTGGGGAGAAATGCTGTTGTAAGGTTGTGGAGAATGGTGGCAATGGTCAAGGTGTGTGCAGATGACTGTTGTGTACTAGATATTACAGGCACTGACCTAAATGTGCCAACTATTAAAGCCTGCCTTAATATTATTGCTGAGTTAGTGTTTGGTTCCGTAGGCATCTCATCTGGCCGCTGATCGGGGTCCTCTTCTGTTACTGACTGGCTGGCTCTCTTCTTTTCCCTGCTCCATACCAATGCTTCTTTGCAGGATGAAGCTATTTAGAGTGCAGCAGTCTATAGTAATCCTGAATATCTTGGCCCAGCTGTACTGCAAGACTCCCCCAATCATTTAATGAATAGGAATCTATGCTTTGACATCCAGATGGTGCTGCTCTAACAAGACCCTAATAGCTGTGCATGCCTCATAGTATCCTTCTTCAGGTCGTATTCTGTAGGTGTCTTAAAGGGTCATGAATTCCAGTGGATTGCCTTGGTTCCCCCAACCTCCATCCATCCAGTTTTCTTAACCCTTGAAAAAATGGCGACATCACTGATTGCCATAAAATAACTAAATCATGACAACCACTAAGGTAGTGGGCACCAATGTGTATGATTTGTACTTATGGCCACATACCAGTGTATATTCATGGAGAAGAATACCTTTATGTTCTTGAAGGGGTGGAGTTGGGGGCAGAGGCCATATGATTACATGCATGCTGTCTATAATGGACTGCACTTCGGGGAATCCATCCTGTGGGCATGCTCCATGGGCACATTCCTTGGCAGATGTTACCAGAGTAATTTTAATTGACTTTCTGATCAATTAAATGGCTGCTTTCTGAGCTTTACTGAAGTAACCTTCAGCTACCAATTCATCAAAAGACACAAGTCAAGGGGCAGGTATTGCAAATGTAGCTCATCATTTAAATGTTCTGCCTTTCAAAATAAATAGCCTTAAAAAAATCTTTGCATTGATTTGCTTTATTTTAAGTTCTATATGGCTTTTTAAAAGTTAGTGTCCTCATTTTTATGTTAAATGCAGAACTGCAGTAGAATGGTTTCCAGTACTGTTTTTATGAAACCTGTGCATTAAGGTGCATTTCACCTCAGTATAATTAAAAGGCTATGAATAGCAATAATAAACTGCACAAACATGCCAAGTGAAGTGACAACAGTGCTGGTTCACTAAACTTAAGATTGTTTATTAGTAACTCATAAAATGTATTAACATGTTTTGCAATCTTTAAACTATAATTAGCTTTAGTCCATACTGACATGCTTGGCTACTGTACTTTACATATTGTAGTCAGCCACACCGAGCTTGCGTTCTATTGAATTATGTGTTAATTATATTAATTGCAGCATCATTAAATTGACAAATATTTTAGAAAATATATTAATGCCTCCACAGGAATAACTCTTGACCCCAGTTCTTGTTCCTGCTCATGTAATGTACTAAATAAAACATTGAATAACATACAATAAGAACAACAAATGTGACTCTTGCCTACCTTTAGTGGTCAAAAACAATTGTGAATGCCAATTAAAAATAAATAGAAATTCCTCAAAACTTGTCAATGGGGTCAAAACAATCAAGGGTTTATATTAGTAGTAATTAAACAACATCAATGCTGTACCAAGGAATTGAAGATTGCAGTCAGTCCCAAACTCTCCATTACCACTGACACCACGAAATTGGTTGAAACACTATCATGTGTCACAGTATCCCCTGACGGTATTCTCAACTGAGAATGACCAAATAACTTTGAACACAGAATTTACCCAATTCAAACAATCTGACTGAATGAGAAGTAAAGTACAAGCTGAGAAGATAGGCCACAGACATGTGAATAGAAGTGTACATGGTGCTGCTGTGACAATTTGCCCCAATCCTACTTTTCTGCAATCTTGGAAAAGGAACAACATTTGAAGTGGCAGAAGGAATATTTTTTACATCATACTAGTCAATCTCCCATGGCATTGCACATGGTGAGTCAAGACTAAGCGTAGTGCTTAGGTGAAGTGAGGGCAGGGGACGTTGGTTAGTGGTTGACATTTAACTGTCCTCTGAAGTGGCCTAGCAAGCCACTCAGTTGTATCAAAAACCGCTACAAAGAATTCAAGAAGAAGCCTCACCACCACCTTCGCAAGCCATGGGATGGGCAATAAATGCCAGCCTTGCCAGCAACACCCATATCCTGAGAATGTATTAAAAAAAATCTAAAGGCCACTGACAGCCAACAGCAGTGCGAACAGATTGGGAGTACTAGAATCTTTCTGAGCAAATATAATCAGAAATCAGAGGAAAAGGTTAGGAGAAGCCCTGGGCAGTGATGGAAAGATGAGTATTTCTGTGTCCTCCATTGTTCGTCCTACTTTTCTATTCATACCCACTTGTGCTGTCATTTTTTCTTCACCCTGCCCTTGCACAGTGACAGGGATGGAACTATCCTGGCATTTGCAACAGCAGTGAAGAAAATAGAGCACTTTCGCCGATCCTAGGATAGACTGATCGCCATGCCACTACCTTCATGGCTGAAAAAAGGAAAACCTGAGAGGGAGCAGTAGGACTTCATGATGAAAGGCATAATCAGTCATGGAGAAAAATGGTGCTGGCAGATAGAGACAGGTAGAAAGTGGGCAGATGGTCAAGGCTTACCTGCCAGGAACGGTTGGAGATAGAGGGCAAGTGAAGATTTCAAAGGGATGAAAGGAGAGGGGATATACTGAAATCATGCAGTGGGTAAAAACATAGAAAGGTTATATAGATGGGGTGTGGATATTATAGACCTGGAATGGGCAACAAGGGATATCACAAACAAGTAGAGGAGATGGGGTGTTCTTCGAGGGAGGATGGAAGAGGTGAAAGGAGGAAATTACCTGTTCTATTGAGCCACATCAGATTTTAAAATGTGAAAACTGTTAGCAATTCTTCAAGAATAACAGATGGCTTTTCACACCTCTAAAATACTGAACTATTGCTGTGGGAAAAAAGTGATAATATGCTATGGAAAGATTAAATATCCATAATCTGGTGATGCACTTTACTTCTCTCTGTTCTCTGTGTTTGAGCGAGACTGTGCGAGAGAGCGAGAATGACAGGAAAATAACTGATGGAGAAAAGCTGGGGTGAAACATGTAGAAGATATTGTCTGACTGATTATAGTCAACTGTTCATTTCTAGCTCTAACATGGAACTGTTGCTATGAACCTTAAGTTTGCAGTGAACTGCTGAAGAAAATAACACTTATCGAGCATTTTTGAGTTTTAAGGGTTAAGCTGAGTGCTGATTAAACTCAGGCAAGGCATTTTTTTTATTGTTAGGAATGACAGCATCTCAAGAATATGAACAGAACAAAAATAGAATAGGAGAAAACATATGAATGAAAATTGCAATCAATGAAAATGAAGTGTAAAGATATGGGAAATATATCTAATATTAATTTTTAGACCTGGTTAGACCAGATTCTGATTAGCTGAATAACATTTAGAAACTTTGAGAAAGTGTGGAATGTCAACTTTAAACACGATTTGTCTTCTTTTTCTATAATTAAAGAACTGATTCTGCACTTAAAGAAAGTCTGTTGGTGTGATATATTGGTTATCTAAAATGATTCAGAAAAATGCACCACCTTTGCATTTCTGTAGTTATAAAATGACAAAATTAATTTTTTAACAAAGAAATATTGATAATTAAAGCTCAAAGTATCACAGTAGAAATTTCTTAACAAGAGGATCTCCATAGTATGTAAAACATTGTCCTCATTAAACAAATACCATTGCAAGTAAATGCTCTGATCTTGACTGGCAATAAGTATCTTCTAAGTGTCCAAAATTAAAAATAATGTCAACCCATCCCTGACAGATTTACATCTGGTGATAAAATTGTATAACCAGCTCATTAAACTCCAACGGGATTGTATGGCAACAACAGGAGATGGTAGAAAATGCATTCATCATGTACTTTCCAGCTCCTGTACTTAGAGGATCACAGTACTTGATTAATTACAGTTAAGCTAAACTCTAGCTATTGCTTTTGTGTAAATTACATAAATCTGCCTATCCAGTGTTGGATACATTGCAACGCCGCCTAATAATTGTGAACATAAATTAAATATCCCAGTCTGGACTACTGATATAAACCATCAGCTTTTCTATTAGAATACATAAGGAAGAAATCTTTAATTGAATGCCATCATGTTCACCAACTGTAAATTTTAAGTCAACAAGTGCTGACCCCCGACCTTCTGTAAAACAAAAAAAAATACATCTAATCTTTATTGTTTTCATTTAGACTATCAACAGGTTGAGCAAAATTCCAGTCTTCCTGAGCGAGACAATTTTTTAATTTTTCAGTTCACAGAGTGTGACACTAATAAAGCCATTGGAATGTTAGCAGTGGCTTATTGCTGTAATATTAATCCTGTACAAGAAAAATAATAATTAAAAAGATTTGTATTAATGACTGTACCTAGAAGCTTTATATCTCAAACTTGCATTTAGCTGTTCCAAATTAAGTATAGTTCCCGGTTATCAGAAATTTCTACTTATATGAGATTGCTAAATGTTGTGAGTGCGAGGTAAGTACAGTTTGAAACTTAATTTACTCTTTTAGCTAAGGTTCCAGTGCATTAATCCTCAGTGTGAAGAGGTTTGTTTTTAATCCATCTGTAGCAGTTTGAGTAGAACGGGCCTATTCTCTCTAGAGTTTAGAAGAATGAGAGGTCATCTCATTGAAACATATAAGATTCTGAAAGGGCTTGACAGGGTAGATGCTGAGAGAATGTTTCCTCTGGCTAGAGAATCTAGTTTCTCATTTCACATCGTTCACCTGACGAAGGGGGAAGCCTCCGAAAGCTTGTGAATTTAAAATAAAATTGCTGGACTATAACTTGGTGTTGTAAAATTGTTTACAATTGTCAACCCCAGTCCATCACCGGCATCTCCACATCATAGAGAATCTAGAACTAGGGAGCATAGTCTCAAGGTAAGGGAACGGCCATTTAGGACAGAGATGAGGAAACATTTCTTCACTCAGAGGGTTGTGAATCTTTGGAATTCTCTACCCCAGAGGCCTGTAGATGCTGAGTCATTGAATATATTCAAGTCTGAGATCAATAGATTTTTGGAATCTAAGGGAATCAAGGGATATGGGGATCGGGCGGGAAAGTGGAATTGAGGTCGAAGATCAGCCATGATCTCATTGAATGGTGGAGCATGCTCAAGGGGCCGAATGGCCTACTTCTGCTCCTATTTCTTATGTTCTTGTGTATATATGCAAGCTATCTCTCTCATACCTCAGGATCACACTTTGGCATCAGATCTTAGTGCACATCTTTTTAAATGCAAAATGTTTTGCCAACACTATACCCCATTGGCTTAAATTTCATATTCATAAAACTGTAACAAATCAGAACTGAACAAGGAATGTACAAATCAAAAGTGAGCAAAGCTGCTGGGGAAAATAGCAATGCGAAGGAAGTAAGCAGCAGAATGCTCTCAATTTTTTTAAACATTAACAATCCTGAACTGACAAGTAGCAGGAAACAATCAATCAAATCACTCCAAAGATTTTGAGAAGTTGCTTTGAACTTCCATGAGCAAAATGGACCACGATTCATTCAGAACCTTTTATAAAAATGTCAAATGAACTATTGAGGGTGCTTCTTGTCCCCTCTAATGGTGGCCTGCCGTCCTTCTGACTGGTATCCCTTGGCGGCATCGCTAAATTTTAGTGGCAGTGGCAGGCTCCCTGTGTATGGAAGGGATCCCGCTGCTAGCTCACCTTGCATCTTTAATGAGGCCTGACCCAAGAAGATCGGTCATGTTCACAGTTAGGTCGGGGCGATAAACTACTTAGGGTATAATTCCTTTCGCTGTTATTTTTCCCAAATGTGCTACTGCACACTTTTCTTAATTATGCTGCCCCTGCCACCTATGTGCCCACTCGGGCAATTTCTTTCCCAAGCAGAAGATCGCAAAAAAGATTGCATACACTCAGAATCAAAGAATCATAGAAATTTATGCACAGAAGAAGGCCATTCGACCCACCGGGTCTGTGCCGGCTGAAAAAGAGCTAGCCAGCCTATTCCCACTTTCCAGCTCTTGGTCCGTAGCCTTGTAGGTTACAGCACTTCAAGTGCATATCCAAGTACTTTTTAAATGAGATGAGGGTTTCTGCCTCTACCACTCTTTCAGGCAGTGAGTTCCAGACCCCCACCACCCTCTGGGTGGAAAAATTTCTCCTCAACTCCCCTCTAATCCTTCTACCAATTACTTTAAATCTATGCCCCTGGTTATTGACCCCACTGCTAAGGGAAATAGGTCCTTCCTATCCACTCTATCTAGGCCCCTCATAATTTTATGCACCTCAATTAAATCTCCCCATAGCCTCCTCTGTTCCAAAGAAAAAATCTCAGCCTATCCAATCGTTCCTCATACAACCCCAGCCTATCCAATCCTTCCTCATAAGACACAAAACAAGAAAAAAAATCTGAACTAAACAGAGGTATAGGTCAGTTGTAAACAAAGCCAACTAGAAAAAACTCTGGCTCCTGCCAGGAGTAGGGTCTATGAAATAAGTAGGTGGGGATGAGCAGCTTGTATATAAGAAAAGTAGCTATACCCTAGGCTTTCAAAAAAGTAAGAAATTGATATTGAGTACCTCAGTAAACGAAAAAAAATACTTTAAATAAACCAATAGGGATGACGTTGGGTTGCCCCAATGTCACTAACAGAAAGGCAACTGCACAAGTGACATGTACAAGAGCCACACACAGATGTTAGAGGTATACAAACAAGAAAGAAAACAGTGGGGAGGAGAGAATTACAGAAAAAGTGAAACAGAAGCAATTCAACAGAAGTCAGATAAAGTGAAACAGGCATCAGGATAAAAAGAAGTGTGTGACAACCATACAGAGGGCACAAGACAAGAGCAGAAGGAAAAAAGGTGGAAGTTAAAGACAAAGAGAACAGAAAAATAATGAGAGTGTGAAAAAGATGGGCTATTGCTGGAAGAGGGATAAAGGGCTAGAAATTCCTGCCCTATTAATAAGCAGAATTAGGGGGAAGGAACCCATTTCTGCCCCTTCCTGTCTTCACTGAGAAATTCTGACTGGGCGTCACTTATTCCAAAGGCATACTTGCTGTACAAGTGGTGTAGGCAGATCGCACAAGTGGCAATCAAACTCAATCAAGGTCAATTACCATTTGGAGAACAGCACAATAGCCTAGGAGGAAGGATCAAGTAAAACATTTTCCTTTTCAACACTTGGGGCAGTCCAAACAATGCCTCCCAACAAAGCAACAGGAGCCACTCTGGAATTCTACCGTCCCCCCTTTTATTCAAATAACCCATTCCTGGGATTTGGGATGGGGTCAGAGATTGTGTTCAATTCTGGGCACCACACTTTAGGGAGGTTGGCAAGGCCTGAGAGAGGGTGCAGAAGAGATTTACTAGAATGGTACTAGGGATGTGGGATTTTGGTTATGTGGAGAGACTGGAGAAGCTGGGGTTGTTCTCCTTAGACCAGAGAAGGTTAAGGGGAGATTTGATAGAGGTTTTCAAAATCACGAATGGTTTTGACAGAGTAAATAAGAAGAAACTGTTTCCAGTGGCAGAAGGGTCGGTAACTAGAGGACACAGATTTAAGATGAAAGAGCCAGAGGTGACATGAGGAAACATTTTTTTATGCAGCGAGGTATAATGATCTGGAACACACTGCCTGAAAAAATAGCAGAAGCAGATTCAATAGTAACTTCAAAAGGGAATTGTATGTATAATTGAAGGAAAAGAATGAAAGGGCTATGGGGGAAGTTCAGGGGAATGAGACTAAGCAGATAGCTCTTTCAAAGAGCTGGCACAGACACAATGGGCTGTACCTACCATGGGACTATGATGATAAGGCAGAAATGTGGACTTTCCATAATTTCTAAGTAATCAATTTTATTGTCTGTGAGCAGTGCCACAGGATATCAATTATTCTATAATACATTGTGTGTGTTCCTATTTGACCCTGAACTGAGCTTCCGATCCCATATCATCTCCAAAACCAAGACTGCTTACATCCACCTCCGTAACATCGTCCATCTCTGCCCCTGCCTCAGCTCATCTGCTGCTGAAGCCCTTATCCATGCCTTTGTTACCTCTAGACTCAACTATTCTAATGGTCTCTTGGCCCGCCTCCCACCTTGCACCCTCCGTAAATTTGAGCTCATTGCAAACTCTGCTGCCTGTATCCTAACTCGCACCAAGTCACGTTCGCCCATCACCCCTGTGCTCGCTGGCCTATATTGACTCCCGGTCCGGTAACGCCTTGTTTTTAAAAATGTCATCCTTGTTTTTAAGTTTTACAATGCATGTGTGTAAATGCATGAAGCGTGGTAAACAAGGTTGGTAAGCTGCAGGTGCAAATAGTCATATAGGATTATGATGTAGTGGCGATAACGGAGACCGAGCCAGAGATCTGCCGCTGGAAACAGTTTCTCATTATTTACTCTGTCAAAACCATTCATGATTTTTAACATTTCTATCAAATCTCCCCTTAACCTTCTCTGTTCTAAGGAGAACAATCCCAACTTCTCCAGTCTCTCCACATAACCGAAGTCCCTCATCCATGGTACCATTCTAGTAAATCTCTTCTGCACCCTCTCTAAGACCTGGACAACCTTCCTAAAGTGTGGTGCCCAGAATTGAACACAATCTCTGACCCCATCCTAAATCCCAGGAATGGGGTCATTTGAATAAAAGGGGGGATGGCAGAATTCCGGAGTAAATATTCCCGGTTACAAGGTGTTCAGGAAAGATAGGGAAGGAAAGAAAGGCGGGGGAGGTGGGTGTGTGGTGGCAGTATTGATTAAGGAGAATATTGCAGTGCTGGAGAGAGGGGATGTCCTGGAAAGGTCAAGGACAGAATCTATTTGGTTAGAGTTAAGAAATTAAGAGGTGCCATTACACTACTGGGTGTATTCTATAGGCCACCAACTAGTGGGAAGGATATAGGGGAGCAAATTTGCAGGGAAATTACAGAGAGGCGCAAAAGCCATAGACTTGTGGTAATGGGGCACTTCAATTATCACAATATAGACTGGAATAGTAATAACATAAGGGGCAAAGAGGGGAAGGAATTTTTGAAGTGTGTTCTGGAGAACTTTCTTGACCAGTACGTTTCCAGACCAATGAGAAAGGAGGCATTGCTGGACTTGGTTTTGGGGAATGAGGCAGACCAAGTGGAGCAAGTGTCAGTGGCGGAACATTTAAGGAACAGCGATCATAATATCATCAATTGGAGGAGGGCCAATTTCAGTGGAATGAGAACAGATCTGGCCTGGGTAAATTGGAATCAAAGATTGGCAGGCAAAACTGTAATTGAACAGTGGGCGGCCTTTAAAGAGGAGATGGTTTGGGTACTGTCTAGGTACATTCCCACGAGGGGGAAAGGTAGGGCAACTAAAGCCAGAACTCCCTGGATGACAAAAGAGATAGAGAGTAAGATGAAGCAGATAAAAGGGGTGTATGACAGATGTCAGGTTGATAGCACAAATGAGAATCAGGCTGAATATAAAAAGTTCAGAGGGGAAGTGAAAAAGGAAATAAGAAGGGCAAAGAGAGAGTATGAGAATAGACTGGCGGCCAACATTTAAGGGAATCCAAAAATCTTCAATAGGCATGTAAACAGTAAAGAGGTAGTCAGAGGAGGGGTGGGGCCGATTAGGGACCAAAAAGGAGATCTACTCATAGAGGCGGAGGGCATGGCCAAGGTACTAAATGAGTACTTTGCATCCGTCTTTACCAAGGAAAAAGATGCTGCCAGAGTCTCAGTAAAGGAAGATGTGGTTGAGATACTGGATGGGCTAATGATTGATAAAGAGGAGATATGGAAAGGCTAGCTGTATTTAAAGTAGATAAGTCACCCGGTCCGGATGGGATGCATCCTAGGTTGCTGAGGGAATCATTGGTGGAAATTGCGGAGGTACTGGCCATAATCTTCCAAACATCTGTAGATACGGGGGTTGTGCCAGAGGACTGGAGAATTGCGAATGTTACACCCTTGTTCAAAAAAGGGTGCAAGGATAAACCCAGCAACTACAAGCCAGTCAGTTTAACCTCAGTGGTGGGGAAACTTTTAGAAATGATAATCCGGGACAGAATTAGCAGTCACTTGGACAAGTGTGGATTGATTAGGGAAAGGCAGCATAGATTTGTTAAAGGCAAATCATGTTTAACTAACCTGATAGAGTTTTTTGATGATGTAACAGAGAGGGTAGATGAGGGCAATGCAGTTGATGTGGCGCATATGGACTTTCAAAAGACGTTTGATAAAGTGCCATATAATAGGCTTGTCATCAAGATTGAAGTCCATGGAATAAAAGGGGCGGTAGCAGCATGGATACAAAATTGGCTAAGTAACAGAAAACAGAGAGTAGTGGTGAACGGTTGGTTGTTTTTCGGACTGGAGGGAGGTGCACAGTGGTGTTCCCCAGGGGTCGGTACTAGGACCACTGCTTTTCTTGATATATATTAATGACTTGGACTTGAGTGTACAGGGCATAATTTCCAAATTTGCAGATAACACAAAACTTGGAAGTGTAGTGAACAGTAAGGAGGATAGTGATAGACTTCAAGAGGATATAAACAGGCTGGTGGCATGTGTGTAAACATGGCAGATGAAATTTAATGCAGTAAATTACGAGGTGATATATTTCGGTAGGAGGAATGAGGAGAGGCAATATAAACTAAAGGGCACAACTCTAAAAGGGGTATATGTACACAAAACGTTGAAGGTGGGAGGGCAGGCTGAGAAAGTGGTTAAAAACACATACAGGATCCTGGGCTTTATAAAGGTTATGATGAACTTTTATAAAACACTGGTTCAACCACGACTGGAATATTGTGTCCAGTTCTGGGCACTGCACTTTAGGAAAGATGTGAAGGCCTTCGAGAGGGTACAGAAGAGATTTACTAGAACGATTCCAAAGATGAGGGACTTTAGTTACGTGGATAGACTGGAGAAGCTGGTGTTGTTCTCCCTGGAACAGGGAAGGTTGACAGCAGATTTGAGAGAGGTATTCAAAATCATGAAGGGTCTAGACAGAGTAGATAGAGAGAAACTGTTCCCAATGGCGGAAGGGTTAAGAACCAGAGGACATAGATTTAAGGTGATTGGCAAAAGAACCAAAGGTGACATGAGGAAAAACTTTTTTACACAGCAAGTGGTTAGGATCTGGAATGCACTGCCCGACGGGGTGGTGGAGGTAGATTCAATCATGGCCTTCAAAAGGGATCTGGATAAGGACTGGAAAGGAAAAAAAATTGCAGAGCTACAGCGATGGGGGAGGAGTGGGAATAGCTGGATTTCTCTGGCAGAGAGCCGGCACGGACTTGATGGGCCAAATGGCCTTCTTCCGTGCTGTAACCTCTCTATGATTCTATCCTTCCTTATCTCTTCCAGCCCTACAACCCTCCGAGATTTTCTTCACTCCACCATTGGTGACCTTGCCTTCAGCTGCCTAGGCCCTAAGCTCTGGAATTCCCTTCCTAAACTTTTCCGCCTCTCTACCTCTCTCTCCTCCTTTAAGACGCTCCTTAAAACCTACATCTTGACCAAGCCTGTCCTAATATCTCCTTATGCGGCTCGGTGTCAAATTTTGTTTGATAATCGCTCCTGTGAAGCGCCTTGGGACAATTTATTACATTAAAGGTGCTATATAGTGCAAGTTGTTGTTATTCATGGTATAACACTCCTGTCCTTTATAAAATAGCATTTCTTCTGACTCACCATCAGCAACACCACCACAAAGCCGCTAGTTTTTTTTTTAAATTGGACAAATAATCTATTTCGGTTCATTTTTTCAATCTTCCACTGAACTAATACTTTAGTTTCTGGTTCTAGGAAAGAGGTTGTGGGATTTTTTTGGTCACAGTTCCTTTTCTGTAATGGAAAAATTATAGTTTAAATTAGAGTCTGACGGTGTCTGCGAAAGGGTACTATACTCCTCTGTGAGGGCATTCACGTAGTATTGTCAAGTTAGCTCATGTACCAGATCACAGGAATAATCCATATTCCATTTTTATCAGTCCAATTCTCCCCTCACTTCCTGGTCTATGCTCAGGATGTTGTTTACATATATCCTCCTTCCTGTTTATCACAGACAGACTGAAAACTAGCACGTGGGGTTAAAGGAGGACAAACAGACAAAATGGGTAAGGTTCTTGATGAGCCCAGCATGGCAAGTTTCTGGTACCAGAACACCAAAAAGATTACATATACAATACAAGCCAGAAAAGACAGATCTTAACTATGCAGAGGGATATGATAGTAGTGAACAAATCAAACCAGAAACAAACTCTGGCCCCTGTCAGGAGCACGATCTAGGAAACAATTAGGTGGGGAGGGGGTGGCTTATATATAGGAAAAGTAGCTATAGAAAAATAAACATATAGCCATTCTTTTACACGACAAAAAATAGCCACTGAGGGTAAGTATTTGGCCCTTCATTTCAGTTTCACTTTACTTTTTGCACATTTATTTTCTGAGGGCTGTAGCTAGAGGGAAAAGATAATTTTTTGGTGCACTTGGAAGATAAAAAAGTGTGATTATTTTCGAATTATATAATGTGCACAGGCAATGATTTTTTTTCCTATCTCACTTGGTGGTTCACAGCTACTAAAGGAGTCTTTACGATCATGTTTAAAGGTCAAATCATTTAACAGAATGTATCCAGCCGACGTCCCTCATGGTAATTTTGTTTTTAAGATACTGCTATTTTAAGATACTGCTTCATTTGACGGAAGGCCATTTTCTCACCTTCTAAGACTTTTCCATCGATCTCTACCACTTTTACGCTCTCATTTCTTGACATCACTTATATACCAGTGGCCCATAGCGAAGCATATTAATGCATATCACTTTATATCATCATATAAAGAGGAAGCTTACCTTTAAATGTACCACATACCTGATGTCTTTCATCAGTTATTGTCCCAACTGGCTGCATGTCAGGCTATCCCGACCTCAGCAAAACAAAGAATAACAGAGCCTGTCTGACCTCCATCTATATTGTAGTGATCATTTGCTCTAATTAAGTAATTCACAGAAAAGACTGGAGAAGCTGGGGTTGTTCTCCTTGGAACAGAGATGATTGCGAGGAAATTTGACGGAGGCATTCAAAATTATGAAGGGTCTAGACAGGGTAGATAGAGAGAAACTCTTCCCATTGGCAGCAGGGTCAAGGACCTGAGGACAAAGATTTAAGGTGATTGGCAATAGAACCAAAGGTGACATAAGGAAAAAACCTTTTTACACAGCAAATGGTTAGGATCTGGAATGCACTGCCCGAGGGGGTGGCGGAGGCAGATTCAATCATGGCCTTCAAAAGGGAACTGGATAAGTACATGAAAGGAAAAAATTTGCAGGACTATGGGGAAAGGGCAGGGGAGTGGGTCTAGCTGGATTGCTCTTGCATAGAGCTGGCGCGGACTCGATGGGCCGAATGGCCTTCTTCCGTGCAGTAACTTTTTTATGATTCTATGATTTCTAAGTACTGCATCCAAGATGACCACAAAGATGTTTTCCTCATTCTTTCTTCTCATAAAATAAAACTTCAACCGATCAGCACTAGCGAACAGTAGGTTGCTCAGTCCCTTCTCCCTCCCATTGCCCTGCAGAAACTATGAGCACAATTGCTCAAGAATTGTCTAATACCTCAAGCTTTTTGCAGTATTATATTCTGACTGCCATCACAGGGCACAAAATTATTCTTAGTAAGAAGAAATGTTAAAACATAAAAGGATCGACAACCATCATAATATTAATTAAGAGTTAGTCTCATCTTTGAATCAACTGCAGTTGAGCAACCATGATCAACAAATGAAGTAAGAGGCAGTATCAAGTGATACGAAAAGGCTTATGTAAATGCAAGGGAAAGTGGAAATCCAGCGGACCAAGACAGCTATAAAAAGTAACCAAAAGATACAAAGAAAGTAATAAGAGGTGCAAAAAGGGAATATGAAAAAAAACTTGCAAGAGATATCAAAGCTAACAGTAAAAGGTTTTTTATATTAAGGGAAACAGTAATAAGGGGAAATGTGGGACCATTAAAGTTAAATGCAAACGAGACTATAATGAACAATAAGAAAATGGCAGACTTATTAAATGAATACTTTTATTTCACAGTAAAGGAAGCGATCAAAATACCAGTGGTATAAGGGAACCTAAAAATAAGCCAAGCAAGGAACTTATTGGATTTAATATAAGTTTTTTAAAAATGGTAAAGGAGACAATAATAAGACTTCAGATAAACAAATCTTGAGAACCTGATGGTTTCTACCCAAGGGTATTAAAAGAAATAGGTGAGGAAATTGTAAATGAGTTAATCATAATTTTCCAAAGCTCTCTAAATTCTGGATTTGTGCCGTGGAATGGAAAATTGCAAATTTCACTCCATTATTTTAAAAAAGAGAGGGAGGGAGAAACCAGTAAACTGCAGACCTGTCCGTTTAACATCAGTTGTGGAGACGTTACTGGAATCTATCATCAGGGATAGGGTGACCGAGTACTTGGACAAGTATCAGCTTATTAAAGACAGTCAACATGGACTTGTAAAGGGTAGATCATATTTGACTAATCTGGTTGAATTTTGTGAGGTCACTAACATAGTGCATAGGGGAATGTCTATGGATGTTGTCTATATGGACTTCCAGAAGGCATTTGATAAGGTTCCGCACATGAGATTATTAGCAAAAATGAAAGCGCACAGAATTGGAGGTAGACTTGTGACATTGGCTGGGAGGTAGGAGACAGAGAGTAGAGATAAAGGGTATGTACTCTGATTGGTGGGATGTAACAAATGGTGCTCCCCAAGTATCCGTACAGGGGCCTCAGCTTTTTACCATATGTATCAATCACTTGGATGAAGGAATAGGGAGTTATATATCCAAGTTTGCAGATGACACTAAGTTATGGCAACACAGTAAGTAGCTGGGAGCAAGAAGTTACAAAGGGGCATAGACATATTAATTGAGTAGGCAAAACTGTGGTAGGTGGAGTACAATGTTGGGAAGTCATCCACTTTGGATCCAAGGAAGTCAAATCGGAATATTTTCTTAATAGCAAGAGTCTAGGAGTTGTGGAGGATCAAAGGGATTTAAATGTTCATGTATGCAAACCATTAAAAGCTGGTGTACAGGTACAAAAGGTAATCAAAAAAGCTAATGTAATATTGACCTTTATCTCTAGAGGGCTGAAATACAAAGGGTAGAACATTACGTTTTAGAGTCTTGGTCAGACCCCACCTGGGGTACTGCATTGAGTTTTGGGCACCAATCCTCAGGAAAGATATATTGGCCTTGGAGGGGGTACAGCATAGACTCACTGGAATGATATCAGGGCTTAAGGAGTTAAATTATGAGGGCAGGTTGCATAAACTTGGCTTGATTTTCTTGAGTTTAGAAGGCTGCGGGGTGATCTAATTGAGGTGTTTAAAATGATAAAGGGATTCGATAGGGTAGATACAGAGAAACTATTTCTAGAGTGAAAATAGTTTCTGAAATAGTGAGGGAATCCAGAACAAGGGGGCATAATTTTAAAATTAGAGCTAGGCCATTCAGGATTGAAATCAGGAAATACTTTCATATAAAGGGTAGTGGAAATCTGGAACTCTCTCCCCAAAAGGTGCGGTTGTTGGGTCAATTGAAATTTTCAAGACTAAGATCGCTAGATTTTTGTTAGGTAAGGTTATCAAGGGATATAAATCATAGGCAAGTAAATGGAGTTGAGGCACAGATCAACCATAATCTGATTGAGGGGATGAATGGCCCATTCCTGTTCCTGAGTTCCATTAAAATTGATATCAGTTTTAAGGCAGTACGTGGGAGAAGACAGCCTACCCAGGTATAAACTAACACAAATTATGCCCATCTATTCACCTGCAGCATTAAGAGACATTTATTGCCACTTTCATGGACCTGATAGCACTGTCAGTCCATTCTCTCAGTTAAAGAAAGGATTCATGGTAGTGGCATAGTTTTCGGACCAATATTTCTCCTGTCGAGCTCTATTTGCAAATTCAGATTGTTTTAGTCCTGCAACTCTAGCTCCTGCCTATGTGATTGGGAGAAAGTGACACTACAGATCGTATCAACTTAGATATAAGTTGATAAGTAGAATTAGAGCACTGTCAGAAAAATATAGATCTCTTAGGGAATATTAAGATGTTTATAAAACAAAATACTACATAATAATGTTATATAATCACGAACAGTTGTATTGGAGAAGAATATTTTTTAAGATGAGGAAAGGGTGAGCCCATCATTAGGACACAGAGAATCATTCAGAAAGAAAGTGAAGCTTTGATTGTAGCTTTGTACAAAGTGAAAGAGTTGGACTAAAAAGCACAAGCATTTATTCTAAAAATGTATCTGCTGTGGTCAGTATAAGATTACAACATTATATAAGGATAAACATATACAAAATGGACTACAGAATATATAATAAGGCACGTTTCTATTCCTTCTATAGAAAATGAAAACCAACTTAATGACTGTTAATCAGGCCATTAACAGCCACTAATTCTCAAAGTGTACCATAGGAACCTTTGGTTCAACCCATGTAGCTCAGATATTCAGTCAATTCTGACAAACTAGATAAAGTGTAATGTATCATTTTGCTTCCAACGCACAAGAACGTATTTGCATAAATAAATAATTCTTTCACATACACAACACAATTCAGAGCCCATCACAGGTGTTTTATAACAGAAAATATGGAACATTATATTGGACTAAAAGAGACATAACTAAGCAATATGGATGCAATTTTCAAAGCCATAGATACCTCACCTTCAACCATACCACCTGTAAATGAGCTCTTTGAAAATTTGAATATTTGCCAACTTTAAACTTGGTAAAGTACTAAAATAATAGTAACTTTCATTTTTTGAAGCTCTGTAAATCAGATTGCAGCCAAATTTGGGCCCTGCACAATATTATAACTAAATGCAGTCTTCAAATGCAATCATCTACAGAGTAATAGCATAAATGATCTCCAGTAAATCAAATCAAGTTCCAGTAACTTAAAGCCGGAGAGTGGGTATTGGACAGTATATGAACTATCTGAGTTAATATTGTTGATCAGAACACATGTCATGTGTTTTCCGACTAATATCTTATATTCATGGCAACTGCAATGAAGAGGAAGCCTGTATGCCTCTCATTGCCCTTTTTAGCAACAGGCCTAGGCTTGAATAAAATATTTGGTCTTGCAGCTGAATACATTTTAAATAGTGCCTTGAAGATAACTATGTTGTTAGCACACTATAAAGATCCTTGTCAGTAGGTACTAGAAAACCAAATCAAGTTGATTATGGTTGGTTTTAGGGCTACGGAGACAGCTTGGCTATTGTGTTTTATGTCACATTGATTTCTAACCCAAAAAATTAAATTAGACCTCTATGTGTTACCGCATGACTTGTAACCTAATAAAATATATGTAGCATGCGTTCCTCACAGTTTCTATCCCATACTTCACAATGTACTGACCTGATTTCAGTAGTGATTCATTTAAGCCTTGAAGCTAAGGCCGATGAACCAACAAAATATTTAGAAAGCATGTCCATTCTTATAAACTTGTACTCTTTCATTTACGTATGGCTTGTGCCAGAGGAGGGATTGGTCAGAAATAATAAGCCTGTGTGTAAAATGTTGCAAACATATCCTGATTCCTATTGACCTCACTGTTCTTCACTTACCATTAAACATGCACTTACCATGTCCCCAGTGTTGATGCCAAGGCAATGTAGTTGCAAATGGATCAAAGCCTCTGCTTAGGCTGGTGAACCTTCTTGCATGTGCAAACTGCTTCTTGATAGGAACTTCTGCATTGTAGTCGGTTCTTTTTCTCTCTAGAATAACTTTAGTGCAAAATAAGAAAACCACTAAACACAAGAACATGAAAGTTGTACATGTTACTTCAGCAGTTGCACTTCTCTATCTGCAAACCCTCAGCTAAATACAGTCCCATGCTTAAAATTGTCCTTCATACAGTAGCTAATGTTTCTTTTTAATTGAATATGATAGAAGCTATTCATTGTATTTGCATTAATAGACTTAAAATAGATTCAGAAACACTGGGGGTGAAATTTATCTGGGCAGTAGCACAATAGATTGGAAAAGAAAACCGGGCAAGGTAGAAAAAGGGCTGTAGATTCGTTATCGCCCACTTTGCACTACGGCCCAAGACCAATTTAACTCCCATTGTCACAGTGTGAATATGGGCCTTCATGTCACATGTGAAATTACAGATGTAAAATCATTTTTTTCTAATTCTACTTTATAGCATAGAGCTTTAGAAATTGATAATTTTTTTACACCTGGTCCATGAAAATTCATTGAATACATAATAAGTTAAATTACATTTTTTCCTGTGAAAATGGCATACCACACAACAGGCTAATCACAACATAGGGATTATGCCATGTGATTCGAGGTTATTTAAAGACCTCAGTATCAGAACCTTTTCAAAAATCAAGCTGCTGCACAGAATTATAACTAACGTCGCCATCCTTTCCCTTCAACATCCTTTACAACAGTGACTACACTCCAAAAGTACTTAATTGGCTGTAAAGCGCTTTGTGACGTCCTGAGGTTGTGAAAGGCAAGATATAAATGCAACATCTTTCTTTCTACCTTTCTTTTGTTTGAGGAGATAAAATTGAAGTCAATGGAAAAGAAAATCAGGCTGATTATAAACAAAATGCCGATTCGCTATCGCCCGTTATGCGCTTCATCTGCATTAATCCCACAGAGTGAGAGGGTTGAGTTAACATCAGTCATGTTCACAGGGTACTTCTGCAGGAATTCTCTTCCCTCTGTGTATACTAACTCTTGCATTATCTGACTCAGTAACTCCTCCAAGAAATTTCAAGCTCACGCCATCAATATTCACTGTTTAAATAAAAGATATTTAACAATAAAAGATGGACAACTATCAGAAGAAATATGGGGTTGGCCTTAACTCACTCGGCAGAAGCTGGGCAGGTAGAGAGTTAAAACAGAGCAGGTTAATTACCCGATCATAATTCGCCTCTTTCCCGCCATCTGCGATCTTAACATGTAGGGTTCTGCAGATGGCTGAGGTGCACGTCTACAGTAGGTGGGGGCCTCATGAACTTATGTAAATCGTGGTCTTATTACATCAATAGGGCCCCAATTGCATTTTAACCTGGGCCTGAGCTGGGAAGCAGCTGCAGCTTTCCTGCTGGATGAAAGCAGATCGGCAGTTGTCAGTAAGGACAAAGAGGCCCTCCAAAGTAAGTGAAAAACTTTCCTTTGTGCGGCCAAGAGGAACAGAAGTGTCGCCCAAACTTCCTCTCCCGCTTGCCTATTTCCACTCCTCTCGGGTGGGCAGTTGACTCCAGATGAGGTCCAGGAATTAAAATACCCCGGGTCACAAACGGGGACCAACGAATGTATTTTGCATTCATTCTGCCTCCACCCCCCCGCCTGCCTAAAACCCACTGGGGAGATAAAATTAACCTCCATAAGGTTAGGAAAGGTTATCATCATTCTGTGCAACTGATTGGTTTTAGATAGGTATATTGGTTTTAGATAGGTATATTGGTTTTAGATAGGTACATTGATTGGTTTTCGACAGGTATATTGATTGGTTTTCGACAGGTATATTGATGTTGAGTTTATTTCACGGTAAAAGCTTCCATTTTTCAGGAATGCATTAGATAATAATTGGCAACTATGTTGATGCAAAGCTGAGTCCAAATGGCACAACCTTTAATTAAAGTTCATGAGTTGTTTATTGCCAAAACCACAAGAGGGTATTGTTATTTTACCGTAGGTTAGTAAAAGTTGATAAAAATAACATTTTATTTTACAAATGAATATTGTACATGAAGGAAAACTGGAAGGTATGCTAGAATTTATGAAATATGCTGAATCTTAAAGCTGACAGATTTTTGTTAATTCTGAAGGAGTCCAGGGTGCAGCAGGAAGAGTTCATTGTGGTTCTTACTACAGTGCAGTAGGATATGGGTCCATGGCCGAAATTCTTTGATTACAAATTTTGATTAAAGAGTTTTTGATCTTGCCCATAGTATCAGATGCCAAACAAAATGCAAAACACTTCCACACAGGGAAGAAGGGAGAAGCAGAGGTCAAGTAGGGATAATAGGTCTGTACTTGAATTGGAAGGAAGTGACTAGTGGTGTACCACAAGGATCTGAGCTGGGGCCTCAACTATTCACTATATTTATTAATGACTTAGATAACACAACAGAGAGCCATATTTCCAAATTTGCCGATCACACAAAGATTGGTGGCATAGTAAGTAGTGCAGATGAAAGCATAGTATCATAGAATCATAAAAAATTTACAGCACAGAAGGAGACCATTCGGCCCATCGTGTCTGCGCCAGCCAAAAATGAGCCACCCAGCCTAATCCCACTTTCCAGCACTTGGTCCGTATCCTTTTAGGTCACGGCACTTCAGGTGCATATCCAGGTACTTTTTAAACGTGATGAGGGTTTCTGCCTCTACCACCCTTTCTGGCAATGAGTTCCAGACCCCCCACCCTCTGGGTAAAAAAATTTTTCATCAGCTCCCCTCTAATCCTTCTACCAATCGCTTTAAATCTATGCCCTCTGGTTATTGACCTCCCTGCTAAAGGAAATAGGCCCTTCCTGTCCACTGTATCTAGGCCCCTCATAATTTTGTACACCTCAATTAAATCACCTCCTCTGTTCCAAAGAAAACAACCACAGCCTATCCAATCTTTCCTCACAGCTAAAATTCTGTAGTCCTGGCAACAGCCTCGTAAATCTCCTCTGTACCCTCTCTAGTGCAATTACATCCTTCCTGTAATGTGGTGACCAGAACTGTATGCAGTACTCAAGCTGTGGCCTAACTAGTGTTTTATACAGTTCCAGCATAACCTCCCTGCTCTTATACTCTATGCCTCGGCCAATAAAGGAAAGCATTCCGTATGCCTTCTTAACCACCTTATCTACCTGTCCTGCTACCTTCAGGGATCTGTGGACATGCACTCCAAGGTCCCTTTGTTCCTCTACACTTCTCAGTATCCTCTCATTTATTGTGTATTCCCTTGCCTTGTTTGCCCTCCCCAAATGCTTAACCTCACACTTCTCTGGAATAAATTCCATTTGCCACTGGTGGGAGAGTCTAGGACAAAGGGTCATAACCTTAAAATCAGAACCAGGTTATTCAAGAGAGAAGTTCGGAAACATTTCTTCACGTGTAAGGTGGTAGAAGTGTGGAACACTCTCCCACAAAATCTGAGATCAGTAGATTTTTGCTAGCCAAGGGTATTAAGGGATCTGGAGCCAAGGCGGGTAAATGGAGTCAGGCTACAGATCAGCCATGATCTCATTGAATGACAGAACAGGCTCGAGGAGCTGACTGGCCTACTTCTGTTCCTATGTTCCTATAAGTCATTAAGGGAAATTGGACACCTTCCAGGTGTTTGGCATCAAGTGCAGAGCCCAAGGAAAGGAAGGAAAATACATTTCACAAGGGGATAAAAGTGTTTTGATGAAAAGAAAAATCCCAAGACAGTCATTGAGAAAACAGCTGGTTTACCAGTTTCAGACAAGGAACTGTCTCTGATCTCATAGTCACTGGGTAGGATATTGTGGTGATGTGGTTGTTGCATTTTACTACTATACCATGAAGTGGTAAGATGTATGCTTGATCACCACTCTAATGCATTGTTCTTGGGGAAGGAAGGCTCTGGAGAGATGCAATGGGAAAATTGGCAGGGAGGTCTTCGCTATCCTTTTTAGTTCACCTCCTAGTGGCTATCTTAGAGCAGCATTTAGAGAGAGCTGAGAGCAGATTATCCATGAGGTCAGCTTCCTGATGCTATAAAATTTAGAGTATTTTCTCTTGTTCCACTACTACAAAGATAGTTATTCTGTTTATGTTAAAGTTTAATGTAGTTCATTGATTTGAAAGCAAAATGCTAACATCAATAGGGGGAGGGGTGAATCTGTGGAGATCTGTGATCATGTGGCACTGTCAGCATCAACTGACTCACTGAGTGACTCACCAAGCATGTTCCAAGTCTTTGGGAGACCACTAGTGTGTTATCATGATAGACTTCAAATGATAAACACCAAAAGTTTCCGTCAGCCAATCACATAAAACCTCTGATGACAGACGTATGCTTTGTGATGCAATTATTTGAAGCACAATGTCTTCCAAGACAATCTACCAGGTTATCAAATTGAGAAGAGCAGAATGGCATAATTGGCGATGTGCTAATGTCACTCATATAGATCGGCTCTACCAGTAAATTGCATCTCAAACTGATATACAAGAGCAAAGACCACATTTGATAGGTGTGCATTCCAGCAAAAGGTTTGTAGAGCAGTGCTACAGTCACTTCCCACTACCACAACACTCATGTTAACCAGTTGCTGTATCAAAATAGCTCCCTCAGAGTTTTAATAAACAAACTTAGCAATAACCAGTATCATTTTAATTCATATAAGTATGCAAACTATATTTTTTTAATAAAATATATATGGTCATCTCCAGATAAACATATATCTGATCCAAACACAATTCTATTGTAACAAAACACAGTTACCAACCTCAGCATAAAGCATTGCTCAATTATCTGGATTGGAGCGATTAACATACTTGACAGTCAATTCCATGCTAAGTTTCCCTGGAGGCATTAGCACATATTAAAAGTCATTTTTGATTGATGGAGCTAATGATTTGATTATAAAGATATGGCGTTTTAGCTGCAGTTTATGGAATCTCTGGTCCAAACATAATCTTGATCCAAGCATAATATTTTTTCGTAAGACAGTTGTGTGTTTATCGGTGTTAACCTATTTGTCAGGAGTGTATAAAAAAAAATTTTTTTCTGTATTCTGATTAAAATCAAAAGTCTGCCAAACCACATCAGATATAAGGGTTGATTTTACAACTGGCCCTCCCGACTCTCTGAACTCCTTCCTCAAATTCCTGAAGCTCCAAACTGGGAGCACAAATATAATCTATACGTATATATTCATCTTTCATGGAATTTACATTGTACAGTTTTTCAAAATTGGCAGTTCAGATACTGCAATAACATCACTGGACCTTTATTTTGGTATGGGGAGCATCCCAAATTATATGGGGAGTTCTTGCCTTCACAAGCCAAAAACAAATCAACCCTAATTTTACAGGGTCCCATTGCAATGAAAAGGAACCCATTGAAGTCAATGGAGAGTAAAATCAGGTGCAGTGTAAAACGAACATCCCACTCAGTGCTATCCCATTCCCGCTAGGCGGGTTAAGTTAAAATCAGGGCTTAAGAATCCCTGTAACACTGCTTCAATGGCCTTGATAGTATCCCCTCCCCACCTAGGGTGGTAGAGGGTTGAGGGGTGGTTAAAGTCTCAACACGCCGCACATGCAGTCACTAACTTTTTTATGGCAGGAGGAGCAGGAGTGCTCCCCAGGCCGCTCAAGGAAGCCTTCGGTCACCCGCTGCCGATCACGGCTTCTCTCTTCCCTCCAGCCCGACCTTCCCGCCCCCCTGCCGTCGCCAGCGACCGTCCCCAACGGTCCCTGGTTGCAGCCTCCTGCCGCTGGTTTTCCCTCCCGGCCACCGGCCAGGCTATCAATTTGGCCGGCTGCCAGGTGGGAAATGGAACAAAAAATTGATAATGAGATCCTGCCGTTACGTTTGGCAGGACATCCGCGTCCCCAGCC
Organism: Heptranchias perlo; assembly: GCF_035084215.1. Lineage (NCBI taxonomy): Eukaryota > Metazoa > Chordata > Chondrichthyes > Hexanchiformes > Hexanchidae > Heptranchias > Heptranchias perlo. Next base: position 82,751,597 of record NC_090326.1, read on the forward strand.
TCCCCACCTCCCAATAAATATTGGGGCCAACATTTGTGTATTAGAAAATGTTTAATTCGGCTTACTATTTGTTATAACGCTTTCTTTATATGCACCAAAGCATAAAAACTGTGATTAAAATAAGTAGCACCAGAGTACAATTTTTTTAAGCCTAGAGATTTCTATTTGTTATAGTATGTAGACACTTAACACAATCCTCTGACATTCCTCTAACCACTACTTTAACAAAAGTATTAACTCATTTATTTTAAATACGTTAGTGCCTCAAATAGCAGGCAGAGGATTGTCATACGAACACATTATGCATTCATATAGTAATGCTGCAAACAATAACTCTCCATTTTTAACTCACAGTGAGCTTGATATTCACATTACACCATGTCATATCATTCCCTATCAGCTTTGCACCACTCTATTTCATTAGGCTGCTCTATAAAGTATAAACAAATTAACGTGAAAAATCCTCAAACATCTTGGACACACTGTATAAATATAACCTTCCATGGGATTGGGGAAATTGCGTACTTATTAATCTGGTCTGCAGAAACCACTCATGACTTTGTTGCTTACTGGTTAGGACAACAAGTTTGGGCTGCACAAAATTGACATTTATGAGCCAACATGTCTAAGGTATCTATAGTATTGTTTATCACCATATTTGTCATATGGTGATAAACAATATCATTTAACAGGCATTTAATTGCAATCCTGTCACTATGCTTTGTAAATATAGTGCTTCTATAACATGGGGGAAAAATTGGTTCACATCACGCTCATTTGTAGGATGTAAATTGGGTGCAAAGCATGCCAATTTAACAGTGGGAAGGCCTGTATCCAATCTGCATAGGTGTTGATCCCATTCATGAAACCCATTTTTAAGGCTTCCCAAGCGGACACCTGGAAAGGCCCCTTGAATATATTAATTAGGGCCTAACCTTTGCTGACCCCTTGGAGAAATTAGTTCCTGATGAGCGGGGCAGGTGTCGGGCTCACGATTCTTCAGCATCCCCACGACAGCCAACTAAAGTAAATATGGAAAATCTTTTTTTCAAAAACCCTTCCTGTGGAGCCAGGAGTAGCAGGAGTGCTCTGCTAACTCCATAGGTGTCACAATCGCCCTCCCCCTTGCAGTTTGCTCCAACCCCCCTCCCGGGACTTACATGAGAGCTGCTTAAGGTGAGGCAGGCGGCCCTAAATTGGATTCTCCCATCGGGTGAGCTGCCTGTGAAGGTATGACCAGAGCGGCAGCTTGCCTTGAGTACGCAGATGAGGCTACATACCTTTTGCTCCCATGTCATAGCGTGCTAGCCACATAACTTTTTAAAAAATCATTTCTTACAGAAAAACTGACAAAGAGCAGCCATCATAGATACCCAGCAAGCTCAACAGAGCACACAACCCCACCAAACTCAGATAAACCAAGCCCACCTCTCAGAATCCTTCTCCACGAGCCTACAACTTGACTTTCAACAAGCCTGATCTGGTGGATGAAGGAAAAGGGGATGCAGAGATGTGGGAACAGGATAAATGTGATCAGAACTATTTGCTCGCTTGGAAGGTAAACACTAAAATAGACTAGTTGTGCCGAATGGTCTGTTTCCATGTTGTAATTTCTATGTATTTCTATTTACAACAGAGGTCTATATGTGCCTTTTATTTGCATATGAATGTAATCAGCGCAATATTCAAATTTTAAGTAGGCAAAATCAGGACCATGGATTTATTTACGTAACTGCAGTAAGTTATACAAAATGCATTCATTTATGTATTTGATTATTTTTTAAAATTTTCTCAGTAGGAGATCCATTAGTATTATAAAGAATAATAACAACTGGCAGTGAGTTTAAGGCAGTAATGCAATTTCAAGGCCCTAATAAACCACTCAAACTTTGCTCCCACAGTTTGTCACAACACTAGTGGCACTCAATTGAATTATTGCCTTGTAACTCCTATCAATTATCCTATACATGTACAATGCTTGGTGATGGCAAGAAATTATTGGAATTTCATTACAATTTCACACTGGTGCTGCAAGATCACCATTTGATTATCTCACCACTTTCCAAAATTTCTATCATCTGTATTGTACTACAGCTAATAAGGTATATACCTTGTACAATTATGACAAATGATAGTGATGATGAGGGACAAGTGGGGAGCAATAATTGATGGGAAAATAATGGTGGTTGTGGGGTTCATTTAATTAAGGATTGGACAAATCTAAAAGAAAAAATGTCTTAGTGATTTCCCTGTTCATAAATAAGCAGAGGATAACTTTTATTTGAAGAGTGAGAAATAGATAAACTAGTCTCCAGGAAAATTAAGCAATTCTGTGTGGCATATCCAATCATGCAGATGGACAATTTAAATGCTCTGCTAAAGGTGGAGCTATGTGTAAGTTCTTTCTTTATTTTTTGCATTATCAGTGTCAGTGGAATTAATCCTTTCCGTATCAATTTTGACTGGAAGAAAATAAAAATTAAAAGGGTTGATTTTTTTGGGACATCCCAACACTATGGCTGGGAATTTTTTTGGAAATGCTCCCGGTCCGCCACCGTAACTTTGCCGGACATACGGCCGAGTTCCGGTGAAGTTATGATGGCTGGGCAGGATCAGCTCCAAAGAAATTCCCAAACAATGAATGAGAAATGTTCTTAACCTTTGACTTTCTGCTTTTTTTTAAATGGCATGGAGGAAACACTGTCGGGTAGAAATTGGTCCTAGTTGTGGCCACTTTCCAGACGGAAAACAGAACAATAATGATCAATTTCACATGCACCTCAATACCACATTGGCATCAAACAATTTTCAGATGGCTGGACGGCCTCGTAAAACAGGAATTAGGCTCCTTGCATATGCTGATAAGGGATTGAATACCTGTTTTAGATCCCCTCCGAGAAATTGGGCTGCCCTGAGCAGAGAAGTTGTCGGATCTGCTCTGCGGAGGATTTCAGGACATGGATCCAGCCTAGGGAACCGGCTGCCATCGTAAACATAGGAACGTGGGAACAGGAGTAGGCCATTCAGCCCCTCGAGCCCACTCCGCCATTTGATAAGATCATGGCTGATCTGTGATCTAACTCCATATACCTGCCTTTGGCCCATATCCCTTAATACCTTTGGTTGCTAAAAAGCTATCTATCTCAGATTTAAATTTAGCAATTCAGCTAGTATCAATTGAGCTAGCATCAATTGCCATTTGTGGAAGAGAGTTCCAAACTTCTACCACCCTTTGTGTGTAGAAATGTTTTCTAATCTCACTCCTGAAAGTGATGTGGAGATGCCGGTGATGGACTGGGGTTGACAATTGTAAACAATTTTACAACACCAAGTTATAGTCCAGCAATTTTATTTTAAATTCACAAGCTTTCGGAGGCTTCCTCCTTCCTCAGGTAAATGAGGAAGCCTCCGAAAGCTTGTGAATTTAAAATAAAATTGCTGGACTATAACTTGGTGTTGTAAAATTGTTTACAATTGTCACTCCTGAAAGGTCTGGCTCTAATTTTTAGACTGTGCCCCCTAGTCCTAGAATCCCCAACCAGTGGAAATAGTTTCTCTCTATCCACCCTATCTGTTCCCATTAATATCTTATAAACTTCGATCAGATCACCCCTTAACCTTCTAAACTCTAGAGAATACAACCCCAATTTGTGTAATCTCTCCTCGTAACTTAACCCTTGAAGTTCTAGTATCATTCTAGTAAACCTACGCTGCACTCCCTCCAAGGCCAATATGTCCTTCCGAAGGTGCGGTGCCCAGAACTGCTCACAATACTCCAGGTGCGGTCGAACCAGGGTTTTGTATAGCTGCAGCATAACTTCTGCCCCCTTGTACTCTAGTCCTCTAGATATAAAGGCCAGCATTCCATTAGCCTTATTGATTATTTTCTGTACCTGTTCAGGACACGTCAATGATCTATGAACCCCTAAGTCCCTTTGGACATCCACTGTTTTTAACTTTTTACCATTTAGAAAGTACCCTGTTCTATCCTTTTTTGGTCCAAAGTGGATGACCTCACATTTTCCTACACTGAATTCCATTTGCCACAGTTTTGCCCATTCACCTAATCTATCAATATCGCTTTAATCTTGTGTCATCGGCAAACTTAGATATGAGACATTCTATGCCTTCATCTAAGTCGTTTAAAATTGAATCTCCTAATTTCTAAATGGCTTGAGGTTCTGTGATGTCACAGAAATGACTGATGAGTAAAACATAATCCTTTGGTTAGGCAGGAAGCACACTTTATACAGATTTCCACAGTGGCAGCATTTGCAAATCAATAAGGAGAGATACCGCACTGATTTCGATTGCAAGGTCTGAATTGAATTTTGTGCTATAGCAATAGTATTTAGAGAGGTCTTTATTATATAAGATGAAAAACCCACTGATCCAAAGTGGCGTATCTAACCTGGAGGTGGGCATGTATCATACATTTTGAGAATACACTTTTTGCAAAATTTTGTAAGAAGAAAATTATGACATTTGCATTAACCATCAAGTTAGATCCTCCTTTACTGTGCGATCTCTTTCCTAGATACAAATTTCTGCCTTTAAGAACAAGCTTGATAAAACAAGATCCACTTAAGACCAATTTTGGCTCATGAATAGATTTTCCACCATTCATTTTAATGGGACTGAAACGTCCAATCTGATTTTTCTCAGTTCTAATTCATAGACTGTGACAGCAGGGAAGATAGGATTATCCAAGTGAGCAATCTGGCTGCTAACTCATAGAACTATAGAATCATAGCATGGTTACAGCGCAGAAGGAGGCCATTCAGCCCATTGAGCCCATGCCTGCTCTTTGTAAGAGCAATCCAGTTAGTTCCATTCTCCCACTCTGCAAATTTTTTCCCTTTATGTATTTATCCAATTCCTTTTTGAAAGCCATGATTGAATCTGCTTCCACCACCCTTTCAGGCGGCGCATTCCAGATCATAACGACTCGCTGCGTAAAAAAGTTTTTCCTCATGTCTACTTTGGTTCTTTTGCTAATCTTAAATCTGTGTCCTCTGATTCTCAACCCTTCCACCAATGGGAACAGTTTCTCTTTATTTACTTTATCTAAACCCTTCATGATTTTGAACACTTCTATCAACTCTCCTCTTAACCGTCTCTGCTCTAAGGAGAACAACCCCAGCTTCTCCAGTCCATCCACGTAACTGAAGTCCCTCATCCCTGGAATCATTCTTGTAAATCTTTTCTGCAACCTTTTGTAAGGCCTTCACATCCTTCTTAAAGTGCAGTGCCCAGAATCGGACATAATACTCCAGTTGTGGTTGAACCAGTGTTTTATAAAGGTTCAACATAACCTCCTTACTTTTGTACTCTATGCCTCTATTTATAAAGCCCAGGATCCCGTATGCTTTTTAACCACTTTCTCAACCTGTCCTACCACCTTCAAAGATTTGTGCACATATACCCCCGGGTCTCTCTGTTCCTGCACACCCTTTAGAAATGTTACTCAGCAAAAAACTCAATCAAGTTAGTTAAACACGATTTGCCTTTAACAAATCTGTGCTGGCTTTCCTTGATTAATCCACACTTGTCCAAGTGACTATCAATTTTGTCCTGGATTATCATTTCTAAAAGCTTCCCCATCACCAGGGTTAAACTGTCTGGCCTGTGGTTGCCGGGTTTAATCCTTAAACTCTTTTTTGAACAAGGGTGTGACATTTGCAATTCTCCAGTCCTCTGGCACCACCTCCATATCTAAGGATGTTTGGAAGATTATGGCCAGCACCTCTGCAATTTCCACCCTTACTTCCCTCTGCAACCTTGGATGCATCCCATCCGGACCGGCTGACTTATCTACTTTAAGTACAGCCAGTCTTTCTAATACCATCTCTTTGTCAATTTTTAGCCCACCAGTATCTCAACTACCTCCTCTTTTACTGTGACTTTGGCAGCATCTTCTTCCTTCATAAAGACAGATGCAAAGTACTCATTTAGTGCCGCAGCCATGCCCTCTGCCTCCATGCGTAGATCTCTTTTTTGGTCCCTAATCAACCCACCCCTCCTCTTACTATCCGTTTACTATTTATATGGCTATAGAAGACTTTTGGATTCCCTTTTATGTTAGCCACAGTCTATTCTCATACTCTCTTTTTGCCCCTCTTATTTCCTTTTCCACTTCTCTGTTCTTTTTATATTCAGCCTGGTTCTCACTTGTGTTATCAACCTGACATCTGTCATATGCCCCTTTTTCGGCTTCATCTTACTCACTAACTCTTTCGTCACCCAGGGAGCTCTAGCTTTGGTTGCCCTACCTTTCCCCCTCGTGGGAATGTACATAGACTGTACCCGAACCATCTCCTCTTTAAAAGCCGCCCATTGTTTTGCCTGCCAATCTTTGATTCCAATTTACCCGGGGCCAGATCCGTTCTCAACCCATTGTCATTGGCCCTCCTCCAATTAAATATTTTTACTCTCGATTGCTCCTTGTGCTTTTCCATAACTAATCTAAACTTTATGATACTATTATCACTGTTCCCTAAATGTTCCTCCACTGACATTTGCTCCACTTGACCCACTTCATTCCCCAGAATGCCTCCTTCCTCTTTGGGCCGGAAACATACTAATCAAGAAAGATCTCCTGAACACACTTCAGAAATTCCTCCCCCTCTTTGCCCTTTACACTATTACTATCCCAGTCTATATTAAGATAGTTGAAGTCTGAACTGTCTAATAGTGCTGTAGCTTTCAGTTACTATGCTGCGTTTATATTCCTCCACAGGAAGGCTTGCAATTTAGAAGCAATTTATCCATATTTATACCAGAGGCTACATTGTTCACAAAAGTATTTTTATTCCTTACATGAGTATGACAGAATGTGCTGCATGCAGTGACAAAAAGACTGAAACTGGGCTCCTCCAGCTGAATTGGTAACAAATTATTGCAGGCAATGCAATTGATTTTCTTTCATTTGCTACTAGAGAGTACCTGAATTCACCTCATAAAATACTTCTTCAAATGGAACCAGAGAAGGAGGCCATTCGGCCCATCATGTCTGTGCTGGCTCTTTGCTAGGACAACTCAAAACTAATCACACTGCCCTGCCATCTCTCCATTGCCTGTTTTTTTTTTCCTTTGCTTCAAATATTTATCCAGTTTGCCCTTAAAAGATGCAATGGTCTCTGCCTCGACCATTGCCTGTGGTGAAGCATTCCATGCTCCAACAACCATCTGCATAGGGGGAAAGTACTTTGTTTATTCTGTGCAAAGCAACTGTTAGGGCAGAAATAGCAGACACATATGGATCCCTTGATTTTCATGCTGCCTGTGTTCACTGGCCCTTAATGTTTCCTAACTCCCTGTCAATCATTGTTATCATTTGAATTTTCTGTTCCTTTCAAGTTATATTTAAAAATAAATTTCCATTTCTTTCTTCCAAAATTGTTTCTTAATTTTTCCTTCTTAGCACCAATCTGTGTGCTACAAAAATAAAAGGAAGTTCTCCAGTGGTGCCCTAACTTTGAGCTACGCAGATGTTGAATGATGGCTGGTGTATGCAACAGACTTACTGGGTGAATTTCCTTGGAGCTTATCCTGCTCTGTCACCCTATCTTTGGTGGAAGTGTGTCGGAAATCCCAAGGAAATTCATTCTGTCTTGCTGCCCTTGAAGCGGAATTTGCCTGTGGTCAATAGCTGGGTGGACAATAGAGCCACTGAGAACGAAACAGACCTTTGCCACACCATCAGTTTTTAAAATGGTAGGAGTTGACACATAAGGCTCAATTTCAGGGGGCAATTGCGGGTGCATTGTGGGTGGGGGGCTCCGAAAATCACGGAAATCTCATTCGGGTTCAGAAGCCGGCTCCAACCCGCCGACTTCCGAGTTTCACATGGAACCCCCTGTGTGCGCGCGGGCAACCCAAAAACGGAAGTCCTGCCAGCAATTAAAGCTGGCGGGATGACAGTTAAAGAGCCAAATGTACCTCATTGAGGTACTTAAGGCACTTTACCTTTGACAGTTGAAGTAATTGTAATGATTTTTAACTTGCCTGGGCTGCTTGCCCACCACTTCTGATTCACGCCTGATTTCACCAGGCGTGAAGGGCCGGATCAGGGAAAAAGATACTAAATAAATTACATAAAACACCATAGAAGAAAGTTAAAACACAAAATGAACCTACCTTTGCACCCTGCTCTGATGTCTGATGTCTCCCTCTCCAATCTACCCCTCTTCACCCCCCTGCCGATGTCCTCCCGATCTCCCCCTCTTCACCCCCCTCCGATGTCCTCCTGATGTCCCCCTTTTCACCCCCCCGATGTCCCCCCGATCTTCCCCTCTCCCACCCCGATCTTCCTCTCTCCCACCCTACCCCAGTCTTCCATTCCAGTGCCGGATGACATCTTGCTCTCTCTCTTTCTCTCCCCACCACCCCGCCTCGCATTGCAGCTCCTGACGGCAGCCAGCCTGTCAATCAGGCTGGCTGCCGGGCGCGAAACCCGGAGAGGACGTTAATCACTATTAATCAACATGTGATTGGTTCGAAATGGTAAGTTTTGTTCATGCGGGTATGCCTTGCGAGCATTTAAACCCCCGCTGCCAACCCACCACCATTGCAAAATCGACCCCATGGTATGTCAGCTACATTTTATTGAAGATAGACTTGGAATAGACCTGTGAAGGACCTTAATATCTTCAGTCTCCGCCACAAACTCCCTTCCCTAGCCATCGACTCCATCCCTCTTCCTGGCCACTGTCTGAGGCTGAACCAGACAGTTCGCAACCTTGGTTTCCTATTTGACCCTGAGATGAGCTTCCAACCACGTATCCACTCCATCACCAAGACCGCCTACTTCCACCTCTGTAACGTTGCCCATCTCTGCCCCGTCTCAGCTCATCTGCTGTTGAAACCAGCATCCATGCCTTTATTGCCTGTAAGCTTGACGATTCCAAAGCTCTCCCGGTCAGCCTCCCAACTTCTACCCTCCATAAACTTGAGCTCATCCAAACCTCTGCTGCCCGTATCCTAACTCGCACCAAGTCCCGTTCTTCCATCACCCCTGTGCTCACTGACCTACATTGGCTCCCAGTCCAGCAACGGCACGATGTTAAAATTCTCACCCTTGTTTTCAAATCCCTCCATGACTTCACCCCTCCCTATCTCTGTAACCTGCTCCAGCCCTACAATCCTCCAAGATCTCTGCGCTCCTCTAATTCTTGCCTCTTGAGCATCCCCAATTTTAATCGCTCCACCATTGGCAGCCGTGCCTTTAGCTGCCTAGGCCCTAAGCTCCTTAAAATCTCTCCGCCTCTCTACCTCTCTCTCCTCCTTTAAGATGTTCCTTAAAACCTACCTCTTTGACCAAACCTTTCGCCACCTATCCTAATATCTCCTTACGCGGCTCAGAATTCTGTTTAACAACGCTCCTGTGAAGGGCCTTGGGACGTTTTACTACGTTAAAGGCAGAATATAAATGCAAGTTGTTGTTGTAGTATCATTGGAGAGTGTCTCACAATTATTGGCAGTAATCAAGAATGCAAAGCTGCAATTGATGACAATATGGGAAGGTCCCAAGGCCAGAATGCTGGATGGGCTGATCACTAGTGAAGAAACTTTTAGTCACTGTAAGGATGTGAAATAAATCATGCAAATGGTGAAATAAATATTCAATTAGAATGTGGGAAACAAATCACAAAGGCTCATCTGGAAAAAGGGAAAGATGAAAAGAAAGAAAGGGACCAGGAAGAAGGGCATAATGGAACAGCAGTTAGAAGAAGGTTCATATTAGAAGGTAGAAGTAAGTATGGGCCCAGTAAAGGAAATCTACCCATATTGCTCAAGGTGAAAGTTAAATACTTACCTTGTATCGTGGTCGATAGAAACTAAAGTAATATATTTTAAATGATGTATCATCTGAAGGTTTACATCTCTGTCAGTGTGCAAGTATGATGTGTACATAGTGGTAATGACAGCCATAGGAAGTTTATGTCTACACAGGTAATGAACTCAAACTCATCAGGGGACTGCATATAAAGTAACAATTCCCACATGACTGCTTGTTATTGTGCTGTGTATTTCATTTTCCTTTTTTTTGTTATTCGTTCAAGGGATGTGGGCATCCCTGGCAAGGCCAGCATCCCTCATTGCCCTCGAGAAGGTGGTGGTGAGCCGCCTCCTTGAACCGCTGCAGTCCGTGTGGTGAAGGTTCTACCACAGTGCTGTTAGGAAGGGAGTTCCAGGATTTTGACCCAGCGACAATGAAGGAAAGGCGATATATTTCCAAGTCGGGATGGTGTGTGACTTGGAGGGGAACATGCAGGTGGTGTTCTTCTCATGTGCCTGCTGCCCTTGTCCTTCTAGGTGGTAGAAGTCGCGGGTTTGCGAGGTGCTGTCGAAGAAGCCTTGGAAAGTTGCTGCAGTGCATCTTGTGGATGGTACACACTGCAGCCACGGTGTGCCGATGTTGAAGGGAGTGAATGTTTAGGGTGGTAGATGGGGTACCAATCAAGCGGGCTGCTTTGTCCTGGATGGTGTTGAGCTTCTTGAGTGTTGTTGGAGCTGCACTCATCCAGGCAAGTGGAGAGTATTCCATCACACTCCTGACTTGTGCCTTGTGGATGGTAGAAAGGCTTTGGGGAGTCAGGAGGTGAGTCACTTGCCGCAGAATACCCCGCCTCTGACCTGCTCTTGTAGCCACAGTATTTATATGGCTGGTCCAGTTAAGTTTCTGGTCAATGGTGACCCCCAGGATGTTGATGGTGAGGGATTCGGCGATGGTAATGCTGTTGCATGTCACAGGGAGGTGGTTAGACTCTCTCTTGTTGGAGATGGTCATTGCATGGCACTTGTCTGGCGCGAATGTTACTTGCCACTTATCAGCCCAAGCCTGGATGTTGTCCAGGTCTTGCTGCATGCAGGCACGGACTGCTTCATTATCTGAGGGGTTGCGAATGGAACTGAACACTGTGCAATCATCAGCGAACATCCCCATTTCTGACCTTATGATGGAGGGAAGGTCATTGATGAAGCAGCTGAAGATGTTGGGCCTAGGACACTGCCCTGAGGAACTCCTGCAGCAATGTCCCGGGGGTTAAATGATTGGCCTCCAACAACCACTACCATCTTCCTTTGTGCTAGGTATGACTCCAGCACTGGAAAGTTTTCCCCGTGATTCCCATTGACTTCAATTTTACTAGGGCTCCTTGGTGCCACACTCGGTCAAATGCTGCCTTGATGTCAAGGGCAGTCACTCTCACCTCACCTCATGTCTGGAATTCAGCTCTTTTGTCCATGTTTGGACCAAGGCTGTAATGAGGTCTGGAGCCGAGTGGTCCTGGCGGAACCCAAACTGAGCATCAGTGAGCGGGTTATTGGTGAGTAAATGCCGCTTGATAGCACTGTCGACGACACCTTCCATCACTTTGCTGATGATTGAGAGTAGACTGATGGGGTCGTAATTGACCAGATTGGATTTGTCCTGCTTTTTGTGGACAAGACATACCTGGGCAATTTTCCACATTGCCAGTGTCGTAGCAGTACTGGAACAGTTTGGCTAGAGGCGCAGTTAGTTCATGAGCACAAGTTTTCAGCACTACAGCCGGGATGTTGTCGGGGCCCATAGCCTTTGTTTTATCCAGTGCACTCAGCCATTTCTTGATATCACGTGGAGTGAATCGAATTGGCTGAAGACTGGCTTCTGTGATGGTGAGGATATCGGGAGGAGGCTGAGTTGGATCATCCACTCGGCATTTCTGGCTGAAGATGGTTGCAAACACTTCAGCCTTGTCTTTTGCAATCACGTGCCGGACTCTGCCATCATTAGGGATGGGGATATTCACAGAGCCTCCTCCTCCCGTTAGTTGTTTAATTGTCCACCACCATTCGTGACTGGATGTGGCAGGACTGCAGAGCTTTGATCTGATCCGTTGGTTGTGGAATCGCTTAGCTCTGTCCATAGCATGTTGCTTCCACTGTTTAGCATGCATGTAGTCCTGTGTTGTAGCTTCACCAGGTTGGCACCTCATTTTTAGGTACGCCTGGTACTGATCCTGGCATGCTCTTCTACACTCCTCATTGAACCAGGGTTGATCCCCTGGCTTGTTGGTAATGGTAGGGTGAGGAATATGCTGGGCCATGAGGTTACAGATTCCGCTTGAATACAGTTCTGCTGCTGCTGATGGCCCACAGCGCCTCATGGATGTCCAGTTTTGAGCTGCTAGATCTGTTCTGAATCTATCCCATTTAGCACGGTGGTAGTACCACACAACACATTGGAAAGTATCCTCAGTGTGAAGACGGGACTTCGTCTCCACAAGGACTGTGCAGTGGTCACTCCTACCAATACTGTCATGGACCGATGCATCTGCGACAGGTAGATTGGTGAGGACGAGGCCAAATAGGTTTTTCCCTCGTGTTGGTTCACTCACCACCTGCTGTAGGCCCAGTCTGGCTGCTCTGTCCTTCAGGACTCGGCTAGCTTGGTCAGTAGTGGTGCTACCGATGGACATTGAAGTCCCCCACTCAGAGTACATTCTGTGCCCTTGCTACCCTCAGTGCTTCCTCCAAGTGGTGCTCAATATGGAGGAGTACTGATTCATCAGCTGAGGGAGGGCGGTTGGTGGTAATCAGCAGAAAGTTTCCTTGCCCATGTTTGACCTGATGCCATGAGATTTCATGGGGTTCGGAGTCAATGTTGAGGACTCCCAGGGCCACTCCCTCCTGACTGCATATCACTGTACCGCCACTTCTGGTCGGTCTGTTCTGGCGGTGGGACAGGACATACCCAGGGATGGTGATGGAAGAGTCTGGGACGTTTCCTGCATGTGCTTTATGTCACTCTCTCAAGCAGATTGTTGTATTATCATGGAAGTGTACTTGGAGAAGATAAAAAAAAATGATAGATAATGGCAATAGTTCTTATGGAGGACAATGGCACCATGTCTTGGATGGCAGCGAATTTCTTCAGGGAGTGCAGTAGCCTTGAAGAATGATATCACTCTCAGAGAGTGTTCATTTCCCCTTTCACTGGACCTGGGAAATCGGCATTTGTCAGGTACTGTGAAGAGGAAGAAGGGACAAAGATTGTTACATCAGGTCTCTGTCCTGCCTACACAGCCCCAGGATCTCACGGGACCTCCCCAGCTTGGGCAAGTGCACCTACACCTGTGGAAGGCACAGGTCCAGTGTTGCTACTATAATGAGGTGGGATGCAGCATTCCTGGCCACCCTGCCTCATCGTCCTGCAGATCCAACATTGGACACCTCAGTGTAAGGCTGCCTGAAGAACTTTGGCAAAGGGCATGACCCCTGCACCATGTGGACTGGAGGGCCCGCAGTAGCATTAGGGCCAGGCTAAAGATTAAACAGGCCAGTTAAAAAAAAAGTCTTTAGAAAGACCCCCTCTAGGATGATTTGAAGAACTTGGAACTTTCTGGCTGCTGGTTTCGAGCAGTAGCCAGAAGAACCAGATCTCAATGGTTAGGAGCACATCTGCAGGCCTCTCAGACCTGCAACTGTGCTAGAAGCCTGCAGCTATGCTTTCATTTCCTCTATGATTTTTAGTCATACAGCCGAGCTAGGAGGTGGGCCTTTGCCTGGGGCTTCCCTGGACCAGGGAAATGACACAGGAGTGGAAAAACATTAGTACAGCAAAGACATTTCTCATAGATGATCACAGGATGGATATGGATCAGGAAGGCCATTTGGTTCATCTTGGCTCATCCATCTAGAAACAACCTGTTGTCTCGCAACACAGCATCCAAGTGCATCCAAGTTTTCGCCTCCACTGGCCCATCAGTAGCCCACTCCACAAATCACTCCTTGTGTGAAGAAGAATTTCCAAATATCAGTCCTGAATTTGCTTTTTATTAGTTTGAACCTGTGCCCAGTTGTCCTATTGACATGGTTTAGCTTGTAATGATGATGATTTCCTAAATTAGGTTGCTGTCAGTCTCATGAAAAGCAATGATCAATCAAAGGTATGGTGAAGCATTTGGAGAAAGGGGTTCAGTTTCCTAATAGACCCTAAAGATTGGCACTATTCATGAAAAGCTTGGCACTATTCTCATGGATAAATGCCCTCAATCATCAAGAGGTTATCAAACCTCAAGCAAATCACTACCACTGCATCACATGATTGCCATATTTTCACAATTAAAGGCAAGAATATTCGTGTTTTCCTGCATTTGGGAGGTCAAAGGTTGCCAAAGTGCCTCGATAAGAATTATTCAGTAATCTTATTTCTTACATTCTGCAGAAACCATTGGGAATTTACACAAAATTGTTTATCAAAAGAAAGATGTTTGAGGTTGTGTGCTTGCTAAAAAGTACTCTAAGGGTTAACATAATAATCCAGTATTATTCTGTAAAATAAATTTTAGTGGAATTAAAAGTGCTAGTTCACAGAACAGAGAGATGAACATACCACACTCCATGTGAGTCTTTCACACACTTAGAATTACTGTCACATCACACCTATGCCTCCCACTGGCACAAAACTCAGCCTGCATTAACTCCTTCCGCAGTACATTCACTTTATTAAAAAAACTTGTAGGGGATTATATTATTTAATATCTCTATTAAAATAAGGGACAAAGGAATGTGTTGGTACACTAAATTGAGTTAATGCCTCCATTAAAATAACAAAGGAATTTCATACAAACCCATTAACTATTATATATATATATATACATTCTCAAAATGCTGAGTGCTATGTCGGTCATGTCATATGACCCATTAATCACAGTGAGCCTTAGCTAATGTTATGTGACAACCCCACTACTGCACCAACTAATCTTTTACCAAAGTTAATGGCTGTCAATTCCTAATCTACAACATCCAGATGAGAGCAGCCCCAATTAAGATTAGAGGCAAAAACAAGCAGTTTCGTGATGCAAAAACAAGCAGTATGTACTAATAAAAGCCTTTCATCGAGCCACTGGAGATGACCCAAAGCCGGAAGGGCTGAAGCTTATATCCTGAATCAATAAGCATGGCACATTTTTTGAAGTTGAGATACTGGTGACCTTTGTAAGAAAGTTCAACCAAAAAATTAAGCAGGTTTTCCCCTCCAACCCCCACAGAGAAGAAACTTTGCCCCAGGTACACCCACAGTGTGGGTAGGAGACCTCACTGCAACCCCATGCTGAGATGAAATTCTGTTTGAAATTCATTAATGAAGTATAAGGTTCTTATTGATCTAAAAACAATTGTTTATTTATTTGTTTGTTTTATCCTCCACATTTTTCCACCTTTTATTCTCTTTCCAGTCTTCTCATTGCCATTTGTTCTTTTGGACTGTCTAATACATCAACTCCTTTGTGACTACTATTGTGTAAGGTTGAAATCCGAGCCAAATATTGAACCTAAAATAGTCTTGAATGGATAGGATTGAGTTAATGCAATGAAAATACAATTTTAGCCCAATTCAATTACATTGGGTTTGAGACCATTTTTTGTGGAGAGGTTGAGAGTCTTCACCAGTGGAAAATAGAATACTTTTTCATTTAGGTATCCATTGAGCACTCAAGGGTCATATATGTGGGATGGTCAGGACAAAGCTGACTCAGCTTTTGTGCCAACAAGGAAGGACTTGCATTTATATAACAAGATACATTAGACTCAACTTCAGGACAGAATCCCTACTACATCAGTGTGACATTTTTCCACTTCTCACACAAACCATTCTCATGTCATCTCTGAGTGATATTGCCAAATTCTGCTGTGGGGGAACAGTCACGCAGACCTCTCTTGAGACCCCTCAGTTTTACATAACACCATTAATTCTGGAAGAGAGGAAACTCTGTTCCATTTCAAACCTGGGTACCAGGGTGTGCTATCTTACTGTCCTAAAAAAAGGATTGATTTTGTGAGGACCTGCCAGTGGTATAGAACCTTGCAGATAACAAGTGCAGGTTGAAATATCAGGCATCTGACCTCATGCAACCAATTCGCAGGTTGCTCAATTTTCTGATGGATGATTTGGAGGCAAAAAAGCAGGTCATGTCATCAACAAGAGCCAGCCTCATTTAAATATTTAAATTAGTTTTGTAAGCTCTCACATCTATTTTACATGTTCGAGCCAAGCTTCACCCACAGAATTAGCTTTGCACTTATAAAGTGGGTGCACGGAAGTCCTGCTTAAATAAACTTCTTAAAGGGAGAAGGTTGGTTTTACAGGAAGTATTTTTCTTTATTTCTTTTTTAAAATGTACCCTTTACTGCATTTTGCTTCACGCATTAATTTGTTTTGCTGGGTAGTCCTCCATTTTTTATTTATTTTTGCCCCTCCAATACTTTTCCCCTTTATTCTTGGTTGCTGCTGGCTTTTGACTTGCATTTTGCAAAGAGGTTGTTGTTTTCGTATCTTCACACCCTTCCCTTGGAGAATAGTGTGAAGTAGAGGAAGGATTCGTAGGTTGATTAACAGTCTGGCAGGCCACGACGTGAACGTCCCTTGGCCGTACCATCTTCATACCAGCCTATACGGCAGGGGGGTTTATGGGCTATCACAACCCATATGATGAGGGGGGCCAACCACACCCACTGGACGAAGTATCCTGCTGGATATCAATCCAGAATTCATAGCTGGAGCCCCACTCACCGGGATTCCCACTTCCGACTCAGAGGTGGGAATGTGACCACTAAACCAAAGGCTCACTCCTTGCAAAGTATTGCTTTAAGAATTCGGACCACGCTGCATAATTAAGATGAGGAAGAGGAGCTGATGGGGTGCCAACAAATGCAATCACTCCCTCAGCATTTTGGCTACATCCGTCAGTGCCCTGCAATCTGTGTTCATAAGCAGTTCCACATGTACCTGCACCGGTCGGCAGAGCCCTGTCTTCACTGTCTCTACTTCACAAGGCAGGCTGCCACAAGATTTGTGCCATTTTCTGCACAATGACCTGAAGACAACAGCTGATCAGGGATAGCTCTTCCTGTAGAAGCAAAGGTTGCCACATCATTCTAAGCTACCTCAAGAGCCATCTGTCACACACCAGGCAGTCTGCTGTATACATGCATCAAGCAAATGCAACCACCAAGTTTGTGGAAGGAGGCATCAGCTAGACAAGATGCAAATACAGATTTCACCAGGGGGCAGAGTTCCCTTGAGTGCAGAGTCACACATGGTATCCACGTTGGCTCTTCATATCAATCTCATAACCTTCATGGACAGAAAGGGTTTGCACTGAATTAATGCTCGGGTGGTATCTGACCAGAGAAACATCATTATGTACATCTATGAAGCCATGTTGCCTCATGTGTGATTTTCTACTGTAATTTTAAACTTGCATAGAATAAAGGAGCGGAAAATTGGTGGAGGAGTTTTTCCACCGGCTCCCTGTGGACCGTTGCTACTTCCAGTACTTTCCAACAGAAGTGACGAGTTTTGAATTATGACCACACAAATATGAAACTGGCCTTCCCATTACAAAGTTATCCTCTTATTTGCAAAGTTTCTAACAGTAACAAAGTGAAACACACCCTTAAAATAATGAGAAAAATCTGAAATTGCCTACAGTATGCAAAAGTTTCAATGGTTTCTAGAAAACACTGTCACTAGATTATATAGTATCTGATTCTTAATCAGATTGCCCCAGGCTGCTGGTGGTGCTGATGTAGCATCAAGGTTAGGGGCAGTTGTGACCTTAACAGCTACTGGTAGTGTAGTGCCTATGGTGGAGGTGGACTGTTGATTTGCTTGCAGCATATGACATAACTCATAATGAGATGTAGGATACCATTTTTGCCTGGAACTATGCAAAAATGGGCAGGTACTTCCTGTGACCACTGGAAAAGATGGTGGAAAATCGGACGGATGCAAAAATGGGCAGAGAGTAACAGAACTCCATCCGATTTTCTGATTACATTCCCCCAATTTACACCCATTAATCATGCAGAAACAATTGGAAAATTGAGGCGTATATACCATTAGAACCAGCAGGAACCTTGAAGCTCAACCATGAATCAACAAATCTCTGTCCAAACTGTGGCAGGGAGAGGCCGGGTGAAGCCAGGTACTGAGGAAACAACCAGCTGAGACACATTACATTGACTTGTTAGCTCCTCTGAAGTGAGAGTCTACCTCTTATTGCCTATATTCTGACTCCATCTTGAACAGGCTCAAGTAATAGTCAGTTCTGGGATGCTAACCTGTGACCATCTGCCTATGAGCTCAGTAGGCTACCAAGTCACTGTTACACTTCCTGTTGTCCAGATTGTTGCCATGCAATCAAATAATGATCAATGGGTTTTCTTTATCACGGGCCTAAAATTTATGTTCGTTTAATA
The DNA here is from genome assembly GCF_035084215.1 of Heptranchias perlo. Taxonomy (NCBI): domain Eukaryota; kingdom Metazoa; phylum Chordata; class Chondrichthyes; order Hexanchiformes; family Hexanchidae; genus Heptranchias; species Heptranchias perlo. The sequence goes on from NC_090326.1 coordinate 82,769,846, forward strand.
TAAAACTGAATTTTATTCTGTTTACTTCATGTACCAGTACCAGACTAGTGACAGTTCAGCAGCTGTGGGAAGGGAGGAACAACATAGTACTGAATATCACCTGATGAATAATTGCCATGTTCTTCCAGTGGATTTTTACTGTGCTACTATTTTGACACTGAAAATTAAACCAGAGAACAGGTTTAAAAGGCTCAAAAGCAGCACGCAGCTCATTTCTGACCAACTGCTGCATTATGGGCAGAAATCGGCATCTTTATTTTATTGGCTGCCAATAAAAATGGTGAGATAGTGCCACGGCTATATTTTATCTATGTGGTCTTACATGCTCTGCCTGACTGAAATGCTAAACAAATGATAGAATACCAGCATGTCACAGGTTTTTAATTTCTTTTTGGTTCCACTCATTGCACAGCAGCAATGGGGAAACACAATCAGTAATTTTTGCTGGCACTGTTAATTTGTAAAGTGCCACACTCATTACTGTGTTAAAATGCTTGACAGCACTGCAAAATGTATAGAATCCTTAGACTTGAGGCAAGCACAGTGAATGAACTGTGTATATAACTGCTTCTTGCAAGCTACATGTAAATGTTCTGTGATACACATACTGTACTATCTTTGCACTGTTCACGAGACTTTTAAATAAGTTTTAATTTTCCTCAGTGTGTTAACATTTCAAAGGATGTACAGATTGGAACTGTTTCTCTTTTCTTACACACGCACACACCATTAACAATTTTAATTTGCAACTAGCCCCATTTTTCTAACTTCCAGTTTTTTTCTTACTCCTACAGTCTAAACAACAGTTTACAGATAACAGGCACTTACACTTACAAATGAACAATGCAATTAGAATCATGAACTCACCAGCCCTACTCTTCATCTTGTTCTATGGGAGAGGCTCATCTAACCTGCAGAGGCTTGCTCGTAGTAATAAGACTTCTCATGACCTACGTTACAGTTTTTTTTTAAGCAACAATCAGGGGAAGTGGTTTGTCGACACCAATAGCTATACTTACCAGCTCTGACAATCCCACTTACTGAAGGGAGCACCTGATGCTAACAGAACTCAGCAATGGAGTGGATATCTGTATAACTACATTCATCTATTTACTGCTATAAATGTACAGAAAAAAAATCATTCAAATAAGAAAATATAAACTGATGTACAAAACTATGTCTGTGAAAATATCTTCTTTTGTTGTTGACATTTTTACTTTTGACAAGGTCGTCTCACCTTTTTATTTTGGTTGAGTTTCTACCTCACAGCTCCTCATCTGATTTTGTGAGGAGCAGCATCTTTTTTTTACAGGTGACTTCCTCCACATTTCACCACTTGAATCTGAATCTCTGCAGTCAGTCTTAGCTTTTAAGCTAAGATGTGCCCTCAGTCCTCTCAATGGCCACAGTAAAATAAGACCATACACCCAAGTACCCATCATACCCTGCAATGATGCCATGTTGTGTAGGATGTAATAGGCAACAACATTTTTTTCTTCCCTCTTCAGGTCTGCATTTTGATCTTGAAACTATGAAATCCAAACCTCTACGTCTGAGATTTATGAAGCTAAAAGCATGCTCCTTTATTGTCCTTAATGTGTACTCTATTATGCGTTTCTTTTGGATAGGGTTGAAGATTTGGCTTTGAGATATAGCATCAGACTATAGCCTTTGCTATCTGCCAAAGACAGAATGGCATTAAAAGCAGACACTGAAGTCTGTAAATGGATGTGTACCCCAGCAGTTATCCATCACTCTATTTTCTTTTCATAGATCTTCTGTCTAATTTAAGATTTGGCAAGTGCAAATACGTCATGGGTGTTGCCAGGGTAATTTGTGCATAGATCCATGATGATATTCCTGGCATCACACACCAACTACAGATCAATAAAATGGAAGCCTTTTCCTGTTACAGTAGATGCATATATTCTTAGCTAGTGTCCGATAGATTTGAGAGTTACAGTAGATTGAACCAGGCATTAGGCAAGTCAACAATAGTAAAGACTATCTCTGTTGCTATAGGTATGATGAGAAACCAATATTGCAGTGTCCACAGCAAAGCAGGTGAGATTTGATAAATTGCTTTGAACATTGTTGACTGACTGATGTTCGCAATTTCCCCATTGGAGATTTGAAAGATGCTGATAGCATAGAAGGTAAGTATTGGAATTACCTTCACTGGCATGAGCCGAAGCATTGGTATCACTCTGACACTCCAAATCCTCTTTTAATTCAAGTGTGCACAGCACCTGCTTATTAAATCAAAAGCTCTGAAAACAGTGCATGTCAGTTCAATCATTAAAACTAATAAGATCTGTAAATCCTGAGGGAAGACTCTTTTTCTGCTGTGTGAGCATTCCTGTGCCACTAATAACCTTCCGCCATTGTGAAATCAGCAAAACAACCGGAAATCAGCAGCCATTTTGTACTCTGTGTGTTCCACTGCAGAGTGGAGTACAAACCAACTTCATTTTTTAAAATATAAACAGAATCACAAATTTGCTCCAAAATAGATCAATTACAAAGGTGCAAAGAGCGTGGATACACTGAATAAAAACACACACAACATAAAATTCCTTGAAATACGGGCGGTAGATAATATGTCCTCTTTGGGTACTGCTTGCATCTGTGGTGCTTCTTTCTGACCTTGCACTGTAGTATGAGATCAGCTCATTGTCATATTCAGCATTCTTGATGTTCTGTTAATGATGCACTGGGAGTGCCATGGATCAAGGGACAGATTATCCAATGCTAGCAACTCATAAACCTGTCCCACAACTGAGGGAGAAAATGGCTGACGACAGACAAAGGGTGAGACCTGCCATGTTCAGTGACACCATCAAGGATGGCTCTCTTTAGAGTTGAGGGTTTCCAATAAAGAGCAGCATTGGATTGAAGTGGAAGAGTGAGTGAATGCTGTCTTACATTTGGCCAGAACTTGGGAGCAGATGAGAAAGAAATTTGCTGGGCTATGTAAGGTTACCAAATGTAACTCAGTGTAAGTGTGCTAACATGTGGCGTCATTTTACAGTGTTGGTTTACAGCGCATCTTAGGAACATGAATAGGATAGGCCATTAAGCCCCTCGAGCCCGTTCTGCCATTCAATTAAGTCATGGCTGAACTGTACCTTAACTCCATCTCCCTGCATTGGTTCCATAACCTTTAATACCTTTGCCTAACAAAAATCAGTCTCAGTTTTGAAATTTTCAATTGTCCTAGCCTCAACAGCTTTTTGGGGGAAGAAAGTTCCAGAATTCCACTACCCTTGCCTTAACTGCACTTCACTCTAAACTATTCACACACAGATATGTATACATGCACACTTACATCTATTTACATTTGGTAACCTTGCATAGCCCAGCAAATCTCTTTCTCAAAGCATCTCATTTTCTCACATGTCCTCTTGGTATCATTACCTGAATGGCAGGAAAGCTGACATGTTTACAGGGAACCTCTGGAAACAATAATGCACCCTGTTAACTCTAAACTCCTGTGTGAACTCACAGGGTGAGAAATTGGGCCGTATAGCGCCCGTTGCTTTGGTGCTACGCGGCCTCACAAAGTGCCAATATGGCGTCTTGGCTGTGCACGCATGTTTCCAGTGTGATGTGCGCTGGTTGTCATCTTGGTACAGGTATTAGCGCATACACAAATACTGAACGTCGGTAGCATGTAAAGTAAGGAGAAAATGGATGCAATTAGTGTGCAACACTGATTTAAAGTGATAGACACCATTTTGGGACTTAACGCTCAACTCAACGCACAGTCTTAACCAAAATCATCTGAACGTGTCTTAGAAGGCCTGGAGGTCCCCCCACCAGCGCTATTTAAAGGGAGCATGCAGGATTTACAGGTTAGTGGCTGGATTATTGCTTCCAGCTGCCGATACATTTGAAACTGTTTTTGGAGATCTCCTATACTTGAATACTAGGACGCGGGGACATAGCCTAACATTTAGAACCAGTATGTGCAGGAGTGAAGTTAGGAAACGCTGCTACACACAAAGGGCAGTAGAGTTTGGAATGCTTTTCTGCAAACAGCAGTTGATGCTAGCTCAATTATGAATTCTAAATCTGCAACTGATAGATTTCTGTGAACCAAGGGTATTAAAGGATATGGGGCTAAGGCGGGTATATGGAGTTAGGTCACAGGTCCGCCATGATCTCATTGAATGGTGGAACAGGCTTGAGGGGCTATATGAAACTGCCACTCCTGCCTCCTAATTTGCGCCACCTTCTCCTGCAAGAAAGCGGGATGTGTGTCTGGGTGATGTGCCTGTCATGGTTGGATAGCTGCCAGTGTGTGTGGCCTGTGAATTGTGGGTGGGCGGCTTGCAACAGTGGTAATGTGTAAGGGTGAGAGGAAGCATCTGATTGGAACAGTTGAGTAATGATGGAAAGAGTTTGTTGGTCGGTGTGTGATGGGGTGTAGTGCATGGAGCAGTGGATGCGGCTAGTGGTGCAGTTGGTAGGAGATGCCACTTGGCAGTTGACCTCACTCACCTTGACCACTCATGTCAAAGCATTGACCTTCATCATACACTGCCTCGATGTTTGTGGTGCTGTGCGCCTGGCATTGACTTTGTCCCCCGCTGCCTCCCACTGCCTTTTGAATATATGTCTGGAGGACCTCTTGCCCCCTGCCCCCCCAACCACCTCTACGGATATAGGATGTCCCTCCTTCTGTCCACCTCTTACACCAAGGCCTCTAATGCATCATCAGAGAACCTTAATGCATGCTCTCTTGCAGGTCTGGTACCAATTCATATCAGCAGATTGGTGAGATCTGGCATGCAGATTGGAGGTCGTGGGATTTAGTAGTGCACAACCTTTATTCAATGTTTTAACATAACTCATCAGTTTGTAAACATAGGGATGGGACCTGCATCTGTGTTTTACATGTGCGATATCTGATCTCCGTTCAGACTCCATGCAGACAGCAGACTGTTATTTTTAGCAGGTACCAGCTACTTTTAAGAGATTGTAAGAGACATCCTCCCTTTAAGAGATTGGGTTCCCCCTGCTGTTGGAAAGTGTGAATTGCACTGAATCCTCGTGTTAATGCTGATTTCCAACGCTGCATGAAGGTAAGTCCTCAGGCCGGATAAAGTCTCATCCTGCCTGTTCAGGGGCCATCGGGCGCAGGTTAAAAGCGGATCGCACTATCTACTCCCGATAATAGGCCTTATCCAATTTTTTTCCCCCATATTGCCTGCTACAAGGAGTCGTTTTAGTTTTGAAGAAGATGTGTTTAAAGGGCGTCTATGCCTGCAAGCATTATAATCATTAGATGGATGCAGACACCTCGGTGAAAAGAAGTGCAATTGCCTCTTAGACTCCTTCGTCACAGTGTTCCCTCCTTACAAAGGAAAAACTTTCACACATCCAGAGACAAAGAAATTCAACTGAATGAGGAGGGGGATTATTCACTTTCCGGAGTTTGATTGTTTTTGTTTTCATTCTCGGGATGTTGGCATCGCTGGCAAGGCCAGCATTTATTGCCCATCCCTAATTGCCCTTGAGAAGGTGGTGGTGAGCCACATTCTTGAACCGCTGCAGTCCGTGTGGTGAAGGTTCTCCCACAGTGCTGTTAGAAAGGGAGTTCCAGGATTTTGACCCAGCGACGATGAAGGAACGGCAATATATTTCCAAGTCGGGATGGTGTGTGACTTGGAGGGGAACGTGCAGGTGGAGTTGTTCCCATGTACTTGCTGCTCTTGTCCTTCTAGGTGGTAGAGGTCGTGGGTTTGTGAGGTGCTGTCGAAGAAGCCTTGGTGAGTTGCTGCAGTGCATCCTGTGGATGGTACACACTGCAACCATGGTGCACCAGTGATGAAGGGAGTGAATGTTTAGGGTGGTGATGGGGTGCCAATCAAGTGGGTTGCTTTGTCCTGGATGGTGTTGAACTTCTTGAGTGTTGATGGAGCTGCACTCATTCAGGCAAGTGGAGAGTATTCCATCACACTCCTGACTTGTGCCTTGTAGATGGTGGAAAGGCCTTGGGGAGTCAGGAGGTGCGTCACTCGCCGCAGAATACCCAGCCTCTGACCTGTTCTTGTAGCCACAGTATTTATGTGGCTGGTCCAGTTAAGTTTCTGATCGCTGGTGACCCCCAGGATGTTGATGGTGGGGGATTCGGTGATGGTAATGCTATTGAATGTCAAGGGGAGTTGGTTAGACTCTCTTGTTGGAGATAGTCATTGCCTGGCACTTGTCTGGCACGAATGTTACTTGCCACTTATCAGCCCAAGTCTGGATGTTATCCAGGTGTTGCTGCATGCGGGCACAGACTGCTTCATTATCTGAGGGGCTGCGAATGGAACTGAATGGACTGTGCAATCATCAGTGAACATCCCCATTTCTGACCTTATGATGGAGGGAAGGTCATTGATGAAGCAGCTGAAGATGGTTGGGCCTAGGACACTGCCCTGAGGATCTCCTGCCCCATCCTCACCAACTCCATCATGGCATCTTGCATGCTCCAACACCAGCCCAGAGACACCCATTCAAGAGGAAGTAGCAAGCAAATCAGAAGAATTTTCACAGGATTAAGCACCGAGCACTAGTGAACAGGAGGATCTGGGCGTGGAAGAGGGGGAGCAAGCTGTTCCTCTACAGAGAGTGGAGTAATGCCTTTCCTCGACTGAGAAGCCTAGCGTCCCAGATCTCAGGGACACAGTCTTAAAAGGAACAATGATTCGAGAGCGTCAATCTCAAGTACAGGTAGTAGAGTCAGGTTCCATACATACAGCTGAGATGATGGATAAATGAGAGGAGTCGACGACACACATCTGCAACACAATGCAGATGTTCAGCGTGCCATGCAGGATACCCTAGAGAGTGCGGCAGTCCAGGAGATATCTGCAGCACCAAGGCTCCAGGAGTAAGTATTAAGGACATTGGTGCTTCCAGAGTGAAAATTACCGCTGCCTCGATTGATGCCTTTATGGTCAACCTTAGCACAACATGTTTACAAGGTTTCCCAGAATTTAACTGGAACTAATTGGTCTGCTCTAACACCAACCAGTAGCACCTTTGAGCCTGTGCCCAGCACTAGTGAACTACAAGGAGTGACAACAGATGTCATTTTCTTTCATGGGAGTGATAGTGAGCCTACTTCCTTAAGGCCCCCTCTAATGCCAGCACATATGGAAGCTTCAGGCCTGGGCCTGGCACCCTTTGACATAACAGGAGAAAGGTTACCAGAGGTGGGACCCTCAGGGACATCAGTTTCACTGAGATGAGAATCACTTCAGCCCTTGAAAGCTTTAGCAGAAATGTCCCAGCCACCCACCTCTCAACCGCCTGTCACTCAGGGAGTAAGTACCTCAGAGAAGCAAGAGCTTAGGAGCATGAGTTAGTAAGAATTTAGTCACGAGAGGTAGACACAGTGGTACAAAGTTGTTATAGTTAGCAATGAAATGTTTGTTATAATTTGGAAAATATTATACTGAAAAGTAAAAATTGTTTGACTTCATTAACTTCAGAGTTAATTTTTTCTGAATATTTACAACCAAGTGGACGGAGGAAATGACATGAGAATTTGAGATTCCTATGACTGAGGCAAGGAACAGAAACACTTGGGAATGCAGGTTGTAATTAGTCAGGTAGGGGTGTAAGGGGATCAGCCATGAGGGAAGGATTTTTATCTCTCTGTACAACTTTATTTTTTAGAAAATTGATGGGCAGAGAATTCTAAGTAAAAACTTCTAAGTCTGTAACCCCAGTGGAGTGGGTATCGATGTGTTGAAAACAAACGGCTACAGTGATGCCTCACTCTACCTTCCTCCGATCTAGTTCATTCCATTTTCTCATCATCCTCTTCATAATACAAGAAGAGGGCAATTTCCATTGGGAAATCTAGTTCTCCAGTCCAAAAATACACTTTCTCTAGTACTCACTATAAATGACAGGAGAAGCCTTCCAAGAAGCTCCAGGGTATCAAAAATCGATGTCCAGGTAAAGTTTCACATAGATTCAGATAGATATATCTGCAAAGATGGCCTCCTCAATGATGTGTCTGCCTCAGGGATATAGCTGTGCTGTTCACACAACCTTGTATTTAGTGGTGGTGTTTCCTGATGCTAGAGACTTAGGCCATACCCATCCACCCCATTTATATGCAGCGGGCCACGCTCAGGGTGGGTGGTAATGGCCACTAGCAGGTTTTACGAAGGAGAATTCTGATGAGCATTTTTAGGGCGGGATTGTGGTCCCATTTTACTCTTTATGCTTTAAAACCATTAGTTTTTGGGTAGTTTCAGGAAGTGAAATCCAATCCCATATTTAGTAACTCATTCACTCCCTGACACATAGGCAAACACTGCAGCATTTCAGTGTCACCCAATGCAATGTCTCACCATGTGAAGCAATCTTTCAAGGGGTGTCTTACTGCCAGCGTTCTAAGATATGTTCTTCTTTTGCTCTTTTAGGTGCTCAAGAGGCAGAGGTGACAAAGTCCAACCTCACAGTATCTGTGTCACCTACTCCTACAGAAATATGTTTTCTGGGGGAACACAGAGTGAGTGAGTTGTAGCTGCAAATGCTTGGTGAAGCACTGAGCACAATTGAGGAGGAGCAAGTGCAGGTGGAACCATAGAATGCATAACCTGCTGACCGGATGGCCAGCTCAAACTGCTGAGCCCACGGATTCAGATCTCATGGGGGTACTGTCTATAAACATACTTTAGTAGCTAATCATCAGCACTTCATGAAGTCATTTGAGAGTGCACCAAGCAGCCTGTGCAGTTTGAGTGAGGCTATGGAGGTGTCCATAACTCTGATCTGTGCAGAACTACTCGACCATCTGACCAAACCAAGCTTCAGATTACCATGGAGGGTGTGGCCATTGCAGGGCTCTCTTTAAGGTCTTGAGCTCAGGGATAGCTACCATTATGAATGCTCTGACTAGTGCTCTACAGACTTTGAGCTCCATTGACAGCAGTCAGTCTTGTCTGGATTCACCATGTTGGGGAATCAGATTGAGATAGACATTACAGAGGGCTTCAACAACCTCCCTGCTTTCCAGCTATCTGTTCTCACCCACAGATCTAAGCAGCAAGGATTGGCAGGACTAGGCACAGATGATGGAGCTGTCTCTCAGGGCAAAGCCACATCAATATCTCCCAACTACTTCACTTAAATGTCTAGTGTATCAATGTATCATATAGCATATAGTCCTAAGCAACCACTCCATCAATTCCCATGGCACCTGTAGTTGCGGGGCCATCTATTCACCCAGCACAAGGAGGTACTAGACCATCTCCATCCCTGCAAACACTAAGAAACAGCAGCTATCTACCTCAATTTCCTCCCAGTGGGGGAAACATTTAGAAGTAGCAGACAGTTAGAAAGGAGTGACACACATCCTATACTATCACCATAGGACAGCACCAGAGCATCACACACTATAAGGGTTAATAAATTTGAAATGACTGATAGTGGATTGTATCCTAACAATTCTTTTAGTGTGTGGTAAATTCATGGTGTTGGGACGAAATGTTGTTGCATTCATGACCCACTGGAGTTGGGGTTTGATATGGCAAGAGTATTGGTCACACGTGAAAATGACTGTTGTGCATTGGAAGTACAAAACAATTATTGGTTTCATCAATTAGAACCTGCCTGCTAACGCTTGATGACTGAGCTGTTGATTGTGCAGACAAGTTTTCTGTCCCATAATCAGGCTTGCCTTCTTCCTCTGGTTGATGTTGTCTTTCTTCACTCCATGGCTATACCGCTTTTGAAGGGCAAAGTTGTGCAGAAACATGCTGCAATAATATTTGACACCTTGGCCATGGTGTACTGTCGCACTCCCGCTGATCTGTCCAGGCATCAGAATCGTTGCTTGTGGACGCCAACAGTTGCTTGACTAAAACCTTAATAGAACTATGCGCTCCATTCTATCTCCCCTCAGGTCTTGTTCTTGGGTTTCATAGTGTGTCATCAGTCACAGCTACAGTATATACCCTTGGCTTTCCACCAGCTATATCTGAAGTCTTTGTGGCCTTTCAAAAATGCTAGTACTGTGGACTGCTGTAGGATGAAGGAATTATGGGAGCTGCCAGGCATTTGCATCCATAATTCAGTTCATATAGTCACACACCAGCTGCACATTCATAAGTTGGTAGCCTTTCTCTTCATGAATAGAGTGGCATTGGAGTTGTGGGCACATAAATCAGCGATGCCTTGCATTCTGGGAAATCTTGCCAGATGGTAGATGGGGAGGGCTGTTTCCTGCTGCTGGCGGCTTTCCAAAGGAAAACTGCTAAACCCACTGGCTCCATCAAACAATGTGTCAATGTCCTGCTTAATGCAAACAAGCACTGAAAGTTGGGAGATATGACAGAGACCCCTCACAGAGGCTTGGAAGAAGTAACATCAGAGACAGAGATACTGAACACTTGGACAAGTATCAGCTCATCAAACAGAGTAAGCATGAAATTGGAGGTAACCTTGTGACATGGATCAATAATTAGTTGGGAGGTAGGAGACAGAGAGTAGGGATAAAGGGTTGGTTCTCTGATTAGTGGAATGTAACAAATGGTATTCCCCAGGGATCTGTACTGGGCCTCAGCTTTCCACCACATATATTAACGATAATAAATTGTGTGAAGGAATAGAGAGGTATATATCCAAGTTTGCAGAAGACATTTAGTTAGAAGGCATAGTAAATTGCATGGATGGGAGCAGAAAGTTGCAAAGGGACATAGACAGACTAAGTGAGTGGGCAAAACTTTGGCCGATGGAGTTCAATGTGGGGAAGTGTGAGGTCTTCCACTTTAGATCTGAGAAAGACAAATTGGAATATTTTCTTAATGGTGAGAGACTAGGAGCTTTAGAGGAGCAAAGGGATTTAGGTGTCCATGTACACAAATCACTAAAAGCTAGTGCAAAGGCAGAAAAAGTAATCAAAAAGCCTAATGGAATGTTGACCTTTATCTCAAGGGGGTTGGATTTTAAAAGGGAGGAAGTTATGCTTCATTTGTACAAAGCCTTGGTCAGGCCCCATCTGAGTACTGCCATCAGTTTTGGGCACTGAATCTCAAGAAAGATATATTGGCCTTGGAGTGGATACAGTATAGATTCACCAGAATTATACCAGGACTTAAAGGGTTGAATTATAAGGACAGGTTGCATAAATTGAGCTTGTATTTGCTTGAGTTTAGAAGGTTGAGGTGTGATCCGATCTAGGTCTTTAAAATGATAAGGGGATTCCATAGGGTGGATACAGAGAAACAATTTTCTCTGGTGGGGAATCCAGAACAAGAGGCCATAATCTTAAAATTAGAGCTGTGCAATTAGAAGTGAAATCAAGAAGCATTTTTTCCACAAAAATGGTCGTGGAAATCTAGCTCTCATTCCCCAAAAAGCTGTGGATGCTGGATCATTTGAAATGTTGTAAATGGCTAAAAACGGCCATTTGCCCTGTTTCTTCGGGGGTTCCACCAATGTTCCATTGAAATTTATCAGTAGATCAGGAAAGTCCTTGAGAATTTCAGGGCCCAGCTCTTCAAAATCCCCAAGCTTAGAAGGTTGGAAAAGACTATCAAAATACATTAATCAGGGCAAAGTCTTTTCTAGTCTCTAGGCTTGGGAACTTTGAAGAGTTGAAGCTTCCAAGTTTTTAGGTTTTATGTGAGGGGAGCAATGAGGGGGAAAGAAGGACCGTGTATATCAGGGTCTCACTTTTTCTGTGTATGGGAGTCATCTCCGGAGTTAATTTTTTTTGCATACGGAGGCCTCACTTTTTTGTGTATGACAGGTCTTTTTGTGTGTATGAACAGTCTTTTGTGCATGGAGCCTCTATAATTCCTTCTAAACTATAAATATGTTGATCCACATTCTCTCCCTCCATCCTACAGCCTCATCTGTTGAAATCAAAACTTATTATACAGTCTCCTGCTCTAACTCATTTTTCCTAGAACCACAAAATTCCAGAACATTTTGCCTCCCTCAGACTTCCTTCTATAATCTTCAGGCTTTTAAAATCCAAGATGGCCATCACTAATTACTACTTCCTGATTTAACTCTTCTTTCACCCTTTTCAACCTTGTCCTGCACTGTGGTTCTTGGTCCTTCAAATTGGTTTCTCAATTACAAGCAAAACTTTGAACCACCTGTTGATAACCTGAAAACAATACTGCACATCATTATGATTTGCCTTTTACAACACAGCTTTGTTTTCAATAATATCCACATGACAGCTAGGTGGAAATATCAATTTCTACTCTTCCCTCATTTGTCCTGCCCAAAAGAGGCAGTTCCATCCCAGGGTGTACTTGGTTAGTCTTTAGAAGGTTTAGACTCAGTGTCCAAACTGGATTCCCCCTTGTCATTAGATCAAAGAAGAGTCATCAGTGTCACAACATGCCCAGCGTGCTGCTTCTGCCCCTTCTTGATGACCTCCTATGGGGTAGATGGTCAATACTTGCTGTCCTATGCTGGTTTTGTTAGCTTTTTTAGCCTACATCAGGTCAATCCACCTTTGCTCACTATAAAAAATTAAGCTCTAGAATTTGGTTTTTGTAGCAATCTCCCTGAAACAAAGCAGTTGTGGATGATCAAAGAGCTGGTCCTAATCAGTGAGGAAACCAAAAACATTTCCCATTTTAGAAATGACATTTTGTTCAATACTGCATTATTCTTTACTGAGATACAAGTGTGATTTACTCTTTCTGCTGTACTTGTAATATCCAAACAACCCTTAAATGGAAAAACAGGATATCCTTTATGAAGACGTGAATAAAATGATTAAACATGTTTTTTGTAGATGCCAAGCTGCTTATACTGAAGTCAGCAGCAGCAAATTTACTGATTTCAGCAAAACAAATGCATTCTGTGGCTTAAAATCCCATAGGATCATCACTTGTACATTATTCCCCTGGCTTTTAGTATTCAGCTTCAGCGTATCTGTGGCTCCCCAGATTATTCCGTGGACAATTAGTGAGACATTTCTTTGGAATATTCAGCAAAATTTCTGCACAAAATGCACCTGTGGAAAGTTTGCCAAACACTAGTGAACAGAGGCCTAAAGATTGCAATTCAAATAAAAAAAACACAAAGCACTTATAGAAAGAATAGTCAAACACAGTCCAGTAAAGACCACTGCAAGCACATTTGGAACACTACTCTTTTCTGGTTTTAACTCCATGAAAGCAGAACAAAGAAAATTTAGAGAAACTATACATGGCCTTTAAAAACAAACCACAAGTAGAATTACAGAAAGCTCCCCTGTCGTACTCTCTGGAACTCAGGTAATTCACAAATTACCCTGGGCAGAATTGATTGTTTAAAAGAGAACTGTCCCCTCCACCACATTTCAACCAATACAAAAAAAGTGAGTGCAATATCAAAATCACATAAAACAAAAATAACAAACAATAAAATAGTGACCAATTCCAAAATAGAAATAGAACAAAATTGCGAGCTAGAGTTCACAAAAACAGACTGGGCCAAATCAATTGCTGTCCAAACTCATCAAGTCTGAACGAATAGGCAGCTTGCAATCAAACAAAGAATATCCAAGATGCAGCCAGGAGGTTGCTAGGAACTACAGCAACAAGGATGTATAAAGTAACCAAGGTCAGACAAAACACTTGTAAGAAATGAGGGAGTGGTAAAAATCATGAAAAATAAAAAAAAATCAATTCCCTTAATGGTGCAGTCGAGTACTAAGCTATATAGTCCACAAAACCCAAGTAAGATCCCCAATCTGTGCTGAGTTATCTAATGTTAGGCAAGGCAGCAATTTAGTGGTTAGAAGTGCCAGGAGCGCAGATAGTGAAATCCAAGTACAGCCCATTATGGGCACGATTACAAGTTAATGCAGCAACCAGCAAGTTTCAAAAAGGAGGATTTTTGAGGTAAAGCCCTTTAAGGACAGGAGTGTGGGAAGAGGTACAGATATAAGTTGCTTCTGCATAGTGCAATGTGTTGCAGAATGGACAGGGGAAAATGAAATGAGAAAGGAGAGCAAAAGGAACAAGGAGTGTAAGAAAGACAAAAGAGAAAATCAGATCAGAATGGAGATCGAGGAAACTGAATTAGATTGTCAAAAAGACGGTGGGGGAGTTGCAGTTATACGTGAATTAATGCACAAGGCATTATGAATAAAATTGGTGAACGCGGTGCACAAATTGCTGAGGGGACATGATATAATGGCATTAATAGAGACCTGGCTTAAGCTAGGGTAGGACTGGGAGCTAAACATTCCTGGTTACAAAAAATTCAAGAGGGTCAATGTAGGGAAAAATGGAGCTGGGGTGGCAGCATTAATCAAAGATTTTACTACAGCATTACATAGAAAATACAGCACAGAAACAGGCCATTCGGCCCAACAGGTCCATGCCGGTACTTATGCTCCACACGAGCCTCCTCCAGCCCTACTTCATCTAACGCTATCAGCATATCCTTCTATTCCTTTCTCCCTTGTGTGTTCATCTAGTTTCCCCTTAAATGCATCTATGCTAGTCACCTCAACTACTCCTTATGGTAGCAAGTTCCACATTCTAACCAATCTCTGGGTGAAGAAGTTTATCCTGAATTCCCTATTGGATTTATTAGTGACTATCTTATATTTATGGCCCCTAGTTCTGGTCTCCCCCGCAAGTGGAAACATCTTCTCTACGTCTACCCTATCAAACCCTTTCATAATTTTAAAGACCTCTATCAGGTCACTCCTCAGACTTCTCTTCTCTAGAGAAAAGAGCCCCAGCCTGCTCAATCTTTCCTTTTTTTTTTATTCGTTCATGGGATGTGGGTGTCACTGGCAAGGCCAGTATTTATTGCCCATCCCTAATTGCCCTCGAGAAGGTGGTGGTGAGCCGCCTTCTTGAACCGCTGCAGTCTGTGTGGTGATGGTTCTCCCACAGTACTGTTAGGAAGGGAGTTCTAGGGTTTTGACCCAGCGATGATGAAGGAAAGGCGATATATTTCCAAGTCAGGATGGTGTGTGACTTGGAGGGGAACGTGCAGGTGGTGTTGTTCCCATGTGTCTGCTGCCCTTGTCCTTCTAGGTGGTAGAGGTCGTGGGTTTGCGGGTCCATTTCCTGATAGGTATAACCTCTCCGATCTGGTATCATCCTAGTAAATCTTGTTTGCAACTTCCCCATTGCCTCTATATCCTTTTTATAGTAGGGAGAACAGAACTGTGCACAATACTCCAAGTGCGATCTAATGAAGGTTCTATACAAGTTTAACATAACTTCACTGCTTTTCAATTCTATCCCTCTAGAAATGAACCCCAGTGCTTGGTTTGCTTTTTTTTATGGCCTTATTAACCTGCGTCGCTAATTTTAGTGATTTGTGTATCTGTACCTCCAGATCGGCTCCTCTACCTCATTTAGACTCTTATTATCCAAGCAACATGTGGCCCCCTTATTCTTCCTACCAAAATGTAATACCTCACACTTATCTATATTAAAATTCATTTGTAAATTACACGCTCATTCTGCAAGTTTATTAGTGTCTTCCTGTATTTTGTCGCAGTCTTCCTTGGTATTAACTATACCCCCCAGTTTGGTGTCTTCTAAATTTTGAAATTGTACTTCCAATTCCTGAGTCCAAATTGTTAATGTAAATTGTGAACAACAGTGGTCCCAGCACCGATTCTTGTGGAACACCACTTCCCACCTTTTGCCGGTCTGAGTAATTACCTTTCCTACATGTTTTTCTATTGCATCTTTGAGTAAGGATTTCATTTTGTTTCCCACCACTGATGTTAAGCTAATTGGCCTGTAGTTCCTTGGACTGGTTCGATCTCCCTTTTTAAATATAGGAATCACATTAGCTGTCCACCTGTCCTCTGGCACTATTCCCTTTTCTAATGATTTTTTATACATATGTAAAAATATATATATATATATTTATTAGAACATTCTAAAACATAGGGATAATATAGATGATGGTGCAAAAGCTGAATCCATTTGATTAGAGTTAAGGAATAAGAAGGGAACTTTAACTCTATTGGGATAAATCACTGATCAGTGGAAAGGAAATAGAGAAAGAGATATGTAGACAAATTAGAGAAAAATGCAGGAACAACTGGGCCATAATAATGGGTGGCTCTAATTATTCAAAGTTAGACAGCAAAGAAGGTGAGTTTTTACAGTGACTTCAGGACTGCTTTCTAGATCAGTACAATTTTAGTGCAAGGAAAGAAGCAGTGCTGAATCGAGTTCTAGAAAATGAAGTGGGACAAGTAACTCATGTGAGGGTAGGAGAACATCTACAAAATTGAAAGATAAAAGTAACAAAAAGCAAACTACTGCAGATGCTGGAAATCTGAAATTAAAACTGAAAATGCTGGAAACTCTCAGCAGGTCAGGCAGCATATGCCAAGTCGGGGAAGGTAGGGTTAACATTTCAGGGTTCTGACGAAAGGTCATTGACTTGACATGTTAAGCCTACCTTCCTCTCTCCACAGATGCTGCCTGACCTGCTGAGTGTTTCAAAGATAAAGGTATTTGACCAGAGAAAAAAAAACTATTTTCAATGAGATAAGAATGAGAGTGGCCCAGAAAAATGGGAAAGAAAATTGGTAAATAAGAGAGTGCACAAACAATGAGAAATCTTCAAAAAGATGATTAGGATACAGACTAGATTTATTCTCACAAGAAGTAAAGGTAATGCAGCAAAAGGTGGAGTTTCTTGGGTGAGTGAAGAAATTAAAATGAGACTTAAAAAGCATAAGACAAATGTAGGACTAATAATATTTTAAAAATCAAGCCAAATATGGAAATATAGAAGGGAAGCAAAAAAGATTAGAAAGGCTGCAAGGAACATGCTTAGGATGCCCCAAAAGTACTTCAATTCCACCAATGAATTTATTTTAAAGTACAGTCACTATTGTTATGTAGGCAAACATGGCAGCCAATTTGTGCACAGCAAGGTCCCATAAAACAGCAAAAGACACAAATGACCAGGTAATCTGTATTTTTTGGTGGTGATTAAGGGAGCAGTTTGGCCAGAACCATTAAAATTAAAATTGCTTTTCTTTGAACTGTGCATGGGATCTTTTAGGTTCACAGTTTCATCAAAAAGACCATGGACCCAATATTAGGAGGGAGGCGGGTTGGCAGCGGGGAGTCGATTGGGCGCGTGGGTAACGCGCCCAATGAAATCGAGGTGCTCCGCACGCGATCGCAACCTAATTGAAGGTACTTACGCGTGCTAATGGGTTTCCCATTCCAGACCTGCGCAGCGGGCGCACTGCACACCCGCATCACAGGCTGTCAGCAGGAGGAGCCCTATTTAAAGGGGCAGTCCTCCAATGCTCCTCCTGCAGAAAAGAAACAATTTTGGATCATAGAGCAGGCCAGAGGCAAGGCTACTCCAAGGTTCTCTGACTCCTCACTCCAGGTGCAGCTCGATGGGGTGAGGAGGAGGAGGAGGAGGAGGGAAACGTTTTTACCATCTGATGGGAGGAGGTGCCCTCCCTCTGCCACCAAGAAGGCTTGGCTGGAGGTGGCCGAGGAGGTAAGCAGCAGCAGCAATGTGTCCAGAACCTGGGTCCAGTGCAGAAAGCGCTTTAATGACCTAACCAGGTCAGCCAAAGTGAGTATACTTACACATTCTCCCACACTCCATCTTCCACATCACCTCCACCACCACACAACTCCTTCTGCACTGCCACCACAACGCTCTCACATCACTCCTCACATCCACTCAACCATCATCCTACCTTGCCTGCACTTACTCACTGCCCCAGTTCCCATTTGAACACTACCACGCAACCCACTCCTCATACAATCTCATGGCTATATCTCAAACGCACCCTCCCATGCATCTCCCTCACGCTCACCCCCACCCACACCAATGCATGCAGCAGGTCACCATGCAACCATCACTCAATCACGCCTCTGTGTTTTGCCTTGATAGGAGATGAGATGCCAGAATGCCCGGGAGAGAGCAAGGACCGGAGGGGGCCCGCCACACCAGGTGATCTTAACAGACGCGGCGCAGCAGGCACTCAAAATAAGCCGCACGCTGGAGTGCCTGTCCGTGGCGGACGCCGAGACTGGGAGTGCACAAGCGGCTGGTGATAGAAATCTAACACTCAGCACTCATGATAGCGAATGATCTTAACATCATTTGGCATCTGCAGCACCTCAACATCTGTCCGTATGCTTAATATTGCTTTCTCTTGCAGGGCCATCTGCGAGCGCTGTGACGGCGGAGGGCGATTCCTCAGAGGACCTGCCGCACCTGAGGGTCCATCGTCACATCTGAGCTGCCATCCACCAGCGCAGATACACACACCTCGGTGGGTCCCCATCCTTACTTAGTTGGGCTTGCACATGGTGAGTCACCACGCACATGTGAGCACGAGCAGGCCCTGGTGGCAGGGGCACCCGTGGAGAGTCCACGTCGGTGGGAGCACTCTTCTCCAGGCTCTGCTCAGCTGGACCCAGATGCTGAACCCTGGGGGCCAGCCATGAAAACGAAAGTCATCGAGGGCCAGCAGCACATTGCCGACGTACTGGAACAGTTGCCACGTGTACTCGCCACAATCGCGCAGAGGATGGAGGAGTCCAACTCCTGCATGAGTGGAATGCTGGCACAGGTACAGGAGGGTATCTCCGAGATACTGACACAGGGACGTGAAGGCATTTCTGAGATAGTGTCGCGGGTAGGTGCGGGAATGTCTGCGATGGAGGAAAGGCTAGCCTCCATCGAGCTTCATGCACGGCTCAACAATGAGTCCATTCAGGCCCTGACAACGGCCGTTTGGATTCAGGGTGAGCAGCATTCTGCCGCCTTAAACAGGCTGACAGATACCTCACAACTGGCCACACAAGTTCTCCAAACTGTTGTCCCGCAGGGTGGAAGGAGTGATGTGGGCCTGGGCCAGGAGAGGGATGATGGTGAAAGGGGACATGGAAGTGGGGACGCCACTCAAAGCGCTCCCACGTCTCAACCGTTGTCCCCCTCTCAACCAGTACTCGCAATGCTGCCCCCTCTCCAGGTGGCCGAGTCTGCCCCAGCACAGGTGCAGGTGGAGCAGTCTTTAGAGGGGCCCTCACAGGCTTCGAAACCCACAGGGCATCCGCGCAAAGCATCTCATCGGTCAGGGCATGGACAACAGCAACCTGCCACTACCTCTGCTGAAGCCACAGGGGTAGCACCATGTAGGGGTTCCCATAAACGTAAGGCGAAGGTTTTGTGAGCACAAAGGGGATGCACAAGGGTGCAAGACAAAATGTCATGTTTTTGATTTACTTTTGTTTGTTTTGCAAAAAAACATAAAAATTTGTTATCACCACTACTGCCATGTCTTTGCAAATCTTGTCTGGTTTGTGCAATAATGCCCTTTCCTGAGGATCACCATGAAGACCCACAACTGATGCCACCCATTGTGTCACTGCAGAGTGGGTGTAGGTGTATTTGCAGGGCTCTTTTGTGCAGACGACTGAGAGACGCCGACGATGTCCCCAGTGGCACCCTGAAAGGATGCGGAGGAGAAGTTGTTGAGGGCAGTGGTGACTTTGACAGCGACAGGTAAGAAGATGGTGCTTGGGCCAGCCGGGAGCAGCTCGGCATCAAGGAGGCTGCAGATGTCCACGACTACATGTCAAGTGACTCTGAACCTCCATGTGCACTGCTGCTCAGAGAGGTCCAGGAAGCTGAGCCTCGGTCTGTAGACCCTGTGGCGAGGGTAGTGCCTTCTGCGATGCATCTCTCTCTGCGGTTGCCCTCCCTCCAGCACTGTGTTGTGGAGCTCCACATGTCAGAGCTGGACGGCGTGGCTGGCGATGCTGGTGATGCTGTTCATCCTACGAGGAGGTCATGACTGCAGCTATGGCGACCCCCATCCGCAAGATGTATGTTTGAGGGGGTCTGCAAGGTCGGTAAATGTGTCTGCACACAGGGGTTGAGGTCGCAAGTTTGTGATTTTTTGTGTTAGGAGGAGGGTGGTGCAGGCCAAACTTTGTCCAAAGTGACAGAGTGGCCTCCTGCAATGATTGAGTGTCTCCCCCCTCCACCTGTCAAATGGACCTTTGCAGCTCCCACAAGGTGGTGGCTACAACACGTCCATTTCAACTGGGAGTGTTTCCCCCAGTACGGGAAACACGCTCAGTTGACCTGAAAATCCCACCCCTCCTAAAATATCCTCCCAATCAGGTCTCCTAATGACCGAAAGTATCAAATTAATTGATTTAAGTAGGATCC
Organism: Heptranchias perlo; assembly: GCF_035084215.1. Lineage (NCBI taxonomy): Eukaryota > Metazoa > Chordata > Chondrichthyes > Hexanchiformes > Hexanchidae > Heptranchias > Heptranchias perlo. Next base: position 82,790,018 of record NC_090326.1, read on the forward strand.
CACCAGCTTTAATTGCCGGTGGGAGTCCCGCATGCGGGGGCTGTGTGCGCATCTACGCGTCATTGGGGAACCCAGAAGTGGGCGGGTTGGAGCCGGGCTCCGGACCCGCCCCGGGAATCCCCAATTTTCAGAGCCCCCCCGCCACGAACGCACCCACTTGGACATCCGAAAATCGAGCCCCATATCCCCAAAAATCCAACACTCTCCTGCACTAAAGTGTCAGTTTAGATTATGGGTTTAAGTCCTGGCTTTGTACCCACATTTTATAACCCAGGGACAGGAGTGTGACCAACTGAGTCAAGGTGACTAGAAAAGTAAATGTCAACCCCTCACTCATCAAAGCAATCTGAGTCACTCTGAAATAGTTCCCCTGCTGTGATTGGTATATTTATACTCTTACTGCACATGTATGGCTGGTAGTTGACATTAAAACATATGCTAACAATGAATAGATGTGTCTTAATTAATTCCAAATGTATGTTTGCTTTTTACCTAAGGTGTAATGGACAATGCTGAGAAATGGTATCCATAGATCAAAGAGGTCAGAAACAAAACAGTGATGTAACATATACAGCAAGCTAAAGAAGTGAGACAGAGGGGAGAACATTATTCCACAAAACTGTTTCAGAGGATTACGATATATTGTGGGAGCCGGTTCGTAACATCCTGTATCTCTCACACTCAGTTAGATGAAAAAAAAGGTTTACATGTTTTAAAAATAAATTCTGATGTTTGTGGCTAGCTGAGGTGTATTAATCCCTAGAAGAACAAAATGGTGGTAAACAGGCTACCTTACGATTGCCGAATAAGTTTGATAGAAATCAATTATGTATTACTATATTTCTGTAAAATTTTGGTGTAATGTTTGTTACAATATCCAAAAGGCAAAATAGGGATCTTGACCTGATCTGAACGTGGACCAGAATTACCAAAATTTGCTTTGCTTTTTCTGATTTCTGATTTCTTCCCTACTGTCATAATGGTGCTGACTCTTAATGGCCATTTTCATTGTAATGCAATGGTCATCAGACTGTTGGAGTGTGAAAGCATCACAGCAAAGCTAATCTTCTCTTCACTCAATGTCCATACACAAGCAACCCTGGATCACTGGGTAACAATCAAGAAACAAAAACCTGGCTGGTTTTCCCTCCCCCTTCCCAAGGCATAATAATGACAATTGAGATGCCCTACCATAACTGAGATCTGCTAACTCAGCACAGACCAGGAATCCAGTCTGGGCCCTTCTTCGTCAATAAAGCTTAGCACCGCACCGCAAGGTATACTTACTCATTCAGCCATCAGGTTAACCCATATCTATCATTTTTAAGTACTGTACATGTTAGTACTTTAATCCTGGATATCGCTAGTCAGGAAGTAAGCAAGTCACCAGTGTGGGATATCCAGAATAAAGAGTTAGCACAGTGGTAGTGGAGGGGAGGAGGGAAGTCACATTCAACTTGGTCAATAGGGTGGTTGCAGCACTGCTGAGATTAGTATTCTTCAGGTGCTCCTTGTGCCTGCATCCTGCATGACTGACCACCTCGGGTCATAAGCAAGTTCAGCTGACTACTGTAATTAGCCAGCAGAGTTGGCTTGGGTGGCAATGGAGTAAGGGTAGTCAAGGGGTGGCACTGTGGAGAATGGCGTCACCTATGTTGGCAATAGAGCTGGGATGTCTCAATCAGTGGTGAATATAAAAAAGTACATTTAAATAAGTCAGATAGGCATGTTGGCAAATGTGATGCAAATGTTTTACAGAAAGTAAGTTTTTTTTTAATTCATTCATGGGATGTGGGCATCGCTGGCGAAGCCAGCATTTATTGCCCATCCCTAATTGCCCTTGAGAAGGTGGTGGTGAGCTGCCTTCTTGAACAAGTGTGACGCTTACAGGAGGTTTGCACAATATGCAAGATTTTTAATATATTATATGGATACATACACTTGCTACATACTGTGTAGTGTGTATCCTAATATGTAAGTGACCAGATGAGTCCTTCACACCAGTAAGACAAGTTTAAGGTAGGAGGGTAAATTTTTGTGAGACTGCATTCAATAGGAGTGCAGATCAAAGAATCAGGTGTGGAAAAATTAATGGCTTGGAAAAATCACGAATCGGACAGGCTGACTTCTGTACCCGATTCTACAATCTGCATTCCTATTGAGTGAGATTCCATGCTGGGAACATAGGGCACTAAATTGGGCCGCGTAGCGCCCGTTGTTTCAGCGCTATGAGGCCTCTCGAACATCCAAGATGGAGTCTTGGCTGCGTATGCACATTTCCAGCACACCGTGCGCCAGACGCCATCTTGGTATAGGAATTAGCACATGCGCCAGTACCGAAAGCCAGCTGCATGTAATGTAAGGAGAAAATGGATACAATCAGTGTGCAACGCTGATTTAAAGTGATCGACACCATATTGGCACTTAACGCTCAACTCAACGCACAGTCTTAACCACAACCATCTGAACATGTCTTAGAGTGCCTGTAGGAACCCCACCAGTGCTATTTAAAGGGACCATGCAGGATTTACCGGTTAGTTGCTGATTATTGCTTCTGGCAGCTGATGCATTTGTAACTGTTTTTGGAAGTCTGCTATACTTGAATACTAGGACGCAGGGACATAGCCTAACATTTAAAGCCAGGACATGCAGGAGTGAAATTAGGAAACGCTGCTACATGGTAGAAGTTTGGAACACTTTTTTTTTATTCATTCATGGGATGTGGGCGTTGCTGGCAAGGCCAGCAATTATTGCCCAAATCTAATTGTCCTTGAGAAGGTCGTGGTGAGCCGCCTTCTTGAACAACTGAGTGGCTTGCTAGGCCATTTCAGAGGGCGATTAAAGAATCAACCACATTGCTGTGGGTCTGGAGTCACATATAGGCCAGACTGGGTAAGGACAGCAGGTTTCCTTCCCTAAAGGGCATTAGTGAACCAGATGGGTTTTTATGACAATCCAGTAGTTTCATGGCCACCATTACTGATACTAGTTTTTTTTTGAAAGTCCAGATTTTTTTAAATTTCATTAATTGAATTTAAATTCCCCAGCTACCATGGCAGAGATTTGAACTCATGACTCTGGATTATTAGTCTAGGCCTCTTAGATTACTGGTTCAGTAACATAACCACTATGCTACCGTACCAACACATTGATGCTAGCTCACTTGTGAATTCTGAGATTGATAGATTTCTGTGAACTAAGGGCATTAAGGGATATGGGGCTAAAGCGGGTATATGGAGTTAGGTCACAGGTCCACCATGATCTCATTGAATGGCAGAACAAGCTCATGGGGCTAAATGCCACTGCTACTTGCTGTCTCCTGATATGCACCACCTTCTCCTGCAAAAAAGCGGGACATGTGTCTGGGTGATGTGCCTGTCATGATTGAATAGCAGCCAGTGTGTGAGGCCTGTGAGTTGTGGGTCGGCAGCTTGCAACGGTGATAATGTGTAAGGGTGAGAGGACACATCTGATTGGAAGAGTCGTGTATTGATGGAAAGAGTTTGCTGGTATGTGGGGGATGGGGGGTGTAGTGCATGGTGCAGTTTGTGGGAGACACCAATTGACAGTTGACCTCACTCACCTTGACCACTTGTGTCAAAGCATTGAACTTCTTCCTGCACTGCATCCATATTCATGATGCTGTGCACCTGGCACTGACTTTGTCTCTCACTGCCTCCCACTGCCTTTTGGGCATATGTCTGGAGGGCCTCATGCACCCCCCTACCCCCCACCACCCCCTATGGATATCGGATGTCCCTCCTTCTGTCCACCTCTTGCACCAAGGCTTCTAGTGCGTCACCAGAGAACCTTGGTGCATGCACTCTCGCAGGCCTGGTACAAACTCAGATTGGCAGATTGGTGAGGTCTGGCATGCAGATTGGAGGATGTGGGATTTACTAGTGCACAATTGTTATTTAATGTGTTAACATAACTCATCAGTGTGTAAACAAAGGGATGGGACCTGCATCTGTGTTTTATGTGTGCGATATCTGATCTCCGTTCAGATTCCGTGCAGACAGCAGACTGTTATTTTTAGCAAATAACAGGTACCGGCTACCTTTAAGAGATTTTAAGAAACATCCTCCCTTTAAGAGATTGGAGCTCCCCCACTAGTGGAAAGTGCGAATTGCATTGAATCGATGTGCAAGGCCTGGACTTCAACTCAGATTGACGGTGAGTACTGAGGCCGGATGAAGTTCTCGTCCTGACTGCGCCAGGGCCATTGGGCGCGAGTTAATAGCGGATCACGCTACCTACACCCAATAATAGGCCCTATTGAATTTTTCCCCCATAGTCTGACAAAATCTACACTATAGTCTCTATAAACCTCCCACAGAGTCATTTTTTGAAAAAAGGAACAAATGACCATTCTATATTGAACTCACATCTATTGAGACTAACAACAATTTCTGAACTCAATCCATCTTTGATCACATCCACATATTAAGAAAAAAACTTACATCCCACAGCATGACCACATTTACTCTCAAATTTCCAGCATAATTTAAAAAATGGAACTGAGAAATGTGTAATTCAGCCCCCCACAAAAACAGCCTGGGGCTGAAATTCCTTGGGGGGTTCCACAGGTCTTCCACTGTAGCTCCAACAACAGTCAGGCAGAACCCTCGCAGAATTTCAGGCCCCCGAGAGTTTTACACACATTACGTATCCTACATCACTTTGTTATATATTAGAATCTATTGGATGCCAAACCAAGAGGAAAGTACAAATCCTATTTCCAATCTCTTACATTAATATATATTTTCAGAAGTTTCCCCAAGCACAGTCCCTTGAATTTCTGTGTGCACTCATTACCATATAAAACAGCTTCTTGTTTTTAGGAACCATATGTTCTTCTTTAAAATAACTTACTATTTTTAGCTCACTGCTTGCCTACAAATTTCCATAAAATTGCTGAGATTACTTGAGATGAAACTGATACAAAGTTACACTAGTTTCCATATGAATCAATCCAACTAAATGCAAGAGAAATTTCTGCAAACGGCCAGTTTGCAATTATTGTTAAAAAATGTTCAGTTGTCCTTTTACTTGTAGGTCTTAAAAGAATTTAAGTAATTGTTATTTGGGAAGTTATTTTTGGGTTGACAAAAAGCTAGGGACTTTGGGACTTGCAAGGTATCCCAAAATTGGTAACTTTGACTTATGTTTCATTCACTAAAATGGAACCCACCAACATTTCAAACTGGTAAAACTCAATTGATTACTTGCAATTAGGATCACTTCGCATACATGAATTTGCTCTAATACACACGGATACAGGTTATCATTCAACGCTGCACAACTCTACCATTTTATTCACTGAGGTTCATGGTGCCACCTTCTGAAGTAAATGTTTCAGGAAAGACCCAGATACAACAATGACCTCCACTGTTCCCAATAATGGTTTCGCCAGCTGTTAGTCCTTTTCTATTGTTGGATGGGGGAAGGGGGTGAAATTTACAATCATTTAGTCATTGCACACTCCTTACTGTCAATCATTTTTTTAAAAATCCTGTTGTATTATGCACTCCAAAATGTGGTGATGTTGATTAGACACAGAAGAAAGGCAGCCTTAACTGAATGGAGAGAAGGGTCTTACCATGATTGACATGGACTGCAGCCAGTTGGGAGGAAGCAAAGCATCAACAGAGAAAAGAATGAGCAACAGAGCCCAACTCAATTGAAGCTGCAGCTACGTAATCCAAATTGAACCCCAGACTCCAGACACAGAAATCTGCACAAAAACATTTTCCGTTGATTTACAAAGTGTAGAGGCAACAGTGAGTAAGAGTAGACATCTTACTCTGAATTGTTTAATTTTTTAGGGTTTTTATATTATAAATGCGACTTATTTAGGCATATTTTCAAGTAGCTAAAAAATTAAGATGTCAACTCAAACAAATTTCACAAAACCTTAAAACAATTTGATTGGTTATTTTTTGCTACTTGCCCATTCAGCATTGGTAGCATTGAAATTAATTTGAGTGATTTGATTGCTCAATTTTCTGCTGCTTACATGTTCCTCATTGGTATCCACCCATTGGGTCATATTATTTTTGATTAGTTCATATTTAGTCAATCAAATATTTGATTGGTAATTTTAAAATACATTCTCATTTCACCCATTCACTATCTTTTGCCCTGCAAACATGTGACCCTTGAGGTACGAAACCCTAAGGCTTTGGCGTCCCTGAAGCCACAGTCTGAAGCATGGTGTCTTTGAAAGGCATAATGTGGCAAGCAAATGCTAGATGCAAGTCTTTTAACTATTAACGATATGATGGAGACTCAAATCAATCAACTGGACTTCCTTGGATACTATTTTAATTATTTATCTTTTTGGTTGAAACAATTTTTGTAAATTTATTTCAACCTTTTTTCTTGTGACGTGATCATAGTAACAGCTTGTTCTTGACAGCATGCCAGTTGAGTGATTCCCAGTCTTGTGAACAAATAAAAATGTCTAAAGATTAGTGGGGTAAATAATTTTCTGTGACAAATTTTCAAGTTACAAATGTTCAGGTTAGGAGTGAAGTGAAGAAAATGTCAAATATCATGGCCGTTGGGTCTGTGCATTTACTGCTTGAAAAATCAAAACCACAGACGAGCCCTCTGCAAGCCCAGTGCTTTAATACGAAGGTGCCTGCTTTTTATTTCCAACTGTTGATGTTTGATATGGATTGTAATTGTAGTAAAGCATAACAGCGGATAGTAGAAGTCACAGTGAGTTCACAGATATAGAGGATATCGTCTCAGAGATAACATCACACATATGGGAATGGATAAGAAGGTACTGCATCTGATAACAATTAAAATCAGTGGCTTTTTTAAGCTGTTGTGCTAAAGCGGAGCACTAAAGTTCTGACTCTTAAAGTTGTTTCTCTTCCTCCGTGCCTTCCAATTTTCTCCTCATTGTCCTCAAGGCACGCTAGCCAAAATAGTCCTCTGGTACCTTACTCATGTGAGCATTCTTTATGTATTACTCATGACAGCGAATGTACAGGATATTTGACTATGGATGGCAACTCAGGAAAGCCTATTTTATTCTCACCCTGTGAGATTCAGTGGATATTAATCAAACTTGAGCTGATAAGTGGCAAGTAACATATGCGTCACACAAGTGTAAGGCATTGACCATCTCCAACAAGAGAGAACATATCCACCTCCCCTTGACTTTCAATGGCATTACCATCGGCGAATCCCCCATCAACATCCTGGGGGTCACCACTGACCAGAAACGAAACTGGACCAGCCACATAAATGCCATGGCTTATACAACAGGTCAGAGGCTGGGTATTCTGCGGCAAGTGGCTCACCTTCTGACTCCCCAAAGCCTCTGTACCGCCTACAGGGCGCATGTCAGGAGTTGATGGAATACTCTCCACTTGCCTGGATGAGTGCAGCTCCAACAACACTCAAGAAGCTCAACACCATCCAGGACAAAGCAATCTGCTTGATCTGCAGCCCATCCACTAGCTTAAACATCCACACTCTACACCATCAATGTACATTGGCTGCAATGTGTTCTGTCCACAGCATGAACTGCAGCAACTCGCCAAGGTTCTTCAGCAAAACCTTCTAAAACCCGCGACCTCCATCACCTAGAAGGACAAGAGCAGCAGATACAAGGGAACACGATCATCTCCAAGTTCTTCATCAAGTCATTTCCCAACCTGACCTGGGCATATATCGCTGTTCCTTCATTGTCGCTGGAACCCCCTACCTAACAGTTTTGTGAGAGCACCTTCACCACACGGACTGCAACGGTTGAAGAATCATAAAATCATAGAATGGTTACAGCACAGGAGGAGGCCATTCAGCCCATCAAGCACATGCTGGCTCTTTGTAAGAGCAATCTAGTTAGTCTCATTCCCCTGCTCATTTGCCGTAGCCCTGCAAATTTTTTCCCTTCAAGTATTTATCCAATTCCTTTTTGAAAGCCACAGTTGAATCTGCTTCCACCACCCCCTCAGGCAGTGCGTTCCAGATCATAACGACTCGCTGTGTAAAAAATGTTTTTCCTCATGTCGCCTTTGGTTCTTTACCAATCGCCTTAAATCTGTGTCCTATGGTTTTTGACCCTCCCGCCAATGGGAAAAGTTTCTCTTTATTTACTTTATCCAAACCCTTCATGATTTTGAACACTTCTATCAAATCTCTTCTCAACCTTCTCCATTCTAAAGTGAACAACCCCAGCTTCTCCAGTCTATCCATGTAACTGAAGTCCCTCATCCCTGGAACCATTCTAGTAAATCTTTTCTGCACCCTCTCTATGGCCTTCACATCCTTCCTAAAGTGCGATGCCCAGAATACTCCAGTTGTGGCCGAACCAGTGTTTTATAAAGGTTCAACATAACTTCCTTGCTTTTGTACACTATGCCTCTATTTATAAAGCCCAGGATCCCGTATGCTTTTTTAAACGCTTTTTCAACCTGACCGGACACCCTCAAAGATTTGTGCACATGTGCTCCCAGCTCTCTCTGTTCCTGCACCCCCTTTAGAGTTGTACCATTTAGTTTATATTGCCTCTCCTCATTCTTCCTGCCAAAATGTATCACATCGCACTTCTCTGCATTAAATTTCATTTGCCATGTGTCCGTCCATTCCATCAGCCTGTCTATGTCCCCTTGACGTCTATCATTATCCTCCTCACTGTTTACTACATTTCCAAATTTTGTGTCATCTGTAAATTTTGCAATTGTGTCCTGTACACCCAAGTCCAAGTCATTAATATATAACAAAAAAAGCAGTGTTCCTAGTACCGACCCTGGGGAACATCACTGTACTCCTTCCTCCAGTCTGAGAAACAACCGTTCACCACTACTCTCTGTTTCCCGTCACTTAGTCAATTTCGTATCCATGCCGTCACTGCCCCTTTTATTCCATGGGCTTCAATTTTGTTGACAAGCCTATTATGCGGCACTTTATCAAACGCCTTTTGAAAGTCCATATACACAACATCAAACGCATTGCTCTCATCAACCCTCTCCTTTACCTCATCAAAAAAACTCAATCAAGTTAGTTAAACACGATTTGCCTTTAACAGACCCAGCACTATGGCTCTGAGGGAAATCCGCCGCTACCAGAAATCCACCGAGCTGGTCATCCGCAAACTGTCTTTCCAGCACCTGGTGCGAGAGATCGCTCAGGACTTCAAGACAGATCTGCACTTCCAAAGCTCGGCCATCATGGCCCTGTAGGAGGCCAACAAAGCTTACCTGGTGGGGCTCTTTGAGGACACCAACTTGTGCGCCATCCATGCCAAGCGAGGCACCATCATGGAAAGTCACTTGTCCAAGTGACTATTAATTTTGTCTCAGATTATCATTTCTAAAAGCTTCCCCACCACCGAGCTTAAACTGTCTGGCCTGTAGTTGCTGGCTTTATCCTTTTGAAAAAGGGTGTAACATTTGCAATTCTCCAGTCCTCTGGCACCTCCCCCGTATCTAAGGAGGATTGGAAGATTATGGCCAGCACCTCTGCAATTTCCACCCTTACGTCCCTCAGCAACCTAGGATGCATCCCATCTGGACCGGGTAACTTATATACTTTAAGTACAGCTAGCCTTTCTAATGCCTCCTCTTTACCAATTTTTAGACCATCCAGCATGTCAACTATCTCCTCTTTTACTGTGGCTTTAGCAGCATCTGTTGCCAAGAAGAAGGCCCACCACCACCACCTTCTCAAGGGCAACTAGGATTGGACAATAAATACTGGGCTTGCCGGTGACATTCGCATCCTGAGAATACATTTTTTTAAAAATTGGAATTCTGCCTAATTTTTCTTCTCACTAGCCTAGGATTCTTAAGTCAATTATAATATCCAACTGCTGCTTCTTGCACTGCTGTTATGACCTTAAATTATATTGTTGGTTTCATTTATTAACTTAGCTTTTCTGTTCAATCCATTTGTTGCTGTATAAATATATTGCATGGTCGCATAATACAACTCTGAACAATATTTGAAAAGGGCCTGAAAACAAAGTCAAAACCACACACAAGCCTCTGGAGGCCGATGGTTTGTTGCAGAAGATGGATACTTCTCTATTCTGTGGTTACAATGTGCATATGTAGAACTCATTTCATTCCCTGAATTGAGTTAACTTGATAAGCGTAAATAGCATAAGCTCCATGATTAACAGCTTCCCACTGGGATCTTAATTCTTCTGCTTTGTGTAATGTGCACACATTTATAAAATAAAAATGCCACTATAATTCACAATTACTGTTTCCTTAAGATGTTGTCTTTTGAAAAGTGTCTGCAGAGGCAATTTCCATGGGAACAAGTTCAACTGTTGAATTTTTGTTATATCTTGAAACCATTTCATCCCTGTTTGTTTTCTTAAGATCAGCTTAAGCTTTGACCTTACTTGCTTCTGTAGTCATCTCTTCTTTAAGATATTTTTGATCATTTATTATAACTCTTTCATGATTTCAAACTTGAATCCTTAAATCAAGAAAGTAACTTCATACATTCTGGATTAAAACTCCTTCACTGCATTAGTATTCAACAGCTGAAACAGGGAAGTGATTTATGAGGTTGGCTTAAAAAAAACTCCTTTGTTTAAAAGAAACAATCATTTGAATTTTGCTGCATTATTTCATTAGTGTTTCCCATGTTCCACAGAGCAAGATGATTTAAAATCACAATGGGACGCAGTCATATTCAAACCTTAATAATTAAGACTTAAAACATTGAATGTAAATAAATTAGTTCAATATATGCTATGTGGCCACAAAATAGAGAAGTAGACACCTCCTACATCCTTTTGCGTTAGCCTTTGGGGACTTCTTGTGGCTTTGGCTTTCTGGATTTTAAGGTCATCCTCAATTATTATTAAAACATTCATGTAAAGCGCCATACCATACACTGCTACATTTTTATTTTAATCATTTGAAATTTCTCTGTTTGAACTTATCCTTTAAACTCACTAAATTCCCCATCAACATTAACACCATCTCCTTACTTTCTTTTTTCTTAAACTGAATAGATAGAAATGACAGTCGAGATTTTCCAATGCCGATGCAACTTTGATGGGACAGCACTTCTACCCATAATATTCCCGATTTCCCAGGGTCTGGCTCATTAAAAAAATTTCAGTGAAATTCCTGCCTCATGTGCCTGCCGCAGCACAACAGGGCCAGCTGCTTCCGGAGGGGTGGGATTTTATTTTAAATTTTAAATTTTACAAGGCTGGGCCATTGAAACAATTGTCCACAATAGATTCAACTCTGTTAGAGGCATTGAAAATTTTTAACTCCCTCCCTGAACACCAGAGCAATGGGAAATATAAAGAAAGAATTTGCATGGATATACAACATCTGTAACATCCTCAGGATGCCCCAAATTGCTTTACAGCCAATGAATTTCTTTTGAAGTGTAGTCACTGTTGCTTTGTAGGCAAATGTGACAGCCAATTTGTGCACAGCAAGGACCCACAAACAGGATATAGAACCACTGTCAACATCATTTCTGCCCAGGAAATCCTAGAAGTGGCAGTGGGTGGGAGGGGAGGGGGGGCTGGTGGAATGGCCCTCTTGCCCAAATTCCTCCCCCCCCCCCCAGCTTGCTGGATTTACATCAGGAACTCCAGTAGAAAATTTGCCCTGACAATTTTAATTTGGACCACCTGTCTTTTTTGGTACTGCTTTATCATTTTTTTAAAATCATACACTAAATAATTATCTGTGACAACATTCTGAATTTTGTTTAACAAGAAACATTAAAAATGCCAAAGAGACCCGAATTAAGGAGCTGGACATTGAAAACATCCTCATGATAGAACAAAAACTTCTGCTTATTATACAAGACAGTCAATGAAATCATACAGTGTGCTATAGTAAAATCAAGGGGCTGACATTCCTATTTTTTAAAAATGCAATTTTTTTGTTACAATTAACAAACTGCTAACAAAGTTGCAGGAATGAAATGTGGAATTCCTAAAATTACAATTCTGTTGGTGGCAATGAAAAATAATAACCGACCAAAACCCAACTACAATATTTCAAGTAGAAATAGTAAAACATGAGCATCACTGTAAAGTAGGCGCTCTTGATAAAATGCTATTGTTGTGCTTAGAAAAGATATATGCATAGAAAGCTGCACTTATAATACAGAAAATGTTAGCATGAATACAGCAAATAAAGTATTAAAAGTGAAAATAACAAGATTTTGTAAATTACTTTATGCATAGCATGTACTGCAGGAAGCAATTTCCATAGGCAAAATCATCTTGTCTCAGTCCCTCCTGCCCTTACATTTAAAGTCAAACTCATACAATCAGCAAATGCAGAGCAGAACAGGTGGTAGACTGCCAGACAAGACATGACCAACACCTTATAAGCAAGCTACATATATTTGGGAGGGAGGGGTTGGAAGGCTTGGGGTCTGTGGAGATTGGGGCAATACAGAAAATATTCAGATTTTCTAGGATGTACATGATATGTTGCATGTATGTGTCCTAGTACATATCCAAGAACATAATGACAATGCAATACCCAGATAATAAGAATGCTTATTTACTCATCATCTACCATCTGTTCTCCAGCCAAATTCAAAGAGCACCACTCAGTAGAGCACCAACCATCACCATCCCCACTTGAAGCAGCCACCAACACTGATACCCACACTTCAGGAGAAGTAAATCATGACATTTAGGAGGAATCATAAGGTGAGGCATCGACCGTTGGTTAGTAAGAGATAGCCGTTGTGCTGGTTGATAGGGAGCCAGCTGGTACAAGGTGGAGGTCCAGCATGGTGAGTACCAACCTTGAGCCAAATGGGAATACAAACCTTTGTGGGTCTGCTTTGAAACGTTAGATGGTATAACAGGAGGACTTATGGAGGAGTCATCTGCATCCTTACACACAGCAGTGGAAGGTGGCCTGGACAGTGTGGGGAGTTTAACACCCCTATATGGGGATGGCACACAGCAACAGTTGCCATTGAGCACATATTAACACCTCAGGCATCTGCAGTGAAGACCTCAAATAGGCTGGCTGTCAGCACCATTGCAGCATCACTCATGAATGATTTCATTGCTGCTATCAAGGCTTTTGGGTCCAAATTCCAAAGATGTAGTGTTAGTCATTTCAGCACACTTGGGGAACAGTTACAAGCAAGCATGAAGGATTAATTTGAGACCATACAAATGCCCACTGTTCTACGTTCAGGCAGGTCAGCGGGCATGGTGAGGAGATTCCTTTCAGCAGTGGGATATATAGAGTAGTACAGAAGTAACCAGTTGGCACATGAGTGACAGTTCTGTGCCATCACGTATACCTGGGCAAGTAGGCACAGGCTCTGAAACCAATGACTCCAGAAAAAGAGTGACTCTGGTAAAGACATTATTGCATCAGGGTTAGTTGCTGATTTTGGTGGCAGGACTACTCTACAGCTCACCTGTATGTAATCAACCACTGGTGTTACTTCAACTGAGGGAGCACTGAGCAGTCGTGCACATGCATTACCAGCCAGAGAAACTCACGACACACAGAAGTGATTACACAAGCAAAAACATTAAACATGCACACTAACACCACTGAACAAAATTAATTCACTTTTACTGTATCTTACAGTCTTTAATTCTTTCATTGTGCAAAGAAGAAAACACTAGTTGTCCAAAAGGCAAAGTGTGCCATTAAAGTGGGGGCCAGTGATGATGTTTATTGCTGGTGCTAGTGCACTGCAGATGGCTGATTCATGGATCAGATGCCACATCTGCTGTCCTGGCCACCCTCTCCTCCTTGGCTGTGACATACCCAACAACAGCCACTACACCAGCTCTCTCTCACAAAAAGATCTTTCTGTACTTTACACTTCTATCACTGAAAATTACCCCTTTGTGAAGCTCACAAATTTCACGTCTTACCTAGATTAAAATACTTCTTGATTCAACTGTGCAGTTGAAGAATGATGCAGAAGTTCATCATTAACCATCTTAATAAACAAAGATCCAAGATTTTTAAAAATTTTATCTTTTCAATATTACTCATGTTTACTTTTCTGCTAAAAGTAGCAAAGTCAGGAATGTGAACTCACTAGTGTTTAAAGAACTTTTTTTGATAGTGGGCAGAACTTTGAACCTCGGCAGAAGCGAAAAACGGGCGGTAACGGATCGGCTGTTGTTACACACCTTGCTCGATCTTCCTTTCCGTTCACAGATGGTGTTTAACGTGTGGCCGATCCACCAACTTTCATTTTATGCCACTGTCAAAGTTGAAAGTTCCACCCAGTATTTTAAATGGATTTACTGCCAGCGAGTTATAGCTGAGTTGATCTCTGCACTAATAAAAATGATCCCAATACAGTAGCTTTATCCAGTAAATGAAGCAGAATAGGAGTAAAACCAAGAACCAAAAAAAGCTAAAATAGTTTTCAATTTAAATGTTTAATGAAAAAAAATCCTGATCCTTTATAAGATCTGCCTCTTATAAGATGATACTCCTACCTTGAGCAATTTCAAATGAAATGTAAAATTACAATGAAAAGTTAACCAAAATCCTTCAAGGTGGGGGGTGCAATTTGACTTTGGGCAATAGTGTAAAACAAGCTATTGGAAATGAAAATCAGGAGAGATGTATAACAGGCGGCTGATCCAATATCGTCTGTTTTACACCATCATCCAGAGTCAAAATTACCGCCCAGGTCTTTTAGGTTCCCTACAACTGCCTCCTGCTGCCTCACTTCATCATCTACCTGGTAGGCAGGTCACACTAGGCTTTTGGTCTCCCCCATAACCCCACCATCATTATTACTCTGAGATTCAGCCAGGAGCAATGATTTTTTGGAAGACATTTGTTATTTTCTCATCACTTATGATGGACTATTCTGCTATCATACATTACTCCATCTAGTGGTCTCACCGAAAACTGGCAATTCTCACAAAACAAGGCAAGTAAGTTTGAGGGGGTAATTTTAAACCCTAAGAATGGGTGGGTTTGGAGCGGGTGGGAGTTGAAAATAGTTTTTTTTTTGGTCGCAACCGCCAAATTTTCAGACTATGCATTCCCAGTGGGAAGCCTGTACTTTTACACACCGACGTTAAACCCGGAAATAAAGCCGGGTTGCGGTCGCGAACCAAAAAACAATTATTTTCAACTCCCACCCACCCCCAACCCACCCGTTCTTGGGGTTTAAAATCACTCCCTGAATGTCAATTGAGGGTGAGATTTGAACTCGTGATACTTTGAGTTGAGAAGTCAAATGTGTGTTACTAGAGTTAATGGTTCAGCTTGATCATAACTAATGCTGCAAGTGCTAACCCTAGTGGTTTGCGTATTGCACAGTGTCATCTGAATTCAGTTTATTAAATTGGTCAGATCTGTCACATGCAATCCTGTCACTGACTTTTTGAGGTTTGCTTTTCACACAGATCCAACTGTTGTTTGTATTCCATGAACATAATGATTAGTAAACATAACAATCTAAAAAGGCATTGGTATACAGAATGAATAACGTTTACAACTTGCAAAGATTAAAGCCTCGATTTTGACCTAACCCGCCCAGCGGGAATGGGGCCGGTTTGGGTTGAATGCCTGTTTTACACCCCACTCGATTTTACTCTCCATTGACTTCAGGTTAGTTAAAATCAGAGCTTTAGGATTTCCCACATCTCAGGGCTGATTTTAACCCCTCTCCCAACCGAAAGGGAATGGTGCAGGGATGGGAAGGCCGCTTGCCCCAGAAGAGCAGGGGCCTAATTTCAATGACAGTGCCTCGTCCCGATGACATTCTTGAGAGTATGTGCCATTTTAACCGTAGGCCCAGCTACAGCCCGCATGGTCTCCAGCCCGCCAGCAAGAACTGGCTGCAGCAAGGATCCAGGCCCAGGTAAGTTATTTTTTTTTAATTTAAATGGGTTCCTGTTAGGTTAGAAGGAGCAGGAATGCTTCTCCTGTCCCCACAAGGATACTTTGGGCTTCCCCTGCCCCAAGCTTTCCCTCCCTACAATGGACTTGCCGCCCTCCCCACCCCCCCAATCCGTATGTACTTTGCAGGGGACTATTTCAATGGGTTCCCCAAGGCGGCCTGATCAGCCACCAATTTGACTCCCACCCACCAAGGGTGGTATCATTCCCATCGGTTTTGGGCACGAGTCGGAGCCAGAGCCAGAGCACGGAAATGAGGACCTGGAACTAAATCTCCCAGGCCTCACACTCCGGGAAGCGGGACGGTTTGCCACCCGTAATGGCCCCCACACCTCCGATTCCCACTCCAAGTTAAAACCGGCCCCCTACAGACAAACCTAAAATCCAAGTTCACTCAAATTTTCAGAGGTATGACTGAAGCAAATTAGATCTAAACCGTCACCAGTTCAGTTTCTTTCTTCTACCTTCAATATTCAAAATTCCCATAAAAAAACAATTCATGTGAGTGGGGCTTTGCAGCCAAGGAAATACACTTCTCTGAAGTCTTGGTAAAATGATTAAATGGATGAACAATCACAAATAAGAGAAGAACTCACAAAAGAAATGCACACTTCCATATGTGGTTCAGTGAATTCATGATACTTCATACATTCATATCCTACACATGTACATCAAATGTACTGGCAAGGATGTATGTGCTTGAATACTATTGGGTATGAGTGGTTTTGAATGGATTGTTGGCTACTGCTATGCAGGGGGTGGCAGAGTATGTAGAGGGTAGGCATTTTGGGTTGGGTGACACACCCTCCATGTTGGAATTTCAGAGTATGATGCAGCTTATAAGATGTTGCACTCTCACTATTCTGATTGCACTGCGCTTCCCCTCTTTAATGGTCTGAATTGAAGTATTCTTGGTGGCGACTGCACTAAATAGCTCAGTAGGAAGGGAGTCACAGCACCTGATAGGCAATTGCCTTTGTTGGTGCATTGAAATGTTAGACTCAATTCATCTGGCTTACACCTCAAAGGCCAAAGCTTTGATTTCCAATGGAGTCTGACGCTTCAACCAATGAACCAAACATGTGGCGGGGTGAATGTTTGTGGGGGTCCCCCGTTTTCTACTGGTCTATGGACGATGCTCCCATAATATAACCAACAAACAGATGTACTTCAGCCTGAGAAATGCACACACTTAATCTCTCTGTTAGGAGTTTTCTTTGACATTCTTGCTCTACATTTGGCTTTAATAGTGAAAAAGGGAAACTATAATTGAAGTCTGAGCAACACTGAAAACAAAAATGCCTGATGACATTTTCAGGAACAGTTTAAAACTACAACAGGTAGTAAATTACAAATCAGAAAATTGTAGTGATTCTGGATTGCAAAGAAAAAAATCGTCTTGTTCTGTTATTGTGCCATTTAAATTAAGTCAAAAATAGGGCTGGAGCCGTTATTATTAACATAACATTACTTACAGCTGTATCTTAAGGCTTTCTATTCAATGGATAAAGCAAATTATTAAAACAATAAAGAGAAGGCAGGCATAATATTTTCAGAGTTGCTGGTACGTAAATGCAAGTACACATAAAATCCCTTAAATATGAAACAAGCGCAAGATCACAATATTCAATACGAACAAGGGCTTTATTGTCAAAAGCAAAATACTGTGGATCATAGAATCATAGAAATTTACAGCACAGAAGGAGGCCGTTCGACCCATCGTGTCTGTGCCAGCCAAAAAAGAGCTATCCAGCCTAATCCCATTTTCCAGCTCTTGGTCCGTATCCTTGTAGGTTACGGCACTTCAAGTGCATATCCAAGTACTTTTTAAATGTGATGAGGGTTTCTGCCTCTACCACCCTTTCAGGCAGTGAGTTCCAGACCCCCACCACCCTCTGGATGAAAAAATTTCTCCTCAACTCCCCTCTAATCTTTCTACCAATTATTTTAAATCTATGCCCTCAGGTTATTGAACCAGGAATTAGGTCCTTCCTATCCATTCTATCTCGGCCCCTCATAATTTTATACACCTCAATTAAATCTCCCCAAAGCCTCCTCTGTTCCAAAGAAAACAACCCAGCTTTTCCAATCTTCCCTCGTGTTGGAAATCTGCAATAAAAACAGAAAATGCTTGAAATATTCAGCAAGTCAGGCAGCATCTGTGGAGAAAGAAACAGAGTTAACATTTCAGGTCGAAGACCTTTCATCAGAACTGGAAGAAGTAAAAATTTAACAGTTTTTAAACAAGTACAGAGCCAGGAAAAGGGTGGGAGAGGGAGGGGGAAGGGGAGGGGAGGATAGAACAAAAGGGAAGGTCTCTCATCGGGTGGAGGGCAGGAGTGATTAACTGACAAAAGGGATGATGGTGCATCATGAGCAGCGAATACAATATATTAAATTGAAAGAAGTACAAGTAAACGGCTGTTTTAGGGTTTTATTGTTGTGGCTCCCATGTCAAGTTATCGTTCAAATAGTAATTAGCCAGAAAAAGAACTTTCCAGGTCGTAGTGGGATGCGAGATCTGCTTACTGGAGTGACTGGTGTACAGAACCCAAGGATATCTGGTGCTGACCCAAAATTTGTAACATGGCAACATACAAAAAAGGAACGTAAAGACTAGCTGGTCCATCAAGGTGACATCTCAGAATGCCAAGGGCCTTCTAAAAGGCATGGAGGCAAGGCAAGTAAAGAAATAAAAGATGGGTTTAGAGGAGCTGTAAATGGCAACAGCAGAACCATTACAGCACCTGCTGGCTGAGAAAATGGGAGCAGTGTTTATGATCTGAAGGTATTGAAATCAGTGTTGAGTCCAGAAGATTGTAAAGAGCCTTATCGAAAGATGAGGTGCTGTTCCTCGAGCTTCCGTTGAACTTCATTGGAACAGTGTAAGAAGCCAAGGTCAGAGAGGTCAGAGTGGGAGTGGGATGGAGAATTAAAATGGCAAGTGACCAGAAGCTCAGGGTCACGCTTGCAGACTGAACGAAAGTGTTCAGCAAAGCGATCACCCAATCTGCGTTTGGTCTCCCCAGTGTAGAGGAGACCACATCATGAGCAGCGAATACAATATATTAAATTGAAAGAAGTACAAGTAAACCGCTGTTTTAGGGTTTTATTGTTGTGGCTCCCATGTCAAGTTATCGTTCAAATAGTAATTAGCTAGAAAAAGAACTCTCCAGGTCGTAGTGGGATGCGAGATCTGCTTACTGGAGTGACTGGTGTACAGAACCCAAGGATATCTGGTGCTGACCCAAAATTTGTAACATGGCAACATACAAAAAAGGAACGTAAAGACTAGCTGGTCCATCAAGGTGACATCTCAGAATGCCAAGGGCCTTCTAGAAGAAGGTTAAAAAGACACCATTCTCCTTCAAGACAGATATTCTACACAAGTATCTCACAGTGCAATTTCAAGGCCTTCATTTCACAGTTTAGCACCAAAAGTCCAGCTTGGAGATTCAATACATTTTAATGCACTGTGCAACAACTTGTATGCACATGACTTATGAATTTGAAGATAAACAATGCTGGCACTTCAGTGCAGTACTGCAGGAGTGGGTGCACAGTTGGAGGTGCCGTCCTTCAAGTGAGGGCCCGTCTGCTTTATCAAATGGATGTAAAAAATCCCATGGCACTATTTCGAAGAAGAGCAGGGAAGTTCTCCTGGTGTCCTGGTCAATATTTAGCCCTCAATCAACATTACTTAAAAAAAAGATTATCTGGTTATTATCGCACAGGGGGTGAGGCTAAATTGCATGCATCACCAGCCCTTTAAGGGCTGCAGGCCACAATTAAAGGGATGGGGCCACTTTAAAGGCAAGTGATCACATGTGAGCCAAACCTAGTTTTAAGTTTTGCATTTATAGCAAACAACTTCAATTTTTTTTTTAGTCTTTCAAAAGGCTGTATGAGGGAAACAAAGTGGCTTCAGAAATACAGGTGATGGTAAAACAAATGTGAAAGCGGGAAATGGAGTTGTAGGTAAGTGATGAAGTGGCAAAGCACTCAAACCCCCTGTTTATGGCTGGTGAAGTGAAATGGATGAGATGGATGCAAGGAGGGTTGCTCTGTTGAGCACCCATGGCAATCTCCCCAGAGGACAGCAGTTCAGCATGCCTGGAAGGAGGTGACGACCATGGTCAATATTGTGTTCACTATCTGCACAACCTGTGTAGAGATGGTTGAAGAAGATGGCACACCTTAAGAAAGTAGCCACGATAAGAGCAGCCAAAAGAACCACTTATGCACACCACAAAGTCAACTTGTCTGGATATCATAGAATCATAGAATCATAGAAGTTACAACATGGAAACAGGCCCTTCGGCCCAACATGTCCATGTCGCCCAGTTTATACCACTAAGCTAATCCCAATTACCTGCACTTGGCCCATATCCCTCTATACCCATCTTACCCATGTAACTGTCCAAATGCTTTTTAAAAGACAAAATTGTACCCGCCTCTATTACTGCCTCTGGCAGCTCGTTCCAGACACTCACCACCCTTTGAGTGAAAAAATTGCCCCTCTGGACCCTTTTGTATCTCTCCCCTCTCACATTAAATCTATGTCCCCTCATTATAGACTCCCCTGCCTTTGGGAAAAGATTTTGACTATCTACCTTATCTATGCCCCTCATTATTTTATAGACTTCTATAAGATCACCCCTAAACCTCCTACTCTCCAGGGAAAAAAGTCTCAGTCTATCCAACCTCTCCCTATAAGTCAAACCATCAAGTCCCGGTAGCATCCTAGTAAATCTGTTGATTCAGGCCATTGCTTATTATGCATACCCATTTCAGCAGGATAGACATTCAACCTGCAATTTATGACTGAAAACTGTGCTACACTCACACTTTCAAAATCATTATAACACACGATTCACTGGGAGAGACTATCCTGGGTATGCGCTGCAAGGCCTAGGTACAGCAAGTATTGGAAAATTGGGCAGATTGGAGTGCACGCCTGTAAAGGAACCCGCCCAATTTTCCTACCATAAATTCAAGGTAGGTTGGTTTTGATTAATTGGAAAGAATATTTGTTCTTAATCTTTTATGCTAGTTTTGTTATGTTTATCTGCTGATTCGTGTTTGCTTCTGTATAGTTTTACTTCTTATAATAAACTCATTAGCAATTATTACCTTGCGCTAATGGTCTGTCTGTGTGGTGTTTTCCACTGATTTGAAGAAAGCTGGAGGACATAGTGGGTAGGTGGCACTATTTCTTGAGCATATCTCAATGGTAGGATGATTCATTATTCACACCGTGCAAACTATCTCATTTAATTCAAGCATAAAATCAAGTTTAATTTCATAGGAAGTGCAAACTTTCCAATGGAAGCTGACTTTTTGCATTGTGCATGAGTAATAAGTATGAAAAAGAAGCTAAACTGTAACATCTCTCAAGCACCAGTACAGGTGCAAAACTTCAGGAGGATGCAGTTAGTTAGCTTAAAGAGGTAGCACCAAGTGAATCACAGTGCACAGGTGGTAGTGCCAGAGGAGGAGTGGGAACCTGCTAGCTGGATGTCCATGTGGCTGCCGTTAATGACCCCCTTTACCTCAAGAATTACAGCAGTGCGATGAAGTTGGACAGCCGTGTCATTCTCCTGATATGCGTCAATAGGTAAAGAAATGAAACTGCTGGCCGTACTGACCGATGCATCATTACCAGCTTGATTCATTTGCGAGCAGCGTATTGGCTGATAATGCAAATGATCCATATCTAGCCTTGTAGCATGTGAAGGCAGAAAGGTTGGGAGCACTGTCAAACTTGACTGCCACTGACAGAAGTTGGCTGCAGGTGTCCTTACAGCAGATGGCAGGGTTCTGCACCTCACTCCTTGCCAAAATAATTTGCCTTGGTCCATGCCAGGGCCTCTGCCATATCCTGCAGATATGGCTGATGGCATAATTGTGGACATATATGGTTTAGCTCTGTTGTCAGCTGATCACCCTGACAAGCGTTCTTTCACCTTGCACCTCTTCAACCATGGAATACTTTGCTTTAAAATCAACTCTCATTATTAATTTTAGCTTGACTTGCCACAGCACCCTGGCACTTGTAATTGGGTCCCTTGTGGTTCGATGAGCTCCCATGAAAGTTTATAATGCAGGAGCTCCTTTATCATATCCCCTTTTTTTAAAGATCTTCCTGTTCGGCTGAAGTCTTGTAAATGCTTCAATTACATTTGGCTTTCCAGTAAATTTTCAGGCAATATTCGGCAATTTTGGTTGGGAGGCGGCTCACGTAAAGCATAAACACGGCCTATTGTACATTCTTGTAACTTAAATATTCTCTACTGTTATGACAAAAAATACATTTTAAGAAATATATTTTTAAAAATCATTGATTTAAATAAATAGAATAAATAAACAATATAACAGAACAAAACTCGGATTAAAAACTACTGGAAAAATGAAAATTCAAAAACTATTAGCATCATTGTCCAGAACTAGGTGTCATAGTCTCAGGATAAGGGGTCGGCCATTTAGGACTGAGATGAGGAAAAATTTCTTCATCCAGAGGTTTGTGAAACTTTGGAATTCTCTACCCCAGAGGGCTGTCGATACTGAGTTGTTGAGTATATTCAAAACTGAGATCGATAGATTTTTGGACACTAAGGGAATCAAAGGATATGGGGATAAGGCAGGAAAGTGGATTTGAGATAGAAGATCAGCCATGATCTTATTGAATGGCGGAGCATGCTCGAGGGGCCGTATGGCCTACTCCTGCTCCCATTTCTTATGTTCTTAGAAATCCATCAGCCCCTTTCATCAGACGTGCAGTCATCGGGGGAAAAGAGGGCAGTCAGCCGGTGGAGAGGGGGCAGTCATCGGGATGGGGGGCAGTCATCGGGTGGGCGGTCATCAGGGGGAGGCGGCAGTCATCGGGGTGGGGGGTAATCGGGGGGGCGGTCATCGGGGGAACGGTTATCAGGGGGGCGAACATGGAGGGTTTGGAGATCGTTGGGGGGGAGGTTCAGTGATCGGGGGGGTTCGGAGATCGTGGGGAGATTCGGAGATCATGGAGGTGGTCGGAGATCATGTAGGGGTCAGACATGAAGTGGGGGGAGGATAAGTTAGCCGATCACGTGTGTGGGATCGTGACAGGTAAGCTTGTTGGGCCTGGAGTAAACACTTCTGCTCCTCTTGGCCCATAAATAGTGCATTAAAGGCATTCACCTGTTGATCCACCCCTTCTCGCCTCCCGTAGGCCCGGGAATCCCGGCTCCCAGGAGTTAAAAATGAAAAACCGGCAGCCTCCTTAAAAGATTTCACTGACCGACCCGCCTCCTGAGAGCGGCTTGGTCGCCCACCCCACGACTCGCTTCCATTAAAACAGGAAGTGCGCAGGTTGGAGGCGGGTTGGGGTCAGGTTTTACATTTTTACAATTTTTACCCTCCCACCGGTCCCCAACCCACCTGCTCGTGGGGTTAAAATTTACCCCAGAGTTTCCCTTAGGCCCACTCTAGATAGTCAAATGGAACACATAGCGTGAACCTATCCTAACTGAACAGGATTTAATGCTGTGCATCAGTGAAAGACATTTTATTGTATTGTATTCAAATTAAATTCTTGTACATTTCACATGAGAGCAATTTAGTTCGGCCTGGAAACCTGGCCAGATGATCGGGTTTAGCGCACAATGGATAAAGATCCAGCAAATGTACTCTCCGCCCAATTTCCTGTCCTCCAGTCACACATTCCACTACATGTCATTGGCCATGGTGACAAGTAAATCTTCTCTATAATGTCTCCTGATGGCTCAGTGGGAAAATGCACTGAACAATCTGCACTGAGCCATAATGGCATTTATGTTCCCATATTGAATCTCTGGTAGGTGCTGCATTATCCAATATCAACCTAGGGACAGTTGAGATGTAATAATTAACCTCTGTGGCTCTGAGATTTGGAGGGGAAAAGCAGCCAGACATTCTGCTCTTGCTATCCAGTAACCCATGTTGAACAGTGTGTATATGTGTGCATCAAATGAGGACAGGATTGGCTTAACTGCAATGTGCCCCCACACTAGTTGAATAATCTGCTAATACTCAAAGATTAGGTGATCAATGGTCACTTGGGCAAGATGCCAGAGGGATGTTGGCTCCCGTGGACCTGTTCGGCACCATGAATCACGGCCTCCAGGAAATGTGAGGAGAAAATAGGATAACATTTCGGAAGGTGGACGGAAATCTTTTGTGTGAGAATTTGTAGCTGGTCCTTTCACCTTTTAAGTCAGGGTTAAAATCCATCTAAGACTGTTGAAAATCTCCTGTCTCTTGTAACGGCCCTGCATTAAATAGATTTCAGCAGTTCACTACTGTTCTTACTGGGTGTGGGTCCATAGTAGAAATTATTCATGATTTGGCATAAATAAGCACGACATTGACAATCTTGTTTGGGGGGGTCCATAAGGATGACTGACATGGGAAATGGAGAAATCACACGGGTCGATAGGGAACACTGTTTTGAAGGTATGATTAAGGCTCAGTTTTGAGGGTGGATTGGAGGGGGTTTCTTCTCTTCCATTCTATACCTCATCTGGAACCCCTGATGCTGACACAGGGTGCTAAAAATGGAAACAGTTCCGAATTTCAGCTCTGACATCCCCTGGTAGAGATTTAAAAAAACATGAATGCTGGAAATCTGAAATAAATGGAAATACACAGCAGGTGAGATAGCGTCTGAGGATAGCCCTACTCCAGGACTAGAGCACATAATCTAGGGAGGCACTTCAGTGCAGTACTGAGAGAGTGCTGCATTGTCATAGGTGCTGTCTTTTGGATCAGGTGTTAAACCGAGGCTGCTGTCTGCTTGCTCGGGTGGATACAAAAGGCCTCATGGCGTGATTCGAAGAAGAGCAAGGAATTCTTCTGATACCCTGGCCAGCATTCTTCCTCGAATCAAAAACAGCCTATCTGCTCATTCATTTATTTACTGTTTTTGGGACCTAGCTGTGCACAAAATTGGCTGATGTCTTTGTCTACAAAATAACAGCCACTTCAGGTAAAGCACTTTAGAATATCCCGAGGACAAATCAAGTGCTCGATAAATGCCTGTTCTTTCTTTTCTTTACCTCATCTGGAACACAGCTGTTTCATAAAATTATAAGGGAGTAACATTTTGAAAGGAATAATAGTAGTAAATTGCACATGCTTTCTGTATCACTTCAATAATAGGAACATTTTTCAGATACAGACACACAGGTGGGTGGCTTAGTGGCAAATAGGAATGTCATTTTTTATTGTTGCAAGCGATAACATTCTTTTGAAAAACAGCAGGACCCTAATTGTGATAAGTTCAATTATTTCTTGGGTTTCTCGATGTGTGATGGGGAATTGGATAAAAATAGTCTCTGGAAACAGATGGTAGTTACATTTGTATTCTGTGCGGTCAACTTACAGTGGGTACAAAAACAACGTTTTTAAAAAAAAAGGAACACTGAAGTTTGAAATATTTCATTCTCTTCACGTAGCGTGAAGAAGTAGCACTCGTGGAAAGTGTGATGGATGTCGCAGCAGATTTAAAAATGGTACTATATCAGTGAGGAACAAAGGGCTACCAGGAGAGGCTCTCCGCACTGACAAGGCAATTTACAAGCACACGTGAAAATATTGTTTGTGATGTAAGCAAAGGAACATCAAGAAACACATTTGCAGACTGGGTAATACTACAACAATGAAGCAACCTAGTTTATTGCTATGGAGGGGGAAAAAGTAAATGTAATTAGATATTATTTGATGAGTAATGTACAGATCTTCAGTGACACTATAGGCTCGATTTTAAAAGGGCGCGGGATGGCAGCAGGGGGGTCAACAAGGGCAAACCCGACTAATAAAAACTTACCATTCTCCAAGCAATCACGACTTAATTGGTGCCCTTTAACCTTGTTTCCAGGGTTGCCGTCTGAAAGCTGCGCAGTGGGCAGACTGCGCACCCGCATGACAGGCTGTCAGCTGGAGCATCTGGATTTAAAGGGCCATTGCTCCAATGGATTTTGCTGGAGCAAAGAGCAAGAAGACCCAATGGAGTAGCACAGGGGCAAGGCTGCTCCAAGATTCAGCGATGCCTCACTTCAGGTGCTACTGGCCAGGGTGAGGAGGAGGAGGGAACTATTTAACCCGGCCAACAGGAGGAAATGCCCTGCCTCTGCCACCAAGAAGGCCTGGCTCAAGGTGGCAGAGGAGGTCACCAGCAGCAACATATCCTGCACCTGAGTCCAGTGCAGGAAGTGCTTCAATGACCTAATTAGGTCAGCAAAAGTGAGTACACTTACTGATTCTCCTGCATTCCGTGTTCCACATCACTGCGCCCCCCACCAAACCACAGCATTCTGCTCTGCCAAGACTACTCCATCACATCACTCCTCACACCCACTTAAGGCTCATCCTCAACTTACCTTCACTTCCTCAGCACTTCCTCACCTCCCCATTTGTCACCCACCACGACCACTCACCCCAATCCTCATCCAATATGATGGCTCTGTCTCATACTCACCCTCTGATGCACCTCTTTCACTGTCAGCCTCACCCAAAGCAATGCATTCATCAGTTGGCCACTTCACCATCACTCACTCACACGTCTGTACTTTCTGCCCTTCTAGGAGAAGAGAGTGCAAAATGCACGCAAGAGGGCGAGGACTGGAGGGGGGCCACAACAAATAGTGGTCCTCACAGACGTAGAGGAGGAGGGTCTGCAGATCAACCGCACCCTCGAGTGCCTATCCATCGGGGATGCCGAGACTGGCACCCCACAAACATCTGGTGACACAACTTTAACATTCATCACACACAACATGAATTGATGTTAACAATGCTTGTCATGTTGAACACCTCAGTATGCTCATCGCAACATGACACATCTGTGATGATGCTTAATATCGCCTTCTGTATGCCAGCAGTGATGACAGAGGGCGATTCCTCAGAGGACCTGCCGGCCTCTGAGGGTACACCGTCATATCTTAGCGAGCCATCCACCAGCGCAGATACTCACACCTCGGTGGGTCCTCGTAGTCAGTTAGTTGGGTTGGAACCTGGTGAGTCACCACACACAAGTGAGCATGAGCAGACACTGGTGGCAGGGGCAGCTGTGGATAGTCCGCGTCAGTGGGCACGCTCCTCTCCAGACTCTGCTCAGCTGGACGCAGATGCTGAACCCCGGGTGGCCATCCTTTAAAAGGAGAATGATCGAGGGATAGCAGCACATTTGCGAGGTACTGGAACAGGTGTCACGTACACTCTCCACAATAGTGCAGAGGATGTAGAAGTCCAACTGCTGCATTAGTGGAACGGTGGCACAGGTACGGGAGGGAATCTCTGAGATAGTGTCTCTGGGATGTGAGCAACTGTCTGAGATAGTGTCGCAGGTAACTGCGGAAATGTCTGAGATGGTGTCGCAGGTAGCTGTGGGAATGTCTGAGATAGTGTCGCAGGTAACTGCGGAAATGTCTGAGATGGAGAGAAGGCAAGCCTTCATTGAGCTTCACGCGCGACTCACAGATGAGTCCATTCAGGCCCTGACAATGGCCATTCGGACTCAGGGTGAACAACATTCTGCCGCCTTAAACAGGCAGACAGATACTTTACAACTGGGCTTCCAAGGCATCACACATGTCCTCCAAACTGTTCTCCAGGAGGGTGGTAGGAGTGATGTGGGCTTGGCCCAGGAGAGGGATGATGGCAAAAGGGGACATGGAAGTGAGGATGCCACTCAAAGTGCTCCCACGTCTCACCTGTTGCCCCCCCCCCCAACCAGTACCCGCAAAGCTGCCTCCTCTCCAGGTGGCCGAGTCAGCCTCTGTACAGGTGCAGGTGGAGCAGTCTTTGGAGAGGCCCTCACAGGCTTCAAAACCCAGAGGGGGTAGGCCGAAAGCATCTAAGCAGTCAGGGCATGAACATGAGCAACCTGTCACTACCTCTGCTGCAGCCACAGGGGATGCACCACGTAGAAGCGGTAGAAAGAAAAAGGCTAAGGATTTGTGATCACGAAAGGTATGCACAAGGGTGTCTGACAGATGGTCATGTTTTTCATTTATATTTTGTTTCTGTTAAAGTCACATTAAATGTTATCATTCTCATCACTACTGCCACGTCTTGCCCATTCTTGACTGCCTTTTGTGATAGCGCCCCGCCCTTTCATGTACTTCACCATGAACAGTGACATGATTCCACCCAGTGGGTCACTTTACAGTGGGTGTATGTATTTGCAGGACTGTTTTGTGCGGGGAGGGGGCTGGTGTGGGCGCTGCTCTTTCCAGGTGGTGTGAGGACTGGGCTCTTCTCACTTTCTGATCTTATGAGAACCGTTCACATATCAGTGGCTCCCTGGCCTCACAAGCAGCCAGGTGAGTCACTGCATCTGCCCATGAGTTCATCCTCCACCTCCTCCTCCTGTTCCTGTTCCTGCTTCTCCTCAATGTGGAAGGCAGATGGTGGATGAGGGGATGGGTTCTCCACAACCAGTACCCCTCTCTGTAGCGCCATGTTGTGCAGCATACAACACACTACTATAATGCGACCCACTCTGTCTGATGCGTATTGAAGCACACTCCCAGAATGATCGAGGCACTGAAATCGCATCTTCAGCAGTCCTATCACATGTTCATTTATAGACCTGGTGGCGATGTGACTGTCATTGTATCGACACTGTTGCTCGGTGATGGGGTTCCTCAGAGGTGTCATAAGCCACCTGTGCAGGGGGTATCCCTTGTCCCCGAGGAGCCAGCCCTCAAGGGTGTTCAGTGCATGGAAGAGGCCCGGGATGTTGGAATCCCTCACAATGAATGAATCGTGGCCGCTGCCAGGGAATCTGGTACACACATGAGAAAATATTTTGCAATGGTCACAAACGAGCTGAGTGTTGATGGAGTGATATCCCTTTCTGTTGATGAACAGTCCTGGCTCGTGTGGAGGTATTGCTATATGCGTGCAATCGATTGTACCCTGTACACGTGGGAAGCCAGCCACAGAGTGGAATCCCACTGCCTTCTCCGTCTGGGTGAGGACATCCATGGGGAAGTTGATGTATTGCAAGGCTCTGCGAAACATACCATCGGTGACCTGCCTTATGCACTTGTGTGCAGATGACTGAGACCTCGGCGATGTCACCGATGGCACCCTGGAATGATCCAGAGGCGAAGAAGTTGAGGGCAGTGGTCACTTCAACTGCGATGAGTAATGAGATGCTGCCAGGCCCAGCCGGGAACAGCTAGGCATGAAGGAGGCTGCAGAGGTCTGCGACCACCTGGTGACTCACTCTCAGCCTCCGTATGCTCTGCTCCTCAGAGAGGTCCAGGAAGCTGAGCCTCGGTCTGTAGACCCTCTAACGAGGGTAGTGCCTCCTGCGACGTCGCTCCCTCTATTCCCCTCTGTGTTCTTATGCAGGTGCCTGTGGTGCAGCACTCTGTTGTGGAGCTGCAAGTGGCAGAAGTGCACGCCGTGCCTGGCGAGGATGGTGATGTTGCTCATCCTCGGATGTAGTGGTGAATGCAGCCATCGCACCCCCTATCCTGATGGTGTCAGTTTGAGGGGGTCCGAAAAGTTGGTAACTATGTGTAAACAGAACAATTCTGAGTGGAAACCAAGAATTTTCAGTCTAAACACAAAAATCTCACACAGACTGCAGCGGTTCAAGAAGGCGGCTCACCGCCACCTTCTCAAGATCAATTAGGGATGGGCAATAAATGCTGGCCTTGCCAGCGACACCCACATCCCATGAATGAATAGAAAAAAAATCTCCCAGCCAAAAGTTTGTCTGAGAGAACTGAGTGCCCTGCTGCAATAACTTACCTTTTATCCCCATCTATCCACCAGGCATTTAAATGTCCAAATGGCTGCCAGCTGAAACATGATTCGTTCCCCATGGCGTGTTTCACACAGCACGGGAAACACACTGAGGCAGCGTTGAAATCGCTTGCCTTCACTCTTAATTAGATTTATGTACATTTCATGTACTTCAAGTGCTATAATTGCCGGAGGGACTTCCGGGTTCAAGATCATCGTGTGCACCCAGATGACTCTGGGTTGTCCGCGTTCTTAGGCGTGTTGGAGCTGGGATCTCTGCCCGTTCCTGGAAATCGCAAATTTCTTCACCCCCTACACACCCACAGTTCCACTTTAAAATCAAGCCCTATTTGTCAATATTTGGTTTTATGCATCAGAGACTGCCATCGGCAGATAAATTGTGCAGGAACAATCTGTGCCACATTTATTTATTTCGATTTTTGTTTTGTTATAGAATTGTTTCCCTAGTTATTAATATATGGAAGAATACATGTTAAGCGCACAGCTTCTGGCAAGCAGCATCAGGATACTGAACAGCACAACACTGTTGGCCAAATGAGGAAGGAAAGTTGCAATTGAAGACACAGAAACCAAATCATTAAAAGATGTTCAAATTGTACTAGCAACATAAACAGTGCACAGTTTCAATGTCATCACATATTTATACTGCTCTTTAATCATTGAGTTTGAAGAGTCAAAGTTATGTTCTCACTCCCTTTTTAAGCCAGGGATGCACTGAAAAAGAGAGATTTATAAATGTTAAAACTCATCAGCTGGGGACTGTGTCACTGTATATTAACAAACTGTCCTTTCACCTCCAGGATCTCAGCATCTAGTCCAAACTAATGAGACGAAAGTTCTCTTTGCTGGTTGCAAGGAATCTCACCTAGATTTGTTAATATTAGCAGTAATCCATTTGGGTTCATGCTAGTGTTAAAGTAATGTTAAATATAAATTCTCAGTGCCTGGGTCAATTGAATTCGGGCAGTCTCAACCCAGTTCCTAGTGGATCCAGTCCGTCTTAAACAATTGCCCATAATTCAATGCAAGTGAGTAACCTTTGTCAGAGAATGCACGAATCATCAGTGTGGGATAGGAACAAATTCATACTACTGCAGTACGCAGTGGTCTTCGCGGGTTGGAGTAAAGGCATATTGTTGGAGCAGAACATAGGAAGCTGTAATTTATTCCAAATTCATGTTCTATCAGACTCGAGGGTGTTTGATGCTTACAATAGTTGCCCAAATAAGGTATTTCATTTCTTGTACTTGCAGGACACAAAAATTCTCCTCAAAATTTAAGCAAACAAGCAAACCAAACAAAACCACTAGACAGGGATGAAAGTATATTTTTCCATAACTACTCCCTCACATACTGCAAGCTATTGAGCTGTCTTCTCACAGTCTTACAACTCATAAGGGAGCCTCGAGACTACGATCTCAAAAAGCAGCATACTCTCTCAACTAAAGTCATGATATCATATAAGGCTGTTTTCTCTTCACTGCAGAATTGGCATTTGCCCAGCACTCATGTCCAAGAAATAATAATTAACAGTCTGTGAAAAAAAAAATCATTAAATTAACTGGTGCCCAGAGGGAAGGGAGGACTGAAAATCTGTGGTATATATAAAAAAAACCAAAATTCCATGCAGTATGCAGTTGGAGTAAAATTTCTCGGCAGACCCTGCACACAGCAGTTTCAATAAAATATAAACACGCTGAATACAGCATCGGTTGGAAGCACTCCACCAACCTTGTGTGTTTTGTTTTAGGATAGCGAGTGCAAATGCAGCAGATTAAATGTCAAGTACCACAGAATTCAATTTATATGGAGATAAAGGTTCACCACAGCATGTCTTGAAGGTTAAACACTCTCCTTGATCACATGTCTCCAAACAAATAGCCCTGAACCACAAATAATAATAGTAACACTAGGACATTCTTCAGGAAAGGCCACCTAATCCAAATATATCCTTACTAGAATGCCACAGTTAGGGGGTTTTTTTGCCAAGAAAAATGGCTTCCATCAATGATCCTTTGAAAAAATCGGCTGAATCACAAGAATCTAATGGTAAAAGAGTTTTAATGTCTCGTGTGTTGCACCTTTCTAACCCATTGGTACTCATGAATTTAGAATCAGTTTGACATCAGAAGCCTTTGTGAGCCTCCAGGGGTGATATTTCATAATATTTAAAAATCCAAATCTACAAATATTCCTCAAACATTTCTTGCCCTACGTAATAAGCTCAATGGCTTTCTTGAAGTTCTCAATTTTTAATAGTCTATACCTCATAACTCAGAGTCATTTTTGCACTGAAATAATTTGAATGAAGTAATGTAAATAACACAACATAGTGCGAATTTAGTGCTAAAAATGAATTAGGCAACTTTGAATTAGGGTTAGGGTTGGGGTTAACCCTAATGCAACTTTGAATTGAGAGGAGTAGATTGTAGTGTAATTTAGTGAGAAATTGCAGGTACATGATGCAATCATCCTTAAGATGTCTGCATCTTGAATTTCAATTAAAATTTCAAATTTAACAATTAAGCAAAAGCAATATTTTAAGTGTGGCACTTAATAAAATATCAAACTATCAATCACTTGAAATCAATTTCTTACAAATAACACAGCTTGCAAATTGAGTTCCTCTTCCCTCCCCCCTGCCCCCCAAAACCAAGTAAAGGTTCCTATTCAGATACATCCATCAGGGAAAGTGAGATACTGCAAAGCAATTCACCAGTTGAATTACTTGCCAATGTCATGAATTGAATAATTTGACCAAAGCACTGGCAGTACCTGATATACTTCATACGATTACCAAAGAGGTATGGCTTGATCTCTTTCCAGATGTCCCTTCAATTCTCTTTGAGCCCTTCCAGGTATCCAATATGCATAGGAGTACACCTTCTGACTACCTGATGTACAACAGTAAAATATTTCTTCTCTATTCTGCTTTTGTTCCCACAGAAAGACATAACTAAGGATATACTTCCCTTAGAGGCGGTGTAACGAAGGTTTCCTAGATTAATTTCTGGGATGAGAGGGTTGTCCTATGGGGAGAGGTTGAGTGGAAGGGGCCTATACTCTCCGGAGTTTAGAAGAATGAGAGGTGATTTCATTGAAACACATAAGATTCTGAGGGGACTTGACAGGGTAGATGCAGAGAGGTTGTTTCTCCTGGCTGGAGAGTCCAGATCTAGGGGGCATAGTCGCAGGATATGGGGTCAGCCTTTTAAAACTGAGGTGAGGAAAAATTTCTTCACTCAAAGGATTGTGAATCTTTGGAATTCTCTACCCCAGTGGGCTGTGGATGCTGAATCGTTGAGTATATTCAAGGCTGAGATAGATAGATTTTTGGACTCTCGGGGAATCAAGGGATATGGGGCAGGAAAGTGGAGTTGAGGTCGAAGATCAGCCATGATCTGATTGAATGGGGCCGTAGGGCCTACTCCTGCTCCTATTTCTTATGTTCTTATGGGAAATGCCTGGTGGAGGGATTTATGCCAGTGAAACTGGCCTGTTACCAGCGTAAGAGAATATTTTCAGAGCACTGAGAATGCTGGTACAGCCCAACATCTCAATTTTATAGCCCTACACACATCAGATGGGTAGGATGGAAGACTGGAGGGCCGGGGGCATTAGACACCTCGGTAGGATCCAAGCAACAGATGAAGCAACAGGATAAGAATATGAAAAGCATAAGCAAGTGGGAGACTGAGGTGTGAATTGAAGACAGGAGCATGAGAAAAGGAAGCATTAGAGGCAAGAGTAGATAGGATATTGAATCAACACCGCGGTCTTATTTTTCCCCAGTAAATGAAGCCTGAGAGTAGATGCTGCCTCTGATTATTAGGACACTTAGTGGGGCATGTACAACAACATCTTGATGGTGCTGTGACAGGATGCTACTTTGCACCCAAAGATTTCATTAATTAGGGAAAATTAAAAATAAGCAATGATTTCCATTCATTAGTTCGTTACGATCAGACCTTGGTTACATATAACATGTTGAGATCAAGTAATCACTCAAAAAAAGTTAACGAGATCCGCTGCTATTTTAATTAGACTGTCTGCTGTAGACATCCAGTGGACAAGGGAAAAAAACATAATGGAACTGGTGTGTCAGCCAAATGAGTGTTTTTAATCTAGGATCCTGACAAACGATACATTTCCTTTCAAAGATATATATCTGTGAATAGTTGAAGTACCAGACTCATTTGTTATACATTTCTGGACTATTTAAATTCTCATTGAATAAACATGAACAGTTTGTGAAACAAATAGCTCCAGGGGTTAATGATATCATCGATGCTTGTGGAACTTTCAACCAATTATAGTCAACATATTAAAATTGGACAATTCAACCAGATCACCATGTAGTGGAACAGCTGCATGTCTAAGGCTTATTTCAGGCACTAGTAACTGATTACAGTTGTGTTTGTTTAAGATGGTTTCGCAATTGTTTCTTTGGCACAACATTAAAGATACTCAAATACCAGCGAAATGGAAAACATTCAAAATTGGACAATTTTTGCATAACTTTTCCAGAGGATATCTCAAATAATTGCATTTGGCAAGCTCATCATAAACAATGGTGTTAGTATACTTATGGACAAAACAAATTATATATCAAAAATAGGCTTGGATCAAATACAATATTACTGAAACTAGTTATAACAGAACATTACAATCCTTCCATCATAGCAAACTCTTCTTCTGACCTGAGTTGAAGTCCCGTTATAGCCTATAGAAGAGGTCAGTCCAGAGAACCATAGAACCACAGAAGTTTACAGCACAGAAGGAGGCCATTCAGCCCATTGTGTCTGCACTGGCTCTTTGTTAGAGCAATCCAAAACTAATCCCACTGCCTCGTGCTCTCATCCTCATAGCCCTGTATCTTCCTCTGCTTCAAATACTTATCCAGTTTCCCTTAAAATAACCAATGGTCTCTGCCTCAACCATTCCCTGTGGCAAAGCATTCCATATTCCAAAAACCTTTTGAGTCAAGAAATTCCTCCTATGCTCTCTCCTCACTCTCAATGACAATTTTAAGTTGATGACTCTCATCGTCGAATCCCCAACCAGAAGAAATAGTCTTTCCCTTTTCACTTGATCAAACCTCATTATGTTTTAAAAAACCCTATTACATTTCCTCTTAGCCTTTTTCTGCTCCAGTGGAAAAAGTCCCAGAATCTCAAGTCTCTTATCATAATTATAGTTTCCCAACCTTGGTATCATTCTGATGCATCTATGGTGAACACTTGCTATGGTTCTAATGTCCTTTCTTAAATGGTATGCCCAAAAATACACAGTACTCTAACTGTGGCCTAACTAATGTTTTGTATAAATTCATCATTACTTCTTTACTCTTGTATTCCATGCCTTTATTCATAAAATCCAAAATTCTATTTGTTTTTTTTATGGCTTTATCTACCTGCACTCATAATTTAATGGAATTGTATATTTGAACTCCTGGGTCTCCTTGATCATCCCCACCTTTCAGTGTCTTTCCATTGACTATTCTCCATTCCTTGTTTTTTCTCTCAAAATGTGTTACTTCACATTTATCCGTATAAAGTTGCATCTGCCACTTGTCTGCCCATCCCGCTAATCTGTTTTCCTGAAGTCTTTTACAGTCCTCCTCACTGTTTGTCAAATGTCGATATTGTGTTCCCCATACCCAAACCCAAACCAGTGAACAAAAGTGGACCCAGCACCGATCCTACGTGGGGGAAACCACTTCCAACCACTTGAAAAGGGAAGGTCATGCTTGACCAACCTTATTGAATTCTTTGAAGTAACAAAAAGGGTAGACAAGGGTAATGCAGTAGATGTAATATATTTGGATTTTCAAAAGGCCTAAAATAAGATAGCACACAGTAGTCTAATGACTAAGGTCAGAGCACGCGGAGTCAGGGAACAAGTAACCGAATGGAGAGCAAGTTGGTTACAAAACAGAAAACAGAGAGTAGGCGTTAAAGACAGCTACTCAGACTGGCAAAAGGTAGGAAGTGGTGTTCTACGAGGATCGGTGCTGGGACTGCTGATGTTCTACGTTTATATAAATGATTTGCACTCGAGAATCGGTAGTACAATTTCAAAATTTGGGAACACCACCAAATTGGGGGGTAGAGTTAATACTGAGGAGGACATTAATAAACTTGCAGAATGATTGTGGCAAATGAATTTCAATATAGACAAGCGTGAGGTATTACTTTTTGGTAGGGAGAATAAGAAGGCCACATAATCCTTTGAAAGTAAGAGTCTAAATGAGGTAAAGGAGCAGAGAGATCTGGGGCTACAAAGACACAAATCATTAAAAGTAGCAACACTAGTTAATAAAGCCATAAAAAAAAGCAAACCAAGCACTGGTGTTCATTTCTAGAAGGATAGAATTGAAAAGCAGAGGAAATTATGTTAAACTCATATAGAACCTTGGTTAAACCACACTTGGAGTATTGCGCATAGTTCTGGCCTCCATCTTATAAAAAGGATATAGAGGCACTGGAGGAGGTGCAAAAAAGATTTACTAGGATGATACCAGAACTAAGAGGTTATACCAATCAGTAAAGATTGAACAGGCTGGGGCTCTTTTCTCTAGAAAAGAAGGCTGAGGGATGACCTGATAGAGATCTTTAAGATTATGACATAAAGAAGATGTTTCCACTTGTGGGGAAGACCAGAACTAGGAGCCATTAATATGAGATAGTCACTAATAAATCCAATAGGGAATTCAGGAGAAACTTCTTTACCCAGGGAGTGGTTGGAATGTGGAACTTGCTACCACAAGGAATAGTTGAGGCGACTAGTATAGATGCATTTAAGGGGAAGCTAGATAAACTCATGAGGGAGAAAGGAATAGAAGGATATACTGATAGTGTTAGATAAAGTAGGGAGGGAGGAGGCTTGTGTGGAATATAAACACTGGCATGGACCTGTTGGGCTGAATGGTCTGTTTCTGTGTTGTACATTCTGTGTAATTCTATGTAAGATCAGGAATGCACTACCTGGAAGGGTGGTGGAAGCAGATTCCATAGGAACTTCCAAAAAGAAATTGGACATGCTTTTTGGACACGAGGACTAATTTGCAGGGTTATAGGGAAAAAGCTGGGGTGTGGGATTAAATTGGACAGCTCTTTCAAAGAGCCGGCACAGGCACGACAGGCAGAATGGCCTCCTTCTGTGCTGTAAGATTCTATGATTCTATAAATAGCCCTTCAGTACAGACACAGGGGCCTGCCATGCACAGACGGCTACCGCAGGCCAGCAAAACAAATATTGAAACAATATAAAGTCATTCCTACAAACTACACCACCCCTTCAATGATACAACACATTTTAGGATTGAGGTGGTACTGCCAAAAATTGCTCTCTTTTGGTTTTCAACTTCATCTCAGGCTCTGGTTTACTGCCTTGTAACACACTTCAATCTATGTATTGTTATTACAACATGCTCTACATGTGAACAGTCACAGATTGTTACACTTATAAAACTAGGAGTGTTTACATTAATAGAACCATTCAGTTATGGGCATTGATGCAGGAGTTAAAAAGTAACTTTGTAAACTCAGTAGTTTGGAGGTGAGCGATAAACCTCTCATTTCACACAAGTGCCACGATCATTTGTAATGAGTGATGCTTTTCACAGCGTTCACAAAGTCCCTCTGGTGATAAGTTGACAATTTGAAGAAGATAAATCTTTTCGTTTATGGTTGATGTCAAAGATTGTTCTGTCCCTGCCATCATGGTAATGGAGTGCAATATAATGCCAATGAAACTAGAACACCACTAGCTTCTGTAGCACAAGCTTGTGGGGGGTGGGGGGTTTCTTGGGTCACTATCTTTTGCCAAGTCCAGAAACAAACAGGGGGCAGGATTGGGCAACACAGGAGATGGGCTTGTAGCTTGAATTATGGTATCTTCTTTGCTGTTCATGAAATTCATCCAAAATCTTAATAATATGGATATTAATGTCACCTCATTATAAAGACACATGAAATATGTGGAACATTGGCTTCTAGTTTAAAAATCAGGCCCGTGGTCTTCAGTTTAGAACTTTCCAGACAACCTGCTCAAAACAAAATTTATCCAGTCCACCATAAGTTATCGCCTTCAGGAGAGGAAAAAGGAGTTGGTTGATCTGAATGGAAAACAAATAAACCCATGCATGCCTGCAGCATTTTAATATTGCATCAATAATAAGGAATTCAATCCAGGTGGAAATGATGCTTTTCCTAATCTCCTTTACTGCATAAGCACAGTGAAAGATTTACTATTAAAAACATGTTGAGCCAATTTCATGATTCAGCTAGGATCAGAAAAATATTGTTTCCAAATACAGTAAATACATATTTAAGAGTCCAATTATACTTCACATACTGATCTGAGACAGATACATGTTGGAGTATACGGTGGTCAATGCATTGGAGTTATACTGTCATTCGAGTTATACCCCAGGGTGCATGCACATAGAAGTCAGCATGATGCATGCCATGGTATATAATTGTAGTGACAGAATAACTAGT
Source organism: Heptranchias perlo (assembly GCF_035084215.1). Taxonomy (NCBI): domain Eukaryota; kingdom Metazoa; phylum Chordata; class Chondrichthyes; order Hexanchiformes; family Hexanchidae; genus Heptranchias; species Heptranchias perlo. The sequence goes on from NC_090326.1 coordinate 82,828,191, forward strand.
GTATCTGCCCAGTGTATACTCAAATATGTATCAATCTCAGATGTAAGCATTACATAGAAGTCATCACGATGCATGCACTCGTGCGTACACCATGTAAAGTATGTTGGAAATCTATTTTTATATTGCAGGAAAAGCAGTAGATTTCCATCTTGAAGCAGAACCAAAGTCTGTGAAGAGAAACAGATTGTAAATTGCTTCTAGCACTCCACATGTCATCCCATGCCCAGCTCTAACCCTACACTCCAGCAGCCTGAAAGTATACTGCAGATTGAAAACTGCAAAATGGGTGTGACATCCCTGATGGGAAGAAGTCTCACTCCTTTTGCATAATTCACTGGGACTCCCAAGTTAGAATCATAGAATCGTAGAAAGGTTACAGCACGGATGGAGGCCATTCGGCCATTCCCCCGCCCTATCCCCGTAGCCCAGCAATTTTTTTCCTTTCAAGCACATATCCAGTTCCCTTTTGAAAGCCATGATTGAATCTGCCTCCACCACCCACCCTGGCAGTGCATTCCAGATCCTAACCACTCACTGCATAAAAAAGTTTTTCTTCATGTCACCTTTGGTTCTTATGTCAATCACCTTAAATCTATGTCCTCAGGTTCTTGACCCTTCTGACAATAGGAACAGTTTCTCTCTATCTATTCTGTCTGGACCCTTCTTGATTTTAAATACCTCTATCAAATCTTCTCTAAACCTTCTCTGTCCAAGGAGAACAACCCCAGCTTCTCCAGTCTATCCACATAACTAAAGTCCCGTATCCCTGAAATCATTCTACTAAATCTTTTCTGCACCCTCTCTAAGGCCTTCACATCTTTCCCAAAGTGCGGTGCCCAGAACTGGGCACAATACTCCAGTTGTGGTCAAACCAGTGTTTTATAAAGGTTCATCATGACTTCCTTGCAGATGCGGTACAGTAGCATAGTGGTTATGTTACTGGACTAATCATCCAGAGGCCTGGACTAAAATCCAGAGTCATGAGTTCAAATCCCGCCATGGCAGCTGGCGAATTTAAATTCAATTAATTAAATAAAAAAATCTGGAATTAAAAATACTAGTACCAGTAATGATGGCCATGAAACTACCAGATTGTCGTAAAAACCCATCTGGTTCACTAATGCCCTTTAGGGAGGGAAACCTGCCATCCTTACCTGGTCTGGCCGATATGTGACTCTAAACCCACAGCAATGTGGTTGATTCTTAATTGCCCTCTGAAATGGCCAAGCAAGCCACTCAGTTGTAAAATCTTGCTACGGACCACCTAGCATCGGATCACTAGGCACCGGACACGACAACAGCAAAACACCAAGCCCAGTCGACCCTGCAAGGTCCTCCTTACTAACATCTGGGGACTTGTGCCAAAATTGGGAGAGCTGTCCCACAAACTAGTCAAGCAACAGCCTGACACAGCCATACTCACAGAATCATATCTTTCAGCCAACGTCCCAGACTCTTCCATCACCATCCCTGGGTATGTCCTGTCCCACAGGCAGGACAGACCCACCAGAGGTGGCGGTACAGTGATATACAGTCAGGAGGGAGTGGCCCTGGGAGTCCGTCAACATTGACTCTAGATCTCAAGGCATCAGGTCAAACATGGGCAAGGAAACCTCCTGCTGATTACCACATACCGTCCTCCCTCAGCTGATGAATCAATACTCCTCCATTTTGAGCACCACTGAGGGTAGCACTTCAATGTCCATCACCAAGAGTGGCTCGGTAGCACCACCACTGACCGAGCTGGCCGAGTCCTGAAGGATATAGCTGCCAGACTGGGCCTGCGGCAGGTGGTGAGCGAACCAACACGAGGGAAAAACTTACTTGACCTCGTCCTCACCGATCTACCTGTCGCAAATGCATCTGTCCATGACAGTATTGATAGGAGTGACCACCGCACAGTCCTCGTAGAGATGAAGTCCCGTCTTCGCACTGAGGACACCATCCAACGTGTTGTGTGGCACTACCACCGTGCGAAATTGGATGGATTCAGAACAGATCTAGCAGCTCAAAACTGGGCATCCATGAGGCGCTGTGGGCCATCAGCAGCAGCAGCAGAATTGTATTCCAGCACAATCTGTAACCTCATGGCCCGGCATATTCCTCACTTTACCATTACCAACAAGCCAGGGGATCAACCCTGGTTCAATGAGGAGTGTAGAAGAGCATGCCAGGAGCAGCACCAGGCGTACCTAAAAATGAGGTGCCAACCTGGTGAAGCTACAACTCAGGACTACATGCATGCTAAACAGCGGAAGCAACATGCTATAGACAGAGCTAAGCGATTCCACAACCAACGGATCAGATCAAAGCTCTGCAGTCCTGCCACATCCAGTCGTGAATGGTGGTGGACAATTAAACAACTAACGGGAGGAGGAGGCTCTGCAAACATCCCCATCCTCAATGATGGCAGAGTCCAGCACGTGAGTGCAAAAGACAAGGCTGAAGCGTTTGCAACCATCTTCAGCCAGAAGTGCCGAGTGGATGATCCATCTCAGCCTCCTCCCGATATCCCCACCATCACGGAAGCCAGTCTTCGGCCAATTCGATTCACTCCACGTGATATCAAGAAACGGCTGAGTGCACTGGATACAGCAAAGGCTATGGGCCCCGACAACATTCCAGCTGTAGTGCTGAAGACTTGTGCTCCAGAACTAGCTGCGCCTCTAGCCAAGCTGTTCCTGTACAGCTACAACACTGGCATCTACCCGACAATGTGGAAAATTGCCCAGGTATGTCCTGTCCACAAAAAGCAGGACAAATCCAATCCGGCCAATTACCGTCCCATCAGTCTACTCTCAATCATCAGCAAAGTGATGGAAGGTGTCGTCGACAGTGCTATCAAGTGGCACTTACTCACCAATAACCTGCTCACCGATGCTCAGTTTGGGTTCCGCCAGGACCACTCGGCTCCAGACCTTATTACAGCCTTGGTCCAAACATGGACAAAAGAGCTGAATTCCAGAGGTGAGGTGAGAGTGACTGCCCTTGACATCAAGGCAGCATTTGACTGAGTGTGGCACCAAGGAGCCCTAGTAAAATTGAAGTCAATGGGAATCAGGGGGAAAACTCTCCAGTGGCTGGAGTCATACCTAGCACAAAGGAAGATGGTAGTGATTGTTGGAGGCCAATCATCTCAGCCCCAGGACATTGCTGCAGGTGTTCCTCAGGGCAGTGTCCTAGGCCCAACCATCTTCAGCTGCTTCATCAATGACCTTCCCTCCATCATAAGGTCAGAAATGGGGATGTTCGCTGATGACTGCACAGTGTTCAGTTCCATTCGCAACCCCTCAAATAATGAAGCAGTCCGAGCCCGCATGCAGCAAGACCTGGACAACATCCAGGCTTGGGCTCATAAGTGGCAAGTAACATTCGCGCCAGACAAGTGCCAGGCAATGACCATCTCCAACAAGAGAGAGTCTAACCACCTCCCCTTGACATTCAACGGCATTACCATCGCCGAATCCCCCACCATCAACATCCTGGGGGTCACCATTGACCAGAAACTTAACTGGACCAGCCATATAAATACTGTGGCTACTAGAGCAGGTCAGAGGCTGGGTATTCTGCGGCGAGTGACTCACCTCCTGACTCCCCAAAGCCTTTCTACCATCTACAAGGCACAAGTCAGGAGTGTGATGGAATACTCTCCACTTGCCTGGATGAGTGCAGCTCCAACAACACTCAAGAAGCTCGACACCATCCAAGATAAAGCAGCCCGCTTGATTGGCACCCCATCCACCACCCTAAACATTCACTCCCTTCACCACCGGTGCACTGTGGCTGCAGTGTGCACCATCCACAGGATGCACTGCAGCAACTCGCCAAGGCTTCTTCGACAGAACCTCACAAACCCGCGACCTCTACCACCTAGAAGGACAAGAGCAGCAGGCACATGGGAACAACACCACCTGCACGTTCCCCTCCAAGTCACAAACCATCCTGACTTGGAAATATATCGCCGTTCCTTCATTGTCGCTGGGTCAAAATCCTGGAACTCCCTTCCTAACAGCATTGTGGGAGAACCGTCACCACACGGACTGCAGCGGTTCAAGAAGGCGGCTCACCACCACCTTCTCGAGGGCAATTAGGGATGGGCAATAAATGCTGGCCTCACCAGCGACGCCCACATCCCGTGAACGAATAAAAAAAAAACTATAATCTTCCAAAGTTCTCTTGAATCAGGACCTGTTCCTTTAGATTGGAAAACTGTACATGTCCCTCTGTTATTTACGAAAGGTGAGAGAGGGAAACCAGGGAATTATAAATCAGTTAGCCTAACATCTGTTGTCAGGAAATTACTGGAGTCTATAATTAAGGATAGAGTGACTGAACACTTTGTAAATTTTCAGCTGATCAAAAAGAGCCAGCATGGATTTATAAAGGGTAGGTCATGCCTGATGAACCTGATTGAATTTTTTTGAAGAGGTGACTGCAGTAGTGGACAGGGGAATGTCTATGGATGTTGTTTATATGGACTTCCAGAAGGCATTCGATAAAGTCCTTCATAAGAGATTGTTAGCTGAAGTTGAAACTCATGGAATTGAGGGCAAATTACTGACCTGGTTAGGAAATTGGCTGAGTGACAGGAGACACAGAGTAGGGATAATGGGAATGTAATCAAATTGGCAGGATATGATTAGTGGTGTCCCACAGGGATGTGTATTGGGGCCTTAACTATTCATCGTATTTATTAACGACTTAGATGATGGGATAGAGAGCCACATATCCAAGTTTGCCGATGACACAAAGATAGGCAGCATTGTAAGCAGTGTAGATGGAAGCATAAAATTACAAAGTGATATTAATAGATGAATGGGCAAAGCTGTGGCAAATGGATTTCAATGTAGGCAAGTGTGAGGTCATCCACTTTGGTCCTAAAAAGGATAGATCAGAGTACTTTCTAAATGGTGAAAAGCTCAAAACAGCAGAGGTCCAAAGAGACTTAGGGTCCATGTACATAGATCATTAAAATGTCATGGACAGGTACAGAAAATAATCAAAAAGACTAATGGAATGCTGGCCTTTATATATAGAGGACTAGAATACAAGGGGGTAGAAGTTATGCTACAGCGATACAAAGCCATGGTTAGCCCACATCTGGAGTACTGTGTTCAGTTCTAGGCACTGTGCCTTTAGGAAGGATATATTGGCCTTGGAGGGAGTGCAGCGTAGATTTACTCGTATGATACCTGAACTCCAAGAGTTAAATTATAAGGAGAGATTATACAAACTAAGGTTGTATTCCCTGGAAATTAAAAAATTAAGTGGTGATTTGATCGAAGTTTTCAAGATATTAAGGGGAACTGATGGGGTAGATAGAGAGAAACTATTTCCACTGGTTGGGGAGTGTAGGACTAGGGGACATGGCCTCAAAATTAGAGCCAAGACTTTCAGGGGTGAAGTTAGGAAACACTTCTACACACAAAGGGTGGTAGAGATTTGGAACTCACTTCCACAAACAGCAGTTGATGCTAGCTCAATTATTAATTTTAAATCTGAAATTGACAGATTTTTGTTAACCAAAGGTATTAAGGGAAATGGGGCTAAGGTGGGTATATGGAGTCAGGTCTCAGATCAGCCATGGTTTCATTGAATGGCGGAACAGGCTCGAGGGGCTAAATGGCCTACTTCTGTTCCTATGTTCCTATGAATAGAACTGGTGTTTCATTCCAGGCTTTTATTTGTAGATCTAGTGCAATTGTTTAAGAAATGGGAGCTTTGAGTTTGTTCTGTGGAACTTTATAAAGCACTTTTGGATTCCCATGTCATAAATAATATCAACTAGCGCTCCTAAATGATCACTGAACCTGGCCCTTTCATATAACCAGCTTGAGATCTTAAATATAATCAAACAGACCTATGCCAAAAATGTGCGATTTCTGAAAGTAAAAACTCAAGAGTTACAAAAATAGAACTTAGGAAGTGTATAAGGTGGTTGGCTGCACAACACTTACTTAATACCAGACAGATGTACCATGTTATGCTCCATTCCATACAAAACACATTAAGCAGCATATGGTTTAAATAAAATCCCAGAAGAAACACAATTTCCTAATCATTACTCTGCATGGTAAGAAATATCTCCTGTTCAGCAGCAGCGTTCACCAATGGGATGCACAGTGCAGAGAACTTAATACTTCATTTTTGTAACCAACAGATAGGAGTTTAGAAGGAACACTGCTGTGCTTGTTAATTTCAAAATTGCAATGAATGAAGCCAATGTTCTTGACTTGATCCTCCAATAAAAATGTCTTATGAGTTGACTTTGTGTTTCATTAGTTACATTTTATGAAGTATTCGACTGCACCCATGGTAAGAACACCAAAACCAAGGAAAAAATGCTGCAAAGTAGTCCTTTATAGAAAGAAAAGTAAGAAAAAAACTTGCACTTGAACAGCATCTTTCACAACCTTAGGCGCTTTATAGCTAATTAAGCACTTTTGAAGTGTAGTCACTGTTATAATGAAGGAAATCCGGCAGCCAATTTGCGCACAGCAAGGATCCACAAACAGGAATGAGATAACCACCAGATAATCTGTTTTAGTGATGTTGGTTGAGGGATTAAATATTGGCCAGGACAACGGGGAGAGCTTCCTGCTCTTTTTCAAAATAGTGCCTTGGGATCTTTTACATCCACCTGAAAGGGCAGCTGGGGCCTCAGTTTAACATCTTATCCAAAAGACGGCACCTCCAACAGTGAAGCATTCCCTCAGTACTGCACTAGAGCGTCAGCCTAGATTTTGTGCTCAAGTCCCAGGAGTGGAACTTGAACCCACAATCTTCTGACTCAGAGGTAAGAATACTACCGGTTGACACTGTTATGACCTAAATAATATAAGTGACAGTTGTATCCTGTTAACTGCTGAGATCTTTTACTGAATTCAACACATTGTGGGGTGGGGGGGTGGGGGTGGATGGTGGCAAGGAGAAATTTCCTTTGCTCGTTATTTGCCAGCAGCATTACAAACATAGCTGATAGATTTCCTCTAATCATCATTTCCAGTGGAATTTCACTGAAATTAGTGAACGTAGGAAATTTTCCTGCTATTTTTATAATGTCACATGCAGGGGAGCAGAGTATAATCCAGGAAAACAATGGAGGAGCAGAATGAAGCCCAGGAAACCAGGCACAACCAGCCCAGCAGCCAGAAGAAGAGTGAAGCACAATACAGTGGTGGCAGTGGCAGTGCAGCCCAGGAAACTAGCATGGCAGTGCAGCCCAGGAAACTAGCAGGGGAGCAGATTTCAAACCAGGAGCCATCCTCGCAGTAGAGTAAAGACCAAAAGCAAACAAAGCAGTGCAGTTCAACTCAGGAATCCAGGAGATAACTTCACATTAAAGAGGATTGATGTTCAGAATGGACGGGGATCCCCATAGTTGGTGAAACGATTAAAAAATACAACTACATAGTGACTTTATAAAGCAGTGTCATGACATCAACATCCTGCACATGCACATTGGCCAAAATGACACGACCTGCCCTGCACATGTGCGAAATGTTGCGCCCCCACAATGCAGCCATTTTAAAAAGAGGACTGATGTCTCATTACAAAATAAATGCAGGAGACCAGCTTAGTTAGCACACACTGAGGTTTCTGCTTGTAACAGAAATTCCTAAATCCATTTCCCAAGGAAGGCAAAATTTGTAGGAAATGTTTCTAAGCAGGTGTCCTATTTCGATTTATGACTTTTTGTACCCTTTTTATAAAAGGAAGGTATATTTTACTGAACAGTCACATAATCCTTCATGTTTTTTTTATTCGTTCATGGGATGTGGGCATCGCTGGCAAGGCCAGCATTTATTGCCCATCACTAATTGCCCTTGAGAAGGTGGTGGTGAGCCGCCTTCTTGAACCACTGCAGTCCATGTGGTGAAGGTTCTCCCACAGTGCTATTAGGAAGGGAGTTCCAGGATTTTGACCCAGCAACGATGAAGGAACGGCGATGTTGCAATGAGGTATAGCTGAGTTACCCGTTGTAACTACATTTACGTTTTATGACTACTAGTTAGGGACAATCTGGAAGCAGCCATTTTGTGTTGAACTTATCTTGATGTGATATCATGAATGGGATTGACTGGGCTGTCGGCAAAGTTTCCCCTTTCTGAATGGTCCTGAAATCATGAATGTCTGAGAATTTGTTGACTCTGTACAAATCTGATTGCTTTTCACACACTTGCTTTATTGTTCTCCAAGCTGAGAACTGAGAAATATATTGCTCAGAAATCCACATCAATTTCAATGAAGCGACCCAGATGTACATTGCCAATAACAGATATTCATAACATTCAACGCATTGCCAAGACCTCCTATTTAATGGAACATTAATTCATTTTTGCTGTGTTTAATTTCTGATTCACTCATTTCTCTAAGACAGTATCACACTTACACCAAAATGTCTGGTATACAATATGGTTCTGGAAGAAAATTGGATTTTATTTTTGTATGCACTATTGAAGGTACCTTAAAATCTCGCAAAATCCACTTTTTATCAATAAAAAGGTTATTTCGTTACTACATCGAACCAAAAACAAGAAAAATAGAATAGTAAAAAGATGGATATCTAACCAGAAATCATTGTCATATAAGATGATGCAAAAGTATTTCACCTCTCTACAAAGGTTGTCAACCCATCTTAAAAACCCCATTAATGAGCATTAAAATTAGGAATTATGGGTTCAATTTAGTAACCTAACATTTTAGTGGCATTATGGATGTAGTTTAAATTTCTAGTCCTGTGTTATTTGGGAACAAATATTTACCAATATAAGTGAAGTGTTGCTACTAGTGGGAGATACAGGTTTGGAAAAAGGGATTACTAATTAAAACCTTATGCATTCCCCAAAGTATGCTTTTTGTACACACATTTGGTGATTGCTCCGCAGATACGCAGTCATGATTAATGAATACAAAGGGGACACCTCAGCAATGCTTAGTGTTGACAGTTCTAAATATTGTTAGAGATACCACTAATACATCAGGACAAGGTAATGCAATGTCCGTGCAACTGGGAGTGGGACATTTATATTTGTCTGACGTAGGAGGGCTGGGCTAGTGAGATAGCAGGCTGCAATCAGAAATGTGGATTAAAAATAGACCAGGTCCAATGTGCTATTAGCACTCTGCCCTCCAGGATACAGTGCTGCATTTATCTACTGCGGGCATGTATTTTACAAATAAAAACAGCTTTTCTCACAACTCTGATTGCCTTTTGTAATACTGGCTGGTCCTGATCAACCACTAGTATAATGAAGTTATTTTACGTTGCTGTGCACTATATAAACCGAAAAGAACCAATCTGACAGCCAAGGGAATGGGCAGTAACTAACATGCAAGACCATGATTTATATCAACAGAACTAAAAACAGGGCAGACAACTGAAAGGATTCTTAATTCTTATGCACACACAAACATTTAACCGCATTTAAATATACCTTCAAAATATTGCAGATATTTTTTCTGACGAAATAGCTGGCTACATTTTTGGGTTAGGAAACATTGATAACAGTAGAGTGTGAGCTGTTTCTTCAAATTGTATGAAACTGTCTTCAAATGAGATGATATGGAAACAATTGAAATGCAGAACTCTTAATAAGTATGCCCAAATTATTCCAAAACCTGACTTTCTAATAATGGATTTTAAAACCACAGTCAGTGCCCGTAAAATGGGCGCTTAAGTGTCCAATACGGCGGGCGGCATGCGTATGCACATTCCGCACCAAAACGACAAAGGCAAACCAAGCCCAGTCGACCCTGCACAGTCCTCCTCACTAACATCTGGGGACTTGTGCCAAAATTAGGAGAGCTTTCCCATAGACTAGTCAAGCAACAGCCTGACATAGCCAAACTCACAGAATCAGACCTTTCAGCTAACGAGCCAGACCCTTCCATCACCATCCCTGGCGATGTCCTGTCCCACCGGCAGGACAGACCCACCAGAGGTGGTGGTACAGTGATATACAGTCAGGAGGGAGTGGCCCTGGGAGTCCTCAACATTGACTCTGGACCCCATAAAATCTCATGGCATCAGGTCAAACATGGGCAAGGAAACCTCCTGCTGATTACCACCTACCGTTCTCTCTCAGCTGATGATCCATGTTGAACACCACTTGGAGGAAGCACTGAGGGTAGCAAGGGCACAGAATGTACTCTGGGTGGGGGACTTCAATGTCCATCACCAAGAGTGACTCGGTAGCACCACTACTGACCGAGCTGGCCGAGTCCTGAAGGACGTAGCTGCTAAACTGGGCCTGCGGCAGGTGGTGAGCGAACCAACATGAGGGAAAAACCTACTTGACCTTGTCCTCACCAATCTACCTGTCGCAGATGCATCTGTCCATGACAGAATCATAGGAGTGAACACCGCACAGTCCTCGTGGAGATGAAGTCCCGTCTTCGCAATGAGGACACCATCCAACGTGTTGTGTGGCACTACCACCTTGCTAAATGGGATAGATTCAGAACAGATCTAGCAGCTCAAAACTGGGCATCCATGAGGCACTGTGGTCCATCAGCAGCAGCAGAATTATATTCCAGCACAATCTGTAACCTCATAGCCCAGCATATTCCTCACTCTACCATTACCAACAAGCCAGGGGGTCAACCCTGGTTCAATGAGGAGTGTAGAAGAGCATGCCAGGAGCAGCACCAGGCGTACCTAAAATGAGGTGCCAACCTGGTGAAGCTACAACTCAGGACTACATGCATGCTAAATAGCGGAAGCGACATGCTATAGACAGAGCTAAGCGATTCCACAACAAACGGATCAGAAGTCTGAAGTCCTGCCACATCCAGTCATGAATGGTGGTGGACAATTAAACAACTAACGGGAGGAGGAGGCTCTGTAAACATCCCCATCCTCAATGATGGCGGAGTCCAGCACATGAGTGCAAAAAACGTTTGCAACCATCTTCAGCCAGAAGTGCCGAGTGGATGATTCATCTTGGCCTCCTCCCGATATCCCCACCATCACGGAAGCCAGTCTTCAGCCAATTCGATTCACTCCACATGATATCAAGAAATGGCTGAGTGCACTGAATACAGCAACGGCTATGGGACCCGACAACATCCCGGCTGTAGTGCTGAAGACTTGTGCTCCAGAACTAGCTTCGCCTCTAGCCAAACTATTCCAGTACAGCTACAGCACTGGCATCTACCAGACAATGTGGAAAATTGCCATGGTATGTCCTGTCCACAAAAAGCAGGACAAATCCAATCCGGCCAATTATCGCCCCATCAGCCTACTCTCAATCATCAGCAAAGTGATGGAAGGTGTCGTCGACATTGTTATCAAGCGGCACTTACTCACTAATAACCTGCTCACCGATGCTCAGTTTGGGTTCCGCCAGGACCACTCGGCTCCAGACCTCATTACAGCCTTGGTCCAAACATGGACAAAAGAGCTGAATTCCAGAGGTGAGGTGAGAGTGACTGCCCTTGACATCAAGGCAGCATTTGACCGAGTGTGGCACCAAGGAGCCCTCGTAAAATTGAAGTCAATGGGAATCAGGTGGAAAACTCTCCAGTGGCTGGAGTCATCCTAGCACAAAGGAAGATGGTAGTGGTTGTTGGAGGCCAATCATCTCAGCCCCAGGATATTGCTGCAGGAGTTCCTCAGGGCAGTGTCCTTGGCACAACCATCTTCAGCTGCTTCAACAATGACCTTCCCTCCATCATAAGATCAGAAATGGGGATGTTCGCTGATGATTGCACAGTGTTCAGTTCCATTTGCAACCCCTCAGATCTTGAAACAGTCCGTGCCTGCATGCAGCAAGACCTGGACAACATCCAGGCTTGGGCTGATAAGTGGCAAGTAAAATTCACGCCAGACAAGTGCCAGGCAATCACCATCTCCAACAAGAGAGAGTCACCTCCACTTGACATTCAACGGCATCACCATCGCCGAATCCCCCACCATCAATATCCTGGGGGTCACTATTGACCAGAAACTTAACTGGACCAGCCATATAAATACTGTGGCTACAAGAGCAGGTCAGAGGCTGGGTATTCTGTGGTGAGTGACTCACCTCCTGATTCCCCAAAGCCTTTCCACCATCGACAAGGCACAAGTCAGGAGTGTGATGGAATACTCTCCACTTGACTGGATGAGTGCAGATCCAACAACAATCAACAAGCTCGACACCATCCAGGACAAAGCAGCCCGCTTGATTGGCATCCCATCCACCACCCTAAACATTCACTCCCTTCACCAGTGCGTACCATCCACAGGATGCACTGCAGCAACTCGCCAAGGCTTCTTCCACAGCACCTCCCAAACCCACGACCTCCACCACCTAGAAGGACAAGGGCAGCAGGCACATGGGAACAACACCTGCACGTCCCCTCCAAGTCACACAACATCTCAACCTGGAAATATATCGCCGTTCCTTCATCGTCACTGGGTCAAAATCCTGGAACGCCCTACCTAACAGCACTGTGGGAGAACCTTCACCACACGGACTGCAGCAGTTCAAGAAGGTGGCTCACCACCACCTTCTCAAGGGCAATTAGGGATGGGCAATAAATTGCCAGCAACGCCCACATCTCATGAACAAATTTTTAAAAAGTACGCCACCCGGCATATTGGTAAAGGCTGAAATATAGCCGTCCATGGCCCATGTGTGAAACAGACGTTAGGCCCACTATTTGCAAATGCAAATGGCCTAACGCCTGTTTCAGGATCCCATCACAAAATTGAGCTTCACTGAACCAGCCAGCTGCGTTCAGGAAAATGTGATCTACATGTTGCCTTAAAGGGACCCCTGGAGGCTGCCACCAAAAGTAAGTTTTTAACAAAAATACTTACCTGAATGTGAAGCCGGGAGGAGCAGGAGTGCCCCTGCCAGCTCCCTAGCAGTCCCAAAGACCTGTCAGCTCCTGCTTGGCACTCTCCCGATCGCCCTCCTCCCTCTCGATTGCCTCCCCCCCTGAGGGCCGCTGCCGTCAACACAGCAGTCTTAAATTTACATTTGCTTCACCAGCGAGTTTCCTGGGGTCATTCACCAGGCGTCCGCACCTCGTTGGTCTAATTTAAATGAGGTCCAATATTGAGTGAACCTCAGGCCTACTGTTCTGGCGCAGAGATCGTTCCCTTCACCTAATTTGTGGCATCCAATTTCACCACCATAAGATTTGAAAGAAGCTCTGTTCTATCAAATAACAGTGATTATGTAAATATCCCAACATCTTGAATGCTCAAATTAGGAAAGTCAAGCTGGCTAAACAAGACAGCTGCACCTTGTGCTTTACACAGCCTCTACTTCAGTATAGAACATACTGGATTGTTCATTTTTACTATATAAGTGCAAGGCTGAGTAGAGCCTTAGTATCTGATTGGCTGGCAATCGATCATTAATTCTTAGTAAAGACACTTAGACTGAACAAATGCTAAATTCTAATAGAACCAACATAATAGAGCAGAACAAAGAGTCATCATTCTGAGGCTCAGTTCTCAATTCCCTACTGTCAACAGGAAGAATCAGAACAAAAAGTGTAATGTTCTAAAAATAAATGCAGGATTCTTAACAGAAAAGAAAAAGCAGAACAAAATGAGCTACCTAAAATAAATGTAAAAATGCTTCTTCCTGAATAATGTATTAATGACTACAGTGAATCATGTAGGAGATTTATTCTTGCTGGAATAAGGAAGAAAAGTGAAATCAAACCCTTTGCCTTCACTGTATGATTTAATAAATTCTTTCTCCACAAGGCCAGCCTCAAGCCTGCGTGATTAAGACTGTAGTGAACAATGTGATACACAATTCAGTGCGCAAAGTGAAATCATTTACTAAATGGGATAGAATTTTCACCTTTGCGCTGTCACACAAACAATCCAGGACCATTACAAATGTACTTTCAGGACAAATAATAGCTTGATATAAACAATGAATGGTAGACATGCACAGCAGGTTGGTCAACATTTGAAAGAGAAGTATTTTAATGTTTTAGTCAGGCATTATTCAACAAGGGAGTAGGCACAAGATTCTCCAGGACAAGCACATTCCGGTTTTTATTTTCCAACTGGCCAAATACCAGCTGCCCACTCTTGCTGCTTTGTGTGGCGGCTTAAGACAGAAGATTTTCTTTTAATATCAAATTTAATGTTTCAAAAGATTAAACTCCCTAAGTGAGTTAAATATTAAGTCACTGAGAAAAGACAGTACAAGTATAATCAGAGCTGTCTACGTTGAGCAAATTTTAATTGCAAGATATTCTGTATCCAATTAGCAATGAATCAGTGAAAGTACGTTCCAGAATTTAATGCAGACAAGTGTAAATTACTGCACATCTATAAAATATTAAATTAATTTTGTATGCTATGCACTCTTTATTTGGGCATCACCATTCAGTGACAGACAGTCAAACCTGCAGCTTCATAGGTGAAGCTTCATAAGGTCCAGAAGCTGCAGATCCCTGCATCTATATCTATAGCATCACAAAGGAGGAGACAGAGGAGGAGGTTGTAGTGTGGAGGAGGGAGATAGGGAGACATGAGGCCACAAAGGGATTTAAACATGTGGATGAGAATTTTACATTTTTTTTTATTTGTTCATGGGATGTTGTCGTCGCTGGCGAGGCCGGCATTTATTGCCCATCCCTAATTGCCCTCGAGAAGGTGGTGGTGAGCCGCCTTCTTGAACCGCTGCAGTCTGTGTGGTGAAGGTTCTCCCACAGTGCTGTTAGGTAGGACTTTCCAGGATTTTGACCCAGTGACGATGAGGAATGGCGATATATTTCCAAGTCTGGATGGTATGTGACTTGGAGGGGGAATGTGCAGGTGGTGTTGTTCCCATGTGCCTGCTGCCCTTGTCCTTCTAGGTGGTAGAGGCCGTGGGTTTGGGAGGTGCTGTCGAAGAAGCCTTGGCAAGTTGCTGCAGTGCATCCTGTGGATGGTACACACTGCAGCCACTGTGCGCCGGTGGTGGAGGGAGTGAATGTTTAGGGTGGTGGATGGGGTGCCAATCAAGCGGGCTGCTTTGTCCTGGATGGTGTTGAGCTTCTTGAGTGTTGTTGGAGCTGCACTGATCCAGGCAAGTGGAGATTATTCCATCACACTCCTGACTTGTGCCTTGTAGATGGTGGAAAGGCTTTGGGGAGTCAGGAGGTGAGACACTCGCCACAGAATACCCAGCCTCTGACCTGCTCTTGTAGCCACAGTATTTATGTGGCTGGTCCAGTTAAGTTTCTGGTTAATGGTGACCCCCAGGTTATTGATGGTGGGGGATTTGGCGATGGTAATGCCATTGAATGTCAAGGGGAGGTGGTTAGATTCTCTCTTGTTGGAGATGGTCATTGCCTGGCCCTTGTCTGGCAAGTTGTCAAATTTCAGGTGTTAGGAGACCAGTAGCCAAAGTAGGTCAGCGAGAATAAGGGTGATCGGTGAGCTGGACCTGATGCGGGATATGATATGGGCAACAGAGTTTTGGATGAGCTGAAATTTATGAACGGTGGTGCATCGGAGGTTAGTGTTAGCCATGGTTCAGTGATTGCACTCTCGCCTGAGTCAGAAAGTTATGAGTTCAAATCCCACACCAGAGACTTGAACATAAAATCTAGGCTGATACTCCAGTGCTGAGGGAGTATTGCACTGTCAGAGGCACCGTCTTTTGGATGAGACGTTAAACCGAGGCCCCGTCTGCCTTCTCAGGTGGATGTAAAAGATCCCATGGGACCCTTTTGAAGAAGAGCAGGGGCGTGCCCCCCCAGTGTCCTGGCCAATATTTATCCCTCAACCAACATCACTAAAACTGATTAACTTGTCATTGCTCTTGTGGGAATGACCATATAATTCGCATTTCGCGTTTTCTGCATTACAACAGTCACTACTTCATTAGCTGTAATTTGCTTTGGGATGTCCTGAGGTTGTGAAAAGCTCTATATAAATGCAAGTCTTTCTTTTTGGGGGGCCTGAAAACAGGCTCTGACTAATTTCCATGCCTAGGATTTTCCTCACCACAGCAATCTAAAAATAAATAAATTGCTGCCATTGCTGTTGTTGACTGCTCGTCCTGATTTACAATTTATACTCACTTTTATCATTTTTCCTTGCCCAGATTTATACACCTGCCTTTTAAAATCATGATTTTCTCCTTGATTTAATTTTTCACATTACCAGCCTATCAAAATGAAGATTTCCTCCGCTGGTACTCAGCTAAAAATAAATTAATATAATACCACTGCCACCCAACTACAAATAAATAGCCATGGCACAATTGTCACCTATCGGTCGATCACTCCATTTTTGTTTATTTCTTCCCCTCCTTTCTTTTAAATCAATTCAGCCAGCTTTTCCAATCCTATCACACTTTGATCATGACGCCTCTATTATTATAAAAGGCATGACCTCTGACTCACCGCATTGGGAAATCTGCTGCTGTATTTTTAAAACTAAAGAACTGAAAACAACTTTTTTTCTTCAGCTAAGAAATACAGCAGATAGCTGAAGTCAAGGCCCCGTTTTTAATGGACCAAAGTGGCACCTAATCTATCTAAACATTTGTCTTTATTGGCTGGGACCAATTAAAGCCACATTTAAAAACGTAAAAGAAATTTTAAGTCAAATACCAATATTATCAACATATTTTCCCCTAAATTACCCATGCATGTAGAAGTAAAATAAAAATAAGAAAAATCAATGGATGATCAGACTTTGTACAATCAGCTATTTACAATCTGAAGTTATTTGTAGATCTTCCGACACGTCTTGTGACTGCCATTGACTTGGGCCTGTCCTTAGCTTACTCACACCAACACAGAAAACATCGTGGTGATTCTAGCTTCATCCACTGAATATTACCCTCCCCTTCCATTGAATATCACCCTCCCCTTCCATTGAATATCACCCTCCCCTTCCATTGAATATCACCCTCCCCTTCCATTGAATATCACCCTCCCCTTCCATTGAATATCACCCTCCCCTTCCATTGAATATCACCCTCCCCTTCCCTTGAATATCACCCTCCCCTTCCATTGAATATCACCCTCCCCTTCCATTGAATATCACCCTCCCCTTCCATTGAATATCACCCACCCCTTCCACTGAATATCACCCACCCCTTCCATTGAATATCACCCTCCCCTTCCATTGAATATCACCCACCCCTTCCATTGAATATCACCCTCCCCTTCCACTGAATATCACCCTCCCCTTCCACTGAATATTACCCTCCCCTTCCATTGAATATCACCCTCCCCTTCCATTGAATATCACCCACCCCTTCCACTGAATATCACCCTCCCCTTCCATTGAATATCATCCTCCCCTTCCATTGAATATCACCCTCCCCTTCCATTGAATATCACCCACCCCTTCCACTGAATATCACCCTCCCCTTCCATTGAATATCACCCTCCCAATGGGTGATTCTAGATTCACCCATTCTCATTGACTGAAAGGAACTTTCCTCTTCAAATTACTGTAATTGCATCTCACTCCTGTCCATCACACCTTCAGTTTAGATTGTGGTCCATCTACTACTCCTCACACATGCCGAATTACATTTTCCACAGCGACTGCACTGTGGAAAATAGGGTCCTCCATATATGTGAGAGATTGCTGAATGTGGAAGGGTTGGTAAACCTGGGTATTATTGAACTTGTTTTTGCATTTCATCCCCCCACCCCCCACAACCCCACCAATAGCTACAGAGGGAAACTGCAGCTTTTTGGGATTGAAACTGTCAGCCTGGCTGAGGGCTTAGGGAAATTTTGACTATATAATCCTAGGCTTGTGTAATGCATACAAATCGGAATGTAATAATAACATGTTATATGTTAAAGGAATAGCCATACAGGGGTCTAAATGAGTTCCAGAATGTTGTCATATATGACTAGGGATAAATGTGGACACAACAGATGATTAAGTACTGAACGCTGTGATACTAGCAGAAACTGGCCAGCAGCTTCCAAAAAGCCTTTGACAAAATTCAGCACAAAAGGTTGCTATTTAAGCTCAAAATGATGAGGAATTAAGATAAAACCTGGGAATGGATAAGAAGTGCAGAGCAGAATCGTTGAACTAATAAGGTTAAATACAAATGAGGCCACCACTAAATGGATGGCTTGCGATGATATAAGAATTTTGATGGCTGTGGCACAGCCACTTGCTGTGATTTCCAAGACAGTTTTGCTCAGGTCAGTTTTGTGAACCAATATGGGGTATTCTGCGGAGAGTGGCTTACCTCCTGACTCCCCAAAGCCTATCCACCACCTACAAAGCACAAGTCAGGAGTGTGATGGAATTCTCTTAACTTGCCTGGATGGGTGGAACTGCAATATTGCTCAAGAAACTCAACACCATCCAAAGAAGCAATCTGCCTGATTGGCACTTCATCCACTAGCCTAAAGGTCCACTCCCTCCACCAACAGCGTTCATTGGCTGCAGTGTGTCCTGTCCACAAGATGCACTGCAGCAACTCGCCCAGGCTTTTCAACAGCACCTCTCAAACCTGCGACCTCCACCACCTAGAAGGACAAGAGCAGCAAACGCATGGGAACACCATCACCTCCAAGTTCCCCTCCAAGTTACACACCACCCTGATTTAGACAAATATTGATGGGCAATAAATGCCGACTTTGCCAGCAATGCTCATATCCTAAAAATGAATAATAAAAAAAAACAATTCCAAAAGAGTCAATGTGATAAGTTTTTGATTTCAACACATGGGAGCACAATCTGGTGGAGTAAATCACCCGATGATTTCAACGGAATGAAAATTGGGTGAGTTCTATAATGGGTGGGCAATCCGTTCTGCCAGATTACCACCTATGCGATAAGACAAAAAATTACCCAAATATGTTTATTTTAAATATATATCCAAGGAAGCTCCACCAAATTATACAAAAAAAAACTTCTTGAAGTCCACATGAGCAAAGCTCTGTAATAATTCTCCCTTCTCCTACTCTCCCCACGCACTAACAGCAGTGCAAGTAACTTTAACTGCCTGACCTTTCACATGACTTGTGCACAATTAGAACCCAGGACACATATTAAACTGGGTGTGTTAATTTTTCCTGATACTGCTGTTGGACTGATTAACTGAGGGGAGGTGGGAGAAAAAAAGAGCATCTGCATCTAATTTCGGATTGGTAGGAATACAGAGAGGGCCCAATTCCTGATGATCTAGTGATGGAATATCCATCTACATTTTAGTCGGCAATCTGGTAGGGTGGAACTTATGTGTTTTCCCTTGTGAGATAAAGATTTCCTCAGCGTGCTATCTGTAACTACGTCATAAACCTATTCTTTATAAATGGATTTACAATTTCATTTCACAGAAAATCTACTCTTATGCTTGATAGGCTAATTAGACTAGGGAAGGACATGTGTATCCAATTTGTAGTAGGACAGTGGTATCTACATTAAATTCTTGACAATAAGGAGGCAAAAGTGCATCACTGTTTGTTTTGGTGTGGGGCAAGGAGAGATGTGTTGCTATTCCCTAGTGTCCTAGAGAAGCTTATACTCCAGCCTGTCACCCTGGGATCAGTTCCACATTTTAAAGGCTCCAACACAAAAACTGAAAAATTGTGAGTAACCCCAGAAATGAAAACTGTTCACCATGTATTCTCAATACAGCAAGCAAGCTATACAGATACTGACAAAAGATTTTTAAAAGTAATAATCAACACTTGCCCTTTTCATCACTTTAAACAAATGATTGATTTCAATTTTAAGGAAAAACAATGAACTCAGTAGTATTTACATTTATAGGACAGTGTGATTCAGAGTTGACTTTACTTAAAGAAAAGGTACATCTTACCCCAGTGCCCATAATCCCTCAACATTAGAAAGGAAGTTAACCATACACTTATGGTGTCATTAAGTTGGTTTCGTTACCATCTAAAACTGCTGGTTAGCAGCATATGGGACAAACATTTTGTACAGGATTTTGTGGTACTTTTTATGACATGATTAAGTACAATTCCAATGATATCATGCATGGAGGATACTGTCCTCTGCCCATCATTCTTATTCACGATGTTACAAGTTGAATGTCTTGATGTTACACAAGGGAAAGTTTGCACCAAATGTCTGCTTCCAGGTCCCCTCCACCATGAAGTTCTAAAGAATAAAACACTAATAAGGGACAATTGAAAGACACCAGTAACAATATAGAAATCTCCCTCTACAACAGTTGGGATCGCGGAGCCATTGAATAAAATGTACTTCCCCTTTTAAAAAAAACCTCAAGAAGCTATTTTATCTTCACCAAAAATAGCCTTTGCTGATTGAAATAAAAGCTAATGTACGGTATACCTCTTAAACATTTCATTGCTATCCCATTTTTATTACAGGTTTTCTCCTGACAATGCTGCTGAAATGGCAACAAACTCTTAATATGAAATCTCTTGTTTTATTGGAGGTCAGTGACAGCAAGCAGCAAAAAGGTTGTTTCCAGCTATTCCCTCGGTCTGCAATGTAAACAAAACTGGTGCTGACGCCAGAGATAGAGGCAGCAAACTATCATGACACTACCAGACCAGGCATCTGAAGTGCTCCTGCTCCTCTCTGTATAAGAAGTGATGGTGTTTTACAATCAGTCATTGGTACAGATTCCCTGGATATTGGGTAAGTGTTAGGAATGAAGGAAAATAGTCTTTAAAAGCTCTTGTGACTGTATGTACGCAAGTCACCTCTGCTGTGTAAGTGCAGCTGTTCTAAAAAATCTTTCTGAAACTACTTTTTCTTTCATTCCAATAACTTTCCAAATAACCGGGGAGAGTCTGTACAGGTGAAAACACTTTACTCCCTGCACAGAGATGAGCAGGACTTTAGATCAATAGAACCTGAAGCAGTTCTGTAATGTAAGAGGGCCTGTATCATTTTGCCAGTCATTTGGGGCAAATACACACCTCCAGAACAGCCCTAGTGGTTCCTAACAGTGAATCCATTTTTTTCACCCACACTCAGACATCATGCTGATTGAAGAAAGAGAGTGCTTGTGATTGAGGATCTTAAAATATAAAACACAAAAGCAACAAATGACTTTGACTTGAAGTAGGCAGACTTTGGGTGACACAGGCAAGCAGAGTGATATTCTGAGTGGCAATTCATTTGAAATATTAACTTAAATCTATAATTTTGTATTTTGTTTTAACATAGCACACAAAATAATTCTCTCTTCTGTGAGTTCTTGTTTGAATTTGTAGCGGATACAGCCACAGTAAAATAACCATTGGTGGTAATTGGTTAAAAAAATGATTTAATGATGAGTAACTGTATAAAAGTTACCTCAAGATCAACACCAGGGAGATAAAAGACACATAACTGGAAAGTTATTGCGTGAAATAATTCCAAATGAGAGGTTAAAAGCCTTCAATGAACACACTGTTACCAGCAAATGCATATAATCAGTTTTTAAAAAAAATATCCTTGGAATAAGGGCAATGCT
Organism: Heptranchias perlo; assembly: GCF_035084215.1. Taxonomy (NCBI): domain Eukaryota; kingdom Metazoa; phylum Chordata; class Chondrichthyes; order Hexanchiformes; family Hexanchidae; genus Heptranchias; species Heptranchias perlo. Next base: position 82,849,586 of record NC_090326.1, read on the forward strand.
GACAAGGAAGTATTTATTGTCCATCCCGAGTTGACCTGAGAGCATTAAGAGTCACATCTATACCAGGTAAGGGCAGCAGGTTCCATTCCCTGAAAGACATTAGTGAACTCCTGGGTTTTACAACAATCCGACGGCTTTACTACTGCTAACTACAAATTACCAGATATTTTTCAGTTCAGTTTCAGAACTTGCCACAGTGAGATTATGAACTCAGGACCTTTGTATTGCTAGGCAAGTACCAGAACCATTATGTTACCATAAGTTTACAAATGTTAATTGGGGCAAACACAATGAGTGAATCAATTATGTCACCTTGTTGCAGTTCACACCATCTCTTCTTTACAAACCTGATGGAGTTCACGGGCAAAATATTTACCAGGCAGCGACTGTTATGGACAGCTGGGGCAGGATTTTAACTGCCAAGTCTGGGTGGGTTCGGGGCACGGGGGGCAAACAAAATCACATTTTTATGCAGCGGGAGGGAATTCCGGCTCCAACCTGCCGAGAAACACATATGACCCAGATGCATCTGGGTGCGCGCACAGATCGGGAAGCTGGAAGTCCCGCCGGCAATTAAATCCGGCGGGCCGATAATTAAAGGGGTAAATGTACCTCATCGAGGTGCTTAAGGAAGTTTTTTTTTGCATCTTGGACACTTAAAAAAATTTTAACTTTACCTAGGCGGCTTTCCCACGGCTTCCGATTCACGTCTGGTGAAACCAGGCGGGAATGGTCGGATCAATGAAAATAGACTAAATAAATTTTTTAAATTACATTTCCCATTGTAAAAAATAAATAAATATACCTTACAAATGATGTCACCTGCCCACTCCCCCCTGCTCCGATGTCCGATGTCTCTCCAATGTCCGAAGTTTCCCCCCCCACACCGATCTTTGTCGCCCCTCCCTCCTCTCTCCCAACGGTCAATGAGGTCTCTCTCTCTCTCTCTTTCTCCCCCACCCCCCTCGGATGTGTAGCTCCTCTCTGCCGGGTGCGAAACCCAGAAGAGGCATTGATTGGCCTCATTAAGGTCACGATCACAGATTGCAACCCGTCTACTTCCCTTCCAGTTTCGCACCCGCAAATCCTTCCCCGCCACCCCCCGACCCCCCCACCCCCCCCAGTTCTCTTCCCACTGGCATGCCCTTGGTCTCTGATTAAAGCCCAAATCAATACAGAACTCATTTCTCAGTCCTAAATATTTGTAAATTCGTGAGATTGGGTTGAACTTCCTTAATCATTTACAATGACTGATGCTGATCAAAATCAATTACTAAGTACATACCCTCTTGTAAAGAAAAAGAGAAAAAGCATGATCACTACGCACAATTCATTAACAACACTCAAATGTGTAGTCATCCCTGTACATCATGGTTACTTGCTGCATGTATTCATTTCTGTACTGAAGTTTACATTTAAAACTTAAAAAGCCATATAAATACAAAATTGACTGTTACTGCAGCACCACTCCCTCTGAAAATACATTCTCAAAAAATTCCAACATTCTCAATTTTAAATTAATTTATTTATACACATGCACACTGTGGAGTCACATGGCTCATTCCTCACTCTCTATTTGAATCAAAGGCACTACCTGGCATATTTCTGAACTTAATGTGAGTGATGCCAAATATCAGTGAATGAAATAAGAAAAGTAATTTCTAGCCATCTAGTGAAATAAAACCAGAAAATAAACTTAAGAGAGACAAATTTCTTGCACATCCCAATAGTGCACAAGTAAATTGTAATCAAGTCTTAGTCTACTCAGTGATAGTTAATACTCCAGTCACAAGAACGTCTTTTTATTAGCAACTATTTGTCCATCTGACCTAATGTGCTCTACAAAACTCTACAAAATTTTGAAGTACAATTATTATTTATCATACAACTAGTTTTCTATGATATAAAGCTGAATATTCCTTTTTTTGCTTCAAACTGGGACTATGACACCAATGTCAGTGTTCAAATATGTCACTATTATCAAGTGTCTTATCCCACCCAGACTATCAGACAGTGACAGCTAGATCCCAAACTACCTAAAGCCAACACAGCAAAGCAGGAGAAATGTAAAGTTTACACCACTCACCTGGACGTGTTGGAGAACTCATGACTCAGTGGGGGTCGAGTACTTCTAATCAGCTGCTTCTTATGCAATAGAGCACAGAGACAGTACGCAGCAGTGTCCGCAAAATCCGAAGCTTGGAGACTTGCCCTTTTAGCATTGGCTGCATTCAGCACAATACCACAGAGGTAAAAAGGGCCCTAAAAGGAAAACAGAAAGGGAAACTCATATAAACAATTTTATTTTACAAAAGATTCTAAAATAAGAATTTCTTTCAATATTGTCAACTGTCCAACTGCACACCAATTGAGTTCAAAGGCATTTTGTTTAATGATCTCAGTGCAAAGTCACTCCTTTTGATTTGCATTTTACTGCAATTCTACAATGCCTTTTCACATGTGGACTGCTACTAAAGTGAATAAAGAACAGAAGGGATGGGTTTCAATACTGTAATCTTTGGGATTACAACACTTTTTAAAAACAAAAATACACATTTTCATTCCAGTTGTTAATGAAGTGTGTATATGAAAGTTGCAGGAAGTATTCCATTAGTTTTGGTACTCATAAATATACAAAGTTATAAACATAACATGATGTTTAGGCTCAATTGTAATTTCTGTCACTATAAGATTTCAGAAGAGCCATAGCAAAATTATCCACTTCCTCTAAGGAAATTACATTTGAGTAGATCAGTTAGCTTTTTCTTGCTTGCTTTTTAAAAACTGATTTATCAGTTAACAATAAACAAATAACAGTTTGGATGAATCACTCATAATAACAAGATGTGAGGTTAGATCAGGCAACAAAGCAACTCTTAGAATCCTCCTTTAAATCCATTAACTATTAAAGTACAAAGCACCTTTGTTGTAAAATTTCTGTGCATTCAACAGAGTTAACAATTTAGGATGCATTTACAGTCTGAGACCATTAGCTACAGTTTAGGTTTGGGACAGGTAGAATCCTGTTTAAATTGCTTGGCTCATGCCTGACTGGAACTTTAACTTTCCTTTTTAGGAGAGAGCTCTGCACATACCTGGATACATGCATGGGTAGAGCTGTCTCCCAGAAGTTAGAAATGTAAATGTTTGGAGAGCAGGGAGGGGAGAATCTCCGTTCTCTAAACATTTAAACGAAGGTCAAGCAGACTAGAAAGTGTCCAGGACGTCCAATTTTTCAAACTAGGTTCGATACCACGTTGGATTTACACTCCACATGGGGTCAAAGTGGTGTGATACTACAGGGACCTTACTCCAGAATTACACTGCCAGTTCGCATCGATGATAAACCTGCAGTGTACATAAGAACATAAGAAATAGGAGCAGGAGTAGGCCACCCGGCCCCTCGAGCCTGCTCCGCCATTCAACACGATCATGGCTGATCTTCTACCTAAACACCATTTTCCTGCACTATCCCCATATCCCTTGATGCCTTTAATATCTAGAAATCTATCGATCTCTGTTTTGAATGTATTCAATGACTGAGCCTCCACAGCCCTCTGGCGTAGAGAATTCCAAAGATTCACCACCCTCTGGGTGAAGAATTTCTCCTCATCTCAGTCCTAAATGGCCTATCCCTTATTCTGAGACTGTGACCCCTGGTTCTAGACTCCCCAGCCAGGGAAATCATCCTCCCTGCATCTACCCTGTCGAGCCCTGTAAGAATTTTGTATATTTCAATGAGATCACCTTTCATTCTTCTAAACTCTAGAGAATACAGGCCTAGTCTACTCAATCTCTCCTCATACGACAATCCCGCCATCCCAGGAATCGGTCTGGTGAACCTTCGTTGCACTCCCTCTATGGCAAGTATATCCTTTCTTAGGTAAGGAGACCAAAATTGTGCACAATACTCCAGGTGTGGTCTCACCAAGGCCCTGTATAATTGCAGTAAGACATCTTTACTCCTGTACTCAAATCCTCTTGTAATAAAGGCCAACATACCATTTGCCTTCCTAATTGCTTGCTGCACCTGCATGTTAGCTTTCAGTGACTGGTGTACAAGGACACCCGGGTTCCTTTGAACATCAACATTTCCCAATCTCTCACCATTTAAAAAATACTCTGCATTTCTGTTTTTCCTACCAAAGTGGATAACTTCACATTTTTCCACATTATATTCCATCTGTCATGTTCTTGCCCACTCACTTAACCTGTCTATATGCCCTTGAAGCCTCTTTACATCCTCCTCACAACTCAAATTCCCACCTAGTTTTGTGTCATCAGCAAACTTGGTTTGATCCCCTCATCCAAATCATTGATATAGATTGTGAATAGCTGGGGCCCAAGCACCGATCCCTGCGGTACCCCACTAGTCACAGTCTGCCAACCTGAAAAAGACCTGTTTATTCTTACTCTCTGTTTTCTGTCTGTTAACCAATTCTCAATCCATGTCAGTATATTACCCCCTATTCCATGTACTCCAACTTTGTTCACCAACCTCCCATGTGGAACCTCATTGAAAGCATTCTGAAAATCCAAATACACCACATCCACTGGTTCCCCCTTATCTATTCTACCAGTTACATCCTCAAAGAACTCCAATAGATTTGTCAAACATGATTTCCCTTTCATAAATCCATGTTGACTCTTCTAAATCCTATTATTATTTTTTAAGTGTCCTGTTATCACATCCTTAATAATAGATTCTAGCATTTTCCCTACTACTGATGCCAGGCTAACAGGTCTGTAGTTCCCTGTTTTCACTCTCCCTCCTTTCTTGAATAAATGCACACTAATATAAGAACATAAGAAATAAGAGCAGGAGTAAGCAATACGGCCCTCAAGCCTGCTGCGCCATTCATGAAGATCATGGCTGATCTTCTACCTCAACTCCACTTTCCCGCCCTATTCCCATATCCCTTGATTCCCATAGTGTCCAAAAATTCCCATGCAATAGTGATATTATGTGATTTAATGATAACAAAAATTGCTACTCGCTTTATTAAAAATAAAGGTGGTGTATACTTCACCCTGTAAATGGTGTTTGAGCAGAGTCCTTGCTGCTTAAGTTATGTGTTTGATTCCATTTGGTGCTGGTTTTCACTGATTTTCATGATAAGTTGCACATTCCAGTTCCCTCAAGTAGATTTCAGCCAATTGGTTTAGTTGGATGTTCCATTTGGTTTAAAGACACGTAGTGCAGATTTTCTTAATCTGAACCACTCAGGAGCATACAAAATCCTGACCAGTCCCCCAAAATTACAAGCAGGTAACAGTTTGCTTATCTACCATTGGAATGCATCCCTCCCCAGCTAGATCAACACAAAAAGACAATAGTCACTGAATTAACTTTATTTAAAAAAGGCAACTTTTGTAGAACAGAGAAAATGACATCACTCACATGTGGCTATCTCTAGAAAAGGCAGTGCAAAGGCATTGCATAAACAAACCATCCACAATATATTTTTCCTTTGTCGTTGCTGGGATTTAAACCCAGAGGCGCAACAACAAGTGTCTATATTTTAATCATCCCTTACTTTCGACTTAACGCACTCCCAAAATCATCTTCTTCACCAAGCCCACTAATTCCCCATGCCTTAGTGAATTGACTTGAAAATCTATATTGTACCCTTCAAATCCCATTGTTATCTCACCCCACCCCATCTCAACAATCTGCTTCAACTGTTTTCCCTATACACACCCTCCACTCCTCTAGCAATAATTTATTACTCAGTTCCCGCTTCCTCCACAGCACCATCAGCAGCTGCACCTTCAGTCATCACGCTTTATCCACTGAACTCCGTCCCGAAATATCGGCACCTTGTCACCTCCCGCCCCACTTTCAAGGACCTTGAAAGACTTTCTCTTCAACCATTCTTTTAACCCTTTCAACCATCACACTCTCCCTTTCTCCAACCTGCTTGGAGTCTTCCGTTTTGTCCACCACACTGTAAAGCACTCTGAGATTCTCTTGTGTGTGGGGGGAGTGCAATCAAGATTTGTTTTTTGTTGTAACTGAGAGGAAGGGCAGGGAGATTGTCCTCTTCAGATAAATATTTATCCATCCGACTTTGGATATTTTGTACATCTCAATGGTGTTGCTGTTCAGGGTCACAGTTCACAGTTGCTCATGCCAGAATTTCACACTTGTAACAATTATTTATTTTGTTTAACAACTCAAATCTGACCCAAACCAAGAAAAATTTGATTTGACTCAAGTTAATTAAATGTCAAATTTGAATACATTCATTTCTCCACCTTCTTCATTGCATATTGTCAGACCCAGTGTTGGATCAGTGGGCGACCCTTTCTCTAACAATCCTAGTCCTGTACAGATAAGATTTACATCATTCAAGAAACTATGTTTTGTAGCTAACCTAATCTGAATACGTAGACCAGATTTGATTAGCATGAGTTAGGAATACATTATCCCTAGTAACATAATTATGCTCTACAAAACTGGATTTACAGAATATGACTTATTGGGGAAAACCTAGATTGCAACAAATAATTTGCTTATGAACATTAGGCCAAATTAGAATTTTTACCATAATCTCCACATACCATAAGGATGAAGGATTATGCTGCCTACGATTTTTGTCCTGTCTGCCTCTTAAGCAGCATCTGGACAGAGCACAGAAAGGAAAATCTGGTGAAGAGGATTGCACGCCGGTAACAGAACCCACCCAATTTTTCTTCAGTGAAAAATTAATGGCTTCTGTTATCGGCATGCAATCCCCTCCCCAGATTTTCCTTCCTGCATTTCACCCAGGTGATGCTTAACGCCCAGGGAGTAAAGACAAAAATCTACCCCATAAACCGCCAGACAAGTGCCAGGCAATGACCATCTCCAACAAGAGAGTCTAACCACCTCCCCTTGACAGAGACAGGTCAGAGAGTGACCATATTCTCCGACTTAACTGTGTGCAATGCTACAGAAGGTTGACTTCACCGAATCCCCCACCATCAACATCCTGGGGGTCACCATTGACCAGAAACAAAACTGGACCAGCCACATAAATACTGTGGCTACAAGAGCAGGTAAGAGGCTGGGTATTCTGTGGTGAGTGACTCACCTCCTGATTCCCCAAAGCCTCTTCACCATCTACAAGGCACAAGTCAGGAGTGTAATGGAATACTCTCCACTTGACTGGATGAGTGCAGATTCAACAACACTCAAGAAGCTCGACACTATCCAGGACAAAGCAGTTCGTTTGATTGGCCCTCATCCACTACCCTAAAGATTCACTCCCTTCACCACCGGTGCACCGTGACTGCAGTGTGTACCATCCACAGGATGCACTGCAGCAACTCACCAAGGCTACTTCGACAGCACCTCCCAAACCCACGACCTCTACCACCTAGATGGACAAGGGCAGCAGGCACATGGGAACAACACCACCTGCATGTTCCCCTCCAAGTCACACACCATCCCGACTTGGAAATATATCGCTGTTCCTTCATCGTCGCTGGGTCAAAATCCTGGAACTCCCTACCTAACAGCAGTGTGGGAGAACCTTTACCACACAGATTGCAGTGGTTCAAGAAGGCGGCTCACCACCACCTTCTCAGGGCAATTAGGGATGGGCAATAAAATGCTGGCCTCGCCAACAACACCCACATCCCATGAACGAATTTTTTAAAAATTAATATTAACTAGTCAACCTTCTGTAGCATTGCACACAGTTAAGTCGGAGAATATGGTCACTCTCTAACCTGTCTCTGTTGTTCATGTTGATATTTTTCTCTATCTCTCCTTTTCTTCTGTGCCTCTCTTCTTTTCTGCTCTTCTGATTCTCTCCCCTTCATTTTTCTTTTTGTTTCTCTCAGTCATCTTTTCTTTCCAGGTGGGCGGTATTGGGTGGCACAGCATGGTGTAATGGGAAAATTGGTGTTTGCACCATATTTCTGGAGGTTTTGTGACTGTTCTGCCAAAGCTAAAGTAGACAAGTGGAGAACCCCACAGAAATTCACCCCATGAAAGTTTTAGTTAAAGACAAGACAAAAAATGGCAATAAAAAAAAATCAGGAAGCACCTTGAGCACTTTGTGGGAAATCAGTGTGTCACATAGTGTGATACTTTTAACATTGAAAATAACTATCACAGCGCCACCTACAGGAGTAACAGATACTGCAGGTGCTTCAATTGAGTTTTCATTGCAATCCGCACACTGAATTTAATATATAATAGATCTTTAGCTTGACTTGCAGAGCTGCCAATTTTCTGGCTATTAATTTTAATGGGAGGGACGTTATGTTAGAACTGTATAAAACACTAGGTAGGCCACAGCTTGAGTACTGCGAACAGTTCTGGTCACCACATTACAGTAAAGACGTGGTTGTACTAGAGAGGGTACAGAGGAGATTTACAAGGATGTTGCCAGGACTGGAAAATTTTTGCTATGAGGAAAGATTGGATAGGCTGTGGTTACCTACGAACATACAAACATATGAATTAAGAGCAGGAGTAGGCCATTTGGCCCCTCGAGCCTGCTCTGCCATTTGATAAGATCATGGCTGATCTGATTGTGACCTCAACCCTACTTTCCCGTCTACCCACTATAACTTTTGACTTCCATGTTAATCAGTAATCTATCTAACTCAGCCTTAAAAATATTCAATGATCCTGCCTCCACCACTCTCTGGGGAAGGGAGTACCATAGACTCACGACCCTCAGAGAAAAAAATTCTCCTCATCTCCGTCTTAAATGGGAGACCCCTTATTTTTAAACTGTGGCCACTAGTTCTAGTCTCTCCCACAAGGCCAAACATCCCCTCAGCATCTACCCCTTCTAGTCCCCTCAGGATCTTATATGTTTCAATAAGATCACCTCTCATTCTTCTAGACTCCAGTGGAGACAGCTCAACTTGTGCAACCTTTCCTCCTAAGATAACCCCCTCATCCCAGAAATCAGTCGCGTGAACCTTCTCTGAACCGCCTCCAAAGCAATTATGTCCTTTCTTAAATAAGGAGACTAAAACTGCACACAGTATTCTAGATGTGGTCTCACCAATGTCCTGTACAACTGTAGCAAAACATCTCTACTTTTATATTCCATTCCCCTTGCAGTAAATGACAACATTCCATTTGCCTTCCTAATCACTTGCTGTACCTGCATACTAACTTTTTGTGACACCCAGATCCCTCTGTACCTCAGAGTAGTTTTCTTTGAAACAAAGGAGGCTGAGGGGAGATTTAATTGAGGATCTAAAATTATGTGGGCCCTATATAGAGTGGATAGGGAGGACCTAGTTCCCTTAGCAGAGGGGTCAGTGACAAGGGGCATAGATTTAAAGTAATTGGTAAAAGGATTAGAGGGCAGCTGAGGAGAAATTTTTTCACCCAGAGGGTGGTGGAGGCCTGGAACTCACTGCCTGAAAGGGTGGTAGAGGCAGAAACCCTCAACTCATTTAAAACATACATGGATGTGCACCTGAAGTGCCGTAACCTACAGGGCTATGGACCAAGTGCTGGGAAAGTGGGATTAAGCTGGATAGCTCTTTTCCACCGGCATGGACACGATGGGCCGAACGGCCTCCTTCTGTGCCATAACTTTCTATGAATCTATGCTTCTATAAATCAGGAGTACCATGAATCAAGCAGGCAGACCGCCAAGCCTGATCTGTGCTACCATTGAATGAGACTCCATGAGGCTGACTTACAACTTCAGGGCTAAAGTGTTGTAGTTCTCTTTGCATTTAGGACTTCCACAAACAAACATTCAAGTCAAGTTACGACTACGAACATATAGTGGTGCAGCAATGTCTTCTTGTTTCAAATGCCTTCAGGGACACTGTTAAGTTTAGATTTATAAAAATCCTCATTAATGTTTGATAAATTTTGACTGAGCCAGGAAGGAATCCTCCTTCAATTACAGCAATCTTAAATCAGGCAATGAAATCAACAGAAATTATGATCAAAGGATTACTCTGATCATAGTCATCCTTTCACAGGCTAAAAGATAATTATCTTCTGCTGATTCAAGTTTAATTATTGCTGCTTAAAGTTAGGAATGTGATAAAATGATCAAGATTTAAAGGAGGCATATCATCTTTCAAAATCATCCTGCAGTTGAGGTTTATGCGGTGCAATGGGTCAGCATGTTGTCCTACATTACAACAGTGACTACACTTCAAAAAAATACTTCATTGGCTGTATAGCGCTTTGGGATGTACTGAGGTCATGAAAGGGGCTATATAAAATGCAAATTCTTCCATTCTTTCTTTTCATCTCTGGTATCTGGATTCGAATGCAGCCCAGTGTAATGAGACTAAAATTTCCCCCCACTCTGCTGTTGCAAGGATTCTATTTGATATGAATTTCAATCTAATTCTTAGTGGGCATTGAGCAGGAACAGTGTTCCATTCCCCAGCATTCACTTTGTTTGATTATCTTCTAAATATGTATCAGTGTTAATGTTAATATTTCATTAATTGAAAATTTTTAAAATATATTTATGTATAGAGTTTTTTTAAAAAACAAATCTTTGAAGACAAATACTCCATTGGGCCAATACAATCAGATCCATCATGGAAGTGGTCCTGAGTCAGTTCTAATGTTCATACTAATTATGTTTTAGAGCAGAAGGGTACGGTAGCATAGTGGTTATGTTACTGGGCTAGTAATCCAGAGGCCTGGATGAAAATCCAGAGTCATGAGTTCAAATCCTACCACAGCAGCTGGTGAATTTAAATTCAATTAATTTAATTAATTAAATAAAAATCTGGAATTAAAATACTAGTATCAGTAATGGCCATGAAACTACTGGATTGTTGTAAAAACCCATCTGGTTCACTAATGTCCTTTAGGGAAGGAAGCCTGCTGCCCTTACCTGGTCTGGCCTATATGTGACTCCAGACCCACAGCAATGTGGTTGATTCTTAATTGCCCTCTGAAATGGCCTAGCAAGCCACTCAGTTGGAAAATCTCAAGAAGGCAGCTCACCACCACCTTCTCAAGGGCAATTAGGGATGGGCAATAAATGCACGAATAAATAAGTGAACAAATAAAAAAAAAAGTTGCAAAAATCAGCATTATTAAATTTATAACTAATATATCATGACCAGTGCTATAATGGATTGTGATAGTCACTTAATATATAAATTTTCTGTTATGCAATGTATTTTTGGATCCCAATGTAACTGCCAAGATTATGACCGAAGGAATTTCAGAGCCTCTTGTCAGGAATTTCCTTGGAGAGGACATAACGTACAGGGTGGATAAAGGGGAACCAGTGGACGTAGTGTATTTAGACTTCCAGAAGGCATTCGACAAGGTGCCACATAAAAGATTATTGTTCAAGATAAAGAATCACTGGATTGGGGGTAATATTCTGGCATGGGTAGAGGATTGGTTATCTAACAGGAAGCAGAGAGTTGGGATAAATGGTTCATTCTTGGACTGGCAACCAGTAGCCAGTGGTGTTCCTCAGGGGTCGGGGCTGGGTCCCCAACTCTTTACAATCTATATTAACGATTTGGAGGAGGGGACCGAGTGTAACATATCAAAGTTTGCAGATGATACAAAGATGGGAGGGAAAGTAGAGAGTGAGGAGGACATAAAAAACTACAAGGGGATGTAGACAGGCTGGGTGAGTGGGCGGAGATTTGGCAGATGCAATACAATATTGGAAAATGTGAGGTTATGCACTTTGGCAGGAAAAATCAGAGATCAAGTTATTAACTTAATGGCGAGAAACTGGAAAGTACTGCAGTACAATGGGATTTGGGGGTCCTAGTGCAAGAAAATCAAAAAGTTAGTATGCAGGTGCAGCAGGTGATCAAGAAGGCCAATGGAATGTTGGCTTTTATTGCTAGGGGGATAGAATATAAAAACAGGGAGGTATTGCTGCAGTTATATAAGGTATTGGTGAGACCGCACCTGGAATACTGCATACAGTTTTGGTGTCCATACTTAAGAAAAGACATACTCGCTCTCGAGGCAGTACAAAGAAGGTTCACTCGGTTAATCCCGGGGATGAGGGGGTGGACATATGAGGAGAGGTTGAGTAGATTGGGACTCTACTCATTGGAGTTCAGAAGAATGAGAGGCGATCTTATTGAAACATAAGATTGTGAAGGGTCTTGATCGGGTGAATGCGGTAAGGATGTTCCCAAGGATGGGTGAAACTAGAACTAGGGGGCATAATCTTAGAATAAGGGGCTGCTCTTTCAAAACTGAGATGAGGAGAAACTTCTTCACTCAGAGGGTAGTAGGTCTGTGGAATTTGCTGCCCCAGGAAGCTGTGGAAGCTACATCATCAAATAAATTTAAAACAGAAATAGACAGTTTCCTGGAAGTAAAGGGAATTAGGGGTTACGGGGAGCGGGCAGGAAATTGGACATGAATTTAGATTTGAGGTTAGGATCAGATCAGCCATGATCTTATTGAATGATGGAGCAGGCTCAAGGGGCCGATTGGCCTACTCCTGCTCCTATTTCTTATGTTCTTATGTTCTTATGTTATCCTGATCAGCTGCTGTACCATCAGTGGCAAATCAGCAAAAACCTTGTTTATGTAGAATTACATTGAATTTACAGCACAGAAACAGGCCATTCAGCCGAACTGGTCTATGCTGGTGTTTATGATCCACACAAGCCTCTTCCCACCCTACTTCATCTAACTCTATCAGCATGACCTATTCCTTTCTCCCTCATGTACTTACCTAGCCTTTCCTTAAATGCATCAATGCTATTCGCCTCAACTACTCCATGTGGTAGCAAGTTCCACATTCTAACCACTCTCTGGATAAAGAAGTTTCTCCTGAATTCCTTATTGGGTTTATTCATGATTATCTTATACTTATGACCCCTGGTTTTGGATTCCCCTACAAGCGGAAACATTTTCTCTATGTTCACCTTACCAAACCCCTTCATAATTTTAAAGACCTCTATTAGGTCACCCTTCTCATTTCTATAGAAAAGAGCCCCAGTTTACGCGGTGTAACTTCTGCTGAAGTTACGGTGGCCAATTGAGAATTTTCTGGCGTATAAGTCTTGAAGGTTTTTACATTTCAATTTCCATGATGGAATTCTATCCATTATGACAGCACAATTATGTCACCATCATTAGGGTATCCTCAGTAGAGGTCAGGTAATGAGGGATACTTTTCAGCTTATCAACTTTTTCTACTCATATAATGTGAGACTGAATTAAGTAATAATGTTCATTTGTATCGTGTCTCATCAAACTAAGGTCAACTCAGAAAATTCAAGAATGAGATCAACAGTCTAATCAACTAATCCGCTCAGCTTATTCTCAATTTGGCAAGAATTGCCACTGTCATCCATTGTTGCATTTCAATCATACTTTAATGATTTATGTTCAAATTTATTACTTTAAACTTGTTTATTAAGTTGTTTATACAGGCTTCCCACCGTTTCCTGCAGGCTAAAGTTAAGATATTCTGCCCAGTTTTGGGCATCCAACTTTATGAAGGATGTGAAAACCATGCAACGGTTGCAGAAAAGATTTACTGAGAAGATAGCAGAGATGAAAGGCTTTAGTTATGAGGAGCAACCAAAGAATCTGGAGCTCTTTACATTAAAATAGAGAAGGCTGAAAGGCGATCTGATAGAGGTGTTCAAAATTATGAAGGGTTTTAATAAGGTAAATAGGAAAAAATTAGTTCCACTAGTCAGTGAGTTAGTAACTAGAAGGCCTAAATTGAAGTTCAGCACCAAAAGAATATCGGGCGAGGTTAGGAGAATTTGTTTTACGCAACTGTCTGTCACACTTCAAGTGTCACATTCAAGTATTTGTGTAACATTTTTTAAAATTATAAAGAAACAAAAAGAAAAGATATGCCAGAATATCTATAGCCTCTGACTGTTTTTTTTTAAGTGTGAATTGTACAGAGAAAGCTAGAATTGTGAACTGTAGCCTGGTGACCAATTGAACTCTGATTTCACCCAGCGTTTTCTTAATAGTAATTAGATTTTCTGGCTTTTTAGGGACATCGCTTCACATTGGCAGCAGAATAATGAATTCCATAGTGGTCCTATCCCTATCCTGATCTTCCTTTTGTTATTTATAGAATCATAGAATGGTTGCAGCACAGAAGGAGGCCATTCGGCCCATCGAGCCCGTGCCGGCTCTTTATAAGAGCAATCCAGTTAGTCTCATTCCCCGGCTCTTTCCCCGCAGCCCTGCAAATTTTTTCCCTTCAAGTATTTATCCAATTCCTTTTTGAAAGCCACGATTGAATCTGCTTCCACCACCCTTTCAGGCAGCGCATTCCAGATCATAACTACTCGCTGCATGAAAAAGTTTTTCCTCATGTTGCCTTTGGTTCTTTTGCCAATCACCTTAAATCTCTGTCCTCTGGTGCTCGACCCTTCTGCCAATGGGAACAGTTTCTCTTTATTCACTTTATCTAAACCCTTCATGATTTTGAACACTTCTATCAAATCTTCTCTCAACCTTCTCTGCTCTAAGGAGAACAACCCCAGCTTCTCCAGTCCATCCACTTAATGAAGTCCCTCATCCCTGGAACCATTCTAGTGAATCTTTTCTGCACCCTCTCTAAGGCCTTCACATCCTTCCTAAAGTGCGGAGCCCAGAATACTCCAGTTGTGGCCAAACCAATGTTTTATAAAGATTCAACTTAACTTCCTTGCTTTTGTACACTATGCCTCTACTTATAAAGCCCAGGATCCCGTATGCTTTTTTAACCACTTTCTCAATCTGTCCTGCCACCTTTAAAGATTTGTGCACATGTACTCCCAGCTTTCTCTGTTCCTGCACCCCCTTTAGAGTTGTACCATTTAGTTTATATTGCCTCTCCTCATTCTTCCTGCCAAAATGTATCACTTCGCACTTCTCTGCATTAAATTTCATCTGCTATATGTCTGCCCATTCCACTAGCCTGTCTATATCCTCTTGAAGTCTATCACTATCCTCCTCACTGTACACTACACTTCCAAGTTTTGTGTCATCTGCAAATTTTGAAATTGTGCCCTGTACACCCAAGTCCAAGCCATTAATATATATCAAAAAAAGCAGTGTTCCTAGTACCGATCCCTGGAGAACACCACTGTACTCCTTCCTCCAGTCCAAATGTGTGTCTGTAGAATACTTTGCTCTCTCAGTGGTGGACTGAAGTGTGAGCCTAGATTATGTGGCCAAGTCTCTGGAGTGGTCTTTAACTCACAATCTTCTGATTCAGAGGTGAGAGTGTTATACTGAGCCAAGTCTGACACTTTTATTGCTTATATTCTTAGAAGCCCTTCTGGGACATGGTTTTGATAGGCTTATTGAATTGCTGTCCATTGATGGGACATTTGGTACTTGTTTTTGGATTTCAGATAATTTGCAGAAGATATGGCGCCTAACAATTACACCAGATATGCCGCAAGCAATTCTGTCCTTCTCAAGACTGTGGGAGTGAGCTATAAATATATTTAAAATCATAGAATCATTACAGCAAAGAAGGAGGCCATTCAGCCCATTGAGCCTGTGCCAGCAAACTTCTACCAGTATGTTAATATTCAATTTAGGCATTTCAGCTGATGATGGAGTTTACATGTTGGGACATGACTTCCCTTAGCTTGTAGTTGCCTCATCTTCCCCCGTTACAGAAGAGTTTGTACTTTCCTGGCTAATACCAGGGTACATCCACAAGTTTAGTGTTTGTGCAAACCACTTCAAACAAAACTTATAATATAAGTGCACTCTATATCAGAGCTATGAGTGTTTCACTGCTTAGATATGGATATAGTGATCTGCAACATTAAAAATAATCTACTTGCTCTGAACTGAGATACAGTGGGAATCTTTTAACTGGCACAAGAAATATTAACCTGAGGTCAGAACTTCCTGCTTGAAATCATTCAGTCAGTCTGTTTGTGCAACCAAATGCTACATTAGTGAATGATCCACTCCTCTCCAGAATTCAAATATACTAGGCTTTCTTAATATACCTTGCAAACAAGAAAAAATGGATTAGCCATCCTCTCTTCTACTTTCATTTTCTTGACTATATTGAACCTTGGAGATTCTCAACAAATTCTGCAACTTAAGGATGCCAAAAATGAAGGATGTCAACTGTGTTAATGTTAAAACTGTCAGCATACTAACATAATTTGTCAAAATTATTGCTCATTCCAATAGTTCATTTTGGATATATTGAAAGATTGACATCTTATAAATCCAATTGGTATATCCTTTCTGTTAAAGTATAAATTTTGAAATATTAGGGCATGTACAAGTCATGTTAGTGAATGATCTAATCCCTTCCAAAATTATATTGATGTTTCTTCAACAATGAACATATACTTTTGATACAGAAAATATGGATGTATAATGCTGTTATTTATATTATCCATTAGAAAGTGTTAAATCAAAATGATATAGTGCAACAATGTATTACTAACTTCCCTGAGTGAGTACACCATCTCAGGAGGTAATAAGCCATACAATTCCAGAAAGATACTACGTTTTATCTGTGGTCTGCGCTACGGTTGTTGATTTGGGGAATCCAATTACATCGGTATCCTTGGGCTAGTGAGGAGAAATATTAGCTGGGAGTCTCGCTACTGATGGTTCTTTTTAATATGCTAATTTGCCATTATTTGATGTGCCTTTTGATGGCCCACCCTGAAAAAGTATCAATAACACATCCTTGCAATTTGGGACTGGGCATATGTTGGGGTCCATGGAAGGCCAGGAGTTCCGCTCCACCGCACTTCCACTGGTGGAGGAGGCCTCCTCGAATTTTGGGCCCTGAGACCAATCAGAAATCTTTGAAAAGTAATGTAAAGAAACCTGCCCTATCTGCACCTACACAACTGTAGAGAATGTTGTTACACTTAGAGAACTGCACTGTGAACATGAACTACAAATAGCTTTGTCCTGAGCAAATATTGTTATGTTGTACTTGTCTGCTGCCACAATCGTATGACTCAAAACTAATCATAAAAGCAGGATTCTGAGTCACTAGGTTAGTTGAAAAGAAAATCCTACTGATGTAGGAGTGGTATCCTTTCTAAAATTCATACTTTTAACTGTAGAGCACATGAGTTTTTGAGATCTCAAGTGCTCAAGTTATGATTTGTCATTGTTTGTGTTGATGAGAATATACAAAAAAAGGAAAAACACAACCATAATATCTATGAACCTCCTTGTCATGCTGATAGCACAACTTATCAAACTAAAGAAAGAAAGATATATTCTGTCAGGAGCTTGTCTATAAAATGTAGTTAAGATCTTCTCTGAAGTCATTGTTGAGTTACCTCTGTCATTTTGGCAGGTCTCTTGCCTGTGTCTATCAAATGTATGCGTAGCAATTTTTCAGAATCAATCTGTGTGGTAGATTAACCAGTGTGCAGTGGAACCATTTTGCAACAATATTAAAGCACTTATCTTTGTCAAATATAGCATTAAACTCCCGCGGTCTCAGACAGTAAATGGGAATACCTGCTAATACACATTATCCCTTTAGCTCCACTCAAGCTTAGTAAATAAATCATGCAGCATCCCATGTCTTTAGGAGTAGTCGCTGACCCAAATTCTTCTTGTAAGCAAAGTAGCTCAAGTCCCTGAGGAACCCTCTACATTTTCCAAATAAAAATCTCAAGGAAGGCTTCTTAAAAGGAGTCTACAAATAGAATCCTGTAATTATCATTAATGATTCCCTGCTCTGTAAGATACTGACAGAGATTTGTTTACAGTTAATTTGAAATGATGTCCTCAAATGGAGAGCTTCTTCTTATGAAAACATGACCTTGTAGTATTTACATATTTTACCCTGCCAGCATTGCAAAGAAACCTACACAGTAATGTTGAGGGAAGCAGTGCATTAAGAAAGGGATTACCCCAATGGCTTACTTGGTAAATGTGCTGCCCAGTTTGCAACCGAACCATCTAGATCAGGAAGCTCAGACTATATATGCAGTACCTTCCATGGAATCCCATACTCACCTGACGAAGGAGGAAGCCTCCGAAAGCTTGTGATTTTCAAATAAAACTGTTGGACTATAACCTGGTGTTGTAAGATTCCTTACATTGGAAGCTCAGAGCTTCACTCTCTGTTCTATGCTGACAATTGCTCTTGCTATCAGGAATCGCTGGATAACTGAGAAGTGGAAACACTGGCTAATTTTCCTCCCTTTTTAGCCCAGGGGCACTGAAGCCAATTGTAGCAGCACTACCACCACTTCCGGGTTCAATGTGGACGCATAAAAGTACAGGCTCCCCGCTGAGAATGCAAAGTCAGAAAATTTTGCAGTTGCAACCCAAAAAACAACTATTTTTAACTTCTCACCTGCCCCGCAACCCGCCCATTCTTGGGGTTTAAAATTAACCCCCTGATTTCAGTGGTGGTAGTGCTGCTACAATTGGCTTCAGTGCCCCTGGACTAAAAAGGGAGGAAAATTAGCCAGTGTTTCCACTTCTCAGTTATCCAGTGATTCCTGATAGCAAGAGCAAGTGTATGGACTGGTGAGAATAGGATCAGACTCTGTATAAGGAATGGTCATTTGAGCAAATGTCACTAATGGAAAGGTACCTCTGCATGAGTCAGCACCTTCAGAAGAGCACAGGGGAAAAGAAGTGCATTTTGTACATTAAGATTATAAAACTGTACTTGACCTAAAGATGACTACGAGGTGTAGTGCTCAGCTTCATGTTATTAGTTCTCATCACTGATAGAAGCTCTTCGCATCATACAAACCCAAAGTGAATGTGAACTAAGTGTTCAAGAAGCATAGATTGTAATGCAATGTTTTGTTACCTCACAAACTTGTACCATCTCAGATAACCTAACAATCGAGCAAATGGGAAAGCACACAATTATGTATAAAGTTCAACTGTTTTATGATTATCATCTGGGCCTCAAGATTAGATTACTGCCTTAAAAATCACTTCTTAAATTAAATTCACTGTTTTCATTTATGGGGCAGAAATGGTCAAAATTTCTGCCTTCACCAATTTTGGTGGAAAAGAAGGCATTTGTAAAAAGTAGTATTCAGTCCCTATGAAAGTACTGATACCAAACCAGAGCCGATTAAAAGTGGCACCTAAAGGAAATTAAGGATCAAATTATTTGAGATGATTACATTTAAATTTACCTTTTACTCACATGTACTTTTTCACAAATTAACAAAGACAGGAATTTTAGCACCTTAGTTTGGGAAAACTGTGCCTTCTCAGCTATTAAAAACATGATGTGGAGATGCCGGTGATGGACTGGGGTTGACAATTGTAAACAATTTTACAACACCAAGTTATAGTCCAGCAATTTTATTTTAAATTCACAAGCTTTCGGAGATTTTCTCCTTCCTCAGCAATTTTATTTTAAATTCACAAGCTTTCGGAGATTTTACCTGAGGAAGGAGAAAATCTCCGAAAGCTTGTGAATTTAAAATAAAATTGCTGGACTATAACTTGGTGTTGTAAAATTGTTTACAATTAAAAACATGAGGGACAAATGTTCTGCAAGGGAGTGAAAGATACATTATCACAATTGTAAGACTCCTTGAGGGATGTCATCAACATTGCAAGGGGCTGTGCTTCTGCTGTGGAGAATCTTGGAGACTTACCAACGAACATGGAAGATATCTGTAACTGAAGGGTCTCCAAGGTACATAAAATATTCTGTTAACTAATTTATTTAACTTCATATTGTTATTAGATTTAAAGGATACCATTTAATTTTTTTTTGATCATTTCCTTCCCAACCAGATATTTACACAGCTCCTTCGTTAAGGATTTAATCAACATTGTGGTTACAATTCAGGCTTTGTCCCAACAGTTTTACCTTGCAGTCATTGCAGTGAGGCAGTTTCTATAAGCAGGCCAAGTCTCCAAAGAATGAAAATCTGTCCCCATATGCACATCATGAGTGTGACAGTATACCACAAAGCCAGCAAGTATCCTTTAATCACAGTATAATGGACTGTGGATCATTAGGAATGCCCACAACAATCTCCAGTCCAAATTGTGGTAAATGACATGTCAAGCCATTAATCTCAGGCTAAAACTTGATTCAGATTTATTTACAAGTACAGTAACTACACCGAAATACACAGCAAGCAATTAGTAATATAATACTTAACGTACACAATGGGCCCGATTTTGCCGTGAGCAGTGCCTTTCGTTAGACTTGCACTTGCCCATAGACTTTCTATGAGCTTTTGCATGGCAAGTTCCTGTAAATTAGAAATCCAGCCCATCAAAAACATGAGTGAAATCTTTGTAATTCTTTTCAGTAAATTTTGATTGAGTCTCCGTTGAAACAATACTTGGGAGATGACTCCATCGAGCCCTTCTAAGCTACCTTATGTGGTACAAGCAATGTGAAGCAGAGTACTTGGGACCAGAGGGATACTCCTCCATTATACAACTCTATTTATTTCAATATTAAAGCAGTTTCATTTGCTGATCAAAAGTTTTTTCAATGGCCAGGCAATTGAAATATTAATCATTGTTAATACTTAAGTAGATAAGTTGAGAACTGTCATCCACTGGCCAATTGATGAACCATTTGCTTTTGACAACTGAGTCCTCTTAGAACAAAGCTCCTTGAGGTCTAACCATTTAAGTTAATGAACTTTATCTATTTCCTCCAGTATATGACTTGGATTTCACACAATCATAGAATCATAGAAAGGTTACAGCATGGAAGGAGGCCATTCGACTTATCGAGTCAGCGCCAGCTCTATGCAAGAGCAATCCAGCTAGTCCCACTCCCCACCCTATCCCTGTAGCCCTGCAAGTGTTTTACTTTCAAGTACTTATCCAGTTCACTTTTGAAGGCCATGATTGAATCTGCCTCCACCACCCCCTCGGGCAGTGCATTCCAGATCATAACCACTCGCTGTGTAAAAAAGTTTTTCTCACGTCACCTTTGGTTCTTTTGCTAATTGTCTTAAATGCCAATCAATGGGAACAGTTTCTCTCTATCCACTCTGTCTAGACCCTTCATGATTTTGAATATCTCTATCAAATCTCCTTGCAACCTTCTCTGTTCCAAGGAGAACAACCCCAGCTTCTCCAATCTATCCACGTAACTAAAGTCCCTCATCCCTGAAATCATTCTAGTCAATCTCCTCTGCACCCTCTCTAAGGCTTTCACATCTTTCCTTAAAGTCAGTGCCCAGAACTGGACACAATACTCCAATTGTGGCTGAACCAGTGTTTTATAAAGGTTCAACATGACTTCCTTACTTTAGTACTCTATGACTCTATTTATAAAGCCCAGGATCCTATATGCTATTTTAACCACTTTCTCAACCTGCCCTGCCACGTTCAACAATTTGTGCACATATATCCCCAGATCTCTCTGTTCCTGTACCCCTTTTAGAACTGTGCCCTCTAGTTTATATTGCCTCTCCTCGTTCTTCCTACCGAAATGTATCACTTTGCATTTTTCTGCGTTAAATTTCATCTGCCACGTGTCCGCCCATGCCACCAGCCTGTCGATATCCTTTTGAAGTCTATCATCCTCACTGTTCACTACCCTTCCAAGTTTCGTGTCATCTGCAAATTTGGAAATTGTGCTCTGTACACCCAAGTCCAAGTCATTAATAAATAACAAGAAAAGCAGTGGTCCCAGCACCGACTCCTGGGGAACACCACTGTACACTTCTCTCCAGTCCAAAAAACAACCGTTCACCACTACTCTCTGTTTCCTGTCCCTTAGCCAATTCTGCATCCATGTTGCTACTGCCTCCTTTATTCCATGGGCCGCAGTCTTGATGACAAGCCTACTATGCGGTATTTTATCAAACGCCTTTTGAAAGTCCATATACACCACATCAACTGCATTGCCCTATTCGACCATCTCTGTTATTTCATCAAAAAACTCTTTCAGGTTATTTAAACACAATTTGCCTTTAACAAATCTGTGCTGGCTGTCTCTAATCAAGCCATACTCGTCCAAGTGACTGTTAATTCTGTCCCGGATTATCATTTCTAAAAGTTTCCCCAACACTGAGGTTAAACTGACTGGCCTAGTTTATCCTTACACCCTTTTTTGAACAAGGTGTAACATTTGCAATTCTCCACTTCTCTGGCACCACCCCTGTATCTAAGGATGTTTGGAAGATTATGGCCAGTACCTCCGCAATTTCCACACTTACTTCCCTCACCAACCTAGCATGCATCCCATCCGGACCAGGTGAGTTATCTACTTTAAGTACAGCTAGCCTTTCAAGTACCTCTTCTTTATCAATTTTTAGCCCATCTAGTATCTCAATTATATCTTCCTTTACCAAGACTCTGGCAGCATCTTCTTCCTTGGTAAAGACAGATGCAAATTACTCATTTAGTACCTTGGCTATCTCCTCTGCCTCCATGAGCAGATCTCCTTTATGGTCCCTAATCGGCCCCACCTCTCCCCTTACGACCTGTTTACTATTTATATGCCTGTAGAAGACTTTTGGATTCCGTTTTATGTTTGCCACCAGTCTTTTCACATTCTTTCTCTTTGCCCCTCTTATTTCCTTTTTCACTTCCCCTCTGAACTTTCTATATTCTGCCTGGTTCTCACTTGTGTTATCAACCTGACATCTGTCATACGCCCCTTTTTTCCAGTTCATCATACTCTCTATTCCTTTTGTCATCCAGGTTGCTCTGGCTTTTGCTGCCCTACCTTTCTGCCTCATGAGGATGAAGCTAAACTGTACTCGAGCCATCTCCTCATTAAAGGCCGCCCACTGTTCAATTACAGTTTTGCCTGCCAATCTTTGATTCCAATTTACCCAGTTGAGATCTATTCTCATCCCACTGAAATTGGTCCTCCTCCAATTGAGTATTTTTACTTCAGAGTGGTCTGTGTCCTTTTCCAAAGCTATTCTAAACATTTTGATACTATGATCGCTGCTCCCTAAATGCTCCCCCACTGACACTTGCTCCACTTGGCCCACATCATTCCCTAAAACTAAGTCCAGTACTGCCTCCTTCCTCATTGGGTTGGAAAAGTACTAGTCAAGAAAGTTATCCTGAACACATTTCAAAAATTCCTCCCCCTCTTTGCCCCTTATATTATTATTATTGTTATCCCAGTCTATATTAAGATAGTTGAAGTCCCCAGTTTTGCACCTCTCCGTAATTTCCCTGCAAATTTGCTCCTCGATAACCTTCCCACTAGTTGGTGGCCTTTAGAATACACCCAGTAGTGTGATGGCATCTCTATTGTTTCTTAACTCTAACCAAATAGATCCCTTCAAGGACACCCACTCTCTCCGGTACTGCAATATTCTCCTTAATCAATACTGCCACCGCACCCCCTCCTTTCTTTTCTTCCCTATCTTTCCTGAACACCTTGCATCCAGGAATATTTAGTACCCAATCCTGCACTTTTTTGAGCCAGGTCTCCAATATCTCCACGACATTGTATTCCCATGTGATTATTTGCGCCTGCAGCTCATCAACTTTGTTTACCACGCTTCGTGCGTTTACATACACGCACTGCAAACCAGTCTTAGACTTTTTTGTACTCCCTCTTAGTCTGATCCCACCTAATACTGTACTATTACTTGCACTATTGCTATCTTTCTCTCCTGATCCTTTGTGCCCCTTGTTTCTCCTTTCCAATGCTGCATCCTGGTGCCCATCCCCCTGCCAAATTAGTTTAAACCCCTCCCCTCAGCACTAGTGAAACTTCCCGCGAGGACATTGGTCCCAGCTCCATTAAGGTGCACCCCGTCTGGCCTGTACAGGTCCCACCTTCCCCAAAACTGGTCCCAATGCCCCAGGAATCTAAAGCCCTCCCTCCTGCACCATTTCTCCAGCCACGCATTCATCTGCTCTATCCTCCTATTTCTATGCTCACTAGCGCATGTCACCGGGAGTAATCTGGAAGTCCAGCTTGTTAATCTCTTTCCTAACTCCTTAAAATCTGCCTGTAGGACCTCATCCCTTTTTCTACCTATGTTGTTGGTACTGATATGGACCACGACCTCTGGCTGTTCACCCTCCCCCTCCAGAATGTTCTGCAGCCGCTCAGTGACATCCTTGACCCTGGCACCAGGGAGGCAACATAACATCCTGGAATCATGTCTGCAGCCGCTGAAATGCCTGTCTGCTCCCCTAACTATAGAATCCCCTATCACTATTGCTCTCTGGTAATTGCTCTATTCCAGATCTGGTAATGTGTAATGAGACAGGATTAATTAATGACCTCATTGTAAAGGAGCCTTTAGGTAGCAGTGATCACAACATGATTGAATGTCGCATTCAGTTTGAGGGAGAGAAGAGTAGGTCTAAGATTGGTATTTTACACTTAAATAAGGGCAATTATGAGGGCATGATAATGGAGCTGGCTAAAGTGAACTGGGAAATTAGGCTAAGGGATAGATCAGTAGAGATTCAGTGGCAGACATTTAATGAGATATTTCATAACACTCAGCAAAAATACATTCCAGTGAGAAAGAAAGGGCCCACTATTAGGGGAAGGCGGGTTGGCAGTGGGGGATCGACTGGGCGCGTGGGAAACGCACCCAGTGAAATCGGGGTGCTCCGCACGCGATCGCAGCCTAATTGAATGTACTTACGTGTGCTTCTGGGTTTCCCGTTCTAGATCTGCGCAGCGGGCGCACTGCGCACCTGCATCACAGGCTGTCAGCAGGAGGAGCCCTATTTAAAGGGGCAGTCCTCCATTGCTTCTCCTGCAGCAAAGAACCATTTTGGATCATGGAGCAGGCCAGAGGCAAGGCTGCTCCAAGGTTCTCAGACTCCTCACTCCAGCTTCTGCTCGATGGGGTGAGGAGGAGAAGGGAAACGTTTTTCCCATCTGATGGGAGGAGGTGCCCTCCCTCTGCCACCAAGAAGGCCTAGCTGGAGGTGGCCGAGGAGGTCAGCAGCAGCAGCAATGTGTGCTGAACCTGGGTCCAGTGCAGGAAGTGCTTTAATGACCTAACCAGGTCAGCCAAAATGAGTATACTTACGCATTCTCCCACACTCCATCTTCCACATCACCTCCACCACCACACAACTCCTTCTGCACTGCCACCACAACGCTCTCGCATCACTCCTCACATCCACTCAACCATCTTCCTCACCTTGCCTGCACTCACTCACCGCCTCAGTTCCCATTCGAAAACTACCACACAACCCAATCCTCAAACAATCTCATGGCTAGATCTCAAACGCACCCTCCCATACATCTCCCTCACGGTCACCCCCGCCAACATCAATGCATGCAGCGGATCACTATGCAACCATCACTCAATCACGCCTCTCTGTGTTTTGCCTTGATAGGAGAAGAGATGCCAGAATGCCCGGGAGAGAGCAAGGACCAGAGGAGGCCCACCACACCAGATGGTCCTAACGGACACGGAGCAGCAGGCAATGGAACTAAGCCGCATGCTGGAGTGCCTGTCCGTGGCGGACGCCGAGACTAGGAGCGCACAAACGGCTGATGACAGAAATCTAAGACTCTGCACTCATGATGATGAATGATCTTAATATCGCATGGCATCTGCAGCACCTCAACATCTGTCCACATGCTTAATATCGCTTTCTTTTCTCTTGCAGGGCCATCAGCGACCGCCATGACTGTGAAGGGCGATTCCTCGGAGGACCTGCCGGCCTCTGAGGGTCCATCGCCACATCTGATTGAGCCATCCACCACGCAGATACACACACCTCGGTAGGTCCCCGTCCTCACTTAGTTGGGCTTGCACATGGTGAATCACCACGCACATGTGAGCACGAGCAGACCCTGGTGGCAGGGGCAGCCGTGGAGAGTCCGTGTCGATGGGAGCACTCTTCTCCAGGCTCTGCTCAGCTGGACCCAGATGCTGAACCCAGGGGGCCAGCCATGAAAAGGAGAATCATCGAGGGGCAGCAGCACATTGCCGACGTACTGGAACAGTTGCCAGGCGCACTCTCCACAATCGCGCAGAGGATGGAGGAGTCCAACTCCTGCATGAGTGGAATGGTGGCACAGGTACAGGAGGGTATCTCCGAGATACTGTCACAGGGACGTGAATGCATCTCTGAGATAGTGTCGTGGGTAGGTGCAGGAATGTCTGCGATGGAGGAAAGGCTAGCCTCCATCGAGCTTCAAGCACGGCTCAACAATGAGTCCATTCAGGCCCTGACAACGGCCGTTTGGATTCAGGGTGAGCAACATTCTGCCGCCTTAAACAGGCTGACAGATATCTTACAACTGGCCTTCCAAGGCTTCACACAAGTCCTCCAAACTGTCGTCCAGCAGGGTAGAAGGAGTGATGTGTGACTGGGCCAGGAGAGGGATGATGGTGAAAGGTGAAATGGAAGTGGGGGCACCACTCAAAGTGCTTCCAAGTCTCACCCGTTGCCCCTCCTCTCAACCAGTACCCGCAATGCTGCCCCCTCTCCAGGTGGCCGAATCTGTCCCTGCACAGGTGCAGGTGGAGCAGTCTTTGGAGGGGCCCTCACGGGCACCGAAATCGAGAGGGCGTCCGCGCAAAGCATCTCATCGGTCAGGGCATGGACAAGAGCAACCTGCCACTACCTCTGCTGAAGCCACAGGGGTAGCACCACGTAGGGGTTCCCGTAAACATAAGGCTGAGGTTTTGTGCGCACAAAGGGGATGCACAAGGGTGTATGACAGAATGTCATGTTTTTCATTCAGTTTTTTTGTTTTGCAAAGCACATTAAAATTTGTTATCACCACCACTGCCACGTCTTTGCAAATCTTATCTGGTTTGTGCAATAATTCCCTTTCCTGAGGATCACCAGGAAGACCCACACCTGTGCCACCCATTGGAAGGATCCGGAGGAGAAGTTCTACGACACATCTCTCTCTGCGGTTGCCCTCCCTCCTGCTGTGCAGGTGGATGTGTCACAGCACTGTGTTGTGGAGCTCCACATGGCAAAGGTAGACAGCGTGGCCGGCGAGGCTGGTGATGCTGTTCATCCTCCAAGGAAGTCATGACTGCAGCTACAGCGGCCCCCATCCACAAGATGTAAGTTTGAGGGGGTCCGCAAGGTAGGTAAATGTGTCTGCACACTAGAGTAGAGGTCCCAAGCTTGTGAATTTTTGTGTTAGGAGGAGGGTGTGCAGGCCAAACTTTGTCCAAAGTGACAGACTGGCCTCCTGCAATGAGTGAGGGTCTCCCCCCCCACCCCCACACCTGTCATATGGACCTTTGCAGCTCCCACAGGCTGGTGGCTGCAACACGTCTGTTTCAACTGGGAGTGTTTCCCCCAGTACAGGAAACACGCTCAGTTGAGATGAAAATCCCACCCCCCCTAAAATATCCTCCCAATCAGGTTTGCAAGCCATAAGAGATAGGAGCAAGAGTAGGCCATTCGGCCCCTCGAGCCTGCTCCGCCATTCAATGAGATCATGGCTGATCTGATTTTTACCTCAACTCCACTTTCCCGCCTTTTCCTTTGACTCCCTTGCTGATCAAAAATTTGTCTAACTCAGCCTTGAATATATTCAATGACTCAGCCTCCACAGCTCTTTGGGGCAAAGAATTCCAAAGATTCACGACCCTCTGGGAGAAGATATTCCTCCTCATTTCCATCTTAAATGGGTGACCCCTTATTCTGAGACTATGCTCCCTAGTTTTAGATTCCCCCATGAGGGGTAACATCCTCTCAGCATCTACCCTATCGAGTCCCCTCAGAATCTTGTATGTTTCAATAAGATCTCCTCTCATTCTTCTAAACTCCAATGAGTATAGACCCAACCTGTTCAATCTTTCCTCAGAAGACAACCCTTCCATACCCGGAATCAACCTAGTGAACCTTCTCTGAACTGCCTCCAATGCAAGTATGTCCTTCCTTAAATAAGGGCACCAGAACTGTACGCAGTACTCCAGGTGTGGTCTCACCAGCACCCTGTACTATTGTAGCATGACTTCCCTGCTTTTATACTCCATCCCCCTAGAAATAAAGGCCAATATTCCGTATGCCTTCCGGATTACCTGCTGAACCTGTATGTTGACTTTTTGTGTTTCATGTACGAGGACACCCAGATCCCTCTGTACAACAGCATTTTGTAGTATTTCTCCATTCAAATAATATTTTGCTTTTTTATTTTTCCTCCCAAAGTGGATGACTTCAGATTTTCCCACATTATATTCCATCTGCCAAATTTTTGCCCATTCGTTTAACCTGTCAATATCCCTTTGCAGACACTTTGTGTCCTCCTCGCAACTTGCTTTTCCACCTATCTTTGTATCGTCAGCAAATTTAGCCACAAGACACTCTGTTCCTTCATCCAAGTCATTGATATATATTGTAAATAGTTGAGGCCCCAGCACTGAGCCCTGTGGCACACCACCAATTACAGATCTGTTAGTGAGCCAATCCTCTATCCATGCCAGTATATTACCCCCAACACCATGAGCTCTTATCTTATGCAGTAATCTTTTATGTGGCACCTTATTGAATGCCTTTTGGAAATCCAAATATACTGCATCCATTGGTTCCCCTTTATCCACACACTGCCCATCCGCTCCAAGCTTACAGTTAAAATCCATCGCAAGAAGCATAATCCCCCATTTGCCATCAAGAAAAATCAAGCAATGCTGTTAATATCTCGAACTCTCTCAATCCCCATTCTCTCGAGACCTCCTTGGCCTGTGTGCAGTGGTATCATACTGCATTGCCCGTTTACTAATGTCCTGTTTTCAGTTTAAGCAAGACACTGTCTTGGCCTCCAGTTCTATGAATTTAAAAATCCAGCCTTTGCACATTTCTTTTAACCAAATTGTTACGTTCCCAGCAAAAAGCACATGTGTCAGTCGATAGCACTCATGCCTCTGAGACAAAAGATCTTCGGTTAAAGGCCCACTCCAGGATTTGAGCACATAACCTTTGCTGTGTTGCACTTTTGGCAGTAACAAACTTTAGCTGAGACAGCGGGGCTGGTTTGCATCGTGGCTGCTGCGCTGTTGGAATTTTGGCAAAATGGGGGGTAGGGGGGTGAGAACGGTGGCGGGGTGGGGGGGTGGGTGGGGGTATTTCTGCTCAACCCATCCAGCTCCCAACTTCCCAGAGTTGGAGTCATTTGAATATGTGGGGTGCACTCCCTGCAGGATTCCCATCCATGTCGGGGTGTGCAGTGTTCTATAAATTATAGCCGGGTGGCGCAGGATGGAATACTAGAGCCTAGTCTTCAGTTACTTCCAATCCTTTATTCACAGAGCTCCATGTTACACCCACACCACACCCGAGACCAACTCTTTTTTTAAAAGGATACAAGAGAGTCCACAATTGACACACACCATCTGAATACAATTAATACTAATTAATATAAATCACATGATACAATTAACATGCGGGAGATCATTGCAGCACTCTAATAAATTTGTCAGACACGATTTCCCCTTCATAAAACCTTGTTGACTCTCCTTGATTGTATTGAGTCTCCAAATGTCCTGCTACTACTTCCTTAATAATGGATTCTGGCATTTTCCCAATGACAGATGTTAGGCTAACTGATCTATAGTTACCTGCTTTCTGTCTCACTCCCTTCTTAAATAGGGGTGTGATGTTTGCGGTTTTCCAATCCGCTGGGACCTTTCCAGAATCTAGTGAATCCTGGAAGATTACCACCAATGCATCCACTATCTCTGTAGCCACTTCCTTTAAGACCCTCGGATGCAAGCCATCAGGTCCAGGGGACTTGTCAGCCTTTAGACCCATTAGTTTACCTAGTACTTTTTCTCTAGTGATAGTGATTGTTTTTAGTTCCTCCCTCCCCTTTGCCCCTCGATTTTCTACTATTATTGGTATATTTTTCGTGTCTTCTACTGTGAAGACAGATACAAAATATCTGTTCAATTCCTCTGCCATTTCCTTGTTTTCCATTATTATTTCCTCAGTCTCATCCTCTAAGGGACCAATGTTTACTTTAGCTACCCTCTTCCTTTTTTTTTACTTGTAGAAGATTTTACTGTCAGTTTTTACATTCCTTGCTAGTTTACTCTCATAATTTATTTTTTCCCTCTTTATTATTCTTTTAGTCATCCTTTGCTGGTTTTTAAAGTTTTCCCAATCTTCAGGCTTACCAGTAATCTTTGCCATGTTGTATGCTTTTTGTTTTAACCTGATACCATCCTTTACTTCCTTAGTTAGCCATGGTTGGTTCACACTTTTTGTGGAGTCTTTCCTCCGAACAGGGATATATTTTTGTTGCGAGTCATAAAATATCTGTTTAAATGTTTGCCACTGCTTATCCACCATCATACCATCTAATCTGTTTACCCAGTCCAATTCCACCCTCATTCCTTTATAATTGCCCTTATTTAAGTTTAATACAGTAGTTTGAGACCCAAGATCCTCGCTCTCAAACTGGATGTGAAATTCTATCATGTTATGATCACTGCTTCCCAAGGGATCCTTTACTTTGAGATCATTAATTAATCCTGTTTCGATACCCATTACCAGATCCAAAATGGCCTGTTCCCTGGTTGGTCCCCTGACGTATTGGTCTAAGAAACTGTCCCTTATATACTCTATGAACTCCTCCTCAGGGCTATTTTTGCCAATTTGATTTGTCCAATCTATGTGAAAGTTAAAATCGCCCATGATTATTGCATTACCTTTTTTACAAGCCCCCCTTATTTCCTGATTTATATTTTGCCCTGCAGTGTAGCTACTGTTAGGGGGCCTATATATTACTCCCACCAGTGATTTCTTTCCCTTGCTATTTCTAACCTTCTCCCAAATTGATTCGACATCTTGATCTTCTGAGTCAAGATCATTGCTCACTATTATACCAATTTCATCCTTTATTAACAGAGCTACCCCACCATCTTTACCTTTTTTCCTATCCTTCTGAAATGTTAAATAACCCTGAATATTTAGCTCCCAACCTTGGTCACCCTGCAACCACGTCTCTGTAATGGCCACGAGGTCATACCCATTTGTTTCTATTTGTGCCGTCAATTCATCTATCTTATTATGAATGCTGCGCGCATTCAGATAAAGAACCTTTAATTTTGTCTTTTTACCATTCTTTCCTACCCCGGCCCCATTTGTTCGTGCATTCTTATGTTTGTACGCTCTGTCCCTTCCTGACACACTGTTTATCATTTCCCCTATCACTTTCCTGTACTACTTCATTGTCTTTTCTCTTTATCAATCTGAACTTCACCCCACCTGAGCCCTCCCCCCTCTATTTAGTTTAAAGCCTTCTCTACCACCCTAGTTATTCGGTTTGCCAGAACACTGGTCCCAGCATGATTCAGGTGAATCCTATCCCAATGGAACAGCTCCCTCTTTCCCCAGTTCTGGTGCCAGTACCCCATGAATCGAAACCCACTTCTCCCACATCAATCTTTGAGCCACACATTCATCTCTCTGATCTGATTCACCCTATGCCAATTTGCTCGTGGCTCAGGTTAACATCCGGAGATGATCACCTTTGTGGTTCTGCTTTTTAATTTAGACCCTAGCTGCTCAAACTCCCTCAGCAGAACCTCTTTCTTAGTCCTACCTATGTCATTGCTACCGATGTGGACCACGACAACTGGATCCTCCCCCTCCCACTCCAAGTTTCTCTCCAGCCCTGAGGAGATGTCCTTAACCCCGGCACCGGGTCGGCAACACAGCCTTCGGGACTCTCGCTCTTGGCTGCAGAGAACAGTATCTATCCCTCTAACTATACTATCGCCTATTACAACCACATTCCTTTTCACTCTCCCCACATGAAGGCTCCCTGAACCACGGTGCCGTGGCCAGTTTGCTCATCCTCCCTGCAGTCCCTGCACTCGTCCACAAGGGCTGCAAGAACCTCGTATCTATTGGGCAAGTGCAAAGGCTCCCGCAATGCTACCTCCTGGATCCCCGTACCTGCCTCACTCGCAGTCACACCCTCCTGTCCCTGACCAAGTGCCAATTCTAAAGTATTTAGTCTAAGGGGTGTGACTGCCTCCTGGATCGAAGTGTCCAGGTAACTTTCTCCCTCCCTGATGCCTCACAATTTCTGCAGCTCGGACTCCAGCTCCTCAACTCGGAGCCGAAGTTCCTCGAGCTGCAGACACTTACCGCAGATGTAGTCGCCCCGGACAAAACTCTCCAGTAGCTCCCACATATTGCAGCTGCAACACATCTCCTGCCCTGTCCTTACTATTTTATTTATTTAATTGATTACTTCAATGCCAATCAAATTATTTTTAGGTTGAACCAAGTACTGGCCTTGTTTAATTTATTCAATTAAGTTTAGTTTTTTTCGAAAAAAATTAGTTTTATGCTATAAGTTACTCAGCCCACAGTCCTAAGAAAGAAGAAAACAGAAGAGATATTCACCACCAACCACCTACCTGCCTTACCTGTGACGTCTCACTACAGTTTGGTTTTGTTGTTGCTGTGACCCACTCTCGGTATGCTCCTCTCCGCTCTCGCTACACTCCTCTCCGCTCTGCTGTCTAATCAAATGCCCCTCACCCCTTACTGCACCGAATCCCCTCACTCACCAAATTCCCAATTACAGACTCTGTCGAAACTCCGTCGATAGCTGCTACTCCGTGCGTTAGCAAAACCCTTCTGAATTTACGACCTGAACTATCAAATGAATTGGTTTAAGTGGGATCCCGCCAGCTTTAATTGCCGGTGGGAGTCCCGCATGCAGGGGTTGCGCGCGCATCTAAGCGTGTCACTGGGGAACCCGGAAATGGCTGGGTTGGAGCCGGGCTCCGGACCCGCCCCAGGAATCCCGAATTTTAGCAGCCCCACCGCCACAAACGCACCCACTTGGACA
This sequence comes from Heptranchias perlo, assembly GCF_035084215.1. NCBI lineage: Eukaryota > Metazoa > Chordata > Chondrichthyes > Hexanchiformes > Hexanchidae > Heptranchias > Heptranchias perlo. The sequence goes on from NC_090326.1 coordinate 82,882,234, forward strand.
TCTGAAAAGCGACCCCAAAGAATCTAGGGGAAGGACGTACCATCCGTGGCTAACTAAGGAAGTTAAATATAGTATCAAATTGAAAGAAAAAGCATACAATTCCACGAAGATTAGTGGCAGGTCAGAAGATTGGACAGAATATAAAAAACAGCAAAGAATGACTAAAAGACTAATAAGGAAAGAGATATTACGGTACAAGAGAAAGCGAGCTAGAAATATAAAAACAAATAGTAAGAGTTTCTACAGGTATTTAAAAAGGAAAAGAGCAAGTAAAGTGAGCGTTGGTCCTCTAGAGAGTGAGTCTCGGGAATTAATAATGGAGAATAAGAAATGGCAGATAAATTGAACAGATATTTTGCATCCGTCGTCACTGTAGAGGATACAAATAATATGCCAGAAATAATTGCGAATCAAGAAGTGAAAGGGAGGAAGGAACTTAAAACATTTACAATCACCAGGGAAAGGGTTCTGAAAAAATTATTAGAACTAAAAGCTGACAATTCCCCAGGTCCTGACGAACTTCATCCTAGGGTCTTAAAAGAAGTGGCTACAAAGATAGTAGATGTATTGGTATTAATTTTCCAAAATGCCCTAGATTCTGGAAGGGTCCCATCAAATTAGAAAATAGCGAATGTAACTCTACTCTAAAGTAGCGAGACAGAAAGCAGGAAACCACAGGCCAGTTAGCTTAACATCTGTCATAGGGAAAATGCTAGAATCTATTATTAAGGAGGTTATAGCAGGGCACTTAGAAAATCAAGCAGAGTCAACATGGCTTTGAGAAAGGGAAATCATGTTTGACTAATTTATTAGAGTTCTTTGAGGAAGTAACAAGCAATGTGGATAAAGGGGATCTTGTGGATGTGGTGTACTTGGATTTCCAGAAGGCATTTGACAAGGCGCCACATCAAAGGCTACTACACAAAATAAGAGCTCATGGTGTAGGGGGTAACATATTACCATGGATAGAGAATTGGTTAGCTAACAGGAAACAGAGAGTAGGCGTAAATGGATCATTTTCAGGTTGGCAAGATGTAACGAGTGGAGTGCCACAGGGATCAGTGCTTGGGCCTCAACTATTTACAATCTATATCAATGACTTGAATGAAGGGATCGAATGTATGGTTACTAAATTTGCTGATGACACAAAGGTAGGTCGGAAAGTAAGTTGTGAAGAGGACATAAGGAGTCTGCAAAGGGATGTAGGTTAAGTGAGTGGGCAAAAATTTGGCAGATGGAGTATAATGTGGGAAAATGTGAACTTGTCCACTTTGGCAGGAGGAATAGTAAAGCAATGTATTATTTAAATGGAGAGAGATTGCAGAACTCTGAGGTACAGAGGGATCTGGGTGTATAAGAACATAAGAAATAGGAGCAGGAGTAGGCCAATCGGCCCCTCGAGCCTGCTCCGCCATTCAATAAGATCATGGCTGATCTGATCCTAACCTCAAATCCTAAATTCATGTCCAATTTCCTGCCCGCTCCCCGTAACCCCTAATTCCCTTTACTTCTAGGAAACTGTCTATTTCTGTTTTAAATGTATTTAATGATGTAGCTTCCACAGCTTCCTGGGGCAGCAAATTCCACAGACCCACCACCCTCTGAGTGAAGAAGTTTCTCCTCATCTCAGTTTTGAAAGAGCAGCCCCTTATTCTAAGATTATGCCCCCTAGTTCTAGTTTCACCCATCCTTGGGAACATCCTTACCGCATCCACCCGATCAAGCCCCTTCACAATCTTATATGTTTCAATAAGATCGCCTCTCATTCTTCTGAACTCCAATGAGTAGAGTCCCAATCTACTCAACCTCTCCTCATATGTCCGCCCCCTCATCCCCGGGATTAACCGAGTGAACCTTCTTTGTACTGCCTCGAGAGCAAGTATGTCTTTTCTTAAGTATGGACACCAAAACTGTATGCAGTATTCCAGGTGCGGTCTCACCAATACCTTATATAACTGCAGCAATACCTCCCTGTTTTTATATTCTATCCCCCGAGCAATAAAAGCCAACATTCCATTGGCCTTCTTGATCACCTGCTGCACCTGCATACTAACTTTTTGATTTTCTTGCACTAGGACCCCCAGATCCCTTTGTACTGCAGTACTTTCCAGTTTCTCGCCATTAAGATAATAACTTGCTCTCTGATTTTTCCTGCCAAAGTGCATAACCTCACATTTTCCAATATTATATTGCATCTGCCAAATCTCCGCCCACTCACCCAGCCTGTCTATATCCCCTTGTAGGTTTTTTATGTCCTCCTCACTCTCTACTTTCCCTCCCATCTTTGTATCATCTGCAAACTTTGATATGTTACACTCGGTCCCCTCCTCCAAATCGTTAATATAGATTGTAAAGAGTTGGGGACCCAGCACCGACCCCTGCGGAACACCACTGGCTACTGGTTGCCAGTCCGAGAATGAACCATTTATCCCAACTCTCTGCTTCCTGTTAGATAACCAATCCTCCACCCATGCCAGAATATTACCCCCAATCCAGTGATTCTTTACTTGAGCAATAATCTTTTATGTGGCACCTTGTCGAATGCCTTCTGGAAGTCTAAATACACCACGTCCACTGGTTCCCCTTTATCTACCCTGTACGTTATAGGGTGTCCTTGTGCATAAATCACAAAAAGTTAGTATGCAGGTACAGCAAGTGATTAGGAAGGCAAATGGAATGTTGTCATTTATTGCAAGGGGAATGGAATATGAAAGTAGAGATGTTTTGCTACAGTTGTACAGGACATTGGTGAGACCACATCTAGAATACTGTGTGCAGTTTTGGTCTCCTTATTTAAGAAAGGACATAATTGCTTTAGAGGCGGTTCAGAGAAGGTTCACTCGACTGATTCCTGGGATGAGGGAGTTATCTTATGAGGAAAAGTTGGACAAGTTGGGCCTGTATACACTGGAGTCTAGAAGAATGAGAGGTGATCTTATTGAAACATACAAGATCCTGAGGGGACTTGAAGGGGTAGATGCTGAGAGGATGTTTCCCCTTGTGGGAGAGACTAGAACTAGGGGACACAGTTTAAAAATAAGGGATCTCCCATTTAACTTGGAGATGAAGTGAAATTTTTTCCCTCTGAGGGTTGTGAGTCTGTGGAATGTCCTTCCCCAGAGAGCAGTGGAGGCAGGGTCATTGAATATTTTTAAGGCTGAGTTAGATAGATTACTGATTAACAAGGAAGTCAAAGGTTATAGTGGGTAGATGGGAAAGTAGGGTTGAGGTCACAATCAGATCAGCCAAGATCTTATCAAATGGCAGAGCTGGTTCAAGGGGCCGAATGGCATACTCCTGCTCTTAATTCATATGTGCTCTCCTGACCTTTCTCCTCCCCCCCTACAGCTGCGCTGCCCATGGTGCTGTGGACTTGGCTCTGGCTGCACTCCGCAGAGGAACCCTATCCCCCACCACTGAATACCGGTTAGAGAGTGAGATGCACTCAGGGGACTCCTGCATTATCTGCCTGGTCCTCCTTGTCTGACAGGAGGTCACCCAGTCCCTCTCTGCCTGCACTCTCTTAAGCTGTGGGATGACCACCTGCTGAAACGTGCTATCCACGAAACTCTCAGCATCGCGGATACACTGCAGTGAAACCAGTTGTTCCTCGAGCTCTGAAACCCAGAGCTCAAGCTCCTCCAGCTGAAAACACTTCCTGCACCTGCGGTTGTCCAGGACATGGGAAGCGTCCTGGAGTTCCCACATGGCTCAAGAAGGATGGTCCATTCACCAAGCACTCTCTGACTTGATCAGTTTCTGAATACAGGCACTTGCACTAACAATGTAGACTGGATGCCTCTTTTTAAAATTTGGTATATCTGGATAGCTTCATGTAGTGGCCACTTTCCTGGAACAGAAATGAAGGAACACTTTTTCAGCTCTAGCTGGCTGAAATCCATTTTACATCACATTTACCCTGTATATGTAGTCAAATAAAAATATAATACAGAAGTCTCCCCAAATCTGGTTCAATTGCTTTTGTTGGGAGTCTGTGCCACATATAAGGAAAAATGTTTCTTCTTATCTCAAATATCACATGGGACTTGTTAACTTTAAATTGAACATCTCTTTTGTCACATTTTCCTTTACTTTAAATACCTCTGTCTCTCTTTTCAGCCTTGCATGATAGTCCAGGAGCTACTGCTGTGGAAATGCCAAGTTTTTTTTATAATAAATGTAAGGAATCTTACAACACCATGTTATAGTCCAACTGTTTTATTTGAAAATCACAAGCTTTCGGAGGCTTTCTCCTTCGTCAGGTGAGCGAGTGTTGTTTTTATAATACACAACAGTGGATGAATCTTTCCCCTCTGAGTCTACACTGTACAAATTAAAGCACAATCTAGGTGCCATAATTGTGTTTTCTACATGTAAGAAAAACACTCACCCAGAGTATTCTTTTGCAAGAGACACCTCATTTTTTTTAAAGGTACGTATCTTGTAAAGGAATATAAGACTGTAGATATTTGTTAAGAGAACGTAAAACCACACAGCCATGCTTCCAGGATTTGCTTACCAATTCCATTAATCTATCTCAAATACTGAGCATATCATCAATTTTAGGAATAGCTAGAACATTTGGCACCAACTTATCTGTCCACGGAGGACAAGACTCCCTTATATATTCACGGTGACAAAAGCAGGGACGCAGAAAGTAACTGCAGACACCAGTAAAAAAACAGGAAAATTGGATGGTCAATATGATTTTCAACACATAACTTCAAGCTTCGAATGGAGTTTACTGATAACACATGAAAAAAGAGGAGCATTTAAAATCTGGTGATAATGCACTTTTATTGTGTCTAGCCGGTGGAATCAGATACTGTTGGCAGTGACATTGATCTCATCTAGCACTGGCTGTTACTTTCTCTTTATTTCTCTCTTTCTCTCCTTTGACTAGCCCTTGGCTTCCAATTGTTTCATGTTATATTTTATTTAGTATATCCTTGGACTGAAACAATTGGGTCATGGGCTGTCATCTGTGTAAAAATAACTTTTACTATTACCTGCTGATAAACATCAATGGGCAATAGCTTTCAATGTATTATGGAATGCATTTAGCTCTTTTCAAGAATATAAAAGGTTAATTGCCCTTTTTGTGGAAAGTAATGAATAACAATCAGGATGGCTGTAGCAAGACGTTTTGCTTCTGCATCTTTTATGCAATTTGAATTTAACAAAATTGGTAAGGACTTCCTCACAAGTTAATATCATAGTATCATAGTATGTTACAGCGCAGAAGGAAGCCATTCGGCCCATCATGCCTGTACCAGCTCTTTGAAAGAGCTATCCAATCAGTCCCACTCCCCTGTTCTTTCCCCATAGCCCTGTAAATTTATTCCCTTCAAGTATTTATCCAATTCCCTTTTGAAATTTATTATTGAATCCGCTTCCACCACCCTTTCAGGCAGTGCATCCCAGATCATAACAACTCCCTGTATAAAAAAATGTTCTCTCATATCCCCTCTGGTTCTTTTGCCAATCACCTTAAATCTGTGTCCTCTGGTTACCGACCCTTCTGCCTATCAAAACCGTTCATGATTTTGAATACCTCTATCAAATTTCGTCTTAGCCGTCTCTGCTCTAAGGAGAACAACCCCAGCTTCTCCAGTCTCTTCATACAACTGAAGTCGCTCATCCCTGGTACCATTCTAGTAAATCTCTTCTGCACCCTCTCCAAGGTCTTAACATCCTTCCTAAAGTGTGGTGCCCAGAATTGGACACAACGCTCCAACCGAGGCCTAACCACTGTTTTGTAATGATTTAGCATAACTTCCTTCCTTTTGTACGCTATACCTCTATTAATAAAGCTCAGGATCCCGTATGCTTCTTTAACAGCCTTCTCAACTTGTCCTGCCACCTTCAAAGATTTGTATACATACACCCCCAGGTGCCTCTCCTCATTCTTCCTACCAAAATATATCACTTCACACATCTCTGCCATATGACTGCCATTTCACTAGTCTGTCTACGTCCTCCTGAAGTCTGTTACTATCCTCCACATTGTTTACTACATTCCTGAGTTTCGTGTCATCTGCAAACTTTGAAATTGTACCCTGTATACCCAAGTCCAGGTTATTAATATATATCAAAAAGAGCAGTGGTCGTAATACTGACCCCTGGGGAACAGCACTGTATACTTCCCTCCAGTCTGAAAGACAACCATTCACCACTACTCTCTGTTTTCTGTCCACTAGCCGATTTTGTATCCAGGCTGCCACTGTCCCTTTAATCCCATGGGCTTTAGTTTTGCATACAAGTCTATTATGTGGTACTTTATTAAATGCCTTTTGAAAGTCCATATACACAACATCAATCGCACTACCCTTATCAACTCTCAACTTCATTGAAAAACTCAATCAAGTTCATCAAAGTGAGTTCTACTCACCCATTTTAAATACTGAACAAATTATCAGTTTTATCAACAGCTGCAGGTGCAATAACAGTTGGGACTAATTTATTTGGTTGTCGTTCATTGTTTTTCTCATGTGTTAGTAGTAAACTCTCATCATAGATTGAAGAGGTTGATTGCCGACAATCACAGTGAACTGTTATCCAATTTTCTCCTTTATCTGCTGGTTTTACAGTCAGTGGGTACAAAACCAGATTGCAGCTGGTCCTATTCCTTGTCGCTACTTTCCCTACCTGGAGTCACCATGAATATACTGGGAGTCCTGTCCTCAATGGCAACTGAGACAAAAGAAAAACAAACACCTACAGAGCAACAGTCACTGAACTTCAAAAAAATGAGTGAAGCGCTTTGAAATAATTCAATGTGATAAAGAGCTATAGAAATGTAATTATTTATATATTATACTATTGGCCTATTAGGACGCATCTGCAATAATGCTCTTTTCCCACATTTTTGGATCTCAGTTGCGAATTTAATGGTATAAATTGCAAACAATTTGTAAATTCAGCTGTGGATTGTGCAAATCAAGTAAAAAACTCAAATTTCATTTTACAACCTGAAGGTCTCTTGAAATCCACTGAACTCTTTGGTCTAGGGAAGCAACCAAGGAACATACTCCAAACTTGAGAAAGCCAGGCAACATGTCATGCCTGGGTCAATCCAGGGCAGGTCACTTCTAGGACCTGGGAGGAGGTCTGAAACAAAGTTTTATGACTTAAAAAAAGAACACAAAGGTAACCCAAAAATATCACCCTGTTAATATGGTTATGAGGGCATGTATAGAGGTGCTTTTAATTTTGACTTTTTAAAGCTCTGAATAAAAAAAAACATACAAGCAACACACAGAGAAAGAAAGTTGTTATTCCAGAATCTGGGCTGGGTTTGAACCCAGACCCCAAAAGTTAAAAGCAAGTGGGCATCTGTATGGCATTAATTCTCATATTTCTGCACTGAATTACGCAAACTGAGTTGAGGTAATTAGATATTTCCTCTCCCCAGAACTAAGTCTATCACCATCCTCTTTTCAGGTGCTTTGAGTCTGTTTTGCTCCCACCTCTCACAAATTCCAGTTTTCCCTACTTAATAAAAAATGTCACTGAAAGACTACAAAACTACAAATACGCTCCACATTTTTTAGCCTACAGGGTAAACTATTGTCCCACTAGTTACAGAAATAACCACAAGTATACAGCAACATCCTCAGCCTTAGAGTTTGAGCATTATAACATTCTCAAACACATAGGTATAGGTACAAGTCACTAGACAATCAGATCTTGTCTTCTAATTTCAGCCCTTGTAATAACATATCAGTTTGAATAAGAGAATTTAGAGATATTTCCTGAACACCAGTAAGTGCTGTATCAATGTTACAAAGAGATCCGGTTAGACCAGACTACAGGCAGCCAGTCCGCAAGATGGCATTTGTAAGTCAGCCATTCGTTAGACTTGCACGTGCCCATAGATTTTCTATGGTATTTTACACGGCATGTTACTAGAAGTTTTTTTTTAATTCGTTCATGGGATGTGGGCGTCGCTGGCGAGGCCAGCATTTATTGCCCATCCCTAATTGCCCTTGAGAAGGTGGTGGTGAGCAACCTTCTTGAACCGCTGCAGTCCGTGTGGTGAAGGTTCTCCCACAGTGCTGTTAGGAAGGGGGTTCCAGTATTTTGACCCAGCGATGATGAAGGAACGGCAATATATTTCCAAGTGGGATGGTGTGTGACTTGGAGGGGAACGTGCAGGTAGTGTTGCTCCCACATGCCTGCTGCCCTTGTCCTTCTAGGTGGTAGAGGTCGCGGGTTTGGGAGGTGCTGTCGAAGAAGTCTTGGCGAGTTGCTGCAGAGCATCCTGTGAATGGTACACACTGCAGCCACAGTGCGCCGGTGGTGAAGGGAATGAATGTTTAGGGAGGGTATTCCATCACACTCCTGACTTGTGCCTTGTAGATGGTGGAAAGGCTTTGGGGAATCAGGAGGTGAGTCACTCGCAGCAGAATACCCAGTCTCTGACCTGCTCTTGTAGCCACAGTATTTATATGGCTGGTCCAGTTAAGTTTCTGGTCAATAGTGACCCCCAGGATGTTGATGGTGGGGGATTCAGCGATGGTAATGCCGTTGAATGTCAAGGGGAGGTGGTTAGATTCTCTCTCGTTGGAGATGGTCATTGCCTGTCACTTGTCTGGCGCGAATGTTACTTGCCACTTATGAGCCCAAGCCTGGATGTTGTCCAGATCTTGCTGCATGCGGGCACGGACTGCTTCACTATCTGAGGGGTTGCGAATGGAACTGAACACTGTGCAATCATCAGCGAACATCCCCATTTCTGACCTTATGATGGAGGGAAGGTCGTTGATGAAGCAGCTGAAGATAGTTGGGCCTAGGACATTGCCCTGAGGAACTCCTGCAGCAATGTTCTGGGGCTGAGATGATTGGCCTCCAACAACCACTACCATCTTCCTTTGTGCTAGGTATGACTCCAGCCACTGGAGAGTTTTCCCCCTGATTCCCATTGATTTCAATTTTACTAGGACTCCTTGGTGCCACACTCGGTCACTCTCACCTCACCTCCGGAATTCAGCTCTTTTGTACATGTTTGGACCAAGGCTGTAATGAGGTCTGGAGATCCAAACCACGCGGTGCCCTCTACAGGCCATCTGGGACCTGTGTGAACAGGACAAGCATCTGTGTATCTCCTTAACCAATCAGATTGGAGAATCGTTAATGAGCAGTGCAGAGTCTGAACCAGGAAGTGTAATTTAGGATAGCGAATTCAATGTCAAATCAGGACAGAAAGCAAAATAAAAAGAGGGAAAGAAAGATTGGATTAGAGAGAGAGAATCAATACAGGAATCTCACGCCATTCAATACATTTGAATGGGAGGCCAGACAGTGAGATGCCGTTTTCGTGCAGCTTATAGAGGAGCAGCGCATCTCGGACAGCAACTTGTGGATTTCCACGTTTAACTGCGCAAATGCGCTCGCCGGCAGTTACTGTCCAATTTGCGCATAAATAACGGGGAGGGCTGTTAGCCTCACCGTTATTCTTACAGCAAAATTCGGTCCAATATTCCTTCACATGTATTAAAGAAAAAGAACATGAATACATGAAAGCCTAAAGGGAAAATACAAATGTTGATGGTGGTGTACATTTCTTGGGGAGTGGGGAGGATTCAATGGCATATTTCCTGTATAAGTTTGAATTCTTACATTAAAATTAAGTGTTCTTGTTAATCTTAAGCACTTTTATACTTCACAATTGATAGATTTTTAATCTAAAAGAGGAAAAACAAAGTGACATTTGGGTTTTGAACAAACCAACCAGACCATAACTAACCCAAAAGTTATCTTAACAGCCACTCTCCCACGTCCAACCCTCTCCCTGTCCCAGTTCAGAGGGAACCGAACTCTCTCGGACCAGTTCACAGAGACATTGTACTCCATCCAACCTTTTCACAAAGACACTCTTTCCTCCATCCTTCCTGACTCATAATGAAACTTTTCTCCCTCCCTCCTCCATTCAACCTAGAACTTTTTTTCCACTCCAACCACCCCTCCCCATTCAAGCCGGCACACTTTCCCCAGGCTTTCTGTTATCACTGGCACTCTCCTTCCCCACTTCCCGTTAGTTAATGCTTGCACTATCCTTTCTACCCATCCTAAAGGGGCTACTTCCAGCTTTTGCACTTCCCTGTCTCCCTCATTTCCACTTTGCCTCTCCCCTTCATTGCCATCAATTTCCCCTCTTTCTTTCTTCACTTCATTTCCTCTTTCCTTCTATTCTTAATTTCCCCCTTTCTTTCCCCCCTTCATTGCCATCCCTTTCCCCCAATCTTTGCTCCTACTTGAGTCTGGATGCTATTCATCACACCGGACCCCTCTGCCCTCAACTCTGCTCATGATTCTGGTCCTTGTACACTGTAGGCAGGAATGCTTTTTAGGATCAATGTTGAGGGGAGAGAGGCCCTACTGGTCTATTAGCAGCCAGACACATGGACGAGTGGGACTGGAGCGAGAGGCCCGGTCCATGGTGATTTTCGTCAGCAAATGCCAACACAGAGACTTGGCCCTCAAAAACGGTGACTGTCTGCATGAAAATATGAACTTGTTTTCCAACTTAATAGATCTATTTTTTTTAAAATCATTTGATCTTGGATTTTAATAACCTGCAAGATAACTTCAATGTAAAGACAATGCAGTCTTTTGTTTTCTGTTTATCCCTACAGCTCTCAAATGCAGCCACATTTGTGTATTGTGTTCGGGAGCATTCAGTGTAGAGGAGACCTCATTATGAAATACAATTCCTGGAATTTCTCCCAGTATACTGCTGTAACTTTGGCATAAGATCGAGGGAACTCCGGGAGAAATGGCGTAAATGTCTAAAAACAGCTGTTTACATTGTTTCTCCAGGGTTTCCACTGATCTTTCATTGAAGTTATGGCAGATCAGGAGAACCCTGTGGAAATTCTCTCCCAAAGTCTTTAGCTGCTGTGAATTGTGTCATTTGAATATAAGAACATAGGACCACTGCAAACAGAAAAGACTTTAATCTCAGAAGTTTAAGCTAGATTTGAACCCAGTTCCCAGAGGCGAAAAGGCAGGTTTGGGAGGTTTAAGGAAAGGAGAATCAGGTGAGGCTTATAGCCAATCTGTTACAGTCTGTTTTGCGTCCCCGCCAAAGTTCAATTTTACCTCCAATGCTGAACTGGTTGCACCATCCAGTTCCAAGGGGTTCTATTTTAAGAGAGAAGTTCCTGAAAATGATCCATTGCCTGGTCATTATTACCGATGCGACATTGTTGTCTTGTTAAATCAATTTGAAGAATGTAATTATCTGAACAATGAATGTCAGTACCAATGATGAGATAACTACCTTAACCCAGCTGCAGAGTGTTGCAAACAACAAAAACATCCATTGTATTTAACCATATTTCTCTTTCTACTAGGATCTATTATCCTATTTCAAGCCTCATTCTCTGTAATAAACAGTATGGCTGTTGTCCAATTTGTGGAAATTAAATTACTTGATTCTGAAAAACACTGCATGCACAGTGGCACAACATTATGACTAATTTGTTGTTCTTTATTGTTATTTAATGTTAAAGCAATTTGTTCAGAACAACTTTTGTACCACCTCCTGTGTACTTGCTGGGACATATTTGGAGGCATAAATGTGTGTATGGGCCCCTGCTGTGCAGCTGTACACAGAGGTTCAATTGTGACCTGTGTATAGAATACTGTTGATGAGGAGATTTAAATATTGAAATTAGCATCATGCACTTTAATCACAGTCAGGATCATTTATATGTCTGTATGAAATGAGGGATGTCCATGCACATGAGCACACTCAGAGTAAACAAATGTGAAAAATCTGGATACATACAGACAAAATGTATTTGTATATGCCTCTGTATATCTCAGTACACCAGCACTCCCCATGGATTTCTTGAACTGTTCCCATAAAGTAATAATACAACAACAACAACTTGTATTTATATAGAACCTTTAATGTAGAAAAATGTCCTGAGGCACTTCATAGAGGCATAGTCAGACAAAAATAGACGCCAAGACAAAGAAGGAGATATTAGGAGGGATGACCAAATGCTTGGTCAAAGAGGTGGGTTTTAGGGAAGGCCTAAAAAGAAGAGTAAGGAATCTTACAACACCAGGTTATAGTCCAACTGTTTTATTTGAAAATCACAAGCTTTCGGAGGCTTTCTCCTTCGTCAGGTGAGCGTGGGAATCCCACTCACTCACCTGACGAAGGAGAAAGCCTCCTAAAGCTTGTGATTTTCAAATAAAACAGTTGGACTATAACCTGGTGTTGTAAGATTCCTTACATTTGTCAACCCCAGTCCATCACCGGCATCTCCACATTAAAGGAAGAGAGGGAGGTGGAGAGGCAGAGATGTTTAGGGAGCGAATTTTACAAAGTATGGTGGCTGGCTAGAAGAGCATTCGAATAGTCAAGTCTGGAAGTGCAAAGGCATCAATGCGGGTTTCAGTGTCAAATGGGCTGAGGCAGGGATGGAGGCGGGCAATGTTACGGAGGGGGAAGTAAGCGGCCTTTGTGATGGCGAGTATATTAGGCTGGTAGCTCAGCTCGGGGTCGAATTGCACAATGAGACTGCGAACAGTCTGGTTCAGCTTGAGTCAATGGCCAGGGAGGGAAATGGAATCAGTGGCAAGGATACAAAGACAATGGCTTTAGTATTCCCAATGTTTAACTGGAGGGAATTGTGGGTCATCCAAGACTGGATATTGGACAAATCAGTTTGACAACGCAGAGGCAGTGGAGGGGTCGGGAGTTCCTTCTTATCACTTTTTGTAAAGCCCCAATTCCTTTTAATAAGCCCCATTCCTTTAGTGAACTTAATGTAAGGAGACAAACTAATAATCCAGCTAGCTCCACATGTGAACATATGAATCACGTAGTATTACCAACCTGTGATTTACATTGAGCATCCTGGCAAATTTGTACTAATTGCTAATACGATTGCTAGACAAAGGATGTGTCATTAAATAATGTGGGCCAGGAAAAAAGATTTGGATGCATTAGTTGACTGAATATTAAAAGCATTACCACTGTGTAAAGCTGCATGCATAGATCAATAAAATACAAGTCCAATGTTACTCATCATAAAGCACTAGTGAGAACACATTACTTTCATATTGATGCACATCCATTTCACATTAACACAAAATTGATAGTATAACATAATTATATAAACCCAAATTTGTATAAGATTTGAATACGGCTCTCATACCTGTGAGGCATTCTAATACAGTACCTTTATTTTACTCCTGACAGGATTCAAGAAAAAGTGCGTTGTCTGATAGACAATCCGTCTCTCACCTCTAACCAGAGCAGCTTCAAGCACTTGCAAAACCCACGCCTGAGAGAGACCTTGGTGCACGGGAGGAGGTAACAGGCTGCTAACATGATTCCAACCACTACCCATAAATGTAGTAAAATGCCACTATATATAGGATGTACATCACTTGTCGTTTCCAAATGGTCTGCTAACTAAATGTTTTGTATTAAATCATTTGAACCAGTACATTCAAATCAAGAAGCCAGTTCACCACCATATGTTTAAATCATGGGAGGTTAATAAATGTGAAGCTTCTAAACAAATGCTGTGAAACACAACCCTCCTTCCAATAATCTGATTGAATTGTGGAGCTGCTGTTATAGATGAACATCCTGAACTTTAAACATACATAAATATCGCAAACTAAAGAATCAGCATGTTTAGTTTGCTGCAATAACATGCGTTCTTCAGTTGCAGAAAATGCAGAGAAAAGGTGACTGAGTATTAGCCAGTGACTGGCTGATGTTAGTTCCAATCTCTCAGTTTAAAAGCTGTCTGAGAATGCCAGAAGAAATGATTTTATCATTGCAGACTCAGCAGTGACAATGTGGCGAATTCAATATTTCTGTCACGTTTGTATTACTCATTTTGGATCAGAATGTGCAAAATTCATTTTATGTTTAGACTGATTTTCAAAATCAGTTTAGTCAAAACGCTTCATAGTAACAAAAACAGAAAGAGAAACTATCACTGCATGCTGTACCTATGTTAATTATCTTTGCAACAAGGAAAAGGGCAGGCTAGTAGGGAGACCCATAATTCAACACTCTTAGAGCACCCAAAGGCTAGCTCTACCTCTCGCCTTCAACTTCACTTTTTCTGTTTTTGTTTTTCTCTACTTTGTTGATACTACAAACGCCATTGCTCCTCAGAACCTTCCTCTCTTGTTCATCGTAAACTCCAGGGATGCCAGCCCACACACTCTTCCCAGCATTCTCACTGTGCTGAAATCATGACTCATCATTCAATCTCCAATAGGATCTCAACATTTTGGAACTCCTCAACTCTTTCAGTTTTCTCTTCATCCTCTAACCTATAGGCTTTTAAAATCTAACCATCACATAACGTCTGCTTCTTGATTTTTCTCAAATTCCCTCCTATTTCTTTCCAAACTTTATGGTATCTTGCAATGTGGGCCTTGGCCCTTCACCTGGGGTACTCAATGTAAATTAACAGGATATTTGGAATAGCTGAAATACTTCAAGGAAACTACGTGGATTCAACTAAAGGACAGAAGCATGGTAATAATAGCCAACAAGAGAGAGTCTAACCACCTCCCCTTGACATTCAACAGCATTACCATCACCGAATCCCCCACCATCAACATCCTGGGGATCACCATTGACCAGAAACTTAATGGGACCAGCCACATAAACACTGTGGCTACAAGAGCAGGTCAGAGGCTGGGTATTCTGTGGCGAGTGACTCACCTCCTAACTCCCCAAAGCCTTTCCACCATCTACAAGGCACAAGTCAGGGGTGTGATGGAATACTCTCCACTTGCCTGGATCAGTGCAGCTCCAACAACACTCAAGAAGCTCGACACCATCCAGGACAATGCAGCCCGCTTGATTGGTACCCCATCCACCACCCTAAACATTCATTCCCTTCACCACCAGCACACTGTGGCTGCAATGTGTACCATCCACAGGATGCACTGCAGCAACTCGCCAAGGCTTCCTCGACAGCACCTCCCAAACCCGAGACCTCTACCAACTAAAAGGACAAGAGCAGCAGGCACATGGAAACAACACCACTTGCATGTTCCCCTCCAAGTCACACACCATCCTGACTTGGAAATATATCGCTGTTCCTTCATTGTTGCTGGGTCAAAATCCTGGAACTCCCTACCTAACAGCACCATGGGAGAACCTACACCACACAGACTGCAGCGGTTCAAGAAGGCGGCTCACCACCACCTTCTCAAGGGCAATTAGGGATAGGCAATAAATACTTTCCTTGCCAGCGACGTCCACATCCCATGAACGAAAAAAAAAAAATGGAAATTTTAGAGAAGACACACTATTGAGTTGCCAAGGGTTGCTTTTTTAAAATACTCACTTTTTAAAAAAACAAAAACCAGGGTTTTTCACTTGTGTGCTCAGCAGCCCATGATTTTCCCCCATTCATTTTAATGGACATGTTCACACAACAGCACCTTTAAGATTATCATCTCATCAAGCAGGGTAAAGATGTGAGCAATTGTTTTCACAACTTAAAACAATATAAGATGTCATCAGTCATAGCCTGATAACTTCTAAAGCTGATAATGTCAAACTAATAATTGTGACAAATTGCAAACTGTTTGGATTTGAAGAGTTGAAAGAGTGCATTCTTCACACAGGATGTTCTATCTGAGAATCAAACTGCTTAACCTCTTCAAACTCACTGTTTATTAACACTAGGAAGCAATGCAAACATTCCTGTTGACCTAATTTTAAAAAATGTATATAGCCATGCCAGTCAAATACAAGTGTTTGAAACTCATTCTAAATGGATAACACAATCCCAATCTTCATATTCTGCATAACTAGATATCTCAGAGTGAAGCAACATCATGTTGGAGCTCAGCTCTGTTATTGTCATTTCACACCTATCTTACAACGTGTCATGGCAGATGGTGCAGGCAGTATGGAAGATTAGAACTGATAGCAGTCCTCCATTCAAAACCACTCTCCGTCTGCCACACTCTTTCACCACAAAGACAAAAGCTAAATGAAAATGTCACCTTGCTATGTTTCCTGTAGCTTAATTCTATACAACTATCATGCATAATATGTGACTGCACATGGCATACATCCAAATTGTTTTGCATCAACATGCACACATACTGCAATTCTGAATTATATAAGAATGTTTTGCTATGTCGGTGTCTTGATTTCTGAAAAACTGTCAGCCTTGTCTGAAATATTTCTGATCCTCCACCGTAACCTGTTGCCATGTCATGAATGTATCAAGAGATACTGTAATCTGGATTTGACTAGTATCAGCTATTCTTCTGCAATTGTCACTTTTTTGGCTTGCAACAGAAATCCACTGCACTAATCGAACACCAACTGAACATACTCTTTCCTCAGTCAAGCAACTCTTTCTTTCATTTTAATATCTTCAAGAAAATAAATCATACCCATACTAATTTGAGTTAATGATGATATGGAACAGATCTGATATATATGTGTAAATTACACCTTTATTGATGCCCGTACAGATTAGAATAGTCCACATTTACTGTCTCTTTACTCTCGCATGTTTTAATGATTGAAAAGATATGAAGGAAACCTGTCCCTGGCTTCTGCCATGAGTGCCCTTGACCTGGTTATTGGCAGTGTGCAAGAGCGGCCAAATGGTACTAGACTTTCCACCATGTTATCATTAGGGCAAATTATTTGGCACAGCACAATATCCTGTGGCAAACATGAGTAAAAGTGACCACAAAGCTGTTGGATTGTCGTAAAAACCAAACCAGTTCATTAATATCCTTTAGGGAAG
Organism: Heptranchias perlo; assembly: GCF_035084215.1. Taxonomy (NCBI): domain Eukaryota; kingdom Metazoa; phylum Chordata; class Chondrichthyes; order Hexanchiformes; family Hexanchidae; genus Heptranchias; species Heptranchias perlo. Next base: position 82,899,009 of record NC_090326.1, read on the forward strand.
GAAACCTGCCATCCTTACCCAGTCTGGCCTATATGTGATTCCAGTGCTGCACCAACATGGTTGTCTTTACTGCCCTTTGAAGTGGCCCAGCAAGCCACTCAGTTGTATTAAACCAGTACCAGTGGTTCAAGATGAAGGCCCACCACCATTTTCTCAGGGACAGGAAGGGATGGGAAATAAATGTCAGCCTTGCCAGCGACGCTCACGTCCTGAGAATGAATATATATTTAAAAAGTCCTAGGAAGTTCTAAATTTATTTGGGGCAGTTTTAACTTTTGGCTATAGTGTATATAATGTTAATAAATAGTGTATTAATGGAAATGAAAATCAAGAGAGATGTATAATGGGCGGCCGAGCCAATATCATCCTGTTAAAACTATTGACAAATGTTAAAATTATCCTATTGTGTGTAGCTCAATTTACTGACCGAGTGCCTTAATTTTGCATTAAAAATGTACATCACTGAACGGGTGCAGAACATTTTGTGGGGAGAAGGGGAACACCAGAAGTCATGGTCCATATTGGAACCAATGAGATAGGTAGGAAAAGGGTTGAGGTCCTACAGACAGAGTTTCAGGAGCTAGGGAGGAAGTTAAAGAGCAGGACTTCAAAGGTAGTAATCTCTGGATTGCTCTCAGGGCCATGTGTTAGTGAGTATAGGAGCAATAAGAGAAGACAGGTTACCACGTGGCTGGAGAAATGGTGCAGGAGGGAAGGATTCAGATTCCTGGGGCATTGGGACCAGTTCTAGGGCAGGAGGGATCTGTAAAAGGTGGATGGGTTGCACAGGGCTGGGACCAATGTCCTCACAGGGTGGTTAACTGGTGCAGCAGGGGAGGGTTTAAACTAATTTGGCAGAGGGAGGGGCACCAGGATGAAGCATTAAGTGCACAGAGCGCAGTAAATAATGTTGGTGAGCTGCAGGCACTAGTAGCCACAAGGAATTATGATATAGTGGCAATAACAGAGACCTGGCTCAAACAAGGGGAGGAATGGACACTTAACATTCCTGGCTATAACGTATTCAGGAAAGACAGGGAAGAGAAAAAAGGAAGTGGTGTGGCAGTATTGATCAAAGATACTGTTACAGTGCTAGAAAGGGATGATGCAGTTGTGTCCATCTTTGTTTTCAAATCCCTCCATGGCCTCGTCCCTCCCAATCTCTGTAACCTCCTCCAGCCCTACAACCTTCCAAGATCTCTGCGCTCCTCCAATTCTTGCCTCTTGCGCATCCCAGATTTCAATCGCACCACCATTGGTGGCCGTGCCTTCAGCTGCCGAGGCCCTAAGCTCTGGAATTCCCTCCCTAAACCTTTCAGCCTCTCCACCCCTCCCTCTAAAAACCTCCTTCAAACCTACCTCTTTGACCACCTGTCCTAATATCTCCTTATATGGCTTGGTGTCGAATTTTGTTTGATAATTGCTCTGATGAAGCACCTTGGGACGTTTTACTACATTAAAATCGCTATATAAATGCAAGTTGTTGTTGTTGTTGAGGGTTCAAAGGCAAAATCTATTTGGTTAGAATTAAGGAACAATAGAGGAGCTATTACACTGCTTGGTGTATACTGTAGGCCACCAAATAGTGGGAAGGAGATAGAGGAGCAAATTTAGAGTCATAGAGTCATACAGCACGGATAGAGGCCCTTCGGCCCATCGTGTCCGCGCCGGCCATCAGCCCTGTCTACTCTAATCCCATATTCCAGCATTTGGTCCGTAGCCTTGTATGCTATGGCATTTCAAGTGCTCATCCAAATGCTTCTTGAATGTTGTGAGGGTTCCTGCCTCCACAACCATTTCAGGCAGTGAGTTCCAGACTCCAACCACCCTCTGGGTGAAAAAGTTCTTTCTCAAATCCCCTCTAAACCTCCCGCCTTTTACCTTGAATCTATGTCCCCTTGTTATAGAACCCTCAACGAAGGGAAAAAGCTCCTTAGTATCCATCCTATCTGTGCCCCTCATAATTTTGTACACCTCAATCATGTCCCCCCTCAGCCTCCTCTGCTCCAAGGAAAACAAACCCAATCTTCCCAGTCTCTCTTCATAGCTGAAGCGCTCCAGCCCTGGTAACATCCTGGTGAATCTCCTCTGCACCCTCTCCAAAGCGATCACATCCTTCCTGTAGTGCGGCGACCAGAACTGCACACAGTACTCCAGCTGTGGCCTAACCAGTGTTTTATACAGCTCCATCATAACCTCCTTGCTCTTATATTCTATGCCTCGACTAATAAAGGCAAGTATCCCATATGCCTTCTTTACCACCTTATCTACCTGTTCCGCCGCCTTCAGGGATCTGTGAACTTGCACACCAAGATCCCTCTGACCCTCTGTCTTGCCTAGGGTCCTCCCATTCATTGTGTATTCCCTTGCCTTGTTAGTCCCTCCAAAGTGCATCACCTCGCACTTTTCCGGGTTAAATTCCATTTGCCACTGTTCCGCCCATCTGACCAACCCATCTATATCGTCCTGCAGACTGAGGCTATCCTCCTCACTATTTACCACCCTACCAATCTTTGTATCATCAGCGAACTTACTGATCATACCTTTTACATTCATATCCAAGTCATTAATGTAGACCACAAACAGCAAGGGACCCAGCACCGATCCCTGTGGTACCCCACTGGCCACAGGCTTCCAGTCACAAAAACAACCTTCGACCATCACCCTCTGCCTTCTGCCACTAAGCCAGTTTTGTATCCAAAGTGCCAAGGCACCCTGGATTCCATGGGCTCGTACCTTCTTGACCAGTCTCCTGTGGGGGACTTTATCGAAGGCCTTACTGAAATCCATGTATACCACATCCACTGCATTACCCTCATCCACACGCCTAGTCACCCCCTCAAAAAATTCAATCAAGTTAGTCAGACATGATCTTCCCTTGACAACGCCATGTTGACTATCCCTGATTAATCCTTGCTTCTCCAAGTGGAGACTAATTTTGTCCTTCAGAATTTTTTCCAATAATTTTCCTACCACTGATGTTAGGCTCACTGGCCTGTAGTTCCCCGGTTTTCCCCTACTCCCCTTCTTGAATAATGGTATTACATTAGCGGTTCTCCAGTCCTCTGGCACATCCCCTGTGGCCAGAGAGGTTCTGAATATATGTGTCAGAGCCCCCGCAATCTCCTCCTTTGCCTCACACAGTAGCCTGGGATACATTTCGTCCGGGCCTGGGGATTTATCCATTTTTAGGCCTGCTAAAACCGCCAATACCTCCTCCCGCTCGATGTTAATATGTTCGAGTATATCACAGTCCCCCTGCCGTATTTCTATGTCTACATCGTCCTTCTCCATAGTGAAAACAGATGCAAAAAATTCATTTAGAACCCCTCCTACATCTGCCGGCTCCACACACAGATTGCCATTTTTGTCCCTAATGGGCCCTATTTTTTCCCTAGTCATCCTCTTACCCTTAATATACTTATAAAACATCTTAGGATTTTCCTTTATTTTGCTCGCCAGTGTTATTTCATGGCCCCTCCTTGATCTCCTAATTTCTTTTTTAAGTATCCCCCTGCACTTTTTGTACTCCTCTAGGGCTTCCTCCGTCTTTAGCCTTTTGTATCTGCAGGCAAATTGCAGAAAGAAGCAGGAGCTTTAGAGTTGTAATAATGGTGGACTTCAATTAACCTAATATAGACTGGCAAAAATAACAGTATAAAGGGCAAAGAGCGAGAGGAATTCCTGAAATGTGTACAAGATAACTTTCTTGATCAGTGTGTTTTCAGCCTAATGAAGAAGGAAGCAGTGCTGGATCTGGTTCTGGAGAATGAAGTGGGGTAAGTGGAGCATGTTTCAGTGGGGTGCATTTGGGAAACAGTGATCACAATATCATTAGGTTTAGCGTTGTTATGGAAAACAACAAGGAAAAATCAATAGTGAAAATGCTCAACTGGAGGGGAGCTAATTTCATTGAGTTGAAAAGGGGTCTGACCCAGGTGGATTGGAATCAAAGATTGGCAGGTAAAACAGTAAATGAGCAATAGGAGGCCTTCAAAGAGGAGATAGTTTGGGTACAGACTAGACACATTTCCATTAGGGGGAAAGGAAGGGCATCCAAAGCTAGAGCACCATGGATGACTAAAAATATAGAGATTAAAATGAAACAGAAAAAGGAGGCTTATGATAAATGTCGGGTTCATAATTCAATAGTGAACCAAGTTGAATACAAAAACTACAAGGGAGAACTGAAAAAAGAAATAAGAGGGGCAAAGAAAATGTATCAGAATAGATTAGTAGGTAGCATAATAGGGAGCCCAAAAGTCTTTTATAAATATATAAATTTTAAAAGGGTAGTCAAAGGAAGGGTGGGGCCAATTAGGGACCAAAAAGGAGATCTTTTTGTGGAGGCAGAGGGAATGGCTGAGGTACTAAATGTGTACTTTGCATCTGTCTTCACTAAAAAAGAGGATGCTGCCAATATCACAGTAAAGGAGGGGATAGTAGAGAAATTGGATAGGATAAAAATAGATAAAGATGATGTACTAAAAAGATTGGCTGCGCTCAAAGTTGAAAAATCACCCGGTCCGGATGGGATGCATCCTAGGTTGATGAGGGAAGTAAGGGTGGAAATTGCAGAGGCTATGACCACAATCTTTCAATCCTCCTTAGATATGGGAGTGGTGCCAGAGGACTGGAGGATTGCAAATGTTACACCCCTGTTCAAAAAAGGGGAGAGAGAAAATTCCAAAAATTATAGGCCAGTCAGCCTAACATCGGTGTTGGGGAAACTTTTAGAGACTTTAATCCAGGACAAAATTAATTGGCACTTAATTGGCACTAAATGAACGTCAGCATGGATTTGTTAAAGGAAAATTATGTTTGACTAACTTGATTGAGTTCTTTGAAGAAGTAGTGGAGAGGGTTGATGAAGGTAGTGCGGTTGATGTTGTGTATATGGACTTTCAAAAGTTGTTTGATAAAATACCACATAATAGACTTGTTAGCAAAATTAAAGCCCATGGAATTAAAGGGACAGTGGTTGTGTGGATACAAAATTGGCAAAGATCCAGAAAGCAGAGAGTAGTGGTGAACGGTTGTTTTTCAGACTGGAGGGAAGTGTGCAGTGGTATCCCCCAGCGGTCGGCATTAGGACCACTGCTCTTTTTGATGTGGCTAATTGCATTTTTGATTTAAAATTGAGTAACAGACACCGTTACTGGGCATGTGATCTCAATACTCATATACATGTGCACTTTAACCTTTTTGTGCATTTCTTGGTAAAGTTGTGTATGCTTTACTTCCTTCGTTTACCTCATTTACATGGTACTCCTCAGTGACATCATCCGAAAACACACTATCAGGTTCCACATGTATACTGATAACACCCAGCTCTACCTCACCACCACCTCTCTCGACCGTCTCTGATTTGTCACACTGATTCTCTAACATCCAGTATTGGATGAGCAAAAATTTCCTCCAACTAAATATTGGGACGACCAAAGCCATTGTCTTTGGTCCCTGCCGCAAACACTGTTCTCTAGCTATCGATTCCACTGTCAGAGGCTGAACCAGACCATTCGCAACCTTGATGTCCTAAATGACCCTGAGAAGTGTTTCCGACCACATGTCTGCTCCATCACCAAGACCACCTACTTCCACCTCCGTAACATCGCCCGTCTCTGCCCCTGCCTCAGCTCATCTGCTGCTGAATCCCTCATACATGCCTTTGTTACCTTTAGACTTGACTATTCCAATGCTCTCCTGGCCGGCCTCCCATCTTCCACCCTCCATAAACTTGAGCACATCCAAAACTCTGTTGCCCGTATCCTAACTCACACCAAGTCCCATTCACCCATCACCCCTATACTCGCTGACCTACAATGGCTCCCAGTCCGGGAACTCCTCGATTTTAAAATTCTCATCCTTGCTTTCAAATCCCAACATGGCCTGACCCCTCCCTATCTCTGTAACCTTCTCCAGCCCTACAACCTTCCGAGATCTCTGCGTTCCTCCAATTCTTGCACCTTTTGCAGATTTTAATCGCTCCACCATTGGTGACCGTGCCTTCGACTGCCAAGGACCGAAGCTCTGGAATTCCCTCCCTAAACCCCTCTGCCTCTTACTTCTCTCTCCTCCTTTAAGATGCTCCTTAAAACCTACCTCTTTGACCAAGCTTTTGGTCACCTGTCTTAATATCTCCTTATGTGGCTCGGTGTCAAATTTTGTTTGATAATCGCTCTTGAAGTGCGTTGGGACATTTTATTACATTAAAGGCGCTATATTAAAGCAAGTTGTTGTTTACTGTTTATTGGTTATCTGCTAAAATAACAACAACTTGCATTAACATATAACTTTTTTAACATAGTAAAACATCCCAAGGCGCTTCATGGGAGCGTAATGAGACAAAAATTGACACTGAGCCATGTAAGGTGAAATTAGGACAGGTGACCAAAAGCTTGGTCAAAGAGGTAGATTTTAAAGAGAGTCTTAAAGGAGGAGAAAATGGTAGAGAGGTGGAGAGCGTTAGGGAGGGAATTCCAGAGATTGGGGCCTAGACTGTTAAAGGCACAACCACCATTGGTCGGGTGAAGGAAGTGGGGGATGGACAAGAGGCCAGAGATGGAGGAAGGCAGAGTTTTTGGAGGGTGCTAAAGCTGGAGGAGGTTACAGAGATAGGGAGGAATGAAGCCATGGAGGGATTTGAACACAACAATGAGAATTTTAAAACTGAGGCATTCCCGGACCAGGAGCCAATGTAGGTCAGCAAGCACAAGGGTGATCGGTGAACGGGACATGGTGCAAGTTAGGATAGGGCAGCAGAGTTTTGGATGAGCTCAAGTTTATGGAGGGTAGAAGACGTGAGGCCGACCATGAGAGCATTGGTGCAGTCAAGTCTAGAGGTAACAAAGCATGGATGAGGGTTCCAGCAGCAGATAGGCTGAGGCATGTGGAGAGACGTGCAATATTGCAGAGGTGGAAGTCGTCGGCCTTGGTGATATGGTGTCGGAAGCTTAGCTCAGGGTCAAATAGGACGGCGAGGTTGCAAACAATTTGTTTCAGCCTGAGACAGCGGCCAGGGAGGGGGGTTGGAATTGACAGCTAGGGAACGGAGTTTGTGATGGAGCCGAAGACAATAGCTTTGTTCTTCTCAATGGAATTGGAAGAAATTCGGGCTCATCCAGGGCTGGATAAGCAGTCTAACATTACAGAGGCAGTGGAGGTGGTCAAGAGTGGAGGTGGTGAGGTAGGTCTGGGGGACAACCGTGTACATGTGGAACCTGACATTATGTTTTCGGATGATGTTGTCGAGGGGTAGCATGTAAATGAGAAATAGGAGGGGGCCAAGGATAGATCATTGGGGGACTCCAGTGGTAGCAGTGTGGGGGCGGGAAGAGAGCCATTGCAGGAAATTCTCTGGCCATGACTGGATAGGTAAGGGTGGAACCAGGTAAGGGCAGTCCCACTCAGCTACCAACCATCTCCTTAAACCACTCCCCACTTGCAAAACAACTTCAACCCCCACAACTTACCTTGGTGCTGGCGGGTGGCCTCTGGGCCCCATTTTGGGCAGACAGCTGGCCGGCGGGAAGCAAATGAAGCCGGCCGTTAAAATCGGGCAAGGTCTGCCATGGGAACTGAAGGCGTCGGCTCCCCCCAGCTTCCCACTGGGAGTTAAACTCTTCTGTGTCTGGTTGTTGCTTACTGAAAAGCTGTATGATGATGGTTAGTGCTTGGGTGACTGGTGCTCATTTTGGGTATCTGAGAACTACTTAACTCTCCTTTCTCTGTGAAGGGAGAAGATGGGACATTATTAGTAAATAAGCACACATATCCATTTGGGTATCTTGTCTATGTGTGGTGAGCATATCACCAGGAGCCCACTCAGCATAAGTAATGACAACCCCCCCCACCCAAGACAAGAAAATGGATCGGGTCACAGCAGGGTCAGAGTAGCAGGAGGAAATGCCACTCCAACCTTCCTCCAATTGCAAACCCACCCAGAGGAAAATCCTGCCTAAGATGGCCAATGCAGAGAAAAACCAGCATGTACTTGATGGGCCAAATGGCCCATTTATGTGCTGTATTATTATATGATTCTACCCCATTACCCTCCACTGGAACAAAAATATTAATTTACACATGAGTCGTACCCAAACTTAAACTGTATTTTTCCCTAAAAAAAATGCACCTATATGCAAATTACTTCACAGTCATTTTCTTGCCTTACCTTAGTGCTCGTTTTTAAATTATAAAAATTCTTCCAGACCTCCTTCCAGGTCCTCAGTGCATTTGGCCCCACTTGCCCAAGCTTCTGAATGATTGCATCCTCAGCATGTTTGGTACCACCACCTCAGTCCAAAAAAGACATCAAGTTTTTTCAAATACTCAGACATACATGACTTCCAGGTCACAGGTAGTGAAAGAGGTTTTCTTAACATTTACTGTGCCAGTTCACAACAATTTTGCACACTCCACTGTTGGATTATTGCAATCTTTATCACTTATAGCAGTTAAGTAGCTCATTGGCTACTTCACAAGTGTCAATATTGTAGGTGAGTTATGATTGGCTTTTTTGTCGTCCCAGCTAACAAATCTGCATTGCACAAAATTAATTGCAACAAAATCCTGCACAACAGCATTTTTGATTGGCGGAAATTAAAATTAACAAATAAAAGGTTATTAACCCTTTTTGTGATAAAGAGGAAAATATAACCCTCTTTTCTTTAAATGTGAATGTTTTGTTCCCTTTTATGAGTTATAAATAAAATATTAGCATTAACATTCACTAGTTTTAAGTTTTTTTTCTTATAAATTGCACAATATGCTCCAATGATAATATATTTCAAGGACAGTGGCCAGATTGTCTTTTCCTTCCATTTTATTTCCTTCAGATACTATTCTCAGAACCCCATCAGAGTAGGTACCTCTGCTGCCTCTCAGAACAAGTCAGTACTATTGTAGAAACATAGTTTACTCCAGGCAAACTATGAAGTCTACTTTTGTTTATTCGTTCATGGGATGTGGGCGTCGCTGGCGAGGCCAGCATTTATTGTCCATCCCTAATTGCCCTTAAGAAGGTGGTGGTGAGCTGCCTTCTTGAACCGCTGCAGTCCGTGTGGTGAAGGGTCTCCCACAGTGCTGTTAGGTAGGGAGTTCCAGGATTTTGACCCAACGATGATGAGGAAATGGCGATATATTTCCAAGTCGGGATGGTGTGTGACTTGGAGGGGAATGCGCAGGTGGTGTTGTGCCATGCGCCTGCTGCCCTTGTCCTTCTAGGTGGTAGAGGTCGCGGGTTTGGGAGGTGCTGTCGAAGAAGCCTTGGCGAGTTGCTGCAGTGCATCCTGTGGATGGTCCACACTGCAACCACGGTGCGCCAGTGTTGGATGGGGTGACAATCAAGCGGGCTGCTTTGTCCTGGATGGTGTTGAGCTTCTTGAGTGTTGTTGGAGCTGCACTCATCCAGGCAAATGGAGCGTATTCCATCACACTCCTGACATGTGCTTTGTAGATGGTGGAAAGGCTTTGGGGAGTCAGGAGGTGAGTCACTCGCCGCAGAATACCCAGCCTCTGACCTCAAGCCATGACACGGCCCAGTTTGAATTGAACACCAATTTTGTCTGATGCTGATAGTATAAAATAATTGTCAGTAGATGAAAGTGCATTTTAACACTACAAAATTGCCTAACACAATTAAATCTGCTCTTGGTACATTGGTGTTCCAGTGCTTATGGTGCCTTTAAGTTTAATAATCAAGTGATCCTCATTCAAGCACAATGAGGTGTCCTACGAATGTGGCATACACCTTTCAATCCCAATAACATTAGTTATCCCCCACATACATGATGTTAGCAAGCAAACCCAAATGTTCAACCAATTACAGCATTGGGGGAGGGGGGGGGGTCAACATGTTATTGCAAACCGAGTGGTTGGTTTCCAATGGCAACATTTGGAAAACACAACGTATTAGAATTCTTAAAATGCACACACACAGCTTTATATATATGGATGTTTGCTAACTGTATGTGATATCTATAAAACTGTAGATGAAGTTCTTATCCGTGCATATATGGAACTCGCGTTTAGTCAGCAGTGTATGTACCTCAATGAAGTATTTTTGCCATCGTATACATGAAAGTCAGTTAATCGCATCATGTACATATTGTTAGAATGATACCATACAATACATTGAACTAGTTACATGAAAATGACCAACAGACGTAAAAATCTCCATCTGCATCAAATAAACTCCTTATCTATTCGTTACAATAAATATCGCACATGAACTATGAATGTACGTTCCAGCTATGGATGGATGAATGAAATACCCACCTGTATGAAACTAACACGATACCAACTCATCGCACGCAAAAGACTCCGAACAAGAAGCCATGAGATCCGAAGATTACCGGGAGAGGACTGATTATTATTCTCTAAGCATATTTTACACCCAAGTATCTTCTAACTCGTCTGAAATGTATTGCTTTACATTTGCGTGAACCAGTCAATGTATTTTACGGATATATCTACTGTTTGTAAATCTATAATGATCGGTGAACAATCTGCAAAAATATCTGATCTGTGTTTGTACGTGCAGTGATGTAAAACACTATCTGTCACAAAGTATGTCTTGATAGTTCCGAAAACCTAGTTGTTGGGAAGTGTACAATTTATATTCTCACTTTGTAACAGTGTTTTAAACATTTTGCCTTCTACCGCTCCCAACTCGGGACCGAAGGCGACCTTCTAACCTGCGGATCACAATATTATTACAGGATTAGGTGGATTTCAGAGCCACGACTGACCTTTCGGCAGCGATTAAAGCCCGTCCTGTCAAAGGTTGCGAAGTTGGGTGAGAAGCTGAGCGAGCAGCGATCGAGTCTAACCCGCCATGTTCCTCGGAAGCAGGATGAGGAAGAGAGACGGTTAATGTTTAGAAAATCCAGTCTGCCACCGAGATGTGATCAGAGCCCGCACTAGTGGCAACACACGGCTTGGGCTTTCTAAAAATAGCAATCCAATAATCTGAGGAGTCTAAAAAACACAAAGCATGTTCATACCACATTCAGGCAGCGGAATGAATACATTCGGATACACAGAACGGAGAGTGTTTACAGTGTACGTGATGGGCAATGCTTATGTAAAAGCGGAAATAAACGAAATGTAACAATATTTTATAGACTGAATTTGCACATATATATATACTGCATCCACATGGTTACACACAGACATGTGAAATTCTGTTATTAAAATGCCTATTTATTTGCCATATGTGGCTAAATTCTGTTTACATTAATATCCATCCAGTCAAATCATCCTTGGGTAGAATAGGCATCGTATTCCTTCCACTGTTACAACCATAATTGTCTCAGTAGGAGTGGGACTGAAGCCGTGATCATAGAAACCATTTAAATTAGAAGTATTTGAAAATGTGGAAAAATACTTGGTGTTCAGCTCCCATGCCTCCAAACTGTGTGACATGCAAATAAAATCACAAGGATTAGAAAAACCAGGAACTAGACTGGCGCTGTTTATAATTCCATTCCTTGCAGTTGCGCATTCATTTAATTCTTGAAGAGGAGAGGCAATACTATTTTGCATTTAAGATATATAAACATGTGTTGCTGCTGCGATATGTTAGAAATCACGTACAACTTGTGGAAAGCGGAAGAAAATTCCGAACAGAGAGCATTAAAGTGCAAAACGGAAAACACCGTAAGAAATGCAATAGGTCAGTTGGTAAAATTAAAATATTTTGGATCAAGGGTCACTTGATAAATATATTGCAAGCGATACTAACAATAAATACTTCCTTACATTTCGGTTATTTTTATTTCGTTCGGTTTATTGAACGTCAAATGAGGTCTAGTTAGGAAGGAAATTGAAAATAAACTCTCTTGAATTTTATTAATCTTTATTTCAGCATGCGTTGCTTGTTTCTCTATTTCAGCATCACACAGGTCCTAAGTAATCATCGCACCCAAAGGTTACACCCAAAGATTACATTTGTTGAAAAGTTACCGTCTGTGGAGAAGGGCACGCTCCATAGGAAAAACGTTTCACCTAAAGTCTATTTTTAGTCGCTTTACGCCACGGGTCAGGGGAGTTTTCGCACGGGATTTTAAGAGGCGACATGTTAAAAGATCAAACTACAAGCATTTGTTTTTTTTGAATGCGGTGGAAATACAGTTCTATCATGTGAAGCTGTAAGGCAAAACATTTTTTTTCAAATTTGGACGCATAAAAATAATAAATTACTTATGAGGACCGTTTCACTCTGTCCCAGCGCTAGATATGGATTTCATTTGTGTACATTACATGGCATTTCAGGGTGAGGTTACAAAGATAGATCGCTCACACAGCTAGTTGGAAGCACAGAAACACCTGGAGAATACCAGAAAGCAAGACTGTAGATTCCCATGGTGCAATCCATTCCCCAAAAACTCAGGTCCTAATGGTTAATTCTTCATTTTACCCTAACATAGCGTGTGGCGGTGAGTTCCTCCGATACAAATAGAGGCCCAGGATTTACTGCAGCAGAGCAACTTGCCCTTGCCCGTTTAATCTCCATGATATTTTGCACCACAAGTTGCTGGAAGTGCGAGATGGAAAGAGGGTGGCGCCCTGTACAGGGCATCTGGGATCTGAGTGAACAGGGCAAGAAACTGTATATCTCCTTAACCAATCAGATTGTAGGATTGTAAAATTAACAGCGCAAGGATTGAGAAGGAAGTGTAAATTAGAATGGGTGAATTCAGTGTCAAATCAGGTACAGAAAGAAAAATAAGAGAGGGAGAGAAAAAGAGACAAAGAAAATGTCAAAAAATTAATTTTAAATAAATCTCCAACAACAATTAAAACCTGAAGGAATGAGACTCCATACTTGTAATAGTTAATCTTCAATGCCAGAGAGGTTGATTGGCAGACTTGACTTCACTTTCTGTGGCCTGTTTACTTTGCATCTACTGCAACTTCACGGCGTTCAATGTATTTAATTGGTGAGGCAGACAGCGAGATGCCATTTTCATGAAGCTAACGGCAGAGTAGTGCACCTTGGACAGCAAGTTTTGGATTTCCACATTTAACCGCGCATTTGCCCTCACCTGAAGTTGCTGTATGATTTGCACGTAAATAATGGTGAGCGCCATTAACCTCACCATTATTTTGACAGCAAATTCTGGGCCAGCGTGTAAAGGTTTGCCACTGATTTTACATTAAATGTGGTGCAGTTACAGAAGCTTTTCTGTACCTGGTGATTTATTTAGTGGTAGGGACGAGAGAGAGAGAGGGAATGGAATATAGAAGGTTAAGGGGTGATTTGATTGAGGTTTTTAGGATTTTAAAAGGAATTGATAGGGTAGATAGAGAAACTTTTTCCGCTGGTGGGTGAGTCCAGGACAAGGAGACATAATCTTAAAATCAGAGCCAGGCTGTTCAGGGGAGAAGTTAGGAAACACTTCTTCATGCAAAGGGTGGTAGAAGTGTGGAACTCTCTTCTACAAAAAGCAGTAGATGCTAGCTCAATTCATAATTTTAAATCTGAGATTGATTGATTTGTGTTAGCCAAGAGTATTAAAAGATATGGAGCCAAGGCGGGTAAATGGAGCTAGGATACAGATCAGCCATGAACTCATTGAATGGAGTTAGGATACAGATACAGGATACAGATCAGCCATGATCTCATTGAATGACAGGACAGGCTCGAGGGGCTGAATGGCCTATTCCTGTTCTTATGTTCCTATGTAACGAATCCCTCCTCCAAATTTGTAAACTGAACTACACCACACACGGCCTGCAGGAAGTTTGGACATTCTCAGGTTGCAGTGGAATGACCTCATGTACTTTCTGTCATTCTGTAATCAGGCACTCAGTGGTGTGACTTTATAAAATAGGAATCTGAAATTTTCAACATTAAAAACCTTACAAGATTCTGGACAGTGGGGCTGCTCAAAGGATTTGATGTTCAAATAACTCGTACCTTGGTGTTAATGTTTGTATGGGATATTTCAGGCACAAAGTCTTGTTTGCCCATACTTTTTCTCCTGCGGGTTATTTTCAAAATTTGAAACGCATCTAAATGTTGTATGTGGATTTTTACTTTGATCACAGGCATTCCTGTGCAACACCACCCCCAAGTGGAGTTTTCAGCCAGAACAAGTGCAAAATGGAGCCATGTTTATATCGACTGCATTAGTTACTAAATAGAGCAGCATTTCATGTATTGTCCTATATATAATGTCCACTGCAAAAATATTATACAAACATAGCAAAAGCATGCCTGTTGTATTAAAAAACAGAAACAGAGACTATTCTGCTATTGCATATGTCGCCTAATACTATGTTGCTTGCATTGAATATTGAAGTGCAATTTGCTAAAATGTACAGATTACTTGTGAGTATGTGGAATCCTTAAAGGGCCTTCTAATCCAAAAGCTATACCCAGCCAACACCAGAGAAGGTCACCGCTACACTGATGTTCTGCACTACAGGGATATCTCAATCACCCAGAGGAGATATTGCAAAGTCTATTAGCTGTAGATGTTCAAATGTATTAGCAAGAACAAATAGTGTTAAGTAAAGGTTTAGATTTGTACAAAGATTCCTCTGCACTCCTATGGTAATTTTATCAAACTATACTGGAACCTCATGCCTTGGCAGCCCTCCCTCCTGTGATAGGACTAATAGAATTGCCCTCAAGAAGGCGGCTCACCACCACCTTCTCGAGGGCAATTAGGGATGGGCAATAAATGCTGGCCTCGCCAGCGACGCCCACATCCCATGAACGAATAAAAAAAAAATGCTGGTATGTTGGGTCAGAACTGCCCCTTTCCTAACTAAGCTGGTTTTAAAACTAATTAAAATAGATTAATATGTGATTGTTCAAATAGGCTGGGATGGCAGACACTAAAAAAACTGACACAGTTTCTAATATATCCTGTCTACATTTTGACCAGTCCTGGTGCCTTTGGTAAATATTTCTCCAAGGGTCATTCTGTCTCATTGGCAAGGGATTTTGGTGTCTATGTTTCCTTTTTTGAAAATCGAATTTTATAAAATGTTACATTACTCATTCTTCATTTGAGATTGGATTTAGATGACGAATTAAGATCCTGACTTCAATAAGTAGCTCAGAGACACCAAGTTGGAAGTGTGCAAAGAAAATCACCACTCAGCATTTTGGATAAGTTTAAGTCCCGCACACCTATCACTCCCAACCTTGCCAAGTTCCACTGGCTCCCTGTGTCCCAACAAGTTGATTTCAGGATCCTCATCTTTGTTTTCAAATCCCTCCACCTTATGTGAGTAACCTTTTCCAGCCCTGCATCTCAGACTGAGTGCGGGAGTTCGGTAAAGTGGGGGAAGGAGGTGCTGCTTTGTCTTGCTTTTCCTAACTTTTTCCGCAGAGCGGCGGTGGACCTGAGCAGCAGAAGACTGAGAGTGGGGATAGAAGCAGCAGCAGACCTGCAACAAGAGAAAACTACTGTGCAACGTCACAGGTGAGGCAAAAGAGTCCGAGAGCAGGAGGAGAGTATGAGAGGTGAACGCAGTGTAAATCTAAGGCAAGTCATGGCAGCACAGCTCTCGCACCTGTGATATGCTCCTCCTGTACTATGTGGGAAGTCATGGACAATACCAGTGTCCCTGGCGACCATGTGTGCAGGAAGTGTGTCCAGCTGCAGCTACTGGCTAATCGTATTTCGGAGCTGGAGCTGCGGGTGGATTCATTGTGGAGCATCCGCGATGCTGAGACTATTGTGCATAGCACGTTCAGTGAGGTGGTCACACCGCAGGTAAAGATTACGCAGGCAGAAAGGAAATAGGTAATCACCAGGCAGAGTAAAAGGACTAGGCAGGTAGAGCAGGAGTCCCCTGGGGCCATCTCCCTCTCAAACAGATATACCACTTTGGATACTGTTGAGGGAGATGGCTTATCAGGGGAAAGCAGGAAGAGCCAAGCTCGGGGCAATAAGAGTGGCAGGGCTATAGTGGTAGGAGACATCAATTCAAAGGGGAACAGATAGGCGTTTCTGCGGCCACAAACGTGACTCCAGGATGGTATGTTGCCTCCCTGCTGCTCGGATCAAGGATGTCATGGAGCGGCTGCAGGGCATTCTGGAGGGGAGGGTGAACAGCCAGTCGTCGTGGTCCATATTGGTACCAACGACATAGGTTAAAAAAAAGGGATGAGGTCCTGCAAGGTGAATTTAAGGAGTTAGGAGATAAATTAAAAAGCAGAACCTCAAAGTTAGTGATCTCAGGATTACTACCAGTGCCACGTGCTAGTGAGTATAGGAACAGGAGAATAGACCAGATGAATGCGTAGCTACAGGTATGGTGTAGGAGGGAGGAATTTAGATTCCTGGGACATTGGGACCGGTTCTGGGGAAGGTGGTACCTGTACAAGCGGGACGGGTTACACCCGAGCAGGACCGGGACCAATGTCCTCGCGGGGGTGTTTACTAGTGCTGTTGGGGAAGGTTTAAATTAGAATGGCGGGGGGATGGGAACCTGAGCAGGGAGACAGAGGAGGGGGAAACAAGGAGAGAAACAAAAGACAGAAAAGGCTAGAAGCAATAGTGGAAGGCAGAGAAAACAAGGGCAAAAAACAAATAAGGCCATAGTGCAAAATAATACTAAGATGACTAGCAATGTTAAAAAGACAAGTCTAAAAGCATTGAGTCTTAATGCGCGGAGCATTCGCAATAAGCTAGATGAATTAACAGCGCAGATAGATATTAACGGTTATGATATAGTTGCGATTACGGAGACATGGCTGCAGAGTGACCAAGGATGGGAACTGAACAGCCAGGGGTATTCAATATTTAGGAAGGACAGGCAAAAAGGGAAAGGAGGTGGGGAGGCACTGTTAGTAAAGGAGAAAATCAATGCAATAGTAAGGAAGGATATTGGCTCGGATAATCACGATGTGGAATCTGTATGGGTGGAGATAAGAAACACCAAGGGGCAGAAAACGTTGGCGGGGGTTGTCTATAGGCCCCCAAACAGTAGTGGAGATGTAGGGGAGGGCATTAAACAGGAAATTAGAGACGCATGCAAGAAGGGTACAACTATAATCATGGGAGACTTTAATCTACATATAGATTGGTCAAACCAAATTAGCAATAATACTGTGGGGGAGGAACTCCTGGAGTGTGTACATGATGGATTTCTAGACAAATATGTTGAGGAACCAACTCGAGAACAGGCGATCCTAGACTGGGTATTGTGCAATGAGAAAGGATTAATTAACAATCTTATTGTGCGGCGTCCCTTAGGGAAGAGCGACCATAACATGATAGAATTCCTCATTAAGATGGAGAGTGAAGTCGTTGAATCCGAAACTAGGGTCCTGAATCTAAATAAAGGAAATTACAGAAGTATGAGGTGTGAGTTGGCTATGATAGATTGGGGAACTTTACTAAAAGGGATGACGGTGGATAGGCAATGGCTAATATTTAAAAACATATGCAGGAATTACAACAATTATTCATTCCTGTCTGGCGCAAAAATAAAACAGGAAAGGTGGCTCAACCATGGCTTACAAAAGAAATTAGGGATAGTATTAGATCCAAAGAGGAGACATATAAAATTGCCAGAAAAAAAGAGGAAAGCCTGAGGATTGGGAGCAGTTTAGAATTCAGCAAAGGAGGACAAAGAGATTGATTAAGAGGGGAAAAATAGAGTATGAGAGTAAACTAGAAGGGAAAATAAAAACTGACTGTAAAAGCTTCTATAAATATGTCAAGAGAAAAAGAATTATGAAGACAAATATAGGTCCCTTACAGACAGAAATGGGGGAAATTATAATGGGGAACAAAGAAATGGCAGAACAATTAAACACATACTTTGGTTCTGTCTTCACAAAGGAGGACACAAATACCCTGCCAGAAATGTTAGGGAACCAAGGGTCTAGTGAGAGGGAGGAACTGAAGGAAATCAGAATTAGTAAAAAAAATAGTGCTAGGGAAATTAATGGGGCTAAAGGCTGACAAATCCCAGAGTACTAAAGGAAGTGGCCCTGGAAATAATGGATGCATTGGTGGTCATCTTCCTAAATTCTATAGACTCTGGAACAGTTCCAACAGATTGAAGGGTGGCAAATGTAACCACACTATTTAAAAAAGGAGGGAGAGAAAAAACAGAGAATTACAGACCAGTTAGCCTAACATCAGTAGTGGGAAAAATGCTAGAGTCTATTATAAAGGATGTGATAACAGAACACTTAGAAGGCATTAATGGGTTTGGACAAAGTCAGCATGGGTTTATGAAAGGGAAATCATGCTTAACAAATCTACTGAAGTTTTTTGAGGAGGTAACTATTAGAATAGATAGGGGAGAACCAGTGGATGTGGTGTACTTGGATTTTCAGAAGGCTTTTGATAAGGTCCCACGCAAGAGGTTAGTGTTTTTTTTAAATTCGTTCATGGAATGTGGGCATCGCTGGCGAGGCCGGCATTTATTGCCCATCCCTAATTGCCCTTGAGAAGGTGGTGGTGAGCTGCCTTCTTGAACCGCTGCAGTTCGTGTGGTGAAGGTTCTCCCACAGTGCTGTTAGGAAGGAAGTTCCAGGATTTTGACCCATCCAAAATGAAGGAACGGCAAAATATTTCCAAGTCGGGATGGTGTGTGACTTGGAGGGGAATGTGCAGGTGGTGTTGTTCCCATGTGCCTGCTGCTCTTGTCCTTCTAGAAGGTAGAGGTCGTGGGTTTGGGAGGTGCTGTTGAAGAAGCCTTGGCAAGTTGCCGCAGTGCATCCTGTGGATGGTACACACTGCAGCCACTGTGCGCCGGTGGTGAAGGGATTGAATGTTTAGGGTGGTGGATGGGGTGCAAATCAAGCGGGCTGCTTTGTCCTGGATGGTGTTGAGCTTCTTGAGTGTTGTTGGAGCTGCAATCATCCAGGCAAGTGGAGAGTATTCCATCACACTCCTGAGTTGGACCTTGTAGATGGTGGCAAGGCTTTGGGGAGTCAGGAGGTGAGTCACTCGCCGCAGAATACCCAGCCTCTGACCTGCTCTTGTAGCCACAGTATTTATATGGCTGGTCCAGTTAAGTTTCTGGTCAATGGTGACCCCCAGGATGTTGATGGTGGGGGATTCGGTGATGGTAATGCCGTTGAATGTCAAGGGGAGGTGGTTAGACTCTCTCTTGTTGGAGATGGTCATTGCCTGGCACTTGTCTGGCACGAATGTTACTTGCCACTTATCAGCCCAAGCCTGAATGTTGTCCAGGTCTTGCTGCATGCAGGCTTGGACTAGTGTGTAAAATTAAAGCACATGGGATTGGGGGGAATATACTGGCATGGATTGAGAATTGGTTGATAGACAGGAAACAGACAGTTGGAATAAATGGGTCTTTTTCCAGGTGGCAGGCAG
Source organism: Heptranchias perlo (assembly GCF_035084215.1). Taxonomy (NCBI): domain Eukaryota; kingdom Metazoa; phylum Chordata; class Chondrichthyes; order Hexanchiformes; family Hexanchidae; genus Heptranchias; species Heptranchias perlo. The sequence continues at coordinate 82,918,328 of NC_090326.1, forward strand.
TGACTAGTGGGGTACCACAGGGATCAATGCTTGGGACCCAGCTATTCACAATATATATCGATGATTTGGATGAGGGAACTGAATGTAACATTTCCAAGTTTGCAGACGACACAAAGCTGGGGTGGAATGTGAGCCGTGAGGAGGATGCAAGGAGGCTCCAATGTGATTTAGACAAGTTGGGTGAGTGGGCAAGAACATGGCAGATGCAGTATAACGTGGATAAATGTGAGGTATCCACTTTGGCTGTAAAAACAGAAAGACAGTTTATTATCCGAATGGTGATAGATTGGGAAAAGGGGAGGTGCAACAAGACCTGGGTGTCCTTGTACACCAGTCGCTGAAAGCGAGCATTCAGGTGCAGCAAGCAGTTAGGAAGGCAAATGGTATGTTGGCGTTCATTGCCAAGAGGATTTGAGTACAGGAACAGGGATGTCTTACTGCAGTTGTACAGGGCCTTGCTGAGACCACAACTGGTGTATTGTGTGCAGTTTTGGTCTCCTTATTTGAGAAAGGATGTCCTTGCCATGGAGGGAGTGCAACGAAGGTTTACCAGACTGATTCCTGGGATGGCAGGACTGACATATGAAGAGAGATTGGGTCGACTAGGCCTATATTCCCTAGAGTTTAGAAGAATGGGAGGTGATCTCATCGAAACATATAAAATTCTAACAGGACTAGACAGACTAGATTCAGGGAGGATGTTCCCGATGGCTGGGGAGTCCAGAACCAGGGGTCACAGTCACAGGATACGGGGTATGCCATTTAGAACCGAGATGAGGAGAAATTTCTTCACTCAGAGGGTGGTGAACCTGTGGAATTCTCTACCACAGAAGGCAGTGGAGGCCAAGTCATTAGATGTATTCAAGAAGGAGACAGATATATTTCTTAATGCTAAAGGGATCAAGGGATATGGGGAAAAAGCAGGAACAGGGTACTGAGTTAGACGATCAGCCACGATCATTTTGAATGGCGGAGCAGGCCCACAGGGCCGAATGGCCTACTCTTGCTCTTATTTTCTATGATTCTATGAATCTCCCCACACAAATTCCATCCATTTTCAGCTTGGCTCAGAGACCTTACATGAGAAGCATTATATAAATACAAGTTGTCATTAGAATAACAAAAATATTTTCACTGTCTGCATCATTCTAAGATATTTTACAATAAAGCCCTGGACATATGTTTTCCATCACGTTTGCATCCACTGCCCATTGTTCTACAAATCCCAGAAGCACCTTCCTTCTGGGCTCTCCAGTGCTGGAAGGTTGGACACTGATCATTATTCCATATAATGGGGAGACAAGTATTCCTGACAAATGTATGAGCTCTGTCTTGATTGCAGAGCTTTGCAATTTCTAGTATGTAAAGTTTGCTTTGAGTTTTATGAATAGATAATGCACGCATGGCCTATTTGCTTGGTTCCCCTATCTAGGGGTTCGGAACTGAAGTTTTAATAACTTATTAATTCTGGGGTTACATTCTGTACCAAGTGCCCCAGAGTAGTTTGTGTTGTACAATGTGTTTTGAGCTATGGTATTTTGTGATGTATATTGTTCTTAGATATTCCGTGTTAGTTTGATGTGTGTGTGTAAACTAAGCATTTCAGCATAGCTCAAACCGAAAAATCATTCAGGCAATAGAAACATATTATTAATATTCTAAATATATATATTGTGCTCAATGGTGCCTTTTATTGTAAATTTCCTTCTCATCTGCCTTTGGTTAATTCAGAAGAATGTTCAGTCATGTCTAATCCATAACCATTGTCACAAGAGAAATTAAAGTAGGAGTACAATGACATTCATTTAAATAACGCACACAATAAACAGAAAACAGAAAAAGAGAATACAACCATCTCACGAATGAGAAATAATGCACTTCAATATGCGTTGAAAGGCAGAAGAAGTCAAATTTATAAAATGATTAGTTGATCTCCCATGATGTTGCTCACAGGTGGTCTGATATCTGGATTGTGGACATGATATTTAGCTTCTAAGTCAGGGAATGGCACACAATGTGAGGTGTGGAGTTGGGAGCAGCAGGGGGGTTTGGGTGGTGAGGAGGGGCAAGTAATGGAGCGCAGTGAGGGTGGGAGTGGGGAGCAGAGACCAATCAACTGGAAGGAAAGGGTCATAGGGCAGAACCCAGCATGGTGGAGAACTGGAGAGTGGAGCACCGCAGGAGCAATGGGAGCACAAATTTTTAAAATTAAAACTATTATCTACACCCTGAAGAAAATGGGGACTTACCTGTTGACCAGCGGTGATGGCACCTGTTCGATGAATTTTTCTCCTTGGATCTGATTTGTACATGGGACAGGAAATTTTGTTTGTCACAGCAAAAATTAATATAGGTTTTTTGCAATGGTCTGCAATACTGGCTTGTCAGAGAGTAAACTACAACTTCCCATTTGTCAACCTCACCCTCGACATTCAGTATTGTATTGTACTGAGGAGAGAAAGAGAGGGAGCGAGACAGCCTTCCGGGAGTTGTAATCTACCAGAAATGTGACAGATGGGAAATGCATGCCAGATGTTTGATTTTTATAATATTACACTAGATCTTCCCTTGCATTGCTCACAGTGAGTCAGAGCATATGCTGTTTTATTACAATAGGGATGCTATGTCATATAAATGAAAGTATGCTCACCGATGCTCAGTTTGGGTTCCGCCAGGACCACTTGGCTCCAGACCCATTACAGCCTTGGTCCAAACATGGACAAAAGAGCTGAATTCCAGAGGTGAGGTGAAAGTGACTGCTCTTGACATCAAGGCAGCATTTGTCAGAGTGTGGCACCAAACAGCCCTCGTAAAATTGAAGTCAATGTGAATCAGGTGGAAAACTCTCCAGTGGATGCAGTCATACCTAGCACAAAGGAAGATGGTAGTGTTTGTTGGAGGCCAATCATCACAGCCCCAGGACATTGCTGCAGGAGTTCCTCAGGGCAGTGTCCTAGGCCCAACCATCTTCAACTGCTTCATCAATGACCTTCCCTCCATCATAAGGTCAGAAATGGGGATACTCGCTGATGATTGCACAGTGTTCAGTTCCATTCGCAACCCCTCAGATCATGAAGCAGTCCGTGCCCGCATGCAACAAGACCTGGACAACATCCAGGCTTGGGCTGATAAGTGGCAAGTAATATTAGTGTCAGACAAGTGCCAGGCAATGACCATCTCCAACAAGAGAGAATCTAACCACCTCCCCTTGACATTCAATAGCATTACCATCGCCGAATCCCCCACCATCAACATCCTGGGGGTCACCATTGACCAGAAACCTAACGGGACCAGCCACATAAATACTGTGGCTACAAGAGCAGTTCAGAGGTTGGTTATTCTGCGGCGAGTGACTCACCTCCTGACTCCCCAAAGCCTTTCCACCATCTACAAGGCACAAGTCAGGAGTGTGATGGAATACTCTCCACTTGCCTGGATGAGTGCAGCTCAAACAACAGTCAAGAAGCTCAACACCATCCAGGACAAAGCAGCCCGCTTGATTGGCACCCCATCCACCACCCTAAAGATTCGATCCCTTCACCACCGGCGCACAGTGGCTGCAGTGTGTACCATCCACAGGATGCACTGCAGCAACTCGCCAAGGCTTCTTTACAGCACCTCCCAAACCCACGACCTCTACCATCTAGAAGGACAAGAGCAGCAGGCACATGGGAACACCACTACCTTCAAGTTCCCCTCCAAGTCACACACCAACCCGACTTGGAAATATATCGCCGTTCCTTCATCATCACTGGGTCAAAATCCTGGAACTCCCTTCCTAAAAGCACTGTGGGAGACCCTTCACCACACGGACTGCAGCGGTTCAAGGTGCCTCACCACCACCTTCTCAAGGACAATTAGGGATGGGCAATAAATGCTGGCCTTGCCAGCGACGCCCACATCCCATGAATGAATAAAAAAAACGATACAGAATAAGTCAAATTCTGTTTTTATTACCATATTATAGGAGTTGGGCATCAAATACCACAATCCTGTCCTTTTTTTTTCCAAATGAAAACCTTAAATGAGTGGCCTTTTTTTAATGTTTTCTTTACCTACGTATTTAATTTTCACCCCATCTTTTTAAAATCACAGAAGAGACAAGATGGTAGGCCACGTGTAGCAGATTGAAGGCAGTAATGTGGGCTTTAGCAGTAGTGGGCAGGGATTGTTATGAGATTTAGCAGCAGTTATGAGGATTGTTGGGCCTTGGGGAGTGGTTATGAGATATAACATAACTGTGGAGGGAGACCTTGGGTTTGGTATTGGTGTTTGTCAGTACTGGAGAAAGGGTCCAGGAGGTGGCAGCACTTAAAGGGCTGATGGGGTGACAGGATTAAATAGCATTGGGGAGGACATCTCATGACCTTGGAGGGGAGGTTATGGTCTGAGAGGATTGAGGATTGAGGGGGTCACGGTTTTTGCAGCATTGAGTGGGGAATCGTGCAGGAGAATGTGACCTGACCAACTCCTGACCTGCAGCCGCCAGTTCCTGGTCATCGGGCATCCCCTACTAGTTCTTGGTCCATCAGCCCAGGTCCCACCTGAACCTTTTTTAAGCAGCAAATCCACTGCTACAGTATTTGCCAACCATATACATGTCAGCAAACATAAAGGAATAACTTGCATTTGTAAAGCTCCGTTCTCAGCCTTAGGGTGTCCCAAAGCACTTCACAGCCAATGACTACACTATCTTTGAAATGTAGTCACTGTTGTAATATAGGGAAACATGGCAGCTTATTTTCACACAGCAAGGTCCCACAAACGGCAATGGGAGAAATGACCAGATTATCTGTTCTAGTGATGTTGGTTGAAGGATAAATATTGTCCAGGACATCAGGAGAACTCCCCTGCTCTTCTTTGAATAATGTCATGGGATCTTTTACGTTCACGAGAAGGCAGGCAGGGTTCAGCTTAACATCTCATCCAAAGGACAGCACCTCCAACAGTGCAGCACTCCCTCAGTACTCACTGAAGTGTCTGCCTGGATTATGTGCTCAAGTCCTCGAGTGGGGCTTGAACCCATGACCTTCTGACTCAGAAGTGAGTGTGCTACCACTGAGCCAAGGTTGGCACCTTAAATATAACACTTAAAGTGCTTTTTATGCTTAAAATTGGCTTAAGGCTGCAATCTGTGCTGATGCCGAAGCATCTCAGTGGGGGGCTTTCAAACCGGAGAACAAACCAAGGGCAGACTGTTTGGGGGCTGATGGCCATAAATGGTTCAAGTGACATGATGGTTAAGTATGGACAGGGAGTGGGTCATGACAGGACATACTTTCTCTCTCTCTCTCTCTTATACTTTGTCTCTTTCACTATAAGGGTTCATTCAACTGTAATGTAGAAAAACTCTTAACTATGCTTGAGGCCAAAACAAATAGGGGAGAGGCTTTCCATTGAGAAACATAAATAAATTGTCCCAAAATTCTAAATAACTGATTGCACTGAATTTGCGCTGAGAAGTGGGACTTGTGCCCAACAATGCTTGAAGGGTTTTGCTAACGCACAGAGTGAGGGAGCACGGAGTAGCAGCTATCAAGAGAGTGTGGTTTCGACAGAGTCTATAATTGGGAATTTGGTGAGTGAGGGGATTCGGTGCAGTTAGGGGTGAGGTGCGTTTGTTCAGACAGCAGAGCGGAGTGTAGAGAGAGCGGGTCACAGCAACAACAAAACAAAACTGCAGTATGACGGTACAGGTTGGTGGTTGGTGGTGAGCATCTCTTCTGTTTTCTTCTTTCTTAGGACTGTGGGCTAAGTAACTCATAGCATAAAACTAAATTTAAAAAAAACTAAACTTAATTTAGTTATAGCAAGTAGTGTTTTTTAGTGAATCAAGGTCCCTAGTGTAGTTAACATTCTTTAAATTAAGAGTAATTTAAAGGAGTAAAACTCCTTCAAGGGAGTAACTAACGAGCTTAATCTAAGGCAAGTCATGGCAGCAGAGCTCGCACCAGTGATATGCTCCTCCTGCAAGGCTGAGCGCACTGGATACAGCAAAGGCTATGGGCCCCGACAACATCCCGGCTGTAGTACTGAAGCCTTGTGCTCCAGAAGTAGCTGCGCCTCTAGCCAAGCTGTTCCAGTACAGCTACAACACTGGCATCTACCCGACAATGTGGAAAATTGCCCAGGTATGTCCTATCCACAAAAACCAGGACAAATCCAATCCGGCCAATTACCGCCCCATCAGTCTACTCTCAATCATCAGCAAAGTGATGGAAGGTATCGTCGACAGTGCTATCAAGCGGCACTTACTCACCAATAACCTGCTCACCGATGCTCAGTTTGGGTTCCGCCAGGACCACTCGGCTCCAGACCTCATTACAGCCTTGGTCCAAACATGGCCAAAAGAGCTGAATTCCAGAGGTGAGGTGAGAGTGACTGCCCTTGACATCAAGGCAGCATTTGACCGAGTGTGGCACCAAGGAGCCATAGTAAAATTGAAGTCAATGGGAATCAGGGAAAACTCTCCAGTGGCTGGAGTCAGACCTAGCACAAAGGAAGATGGTAGTGGTTGTTGGAGGCAAATCAACTCAGCCCCAGGACATTGCTGCAGGAGTTCCTCAGGGCAATGTCCTAGGCGCAACCATCTTCAGCTGCTTCATCAATGACCTTCCCTCCATCATAAGGTCAGAAATGGGGATGTTCGCTGATGATTGCACAGTGTTCAGTTCCATTCACAACCCCTCAAATAATGAAGAAGTCCGAGCCCACATGCAGCAAGACCTGGACAACATTCAGGCTTGGGCTGATAAGTGGCAAGTAACATTCGCACCAGACAAATGCCAGGCAATGACCATCTCCAACAAGATAGAGTCTAACCACCTCCCCTTGACATTCAACGGCATTACCATCACCGAATCCCCCACCATCAACATCCTGGGGGGTCACCATTGACCAGAAACTTAACTGGACCAGCCATATAAATACTGTGGCTACAAGAGCAGGTCAGAGGCTGGGTATTCTGTGGCAAGTGACTCACCCCCTGACTCCTTTCCACCGTCTACAAGGCAGAAGTCAGGAGTGTGATGGAATACTCTCCACTTGCCTGGATGAGTGCAGCTCCAACAACACTCAAGAAGCTCAACACCATCCAGGACAAAGCAGCCCACTTGATTGGCAACCCATCCACCACCCTAAACATTCACTCCCTTCACCACCAGCATACAGTGGCTGCAGTGTGTACCATCCACAGGATGCACTGCAGCAACTCGCCAAGGCTTCTTTGACAGCACCTCCCAAACCCGCAACCTCTACCACCTAGAAGGACAAGAGCAGCAGGCACATGGGAACAACACCACCTGCACATTCCCCTCCAAGTCACACACCATCCCGACTTGGAAATATACCGTCGTTCCTTCATCGTCGCTGGGTCAAAATCCTGGAAACTCCCTGCCTAACAGCACTACACGGACTGCAGCGGTTCAAGAAGGCGGCTCACCACCACCTTCTCAAGGGCAATTAGGGATGGGCAATAAGTGCCGGCCTCGCCAGCGACGCCCACATCCCATGAACGAATAAAAAAAAAGACATGAACACTACCGGTGTCCCTGGCGACTATGTGTGCAGGAAGTGTGACTAGCTGCAGCGACTGGTTAACCGCATTTCGGAGCTGGAGCTGCGGGTGGATTCACTGTGGAGCATCCGCAATGTTGAGATTATCGTGGATAGCACGTTCAGTGAGGTGGTCACACCGCAGGTAAAGATTATGCAGGCAGAGTAAAAGGACTAGGCAGGTAGAGCAGGAGTCCCCTGGGACCATCTCCCTCTCAAACAGATATTCTGCTTTGGATATTGTGGGGGAGATGCCTTATCAGGGGAATGCAGCAAGAGCCAAGACCATGGCACCACGAGTGACTCAGCTGCACAGGAGGGGAGGAAAAAGAATGTGAGAGTAATAGTGATAGGGGATTCCATCATAAGGGGAACAGATAGGCGTTTCTGTGGCCGTAGACGTGATTCCAGGATGGCATGTTGCCTCCCTGGTGCTAGGGTCAAGGATGTCACGGAACGGCTGCAGGACATTCTGAAGGGGGAGGGTGAACAGCCAGAGGTTGTGGTCCATATCGGTACCAAGACATCGGTAAAAAAAAAGGGATGAGGTCCTGCAAACAGAATACAGGGAGTTAGGAAATAAATTAAAAAGCAGGACCTCTAAGGTCGTAATCTCAGGATTACTCCCAGTGCCACGTGCTAGCGAGAGCAGAAATAGGAGAATAGACCAGATGAATACGTGGCTTGAGAGATGGTGTAGGAGGGAGGTGTTTAAATTCCTGAGGCATTGGGACCGATTCTGGGAAAGGCGGGACCTATACAAGCTGGACGGGTTGCACCCAAGCAGAACCGGGACCAATATCCTCGCGGGGGCATTTGCTAGTTCTGTTGGGGATGGTGTAAACTAGTATGGCAGGGGGATGGGAACCAAAGGGCAAGGAAAGATAGGACAAATTCAGACCAGGAAACGGGAAGTAGAAAAGCAAGCTGTGACGTAGTTAGCGACTCAAAGGCAAAAGAAGCAAAGGTAAAATAGTGTTCAGCACAGGAATTTGATGGGGTTAAAGGGTATTACAAACAAAGCAGATGAGCTAAGGGCACAGATAGACACATGGCAGCATGATATCATTGCTATAATAGAAACCTGGCTTAAAGAGGGGGATAATTGGCAGCTCAATATCCCTGGATAGAGTTTTCAGGCAGGATAGAGTGGGTGATAAAAAAAGGAAGGGGGGTAGCATTATTGGTTAAAGAATCAATTACAGTTGTGAGAAGGGATAATATGATAAATGGATCATCAATCGAAGCCATATGGGTTGAGCTAAGAAATAAAAAAGGGACAGTCACACTACTAGAAGTGTACTATAGACCCCCGAATAGCGAAAGGGAGATGGAAGAACAAATATGTCGGCAAATTTCTGAGTGCAAAAATAAGATGGCAATAATAGTAGGGGACTTCAACTACCCTAACATCAACTGGGATTCAAACAGTGTGAGGGGCACAGAGGGCGCAAAATTCTTGATCAGTGTCCAGGAGAACTTTTTTAGCCAGCACGTGACAAGCCCAACAAGAGGGGATGCAATTCTAGATTTAGTCCTGGGAAATGAAGATGGGCAAGAGGGTGAAGGGACAGTGGGTGACCGTATTAGGGATAGTGACCACAATTCAGTTAGTTTTAGCATTATTATGGAAAAGGAAAAAGTTAAATCAGGAGTAAATGTTTTAAATTGGGGGAAGGCAAATTTTACAGAACTAAGGTGATTGGCAGAAGTGGACTGGACACAACTACTTGAGGAGAAATCAGTGGCAAGCCAGTGGGAAGCACTAAAAAGTGAAATTCTACAGGTACAATGCAGACATGTCCCCTCAAAGAAAAAGGGTGGCACTGCCAAATTTAGAGCCCCCTGGTTGTCTAGAAGTATACGGTTGTAAACAATTTTACAACACCAAGTTATAGTCCAGCAATTTTATTTTAAATTCACAAGCTTTCGGAGATTTTCTCCTTCCTCAGGCAAATGTTTCAAGATCTCCTTGAAGCCTACGCATTTATACATATTGAACAATAATACATGGTGTTTACAGACTGCCCCTGCAACTGCCCGTTGCCAAGGCAATCACCGTGTTCAGACAGAGAGGTGTTACCTGCAGAACCTCCGAATACACATTCAACAAAAAAACAAACAGGGAAAAAAAAACAGAGAAAAAAAAACACAGAGAGAGGCAGGAACATCCGGAAGGCAGAGAGAGCCAGCAAATGACCCATTATATTAAAAACAGATAACATTTGTTCGCTGGTGGGGTAACGTGTAGCGTGACATGAACCCAAGATCCCGGTTGAGGCCGTCCTCATGGGTGCGGAACTTGGCTATCAATTTCTGCTCGACGATTTTGCGTTGTCGTGTGTCTCGAAGGCCGCCTTGGAGTACGCTTACCCGAAGGTCGGTGGATGAATGTCCATGACTGCTGAAGTGTTCCCCGACTGGGAGGGAACCCTCCTGTTTGGCGATTGTTGCGCGGTGTCCGTTCATCCGTTGTCGCAGCGTCTGCATGGTCTCGCCAATGTACCATGCTCTGGGGCATCCTTTCCTGCAACGTATGAGGTAGACAACGTTGGCTGAGTCACAGGAGTATGAACCATGCACCTGGTGGGTGGTGTCATCTCGTGTGATGGTGGTATCTGTGTCGATGATCTGGCATGTCTTGCAGAGGTTACCGTGGCAGGGTTGTGTGGCGTCGTGGACGCTGTTCTCTTGAAAGCTAGGTAGTTTGCTGCGAACGATGGTCTGTTTGAGGTTGGGTGGCTGTTTAAAGGCGAGTAGTGGAGGTGTGGGGATGGCCATAGCGAGGTGTTTGTCCTCATTGATGACATGTTGAAGGCTGCGGAGAACATGGCGTAGTTTCTCCGCTCCGGGGAAGTACTGGACGACAAAGGGTACTCTGTTGGTTGCGTCCCGTGTTAGTCTCCTGAGGAGGTCTATGCGATTTTTTGCTGTGGCCCGTCGGAACTGTCGATCGATGAGTCGAGCGTCATATCCCGTTCTTACTAGGGCGTCTTTCAGCGTCTGTAGGTGTCCATCGCGTTCCTCCTCGTCTGAGCAGACCCTGTGTATTCGCAGGGCCTGTCCATAGGGGATGGCCTCTTTGACGTGGTTAGGGTGGAAGCTGGAAAAGTGGAGCATCGTGAGGTTGTCCGTGGGCTTGCGGTAGAGTGAGGTGCTGAGGTGCCCGTCTTTGATGGAGATTCGTGTGTCCAAGAAAGAAACTGATTCTGAGGAGTAGTCCATGGTGAGCTTGATGGTGGGATGGAACTTGTTGATGTTATCGTGTAGTCTCTTTAGTGATTCCTTGCCGTGGGTCCATAGAAAGAAAATGTCGTCGATGTATCTGGTGTATAGTGTTGGTTGGAGGTCTTGTGCAGTGAAGAAGTCCTGCTCGAACTTGTGCATGAAAATGTTGGCGTATTGGGGTGCGAATTTGGTCCCCATGGCTGTTCCGTGTGTTTGGGTAAAGAACTGGTTATTGAAGGTGAAGACATTGTGATCCAGGATGAAGCGGATGAGTTGTAGGATGGCTTCCGGAGATTGGCTGTTGTTGGTGTTGAGTATTGATGCTGTCGCAGCGATGCCGTCATCGTGGGGGATACTGGTGTATAGTGCCGAGACGTCCATCGTGGTGAGAAGTGTTCCTGGTTCAACTGGTCCGTGGGTACTGAGTTTTTGTAGGAAGTCTGTAGTGTCACGACAGAAGCTGGGGGTTCCCTGTACGATGGGTTTCAGGATGCCCTCGATGTATCCAGAGAGGTTCTCACACAGGGTTCCGTTGCCTGATACGATGGGACGTCCGGGTGTGTTGGCTTTTCAACACCAACAACAGCCAATCTCCGGAAGCCATCCTACAACTCATCCGCTTCATCCTGGATCACAATGTCTTCACCTTCAATAACCAGTTCTTTACCCAAACACACGGAACAGCCATGGGGACCAAATTCGCACCCCAATACGCCAACATTTTCATGCACAAGTTCGAGCAGGACTTCTTCACTGCACAAGACCTCCAACCAACACTATACACCAGATACATCGACGACATTTTCTTTCTATGGACCCACGGCAAGGAATCACTAAAGAGACTACACGATAACATCAACAAGTTCCATCCCACCATCAAGCTCACCATGGACTACTCCTCAGAATCAGTTTCTTTCTTGGACACACGAATCTCCATCAAAGACGGGCACCTCAGCACCTCACTCTACCGCAAGCCCACGGACAACCTCACGATGCTCCACTTTTCCAGCTTCCACCCTAACCACGTCAAAGAGGCCATCCCCTATGGACAGGCCCTGCGAATACACAGGGTCTGCTCAGACGAGGAGGAACGCGATGGACACCTACAGACGCTGAAAGACGCCCTAGTAAGAACGGGATATGACGCTCGACTCATCGATTGACAGTTCCGACGGGCCACAGCAAAAAATCGCATAGACCTCCTCAGGAGACTAACACGGGACGCAACCAACAGAGTACCCTTTGTCGTCCAGTACTTCCCCGGAGCGGAGAAACTACGCCATGTTCTCCGCAGCCTTCAACATGTCATCAATGAGGACAAACACCTCGCTATGGCCATCCCCACACCTCCACTACTCGCCTTTAAACAGCCACCCAACCTCAAACAGACCATCGTTCGCAGCAAACTACCTAGCTTTCAAGAGAACAGCGTCCACGACGCCACACAACCCTGCCACGGTAACCTCTGCAAGACATGCCAGATCATCGACACAGATACCACCATCACACGAGATGACACCACCCACCAGGTGCATGGTTCATACTCCTGTGACTCGGCCAACGTTGTCTACCTCATACGTTGCAGGAAAGGATGCCCCAGAGCATGGTACATTGGCGAGACCATGCAGACGCTGCGACAACGGATGAACGGACACCGCGCAACAATCGCCAAACAGGAGGGTTCCCTCCCAGTCGGGGAACACTTCAGCAGTCATGGACATTCATCCACCGACCTTCGGGTAAGCGTACTCCAAGGCGGCCTTCGAGACACACGACAACGCAAAATCGTCGAGCAGAAATTGATAGCCAAGTTCCGCACCCATGAGGACGGCCTCAACCGGGATCTTGGGTTCATGTCACGCTACACGTTACCCCACCAGCGAACAAATGTTATCTGTTTTTAATATAATGGGTCATTTGCTGGCTCTCTCTGCCTTCCGGATGTTTCTGCCTCTCTCTGTGTTTTTTTTTCTCTGTTTTTTTTTCCCTGTTTGTTTTTTTGTTGAATGTGTATTCGGAGGTTCTGCAGGTAACACCTCTCTGTCTGAACACGGTGATTGCCTTGGCAACGGGCAGTTGCAGGGGCAGTCTGTAAACACCATGTATTATTGTTCAATATGTATAAATGCGTAGGCTTCAAGGAGATCTTGAAACATTTGCCTGAGGAAGGAGAAAATCTCCGAAAGCTTGTGAATTTAAAATAAAATTGCTGGACTATAACTTGGTGTTGTAAAATTGTTTACAATTGTCAACCCCAGTCCATCACCGGCATCTCCACATTAGAAGTATACGGGGCAAGATAAAGCAGAAAAAGAAAGCTTAAGACTGTCACAGAAAACTAAATACTGCAGAAAGCCTAGAGGAGAATAGAAAGTACAGGGATGACGTAAAAAAGGAAATAAGGAAAGCAAAGAGAGGGCATGAAAAAATATTAGCTAGTAAGATTAAAGAAAACCCATAGATGTTTTATCAGTACATTAAGAACAAGAGGATAGCTAAGGAAAAGGTGAAATCAGGGATGATAAGGGTAACTTGTGTGTAGAAGCAGAGGATGTGGGTTGGGTTTTAAATGAATATTTTGTCTCCGTATTCACAAAGGAAAGGGATGATCCGGACGTAGTAGTTAAAGAGGAGAGGTGTGAAATATTGGATAAGGTAAACATAACGAGAGAGGAAGTACTAGAGGGACTGGAATCCTTGAAAGTTGATAAGTCACCAGGGCCGGATGGATTGTTTCCCAGGCTATTGAAGGAAGCCAGGGAGGAAATAGCGGATGCTCAGAGGATCATTTTCCAACCCTCACTAGATACAGGGGAGGTACCGGAGGACTGGAAGAATGCAGACATAGTACCATTGTTTAAAAAGGGTACGAGGGAAAGGCTGAACAATTATAGGCCGGTCAGTCTTACCTCGGTGGTGGGCAAACTATTAGAATCAATACTGAGATAGGATAAACTGTCACTATCACTTGGAAAGGCATGGTTTGATCAGGGATAGTCAGCATGGATTTGTTCAGTGAAGGTCATGCCTTACAAATCTGATTGAATTCTTTGAGGAAGTGACAAGGAGGATTGATGAGGGTAGTGCAGTGGATATTGTCTACATGGATTTTAGTATGGCATTTGACAAGGTCCCACATGGCAGACTGGTCAGAAAGGTAAAAGCCCATGGGATACAGGGAAATGTGATGAATTGGATCCAAAATTGGCTCAGTAACAGGAAACAAAGGGTAAAAGTCGATGGATGTCTTTGCGAATGGAAATCCATTTCCAGTGGTGTGCCACAGGGCTCAGTGTTGGGTCCCTTGCTATTTGTGGTATATATTAATGATTTGGACTTGAATGTAGGGGGCATGATTGGCAAATTTGCAGATGACACAAAAATTGGCCGTGTAGTTCACAGTGAAGAGGATAGTTGTAGACTCCAAGAAGATATCAATGGGTTGGGGGAGTGGGCGGAAAAGTGGCAAATGGAGTTCAACCCGGAGAAGTGTGAGTGCAAACAGTAAAAGGGAATATGCAGTAAACGGGAATATATTGAGAGAGGTAGAGGAAGTGAGAGATCTTGGAGTGCATGTGCACAGGTCCCTGAAGGTGGCAGTACAGGTAGATAATGTTGCGAAGAAGGCATACAGAATGCTCTCTGTTATTAGCCGAGGTATAGAATACAAAAGCAGGGATGTAATGATGGAACTGTATAAAACACTGGTAAGGCCACAGCTGGAGTATTGTGCGCAGTTCTGGTCACCACATTACAGGAAGGACGTAATTGCTCTGGAGAGAATGCAGAGAAGATGTACAAGAATGTTGCCAGGGCTTGAAACGATGAGAGATTGGATAGGCTGGGTTTGTTTTCCTTGGAGCAGAGGGGGCTGAGGGGAGACTTGATTGAGGTGTACAAAATTATGAGGGGAGTAGATAGAGTAGACAGGAAGTACCTGTTTCTCCTAGCGGAGAGTTCAAGAACTAGAGGACATAAAGGATTAGAGGGGACATAAGGAAAAACTTTTTTACCCAGAGGGTGGTGGGTGTATGGAATTTGCTGCATGAATTGGTGGTAGAGGCAAGTACCCTCAACACTTTTTAAAAGTACCTGGACCTGCACCTAAAGTGCTGTAAGCTGCAGGGCTATGGACTGGGTGCTGGAAGGTGGGATCAGAATGGGCACCTGGTTGTTCTTGGAGCCGGTGCGGACACGATGGGCCGAATGGCCCCCTTCTGTGCTGTACCTTTTCTATGGTTCTAATGCTCTTCTGGTGCTAAACAAGATTACCACTGTGTTCATCTTCTAAAGCACCTTTTAGAATGACCCCTCCTTCTCTCCCCCATCAGAGAAATCACAGACATCAATCAATATCCAGATTATTTCTTAAATCATCACTGCTCTACTTTTGATATCCACAATATCCAATTAGCAACAATAAAGAAGCAAACAGGCTATTGTCTTAGGCGCCACTGAGTACAGCTTGATACCTATTGACGCCTCTAAAGAGAATCCATGTGTTTATATTAATAGGAAAGCCTTCTACACTATGAATGTTGCAGGTGATACTTGATGCCAAGATTATAATTTCAGATCTATGCTCCAATTAACCTAGCAACAATCATGACTTTTATCCTTATCCATTTGAGACGCTACAGGAGGTTTCTGGGTGGAGAATTCACTAGCAGATGATTGATGGAAAAGATATGAACATATCAGTATCAGTGGCTTCTGTTCTTCCTCAATATACTTCTATTAATACTGGATTCTCTTCATGTGATGAGACACAAATCTGAAACCCCCAAAATGGGTATAGATAAAATCATAGAATCATAGAAGTTACAACATGGAAACAGGCCCTTTGGCCCAACATGTCCATGTCGCCCAGTTTATACCACTAAGCTAGTCCCAATTGCCTGCACTTGGCCCATATCCCTCTATACCCATCTTACCCATGTAACTGTCCAAATGCTTTTTAAAAGACAAAATTGTACCCGCCTCTACTACTGCCTCTGGCAGCTCGTTCCAGACACTCACCACCCTTTGAGTGAAAAAATTGCCCCTCTGGACCCTTTTGTATCTCTCCCCTCTCACCTTAAATCTATGCCCCCTCGTTATAGACTCCCCTACCTTTGGGAAAAGATTTTGACTATCTACCTTATCTATGCCCCTCATTATTTTATAGACTTCTATAAGATCACCCCTAAACCTCCTACTCTCCAGGGAAAAAAGTCTCAGTCTATCCAACCTCTCCCTATAAGTCAAACCATCAAGTCCCGGTACCATCCTAGTAAATATTTTCTGCACTCTTTCTAGTTTAATAATATCCTTTCTATAATAGGGTGACCAGAACTGTACACAGTATTCCAAGTGTGGCCTTACTAATGTCTTGTACAACTTCAACAAGACATCCCAACTCCTGTATTCAATGTTCTGACCAATGAAACCAAGCATGCTGGATGCCTTCTTCACCACCCTATCCACCTGTGACTCCACTTTCAAGGAGCTATGAACCCGTACTCCTAGATCTCTTTGTTCTATAACTCTCCCCAACGCCCTACCATTAACGGAGTAGGTCCTGGCCCGATTCGATCTACCAAAATGCATCACCTCACATTTATCTAAATTAAACTCCATCTGCCATTCATCGGCCCACTGGCCCAATTTATCAAGATCCCATTGCAATCCTAGATAACCTTCTTCACTGTCCACAATGCCACCAATCTTGGTGTCATCTGCAAACTTACTAACCATGCCTCCTAAATTCTCATCCAAATCATTAATATAAATAACAAATAACAGCGGACCCAGCACCGATCCCTGAGGCACACCGCTGGTCACAAAATGAGGCTCACATGACCACAAGAATAGTGATACAACACATTTATGATTTTACATTACTCCAGGGATGTACAGCAGCATAGTTTTAAGAAAGCCTGTGAAATTTTTGTTTCATGCTGCGCAATATGGCAACAATTTGTGCCATTGTAGTCAACCTGTTGGAGGCAATAATATCAGAAGAATAAGGTTGACAACAAAGGGAGAGGCAATGCCATGATTATTTGTGATGCCATTAACTGAAGTCAGATTTCTTACGGGTGGTTGAACATTAGTGTGACGTGTCAGTACACAGTAATGGATGGCAGTGTTCTGGTCTCATTTTTCCTGTACATCCTGAGGGGACAAGTTCCTACACATGTCACCATAAAAAAATCAACCTTTGTTACTGAAACACTGGAAGGAACAGTAGTCAATTTTAAACTTCAAGAAAGTTAAAGCAAACAAGCTCAATAGCTAACAGAAGGACGAAGTTAAATCACACAAAATATATCAAGCATAGATAAGAAAATTTGACTTAAAAAAAGTTATATACAACTTTGGGGTCAAAATTAAATAGGTGGGAAGGCATGGAGCACCGCCACACCTTGCCATGGTGTGGTAGGATTTAAGTTCGCAACTTGATCTCAGTTACACTATTGATCAGAAATGCCAAGCAATATGCTTACTGACAGGGAGATGACAGAAACGAGAGGGAGCCTGGAAGTAGTTTGCTGCCACATTTTTACAGTAAATTTTCTCTCAGGTTCAGTGTCACCAGCCACTCCTATAAGTGGACTTGCATTCTCTATGACCTGGAATGTGAATATTTCTGCCCAATATCCAGGTAAACAATAGCATGACCCAGAGATCATAACAGAAATACATTTACTCCTTACATTGGTTACTGGACTACATCATGTGCCATTACATAATTCTCCTGTCATGGAAAAGCAAACTCAGAGTGAGGCTTAACTCTGAACCAATAAATAGTTTTATTTACATTAGACAGGTAAATGAACAGTATATAGAATAAGTCCGTGAATGATACATTACATTGCTCAATACATAATAGACTCCGCTAGGCATGGACATTAAAACTTTTTACACTGTGAAGCATCCCACAGACTCTAGCTGACCAAATCCATCTGCAATTTAGCACAATGCTTAAACACAGAGCCCTCTCACTATTGGCTTCAAAACTGAAACAGTGGCTATAGATTGCCTTTTTCATGCAAGTTTACCCACAGAAATATGATTTAAAACCCTTTGAAGTTATATTGAGACAAAAAGCAATAGATAATGCCATCTTTCATAATTACATTCGATCAACAGCCATTAATCAGTGATGGAAAGAGAGCCAATCCTAGACAATAGCAAAGTTTGTGATTGAAGGCGATGGCTCCAGCCATGTAAACAATGAATACCTTGGACTCCCTATTGTTCTTTCCCCTATGACTTTGCACCTTATGAAGGCCATTTGGTCAGCGTGTCTGAACTCTGAGCTGATAGCTAGTCTATTGAGAAATAGTCTGTGAGACCTTGGGTGTTATGCTATTTCTAGCAAAACAAAATAAAGTTAAAAATCCAACACAGGCAAAAATGCATTTTTGTAACTGCTACTGACCTGCCAGAGATGGGCACCATTCATTTCCACCGGAGTTTGTCCCAAACACCCAACATAATTCAGCAGAAGATCCACAGAAAGCCTGGAGTAATGGTGTAAATGGAAATTATACTGTTGAGACCTGAAAAACTGTAAATGAAAAACAGTAAGCATTGTGTTCACATGTTCCATCAATTCTCAGTTTAATCTACAACAATATTCTGAAGTAATTAGTTACAATTATTCATGTCCTTTTTTTCAGACTTGGAAAACCTCCACTCCTGCTTGCAGGTGCTGCAATAACACTTGTGTGACATGGTGTGCTTCATTGGAAACATTTGAATTTTCCAATATCAGGTACTATGATAGGTATAATGATAATGCAATCATAGAAATTTTAGTACAAGTAAGGGCATTTAGCTCATCATCCCTCTGCCTGTATCAAGCCAGATTCCAGGACAATTTTGTAACAAAAGGATTTAAGCCTCTAATTCTGGAAACTGCTTAATAGTATACATTGTTTACTTTATCATCTCCAATCTCCATACAAACCTACCTTGGAAACTAACATATGCTGGAATTTGATACAGCTCCCAAAAGCTGACAATTCAAGAATGGCCCTGATTATAAGCCCATGTGAAAACAAGTACCTACATGGACTTTGTAACTTAAGTGGTATTTATACCCACTTAACTTGGAGGAAAAAAATAAGTACATGAAATCCTGAATGGGAAATATAAATGTTGAAGGCACAAATTCGATAGGTGAATTTCTAGGGTTCAGGGGCTCCCCTGAAATATTTGACTGCCTCCCCCTCCTCCTCCTTTCCACTACTGCTAGCTTCAACTTTTTGTTTTTCCTTGTTTACTTCTCTTAAACACTCACCACTTCTTCGGTTATTACATAACATATGTTCTTTTCTTGCAGATGCAGGTACTTTTTTCTTATTTGTCAAGACAACCATGTTTGGGGGAGTTGGATACTGCAGTAGGTAAACACATTGTTCTTTCATCTCTGGAAAATAGGTTTGAGTCCAGTCAGGATCAATTCCCTCTTTCTATTGGCTGTATGTATTTGCTTGTTTTCAATCCAGTTCACAATATAAAACTGGGGAGGCAGACCAATTTCACAAAAGGGTCCTACAACAAATGTAGGACCCCTCTTTAAATATTATAATGAGTCTTTTAATACTTCTGGCAAGTGCTCGGGACGCCTACGGACGACCCTGATCCAATATGGTGGTCTGTGCACTCCTGGCACAAAACGAGCGTGCACATGCCACCCACCATATCAGACCTTGTATTTACACCTGTAAAACATGTGCAGCGCGATTGAATTTCTAAGCTATTAAAATTAATGCTGTACCCAGTCAACTGGTCTCTTTCTGAAATAGTCACTCATTTTTAGAAGAGGAAACAGAAACTAACATTGCACCTGAGTTCACTCGAGCTCTGCTGCAATCTGGCATTAGTATGAACCAAATTGATGGTCCAGAAGGTGAGCTATTTCAGAAAAGAGCATTAGCTGCTAGAACTCTGTCAAGTCTACTCAGATGTATTCTATTTCCTTGAGGGTTTTGAAACCTATCTTGCACCGATTAACCATTTAATGAAAGCTGTGAACGTTTCAGTGACATTTGATGGAATTCCAAAAATGTATGTGATCCACTCAACCGTTTTATTTACTTTCTACAACTGAAATGAAGATGGAGCATGGACAGGATGGGCCAAATGGCCTCCTTCTGTGCCATAACTTTCTATGATTCTATGGTTAACACACAATAATGGAAGAGCTGGGAGATCCTCACCGTTTGCTCAATGGCATTACCACAAGCCCATGCCACAGCTGTGCATTATTCAAAATCTTGAATGGCACGGAACATTCGATCAGCACAGATTAATTGTGGAAGAAATAAAGCATTCTCATCCAAATAGTCTTCATTCCTTTATCATTGGTTCTTCATTGACACAATATGTGATCAGTTTTTTCCCAACTGATCTTAGACAATTCTTGAAAACTATGTTAGAATTTACTGACATAAGTGGCAGCACTAGTTACATTTCTGTTATGTGATCCTGAATTACATAAATTGCATTGCTAATTGCATTACAAAGATAGGCTTCAATGTTTCTTCAGCAGTAGTATTTAGTTTGATATTCAGTGAAACCAAAAAAGAAATGAAAAGTAAAAAAACTCCATGTAATTTGAATTCTGTTATTGGCACCGATTTTTGGTTTGGCATTGAAAGCAATAATTTTAAAATCTCAATAATTTTGTTAAAATTGAAAGGTGGCCATATGTGGCTAAAAATAAACACCAAAACTGAGGAACAATTTAAAAAATAGAAATCCCACCAATAATGTAGAATGATGGCTGAAATTATATGGATTCTAATAGCATTTAACAATGCATGAATGATAGCCCATTTCTTTTTTTCCAAAACAAACTTTAAGTATTAAAAAGGCAGCATTGTTAACACAAAGTCAGTATATCTTTTAAATATAAACCTCCATCGAATCTTTAAATCTGCTTACCTTTTATCACTATTTTTCCCCATTCCCTCACATTTTTTCCCCCGCTCAAACCTAGCCTTTTTATTGAAACTGTGCTAGTTTTCAACAATGACAGCAACTTGCATTTATATCGCTTCTTTAACATAGTAAAACATCCTAAGGCACGTCACAAGTGTGATTTTGAAACAAAATTTTGACACCATGCAGCATAAGGAAATATTAGGGGAGGTGACCAAAAGCTTGGTGAAAGAGGTAGGTTTTAAGGAGCGTCTTAAGAGGAGAGAGCAGTAAAGAGGTGGAGAGGTTTAGGGAGGGAATTCCAGAGCTTAGGAGCTAGGCAGCTGAAGGCCTAGCCACCGATGGTGGAATTATTAAAATCGGGGATGCTCAAGAGGCAAGAATTGGAGAAGCGCAGAGATCTCAGAAGGTTGTAGGGCTAGAGGAGGTTACAGAGATAGGGAGGGGCAACGTCATGGAGGGATTTGAAAACAAGGATGAGAATTTTAAAATTGAGGCATTCCCAGACCAGGAGCAAGCCAATGTAGGTCAGCGAGCATGGGGATGAAGGCTGAATGGGACTTGGTGCGAGTTAAGATACGGGCAGCGGAGTTTTGGATGAGCTCAAGATTATGCAGGGCGGAAGATGGGAGGCCGGCCAGGGTAGCATTGGAATAGTCAAGTCTAGAGGTAACAAAGACATGGATGAGGGTTTGAGCAGCAGATGATTTGAGGCAGGGGCGGAGATGGGCAAAATTATGGAGGTGGAAGTAGGCAGTTTTGGTGATGGAGCGGATATGTGGTCGGAAGCTCTTTCAGGGTCAAATAGGATACCAAGGTCGTGAATGGTCTGGTTCAGCCGCAGATAGTGGCCAGGGAGAGGGATGGAGACGGTGGCTAGGGAATGGAGTTTGTGGTGGGGACCGAAGACAATGGCTTCATTCTTCCCAATATTTAGTTGGAGGAAATTTTTGCACATCCAGTACTGGATGTCGGACCAGCAGTGTGATAAATCAGAGAGTGGAGGGATCGAGGGAGGTGGTGGTGAGGTAGAGCTGGGTATCATCAGCATACATGTGGAACTTAAGTTTTTCACTTAAAAAAACTTTAAAATCTTTTACTTGCCTTGTTTTTTCTTCCTCGTCCTCCTCACATCATCCATTTGAGAGATGGGAGAAAGTAAAAACAAAATGGGCTTTCATTGGCTGAAAAATGATTTTCAAGACTGTTTTCAGCCAACCAAAAGCCTTCGATTAGTTTTGAAGATTGGCAGGGTCATATGAGATTTTGCACATCAAAATACTGAAGTAGTCACTGACCCAGCACATTCTTTAGCAGCTCCTGGGACCCACAAGCATTTGAACAAGTTGCAAGGGTTAAAAGCATGTTAAAAATAACTATTTTATCCATTAAAGCTCATCCCTTCATTACCTTAACTCTCCCACTCTAGCAACCAACTCATTTTGAACACCTAATCTTTTTGTCTGTATTATCTTGTCTGGCATGTTAGAAGTGATTCTGCAATCTCACACTCCCAGTGGGTCACCCATGCACAGATGGAACATGGGTGAAGATACGTCTACAACATTGTAGCCCCCGGTTCTCCCACCCACTATCCCTGCAAGCGGGGCTCCCCACTGGGAGTGTGGAATCACTTCTATTATTCCAAACATTTACCATCTTTAAGAAGAGTTCTTCCTAATATTTGTCTTAAATTTACAACCCCTGATCCTACTGAGTTTGAAATAATATTCTGGGTTTACTTATCTGTACAGTTTAGTATTTTATTTACTTCAGTAAAATTCCCCCTTGACCATTTTCTCTCTAGGCTTCAAAGGTTTAGCTGCTCTAATCTTTCCTCGTAACTTATCCCTTTTACATTTAGTTAATGCTAAAATAACCAATCCAGTACTAGTTCCTCAACTATTCCTCCAAACAGGATGAATGTTTGAACAAAAGTGAAGTTGACAACTAGTTTTGCATCAGCATAATTTTTGTAAAATTCTGCTATTCAAGAAATAAATCTAACGCGCGCATTTTTGGTATTCAACTGTCATGATAGCCTTGCTACAATTGTAGTTATTATAATGAACAAAGGACATCACCTGAAATGTGACTGTTCTGATCATAATCTGAATACAAATTAATTTTTTTGTAACGATTTAACTACATACGTTTTAACAGTTATCTTCGAGCTGCGATAAGGAAACGGTCTGATAATTAGGTGTACTCTTCAAACAGACCAAATATACATTCTTCTTAATATACCAAAATAATGTTCTAATTTACAGAGTGAAATAAATATGCAACTCAGTGCCAATTCAGCTGTCACAATGTTTTGTATATAGAGTTGATATTAATTCAAAACTAGATATATTTAGTGTTACTCCATTAATTTTCAAAGTTATTAATTTCTATTGGGTGAAATCAGAACAGGATCTACATGTTAAAATTCTACCTTTTGGTGTTGGAATATAAACATTTCGACATATACCATAAAACCAGTCAAGATTCAATAACTTGCTAATAAAATCATGAAAACATACATTGTATGAAATGCTTATTAAGTATGCTTGTTATCAATGCATTTAATAAAGTTTTAAGAAGACACTTTAGGAAGGATGTGAAGGCCTTAGACAGAGTGCAGAAGAGATTTACTAGAATGGTTCCAGAGATGAAGGACTTCAGTTACGTGGATAGACTGGAGAAGCTGGGGTTGTTCTCCTTAGAGCAGAGAAGGTTGAGAGGAGATTTGATAGAGGTATTCAAAATCATAAAGGGTCTAGACAGCGTAGATAGAGAGAAACTGTTCCCATTGGCAGAAGAATCAAGAACCAGAGGGCGTGGATTTAAGGTGATTGGCAAAAGAACCAAAGGCGACATGAGGAAAAACTTTTTTACACAGTGAGTGGTTAGAGACCTGGAATGCACTGCCTGAGGGGGTGGTGGAGGCAGATTCGATTGTGGCTTTCAAAAGGGGATTGGATAAGTGCTTGAAGGGAAAAATTTGCATGGCTACGGGAAAAGGGTGAGGGAATGGGACTAGCTGGATTACTCTTGCAGAGAGCTGGTACAAACTCAATGGGCCAAATGGCCTCCTTCTGTTCTGTAACCATTCTATGATTCTGCATGAACTACTTGAAAAGAAAGAACCAAAAGTTATACATGGTACAACCTGGTGGAGGCAGCAGAGAAAAATAAAACTGCACAACAGCAAATCTGGTTTAGGAACGCTAATATAAAAAGTTAATTAATCAAAGTATATTCCTTATATGTGCAGTGGTAGAAATTTGTATGTCAATGCGTTTCAGCTGTACGCAGCAGCTGATTTTGGGTACTCTATTTACCCATGACCATAGGCTAATTATGTGTGACTTGTAAATAGAAATTAAATTTGCATATTAAATTTTATTGTGGGCCAATCTTGCATGTGACACAATAAAGAGGGAGAGGCAGCTGTTACACCCTCAGATTGCAAAGCATAAAAATGTCTGATTGCAGCAAAAACAGTGACATTAGCGTCAGTGAAGGAGCAAAATCCAAAACACTCAACTTATAGACTCAAAGCTGGAAATCATGTTCAAGTGTTAACAAATAAGGAGTATTATTAAGATCTGTAATAAAAGGCCAAAGTTAGAGTATCTTTTAAATTTTTGTAAACAATTTTACAACACCAAGTTATAGTCCAGCAATTTTATTTTAAATTCACAAGCTTTCGGAGATTTTCTCCTTCCTCAGGCAAATGTTTCAAGATCTAGGAGATCTTGAAACATTTGCCTGAGGAAGGAGAAAATCTCCGAAAGCTTGTGAATTTAAAATAAAATTGCTGGACTATAACTTGGTGTTGTAAAATTGTTTACAATTGTCAACCCCAGTCCATCACCGGCATCTCCACATCATATCTTTTAAATGGTTGAGGCATAGCCAAAAATATTTCATCCATAGTCCTAAGTGAAAAGAAACAGTTAAATGACTTTAAGGGGTGGGGCAAAGACAATTCAATGAGGCTAGATTACCATAGCCCTGAGAATCCACCTTTGCCACTGAGGATTTCCTTTGGACAGTCTGTAATGTCTGCTCCACAATTAACTAGTTCTCAGCTTGTTAGTCTAGTGCATGCCAGGTACAGGCCACTCCTCTTAGTTCAAAGTTCCTTAATTAAAATTGTCTCAGTTAAATTTTTTTAGCACTAAATTCCCATTTTTTTATGTTGCCTAATTCAAATTATTGGATAGTTCAATTTTTGTAGTGCAAAAAAAGATTGAATTAACAAGAGTATATTGTATTCTACAGCATTAAGGGCCTGGAATTGTGCTCCTGCCCCACCATTGGCTCAGGAGCACTTTGTGCGCTGTGATGCACTGAGGGGACCTCTCTGGGTTTTGCATTGTTCCCTCGTTAGCAAAAGGGTACTGCTTTGCCAGCGCGCGTTGCCTAGCTCACAGGAAGCGCAGAGTTTGGGGGTGGTCGCATAGCCTTTCTGGAGCAGATACAACAGTTTCGGACGTGTCACAATTGGTAATCAATGTCTCATTTATTAATAGTCAAATCAAACATGTAAATGTATCAAATATTTAGACAACAAAGTTCAAAACAATATTACCCCGTTTGATCTCTGGGCAGAGACATGGTTGAGGGAGGGGCAAGACTGGCAGCTCAATATTCCGGGGTACAGAATCTTCAGGCGAGACAGAGGGGGAGGTATAAGAGGAGGGGGGGGTCGCAATATTAATTAAAGAATCAATTACTGCCATAAGGAGGGATGATATATTAGCAGGTTCCTCTAATGAGGCCATATGGGTGGAGCTTAAAAACAAAAAGGGGGCAAGCACTTTGATGGGAGTGTACCATAGGCCCCCAAACAGTCAGGGGGAGATAGAGGAACAGATTTGTAGGCAAATCTCAGAAAATTGTGCAAATAATAGGGTAATAATAGTGGGGGATTTCAACTTCCCCAATATTAACTGGGATACTCAGAGTGTAAAAGGCTTAGAGGGTACAAAATTCTTAACGTGCATCCAGGAGAGCTTTTTGAGCCAGCATGTAGAAAGTCCTACAAGAGAGGGGGCGGTACTGGACCTAATTCTAGGGAATGTGGCCGGCCAAGTGGAAGTAGTGCTAGTAGGTGAGCACTTTGGTGACAGTGACCATAATTTGGTGAGATTTAAGGTGGTCATGGAAAAGGACAGGGAGGGGCCGGAAATAAAGGTTCTAAATTGGGGGAAGGCTGATTTTAATAGGATAAGGCAGGATCTGGCCAAAATGGACTGGGATCAGCAGCTTGTAGGAAAATCCGCATCGGAGCAATGGGAGTCTTTCAGAAGGGAGATTGAGACCATACAATGGCAACATGTTCCCGTAAAGGTCAAGGGTGGTTCCAAGAACTCCAGGGAACCTTGGATATCAGGGGATATACGAGAATGGATTAGGAAAAAAAGGAGGGCTTTTGGCAGATACAAAAGGCTAAAGACGGAGGAAGCCCTAGAGGAGTACAAAAAGTGCAGGGGGATACTTAAAAAAGAAATTAGGAGATCAAGGAGGGGCCATGAAATAACACTGGCGAGCAAAATAAAGGAAAATCCTAAGATGTTTTATAAGTATATTAAGGGTAAGAGGATGACTAGGGAAAAAATAGGGCCCATTAGGGACAAAAATGGCAATCTGTGTGTGGAGCCGGCAGATGTAGGAGGGGTTCTAAATGAATTTTTTGCATCTGTTTTCACTATGGAGAAGGACGATGTAGACATAGAAATACGGCAGGGGGACTGTGATATACTCGAACATATTAACATCGAGCGGGAGGAGGTATTGGCGGTTTTAGCAGGCCTAAAAATGGATAAATCCCCAGGCCCGGACGAAATGTATCCCAGGCTACTGTGTGAGGCAAAGGAGGAGATTGCGGGGGCTCTGACACATATATTCAGAACCTCTCTGGCCACAGGGGATGTGCCAGAGGACTGGAGAACCGCTAATGTAGTACCATTATTTAAGAAGGGTAGTAGGGAAAAACCGGGGAACTACAGGCCAGTGAGCCTAACATCAGTGGTAGGAAAATTATTGGAAAAAATTCTGAAGGACAAAATTAGTCTCCACTTGGAGAAGCAAGGATTAATCAGTGATAGTCAACATGGCTTTGTCAAGGGAAGATCATGTCTGACTAACTTGATTGAATTTTTTGAGGGGGTGACTAGGCGTGTGGATGAGGGTAACGCAGTGGATGTGGTATACATGGATTTCAGTAAGGCCTTCGATAAAGTCCCCCACAGGAGACTGGTCAAGAAGGTACGAGCCCATGGAATCCAGGGTGCCTTGGCACTTTGGATACAAAACTGGCTTAGTGGCAGAAGGCAGAGGGTGATGGTCGAAGGTTGTTTTTGTGACTGGAAGCCTGTGGCCAGTGGGGTACCACAGGGATCGGTGCTGGGTCCCTTGCTGTTTGTGGTCTACATTAATGACTTGGATATGAATGTAAAAGGTATGATCAGTAAGTTCGCTGATGATACAAAAATTGGTAGGGTGGTAAATAGCGAGGAGGATAGCCTCAGTCTGCAGGACAATATAGATGGGTTGGTCAGATGGGCGGAACAGTGGCAAATGGAATTTAACCCGGAAAAGTGCGAGGTGATGCACTTTGGAGGGACTATCAAGGCAAGGGAATACACAATGAATGGGAGGACCCTAGGCAAGACAGAGAGTCAGAGGGATCTTGGTGTGCAAGTTCACAGATCCCTGAAGGCGGCGGAACAGGTAGATAAGGTGGTAAAGAAGGCATATGGGATACTTGCCTTTATTAGCCGAGGCATAGAATATAAGAGCAAGGAGGTTATGATGGAGCTGTATAAAACACTGGTTAGGCCACAGCTGGAGTACTGTGTGCAGTTCTGGTCGCCACACTACAGGAAGGATGTGATCGCTTTGGAGAGGGTGCAGAGGAGATTCACCAGGATGTTACCAGGGCTGGAGCGCTTCAGCTATGAAGAGAGACTGGGAAGATTGGGTTTGTTTTCCTTGGAGCAGAGGAGGCTGAGGGGGGACATGATTGAGGTGTACAAAATTATGAGGGGCACAGATAGGATGGATTCTAAGGAGCTTTTTCCCTTCGTTGAGGGTTCTATAACAAGGGGACATAGATTCAAGGTAAAAGGCGGGAGGTTTAGAGGGGATTTGAGAAAGAACTTTTTCACCCAGAGGGTGGTTGGAGTCTGGAACTCACTGCCTGAAAGGGTTGTGGAGGCAGGAACCCTCACAACATTCAAGAAGCATTTGGATGAGCACTTGAAATGCCATAGCATACAAGGCTACGGACCAAATGCTGGAATATGGGATTAGAGTAGACAGGGCTGATGGCCGGCGCAGACACGATGGGCCGAAGGGCCTCTATCCGTGCTGTATAACTCAATGACTCTATGACTCTATGACTCTATGACAGAGGTCGTTATTAAGTTTTCCAACAATGAGGTAGTCTTCTGACAGTCAGGTGTTCTTCTGACTGCGGTATCCATAGAACCATAGAAAAGATACAGCACAGAAGGGGGCCATTCGGCCCATCGTGTCCGCACTGACTCGAAGAACAACCAGGTGCCCATTCTAATCCCACCTTCCGGCACCTGGCCCGTAGCCCTGCAGCTTACAGCACTTTTGGTGCAGGTCCAGGTACTTTTTAAAAGAGTTGAGGGTCCTTGCCTCTACCATCAATTTGGGCAGGGAATTCCATACACCCACCACCCTCTGGGTAAAAAAGTTTTTCCTCATGTCCCCTCTAATCCTTCCACCAATCAGCTTAAATCGATGTCCTCTAGTTCTTGAACAGTGTTGTCTTCAGACAGCTAAGTGTTCTTTCGACAGTTGGGTGGACTTCGCTGGTTCCTCTGCCCTGAGCTCAAAAGACTTTGGGTTTTTATGCACCCCCCGGCAGGAAACTTACACTATATATGGAACAATATTCATAAGATCCTTATGGATTAACAAAGTTGTTTTTCAAAGAATTTAAGGTGGTCACCTTACTTTTAACATTACTCATCTAACCACAAGACCCTTTTCAAGGTAGTTTTTCAAGGAGGCCAGTTTGTGTGACCGCATTATCTAGCTATCTAGCCATGACCCTGGTCTTATTACTGCCTTTGGATTATTGTTCGGCTTTTTGGGTCATTGTTCCTCATTTATCATGCAGCTGCCTTGTCTAGCAATGAAGGTGATGAGGGTCAGTCACTAGTCAAAGATTAACAGTCTACAATGCAGCAAAATAAGCCACACACTCAGGAAAATATGCAATACAGCATGCAGTGCATGATGATTAGTAGTATTAAGAAAAAGATGTCATTTTTTCCCTATTTCCAATATTCTTACACAAAGCCTCATTTGATGGGCGTATGGGTGGGAGAATCAGGTGCAGATTAACAATTACTACCTGATTCTATTGAAATTCACATTGTGATTTTCATTAAATGCCATTTTAAATTGATATGGAAAAGACAATCTGCTCAGTGTAGAAATTCGCAGGGCTTGATCTCTGCATCTGAATGGGTAGGCCCAAGGAGCACCTGATGTTGGGCCTTGATCCTCATTTAAATGAGAGCGACAAACTGCAGACATCTGTTAGGCGCCTCAGGCAGCTCGCCAGCGAAGAGGCTTGGAATTTCAGGCTGCTGCATTTAGGGCAACCCAATTTTCCACAGTGGGGGCCTCAAACAGGAGTTAGGCCCCTTATTTGCATATGCAAAGGGCCTACCGCCTGTTTTAGGTGTGGGCCCAAGATGCCAATTTTTTTGCCTTTACCAATATGGCAGGCAGCGTACTTCCAGCTTGTAATGAGTACACACCTCCAGTCCGCGATATTGGAGGCTGAGGCACCAGTTTAGCGCCAGAATAATGGGTGCGAAGCTATCAAATTTCTAGGCCTTAAAGCTTGTGAAGCAGGGATGGGACCACATAAATGATGACAATGGCAAAAGGTCATTACCCAGTTGGCTACTGCATAAAACTCATAGGTGAGGCACTCTGCCCTTTTGTAGCACAAAAAACACACAGAGGAAAGAGAGTAAGACAAGAATTAATGAAATTGCTCCACAGACTTACAGTATTAAATATTGCAAGAACAGCATGATAAGTTATTAATTATTAGTGCAGTGGAACCTCTGTATAACAGGTCTCCCAATAATACAATTCCATTTATAACCTTGCACATTCATAATATTCCTGTGGTGATCTTTTGTTCCTACTGTATTTGTAATGTAGTCATCAAGTCTTCTCCAGTTTCCTGATGCACCGTTAGCTGCTTGAAATGCTGGTGAGTGAGTTGTTGATTGGGTACTGAGCATTCAACAACGTGCACACCATCACTTTAAATAGGTGAGCAGCGTATCAAGGAAAAAAGGTTGAACAGGAGAAGACTTCCCAACTACACCGTGAGTTCGTCAACAAGTATAGTAAGGAAGATAATGATATCAGAAGCCATAAATGAGGTAATGTTACTGCAATGCCTGTAATACTGAGGTTCCACTTCACTGATAATTAATAATTGATCATGCAGTTCTTGCAATATTTAACACAGTAAGTCTGAGGGGATATATTATTATTAATTCTTATTTCCGACTTGAAACATACTTTTCCCTAATAACCAGGTAGAGAGCTTGTTTATTTCAAAAACATCAGTGGAAAGCGATTGGTTTAGGCTGAGTTTCCTTATTGGAATATCTGATTAGCACCTGTTTCTGGGTCATCATGATGAGAAAAAAATGGACACAGACCTGTAAAGTTGGCTGTTACAAATTCCGGGTCAGCACTAAATGTTTTCTCAGGTTCAGAGTTATCAGTCGCTCCTGCAAGCAAACCTCATGTTCCCTATATTTAGTGCCCAACATTTTTTTTTTATTCATTCATGGGATGTGGGCGTCGCTGGTGAGGCCGGCATTTATTGCCCATCCCTAATTGCCCTCGAGAAGGTGGTGGTGAGCCGCCTTCTTGAACCGCGGCAGTCCGTGTGGTGAAGGTTCTCCCACAGTGCTGTTAGGAAGGGAGTTCCAGGATTTTGATCCATCCACGATGAAGGAACGGCAATATATTTCAAAGTCGGGATGGTGTGTGACTTGGAGGGGAACGTGCAGGTGGTGTTCCCATGCACCTGCTGCCATTGTCTTTCTAGGTGGTAGAAGTCGCGGGTTTGGGAGGTGCTGTCGAAGAAGCCTTGGCAAGTTTCTGCAGTGCATCCTGTAGATGGTACACACTGCAGCCACAGTGCACCTGTGGTAGAGGGAGTGAATGTTTAAGGTGGTGGATGGGGTGCCAATCAAGCAGACTGCTTTGTCTTGGATGGTATCGAGCTTCTTGAGTGTTGTTGGATCTACACTCATCCAAGCAAGTGGAGAGTATTCCATCACACTCCTGACTCATGCCTTATAGATGGTGGAAAGGCTTTGGGGAGTCAGGAGGTGAGTCACTCGCCGCAGAATATTCAGCCTCTGACCTGCTCTTGTAGCCACAGTATTTATTTGGCTGGTCCAGTTTAGTTTCTGGTCAATGTTGACCCCCAGGATGTTGATGGTGGAGGATTCGGCGATGGTAATGCCATTGAATGTCAAGGGGAGTTGGTTAGACTCTCTCTTGTTGGAAATAGTCATTGCCTGGCACTTGTCTGGCGCGAATGTTACTTGCCACTTATCAGCCCAAGCTGGAATCTTGTCCAGGTCTTGCTGCATGCGGGCACGGATTGCTTCATTATCTGAGGGGTTGCGAATGGAACTGAACACTGTAAAATCATCAGTGAACATCCCCATTTCTGACCTTATGATGGAGGGAAGGTCATTGATGAATCAGCTGAAGTTGGTTGAGCCTAGGACACAGGGACACTAGGGCCTAGTTAAACAATAGCATGAACCGTGGACCGTAAAAATAAGAACCCTCAATGTATGCACTGGACACAGTGATCTCGCACATACTACCATATGCGTTCTCCTATCTTTCCAGAGGTGAATTGAAAAGCACTCTAGTGAGATGAGGCAAATCGTAAACCAACATACCGGTTTACTTTACATGCAATATATGAATGAACAGAACATGGTTTTCCAGTGAGATTCAATCAATTCCCGATATTTAAGTAATAAATTATGCAACTTTACCCCTCTGTTACAAGGAAGTAACCTTACCACCAATAACTTATATTTATATGGAACTTTTAACATAGTAAAATGTCCCAAGGTGCTTCACAGGAGCATGATCAGGCAAAAATTGGCACAGAGCCGAAGAGGGAGACATTAGGAAAGGTGACCAAAAGCTTGGTCAAAGAGTTGGTTTTAAGGAGCACCTTAAAGGATGAGAGAGGTGGAGACATTTATATGGCCCTTCTCTGGAGTCTTTCATAAAATCCTCCACCTGCCTACTTCTCCCTTCCATCCCTTGCTTCTAAAAACCTTCTCAAAATCTATCTCTTTGACCAAACTTTCAATCACCTCTGCTAACTGTTCCACAAATGCCCCGATATTAGCATGGAGGCGGGATGGCAGCGAGGGAACGATTGGGCACATGACAAAACCGCATGAACTAAACTTACCGTTTCCGACGCGATCGCACTTTGATTGATGTTTCACCAGGTGTGAATCAGAAGTGGTGGTCAAGCTGCCCAGGTAAGTTAAAAATCTTTCTAACTACTTAATCTGTCACAGGTAAAGTACCTTAAGTCCCTCCATGGTACTCCATTTGGCTCTTTAGCTGTCATCCCGCCAACTTTAATTGCCAGCTGGACTTCGGGTTTCGGGTCGCCCGCGTGCACACAGATGGGTCCCTGAAAAATTCAGAAGTCAGCGGGTTGGAGCCGGCTTCCAAACCCGAATGGCATTTTCGCGATTTTCGGAGCCCCCCGCCCCCGCAATTGCCTCCTAAAATCACCCCCAAAGAATCAGCGCATGCTCCTCTTCTTTCACTGTGAAGTACCTTGAGATGTTCTATGTTAAGGGTGGCACACACAAACAAGTTGTTGTAATTGTCAACAGTAGCAATGACCTCAGCTGGATTTAAAAATGCTGTTTCTGCTTATGTTTCTGAGGAAAATTCATCATTATTCATATGAGCCTTGATAATGCAAAGCAGCCTGATCCTGTCTTCATCCATGAAGTAAATCCTATGAGGAATGATTGAAAATTGCAACAAATTCCCTAAGAATCGTAAGTAAATTAATGAGAACTCTCTCATGCCCTTGATAATGCATAAGCGTTCATGTTGTTATGCTGTGTGGCGCTGTGTTGCATTACATTATGTGCTCAAGACGTAAAAAGACCATCAGGCCCATAAATACGCCATTTATTACATAGAATCTTAGAATCTTACAGCGTACAAGGAGGTCATTTGGCCCATTGTGCCTGTGCTGGCTCTTTGAACGAGCTATCCAATTAATCCCACTTCCCTGCTCTTTCTGCATTTTCCCCATAGCCCTGCAATTTTCTCCCCGGGTCTCATTGCTGTGTCTCCATCCTTCCTTCTTTCCCTCCCCGCTCCTCCAGAGTCCTATAGCCAATTTACGAAACCTCTGTCAAAGATGTCTCTCCGACCCTTCAAAGGTGATCAACCACGCCCGAGGTGGTCCCCAACCTTTTGATCATTACCAAATATCTTATCTTCCTTTTGCTATGATCTTTCAGTTTCCCTAAAGTGTGACTAACACCTTCTTGAAAGATTGCAAGGAGCATGCCTTACTACCGCCTATGGAATATTATTCCACAGGTTGATCATCCTCTGAGAAAAATAAAAGCTTCACAAATCTAATCTCACTTCCAGCTTTCTCAGTTTAAATGGGTGACTCCTAGTTCTGCCAGCCCAATCACCACAATCAATCTATCCACCTTTATATTTTCATTAATTACTTTAAAGATCTGAGTCAGATCTCCTCCAAGTCAATGTCCCTCCAGCAAATTGAAACCTAAGGCTTGAAATCTATCTCCATAGCTCAGTGCCTTCGGCCAAGGATCATCTGTGTTGCCCTTCTCTATACTTTCCCTGGAACCAAAATGTCTTTCTTGGAGTGGGTGGTGGGGGCAAAAAGGTATACAATACTCCAGATGAGGTCTTATGAAGATCTTATATAACCCTATTACCGTGACCCAGTATTACCCTGCAAAGTCCAGGCAATACGGACCAGAACTTTATTCAATTTGGCTCTAGCCACCTGACACCCCACTTGAATCTATAGTGAATGGTCAATGACTACTCCCACGTTTCTCTTCCTTCCATCGCTCATGTTATACACTTTACCTGAATTCTGTGTACCTATGTGAATAATTACACATTTATTTACATTGAAGGACATTTGCCAATCTGTTCCACAATCTATCCAAATGCAGTTGTAATCTATTTCCATCTTCCAAGATCCTGACTCTACTGCACAATTTAGTATCATCTGCAAATGTATTCATCATATTATCTATGCCCTGCTCCAGATCATTAAAAAACAAGCAGGAGGGTGCCCAGCATCAAATATGGGTGCCCAGACCATGTTGGGAAACAGCCCGATTTAAAATCACCCTTCGCCTATGGTCCTTTAGCCAATTTACATGCAGATTACCTATAACATTAAATTCTGTCATTCTTGCAAACTAGACATTCCTTTCAATTTCCTTTTAGATACCATTATTAATTCATTTATATTTACTAGAAGTAGAGATCAATAAGAGTTGTCAAGTTCAAGGAATGAAGAATATGAATCCTCCGTAACACAAATTATTACATAATTTATATGCTGGGACTTGGATTCAAATACTGCCTATATGGATGGAATAAAAGTCTTCTCTTTATGGCTGATGGGGTCCTTTCTGAAATTAGTTTGTACAGTGTCTTCTCAGTAGGTCCAAGACCACAGTACAAAACAGACCATAATTATTACATAATTTATATTCTACTGGTATATAAACCAATCTCAACAAGTAGGACATGATTGTAAAATTGTGCATCTACAATAGCGATTTTTCAAAATGCTACCATTATCCAATCAGATTCTGAAACAAAACCAAATAATATGATATTTTATATCTAGTCAGCATTTGGGACTTTCCTGGTCTGATTGATCCCTAGGCCCTGCTGAATAAGCTCATTACAGCCAGAACATTGTTTGCAGCCTTTGCACTCTGGGTCAGGGAAAAAAAAATAAACAAGCAAGTGTTGCAACTCCGAATCGC
Source organism: Heptranchias perlo (assembly GCF_035084215.1). Lineage (NCBI taxonomy): Eukaryota > Metazoa > Chordata > Chondrichthyes > Hexanchiformes > Hexanchidae > Heptranchias > Heptranchias perlo. The sequence goes on from NC_090326.1 coordinate 82,953,184, forward strand.
TGTGGAGCAACCCTCTGCTGGAAGCACATATAGGAAGGTTGAGTGTGGACAGGAATGAGTTTGGTGGTGATGGTAGAGTAATCTGCTGACATTCACTGTCAAAGCTCATATGAATAATGGCACTTGAACGATATATCAGAAGGTAACCAATATCCATGGAACTACTTCATAGCAAGGAATCATCGCTTTTAGTAGAAGAGGGGAGGAGAGAAATTAGCGGGAAGAAATCCACACCTGACTTGAGAAAATTACTATACTTTGCCAATCAACAAAACATGCATTATAGCAGTAAACATTTTTAACAACTATCTTCATGTCATCAAATTACACTTTAGAGACAGATTAGACTGGAAATTGCATTAAAAAGAATAGTGAGCTCAACAGCGCTCACCGTTGTTAGTGGCCAAAGGAAAGACCAAGTCTCGGCGTCTGCACATGCGCAGACAAATGTGGAAATCCAGAACTTGTTCTTCCTGGTTCGCCAGCGATCTGTCAGCTTCACCTTGAAGGGATATCGCCAGCTGCAATCAACAGAATCAATGGACCAACGGCAACTTGCTCTTCTGCCCGGCTGGAAACTAATTAATATTGCCACAAAACAGGTACGCTTAAATATACCAGGTCCAAACTAAATTTTAACAGTGCAGTAAGTCTTAATGACTGCCAAACAACTAAAATAACTTAAAAATGTGGAGTCTCATCACTCCTTATTTTAATAGCTTTTGGTCATTAAAATTTTTTTTTTAATTAATTTTTTAAAAACTTTTTCCTTCTGTCTCTTTTATTTAATTTGATTATTTCTTACGCTGTCTTTATGTCGCTGTCTAACTGTTTTTCCAAATGATTTTATTGTAGTTTTCACTCCATTTTTTTACGTTTCAGCTTGTACTTCATGATTTTGACTCTTCACGGCGTTTCAAGGATGCTGCAATGTGATTGGTCGAGGGGAGAGATCGCCTCTCTCACTGGAGCTAACACTGGGTTATTCTCAGCTTCCTACTAGAGGAAGTGCCCACAGTAAGTTAGTGGGTGAGTATAAATCTATGGAGCAGCCAGCGCCATTCGTTCGCTGCTCAGAGCAATTTACAGGCCATTGTGATTCCACAACCATTAATTAGCACAAGGCTACATGGCAGCATAACTTCTGAAACTGAGATGCAAGGTAGTATATTGTTCCTAATAGAAAACAATATTTAAATTAAAAATCTCACATGTATTAGGATTGTGATAAACAATGGATATCCCAGTGTGCACATGGCATCTTGGCATGTGGTTTGAGATACAGTGGGCTATTTGGTGTTGATTAGTTGGCGATGTTTATTTAGTAACTTGAAGGTAATTCTGGAGTTGAATTCACACTTAAGTAGATGAGAATTCTTGTTTTGAATGAGAAAAAAACAACATTAATTTGCACGGGCAAGAGCATAGAAATTTGGCAGAATAAAACAAAATTTTGAATGTATCTTTATATTGTTTGTTTGTGATTTTTATTTCTGTTGTCTGCAGTTATTTTCATGATTAGGATGGCTGCCAAAATAGCTCCGATTCCTTCATAGCCCTGAAATTGTGAGACTCCACTCCTAGGGGGTAATTTTGACTCTGGACGATAGTGTAAATCATAGAATCATAGAATGGTTACAGCACAGAAGGAGACCATTCAGCCCAATGAGCCCATGCCAGCTCTGTGTAAGAGCAATCCAGTTAGTCCCATTCCCCTGCTCTTTTCCTGTAGCCCTGCAATTCCAATTCCCTTTTGAAAGCCACGTTTGAATCTGCTTCCACTTCCCTTTCAGACAGCGCATTCCAGATCAAAACTACTCACTGCATAAAAAAGTTTTTCCTCATGTCGCCTTTGGTTCTTTTGACAATCACCTTAAATCTGTGTCCTCCGGTTCCCATTGGTGGAAGGGTTGAGAACAGTTTCTCCTTATTTTCTTTATTTAAAACCGTCATGGTTTTGAATACTTCTATCAAATCTCCTCTTAACCTTCCCTGCTCTAAGGTGAACAACCCCAGCTTCTCCAGTCTATCCACGTAACTGAATGGGATAGATTCAGAACAGATCTAGCAGCTCAAAACTAGGCATCCATGAGGTGCTGTGGGCCATCAGCAGCAGCAGAATTGTATTCCAGCACAATCTGTAACCTCATGGCCCGGCATATTCCTCACTCTACCATTACCAACAAGCCAGGGGATCAACCCTGGTTCAATGAGGAGTGTAGAAGAGCTTGCCAGGAGCAGCACCAGGCATATCTAAAAATGAGGTGCCAACCTGGTGAAGATACAACTCAGGACTACATGCATGCTAAACAGTGGAAGCAACATGCTATAGACAGAGCTAAGCGATTCCACAACCTACGGATCAGATCAAAGCTCTGCAGTCCAGCCACATCCAGTCGTGAATGGTGGTGGACAATTAAACAACTGACGGGAGGAGGAGGCTCAGCGAACATCCCCAACCTCAATGATGGCACAGTCCAGCACGTGAGTGCAAAAGACAAGGCTGAAGCGTTTGCAACTATCTTCAGCCAGAAGTGCCGAGTGGATGATCCATCTCAGCCTCCTCCTGATATCCCCACCATCACAGAAGCCAGTCTTCGGCCAATTCGATTCACTCCACGTGATATCAAGAAACGGCTGAGTGCACTGGATACAGCAAAGGCTATGGGCCCCGACAACATCCCGGCTGTAGTGCTGAAGACTTGTGCTCCAGAACTAGCTGCGCCTCTAGCCAAGCTGTTCCAGTACAGTTACAACACCGGCATCTACCCGACAATGTGGAAAATTGCCCAGGTATGTCCTGTCCACAAAAAGCAGGACAAATCCAATCTGGCCAATTACCGCCCCATCAGTCTACTCTCAATCATCAGCAAAGTGATGATTGAGAGTAGACTGATAGTAGACTTGATAGCACAGTGTCATCAACAGTGCTATCAAGCGGCACTTACTCACCAATAACCTGCTCACCGATGCTCAGTTTGGGTTCCGCCAGGACCACTCGGCTCCAGACCTCATTACAGCCTTGGTCCAAACATGGACAAAAGAGCTGAATTCCAGAGGTGAGGTGAGAGTCACTGCCCTTGACATCAAGGCAGCATTTGACCGAGTGTGGCACCAAGGAGCCCTAGTAAAATTGAAGTTAATGGGAATCAGGGGGAAAACTCTCCAGTGGCTGGAGTCAAACCTAGCACACAGGAAGATGGTAGTGGTTGTTGGAGGCAAATCAACTCAGCCCCAGGACATTGCTGCAGGAGTTCCTCAGGGCAGTGTCCTAGGCCCAAACATCTTCAGCTGCTTCATCAATGACCTTCCCTCCATCATAAGGTCAGAAATGGGGATGTTCGCTGATGACTGCACAGTGTTCAGTTCCATTCGCAACCCCTCAAATAATGAAGCAGTCCGAGCCCGCATGCAGCAAGACCTGGACAACATCCAGGCTTGGGCTGATAAGTGGCAAGTAACATTCGCGCCAGATAAGTGCCAGGCAATGACCATCTCCAACAAGAGAGAGTCTAACCACCTCCCCTTGACATTCAACGGCATTACCATCGCCGAATCCCCCACCATCAACATCCTGGGGGTCACCATTGACCAGAAACTTAACTGGACCAGCCATATAAATACTGTGGCTACGAGAGCAGGTCAGAGGCTGGGTATTCTGCAGCGAGTGACTCACCTCCTGACTCTCCAAAGCCTTTCCACCATCTACAAGGCAGAAGTCAGGAGTGTGATGGAATACTCTCCACTTGCTTGGATGAGTGCAGCTCAAACAACACTCAAGAAGCTCGACACCATCCAAGATAAAGCACCCCGCTTGATTGGCACCACATCCACCACCCTAAACATTCACTCCCTTCACCACCGGCGCACAGTGGCTGCAGTGTGTACCATCCACAGGATGCACTGCAGCAACTCGCCAAGGCTTCTTCGACAGCACCTCCCAAACCCGCGACCTCTACCACCTAGAAGGACAAGAGCAGCAGGCACATGGGAACAACACCACCTGCATGATCCCCTCCAAGTCACACACCATCCCGACTTGGAAATATATCGCCGTTCCTTCATTGTCGCTGGGTCAAAATCCTGGAACTCCCTTCCTAACAGCACTGTGGGAGAACCATCACCACACGGACTGCAGTGGTTCAAGAAGGCGACTCACCACCACCTTCTCGAGGGCAATTAGGGCTGGGCAATAAATGCCGGCCTCGCCAGCGACGCCCACATCCCGTGAACGAATAACAAAAAATGTATCACCTTGCACTTCTCTGCGTTATATTTCATCTGCCATTTGTCCACCCATTCCACCAGTCTGTCTATGTCCTCTTGAAGTCTATCACTAGCCTCCTCACTGTTCACTACACTTCCAAGTTTTGTTTTATCTGCAAATTTGGAAATTGTGCCCTGTACACCCAAGTCCAAGTCATTGATATATATATCAAAAAAAGCAGTGGTCGTAGTACTGACCCCTGGGGTACACCACTGTATACCTTCTTCCAGTCTGAAAAACAACCATTCACCACTCTCTCTGTTTCCTGTCACTTAGCCAATTTCGTATCCATGCTGCCACTGCCTCTTTTAGTCCATAGGTTTCAATTTTGCTGACAAGTCTATTATGTGGCACTTTATCAAATGCTTTTTGAAAGTCCATATACACATCAATTGCATTGCCCACATCAACCCTTTCTGTTACCTCATTAAAAAACTCAATCAAGTTAGTTAAACACGATTTGCCTTTAACAAATCCGTGCTGCCTTTCATTTACTAATCTGTACTTGTCCAAGTGATTATTAATTTTTTCCTGGATTATCGTTTCTAAAAGCTTCCCCACCACCAACGTTAAACTTACTGGCCTGTAGTTGCCGGGTTTATCCTTGCACCATTTTTTGAACAAAGGTGTAACATTTGCAATTATCCTCCATATCTAAGGTAGACTGGAAGATTATGGCCAGCATCTCTGCAATTTCCACCTTTACTTCTCTCAGTAACCTAGGATGCATCCCATCCAAACCAGGTGACTTATCTACTTTAAGTACAACCAGCCTCCTCTATCAATTTTTAGCCCATCCAGTACCTCAACTACCTCCTCTTTTACTATAACTTTGGCAGCACCTTCTTCCTTGGTAAAGACAGATGTAAAGTACTCAATTAGTACCTCAGCCATGCCCTCTGCCTCCATGCATAGATCTCCTTTTTGGTCCCTAATCACCACCCCCCCACCCCGCCTTTACTACCCATTTACTATTTAAATGCCAATAGAAGACTTTTGGATTCCCGTTTATGTTAGCTGCTAGTCTATTCTCATACTCTCTCTTTGCCCCTCTTATTTCCTTTTTCACTTCTCTGTACTTTCTATTTTCTGTACTTTACTGGTTCTCACTTGTGTTATCAACCGGACATCTGTCATACGCCCCCTTTTTCTACTTCATCTTACTTTCTATCTCTTTCGTCATCCAGGGAGCTCTGGCTTTGGTTGCCCTGTCTTTCCCCCTCTTGGGTATGTACCTAGACTGTACCCGAACCATCTCCTCTTTAAAGGCTGCCCATTGTTCTATTACAGTTTTGCCTGCCAATCTTTCATTCCAATTTACCCGGGCCAGATCCATTCTCAACCCACTGAAATTGGCCCTCCTCCAATTAATTATTTTTACTTTAGATTGTTCCCTGTCCTTTTCCATAACTAATCTAAACCTTATGATACTGTGATCGCCAGCCCCTAAATGTTCCCCCATTGACACTTGCTCCACTTGACCCACTTAATTCCCCAGAACCAGATCCAGCAATGTCTCCTTCCTCATTGGGCCCGAAACATACTAATCAAGAAAGTTCTCCTGAACACACTTCAGAAATTCCTCCCCCTCTTTGCCCTTTACACTATTACTGTCCCAGTCTATATTAGGATAGTTGAAATCCTCCATTATCATTACTCTATAGTTCTTGCACCTCTAATTTCCCTGCAAATTTGCTCCTCTATCTCCTTTCCACTAGCTGGTGGCCTGTAGAATATACCCAGTAGTGTAATAGTGCCTCAATTGTTTCTTAACTCTAACCAAATAGGACAGCTCTGTTGGCCATTCCCAATCGGCCAACAGAGCTGGGTCAGAAAATTAGAGCACGATGCTGATCCTACTTATCCAATCTACTGGAACAGTTGAGGTTTATACCTTTCATTCTCCCACTCCCATTCCATAATATTTTCCATTTGATTGCTGTTGTCTGCGTTCTATCATTCGCCTAACAAGGCAAAGATCAGTAAGAGACATAACCATTCTATTCATTTATATGATAGTGTAGCGGTTATGTTACTGGACTAGTACTTGAAAGGCCTGACTAATAATCCAGGGAATGTGTGTTCAAATCCCACCAAAGCAGTTTGAGAATTTGAATTCTGTTTTTAAAAATCTGCAAATAAAAAGCGGTATCTATAAAAGTGACCATGAAACATAAAAACCCAACTGGTTCGTTAATGTCCTTTAAGGAAGGAAACCTGCCATCCTTACCTGGTCTGGCCTATATGTGGCTCCAGTCCCATGTCAAAGTGGTTGCCTTCTAACAAGCCAGTCAGCTGGCCCACCAGCACCTTCTCAGGGAATCTGAGAATGATTTATAAATGCTGGCCTCGCCAGCGATGCCCACATCCCAAGAATGAATTTAAAAAATTCTCCTTAACATGTTAAAATGCTTTACAACCTACACTGTACTAAGAAATTAGTCAGCACATGGGATCTGTTAGTGACTGGTGAATTTTGACAAATAAAATTCATCACTCAAGTATCTCTTTATCGATTTATAATGTACTAGGGATGAGTGAGCCAACCTTGATTCATATAATCCATTAGCTTCAACCTGAAATGACAACAACTCATCAGTTAACCTCGAGAGCTCTCTGATTCTAGTCTATCGTTCTCATATTTCAAGCACTAAAATGGTTGCTGCTGTTAACAGTACAAGTGAAAACTTGGCTGAGCTCCTAGTTTCTGTTCATTTTGGGTCCAGATTTCTTAGAGAAGAGAAATTTTACAAGATATCCAAATTCATAGCCAAATCCAATTATCCTTGAGCATTTTTTCAGTTGCACCACAGTACCAATACTCCTCATTTTCTCTCAACAATTTTTGCATAAATTTACCAACATAATGCAGCACACATATATGGGAAAATTTTAAACCGTGCGGGATTTATGTGGGATTTTTAACTGCGCACCGTGGATTCAGCAAAAAGGAAGTTCCTTCTTTATTATTTTTCTATTACCAAGGAGTTTTGGAGAATTGACTCTTCTCACTTTGAAAACTGTATACTGTTTATTCAGGTAACTTATGTAAAATAAACCAGCCGCTGGTTTTGAAGTTTTTTCCTCATCGATAGAGTGTTTCTCAGTCCACCTGTTGTAAAACAAGGAGAATGCACGAGGCAGCACGTATAATATTTCAGCCGCCAGTATGCAGATAAAAGATTCATTATTACCGGTAACCAATTGCACTGAATGCAGGAGAATATCTAACACAGAATCCCAAAAGTTGTATCAGGCTCACTATCTACATTCTCTGAGTAAGGAATCTTACAACACCAGGTTATAGTCCAACAATTTTAAAATAAAATTGTTGGACTATAACCTGGTGTTGTAAGATTCCTTACATTTGTCCACCCCAGTCCATCACCGGCATCTCCACATCATACATTCTCTGAGGTGTATATAGCTGTACTGCTGCTTGGTAGAGGTGGTGCGTGTGATGAAGGGTACTGTGAGCCGTGCTTCCTCAAGGACACTGGCTATGGTTTGACTCTCCCATTCTTAAGAAGGCAGAATAAAACAAAATATTAAAGTGCTGTGTCAAATAACCATTTTCAAGCACTATTTTCATTGTTGGATACTCCCTGTGATATTACTCAAGTTCAATTTGTGACAGTCATTTAGTTGGATAACAATACATGACTTAAAAAATATGATATTAGCCACAAGCTTGGGGAAGCTTCCAACTTCACTGCCATTTCTCCCCCATGCTCCCGCATCCAGTTATGACAAGGGCAATCGCCTCAATGGCATCCAGAGCTTGAATCAATTAAGGCCTTTATCAGTTTTAGGCGATCTTGTCCAGAAACCACAAAATGAATGTGGAAATATTGTAAATACCTGGAGCACCAACAATGTTATGCAGCCGCACAGCTTCAGAGAACAGACATCGTCCTATCAGGGTGACATAATTATTTCTCATGTGAACCCCCTCTAACAATTGTAGTTGCCCACAGAGTTTGGCATATGCACATGCTCATTGTAACTTTCCCATACAGAAGTATCAGCATACATGCTAAATATTCATTGTCCTTGTTCTCATGGGAGCGCTGCACTTACACCTCCTCGTGCTGGTTAGCATGGTTCAGCAAACAAGTATTAAACATGAACTGGGGGAAACCTCCACCTTCAACATCCCCCCACAAGTGCTCTTAAGCCCAATTATGTCAAGAGTAACCTTTAGGCAGGGCAGACTTTCTTATATGTATACTTGTGGCATTAAGTTTGCATAAATGTACTTTTGGCTTACCTTAGTAGATTTCTTCAGGTCTGGCATCTTTTTTGTAATGTTCTTCCAAATCTGCTGGGTTTGAGAGTGAGCATTAAGCATTTCTGCAATGTTGTACCATGCTTGCTGATCCAGCACTTCAGCAAAGTGGCATAAATGATAACTGCTCCATTCCCTTAGTCCCCGCAGAAGTGCGTTCAGCCAACCTTCTTTCTCTTTAACTGACACCCTCCATAGCACATCAATATTTTTCCCGCTGTATTGAAGGGGTTTAAATGGCTGCTTAACACTGTTAACAGTTGCCGAGCGTCATTAGTGTTCTTGTGGCTCCATTGGGTGCCCCATTGTATGCAGTTATAGAACATGGTTTATAACTGCCCTGTAAAACACCCAAATCAGGAGTTACTGAATGTATTTTATGATGCTCAAAAAGCTTAAATATTGCTCAATTAACTTTTGTTCAGTTTACTAATAGTAATTTCTAGGCTTGACTGATATTGAAGTACTGTTCCATAGACATCAGTGATCCTCTGCTAGCTCACCTAACTGACTATTCTTCTATGTAAGTCTAAACAGTGAGTTTACTAACCTGGAAGACATCACAGCCAAGCCTAGTTTTTTTTATGTAAGGAGACGCACAACACCAGGTTATAGTCCAACAGCTTTATTTGAAATCACAAGCTTTCGGAGCTTTGCTCCTTCGTCAGGTGAAGTGCACCTGATGAAGGAGCAAAGCTCCAAAAGCTTGTGATTTCAAATAAAGCTGTTGGACTATAACCTGGTGTTGTGCGTCTCCTTACATTTGTCCACCCCAGTCCATCACCGGCATCTCCACATCATAGTTTTTTTTAAACCTGACATATACACACACACTTTCCAGCAGGGGTCACTGGACATTAATCAGGAACACAATGGGCTCGATATTAGGAGGGAGGCGGGTTGGCAGCAGGGGATCGACTGGGCGCGTAGGTAATGCGCCCAGTGAATTCGGGGTGCTCCGCATCCGATCGCAGCCTAATTGAAGGCACTTCCCTTGGCTTCCGGGTTTCACGCTGGAAAGCTGCGCAGCGGACAGACTGTGCACCCGCATCATAGGCTGTCAGCTGGAGGAGCCCTATTTAAAGGGGCAGTCCTCCACTGACTGATGCTGCAGAAAGGAGCCAAAATTACAGCATGGAGTAGCCCAGAGGGAAGGCTGCTCCCAGGTTTAAAGATGCCTCACTCCAGGTCCTACTGGATGGGGTGAGGAGGATGGGGAGGACAGAGATCTTCTCCCCGGCAGATGGGAGGAAGTGGCCTGCCTCTGCCACCACGAAGGCCTGGCTCGAGGTGGCAGAGGAGGTCACCAGCACTACCAACATATCACGCACTTGCATACAGTGCAGGAGGCGCTTCAATGACCTAACTAGGTCAGCCGAAGTGAGTACACTTACTCATTCCCCTACATCAGTACCCCCACCCATATCTCCTTCTGCACTGCCAACACTACTCTATCACATCACCCCTCACACCCACTCAAAGCTCATCCTCATCTTACCTGCACTTACTCACCGCGCTAGTACTCATCCCACCACTACCACTCAACCCAATCCTCATACAATCTCATGGCTCTATCTCATACTCACCCTCTCATGCATCTCTTTCACAGTCAGCCTCCCCCAACCTGTCATTACCTGTGCTGCAGCCACAGGGCATGCATCACATATGTGTGGTAGGAAGCGTAAGGCAAACGTGTCGTGAGCATGAAGGGGATGCACAAGGGTGTTTGAGGGTTTGTCATGGTTTTTACTTATATTTGATTTCTGATCAACTCATATTACATAATATATTGTCACCACTATTGCCACGTCTTTGCGAATCTTGTCTGGTTTGTGCAATAATGCCCTTTCCTGAGGATCACCATGAAGACCCACAACTGATGCCACCTATTGTGTCACTGCAGAGTGGGTGTAGGTGTATTTGCAGGGCTCTTTTGTGCAGACGACTGAGAGACGCCGGCGATGTCCCCTGTGGCACCCTGGAAGGATGCGGAGGAGAAGTTGTTGAGGGCAGTGGTGACTTTGACAGCGACAGGTAAGAAGATGGTGCTCGGGCCAGCCGGGAGCAGCTCGGCATGAAGGAGGCTGCAGATGTCTATGACTACATGTCGAGTGACTCTGAGCCTCCATGTGCACTGCTGCTCAGAGAGGTCCAGGAAGCTGAGCCTCTGTCTGTAGACCTTGTAGCGAGGGTAGTGCCCTCTGCGACGCATCTCTCTCTATGGTTGCCCTCCCTCTTGCTGTGCAGGTGGATGTGTCACAGCACTGTGTTGTGGAGCTCCATGTGTCAGAGGTGGATGGCGAGGCTGGTGACACTGTTCGTCCTCCGAGGAGGTCATGACTGCAGCTATGACGGCCCCCGTCCAGAAGATGTACGTTTGAGGGGGTCAGCAAGGTAGGTACATGTGTCTGCACACCGGGGTTGAGGTTGCAAGTTGGTGAATTTTCGTGGTAGGAGGAGGGTGGCGCAGGCCAAACTTTGTCCAAAGTGACAGTGGCCTCCTGCAATGAGTGAGGGTTTCAATGCCCCCCCCCCCCACCTGTCAAATGGACCTTTGCAGCTGCCACTTCAACTGGGAGTGTTTCCTCCAGTACGGGAAACAGTCTCAGTTTAGATGAAAATCCCACCCCTCCGAAAATATCCTACAAATCAGGTCTGCTAACGACCTGAAATATCAAATTAATTGATTTTAAGTGGGATCCCGCCGGCTTTAATTACCGGTGGGTGTCCCGCATGCGGGCGCTGCGCGCGCATCTAAGCGCATCATTGGGGAACCCAGAAGTGGGCGGGTTGGAGCCGGGCTCCGGACCCGCCCGGGAATCCTCAATTTTCAGAGCCCCCCCGCTACGAACACACCTGCTCAGACGTCCGAAAATTGAGCCCAATGATTTTTTTTTCTCCCGAGCCCAGATCACTGAAGCCAATTGTAGCATCACAGCTGGTGCCTGGCTAACTCTATGCAGATCATCAATCAAACCAAGGACCTTCTCAGCGCTACACCAGGCAGTACTTTTGTCCACAAGGCTATCAGGGGAGCTACAAATGAAAGATTTTGTTGAAAACAAAAGAAAGTCACAAAGTAATGGTAAAATGGTCTTGAACTTATCTGTGCTGTGACCATACACTTTTCCCAGCTTTCACTAGGAAGAGCAGCATCACTTAACATAAATATCAAGCCATTGGAAAAGTTCATAACATAAATTAATATTAAATTGTGAGTTTGTGCTATGATATGCAGTTGGCATTGTGGTAGAAACAGCACTAATTTATGAATCTAAAATCACATCTATAAAATTATCTTCCATCGACAGTTTGGGATTATAATACTTTCTCTTTGTAGTCCATCAATCCTTTGATTCCAAGGAGTATGAATATAAAATGATCTGAATGTTCAATTATTCTCTGTTGTGTCTATAAGCAGCTCATTACCAGGAGGGATGATGGCCCGACTGATCACTGCAGCTTCAGATTTCTAGCCAACGTCGTAAGTGTAAGTTGAACAAGAATTGAATTCTCATTAAAATATTCTTCGCTCCATTCCTTTAGTTTATTCTCCCTCGTGGACTGAACCACAGTTAATAATATCCCCTTGAAGAAGTACTTCAAAGGCTTTCTAAAATGTTACTGAAATACTTGATTTCCTGTAGTATTGTCGGCCTCTGAGGACATTTCCTGAAGTCAATTTGTCTCCCTCTCTGACCTTTCCTCATCTTTCAAAATTATAGTTAACTAATGTGTTAAAAAATGGAAACTATGCTGTAAATTTTTTAAGGTGTCATGGACCCTTATACTTTTCCACTTGCTACTGATACTCTTAGTAATCTTGATATCATCTTACAACGTGAATTATTTATTGCAGTCAATACTGCATTTCTAATTAAAGGAGTGATTAAACCATAGCATTTCATGTAGAAGACTTCATGTTTGTCCAGTCTTATCACAATATTAATTAAGTTATTGAATTACAATACATTATAATTCCATTTCAAACCTAAAGTCTCAGGATTTCTTCTTTCAAAATCCCCAACTTACAATACCAAATCTTCATTCTGCCCATCTTGAAGTCCTCCGGTAAGGAGCTACATAGTTCTTAAAAAGGAAAGTCTACCTTACTAAAACAAGCAGTACATTTTAATAAGTACTGTTACAAGTTTAGATATTCTCTGCAGTACAGTGGTACTAGTCACTCCTTTCAGTAGTCCGAACAGGTTTCATTTACATGTGTGCCCATAATGTCAAATATCTAAAAACAATAGCATAACCCAGGAGTATAACATTAATATTCCCTTATGATTTGTGTCTTTTGCTTGTGCCTCCACGTGCACACAAGCAAAAGATGCACTGCAGCAACTCACCAAGGCTTCTTCGACAGCACCTCCCAAACCTGCGACCTCCACCACCTAGAAGGACAAGGGCAGCAGGCACATGGGAACAACACCACCTGCACGTTCCCCTCCAAGTCACACACCATCCTGACTTGGAAATATATCGCCGTTCCTTCATCGTCGCTGGGTCAAAATCCTGGAACTCCCAACCTAACAGCACTGTGGGAGAACGGTCACCACATGGACTGCAACAGTTCAAGAAGGCGGCTCACCACCACCTTCTCAAGGGCAATTAGGGATGGGCAATAAATGCTGGCCTCGCCAGCGATCCCCACATCCCATGAATGAATCAAAAAAAGTTCCCAATCTTCAAGATGGACTGAGAAAACACCTGACAAGACAAGGCCCGATCTGAATCATTAAACTCTTTTAGGTGTCAGCTGTGGCTCAGTGGTAGCACTCTCGCCTCTGAGTCAGAAGGTGCAGGCTCAAGTCCCACTCCACAGACTTGAGCACAAAATCTAGGCTGACACTTCAGTGTTGTACCGAGGGAGTGCTGCACTGTCTGAGGTACGGACTTTTAGATGAGACGTTAAACCGGAGCTGATCTGCCCTCAGGGGACGCAAAAGATCCCACGGCACTACTTAAAGAAGAGCAGGGAGTTCTCCCCAATGTCCTGGCTAATATTTATCCCTCAACCAAAATCACTAAAAAACAGATTACCCGGTCATTATCGCATTGCTGTTTGAAGGACCTTGCTGTGTGCAAAATTGCCTGTCACATTTCCCACGTTACAATGGTGACTACACTTCAAATGTACTTTGTTGGCTGAAAGTGCTTTCGGGTATCTTGAGGTCGTGAAAGGTGCTATAAAAATGCAAATTCTTTCTTTTATTTCACAGCAAGTAAACATACAGAACAACATTTATGATCAAACTCATTTATTTCAATCAATACAATTTGTTTTTGCAAAATAATGAACACGCTTCATTTCCACACATCTTGTTGGCTTACTTGACTTAAACAAAATAACTCATAACTACCTAACTCCATGCTACACTTCTGAGCCTCCTGAAAGCTTGCCTTTACAGCTTCCTATTTAAAGGCCTAACTGACTTCTCGTTTACTTGTCTCTGTCATTTTATTTCCCTATACTTACAACTCAAAAGTGGGGCCTATACCAGACAATGCCTGTTCTGCACCCAGGAGCATAGAGCTCCCAACTCAATGAGTGTGAGGTGACTATCAATTGCTGAGACAGGCTAATGAATTGCATAAAGTTTACATTCTTTGGCAAAGCAATATCAAAGCTTAGCTCATTAGTATTTTAACCACCTTTCATCTCCAGGCCTTTTCTTTGACTTGTGTGAATATACTTTAACACAAAAAAAACCTTAAATGTAACTCTTTTCCAAATCCTTTCTGTGGAAAAGGTAACCCCAAAAGTGACAGTTGCTAACAACAACTTGCAAATAAGAAATGCTACAGAATTGCATGAAGATATTTCAAAATGCTTTACATCAGGGAGGATAAAACACTGGATGCCCAGCTGCAGGAAAGGGGGAAAACAGAGAGAGTTAGGTTAGGACTAAGATGAAAGTTTTGAAGAGGTCTTTGAAAGCAGCCAATTATTCCATTTTTTTTCTGGCACAGTCACTTTTTGAAAAATATTTCTCAGCCTATCTGATTGAAATTGAAGAGTTCAGCTTAAGCTTTTAGAGGGAGTTGGTTAGGCCAGGTTGCCTCTAATAGATAGTGATAGGAAAGGAATGGCACATAAGAATGATATACATGACAGTTTAGGGCAACAATCATGACCATGTTATTTTCTGATACTCAAGAAGATGGTTAATCTTAAATACTACTGTAAAAATTACAGTGTGCTATTGCTAATGTTCACTTACTCTTTTAAGGTTTAATAAATTTGTTTAGCCTAAGTCACAGTCTGATGAAGTGTCATTATGCTACATTCTAAAGTCTAGGAAGATCAAGGGGTCACATTTCCTTGGTAGTCCCACTGTAACAATCACAGGAGTCCAACTGAACCACTTGATAAAGGTTAAAGCCCAGATACCCTGCCCTGTCAGATGGAGTGGGGCTGGGGGCAGGGGCTCCATATATTGGATGTTCTCGCTTTGCTGGCCCATAAGGAACCCAATGTAAGACTGGGGGTATGTCCAAGATGCAGTTTTGGGAAGATTTTCACATTTTATATTTCTCAATCAGATGATTTTTTTTTAAGAAAGAGAGCCTAACCCAAACTCATGACTAATACAGAGCGTACTACACCATAACCGATAATCCTTACCCCAAAACAAATCTCTCTCTATACTGAACAATATCAACAGTCAAGGCCTAAAGTAGTACCGCTAGTGATGAGCCCTTGCAAGCATTGCTGGCTGAAATTCATAAAGTATTCTCATGGAGTGTGTAGAAATAAAATAGTTCAGTTTAATGAAGAAACCATAGTTACATCTCAAGCTTAGAATATGAATAATTAATATATCTACAAGACATCTACTGTGAAAATATCAATTCGACTAATCAGAATTTAGAGATCAGGCTTAGTAGAATTGATAGTGACTGTGTATAACTAATAATAAAGTCCTTAGGCATCTTAAAGTCTGTTTATTGATCAATGCAAAAGAAAAATTCCCCTTTGAGAGGTACAGTTATTCAAGAGGAATCAGTCAGTAGAAGTTTACTCAGTCTGTTATTTACTAAACATGACAAAAACAGAAAAAATGCAAGATCTAGTGGACTAAATAACACAAGGGATTGGTGTCTAGCAAAGTTGGATTGAAAGGCCTTTTCTTGTTCCTTGCTCCTTTTTTTCATTTGGTACTAATGTTCTTTCAGAAACAACTTTGAGAATTAAAGTTAAACCTATACAGCTATAGGACAGTAATTGACTGGCGTCAGAATGTGAAGAAGTCTGAAGTATTCCCTAAATCTGTCTCAGTGCAAGAGGAAGCATAGAAGGGAAACAGCATCTCATTGTTGCATAAGACAATTGGGAGGGCAAATTGTGATGCAGATGAGAGGGAGACTAGAAATACTTCTACTGACTGATTCCTCTTGAATAACTAACTCTCAAAAGGGAAATTTTTCTTTTGCATTGATCAATGAACAGACTTTAAGATGCCTAAGGGTTTTATTATTAATTATACAAACAGTCACTGTCGATCCAAATATCTAAATTCTGAGATAGATAGATTTTTTGACTCTAAAAGAATTAAGGGATATGGGGGGTCGGGCGGGAAAGTGGAGTGGAGGTCAAAGGTCAGCCATGAACTTATTGACTGGCGGAGCAGGCTCAAGGGGCTGTTTGGCCTACTCCTGCTCCTATTTCTTATGTTTCTTAAAACATGACAGGCATTAGAGAAATGAGCCTTCAGGGTCATAAGGGAAACCATGGGGAACATCAGAAGCACAAGATGTATCACAGGTTGAGTTTCAGGGACATCAGAGGTATGAAAGATTGCAGGCATGGAGCATTAGGCATGAAAATAGTATAGATGGAGAGAACATGAGGCAAGTGGACAGTAGGGGTGGGGAAATCAGAGGTAGAAGCATAGGGAAGGGTAGGACCAAAGACATCACTAAAGTTTTAATCATAATATACTTATACAAGATGTCCAAAGCAGAAACAATCACAGATAAATGTATTACTTTTATAAGTGCATGCTGAGGGAAAGAAGTACCTATTTCAGTTAGGTCTGTGGACTGTGATTCATTTTATTTCTAGATCACCTCTTAATTCAAGTATAAGTAGTACAGATCATTAAATAATCCTTAAATAACGCACGTTAAAAAACTCAGAAGGACAAATTTTTTTGTATTCGTTCATGGGATGTGGGCGTCGCTGGCGAGGCCAGCATTTATTGCCCATCCCTAATTGCCATCGAGAAGGTGGTGGTGAGCTGCCTTCCTGAACCGCTGCAGTCCGTGCGACGAAGGTTTTCTCACGGTGCTGTTAGGAAGGGAATTCCAGGATTTTGACCCAGCGACGATGAAGGAACGGCAATATATTTCCAAGTCGGGATGGTGTGTGACTTGGAGGGGAACATGCAGGTGGTGTTGTTCCCATGTGCCTGCTGCTCTTGTCCTTCTAGGTGGCAGAGGTCGCGGGTTTGGGAGTTGCTGCAGTGCATCCTGTGGATGGTGCACACTGCAGCAACAGTGCGCCGGTGGTGAAGGGAGTGAATGTTTAGGGTGGTGGATGGGGTGCCAATCAAGCGGGCTGCTTTGTCCTGGATGGTGTCGAGCTACTTGAGTGTTGTTGGAGCTGCACTCATCCAGGCAAGTGGAGAGTATTCCATCACACTCCTGACTTGTGCCTTGTAGGTGGTGGAAAGGCTTTGGGGAGTCAGGAGGTGAGTCATTCGCTGCAGAATACCCAGCCTCTGACCTGCTCTTGTAGCCACTATATTTATATGGCTGGTCCAGTTAAGTTTCTGGTCAATGGTGACCCCCAGGATGTTGATGGTGGGGGATTCGGTGATGGTAATGCCGTTGAATGTCAAGGGGAGGTGGTTAGACACTCTCTTGTTGGAGATAGTCTTTGCCTGGCACTTGTCTGGCGCGAATGTTTCTTGCCACTTATCAGCCCAAGCCTGGATGTTGTCCAGGTCTTGCTGCATGTGGGCACGGACTGCTTCATTATCTGAGGGGTTGCGAATGGAACTGAACACTGTGCAATCATCAGCGAACATCCCCATTTCTGACCTTATGATGGAGGGACGGTTATTGATGAAGCAGCTGAAGATGTTGGGCCTAGGACATTGCCCTGAGGAACTCCTGCAGCAATGTCCTGGGCTGAGATGATTGGCCTCCAACAACCACTACCATCTTCCTTTGTGCTAGGTATGACTCCAGCCACTGGAGAGCTTTCCCCCTAATTCCCATTGACTTCAATTTTACTAGGGCTCCTTGGTGCCACACTCGGTCAAATGCTGCCTTGATGTCAAGGGCAGTCACTCTCACCTCACTTCTGGAATTCAGTTCTTTTGTCCATATTTGAACCAAGGCCGTAATGAGGTCTGGAGCAGAGTGGTCCTGGCGGAACCCAAACTGAGCATCGGTGAGCAGGTTATTGGTGAGTAAGTGCTGCTTGATAGCACTGTCGATGACACCTTCCATCACTTTGCTGATGATTGAGAGTAGAATGATGGGGCGGTAATTGGCCGGATTGGATTTGTCCTGATTTTTGTGGACAGGACATACCTGGGCAATTTTCCACATTGTCGGGTAGATGCCAGTGTTGTAGCGGTAATGGAACAACTTGGCTAGAGGCGCAGCTAGTTCTGGAGCACAAGTCTTCAGCGCTACAGTCGGGATTTTGTCGGGGCCCATAGCCTTTGCTGTATCCTGTGCACTCAGCCGTTTCTTGATATCACGTGGAGTGAATCGAATTGGCTGAAGACTGGCTT
Organism: Heptranchias perlo; assembly: GCF_035084215.1. NCBI lineage: Eukaryota > Metazoa > Chordata > Chondrichthyes > Hexanchiformes > Hexanchidae > Heptranchias > Heptranchias perlo. The sequence goes on from NC_090326.1 coordinate 82,971,497, forward strand.
CCGTGATGGTGGGGACATCGGGAGGAGGCCGAGATGGTTCACTGATTTGTTTCTAGGAAATTACAACAATGCAGTGGAAGGCAGCATTTAAAATGCTGATAGCTTATTATGGAACTCCTGTGCAGACTGCATCTTGGCCAAGGAGCCAAGAAAAAGAACACCATCAATCATGTGATAAAAAGGATGATAACCCTGGAAATTCTGATGTTATCGGGGTAATTTTATGAGTATCTTCTTCTAAAGGAGAGCCTCATCAGTCAGCAGCACATATCAGAAATTCAGATGCAGGCTGTCCACAATTTTCATAAGATATTAAGAAATAGGAGCAGGAGTAGGCCATATGGCCGCTCGAGCCTGCTCCCCCAATCAGATCATGGCTGATCTTCTACCTCAACTCCACTTACCTGCCCACTCCCTAATGATTTTGGCTGGAAAATCATGGGCAGCATGCACTCAGAACTTCTGAGATGTGCTAGTAGTGGGTGTAGTCAATTTTGACTCCCTGTTTAATGTTCGAGACTGACACCATAATGGTTAATAGCCATGTGACTTTATTTAGCACAAGAGTCAATAATACCTTACAGTATTTAAGCAGTAGTTTACAAAGCACAATTGAGAATTATATTATCCCATTATCCTTTGGGTAGAAGCCGTGACTTTGTTCCCCGTTCCTTCATGCACTTACTCTTGTTCTTGTTTAACTGCCTGGTACTCTTTTTTTTCTGTCCTCCACCCTGAGTCAAAGTAGGGGCTGGCTACTTATACACTGTGTTAACCCTTAGCCCCCCCCCTTTCACTGCAGCAAATTTAAGCCACTTATAGGATGGTTCCCTTATCAGCACTTTTAGGGGCCCATTAATCATTCTTCCTTGATTCTGGAATGTAGTTGCTTAGCGACGTGTTCGGACATACAGGCCCATCCTTTGTTTCACTTTTTTCCCTCAGATAGCATGGGTGCGTTTTTAACCATGAGTGTAACTGCACTAAGACTGGTTCCTGTTGTTTCTCACCCATAATCCTGTTAAGTCTAACCCTTTGAATTCCTCATACATTTGTGTGAAAACCATGTTTCCTTACGTGGGCGAGGCTACCTGCAGAGTGCATTTGTAAAATGACCCTGTTAGATGATCATCTATCGTTGACAGCATGGATCAAAACCAATTTGCAGGCTGTACTGGACCCAAGATACTAGTCTCAACCTAAGGAACAATCAACAGGTGAAAGGGACATCTAGAATATATTAAAGTGAAATACAATATGGGTTATTGATCAAACTAGGCCAAATTTTTGTTCAAAAGTCCTGCTAAAAAGTCATACAGGCAGAAAGGGATGGAGCCTGTTAAGTTCCTTCCTTTTATTGTTCACAATGTCACACTTCAAGTAAGTATGAGACACTTGTTAGTGGAGTATATGGAACATTCTTTATTCATAGACACAATAGCTGATCACTCTATACCGTACATAGGAGTAGCTTCGGATTGCTCTCTCTTTCGAGCTCTCCAACCAACTCATGAAAAACCCACCCTTCTTATACATTTCAGTTTGACAATTCAAAAGGTACATTTCACAGATAAGACCTCATGATTTATCTGTTCTTGGATTATTTCAAGAACAGCTTATTTACGTAAACAGTCTTAGTTGCTTACTTCAAAGATACATTCTATAAACAAGACTTCCTGATCTGTCTGTTCTTGGAACCTTTCAAGAACAGTTTATTGACAGGTTATTTACTTAAACATCCACTCTATACCATGGTTAATTGATCCCTCTGCCTATGTTTATTAAACTAGTCATTAAAGTTATACATTAATCACTCATGGTCAATGTCGCCCAGTCACTTATTTCCTTGCACAAGCATCCCTTGTAGATTCATATCAGAATTTGAAGTAAACCATATATATTCATCCTTCCTTCCCTCTTCTAGAAACCCCATTGGTTTCCTATTTATCTTAGAAACCCTGTTGCTCCATGACTAGTGGTTATACAGGTTAGTTCAATTATTAACCCTTAACTCTCCAACAGAACCAATATCAAGATAGTCTCTTTATGGATGATGGGAATCTGTTGCTAGAAATTAGACATCTTGTGAACCCCCAACATACAAAAAAAATGACTTGAACATTTGATAAATGGACTCCTTCTGGATTGATATGAATTTGAAAGAACTTGACAAAAATATGACAGAATCACTGCTGAGTGAAGGCAAGACTATCCAAGTCTTATGATAAAGTTGTCAAGAGTAGCAGGTAATCGTCAAGCCTCCAAATTTTCCACACGGGGATATTTCTGGAAAAGTTCAATTTTATGTGGGCAATTTTGTGCTTCCCATGGGATCTTCGACCACCAGCAGGAAAATTGGAAATTTGGCCGCACACGGCTCACACTTTTTCTGACTAAAATCATGAGCAGTGAATGTCTGAATTTTGTGATTTGCACTGCTGGCAAATTAGACTTCCCTCCACCAATATAGACGTATAAAATTGCCTCCTATATTATCTAGGCCTTCAACCATTGACCAATAAAGGACATGTACATATTGGTAATAATACTATTTTATTAAATGAACAGACAATCCCTTTGGGAGTCATAAAGCAATAATGGTAGCAATTATCACAATGGAAAAATCTATTCAGATTCAAGGAGCTTTCTTTAATACATTGATCATCACTGTAATAAAGAAATGTTGCAGTAATTTTGTTCGCAATAACGTAACTTATATTTGTGATTGAGACAATAACTAGATAATAACTTTTTTTTCCTTAATAATATTCTGTCCTTTTCTGAAATCGATAATTTCATTACTGGGATGCAGCTGCATGAGCACCAGTTGCTCTCTGCTACCTTGTCCAAATGGTTGTCATTCAAGTGCGAGTCTTGGTTGTGAATACTGGCAGGCTATTGACCACCGGGAGAATCACAGTCAAACCCAATGCTATTCAGACGGTGTTCACCAATGTGTATTTCTAGCAGGGGTTACTAGATATCCATCAGAAGTGAGAACCTTAGCCGATTTTCCCTCCCTTAACCCAGAAGGAGCCTATTATGCTGCTCCTAATGCTGCCTTGCCTTAGGTCGCATCACAGGCTGGGTATTAAACCTATATCTTCATACTCACTAGATGAAGTCATTGGCCTAAATTTTCCAAGTGTGCATCGGTAGCGAGGAACCTGACCTAATACTAATGCACATTGGTGATTTTTCGATATGCACAGGAGGTGGACAAGGTTCCTTATTGCCAGCTCAAGTTTGGAAAAGTTAAGCCACTAAGCTATCTGAGGGAGCTTTGGACATTATCTCTACTTCTTCAGTTGGATGGCAAGGTTGAACATTTCATTAAGTTTTTGAAAAGCAGATGGTTTTATTTTCTTATTAACAGTATTTCACCCTCTTTATCCCTTCTTGGACTTCCTGCAAAATGCATTTCCCAGGCAAGAGACTGGTGACCCTCTCCCAGGCCACCATCACTGTCCCACTGAACTCAAACACTAGAGCCCTGGTATTAACACCCCACCCCCGCGCCCAACGAGAACGGGGCATGCAGGTGATTAAAGTATCGGCAATAGCCTGCCAAATTCACGACCAAGACTCACACTTGAATGACAACTGTTTGGACAAGGTAGCAGAGAGCGACTGGTGCTCATGCAGCTGTATCCCAGTAATGAAATTATTGATTTCAGAAAAGGACAGAATATTATTAAGGAAAAAAAAGTTATCACCGGATCCACGTTTCACACGTGCCCCACACCACTTTAACAGGTGCATTTCAGGCAGTGTGTGAGGTAGGCTAGAGCTTCATTGAGATTCAAAAGTCAGGGTCTGATGATGTCAATCAGACCCCAATGCTATTTTAACTTCTAGTGGCAAGGTCGGCGCCATGGGAGAGCACGCCCAGAAGAGGGCTGAGAAAGTAAGTTAATTTAACATTTTTTTTAATAAAAAGGTTTCCTAGTGGGCCAGGTGGAGCAGGAGTGCTCCTTCAGGCCCCAAAAGGAATCCTTAGGCCTCCCCTGACCCGGGCCTCCTACGATCACCTTGGACTTCTCCCTATTCTTTTCATTTACTGTTTCCTTGGGTCCCCAGCAGTGACCTCCTGCTGTGCTCACATGCTTCTGCCCGCCGGTGCCAAGCTATTGATGGTGGGTTTGGGCAGGAGTCAAGCCTAACTTATTTAAATGAAACTCGTGAGTTAAAATGGCCCAAGCATTGTATCGGCAAGTTGAGGCGAGCCTATTGCTCATCCCATTGCCTCGTGCTTGCCCCTCGCCTGAATACTAACATACCATAGTATTGCTGATGGAAGGATTTTAAGCAAACTGTAGAAGACATGTCTATGAATCTTGTTGACAGTTTGATCAAATAATATCCTCTGAATATTTATCTTTGCTTCCTTTCACTTTAACAGAGGTAATTACGTTAGTAGTTGATGACTGAATCAGCTTGCTGGGTATCTAGGTCCTCTTGTGCAATTTCAGTCCATCAAAAGAGATGCAGAAGATTGTCGCTTGTCCTTATTAGTGACAGCCTATCAGTCACCAATATCATAAAATATCAAACAAAGACAAATTAAAATTATATTGAGACAACACACTTTTCTGCTAATTCACCTTGTTCTGGTAACATACGAACATTCAAAATTGATAGGCAGGAAAAGATCAGTTGGTCTATCGAGCCTGCCCCACACAATCGTGATGCCTGGAACATCACGATGAGGCCCCCCCAAGCCATTAGCACACATACCCACCATCAGTCAAGGCCAATCAGAGAAAAATTAAATCGTGGTAATTCTTCTCCGACTCCCTTAGGCGATCAAAACTAGTCCAAGAGACCACATAAACCATGCATGTAGCACCTGGCATTTTACCTACCTCTTCATAGAATCATAGAATGGTTACAGCACAGGAGGTCATTAGGCCAATCGAGTCCATGCTGGCTCTTTGTAAGAGCAATCCAGTTAGTCCCATTCCCCCGCTCTTTCCCTGTAGCCCTGCAAATTTTTTCCCTTCAAGTATTTATCCAATTCCTTTTTGAAAGCCATGATTGAATTTGCTTCCATCCCCCTTTCAGGCAGCAGATTCCAGACCATAACTACTCGCTGCGTAAAAAAGCTTTTCCTCATACCGCCTTTGATTCTTTTGCCAATCACCTTAAATCTGTGTCCTCTGGTTCTCAACCCATCCGCCAATGGGAACAGTTTATAAGATGTGATCTTCTTACCATACAGGAATTTGTCCAGTGCTCTCATGAAGGCACGCAGAGAGTCTGTACTCACCACATAAGCTGTTAATTTATTCCATAGGTCTACTATTCTCTAGGAAAAGAAGAGCATCTAACCTAGCCCTACCCTTACATATCTTATACACAAGATCTTTGGCCTTCTTCAACATATCTAGTTGAAACAGCCTCTCAAAGGGAACACAATCAAGCCCCTTAACAATTTTGTATACCTCTATCAAATCAAGCTGAAGTCTATGCATTTCTAAAGGGAATAGACCCAGCCTTTTAAGCTTGTGAATAATTAAGATCTTTTAAACTGGAGATCATCCTCGTAACCCTCCTTTGGACTTTTTCCAAGGCTTCTATATTGCTTACTTGCGAGGGGACCAAAACTAGATGCAGTATTCCAAATGCAGTCCAATCAGGGTCTGGTACAAGGCAAAGACGACGTGCTTTGTTTTATCTTGAATAGTTCTACTTATGCAACCTAATACCCTACTTGCTTTGGGTATGGTTTATTGGCATTGGTCATGGAACTTAGAGAGCTATGAATAATAACACAAAGATCCCTTCCTCTCTCAACTGATTTTGATTTGTGTAAGTGCACTTGGTATTGATCCAGCCCAAGTGCAATACACTGCACTTATCTAAGTTAAAGGCCATCAGCCAGGGTTTGGTCCATTCCCCCAACATATTTAGATCCACTTGCAGAAGTTCTTTCTCCTCCGTAGTCCTGACACTCACACAAATGTTTGTGTCATTTGCGAACTTGTGGACCATCCCTCCAACACTTACATCCAGGTCATTTATGAAAATAGTAGAAAGCAACAGCCCCAAGACCGATCCCTGTGGGTCATCGCTAGTAACTGGCCTTGCAGCAGATCCATAGCCATTAACCATACCTTTCTACCTACAAGAAAGTAGCTAATTCCTAATCCATTGTACCAGTTCCTTACTGATACTGCAAGATTCTGTCTTGTAGAGTAACCTATTGTGGGTTATCTTATCAAAGACTTTTTGTAAGTCCAAGTAGACAAGTATGCCCTCGTCCACTAACCTTGTAACTTGTTCAAAAAATTCTGGTGGATTAGTTAGAAGCCACGATGAGTGTCTCTGATGATACCTTTGTTATCCAGGTGATCGTAGGGAGCATCTAGAAAGAATCATAGAAAGGTTACAGCACAGAAAGATGCCATTCGGCCCATCTCTTAGGATCCCTTCAAGCATCTTATCTATGATTGATGTCAGGCTTATGAGCCTGTAGTTTCCTGGATCTGACTTGTCATCCTTTTTGAAAATCGGCACCACGAGCATCTTTTCAATCCAAGGGAACAATCGCAGGCTCCAGCCAGCTGTTAAAGATAATGGCAAGGGGTTTGTAAATCACAAGTTCCGGCTCCATAATCTCCCTCCAGTGGATGTCATCCAGACCCACAGCCCAATCTACTTTAAGATTCTTTATTTTATCGAAGATATCTTCTTTTATTGTGATATTACCAATTTTCCAGTTTACAACGCAACCCACATCTGGTAATTGGGCATCATCCGCAGCAGTGTAGAATGATGCAAAGTAATCATTGAACACTTCTGACGTGCCCTGAGATTGCACTTGAATCTGTCCTAAGGTGTCCTCAGTGGTCCGAAGCAGTCTTTAGTGGTCTTCTTACTTTTAACATAAATAAAAAAGGTTTTGCCATTGCTCCTGCAATTATCAACAATCTTCTTTTCCATTTAGCTGCTCTAATATTTGCTTTTCGTTACCCTTAATTGTGCGTGATATTTATCTCTATTTTTTTTAAGAACATAAGGACATAAGAAGTAGGAGCAGGAGTAGGCCAATCGGCCCCTCGAGCCTGCTCCGCCATTCAATAAGATCATGGCTGATCTGATCCTAACCTCAAATCTAAATTCATGTCCAATTTCCTGCCCGCTCCCCGTAACCCCTAATTCCCTTTACTTCTAGGAAACTGTCTATTTCTGTTTTAAATTTATTTAATGATGTAGCTTCCACAGCTTCCTGGGGCAGCAAATTCCACAGACCTACTACCCTCTGAGTGAAGAAGTTTCTCCTCATCTCAGTTTTGAAAGAGCAGCCCCTTATTCTAAGATTATGCCCCCTAGTTTGAGTTTCACCCACCTTTGGGAACATCCTTACTGCATCCACCCAATCAAGCCCCTTCACGATCTTATATGTTTCAATAAGATCGCCTCTCATTCTTCAGAACTCCAATGAGTAGAGTCCCAATCTACTCAACCTCTCCTCATATGTCTGCCCCCTCATCTCCGGGATTAACCGAGTGAACCTTCTTTGTACTGCCTCGAGAGCAAGTATGTCTTTTCTTAAGTATGGACACCAAAACTGGATGCAGTATTCCAGGTGCGGTCTCACCAATACCTTATATAACTGCAGCAATACCTCCCTGTTTTTATATTCTATCCCCCTAGCAATAAAAGCCAACATTCCATTGGCCTTCTTGATCACCTGCTGCACCTGCATACTAACTTTTTGATTTTCTTGCACTAGGACCCCCAGATCCCTTTGTACTGCAGTACTTAGCAGTTTCACGCCATTAAGATAATAACTTGCTCTCTGATTTTTCCTGCCAAAGTGCATAACCTCACATTTTCCAATATTGTATTGCATCTGCCAAATCTCCGCCCACTCACCCAGCCTATCTATATCCCCCTGTAGGTTTTTTATGTCCTCCTCACTCTCCACTTTCCCTCCCATCTTTGTATCATCTGCAAACTTTGATATGTTACACTCCGTCCCCTCCTCCAAATCGTTAATATAGATTGTAAAGAGTTGGGGACCCAGCACCGACCCCTGCGGAACACCACTGGCTACTGGTTGCCAGTCCGAGAATAAACCATTTATCCCAACTCTCTGCTTCCTGTTAGATAACCAATCCTCCACCCATGCCAGAATATTACCCCCAATCCAGTGATTCTTTATCTTGAGCAATAATCTTTTATGTGGCACCTTGTCGAATGCCTTCTGGAAGTCTAAATACACTACGTCCACTGGTTCCCCTTTATCCACCCTGTACGTTATGTCCTCAAAGAACTCAAGCAAATTTGTCAGACATGACTTCCCCTTCGTAAAGCTATGCTGACTTTGTCCTATTAAATTATGTTTATCCAAATGTTCTGCTACTGTCTCCTTAATAATAGACTCCAAAATTTTACCCACCACAGATGTTAGGCTAACTGGTCTATAATTTCCAGCCTTCTGCCTACTACCCTTTTTAAATAAGGGTGTTACATTAGCAGTTTTCCAATCTGCCGGGACCTTTGCCAAGTCCAGAGAATTTTGGAAAATTATTACCAAAGCATCCACAATCCCTACTGCCACTTCCCTCAAGACCCTAGGATGTAAGCCATCAGGTCCAGGGGATTTATCCGCCTTGAGTCCCATTAATTTACTGAGTACCAATTCCTTAGTGATTTTAATCGTATTTAGCTCCTCCCCCCCAAAAGGGAACCAGTGGACCTAGAGCCCCCTGTTTGTCCAGTGTTGGGATATTCTTAGTGTCCTCTAGTGTCCTTTGTGAGTTCTTATCCTTTAATCTGTAGATTTTCCTTCAGCCTAATTTGTGCTTGCACATTTCTGGTTAGTCATTTTGGTTTAGTTTTACCATGTATCCTTTTAGTAATCCTTATGATATCCATGGCTTCTTTTTGCTCAAAGAATGATTTCAGAGACTACCCCTTTATTCTCAGCATCAAATTCCCTCCCCAATAGGGTTGTCCAATCAACTTCTTCCAAGTCTTTATACACTTTATTGAAATAAGCCCCCCTAAAGTCAGGAACCAAAATTAAATTGTTAATAGTCTTTGCATAGCTAATAAGATTAAATCTAATAATGTTGTTATCACTCCTGCCCAGGTGTACCCCCACATGGAGTTACGATACAGCTGCAGGGTCAGTATCAAAAGCTAGGTCAAGAATTTGAGAACCCCTACTCACATCACTAACATGTTGAGTTTAAAACAAACAATCAGTAATTGTATCCACAGATGTTTCAGCTAACTTACCTACTATACTTTATGGTGGACCATCAGCCTATTTTATACAAGGAAAACTAAAGTACCCCATAATACAGACTTGGCTTAATCTAGCATAATCTGCTGTAACAATTTCTGACCAAAGCTTGTTTCTAAGGAGTCCTTATCCTGGAGGTTTATCACAGGTGCCAATTAATAAATTAAAGCTATCAGCTTGAATTAATTGTACCCAGATAGATTCAGTTGCTGTTGATGGAACATCATCTTTTACCAGAACAGTTAGATAAACTTTAACAATTAGGGCTACATATCCTCCCTTCTGACCGAGTCTGTCCTTCCTGAAACACTTATAACCTTTATGCTAACATTCAGATCCATCATCAATATCAAGCCATGTTTCTGAAATACCTATGTCTAAATTATCTAATGATGCATAAGACTGTAATTCCACCAATTTATTTGTAATACTCTTTTCATATGTATAATGCATTTTAAGGAGCCATCTGTTAGTGGAAATGAGGTTACTTTCCCTTTGGCTATAGAATGGCTGGGTGTTTCATTTAAGGTTACCTATCCTAGAGAAGCCAGACACATTGTCTATTCTAACTCCAAACTTAATTAGTTTAAATGCTTGCTAATGGCTACCTCAAAATTGTCAGCTAACTTTTGAGCCCCTGCAAGATTAAGATGGAGGTCATCCTCCTAAAAAGCTTCCCCTTTCCTCGGAAAGTACTCCAATTATCTATGGTCAGCTTTTTCTTCCTTCACAGGTACTATAGCCAGACGTTAAAACTGGTGATGTGACTACTCTTCTCCAATGAACCTCTCATCATTAGCAGTTGGTTTATGATGCACACCCTTGCATGTGGCTGGAGAACTATAAGGTTAGACAATCTACTCACTGTAGTCAAAGACTATAGGAATGACTTTACCCCAAACTTAACCACAACTGAAAGTGCATGTTTAAAGTAAGAGTTTTACAATTTCATTTATATTTATTTGGTCTATATTTTAACATGAGATAGTGAACTAAAATAAAGCAATTTGATTCACCATTGTGTGAGTACAAATCTCCAATGAGAGTTTAACATTTAGAATATTTCAAAAATATTAGTTTGCATTCTTAAATTGACCACATGTAACTGTTTAATATTGCTTGGTTTTCATTAGCCCTCCATCACCGATTGGAGCATAAAACCTTTACCCACATGCACATTAGTACATCTAGGTGAGATATGTTGTGATTAAGTTCACCTTATAGCCAAACACATCGTTTTTCTGTTTTTAAAATTTTTTCACTTAATAACCATGTTAAATTATGGAACAATAGCTCAGAAATTCATTTCATTTTTGGCATAGGATCAGTGGAGGGACTGGAATTTGGGGCAGGTGCCCCATGGATGAATTAACAACGAGCACTCTTTTTTTCATTATCACCACCACCACCCTCAACTGGTTATGACTTCAGTTTGGGGGCATGTCTGAGGCGTTCCTAAGCTTCCCCAGGAATCCTGCCAGATATGTTGCCATATGGACCAGTGGTACCTAATCGGCATAGAGTAGGCATAGGTGTTGTTCTGGACTGCACAAAGCCAATTTCCAAAGGCAATCAATCCCACCATCATTCTAATGGTGCACTGATTCTATTTCCTTCTATAAAACAATTTGTTGCTGGAAAGTTGTCACCTTTGAGATATTGAATTAGGAAATCCCTAGGATCCAGCTATTTCTTTGTTTTTATATATTGTCTACTGATAATGTTATCTGGATGTATGTTTTCTAAGGTGTTTATATGTGCTGATGATATAGATCATCTTAATGAATTGTGATACACTGATGGCAATATTTCCCAGAAAACTTTTCACATTATAAACATGGTGACATTACAATTATTAATCATTCATTGCATAGAGTGCTCTGTGAAAATCTGTGCTGACTGCAAAACAGGATCCAAAATGTAACAAATACTCCTGGGAGTTTTACAGTATATCCAATAAATCCTTCCAGAGACCTGTCCCTCTTTCAGGTATATAAGGTTAGAGTTCATGGGGCTTTCCACAGCTTTCATTCGGTTAGCTAAATGACCAGGCTGCAGGTAATAACTCCCAGTGAAACAACGTTACTCAGTACAAGCACAGATATGGAAAACCAAGGTTATGATGAGAGAGTTTAGATACTGGAACTATTTTGACTGCAGCAGAGGAGGTTTACAGAGGATTTTAAAATTATGAAAAGTTTTGACAGTGTGAGTAGGCAAAAGATTATTTCCGTGGGGGGCAGGGGGGGCATCAATTTTAAAACTGTCAATAAGAGAATGCAAAGAGAGGATAGGACAAATTTCTTTACACAGAGGGTGGTTGAGGCAGCACATTGTATCTTTTAAGGGAAAATAGAATAAAAATTTGAAGCAGAGGAAGATGTAAGGCTATGGAGAGAGAGAGAGAGAAGGGCAGTGTGATTATACACTTTAGAGCAATCCAAAACTAGAGAGTTTCAATTATGATTTTTGCAGCTGGGAATAACTTTTTGCAGTGATTCTTTTAGAATTCTGTCTACACTGACCGACTGTTTTGCTTACCACAACAGATAACGTATCGCACATACGGGACATTTGCCAGCAACATCATAATCACAAGTACAGATAAACTGCTAATCTGCACATCATTGGATTGTAAAAATCTACCTACCACCTATTTTTATAATCTCTTCTAATGATGCTATTATTGAAACAACAGCCTGGAAATTAGCTTGGAGTTAGCTGTTATGAGTTACTGAACAGTGATGTGTGGAGTAGCACACATTTCCTAGCATTTATTGGATCCTGTCAAATTGCTGATCTTGGTGAGTAATTTCTATGTGCCACAGTGCTAAAGATGTATATTAGGTTAGTTTAACTTGTTATTGCCAACATAATAGGTCATTTAAAGGCAAAGCATACTATAATGCAAGGCAAACATGTCATACATAGTATGAGATCTTACAACTCATTTCAATCAAGTGTTGCAGTCGAGGCTGCTTGCTACTTGTCAGTAGTCAGTGCTCTATCATCTGAGACAGAGTGACTGAGCATTTAGACAAGTATGAGCTGATCAAGGAGAGTCAGCATAGATTTGTGAAGGGTAGGTCATGTCTGACTAATCTAGTCGAATATTTTTGAGGAGGTCACTAGCATGGTGGATAGGGAAGTGTCTATGGATGTTGTCTATATAATTGCAAGTTGTTGTTGTCTAAATGGACTTCCAGGAGGCATTTGATAAGGTTCCACATAGGAGATCATTAGCAAAAATGAAAGCACACGCAACTGGAGATAACTTTGTGATACGGGATGTTAATTGGTTGGGAAGTAGAAGACAGAGAGTAAGGGTAAACCCCCAGCACTCACGTGTGCCAGACAGGCTGTCAATTTGGCCGGCTACCGGGCGGGACGCGACCCCACGAGATGCAAATGAGGCCCTGCTGTTAAGATTAGCAGGGCATCCATGCCCCTAGCCTTGCTGGATTCTTCGGCCTAAAACACACCCTCCCCTCAAATATCGAGGCCCAAGAATCTACAAAATTGTGGCAGATGGAGTTCAAATGTCACATAGATCAGAGAAAGAAAAATCCGAATATTTTCTTAACAGGAAGAGACTAGGAGCTGTGTAAGAGCAAAGTGATTTAGATCTCTACTTACACATCAGTAAAAGCTAGTTTGCAGCTACAAAAAAGTAATCAAAAAGGCTAATGGAATGTTGGCCTTTATCTCAAAGGGGTTAAAATACAAAAGTGAGGTGGTGATGCTTCAGTTGTACAGAGCCTTGCTCAGACCCCATCTAGGAACAGGAGTAGGCCATTCAGCCCCTCGTGCCTGCTCTGCCATTTGATAAGATCATGGCTGATCTGTGATCTAACTCCATATACCTGCCTTTGGCCCATATCCCTTAATACCTTTGGTTGCCAAAAAGCTACCTTTCTCAGGATTTAAATTTAGCAAATGAGCTAGTATCAATTGCCGTTTGCAGAAGAGTTCCAAACTTCTACCACCCTTTGTGTGTAGAAATGTTTTCTAATCTCACTCCTGAAAGGTCTGGCTCTAATTTTTAGACTGTGCCCCCGACTCCTAGAATCCCCAACCAGCGGAAATAGTTTCTCTCTATCCACCCTGTCCATTCCCCTTAATATCTTTTAAACTTCAATCAGATCACCCCTTAACCTTCGAAACTCCAGAGAATACAACCCCAATTTGTGTAATCTCGCCTCGTAACTTAACCCTTGAAGTCCGGGTATCATTCTAGTAAACCTACGCTGCACTCCCTCCAAGGCCAATATGTCCTTCCGAAGATGCGGTGCCCAGAGCTGCTCACAGTACTACAGGTGCAGTCTAACCAGGGTTTTGTATAGCTGCAGCATAACTTCTGCCCCCTTGTACTCTAGTCCTCTAGATATGAAGGCCAGCATTCCATTAGCCTTCTTGATTATTTTCTGCACCTGTTCATGACACTTCAATGATCTATGTACCTGAACCCTAGGTCCCTTTGGACATCCACTGTTTTTAACTTTTTACCATTTAGAAAGTACCCTGTTCTATCCTTTACTGATCCAAAGTGGGTGACCTCACATTTGTCTACATTGAATTCCATTTGCCACAGTTTTGCCCATTCACCGAATCTATCAATATCTGGAGTATGGCGTTCAGTTTTGGGCATGAATTTCCTGAATACATATTATTCCTGAAAGATATATTAGCTTTGGAAGTAGTACAACACAGATTCACCAGAATGATACCAGAGCTTAAAGGGTTAAATTATGAGGCTGCATAAACTTGGCTTGTATTCCCTTCAGTTTATAAGGTTGACAGGTGATCTAATCAAGGTCTTTAAAATAATAAAGGGATTCAATTATCCTATCACAGGCGAGCTGCCCACGAGGTTTCTGGTGTTAATGGGCAGCTCACCAGTAGGCCCAGTGTCATAAAAAAGCAGCATCTCTTAAAGCGAAATGCAAACTCTCTTAAAGTGAAGACAGCAGGTTAGCAATGAAGTACTGTGAGATCACACTGAGCATCAGAAATGTGCCAAGGAACATACTTACGAAATAAGAGCAGGAGTAGGCCATTCGGCCCCTCGAGCCTGCTCTGCCATTTGATAAGATCATGGCTGATCTGATTGTGATCTCAACCCTACTTTCCCGTCTACTTACTATAATCTTTGACTCCCTTGTTGATCAGGAATATATCCAACTCAGCCTTAAAAATATTCAATGACCCTGTCTCCCCCGTATTATGGGGAAGGGTGTTCCACAGACTCAGACCCCGAGTTCTGGTCTCTCCCACAAGGGGACACATCTTCTCAGCATCTACCCCTTCTAGTCCCCTCAGGATCTTATATGTTTCAATAAGATCACCTCTCACTCTTCTAAACTTCAGTGTATGCAGGCCCAACTTGTCCAACCTTTCCTCATAAGATAACCCCCTCATCCCAGGAATCTTCTCTGAACCTCCTCCAAAGCAATTATGTCCTTTCTTCTCCTCCCAAACCCGCGACCTCTACCACCTAGAAGGACAAGAGCAGCGGGTACATGGGAACAACACCACCTGCACGTTCCCCTCCAAGTCACACACCATCCCGACTTGGAAATATATCGCCGTTCCTTCATCATCGCTGGGTCAAAATCCTGGAACTCCTTTCCTAACAGCACTGTGGGAGAACCTTCACCACACGGACTGCAGCGGTTCAAGAAGGCGGCTCACCACCACCTTCTCAAGGGCAATTAGGGATGGGTAATAAATGCCGGCCACGCCATCGACGCCCACATCCCATGAATGAATGAAAAAAAGAGACCAAGACTACACACACTGTTCCAGATGTGGTCTCACCAATGCCGTGTACAACTGTAGCAAAACATCTCTTTTTTTATTCCATTCCCCTTGCAATAAATTTGCCTTTATTCCATTTGCCTTCTTAATCACTTGCTGTACCTGCATACTAAATTTTTGTGATTCATGTACTAGGGCACCCAGATCCCTCTGTACCTCAGAGTTCTGCAATATCTCTCTATTTAAATAATATACTGCTTTTCTATTCCTCCTGCCAAAGTGGACAAGTTCACATTTTTCCATATTATACTCCATCTGCCAAATTTTTGCCCACTCACTTAACCTATCTATATCCCTTTGCAGACTCCTTATGTCCTCTTCACAACTTACTTTCCTATCTACCTTTGTGTCATCAGCAAATTTAGCTACCATATATTCGGTCCCTTCATCCAAGTCATTGATATAGATTGTAAATAGTTGAGGGCCAAGCACTGATCCCTGTGGCACTCCACTCGTTACATATTGCCAACCTGAAAATGATCCATTTCTGCCTACTCTCTGTTTTCTATTAGCTAACCAATCCTTTATCCATGGTGCTAATGGCACCATGATTCTCCAATGCAATAAAAGATCCCATGGCACTATTTCAAAGATGAGTAGGGGAGTTGTCCCCAGTGTCCTGGCCAATATTTATCCTTCAAACCTCACTAAAAATCAGATCATCTGGTCATTATCACACTGCTATTGGTGGGACCTTGCTGTGTGCAAATGGGCTACCACGTTTCCAACATTACAACAGTGACTTCATCTCAAAAGTACTTTTTTGGCTGTAAAGCACTTTGATGTCCTGAAGTAGTGAAAGGCGCAATATAAATGCAAGTATTTTTTGTTAATAGCTTTTGGGGCATTCTAATTGTTAGAAAATAAAAAGGCATTTCCTTGTTTAAAGCCTCTTTCAGAATTGTTGTTGCGCACACAGTGTGCCATAAGCACTTACTGTTTGTAAGGATACCATACATCGTAAGTGACCCAATTCATACAAAGCATTCCTTGGGCTGGTTCTATTATTCCAGCACTGCATCTGAGTAACCCCTTTTACTGCTTAGCAATTGCCATCATGAAAGGATTACAATGTTAGCAGAAATGACTTTCTTGCATGTCTGCTTGTGCCAGGTGCTTGTCACATGTAACAGTAGTCTGACATCTTTTTCCTGATATCCTTCCAGACCTTGTGAATGCAGAAGAAAGCATTCACCCTTTTTGTCTTCTCCTCCCTGCCTACTGCACCAGATGTGTGTGGTGGGGTTAGGGGTGGGTGGGGGAAGGACTTCCTCTTTCTCATTCCTTGTAACAAGGTTTAGATAGCCTCATTGGTGAACTTTACATTCATCTATCTGGGATACAGCTTTTCATAAGGAAAATCACTGCTTTAAAATCTTTGGTGGCCTCTCTTGAGCTACTTTATGGGTTTAAATGAACCGTTAATAGCCTTAACCCTGCATTAATTAATGTTCTTCCCCAATGAATGGCCCTCTGTGCTGGCATTAAATTCTATGTCTTTGCATACCTACTGAAATCAGGAAAGTCATTGCTAAACGCTCAAAAACCTAACGTGATGCTCAGTTAACTCTTGATCAATGCACAACAATAATTTCCTGGCTTATATATTTTTTGTTTTGTCTAAAATATCTACCCTAATATCAGCAAATAAGATGTCATTCTAACTTAATGATTATGTATTGTCCTCCAGAGAGGGTGATATGCACTGTAAATATAGAAACAGATTAAAACAGCCTGTAATATCACAAGGGATTAGTATAATCAAAGATGGCAATAGAATTTCAAGATTAATATCACTAACACTTTAGTAGACTCAAACACCTTGCACCATTTTTAATACTCCAGCCTTGGTATATTCTTCACAAACAAGAAGTTCCAGACATAAGGTCATTGAGAAAGAAAAACAAAAAAAAACTGATTCCCCATTGCTTATTATTAAGCTGGAAAAGTATCCTCCATGTGTTGTTATTTTTAGCATTATGTTTATTTAAATTTAGATATTCAACACCCAGATATTTAAAATGAAGTGTATGCACTGGTGACTGGACATTATATTTTCCTCCCATGGAATATGAATTCTAATCCAGTTTAGGCTGATGGGTTGAAATTTGTCACTTAGTTTTGGCATGAAATTACTTTGAACAGTTTTACAGTTATTTACAGTTATGCACGGTTATGCACAGATTGGCAATTTCACTCAGAGTTAATAAACATGGGAGATGTGGGAGGTATAAAGTTTGTGCTGGAGCAGTAGGGAGTGTTTGCTGAGGCTGGTGGGGGTCAAGCCATATTATTAGGGCTAAACTCAGCTTCTGGGAGTGTTTGATACTGTTTTTTTTTAAATTGAGAAAACCTGGTGAAGGGTCAGAGCCAAGGTGCAGGATACCACCAAGGTTGAAAAGAGTTGGACAGAAGGCACTTTGAATCAAGTAATGCTGACACTAGATGCCCAAAGCTGAAAGATTACTCCATTCCTCGGATCTGGTATTGCAAATTAAAAGCAATGAAAACATATTAACAAAATGACTCAAATTATCTATCATAGCTATCTGATCTGATCTTGTTAATTCAATAAATTCCAATATTCAGACCATTCTTTTGCTTTCTGCTTTATAATTGTTTGATCTCAAACACTTTCACTCTCTGGCGATTCAGCTAATGATGGTTTACATCAGAATTTCAAAAATTGCGTTCAAAAAAGAGATATCATTGTTTCACTATGTGAAACACTGATTACTGCTGTTTGAAAACAGCAGGGAATTTCATATGACTATACAAATTATAAGTATTTTGTTAATTTTAACAAATAAATTGCTCTTCAGAGAAGTGTGCTGTGGATAAAATTATTTACTCTAAACTTATAAACTATGGAATATCATTTTATGTTCCTAGACAAATTACTTTAGAATTCAATTTTTACTGAAATAAAACTCTAGCCACCTTTCCAATCCATCCAAAAAGCCTTCCATTGTTGCCTTTTAAATAAACCAAAGTGTCCATTGATAATTATTTAATGCTGCCTTACTTATCTTGATGTGGAGATGCCGGTGATGGACTGGGGTTGATAATTGTAAACAATTTTACAACACCAAGATATAGTCCAGCAATTTTATTTTAAATTCACAAGCTTTCGGAGGCTTCCTCCTTCGTCAGGTGAACGATGTAAATTCACAAGCTTTCGGAGGCTTCCTCCTTCGTCAGGTCACATCGTTCACCTGACGAAGGAGGAAGCCTCCGAAAGCTTGTGAATTTAAAATAAAATTGCTGGACTATAACTTGGTGTTGTAAAATTGTTTACAATTACTTATCTTGCAAACAGGACTCCTTTGTAATCTGGTAGCTGTGGATAAACAAGATGTACTCCATAAAATTATGCTAAAGCAAATTAATTTTTATTGATTTTTTTCTTATAATTTTGCATGTAGATGCATTAATAAACAAAGGTGCTTAAAGTAAATGTTATAAGGGAAAAAAATCAGGTGATAAAAAGAGAATAAATAACAGAGGAAAATGTTAAGAATTTATATACTAATGCTAAAAGGATAAAAAAAAAGCTTGCAGAATTGGAAACATGCTGAAATAAAAAAGTACGTTGCAAATAAGAGAGACATGGTAAAATCAGCATCTTGACTGGGAGATTACATTAACAGTGTATAGAGTCTGTAGAAGGGTCGGGCAAAACAAAGTAGATGACAATATAGCAATATGTAAAAGAGAGGGCATGCTATCCATAGGGAAAAATGGATACGAGGAACCATAGTTGATCCAGCAACATCATTAATTGAGTTTAAGGAAAGTAAGGGAAAGCAAGCAATTATTAACGTCTGTGATGGACTTCATCCTTCTGTAAAGGATAGCCAGGGAAATCTTTTTGCAGATCAGGGACACATATAAAAAGATGAGAATGTTAACCATGAAGGA
The DNA here is from genome assembly GCF_035084215.1 of Heptranchias perlo. Classification (NCBI taxonomy): domain Eukaryota; kingdom Metazoa; phylum Chordata; class Chondrichthyes; order Hexanchiformes; family Hexanchidae; genus Heptranchias; species Heptranchias perlo. Next base: position 82,990,494 of record NC_090326.1, read on the forward strand.
TTGCAATGACCCAAACATTGACTCTGAAAACAGTAGCAGAAAGGCTAAAAGAAAGTGCATATTTCTAAGGTGCTGCAGGATTGCTTTCTTAGTTTGTTAAAGAACCATTAATGTGGTCGGAGTCTATTCTGAATCTAATCTTCAGTAATGATCTAGGTATGATACATAAGGCAATAATAGGGAAACATTATTAGAATGGAAATGCTTATGAAGGCATGCAGAAAGGACAATAGCGTAAAAAAAATTAAAATATTCGAAAGTGGTGTACCTCAAGGATCAGTGCTGGGACCATTGTTGTTCACAATTTATTTTAATGAGTTGGATTTGGGAATTGGAAGTACAATTTCAAAATTTGCAGACGCCACTAATTTGGAGGGGTGGGGGGGTGGGGGGCGGGGGCGGTGTAATTAATACCAAAGGAAGAATGTGTCAAAATGCAAGAGGACATTAATAAACTTGCAGAATGGGCATGTAATTGGCAAATGAATTTCAATGTAGATAAATGTGAGGTGATGGATTTTGGTAGGAAGAATAAGGAGGCCACATACTGCTTGGATAATAAGAGTCTAAACAGGATAGAGGAGCAAAGGGATCTAGGGGTACAGATTCACAAATCACCAAAAGTAGTGACGCAGGTTAATAACCATAAGATAAAGTGTGTATTAAATGAAACAGCAGTATAGCACGAAATTGTTGGAAATATCCAGCAAGATAGTTAGCATTTGTAAAAAGAAAAGACAGGTTATCACATTTCAGATGTACACCATTCATCAGAACTGAAGATTAAAAGATAACCAGACATTTTCATAAGGTTCAAAAAAAAAGGGAGAAAAGGGAGGCGAGGAGGAAGGGGATGCACCAGAGAGGGAGAGTTAATTGGTCCATTGACCTGCAAACTGGTTAATAGAAAACTGTTAGATGATATAAAAGATCATCAGTGATTGGATGGAGAGACATAAAAAAGACAAAGAAATATGTAAAGTTAGGAGACTTAAACAATAAAACAAAAAAATGGGAAAGAGAAACTGCTAATGCAGCAGATGTAAAATGAACACAGGAAATTTTAGTAAAACACAGTGGGTAGATTTTCAACTTGCCACCTGGGCATAAAACTGATGATACAGATTGGCCGCTCATTATAGAAACCACCTAATTTTCATTTCCATTTGAAGCATGTAACACTACTGTACTTGCACGTGCAATCATGCCAATAGATCTGTTACATTAACCATAGAGGTTTATATCACAGAAGGACATCATTAGACCCACCGGGAGGAAATTCTGCAGGGGTTCCTCAATCACCTGCTGTAACTTCAGATGAAGATTGCTGGAAACCCTGGAAAAGCATCATAAACATCCATTTCTCTGGGGTTTCCACCAAAGTTCTGGCTGATGATTGGAAAAAAAACCCTGCAGAAATTACTGGCGAGGCCTCTATGCCAGCTCTTTGGTACGGCAATTCAAAACTAATCCCACTGCTCTCTTCCCATAGCTTTGTATCTTCCTCTGCTTGAAATGTTTATCAACTCTTTCCTTAAAAGATGCAATGGTCTCTGCCTCAACTACTTTCTATCACAAAGCATACATGCTCCAATGACTTTCTGCGTAAAGAGATTTCTCCTAACACTCCTTATTAATGTACACTCCTCAAATTGCAGTTAGCAAAAGGTTCACCTTCACCAATATGTGAATCATGGTAACATTTTGATTGTTTTTGAAAAGAGGCAAAATTAAACCTTAAAGACAACGACAGCAGTTAACTTATTTCTTTGGATTCAAGTTTGAAAGTAAGTTGATGCAATTTCATTTCTTCTTGTTATATTTCATGAATTCAATTATATATAATGAGTATTATATAAATATTGCTATTTTCAAGGTATTTACAATAGATACACAACTGAAATTTGATTAAAATGCAATACAATAAATGAAAATACACAGCATTTGTTGAAATGGAGCTAACAAAAACAAATTCTGTGCTGATATTGCTAGAAATATTGTAATCTGTAATTAATCAATAGTAAAGGTATTGACTGATGTGTGACACAATCTTAATCTTAAAAACCAGTTTGTGTGTTAGATTTCTTAATTGATTTGCAAAATAAATCACATTTACCTGGAGTCAAGTGTCAGCCATGGCTCAGTGGTAGCACTCTCGCCTCTGAATCAGAAGGTTGTGGATTCATGACCCACTCTGAGTCTTGAGCAAATAATCTAGGTTGACACTTCAGTGCAGTGCTGAGGGAGTGCTGCACTGTTGGAGGTGCCGTCTTTTGGATGAGACGTTAAACCAAGGCCCAGTCTGCCCTCTCGGGTGGTTGTAAAATATCCCACGCCACTATTCAAAGAAGAACAGAGAGTTCTCCTGGTGTCATGGCCAATATTGTTCCCTGAACCAAAAACAGATGATCTGGTCATTTATTTCATTGCTGTTTGTAGGAGCTTACTGTGTACAAATTGGCTGCCATGTTTCCAACATTACAACAGTGACTACACTTCAAAGTATTCCATTGGCTGTAAAGCGCTTTGGGATGTCCTGAGGTCGTGAAAGGTGCTATGTAAATGCAAGTTCGTTCTTTCTTTCGTTCACAGATATATTGCAACATAAGAGTAGAGATAGCTTTAGAGCATCAATTGCTTAAAGCAATCTGATAGCTCAGTCTCCGTGTCTTGCTTCTAGGCATATGAGGAAAGAAGAAGCTGCTTACTTTCAACACTGCTGTTTGAGAACAACCCTCCTCCCCCCACTATAACTATACATTATGATAGTTTTCAATGTTATTTTTAAATATTTTCTGTTGTAATAACCATGGTCTGATTCCTAGGAACCAAAGAGAAAACATCTTTACCAATGATGTGGACTGTTTCAAGGAAATGGCATTGTAGACTACGCAGACACATTTACACCCTGATTTCTAATATTAAGGTAAAAAAAAATACTTTTGATAATATAAAATTAATGTCTTGTATTTGTGCCTTCAAATAATTGTGTTTATTATTCTGAAGGAAAATGTACTTTTGTATTCTTTGATAGCCAGATAATAGTAATAGAATTATAAGTATCAGTACACAGCTTGTCACAGAAGGTTCATGAAGACTATTCCATAGTAGTCATTTTTAATTATTAACTTGCGGATTCCCTATGGCTCACCTTGAGTGAGAGGATATGCTGTTTTATAACATGGGCTTGCTAAGCCTCAACAGCAACTGACACTTCCACAGCCAGTAGAGCCAGAGATGCCTATGCCTTGCACAGAGTTTCTGTCCATCTATTCCCCAACCCTGATCATCAACGTCTCCCCACCTCAACAGGCCTTCTAATTCCACTCCCCATCTCCCCAACAGCTTCTTTCCTCTTAAGCAAATTCTGTCTGCCCAACTCCTCTCAGAGAGTATTTATTGCATTCTTGCTTCACGTCCATGACTCATGATAGGGTCAGTCTATTTCATTCTTTTCCCCGAGAGAGGGTCTCTCTTTTTCCTTCCACCCGAACAGGCTGTCTCTCTCTGCCATTACAATTAGCCAGATCTGCAAAGCAGTCTCTCTCCCTTGTTCTTCCCTGCTCAAGAGGATCATTGTCTCTTTCTCCCCCTCAAAAGGATCTCACATCAACCCTTTGTTTTTCTATCTCTGAAGAGAGTCTCTCAACTTTTCCTTTTCCCTCCAAAAATATTTGTTCATCTGTTTCTCTTTTGTTAATGCTCTCTAGTTTGCAGCACTACTGAAATAAAGTCTGCAGTTCACAGACAGACTACTGTGCTATTGGGTCTTTCATTGGTTTTGCAAGGAAAAATGGGCATTAATTTGGGCCATGTCACGCCCATTGTTTCGGTGCTACATGGCCCTTCTGACATCCAAGATGGCACCTTGGATGCGCACGCACGTTTCCATCATGACGTGCGCCAGACGCCATCTTGGTATAGGAGTTAGCACAGGTGCAGATAACGAACTCTGGAATCAGGCGAAGTAGAGAGAAAATGGCTTCAATCAGTGTGCTACGCTGATTTAAAGTGATAGACACCATTTTGGGAGTTAATGCTCAACTCAAAGCACAGTCTTAACACCAACAATCTGAACATGTCTAAGAGTGCCTGGAGGACCTCCCACCAGCGCTATTTCAAGGGATGCAGGATTTATAGGTTAGTGGCTGGATTATTGCTTCTGGCTGCCGAGACATTTGTAACTGTTTTTGGAGGTCTCCTAGATTTGAATACTAGGACGCGAGGACGTAGCCTAATATTTAAAGCCAGGACGTGCAGGAGTGAAGTTAGGAAATGCTTCTACACGCAAAGAGTGAGAGACGTTTGGAACGCTCTTCTGCAGACGGCAGTTGATGCTAGCTCACTTGTGAATGTTAAATCTGAGATTGATAGATTTCTGTGAACCATGGGTATTAAGGGATATGGGGCTAAGGCGGGTATATGAAGTTAGGTCACAGGTCCACCATGATCTCATTGAATGGTGGAACAGGCTCGAGGGGCTAAATGAAACTGCCACTTGCTGCCTGCTGATATGCGCCACCTTCTCCTGCAAGAAGATGTGCCTGTCATGGTTGAATAGCTGCCAGTGTGTGTGGCCTGTGAGTTGTGGGTGGGCGGCTTGAAACAGTGGTAATGTGTAAGGGTAAGAGGAAGCATTTAGTTGGAAGAGTTGAGTACTGATGGAAAGAGTGAATTTGTTGGTATGTGGGGGATGGGGGGATGTAGTGCGTGGTGCAGTTGGTAAAAGACACCACTTGACTGTTGGCCTCACTCACCTTGTCCATTCGTGTCAAAGCATTGAACTTCTTCCTGCACTGCATCCATGTTCATGATGCTGTGCTCCTGGCATTAACTTCATCCCCCACTGCCTCTTGGATCTATATCTGGAGGGCCTCTTGTTCCCCCCCCCCCCCCCCCCCCGCTACTGTGGATATAGGATGTCCCTCCTTCTGTCCACCTTTTGTACCAAGGCCTCCAGTGCATCAGCAGAGAACCTTGGTGCACACACTCTCGCTGGCCTGCTACTAACTCAGATCGGCAGTTTGGTGAGATCTGGCGTGCAGATTGGAGGATGTGGGATTTAGTAGTGCACAACCTTTATTCAATGTTTTAACATAATTCATCAGTGTGTAAACATAGGGATCGGACCTGCATCTGTGTTTTACATGTGCGATGTCTAATCTCTGTTCAGACAGTAGACTGTTATTTTCAGCAAATAACGGACCAGCTACCTTTAAAAGATTTCTAAGAAACATCCTCCCTTTAAGAGATTGAGATCCCCCTGGTGATGGAAAGTGCGAATTGCATTGATTCCACATGCAGGGACTGGAATGGAATGCTGATTGCAGATGAGTCCTCGGGCCGGCCGAAACTTGCGTCCTGCCTGCGCAGGGGTCATTGGGCACGGGGTAACAGCACATCATACTATCTGCACCCAGAAACGGCCTTTATCCGATTTTTCCTCCAATGTGTTTTCGTTGTGCATATGTTGAAGCTATAATCATGCAGTGACTGTTGGGAATTTTAGTCTTTGTCTTCGGAGATTCGGAGACTCCTGTACACATGCATTATTTTATACACAGAGGCCTCAGAATGTAAGGAGTTAGTTGGCCAGGTATTGCAACGTATAGAAGTGTACTTGGAGTCTAGGTACGTTATGCTACTTGTGAAGAGAAGGGAAAGTTGTTGAGACAAAGTTTAAGGACAAGTCTGGGATTTTATTTTCTGGAATTGACTTTTCTTAATAAATTTTATTTTTACAGTTTATTTTTAAGGGATGGGTGAGAAATGACAATAGCAACTGTATACTACAGATTTTGTATGCTAGAATGCGATTAGCTCAGTCAGCAAATATGACTGATCAGAAATGACAGTACAAAGATGTTTCTGTGATCTGCTTAGTTGAAGGGACAATGGTTTCTGGGATCTGGTTGGCTGATGTTCTTTAATATGATTGGTTGAAGGGACTCCAGCACAGGAATGCCCAAACATTTTAACCTATGGGGAGCACAGTTGGATTACTGTACCATTGAGCCCCGAGGACCACTACTGAACAATCACAATACAAATGCTGACCCACCAACCACTACTAAATGAAATATTAATTTTGTATAATTCACATAGAAGCACTCTCCCGAAAGCTAAGTTGCAGACTTAAATAACAAGGTACATTTGTGTAAATAAAAACATCACCTGCCACGTCAATACATATGTTGTGATAGATTTCAACTGTTTCACTTGGACTTTGTGGGTTGGAAGGCCTGGGTCTCAAGGGACACATATGGCCTGTGGGTAATAGTTTGGACACCCCGGCCCCAACTACATTACAGTGCTACATTCACAAGACTCCTTGCTGGATATCCATCAGGAGTGTCAATTTACCTCTAGTTATTCAAAGGGTGAAGTGTGAGGTGCCTTAGATTCAGATGGATTTGTGTATGGATTCAACGTTCAAAACGAAATTGAAAATTTTTTGAAAGTTGCTTGAAATAGACAGCAACCCCACCAAGTTAATGTTTCAGGTTGGGATCCTTTGGCAGAAGTGACGAGCGGCCTCCACCTGAAAAGTTAACTTTTTTTTCTTTTTTGATACCGACAGACCTGACGTATATGACCAATATTTTCTGGTATTTTGTTTTACCTTCAAAAGTGTTGTGACCCACTGAACTGGATAGCCTGTTTTTGAATTCTGTGTCTGGAACTTTCTAAAATATAAACAGGGTACTAAATAACTAGTTTCAAAATACAAGTTCCATTCTTCCCCTTTTAGGTATTATGATTAAGTGCCAATCCCAGCTCTGCCAAGTTTCACTCATCATTAAGAGTGATACTCATTTTGATTTTAACACACAACCTTACCTAGAACTTACATAGCACAGAAACAGGCCATTCGGCCCGACAGGTCCATGCAGTGTTTATGCTTCACATGAGCCTCCTCCCACTCTTCTTCATCTAACCATATCAGCAAAGTGGTGCTCCACAAGGATCGGTGATGGGACCAGTGATGTTCACAAATTACATAAACAATTTAGACTTGGGAATCGGAAGTACAATTTCAAAATTTGTGGATGACACCAAATTGGGGGTATAGTTAATGTTGAGGTGGACTGTGACAAAATACAGGAAGACATTAATAAACTTGAAGACTGGGCGTGTAATTGGTAAATGAATTTCAATATAGGTAATTGTGAGGTGGTACATGTTGGTAGGAAGAATAAGGAGACCACATCTTTCACTCTCACGTGTTCATCTAGCTTCCCCTTAAATGTATCTATGCTAGTCCCCTCAACTACTCTTGGTGGTAGCAAGTTCCGCATTCTAACCACTTTCTGGGTAAAGACGTTTCTCCTAAATTCCCTATTGGATTTATTAGTGACTATCTTATATTTATGACCCCCAGTAAGTGGAAACATCTTCTCTATATCTACCATAGCAAACTCTTTCATAATCTTAAAGACCTCTATCAGGTCACCCCTCAGTCTTCTCTTTTCTAGAGAAAAGAGCCCCAGCCTTTTCAATCTTTCCTGATAGGTATAACCTCTCAGATCTGGTGTCATCCTTGTAAATCTTTTTTGCACCTTCTCCTGTGCCTCTATGTCCTTTTTATAATATGGGGACCAGAACTATTCACAATACTCCAAGTGTGGTCTAACCAAGGTTTTATACAAATTTAACATAACTGCCCTGCTTTTCAATTCTATCCTTCTTGAAATGAACCCCAATGCTTTGTCTGCTTTTTTCATGGCCTTACTAACCTGCAACGCTACTTTCAGTGATTTGTGCGTCTCTACCCCTCTGCTCCTTTATCCCATTTAGACTCTTATTTTCCAAGGAAGATGTGGTCTCCTTATTCTTCCTACCAACATGTACCACCTCACACTTACCTATATTGAAATTCATTTAACAATTACACGCCCAGTCTTCAAGTTTATTAATGTCTTCCTGTATTTTGTCACAGTCCGCCTCAACATTAACTATACCCCCAATTTGGTGTCATCCACAAATTTTGAAATTGTACTTCCGATTCCCAAGTCTAAATTGTTTATGTAATTTGTGAACAACAGTGGTCCCATCACTGATCCTTGTGGAGCACCACTTTCCACCTTTTGCCAGTCTGAGTAACTACCTTTACCCCCTACTCTCCGATTTCTGTTTTGTAACCAGCTTGTTATCCATTCTGCTATTGTCCCCTCACTCCACATGCTCTGACCTTAGTCATAATTCTACTATGCAGTACCTTATCGAAGGCCTTTTGAAAATCCAAATACATTATGCCTACTGCATTACCCTTGTTTACTCTTTTTGTTCCTTATTGAATTCTTTGAAGAAGTTTGGTCAAGCATGAGTTTCCCTTTTGAAATCTGTGCTGACTATTCTTTATTATATTTTCGGTTTCTAGATTTTTTTTATTGTATCTTTGAGTAAGGATTCCATTATCATTCCTACCACTGATGTTAAGCTAATTGGTCTATCGTTCCCTGGACTTGTTCTATCTCCCTTTTTAAATATAGGAATCAAATTAGCTGTTCACCAGTCCTCTGGCACTATTCCCTTTTCTGGTGAATTTTTATTTATATATAACAGTCCTTCTGCTATCTTTTCCCGAATTTATTTTAATATGCGTGGATGCAATCCATCCGGGTCTTATCCTCACTAAGTTTGATTAGTTTATCAATTGTCTCCCCCCTTTCTATCTTAAATGTCTTTATATCTTTTTTGATCTCTTCATCTAATGTCATGTCCACCATGTTAGTCTCCCTAGTAAATACTGAGGTAAAGTAATTATTTAATATTTCTGCCATTTTGCTGTCATTACCTGTGAATTTATCGTGTGTATCCGTGTTATTTTTTTACGTCTGTAGAATATTTCACTATTTCTTTATACATTCCTTAATAATTTAATTTTGTAATTTCTCTGCCTTCCTAATTTTTTTGACTTTTTTAACCTTTCTGTATTCCCTTTGTCATCCTCTCCTTTGTTGTCTATGTACTTAGAGTATGTCTTTTTCTTCAGTTTCAATTTTGCCCTTATTTCTGTATTCATCCATGGTGTGACATTACTGGCTAGTTTGTTCTTGCTTTAGTGGGATATATTTCTTCTGGACTTTCTACATCACCGTTTTAAATGTTTCCCACTGCTGTTCTATTTCTTTGTTAGTAAATTTTTCCAGTTTATTTTCCCTCTTTCCATTCTCATCCCCTCAATCAGCTTTTTTCCCAATTTATTACCTTGGTCTTTGTCTTACTTATGTCCTTCTCAATCTTTATCTTAAACCTTATTATGTCATGATCGCTATTGCCTAGATGTTCCGCTACACTTCTTATTTGTTTTGGTTCATTTCCCCATTAGTAGATCCAGCAGTGCTTCCTCTCTGGTTGGGCTTTTTACATACTGGGTAGGAAAGGAGTCCTGCACATATTGTAAAATCGCCAATCCCTGTACCCCTTTACATAGGAACATAGGAACAGGAGTAGGCCATTTAGCCCCTCGTGCCTGCTCCACCATTTGATAAGATCATGGTTGACCTGTGATCTAACTCCATATACCTGCCTTTGGCCCATATCCCTTAATACCCTTGGTTGCCAAAAAACTATCTATCTCAGATTTAAATTTAGCAATTGAGCTAGTATCAATTGCCATTTGCGGAAGAGAGTTCCAAACTTCTACCACCCTTTGTATGTAGAAATGTTTTCTAATCTCACTCCTGAAAGGTCTGGCTCTAATTTTTAGACTGTGCCCCCGACTCCTAGAATCCCCAACCAGCGGAAATAGTTTCTCTCTATCCCCTTAATATCTTATAAACTTCGATCAGATCACCCCTTAACCTTCGAAACTCCAGAGAATACAACCCTAATTTGTGTAATCTCTCCTCGTAACTTAACCCTTGAAGTCCGGGAATCACTCGAGTAAACCTACGCTGCACTCCCTCCAAGGCTAATATGTCCTTCCGAAGGTGCAGTGCCCAGAACTGCTCACAGTACTCCAGGTGCGGTCTAACCAGGGTTTTGTATAGCTGCAGCATAACTTCTGTCCCCTTGTACTCCAGTCCTCTAGCTATAAAGGCCAGCATTCCATTAGCCTTATTGATTATTTTCTGCACCTGTTCATGACACTTCAATGATCTATGTGCATGAACCCCTAAGTCCCTTTGGACATCCACTGTTTTTACCTACCTCTTTTCAGTTTATTTGGGGGTAGTTATAATCTGCCGTGTTTATCATTCTATGTCGTTTACTCATTTCACATTTGCCAACATATTTCTTCCTCCACCTGCGTTGCACCATCTGTAGTATACCCCTATTGATGTGATCGATCTCTTATCTTTTATTTCCTATTCTGAGGTATGCCAGCTTTAAAAATAAGCATAGTGCCAGATGCTGAAATGAGTTTTCAATCTGTGCCAATCACAAATGTCACTAACATTTTCTACATTGTTAAAGATTAGATTGAATTTTCATTATCACAAATATTTGAACTTGAATATTTTTTGTAAAATCATTGGTAAGCCACAGTTAGAGTATTGTGTGCAGTTTTGGGCACCCCATTATAGAAAGGGCAAATTGAATGAGTACCTGAAGCAGAGGATGATACAGGGCTATTGGGAGAAAGCAGGACAGTGGGATTAGTTTTGTATTGCTGTAGCAAAGTGATGGCTCAGACAAAATGAACTGAATGGCCTCCTTCTGTGCTGTACACCTCAATGATTCCATGTTGATTTTAAATCATAAAAAGTGAAGCATACTGAAGAGCAGTTTGCAGCAGTAATGAAATTACAATTTACTGATGGAAATGTTTGTGTCGAAGGCATCAGATTTACTTTTGGAAGCATCTCACCCCTGGAAAATTTTGATTTTTGACACCTTATTTGATGCATTCGGAGCTTCCTGTAACTTTGGCCTTCCAAGCCAAAAGTAATTTCTCCTGGAAGGCTGAAGATTTTTTAAAATATGAAAATAAAGTATTTATGGGGACTTCAATACAATTTTACTAAGTTCAGTTCCTTTTATTGGGAATCTAAATAAATCATGTTAATCTGTGAAATAATGGGCCAGGAATCGCTCACCTCCAGACACCGTTCCACGATAGCGTCCTCTCTCTCTCTCGCTCTATCTGCTGGCGAATCCAGGAAGCAAATTCACAAATGCGTACAGGCACACTTATCAGAAATCGTGAACTTGCTCCATTAGTTCACCAGCGGTTTGACAGCTGCGAATTAAAGGGACATGGTACGCTTCACTCACTGAAATCATTCAAAAATTGTAAACTTACCCATCTGCCCAGCTGGAACGAAAATATTTACGCCACCAAAAGGTACGCTGAAAAATACCAATTCTACATTACTTTTTAAAAGCGCAATGACTCCTAATGACTGTGAAAAAAACTAAAAAGTACATTTTAAAAATGTGGAATGCCATATTACTCTTACTTTAATATTTTTTGATCATTAAAAATAAATTTAAAAATTAAAATTAACTTTTTTTAAACTTTTAACTTCTGTTTCATTAAATTAAATCATTTGCTTAGCTTTTTATAAGATATGTTAAATTCTTATTTACACTGACATACAGAAGTTTGCTTTAAATTAATGATTTCTACTTGCCTGCTTGTGGGCGTGGCTTCCATTCCCACAGATATTTCCTATGCGAATCAACCCACGCTGTTCAGAGGCTGGGCTGATGTCGTGAATTTTTTCCATGCTTCAAAATCACGCAAGTCTATACGCCATGGATCCGCGGTAAGTAAATTCGTACATTTTATTCTCAGGAGCTGTGAACATTGTCAGGCCAATGTGAGCAATTTCCGGCCCAAAATCTTTTATAACATACACCTACTATAATCTCAACAAGCAGTTCATTCTACATTCAGAAGTCAAAACAGTCTCGCTAGCACATATGTCCCCGTCCCAGATCCCACCACAGTCCAGAGGCAGATGGGAGCTTACCTGGACTGAAGGTATTCTGACTTAACTGTTTTAAAGAGACATTGTCAACAGGCATAACAGTGAGTCAATATCATGGAAACAAAACCTTAGAAATGAGTTCTGATAAAGGGTCACACTAAGACATAAAACCGTACTTTCCTTTTAGATGCTGTTCAACCTGTTGTGTGTTTAACGCACTTTCTGTTTTTAAAACCTCAAAACAATTAAGGTTAGAATTTACTACTGATGCTTTCGTATGACATTCCTTAATTTTTAGTGCAGATGTAAACCAATATAAAATAAATGTTTTAAATAAATAAATAACTTGCATTTATATAGTGCCTTTTATGACCCCGACACAGCCAATTCAATACTTTTGAAGTGTAGTCACTTTTGTAATGTAGGGAAAATGAGACATTAATTTGAGTACAGCAAAGTCCAACAAGCAGCAATGAGTTAAATGACCAAATAATCTGTTTTTAGTGATGTTGCCCACCGCTCATTAGATAGAAACTCAACCCACAAACTATTCGCAGGCTTCTGGGCGCAAACTTCAATAGTGAGCTGAAAGTGCAGTGGTCTTTCCCAGGCTTGTCAGCTGTGAGAGCGGGAAAAGGATCTCTCCCTCCGCTCAACCAATTATTTTGAAGCATCCTTGACAAGCCACACAGTCAGAACCAGGAAGTGAAAGCTACAATAGTAAATTCAAATGTAAAATCAGTTAGAGAAAGTGAAATAAAGAGAGGGTAAGATTAAAAGACAGAGATAAGAGGATGCTGCCATTGTAGCAGTAAAGGAGGAGATAGTAGCGATATTGGATAGGATAAAAATAGATAAAGAGGAGGTGCTTAAAAGATTGGTAATACTCAGTCTTTGGCTCCCCAAAGACTTTCCTCCATCTACAAGGCACAAGTCAGGAGTGTGTTGGAATACTCTCCACTTGTCCGGATGAGTGCAGCTCCAAAAAACACTTAAGAAGCTCGACACTCTCCAGGACGAAGCAGCCCATTTGATTGGCACCCCATCCACTACCTTAAACATTCACTCCCTCCACCACCGGCGCACAGTGGTTGCAGTGTGTACCATCTACAAGATGCACTGCAGCAACTCACCAAGGCTTCTTCGACAACACCTCTCAAACCAGCGATCTCTACCTCCTAGAAGGACAAGGGAGCAGGCACATGGGAACACCACCACCTGCACATTCCCCTCCAAGTCACACACCATCCCGACTTGGAAATATATCGGCGTTCCTTCATCGTCGCTGGGTCAAAATCCTGGAACTCCCTACCTAACAGCACTGTGGGAGTATCTTCACCACACGGACTGCAGTGGTTCAAGAAGGTGGCTCACCACCACCTTCCCAAGGGCAATTAGGGATGAGCAATAAATGCTGGCCTTGCTAGTGAAACCCACATCCCATGAATGAATGAAAAAATAGTTGAAAAGTTACCTGGTCCAGATAGGATGCATCCTAGGTTACTGAGGGAAGTAAGGGTGGAAATTGCAGAGGCTCTGGCCACAATCTTCCAATCCTCCTTTGATATGGGAGTAGTGCCAGAGGACTGGAGGATTGCAAATAAGAACATAAGAAATAGGAGCACGAGTAGGCCGTCTGGCCCCGCAAGCCTGCTCCGCTATTCAACAAGATCATGGCTGATCTTGTACTTTAATGCCCTTTTCCTGCATTATCCCCATATCCCTTGATGCCTTTAATATCTAGAAATCTATCGATCTCTGTTTTGAATGTACTCAATGATTGGAATTCTCTACCCAGAAGGCTGTGGAGGATCAAAGATTCATCACCCTCTGAGTGAAGAAATTTCTCCTCATCTCAGTCCTAAATGACCGATCCCTTATTCTGAGACTGTGACCCCTGGTTCTAGACTCCCCAGCCAGGGGAAACATCCTCCTTGCATCTAACCTGTCGAGCCCTGTAGGTATTTTGTATGTTTCAATGAGATCACCTCTCATTCTTCTAAACTCTAGAGAATACAGGCCTAGTCTACTCAATCTCTCCTCATATGACAATCGCGCCATCCCAGGAATCAGCCTGGTGAACATTCACTGCTCTCCCTCTATGGCAAGTATATTCTTTCTTGGGCAAAGAGACCAAAATTGTACACAATACTCCAGGTGCGGTCTCACCAAGGCCCTATATAATTGCAGTAAGACACCTTTACTCCTGTACTCAAATCCTCTTGTAATAAAGGCCAAGATACCATTCGCCTTCTTAATTGCTTGCTGCACCTGCATGTTAGCTTTCAGTGACTCATGTACAAGGATACCTAGATCCCTTTGAACATCAACATTTCCCAATCTCTCACCATTTCAAAAATACTCTGCATTTCTGTTTTCCCTAAAAAGTGGATAACTTCACATTTTTCCACGTTATATTCCATCTGCCATGTTCTTGCCCACTTACTTAGCCTGTCTATATCCCCTTGAAGCCTCTTTGCATCCTCCTCACAACTCAAATTCCCACCTAGTTTTGTGTCATCAGCAAACTTGGAAATATTACATTTGGTCCCCACATCCAAATCATTGATATAGATTATGAATAGCTGGGGCCCAAGCACAGATCCCTGTGGTACCCCACTAGTCACAGTCTGCCAACCTGAAAAAGACCCATTTATTCCTACTCTCTGTTTTCTGTCTGTTAACCAATTCTCAATCCATGCCAGTATATTACCCCCAATTCCACCTGCTCTAACTTTGTTCACCAATGTCCTGTGTGGGACCTTATCGAAAGCCTTCTGAAAATCCAAATACACCACATCCACTGGATCCCCCTTATCTATTCTACTAGTTACATCCTCAAAGAACTCCAATAGGTTTGTCAAACATGATTTCCCTTTCATAAATCCATGTTGACTCTGCCAAATCCTATTATTATTTTCTAAGTGTCCTGTTATCACATTCTTTATAATAGATTCTAACATTCTCCCTACTACTGATGCCAGGCTAACAGGTCTGTAGTTCCCTGTTTTCTCTCTCCTCAGTTCTTAAATAGTGGGGTTACATCTGCTACCCTCCAATCTGCAGGAACCATTCCAGAATGTTTAGAATTTTGGAAGATGACAACCAATGCATCCACTATCGATATAGCCATCTCTTTCAAAACCCTGGGATGTAGATCATCAGGTCCTTGGGATTTATTGACTTTCAGTCCCATTAATTTCTCTCGTACTATTTTTTTAAAAAATAATACTAATTTCTTTCAGTTCCTCATTCTCGCCAGACCCTTGGTTCTCTAGTATTTCTGGGAGGTTTTTTGTGTCTTCTTCAGTGAAGACAGACACAAAGGGCTCGATTTTAGCATGATCTTGTTGAATAGCTTTGATGCTGGGTTAATCGCCTTACGCCTTCTAGTTTTTATTTTATTTTATCTGTCGTGCCTAAAGTGCACTTTCTTTCCGCTGCTCTACACTTTTCCCTTTCACTTGTTCTTGAACAACTGTTTGTACTATTTGTATTGTAAATTTCCCCTGGGTCTTCCCCTCTCTTGCTGCTCTCAACTTTATTCCCTTCTGACTCCCCGCTCAGGTTCCCATCCCCCCGCCACGCTAGTTTAAACCTTCCCCAACAGCACTAGCAAACACACCCGCGAGGACATTGGTCCCGGTCCTGCTCAGGTGTAACCCGTCCCGCTTGTACAGGTCCCACCTTCCCCAGAACGGGTCCCAATGTCCCAGGAATCTAAATCCCTCCCTCCGACACCATCCCTGCAGCCACGCATTCATCCTGTCTATTCTCCTGTTCCTATACTAACTAGCATGTGGCACTGTAGTAATCCTGAGATCACTACCTTTGAAGTCCTGCTTTTTAATTTATCTCCTAGCTCCTTAAATTCACCTTGCAGGACCTCATCCCTTTTTTTACCTATGTCGTTGGTACCAATATGGACCACGACTACTGGCTGTTCACCCTCGACCCTCCAGAATGCCCTGCAGCCATTCCGTGACATCCTTGACCCTAGCACCAGGGAGGCAACATACCATCCTGGAGTCACATTTTCGGCCGCAGAAACGCCTATCTGTTCCCCTTACAATTGAATCCCATATCACTATAGCCCTGCCACTTTTCTTCCTCCCCTCCTGTGCAGCAGAGCCACCCGTGGTGCCCCGAACCTGGCTCTTGCTGCTTTCCCCTGATAAGCCATCTCCCCCAACAGTATCCAAAGCAGAATGTTGCCAGTGAAGAGGGAATTCAGTTATGTGGAGAGACTGGAGAAGCTGGGGCTGTTCTCTTTAGAAAGAGAAGGTTAAGGGGACATTTGATAGTTGTTCAAAGTCATTAATGGTCTTGACAGAGTAAATAAGGAGAAACTGTTCCGAGCGCTACAAGGGTTGGTAACCAGAGGACACAGATTTAAGGGGCCCAATGTTAGCAGGACTGCGGGTTCTCGGCGGGGGGGGGGGCTATCGGGCGCGTGGGTAACGCGCCTGGTGAAATTAGTCAGCTCCCCGCGCGATTGTAGCATCCAATCCACTAATTGGATCCACTTACCTGCTCCTCCGGGTTCCCCACTGTTGATCTGCACGTCGGGCGGACTGCGCATGCGCAGTAAGATCTGCCAGCTGGAGGAGCACTATTTAAAGGGGCAGTCCTCCACTGACAGATGCTGCAACAAACAGAAAAAAATCACAGCATGGAGCAGCCCAGGAGGAAGGCTGCTCTCAGTTTAATGATGCCTCACTCCAGGTATCAATACATGGGGTGAGGAGGATGGGGAGGACAGAGATCTTCCCCCCCGGCGGGCTGGAGGAAGCGGCCTGCCTCTGCCACCAGGAAGGCCTGGCTCAAGGTGGCAGAGGAGGTCACCAGCACCACCAACATATCGCCCACCTGCATACAGTGCAGGAGGCGCTCCAATGACCTCAGTAGGTCAGCCAAAGTGAGTACACTTACTCATTCCCCTACACTCCATCTGCCACATCACCGCCCCCAACCCACATCTCCTTCTGCACTGCCAACACTACTCTGTCACATCACCCCTCATACCCACTCAAACCTCATCCTCATCGTACCTGCACCTACCCACCTCGCCTGTACTCATCCCGCCACTACCACTCAACCCAATCCTCATACAATCTCATGGCTCTATCTTGTACTCACCCTCTCGTGCATCTCTTTCACGGCCAGCCTCACTCAACCTGCCACTACCTGTGCCGCAGCCACAGGGCATGCATCACATATGTGCAGTAGGCAGCGTAAGGCAAACGTGTCGTGAGCATGAAGGGGATGCACAAGGGTGTTTGAGGGTTTGTCATGGTTGTTACTTATATTGAATTTCTGACCAACTCACATTACATATTATATTGGCACCACTACTGCCATGTCTTCGCGAATCTTGTCTGGTCTGTGCAATAATGCCCTTTCCTGAGGATCACTATGAAGACCCACAACTGATGCCACCCATTGTGTCACTGCAGAGTGGGTGTAGGTGTATTTGCAGGGCTCTTTTGTGCAGACGGCTGAGAGACGTAAGCGATGTCCCCGGATGTGGAGGAGAGGTTGTTGAGGGCAGTGGTGACTTTGACAGCGACAGGTAAGACCATGGTGCTTGGGCCAGCCGGGAGCAGCTTCAGATGTCCACGACTACATGTCGAGTGACTCTGAGCCTCCGTGTGCACTGCTCCTCAGAGAGGTCCAGGAAGCTGAGCCTCGGTCTGTGGACCCTGTGGCGAGGGTAGTGCCCTCTGCGACGTATCTCTCTCTGCCATTGCCCTCCCTCCTGCTGTACAGGTGGATGTGTCACAGCACTGTGTTGTGGAGCTCCACGTGTCAGAGGTGGACGGCGTGGATGGCGAGGCTGGTGAAGCTGTTTGCCCTCCAAGGAGGTCATGACTGCAGCTACGGCGGCCCCCATCCGGAAGATGTACATCTGAGGGGGTCCGCAAGGTAGGTACATGTCTCTGGACACCGGGGTAAGTGTGCAAGTTGGTGACTTTGATTGTCAGGAGGAGGGTGGTGGAGGCCAAACTTTGTCCCAAGTGACAGAGTGGCCTCCTGCAATGAGTGAGGGTCTCCCCCCCGCACCTGTCAAATGGACCTTTGCAGCTGCCACAGGCTGATGGCTGCAACACGTCCATTTCAACTGGGAGTGTTTCCCCCAGTATGGGAAACAGTCCCAGGTTGCTCTAAAATCCCTCCCCTCCTCACATAATCCCTTAATCAGGTCAGTTAATGACCTGAACAAGCCAAATAAATACTTTCAAGTGGCATCCCGCTGGCTTTAATTGCCTGCGGGATTCCCACCAGCGGGGGCTGCGCGTGCACGCCGGCGCGTCAGCGGGGAACCCGAAAGTGGGCGGGTTCGAGGCGGGCTCCGGTCCTGCTCCGGGATTTCACGATTTTCGGGGCCCCCCCGCCAGGAATGCACCCGATAGCGGGTGCTAAAATGCTGCCCAAGGTTATCGTCAAAAGAACCAAAGGCAACGTGAGGAATTTTTTTTTTACGCAGCAAGTTGTAATGATCTGGAATGCACTGCCTGAAAGAGAGGTGGAAACAGATTCAATAGCAACTTCCAAAAAGGAATTGGATAAATATTCGAAGGGAAAACATTTACAGGGCTATGGGGAAAGAGCAGGGGAATGGAACTAATGGTATAGCTCTTTCAAAGAGGCGGCACAAGCACAATGGGCCGAATGGCCCCCTCCTATGCTGTACCTACTATGATAAAAAAGACTGAAAGAAGGAAAAAAAAAACATTTTAAATTTTAAAAATGAAATGTCCAATAACAATTAATATCAGGAGGAATGAGACTCCACATTTTTAAAAGTTAATTTTCACTGTTTGTTTGGCAGTGATTAATACTTATCTTGCCATTAAAAGTTAGTTTAGACCTGATATAACTCAGCATATCTTTTTCTGGAGAGATTAGTTAGTTTCCAGCTGGGCAGAACAGCAATTTCGCACTGGTCCATTCATTCCAGCCAGCTAAATCTCTTTACCATAAATCTTTCAGAGAAGCAGGGATACAGGCACAGCAATTTCTGGATTTCTGCACTTGACTGTGCATGTGCGCTCTCCGGAACTTGCTCTTCCATTTTCCCTGAAATAACGGTGAACCCTGTTCGGCTCTCCGTAATTTTATGTGCAATTTCAGGGTCATTAAGTTTTCATCTACCATTATCATCAACTGTAGTTTTTGACCTATATTGCTCTTCTGACTCTGACAAAAACATTTACAATCTTGGGTTGGAAATAAAAAATATCCTTCAATTGATTATTGATGGCCTCACATTTTCCCATGGATGATGACTGCTGTAATATGCAGGAGCAGGTTCGTTCTCCACTTACTCCAAGGTAACAAGGGAACTTCATCATGAGCTGTAAAAAACACAGAAACAGCTTTCAAAGTTACAGAACATTACCAGAGGGCACAACTCATCCATAAACAAGGCAAAACCCCACATCACAGTAGTACATTACAGCTCAGCTACAGGCCATTTGGCCTGACAGGTCCATGTTAAAATTGGATAGCCATGTGGTGAAGGATAAAATACTACAGCCTGCCTCTATTCACAGAGATTTTCCCTTCCCCTCCCTCTCCCAAAAGGGATGATGGTGCAAGGCAAGGCAGGTGGTTATGGGACAGGTTAAGAAACAAAAGATTGATCAGGAGTAGCTGTAAATGGCAGCAGCAGAACCATTACCAGCACTAGCTGACCAAAAAAATGGGAGCAGTGGTTATGATCTGAAGTTATTGAAATCAATGTTGAAGTCTGGAAGGTTGTAAAGTGCCTAAACGAAAGATGAGGTGCTGTTCCTCAAACTTACGTTGAGCTTCATTGGAACAGTGTAAGAAGCCGAGGACAGAGAGGTCAGAGTAAGAGTGGGAAAGGGAATTAAAATGGCAAGCGAGCAGCAGGTCAGGGTCACGCTTACGGACAGCGCGGAGGTGTTCAGAAAAGCGATCACTATAGGTGTTTGGTCTCCCCAATGTAGAGGAGACCGTATTGTGACCAGCAGTATACTAAATTGAAAGAAGTACAAGTAAACCGCTGTTTCACCTGGAAGGTGTGTATGGGCCCTGGACGGTGGGAAGGGAGGAGGTGAAAGGGCAGGTGTTGCATCTCCTGCGCTCGCACGGGATGGTGTCGTGGGGAGGAGAGCGGGTGTTGGGGGTGATGGAAGAGTGGATTAAGGTGTCGCGGAGGAAGTGGTCCCCTTGGAACGCTGAAAGGGGAGAGGAAGATGTGTTTGGTGGTGGGATCACGCTGCAGGTGGAGGAAATGGCAGAGGATGATACGTTGAATATGGAGGCTGGTGGGGTGGAAGGTGAGGACAAGGGGGACCCTATCATGGTTCGAGGAGGGAAGAGAAGGGGTGAGGGCAGAAGTGCGGGAAATATGATGGACACGGTCGAGGGCCCTGTCAAGTACAGTGGAGGGGAATCCTCGATTGAGGAAAAAGGAAGACATATCTGAGTCCAGCACGTAAGTGCAAAAGACAAGTCTGAAGCGTTTGCAACCATCTTCAGCCAGAAGTGCCGAGTGGATGATCCATCTCGGCCTCCTCCCAATATCCCCACCATCATAGAAGCCAGTCTTCAGCCAATTCGATTCACTCCACGTGTGCACTGGATACAGCAAAGGCTATGGGCCCCGACAACATCCTGGCTGTAGTGCTGAAGGCTTGTGCTACAGAACTAGCTGCGCCTCTAGCCAAGCTGTTCCAGTACAGCGACAACACTGGCATCTACCTGACAATGTGGAAAATTGCCCAGGTATGTCCTGTCCACAAAAAGCAGGACAAATCCAATCCAGCCAATTACCGCCCCAACAGCCTACTCTCAATCATCAGCAAAGTGATGGAAGGAGTCGTCGACAGTGCTATCAAGCGGCACTTACCCACCAATAACCTGTTCACCGATGCTCAGTTTGGGTTCCGCCAGGACCATTCGGCTCCAGACCTCATTACAGCCTTGGTCCAAACATGGACAAAAGAGCTGAATTCCAGAGGTGAGGTGAGAGTCACTGCCCTTGACATCAAGGCAGCATTTGACCGAGTGTGGCACCAAGGAGTCCTAGTAAAATTGAAGTCAATGGGAATCAGGGGGAAAACTCTCCAGTGGCTGGAGTCATATTTAGCACAAAGGAAGATGGTAGTGGTTGTTGGAGGCCAATCATCTCAGCCCCAGGACATTGCTGCAGGAGTTCCTCAGGGCAGTGTCCTAGGCCCAACCATCTTCAGCTGCTTCATCAATGACCTTCCCTCCATCATAAGGTCAGAAATGGGTATGTTCGCTGATGATTGCACAGTGTTCAGTTCCATTCGCAACACCTCAGATAATGAAGCAGTCTGTGCCCGCATGCAGCAAGACCTGGACAACATCCAGGCTTGGGCTCATAAGTGGCAAGTAACACTCGCGCCAGACAAGTGCCAGGCAATGACCATCTCCAACAAGAGAGAGTCTAACCACCTCCCCTTGACATTCAATGGCATTACCATCGCCGAATCCCCCACCATCTATATCCTGGGGGTCACCATTGACCAGAAACCTAACTGGACCAGCCATATAAATACTGTGGCTACAAGAGCAGGTCAGAGGCTGGGTATTCTGCGGCGAGTGACTCACCTCCTGACTCCCCAATGCCTTTCTACCATCTACAAGGCACAAGTCAGGAGTGTGATGGAATACTCTCCACTTGCCTGGATGAGTGCAGCTCCAACAACATTCAAGAAGCTCGACACCATCTAGGATAAAGCAGCCCGTTTGATTGGCACCCCATCCACCACCCTAAACATTCACTCCCTTCACCATCGGCCCACCGTGGCTGCAGTGTGTACCATCCACAGGATGCACTGCAGCAACTCGCCAAGGCTTCTTCGATAGCACCTCCCAAACCCGCGACCTCTACCACCTAGAAGGACAAGAGCAGCAGGCACATGGGAACAACACCACCTGCACGTTCCCCTCTAAGTCACACACCATCCCGACTTGGAAATATATCGCCGTCCCTTCATCGTCGCTGGGTCAAAATCCTGGAACTCCCTTCCTAACAGCACTGTGGGAGATCCTTCGCTACACGGACTGCAGCGGTTCAAGAAGGCGGCTCACCACCACCTTCTCAAGGGCAATTAGGGATGGGCAATAAATGCCGGCCTTGCCAGCGATGCCCACATCCCACGAACGAATAAAAAAAAATATCGGACGCACTGGTGCAGAAGGTGGTTTCGTCAAAACAGATACGACTGAGACGGAGAAACTGGGAGAAGAGAAGAGTGCTTACAGGAAGTGGGGTGGGAGGAAATGTAATAAAGATAGCTGTGGGAGTTGCTGGATTTATAATCGATATTGGTTGACAGCTTATCCTCAGAAACGGAGATAGAGAAGTCGAGGAAGTGATGAGTCGGAGATGGACCATGTGAAAGAGAGGGAAGGGTGGAAATTGGAAGCAAAGTTGATGAAATCTTCCAGTTCAGGGCGAGAGCAGGAAACTGCACCGATACAGTCACCAATGAACTGGAAAAAGAGGTGAGGGAAGGGACCTGTGTAGGACTGGCACAAGGAAAGTTCCACCTATCCCACAAAAAGGCAGGCATAGCTGGGACCCATACGGGTTCCCATAGCGACACCTTTTATTTGGATGAAGTGAGTGGAGTCAAAGGAGAAGTTGTTCAATGTAAGAACAAGTTCAGCCAGGCAGAGGAGGAGGGTGGTGGTGGCTGGGGACTGTTTGGGCCTCCGGTCAAGGAAGAAGCGGAGGGCCCGTAGGCTGTCCTGGTTGGGGATAGAGGTGTAGAGGGACTGGATGTCCATGGTGAAACGGAGACAGTTAGGGCTGGGGAACTGGAAACTGTTAAAGTGGCGGAGGGTGTCAGAAGAGTCGCGGATGTAGGTTGGAAGAGACTGGACAAGGGGAGAAAAAAGTCAAGATAGGAAGAAATAAATTCTGTGGGGCAATAACACTCTGAAACGATGGGTCTCCCAGGACAGTCCTGTTTGTGGATTTTGGGAAGGAGGTAGAAGTGGGCTGTGCAGGGTTGGGGGACTATGAGGTTGGAGGGAAGTTCTCCAGAGGAGATGAGGTTAGTGATGGTCTGGGAAACTATGGTTTGATGTTCGGCGGTGGGGTCATGGTTCAGGGGGAGTTAGGAGGAGGTGTTTGAGAGTTGCCGTCCAGCAAGATAGAGGTCTATTCACCACACAACGCGCCACCCTTGTCAGCAGGTTTAATGTCAATGTCAGGGTTGGACCTGAGAGAACGGAGTTCTGCGAATTCAGAGGAAGGTAGGGAGTAGAGAAATTGAGACGGCCGATGTCATGCAGGCAATGAAAAGATCAAGAGAGGTTAAGAGGCCAGAGGGAGGGGTCCAGGTGGAACGAGAATTCTGAAGAAGGGAGAAAGGGTGCGCTGTGCAGGGGGAAGACGCCTGGCAAAACAAGTGGGTGCAGAGCCGAAGGAAGAAGAGCTCAGCATCGTGTCGAGCTCGAAATTCATTGAGGTAGGGGTGAAGCTAAGGTCTTTGCTGAGGACTGATTGTTCAGGGTCGGAGAGGGGAAGGTCAGAGGGAATAGTGAAAACACAATAATGGGTGAGATTGGAGGGAGGGATGGGGTCAGAGGAAAGTGAAGGGGAAGATGGATCCAGAGGGGTCTTGGTATCTAAGAGTTGTTGAAGCTTGCGGTACTTGACACCTGAAAGGAAGACACAAAAAGTTTTTTGTTAAAGCGCCGAATGAGGCGAAGGATGAAATGGAACTGCGGACCAGGATAACTCTGAAAAAGTGAGTCGGAGAGAGCGGTCGAGAGCGTGCATGCGGCGGTGCGTGGTATTGAGGGTGGATCGCAGGAAGTGGTTCGAGGAACGCTGAATATCGTGGAGATATCTGTAATCACGGGTGGATCCAAAACATGAAGGGTGGAATTTAAGTCGGAGCTGGAGACAATTGCTGAGCAAAGAGAAAGTGAGTTTTAGAAGAAACCTGATCAAACACGAGAAGGGAAACAGAAAGCAATGAAGGTGAACAAGGTAAAAGAGACAAAGAGAAATCCCGTCGGAGAGAAGAGCCGAACTTCTTCAAGGTGGGCATTTCTGGAAGAGAAGTGGGCGTGAATTAAACACTAAATCTAAAGCAAAATACTGCGGATGCTGGAAATCTGAAATAAAAACAGAAAATGCTGGAGAAGCTCAGTAAGTCAGGCAGCAACTGTGGAGCTGAAACGTTAACTCTGTTTCTTTCATAAATGTAGAAACATAGAAAATAGGAGGAGTAGGCCATTCAGCCTTTCGAGCTTGCTCCGCCATTCAATATGATCATGGCTGATTCTCTATCTCAAAACCATATTCCCACTCTCTCCCCATACCTCTTGATGCCTTTTGTGTCTAGAAATCTATCCAGCTCCTTCATAAATATATTCAGTGGCTTGGCCTCCACGGCCTTCTGTGGTGGAGAGTTCCACAGGTTCACCACCCTCCGAGTGAAGAAATTTCTCCTCATCTCAGTCCTAAATGTCCTACCCCGTATCCTGAGACTGTGACCCCTCGTTCTAGACCCCCAGCCAGGGGAACCATCCTCCCTGCATCCAGTCTATCAGAATTTTATATGTTTCAATGAGATGCTGCCTGATTTACTGAGCTTCTCCAGCAATTTCTGTTTTTATTTCAGATTTCCGGCATCCGCAGTATTTTAGTTTTGAAGAAAGCAATATGAGATGATTGGTTGTTCTGACAGCTTTCAGTGCCCTCACAACAGGCCTGATTGGGTTGAAGGTTGTTAGCATCAACCAATCAAAAAAGCTGATTTTCCTTGCCAAACACCAACAAGCTTTGAAGGGTTGAATTCCTGAGGGTTGGTAAGTATGTAAGAAAATGTGACTGGTCCCTGCTACATAAAAGGTGGACTTTTACTAGAGGAAGGAAATGCAGCCCTTTTTGCTCCAGCACCCATGCGCCAATACTATGCACGTTAACCCACCCACTAACACCACACCCAGTGATCATGTCATTGCAGCACCCCGGTGCTTGCTCACTGAGATCCTGGCATCACATCTCCAGACATCTTCCCACTTCAGCCCTGGCTGCAGCGCACGCTCTGCCCGGCGGGTGGGCGGGGTCCAGCTGACGTCGCGTCCATCACGAGATCGGGACGGACCTCCCCTGTCCGTCAGCCTCAGCCAATCAGTCACGGCGTCGCCGTAACAACATTTTTTTTTAAAAAAAACGTAGGCAGCGTTAAGATGGCGGCGGTGCGGTTGTTCCGGAAAGAGTAAACGGTCAAAAACAGAGCGAGGCCGGCCTGCCTGCCTGCGAGTGAAGCGACAACGGGGCCACCGATCTACCCCCCAGAGACAGTCAGCGAGACGCGAGGATGCGCTGCTGCACGGCCGGCTGACAGCTCGGTGTGGGTGTGGGAAGGATGAACCAAGAGGTGAGGGTGCTCTCCGGGGACCCCGGGAGGAGGAGGAGGGGGGGGGGGGATGTGTGCGGGGCCACCCGCGGGAATCCGGAGGGAGGGGGGCTGTGGGTCGCTGTGTGTGTGTGTGTGTCCTCCCCCCTCCCTGGAGGCTGGTGTTGGTATTGATGATTCGAGGTGACCCGGGCCCAGAGCGAGCGGCCCCCTCCCGGAGTGGGATTGAGGGGAGGAGAGGAGACCGGGGGAGGGGAGTGATGACGGACAGATCGGCACCGCTCGCGCTCGCTCGGTCGATCATAACGATCACCGTGGGTGTGCACGAGCTTGTCTCCCATTGTCTGCAACCGCGCGCCACGCCCATCGAACCCCGTGTGCCACCTGCAGCACCGACAGGTCGGGGCGGCAGCAAGAGCAATACCTCCTCCTCCTCCTCCCACCACCACCACCATCTCCTCCTCCTCCCACCACCACCTCCTCCTCCTACCAGTCTCCGTGTCCCGAGCAGGGCTGCATCTGGATTGGTGCGGGCATTTCCATCTCGTCCTGTTGCCTACGGTCAGGGTGTCCAGTTGCATTCGATCTGGTCGGAGCAGATCTGCTGTTTACAACCCAACGAAGTCAAACTGATTTTTGTTGTGAAACACTTAACAAGTTGATATATTTACACAAAAGTCACGCGTGGTGTCCCTTTTTCTACCCTCCTCCTCTTCTTTCTTCCCCTTCCCCTATTGGCTTCACGTTATTTATAGTTCTGGTGTTTCTTCTGAGTTTCTTTTCCACCCTTTATTGTGCCTGGTGGATTAAGGGTATTGCGAAGGTCAGTTGAATGAAAATCTGTTTCTCTGCTTCTAGAGGAATCTGGGTTTGTGATTTCGTAACTTAGATATTGATTTATGAATTCTGATCAAACAGGTTAAACTAATGCCGATAAAGTACCTAGTAACTCCCACGTTGTCATTTAAAAATATTTAATACCTTTTATGGCCTCAAAATCTCAGTCCTGTGGAAGCTATCCCAATTGTATTGTGGGGTGGATCACACAGCACCTAGAACAGAAAAAAAGCAAGCATGTACAGTTGTTTTAAGTTATAACAATTTCTGTACACCATACTTCACCTAATGGTTGGGGAGGTGCACACAAACCAGCAATTTAAAGCCATTCACTGGCGTGTACAAGGGGGCTGAGCTTCCAACCCTGTATCCTCTACATCACAAAGACAGCCTACTTCCAACTCCGTAATAATCGCCGATCTCCGCCCCTGCCTCAGCCCATCTGCTGCTGAAACCCTCACCCATGCTTTTGTTACCGCCAGACTTGACTGTACCAATGCTCTCCTGGCCAGCTTCCCTCCCATCTTCTACCCTCCATAAACTTGAGCTCATCCAGAGCTCTACTGCCCGCATCCTAACCTGCACCAAGTCCCGCTCACCCATCACCCCTGTACATGTTGACTTCTATTGGCTCCCAGTCCACCAACATCTCAAATTTAAAATTCTCATCATCGTGTTCAAATCCCTCCATGGCGTCGCCCCTCCCTATTTCTAATAACTTTCTCCAGCCCTACAACTCTCCAAGAACTCAGCATTCCTTTAACTCTGGCCCCTTACGCATCCCCCTCTCCCTTCGCCCCACCACTGGCAGCTGTGCCTTCAAAGCTCTGGAATTCCCTCCCTAAACCTCTCTGCCTCTCTCTTCGCCTTTAAGGCCCTTCTTCAAACCTACCTCTTTAACCAAGCTTTCAGTCACCTTTCTTTGGTGTCAATTTAGGTCTGATTGCACTTCTGTGATGCAGCTTGAGATATTTTTCTACGTTAAAGGCACTACTTGTTGTTGGCTTACTATCACTAAATCTGTCAGTGGTCTCCCATTTAAACAACCAAAACACAATAAGAAATAGTGCAATAAAATGCCCAGCTTATTTCACAAGACGACTACCAACAACATGCATTTTGTAACATCCTTCAAGTAGAAACCCACGTCAATGCTTTACATGAGCAGCCAGACAGCAAACAGAATGATGGGCCTCAAAATGCCATTCTTAAACTTGCTAATTTTTTATCTATTGATGTATTTGCTATATTGTTCAGAAAGCTCTAACTGGACTGCATTATTTTAATTTTCCATTATTTGTGAATTTGTAAAAAATGCTGGGAAAATAAGTTTCCTATAGGCCTCAAACGAAAGACTCAGGAACCATTGATTAGTGAAAAATTTGAGAGGTAGGAAATGTTTTGTATTTCGTGAGATGCTTTCTTCCAGGTTTCTTAAGCCTGTCTAATTTCTTTTTCACACAAGAATGAGCAGTGTTTTATCTCTCCTCCCTCTGCCAACTTTTATTAGTTATATTGTAGCAATACCTTCCAAAACTTGTATGTTAAACTATATATGAAGCTTTGTGCCACCTTCTGTCTTGTTTCCTGGGAGAATACTTTGTACTCTTATGAAAATAACCTCATGTTGAATTGGAAATAGATTTTTTTTAAACTTAATTTTCAACGGAACTGTTACTAAGAAAAATGTACATATCTTTACAAAGGCACTAAGCAGCTGTTATGCTTGTTTTGATATGTGCACAGATCCTTGAAGGAGACAGGACAGGTTGAGGAGGTTAAAAAAGCACTTGGGGTCCTGGGCTTTATAAATAGAGGCAAAGAGTACAAAAGCAAGGAAGTTATGTTGAACCTTTATAAAACACTGGTTCGGTCACAACTGGAGTATTGTATCCAATTCTGGGCATGCACTTTCGGAAGGATGTGAAGGCCTTACAGAAGGTTGCAGAAAAGATTCACTAGAATGGTTCCAGGGATGAGGGACTTCAGTTACGTGGATAGACTGGAGAAGTTGGGGTTGTTCTAGAGCAGAGAAGGTTGAGACGAGATTTGATAGAGGTATTTAAAATCATGAAAGGTCTAGACAGAGTAGATAGAGAGAAACTGTACCCATTGGTGGGTCAAGAACCAGAGGACATAGATTTACGGTGATTGGTAAAAGAACCAAAGCAATAGGCTATTTTAGACCTTTTATTGTGTAATGAGACAGGGTTAATTAGTAATTTCATAGTAAAGGATCCTCTGGGGAAGAGTGATCATAATGTGATAGAATTTGACATTGAGTTGAAGAGTGACATACTCAAGTCTGAAACTAGAGTCATAAACTTAAATAAAGCCAGTTATCTAGGTATGAGGGGTGAGTTGGCTAAGGTAGATTGGGAAATTAGATTAAAAGCTATGATGGTAGATAAGCAATGGCAAACATTTAAAGAAATATTTCAAAATTCTCAACGAATATACATTCCATTGAGAAATAAAAACTCCATGGGAAAAGTGACCCACCCATGGCTAACTAAAGAAGTTAAGGATAGTATTAGATTAAAACAAGAGGCTCATAATGTTGTGAAGAAGAGTAGTAAGCCTGAGGTTTGAGAGAGATTTAGAAACCAGCAAAGGATGACCAAAAATTTGATAAGGGAGAAAATAGAATATGTAGAAGCCCTTACAACCTGTTTTTATAAGTATGTAAAAAGGAAGAGAGTAGCAAAAGTAAACATTGGTCCCTTAGAGGCAGAAACAGGAGAAATTATAATGGGGAATAAGGAAATGGCAGAGATGTGAATCAAATATTTTGTATCTGTCTTCACAGTGGGAGACACAAACCTACCAGAAATAGTGGGGAACCTAGGGTCTAATGAGAGTGAGGAACTAAAGTAATTAATGTCAGTAGAGGAAAAGGTACTGGAGAAATTAATGGGACTAAAAGCCGACAAATCCCCTGGACCCGATGGCCTACATTCTAGGGTTCTAAAAGAGGTGCTGCAGAGATAGTGGATGCGTTGGTTATGATCTTCCAAAATTCCTTAGATTCTTGAATGGTGCCTGTGGATTGGAAGGTAGCAAATGTAGCAGTCCTATTCAAGAAGGGAGGGAGAGAGAAAACAGGAACTATGGGCCGGTTAGCCTGACATCAGTAGTTGGGAAATTGCTGGAATCCATTATTAAGGGAGTGGTAACAGGGTACTTAAATCATATGATTAGGCAGAGTCAGCATGATTTTATGAAAGGGAAATAGTGTTTGACAAATTTATTTGTTTTTTGAGGATGTAACTAGCAGGTTAGATAAAGGGGAACCAGTGGATGTAGTATATTTGGATTATATTTAGTATATAGGTGGCAGATGGAGTATAATGTGGGGAAATGTGAGGTTATTCACTTTGGTAGGAAGACTAGAAAAACAGAATATTTTTTTAAATGATACACTATTAAATGTTGTTCAGAGATATTTGGGAGTCCTTGTACAAGAAACACAAAGTCAGCATGTAGGTACAGCAAGCAATTAGGAAGACAAATGGCATGTTGGACTTTTATTGCAGGGGGGTTGGTGTGCAAGAGTAAGGATGTCTTGCTACAATTGTACAGGGCTTTAATGAGACCACTGGAGTATTGTGTATAGTTTTGGTCTCCTTATCGAATGAAGGAAATACTTACCTTAGAGACTGCAACAAAGGTTCACTAGATTAATTCCTGGGATAAGAGGGTTTTTCTATGAGAAGAGATTGACTGGAATGGACCTATACTCCGCTGGAGTTTGGAAGAACGAGAGGTGATCTCATTGAAGCATACAAGATTCTGAGGGGGCTCGACAGGGTAGCTGCTGAGAGGTTGTTTCCCCTGGCTGGAGCGTCTAGAACTAGGGGGCATAGTTGCAGGATAAGGGATCAGCCATTTAAGATTGAGATGAGGAATTTCTCCACTCAGAGGGTTGTGAATTTTTGGAATTCTCTACCCCAGAGGGCTGTGGATGCTGAGACGTTGAGTATATACAAGGCTGAGATATAGATTTTTGGACTCCAGGGGAATCAAGGGTTGTGGGGATCGGGTGGGAAAGTGGAGGTTGAGGTCGAAGATCAGCCGTGATCTTATTGAATGTTGGAGCAGGCTGCTCCTGGTATGTTCTTATGGCATGAGGAAAAACATTTTTATGCAGCGAGTAGTTATGATTGGAAAGCACTTCCTGAAAGGGTGGTGGAAGCAGATTCAATTGTGGTTTTCAAAAAGGAATTGGATAAATATTTTCAAGGGGGAAAAAATTTGCAGGGCTGCGAGGAAAGAGCGGGGGAATTGGACTAACTGGATTGCCCTTACAAAGAGCCGGCACGGGCTGGATGGGCCGAATGGCCGCCTCCTGTGCTATAGCCATTCTGTGATTCTATGCTGCACTCTCAGCAGCCTACTGAACAGATTTGGTTCTCTGTATATATGAGTGTATCGCACAATGTCTGAAGTATCTGGGAACTAGACATTTAATCTGAATGTAGTTTAATTGCATCTAGTTTAATATAGTTTGGCTATGTTGTAAGTTCCAAATTGGCAAACTTGGGTGACACTTGTAGCCAGTGTTGGCACCAGGCATATGGATGCCACTTTACTTGCTTTCAGCCCATTCATTCTGCTGTTTAACATTGAGCTTTGGTCAACGCCTCATTGTGTTTAAATCCCTTCATTGCGTCACCTCCTCCTCGTTCTGTAACCTCCTCCAATCCTACAACCCCCTCCCGAACTCCCCATTCTTCTGACTCTGGACTCTTGTGCATCCCTCCTCCCATTGTCCCACCATTGAAGGCCATGCCTTCAACCATCTAAGCGCTATGCTCTGGATTTCCTTCCCTAAACCCCTTCGCCTCTCTACTACCCTTCCTTCCTTTTTTAAAACCCAATTTTTTTGACCAAGCTTTTAATCAACCCACCGAATATTCCTCCTTGGCTTGGCATCCATTTTTGACCGATTACATCTCTGAAACACCTTGGATGTTTTTCTGTGTTAAAGATACTGTATAAAGGGAAGTTGTTGATCTGCGTATAATGTCAAAATGTTATTCGATTTTTGCTTGCAAAAACACTAGCGTTTTAACAACAGTCATAATCGGCATATTGTTTATTTGAAATGTCCTGTCTCCACCCTTGCTGCTGAAACCCTCAGCCATGCCTTTGTTACCTCTAGTCTCGACTGCCAATACTCTCCTGGCCGGCCTCCCATCTGCACCCTCCGTTAACTTGAGCTCATCCAAAACTCTGCTGCCCATATTCTAACTTGCACCAAGTCCCGTTCACCCATCACCCTTGTGCTCGCTGATCTACGTTGGCTCCCAGTCTGGCAATGCCTCAATTTTAAAATTCTCATTCTTGTTTTCAAATTCCTCCATGGCCTCGTCCCTCCATATCAATGTAACTTCCTCCACCTCTACAACCCTCCCAGATCTCTGTGCTTCTCCAATTCTGGCTTCTTGCACCCCCGCCCCCGACTTTCCTTTTTAGGGAATTCCTTCCCTAAACCTCTCTGCCTCTCCAACTCTCTTCTCCTTTTAAGATACTCCTTAAAACCTACCTCTTTTACCTATCCTAATATCTCCTTGTGTATCTCAATGTCAAATTTTGTTTGATAATGCTTCTGTGGGATGTTTTGCTATATAAATGCAAGTTGTTGTTGTCAAGTTTGCTGACAAGTGCTTGAGTGTTTGTACTATGTGGAGGTAATGTTCTTAGCTTCTATTGTTAAGTGTGCAGGAAGAATGGTGCTATCTTTGAAGCTTTACCTGGAAATCACCAGCTCAGAATGTAATTGTAAACTGTGACTTGTTAAACCATGGGAAGTTTTGAGGCATTTTTACAAGTAGAGTGCTGTGATGGTAGACATGTATTACCATGGCGCTATATATATATATATATATATATATATATATATATATATATATAAAACTACATTAGAGACCTACATTTTTGTGGATTTGTTAGTTGGTGTTGAGTATTATTCAGATTAAACTAAATCAACAAAACCATTAGCTTTCCCTTTTAGCTGTGGAACCATGGGCCTTAATTTAGGAGTAGTGGTGCCAGCTAAAGAAAACTGGGAAGTACTGCATGGGGATCAAGGGTTGTATTTAAACAGTATAACAGTGCATATGGTGTAAATTCGCCTCTGACTTTCACTTGTATTAGCATCAGATTCATACTGTAAGATGGTACAAAATTTTAATATTTGAATAATTGTAGTTGTGATTTGTATACTGACATTTGGCTGAGTTTTGTATTGCTTGGAAATGCCTAACAAGTTGTAACATGTGTAACCTGTATATGTTTGAAAACATTTGATGTGAAACTTGGCATGTACAATAAAATGAATTTCACAGCCTACACTGTCCTATACCATGTATGGTATTTGTCAGCTGCTTTGAGACCAAGTAACTTTACTAGCAGTGTACACATTTATGGTTTATTAAATGTTCTAAAATTTGAGTCTTCAGCTCTTTTTTAGTTTAATTTTTTAGCTATTATTATGTGGGGGAGGTTGCTACTTCAAATTTGTGTTTGATAGCAGCACTTTGTACTCAGGCAATTTGCAAAAGTTCAGAGTGCTACACCGTGCCGCATAGCAGAAACGGTGTAATCTATCTGGTTTAATATTGTGAAAGTTTTACATAATATATCCAAAAACTTTCTTCTGTAATGTGAAATGAAGGTGGAGCTTATGTTGGTGCAAATCAGTGGGAGCACATGTGTTTTGGCAGGTTGTCACACCCAAAAATGTTTTTCACTTTAAGTGATCTTCTGAGTATGTGCAAGGATGTGTATGTGAGTATATAAGTTGTACCAATTGAAGATCTGTCGAATAGAATTGGGATTATTCATTAAGTTTCAGTGAAGCAGGAGAACTTATACTGGTTTGGTAATTTACTGCTTACAGTAATTTTATTTAAAGATCTGAATTTTGATCCTTGGTAATCTTTCATAGATTATTCGGTTGGTGGAGATGACCAAATTTTGTTTTAGTTAATGCATTCCCTCTGGTTACTTACAAGACTGATCTAATTTTTGGTTTTGCAAGAACCAGCAATTAAAAGTACAAATTGTACATGCAACAATTTGGTTTGCAGTAAATTAGATTGAATCTAAATTTGCTAATGGCAGGGGGAATGGAACTACTCCCGAAAAAGAGCAGTATGGAGTTTTAGGTAATCACTGCAGTGCAACACCTGGTAATTAAAACTGTCACGTCGACATCAAGCTGGTGATGTGGCTATTTATTTTTAGGATGCAGCATTTCCTGCCATCAGGACAGGTGGCTCAGATTTTCAGTTTACTCATTTTGGTTACAGTATTAGGAACGCCTTTACTGTGTGGTTTTAATTTGGGCGAAAAGAAACACGCAGTTAAGATAACTAAATGATCGCACAGATGTACACAGCATCAGTAGCTGTTTTCTGAAAAATGTAAAAGCATATGGGGGATAGGCAAGGAAATGGGGCAAGTAGATATCTCTTCGAGAGCTGATGAAGGTGCAGTGGGTTGAAAGAATTTTACAGCCAGAAAGCCAATGTTGCAGTTGCACCATATCAGACTTAAAATTTAAAACCAAATTAGAATTTGAAGTCACTTGAGTATGACCTATTCTGTTTGGCCTTGAACCTGCCTGAAATATTTGAATGCTAACCAGGAAGAAAAAAAATATTATATTGTATACTGGCCTTCAGCCTTTATGGGTATCTGCTGCTTGTTATCCGTAACCTTTGTTTCCCTGTAATTAACAGAAGCTGTTTAGAATTTACACACTTCTATCACATGATGAATTTGCTAGAGCTAGCTAAAGTACAGTGGCTAGGCTCAAAGGGACTCTGCTTTGTTTCCTGAAGGATAATATTGACAGTAAGGGGAAAAAAGGGTGAGAGATTAATGAAATCATGCTTTCTTCCAGCACAATTGTAGGCATTGGAATCTTTGTGCTTTGAACAGTATTTAACATTGTTCTGCTGTTAAAGGATTTTTGCCTTTTCACTATTACTGCAGTGTACAATGTAGCTAAGTTGCCAGATCATTCTTGTACAACGTACTTTCTGCAGCTTCAGTATAATCTGTTTGCACAATACTGTATATTTTTCTGGGTACTTGAATGTAGCTGGACACAACTCAAAGTTGATATGGTTAGTAGGAGTTACAATTAGATAGGAGGCCTATATTTTGTTTACCAATCAAGCAAAATGATGTGATCTAACACTTTCCAATCGTCAAATCAAAAATGTGCTGGCGAAGGGGGGAAAAAGTGAGTTGAGAAGTGTTAAGTCAGTAGTAAATATGGTTGGCCTTGCATTATTTACCTGACGAAGGAGGAAGCCTCCGAAAGCTTGTGAATTTAAAATAAAATTGCTGGACTATAACTTGGTGTTGTAAAATTGTTTACAATTGCATTATGTGGGCAGAAGGGAGTTATAAGAAGTGATTTTTCTCATCACATATTACAGAACAGTGAGTTGTCATTTTCTGCTCACTCTGTCTTCTATATCTTGATGTCTGATTTAAATCAGTTGCTGGAACAAATTGAAACTATTGTGTTTTAGGACTCCTTCATAGGATAAGTAGGTCAACACTATACAGCTGAACTTTCAAACTGATTTATCTTGTGTATGGTGAACTTGTACCCAGTTTATAGTAGTAAAAAAGAGCTGAATGAATATGCCATTTTTGTGTTGAGAAAGGTA
This sequence comes from Heptranchias perlo, assembly GCF_035084215.1. Lineage (NCBI taxonomy): Eukaryota > Metazoa > Chordata > Chondrichthyes > Hexanchiformes > Hexanchidae > Heptranchias > Heptranchias perlo. The sequence goes on from NC_090326.1 coordinate 83,025,291, forward strand.
ACCTCAGTGCAAACCCTCCTGCTTGAGATTCTGAAAATCAGAACTGTAATTTGCAACTTTAGGCTTTGCCACTAAATGTTGGGGAAAGTGAAGTTAGTAGTGATCAAAAAATATGGCTGCAACTCACCTGATTGTTTCGTACTTCTCTGATTATCTCCATGCCAGCAGTGTTGATTTCACTGGCACTTAGAATTGGTGCTGCCCGCATAATTGGTAAATTTAAGCAGGCTGGATTTTTGTTTTTAAGTGAACACTTCAGTTATAAATTGGAAATAAGACTGGTAAGTTTCTTCGTCTACAAAAAAAACATTAGCACCCTATCTCTTTCCCCCCCCCTTATGGAATATCCTTGATTTTACTTTATCACCATGCTGTTCTACAGTACAACATATATTCAGCAGTATCTGTGCAGCATTAATCTGGTACGATAAACTTGGGCTTGTTTGATCGACTGGTACTAATGTTAAGAGCTTCACCCCTCATGATTTATAGTCTCCGTATGACCTTAAACTTCAAGCCTTCAGTGAAGGAGAAACTAAAAATTTTACTTTTATAATCTACACTGTGAGTTAAATATCCCTTTTGTATTAACAGCGCATAAATTGAAATGTGTGTGTATACACAATTGTGTGGTAGAAAAATTTCACAATGGGTAATTTTGATGTTTTAAAGTTTTTTTTTAATCATACTAAAACTAATTTCTACATGCAGTTTTGTGTGGTGTAATGTTAAGTTTTTAATATAATTGAGAACTGATATACTATGTATGTGGCAGGTAAAAATACATTCTTATAGGATCCTACCATGCTTTGTCTATCTCCTGGCTAGGTAGACTTGTTTTCTCTTGGCATGCTACAAACCAGAATAAACATTGTATCTGTAGCTCATCTAATTTTTAGAGTTCATAAGTTAAAATAAAATGATAGTATATTGAAACTTTCTACAATACAATAACTGAACCTAAAACATCATATGCACGAGAGGAATTGTATCTCTTGTCATTTTTAAAGTGTTTAATATTCAGTCATGTCAACTGTGGGAATTTTCATTGATCTGTAGTTTTTCACACACTTGTGTTTCAGGCCCATTTTTCAACATATAAAATGGGACATATTGTGCAAAAGTATGGGTTACAGGTTAATCTTGTGGGTCACAGATGATAACGATTCTTGCTGTTTGTAATTTTGGTTTTCAGTTAAATGTGCCAGATAGTACAACTTAGTTTATTCACAAATGGTTACTTTGGCATTGATTATGCAATATTATTCAGATAACTACTTTGGTTCCTATTATAAGTCATGTTTTTCAAATATGAAGTCGGGAAAAAATACTCGCTGCTGTTTAAACGTTTGAACTTTACCTCTGTGCATATTAGCCATTTCTTTGACTTCACCACCAATAACATGTACTTAAGTCAGCAAAGCCCTGCAGTTACCAAATATGTAACTGCTTGTACTGAAGCTGAAAGCTCATGGACAGACTGAAGGACTTAACCTGTATATTCTAATGTCTCTGGTACAGTAAAGACAGTATTACTAGTGGATTGTACTTTGTTATTCAGAACTTTAAATGTAAAAACTTAGCAATTTTGAAATTGTCAAGAATTTTGGCAGTGATGTGATGAAGTAAGATCTTTTTATTTAAATTTTTTTTTAAATCCCACTTTAAGAATTTTGAATTTAATAAACATTGCTTATGACGTAGTTTGATGTGGTTTACAGATGACTGGCAACTAGCACTAGTGTTTGATATTCAGTTCCCAAAGTCAGGTGATAGACAAAAGTATGCTGGAATCCTATAATAGATAGTATGTCAGTTCTAAATTATATTGAACTTAACATTACACCACACAAAACTACATGTAGAAACTAGTTTCAGTGCTAGTTTTAGTAACATCATAATTGTTCTACCACCCAATTACAATACATATGTATCAACCTTTCCATTTCTATGCTGTCAACATAAAATGGATATTTAGGCTCATGATCTAGATTATAAATTAAAAATGGAGAGAATGACGATATTATTTCATAAGGTTGTTTAATTCCTCCATCACATTTTTGTCTGGGTGGCTTACCATAATGCTTTTCTGTTTGTGGTGGTACTCTGAAGTGTTATTGCTGTAAGTTACTTGTTAGCAGAAGAAATGACTGTTAAACCGCCAATAGAGACAAGTATTAATCACTGTAGAGAGCCATTGTTAGTCAGAAAATGGGATTTATACAGTGTGAGAAACTATATATGTGAGGTGAAATTAAATATTTTTTTATCTTCCCTGTGCTAAATGCTAATTCCTTAATGGGGCACTGTGAGTCGGTGATTTATTAAGTTTTTTTCCATGTTGCTCTCGATATGGTTGCTGTGCAATCCTTCAGGATGAGTTCTGTTTTTGTCCTGGTCAGGAAATCTGGGGAATCATGAGCTTGCATTCCAGCAATCTGTAAAAAGTATTTTATACTTTTTAAAATGGAAATTGTGCTCCTTGAGATGGGATAGGTTAGTGCTGTAGAAGGGAACATTCTTTCAATTTTCATTTTCCAGGTAAAAATTAGGTGCCCCAGAGGCTTAATGTAGTTCACAGTGGCCGCATCATTAACAAGGTGAAAAGAAAACTTCAAAGGGCACTTTTTCACCCCCTTCCCTGAATGGTATTCAGCCCAGAAAAGTTCAAAGAACAGTGGAGAATCATTGTTTACCTTCCATACAGTGGATTAACTTTGGCATTGTGGACAGTGAAGAAGGTTATCTAGGATTGCAACGGGATCTTGATAAATTGGGCCAGTGGGCCGATGAATGGCAGATGGAGTTTAATTTAGATAAATGTGAGGTGATGCATTTTGGTAGATCGAATCGGGCCAGGACCTACTCCGTTAATGGTAGGGCGTTGGGGAGAGTTATAGAACAAAGAGATCTGGGAGTACAGATTCATAGCTCCTTGAAAGTGGAGTCACAGGTGGATAGGGTGGTGAAGAAGGCATTCAGCATGCTTGGTTTCATTGGTCAGAACATTGAATGCAGGAGTTGGGATGTCTTGTTGAAGTTGTACAGGGCATTGGTGAGGCCACACTTGGAGTACTGTGTACAGTTCTGGTCACCCTATTATAGAAAGGATATTATTAAACTAGAAAGAGTGCAGAAAAGATTTACTAGGATGCTACCGGGACTTGATGGTTTGACTTACAGGGAGAGGTTAGACAGACTGGGACTTTTTTCCCTGGAGAGCAGGAGGTTAAGGGGTGATCTTATCGAAGTCTATAAAATAATGAGGGGCATAGATAAGGTCGATAGTCAAAATCTTTTCCCAGAGGTAGGGGAGTCTATAACGAGGGGGCATAGATTTAAGGTGAGAGGGGAGAGATACAAAAGGGTCCAGAGGTGCAATTTTTTTCACTCAAAGGGTGGTGAGTGTCTGGAACAAGCTGCCAGAGGCAGTAGTAGAGGCGGGTACAATTTTGTCTTTTAAAAAGCATTTGGACAGTTACATGGGTAAGATGGGTATAGAGGGATATGGGCCAAGTGCAGGCAATTGGGACTAGCTGAGTGGTATAAACTGGGCGACATGGACATGTTGGGCCGAAGGGCCTGTTTCCATGTTGTAACTTCTATGATTCTATTTGAAACAGATTTTGTACATTGGCTGGAGACTGAAGTGAGTCTGAGCTAATTGTCTCAATCCATGAGACAATCACGTTAATAGGTATATTCTACAGATCACCTAATAGTGGAAGGGAAGTGGAGGAAGAAATATGTAGACAAATCTATGAAATGAGTAAAAAACATCAAAAAATAATCATGAGAGATTTCAACTACCCCCAAATGAACTGGCAAGAAGAGATAGGGAAAGGAGAAAAGGGAATAGAGTTTTTAGTGTGTACATGACTCCTTTCTTACCCATTATGTGAGAAGCTCAACAAGAGAGGAATCACTGCTGGACCTAGTAATGGGAAAGGAACCAGAACAGATAAGAGAAGTAAGCATCGGGGGACATCTAGGCAATAGCAATCATAACATAATTAAAATAATGATTGACAAAGGCCAAAGTAATAGATTGGAAAAAGCTAATTTTGAGGGGATGAGAGTGGAACGAGGGTAGGTAAACGGGGGAAAAGAAGTTCTGACAAAGAAATAGAACAGCACTGAATAATATTCAAAAGGGTGATCGAGAGTTCAGGAGAAATACATTCCTCTAAAAAGCAAGGACAAACTAGCCAATAATGAAACACCATGGATGAATAAAGAGATACGGGTAAAATTGAAACTAAAGAAAAAGGCATACTCTAAGTACGCCAAGGCTTCTTCGACAGCACCTCCCAAACCCGCGACCTCTACCACCACCACCTAGAAGGACAAGAGCAGCAGGCACATGGGTACAATACCACCTGCACGTTCCCCTCCCAGTCTCACACCATCCCGACTTGGAAATATATCTCTGTTCCTTCATCGTCGCTGGGTCAAAATCCTGGAACTCCCTTCCTAACAGCACTGTGGGAGAACCTTCACCACATGGACTGCAGCGGTTCAAGAAGGCTGCTCACCACCACCTTCTCGAGGGCAATTAGGGATGGGCAATAAATGCTGGCCTCGCCAGCGACGCCCACATCCCATGAACGAATAATAAAAAAAAGTACATAGACAATAAAAGAGAGGATGATAAAAGGGAATACAAAGGTGTTAGGAAAGAAGTCAAAAAAAACAATTGGGAAAGCAAAGAGGAACTATGAGATTAAATTATCAAGAAATATAAAAAGAAATAGTAAAGTATTCTACAGATACAAATAACAAAAGGAAAATCAGCATAGGGATAGGGCCACTAAGGGATTCACAGGTAAAGAAAATGAAATGGCAGAAATATTGAATAGTCACTTTGCCTCTGTATTTACCAGGTGGGCAGGGCATTAGGAGAAGAGATCAATAAAGATATTAAAACATTTAAGATAGAAAGGGGTGAGGTAATAAACTAATCAAACTAAGGGAGAATAAGACCCCTGGTCTGGATGGATTGCCTCGATGAATATTAAAAGAAATTAGGGAGGAGATAGCAGAGGCACAATTACACGTATATAATAATTCACTAGAAAAGGGTGAAGTGCCAGAGGACTGATGGACAGTTAATGTTCCTGTATTTAAAAAGGGAGATAGAACAAGTGCAGGGAACTATAGACCAGTTAGCTTAACGTCGGTGGTAGGAGAGATAATGGAATCTTTACTCAAAGATGTAATAGAAAGACATGAAGGGAACGAAAATATAATAAAGAATTTCGGAAGGGAAAGTCATACTTGACCAACCTTATTGAATTCTTTGAAGAAGTAACAGAAAGAGTAGACAAGGGTAATGCAGTAGATGTAATATATTTGGATTTTAAAAAGGCCTTCGATAAGGTACTGCAATGTAGACTCATGGCTAAGGTCAGAGCATGTAGTGTCAGTGCACAGGTAGTAGAATGGATAGTAAGCTGGCTAGAAAAGAGAGTAGGTGTTAGGATAGCTACTCAGACTGGCAAAAGGTGGGAAGTGGTGCACCCCAGGGATTGGGTGCTGGACCATTGTTGTTCACAGTTTACATTAACGATTTGGGAATCTAAAGTACAATTTCAAAATTTGGGGAAGACACCAAATTGGGGGATGTAGTTAAAACATTAATAAACTTGCAGAATGGGTACGTAATTGGCAAATGAATTTCAATATAGATAAGTGCGAGTTGGTGCATTTTAGTAGGAAGAATGAGACTGCATACTGCTTGGACAATAAGAATCTCAAAGGGACCTAGGGGTACAGATACACAAATCACTAAAAGTTGCAACGCAGGTTAATAAGGCCATAAGGATGGCAAATCAAGCACTGGGGTTCATTTCTAGCGGAATAGAATTGAAAAGCAAATAAGTTATGTTCAACTTGTATAGAGCACTTGGAGTATTGTGCACAGTTCTGGTCTCTATAATGGATACCAGAACTGAGAAGATATCCTTATCAGGAAAGGCTGAGCAGGCTGGGACTCTTTTCTCTAGAAAAGAGATGGCTGAGAGGTGACCTGATACAGGTCTTTACGTCTACCCTATCAAACCCTATTATTTAAGCGGAAATGTTTCCACTTGTGGGGGAGTCCAAAACTAGAGGTCATAAATATAAGATACTCTTTTTTTTATTCGTTCATGGGATGTGGGCGTCGCTGGCGAGGCCAGCACTTATTGCCCATCCCTAATTGCCCTTGAGAAGGTGGTGGTGAGCTGCCTTCTTGAACCGCTGCAGTCCGTGTGGTGAAGGCTCTCCCACAGTGCTGTTAGAAAGGGAATTCCAGGATTTTGACCCAGCGACGATGAAGGAACGGCAATATATTTCCAAGTCGGGATGGTGTGTGACTTGGAGGGGAACATGCAGGTGGTGGTGTTCCCATGTGCCTGCTGCTCTTGTCCTTCTAGGTGGTAGAGGTTGTGGGTTTGGGAGGTGCTGTCAAAGAAGCCTTGGCGAGTTGCTGCAGTGCATCCTGTGGATGGTACACCCTGCAACCACTGTGCGCCAGTGGTGAAGGGAGTGAATGTTTGTTTAGGGTGGTGGATGGGGTGCCAATCAAGCGGGCTGCTTTGTCCTGGATGGTGTCGAGCTTCTTGAATGTTGTTGGAGCTGCACTCATGTAGGCAAGTGGAGAGTATTTCATCACACTCCTGACTTGTGCCTTGTAGATGGTGGAAAGGCTTTGGGGAGTCAGGAGGTGAGTCACTCGCTGCAGAATGCCCATCCTCTGACCTGCTCTTGTAGCCACAGTATTTATATGGCTGGTCCAGTTAAGTTTCTGGTCAATGGTGACCCCCAGGATATAGATGGTGGGGGTTTTGGCGATGGTAATGCCGTTGAATGTCAAGGGGAAGTGGTTAGACTCTCTCTTGTTGGAGATGGTCATTGCCTGGCGCGAATGTTACTTGCCAGTTATCAGCCCAAACTTGGATGTTGTCCAGGTCTTGCTGCATGCGGGCCCGGACTTCTTCATCATTATTTGAGGGGTTGCGAATGGAACTGAACACTGTGCAATCATCAGCGAACATCCCCATTTTGGACCTTAAGATTGAGGGAAGGTCATTGATGAAGCAGCTGAAGATGTTGGGCCAAGGACACTGCCCTGAGGAACTCCTGCAGCAATGTCAACTAATAAATCCAATAGGGAATTCAGGAGAAACTTATTTACCCAGAAAGTGGTAAGAATGTAGAATGCACTGTCACAAGGAATAGTTGATGCAAATAACATAGATGCATTTAAGGGGAAGCTAGATAAGCACGTGGGGGAGAAAGGAATCGAAGGGTATCCTGATAGTGAGGGAGGAGGCTCGTGGGGAGCATAAACGTCGGCATAGACCAGTTGGGCGGAACTACCTGTTTGGGTACTGTAGCATTGATGTAACTTGATGTAATACTCTAAATACTTTGTCCCTTTTTTAGCCACTGTTTACTTCCATATAACAACTGCATAGCCGTCTCAGTTAAGAGGTCTGATACCGAAAGAAAGAGGGCTTTGCTTCTAAAGAATATTCTAAGATAACCGACCAATTTCCTTGATTTAATTCATAAGAACATAAGAAATAGGAGCAGGAGTTTGCCATATGGCCTCTCAAGCCTGCTCCGCCATTCAATAAGATCATGGCTGATCTTCAACTTCAACTCCACTTTCCTGCCCTATCCCCATATCCCTAGATTCCCTTAGAGTCCAAAAAATTATCTATCTCAACCTTGAATATACTCAGTGTCCACAGCCCTTTGGGTTAGAGAATTCCAAAGATTCACAACCATCTGAGTGAAGAAATTCCTCCTCATCTCGGTCTTAAATGGCTGATCCCTTATCCTGCGACTATGCCTCTAGTTGTAGACTCTCCAGCCAGGGGAAACAACCTCATGGCCTCTACCCTGTCAAGTTCCCTCAGAATCTTATGTTTCAATGAGATCAATTCAATTAGTTTGTCAAGAGCTGAATGGGAGGTGATGGGGTGTTTCTCCCTGGAGGCACTCTGATGCTGTAACAATTCACTGTGTGAAATGATGTCCACTCAGTAGCCTTAGTCTTGCTGAGAACCGCTGATACGCTAATAGAAGGCATCTCTTCTTGCTTCTCGACACAAGTTCTAGCAGTTGCCTTCTGTCCTGTTTGCAAGCCAGAAATCTTGAACCATCTGTACCACAAATGTGCTGGTTGCTCCTTTCCTTCTGTAACAGATTCCCACTGCTGGTCATCGGATGGACTCTGAATGCAGTCTGCATAAGGTATAGAAAAAATCTTCAAGTATTCCCTGCAAAAATATTTACTACCCTCACTGTACCTAGCTTTTGTAAATAACTCTCAGCTGATGAAATCTAGAAACAGTTTTGACTTCTGTCAAATTACAAATTCAAGGCTTGTTACTTGTTTCTTCAGATCTCAAAAGCTGGATTTAGATTATGAAAGCAATGTCAATGTATTTTCTATCAAGGGAGAACTTAGTGCTCTGTCTTGATAGGTCATTCCTAGTAAATTTTTGAAGCACTTTGGTATAAATTCCTTTATACATGCAAAATATAAATTGATACTATTATTGTGCATATGGTCTTTGGTGTCTAATAGTTTTTTATTTGTTCATGGGATGTGGGTGTCACTGGCAAGGCCAGCATTTATTGCCCATCTCTAATTGCCCTTGAGAAGGTGGTGGTGAGCCGCCGCCTTGAACCGCTGTAGTCCGTATGGTGAAGGTTCTCCCACAGTGCTGTTATGTGGGGAGTTCCAGGATTTTGACCCAACGACAATGAAGGAAAGGCGATATATTTCCAAGTCGGGATGGTATGTGACTTGGAGGGGAACATGCAGGTGGTGGTGTTCCCATGTGCCTGCTGCCTTTGTCCTTCTAGGTGGTAGAGGTCGTGGGTTTGGGAGGTTCTGTCGAAGAAGCCTTGGCGAGTTGCTGCAATGCATCCTGTGGATGGTATACACTGCAGCCACGGTGCGCTGGTGGTGAAGGGAGTGAATGTTTAGGGTGGTGGATTCGGTACCATTCAAACAGGCTGCTTTATCCTGGATGGTGTCGAGCTTCGAGTGATGTTGGAGCTGCACTATAGATTATGAAAGCAATTTCAATGCATTTTCTATCAAGGGAGAACTTGGTGCAGTTATTAGTTGCTCTTAGTATGTTGTCCAAATTTTTACTATTACAAGTGGAATGTATAATATGTGTAGTATGTACAAGATTTATTATGTCGCTGAGGATAATGGAGGCACTTGTTAAAAAATTTTGAATTGGATAGTCCTAAGAAATATTCATGGATAATATAATCTTTGCAAATATTCCATTACAGTTATATGCCCCTCATACTATTTCTGTTATTTCTAGTCCTTCTACAAACTTATGCATCATTCTCTGTGAACTAGCAAGGAAGCTATTGAACTTTTTCCATTGTTGCATGTGAATTTAAGAATAGTAAGTGCGAAAGCGCTATGGATTGATTTCCTATATGGTGTGCCACTGGATTTCCTTTTTTTTAATCAATGAAATGGATTCTGTGCAGTATATTGTACCGTGATCACATTTGTTTTCAGTTCCTCCTTTAACAGGAAACTTAACAGTTTTGTCTAGCCTTTCTTGCAGAATTTCTTGTAGGTTGTGTCCAGATTTCTCTCTGCTTATTTAGTTTCAGAATTTTACATAGTATATAGTTTCTGAAGTTACTACAGATTTTTTTTGTGAATGCCTGGTCTTGGATGGACAGGAATCTGATGCACTCTCCAGTTTGAAAATCTGTGGATTGTGTAGACATTCCATTTAATTTATTGAAATAGGCTGCTACTGTATATAGTTTGTTTTCCCTCTCGGTATTCCACTTCCTTTTATGTACCTTCATGTGTAGCCCACCTGAATCATGGCTAGAGTCCTTGGCCTTGTTGAGAGCTATCTGACATCAATAATTATAAATAATGAGATAACTGACCCTTGTATCTCCAGGAAATGATACCTCCATATTGGGAAAGTAGAACATGGTTTGTTCTGTGAACGCTGATATAAATAATTTGGGAAACCTGGCATCTCTGGGGATACTTCAGGGTCCTACCTTTTCTGTGTCCACTTGTTTTCATATGTTAATATTTCCATACAATTTATTTTCTTACATTTGTGTTCTGATCTACCCCATGATTTATATTCTGCATCTGCTAACTTTCTTTTTCCACTTTAAAGTGCCCTGTGACATTTTCTGTGTTAAACATCCATGCTGTTAGTTTTCCCTCTTATCTTGCATTACTTCAGTTGTCACATCAATTTCCCTTTTCCTTAGGTATATTTATTTCTCTGTGAAATATGGTTACTTTCTATTATCTGTAATGCATACTCCATTTTTCCTTTGTTGTTGTCCTCTGACTCAGCTTGTAGCACTTTCACCTTTTTTGAGTCAGAAGGTTGTGGGATTGAGTCCTACTCCAGGATTTGAACACCAAATCTAGCCTGACATGCCAGGGTAGCCTTGAGAGACTTATGCACTGTTGAAGGTGAAATGTTAAACCAAGGCCTGCCTGTCTGTTCCAGTGATTTGGGTGGACTTTAAAGATTCCATAATACTATTCAAGGAAGAGCAGGTAGCTCATGTGGCGTTTTGGCCTATATTTCTCAATCAGCCAATTCCCCAAATAAAGATTAACAAGTTATTCATCTCATTACCTATGGTGGGAAAATTTTGCTGCATGCATTGTGGCTGCTGATTACACAAGTTACTGCACTTCAAAATAATTTGCTGTACGTGAGGTGCTTTAAAACACTAATGTGATAAGGCACTATTTAAATACATTTATCCTTCTAATAATTTGTTCTAGTCTAAGTCTAATCCTCTACATATATCTCTCAGACTCTGTCCTCTGAAAGTCTCTTGTATTCTCTTTCTTCACTGTGAACCTAACCTTAAACTCAACTTTTGATTTGATTTAAAAACAAAATGCTGGAAATGCTCAGCAAGTCAGGCAGCATCTGTGGAGAAAGAAACCGAGTTAATGTTTCAGGATGATGACCTTTTGTCAGAACTGTAAGAAGTTAAGATTTAAGTTTTTAAGCAAGTACAGAGCCAAGCAAAGTGATGGTGGGGGGGTGGATGGAAGGGGAAGCGAGGAAAGAACAAAAGGGACTGTCTGTGATAGGATAGAGGAGGGGAGTGATTAAATGACAAAAGGGATGATGGTGCAAGGCAAAGATAGTGGTAATGGGACAAGTAAAGAAACAAAAGATGGGTCTAGAGGAGCTGTAAATGGCAACAGCAGAACCATTACCAGCACCTGCTATCTGAAAAAATAGGAGCAGTGGTTATGATCTGAAGTTTTTGAGTCCAGAAGGTTGCTGTTTCCAAGGTGCCCATTAATTGTAACCACCTCTGCCCTCTTACTACATAGTATCAGGTCTAGTGTTGGCCCTTTGTGTAGTTTCCCTACCCATTTGAGATGTGGTGGTAGTCGTCCAGGAACAAGCACACTTTCACTCCTTTTTTGCTTCCATTGTGCATCCTCCAGAATCCCCTGTAAATTGACTATAAAAATTACATTTGATCCCTCAAAATTCTTGGTCTGTTCTTGATTCCAATAGCTAGTTTTTTTTTCTCCTTTTTAATGTTGCTCATCTCATTCTAGAATGTATCCACTTTCTCTGCACCAAATCTGGATTTTCCCCTCACTTCCTGTGTCTCTCAAAACACCACATTTCTGCCAGTCTATCTTGTATCCCTGTGGAAGAATTTATATGCTTAAAATTCACTCTCCAAGCAACCTTTAGCCAAGTTGCCTTGATACTTAAAACATTATCATTTCCCTTGTGAATGTAAACTTCTAGACCCCTCCTATTTTATTGATCAGACTCCTGGCATTTCTGTGTGGGTTGTTGTGGCATCTGTTATCCCTGTTTTTTTTTCATTGTCATACAGTTATATTTTGCTCATTTTCTTGCTTCACTGTCTACACTGACATAATTCAGGGCCTTCTGTTGGGGCTTCAAAACAAGCCATCCTCTCCTTTCCTTCCCCCCCCCCCCCCCCCCCCCCACCAACCAAAATCCTTAGCTCTCTGGTTCTCTTCTGATTACTGCTGCCTGGATCATCATCCTTATTCACATTATGGATATTGAGCAAGTGTACCAATTGGACAAGACCAGACTCCTACACTGACTGCTGTCTCCTATGCCCCTTGCATGTTGTCACCCAGTCTCTCTCCTTCGTTAACTGATCCTTTCATCTTGGCTCTTTTAATCTGTGGGTGACCATCTTCTGAAGCAAATGCTGCAGAAACCTTTCCTCCTTTGTTGTGTTGTGGCATAGAGCCAGCTGACCCTCAAACTCAGCATCACTCTGCTCAAATAACAGAACCCTCTGATATCTCATGTTTATGTACTTTTTGAAGATACTGTGCCCATAAAGAATCTACCCCTTGTTCCCATTCACTAATTCCTGTTACTTCCAATTGCTGTCTTTACTTCATATTTACTATTTCAACTCAACTTTTAAATACCCATTAGAACTTGATGAATCTTAATCTGTTGGCTTAACACATTCTTTTAAATATCTTATTTGTTTCTGAAATTCCTATTCTTTAATTTTATATCTCGCACTTTTCTTTTACAAAAGTAGAAAATCAATAGCAAGTAGGTTTTTTTGGTGGGTGGAGGGAATGGATGGGTAAAACAATCCAGTGATGGATTTTGAGTTTTTAACAAAAAATCAGGCCCCTCACCTTTTCACTCAGTGACTTCTGAATCTGAGATTCATTATGCAAATTAAGGAATAGGAGTGTTGGGAGAGTTAGGGAAATTGGCACTTAAAGTGACCGTACACGTTTGTAAGGTATGGCCATGTGGCATCACTACATGTCACATTTGAATGTTTGTGATTGCTGATGGAAGTTGCATACCGACATTTTTTTTGGCTGTCAGTGGATAAGTTTGAGGAGGTAAAGTGGGGAAGAATTCCTTGCAATACAGTAGCTCCAATGGCATAGTGATACTTGGAGTATACTGTGGTGTCCGTTGACATTGTGACTTATAAGGTAGTAGATGACAAGTTACTTTTCTGGATTTAGTCATTGAATTAAAGATCTGAGCTGAATGCTTTCTGACTAATTCATAAGTATTTCAATCAATTTACATAATATACAGCAAACTATGGAACCCATAAATGCCAATAAACATGACGTAGGTCCTGAAAGATCAATTCAGTTCTTCCAGATAGGCATTTATACTATCACTTTTTATATTGGCTCTGTTTTGGTTCTAATTCTGGGAGTCTAGTATCTGTGAATTGGCTCTTGGTAATTACATTACTAAATCTGAGAACGTAAGAAATAAGAGCAGGAGTATGCTATATGGCCCCTCGAGCCTGCTCTGCCATTCAGTCAGATCATGGCTGATCTTTGACCTCAACTCCACTTTCCCGCCCAATCCCCATTTCCCTTGATTCCCCTAGAGTCCAAAAATCTATCCATCTCAGTCTTGGATATATTTAATGACTCAGCATCCACAGCCCTTTGGGATAGAGAATTCCAAAGATTCACAACCCTCTGAGTGAAGAAATTCCTTCTCATCTCAGTCTTGAATGGTTGACTCCTTATCCTGCGACTGTGCTCCCTAGTTATAGACTCTCTAGCCTGGGGAAACAATCTCTCTGCATCTACCCTGTCAAGCCCCCTCATAATTTTATATGTTTCAATGAAATCACCTCTCGTTCCTCTAAACTCCAGAGATGTATTGGCCCATTCTACTCAACCTCTCTTCATAGGACAACCCTCTCATCTCAGGAATTAATCTAGTGAACCTTTGTTGCACCGCCTCTAAGGCAAGCATATCCTTCCTTAAATAAGGAGACAAACTGTACACAGTACTCCAGGTGAGGTCTCATTAAAGCCCTGTAGAACTGTAGTAAGACTTCCCTATTCTTGTACTCCAACCCCCTTGCAATAAAGGCCATCATGCTATTTGCTTTCCTGATTGCCTGCTGTACCTGCATACTAACTTTTCTCACCACTGTCCTTATGTCATCCTTTATTATTAGGATCTGACTTCCTAGCTCCGGGGTGGACTTGAAGATCCTGTTTTTTCATGGGATTGAGTTTTTGTTGAATTTAGAGACCAGTTTAACATTATAAAAATGCTGGGAGTCTTTTTTTTTATTCGTTCATGGGATGTGGGCATCGCTGGCGAGGCCGGCATTTATTGCCCATCCCTAATTGCCGTTGAGAAGGTGCTATTGTCCCGAATCAGAAATAAAATTGCATCAGGTTTAATTGTTGAAACCCTGTTCTAATTCTGTGCAGTAGGACCTCATTACCTGGATCTCTCTCACAACTCTGGGACTTGCAGTTTTTTTTAAAAAAAGATAAAGATTCTGATTAACTATAAGGACTACATTTGACTTCATTCCTCAAAGTTGTTGAGGTTAAGTCAATTGAAAATTTCAAAACTGAGATTGATAGATTTTTGATAGGAAAGGGTTATGGAACCAAGGCAGGTAGATGGAGTTAAGATACAGATTAGTCTGATCTAATTGAAAGGTGAAACAGGCTCGAGGGGCTGAATGGCTTACTCCTGTTCCTTTGTTCATTGTGTAAAACGCTGCTTCGTTTTCTCGCTGTGACTTGCGCCAGGGCATGAGTACTTCCTCTTTCAATGACGCGAATGTGCGGGACGGCGATCTTGCCGCACGTGCACGTTGTAGGTCACCAAATGCCCTCGCTGCTGTTCAGAGGCCAGTGGCTGAGCACCAAAAATGTAGTTGATGCAGGTGGCCATAAAGGTGGGGGGGGGGGGGGAAAAGAGAGAAGAGCACGGATGGGAGGGAGGCTGGAAGCAGAAGCAGCGGGGGAAGGGGGAAGTGGAAGCAGTAGGGAAAGGGGGGGGGGGAAGTAAAAGCAGAGGAGAGAAGCAACGGGGGAAAAGTGGGAATCCCCCCCCCCCCCGTTAGACCTTGATCACGCTCTTGAGCATAAACGGCAGCGAGTTGATTTTTCAAAGTCCAGTGCCATCGGACACAGTGTCACTATTCACTTGTAATGTAAAAGGTGACCCCCCCGCACCTCCACTTTCTACCCAATAAACCTGAACAATCCATGCGCCACACGCTGCTCCATCAGTCACCGCAGCTCTCTCCGAGTGTTTCGTTTGAGTGATTAGTGACAGTGTGGGTACTTCGGTTTTCAGTCAACGCGTGACATCCTTCTGCACATGCCACCTGATGATGTCATTGTCAGTGCATGCTAAAAAGCTATGGCTCTGTTAGTGACGTCAATTCCAATTACTTCACCCTCACCTGTTCTCATTGAATGAAATGCGCCTCGCTAAACCAACCTTGCAGCTCAAATTATGTAAAATAGTCAATGCTGTAGATTTGTCAAATTCAGCCTCTGAGAAACGGCTACAGCATGATCTTGCAGTGCCCGATCATGGGGCCACATATTTGAAGGGGCCCAGAAGTCAATTGCTCGATTGGAATGTTTTCAGAATCAAAGCGAGATGGGAGGCTGCTCAATGTGGAGGCCTCACTCCTCCAGCAGACAGGAGTTCCTGCAGATCATGCTAATAGTGTGCCATGCATGATGCCAGGCTCACAATGACTGGCACAAATTGGTGCCATGTAGCCCTCCATAGACTAGGATCTGGCTTGCCAGTGGAAATAATCGTTCACTATTTACCCACAATAAGGTCCCCAGGTTTCACTCACCCCTTTCCTAGCTGCACCTCTTTTGGCGTTGCTCCCACTCACCATGTTCTTGCTGCTGCTCCCAACTCTGCTTGACTTATGCTGCTCCGTTTCTCTCTTCCCCATTCCCCAGTCTCCCTCTTATCAGGCCGCATCTAAGCCTACGCTGCTCTAAAATAAATAAACCCAGCTCTTTATGCCTATCTGAGTAACTAAGGTTCTTCAAGCTAGGAATTATTCTCGTGGCTCTTCTTTGCACCTTTTCCAGGCCACTATATCAACCACCATGTGAGGGACCAAAACTGGGTGCAGTACTCTGGATGCGGTCCAACCAGCAACCTATATAATGACAGAAGGGGGTCCTTTGATTTGTACTGACTGGTTCTATTAATACAACCCAATATCGTTAACTTTAGCTACAACTTCCCTACATTGGTCATGAACCTTCAGTGATCTGGGCACAATAACACCTAGATCTTTTTCTCTCAACCTTTTTCGGTATTGTTCCCTGCAAATGAGAGCATATTCTGTGTTGGCCTCACCAACATGTATGACACTACATTTATTTGTTATTTTCCATTTTGGTATTTAGTGTGCAGGCAGTCCTTTATGGTAGTTTCACTAGATTCGTAGGTCATTCAGAGGTACACCTGCTGCTGCTCCCGCGATGCCCTTCCACACCATGCATTGCAGCAGGCTTAGGCCCCAGGCATGATGGTGATCGATGACAATGGGCCATGAGGTTGAGGACGAGGGGGGATAGTGTGCCACGGTGGCAGTGAGTTCCTCGCAACTTGTTGGAGGTGAGGGGTAGGTAGGGATGAGTTTATGGAAATAATTGATGGTGCAGTAAAGAAGCGAGGGTTATCATTGCTCTCCAGGATGACCCTGGAGTAGTAGGTGGTCTTGGCAGAGGAGAGTGGGACCTGAATGCTTGATGTTGCCCATCTTGTTATGGTGATGGATGGTTAAGTGTGTTGTGCACTGGATACACCCAAGCCTGTGCCTGTTGGGCTTGCAGGAGTGAAGATAGGGGCCATACCAGGGGAAGGAAGGAAGGAACAAAATAAAGGAAAACACAGAAGACAATTTGAACATAGCAAGGTGTTGGTGAAGTGGCAGGGTGGGACTTAGGCCTGCCCACGCAATTTCCCCCAGCAAATACTCTATGTGGAGGCCTCACTCCCCCAGCAGTCAGATTTTTTTTGACGTTTTACAGATCATGCTGATAGCTTTCGACAAGGTTCCACATCAGAGACTGTTAACAAAAATGAGAGCACATGGAATTGGAGGCAACCTATTGGCTTGGATAGGGAATTGGTTAGGAATTGGGAGACAGAATAGGGATAATGGGTATGTACTCAAATTGGTAGGAGTTGGCTAGTGGTGTCCCCCAGTGATCTGTACTGGGGCCACAGCTTTTCACTATATTTATAAATGACTTGGATGAAGGAATAGAGAGCTGTATATCTAAGTTTGCTGACAACATGAAGTTAGGTGGCACAGTAAATAGTGTAGATGGGAGCAGAAAGTTGCAAAGGCACATTGATAGATTAAGTGAATGGGCAAAACTGTGGCAGATGAAATTTAATGTGGGAAAGTGTGAGGTCATCCACTTTGGACCTAAGAAAGATAGATCAGAGTATTTTCTAAATGGTGAGAAGCTAGGAACTGTTCCCCATCTGGAGAACTACATTCAGTTCTGGGCACTGCACCTCAGGAAGGATATATTGGCCTTGGAGGGGATACAGTGCAGATTCACCTGAATGATACCGAGGCTAAAAGAGTTAAATTAAAAGTACAGGTTGCAGAGACTAGGCTTGTATTCCCTTGGGTATAGAAGATTAAAGGGTGATTTAATTGAGGTGCTAAATTTGATTAAAGGATTTGATAGGGTACATAGAGAGAAATTATTTCCTCTGGTGGGAGAGTCCAGAACAAAGAGGCATAACTTTAAAATTAGAGCTGGGCTGTTCAGGGGTGATGTCAGAAAGCACTTCTTCACACAAGGGGTAGTGGAAATCTGGTACACTCTTTCCCCCAAAAAGCTGTTGAGACTAGGTCAATTGAAAATTTCAAGACTGTGATTGATAGATTTTTGTTAGGCAAGGGTATTAAGGGATATGGAACCAAGGCCGGTAGAT